>NC_071467.1:113898341-116398341 GCF_028500815.1 Rissa tridactyla
TGAACCTCATGAGGTTCAACAAGGCCAAGTACAGGGTCCCACACCTGGGTTAGGGCAACTCCTGGTATCAATACAGGCTGGTGGATGAAGGGTTGAGAGCAGGCCTGCCCAGAAGGACTTGGGTGTACTGGTGGATAAAAAGCTGGACATGAGCTGACAATGTGTGCTCACAGCCCAGAAAGCCAACCGTATCCTGGGATACATCAAAAAGAAGCATGGCCAGCAGATCGAGGGAGGTGATTCTGCCTCTCTGCTCTGGTGAAACCCCACCTGAAGTACTGCGTCCAGCTCTGGAGCCCTCAGCACAGGAAGGACATGGACCTGCTGGAGTGGGTCCAGAGGAAGGCTACAAAAATGATCAGAGGGGTGGAACACCTCCTCTATGAGGAAAGGCTGAGAGAGTTGGGGTTGTTCAGACTGGAGAAGAGAAGGCTCTGGGGAGACCTTGTTGTGGCCTTTCAATACAGAAGGAATCTTAGACACTTTAAGATAACATGGTCCTACAAAGTAGGGTATGCCTTTTTATGCATGGCTCACTGGTACAGAGAAGAGCAGACCCCACACTTTCAAACACCTCAGCTGCTTTCCTCCAACACAACCATGCCTGCTCACAGGCAGCACCCACCCCCCACGCCTCGCCATCCAAGTACGTCGCAAAACACGCTTGAGGCTGGCAACATCTCCCGTCAACACTAACTCTGTGTACCTTTTCACTCTACTAGAAACCTGTCAGGTTTTTTGACACGCATCAAGTCATACTTTGTGGCTGACCTCAAATGTCCATAGAAAGAAGCAGATGAACACTTTCTCCCATGATTTCTACAAGGAACAATAATTCACTGTCTTGATGAATAATGTATGATGGAATCTGCTTTATTTGAACTTCAGAAGGATATTGGAGTTTTTATTCCTTCCCAGATTTTTTGGGGGGATGGTAGGGAAGACTGTAATCTATGTTACTTAGTTATCATGGCAAATGGAGGAAATAAGAAAACTGATTGCTGAAAGATGACTATTCTTCCGTTTGTTGCAAAGTAGGAAAGGGAACACAACATATCACGTACAAAGCACTGTACAAACTGAAGTCAATCTGCTTTGCTGAAGGTTTGGATTTTTAATTATTTTTTTCTTTTAAACAGGAGGATTTGAAGAGTCCGCAGCTTGTGGTTAATCAAGAGCTGTGTGATGCTGCATCTCCAAAGCCTAATCTAAGACATGGCTCAGCAATGCGCTAATCTAAGAGATGGCTCAGCAATGCGCTTACTAGTCTATGAGCTGGAGAGCATTCCTCATCCACTTGAGTGGGGCAGTATGCCTGTTTGTAAAGTGGCCAGTTCTGTCCATCACCTTGAGATAATCAACATAATTAATTTTTATTAACTGGGCTCATATTCACAACAGAAATGCTGACTGCCATTAATTTTGCCTTCGTTTGCCTGCCACGTGCATTTCAAAAGGGAATTCAGTTGTCAATCAGTGCAAACTAAAGCACCTTTAAAAACACAGCCCAAATCCCAAACCACAAATGCAGTAATACGTTTTCTTTTGTCTCTTGTGTTGCATCAGTGTCATAGCTCGGCAAGTCTAGCAGTTTTCTGAGAGCTTTTTGATCTGCTCCTAGCATTGCTCTGTCAGATTTGCTTATAGCAGTTGACTTGCCTCCTCTGTGCTCTACAGAATTATACCACTAGTAACCAGACAGCAGTCAGAAGGACTTGAGTCCAGCTGCCTTGATAATTATTCTCCAGGATGGAAGAAGCAAGAAGGAAGACAGTATTTCTGCAGGTATCTGTAACACCAGGGGGGGTGCAGCTGTCTTTTTCATCTTGCGTAGCTTTTTTAACCTTCTGCTGTTGCTAATGTCAAGCAATCTGCTCACAAACTTGGGAGAGAGTAGCCCAGTATAGAGCTCTTGCCATCATCAGGTTGCTCGCTCAGATAGTTCCCCATGTACTCTGCCAAGCTAAGGCAAGCTCTGCCTTCAAGGAGCTTACAAGAGGAAAAGCCCCTTGTGATGAACTCAGTGGGACTATTTGTATGACAGAGGATCACCAGATGCAAAGGGGAAGAGGACCAAAGGACAGTGTAACATAAACTACACTTTATGAATAGGTCTTACAGGAGTCGTAGTGATCTGTTAGCTTCTCATGTTACAAGGCTAAGCATCACTCAATACCATTGAGCCATAACTCAATACCAAGACGTCAACAGAGCTTGAGCAGCCTACTACTGTCTTATTCTTTACCTTTTCCAGGGCTGCTTGTCACCAAGAGGCCATCTGACTACACGAGCATCTATGACTCCCTGGCACTGGGTTAGATCTGGGGGTGCAGATTACACTAGCAGGTCTGATCATGACTGCGGTATGGTAGTTTGACCTGATATTTAGTAAGCGACAGCACTGAAGCCCTGTCTACATAGAAACATAGTTTTAAAGCTTTTGTTGGGAACACAGAAAATCAATGCCATACAAGTTTTTTTAAAATCACTTAAAACAATCACCCTACAGACACTTCAGAATCAATGCTATAAAAACCAAAATTAATTTTTAAAAGAATAATAGTGTATCCCATTTACTAAAATGATTAGCTGGAATAGCGCATCGGCCATCATTCAGGGAATGGACCATGATGAAATATGTCATTGTAGAATTGAAAAAAAGTCACGGGAAACTATAGAAGACAGTATATGTATCTATAAAAAAATTGGTTGCAGCTTGCTACAAATCAGACATAGATAAATATTTTACTTCCAGCAAAACTTCCTCAGCAGAACACTTTAGACACCAGAAATAAAAATATCTAAGAGACTCAGAGCTGAGCCCAGACTTATCTTTTCCTTTTTGTAAATTTCTTGGGGCACTTGTTTTTAGTGCTTGTGGGCATAAAAATTATGTTATACAAGATGCATTGAGATACAGTTTCTTGTTGGAAAAAAGGGTTGCATGTAAAGATTTCACCTCTGGTACAGCCCATCACAGGTGTCAGAAAGACATATAGAATGAGTATTTCAATACCACTTTCAAATGCTTGAAGGTTATGTGTGTTTTTCATGGAGCGGGTCTCTCTCAAGAGCTCTGCCTCTAGCCTTTGTCTTTGACCCTGCTTACATTAGGTACTCTCAGGACTCATCCTTAAGAAAGACGACTGGCTGGGACACAAAGTGGAAATTTACAAATAGGGATTAATTATTCTGCATAAGCAAAAGAAATAATGCAAGAGGAATACGAAGCATTAGAACAGAATGCAACGTAAGGGCAACAATTAAAGTTTCAAAATTGCCTGTTTCTTTTCAGTTGCCTTTGCTACTCAGCATGACAAGGAAAGGCTTTTTCTGCTGATACCTGCTCAACACCTCTAAGGTCTAAAGAGATGCAGGAGTTGCCAAAATTCTGCAAGAATCAAGCTAAAGTAAATGCCATCACTAGCTGTTGAGTATCTTTTTTGATTCCTACTAAAAATTGCAATATTACTATAAAAAAAAAAACCACCACTGGTCCCTGGCGTCAAGCCTTTCTGGTGCAAGTTCTGAACAGACGTGAAAAACGGAGCTAAGCCAAAAAACACTGAAAATATATCTAACTCTAGTATGGCAGAGTGAGTGAATGCTGACTTTCAATGATGACTGGAACAGGGATGCTTCATTGCAGTGCCACAAATTTACGATTTCTGTTCCACTACTGCTGGAATTAAATAACCTCTAGTGCTCTCCTGCTACTCTTCTGCTCCCTCAAGTAATGCCCAGCTGCTCAAAAGTGAGACCTGGGCATGTCAGTGTACTGAGGCAGAAGATCTAGATGTTTCAAGGAGCAAATAGGAACCTAAATATCTTTAAGTATCCATACCTCAGTGGGTAGTAAGAGCTTCAGGAAACAGCACAGCTGCTACTGGAATTCCTGGATTATAATTAACTTCCATTTTCCAAGGAGGTAGTTTGTAGAGTCTAATCTTGCAAATAGAAAACTAAGTGGGAGTGGAGATTCACAACATAAACAGGCTGCTTTAGAAACCAGAATGAGAGAAAACAACATTAACGGTATATCAAACTTGCATTAACCAGTCTTGTTTTAAGACAAAAAACCCACGAACTCTTGAAAACAGCCTGCTGGGGTCCTGAGGCCCAGGAGTCCACGTGAGGTGTGGCATGTGAGGGAGTGTGCCCCATTTACATCCACATTTTGTTTCCAGGAGTTAAAGGTTGGTTCAGTGCCACACTTCAACGTAACTCCAACCCAGCCTGCCGAGGAAGCAGTGCCAAAGCCATTCTGCCGCATTCACAGCGACCATGGTGGGTGGTAGCAGCTCCCGATACCTCCTTTACCCCAGATGTCCTTCCCCCCATCCTGGCTCGCCATAATCCTATTGTTCTTTAACTTCATTTCCAGTCCAGTTCAGTGCTCTACACTAATCGCAAGTGACAGATGGAAGCTGCAATACATCTCCAGCTTCAGATCATTAAATAAGATGACCTGTATTTCCTGCAGTAATCAAATATTGCTGCATGTTACCTCTGCCTCAACTAAACCAGGGCTGGCAAAAGTACCTTCATGATCATGGAGGGGATTTTGTTTGTTTCTTTCCAAGTTTCAGTTCAAATCAGGAGTACTCATACTTCATCCTTTTGCTATTTTGGAGTGTTAAAATTTAGAAAAAAATGAGAAGCATATATCCTCTAACTGCAATAATACTAAGAGGAGGGGGGGAAAAAATTGGGCGACACCTGTATTTTGTTTCAAGAGTATATGAAACACTCCACATCTACTGGCAGGAAGAAGTAAACGCAAAGAGTTGGAGGAAGAAGGTGACTTTCAAGAGGAAAGCATTACTAGCAGATGAAGCAGATGGTCTTGCCATTTCAATGGATTATTTCCCACATACACACACAGAAGATCAAGATCACTTGTCTAAGGTTATAAAAGTTTTTCTCAGTTGGAAAACAAATCAGAGGAATTCGTAATTGAAATGAACGTGCAGATTGAGAAACAAGGAAGGAAAGGGTGCCATTCCCTATGGTCTCTCCTTGCCTTTCAACCTTGCTGCTGGGGGGGCAGCTGCTTATTTCTTGCAGTGTGGAAGACCTGTTTTCCATTTGTCCTTGCTCACTTCACAGGGGGATTTGAAGAAAACCTAGCACCTCGAGAGCACGCTCATGCCTTCAGGGACTACCACTGTAGTTGATATTGCAAATATCTTTTCCCTCGGCCTCCCTCATTGCAGTTATTCTGCTTTGTGACAAATACTTGAACAATCATCGGAGGAGGGCGCAAAAGCCAGGTGGCTCCATCCCAGGGAGGTACCCCAACCACCAGCACAAAGACTTACTCTCTCTCACCTTACTGCAGACTGTTACGTCTGCCTGGCTGGTTTGGCAAATCTGGATATATAGAAGAAAATTAGGGAGGTGAAAGAATGGAGCTGGGTAAGGAAACAGGAGAATCAGATGATATTGACATTTATTAACTGCTTGCTTCCTATTTGTTTTTCCTCATACATATTTGGCCAGACAGTTTTATGACATTCAAAATCAGATTTGCAAATAGCTTAAGACTGATAAAGTCTGCGTCTAAGGACGGGTTGTTCACTCCAAAAACCCTGTTCAGTCTTCATCCTGAACTTTAATCCCAGCTCTGACATAAAGTCCCCATATGGCCTTTTTTAATCATATGGGCATCTTTAAGGAAACAAGCGCAGATGGACAACTTCACAAATGGTAGTAAAATAACACTGCATTCATTTCAATGAATTTTATCATTTTTCCTCAGTTTCCTTATCTGTCAAGTAAGCCAAACTGTACTTCCTACTAGTATAACGCAAAGCACAGATTGCTCTTCACCACTTTACCAGCAAGCTTATAACTGACACCTTAGTAAGATTCAATTTCTCTCTTTATCAAAAAAGTAGCTTTCCCACAAATGTATTGTACCAGTAATCATCTTGGATTTGATACACTTCTTCAAGCAATCATTTTCTCATAAATTTTGAGATGCTTTCAGGTCTGTGTCACTTTATAGTCATATGAGACATGATTCGGCAGTCCTAAATATCTTCTAATCTGTTACATGATAAGGAGATAGAAAGAGGGAAAAAAATATTCTGTAACACCAGAAAGGTATTACACTATGTATAATGTAATAGATATTATATAGCAGAAATTAAACATTTTGGGGGGGAAAAAAATAACCCCTTGCATACTGACTCTAAGCAGCAACAAAAAAGGACACAGGACAAAGACAGCCCAGCACACAAGAATTTGCAGACTGTTGGTCGCTGCCATTTACATTCCTGGAAGTAACAGGTGCAAATGAAATTCAGAGATGACTCAAAAGATGACCTAATATTTTTTCTGCAACAGAAGCTTAAATCAGAGTAGCCCGGTGCTTACATGCAGTGTGAAAGGCAGGTAGAACAGGAGCTTGAAATTGAACCGCTCACCTCCATGTCCCACCTATGCATATCTTAAGCCTGAGCATTTTCTCTCTCTCTCTCTCTCTCTCTTCCCCTCCAATTCCCATCATCACATACCCCTCCTTGTAAGACTTGTGTCACTTTTCGAAGTGAGAGATGATATTGTCAATGGTACCACAAATTTCAAATAGATTGTGTAACTGATCTCAACTAAGAATGAAGCTAGTTAACCTAGGTATCTAAGTGCAGACACAGCTGCCTAACCCTCAGGTAGATCCCTTTGAAAATAAACCCCAAATCCCAGCCCAGAAAATAACAGGCAGGGGCTGCCAGTTACCAAACCATCTTCCATTAATTGCCAAGTTAATAAGCTTTGAAGCTTGAAATACAGCCACAAGGCCCCAGGACTGTCATGTGTCACTAAGTCTTGGGCAGACAGATGGGGTAGCAGATGATTTGCCATGGGGGCCTGGGTATTCGTGCTGCACCAGTCCCTTGCCCCCAGTAACCATCGTGGTTGGTAAATGCATTAAAATTGTGAAAACCAATCTGTTTCCTTTAAACAGCATCAGTCCTACAGCATCCCTGGATAGCTGCTTCCAATAAGGTGGCAAAGCAGACTGGTGTAATATAACCAGACCATGCTAACCTGGAACATCTGCCATTGCTTCAGGTCCAAAGGAAATCCAAACCAGGCTCTGCCTTTGGTTTTCATCCTCTTTCCCTGCAGAAACTTATGATATTCAACCTTTCTCCAGTATAAGCCTCTCCTGCTATCTTCCTCTTCCTTACACTTAATGCATACTCTTTTCTAAATCATGGTATTTTGAAGTTGGACTTTTCATAAGCTTATACATGCCTATTTACCAGGTGAGGGACAAACATCAGCTCTACTGCATGCTGACCATAGCACGGGCTAGGGTTACTGCTGATCCTAAGATAGTGTCACTACATTTTCCCATTGGTAACTATTTATGTCAAACAGATATAACTCAAGTAGATTAAGTTTATTCATGTTCTAGAAATACAGGCCCTTGGATTACAGACACTGTAGGGCTTATCCACTGGAAAGGGACGCAGTGTCCCAGCACAGCCTGCCAGCCTTACACAGATGAACCGGCCTGCCTGAGGCTCTGGTCAGGTGGAGCAAACACCATGGTCATGCATGGCATTCCCATCTAATCTCCCAGGATATTTACATGAGGCTTGCTATCGTGGTATCTGGGCGCCCTTTTCACAACAGTCCCTCCACTGCCAAAGCACTGTCACCAGAGCAGGAAGCAATAAGGGAAGCTATTACGAAAGAAAGAAAAGGTAGGAGACAAGGTACCTTGGGAGAAGGGAAGGAATGACGAGTCTCTGAAGTACGTACCTAACTGAAGACCCTATGCAGATGCCTACAATGAGCGTGTGCCACAAAAAAAAGAGGTGGGAGAAGGCTGGGCTTCCTTACATATCCCCTACCACTGAGGATCAGGCAGAACTCCAGGAGGTTTTTAGCCCCTTTCACCTTGCAGATGTTTCTGCTGGCTTCATGCATCCCCCATGGGAGTTCATCTAATGTTACCAGTGCTGCAGTCTCCTACAGCCTTGCTGCAGGTTCTCTCAGTGGAAAGCAGCTAAGGCTTGGGACAAGAGCTGGCAAGTGGTTTGCATCTCACACAGTGTCCTCAGAGCTTTAAAATGCATGGGAAGAAGTTGAGCAGATCATTTGTTTTTCCCAGTCTTTTAGCTGCTTTGAACTTCATTAAAGAAAGTCATCAAGGAAGTCATACTGATGAACTGAAATTTCTGCTCTGCCCTCTGGTCAGTCCCTGTATTTTGAAATCATACAAACATTTCTTTATGCATGGCAGCCTATAAGCATTTCTTAATATTGAATTGTAAATAATGCCAAGCCAAAAATTCAGAAGTAGAAACATCAGCTTGTCTTTCAAATGCCCTCCTGGCTTGCATGAGTACTGGAGGAATCTCAAGCGAACATGTGATGCCTCAGACCATGTGTTTGTTGTGTTATCTGGGCACGTTGGCTAGGGAGGATGCTGCTGAGATAGAACAGATCTGTGCTGTATCACACAATCATGAACTCACAGAAAGACACAGAAAATAAAAACAAAAGGGGGTACACGTGACTGTTGGTATAGCTTTGACCAGCTGTACTAGAACCAAGACGCGAGTTCACTTGTTACAAAGTAACAAAGCGTCATTAAGAAGTGCCCAAGGGAGTAAAGTTTTCCATTCTTGCATTTTAATCACTATTATATTTATCAGATTGTACCACAAGGTATTCTTCACAACTCAGACTCTTTGGGGTCTAAAAGAATAGATTTAGGCAAATGCTTTTTGTACAGTGATCTCAGGAGTGGATCCAGAAGCCCTAGGATTCCTCCAGCCATTCTTCCAGCGTTCACGTCCCAAAGGCAGCAAACACCTATCGTTACCACCCTACTGTTAGAGTAGCAAGTGATGCTGAAGTAAAAAGGGAGATGCTAACTCAGGTATGCAGGAATATTTCTAATTTTAGCAAATTCAGTCTGCCTATCTGAAAATCGAGCCTATAATTTCAATTGGGCACAGTGTTTTTATCTCTTTCTATTCATTTATGCTAACATTAAAAGGCTATATTTAAGGGAAATGCCATTAACTGAGACAAATCTTTAAGTTGAAAGCTTATTTAGCTGTATTTAGGAATAAATGAAGTAATCTACAACCATGCTGTTTTAAGAAAGTATCTTTGATATTCCTGGATAAAACACATTATATATGAACATATTCTATGTAAATTTTACTTAATGGATATATCCTTTCAGCATTTTTTTTAAATTATAATGACACCATTTCTTCAGCCAGAGAAAATGATGAATTGTAATACTACAAGAAATGGATTCCTGAGGATATCAGGAAGCTAAATATTTTGTTACGGAATTATTCATGTTTTTAATTTGCTTTTTTTTATTTTATTTAATCTAGTGATGACTTTCCCCTTTGCCTGTTCTGAGCCAGGATTCACTCTAACAGCTGGTGACCAGGCAATCACACTCACTTAGTAAATTATCAAATATCAGGGGCCTTCGTTTGCATATCTGTGTTAATCTGGTTTTCACAGCGCATCCTTTGGTTCACTTTTAAGAAATAAATCCCACAAAGAAAATAGCAGATGGGAATGAAGGTTGCTGTGCTTCTTTACAAACAAAGCAATAGCTCAAGGAGCCTCAGAAGGGATGGTCCTACCCCCTCTACTGAACAGAAGAGCAGCATCCCCTGGGAGCAGTAGGTGCTGGTTTCATGAACAGGCCCTCTGAAAGACGGTGCTCAGTGTCAGGGTGAAGAAATCGAGCCCAAAAATCAGTTCACTGCCAGAGCAGTTCTTGGCTTTGCACTTCTCACGACAGTCAAAAGCAAAACAGATTCCTGCACTGTAGAGAAGAAACTTTTGATTTTCAGACAAACTTTTTTCTCCTGTACTGTCAGACCCTGGAGCCTGGTGCATGGTTACACTTTTTCTAATCTTGACACATCGCTGCTATTGCAAAAGCTGCAACAAATTCCTTTTGCTCTCTATTCAAGGACAGTTTCACCAATCTTCAGGTGAAAACAACTGCTCTAGCTTAAATCCAGCCTGCACTTTCTTTGTGCAGACAGTATGAAAGAAAAAAAAATAAACAAACGAGATGAAATGTAAACCAAAGTACCACTGGTTTCCTAACCCACTAAAAGCACAAAGACCCCATTCTGGAAACAAAACAGTAAGTGACACTGTGATAACAAACACAACACCAGAGGGGTCACCATATGCAGAAACAGATCCTCCTTTCTCCAGCACCTTTTCCTTCTTCTCCAAATGGTGCCTATGCAGGCTCCAGCTGCCTCCTACCTCTGAAGCACCTTGTTCCTCTGCAGAATTTGACACCTCTATCACCCCAACCTTAATCATAGGATAAATAAAGGGCCTGAGAAAGTCTACAATGGGTCCATCGTTCTCAGCCTTGTCCTCTTTTTTAAGCTGCTGGGCTCTTTTCTGAATGAATTTTTTGTAAGTACGGCTGGTACTTATAGATGAGCATTGGAAACGTGTGCCAGGAGCTGGGGCTGGAAGACAAGACAGGAGTTTTGAGCTGGAAGGCGTGGGAGGGGGCAGAAGAGGGGCTCTGCAGCAGGGTGAGGGGCTCTGCAGCAAGGGGGTGCCAAACAGGGGGAGGTGCAAAGACACATGCGGAGACTCACTGGGCAATTCTGTATTAGTTCCCGTAACTCCCTCCCCTTCTGCGAGGAGTAGGGTGGGAAGATTTCCCCTGTGGGAAGCAGTCTGGGAGAGGATGTGTGGGAGACACGGGGTTTGCAAAGGAGTTCCAAGTGAGCAGCGGAGGCTGCCGAGGTAGTGGTGCATCAGGAACTCGGGGCAACAGGGTTGCAAGGGCTTTCCCTCCATGCTGTGCCCCCACATTTACACCTGGACACCCCGTGACTTTGGGGTGGCATATGCAGGTAGGGGCCCCGCCGCCAGCTCACCCCCTGCTTACACACCTACCCCACTCGCAGCACTGTGCCCTGTGCTGCTGCCTCCTGCTCCTCCTCACAGAGGAAGGAAGAGCCGTAAGCCACCTCTCAGCATGTGCAAGCACAGCGGTACACTTTGAAACATGCTTCCTCTAAAAATATCCCGGACAAAACAGATGCCAAGATCAACAGCGTAATTCTCTGCCTCCAAAGAAGCAGGGCATGGCTGAGACCATCCACTGCACACAGAGAACACTTTCCACCAGCCGTTCCAACGCGCTCTCACCAGGTATTGCTTCTGGATTAATTATTTGCACTGGCAGATCTTTCCCATGTGAGTTTGAAAACCTTGGACCATTATAGGACTTGGTTTCCTCCTGTTACGAGGCAACAGCATCTTTTTAAAGAAATAAAAATAGCACTGCTGAATGGATACAACTACCTCTTACATTACTAGAGTTCATACAGAATGCATCTTTGGTGTAATTCCACTCAGTCTGGTTGACCTACTCTGTGGATGATTTTTGAGCCCTTACATCTTATCAATTTACTGAAAAGGCTTTTTTTTTTTTCCCCCTTGACAAAAGCCCAAGTAAAATAATTCAGAGTTCACGTAATTCTTGGCCTTTCTATGTTCCTATGTGTCTCTTTCTCTAAAGTGGATAAATAAATCACGCATTTTGTTTTTGAGTAATATTATCAAATGCCAGACAGACATTGTCTGACCCAAGAACCCATTAACTGACCCAAGCTTTGCTCCCCACATGAAACCAAATCTTTTAACAGACTCGAGATTTAAACACATTTTATAAAAACTATAATAAATAAATATATATACACACACTTACATACACACACACATATATAAAATCCCTTCTCCTCTAAACAGGACCAGGGGAAAACTGAAAAAGCTTAATTCCAATAATTTACTCCCGAGCTGTCTTGCGGCTCAAGAGGCTGATTCACAGGTCAAAGAAACTTGCAATGAAATAGCAGCAGAGCTATTTTCATTCTCCAGTTCCCAAGAAACAGTCATGTTTGCCAATAATAATCGTTTATGCCATCTAACCAAACATTCCCACTATTTATAACTACCCGGTGTAAGATTTCATTGCTTTTACGCATATCGTACATCTTTGCCCCTCTGCCTCTGACTAGACCCATGGATACTTGGAGGCTGCTCACAGAGTACGGTACTACTTTGCCTTAGTACAGTTCGAAATATCTTTGTGAATGATATTTCACAGCATGCTTTTGCATGTCCCCTTCAGTTAGCAAAACATCATTAATATGCTCTACGTATCAGCATCAGTATTCCTGAAGTTGTCCTGTTTATGTAAAACTGATTTTAAGCCAAGATGTTATGCAGCCTACATCACAGCTGTTCCATAATTAAATTGGATACCATAAAATCTGATGTAGAAAGTATTACCAGGTTGCTGAAGGTAAATAGTCATAGATTAAGCTTGTTCCTTCTGGCTTGAAAAACTATGCAATTTAGAGATCATAACTTCTAAAATTAATCAAAGTCTTGGCAGATGTATTAACAAAAATAAATCTTAGTGTTCAAAAAAAAAAGTCTGCTTTAGCTCAAGCTCTGCTAAAATTACCTGATGTATAGGTGCCTAACGTGCATCACGTGCAATTCTATACATACAGAGACATCTTTGTTATACACTTTCTTAATAACCTGTACTGCCTATCAATATTCACTCACTTGTTCACATACGCATGTTCATTTGAAGCAACCTGTATTATCAGAGCTATTTTCATTACGGGTTTCTTTGAATACTGTCTCATTGTCAACATCAGCTTGTCAACCCGTAGGTACGCACGTGATTCCCATAGGCATCTGTAACATACAGAATCTGGCATTTGTGAGACAATGCCTGTGCAAAGGCTAACGAGGTGGGTAAAACATCACTGTGATTTGATGCACCCGAGAAGGGCATTGCACCCTCTATCCACAGCGCAGACAAACACGGGACTAGGATTTACGTGATACAGTGAATTTACTGCGTGAGAAGAGAGAAAAGGGAAGAGGATGTGCCTTCTGAAACTGGACAGTACTCTTTTCAAGTGCAAGAACTGCCACTTTTATTAACTGTTTTCAAATCTGCAGCTAAGAGGACTCTTCTTTTGAGCCAAGTACTTAACAGTCCTTCTCCACTTGCACATACTTGACAAATACAGTACAAATGCATGGCCCTGTAGAGTGTTCTTTGGCTTCATTGGGTTGGGGTTTTTTTGTTTGGTTTGTTTTCCAGAAGCAGGTAACAGAACACAGGAAATGCCAACAGCTCTTCAAGTTTTCTTTTTTTTTTTTTTGAAAGCCCTGTGGTTTGTAGCCCTGCCTCCAAAGGAAAAACACATGCACACGATTTAGTGTTGAAAATACTTAACCGTACTGATGGCTTTTTTCCTTCTGAATCTCAGATTGTAATTGTTGGAAACAAGTTTTCTAGTTACAGTCAGCTGAGCTATTGGAAAAACCTGCTGTATACCGTCATTATATTGCTATCCACCAGCACGGAACTTACCGTCCTGCAACGACATATCTCAGGTTATACAATACATATGCATATGTACATTTCAAATGATCAGTTATTTATTTCGTGGCTGAAGAAACATATCTCAATGTGAGAAAACAGGTACACACTTACTCACTCAACTGGGAGTAAGCTTCACCGCAACACGCCTTGTCTTTTTAGTTTATTTCCAGAGGGGAAGATGACAATAGAAATATTAGATTCTAGTGCTGCTTTCACCTACCCAGAATGTTATTTCAAGTTATTGCTCTGTGATTAATAGAAAGATTATACTGTGGTGTGGCTTGACAAGCTGACCATCTTTCACACACTCTGGAGAGTGTGAGGTTTTGTACATGAATAATAGAGAAATGTGAATCAGCATGGGTAGATCAATGATTTGTCTACTTCTCACATACAATGAAGTGCTAATAGGTTAATTTGCAACTTGTTTTATTTTTATCCTTACATCTCTATCACTGGTAAGCCAGTCGGGCGAGATCCTTCAGTTCTGTAATTCCAACTGTTTTACACTGCACTCAGTATTTTCATCTCTGAACATGGGCCCACTCAAACCAAACAACTGATTTCAGATTTTAAAAACTTTTTTTCTTTCAGTTCTAAAACATCTCGGGGTTTTACAGCAGTCCAGTAGTATGCACAACTCCAAAACATCCCTCACCTGTAAATCCACCAGTCTGATGCTAGTTCACATCACAGCTCTTTCATTCTTCCACCAAACGCAATGTTCCGGAGGTGGGTACAATGCAGTATGTGCCCATGTAAAACCCTTTACATTGCCAGGGAAGTTAAGAAGATGCTTTAACATGACTGAAAATTCAGGGTGGATGGGGAAAAAAAAAAAAACCCACACAAGTAGAAAATATGGATTTAAAAGATGCCAAGGCACATCCTTTCATTACCCACAAGGAAAACCCACAGAGCAGGTATGGTTATGGAGATCTGTTCCTCCCGCCCCACTACTGCCTAAAAGGACAAGGGCCAGATTTTTCATACTTCTTGGGACAGATGCCTCACTACCCACGAAGATCTATAATTTGATGTTACGTTTCTGAAATGACTGCATGCAGCCTCTGCATCGTGCTGGAAGAAAGAAATTACTCCTGCTACCTTGCAGCCCTACCACTCCACAACTCCCAGGACACCCTGGAGTTCTGCACATCCACATTGCTTCTCCTCCGGTGGACATTCCCAGAGGAATTACGCTGCTGTGAGTGTGCAAAGCCATGTAATCTGAGACACATGAAGGATCCACCAAAAAAAAAAAAAAAAAATTAATCATACATTTTCTCCTTAATAAACAGTCCATCTGGACATGGAACTCTCAGTCTGCCCCTGCTCTGCAGCACATTGGGATAACTGCGCAGTGGCCGCATCCTACATTTTCTCTGTGTTGTTTTTTTTAATTTTGCAGCAGTTGCAGATATCCACTGGGGAGTATGGTAATCCCGAAACACTGCTGCCTCCATGCTACAAGGTTTTATCATTCATCAACATTAGCCGTGTTAGCACATTATAAACTACTGGTTTATTTGTATAGGAAATAAAAACAAGTTTCTGTACTAATATTTTATTTGCCCTGGCTTTTACACACCATCCTGTCCCGTTATAGAACTGTGGTATTGAAATAAGCTATACAAAAATTACACATACTCCCTGCTTCTAGTCCACTTTCTTTTCCCCACAATCAAATCCTTTTTCAGAGCTACGTAAAGACAAGCAATGCAGAAAGCACCTTGAAGGTTACCTTATAACTTTTCCAGCAAATTATGTGGCTGTCTGTCTCTGGAAAAGGTTTGGGGAGCTGCATCAACATGCAGAGAACTTCAAAAGAAGGAAGGAATTTTTGACTGCTCTAACTGTCACTCTGTCCTGAAACCAAGACCTCCAGCACAGCAAAGATCTCCGCCACCAAACAAAATCAGCAATGAACAACAATTAAGATGCCTTCCCACACAAACCTCAGTCCTGCTCTTGGCAAACTGCAGGTAATCTGCTCAGAGGACAAATCTTCTTAAGCTGTCAATTTGGCAACAAAATTGCCATCAAGAAAAAGCAAATTGCAACATCTTGATGCAGATGAGATAAGGAAGAGCTATATTGTCTCCAGGAGAACCATGGTAGATGCTAGAGATTGGGTTCATTTTACCATTCAGTAAAATCAGATAACAGGATCCAGCTTCTTGTTTGTCAGACTGATACACATTACTTATTCCTAACTTACAGTGGACAGTGTAAAACATGGTTTAACAATTACTTGTTCTCAAATTCTACTTACATTCTTAAAAGCAGAGGATTTTAGGCATAAACCTGCCACTTGTGATGCTCCCGTTTCCCGCTCTGCGTTCAATCTATAAAGCAGCTTTTATCAAAATGATCACAAATAATACACTCACATTTGGCAGCCCTTGTTAAAAGACGGGAACCTACCACAGCCTCATCACAGCTCTCTATTGCCATCTCCCCCTTTCTGTAGCTAAACACACCCAGTGTGGCAAAGCAGCTGCATCATTTACGGTTCACGAAGAGGTAGAAATGATGCAGCAGGTGGATGTCATGTTTTGTCCATTACTTCGCAGTTACTCGTTCTGAATATTTAATCCGCGTACTATGCATTTTGGTAGGTGGAATGAGAACCATTTATCTACATCAGAATGATTCATCTGAGGAATATTTTCCCCTCCTGCACCTCTTTTTTTTTTTTCCCCTCCCCCCTCAAACCTCATCTAATATTAAATTCTCCCAGATCACCTTATTAATACACGTCTATTAATAGCAGACTCCGAAAACTCCTCACTCCTCAATTAATATTGCTCAGCCAAGCATCCCATGCTTGAAAGGTCTCAGGATGACTACGGAAATTTTCTGTTGCAGGAACTGAAAAACTTGAAAGATACCTTAACAAGGCCAAGAAGATTTCCTGAAGTTTTGGTTTGGTTTTTTTGGGGGGTTTTTTTGTTGGTTTTTTTTTTTAAAAAAAGGTAATTGCGCTAACTGGTCCAAATGAATTTGGACCGGTTTCTGTCAAACTTCCCCTCGTTATTGTTTGCCTACAAGTCTCGCTTAGATTACAACTGAGTTCTGATTTTTGTTCAGAATTCTAAAATTCCATTGAAGCATGGAAAAATCTTGAAAGCTAAAATTATTTCCATTTTCTGCACAGATTTGTACACTTGTAGAAAAAGTTCATAAGGCTGTTGACCACCGCCTTCATTTGCAGCTTGAACTACATCCAAGTCCAGATCACTGAAGACGAGGACAAACACTCTGAATTTGACTCACAACGTCATAAAAAGGTGGTGTAGTAAGTCAAGCACACGCCAAATAACTAAATTTTTACATATCTGACTTCACTCTCCACACAGATGAATCAGCTCAGCAGCAATCTCATACTGGTGGCAAAATATAATAGAGTAATACGTAGCAGTAGGTATCTTGCAATTGCCACAAAAATGCATACAGCAAGTTGCCTGTATTTGTGTTTCACAACTGATCACAGATTCTGGCATCTGAATAAAGGGAGGGGAGCTGGAGGCTGGATGTGTTACACCACCCACACAGTTCTCCCACCAACAAGGCTCCTCTCTTGCCCGAGAACAATAAATTCAGATTTTTGGGGCTACAGCAAAACTTTTTCCAATAATTGAAATGAGAAAAGGTTTGTGTATTTCATTCTGAATCAAAAAAAAAAAATGCCATCCATTAAGTGTAAACTGTCAGGGCTTAATTCTTTCTGTCTCAAGTGTTGTTTGTTGACCCTTTCTTTGCTTTCTTGAATAACATCCATGACAAATTTTGGGAAGGGCTCAGAGAGGATTACTGAAAGTATAGCGAGGGCTGTGTCCTGTGCCAGAAGCTTCAAAAAAAAGAGAACTGGGGCAAACGGAAAGAATGACAACTGCAAATCTGCAAGCACATAAGTGACCAGCAAATGCTAGTTGATAGCCTACTGTGGTGAGTAAAGCAACCACAGTAAGCCTGCTCCTGTGCTGACAAGGGCCAAATGAGAGAACAACCGTCAGTTCAGGTGTCGTGGGCAAGCCATCACTTCCGCACAAAATTAAAGTGCAACAGAAACAGGCTGAAGAAAGGGAAAAATAGAGAATGACAGCCTGGAAAGATGCCTCTCTGCCTTACTTCAGATGTTCGTGTATCGGAAGTGAAGGAAGAAAATGATAAGCACTGTATTCATGATTTCCTGCTGCCGCATGAGTGCCTGAATTGGCGTGATAACATCTTCCTCCATGCAGGTGTGCCAGAAAGGGAACACTGCACACATCTGTTACTGAATTGAATTAAATAGATGCAAGCACTAAGTTAATAAACTGATCTCTAAATCACTGCTTTTTTTTTTGTGGATAGAGCAGGTCAGAGTCTCTGTCCCCGAATTTATTTTCGGCTACAGTCTTGGAGTCCATTTGACTCTCACTTAAAGTTATTCCTGATTTCACTCTTGAACTGAACAACAGGAAAACAAAAACAGACCTCTTAGATCCCTATCCCCATGGTTACTCACAACTAATGATAAAAGGATGGTCACAGTGCATGTTTTTAGGGTTTTATCTGTCATTTGACAGCACTTCCAGTTACCCACTGGTCAGATAAACACTAAATTTAGACACTGCATAGAGGTCTGGCTTATCAGAGCTATCACTCCTCTGTCATTGGGTCCTCTTGTCCACAGGTTTTGTAAAGCCGCGGCAAAACAGTCCTTTTATCTCCAGTTGCCTATACATAACGTGCAGCTACACTCATCAGCTAGTCACAGAAATGTGGCACATGAAAGAGGAGCCAGGCATGACCTTCAGCGTCAAAAATCAGCTCCCTCCGCGCTCAGAGCGGCGTGGCAGCCTGCCTCCTGCAGTGAGGAGCAAGGCTCCGCAAGCCACCACAGAGATACAGGAACGCGCTGCCTCCCACCACGGACGCTACCCTGACACCATCATCACTTTTAATTGTGATTCTCCTGTAGCAGCACAAACGCACTCGTACCACACTTGTAATGACAACAACCAAAACATTTGAAAACAAGTTCGTGTGTTCTACATAAGAGCGAAAAATATGTGCTTTCCTCCAAACTATGCTTCTTTCCCCCGCTTTTAGCTTAATATTCAGCTGTGGGTCAGAATTGAGCACAACATATCTGGTTCCTCACTGGACCTGTTCATGACAAATTTCACTGTCAGTTTCTAATGCTTCTTCTAGCAGCTAGGTTTTGTGCCTCAGTAGGTTTTCAGGCTTCCCACCTGGCCTAGTTGCTGCTGTGTGTTTGTAAGTCCCAACCCATGATATTGCCCTGAAAGGAGCAAAATTTCCACTCGCTGACACTAGAGAGAAAAGCAGGCTTAAATCTGTGCCAGGCCACTATTCCTCTTCTCTTATCAGTGAAAAAAGCAGGTACTTGGTACCACACCCCCTGCTTTTCCAAGATATGCCACCTTTTTCAGGCTTCTCACAGAGAGCACTTGAAGACAGTACACAATCGGGAAGCAGGGGGCGGGGGGGGCAGTGTGTGTCCTGGAGGACCACCAGCATCTCCGAGAAGGATCCTGGTCTGACATTCATGAAATGGCCTCGGGCTCTGCCTGCCTACGCATGCACACACACAGAATACTATCCATCCGCTCTCATTCCTCATTTTCCTTTTTTGCTGTCACAAAACAGGTATCCTGAGGAGACTGTTTAAGGAGCGTCCTTTGCAAAGCTGGCTCCTTATATTGCTGTTCAACAAGGATTATGACAAACCACTGAACAGGGATGTAAAGACCACAAAGCAAATTATTCTGAAAATCATGCATTACCATTTTTCTACTCCTTTTTTTCATGCTGCTTTGCAGTGTGCATTTTTGTATTGTGTTTTAAGTGTGAGATTGATTTAATTGGCAATTCTTTATCTAATGTTGCCAACCTCCTACATTATTATTTTTTAGAGGCACCAAAAAATTCTGCTGAAAATGTTTTAAAGTTGAAAGAACACCGACTACAGAAGAAGTTCCAAAATCATCTAAGAAACTTCCAATATTTAATTTCTTCCTCAGAAATACAACAAAATAATAACAATTTGCACTGCAATTTCATTCAACTGAAGTACATTTTCTACCTTGTGAAATGGGAAACAAGTACAGCATTATTCTCAGTGTTAACATACTGCTTTCAATTAGCTGTACCTTTATATTAAGTTTAGCTGCAAGACATTTACTTGCATGCTTCTAAATATACAGTTGGGTTATTTCATTTCATGGTCCATGCTGCCTGGAAACTATACAGCCAGAATTTTTCAATTTTTTCATACAGAAGAGTTTTATTTTAAGAATATATGCCCAAGAAGAGCAAAGCTGAGAAGAAAAGACTTCAGTAAGCATATATGAAATGAACTCAGCAATCCCCTCTAACCTCTTCATTGGTTATATTGAGACTATCGTGTCAAAGCTACTTTGGAGGCTAAGTTGGCCACATGACCACACTGCCTAGGCACCAGCCTTTGTTCAACAAGCAGTAACAGTTTGAAAATATTAGGCTTTTGATGCACTTTCCAGTCTGCTTTCATATGTAGTTTGGACGCATCTTCTGGATGCAAGCCACCTGAAGCATCGCTAGTCAGTGTATACCTGGAGAAGAGGCATAGCCCAAAACGCTGTATTTACAGTCAGCACAGCCAGGTCCGCATGATGCTATAGCCAGTGTGATCCAGAAAACTAGATGCAAAGAATGCCACACAGTACCCAGTCATGTTGTCATCCCAACATAGAGACGAAAAATGGACGTTTATGATCAGATAACTGCCCCCGGGCTTCCCAAGACTAAGCTAACACCTGGGACGGGACTGCTTACAAGTTTGGGCCAGATACAAGCCCCAAAACATGCAGAAATTGTGGACTTGATCACTGACACTGCCATAAATGAAATGCTTATGGCAGTTATCCCAGGAAGATAAGTGCCACACAAATGGACACCATCCTCCAGTAGATGATACACAACAGGGATCCCATGGACATTTCCAGCCCAGCCAAGGATGGCTTTCTGCCAGAAACTGACTCAAGTTTCACTGCTAAGCTGCGAAGCCAGGTGGCTGTGGTTTCACACACCTGCACACTCCAACAACTTTGGAGCCACCACTGATGATGGCTACAGGAACAGACTGGTGCCAAGCTAGGAAGGCCACAGGGTAATGCAAGTTTGGTGCAGACAGAGGAGGACGTCAACCCTTTCCTTCTGGACTGGGCAGCCCATTCCAGACCTGGAGCTATTCCAAACTTTCTGCCAGCTCATTTAGCCCACAGCCCAGTCCTACCAAGGGGTGCTGGTGTCACTCTACCAGAATCAGCGTAAGGTGACAGGCCTTGATTCAGTGAGAATCAAAAGAAAAAAAAAACCCAAACAAACAAAACACAAGAAAACCCACCAACAAAAAACCCACATACAACATAAAACTGGCACAAGAGCTAGACCGTTGCATGTGAACCAGCTGACCCTGGTTATGGAGAAGTCAGGTATGGCACAAATGCTCACCAAACCCAGTCAGACTGTAGTCAGGGCCTGTTGAATAGCAAGTAACTCTTGCAGCACTCAGCCTTTCTGCGCTGGGATTGCTGAACAGCGTCAACATGGATGCAGTTGTGTAGGCAGCGCAACAACCATGGGGGCATACTTGGAAAACTGCACATACTTGGCCCTTAAAAGCCAGCATTTTCTCTCAGAGCTCATGAAATCCAGTGTTTATCTCAATGTGGTCACATAGCAAGCCTGTTTCTTCCACTCTCTCCCCAGAAAATAAATCTTGCTCCAAAAAGAGACAGAGACGGTCGTTGTTCATGCTACCTGCCTGAAATTTTGAGTGAAGTTAACTTTTGGTGCTTTGTTTCTATCGTCAGATTCCCTGAAATTCCCACAGAAGTAGGAAGACACTCAGAAGAGAAAAGAAGAATGGTTGATTCATTACCTTTCTCTCCATCTGAATTGCATTCAATTAGCTAATGTAATTCAACCTATGACATCTTAGTTGCCTTAGGCATACACTGGCATAGCTCTGCTAAAATCAGGTACTCTAACAAGACTACACGGATAAAACTGGCAGAGAATGTGGTCTCACATCTGAGGGCAACAAAACAAAAAACCAGAGAATTTTAGAAGCCAGCTACAGAAACTATTTAACAGGTAGTTAGCAATACAGTGTCTGGGGAGAGATGAGTGTCCTTAAGATGACTTGACTTCTGACAAAGAAAAAAACAAAAAACAAACCTATAATGACATTTTGCACATCAACAGACACACAAATTCAGCAACTGAAAGGTTAATGAGGGAATATGCTTATTTGCTTTTCTATCACTTTGTCTTATCTCAGTGCCAGAGGAAATACATTAGAAAATTTCCCATGGAGTGTTTCAGGCCAAAGTTCTCTGTTGAAATCAACATTAGTAGAGAGCACTGGTTAAAAATAGATGACACCTTAGTCTAATATCTCTGTGAAGATAAATATTTAAGCAACATTTTTCAAGACCTAGAGAAAGCTCAGCAAGACCCCCAGAAATGCTTCTGCAGAAAGAACAAGCAGTAACCTCCCTTACCAGGCTTCGATTCAAGACAGATCAAAGCCCTAGGCTGACCCTGGAATGAACTAATGATTTCTAAGGCTGTAAATAATCTCACTAAGACCATTACCCAACTCACGATGAACTGATGAAAAAGTTTTCACTAGTTCTTTATGGGAGCTGCCTCTGTCATTTACACTTCCCCTCCCCTCTTAGAGGAAACTTGTTCAGACAAATTTAAATTACACTTGAGGATCTCTATTAGTATCTCTTTACATGAGTTTCTTCTTTCCTGCCATTTATATGAGCTGTGAACTCACTGCCGCTTTCTTTTGATGATTGGGAGATGAAGCTTGCATTTTAATAAACTTCTCTATGGAAGACTCAATTCACAAAATACTCAGTTTACATAGGAAAAAAATTAAAACACGTTATTCTGTCTCAAACACAGATGGGGAAACTCTCCAGGGAAAAATCCCAGTCATGAATCTGCACTGCAGACCTCTACTTCATACTGACGTCAGAGGGAGTTCCATGCAGCAGATGTGTGCAGACGATGCAACAAAAATCTGCAATGCAGATAACAGATCCGCAATGCAGATCAGACACCAGGATTTTACTCACAGGGTGATAATTCTGCTTCATTGTTCCCACCACACTATCACAGAAATGCTAAGGCTGGAGGGGGATTCTGGAGATCATCCAGTCCAACCCCCTTGCCCAAAGCAGCGTCAGCTACAGCAGGTTTCCCGGGACTGTGTCCAGTCATGTTTTGCGTATCTCCAAGGACTGAGACTCCACAACCTCTCTGGACAACCTGTGCCAGTGTCTGATCACCCTCACAGTAAAAAAAAAAGCCAACCAACCAAACAACCACCACCCCAAAACAACCAAACAAACAGCTTTTTCTTATGTTTGAACGCTATTTCCCATATTTCAATTTTTGCCCTCTGCCTCTTGTCCTGTCACTGGGCACTACTGAGAAGAGTCTTCATGGTCCTTTGCTGGACCCTTTCCAGTGTGCCCCTGTATCCCTTGTACTGGGGAACCCAGAACTGGACCCAGCACTCCACATGTGGCCTCACTAGTGCTGAGCAGAGGGGAAGCTTGATTTGCTGGTGACACCCTTCCTAATGCCAGCCAGGATGCTGTTGGCATTCTTTGCTGCAAGGTCACATTGCTGGCTCATGGTCTAAGTCGTTGTCCACCAGGACAACCAGGTTCTTCTCAGCAAAGCTGCTTTCCAGTCAGTCAGACCCAGCATGTACTGGTGCATGGGGTTGTTCCCTGCCACAGTGCAGGACTTTGTACTTCCCCTTGCTGTACCGCATGAGGTTCCTGTCAGCCCAATTCTCCAGCCTGTGGAGGTCCCACTGGAAGGCAGCACACCCAACTACTCCCCCTGGTTTGGTCTGTTGGTTTTTTTCCCCAACTACAAACATGTTGAGGGTGCATTGTGCTGCATCATCCAGGTCATTAATCTTAAACAGCATAAATCATAGTTGTATAAGCCATAACATGGCCGTGCTGGGAAAAAAAAAAATTAAAAAAAAAAAAATCAATCTTTGTAAAATATATTGAATCAATTTATGCTACTATAAACTTTTCATTAATTATTGTAGAACTGCTTCAAAAAGAATGACCTCTAGAATATGACAAATCTGAGTTAAACCTCACTTCAATTCAGAAAAAAATTAAATGAGTTTAAAAAAAAAAAAGAGAGTAATATGGCTGATATTCTGCCACAGCACAAAACTAAGGAGCCTAAATTCTGTTGATACCAATGCATAATTTTTGTAAGATATTAGGGCAGTTTTACTAGCATAAGAGCTGTTATGCCAGGATAACATAATTATTTATATTATACAAATAATATATAATATTATATATTATATAATATCACATATCACTGGTGACAAGTGATATGGGGAAGGCCAACGTTCTCAATGACTTCTTTTCCTCAGTCTTCACTGGCAAGGGCTCTAGCCACACTCCCGGAGTCACAGAAGATAATGGCAGGGGTTGGAAAGAACTGCCCATTGTAAGTGAAGATCAGGTTAATGACCATCTGATGAACCTGAAAGTGAACAAGTCCATGGGACCCGATGGGATACACCCACGGGTACTGAAAGAACTGGCGGATGAGGTTGCTAAACCGCTCTCTATTACATTCCAAAAGTCATGGCAGTCTGGTGAGGTCCCCAATGACTGGAAAAGGGGAAACATAATCCCCATTTTCAAAAAGCAAAAGAAGGAGGAACCAGGGAACTACAGGCCAGTCAGTCTCACCTCTGTGCCTGGTAAGATTATGGAGCAGATCCTCCTCAAGGCACTGCTGAGGCAGAAGAATAACGAAGAGGTGATTGGGTACAATCAACATGGCTTCACCAAGGGCAAATCGTGCCTGACAAACCTGGTGGCCTTCTATGAGAAGGTCACAACATGAATAGACAAGGGGAGAGCAACTGACATCATTTACCTGGACCTGAGCAAAGCCTTTGACACTGTCCCGCATGACATCCTGGTCTCCAAGCTGATAAAATATGGGTTTGATAGACTGACAATTCAGTGGATAAAGAACTGGCTTGACGGCCGCACCCAAAGAGTGGCTGTCAACGGGTCCATGTCCACGTGGAGGCCAGTGACAAGTGGAGTCCCTCAAGGATCAGTACTGGGACTGCTCTTGTCTAACACCTTCATCAGCAACATGGACAGTGGCATAGAGTGCACCCTCAGCAAGTTTGCCAACAACACCAAGCTGTGTGGGGCAGCTGACACATTGGAAGGAAGGGATGCCACCCAGAGGGACCTCAACAGGCTGGAGAGGTAGGCCCATGCCAACCTCATGAAGTTCAACAAGACCAAGTGCAAGGTCCTCCATCTGGGTCGGGGCAATCCCAAGCACTGATATAGGCTGGGCAGTGACTGGCTTGAGAGCAGCCCTGAAGAAAAGGACTTGGGTGTGCTGGTAGATGAGAGGCTCAACATGAGCCGTCAGTGTGCACTAGCAGCCCAGAAAGCCAATTGTAACCTGGGCTGCATCAGAAGAGTGGCCAGCAGGTCGAGGGAGGTGATTCTCCCCCTCTACTCCACTCTTGTGAGACCCCACCTGGAGTACTGCGTCCAATTCTGGAGCCCCTACTACAAGAGAGATATGGACGTGCTAGAATGTGTCCAGAGATAGGGCCACGAGGATGATCAGAGGGCTGGAGCACCTCTCCTATGAGGACAGACTGAGAGAGTTGGGGTTGTTCAGTCTGGAGAAAAGAAGGCTCTGAGGAGACTTTATAGTGGCCTACCAGTATCCTAAGGGGGCCTACAAGAAAGCTGGTGAGGGACTTTTTAGGACATCGGGTAATGGTAGGACTAGAGGGAATGGATTAAAACTAGAGGTGGGACGATTCAGACTGGATGTTAGGAAGAAGTTCTTCACCATGAGGGTGGTGAGACATTGGAACAGGTTGCCCAGAGAAGCTGTGGATGCCCCATCCCTGGAAGTTTTTAAGGCCAAGCTGGATGGGGCTCTGAGCAACCTGATCTAGTGGGAGGTGTCCCTGCCCATGGCAGGGGGGTTGGAACTAGATGATCTTTAAGGTCCCTTCCAACCCTAACAATTCTACGATTCTATAATATAATGAGTTGTTATAAAGTGACAAAACACTAAGAGCATTGGTTCTCAGAAAAAAAAAACCAACAAAAAAAACGAATGAGCAAATACATAAAGCCCAAGCAACACAAAGAAAACCTACATTTCAGTTCATGCTTTGCCAACACCATCCTCAGATGCCCCAAAAGTGCCTTGGCTACATTAGAATCAGCATTAAAGCAGGGGAGAAAAAAAGTAAACAGTTAAAGGCTGTACTGATTCAAAGTCTGCAAGCTTCACAGAGGTTTTTGTGAAAGCCAGTGGGCATTCCTCAGATGGGAATTTGCTGTATTTATCCCAGGCCCCTTCAATTAAGATATTATTCAACAGCATCGCTCATGATTCAGCAAAAACACTCTGTCAAGTTTATCAGATTTATAACATTAATCAACAAATATGCAAATTTCAGTGTATAAGCACTGTTTAGAAATATCAAGCCACACAGCAGCAGTAAATCAGTATAACTCAGTAAAACTGAGTTTTATGCCAATTTACAACAAATTTGGCCCACTGCATTTACACTACTACACTCTGTAATTCTTTTACTCAATTACTGCTGACATTGCAGATAATTATATTATGAGCAACTTTAAAACAATTTAGGAAGTGAAGAAGCCCTCAAAAGGAGGTAAAGTGCCATAAGAAGAATCCAATTTTCTCAACATCTCATCTTCAGAATGAATCTGAATATTACTTTATTATGAATAACACTGTTCAGAATTAGGGCAGACTTAATTATAACTGCTACAAGAAGTCGGTAGGATAACAAGCATCTTTTTGATTCAGGAGCAGATACTATTGGTGATAATTATATGACAAAAAAATCAATCTTGAGGTTCTAAGTACTGGGAACAGAAATGTTATCTTCATCTTAGAAACCGCAACTACAGATGCTCACACTGTTCTAAATGACGTTCGCGCACATCATTTCGGAGGAAGGAAAATAAGCTTCTGATAGTTTTCCTTTTTACAATAAATGCTCTTCAGTAGCTGCTATTTAAAAGAAACAGAACTTCAGGTCTGGCCCTTATTCAGCCGAGCTGAGAGAAAATTTGCTCTGACAAGGAACTGTAAGTGCTCACATGAAAGAGGAGACAGATCAAAAGGTACATACATGACGGAAGGAATCACTGGGCACAGATGGGGACCAAAGCCCATACTCCTGGGTCAATTTCCACACCCCAGAACGAAGGCCCTTCCACCAAAAGAAGACACAAGATTGCTTTTTGCCAGAATAAGAGCAGCAATGACAGCAAATTTAGACTGCAGGCCTGGTTTCAAAACAACCTGAGTAAATTTATAAAGTTTAGATCAATTTATAAAGTTCAGATGGAAACCAAGTAACACATGATAGTTTTAGCAGTCTTGCTGTGAACACTTCAGTAGATTCAGATCCAAAAGTTACTGGAACTAAAAATAAATGTCCCGATCTGCAAACTTACAGACAGCGTGGCTTTGACATCAGCAAGTGCCGAGTACTCAGATGGATAGTGTGATAATTTCCAAATGAGACCTTTCTATTACATAAAATAGTTTCTAGAAATTGCCAGCAGGCAGCTTAACACGCAAAAACCAGATAAAGAACAGCCATTTCCAAGTTACGTGGGTAAAGGGTGTTGACAGTTTGCAGCAGCTTCACTTAGCTAGATGTTGCTACGTGTCTGAAAAGTCACTGGTAGGCTGGCCTGTGAATTTCTGGCAAAACGATTTCTGGCAAAATATGGCAGTTATCAAAATCATTTTGCATAAGGAGGCAAACCAGACAAAACCTTCATCAGAAACCACAGAGTTAAGAGAGAGATACACAGAGCAGGGTGTGCAAACAGGTGACCCCGAGCAACCTGTAGTCTGGTATTAATGGCATTCCTGTGTCAATCAACAATTCAATCCATTGGACGGGTGACATTTGCAACAGATATGGGGATTTCCAGTGTGTCCCAGGTAAACATTTAGTGTAGATTCTCTCTTGGGTTTTATTAAAAAAAAAAAAAAACAACGACCAAACCAAACCAAACAAACCCTGAATTTATATTTCAGTGCATAAATGGCTAGCATTTTCCCAAGACGGAATACAGTTTTCTCTCTAGATCTGATTGTCATACTCAGTTGACAGGATCTAAGTATCCCTTTTTCCTCCTCCTTCGCAGCTCTTCAAATTGAGAAGAAATGCAGGACATTAGTGAAGATTAAGCTCTTATCCATCAGCTTTAAGATTACTTCAGGTAATTTCATGATTGCTATTCACTTCAAAATATTCCTGAACTCTTACTTGCAGGTTTTGTGGTCTCAAAACCAAACCAAATCTGCCCCAATAGGATTGGATCTGGAGGATGTTTTACCACATTCTTTAGGAAAACATCACAGTATAACATAGCACTTAACTTCATTGCCATCAGCCAGCCATTTAAAAGCCGATGAAACAGTATAGGAATTTCCTTTGAGCACCTTTTTAATGTCTCTCGCTTATGCAAATTGAAGAACTCAAGATAAAGCTTCAGCAATTGATTAGTCAAAGACTTTTATCTCAGCTCATCACACACTCTCTGACTGCCAAGACTAAGAAAGCCACTATCCCATTTTCTCATTGGTAATGAAATATGTACCATGACAGCCTTAATTTAATAACAGGATGAGGAACTTACAGCCCACAGGACACATACAGACTGTCAGGACAATAAATCTGGTCCAGAGCCCACATACCATCCCTTCCTCCTAAGTGCCCTTCAAGTGCAGGCCCTAGGCTGGAGGAATAGGCCAAGTGGCCACTAGCCCCTTTCCAGTGCTATTTTGCCTGAAAGCCCCGCTGTTCCTCCCTGTTAGTAACAATCCATGAGAGTCAGTTCAGATGGGGAAACCCTGGACCTCTGCTTGTGCACAGAAAGCCCACGCTGGGTGTAATCACATGGCAGGAGGGGAGGAGGTCATGGCATATAATTCACTTCATCTACCAGAATAAGATGAGTGGTCTGCTCCACCAGGGTGATTAGGCATGATTTATAGCGTAACAGTAGTGACAATAATACCTTCCATTAGCGTCAATTACAGTACTCAAAGCTGCAGCACAAGCTATGACTGGTTTCTTACGCATTTGTGCTTTACATCTTTCCTACCTTCCCCATAGCAACACATTCCGGGACCTGCTGTGTCTCCTGCCGCTCTGCTCTCCTTGGGCTTCTCCAAATCTTGCCCTGCCTGCTTGCGTGATGACACATGGCACCTGGTTCACAGCTACACATGTGCTGATTAGCTAGAGAGTACGTAAGCAGCGGTCAGCCAAAGAGCAACTCTGGGAAGTCTGCTCTTCTCTCTCCTATCCATCTCTTCAGTTTTCACAAAATAGGTAGGAACCAAGTACCTTCGAGATGTCTACCATTCTGTTAAGCTACTGATCAAGTTCAGCTATGTTTAAGATGTTAATGGGAAGGCTGACTGAGCGACATGCGGTAATTTCCTTAGAAAAAGGACAGCCAGTTTTCCTTAGGAAACCAGGCTAAAAATTATGTCAAAGGTAATTGCAAGGCATCCCAGTCTGGTATTAGCATGTAGAGGCTGTTAATTTCTCATAGTGGAGACAACTGAATAGTGCATTGTTAAACACTTCCTTATCAGGATAAATACTATCCTTAAATCCATGTATTTTCCTATATACAACTCCCTGCTTGTATACAGTTTCTTCTGTAAACCTGCAAGGAAGACTGGGCTGGCAACTTCAGTAATCCAAGCAATTAATCTCGGCCCCTGGAACAGCCTTGTATACCCTCATGAGTGTGCCACGGATGTTTGAGACTCACATAGTTGTACAGGTATACGACGTCTGGATTTAAAAATACATGCGCCCTCTACTTGTGGTGGGGTTTGCAAAGTCCATATCAAGGACTGGGAGTGATCTGTATGCTTACAAAGCCAGAACTGGAAGCCTTGCACAGCTGCAAAACAAATGCTCAGAGTTTATTATGGCACAAGATTCAGGTGACATACGTCAGGCAGAGAAGCGTGGTCAAGGACAGGCAGTGGTCAGTCCCCAAAACAGGACTTCATTACTACCATGGCTTTGTTTATCAATGGAGCTTCAGCTCAAACTCTTATCCCTATTTTGGAAGTGGAATTGTTCCCCACCTTTCAGAGGCACAGCTCTGTTAGGACACCCACAGGCCACCTGAATTTCTCAACCTGGGCCTTTTGATGTGTCTGATATTTACAGGAACAGAATCACTGGCTTTGCTTTTCATCAATAATACATCTATCCTATGAAGAACAAGAAGACTGTGATATAAAAAAAAAAAAAAAAAAAAGAAGAGAGAAGTCCATTTCTCTTTCAACTGCCTGAAAAAACACCTTCCTTTTGGACCTGTGTGGATATATGCGAAAAGAGAGAGAACACAGCCTTTGAACAGTAACTGGTACAAATCTTTCTCCTCTGACCCACAAATCTCAGTCTACCAAGAAATGAGTGCCTAGTTCTCACAAGGCATAACATGCACGTAGAAGGGAGGCACAATTAAAAGCAGGGAAAAGAGAGACAAATTATGTCGGAGCCATTTCCTTAATGAACAGAGCACTCTTCACTTCTTATACATTGTAATGCGTATCAATAAACAACAGGAATAAGCAACAGGTTTGAATAGAACAGATGAATTTAAGTTTAATGCAAGTAAAGTGCCTTATAAGAAGTCTGGACTGAGAAAGATGTTGAGAAGAGTGCTTTTCAGAGAGACTGCTTACATTTTATCATTTAGTGAGACCTGGATCTGCTGTAGATGGGTATAAAAACCAATGAGAAACTGTCTTTCACACTTCCAGCCTTGCGCAGTCTTTTTTTTTAAAAAACAAACAAACAAACAAAAAAGTTAGGGCAAGTGAGACTCATGTCTTATCTGTGTGTGTGTTTTTTCAAAAACACGGAGAACATCCAAATAGAAAAGGCAATAAAGAAATACTGAGACCAGGAGGGAGGCAGGGAGGGTAGGCTTTATTCTACCCCATGATCCGCCCTCAACTCCTGTTCTTCTGCAATCATTCTGCTCTCCTGCACAGCATCACCTCCCTCTGATTTTCAGACCTCACGCACCAGCTTAGGTAGCTACAGCTGAGTTTTGCTGCTGCCCAGAGAGTGTGAAAAGGTGAGAGGCGGGGTAAAGGGGGAGTCCTGCAGGTCCCTCCAACATGTGACTGGAGGTGGGCTCTTGCTATGACTCGCAAAGTAGTCCAGCTGGCTCCATCTAGCACATGGGGGCTTGGGGCGGGAGTGTTTCCAAAGTGATAAATCAGGGTAGCAGGCAGCTGAACAGTCAGCAGTTGAGGCAAAGACCCTCCATCCTGTATCAGACAAGCCTCAGTGGATACCGACATAGCTACGCTGAACTAGGAAGTGATATATATCGTCTGTTACCAAAGCCATGTGTCCTGGCAACCAGAAAGGCAGATTCAGTTCCTTCAAGGTCAGGGTGCTTTTAAGCTCAAGGCTTGCATGGGTTCTTAATTTTTGTCACCTTTCAAAATATTTCCAGCTTTTAGCTTGAGGTTGGTAACGCTCCTGCTTACCTTAATAGCTGCTCTTCCTACATCAGCTGCAAAGTTTCTTTATCTTTCCAAGGACTTTGCTTTCCTTATCTGCTTCTGGTCTGCTTTGGGAATCTTAAATCACACTGGCAGCTAATCTTCTTGTATTTCTGTTTTGGTTGTGGGTGATATAAACTCCCGCTCATGCCAGCTATTGCCCACTTGGTCTACAGGATAGAGGTGATACTGCAGCGCTCCAAATGTGAAAACAGTCACAGCACCGCGTGCTGGGAGTCAGCCCACAAGCGTTAATCACGTGGGTCAAGGTGGCATCAATGGGAATAAGGGGTATGACCCTTCCTTCCCCCTGCATCTCTATTCTTCTCTGGATGTCTCAGTCACCTTGTACCATGGGATCTCTCCGGCCACAAGATCCAGAACAGCCATTGCATCCCATAAGCACCACCACAGTCATATACCCCAATGTCACAGGCCTCCGGACCCAATATAACGCTCCATCTTTCCCATACATCAAAACCAAACAAGTCTAGGAGAAATCATGATGTCTTGGACACATCAAGTTTTCAGCTGGAGCAGTGCCACCCTGGTGACTTGGTTTACTCCAGGCAACAGTCTGGGGACAAATGCAACAGTTCATCTTGTATCCTCCAATATAAAACACTTCCACAAACTTCTAGGTGGTATTTGGAGAACAGCACCCAAACCTGTCTCTTGTTTCTCTGCTCCCCCTGGTGGATGCCAGCCCAGCATTATCAAAATGCCTGCCTGGGTAGTGCTGCCGGGGAGCTGCACACGGAAGGTGAAGTTATAAGACAGTTACTACTGTAAAGTTATTATACAGTCTCCTTAAAAGCTTATTAATTACCACTGCTAATTCTTACCAATAGCACCACTGCTCATTACAGGGACCTAGTAGATCAAAAAGCAGATCTAGGAAGAGAGTTTCTGAGTTACAGACTTCAGTGTCAGCAACCATTGACATCTCCAGCCAATATCCAGATCATGCAGCCCTGACAAGACCATACGCCCACCACCAAATATTCCTGAGCATCAATCCACAGCCACTGCCAATGTTTGTAGATACATGGATGCTGATCCATGCACAGCTATTCAAAAAGAAAGTGATCACAGCTCCTGTAATTGTGAACTTCACATTTGTGCAAAGAAAGATAGTGGATATATCAGATTTGTGGCACAAAGTGTGGTCCGAGAAGCTAATCACTTCTATGTGTCTAGTTATCCCCTTTTGACAAGGAAAAATAATATAATTTGCCATTCTCCATATTCCACTATATTTTTTAATGTAATTCAAACTGGGGACTCCCCTGTCTTTACTAGACAAATAAACTAAATGCCAGTGAGAATGGATTTTAAAAACCTGTATTTTAAGCATTGCAGTAGTATGACTATTCAAGACACAAAAGTACTTATAACTGCTCACTCAGTGCAATACTGCAAACAAGATACTACAAACTTTCAGTTCTCTCTTTAGAAAGGTATTCAACCTTTTTTAGACCAATCTTTGCTTGTTCTTGGTATCTTCAGAAAAGAGATAGTAAAATAATTGTATAAGAAAATCAAGACTGTTAGAACACTTTTTAATTATGGAGAGATCATGCACTATATTTATTTGGGGTGTAGAGAGGGGGCTTGGTTTCATTTGGTTTTTGCTTTACATCTTAAAGATAGATTATTACTGCAGGAAAAGTACAACTGAAATGATTGAAATAATCATATTCCTCCTTTTATGTTTAAATGTGTTTCAAGCTCATATCTAGATGTTGAACAATATCAAATATAGATGTCTTCCTAATTTTCCAAGCTACAGAACAATAAGTACTGCCTAGTAGAAAACAAGATCTAACACAAGAGGTGGCAACTGGGATTTCATGCTGCTTATATGTATTCACATAAAAAGATATGCAATCACAAGGAAGTGTGACTCATTTGACACTGGAGAGACATTTTCTTTTTAACTATGCATGAAAGGGATAGTATTGCCATACGCTGCTCTAACAGCGGTGAATCAGAAGTAGTAAGGGAGTCACTGCATTTTACAGATTGTAGCAGTCATGCAGTCATGCTCAAAAACAAGGCCTGGTTCTTCTCTCTGTAAGATCAGTTCACACAAGCCCAGCGTTGCACTACACACCCCCTGAGATTCAGCCACCAGATTCCTAATTAAGACATGCCGGACTAGACAACTTGTGAAGCCCATTTCATTCCCCAAAAGGCAACAGGGGTAGCAAGATCTTCCACTAGCGTCCAGTAAACAAAAAACGAGGAAAGCCCATGCTTGCCAGGCAACCACCGTCACTCAAGACGCACCAGTCAAACTTTGTCGAGGAAGCACTTGAAGATCACTGCATACAGAACACCGCGATGAATCACACACGCAACCCATCTACAAAACATGCTACTGCCTCATAAGCCCCAGTTTGCACCATAATATCAACATGATCCCAAACTGAACAAAAACACCAGTGTTCTTATTTTCTCATGTCTTCAGACAGTAATTGCAATGTTCTCTCTTATCTTCCCCTCCTCTGCATAGCTCTTAAACACACATGGGGCTTCCTTCCTGTATAAAACTAGACAGTTACAATTTACTTTGTAACAACAATTTGTTTGTATTTCCATCTATAAAAGCCCCCCAAAATGCCACATTGTACATTAATTTCTATACTGTTGAAATACAAGGGTTCTGTAATGTTTATAAAGCCATTTAAACTGCATTACCGAAGCTATTTTGCTAAATCACATTTTCCAACTCATCAGTCCTTATTATGCTATATACAAGCTCACTTCTTTCAAGAGTCACCCCTACACACATAATCAAATCATGCCATTTGAGACGCTGTGACATTATTTTGTCATATAAAATGGTTGAAATTATCTTGACGATGGCACTGTAAGGATTGCTGCTAACGCAGAATTTGTTATGAGAAGTAAAAGCTGAAAAAGAGTTAGATCTCTTGAAATTATAGATTTCAAATATCAGAGAGACAAAGGGTTTAAAAGCTTTTAAATACCGCAGGTCATCATAAAAGCTTCCGAAACACTTGTCCTGAACCATTTCAATAGAAACATTAAAGAACGAAAATGTGCTACGGAATTACAGGATTGATTTATATAGACTGACATAAACTCACTTCATGGTAACATGTTTTTAAATGTTAAGCAGTATAAACAAGATATCTGAAATTACCACCTAATATAATGACTTAAATAAGCACCTTCTAAACAATGATTTTATGAAGACTGAAATAAGTTTGACAGACTGAGGTATAATCAAAATCACTGCAATCAGAGAAATTTATCCAAAGCAAAAACCATTTTATGCTTATGCACACGTGTTCATTTAACAAAAAAGTAAAGCATGTTTTGTTTCAACAACAACAAAAGCTCAAAAAACACTTGGAAAAATCAATTCTGCCATTCACTTCGTTTGTGCTGGGCACACTAGTTATACATTTTGGTCAAAGATCCACCGTGTACACTCTCTATTTTATCTCATTTTGAGAAAATTATTTTCAGAAAACATGCCTCCGAGAAACATCCGACAACTGCACGTCCACATGGTTAAAAAAAAAAAAGAGAGGAAAACCCAGCAATAGATATATCGCGCGCTTTACAACAACAGCAATCGCTGGCTTGCAAGCCCCTGGACAGAATCCTTCTCCTTGGCAAAATAAATTAATGCTAGACAGTTCTCAAGACATTACATCAACAGAAAAAGGTTTAGCTCTCCCTTGCATCAATAAAGCACTTCATCTGACCTAAAGTGCATGTCTTCATCACTGAGCCACTTTCAAATGAAACAATACCAACCTTCAAAGAAATCTTCATATAACAAGCTGTCTTTATTGACCATTTTGACTAGTCACAGTATTTGTATCTGTCTAGTCCATAGTCTTTTAAGAAGGCTAATGAGGTCTGAGAAGCGAAAGACGAGTCCAGTCAGTATTATTTATGGACCTCTTTTTTCACTCTTGTTCATACAAAGATACACCGCATCACAGAATCTTCCAGCATCGATTTCTCCCACCAAACCCACACTGCAGACTTAATCTTAACAAGATACCCTTCTCAAGGATAAACAAAGTAAACCCATATTCGTCAGACCTGAAAGATGTTTTCACCAACGCCTCAGGACTATCCACTGGTGGTAGCTCATCTGCTAGGATTTCTTCAGGAGGTCTAGGGTCACTGATGATGGTCGGCTTTGGTCTTTCCTTGAGGTTGCCGGTCAGCCCACCGATAATGGTGTTCCACAAGCAGTTTTGTGATTTAGACCCTGCAAAAACAGAGAGTGAGAAGGAAAATAAATTCATAGGCCTGTTGTCCAGTCTCTCAGCTGTCTGGTAAACAAAGATGTTCTGTTATCTTTTTACCTTTGCATCACCACAGTTTGGGATTAAGCCTGAAAACCTGAAATAAAACTCAAAGTAGAAATAAGCACTAACGTTCAGGTCATTCCAAATCCAAGACTGTAATGCTTCTCACAAAAAGATTTGATTACAGCGCGTGGAGTTTTCACGTGTCGATAAAAAACATCCTCTCCTCATTATACTTAGATTATAGCTTAGCATGTATTGATGTGGCAATATTTTAAGCTAAATAACTAACCAAAAAACAAAGTATCAAATCAATACAATATTAATCATTGACTTTCTTAGACTAAAGTTAATAGGGGTTAAATTATAGATTAAAGATATCACTGAAGGACTAGTATCAGAAAAACATATGTCTTTTCTGTTGAAACTTTAACTTTTCTTAGTAGACATTCAAATGCCAAAATATTTATACGGATGATCTTTCTACATTTATTCAGAAGTGTCACCAGGTGCCTCTTGCATGTCATTCAGAAACTCCATCCTCATCTATAAGTCTAGTCCTACTGACAAAGTACAATTAGCATCCTTCAGTCAGATCTCCTCCCGGCCTTTGGAGAAGAGAATATGTGACTTGCACTTCATAAAGTTTAAGTATCTGTTTCATATTTTCAAAAGTTACCAAATAGCTTCTGAATAAATTAGGCACTTCTGAAAATCCCTGTGATACTCTCATACTGAACACCTGTGTCACATTCTAACTTTCACTTATTAAAGAATATACACGAGTGAGTTAGCAGATCCCAAGAAGAGCAGTTAAGTACTGAAATACTAATTATTTCAGTTAAGAGACTTCCCACAACACAGGTGCAGCAAGCATTAATCTTACTGGATTCCAATATAATAAGCTGCACCAATTCTGCTGGTAGTTGTTCCCCATGGGCCTTTTATTAATATGCAAAATGAAAAAAAAAATAATTCTGACAAATGGGATATTTCTAAAGTCAGCAAGTGATTTTTATAAGAGACTGTACAAGTAAAATTTTCAAATATTTTCCCAGCATTCAGACTTCAGTGTCCAGAAGAGACAACTAAGAGACAAATAATGGACATAACACATATGGATTAAGGTTGACTTTCTGTAGCAGCACACACTACGTACATAAACAAACAGAAGAGCTGTTATCTCAAGTCTCCTGGTACTATATCATGAGAAGCTACCCTGTCAGAAACAGCAATATCTGCATGGCAGCCTTATTTTGCCGGTTGTCTTCAATGTCTTGTTTTCACCCAGCCTAAATGGTGCAAAGACAGATCAGCAAGAATCCTCATCTATCTTCCCCATTCCAAAGTAATTTTCGGAGTGTTTCCAAGCTAATCAGGAAAGCTCCATGCTTGTAGTCTTCTCTGCTCTTAATTGTCAGCAGCTATTTAATGTGCAAGGACCATATCTACTCAGATTTAGAGGCAGCCTTCTCATCCTGTGCTGAGTTCTGTGCTACAATAGCTAGAAAAATTACTCCTCGCGCTAGGTAGTCCAAAGTAATGTCTACACAACATCTGCAGAAATAAACACAACATCCATACGTCTTTATCATTCAAGGATTTGCAATGTTATAGCAATACTACTGTTTCTGTTCTTTAGACCACCACGCAAATTTCCCAAAATTTCTTAATTTTACTTGAATAGATAAGCATTTGGTTCCCCAAACTGTAAGGGGATATATAAAGGATGTAAGAGTTTTGAATTATCTGACCATACAGGTCACCTGTGATAGACCCAAAAATATTGTGACTCCCTATAGCATGTTGAGAGGACCATTTCTTTTGCAGAAGTATGTCATACTCAGGACGGTTAGAACCAGAAGTTTAAGTCTCTGTTAAGTTACAGTCAACAAAGAAAAATAAGTTGCCATCCAGCCATATATGCTACACACTAAGATAGGAGAGCAGGACATTAACACTTGCAGAAAAAGCTGCTGTGTGCTACTAAAATCATATTTTGTGTAAAAGAGGCTTTCCGAAGCCACTTTTATAATTTTGAGGTTTCCCCCTGCAACTCCAAGGAATTTGCTAAGCTTCCCAAACAACTATCTTCTCCATATTTCCACAGCTCTACTCTTTCTTTTATTCCACAGGCCCTCCAGCTTTTCAGGCTCAGGACAAGACCACGGTCCAGGAAAAAGACATACGAGTCTTTTTCTGCACTTGCAAGTAGTTTGTTTTTTGCACTACCACCGAAAGCCAACAACGACAGGTTAGCTAACTGTCATTGAAAATCATATAATCACTCAAATCAAACCTTTTTTCTTTTTTTTTTCTTTAAACAAACACAGCGCAAAGAAAATCAAGTACTTGTTTCAGTATTATATAGCTTTTTTCCTCGCTATGTTCTCTGCACATACACCTATACCTTTTCCTCCAGCATGGATACCCATCCTGTGCAGCTTTCCTCTACAATGAGATCTAGACTGCAGACCTAGATCTACTTTGCTCTTACAAAGATCAACTGCGGCAAATCAGCCAACTGACGTGAATTAACCAACTTCACTAGAGCAATGCAATACCCACCTCTCCTAATCAGTGTTCAGCCTGCCCACAGCTATGCTCAGGTGAAGGGCATTTGGCAAACAATTTTTTTATTTAACGAGCCTGCCTGAACAGACACCAGCCAGGAGCTTCCAGCTGCTGAAATGCTGAGAGCTTGATGAACTTAAACTCACACAACCACAACTGTTCAAAGACCAATGGCATAGTGGTACTTGTAGCAAAATGACATAGCAACATACCAGGTACACTAACTTCTGCTAAATAGAGTAGTAACCTCTTAAATTCAAAGTCTCCTAAACTGACTGGAATTTGACATTTAAGAGTACAGAAGATTGGGTAGCCCTAGCATTGGAATGAATAACATTTTATTTTAATTTCAAATCCCTGTGAATAGCGCAAACTCTTGCAAAAATGCTTCTCCCTCATTTTATTGTACCCCGTTGAAGATTATTATAGCTGAGCTAGAGGCAAAAGCAAAATAGATTTAGGTGTTATAATTTAAAAAGCCAAACTCTGCTTACAGAATCTGCGGGTGGGTGTTCAAATACTTTGATATAGCCTGAAAATACTGTTACACTACACGTCTAGCTACCTGGATCACTGATAACCACACAACTACCACTCCTATTGCCTCACTTAACACCAGCAGCCTTTCCCTCTTCATTGATCCTGAACTAAAGGGATAACAGCTACACACTCCAGAGAGCTGTGGACAACAGTCAGGACGAACAAGGCTCATCTGGGTTTCTGTAGGTTATCTCATGTTTGGTTAAGTGCACAGGAAGTTAGATCAGGTAAATAAGGTCAGTCAAAATGGGTATGATTTGTTAAGTGTTCAGTGACAGCCTGACTGTGATCCCACTGAAATCTCTGAAGGTTTCACTGTTGACCTCAAATGGGCAGCTGTTACAGAGCAATGGAAATCCTGTTCTCTGTTGTGAAGTTAATAATTGCCTTTGAATTAATCATTCAAGTGAATGTGAAAGGGACAATCCAGGAAGATAGCCAGTCTCCAGTTTGCGACTCAGACACAAGGATAATGACGATAATCCTCTATGACATCAGTTATTGCTCGAATCCTTGTCTTCAAATGCTGTGGCTTTTTCTGCCATTCAGTCAGGATGCTTTTGAATGTTTGATCTTCACTCCAATGTTTGTTCAATGAAACGTGGTATGGTAGAGTAGGTTATAGCACTCAGCATAAATTTGGGCATCATCCATTTAACTCACATTAGCACAGCACATGCCTCAGATGTTTCCCTCCTTTCCATCACGCAGTTCCCATTCTAATTTTCCTTCCCATTCCCACAGAGTTGTCACCTTATATTGAGCACATAGTAATCATCAATGATACGCTATGAGAAGCTAACTCAACCTGACTCCCAGATCACTGAATTTAACTCCAAACAGTGAAGGTCTGGCTTACACTTGGAATTATCTCCCCTCATCCCCATATTATGCCTCTATAACTACTTTCCAACCAGGCTTATCTAAGTGTTCCTCTCTGCATTGCAAATCAAATTTGCATTCAAATGTCATGACATCATGCTTGACCTACTTGTCAGGCAATATTGCAGCATGAAGTCCTTGTAACCCAAATATCCAGGAATAAATAGTATTTGGGCTGAATCTTCCAATTCTGTACCTAGTATCCAGTAACCATAATAGACAAAAAGTGGCGTGATAAAGAACTTGAAAATGTTTGCATTTATATTTACATTTCTCTCCTCTGTGATTTCCTTTGCCATATGCATTTTCAGGGTTGAACCAGCCAGGAATGATGAATAGAGCCCCTTTTTAAGCCTTTACTGTCTGCAACATGAAGGAAAATAAACCCTAAATCAGTAATAAGGAATGCCCGTACAATTTTCTCTCAGTCCTGTTCAATCTGCTCAGTCACCTTGTACGTCACTACATGCAACAGATTTCATAGCTACAGACGTTCATTCTACACTATGCACCTTAAGCTACCTATGTGAGGTATGGCATGCTCAGAGTGCCATCCTGTGACTGTGTGAAATACTGCACCATAGATGTAAATTCTTTTGCCGTTTTGATCTGCACCACCCACGATGATGGCAAGTGCCCCCTTTTAATGATGAGAAGGGGATTTTTCCCTGCTAAGTGATCACAAATCATCATAAAACTGCATGCATTATGGAAAGGATTTCTTACCTTCCTCCTCATTTCTACATATTTTGTCATGTGTGGTTTTAATAATCAATATGGTCGAAGTCATGGTCAGTTGGTGCTAGATTACCACATGCTTCCCTTTGTTTTGGTCAAATTTGTGACACATTTCAAATCCAAAGCCATACGTTTAGTTCCTAACCTTGCTACGTGAAGCAAAAGGTGATGGAGGAGCTATCAGTAAGGCTAAATTACATTTTTCATACACTATTTCTAAGGCTTGACCCAAATCTTTTTGTAGCCACTGTAGTAAACTTCAGCTGGCTTTACGACACTTATGTTGTTATAACTTTTTATGCTCGAAACAACAGTAAGGCCCAAACCCTTTCCATCCTTTTAAATTTGCATCAGCTCTGTTCAATAAGACTGAATTTCTGTGAGTGACTTTTCCAATTACGTACTACGGTTCCTCAGTTGAGTACTGTAAATGAACTGTAATAACAGGGCAGACATAATATGAGATAAAATAACTTATTATATGTGTTTATTTCTACAGTAGATACAGAAATCAGCCAGTTAAAATAAAAAAGGCTACTTACGGGCAAATCGTGAAAGTGGTCGTGCATTTTTGTCACCCGCCTCGTTCGCAACTGAAAGGAGAAAATACAGAGAAATAAAAAGCACTCAATTTAAATGTTACATTAAGGTTAATTATAATAGCAGTTCTCATGCACGTAAAGGAGAGAAGATTGGTCACAGTAACAGTAGTCAGATATATATGTATAAGTATACACACACAGAAATATAATAATACTTTTTTTAATGCCGCCAAATATATAATAATACTTTTTTTAATGCCACCAAATACATTACTTTGCTTGTTTAGCTTTCAGAGTCAGCAGGGCACACCACAGGCACCTGCGAACATTGTTTTGTCCCACATAATAATTGAATGATATGCTTGAATGCCCAACATTCAAGCACTAACCATTAATAGTACATAGCAATATATGATCACAGTCATTCTTACAAATTCTACTTTACACTGGACTTTTTTCCAAGTCCTAAATAATACATCATTTTTTCACCTTTGCATTAATGAGTACAGTAAAAAAAAAAAGTAAGATTATTCCACCTATATGAGGAAACGCACTAGCAATTTTGAAAGCCCAGAGGATCATTTAACAGCAAATTAAATGAAATCTAAAGATCTGTGCAAAGGAATCCTCAGACATTTGGAACTGCATATAGATATCACCTACGATAAAAACAATCCTGTACAAATCCTTCTTTTTTCTGCCTCAGATTCATACTGGCATAGCTCTCAACATTTTTGTGACCCAGCTGGTTTGCAGTTAGTCAAGAGCACAAATGACTCTTTGAGGTTCTCACAATATTAAAGTACAGCTGAAACGAGAGGAGAGTTATCAAGGTGAGGAATTACCAGCCGTAACTTTATTTTTTTTTTGCTAGAATAATCATAAGGAACAGCACTGATGGGCATACAGGGAGGAGAACATATTCTAAGTGCACACAGAAACCTTGTCAATTCTTTGCTTTCTTTAAAAATGCTGTGTTCTAGAGACAAGACCAACCAAGCTAAGAAATCCCACAAAAGGACGCAAAATATGACCAGAACTGAGACTCATGGGTTCCTAGCAAGATAATGTCAACTAAATTCTAATGGACTTTTTGAAGCCAGAAAAGACTTTTGATGAAATTGAATTCTTCTGACAAGTCTTAAGGCTGTCAGTTTAAGTTTGACTTTATTTAAGACCTATATCCATTGTCACTCCAGCTTTCCCTACTTGCTCTCCAATCTTTACCTGTTGATTAAGGTGGCTCCAGCACTCATTGTAGTTAACAAAGGGACTTCTTCAACAAATCACTGCCTCATTTTGCTCCCATTAGCCAGTAGATGGTGCCCTTAAAACACTGGTGCTTCTCTATCAGCCTGGGGAAGTCGCGAGGCCAGCGGGAGCAGGGGCCCTGAGGTCTCCCAGCTCCTACAAGACAACCTTCCTTGGCTTGAGTCCATCACAAGTACCTGCAGCACAAACCCCAACCAAATAAGCTCTCCTGGGACATTATGTGCAGGGACACTGGAGTGACTGCACACAGTTAGGGAGGTTCAGAGCAGTTCATAGTTTCAGAGTCAAATCTGGCTCTGCTTGAGGTGATGGCATGGTGAAGAAGAGGCAGCAGCATCCTCCACAGGGCAGGGATCAAAAGAGTTGGACTCAGTGACATCAAAAAAACCGTGCCAGAAAACACTGCTGTAGCCAATATGTAATGGTCATGCAGCCAGGCTTTGTCTTTAACTCAGTGATGATGGCTTGCATGGGGTAGACTGAGAGATCGCCTCCCAGACTGGTCCCCTCTGGGGTCCTAGGTATGTCTCCGTATCGCAGTAGAGCCTGGGCAAATTCATAACATGCACTGATATCCTAAGTTGGGGCATCAAGTGAACTATGTAGATCAATGAGGAAAGAGCCTGCTAAAGGCCTTTTAACTGCACTACTGTCTGCTTTAGAGTATTTCCTCCACTCTGGTGGCAGACGGCACTCCCTGGTCACCAGGGGCTTCAGTTGCACACAAGGTCTCACCCTTTGTGCCACCCTCCAGCTGGCTGTTGCAACAAGAGTTTCAGAGCACTCCACCCAGCATCTGTGCTCGGGCAGCTCAGCTCCCAGACTCACAGCATCCAACACAACAGGTGTCGTTAACCCCCTCAAAAATAAGCAGTTTCCAATATCAGGCTGCATAGGCTTGTTTTCGGTTGTCAGTGCTTTCCAGACATCAGACGGTGTCACATACAGAGTAATGGCCTTCCATCTGTCACACAGCCACGCGGAGCAAAGCTGCAGGTAGAACAGCAAAGCAATGAGCAGGCCAGAAAGCACAGGGGATGCTGAACCTGCGTTACTAGCAAGATTCCTGGTACCAGTGAGCAGGTAACTGCTGCCTGGGAATTGCCTGGGACTAATGAGGTGTGTGCGTAGGCGAGATCTCAGGTTTGTTTAGCCCTGCAATCAAAAGGGTTTCAGAGGCAAAGAGCGCTTCTGCATTTGCTCTGTGTGAAAATCTTAGAAGATTTCACTTGATGCCATTTTTCCTGTGGAAATTCTGCATGTACATCCTACAGTTGTCTTACAGGAGTCTTTGGAGACACAAAGAACACACACAGCTATGTATGTGACATATGTAAATGAGAAAAGACTTTTTCTCCAGATGGCCTGAAATTTTCTCCACCCTATCTGTGTTTATGGAAGTTTATTAATAGTAATAAGCTTTTGGGAGAAAGCAGGTATGAATTAACAAAGCTGGAGAAAGAAGCTGAATCTCTGAGAGAGCAAGTCACAACCCACACCAGAGACGATTTATGGTATTTCCAAAGATTTCCTGTACTGCTGTCTTTTCAGATATGCTTATTCTCCAGTCACACTATACCCTTATATGCGGAAGTCTAGGCTGATTTTTGTCTCTGATTAGATAAAACTATCAGCATGCATATATTTACTTCAATGTTCTAAGTGGGTGGGACCTTCTTCGGTTTCCATCCCGTCATTTTTAATTTTTATTTTTTTAATACTAAACCATGCACATCTGAAGTTATTTTCCATTCTAACCTCGATGCAAATAAATCTTGGTGAAGGGTATAGCAGCATGCAGGTAGCTTGTAAGTAACTTCTCTTCCTTCAGAAAGACAGCCATGACAGGCAGGAGACATTGTCCTGCAATCACCCCATCAGAGCACAACATTCACGTGCTGTCTGTGCTCTCTTGTCCAACTAGACAATAAAATACCAGGCCTAGCCAGATTTCTTCCATTTCAAAAATATTATGTTGTATCAAAACCGCCTGGAAATCTCAGGAGCTCCTCCCTGGAATTATAAAAATATCTTCCTAGGCATGATCAATTCTTTAATCAAAGTGGATCACTCATATGCGAGTTCACGGCGTACCCACTTCATGGGGAGGTTTCACTTTTTAATGCCTACCCTGTTAAACTATTTCCTACAGCTTGCCACCTTTTTCTACAGAAGGTATTGATTTCACCAGTACGCCCCCTCAGCCAATTTAGCTTTCAAAGATCCTTTGTCAAACTTCTCGTACAATGCAAAGAAAAATACACCGCTTCCTAGTATTGACTCATCAAGACTGACAGACAGTAGCACAGCATCTGTATTTTGCCATTAAGCAGCTGAGAGGCTGAAAAAAGAAAGTCAGGTATTTTTTACCCACCAGTAAACACGTTCTTTCAAGGAGACTTCTTTTTTTTTTTCATCAGCCAAAGGGCAGATGAGCTTAACTATGTATTTCACACTGCTAGTAAATTTGTCAGTGTTAGGAAGAGAAAAAGTATGTTAGATAAGATGAGAACACAGATATGTAGGTAAATTTACATTGAACATACAATCTGAATTTAAAAAAGGATTTTTCTTTTCTTTCTCTTCCCCTTCAATGCCACGTATTTTGAATAACACTCCTGTAAAAAAAATAAATCTCTGTATTGCCCTAAAATATCATCTCCTGCTAATCTTTTCCCTTAAAACTCCGGAGAATAAAAGAATAAAAGACAGTACTGCAACCACTGAGATAACTGTTTGTTTACTTTTTACAGGCAAATCAAAGTAAGATCATCTCTGGGAACTCCAGGAGTTTTTGTTCTCAAAGACTATAATGCCATGAGACATTTTATAAACTTATCAAACTCGATCTTAAAGGTAGCTTGTTTTTTATGCTTACCTATGTAATATTATGAGACTTTGCCAGAACCTGATTGCAGTGTCAGTTATGACCTGTCATTTAATTTGTGTCAATTTATATCCGTTTCTTCTTGCACCAGCAATCTCCTTAAGCTGAAGTATTTCTTTTTTCCGGCGCTTAATCCTCCCTCTGACTTGGGCATGGAAAGACCGAATTTCCCCCTTCCATCATCATTTTGTGGACTAAACACATCATGATCATCTAGTTTTGCCTTACAGAGCAGGTATCTTCGTATCCCTTCCCCGTCTTTACTGAACCTCTTCAGTGTCAATTCATTTTCTCACAGGTGCTGTATGCAAACATTAAGAAGCCTTATTCTTGGCTGGTCACACATTAGTTGTGTGCTGTGATACCCCCCTCATCCAATTAACAGACCCTCAGATCATAGCAGAAGTTTCTGTTATTAATTCCCCATCTGCATGATCTTTCACTCCGTACTACTTAATTTCAGCCCTTGTTGTTTGCCCCATCCTCTAGGTCACGTGGATCTCACTGTGAGATATTCAGATCTCCCCCTGCACTGGCAAGGCTTTGTGTCGTCAGCAGCAATTATCATCACTTTCCTTTTTTCTCTGTCACAGTCATTAACAAAAATCCTACACAAGATCAATCCCACACAGGGATGTGAAGCACAATAGTACCAAAGGAAAGCTTTCCGGGTGGCTTTCTGACCCATTCAGAAGCTAAGGCTCCTCACAAGAAAAGCTATTCCTAGGGGATTTTTAGTCAAATAAGGAGATCAGAAAAGTCTCAGACCATATGCCTTATAATGAGGCAAATTCTGCTTCTGAGAGTTTTTATCCAGCACTATCTAAAATGCAAGGAACCGTGCAGCCAGTGCACGCGTTCCTGAACAGGAGATTATTCAGGGCCCTCCAGAGTCAGTCACGCAAAGAGTTTGTAACAGAGTGTTGAATCCCAGTACCACGCAGGAAATGCCAGCAACGTCATCTGATTTGAAATACTCGTGCCGTAAAGATCGATAGTGCAGGCAGTATAAACACACCCTATAAAACAAACCGGTAGGGTCACAAAGTTACAAGGATATGCATCAACCTTGTGCTGATCAAAAATACTGGATAACTGGACTGTCTCTCTAGACTTAAGCTTGTAATTAGTTACTACAACTAAGTAACAAATCAATTACATGGATGGAAAAGGCACAAAATGCATCTCTTGGATATACCATGAAGATCACAGAACGCATTCAAAACAAGAGCTATGTTTCAAAATACCTCTGGAAGGCAGTCCGTAATCTTCACTTACAAGTAATAACCAAGAGGCATACGCCACCCAGCATTTCCTGAAATAACTCTTAATGGATTTTTGTTGCTGCTGTTTGCCTGGCAACGACACTGTACACCAAGCATTGTCCTTCTTCGTTAACTGGGAGAGGAACACTGTACACAACTAATGATTCGTTTTCCTTATAAAAGGATCCTTACACTGTAGGTTATTTGCATCTGTGACGGGAAAGCTGCTTCTGCAGTGGAAAACACTTCGTACCCTCAGACAACTGAAGACAGTTGCTGCCGCTCTCTGAAGGGACTCTGACTCCATGCACTGATCTGAGCTTCTGCGTCTCACTGACAGCCACAGAAATGCTTTCAGAAGGGTAAGGTGTACCCAGGGGAATTGTAACAGAGAAATAGGTGCAAAATATCTATATGAAAAGAAGCAGAACCATTCAATACTCTACTGAGCATCAGCCAAATTTTATTTAGAGGCAGAGATGCAAGCATTGAGCTTGCAAACTCTGGCCCTATTGGCACCTAAAGACTGAAGGGCCCTGATGCTGGGCTATGGAGATTAAAGAAAATAGGAGCAAACACCAGCAACTGCCTGGACCAAAACCACCTTCCTTGCACGAAAGCCCACGTTAAACATATTCCTAACCTCAAAACTGAGACGCAATCTTGCGTAATCTGTTCATGCTATTAATGTATGTTCTGTAGACTGAACAACCCCCAAAGCTCTCCAAGTTTACAGAACAAATGGCTCCAGTCACACAAGCTCCAGGCTGTTCTCATTCCCAAACCTCTACCATGCCAGTCTTCAGAGTACAAAAAGCACAGCCCCTTTGCCTCCCTGCACACAGATACATACGGCTCTGGCACACGCAGTCACCAACAGCATGTGATGGACCCGTAATTGCTTGCTAAGAGCCTGAAAATGACTACCAGAAAAGTTGTGAATCAGGAGATGAGGGAAAAGGAACTATATAGATAGATAAAACTTACCTACTGCAAGATGATGAAAGCTGCCTTAACTTTTGTTTTCCTGGAGTATGACTTCTTTTTTTTTTTACCTAGGAATGTCTGGGCTGATTTTCTACATTTAGCTGAGATTTCTTACTTCTAGTACCTCTAACAGATTGCCCCTTGTAGCAAACGCACGCACATCTTTCTCCTGAGGGTAAATATACATCTGGAAAGCTTGGTCTAGGTCATATATTTCCATGCAGTGAATCTAAGACTGATAGATGGAAATCATAAACCATGGGATTTTTAGAACAGGATTCTGCTCGTATGGGCTACCATGACTCCTAGCTCTCTTCCAGAAGAAAATGCATCATATAAACAATAGTATAGTGAGCAGACACATGAAAGTGGTCCACTGTTCTCCCCTCATCCACCCAGTCATTTCATAGAAGCAGGCTATCAGATTGGTCAAGCATGATTTCCCCTTGGTGAATCCATGCTGACCCCTCCCGATAACCTTCTTTTCTTCCACGTGTTTGAAGATGACATCCAGGATGAGCTGTTCCATCACCTTTCCAGGGATGGAGGTGAGGCTGACCAGCTGGTAGTTTCCTGGGTCCTCCTTCTTGCCCTTTTTGAAGACTGGAGTGACATTACCTTTCCTCCAGTCCTCAGGCACCTCTCCTGTTCTTCATGACCTTTCAAAGACGACGGAGAGCGGCTTTGCGATGAGATCTGCCTGTTCACTCAGCACTCATGGGTGCATCCCATCAGGGCCCATGGATTTGTTGGTGTAAAGTTTGCCTAAATGATCTCTAACCCAATTCTCCTCAATCCAGGGAGAGTCCTCCTTACTCCAGGCTCTCTCTCCCACCTCCAGGGTCTGTTCCCCAAAGGCTAAAGCAGGATTTCCGTCCATCAGATGGGCTTTGAACGTGGAACACTGGGAGCTAGACTTGCAGCGAAGAACCTCGAGCAGCCTCATCCAGCTTCCACTCTTCCTCCCTAAGCTCCCACTAAGTAATTCCACTGTCTCCTCAAGGACTTCCTCTCAGATGCCTTCGTGCTGCCCCCAGGCCAGCTATGGCAGCGGGACATAGGAGGATGCCCCCTTTTATCCTGCCCCAGGACATTGTGACTGCTGCATTGCTGGGCGGTGATTGTGCCCCACCTGCTGCCCCTGCACCCAGCATCCTTTGGAGAAGGCCTTTGGGCTGCTGGCCCTGAGGCCGTCCCTGTGCCCAGGAGGCCCAGGGGGCAATCTTTGCCCTTGGTGGCCATGCACTGGGCACAGCTGCTGGGCATCTCTGAGGCCTCCTTTGCCATTTTGCTCTCAAGGACAAATCTCACGCTGTCACTCCTCTCAGTCCACAGCAGAAACCAACGAGCCCAGAGACCACCTCTATTAGCCATTCCCTCCCTGCACCAGAGTTAACACTAACATCCATGAGGTCCCACGGTGAGGAGGACCAGGGACTTTATCTGTTTGGGCACACACCCTTTTCCTGGGGTTTAAGGGGGGTGATTTTGGCAGCTGCAACCTGGCGAAAAGCCAAAGTGTAACCACAGCCACAGATTAGCATGGACAGTGCCAACAAACTGCCGTGGAAATAACACAGGTTTTGAAAAACAAGTGAGCAGAGGTTACACTGCTGTGGTGGAAAGGCTGGTCATTTTCAGACCTAGAACATCTGGATCCATGCCCATAGCACATCCCGGCAAGCAACTCTTCCAAACTGGGAAAATAACTCATTGCTACTATCACCGTCACATCCCCTTGTCCCACTGAAGCCAAGCTGCGCAGCTCCTCTGCTAAACACACCCATTGGCCATGTTTATATGGGAAAAAAACATGCTCCAGCCACAGGGTAAAACTTTCAGAGCTCATTTGTGACTTTAACCTTTCTGACAGTTATTTGCCTACCTCACTTTGTGGGAAGATCTTATCTAAAACCCTGGCATGTCTCTTTTTCCTTTAGGATTTAGTATTTTGAGTACTGAAAGAGTAAGGGAGATACTACTCTTGTCATTTTGTACGTTGGTGCCAGCTCTCTTTTGTCAGAGCTTCAGCTGGCAGGGAGGATGGGGGCTATAGAACTATACCATGAGATGGAGCTTTGTCTGCCTCATGGATGCCATGAAATCCAAAATACGACATGGACGGGGAAACCTACGTTCCTTGAACAATGCTTTTCTGCAATTTAAATTCAAAATACCTGACCATGAACTTCACTGTTTCATACATTTGATGACATCAAAGTGTGAAGGGTGGAGTCTGAGAGATGTGTTAAGGGGACTTTCACCCCTCAGTAGCCTGCTGGAGTCCAGCTCCATGCAGTCACATGAAGCAGATCCAGCCCTCCACTGGCCAGCTGAACTATGCTATTCTAATTAAGAATGTGAACAGAGAAAAAGAAGTAGTTTTTCCAATTTTGTTGGAATTTGACAGAATGTAAATTAAAGATGCCTTGTTGAAAGTCGCACAGCAGTTTAGCAATTGGATTTCAAAAGGGTATTTTGGCAGTTGAAGAAATTACACTGCCAATAGGGCTGTTTAGAAAAAAAGGAGGGTTTTTGAGGAAGATGTGTGAAGGGTTGTACAAAAATATTTTTAAAGAATCTATGGATGTTTCTCATGGAAAGTATTGATTTTTGTTTGAAAGCTAAGGTTGTTTCAGCTTGGGCACCTTTTGATTTTACAATGAAAACTTAATATTTCTCAGAGGAAACAGACTTAACAACAAATCAACAATTTAAGTTGAAAACTCAGCTGCCTATTTAAAAATATCTTGAAGAAAAATGTACAATCAGGCCATAACCCTGCAATGGGATTAGTCCCTAAATTAATCCCAGACAACCACCAGTTCACAAGGAAGCTATCTACTTGGTTGTTTGATTTACAAAATTTCACCTGGCATGTAAGGCTCAGACTGAATCCCATCCTACCATCACCTTTAAGACACCTGTTTTACCCATCCTTTTATGCTTCACAAAATGAGCTCGCATAAGTGTTACCAGCTCCAAGTCAGCACGAATTCTTTTGATAAAAATAACCCACTGTGATGTCTGAATAATCATAGTTCAATTATACCACCACTTACATACAGTTCTGTAACAATATTTGTCTAGTGGTTCTGATACAATAGAGATTCTTTATGTAATAGTTTTAATATTAACAGTCTTCAACAAGTAAGAAACACATAAATTGATATACTTTTCCAGGGGAAAATATTTTAAAGACTCTACATTAGTATAAATAAAAAAGCAAAAACCTTCAAAGTCTGGTAGAAGATTCGGAAGTGCTTCTTTACAAGAGGGTTTGTGTCCACTCAAGTCAACTAGAGGGAAGACCTGAATAAAGCCTTCTCCCACCTTACTCTGACCATTCACCAAGATCCAGTGCTTAGTACTGTTTCCAAAGAGTTCCCACTGAGACTGGATCAACTGTCAGATGCTACAATTATTTATAAGCTTAAGCTCCCAGTCTCTCCTGTCATTTCCACATCCACTTTTTCCCTTTCTAATAATGCATGAATCATATTCAGAAATCACTCTCCAATCCATTAACAAACTAAACATAGCACAGACTCATAGAAGTACACAGATGACTATCGTTATCTGCCTTGATATTAGAGGGAGCAGTGCTGTAAAAATACCTGCAGTTAGCAAATATTCGTGTTGCATTTATTAGCATTTTCATTCCAGTACATCCATTATGAAACAGTTTTATTGTGGCAGGAGGAAACCAGAAAGGAAGACAGCTTTGCCACTGTATTAATACCTTATATTATACTGCAGTAATCCTATGCGCTACAGATTCTCAGACTGGTTCATTGAAAAAAAAAGTATATGGCTTTAGAAGGCTTTCAGTATTGGGTCAAAAATGCCACAGATATTGTACTAAATCCTTGAAATAACGTAATTACAATGCTTGTTCAAGTCTGCCCAAAAACATGTTCACCGTGGCCAGACCAAGGGCTCTCTGCTGTGCCAGGGCACCCTGCTTGGGAGAACCAGTAATTCTCAAATGCAGCATTAAAGAAGATGATACCAAGACTCCAGAGACTCTTGTTAAACAGAGCGTAAAAAAAGGATTGAACCTTCTTGAGCCTCAAAAAGAATTCTACAAAATCTTATCTACTTCTGCGATGACTTCAGGAGATAATTTTACAGCAACTGACTCCTAACAGAATTTTCGGATGCCTTTAGGAATAAGAAAGGACTCTAGTAATCCCTCTCCCTTATGTGCAGGCTCTAGAAAGCACACCTGAGATACAGAGGAAAACTGGAGTGAGGAGATGGGGAAGTTGATAACATTATTCGCGGTAGCGGCTCTCATTCAACCTGATAGGGACTGGCACAGTGTTAGCAGAGGTGTGGAATAGATGTGCAAGCTTCAGACATTTTGGGCCAGGGGGTAACACTGTGGCACGTAAACGAGAAGATTGTGTTCATTTTTTTTCACAACACAATAAAAAGTGACGTTAAAAATATCAAATCCACCAGACCGAAAAGATTTCCATCCTACTCAAGTTATGAGAGGAAAAAAAATCCTCTCAGGAGCTTGAAAGAGATATACTCTATAAACATGTGCATCTATTGTTCCCAAGCCCATAGTTTAAAGCTTCTGTCATCAGTTTATTTTCTCCCACGGGTCTTCTCCAATTCAGTAGATGTCACTTCAGTGAAAACCACAACACAAAGCTGACATTTACTGAAGGCGGGCAGGGCCGCATGAACTCTACTGTGGCACTGCAGACGTATCTAAACATCACCCTTACTCACAAATTTCCATTCAGTTCAGTGAAAGCAGAATTGCCCCTGAAGTGTGGGAATAATAAAGAGAAAATTCTGCTTTCAGTTGCACCTAAGAACAGCCTTGCAGAGGCACTGGTAGGAAGCCTGCTGAAAACAAAAGGGCTGTGTGGGAGACAGGGAAAGCAGAATTTGCTTTCCATCACCTAGAAAAGGAGCATCTTTTCTACTGCACAAGTCACACCCACCTTTAGCACTGCTGCTTCTTAATTGCAGACCCACTCATTTGCAATTTTCTGGGCAACAATAAGCCAGTTCTATTCAAAGGGAGGGGTGGTACCGCTGCCAAGAGCTCAGGTCAGGGCTTGAGCCCATTTTTCTGTATTCCATCATATAGGAAAAAAACCACAAAACAACTCTCAACAAGAAGAGAGAGAATCTGTTCAGTTTCATCACTCCACTGCCACCTTGTGAGGTTTTGTTTGCTTATTTGAACATATAATCAAACATATATTCTACATGTGTCCAGATTCAAAAGTACTTCCCACAATAACACAAACTCCTGACAATCCCGCATGGAAACGTGCACCCACAGCTTGACAGGTACCAGGGGTGTTCAGATCTGGGTTCTCAGCTGATTAAGGAAAGGGATGGCGTCATATTGTGGGCATCCAGACCTTAACACTTCTGAAGTTCAAGAATATTTACATGTGGGCATTTCACGCCCTGACTCCTACATTCCTGAGATGGATTTCAAAATGTTTCTGGATTTTCTGGAGTTCACGGTTGGTAACAGCAGAGTAGATGCCAGGAAAGGCCACCAGAGACATTACAGAAGACTGCGCAAGCCCTGTATGAAATAATTTGTGTAGCCCTTTGAACACTGTTTCATAATGCCCCTTCTCCAAATGAAAGGGTTTTTTCACATTGGCTGTCATGGCCTATGTCTCCAGCAAGAACTGAACACAAACAATGTGGTTTTTTGCGTTCTGGGACACGGTTTTTAAAATGCAATTCCTGGATTTTGTTACACTCGTGAAGCTTACTGTCTGCCACGGTAATAACTGTGAGGAAAGAAATCGCTGCTTTTCCTACTGGGAGACAACACTTGGCACTTTCACGATGATTCACGGGGCTTTTGTACCAGGAAGAAACTAAAGGGACGTAAATCGACTGGCAAAAACCCAACATTCCCTCACTTGGCAAAACCTCCCCAGCAGCAGCCTGGGACTCTGACCGACAGCAGCTCTCGCGCAGGCCTCAGCCCCCTCCATGGCTTCTGGGACGCCTTTTACCCCTCTTCTTCACCCCGGCTGGCGCCACGCAATGCCTGGAACCATCCAAAACGTTTCACTTACAACAGAAGAAAAAACAAGCGAAGGAGAAGACAAATCCCAAGGGAAATAAATGACAGAAGCAGGCCAAAGAAAACTGTGTTCCCTCTGGGAAAAAGCCTGAGGACAACCCCCCTGTTCCCTCCCTGTCCCGGCCCCCGGCCCCGACGCTCCCGCACCAGCTGCCCCAAGGGACGGCGCTGCCGGCGGCTCCGGGCCGGGCCGGGCGGGGGGTGCCCGGGGTCCGCGTTCCCCCTTCGGCCCCGCAGCCCAGAGGCGGCGCCTTCCCCCACCTCTGGCCATGGCCGCCGCCGCGGGAGGGCGAGGCCCCCACCGGCTGCCTGAGGGACGTCCGCTCCCCCGGCACCCTCGGGCGGTCCGGGCCTGCGGAGGGCCCGGCCGGTGGGCGGCTGGGCTCAGCCGAGGGGCGGTCGAGAGCCGGGGGGGGCCGGCGCTCCCCGGCGGTGGCTGACAGGGGTGGGAAGCCGCCATCAACGGGCCCCTGAGGCTGCAGCCCCGACGGCCGCCCCAGGCGGCTGGTGGCCCCGCAAGCCCGCCCGGCAGCCCGCGGCCTCCGGAGAAGGAGCAGGGCTCGCTGGGCAGCGCTCTGGGCCTGGCGGAGGGCAGGCGAGGGCCGGGCTCGGCAGCGGCCTGGCCGAGGGCCCCCGCCCTGACGGGGCTTCGAGCGGGGAAGGCGCTGCCCGGGCGGGGGCTGCACAGGCCGCACCGCCCCTCCCGAGCCTCCGCCGGCCCCGGTTGGCGCCGGGGGGTCCCTCGGCAGCGTGTGGGGAAGCGGCGGGAAGAAGTCAGGAGGCTGTGCTGGATTTGAGAGGGGGAACAAGCAATAGAGTGTCAGTCCAGACTTTGCAAGAAGAAAGACTGGGGCCCCATGGTGCTGCCTTCCCAGGAGTGCTCGGGGGGTGTCACATGGAGGCTGTCACAACGGGTTTAAAGCCCAGATTACTGTCCCCTACTTTTCCATGTGGGCACCATGACACAATAAAGCAAGACCCAGGCAAGATCAAGCAGGACTTCAGAGCTGTGGGGGCACAAGTGAAAGGGACGGGTGCCCAAGTGATCTCTGTCTTGCCAGTTGGAGATGGGGCCAAAGAGATCTTCAGATACATGAGTAGTAAAGCAGAAGTGCAGGGGAGACATAGGTCCATTGCTAAACAAGGCAGGGAAACTAGTTGCTCACAAAGCCAACAAGGCAGAGGATGTCAATGCTGTCTTTGCCTCTGTCTTTACCAACACAGGCAGACCCCAGACCAGAGGATCAAAGTAGCAACACCACCACATGTGTTGACCCGCCAGTAGTGGAGGAAGGGCTGGTCTACAGCCTCTTGCAAGGTCTCAACCCACATAAATCTATGGGCCCACAGGGAATCTACCCCAGGGTGGTAAGAGAAGTGGCCAACATTGTCGCAAGGCCACCATCTGTAATATTTGGAAAACCATGGATATTAGGGGATGACTAGAAGAGGGAAAATGTCATACCCATCTACAAGAAGGGCCCAAAAGAGGACCCAGGAAACTATAGGTCCGTTAGTCTTACTTCACTCCCTGGGAAAGTAATAGAACAAGTCCTTCTAGAAACCATTACTAATGAAATTAAGCAGGTGATTGGGAAAAGGTTTTGGCAACCTTTGGCAAAAGGTTTGCCAAAGGCAAATCATGCCAAAGTAACCTGATTAACTAACATTTTGTGTTACACGGCGAGAAAAGTGGGTGTTGTTTACCTGGACTTCAGCAAAGTGTTTGTCACTGTTTACCACAGCCTTCTCCTGGCCAAACTGGCAAGATACAGAGTGGATGGGTGGTCTGCAAGAAGGGTAGGAAGTTGGCTCACAGGCCATGCTCAGAGGGTGGTGATCAATGATTTTTACTCAGGCTGGCAGCCTGTCACAAATGAGGTCCCCTAGACATCGATACCAGGCCGCATGCTGTTCAACATCTTCATAAATGATCTGGGATCATTTACGACCATTCATAAATGATAGGATTGAAAGCATCCTCACCAAGTTTGGTGATGATGGGTATGATGATGGGTTTGATGTATGGTTTGATGTATATGATGTATTTGATATATGGGTTTGATGATGATGATTGGGTAGTAGGTGGACATGTTAGAAGGAAGAGCCATTTTACAGAGAAATCTGGACAGGCTAGAGAAGTGGGCTAGCAAGAACTGTATGAAGCTTAACAAAGACAAGTGCAGAGTCGTGCACCTGGCACATCATAACCAAAGCGCCCAGTACAGGCCAGGATCTGCGTGGCTGGGCCTTGCTGAAAGGGACCTGAGGGTCCTGGTGGACAACAAGCTGAAGATGAGCCATCAGTGCACTGCTGCAGCAATGAAGGCAAGTCTGATCCTGGGCTGCATCTGCAGGGCCATTACTAGCAGCGATAGGGACACAATTATCCCACTCTACTCAGTGCTTATCAGGTGGCACCTGAAGTACCATGTCCAGCGCTTGTCCCTGCAATTCAAAAAAGATGCAGACAGACTGGAGAGGCTCCAAAGGACGGCCATGAAGATGATCAAAGGGCTGGAGAGCCTGCTGTATGAGGAATGACTGAAGGAGTTACGTCTTTTCTCCCTGGAGAAGACTCAGGGGGGACCTCATCGCGGTACTCCAGTACTTAAAGGGCAGCTACAAAGAGGATGGAGGCTCTCTCTTCTCGAGGAGACACACGGGGCAGACAACGGATACAAGTTGCACCAGGAGAGGTTTCATCTCGATAGAAGAAATTTTTTTACAGAAGAACAATCAGTCACTGAAAGAACCTCCCCAGGGACTCAGTAGAGTTCCCGTCACTGGAGGTTTTCAAGATGCGACTGGACAAGGTGATGGATAATCTTATTTAGGCTCCCTTTCCCACAAAAGGTTCAACCAGATGATCTTTCAAGGTCTCTTCCAGCCTGGGCTGAAAAAAAAAAAATGAAATAAAACCCACCGTGCCTGTGGCGACAGCCTCGCTGTACCCACAGCAGAGCCAAGAAAGTGGCAGGCCTCTCCCACCCACCTAACCCTCCTCTAGTGAGGAGCTCCCCTGTGTGTTTTCTAAGATCACATTCTTCCCAAGAGAACGGTTAAGGGGAGGATAATAACAACAACCATTTTTCAGGTCTGTAAAAGAAGGCTTGACTTGTAATCTCTTGAAGCTTTTCTGGAGAAACCTATTTGTGGCATAGGCAGTATCCCTGGATTCAGGCCAAGATGCAGGCACAATAATTCGGAAGGAAATCGGAAGTTTAAAATTTGGCACCCTTAGAGGCTTTCAAAGAGCAATTCCAAATGGTCCATATCAAGGTTTCTTGAACTACTACCAGTTTCAGATGCAGATATAATCAGCCACAGCAGGATTCAGTTTCCCAGACTAGAACTGCAGATATAACTGATTATTATCTGAATACATGAACTTGCGGTGTCCTTTCAGTCTCAGATTAGAAGTTTCTAGCGTACTCAGCTTTAATAAGTACATTTTGAAATGCACCTTAAGATGCAGAAGTTTCAGCAGAGCCGAATAAGAAAAGCTGAAAAATTTATAATCTGCACAGCAGAAGCAAAACATTTTTTCTTTCTTTTGATTTCTTGTGAAAGAATCAAGTGATACAACCTTATTGGGTAATCATTGTGGATTTTGTAGCTATTTGGTTTAGATGAAAACCACACAGTTCCCCCCTTATTGAAATTTGACATGAGAGCGTAATGTAATATCACAAGAAAACCTAGAGTCTCAGATTTCTAAATGTAATCAGTCTGTTCCTTCAATGTAAAAAGTCATATGAGCTAGTTCCAGATGGTGACATTTGTACAAGCAAAGTCATTAGAAATCATGAACCTCAGTGAAGCATGCTGCAACCTGGATTTAGATTGGTCTGTGCATGTATATGAACGCTAACGTACACATTGAACAAGTTTAGCTTAGAATCAAAATAGCTAAAAACCCCACAGCATTAGTCTTTACAGTGCTTTTGTCCCTTTCAAAACACCACCATTTAATCAAAGTTAAAAAAAAATCCTACTGTAATAAATACATTTATAAAACTAGCAAGCTTTCAGAGGGCTTTATTAATTTGAGTGCAACGGTGATAACGTAACTAGAAGATACCTTCCAGCCTGAAGCCAGCTGAGGTCCATCCGCTTCAGAGCCAGCTCAAATAAGTGTGTGTGCAACTTTATAGATATTCACTAAGTCCACCAGCCACCCACAGAAGTTTCCTGTACAACTCCTCTAGACCTTTCCAAATCTCCTAGCCTGGCTGCTAGGAGTTGCAGCATCCATAGCCAGCATTCTAGCACATATCACATTTAATAGCCTTCGGCACATAAAAGTGTTTCTGTTTGCAATGCAGCAAGATGTGCTACAGTCCCAAAAGCAAATCCACTGCACAAATCCATTTTTCCTAAAATTTCACTAGCATCTCCACATTCACTGGTGAAGAACAAGAAATTTCTGGGCTCCTGTTTGAGGAAGCAGTTTCAAACTTCCCACACATTCACCTTTCTGAGGTTTTAGAACGTGGTAGCAATTTCAGTGGCTTCCCTCCCTCCCACTTTGTTTCCTCTGTAAGGAGGATCCAGACTATAAAGCTTTGTTTCATCTAATGTTCTAAATGCTGATGCATTTAGCTATGAAGTTTTAAAGAATATAAAACTCAGTGTTGTGAGGCAAGAAAAGTACCCTGAAACGGTACAGGCCAGAAGTCTCAAATAGTAATTTAAATGTTGAAATATTTCAGAACACATGCTACTGGATTTTGCACTTGCCTTCTCCTGGTCTCAGACTTGGGCTCTGAACGCTACTAAATAGAAAAAGGAGCTTAAGGGCTTAAACGTTTTAAGAAAAAAATGCTGTGCCACATTAACTAGAACTTTGAGTAACTCACAATATGTTTTGAGCTGGCAAACCAGAAGTCAGAGACATTAACCTCTGGGCAAACTTAAGTATTGCAGAAATGGGCAGAAATTAGTTATGCACGTCATCATCATGACTACGTTGTGCAACTGAACTCTGGGTCAAACAGAAAAATAATAGAGGACAATGACCAAACCTGAACATATGTCCTTCCATTTGGGAAAGCATACTGGAAAACAAAGCTTTAGAGATAAAATGTCTGAACTCAGCTGTTAAAAACAGAAGTTCTAACAGGATTTATAACTTACGCTTTTGTAAACAGGAATGTCCTTATTTCTTTTCTTCACAGAAGAAAATCAGCTGTATTTGCAAGGCTAAAAACTACAAGCTGAAGTAGCTCCATACGCAGTAGAGTAGTAGCATCCATGTTTGTCATCCCAATTGCTAAATTTCCTTTAAGTGAGTCCACTAACAAATGGCTTGCTCTGCAAATAGCAGGCGGGCATTGCAACGAACCTACATACTAACCATTTCATCTATGAGTGCATGGAAGAAAAGAGAGATCACGCCCACACAAATTAGTTGGATTATTTTTAACGATTTCACAGGAAGCGGGTCCAGACTCCCCATCACACTCTAAAATCGTTAAAAGAATGACAAATGTCCTTAGTTTGCAGATGAAAACAAAGCAAGATCAAAATGTACTTTCTTGTTATAGCACCATTTGCTCCTTAAATGATGGTTTGTGATGGGAAGAATGATATTTAAACTTCATCCTTAGCAAAGTTGCTAAAAGATGCTAACTACTGACTGAGGAAGTTTCAGAAATCAGTCAAAACAAGCATCACACAACTCGATTCTAGCTTTCACCAACACTTTAAGTTAGCCTTGTGACCAAAAGAAGCAGTCCTATCCAACATAAGAAGCCCCCACAACTTGCTAGAGCAAGTCCAGAGGAGGGCCATGAAGATGATCAGAGGGCTGGAGCACCTCTCCTGCGAGGACAGGCTGAGGGAACTGGGGTTGTTTACCCTGCAGAAGAGAAGGCTCCAGGGAGACCTTATCGCAGCCTTCCAGTACCTAAAGGGGGCCTGCAGGAAAGATGGGGAGGGGCTCTTTATCAGGGAGTGGAGCGATAGGACGAGGGTTAAGGGTTTTAAACTGAGAGGGTAGATTTAGATCAGATATTAGGAAGAAATTCTTTACTGTGGGGGTGGTGAGACACTGCAACAGGTTGCCCAGAAAAGTTGTGGATGCCCCATCCCTGGAGGTGTTCAAGGCCAGGCTGGATGGGGCTTTGAGCAACCTGGTCTAGTGGAAGGTGTCACTGCCCACAGCAGGAGGGTTAGAATAAGATGATCTTTAAGGTCCCTTCCAACTCTAACCATTCTATGATTCTATGAGTCTATTCTTTCATCTTCCATTTATTTCCAAACCTGCACCAAGCTCTTCCTGACACTGGAAGAAAAGACAAGACACTGATTTTATCCAGGGTCATTTCCTAGCTCTGATGCTTTACCCAGATGCAGCACCATCTGCAGTGGCTGAAGGTGATGTGGATGCAGCTGGTTGGAGGGAGGTGGCAGAACTACTTCTTTCAACAGTTCCAGTGGCTTGAAACACCTTGAACTGCTCAGTTCTGACTTCTCTCAGTAGAGGGGGGAAAAAAAGCAATACACATAGTAAGAACATCCACTGTCACATTTCAGATCACCCACTGCCAAATATTCCTGCTACTACAACAGGTAAACTAGAGGAATGAGAGAAAAGTTTTTAACTTTTGTGTTTGGTTTTTTTAAAACACCATTACTGATTGTTTTGAACCGCGTGAAATCTCCCTCCTGTGAAGCGCTTAGTTTGTAGATATTAACTATGTAATTTTTATTGCTTTTCTGACATTTTAACTATCTTCTTCAGATTTTATTTCCATTCAAATACCGTATGACACTTCTAGGCAACCAGTTCTTTCACAACCACCCCCCCCCCACTCAAAACCATAAAAAACTTTGATCAAAAAAATCCCTTTACAATGAAGAAAAAAAGAAGCAAAGAGAAGAAAAAAATGTTTGCTTGTTTGGTTTTTTTTTAATACATCCTTGAGAAACAAAAGGAGGATATACAACCATGTGTTGTCTTGACAACAGGAAACAAGTATATCAGTAAGTACCTTTCTGTTAAAGTAGAAGGCTGGAACTTGTAGAGTGCTGGGAAATGAAACAAATTGTGGAGTGCTTCCACAGAAAAAAGTAGGTAATCAGTACTTCTCAGTGGGACATCAGTGCCTTGCTATCCTTATTATTGGAAGTGTTTAACCCACTCCTTTTGTCCATTTCAACCACTTTTCCTGTCTCTTCAAATGACTTATGTATTTGCAGACAGTTACACGTGTGACCCTCATTTTATCTTTTCCAGAGTATATCATCACTCATTTTACCTTTTTTTTTCCCCCAAATAAGCATATTTTCTAGACCTCTAGATTGCAAAAGCATGGGGGAAGTGAGGGAGGCATGTCTTCAGATCTAGACGTTTACAAGTGCAATACAGTCATCTAGACTCCCTTTATAGGCAATAGAAAGAAAATGGCACTTTTAGGGCATGATTCAGCTCAGCCTGAGACTGATGTCTAAAATAGGTCAGCTGAGCAACACCTTGCAAGAATCTGTTTCTCTACATTGATTATAAAGGAAGCAATGATTACCTCAGATGGGGAGATGCCTTAAATTAGGTGAAATCCTGCCCTGACCTGGTTTCACGTGCTGCTTGTACAGATTGTGTTTGAAGCTCTCTCCTTGAAAATAACTGGGCTGTGTAGAAACCACCAGTAATATCATGTGAGGTCATACCTACAGCATAGGAGCCGCCTGACCTCACAAATACCTAATCTGCTGGAAAAAAAGTTCTTCTTGGAAAGGTTTTTCAGGCAGACTCGTTAGAAAGTTACCATGGAAACATTTTTTTTTCCATTGGTAGAGCACAGTTTGACAATTAGCTCTTGTGGGTGTGACTGTTTGGACTTGAATTTTGTAATACTAGTAAATGAGGCCTCCTGCGAATTTCTCCCAGGCACCTTTATTCCCTTGCTGAATACCAAAAAAAAAAAAAAGGAAAGAATGTATGCTGCTATTCCACACAGGGATGAAATAGAGAGATCTTAAAAAAAAAAATATATATATAAAAAATAAATCATTGAGTTGTGCACAGCTAAAGGAATGCCAGACCAGAAGCTCAACCTCCAATATGGGTGAGGTTTGTGTTTTCCCGTTCACCAAAGAACTGGCTTTAAAAATAACTGAATCCATAACCATCACAGAGCAACAAACTGTCTCAGCCACATGTACCTGCCAGCTCTGATACGACAGCTTGGTCATAAAACTCTGCAATGCAGCAAATCAAATGATTCTCTAGCATGGGGGAAATGCAATAGCTCCAGAGCACTTTATCAACAGGTACTTAAATTGATGGTGATACAATGGCATCCACGCTCAGCCAAACAGCCACTCCTGTTACCTGGAAATACAAAATTGATGCAGCCATTACTCTACATCAGTACTAAAATACAAAAATAGGTAATGCTTTGGGAGCGCAAGTCCTACTCTTAAAGATCACTGAGATGTAAGTCCTTACGTCTTACCTACACAAGATGTAAGTGCTTGTGTCACACCTGAAAGCAGAGCTTCAGCTCCCAGATCATTAGGAGCTTTTGCAAAAGTCATCTGTTATGAAGACAGAAAGGTGCTTTTCTGATAGCCATCAACAACAGCACACGTCTTTATGATTTTAGTGCAGTCAGGCTGTAAACAAGTTGTTCCTGAAGAACTGAGAGAGCTAGAGCCTTTATATCCACAGCAAAGGTATCTTAGGCTACTGTAACAGGAACAATCAAAGGAAAAAAAAAAACCACCCAACCACAGTAATTTGCATTTGCCTTTTATTCCTCGTTGCCCTGGATTGTTTTCAGCTGTCCTGTAATAACCCCCTGTACTGATACTGCCCAACATGTGCCACAAGACGGAACATAAGAGGTCACACAGTATTAGACTGATTTCCTCAACAGCAGTTATAGCCCAGCTGTGCATACTTGTCCAGCAGCCCCATTTTCCAATGCACAACCCAATGCCATGGTAGGTTTTGTGGCTGGAGCGGAGCTACAGCACCGGAGCAAAACCTAAAAATACATTTTCCAGCTAGGATACTTGGAGTGAGGTGGGCTAGTACACTGCGCAGCGCCACAATTTCTCTCTTGTGCTCGCTGGCCCTGGCTGTTCCCTGGCACAGAGGTTCATAAAGGAGGGGAGATGTCACAGCAGCGTCATGCCCAAATGCAAGGCCTGGCCTTGCTGATGGGTGAGAGGTGGCCAGCTGTGCTTGAACGTGAGACAGCAACTTGCCTTAGCAGCAAAGGTAGCTAGCGGTATCTTGGGCTTGCTTCACTAGGAGGAGTGTTGCCAACAGGTCAAGGGTGGTGATCCTTCCCATCTATGCAGCGCTGGTGAGGCCATACCTGGAGTGCTGGGTCTAGTTCCAGGCTTCCCAGTACAAGGGAGACATGGACATACTGGGGAGAGTACAAAGGCCAACAAGGATGATTAAGGGACTGGAGCACTTCATACATAAGGAAAGGCTAAGAGAGCTGGGACTCTGCAGCCTGGAGAAGAGAAAGCTGAGGAGGATCTCATCAGTGTGTAGAAATACCTGAAGGGAAGGTGCAAAGAGGACAGAGCCAGGCTCTCTTCAGTGGTGCCCCGTGACAGGACCAGGGGCAATGTGCGCACACTGAAACACAAGGTTCCCTCTAAACATCAGGAAACACTTTTTCACTGTGAGGATGACCAAGCAGTGGCACAGGTTGCTCAGAGAGGCTGGTGGAGCCTCTGTCCTTGGAGATATTCAAAATCCATCTGAACATGGTCCTGAGCAACTGCCTTTTGGTGGCCCTACTTGAGCAGGGATATTGGACAGGATGACCTCCAGAGGTCCTTTCCAACCTCAACCCCTCTGTGATTCTGTGTGATTTCACCTTTTAACACATCTGCAAGCTGCACTGAGCAGATGGGCCTTCCTAGGAGCTCGGAGCATAGAAGCCTTTTGTGATCCTTCTAGATCTTCTAGATTTATTAGGTGGTTAGGACCTAGTTTTGGGACAGACGTCATCTTTCATTCTCAGCCTATGCAAAGATTGCAATACTGAACAGACTGGACTGCTTTCTATGGCAGTCTGTAAAGCCAAACATTTCGGGCTAGTCTCTTTACTAACAAAGATGCTATGCAATAAGGAAAGTGTCTGACAGAGATGAAATTTTTTTATTCCTTGAGCCTGAAAGATGGAGTCACTAAAATCATTCTGTGCAACAATGAACATCGTGGATAAATGCTACTATTCCTAATAATTAGTACTATTTTTCGTTAAAAAAAGTGACAGTCATTAGCTTGGACCACATACAAAAGACTTTCAGGTCCTGGGAAGCATGGCTGAGACAGTTAACTGTAGGTTAAATCAGCATTTCCTAGCAGTAGGCTCTGCCCACATTTTCTCTCACTGGGTTTATTCCAAAAGATAAATAAAGAAGACGACCCATTGCCTCTGATTTCAGCTGAGTGTATATCAGATGGGAGAGGAAATAGGCACTTCCGATTTTTCTTTCTCAAGAAAAGAACGCATTATTTTCTGTGTTTTGCATATTTTCCTTTCCATCATCCCATTTTAATTTTTAAGCTGTATGCACCTTTGGGATCATCACTCTGTCCACTCAGGTTTCCATCAGATATCTTCTTACGCATGGTCAGGTCATACTCAGCAGAGAATAGAAACATGCTGTGGGTTCTGGCTTGGTTACCAGCTCCTAGGAGAGTTTACTTTAGAGGAACTCCAAAACATGCAGTCTCTGGAAGCTTCATTCACAAAATATTTGGTTTTACAAGGCAACAATCCCATTGTTTTCAATAAGGAACAATTATACACCATTTCCTTTGCCCTTCTATTTCAGTCTGCAACCCCAGGGGGATCCAGGTTTAGCCCTCTGGCTGTGAGTGGGACTCGTGAGGAAGTTCCTCCGATGCCTGCTCGCCTTCCCTCCCCTGCCAACCACAGATCTCAGGCATCATCCAAGCCCGGAGGTGACCCAGAGCACAGCTAGATAGCACTTGAGGAGGCGTATGCCAGGAAGCCCACACCTTGTTCCAGCTTTCCCTTGGGGGAGACTTACATCTACGTACTAATGTGTAATTTGCCCCATTCCTCTTTCCCTACATGTCACTCAAGTGTTTCCCAGTGAAATAAAAAATGCCAATGGGTCAAAAGAGTGTAGGCAAGGAAGACAACTAAGTGCGAAAAGGCACCATATAAGTAACCCTCTCTTCTATTTGCTTAAATAAGCAAATAGATTTAAGCTTCCTTAAATCCCAGGTTCTCACTGCCTTATATGTTTGGTCATTTATACCTCCGCTGAATTTGTGTACAATTGCTGCGTAGTTGCTTTATCTCCATCTGCTTCCATGAATTCACACAAATACACATACCTGTATTTAGAATGAGGCTTTGGAAATTCCTTTCTTTCCCCGAAACGTCAGCATTTCAGCTGCACGCTGACAGAAAGACAAGCAGAGGCAGACAGACCTGCTAGGTCTTTTAATTACAGGACAGATGACCATTGTATGTGCGATGCAGCGGAGTGGATTCATAACACAAGTACATCCATGGTAGTTCTGCCCGGAAAAAAAAAGCACTTTACTGCTTTTTCATCTACCAACACTGGCAGGTTTGCATGGACAGCAGGCCAAGAAAGTCTAACCCTGGTTGCCTGTTCTGCATGTGAGAGAAGGATCATTACATTCTCTTTTTTGAAAAGACTTCACCATAATGCCTTCCCTTAGATGTTCATCAAATCAGCTTTAATCATCAGAGAAGCGTCCCTTCTCCCTCTTTTGTGCACTGCCTCAGGAACAGGAAAGACCGAATGTGAACAGCAAATCACTCAGGCTGCCCTGGTGCCATGCAGCTATTGTCATTTGTCCTTTGTCACAGCCTTCCTGCTACTTGTAGAGAAGAGAAATACACTGCACAAACTTTGCCCATTGCCCATGATACTTTCAAAAAACTCTGCAAGAGAAGCTTCAAACTAAAGACGGATATGCCTAAATGCAACGTAAATGCATGTCTGTCTGTACAAATCCAAGCCTTGCTCCAACTGAAATAAGCAGAACCTTTTGTCATTCTTTTCAATGGGAGAATAAAATCCATTCACAATACGCAAAAAATAAGAAAGGAAGTAGAAAATGAAAGAAAAAATAATTTTAAATATCTGATTTTATTTTTTGCCTTATCTTAATCTGGAGAAGCTTTTCATTCATATATAGAATCACCAAACAACTTTGGTTGTGACCATCCAAAGGTCATGAGGTCCCATTCTTGCTCAAAGTAAGGCTACCCAAAAGCACACATTGCTTGTGAGTTACAGGATGAAAATAAATATTTAAACTTTTCTTTCAGCTACAACTCTGTGCAGAATGGGTCCAGAAATATTGCAAAAGTGGAACAGCACTGGAAATGCTGTGACTTTCTGGCTTCCTTTGTTCACGGTCAGTTTGCAGATGTTGGTCAGATGTCACAAGATTCCCCATGTACTTTGGCACGATTACATGCACACCCCATATCCCCCTGCAGATATAAAGGATATTTAGACCTATTTCAGGACTGCATTCTGAGTGGCCAGGTAAGAAATACCACCCTGCAGCAATAAAGCACCCTGCGCTGCATAACCTTAAACCCAGGATATGAAAAGACCTTGTGCTTGAGAAAGCAAGCCAAGAGCAGGGCAGGACTGGTCTCCTCCAACTCGCGAAATCAAGTCTGATCTCTAATTAGCAAAACCTAGTGCTGCTCTGGCCCACCTGCCAGGCGGCACAGACAGGAAGGGTTTCTTACAAATAGAGAACAGCGTGTGCAAAAAGCTAAGGAAGATAATCCTGGTAAATAAACTTCTCCTTAATAGGCGACACAGGAAGTCAACCGTACAGTAATGTTACACCACTACATAAGCTGCCAGTGCAGATGTTAGGAGCACCGTCATGTGTCTCTCTCCTTTTCAGCTTGTCTGCTTGCTACCAGCTCACAGCAGAGGTGGACTGGTGACATGATCTCATCTGATATAATGGTCTTAAGCAATTGAAATTCAGGTCAATAAATAACGCTTCTGATTCATATAGAAACCACGTGCTGCTTCACAGTTCCCCATCATTGTCAATCTGCTGGTGAGTACCTGCAGGCGGCTCTTTTCAGAGTCCCCTTTGCTGCAGCTGGTTTCCAGTCGTGATGCAAAAGGGTTCAACTCAAAGATGCCGTGTTTTTCAAAATAAAACAACCTCTTCCTTAACCTTTTTTTTTTTGTGTGTCAGAGCATTTATCGCACTGCGCTTGAATACACACCCTTGGCGAAGGCTCTGGGCAAAACACTGACACTGGCTAATACATAATGTCATCTTAGTTCAAAAGTTACATATGGCTGTTCAATCAGAAAGATAAGCAAAGGAAAAATACTTTGTTTTATTCTGAAAGCCACTAAGTGAAACTCCTGAGAAAAGTTATTCTTTTTTCTTTTCATCAGTAATACTGTGAAAAGTGACTTAATTGCAGGTACCAGACAGACAGACAGACTGAACTGGGAAATAATAGGTGCCACGTGTCTCCTACATCTCCCAACAGACTCCTTGGTTTTTAAGGCACGTCCCTGATTCTGTATGGAAATTAAATAATCCCTTGGCTCTTTCTAAACACAGTGCTACTTCAGCTGCTCCAAGGGCAAGGAGGCCACGGTGAATGCCGAGTCTGTGCAAAACAGCAAACTCTTAATTTTCTGGCTGAAAATGGGATATAATTTAGGGCTTCGTGCTTGGAAGCCAGGAGGTGGTCGTCTGCTCATCAGGACAAAACAGCTGTGGTCTCTTTGTGCATCAGAAGCTATCTGCCAGCCCTATGAATGCACGGCAGAAAGTATCCATACCTTCAAGGAGCTATATGACAACTGTATAAGGCCTCCTGCCTCAATACATGTGATGCTGTAGATACAACGTAGAAAGGTTTAAACCCATGCTCCTTTATGCTGTCTTACAGCAGTAGTTCACTGCAGAGGAAGGAGTTTGACTACATTTTACTGAGTAGTTCTGGGACGACCCCTCTCATTTTTTCAGATGTATCCCAGGAAGAGGCAGGAGGCATGACAAATACATGGATACCTCACTGGAAGCATCTGCCCATATTACTGAAAGGTACTGGGAACACAGCACTCTCAAAACCCACAAAAACACTACTTCATAAATGTATTGGGCGTAGCACTTAAGAGCTATATGACTGATCTCCTGAAGCAAAGTATCTTTGATATTTTAAAAGTTATTATTACGAACAAGTCTAATTTGGCAGCTCTTACAGTAGTAAGTACTCTTAATTTATTGCAATGGGACTAATCACATAGAAATGTATGACTGAGCTCAAAATACTTCTCGGTTACTGCCTTCACTGATTTTCTTTGGTTCTGCGATGCTTCTTTACAGAATCTTCTCACATGCTATCTTTTTAAAAGTATTTAACAGTATCATCTCTAACTTTTCTCTTTCAGGTTGGTTTTTTAGGGGGTTTTGCTTTGGTTTTAAAGAAAGTCTTTAGTCAGGAAATCCAAATGCATGTTTTGTAAACCTCATGCCTCATCATAACCGCTTTATCCTTACACTTCAGCAGGTCAAGGGAGGTGATTCTGCCCCTCTACTCTGCTCTGGTGAGACCCCTCCTGGTGCACTACATCCAGCTCTGGAGCCCTCAGCACAGGAAAGACATGGACCTGTTGGAGCAGGTCCAGAGGAGGGCCACGGAAATGCTCAGAGGGCTGGAGCACCTCTCCTATGAGGACAGGCTGAGAGAGTTGGGGTTGTTCAGCCTGGAGAAGAGAAGGCTCCAGGGAGACCTTATTGCAGCCTTTCAGTACTTAAAGGAGGCCTATAAGAAAGATGGGGACAAGCTTTTCGGTAGGGTCTGTTGTGATAGGACAAGGGGTAATGGTTTTAAACTAAGAAAGGGTAGACTTACACTAGATATAAGGAAGAAATTTTTTTCAGTTAGGATGGTGAGAGGTGGTGGAGGCCCCATCCCTGGAAACGTTCAAGGTCAGGTTGGATGGGGCTCTGAGCAACCTGATCTAGTTGAAGATGTCCCTGCTTATTGCAGGAGGTTGGACTAGATGACCTTTAAAGGTCACTTCCAACCCAAACTATTCTATGAATATCTGTACCTTCTGCAACTGTAAGTCAAATTTATTTTTCACTCACTGCTTTGTTCATCCATGTCCCGCAATTTCCGTGATCAAAGAATGCCTTACAATGGCATGAATTGCATCAATAGAAGATTGGAGAAGAGAGAATAAGACCAGAAATTGTTCCCCACTTCAGATCACTGAATTCCAAGGAGAAGTAAAATTACCAGATTAGACACTTCACCTGGAAGTATTGTGGCACGTGACTCTCCAGACACAATGAAGTGTAAAGCAAATCCTTAATCCTATTTTAACTATTCCTGCTTCTCACTGCTAGTTTTCTTTAACAGTTTTGGAACTGCTGCGGTTTTGTTCTTCAGCAGTCATACTAAGAGTATGCTTCTTTTTCCAATTCTAATCCCTCCTGCAGTTTATAGCAGTTTAACAAATACAAAAGTATGTATACAAGTACAGACCTTAGATAGACTGAAAGGCAATACAAGACAAAAGAAAATTCAAAGTATTACAAAAATGATTTCTTTTTAGCTATCAGATATTATTTGATGGCAAGGACACACAATGTTAAAAGATTCTGTTCTTTGTTCTTTTTTGAGTGTCCAAAGGTACCAAATATGACTTCATATGGCTGTCACAAATGTCTTAGCCATTTGAATGCTGCTTAGTGACTTCAGCAATCAGCTTATTGCAACCAAGAACAAACAGATATTTTGTAGTGATGATGACAAACATGGCGTGTGCTGTCTGCATAGGCAGTTTACTGGATGTGATAAATCCACTAAATACATCAAGCTAATCTTAAAATTGAAAAGGAATATTTTGAATGAAGTAAGACTCATTTTTGTGTGTCCAGAGTTTTCCCTGTGCTTCATTCTGGAGTAGACTCCTTTCTTTTCATAAATTCCCCACACATTTTCCAGCTTGCATCATTTGGATTTAGGATTTCAAGGTCCATAAGGTAGGGTATCATTTTCTTTAGAACAGATTAGTCTTAGCAAAGCCATTGAGAGAGATTCTGGCACCCAAAGCATGTCCTCTCTTCCCTTCTTCCTCCAAGTTCCTTTGAAAGATTCTCAATGCCAAAAAAACTCCATCCCCTCCTCTTGGTTAGCAGCAGTGCCAGCAAGCGGCAGGGCTCGGGCATCTTACTGCCAAACGGTGGAGAGGATTATGGGGGCTGGGGAAAGACATGCAACCCCACGTCTAAAATCTTCCCCCCCTCCTTCCAGTGTAACACTCATTTCACCAACATGGAAACATCCTCTTCTTCCCAATTCAAAAAGATGTTTGTAACAGCACTCATGCATTACAGGCAAAATTTCCCAAAGTGCTCAAAGGCCAAATTTCCTTTGCCTCTTGCTTTAGGGACCCAAAGATACAGGCGTTGTCGGAGAAGGCCTATCCGAAGCATCTGAACAGATTAGTGCTTAATAAACACTGAAATAATCACAGCTAAAAACTTCCCAAAAGGACATAAAGCTTGCTTGCCACAAACAACATAAGAGAGATCAAATGCAAGTGACTGAATACAACACGTAAACACACAACCAGCTGGGAACACATCCCAGAGGTTTCATTTAAGTATCAGTGCAGAGCTAGAGGAAAATAATTATGCACGTAAAGTGTTACTGTAAATGACAGTTAATAAAACAGAAGGCTCAAATTATTGTTGCTGCTTCAGAGGGCAAGGAAGCAAACACAATCAGAAAGTAAATGACAAGTCGCTGCGCAGAATTTCACTTCAAAAATGGCACTTCACTTAAATGGCACAATGAATTCTAATTAATAGGAAGCATTAGACTGGAACATAAGGCAGCAAACATCACTAAAGAATAAACATATTCTCCCATGAAGGAAGATTTACGCTGATCATGTTGTCAAGCTGACAGGAGCATCTTCCAGGAGCAAGTGGATCCAAGTTATCAGCGGTGCTGTAATTGCCATTCTCAGTACTTGCACTTCCCCTGACTCAAGAACAATTAAGCCTTAAGCATTAGCCACGGAGACAGGAATCATATCATGAAGCCACCTAGCAACTGTAATAATAACAACAACCTGTTGATACCTTGGGAATGGCGGAGTGCTGGGGAGCACTAGCAGACTGGACTGATAGTTGAGGCATTTGTTTAAGTTACAGGATCTAACACCAGCTGACGTGGATCCATATTCAAGTCGCAGCTTCAGCCTGTCCAAGTGAAACTCATGTACAACGCTTAACAACAGCCAGGATCCCCTGATTTCCCCAGGCTGCTGGGATGACTCCCAGGTGACATTTTAAACAGCAATGGCTTGTAAGGGTTCCTCCAGCTGTTCGTCTCGTGTCTCTCTCAGAGGCTGCTTCTGCAGCTAAGAGGAAAGGACTTAACTTTATAGCCAGATGAATTAAAGTTCCCAGCAGTCAGTGTCTGCTCTCTGCGGCAAAGTGGGTTGCAAACTGCGGTCACGGAGGAGCTGTTGCACCCCCCCGTTCAACCAGATCCTGGGATAATCATCATTCAAGTATGCCAGGCTCCAGCACCAACACACATCAGCATGCTGTGGCTTGGCGCTGCGAGGCAGGAGGTTTCCGTGTAATCATTTCTATCTATATTTAATAGGGAGAAGAGGTAAAACAACTACCTTAACATCCACCTTTCTCACAACCAAAAATTCACAGCATGGAAAAATCAGTCGTTTTTGCAGAAGAAACAGGCACCCAAATGTCATTAGACATTTTCAGCTCAAATTATGCCTTGAATTATGCTTGTGAAAACTCAGAATTCATTCCGTTGAAGTGAAGCGAGATGCTCATTATCAGGTGATCTATATATGCTGCATAATTTATGAAAAGCACACAATCAACTAAAAGCTAAGGTTAGCAGCAGTCATTAGGGCTTAGGTATTTCCTGCCGGAATTCTATTTAAGTGTTGAGGTTACCAGAAAGAAATTAACTCTTTATCTTCAAAGGAACTTTCAAAAGTAGCACAGGATGTCCTGTTCTGGACTTTCTAAAGTTATCCATTGATTTTTGTTACAGCAGAGTTAGCCAGCAGCTGGGGCTCTGGAAAATCCTGCTGCCTTTGTTGTTTGAGGAGCCACGAAATGAGATTCTGTAAATTAATGCTGAAAAATCATTTGTGTTCCTAGGAGCAGCAGTAGAATCTGCCACGGTCCCTTGTGCTCCATAACAGTTATATACACATTCAACACTTTTTTTATTATACACCATATATACAGTACATGGACCATAAAATATAGATCACCCTCCCTATGATTCAGATCGAAATCAGCTTTGGTTATCAAGTTCTATTTTAATATTCCAAATTTTGTCAAGGAAGAAGCCCACAGCTTTGCCAGAGTTTTCTTAGATTTGCTCATATGGCAGTTTTAAGAAAAATAATACACGCTGCAGGCCAAATTATGTTTTGAGTTATTAGAGTTGCATAAGAGTCCGAACATAATTTGGCCTGCAAGATCTGTAATTCTGAATTAAGATAATGTTCAAGGCAGAAAGAACATAGATTGTCTTTAAACCAAGGGCCAGCGGTTGGGAGAAAAGACCATCTCCCTCCTGTAGACTAATACGATGTGGTAAAATGCCACCAAGTAAGAGCAAGTAAAGAAGTCTGAGCACCCTAAAGATGCCGTTTTCAGAGTACATTTCAAGGGAAATAGCGATTATTAACAGTATACATGTCTGGTAATAATCACAGCTTTGGGAGTGGGGGATGAAATCAATATACACTAAATGGGCTTATTATTCTGTTATTCACATCACACTCAGCAGCGTATAAAACATCCTGTCCTGCACAACGCGAGTTTTAATGGGAGAGGAAAACAACACTTTGCACTTGGAGCACAGCTGACAGTAGCACCTATAAATTTCAGGGAGTCCTTTCCTTTCATGCGTTTTCATTCTTTGCTCACTTCCTAGAGCGTTACAATTGCAATTGTACCCACTTGGTGTTGGATGAAAATGACAGTTGGTCTCGTTTAATCACGGAGCGCACTTTTATCACTACACAACAGAGCTCCTCAGCCTGCAACTAACTGAGGACCACTTGTTTGAAAAACCCTGTGACTTCAGCAAGGTTTCATGTGCGCATCCAACAGCGGAATCACAGCCTGAATGAAAAACTCCTGTGAGCTTTTTCTTAAGGGTATCTGTCTGGTATCTGTAAGTCATTCGTCTTTATCTATAGGGATCATAAAAAAACCAAAACTCAAACTCAGTATTCTAAGCAGAAGAACATTTTGCTGAAAGTAGTTTCAGAGAAAGTTAACATATTTATAATTTTTACTTCAAGTCTATTTCCAAAGTGGTTTAATAATTTGCTATAGTTGAACTAGCAATAAAAAAAAAAAAATACCTGGAAGTTTTCTGTGTGTACTTGGCTGTGTGGTGGGACTTGAGCAAGAAAGCCTAGTTTTCAGTTGACTTGATTCAAACTAAATCACACTGGCATTCATGAAGCACAAAATAAAAGAGGAAAAAGGGTAAAGCATAAAGAGGAAAACACTAGTACAAATTTTGGGGACTCGATCCACTACTGCAGTTCAAGAGTACAAGACGCAGAAATGGAAAGAAAAAGAATGTGAAAAAGTGAGTCCATAAAAAGCAATCGGCATGTCACGTGGGGGAACTGCAAGGACTTCAGCTACCCACATACATGGGGAAGAAACTAGTAAAATTTGATTTTGGAAAGCTTTCACTCCTAATAAGCATTCATTGTCAATACTAAAAGAGAATGAACCCGAAAGCAAACAGTGTTCCTTATCCTCACCTCCAAGGAGTACAAACTGAACGTAGAAGAGGCACTTGGAGTTGAAACTGAGTTAAGTGGTACTGTCTGAGCAAGTTGTCTACCCTCTCCCCTTTCCCAAGAACACACCATTTGACAGGACTCATTGATCTGCATCACTGTGAGAAGGGGGCAGGGGGGAGGAGGTGGAAAGGGCACTAAATCAACAGGAATAAGACGCAGCATTGTGCAGCAACAAGAGACCAAGCACCAGGCACTGCCATTTAATAAGAGAGAGATGATGTTTGCAGCCTTCCTGAGGGAAATTTTCAGGGGGCTGATTGCAGCTGCTATGACAACAAGAGGGAGGATGTGATGTCACACAACGACCCAAGCGACTGCTGTCACATTGTCCCAGCACACAGCTCGACTCACCAGCTGGGAAGCCAGTAGAGACCTCATTAAGTGCGTCTGTTCAGTAATTACTACAACTTTCCCCCCATCATGCTTCCAACTTTGCACACAGCCATAGCGCGAAGCTATTGATGTAGTCACGAGGGTTAAGTTCCCACAGGCCTGAAAATTTCAAGCCTGTAGCTATTAGAAATCTGGGGTCGAGTTTCAGCAGGATCATTAGATACGACCTCTGACACCAGGCAGGGAGAAGCAGGGAGGAAAATCGCATCAGCATAATCTTGATGGAGTCTTGGAAGCAAGCCGTGGAAAAGCTGTGTAATTTACCTTCCTTGTCCATAGGGCAGCTTCTTCTCTAACCTACAGCAGCGATCTCTTTCACTGGAAAAGGCTGTCCGGGACAGATCCTTTGCCCATTTAAATCACCGCAGTTCTCACAACTGCAGTGGAGTGATGCAGATTTACCACTTGCCGGGATCCTGCCTCTTGACTTCATTTGCCCTAGTATGCAAAAAAGTGCAGACTACGTCCAGGAGCCTTTTTGCTTTCTTACTTATGCAGAGCTATGGAACTTGGAAAAGTGAGCTTACATTTACACTGCATCAGGAAAACAGACCAATTAGTACAGCACAAGGGTTTAAAACAGAAGATCTGCAGCAGAAATGCAAGTCCCCAAAGGCAGTTAGGTTTGAAAGCTCCCAGACTCTGGTCCTTAATGCTGTACGAGGAGGAGGATGCAGACCTCTGGCTTTCGACGTGGGAGAGGGAACCGGCTGGGGCTGCGAACGAGGGAAGGCTGCTCTGGGTCACAGCCCGCCTGCTCAGGAGCAGGCCTGGCTGCCTGCCTAAAACTGAGCTCAGAAAGCACAAAAGAGTTCATGCCTGTTTAATTCTTTTGAACTTTGGGCATTCTAGAAAATCCGAAATTTGTAATTAATCTCGCTGCATCAATTCAGAAGGTATTTGGAGGAGGAGTAGTTGGCCAAAGACCAGCAAGAAAACAAAAGCAGGGAAAATGCTATTTCTTGCCATGGTAAGATGAGGCCCCTCCTGGTAGGGAGCAGCCATCATTTGTTGTCTCTAGAAGAGGACTGACTGTGCTTCCTTCCCCACAGGAGATGAGCAAGGGAACAAACAGCACAGTGGGTCTGGCATCTGGCACAAAGGGAACAAGAGTCCCCATCTCCAGCCAGGTGTCTCCACCTTCTGCCCTATTTGCACCTTGTGTTGGGGGCCCTGTTGCTCCACAAGCCCAGTTTTCATAGCTATTTCCCACTAGGGAATCTTATTCCCAACACATTGCAGGGGGTTTAGACGGTTTGGTGACATTAGTCCTGAAGCTACATTCAGAGGTGACTGAGCACCAAGACCTGGACATACATAATTCACCAACCTTAAAAAAAAAAAATATCACGTGACGTAATTAAAGGAACACTTCCTGACAGTGATGATAATGGTTTTATCTATTAACATCTCTCCTCACCTGCAGGTTATTTTCCCATGTATGGAACTGTGCTTCAGAGAACAGGGATTTCCATTCATTCACATCAAAACATGCTGCAAAGGTTTTACTCTTCACAGCTTCCCTGAGAAATAAAAGCAAGAGGAGGGATAAAAACAGCGCTTTTGCTGTGACCCTGCTACGGGGACCTGCAATCTGACTCCGATCCTTTGTGAGCTGCTGATGAACCTGATGTGCAACCCTGCATGGCAACCTCTCACTCAAAACACCTCTGACACAGAAGGGGGCAGCCCCAAACACTAGCTGCGTTTCTGGATGCCAAGATACAGGCAGCAGAGCACAGCTGTGAACAGCAGGTAGCAGTGATAAGGCAGACCATGCACAGAAGCAAGTGAGCTTCATGAAAACGTTGCCAGGCTTTTTGCCAGACAAGAACTAGCGCCGCAGTCTTTTCAAAGATTGCTTACTTCGCTTACAGCAGTCCACCCTTGCAACATCAAAGATGTCAGTGCAATAGCAACACCCCAGAGATGCCACCGAAATCACCCTCTCCACCCCTGGACAGCTACAGGTCAAGTACCAACAGCAGGAATTCCTGCTGCCCATCACTCCGGGCATCCACCGCCAGCCACCCCACACAAAGGGCCAGCTGGGTGTCTCACCCACAGGCATGCCAACTAGGCAGACTCTTTTCAGGTGTCTTTTCAGGCAGAGCAGACAGCAACCAGATAGGTTTGAAGCTAAAACACAACTTTGTTGTGGAGGGAGCGGAAAAAGCTCTCATAACTTTAGAGTTTTATTTCAGAATCTATTTGCGGACGGCTTGCTTTATGTGAATTTGTTGAGGGTAGGACTATGTTAGAAGAGGTTTTTATTCTCTGTAGTCTACTATAACTACATTAGACTTCCTTAAATTACATTAAAAATGTCACATCCTTTGTATTATATTAGTAAACTTATATTTCCCAGTTCCTAGATTTCAGATGACAAAATTTTCCACTGTTTACACAGAAATCATCAATGGTTCCTACCAGCTCCTATTGAGAGAGTATTCTCACAGTAAGGTCTATCAGGAGAGAGAAAGAAGGATGGGAAAGAAAAGCAAAGTTTTGGGGGTTTTGTTGTCATTTTTGAAATCTTTCGTACTATGTCATAACAAAGAAAATGATACAGAGTTTAGAAACAAAGACAAGGAGATGCCATAGTCCACAGCAGGCGCGGTGGTTAGGCATCGCCCCTGCACCTTTTTGCCAGGAAGGGTTCTCTTGCACAGGCAGAGAGATCTTCTCCCCTCCCTAAAAGCGGACTGACCTCACATACAGACATTGCTCCCAGACCTCCTTTGAAGGAAGGCTACGAGTGATGCACGTGTAGAATTAGCGAGAGATTTGTCAGCACCTTATAATTACAGTGTGCCTTCAGTCAGAATGACATTTTTTTATTATAAGCAACTAAGGGCTGAATTAAATGTAAATCTCCGTGAAAGTGAACCGCACACAGGCCTACAGGTGTCTTCTGCTGAAACCTGCCTCATTTGTGGGTTACAAAGGCGCCGTTGCCCTCCGATGAATGACAAACTCTAATAAGGCTGAAAATCAGTACACAAGAACAAAACAGTTCACTTAATTGCTACAATGTACACAGTTCTCTGGCCAAAATACAGTACAAAGAATGAAACTGCTCTTATTTCTCTGTTTTCTTTCTAGAATCATTTAAAAAACCCATTCCTATCTATTCCACTCCTAATGGACAACCTTTCAAGAGAGAATAGCAGAAAATCCACAGCAGCATTTTCTTTAAAAGTTAAGCACGCGACACAGAGCTGAAGGTATTTTTCCTTGTCCTAATAAAGCCCAGTTCAATATTTAGTTTGCTTCCACTCTTCCCCACCCCAACTCAGACCAACACAGCGCATGCACCTCCTCAAGCAACGTTTTCTTTGACCAAAACACAGAAGATGTTGCTGAAGTGATTTGTCAGAGGGACCATCAAGAACTACTTTGGCTGTTCTACCTCTGATGTTGAAAGGGATGTTGAAATGGGTTTCAAGTAGTGAACGGTAACATGAAACACTTCAGCAACATTAATAAAACCACATTTTTAAAGAATTATTTCAAAATAGGGACCAAAAGCACCGATTGAGCAAACCCCAGACCTTCTGTAATACTTGGAGGGAGAGCTTTTGCATGCAAAATGGAGACAGCGTCCTCCTAAAGAAACTTTTCTGCAAGATTTAGAAACACCTGCTGTGAGGCAAACTGTGTTTCAGTGCTACATCCTTCCTCTCCAATAACACCTGAGTTACAGCAGAACTCCCCATCACTTCAATTCATTCTAACCTATAAAAATAAATTTATAAGATACGTTGGACAGGACAAAACAGTGTTGCCAGGTGCTTCTGGATATGAAAAGCAGAGTGTGGGAGCTTTAATGAAGTTAGCTCTTAGTCATAGGAAGGTGATAAATGCAGAAAGAAAATATCCCTTTGTTAATGTTTGTGTTTATCATTTTTCCAGGTTTAAAGACAGCGGCTGTTTCTCTGTCTTGCACCTTTCATCAGTCAATTATAGCAGCAAAGTCAGTAAATAACACACTGGTTTTCTGATTTAATAGCATTTCACTTGCACAGGAGTGATGAGACAAGGCACAGGATGAGACAGGGCATAGGACAAAAAAAAATGCCCTAACTCTTAATTTCTTTTCCTTTAAACTCAGCTGCCATTCTGTTATGTTTTACTTTTAGTGGAGGAAAATTTTGCCAAAGTTAAACAAAAGCTCAAGTACAATAACTTGTATATACAAAACCTTCACGGACTCTGAAATTTGCTGATGTAGACCATGGCAAATAAAGATCTTGAAGCCTTCACCTGAGATACATCAAACTTTGTAGAGCAAACTAAATTGCATGATTCCTGTCTTGAATGCTCCTGCTAAATGGCTCGCTCTGTGGCTCTGCTATAGTCCATTGTGCCACCAGTGCAAAAAGGCTGTAAAAGTAGAATATCCAAAACTGCACATTAATCCTCACTGGGCATAGAGCAGCACACCTCAGTCCTCCTCAGGGTCTCTGCTGAAAGGGTGGTGTCTGGAGCAAAGGGACTTGCAACTGCCTCGTGTCTTTGTAGAGAAGAAAGCTATCAAGTATTAGCATACATTTGTCTTTCTGGGTATGGGCAGACCAGATTCTTCCGCAGGGATCTGTGAAGTCCTTTGGAAGTGCTGAGTTCCCACAGTTCTCCTGTCCCACCGCCAGCGCTGTAAGCAACCAAGGTGAAAATTAGAGCAGTCAAGAAGCTGCTCTAGGCTGCGCTGAGCATCTCCAGAGACACGAGGCTATGTAACTGCAAGCCATCAGCAAGGAGCTGCTCTTGCACCCGCCTTCTTCCATGCCCACATACTTTTGCATTTGACATTGGGCCCAGGCCTTTCATGAAAATTTTCATTAAGTCTCACTGTAAGCAATCATTTTTCAAAACTCTGTGAAGATCATACTTTCTTAGCAGATAGAATAGGGGTGAATCAATGCAAAATATATTTTTTTTTTCCACAGAAATGGAAACTCTTTTGTCTTAACTTCATATTACTATATTCCTCAAGAGTATCAGCCTTTTCTCCCAGCTGACGCTTCAATAGCGGATGCAGAAGCTCAGCATTTCCCAAGATCTTCTCAAGAATTTGCCATACCTGAAACTAGATACCTACACAGAAGTCTCATCTGATGGAAAAAAATAAGTTTAAGCCCATCCCTGACACTCTAAAGTTGCTGTGGAATCTTTTGGATACACTAATTTTCTTCAGTATAAAGATTAACAAATACATGAATCGTTCAGGTCTGTGTGCCACACAGCGCTGGTGATACTAGATAGCATGTTTACAGAGTTTTCACGGTTAAGTGAGTCAATCCAATGCACATTTGCCCAGATATAAAAAGAAATGTTATATAATGCACAGTTCACAGAATCGATACGCTGGCTGTGCGCACCAAACACAGAAGAAGAAAATAGCACAGGAACTCCTATGCAACAACTGTCCTAAAGAAGCTGAAGAAGCTGCAATTCTAAACCTGAGTCATTTGATCCAAAATTTGGTCTAGTTGTTTTGTGAGCACGAGTAGCAATAAAGACAGCAGAGCAATGAACACAGCAGTGCTGTTGGTTTGTTCATAAACAAACAAAACAATTAGACACAGTCATAAATGTTCCGTATCTTCAGATAGTATTCTCTCCTGCCTAGGGTCATAAAGGAAATGTTTATCCTCCAGACTGACATGAACTGAGGAAATAACACTATTAGTAATGATGCTGCAAGGGGGAGGGATTAAGATAGGGAGTTCAAAAGGGAGCATGTCACACCTTAACCTGTGGAGGGACTACCACCTTCCCATCAGAGAAGGAGATCTGAAAAGTAGCATTTTCCTGGCCGTTTCACCTTTAAAATGCTACATGCACAGTAACAGAAGATATTTTAATGAAACGTAAGTTTCCATCCTCAATTTTTTTTCATCGTGTAATGTCTGCATGATGTTAATGGTTGCAAACCAAGTTTTCGATAAAGAAGAGAAATAGATAAATAGGTACTTCCGCCCACACCAGTCAAAAGCTTGTATCCATCATTATTATACGAAATAGTGACCCAATTACACTAGTACAAATCAGAAAAAACTTTCCTGATTTCCTAACTGCAAGGAAGTAGAATCTCTATCATCTTAAAGGTATTCCAGGGGAATTTGTATTGATTATAACATGTAAATTATCCACCTATTTTCACTTGGATTTCAACTAGAAATTAAAATGGGATGTAAGCTTGCTTTGTGTCCAACATCTATCGGGATGGACGGAATGGAGTCTAGGGAGACAGGCAGTTGGGGCAGAGCAGTCTGCTCAGGGAATCCTCCCATTTTCACTTGGGCACAGCAAGGCTCGTGGAAAAACACACAGACACCTGTCGCTTTGACAAGCCTCACTTTGCCCTTAGAAAGTGCACACAAACAAGAAACTGCACTCTTCAAACAGCTACAACAACCAGTCCTAAAATTCCTGATCTCTCCCCACACCTTTCCCTGCCCCAGCAATTTGCCTTTTTGTCTTTCAGAGGCAACGAGAAACGTTACATACATCTTTACACAAACTGAGAAGCAGCAAAAGGTCACAGGATTTGGAAACACTTGCTAAGTGAACAAAGAAATATTGGAAACAAAGCCAAGGTTCCCAAGGGTTATTTTCGGGGCTCATCGGAAAGAAATGCAGGTAGCAAGTTGGAAACCTGCAATCCTGAAGCCCAGGCTTTCCTGAGATAAGGCTCCAAAACAAAAGTTCTGCAAATGTGTCGGTGAACTTGTGCCAAAACCCAGTGAAAGGATTGAGAGTGGCTGCGTATCAAAAGCAAGTTTCTCGGGCAGAAGAAAATACAGAAGGCAGAATGGAAAACAAACCCAAACAAGAGCTGCAGGGCATCTATATGTTTTAAAGGCATATAAAGGCTAAAGACAGTTGTGAACAGCTGTCGTTTCCCTGTACTTACTGGAGCTGTAACAAGAGGAAAGGAGGAGTAGAGAGCTAAGGAAGGAAAGAAGAGGAATTAAATTAGGCTCACCGATTGTAAAGCTATAGCCATCAATGCTGAAAGTAGCACTCCGGCATTTTTTAAATCCTTCCTTTCTGCTGCTTGGCTCTGTCATGATCCTGCCAGCTTGTACGTTCAGCAGCAGCCTTTCTCTCCCCGCTGGAAGCAGAGCGCTCGAGCTCACTCTTAGCTGCCCTTGAGCATCTGCCGGTGGCAGCACGCACACCCAACTTCACACATCTCCCGGCGCGGGGAGCAGAATCCGAGAGGCATGCACCCAGCAGCTCTCTCCTCCCCCAGACACTCTCGCTGGCATGTCACCGACGTGCCTGCTCCGAGTTTAACAACTGGTTGAGGGCTCCGGTATCTAAACCGGCAGTCAATTAGTGCGAGACTACCCCGTCAATAAGCCAGCTATATCTGTCAGATCTCTGTGTAGGAGTTCAGCACACAATTCATCTTTTGTTAAAGGTTAGATTTTGCTGTGATCTACCCACTGACGCTCCTTGTATTCCCTGCCATGCTGCAGCCCCTGCTTCTGTGGCTCCCCTTGCTCACGGGGATTTCTGACTTGCAGCAAATTGTGCTCGGATTCCAGCCCTTCAAATGCAAGCAGCATGTTTTAATCATTCGAGGTATAATGAATCAACCCAAGATTACAGTACACCATCAATCATCTACAACTTATACTAACGGCAAGTCTCTGGAAACACAACTGAGAGCAGAATGCAAGAGATTATCAGTAAGTAAGAGCGTAAGTGACTGTGGGAAAACAACAAAAGTAATTTATCAGTAATGATGATAAACTGAGCAAAATGTACACGCACACACAAAGAAAGTGTTCCGAGCTCTTCCTCCTCCTGGTGGTTCATCATGTGGTTTGTAAACTCCTCTCTGCAGTTTTTTTACCCAATGATATTTAAAAGTGTGATTCAGAATGCTTGCAGCAATCCGCTGAAAAAGGCCGGCCAATCATCCCTATCCTATGAACAGACAAAATTTAGAGTCAAGGCTGGCAAAGTTTTCACAGAAGGCCAGCAGCAAGCCAAGGTTTTATAAATAGGTATCGAAGAAAACACTGTCAATGTCTTAATGATTCCAGTTCATATAAATCTGTGCGATCCTTATCTTTTTTCTGCTGTATGTGTTAATTTAGAAACATGCTACTAAAGTGCTAGTTTTTTAGGTTCCCAAGCATAAAAGTAAACTCCAGGTAAATTAATCGGGTTTTGCACTGTTCTGGGTGGGTATGACATGGAAACACCGAGTTTTAGGAAGACTGACATCAAAATAATAACTGAAACACAGTTTGCTAAAAGCTTGCCCAATGCACACCAAAAGGTTTACAAAATACCGGCAAACCTAGTCTGTGTTTAAGGTATAAACCTCAAGCCTACCTTGGTTTCTCAACAAAAGCTTAAGTCAGAAATATTGCACTTTTAAAACCCCCTCTCTTTAAAGGGCTGCGGAGAGTCACTGCTGAACTCCAGCAGTTCATTTAAATTCCACTTAGTTTTAGCCCAGTGAAGAGCCTCAGCCAAACAGACCTTTTCTGTTAGCAATTTTTTAAATTATTTGGATGCTCAGTAATACAAGGCAAGTTCATTAAGAAAAAGGCTGTTAGTAGTGAGGGGTTTGGTTTTTTTTACAAGAAGGAGGACCTGGCCTTCCAGGTTTCTCAGCCTTTCAAGACGGAAGTGTGAAATAATAACAACTACTTAGATATAACATTTCCATCACCTGCACCTGCAATTATTTTTGACCTCAGAAGGAGAGGCACAGCTCAGTAATTTAAGAGAGGTGCTGCTGTAAAGGCAGCCACCACAATGAAGAATTCTCAAGCAGTTCACCAGACTCCATCATGTAGCTGCGTCTCCTGAACAACGCAGAAAAACAGTCTGACTATAAAGTGTTTCTAAGGGATCATTTTCTCTGTCACTGGTTATATAGGTCACACACCTACGTAAGCACTAAGGCTCTGCCTAAGAAAGCAAAGGCACAGAGAATTACTCACGCTGTATCTAGAAAGCACAAAGTTAGATGTTATCTAGAGGAAAGGTAAATATTAGAACTGTCAGGGTTTGGGGATTTTTAAAAATTTATTTATTTGATGACACCGTTTTTTTCCTTAAGCCATAACGCACTGATTCATGAAGAAAAATTGTGGGATGACACCAGTGATGATCGTGAAGTTTCAGTCAAGTTTCTTAGTTCCAGGAGAAACTTTCTTCCATAAAAGACAGGCAGACAGTCTCGCTTGCTCCCTCGCTTGGAAGCAGAAGAGTTTTATTAGAGTTTCTTCTCTCAGGAGAATATCCAGGTCACCAAGCTACTGCCACGTTCTTTATCCCTGATCTCCTTCACTGGGGCTCTGGCCACTTTGTACAGCTTGCCAGAGAGAAGAGGGCCTGGCCGTTCAGCAGCTATGTGCAGATGAGTTACCTTGCAACGATACCTTGTTCAAGCCCCAACTAATACTAACTCAAATAATTGTAATGATTTGATATGCTTCTTTAGGTCAAAGTGAACAATCCCCCCAGGAAGGGCAAATTCAGTGGTCACTCATCAGGGCGAAAGGATCAAATAAGGCTATAAACGGGATCTCCCGCATCCCCGGAGGGGGTCGTAAACTGGCTGTTTGCAGCAGGATGCTCTCTCCCTTCAAAACTGCAGAGGTGCTCACCTCGGGGTGAAAAGGGAAATGTTTTGACCTGCAAGTTTTTCAAGAAGGAAAGAGTTTCTTCCCAGCTCTAGTAAAAATTTAATCTGGCTGCTCAAAGAATTACCAAATCGTACCAGTAACGTGATACCTGATCCTATCTGATTCTTTGCATTTTGCTCTTGGCTAGATTTCAGCTCTGCCATTTACATTCTGCTTTCCCAAACAATCCCTACAGATGCACTCGGGGTACAGTACATTTTCTACCTTCCACTGCCTGGCAGCACCAATATAGGTGGGTTAGGCAGTTCTTGTGGCTGCAGTTCAGTGTCGTGTGGAGCAATCCATGTATGTCATTTGTAAACCACCTGGGAATCCTTTGAGATGAAAAGCACAGTGTGAATTGAAAATATTTATTATTATTGCTGTAAACAGACCAGGGTATCCATGGTAACATTTAATTTGTCAACACATAAAACAGCAGTTACTTTAATATTTTTCCCTTTACTTTTCAATGTGTAGAAGAGTTTGCATGTTTTCAGGAAGTCTGTTTTAACCAGAGACCATATCAAATTAAACCAATGATCCATCCAATCTGCCATCCTCCAACATACATGCTAGAGGAAGTTGTGAAAGAAAGCCACCTATAATGAACAAATATGCAACACCATCCTTCCTATCCCTAGGTCATCTCTTTCTGCCCTGCAGTATAAAAAGGCATATTATTTATGTAAATTTGTCTCAGCAAGACTGAAAGATTTTTAATTGCAGTTTCCACCCAAATGCTTTCCCAAGCATAAACTTTGAAGATCAATTGCATGGAGAAATACTTCTATGTATCAGCTCAAAGGCATGAGATCTGTTATTTCAGTCCTGAATCCCCTGGATCTTGTAGCGTGAGAAAGGGAAAACAAAAACATTAAGTAAAGTCCTAGCCCCATGGAAGTCAAGGGCAAGACTTTCCCTCACTTCAGCAGAGCCGGAGCTCTGTCCTCCTGGTTTTCCATACCTGTGCTCCTGTTGACCTGGTTCCTAACACAATCAAGTTCCACCGAGCAGTGATGAATTTAGACCTCAGGCATCCACATGCTTTTGTAGTACCTGTCACTGAAGTCAGCAGAATTGGCACCTCTGAATTTTTAATCTTTTCAGAAGCGTCCCAGGTACCATAAACCAACTGAAAATTTGACTATTAAAAACAGAAATGCAGCCCTACTGGGTCAGACCAAAGGTGCATGAAGGCCAGTGTCCTATATCCAGCTCTGTATCTTACGTCCATCACTGCCCCAAAATAGATGCTAACAGAATTATAAAGATGCTAAAAATGATCAAGAACAAGGCAGGCTGTGGTGATACTAAATATCCAGCCATCTCCAGCTCAGGTACCTCCTGAGCCAGCTGTTTTTCTGTATGTTCATAAACAGACAAAAGTTTTCTGTTCAATCAGCTTAAGCCTTCAGCACCCTCAGCATTCTTTGGCAGGATTAACTAACATAGAACAAAGACATTTTGCTTTTCTTTGCTTTAAACCTTTCTTTTTCTAGCTACATGGTTGCTCTTTACCCTAATACTCACTTTGATAACAATATCGATTCTGATAGCCTTCTGTCTGTGAATCCAAAGGTGAGGGGCGGTTGTGTGAAAGGCAGAGGGGTCCTCCAGCATTCAGGATTTCTAGTGGCAAGGAACCCCTGAAACCGTGGGTTCTGGTGAGAGTGGACCACAGAAGCACCAGGCAGGTCCTGCCTTTGAAAACATTGTTTGGAACACCTTATTTCCACAAACTTCAACTGAATCAATTTTACAAGCAGATATTTTTCAGAGCAGTTTTAGAGGGCTCTCTCATCACTGGTGTCAGTGTCACCTGAAAACATTTAACATCCCAAAGAAGAGTTCAGCACTTTTCAGGGCTGGGCAATGATGCACCAAGAACTGATAAATCTCTTAAGAAAATGTTCTTCCAGCTTCAGAGAGGAAATTAAGCTGAAATCCCCTGAGGTGCTTGGTATATTTCTCACAAGCAACAATGCAGTTATGTACTGCAGGTTGTTTATGGGGAGATGGCATTCCTCCCTGAAAGCTTCTTTGTTTTACTGTTTCCTAGAAGTACTCCATCTGCAGGTTGTGACGATTTTATCAGATATCGTCACTGTCAGGAATATCCACTACATTTAAGTTATTTTTAGGCATGACAGCCAGAAGGCAATATGACTTTTTAATGCTTAGCTGTTCTGATGCTCTCTGCTTGCTTCAAGCTTTACCGTTTTCCTCCTTACCAAAAACTCACAAGGAACAGTCACCAGTGTGCTGGAGTATTGTCTTGGTTTATGCTATTTTCTGTTTGCAATATACACTCATTTTGTCTTAAAGTGACTTCACACCATGCATGAATATCCAAATGCATCCAATAAATTCCGGGCACAGGAAAGGAAAAAAAAGTAATATTATTTTGAGCTTGTACTTTATCTTAACTATTTCAAGCACGTCTGCAACTCAGAGGAAATGTGTTGTTTTCTTTAGAAACACAGGAGGAATCTATACCATCTAATTTTAGGTACCTAGCTGAGATGCCTAAATGAGGAACCCTGAGGCTCCCCCTGCAGTGAGCAGGCAACCCCAAAGGTGAGTTAGAGCTCCTAAAATCTGAATTGCTCTTTGGAGAAGCTCTTTCTCTCCTTGGAGGACCGAGAGAGCCTGAGGCATCTCAGATCTGGAAGAGGTAGCTTAGTGAGGAGACTAAAGTTGAGCAGCGGGATCCCTGGCAATACCTTATACTTTTTCCAGATTGCTGCAGACGGTAACATGGTAAATCGTGATCCTCTTCCAACTAGACACAATCCGCTAACAGGGGCGAGGTCTATCTTTTGTGATGTGTCCAGGGAAAATGCAATATTAACAAACTACTGTATCATATACCTTCCCAGTGCAACTCGTAGTCAGGTAAGACTAGGGGGCAAAGGAATATCTGGTCTGGACATTTGCAAAGTTAAATGATTGAGGAAAGGCTGTAGCAGGAAAGGAAAGTGTGAAGGCTTTGAAAGATCCCCTGTAAATGCACCTATCCCCACGTATTTCCTTCACATGCTAACTTGTAGTCCCTAGCTCCATGAAAGCCAAAAAGATTCCTGCCTCTGGGTGTAGTTCCACTTTTTAAATGAGGTTTTTCTCCTTGTTTGTTTGATTGGGGTTCGTTTTTTTTTAAATAAGTAATAGAATTTCAACAGCAAAACATTTTTAATGCTCTAATTCCGCTCTTGTCCACACCGTGTTGCTGATCACATTTCAGTTTGCCTTTATGTTTTAATTTGATTTTCTGGTCTCATTTTGCACGCTACTGAAGTATGATTCTACAGTGTAATGTGATTCTCCATATTACAGAAGCCATTCTTGAAAGCAATTCAAGCAAAATCAGAACCAATAAAAATTATACCATCATACAACGAAATGAAGCTTGGGGTAACAGTGTTAAAAACCGGCTGCAAAAGAATTAACGCTACACGATTTTGCCATATACGTGTGATGATGACAGACTTCTGCTTCCCACAACATTCCCGGGACTATCCCACAAGCGAAGCAATACTGAAAGATTTTCCTTTCCATCTTGTCAGAGAGAAATTTCTGATCCTCATGGTACTTGCACCAAAATTTGTTGGTGGATTTGCCGTTGTTCCTTCCCACTACCCCTCTTGAAAAGTAAGCACATAGTGGAACAGCCGCAACCAGTTAGCGCATGCATCCAAATCATTGCATCCCATTTGATTCCCTGGCAGGCATCATTCTCCCTGATGATTTGGGCTGTGGCCAGCCAAATCGTGAAAGCCATTATTTTGCTTTCCAACTCAATCGTTATACTGCTAGTGAGTTGTTCCCCTCCTTGGATTTCTCTTCTCTTCTCCCTCTTCTGCAAAGTTAAAGATACTTCGTTGTGCTAAAGTAATCCACAGACATGCCTTATCTGCAACGTGAAAACATTGAGGGCATGCTACAATAGACGAGCGAGGAAGTAGATCTTTGGATGGTGCAAACCAGTGCAATTTTGCCAGATGCAAAGCTGCCCAAGCTCTTAAGATCAAGATCTGCTCCTTCCCCTCCAGCCTGGAGGGGAAACTGAGCTGCGTTGCTTGAACAGCTTCTTATCAGCCAGTGTCCTCAACGCCAGCTCCCCCATATCAGTATTTGGCTTTTAACGTACTGTCGTTCCACATGATAATGCTAGATTCACTACTTACCCTCCTGAAGGAGCCAAGAGCATTGCTTTTCCTGGTTTTTATATACATTGTATATATACCTGCTTTTACGTATATTGCATGTGGCTAGATTTTACGCTTTATCCTTTCCAGACCACAATTTAAATTAAAGTGTTTGAGTTATCACTAGAGCACCATTCTTCAAGTTACCTAAATTTAAAAGCACCTAGGTAAAAGTGACAACCTAACACCCTGTGTGTGTTCCAAAGCACTCCCTCCCTGAGCCAGCTGCTCCTTCTTCAGTTGTACCAACACGAATAAGTAAAATAAGCAACAACTCCAACTTCTCTTAGCAGGTATCCAAAAATAGACTGCCTGCTACAGCCACACAGTTGCTTAGACCCGAGTTTTTTTGGCCAGATCAAAGTGTCCTTGATGCTAAACGAACATAGCTATGCCTTATTTGCAGAACTGGCTGTTTTCCTTGTTGATACAGCTACACTTGAACAAATGGAAATTAAGCTGCAGAAGGGTGGGTTGAAACGTACACACAACACACACCCACACACACCATGCAAGCACACACACAAACACCTTTTTATGCCATGTGCAATACGTAGGTGATTGTTCTACCCTACCTCTTGAGAGAAGGGCAGTGAGAAGCTGCCTTGTCCCCGAAAGAATTAAATCAGCAAATACTACTTTGAAAGGTGAAGGGAGAAGGGGAAGGGGTTTCCACACTATCTGCTTCAGGCATATAACAGTAAATGCCGAATTTAAGTGCACAGTCCCTGTACAGTTAATGGCAGGATGGAAGCCATGCCACAGGGCATGAGCGACAGAGCTACCATCACTATGTACGTAGCAGATTTATATTTCAGAACTAACCAGTTCAATTGTTCTGATCAAACTGCTGAATCATTAAAAAATAGGTTCCCATAATGAATACTTTAATCATCAGCATACTTAAGCTAGTGAAGAGAAGCAGCTTCCTTTGAATTATATACAGTGTAAGCTATTATTTTATTTTTAATCAAAAGTCAGAGATTCAACAAGCATATTTTTCATGGTTAGAATTCCGTTGTTGTCTAAAGCTATAATGCTTATGAGATTTCCATTTATCTTATTGCTTTAATCTGAATTTTTAAGATTATATGAAAAATGAGTGCACTGAGAATTGCTAGCTAGGTGGTTTGGGGTTTTTTTGTTTGTTTGTTTTTAATACATATAAAGTCAAATATTCCTAAAACATCAGAAGCAGCAAAACTATTTCAGATGTGTCATATGCTATTTTAAGTATAGGAGATCCAACACATAATCACAGAATCACGGAATCTTCAGAGTTGGAAGGGACCTCTAGAGATCATCTAGTCCAACTCCCCTGCTAGAGCAGGATTGCCTAAAGCCCGTTACTCAGGACTGCATCCAGGTGGGTCTTGAAAGTCTCCAGAGAAGGGGACTCCACAACCTCCCTGGGCAGCCTGTTCCAGTGCTCTGTCACCCTCACTGTAAAGAAGTTTTTCCATGTATTTGAACGGAACTTCCTATGTTCTAGCTTGTGCCCATTGCCCCTTGTCCTGTCGCTGGGAACCATTGAAAAGAGCCTGGCTCCGTCCTCCTTAAACCCACCCTTTAGGTACTTGTAAACATTAATCAGGTCCCCCCTCAACCTTCTCTTCTCCAGGCTAAAGAGTCCCAGCTCTTTCAGCCTTTCCTCATAAGGGAGGTGCTCCAGTCCCATAATCATCTTGGTTGCCCTACGCTGGACTCGCTCCAGTAGTTCCCTGTCCCTCTTGAACTGGGGAGCCCAAAACTGGACACAGTACTCCAGTTGTGGCCTCACCAGTGCAGAGTAGAGGGGGAGAATGACCTCCCTCGACCTACTGGCCACAGTCTTCCCTATGCAGCCCAGGATGCCATTGGCCTTCTTGGCGACAAGGGCACACTGCTGGCTCATGGATAGTTTGCTGTCTACCAGGACCCCCAGGTCCTTCTCCTCAGAGCTGCTTCCCAGCATGTCCGCCCCTAACATATACTGGTGTTTGGCATTCTTCCTTCCCAGGTGCAGGACCCTACACTTGCTTTTGTTGAACCTCATTAGGTTCAATTTATCCCATTTGGCAGCCATCTGCCCTTTACTTCCTACTGACCTATTCTGGGCTAAATCTCCATACTGCAACTGGCAGCTTTCATCCTGAGACCTTGAGCTGTTAGCAAACTACCTTTGCAAAAAGTGGGAAGCCTAGAAAGCAGTTCATTCCATTTAAATTCCAGCCATTTGAAAAGCAGGCCTCCAGCCTCAGCTAATTAGGCACACCGCTCCTCCCGCATTCCCCCCCCCCCACCCAAGATGGGGTCATTCTACAGTGAATTTTAGTTTAAGTACAGGGGGAGCCTAACTAGCTAACTTGTGCGTTTGCTTAAATACTGGGTCTGTGGCCTTAGAGGAACTGAATGCTGCCCTGAATGGTTAAGTACCAGGAGAGATCCAACTAATTGATTCACTTGCAGGTTGGACATAGTAAGTACCACTCTGCTGGCTCCCTCAGGATTGCTGCCCCAGCGACCAGGTTGGAGCTTGGGGTGGTCCGTGCCTATGTAGCAAGGGCCATCCCCTAGTAGCTTGCCCATCCATAGTCTGGCAATGTCAAGTCAAATGGACTTCCAAGTCAAATGGCCTCCATAAACCTGCTTCCTATGGGCATCTTGTTCCCAGCCCACCCAGAAAGGCCAAGAGCAGAACAGGTATTGCCCAAGAGCCACCTAAACCACCGAATACCTTCGGCCATGCAAATTGTTCTCTTTGCCGTAGGGCATACTAACAGCAGAAAAACTAGAAGAGGTTCCCTGTTATGGCCAGTCTCATGCAGATACCAAGCTGTGACTGAACAGAACTGGTCCCATGAGACTGTCACTACAACACTCTTAACAGAAGAGAAGCATTTACCCGCATGCAACCAAGCCATCAGATATCTGCGCATGTGCCTCGTCCCAGTAACCTGGATGACTTCAGAAGGAGACAAGGGGAATCAAACTAGTGGATGGGCAAAGAAATAGAAATCTTAGGCTGCGGAGGGAGCAGCGTGTCAGGAGCACTTCTCCCTCATTGTACCTACACACACACAAACACGCGGTGGTATTACTAGAGTTTGGGGCAGGGGAGTAAGAAAGTAGGCTGATTTTTAAAAAAAAAAATTTAAAAGTCTATGTTTCATTATGCACATGAACATAATAATGCAGTCTGGCTCCTTCATGCACAACCCCATCACAATTCATTCTTTATTAAAATGATGCTTTACCATTTTTCCACCCATAGGATCAATTTCAGTGCTAAGGGTACCCAGACCACATAGTTGTGCAGTAATATGTGGACTGGTAAGGATCATCAGATCCATGACCTCACAATCAGAGGCAGAAAAGAAAAAAAAAGACATTTAGTTCATGAGACTTCTGCCTCTCTAACTCTGCACACCCCAGGTCACTAGACAATGTCACACCCCAAATTAAGCCACAGGCCTTCAGTGAGCAATGCAGCAGAGAAGAACAGTGACAGAGACCACAGGCAGGACACCCAAGGCAGCAGCAATACTTTAGGTCCCTGCACCAGTAGGAACTTTGAAAGGTGAAAATTCGCAGAAGATTGAAGTAAGCAGGCGCCTCTCCGCATTTCACGGCAAGGTGAAAAACAAACAGGCAAGCAAGTAGACAAGCACGGCAATGGTCCTCACTAATCTTACCCAAGGGAAAATTCTTCCTGACCCCCAGCTCTGGGTATGGGTTTAAACACAGAACACGAAGCAGCAGAGAGATTTTTCCATTATCATTAGGGAACTGTTATGTCAGTTTAATTGTACCTATGTTTACAGCAAGTATCCACAAACAAACTTGCGTCTTAAGAAAAGCAGAATTCATAGCAACTAAGTACACATTTCAGAGAGGTGATACACGAGGCAATTTGCCTTGGTGATTAGCTAGGGAGATTTTTATGTTATGTTTATATAAGTACTCGGCACATATTATTGCCGATTAGAAGACGGGATCTTGAGCAATCTCTTTCGATAGCCCCTGCCTGATAGCAGAATACCAATAGCAAGTGCTCACACAGAGCCAGCGGACTGTGAAAAGTAGTGCAGGAAGGAATTAGTTTCCTTCAGATTCATGCAGCCTTTGCACACCTTTGGCAAAGCAGGCGATTTGGGCCAAGAAAACAGTTGTTTGTACCCTCTCAGTTTGAAATGGAACCTTTATTTCATATTTATTTTTTTTTCAGTACACATCTGCAGTCATTTCAAGAGGACAATGTACAACACGTCACCAAGTCTAGCAAAGGAGGGAAGACTAAATACCCAACTGTGAATTGTTGACATCTGAACATGCATACAAGGATTTATTTTACTTTCACGTGTCTTTTCTAATGTCATGTTGTCATTGTTTGGGCCACATTTTTTAAGAACTGCGTGACACTGCATTCACTTCCATATAGTACTAATATTCCCTCCAAACTATGAACAGAGTCATAAAAATATTCTTTTGTATGAAGAATCAGCTCCTCACAGTAATAACTTCAGGAAGTTAAAAGAATCTGCAGAAAAAGACTGACAATGACTGACTGACAGACCTCCATCTTCATGAAAGTGAAGGTGGAAGAGGCCAATTCAATGGGGTGAAGGTGAGCGAGCACAACTGGCTTTCAGAAGCAGCCAGGTCAGCCACAGGCACCACAGGGAGGGGCTCTCCACCCTTGCCCATTCCCCTCCCTGTTGCACTGTCCCATCCTCTGCCTTGGTGCAGCAAATTCATTTCATTTTCACAGCAAAGACCTGTTTAGAGATCAGCCAGATGAGCAGCAGAGCTCAGGGAAGGTAGTGAAAATTTGGCTGTGATGTTGCCAATATTCAGACTTGAACACATCGATTTACTTATTCTTAATACGGATACCCCAATGTAAAATTAAAGTTGCCTTGCACCAAGAGGAAGCAAGAAGGATGCAAGGTGATATGGGATAATGCAAGACCATCTCCTTTCAGCAGTAGAAGGCTGGAAGATCAGATCAGCTGACCCAACCACATCCTTACCTAAATCAGCATTGCATTCACATTGTGGCTTTGGAGTGTCTTCCCTGTATGAAAACTCCTGAAGGACAATCCACCCAGACCTGTGTAGTCCTCTCAAAGAGAGTCCCCAAAACACCCAAGACACAGCCTCGTGTCTGAAGCCAGGCTCCTCCTGGCACTTCAGCTCAGGGGGGCCCTTAGTCCGAGGTCCACGGTACCTTGCTGTGTATCTCATTACATTACTACAGGAGAGTTAACATTGCTTGTCAGAAATAATCAATCAACTTGAATGCCTCTAACAAGCCCAAAATTTAGTAATCAGATGATAAATGCATTTTCCATCTATCACCATAAAACCTAGCAAGGCCTGTCTTCCTCAGGAGACAAAGTCACTGGAAGCTGCAAAGATTTCAGCTTTAGCAAGCTCAAAGAACTGCCTGCACCCAGAGCTCATGAAGGTATGGAGGCCTAGTGAAGTTGCAGAGCACCAGGACCCTGGGGGGCACTAAAAAGTCTTAACAGCCCTGACCAGCTTCACCTGGGACCTTCCCCTACATACTCTGCCCAAGGCCCTAGCCTGAGCTTTGTTATAGGTGGCCTGGCTTTCTAGTCCTGCCTCTTGGATGAGCCTCAGCCCTACACTCTAGGTAGGTCATCTCCTGAATGGACACCTTAATTCCAGCTCATCTCCAGCCCTGTCTCCCAGACAGACCTGGGACCTCTGCTACAGCCTTCTCTCCAGCTGCATCATCTGCTGACCCCCACCAGACCTAGACCAGGCTCATCTCCTCACTCATTACCAGCCCCTGGTTCTGCTCAGCTGGTTCAGACCCAGCAGGACAGCACCCCATGGGCGAGCACACAGCCTGTGCCAGGGTCACCCACGGCTCCTGCTCTGCCTGCCCTTAGGGAGCAGCGAGCCCTCACTGCTCCCTGGCACAGAAACAGAGTCTTGTGCAAGCACCTACACTATAGAGATAATACACGTGAAAGGAGAGCGCTTGAGATCTTCAAGGTAGGAAGAAGAGGAAGAAATGCTAGACGCCTTTTTAATGGTCTGTCATACAGATGCAGTACGTCCATTTTCCTTGCAGTCCAGATGACCCTACTAATGCCACAGCTACACTTTCTTTTCACAGTAATTATCACATTTGTCACGCCATCAGATGTGTTAAGAGAAAGGCCACGGCCTGAGCCAATTAGGCTTAGAGCTACCACAGGACAGAAGACTGCAGAGACATTCAATCCATCTCAGCTTTTCCTATGAGCTTTGCTCCTCTTCTTGCAAGAGACTAAAAAATCATGCAGGCAGAGAGATAAAAATCCAAAACGCTTTTTGTAAAGTTCAAGTGAGCTTTTGCAATTGCCAGAGAACAAATTCATTGCCTTATTTTTCATGTGTAAAAATTCTAGGCCCACTATTTAGGGAAACCATAACAAGCCAATAAAGAAACAGTTTCATAACAGTAAACAAACTATTAAAAGACAAAACTAATAAACACACACAAAACCCGCAGATCCCTGCGGCATAAGTTCTGAACCTCTTTGAGACCCAAGCACGCACAAAAGCACATGTAAAGGTAAGATTTCTGCTAATGGATTAACCAGCATTAAGATAGAAAATGGGGTTTATTCCCTTTTTCTCATGCATTCACAAAAGCCTTCTGCTTTGGAACTTGCTAAAATACTCTCTTAGTCACAAAAATACACTTTTGGAAAAAAAAAACACTGAATCTAATTACTCCAAGAATTGTTATAATATGAAGCACTAGAATGTGTTAAGTAAATATTTCAGCCCTCTATTAGATTAATAACGTGTTCCAGTCTTGACTTCAGGACAGATATTTTGATCAGAAATGTGACTAAGAAATCTGAGCTAAGAGACCACAAACTCATGAAATATGCGTTTTGAATATTAGGGAAAAAAATAAATGTTGTGACCAATTTACTTGAAAAAGTGATTGAGAAATAGTAAAATCCTGAAAGTTAGTGGAATCAAGTCTCATATTTCTGTAGCTTGACAAATCTTTGCAGTGATTCATGATAAAACATCGTTATTTAAGAGACATCCTGGTCTCGCTTTGATGCTTTTCATAGTAAGTAGTTATTCTGTATGCTTTGCTGTACGACCCTGTTCAAAGCAGAAAGTAAGATCTCCCACAAAGAACAGTGTATTTCCTTCAACTACTTATAATTATGACAGAATACAATTAGCAGCGTTTCCCCCAGTCAAGGCCCCTAACGAAACTGCTTTCTAGCCCAGTACACCTGAATACTTTGCCACAAGCATTCAATTCAGATCTCTCAAGTTTCTTTCCAACACCCTCCTGTTGGGCTCTGTGGACTCCCAGGTGCATCAGGTGGCATGACGAGGGAGAGCCTGCAGAATGTGGCTTTTGGTGAAAAGTGCCTCCCAGCAGCATCATTTTAAGCTCTGGGCCCCACTAAGCAAGGTGGCCCTAGGACAGCCCCTTTCTCCCCCTTCACGACTCCAGGCACCAGCTGCAACTGGCCAAGGGGTCACAGGTCCTCCTTCCTCCCAATGCACGAGAGCAGAAGAGTAAAGAAAGGCTGAGGTGCTGAGCTGCACGCGCAGGAGGGATAAGTCCCTCCCTGCAAGGAACATGATGCAGGAAATTCAACAGCTTGGCATGACATCAGCATCTTTTTTTTGTGCAACAGTGCACAGATAACCCTTAAAATAACACATACCGGCTAGGGAACGTGTTTCATGAAGAGCAGCACCCAGATCCACTCACCCACGTGTCATAAATCCTATACTGCTTATGGTAAAATGGAAAAGTAATTTTCCTTATGGCTTAAGCAATAGTGATTAACTATTATAGTGTTTCAGATGTTTCATGATTATATTATAGTGTTTCAGATTTACTGCATTTTCTTCCCATGCCCTTGAGCCAGGTCCGTGCAGCTGAAAAGCCACATTTCCCTCTCTTGCCACCCAGCAGCTCCTGGGGGCAAAGGAGTACCTGGTAAAGTAAGCTGACCAAGGTATTTATCTGACAAGTGTTGTGATACATTTGCCCTTGGTTCACCCAACTTGCAGAACCGGAGGAACACTCATAGGCCTCTGAATTTCAGGGGTGTTCTGCATTGCGCAACAAGGAGCGGGCAGCACTCATTTGCCACAGATTCGTAGCAGTATGAACATTTCTCATTACTAACGCCCTGCCAGCCAGCGCCTTCCATTCCCATCTCCTGAAGCCCTTCCTGGTTGCCAAGTCAACTTGTTCAGCTCAGAGAACTCTGAAACGGGGAACACTGAATGATTGCCACTGCAAGCACAAATAGGAAGGTTTAAAAAGAAAAACAGTCTTTGAATCACTGAAAGACAGACAAGTGAATGGCGAATTGATTTCTGACAGTTCCATTTAGGGATGCTCAGGCTCCTGACTCCACACAAAGTGCAAGAAGGGAAAGAGGTGAGAAATCAAAGTATTTGATAATAAGCTAGCACAGTTCATCTGTAAGGAGCCTTCAAGAATTCAGCTCCTGTTTTTTCAGGAATGTGAATGATTCATGTTTTTTCTTACAAAGATGTCCTTGGCTAACAGCCATACTAAATCAGACCTACACCTACAATACCCACACATACAGAATAGGAACATTATACAAGCCATCTGAGTGGCTCTCACACACCTCTTAACATTTCACTGGCAGACAGAACTGGTTTTAACAGTATAGCCATTTCCAGCAGAAAAATCTTCAAGCATGCAAGAATTAACTAACTAAAAAAACCTAGTCCGGTACCATAAAAACATTTAAATGAGATTTATGAGTTTGCTTACCATTTGATGGGAGCAAAAGAGGCCATAGTTGTGCTGGGAGGGGGAGGGTATTTTTTGCTTCTACAAACACCTAGATGATTCTGCCTAAAACCATTTGATTTAACAGGCAAAATTGTATATACAAGTGTTACACACACTGCAGGCTTAAGGTAAAAGGAAATGACTGCCAGTCAGAAAGTGTATATCAGGGTATCTGAAGGACATAAACATACCTGAACATCTTCTCATAGAAAGAGCAACAGGCAAGTTGATGACTACAGCGTCCTGCTTCCCATGCCCAGGCACTACTCCTTCAGTACAGCTTTTGGAGTTCAACTTTTTAATCTGACTTTGTGCCAATTAAGAGTCCTCCAATTTCCCATTCTTTGGACTGCTCCTGTGATTTAAAGATAAATTCCCACGATCAAGTGATCAATTTACTCTGGTCTAAGAAGTAGGTGTATGTTATCAGACCCATGGTAACTCTCAGTGGAGGTCACTTAGTGAAGTACAGAGGGCAGCAGCGAAGCCTTGCAACCCTCATTCCAGTTCTCAGGCTCAGCTGTCTGACCTAAGGCCCAGCTGTGTGAAACCCAGTGGCATGACCTTGGCTCAGCTTTACTGGGAAAAAAAACAAAACAAAACAAAACAACCCACAAAAAAAAAAAAGTGTTTCTGCACCGTAAAGGAGAGAGCACAAACCAAAGCCAGGAAGATAAGGAGAGTAAAAACAAAGAAATTGTGGAGCTGGTCCAGGGCTCAAGAAAAAAAAAAGAAGATACAAGCAAGAAAAGGTATAAGACTCAGAGAAGGGGAAGGGGGTCAAGCAGATGGATACCTGGCAAGGTCAGACAATGGCAGGCAGCATGTCCCTGCCTGACTGAGGACTGCCTGGCCAGCAAAGACTCACCATGTGCCTTCATTGGGGTGGTGAGCACATTCATGCTTAGCCTAGTAGCATATTACTCTCAGCTGTTTGCTCTGTCCATTACCCAAATTGCAAAAGTGTCTGCCCATGGTAAAAGATGTGTCTGTCTGCCCCACTCCTCCCTCCCCAATATGTCTTCCGAAGAGAAGATACACTGAGAGAAGGAGGAATGACATTTATAATGCAGTTGAGTACTAAACCAAAACAATCTAAAGCAGATCCTTAGGCAACTGCCACAGGGGTTTTCGGGAGAAGTACAGGTATGACTGAGCTGTTAAAGTCATCAAGAGAAGAATGTGGCAAAACAACACTGGAAAAAGCAAATGAGGCATCAAAATTTAAGAATTAGGTGTCTAAGGAACAGAATCAGCAATAACAGGCTCAACAGCGTGATTCTGCTGCAAGAGACTGGTGTTTGGCATCTCAGATGCAACACCGCCAGGCAGAATGCAACACCCAAAGTTATTCTTGGACCATTAGACATGCAGATGTCTGACCTGGGCCAGACTTAAGAAAAAGGTTACACAGGCCAGGCGTATTTTCATGGCAGCACAAAAGTATGAAACTAAAGGAAAGGGAAAGATGGACCTTTTGAGCCACTCAGTGAAGATGCACACGCAGAGATGGGCCACCCCTGTGGAACGAACAGGGCAGCAGAGAAAGGCCACCATCTCCTGGCCAAGGCAGGAGCCAGAGGTCAGGCTTTGAAAGGTCAGGCTGGGAAAGGGTATTGTAGTGGGCAGCATACGTGGGCTACCCTGAGACACGGACTTCACCAGTGGTAGAAAAGATACGCGCATAATATGGTTTTGAAAGTGTTGATGACCAAAGGAAATAGAACATAATTGCTTGGGATGGGGTGCCCACCAGTACCCTCATGCAAGAGGTGGCTGAACTGACGAGGCAGTGAATGTGAGGCAATGCCGGATCCAGGCCAGTCAGCGCAGCTCCCTGCATGATGGAGCAGAGCTCCTCAGCTCCCCAAACCCCCAGTGTATCACCTTTGGGTAGACAGCAGTGTTCAGGACGAAAACACAAAGCCTTCAAATGTCTTGCAAGAGCTCTGGGGTTTGAAGTTAGAAGTTCAGTCAACCACTTAGTCTCAAGTCAGGTCACTGTCACAAATCAGTCCATCTCATCTATGCAGAGACCAGCTGGGGAGTTCCTGACCTGCCCAGGGAATCAATCATTAATTACACTGGGGAAGCACACAGGCACAGCCCTGACATCCAGCTACACCAGAACCGTAATTTTAGGAGATATTTGAATTTAAACCTAATATCGCAATTATGCTGTAAATAGCATAGATCTTGCCACAGTTCTTCCAGAATGGTGTCTAGGGATAAGAGAAGACACTCACTCAAACATTGGTAGATAAGTGTTTGCCACAAGCGTTAATCAATTGCACACACACACACAAATTAAAAACAGAGCTCTTTGCCAATAGAAAAAGACATATCCAGGACAAGAGTCCAAATATACTTCATTAGTCCGTTACCTACAAACAAGAAGAGGGGTGAACATTTTAAGGTCATGGTAGGTCTTTAGTAAAGGAATAAGAGATACTTCCTATCAAAAGTGTTTCTGCAGAGATTAAAGCTTTTAAAAGGTTCAGTAGTGTTTTCTCCTGGTATGAGAACCTGATATAAAGGGCCTACTAAGGAAAGCATAGTAAGGAAATAATTTTAGGAAATGGTGTTTTCACATAGAATTCTGCATCATCCTAATGACTCAGTGCTTTTTTCCTGCTGCACCTGGATTTTTTCCTTATGTGGCAATGACCACTTAACCTCAGCAGTGGTGGATTGACACTGACATACCAGATGAATAGCAGCCACTTGGGGTATTAACTAGGCTGGTGTTTGCATACACTGTGGTACTGGATTTTGATTTGAGCACTGCCATTAAGACTGCAAACCCTGCTGCAGCCCACTAGGCAGAGATGTAAGTGGAGGCTCAGCTTGATGCCAGACCCTAATATGAACAACGCGATGACATCAAACCATCAAAGATGGAAACTAACTCATAGCCCAGTCCTTTGAGGCTCATCAGAATGTTGACCTGAAGCTTGACTGTGACCTTGGCTTGACTTTACTCAGAAAAAACTTCTTGTAAATGGAGCCCAAACTAAAGTCACCACGATAAGTAAGCGAAAAAAATCACCAAAAAAAATTGTGGAGTCAGAAATAGTCACTCAAGGACGCGGAAAGAGCGTCACCAAGACATATAAAACTCTCAGAGGAAAGCAGGTGGTCAGAACATGGACACCTGGTAAGATCAAGGATCAGCCTACTTCAAGAGACAACAGTGGGCAGCACCTCCCTGCCTCACTAACAACTGCCTGGCCAGCAAATACTCATCACATACCTGCATTGGGCTGGTGAGCAGATTTCATGCTTAGCCTAGCAGCATGTTCATCCCAGCTATCCACTCTGCAGCTTAGCCAGTAGAGAAGATAATTGTCACGGTCATAAACTGTGTATACTCCTGCTTTACAGTGTCTACACATGGTTAAAGATGTCCGTTAAAAGTGACCTGAAGAGCTGAGGTTTCTGGCCACAAAGTATTCCTGCTCCCACAGGTCTTTCCCACCTCTGTGCCAGAGCTTACCACCTCCTACAGCTGTGCTTTGTCACAACAGGGAAGTGATCCATATTTTAAAAAGCTGCAAGAAAATTTGGGGAAGAGTAGTCGTCAGTGAGGGTCCTGTCCCTCATCTATTTTACCCGTAGGTCTACCAGCATATAGAACAGGGAGGCAAACCAAAGCAGGAAACATTGGTTAGATGTCAAAAGGATGGTCACTTCTTCCATCAGTCTATCAGATGTGACCATAGCAGTCTATCTCAAGAGGTTATAAATTGTCTGTCCTTGATCCTGCTCCCACAAACACCAGTGGAAGCAGTAGCGTGCTATATTGAAATCACACTTCAACTTGTGAGCACAAGTTTATAGCAGCAGTAGACTTTCTTATAATGCTTTCATTCATTTCTCTTTCAATCCCCAAACTACCTCTGCTGAAGGAGTGCTGAGTTCTCAAGTGAGCCAGCCAAATAACCTCGACAGCGTGATCATTGAATACTCAAGACTGCAGCTTCAAAGCTGCAAATTCACTTGCTGTCTGCTTTGCTGACTGCTTCATCCACCAGAAGTGCACGGTATTTTGAAGCTGGCAAAGTAGTTATACTTCAGCTGCAGGCTGTAATGGTCTCACACCCCCCCAAAAAAATAATCTGCAGGAGGAGGGGTGAGGGAGAGAAATAAGATTTTCAGAACTGCTTCAGGGATTTTTGGGACCTACTTATCCAAATGCAACTTATTTTGATAGATAATAGGATCCCAAGAAGTAATTTTGGAGGTAAAAAAAAAAAAAAAAAAAAAAGAAAAAAGAGTGAAGCATCCAGTTCCCATTAACTTTTCGAGGACTTGCTGTTCTGCCTATCATTGAATATCTACCCCAAATATCTACAAGTTGGAGGGTTTTGTTTGTTTGTTTTTTTTAAATAAGTGTCTCAGCTTCTCTACTCCCCAGAAAACTTACAGTATTTTTTCCAAAGTCTCCAATGAATATGCACTTAAACTTGTTTATATCGGTAATTCTAAGCTTTAAGCTTACACGCCAAGGTTTGTAAGCCAAAGGGTCCATAGCAGCATCTCCTTCCTCCTCCATAAGTTGCTCTCATTATAAGATAATGAACATTGAGCTTTACAAAACCTGTTATATGAGTTACCTGAAGGTAAATACCCGATATTACTTTAACCCATGCAACCCTAAAGGGATTCTGATGTTCTAAATATTCATTGTCACTTAATTCACATCCTCACAGTTCAAACACTTCACAGCTCCATTCCCCCACCATTCTTCAAGCCCAATCTCTAGAATTACTTGAGCACACGGAAAACACATCCCACTGCAACCTGAGCTGGCCTTCCAGTCCCACAAATGCGTGGCATAACAACAGGATTCGCAAGCACTTGCACAATGCAGATATTGTTAATACATAATAGCCTTGGGAAACTACAACAAACAAATAACAGAGTGTTGAACAAAAGGTTAAAAGATTTTTTTTTTTAAACACGGAAGAGTCATTGGCATTTTATTTTACCTTCACATACAGAGAAAGGATTATCTGAAATCATTAAAAACTAAGTTACTCAATTATTTTTTTTTTTTGTTCAACATGTTTTTATACCCTGCAGCTGAAATGGTAATCTGAAAATAAAAGGAAATAATGCATTGCTCACTTCTCCTTGCAATCTCAATTTCACAATTTCCTCCAGTTCCACTTAAAAGCCTGAACAATAAGTTGACCCAACCCCAGCCCACACTACCTCCCACCACTCTTTCAAAGATGGATCTGTGTCCAGCTTTTATTACACTGAAATATGTCAAAGTAGTTTTTGAAGGAGAAAAGAAAGAGTGGGAGGGATGAGGGGGGAAAGAAAAAAAAAAAAGATATCCCCCCTCCTAAAAACTGACTATTGAAAAAAATACCGTGAGCAAATATAACTGTTTCAACTAGTCTTTCCCATCCTAAATGCTACTTTTATTTTAAGATTTTGCAGAAGCTGGCTACATCTACAGCATGTTTGTGCTGGATTTTTGCTGTGGAATCATAATATGAAAAAGCTTTCTAGCCACTCACAACAGGGCAGGTGGCTGGGCTGTGTTGGCAGCCCATGGAGTCCAGAGCTGGTCTGGCACACAGCGGGTGAGCAGGGCTGCAAGGAATGACCCTGAAGCAATAGTAGCGGTCACTGTCACAAATGTCATATTAAACCTGACTCTGCATCCCCTTTTTCCTCTCAAAAAGGGTAAAGACTATACTAATCTCCAAAGTTGCTAGGAATGTCATTTCTGAAAACCACACAATCACAGAATGGTTTGGGTTGGAAGGGACCTTTAAAGATCATCTAGTTCAACCCCCCTGCCACGGACAGAGACATCTTTCACTAGACCAGGTTTCTCAAAGCCCCATCAAACTGGCCTGGAACACTTTCAGGGATGGGGCATCCACAGCTTCTCTGGACAACCTGTTCCAGTGTCTCACCACCCTCACAGTAAAGAATTTCTTCCTAATATCCAATCTAAATCTACCCTCTTTCGCTTTAAAATGATTGCCCTTTGTCTTGTCACTACAGGCTTTGGTAAAAAGCCTCTCAGTCTTTCTTAAAAAGTCCCCTCCCCCCCCACCCCCTTAAGTACTGGTAGGCCGCTATAAGGTCTCCCTGGAGCCTTCTCTTCTCCAGGTTGAACAACCCCAACTCTCTCAGCCTGTCCTCATAGGAGAGGTGCTCCAGCCCTCTGATCATTTTTGTGGCCCTCCTCTGGACTCACTCCAACGGGTCCATGTCTTTCCTGTGATGGGGGCTGCACAGCTAGACGCAGTACTGCAGGCAGGGTCTCACCAGACCAGAGTAGAGGGGCAGAATCGCCTCCCTTCACACTTCTTTTTATGCAACCGACAGCTCCCAAACCAGCTCAGCTAACACAGTATAAATACTAAAAAGTATTTTAATATAGACATGAAGCTCTGGAGTTTTCCTTACCTGGAGCTAGTCCACACAAACCCTGGCTGAGGGGATAACGAGAGCTGACCTTAACTAGCCGCAGTGATAACAAAACCACATCTGCTTCCTCTCCACTGTGATATTTCACCAAAGCAGTTACAACAGAGATCATTTCAAGGTAAAACTAAGCTATAGCTTTGCACTGTCCTCCCATGCCATACTGGGTCTGACTAGGCTGGAGTTAACTTTACCCATAGCAGCCCACATTTGTGGGCTTCATATTTGTAGCTAGAACAGTGTTGATAAACCCACCAACGCTTTGGCTCTCACTTAGCAGCACTCACACAGCATCAAGGCTGACTCCCCAACACACCCCCAAAGGCCAGTAAGGCTGGGGATGGGCAAGTGGTTGGGAGGGGACACAGCCAGGACAGCTGACCTAAACTGACCAAAGGGATACCCCATACCATATGACTTCATGCTCAACAATAACAGCTAAGAGAAAGGAGGAGGAAGAGGAGGGAGCATTCATTATTAGGATGTTTACCTTTCAAAGCAACCATTACACATACTGAGGTACTACTTCCCACTAGCAAGCGACGTCCAGCCAGATTGTGGAAAGTAAAGAGTAATGATTTTTTTTTTTCTTTTTGCACTTTTCTTCTGTGCACAGTCTTTGCTTTTTTCATTAAATCGCTTTTATCTCAAGCCATGAGGTGGTTTTTTTAGTCTTATTTTCTCCCCCTGTCCTGCTGAGGAGGGGGAGCGAGACAGCAGCTGTGTGGGCATCTGGCAGCCAGCCAAGGTCACCCCAGAACACGTGCACAAAGTTGTAATGCACAAATCAAGGTTTCACGCAAGTTTTACTTCTTGATTTTGCTAGCTTCATATGGTTTTGATGCGATTTATCACCTTTTTTTGAAAAGTATAAGTAAGCATAGAAACCTGCCTTAAGAGCTGAATGTTTTATCGTTCTTCTGTTTCGTTATCTGTGGTATTCTGACACAGAAGTTAAAGAAAATATTTAGACAAGGACATCTTTTATTTCCTATGTCAGAGTTTATTCACGCAGTAAGTGCAAGGGTTGCAAAGGGAGCTACAGATTTTAAAACCCCCTACTTCACAGATGTATATTTGAAACGTATTAAATTCATGCAAAGATTCTGGTTAAATTGTTTCTTACAACAAATAAATGAAAAACTGTAGACGATGACCCAGCAGAGCTATACACATTTACAGACCTTCAGTTCCATTACCTTGACAAAACTGAGACATCACATCCACAAATTCAATTCTGCAACACAACGCATATTGAAGTGCAGTGCCTGGTTTTATGCAATTGACTTCCACAGCTACATCTATTAATCACAGATGAGGAAAAAAAAAACCTTCCTAGCAACAGCCCAAACAACTGAATCGCTAAGACTTCTGAAGCAGAAGAGAACAGAAAACAAGAGATACTTCCAATTTCACAGAAAGCATACACTTCACTACTTCAAAGAAGAACGTTACTTTTCTTGTGATTTGGTGCACACTATAAAGGTGACAGTGAACATTATCTTTAATTAACAGATAAAAATATATACTGGTAGGAGTGAAGTATCTCAGCATTTCTCAGGTTCATGATTTCCCTGAGAGAAAATAAATAAATCAGTCGATCAGAACATAACCACTTTCTCTTGCTCTCTATTCTGTGCTGTAGATGATACAAGAATAAAGCAACAACTTCCGAACTTAACCTTCCATGCATCTGTCATGCTGCAAATAGTGTCAGGTACAAACAACCCAGTAATTCTCTCAACGGCACAAACATCTCTGTGATAAAAGGCACAGAAAGCCAAATTTAGTTAAGATGCCCTAGGGAAGAATGTGGTCCAGAGGCTGACAAACCAGCCTGGTATGAGGACCACAGAGCTTTTATATAAGACTATTGGACTGATGAAAACAGTAGGAACTCTTCTGCCTTCAGTTGAGACTCGTCATTCCTACCAGCATCAATTGCAGCTGTGAATATATACGAAGGAGAGAACAGACCCCACCACATGCCAGGCTTCCTTCATTGTTATGGAAGTACTAAAATGGGAATACGGTGGCACCCTAAGAGTTTTAAATCTCAGATTGTTAGCGCTGCGTTGCATAAGGTTCATTAAAGGAAGACGCCACCCTGTTGTAACCAAAGGAGATGGGTATGACCATACGCAGAGTCTGCTTGCAGCCCTATTGATAACAACTTACTACTGTTCACACCTTCGTCTATTGTGCCACAGTACTATGTCATTTTCCATTACATTTAATGTTCAGAAAAAATTTGGATTTTAACGGGTTAAAGGCAGCTTTGATCTACCATATTTATTTTCTGATCAAAGGGGGTGCAGAGCACACACACAGTCAGCTCATTCACATTGTCCTGCAAAACCTGATAGACAACCTCATCAGGTTCCTCACTGACCCCAAGTAAAGTTTCTGCTGTAATGACTCCAGTTCACACCATGCAACAGATTTGAAACAGAGCACAGAGAACTTGATTTTCCGTTTTAAAACGCACTATCCTCAAAAGAGAAAAGAACAGTTGCTGTTGGGGTGGCAGGGTGGAGGAATGTGACCGTTTTGTTTGCTGCAGGGAATAACAGGCCGTAATATGCAAGACTTGCAGCAGTTTCATTGTTTTGACCACTTCTAGGACAGAGGTTCAGTCCAAACTCTTTACATAGTCAAAGCTGGACTTAAGCCCTGTTTCCTTGTCCAGGCTTCTTTGCTTTGAACTGATATCCCAACTATAAGCACTGCCAATGTAGCTGTATCACTGCCAAAGCTTTACCATCAGCCTGCGTAGACCTGCCATGGCCACCACTTAAGCATAGGCCAATGCATAGAGTTCCTCATGGTTTGTCTGCATGCAAAAAAACTTTTACTCTACTGATAGGGGAAGCTGTAGGTGATCTTTTGCTTGTATATTGAGTTTCTAAACGTAGGCCTGTTGAAACAGAACTGGTGCTCATAAGACAACTTTATCAAGAAATAAGGACAAGATGACTTAAAAATAGGAGGAGTTCACTGTCCTGCTGAATATATGTGTGCTGGTAAAGCCTCCCCTGTGTTAGCCAACGTATGCTTGAAAAAAGGCAATTATCCCATATGTAGTACAGCAGCAATATTATGAGAAAGTAGCTCTCAAGAGAACCATCTGTCAAGATCCCACCTCCCACCAAAGAGGACAGAGGACAGCTAGGGACTTGTTTGATTTGGTGAATCAGCAAGCAGGAATACTAATCACTGATGTAAGGTAGCAAAGCATAATAAGCTGTCAGGGGGTTGGTTTACTTTTATATAATGTATGCTCAATCTAGTTTTCTAGTGTCCTTCCTTCTGTCCTATGCAGTCATCTTAACCCCACAACACAGTTGCTATCATAGAAGTATTATTTAATCCTCAGTGCACAAAACAGCAAGCATGTTTGGTATATTATGGGCAACACAATGTTTATCTATGATATCTACCTGGACCGAGGCAGCTCAGTGTTTCTTCAGTGACTGTAACTGGTTTTGGTGCCTGCAGAGCTGTATCCACTAATGCTTGCCCACCCCACTAGTCTTCTGGGAAGACTTGGTTGCAGTTCTAGCTAAAAAGTGTCAAAGAATTAATTCAGGGAACTTGCCTTTCAGGATTTCAGCCTGGGGGAAGGTCTTCACTGCAAAAGAATTTCATGGCAAAATTCATTGAGAGCTTTTCAGTTCATCAGAATGGGCATCGCTTTGCATGACTATGATGCAAACTCACAACTCTGTTTCCATGGATTTTTTTTCCTGATTTCCTATGCCATTACTGGCTAATGTTTAATTTGCAAGTCAGGGACATCATATTATCATGAGAAAGGTAGCAGGTTACAGTTGGCAGCAAGTGGGAGCATGAATGATTTGGTTCTGAAGTGCTCTTGTCAGATATTTAAGCTACGTTAAGACACTTTCCATTATAATAATTTCTCTCTCATACATTTAGCAACATGATTTTCTAACACAATACCAGAATAATAAAAGTAATTTGTATGAAATATTCCCTCCCACAAATGGCATGCAAGTTTGGCTCCTCTTTTTACAAAGATCTATTACTGTCTATTTCAGAACCTAAAGGCTTCCTTACACTGATATTGATGTCAGTAGTGTCTGGAGAGCGAATAATTTGTGGAGTAGGAGGAAAGAAAGCCTACTAAGGAGATCTAGAATCATCTTCCCTCGGAATGTATTTGTTTGTATTGTATCTCTGCAGCCCGATGCATTTCAAAAACAAGATAAATATTCCCTAGAGTTATCCTCATATAGGTATAAATGCCAGGAGTAGAAAAGGTGATTTAAAAGTATTGTTAAGAGCTCCTCCAGCACAATCTTCATTTTCAATACTGAAGGCCAAATTCAGAAACTTCACTGAAACCAGTAACTTCACATCATTTACTTTTTAACATCTGAACTGTTTATCTGCAAGCTTAATGTTCTTAACTTTCCGTAACATTAACCATCCAGGAGCTTTGCTGAAGAGTTCATGAGTGCAAAGTCTCCCTGGGTGCCTCCCCTACTCCAACATCCAGCCTTCCTTGCTCCAGCACACCAGTGGCTTGTCATTCCTCATTCCCGTCCCACCGGGAAGGACCACAGTGCCTCCTTCCTTCCCACACTCCCTGGTTTCATCTGGTTTCCACTGTGCCAGGAGCCCTGTTGGGTGCTGCCCTCTTCTGAGCCCCTTTCACGCCTTCATCCTGCACACCCCTTGTCCTCACCCTTCTTTCTGCTTGGGAAGGAAATTCGCTGGGGGGTAGCAAAAGAAGGGCTCAATGAAGAGGTTTTTCTCAGCCACTTTGCCCCATCTCTCTCCCTCCTTGTTCCCTCAGTGAAGGTTACCAGCCTCTGAGCTGCACCAGTTCAGCTGCTTTTGATAGGAAGGAAAGAAGAAAGGGAGGAAAATTCCCTGGCTTTTATTTCAGACCATTTCACTTCTTTTTTTTTTTAAATAACAGAACCACACAAAAGTGGTTGAACAAGCTGACAAAAATCATACTGCTGCCCAGTGGGCTGTGGTGGCATGTGCTTAGCTACATGGGGCTGGTGGGCAGAACAAACAGAAATCAGTCCCTGTAAAACACCTTTTGGCAGCCGGTAACTAGCATTTTGCTTCAGGGTGGCAACAAAGATAAAGGCTACTTAGTCTCTCAGCAACATGTTCGAGATCCCTAGCGTCCAAATTTCAGGTTTTCAGTAGCTTTCCGCTCCCTGGTCAAAATAAGCACCTACTAGCAGAGAAACACTAACATCTAGTTATATGCTTTATCCATACCACATGCCCTCAGCAGAAAGTACCATTATCCACCATTCAGGTGCTGGTATTACACAGCAGCCACCGATTCTCACCATTTTTACATAAATGCTGGCGGTTTTTCCTCCCTGATAAATCCTTCCTTTGTTGTAGCAGTCCAAGACTAACACCTCTTGGCAGCTGATCTTTAGCATCTGGAAGAGACGAGCAGCTTTTCCTAACAAACATGGAACACCAGCGGGCAGGCTGGTGCAGCGGTGGCCAGGAGACTCAATAGGAAGGCAAAGTGACCATGGTGCTACCAAACACGGCAGTGCAAGACGGCAACATTGCTCCTGCAACTTCTGCACAGGGGTCTCGAGGCTCAGCTCTTTGGTTTTTACATCATTTTTACTGGCATCAAGATAAGGCAACTTTTCAGCAATGGGTATTTACATCAATCCATTTGCCTGCTAGAGGAGGAAACAAACTCGAGTCTGACGTTTCTTATCCTTGGCTTGTTTTCTAGATCACTAGCTCAATATCCCAGGTCATTTTTACCCATTTTGGAAGTATTGGTCAACCTAGTATGATATATATATATATATATATATGCAAAGCATCTCTAATATTTTTCTTAGCTAAAGCTGCTATGCTTATCATTTTACATCAGCTTTGACCGAGTTGCATGTAAAGCAATCCAAATTCAGAAGACATTGTTTTGCTTTACTCCCCGTTCTCCCAATAAGGTCGGAAGTTTTAAAGTTATGATTTTATTTCTTCTTTTCAACATTTGATTTTTATTAACTCTTAAGGACTTCTAAGCACTGAATAATAGTGTATGGAAAAATAGTACCAAAAATGCAAAGATCCTGAGTGCAGGAGGTAAAACTTACTCCTGAAACCATGCTTAGTTATTAACCAGTAATGAAAAACAGTGTAAAACCTAAAAAACAGAAAAAAAACTGGCTGCTTATGTAATAGTTCCATCAGGAAACTAACTTCAGCTTATACTTTATCCAGTTTTCCTTAGAAAATGTTCTTTGACCAACCACCTTTCCTGTTACCAGTCTCCATTTCTGGAGCTTCCCAGTGATGCACAATGGAAACAGCTCCACAGTCTGAGGATCTTAACCCTGGGCCTCAACCTCCATCAGCAACAGCCAGCCTGATCCTGAGGGATCCAAGGAGGATCCACAGATTTTCAAGGGACCAAGAGCCTGAGATGTAAACTGGTTCAATAGTTATCTTGCTCTGCCTCAAGGTTGTTACAAACAGGTAACATCCTTAGCTGTTGCTGGGTCAATACCAGCTGAAATTTGCCACATGTTTTTTTTGGGGGGTTTTTTTTTTTTTTTTTTTTGTTTGTTTTGTTCTGAATGAAGACAAGAAAGTAGAGACCTCACCTACAATCTGCCAGTGGGTTTTTTCCTGGACAAGACGTTAGGGCTCCCTGGGCAGCCCACACTGTCTTCTAGCTTGTTGATTACAGCATGGATGAGCCTGACCCAGGCCTGGTCATGATTTTTTTTCCAAAAGTCTCACAAAGTAGGTGGGTGGAATTTGCGGGGTGGGGTCGTAGTGTTTCAGGGGTTTTTTTTGTTCTGTCTTCTCACAAATTTTCATGACTCAAATCCCACATGCCCTTTTTTTCTTTTTCTTAAAGCGTATTTTCTAGCCTTTTCTGGTGCTAAAAAATGCTTGGATAATCATAGAATCATAGAATTGTCAGGGTTGGAAGGGACCTTAAAGATCATCTAGTTCCAACCCCCCTGCCATGGGCAGGGACACCTCCCACTAGATCAGGTTGCTCAAAGCCCCATCCAGCCTGGCCTTGAACACTTCCAGGGATGGGGCTTCCACTGCGTCTCTGGGTAACCTGTTCCAGTGTCTCACCACCCTCATGGTGAAGAACTTCTTCCTAACGTCCAATCAACGTCCAAACCCCAAAAGCTCAAAAAAAAAAAGAGTCAGACAAAAGGAACCACTGGTTCCAAATTTCATATCTAAACCGGCCTTATTATCTTGGGTACTGGTTTCTAGCTGTTGACTGGCTAAGGTTGATGTTAAGTGGTGGCAGCAGGCATCAGCAAGGTTTCCAGGAGAATCAGCAGCGTGGCCATTGTGCAGGGCTTCAAGAGAAAATCCTGCTGCCCTGTGATATCAGCACTGCCTCAGGCAGACCTGTGATGAGACACACAACTGTGGACAGAACGGTCCCCTAAATCTGCTAGCTTGCAAAACACTGGGCAAAGATCACATGCTGTTTTCCATCAGATAATGAATAACTCAGCGGAAGAGCCTACACTGACAAACATCCAAGCTTTACCAGTCGAGTCCACTGCCAAACTGGGAGAGGGAGTTTATATGGGTCTAATCTACACCTCTAATTCTCTTGCCAGCTCCCCAGATGGACCAGATTATACCAAAGGGATCTTTCCTCCCTCCCTCCCTCTTCCAATATAACTGTGTCCATTTAAGAACTTTTACCAACATAGCTCTCTTCATTAATGATGTGGGAGGTTGTTTTGGTTTTTAGCATATTTCCAGCTGACAGCTAATCTAACAAAACATTTTAAGCACAGACCAAATCAAGACATCAGCTAAAGATAAAGAACAACACACCAGCTTCACATAATTCAACTGCATTTGCCTTCGCCCCCAAGCAGAACTGCTTTATATGCATCTGCTCCTTAACTTTGCTAATGGACTTCTCTCATTGCTGAAACCTGGGTGCAATCAAGCCTGCTGCGGTTTGAAGTGGGAGGCAATTCTTGCAAAAGTTTGCAGTAAACAAGCAGAACCAATGGAAAGAGCAAGACAAAAGAAACCAGCCTCCTTGTCCATGACACTGAACGGCACCACCGTTTATCTCTGTGGCAAAGCCGATACTAGTCTGGGTTAAATGCCTTTTCTCTGTGGTGATAGAAACTATTGCTCCATATGCAACGCAGTAGAGATTGAGGACTCTAGGGTTTACTCACACAATAAACGCTATGAAAATGAAGACGGTTTGTAGAAAGTTTGTGGGAACAGCTTCTATTAAACCAAAAATTAATTTGAAATTAGGGTGACATAGGACCACAAACACAAAAAAGTAGCTTTACCTTTGTGCTTATCTTCAGTTGATGAAGAATTCATCATACCTTTACCACCTGGAGTTTTCCAGAAGCCTACAGTTTGATATTCTCTGCCCTGTTTTAACTGATGCCCAGATTTTTCAAACTGTGAACTCCCCTGTGGCATCACAATTTGGGTACTCTGAAGTTCACGTTTTTCCTGTTTCCTGAAAGCTCACAATGACACAAAAAGGCAGTCTTACTCGAAACAGATTGCTCTCCTCATTACTAGTCTGTTATTTCTGCAGCATATGTTGTCACACAAGATACAAAACAACATCAAGGTAAACTGCAAATAAACACAGATAATAGGGTACAATTACAGATGACCATCACTGACATCAATTAACAATTAATTGATGCTACAAAAAACTCAGAAGATACAGTAAATTCTTGCAACATATTTCCCCTAAACAAGATTATCCTTCATCTTACTGATGGTTAGGTGGAAAGACCATGCAAAACCAGACAGGACCACGGTGAATCTCAATTTTTCCCCCATCTTTCCTTCCCAATGAAAGACACTGGGATGGATTCTTCTCTACCTAGGCCATTGATATGAACTATGTTTCAGCTATTGTAAAGCAAATGAGTATTTCAATAAGAATATTGAAGAACTGATTAAATCTGAAATGGTTTGTCTGAACCACATTGTTAGCAATACCCTAGTTTTAGGTGTTCAAAGAGTCATGAGAGATATTGCAGAATCAAAAGCTTCTGTAAATGTAAATAGAACAAGGAGGGGAAGGGCCTTTTACTTTTCTTCCCATCTTTTAAGACTTTTGGATTACTTGATAGTTTAGCACATTACAAGCAAATGAAATCTTGTAGCATAACAACTAAAAAAAATATTCTTCCTCAATTTAAATGAAATCCAGGAAGTAGCGACAAAAGAATTGTGTATTTCAAATATTATCACAGAATCATAGAATGGTTGGAAGGGACCTTAAAGATCATCTTGTTCCAACCCCCCTGATATGGGCAGGGACCCCACCCACTAGACCAGGTAATCAATAACACAATAATAAAATAAATAAATACAATGAGGGTCAGCAACATCTGTCTGATGAAGAAGACCTGCTAACCATCTGGGAAGAGGTAATATGAAGACTGGTTTTGAGTTAAGTTTGTAAGCAAACAAAAAGACCCCATAAACATTTACGTATAGGAACCATAGTGTGGCTAATTTACTCCATTTGTATTCATGAATATGCAATTACTGAGCCAGATTTTGCCTGCTTAAGAAGAACAAACTACAGTAAGCCACGTCCACCCATATTTGAGCAGAATTTGACTAGCTACATTTCTCTTAGATGTATAGAGAGTTTAGTACTCGACCATCTCATTGTCATTGTTGCCTTGGATACAAGAACTGCTCTAAATCAATTTAATAATTAAAGATTTGATCTTGGAAGATGCTGTGCATTCTGGCTTCCATCCAGCAAAGCACTTATCCACCTGCGTACCTTTAATCACTCAAATGGTTTCAATAAAATGGGACGACTTACATCCTTAAAGTTAAATTACATGCTTAAATCTTCCTGGATTACAGCCAGAGCACTCAACACCTCGCAAGAACAAATACCAAGCAAGAATGGTCATTATGAAAGTGAGTAGCATAAATGTGGTACATTTTGTTGCTAAGTTTTTGTAACAGGAAAAAGGTCCATAGTATTTGCTTCTTAATTTACTCCAGATTTTTATCTTTTAGGAAATTTGATACATGATTATTTATTCAATGCATAAAATCAAAGTTAATTCAGAGTCCAACAGCATATGATATGTGAATAATCTAACCTAAGCAGGTATCCGATTGTCTCACGACCCATTAAAAAGTATAAGGCATTAGCAGGAAGAGATGCTTGCTGGCTTCTGCAGAGTAAGTCTGTGGTCTTCGGCGTCACGGTGTGTTAAGGGCTGCTGAGTTTACCAACAAAGTTTACATATTATATAATATATATACATATATATTATATATATATAAAAAATAAATTAAACGATCCGACTCAAACTGACTGCAGATTTTGATGTGAAACAGGACCTCTCTCCCATACCTTTGCCTTCAGATTGTTTGACCCTGTCCCTTACAGTGGAAGCTGAACACAATGAACACAAACGAGCCGTTGTTATCAAGATAGAAGTCCCCAAGGTCAAGTTTACATATAGGGCTTTTTTTTTTGCTAAACAGAATTAAACTGTAACCTTGGCAACGAGGAAAGGGGAAAAAAAATAATCAAATCACAGTAGGAGAGGACTATTACTGGAAGTTCTTACACCTCTCTGGAGAAGAGCGAGCAGGTTAGGTTCTCCATGCTCACACTGCTCCCTTTCCTTGAACCCAGGGCTGATGTTCCCTTCACAGCAGAAGTGCCTCACTCTGCACAGGGCCCTCCACAGGTACAAAAGGCAGTGAGTAACCAGCTGAAGGCGTCTAAAGTGCTGCTGGGAGTGAAACTCAGGGGTGCCGACTACTGAGTTTTCCAGTATGAACACTGTCTATCCATCCTTCACAAGCAACAGACCTGGCTTCCCACCTAGGGTTGAGTATAAGGATATAAAGATTGGTGTCAAGAGCCCTAGGTTTTCTTCCCAGAAGAGATGGACAAAAGCTAAAAGCAGAGCCAGCGGAAGAAGGAATTAGGGTTTCATCACATTTGTCACACCAGCATAGCAAATCCCCATACCACACTGCGCGCTCATGGCCAGATGAGAATGGATATTCTCATATATCCATGAGGAAGACTATCCACTGCCCAGCCTCCAGCCTCTCCTCTTCTCCACTCCTTAAAATCACCATTGAATCATCCAGACAACCTTCCTGGGTGCAATTCTTCTCTGCCTTAAACCATGTAATTGACTTTCTGAAAGTGTTACCGTTCTTTTTGAGAGCATTTCAAATGAATAGGCACAAGTGAAAGGGCTCTGCAACTCTCAACAGAGCAAAAATTCAAGGGTCTGCAGACTGTAGAGTCTACTCTGACATATAGGCCTTACCTGCACAACAGGGATAAGAATGCTTTCCCAGGGCTGGGCTGAGGTGGGGGGGGGTGTTATGCTGTGCGTATTTGGAATAGGATCCAAGACCCCAGCAGGTAAGATAAGCAAGTTTAAAAAAAAGTACTTCTAGACAAAGCGATAACCGTGTTTCCTTTCCCTCTTAATCTCCACCAAATCAGGTTTCAAACCCAGTTCTTACTCTATCCTTGCATTTCTTGTACTTTAACTCCATTGTTCTCTGCAGAGCACAGAAAACCCTGACCTATGGGAAAAACAAGAACACGTAAAGATATGGTGTAGCCCATCTAACTTCACCCCTCCCTCACCATCTTCCCTCCAAACTAAGTAAAGCCAGGAGAATAACACAAATTAAACCCAATAAGACCAATTAAACTCAATAGACTGAAGCTGCTCACAAGGGAATAGTCACAGTCTAAGCAAACAAATCCTTTCCGACACTCTCAAGGACCGTTAGCAAAAGGTCACTTTCAAGTTTTACCATTCCCTCTTCAGCTGTTCGATTGCAACACACCAAAATACCACTGCCCGCTAAAAGAAAGACGTTTAAACAGGTCAAACCGGAATTACTAATTAATTTGCAAATGTGGGCAGGGGGGATGTTCAGAGTGGGTGACTGTAGCTAGATGAGGAATCATAAGAGCCTGAATGCTCAACTCCGCTGACCCCTCACTCCTCCCCAAGACCAGCTGGGTTAACTAAGAAAGCCCAGATATTTTTTGTGAGGCACCTAAACACCTTTTAAACCTCCAGCATCCACATTGCACGATTTTGGTTGTACTCTCTTCTCGGAAAAAGGCCTTAGTTTGCCTCTTCTGACTTTCCCCAACACATTTTCCTCTCCTCAAGTGAGGTGCCAGCGCAGGCATCCCTCCTCTCGGCAGCTGCCAGCTGCACTGTCACAGCTCCCCAGCTCAGACAGGAGCCAGCTCGTGCCCATGGAGTGGGGACAGCCCTGGCTCATGTCCATGGAGCAGGGACAGCCCCGGTTCATGGTTGCTGACCTACCTGCACAGACGCTCCCTCCTGCACCCGCTTCATCCCCAAAGACCAGCCACACCACAGGCTTGCCCTGCTTGTATTAAGCAGGCATAAATCTCCCCAGAGCATCAGGAGTCTACCAAGAGACTTTATGTACATAAATATTTAAAAAAAACCAAAAAAAACCACAGCTAACAAGGGAAAGGGGTGGAGGAGAAGGAGGAGATCAGACATTGACCAGGCTGCATGGAGAAACCTTACAGTTTCTATCCCGTTCTGTTCTTAGTTTCCTGCAATGTTGGTTATTACTTCCTAGTGCTGAGGAATCTTCTTTAACCTTTTAATTACTTCTTCATTTTGTACAATATCGAGAGAGAGGAATGGGACAGCTGGTAGCAAGTAGTACTATTCAGAGCACCAGCTGTCCTGCAAACACCTACCAGACTTTCTTCATTAATGACTAATACATTCAGGTAGTAGCAAACGACAACGTTTTTGCTTTTTGCCAACAATATGGATATTTAACATAGTAGGAAGTCTTGCCTGTTTATGAGCACCAATAGGAAGAAAAACAGTAGAACAGCTGGTATTGGGGGAATGATCATGATTTAATGATCTTGGTTTATGAATTTGACTATTTTTTATTTTTTTTTCCCCAAAAAGAGGGACTAACTACAGTGAAGGAATGGGGAGAGAAAAAGAGCAAAATTGTAGTTTAAATCATTCATGTGATAGTTTTCCCTTGAAATCACATGTATCTGAGACACGAGTGACAAGCTGATCAGAGATCGCTACCAGTTATTACCTGGCCTGTGAGCTGCTTCTAATCGAAAGTCGTACTGCGAAGATTCAGGCACTTGGACAAGGAAGGAATTTAGTAGTTGACTTGGCTTTTACTTTAAAAGACTAAAGACCACAGCACCTACAACACCCAACACACCATGAAACAGCAGCGTTGTTACCAGTTTGCCAGTCTTGCAGTGTGTTTAAAGACAGAAGTTTTTGCTGACGCAACCAATAACCTCCCTGTGCGACTGTACTACTGCGAGACTAGGACTGATTCCCTCCTTGGTAGTACAGTGTAAATCCAAAGTAACTGTATGGAAATCAGAATTCTTTTCCCTGCTGTTTTAAATGCGTGTAAGAGAATCCTTCACTTCTGTTTCACCTACTCTGAAAGGGAAACAGTGTTTGAAGACAGCATAGCACAACTGCAAGTAGGCAAATTCATTAGAAGAATCCTCTTTAAGCACAGCTAGTGTAGATACTTCTGTCTTGATATGAGGTGATGATCAGATGCCTCAGACCTTGTAAGAATCAGGAAAGAATGAAGATTTTTTTTTTTTTTAAATAAGAAAATGAGGTGCTTAAGGCAATACAAGTAGCCGCAACCTGCCATACATGACTGGATCCTGCGATGCCACGTCAGCAAAGCATTCACAACTCCACACTTGCCTCCTCTATGAACGAATCACATCATTGTATAGGCCCTGTTAATCACCATATTGCCAAGGAGACCTGAGACCTCTTGGTTACTTCCATTTCTTGGCATATTTATAATGACGGACAGGGCCATCTTGCCTGAGACATGAGGCAGCCACCGGGGAGGGAGGAGCAACAACCAAAAGTGTGTCAAACATGCTCCTGTTACACAGACACCTGAATATTCCATTATCGCTGCATAACAGAAAGAGCATGATGCTGTCCACGATGCTTCATAGATGAAAGGGTAGCAGATGGTTCATTAATGCAAATGGTCCCCAGGGAGACTGATCTTATTTGGTTATTACATATCAGACCTTTCCCTGTAGCACCCCAAACCATGGTTTTAAGAACAGTTTTGTATGCTTTATTTCAGAGCGAACAAAACAAAAGCAGTCCACACAGAAGTAACTTCACCTCATACTCTACAGTGGTGCTTGCTAAGGTGATTACTGTAGCTTGAAATGAGTGAAGCATTCAATTCCTTCTACTGCAAGCAAAGGCTATTCCATGTGCTATTTTAATCCCTATTCAGAACATCTGCCTTTCCTCCTCCACAAAACCTGAGGCTAAAGGGCTCAGCCTCAATGCTTACAGTTTCCCTAGTTGTCAAGTGCAACCATGACCAGATGCCACAATTCAACTGGCCGATCAGGAAAACGAGATGAGGGATGAAGAAAAATATTGATTCTTCAAGTCAACACAGCTACTCTGACTGACTGCTACGACCTGGAGTTCCCTCACAGTGGCTTTTGTGCAAAAAAAAAACCAAACAAACAAACAAAACCAACAAAAAACAAAAAAAACCCAAACCACGACATCCTATCAATGTAGGTTCACTTTTGCTCCAGGATAGTAGGACCATAGCATTAGGACTTGCACAGATCAGCATATAAGAGACTGAAGCAACAAAGATGTTCCTGTCACTGCGTCCAGACGAGGTGGTGCTACAACAGCCCTGCTACGGTCACAGCTATTTAGGACACAACTGGATTTGCCACAGCGTTGTCTGCAACCAACAGCAGAAGTGTCAAACTTGGGCTTGTTCTCCTAGATTCCAAAAACAAGTCAAGATGAAACACCGTAGGCTTGTTAGTTTTCAGTAATGACAGCAGGCAATGACATGCCTGTGGAAGAGAATAATTAATTGAGGTTGGAAGGGACTTCTGGAGGTCATTTAGTTAAGCAGTTTCAATATCCCCTTTCAGCTTGCTCGAAGTTGGATCAATTTTGATGTTAGATCCAACTTCATATTTAGATACAATTGGTTATGGACTTGCCCAGATGATTTTTTTATTATCTGCAGGGACGGAGATACCACACTTCTCTAGGCCCCAATTCTAGTGTTTGTCCTCCCTCACAGTGAAAGAGTTTCTTACAGCCTCATTGGGATTTCCCACATTGCAGCTTCTGTCCTTTGCCTTTCACCCTATCACTGTGCGGCTCTAAGGGGAGCCTGGCTCCATCTTCTCTGTAATCTCTCGTTATGTAGCTGAAAGCAGTCAGATCCCACTTGAGCTTTCTGCTCTTAGGACTGAGCAAACCCAGCTCTCAGAGCCTCTTCTTACGACCCATGCTCCCCTGCGCTGATCATTGCAGTAGCTGGACTCACTCCAGTTTGTCAGTAGTTTTCTGCCACCGAGGAGCCCAAAATTGGACGCATTGCTACAACTACAGCCTCACAAGTGCTAGAGAGGTGTGTAAACACTTCCTTCAAGCCTGCTGGCTACACACTTGATAACATAGCCTAATACGTGGTTAGCATTGTGTGTGAAGAGCAAGAAGGGAAAACAGCAGACTGTGGCCCAGCTTGAGGGGTTCTCAGCCCAGGCTTGAGAAAATCCTGTGATCGAACTGATAGAATAATTTTGATAACTTTTACGCTTGAGGCATATCATAATGTTTCACCCAACAAGGTTTCACAAAAATGACAGCATCTTCCATTCTGAAAATGTAGCCTCCTGACTGCTCCAAAAAGCACAGTTGTAGCTGTCTTGACATGGCCAAGTGACTAGCTAGCAGACAGTGTTAAAAGAAAGTATTAAGGAGGAGGGAACTGTTTATGTTTTTCAAAATAGGTAACACATGTGGGAAAGAAAGCCTCATTCCATCTGTGCCCCAGTTGTCTCACTATATGGACCATCTTGAGTTTTTGGCCATCTCCGGCTCTGCCTGTCTGCACGCTGTGGGCGGGTGAGGTGTTAAAAGCGTAGGGTGGGCCTGTCATCTCACAGCTCTGCTGTGTTGCTACAAAAATTTTGAAGTCCAGATTTACTCAGATTTTACTTGTATTCCTGGAGAAAAGTTAGTCATGGGTTATTCTTTTACACAGCAGTGGAAGAAAACACTTACTCATTGTACCTTTCTTCTTGAGAAATCTTTGTATTTGTAGAACTACTGGGGGATGTTTAAAAATACAGCCAGTTTCTAAACAGTTTTTGATGCAAAGCACTTGGATAAACACCTTTTTTTTTTTTTAACCTGTATGTAAATTTTCACATTCTACACTCATCTTCTCTCCTGTTATCCTTTTCATATTCCCTTGTTTCTCCCTAGCACCTCTAGAAACAAACCACCATAACAGGACAAAAGTCAGCCAAAAAACCTGGCTGCTGTAGTCAACACACATTTATAAAGTGATCAGTGCTATAATATTGTTCCAATTATTTTCTGCTGGGTTACCATCTATTACATATTTATAGAAACTGTTAAAAACACTATTTCTTGTGATTAAAACAAATTAGGAGATATGGGCTCCCTTTTGAAATTCAGAAGTGTAAATTTAATCCAAAAGTTTGCTTACTTTGTTCCTGAACCTTGCAATGCAAGTATGAAGAGAAAAAAATGAAAGTATTAAGAACAGAAATATAAGTTTTACAAGAGCACTTTGTTTTATGTGGGAACAGGAGACACCAGCTTAAAGAAACAAAGTTCATGGATATGTCCTTTCATCAATGACAAAAGATATGCTCACAATGCACAAACTAGACTATATTACACACACAGAAGTGTGTACGTGTTCTCAATCATTTCTGTTTTTAGAGGCTTTTGATCAGTGTCATCATGCTTTCTGTGTTAAAGAGCACAATTTAAGGTAATGAGAACCACCTCCTGGTAATTCTGGCACACATCCCTTACCAAGGAGTGATAAAAATCTGTACAACACAGAACAAGTTTGTCATCCTAACCAAAGACAAATGAAGTGTGAGAACCTACCACCACTACTCTCCAACATAAATCCCAGATTTTTCTAGGACTGCTGCCCCACTGAATGCAATGAAACAATTCCTGAGGATAGGTTACTTCAGTACAGGGTTTCTCTCTTCCATTGATGCTTCTACTACCAGTCCCTGTAAGAGGCAGCGTGTGTGTCTACAGAGTGGGAAGGAGGAAGGCATGCTGCTGCAGCAGACACAATGCCATTACATTCCTGTAAGACAAAGCAGACAAACCCAGCAGTGGCTTTTAATATAGGCATCATATACAAGGAGTATGTCCTTACTGGTGGCAGTTTCACACTTGAAGCATAACAGTGATTTCTGACAAGCCATGTAAACTTCTTTCACTTGGAACAATTACTGGCTGCACACTAAAGTGATTACCTCATATTCATCATTTAACAGTTCCTCAAAGTCTACTAATAGTCTTCTGTTTTAAGCAGTTATGGATGTATCAAACAAAGGTTGTCAAGCAAAACAACAAAAAAATAAGACCAAAGCAAGATGGACAAGCCTATGGAAGATTTCTTCCTAGGTTCTTTCACTACAGTGCTTCTGACTGTCTCAGTCAATGGCACAAACATTTGAAGAATTTATTGAAGGGTACAGAGATATCCCATTTCAGATAGTACTTGATAACCATATATGTTCTGCACACTTTACTTATGGAATTATGTTGCATTTATCACAGCAGAGAAGCTCACAAGCACCCACATTAACAGTGAACCAGGTGATTTTTGTCCCTGGTAACTCTCGATTCCCCCATCCACATCTTGCTCTCCCACAAAATTTTTGTTTGTTTGCTTATCCAGGCCCTGGGGTTATGTTCATCATGGATATTTATTTCCTTCTGTAACCACAGAAGATCTCATCATCCATACAGATACATAACCACTGTGGTTTACTGTAGCAAGGAGTTACATACCATAGCTATTCATCATGGCAAAATAAGCTTTTTATAGCAGTCAGGTAGGTTAAAGTACTTTATATTGCAAAAACATTGCACAGTGTTTAGTTACAGGTCACTTGGAGAGGATTTGGTCTCTAAAGTCCATGGCACAAGTCTATTTCTTCCAATACATCAAGCTCCATCGCACTCTAAAGCATAAAGCAACAATTGGGAATCTAAAACCCAGGCACATACACACATGCACGCTGCTCTGGTAGATAACGTTAACCTTTGAATATGCTTGACCCTGCCTGATGAAACACAACCAGGAGGTCCTCTGAAGAATATTTCCAGTCATTATTGACTCTCTTTTAATTAATTTAAGCATTAAACTGTAGCGTTCCCTGCAATCCATGATCCCACTGACTTTAGTAGGTTTAGGGGCAATTTTCAACATTCTGCAAATGCTATGAGTTTACGTTGCACGTGGTATGAGAGGATCCTTTCGGACTGGATAAGAAGGAGGTGTACCAGGAACACTCATCTCTAAGCTTCCTCTTCATCATCCTGCCTTGCAGGCTGCCTGTGAGAAACTCCCAGCTCTAATGAGTCTCCCACTGCCCCAGGAAAAGTATCCACCCGTTTCCTGCTTCCACCCCTGCTTCTTCCAAGGGGAAAAGGATGCTCCTTTTCCATTCCCCCTGCCCCAATGCATACTTTAAATGTAAGGATCTCACAACAGCGTCCCACTTAAGTATTAGATCTATCAGCCAAGCAAGGACCCAGCCACCGTAATTTAAAGTCAGTCACACTTTTGCTAATTTGATTGCTCAAGACAACTTTCAGGTTTCCACAAATACAGTTCTTGAACACACCTAGCACTCTCTCCTATAAAACTGCTTGCATCAATTATGCTATAAATAATCCCTTAGTGCAGCAAGGAGATTTCATTCAAAGTTACTACCTAGTATAATTTTCAAAATATTTCTCAAAGAATAGATTATTATTTATCTGTGTAGGATCTGTGCTCAAGATTTAAAGATCATCCTCTTCTACAGGAGACAAACACTGAGCTTTTTGCTGTTCTGAAGATGAGTGTGAGCCACTGGATATTTTCCAGACAGTAAAATTTGTTATTTCCAAAAAAAATCATGTCTCCAGATGACAGGCTTTTCTCCAGATATGCACTGATTTCCCTGTATGCATATGGAACCAAGACCACACATAAGAAAACAAGCAAATGAGAAACTATGCTAGCTCCTATGGTGCTATGCGGTGATTCAGCCTAGTGAGCCATGCAGGGAAGTATCCAAAAAAAAAAAATCAGCTACCTGTATGGTTTTGTGAAGCAGAAAGGCAAAGGTTTCAGTAAGTGGAGAGCAATCTAAAGTTATTTGGATGATGGTGCCAAGAAATACTATATTGTAGGTTATGGACACATCAGCATTTTCTTATTAAATAATCCGAGGGAAGGTATGTATGCATTTTCTAACCAAAGAAGTTTGAGAAACTTCTAAAGGTTGAGATACTCAGGGGTGTAGAATTAGTGCAATGAAGGATAAAGAAAGCTACAAGGTACCCAAAGCAAAGAAAAATAGATGTCTGATCACGTTAACTTGACAGAAGTAACAGTGCAAATGTGGCAACATGGCTCCAGCACAGGTTAGTGACATTTAGCAGGGAGCCTAGAGAGCTGCTCCATTGACAACAGCATGTGTCGGGACTCAATTTCCCACATTTGCAACTGTAGCATCATCCACACTACAATGGATCCATAGCCACCATTGATTACAGAATGAAAACACCCTGTAGCAAGTAGAGAGTCTCCCTTAAAAGGCCAGGTCCCTAGAATTGGGAATATCTGTGCCGAGGACTGCAGAAACGTTCCTATCCCTGCTGCAACAAAGTGTTCGGATTGATTCTCAACGGTTTTGAAGTCTGAGAATAGGCTGAGACCAAAATTCAATGGCAGTGGTAGCGGCTGTGCCTGGAGCAGCTGGGCACACTGCAGTGTGATGACCGCTGCTGTGCCTGCTCTGCAGTTTCGAAAGGGACAGGTCGCTCCAGTTGACATTTCTGAAGGGCTCGGCGAGGTGAACAGAGATTTCTGTCAAGTCTCGCACAAAATGTTCTGTTTGCGTCAAACAATAAGCCCGTTAACTCAGTTCACCAGAGGATGCTCATGGTTGAAAATTAATCCTTCACTCTAAGAACTGTCATTTCCCAGAATAACAGATAATAATATCAAGTATATTCAAAATGCAGAAGTCTCCAGCTGGTAGTTCTGGATAGGTGATCTTTGCAGGATGAGCTGTCGCCTTAAAAGTAAAACAGCGGTAGGGAATGTTTTAATAGAGACTATTTGTTCTGCTACACGCAGAATTACTGGGCTGATAAGTAACACACCAACAATATCAAAAATTTTAAGTCTTCCATACGTGAAGCTGAGCGTATATATAAAGCTGCATATTTACAAAGCTGCATGGGATTTTATTGCAGTATTCAGTTAAATACTTCAAAACAAATAACTTATTTCTGTGTAGGCTTTTCTGAAATGGAAAGAAATAGACAATGAAATCATTCTGGATTGATGCCACAGAAATATTTAAGCTATGAGAAGATGTGGTACAGGATCAAACAGAGAAGAGGAAAAATATCACAAAAAACCTCGAATGTCACAAAATTTCATTAGCATGGAAAACAATGCACACTTTCAGTCTAAATTTCTGTATTTATTTGCTATGAACGGTTTGTACACGATAATTCTGAAACAGGCTCCCATTCTTGGGTCCGCCTGAAATTAAGCTGGTTGTTTCCACATGGAGAGACCCTCTTAGAAATCAAAGCGTTCCAGAAAAGCATAGGGTCTAACAAGCAACTAGGGACTTGCTTTAATGAACACTGAATCTAAACATTAACTCATTTAAAAACAGAGAAAAGGAATACCCCGGCTATTATTCATTACTAGACTGTAGCAATATAAATGTTAACTTTCCCTTTTTGATTTTTTTTTTAAAATCATACTGAGAACTTGTTTACCCCAGGAAATAACAGATATAATTATACTCCTATAATTATGTAAAAATTCTCAGTAATGGGAAAGCTTACTCCAGAAGGGTAGTAGCTTTTTCCATTTTAGCTTATTTTGCTTCGAAGACAACGCACTGCAGAAAATTCAGCCACTGCTTTAAAATTATCAGTCCTTCCAAAGGTAAAGGAAGGATTCTGTTTGGTTTTGTAACTCAGGATTACAAATTACAGCTACGGATTGATCTACAAATTAGCCTATTAGGCAACAATTTTGAATGATTGTCCCGTGCAGATGCAGGACACGTGTGCAGTACAGCAGGAACAGTCGCCTACGTCTGCTAGACAAATTCAGATATGCCTGCTCAGCCCCCCGTGTGACTGCTGCTTCAACTAAACGTTGTATTCAAGAACGAAGCCAAATCAAACAGTTTGACCCCAGTTACGACTTTGCCAAATCTAGTTTTCTACCAACAGGAATTTTGCATGCAAGAAGCCAAAAAAAAAATAAAATAATCCATCTAGTAAGGAGCAAACGGAAGAAAAGCAGCCTGATTTTATAGACCCTAAGCTACTAATGTGTCATCTCCTACTCGAAGGCCACTGCTCCTGCATCCCCATCATGCCATGAGGAGTGCGTGGCCACCCCGGCGGGTGGGGGCATGGACCTGGCACGGGGCCACTGATGGAGCCAAGACACTAGGGAGCTGCGATTGGCTCCAGCGTTGCCTCAGAGGGTTCCCCCCACATGCAGGAGGCACAGACCCCTTCTGAGCAGGGAATGGAATGTCCTCACCCTGTCATTTCATCTGGGGGGGAAGCTGGCTCAGGTGCATCTGCAGAACTAGTTATGTCAGTGCTAATGGAAAAAATATATAATGACTATTTTGTTAATCAAACCTTCCCAAACTTTAGAGATATGTAATGGGAAAAGCACTACCATGGAACAGCCAAGGGTTTAAATTAGCTATAGAACGCCCCCACAACACACACACACAGTGCTAGTAGTTTCACTTTCTGTCTTTTGCCCCCTTCCCCCACCACCACCTTTTTTTGTTTTTTTCCAACATTTGAAGCAGCATAGGCACTTTGGAGTTGCTACTTTATTTCCTTCACTACCACCACAGTCCAGTTGCGACATTTTCTTCCAGTTAGAGATCATATACCTGCACCAGGCAGCATAGACTGGCCAAGAGCACAGACGCATCGAACCAGTGATATCAACCTGCCTGTGCACCATAAGCCACAAACAGGAACAGGAGCAACAACTGTAGCATCTGTATCAATTTTTCTGTGTTTATAACATAACAAACTGAACTACATCAGTAAACAGAACAACCTCATATTTAAAGAGATTCGAGGTCTTTTCTGAAGAAAAAAAAAAAGCACGTTTGGAATACCTTCTTCCTGAGAGCTTTCAGTAGAAAAATTAACATTTACCATATTTAATTATTTCTACGCATAATAGAGCATGGTAGAAATATGAATTCTAATGCAATTATTTTCAGGAAGAGAAGAAGTATCCCTAGACATTTGCTATATGTTTTTAATAGAAGAGATAGAAAGTACATGCTGCAAAGCATACAGCCATCACTAAGTGGTCTAGTTAAGAAAAAAGCTTCACATCTGTACAATTGCTCAATAACTGTTCTCAGAGGGATTTTGTGCCCTTCGCAGAAACGCAAGCTTCCAGTCACTTGCAAATTCAAAGTACTGACCTGAGTGAACTACACTAATTCCCAAATTACTTCCCAAGGGCAAATTAATACCTATTAAGGAAGCTGCAGGTAATTTCCAGAAATCACCAAGGAAGTTCCATCTTCCCTTTTGCTCATCACACCCAGCTGCCTTGTCATGGAGGATTGGCTTATCTGGGGCAGAGGAGCAAATCTGGGCTTTTATTTATTTTCTAACATGAACAAAACCTACTTAGAGATTTAGAGCTCCAAAAAAGTCATTTCTATATTGCTATCCAGGTAGTACTTCCTCTATCTCTACCTCCAGTATCACCAACACAAGAGCACCCCATCGTTCTCTTTCACACACACGCTTGAGAAGCTTGTTGCAGAGACAAACCCCTGCAGATTAGTAACACCTCAACTTCTCTTGGAAATAGATCCGTCGAGCAGTCTTGCCATCCAGACCATTCTCATCACATGCCTCCTAACAGCTCTTCAAACACACCAGCAGAAGTCCTACTTCTTGTTTCTGACACAGCCATCCACAAACACCTAGTTCTGACTCCATCAATACATACACCATAAATACACTAACACGATTTGGGTCCAAAGAAGCGACTGAAGAAGCCTGGGACTTCAGGACCATGAGATGAGGTTGCGTAGGGCATAAATACACACTGTCTTTTCCACCTTCTATTTCAAATTTAAGATAAACCCACAAGGAGAGATCTCTAATCTATTCAGTCCTTCCCCCCGCCCCCCGATCCAACTTACAACAGCCATCTCCTGTGCTCAGATGCTGGAAATCTCCACTCCTGCGTTCCTAGATTAAAGGTCCAACTCAGATAGGTAAATCAATTCTCTGCTTAAAATAAATTCACCTGTAAAGACTCATATCAGCTTAGAATCTAATTCAAACATACACTTGTGAGAGAAAATGGGAACATGGATAAAAGAACAGTTTTAAATAAATTTATAGGTAATTAATTGAGAGAGAATGAACAGAAGTTTGTTTCCAAGATTACAACACAGCTATATATGGAGTCTAACAACATTGGATATTGCTAATTAGATGTTTCCCACACCACTTTACAGTAGTTACATGAACTCAGTAGAGAGTGCCAGCTTTCCCATCAGCAGAAATATGCGGTATGACCCTTGCAATGGACATAGTCATGTCAATAAGACATGTAGGTTTTGTATGCTTAGAGCTTGTGCTCACTTCTTACTGGTTTAAGGCAGCTTTATGTCAATATGACTACTACAGAATGAGAACATGACTTCAGAAAAAAATGCCAATTAATGAAAGTGGCACAATACTTGTATCACCTAGGAGCACCGCAGCTGTGATTCTTCCCTGTTGCTAACTCTACACCAGGTGTAACAGGCTGTAGCAGAGTCTTCCAGCCCCAGATGGGAACAGAAGAGACCCACCAGCCTGCAGCTGTAGGGAAACACAGACATTCATGCCAGCAGACAGTTCTCTGTCAAGTCAGCAGCTGCCTGACCAAAGCTAGGCTGAACTAGGAACTTGCACACAAAAATGCATTTCAGTTGGGTTCCTTGGCTGCCCTTGTGTGGCCTGTAATTGGCCACTGTGTCCAAGATGACACTCTTGTTGGGAGTAGGACATTTCAGAGATCAGATGAGGCTTGTCAGTGACAAGTGCAGTTTAACCAAATATGAGAAAAAAATCCCCCAGCCAGGCAACAGACCCCTAAAGGGGGATTACTTCAAACAGAGGCAGCAGCAATGTAGACTCGGCCTCTTTTGCAAAGACACCAGGTGGAATGCAGAGACTTGAGCTGTGGTTATGAGCATCAATACAATCCTCAAATATCCTAGTTCGTCTTATAACTGCATGACTTCGATAAACTTTAAAGTCAAATATTTTGAGACATGATCAATCAGTACTTCAGAAGCACACACAAATGACTTTCAAAAGTATTATTTTTTTTCCCCTTAGACGGGGTAGTGTCAACAAACAGGGAGACATCAATTCTCAAGTAATAGTTATTTCTCTTCAGTCATATCTGTGGTGGTGTGTACTCAGATGCTGTGTCCAAGATGCAGTTTTCATATTCAAGTGTAATGCGTTCTTCTAATATATCTGTGAGCACAGTTTACTTTTTATATATTTCCATAACTATAGAATTGACATATTTGTGAACTGTTCAGCAAAAACTCATTTTAGTAACAAGGGGGTAGTAGATAGGCCATAGGAAAATTTGTTAAATAATGTAAAAGAAAATCACCATCTAGAACTATATATTCCTCAGTACCTTTTGAGAAGGGTATTATTTTCTAAAGTGCCCGAGAGATTTGACAACAGGAGTACATGCAATTTTAGTAGGTAACTCAACCGATCAGTTTAACCACTCTTCTGTTTCTATCCTCTACACCACCTCCCCATAGGACTGACATCTCTTCTGATTTTAGACATGTAAGAGTCGACATGTCTTTTTTAACTTTAGGAAGCTACAGACACTCCTCAAAAGCAATTTATCCCACTTGTTCTCATACTGATCTCAGGACATCTGTGGCTGGGCAAAAATTCCCTTTTCTAAACCTATTTATGTACACAGCAGATGTGAAATTTAACTGGACACGTTTACCCTCCTCATTTCAGAGAGACCAAAAGTAATTTAACAACCATTTGAATAAAGGTTAATTACATATGTATTTCATATAAGTACAGCTGTTCTCCATTGCATCCAGTACATCATTTCTGCTGCTGTTTTCAGTCTTTCCTACGAGATGTTGGGGAGGAGAGCCAGACGTGTTAGCTTCCCCTGTAATCACAATTGCTTTTACACTCACCTGAGACCTTTTGCAACAGCACACCTCCCTCTGATTGCAGGGTACATTCGTGTTACACTCACATCTATGCCTGGATCATAAATCCTCTCCAAAAGCATAACATGCCACTCCATGCTGTTCAGCTCCTATTCCAGAGTTTGGAATGCAGAACAGCACCAAACAGCTATAACTAATGTAAACCTTTTTGACTTTAAAAGGCTTTTGGTTTAAGAAAAACTCCATCCCTTAACAGGGAGTGGCCTATTACTAAAGTTCCAATACACTCCCCTTAAGCCACTTCCCCATTCTTCTGCTGGTATATATTGAATTTTATTCCACCTGCTGATTCCTGTACAGCCCCTCCAACTAATCTGGGCAGACAACTTCATTAACCTGTACACAGCAGCCTGCTCAGTAACCGTCAAGTCGGGATACTGTTGGACTTTGGAAAAAGTCAGCTACTGCTCAAAGGTCCCTAACAACCTGCACGATCTCTCTGAAAGGGAGGAGGGAATTTTCTGCAGCATCTTGATGTATTGCCATTGAACGTTAATTTACTTTGTGACCTGTAAGGCATCTGGAAACAGAATACGATTACTGAGATGAGAGACCCTAATGCAATATATCCATCACTATTTGTTGCTGTGGTTACGGTTATCAAAGACCATAATAAGACATGTTATACCAGATTAGGGGGGGAAAAAGAAACTAATGATTGCCCTATCATTTTCCTATCTTCCACAAAAGAGTTCAAACTGGTTTGAAAATTAGTGTTATTAGACCTGACTTCAAAGGCAAGAAGCATTTTATCACTCAGCACTGTTATCAATGAGAGAGCAGAGAGAGAGTATAGCAAAGCTCAATGGGGAGGAAAAAATTCTTAAGAGCAGAGACACTTTCATTCAATTTAAAACTTAGTTATTCCTATGCATAGAGTAGCCAATAGACATTGGCCAAAAAACTTACCTTGCATCTTTTAATGCATAAAGGCCGCATAATGCACTGAAGGCCGCCCTGCAATCAGACAATTACAGATGGTGACTTGAACCATTAAACACCAGGGAGTCAGGTTGGGTAGATGGTCTCAGACCTCTCTTCTCCCACCTCTGCCAAACTAGTACTGCAACAGGTGGACCCACTTGGCAGGTCAACAGCCCTGCTGAGAGCCTGCATCCACCACCTCCCTCCAGGATGCCAGAAAGAGTCTAGTGATTCAATAGATGCCCCCAACCTCAGCGCAGCACAAGGGAGAAGTCAAATGTGTAAAATCCTGCTCAACATGCAGCCTTGACCAAGTCTGCAAGAGCAAGGAATGAATCTACCTGTGAACTCCAGAATCATCTGCTATTTGACAGGGAAACAACATCAATGACTCAGAAGTCGTGTTGTCAAGCAACAAGAGGAAGAAAGTGGTTGACTGAAGAAAAACCTCTGGCATTTTGTGTTTCCCTAAAACGTTATTTGTTTTTCCAGGTCATGACTGAGATGTGGCCTCTCCTTCCACATTCAATCCCTCTAAAAAAAATAAAACAATATGTCTGTCTCATACAGCAAGGGTCTCCTACAATTTATGTTTATTTCCATGTGCCAGGATAAGACAGAATGAATGACAGGCTCCATCCACTGTCAGATTTTCATGTGTTATTTCACAGTTAACACATATACCAAGCTTCTGTAAACCTGTTTGACATAAGTGTACAGAGGTTTATTTTTCAGCCTGCCTAAAATACTCTTTCTGATGTTTTGCATTAGTCATATACAGTATAGAATTCAGTATTTAAGATTTTAAATCTTTGTGAAATTGTGTTGCTGATTGAAGTCTGACAAGAAAGACATTTCAGGTTAACATTTTGAACAAAATTAATCTTAGAATCATTTATATAAAACAGTATCAATAACAGAAAAGCATGCAAGATTGGAAGGGAAAAGTGAGCCTCAAATAAAGGTGACTGCCAAGATTTAGCAATGACCTTAAAGTTTCAATGCAGCAGGAGAAAATAACCAGAGCATATAATGCCCTGCCACACCTTCACCTTCTGCTAGACACTATAGGAAGGAAAAATAATCCTGGAAGATCCTGCCAATGGCTCTCCAGCCCTTTACACAGTCAATGCAATACAAAAGTCTAGAAAATAGGGGGTCTTCTATACAAATATTTATTCATAGGCATTCTCCTTTTTTCTGTTCTGCTGCTAACCTCAGTGTTAAGCTAAAAATGCTTTCTGGAGTATTTATCTATAAGAATGCACACCTGTTTGCAATATCCCCAGTAAAAATGTCTGAGCTATTCGTGACAGCTCAAGTCAAAACTCGACCCAGCTCATTGGGAGCCTTAGAAGCTCACCATGTCTGAGGACCATCCTCTGATGTGACTGTAACAGAAGATTTGCTCTCCTCCCAGGTGGAGCAAGAAATCACCACCACTTTCCAGGAAAAGAAAAGCCACAGAAAGTGGCAGGAGGAGGAGTGCCAAAACGCTTACCCAGAAGCTACAGTGCAGCTGCTTGGGCAAGTGCACTGCATCGAGGCAGATGTAGACACATCCATATGCAGATGGATGATATGCAGATGTATCTTGTGATACAAGCTGTCTACTGCAAGCCATTCCTGATGGAAGTGTTCAAGGCCAGGCTGGATGGGGCTTTGAGCAACCTCATCTAGTGGGAGGTGTCCATGTCCATGGCAGGGGGATTGAACTAGATGATCTTTAAGGTCCCTTCCAACCCAGACCATTCTGGGATTCTATGTCAGGATGACATGGAGGAATTTGCAGGCATTTGCATCTCCCAGAGTTTCTGCTTGCAGCTGCCTTAAACTGAAGCAGACCCCTGAGTCACCCATACTACGTTTTCCAGATTTATTTATAAGCAGGCAGTTTAGAGCTTTCGGTTTCCATTAAAAAAGGAAATTCTCTTTCTCAAGTCTCCTGATAGAAAACTGTTTCCAGGTTTAAAACGGGATCAAAAGTTTATAGTGGTATTTGGGGCCAAAAATCTGGGGGTCAGGAACGCAGTCAAAAACTGCATTCCCAGAACACTCTGGTAAACTGCTGCAGCAGTAAGAAATGGGGTGCCCTGTAACACAGCTGGCTAACACCATGCTGCTCTCCACCTGCGAAGCCCATCTCCATCTGCCACACTGCAGGATAAGCACGGGCTCACCTCGGCGTTTCCAAGAGGGCTTCCAAGGCCACCGTGGTCCAGAAACCAGGAATTTTTCTCCACCGCATCCCGCTCCCTGTCATCCCGTAGGTGTTTGTAGGCACACTTAACTAATGTGGGCAACGAATAGTTTGACTCCGGTCCTGAGCTGAGCACAATGGCCACTAGATGGAGATAAAAGAAAGAAAAGGCTACAGCTCGGTGAAAGGACAAGGGGGGGGGGGGGCGTGCTTCTTCAGGAACTTCAAAGGATAAGGGAAGTCTTGCTTCGTTGAAATTATGCATTTTTTCTCCTGACAGACGCTGTTTTTATCTACAGGGTTCCAGGGAAGTGACATTAAGAAAACCTCTCAGCAGGGGAGGATTTCACCATGCAGAGAAAGTGAGGGATTTCGCAAATAAATAAATAAATAAATAAATCTCACACTTTCTTTGTTTCTTTTTTCTATGACACCTCTGTAACAGAGGCTGGCAGCATACTGTGTGCTGCACTCATCCAGCAGCGCTAACCTGTCCTTTCCTGGCAACCTCTGTACACGGCCCGGCTGCTAACACTCCCGGGGGCCACAACAAGAGCAACGCAATTAAGCATCATTTGCTGCTTGGGCGTTCTTTTGAAGAGTGTGGCTGTTTTGAGTCATTAACGCTAAACATTTGGTGCGTGTTATTTTTGCACATGGCTCAGTGAAACAAAAGAAACCGCGGAAGTAAAAAAATAAAATACAATAAAATCACATGCACATTTCTTCCACATTGCTACTGATTGCTTCCACACGTCAAATCTAAACATCACTGCTTTTGTTTTTAGGAGATGCATTTGGACAGCTGGAAAAGTTACTCCAACTTTTTTGATGCCGCCCCCACAGTTTGAGTGCAAGAAGATTTTATCCATGTAAATCTTATTTGCATACATAAACAACATTAATGTCGCTTCAGTCAATGTTTGTCCTTCTCCAGATCATCACAAGATGGGGGGGGTTCTGTTTGTTTGTAATACAACACTCATTACATTCAGAGGGCAGCTGTGTCCAACTAAACACTTCAGACCCTGCCCAAACAAGAACCTACATAGCAAGGTGGGCAGGTTGGAGTTACAACATAATCCTGCTGGTAGTCCTGCCAGAAAGATTGATTACTAATACTATCAAAAAAAAAACCCAGACAGCTGTGTATTTCAAGCCCTTAAAGGCTGTAACTCACTGCTTCTGTTGTTTCTGTGGTAACAAGATAAAATTGTATTAATAATATAATTTAATGGCTAAATAACAGCAGTATTCCAGCTAATATGCTAGCCGTGTCCCCATTAGCTAGAAATCATGGTGTACTAAAAGCTCGTTCAAATTTGGGCAATCATTTGTAAATATTATTCTAGCTTCAAATGACGTCAGAGATTATTAGTGATCTAGTTGCAGGGCTACAGCTGATGGAGGAGAATTTCTTATTCTTCATTAGAAAAGAGTAATCGATCCCATCAGTTTTATAACATTGCATCAAGTCTCGTTGGGATTAAGTTAATTTTCTTTATAGCAGTTTGTATGAGAAACAGTAAGATGCAGTTACTGGTTGAGTAAGGCAAAACATCGGACGCAGAAAACATTACTGACAGTGCCATTTTGGAGGTGCAATACTCATATTGGAGAGCCTGTATAGGTGCAGAGGACTCCAAAATCATAGAATCATAGAATTGTCTAGGTTGGAAGGGACCTTTCAGATCATCAAGTCCAAACATTAACCTAACACTGACAAAAACATCACTAAACCATGTCACTAAGCACTATGTCTACCCATCTTTTAAATACCTTGTAGGACGGTGATTCCATCATGTTCCTCATGCGCAGTCCTCTTTGAGCACACGATCCAGAGCCATCCGTTCAGACCCTCAACCAGTACCCAGGGCCCCAGCAAGTTTTAAGACAGCCCCAACATCGCTGATTACCTCAGGCCCCTGCACAGGCATGGCTCCTTGCTGAGTTCCTGCTATGTACGTAAGCCTGCAATGCCCTAAACCGTTTCTGACGAACATGACAATTTTTCAGCAATAAGGTGCATGCAAAAAAGCATATGTGAGCATTTGCAGGAATCACTTGGGGTTTTTTTTGTTTTGTTTTGCTTTTTGGGGTTTGTTTTTGTTTTCAAGTGCCAAGCTTAACATCCAACAGGATGTTTCACACTCTGCTGTAACTAGAAGTGGGGAGGCCAAGTCCAGGCTGCCGTATCACAACAGCTGACTCAGCTTACCGCAGGCAGAGCCTGACGCTGTCACTTACATTGATCAGAGTTCCAAAAGTGCAGGAGCCAGTAACTCAAGTAAATAAAATCAAGATTCCACCCCGGGATCCACATTTAAATATACAGATGCCCAGAGCACTCCTACACTATACACAGTGAAAACTGGCCTACTTCCACGTATTGAAATTGTTAAGATGAAGTGCTGACAGCACCTTTCTATTATAACATCTTTCCAAATCAATGTCACAATACAGATGTGGATAGAGAGTTATAATCTACAACAAGATATAAGCTAGTGCTTCTCCTTCCCTCCTTATTTTTGTTTAAAATAAAAAGAAACGTGGACTTAGCCTTTCAGAAGGAAAACCACTTGCCAACTACCCTTGACAGTATTTTCCACTTCCTTTGGACCTCATTTATCTAGAGCTAGAAGTTATGTTTTCCTTGTTAACAGACCACTCTGTAAATAATTGATAAAGTTGCTGATTCCTGAATTGTTTTCCCTTGGCTCCTTACAGACAAGGGAATCATACACAATTAATATATCTGTAGGCTCAATTGCAAGTCTTCAGTCAGAACACTGCAAATTCACCTTCACTCTCCACCTGCTGCCACAGCCCCCCCCCAAAATCCATACATGTGCTCACAAATATGGAAGAAAACATTTTCAAAAAACCTTACAGCAGTCAAGTGATGCCTGCAAGGTTAGTATGCAACAAAATTCACTTGTTTGGTACACAAACGCTACGAAGCTTGCTGGATAGACTCAATGTTTTGAGAGCAGATTATCTTGCTTTAGTTTCACTGGAACCTTAATAAGTGCCTATTTTTTTATGGTCTGAGGTGAAAGTTGGTCCTCAGTCCATGACCTCGGCAATAGATACCCATCTAACATTCTGGAGACATCAGGCTCAAAACACTGACCCCACTGAATTTATAAAGTAAGTCCCTGCTGGCTTCAACACAGCCTGAATCTCACCCCAACACAAGTCCTGCAGCTCAGGGCTGTCACGGGGGCTCTGACAAAGGAACACCATTTATCTCCTCCAGCTCTTTCATGTTGCTGGAGGTTAACAGCAGGAGCAAAAGGGGCAACTCAGCAATGTTTTTTCAGCTGTCCCAAGTTCACAGCACTAATAAACTGGATTGCGCTAGCCAGCTTCAAGCTGTTGAGCCGAGGAGACAGCATTTGTTTGCTGCTGTTGCTGTGATGACAACCTCTGGCAGAAGGGAGATGAGCGCTACAGGTAGTAACACCTTCTACCACAGCTGCTGAATCCAACAGACTCCTCAGAACAACATAACAGGCACCTTTGAGATGGAAGAGAAGGCGGCAGCCAGTGAGACACTAAAATAGAAAGACAAATACCTGAAGGCTGTATATGCTTGGATTTATCAAAACCAAAAGGTCCAGGATAGGAGAGAAAAAAAGAAACCATAAGATCAATTTCTTTTTCTTCAGGAACTCCCGGTCTGCACAAAAACACTGTCTTCATGGTTACATTCAGCCCTACCAAAATAAAGGCACCCTTCCTGACTTCAGCAAAGCTCCAGTGCCCCTTTGTGCCTTCTGAAAAAAAAAAAGTTGCTAAATCATAATTGATACACTTTGGTTTTCTTTGAATGTTGAAGTTTACAAATAAATGAACACAGACATCATAAAACTACCACAGAATCTGACACAACTGGTAGATGTTATGCAAAACAGTCTCAGAAGAGGAAGGGACAGGGATTATCAGGGAAATTGGTTTTGCATGGAAATAGACATTTATGAGTTACCCCCGATACACAGGAACTTTCTCTAGAGAGACTGGAGTTAAGCCTGTGGATGCTGGTGATCTCTATCCGTATTTCTTTTAGGAATACTGAGAAGGTGGAAAAATTATTTTCTTCTTGGAAAACTAGTTATAAACGCCAAAAATTTTCAGTGCAATTATAACTTTAATTTTCAACTCCCTTAATGCATTTTGTTCTGATCTTTTTTGCCAACAACCATAATGCCATACTTCAAAGACAGTCAATAAAATTAGATTAAAACGGAAGATTTTAGCCTGTTGTGATAACAGACTACATACCTGCAAATCAAGATCAAAGAACTCTTACTAGCACTAATATAGAAAACCAAAGCAGTGACATACATCAGATTTACTTCTCATCTCACACTAGCGATGTCTACATCTTCAGAGTCTGTCTTGAATTCCATTCCCCTTCACCAAAGCAAGATGCTAACTTACCGAGTTTTACTCTGAACCAAATAAGGAAGCAGTTAAGAAGGGTGAGTGTATAAGCCCACAGTATGTGTATGAGGAACAAGAGACTGCTAGGCTCTGCAGATGATAGTTTTGTACCATCCAGAATTAGCACATGAAAGAAAATCTGTCAGTCTGAGGAAAAAAAAAAAAAAAACAACCTGTCTTCAGCTGGTAATTTCATTTAATTACTCTCAGTAAGAACAAAATTCAACTTCTCCATTGGCCAGCTCAATGCTGATGCAATGCTGTAGTCCTGAAGTAGGGACACAGAATTGAAGAAGTCTTATGGATGCAAGCAAGTAAATTTCACCCCTACACAGAGGCAAGGGGAGACAGATTCTCATCTTCATTCCCTAGAATATTACAAAATCCTGCTATTATAAGGAATTCCTCTTTTATAGAGCCACAGCATGTCAAACGGCACAATGGTTATTAGCCTTCAAGGCTACATCTACAAGGCTAAATAGAACAGGGCCACAGATGGGTTTCTACTCCTGAGGCCAAGAGGCATATACTGACCTGTCTGATCTCCTGTAGGACCCAGTGGTCCCAAGGCATACCCATGAAAGGATCCAAATCTGGGCCAGTCTTGCATTACCACCTCTGAGAGCAGTCCTTTTTGTGCCACCACCCAGCCACATCCAGACACTCGCACAGGCCAGCAGCACACCAGGGAACAACTCAAAAGAATGGGTGAGCAGCGTTCAAGCTCACTCATTTAGGAGCACGGGTATAGTCTGATTGTACCTGGGGACTTTGCATGTAGTCATATGTTGATTGTGCAGGATGGAAATGTGGGTAATAATACAATTCTGTGGAATACTGTAATGTTTTCAAAATACAAGTTTGTCTTAAATAGAGGAAAATGTATGGATAAACTTCATAGAATTAGGTTGGAAGAGACCTCAAAGATCATCTTGTCCAACCCTTCTTGGCAAAAACTTGATCTGGTTGATCAATGCAATGCACATGCAGAGCTCCATATGATTATTTGTTGTTCTGAGGTGCATTGTAATTCTGGAGTGCACTGAATTGTAGTATCTTCATATTTATTCATACTGGCATTACACTATTACTTATTCACAGCACTTGAAACGCACCAGTGCCTTCATGAGAAAGTACAGCATTGACAAAACCCTGAATGCTGAATTAGATACTGAACACTGAATCTACTGTGGCTATAGAGGTCATATGGCAAAAAAACTCAAACAACAAAACCCTTCCAAATGGGACAGAGACCTTAGCCCATGCAAAACAAGCACCTCCAGCAGCTTTGCTTCTCCTCCAGGTAGTTGCAACAGCCCAAAAGGGACATCAGAAACCAAGATCTGGGTGATTATATGCAGGGCACAGAACAACATACGCTGAAGCAAACCATTGTATCCAGGAATTAGGGAAGGTCTGGGAGTAAAGCAAACTGAGGGAGGCTTCAGCTTTATGTTGCGTTAGCAACGATATAACAACTGCAGTTTGTCGCGGCTGTACGTATTCACGCTTACAGTTAATAATAACTATCAAGTTCTCTTCAAGACCCGCTACAATAAGATGAGCACTTAATTATAGCTCAGAACAATAATCTTTAGTCATGCCTCATGTTGTAAAAATCCTGCTGTCAGGTTTTCATATAATTACGCCCTTGATAAGCAAATGTGAGTCACAAGTGTTGACAGTAACTACAAAAAAGCAGGTTCCTCTCTGTGGTGGCAAGGGCAAGCATAAGAGACCTCCATAATTAAGAGGAAGAAACAGAAATGGATGAGAAAGTGTGGACACAGAAGTATGCCCGTAACATTCCTCATAGTTTTACAAATTCCACTTGAACACTTTACGAAAACATGTGAATACAGAAAGAAAATCTTCATCCTCGACCTGTCACCCCCTAACACTTATTCCCACAGTGAAAGCCCACGCAGCTACAGGTGACTGCGCTGGTGCACGGTGCTGACGGCAGCCAGTCTCATCACCTGCCTCCCCTCCCCCGGCAGGCCAGAAAGAGATTTCCCTGCGCCATTTGCAAGAGGCACAGCACAAGCACCACTCTAATAAGTCAGCCCAAAGGTCCCTTCAGCTCAATACACCCCCTGCAACAGTGGCAAAGCCCTCCCCAAACGGGTAACATCAACAGAGGTGTACAGCTGTCATTTTCTCAGATTATCTTCCCGACATCCAATGTGCTTTTCTTGCCTGACAGAGACTAATTTGAAAACAGATCACAGAAGTGAAATGAAACAGGATTGGCCTCGTTTACTTAGGAAGGCGACAAACTTTTGCTTACAAAAATGCAGAGGTGCAACCATTGCTTTAATATTTACACTAGACACACACAGTCTATGGGCCTGCCTGCTCTCCAAAACCTCAGGAAATTTAGCTTTATTCTGACTATCACAGCAACTCAATGTACGTTAGGTTGGAGCTGCTGAAACTTAGCCTAACATTATGCATCCAGCCAGCCAGGTCTTTTCGTGATCCTTGACCCTTGAGAGGAAGCATTTGAATTCACCAAGTCATGAATGGAACTCAGCTGCACAGATAACAAGCAAAGTGCTATTTGCGCATTTACTAGCATGAAATACTCTTGTGTTTGTTGTTTTGGCTTACCAACACAAAAAAAATAGAACTCATAATTACATTGGCAGGGATTCTGTTATACCTTTCCTTTGGGTTTTTAAATTCTAGAAATAAATTCAAACATTTAATTAGACTTTGATGCCTCCAAACTTTGCCAATAGAGAGCTGCGTGAGGCTTGCGGCGTTTGTGTCTTTTCAGAATTCACTGAGCAGCTAAATATAGATCTCAGGTTTAAAAAAAAAAGGTAAATAAATCACAAGATATCTAATTAAAGCACCTGCCACTCTTACAGCTCAACCGTAATTCCACACCATCATATGCTGGCAATAGTCACTGGGAGTGCCTGGACAGCTTCTGCAAGCTTAAATTCACCATCAAGGAAAAAGGTTGTCTTATTTTACAAATAAGGCATTGGAATCATTGCTCATGAGCAATCAATAGACATCCCTCACTGTCTGTTTCTGCTCGGTGCTTAGCCAAGAGCCTCAAGAGCATTTTCACTGCAGGCCAGGGGCACCAAGTCATCTATATGTGCAGATCTACCATAATATGCCAGATTCTGTAGAGGGCTATATGACCAGGTATATGGACCACTTGAATAAAACAAGTGAGAACTAATTTCTGTGCCGGTCAGCCAAGGTTTGTGGCAAAGTTGCTTCAGCCCTGAGGCTCAGGACATGCATATCTGCTACCGTCCAGCTGCAAATGGTAGCTCCTTAAGGCACAGTACCTCATTCCCTTTCAGCTATGTGCTATACTTTGATCTCTTCACCCATCAAACAGGCATAATGACTTTCACTTTCCTTGGAAAGTCTTCCAAGATCTAGTTATTGCTTAAAATTAGGATCTATGCTTTTATAACGACTACAGAAAAAGGCATGTTGTTCCTTAAAACACTACCTTGGGACCAAACTGAGGTCACAGCTGCAGCACAGGACTGTGTGACAGACTGATAAGCCTGCTATGCCAGGTCACATGGCCTGGCATACAGCAATGCAAGTGCTCCTTGTCCCCCACACCATGCTGTCCTCACAGCAAGCAGTTTCCAAGAACCGCATCTCAAGAATTGGAGACGAGGAAAGAGATGCCATGAAACACAGAAAGAGCATCCTAAACTGCTGTTGTGCTTTGGGAACACTCCCCCCCGCCTCTGGGAATATCTGGTCATCCCCACTGATGGCACATCTATACCATGTGGCCTAAGCCGGGCAGCCCATGTGGTGTGAGACTGCATGCTGTGCTGACTGCTAGCCTGCATCCAAACAGGTGCAGTTGTATTTGGGGAACACAGTAGCCAGTATAATCGGTCCAGCCTAAGATAATTAGCCAAGCACGCTTGAATCTAGAGTTGCTACTGCATGCAAAGCCAACTTAAGCCTCTCAAGACTCAAAAAACAGACTTCCCTTAAACACTATTTATCTCCAGTCTCCAACCTATCCAAGTAAGGTAATGCCAATACTTTCAATAGGTCTCATAAATCAACTGTTTTCAGATCTTTGTGCTAAACTAGAGAACTTGGCATCATAGCACTGTTCAGGAAAGATCATCTGGTTCCAACCCCCCTGCCGTGGGCAGGGACACCTTCTACTAAACCAGGTTACTCAAAGCCCCATCCAATCTGGCCTTGAACACTTCCAGGGATGGGGCATCCACAACTTCCCTGGGCAACCTGTTCCAGTGCCTCACCACCCTCACAGTAAAGAATTTCTTCCTGATATCCAATCTAAATCTACCCTCTTTCAGTTTAAAACTGTAACCCCTCGTCCTATCATTATACTCCCTGAGGAAGAGTCCCTCCCCATCTTTGCTGTAGGTCCCCCTTGAAGTACTGGAAGGCTGCTATAAGGTCTCCGCAGAGCCTTCTCTTCTGCAGGCTGAGCAACCCCAACTCTCTCAGAGGGCTCCAGCCCTCTGATCATCTTTGTGGCCCTCCTCTGGGCTCACTCCAACAGGTCTATATCCTTCTTATGTTGGGGGCCCCAGAGCTAGAAGCAGTACTCCAGGTGGTGTCTCACAAGAGGGGACAAATCACCTCCCTCGACTTGCTGGCCATGCTTCTTTTGATGCATCCCATGATACAATTGGCTTTCTGGGCTGCAAGTGTACATTGCTGGCTCATGTTGAGCTTCTCATCAACCAACACCCCCAAGTCCTTCTCCTCAGGGCTGTTCTCAAGCCATTCTCTGCCCAGCCTGTATGTGTGCTTGGGACTGCCCCAACCCACATACAGGATCTTGCACTTGGCCTGGTTGAACTTCATGAGGTTTGCACAGGCTGACCTCTCAAACCTGTCCAGATCCCTCTGGATGGCATCCCTTCCCTCCAGCATGTCAATCGCCCCACACAGTTTGGTGTCTGGAATTTGGATAATGAGGTGAAGTCTCTGTGCTCAAAGAGCAATTAAGACTGGCTTTGCTATCTCTTGTGCAACCCAGGAGAGTGAAGGCTTGTCTGGCTATCACAGGATACATAAATAACAGGGTAGTCTTGGGAAGCCAGGACAGCCCTGCTTTTCGTCAGCAGAGACAGTAAAATCAAGATAACAGAGACTTTGTGTAGCTCTTTGTTTCCTTGAGAGGCTACCATGTCCGGTAATTGACCTTTGCCTCATTACCTGTGAAATGCATATTAAAGTTGACACCCCTGTATATGCTAATGAAGATTTTAGAGATCATGCTAAACATATATGACTATAGCACTCGTCTCTCCACCCAAATCATACTACACATCACCTAGGGGAGGGGAACCTCATAATTTTGGGGATAAAAGGATGGAGAAAATGACTGTTAAATTGGGAGAGAAGAAACTTGATATCTGACGGACCAGTCGACAGGCTGCGTTCTCTTCCTCCACCCCAGGCAGGGACGCCTTTCTGGGTAAGCGCTGTGCCTTTCACCCTCTGGTGAATGTTACCCCGGGTTGTTGTACTATCGTTACTTTTGCTAGCAATATGAACCTTAAGTAATTAGCGCTATTGTAGTCAGTGAATTTACCAACGGCAATCTCGAATCTGCAACTGTCGCTCTCAATAAAGTAACTAATTTCGATTATTTGTGAATCTGATTCAGCAAAAGTCCTTTGGTGGGACTCTGATAGTAAATCAGTGAAAGTCCTGGGACTCTGACAGACAAATATCAAAACTACAGTCCTTTTAATGCGACATGGTGTCATCGGGAAGCTTGCTGAAAGTGCACTCAATCCCACAGTCCATGTCACCAACAAAGATATTAAACAGCACCAGTCCCAATACCAACCCCTGAGGAACACCACACGTCACCAGTCTCCACTTGGATATCAATCCATTGACCACAGCCCTTTGAGTGCAACCACCGAGCCAATTTTTTAACCACCAAGTGGTCAATCCACCAAATCCACGTCTCTCCAATTTAGAGACAAGGATGTCATGCAAGACAGCATCAAATGCTCTGCACGAGTCCAGGTAGATGACATAAGTTGCTCATTTTCCAAAATGTGATTTCAAAAAAAGAACAACAAACATCATCCCCCTCCAAAAAACAAACAAACAAACAAACAATAGAAAAAAACCACCAAAACAAAAACTTTCTGCCATCATATTGACACACCACAGCTGATCTAAACTGCTTTACCCCACCTCTCAAAGCAGGCTGAACAATTGCTTACCAGTCCAGGCCACAGCAAGCACTGGCTGCTTTTCAGGATCTCCAGGCCAGCAGGGCCTATCTGACCTCCCAAGTAAGGCAGTGGGGCATCCACAGAGCTGGCCACAAGTCCAGGTTACATCACAGATCCAATACCAAGCCAGAAAGTTAAGTCAGAATTATGTCCAGCAAGTGTAGCTGAGGTCAGACACAGTCCCACAGTAGCCAGGCAAGCCCACAGTGACAAGACAGCCAGAAAAACAGCCAACATGCTGGAGTCTGGAGCAAGGAAGATCAACAACACTCCTACAGCACTGCTTAGGGAGGAAGTAGTAGCCCCAGGCTGATCTTAAATGGTGCTCCACGGCTTTGGGCAGGGTGGGTGGAGACCCCAGGAGAGGCTGATCAGGGTAATTAAGGTTGTTACTGCCCTCAGGGCCTTGGCACTGAAGGTTCCCCACAGAGAAGAAAAAGCGTTTTAAAAGATGAAACAAATATTTCCATTAACTATGAGGAAGGCAACCCTACTTTATATAACAGGCACTGGATACTGCATACTGAACTAAAATCAAAAGTATAATATGAAATCTCTCTCCTACTAATCCTGAAGCCTTTGCTTGCCCAGACAGCTCAAACTCATTTCCAAATGCAAAAGTGTGAGAAGAACCCATATTCCCTCTCACTTCACCATCAATGTGCAAAGTGGCATTCCTAAAGAACATACAGGCAGGTCAGTATCCAAGAAAAGTTTATGCAGGGAATATTTTTTCACAGAGCTTTCAGGAGTAACCAGGGGAAATCTGCCTGTCAGTTTTCAGTACTCAGAAAATGGGGGATAGCTTTAGAGACTAAACATTGCTCAGAAAAGTACCAAGGAAGACTGGTTGCATTCATCTTACCAAATGTTCCTGGTCACCAGTACTATCTCCTTAATCCGCTTGGAGCAAAGTGGATCTTTCCACTAAACACAGATGATTTAATAGACCATAACTGCATCTGGAGAGGAACAACCCCATGAACAGTGACTTTGCAGAAAAGGACCTGGGGGACCTGATGGACACCAAGTTGGACATGAGCCAGCAACGTACCATTGCTGAAAAGAAAACCAATGATATCCTGGGCTACATTAGGAGGAATGTTGCCAGTAAGTTGAGGGAATGCTCCTACCCCTTTATTCAGCACTGTTGATGCCCCAGCAGGAGTGCCGAGTCCAGTTCTGAGCTCCCCAGTACAAGAGAGACATGGACAGAAAGAGTCTAGCAAAGGGCCACAAAGATGATTAAGGGACTGGGGCACCTCACCTGAGGAAAGGCTGAGAGACCTGGGACTGTTCAGCCTGGAGAAGAGAAGGAGATATGGTTTAGTAATGGTTTTTGTCAGAGTTAGGTTGATGGTCGGACTAGATGATCTGAAAGGTCCCTTCCAATCTAGGTAATTCTATGATTCTATGATCTCATCAGTGTATATAAAGACCATAAGGGAGGGTGCAAAGAAGACAGAGTCAGCTCCTTTTCACTGGTGCTGTGAAGGACCAGAGGCAATATGCACATGCTGAAACACAGAAGGTTCCCTCTGAACATCAGGAAACACTTTTTCACTGTGAGCATGACCAAGCACTGGAACAGGTTGCCCAAAGAGGTTGTAGAGTCTCCCTCCTTGGAGATATTCAAAAGCCATCTGGACATGGTGCTGGACAACCAGCTCCAGATGGACCTGCTGGATCAGGAGCAGTTGGATAGGATAACCTCCAGAGGTCCCTTCCAACCTCAACCAATCTGTGGTTCTGAACAATACCTGAACAGGTGAGATCCCCATGCCTGGCATACAAGAAACAACGGCATCCAGGTTTGTCCAGTTGCTGTCGGATGCAGCCCAGGATGTTCAGAGTTGTGTCCTAGAGGGGTTTGTGCATTGTAACTGATAAACTATAAGGTCTGTCTCAAAGGTCCTCAGAGCATGAGGACCAATACAGAGGTCTTCAGAAAGGGAGACAAGTTCCCTATCCAAGTGTTTTCTGTCCAAAGAGAAGCAGTGCTGACCTGAAAACCCCCAGACTATGACTTCCATCTCCTCCACTGCAAGGTGTTCAATATTTCTTTCTCATTCCCAGTCCTTACTACTAGGAAAATAACTATATTCATATGGATGATAAGTATCCATGTGTATCCATCTTATAAGATTTTTAAATGAGACACTAGGAAGAACTGGGAGAGTCTAATATTTAAACACAAAACTTATCTAGTTAAATTCTGCTTTTTAGACTACGAGCTTTCTCAAACCATGATTCTAACCACAACCTTTTCTACCATCAAGACAAAATGCAAGCTTCCTGATAACCACTGTTATCTCTTCTATAAGCTTGTCAAATACATTGTTATACAAGAAAAATTAACCTAACAAACTACTGGCAGTCTGCACCTTATATGCTCAAAAGGCTAATAAAGTCTTCTACTGCTGCGTTAATTATTCCATTAGCTGAAATATCAGAGGTCTTTGCTTTGGACCAGAAAGTTGTAGGCACACCAACCATTGACTAAATGGTATGTTTTCTGAAAATCCCTTATTAGCATTTTGGCAATGTGCCCTCACTACTCTGAGAGCAAGATATCACCACCTTGACATAATGTCAGCCATTTGTTTTCCCACAGCAATACCTCAGCCACATATCTAACCAAAACCTTCCGATCAAATCAATATTTTTATGGGTTTACTCATTTTCAGCTAGTTAAGATGGACTGGATTCTGATCTTTCATATTTCATAGCAGTAACCACATTGCTAGCCAGTAATTGGCAAGTTTTATCAGCACTGCATGCTCTTACCCTGAAACTGTCCCCAAGAGCCCAATTTAGAGACATATATCTCACTTGTTTAATACAAATTTAGCCTCTTAAATTATTCCTTTTTCCATAAGCAGCCAGCACTAGAGCCCTGAAGCACCATAAGTAAGTAATTAATATAGATGTATTTTTTAACTATTTTTGTATGCACATATTGCCAGAAGTCAGACACTTTCTGTAGATTTGCATTCATTATGAGATCCAGTTCTGGGTGTCTTAGAAAATGATCATGAATGGAGACAGTAGAGAAGCAGACAAAAATAGAAAACAATCAGTAAAAATCCATGGAAAGAACATAGCATGTAAAGAATGGCAGGTGTCTGGCAAAATGTTGTCTGTTAACAGAGGAAGGGCTTCAAAGTTCTCAACTCAAGGAATGCTGTTTCCCTAAAAGTCAAACTAAAACCTCTAAGTATTTTTGCTGATGTTAGGAAATTGTTTTTATGGTTATGCTTGCAGCTCCAAGCCCCCAAAAGTCAAAATGCCCTGCCACCCCCAACTCATTTCTCCTTTCCCCTCCAGTTTTCTCAACGATATCGTATGTAAATCACTCCTTGAGCTGGTAGAGATAACAATGTGGCTAACAAGCAGTGCCACAGAGTCCAATGGATGAAAACATGACATTAAAACTATCCCTTACCTGCCTATAACTGCCCTTTAGGCCTTTAGACCTTTGAAGTGATGCCCGTTGTTCTAATGTATGTATTCACAACTCTATCTTAATAACGTGTCCCACAAATTAGATTAAGTGTTTTATGGATTAAAAAAATAATAATTCAAAAATGTATCCAGAACAAATATATCGCATTTCAACCACAGACTAACCACAAGATAACATCCTCCCAAGAACACTACTATTTCTACATAGCCTTTTTCATTAATCTAGCAGAAAGGTCTGTCATTGATGCACTCCCACACTGCATGAAACTAAAGGTGACTAACCAGGACCTCACTAATGACTGTGCTCTCTGACTGTAAGGACTGGGATTGTCTGGCATCTGGGCAGAGAAACAAAGCAGCTCACTGAGTCCTCGCACCCTTCATACTCATTGCAGATAATGTGTCGAGTTCTCCTCGTTGTATGGAGGAGATGGGAGGTGTAACATTTGTGGCTGGACATGAAAGAGCAATTTAAGAGCTGAGGGCTCTATAAAGGATGAATAGGTTGCTAGGAGACAACATGGGATGTTTGTTTGCATGCTAGCTGTGGAAAAGAGCACTTTTGTCTCAGGTGGACTTTTCAGGTCCTTGATGGGGGGCCGGGAAAGGGCTCTGAAGGTATCAGAGAAACCCGTGACTGAAACTCAACTTAACAGAAACAGCAGTGAAATCAGCAGGGCAAAGCTGGAGGCCAAGCAGTCAGTGATAATGATATAGGAATCAGTTTTTCAATAAAAAAATCCTGTGCTTGAAAAGAGGAAGAATGAAGGGGTTAATTCGTAAGTTTTTAGCACTAATTAATAAATGAGGGCTTGACTGTTTTCCTACATTTATCCTGTGTGATCAGAAGTGACTGGTAACTTATGTGATTTAGACAGACTGGTGCACTCTATCAGAGTAAACCTTTTTCCTCTACTGTCTGAGGCCATATGATCAAAAAATCATTAGAGATGAATTAAGGTTTCATTAATTTATGCTTTTTGTCTTATTCATATATGACACTCTAAAACAGAGTCTCACTGCAATCGTAGCATCATAATGCAATCATATGCAATCATATGATATGCATATGATTGCATTATGCTACTGTGATTTAAAGACTAGGCCTTAAGATCAATAAAACCATTGGAAGCCACTTTGCAAACTGTAACTGAAATATATTTTGCTGTTAAGTGGATTAAAATATTCATAAGTGGAAAGGCCACATGCTGGTAGTTGTGACAATTCAAGACAAATCGTGTCAGGCCCTTTCTTTGACATATGTGATGGGAACCGAGCAAAATATTTCATTTCCCACCATCCCAGGGATGGGGATTTCATTTCCCACCATCCCTGTACCCATGCTCCCCAGAGCTCAGGGAACTACTAAGTCAGTCCCTTGAGGAATGGTGTCTCCAGGAACTCCTGTAAGAGCACTGCACCTTTGCCCCACTCATGATTCAAGCCCAGGCTAAAACTGAGCCTCTAGGTTGGATACAAGCAAATCCCAGTCAAGTCAAATAGTTCCTGATGATAGTCTCCTTCAGTGAAACTGAATCAATCTCAAAACACATTATCATGTCTAATTGTTTAATTTCGCTCCCAGTGTAAGGCATCATTGCTAAGTTTAATTATGTGGGTTACAACATAAGTGAGGAAGTCTATTTCCTATTACATTTGACACTGCTTAGCTAATATTTGTATATGTTTCTGGCATAAGCAAGAAGAATACCTTAAGAAGTACTTCAAATGGCTGCAACAGAAAAAAGGGTGATATCATTGGTGATAATAACAATCCTGAGAAATATTTAGATCTAGAATGTGCAGCTAAGCAACATCAAACACCCTGTGAACTTAAATATTAATTTGGAAGTATCATCAGCAGACCATTGCCTCGAGGCTCAGCACAGTAATAACACTTAACTGAAATGACTGCAACACTAGTCACGCACTTTAGCAAGATTTTTAAAGTATTTGAAGTCTACAACCTATGAACCACTCAAAGGAAAAAAAGTGCTGAGTGCTCTAAAATCTGTTTTAATGACAAATTAATTCCTTCAACTCCAATGCCAGGTAAACAGCATCTTGACCAGCTGCAAAGAAGAAACGTAGACCCAGTAGATTGCATGTTCCACAATACGTACTCTTTTCTCCTGTAGAGTGAAGAGTTAGAAAGCATAACTAGATCAATCTTAATGGCAAATTATTGGTATCAACCACTATCATTACGTCTGTTTCAAGGGATGACAACACCTCCGGATCTGACCATATTATTCTAAATTTTTGAGGAATTTGTGATGTTGGCATTATAAGGCTGATCATATATCAAGTGCATTGCACTGAAGACAGGACCTGAAGTGAAAAGACTGATGAGTCAGTAACTTATAAAAATTTGATGGGACATAAACACAGTTGCTCCAACTCATATATTGTTATAAACAGGATATATTAAAATAGGAAGAAAGGAGGGATGGTATGAGTGAAAAGGTCACCATGGTCAAGCCTTCTTATGAGAGATCCTGCACTTAAAAGTGAAGAGCCATACTTTGCATTTAGTTAGATTAGGACCCTTAAGCTTTTTTAGATCATTGATTTAAAATTATTATGTGTGTCATCTAGGTAGATACAACAAAAGAGAGCTATGAAGCAAGCCTCATTAAACAATTACACTCACCTACCATCTAATGTAACTGGAGGTATACAAACAAGAGAAAGCTGATGTTAAGCAGCATAAAGAGCATGTTATTTACTTCCTTGAGTATGTAAATTTGTTTTCATATGAGATTACATCTTTGTCTTCTATACAACATATTAAGGATTTTTTAACCAATGCAGTATCCAGACACGCTTTTATTACTCCTGACTGAATAAACCAAAATTATTATTTTAAATCATCTGAAAAGCACGGCACGCTGTTTTGAAACTGAAGGACAGCAACAGGAAGTTTTGCACAGGCACACACGCACTAAGACCAGAAATCTTAGCTGAGTAAGTTTTGGCATAGAGGGAGCAACTTCAAACAGCCAGCATTCCAGGAAGAAACTCCTAACACTTACCAAGCTCGTTCCTCATCCTAAAGCTATACCCGGACGACTGCATAAGAAAACTCAGGCAGTTTAAGGTTTAATGCAAGTTCCATCCATCTGCTTCCCCGCAATTAATCCGGCCCCCTCCCCACATCACACCACTGGAGCAAACGGCTTCTAAACGAGCTCCCGCGACTCCTGCCTGTACAGGAGGGTGATGCCCCAGGGTGGGCTTTCCCCCTGCACCCCCTCGGGAACCCCCTGCCCTTCCCCTGGGGGCTGCCCTCGGGCAAACCCCGCGCCGAGGAGGCAGCGGCAGCCGCAGGGTGCCGGGGGCGGCTGCGGGGAGCCCCGCCGGTTCCGCGTCCCCCCTACCCCCGCCCGCAGACACTCACGGGCGGCGGGGCTGCGGCGGGGCGGCGGGGGCTGCGCCGGACCTCCCGCCTCTTCCTCCTCCTCTTCCTCCTCCCCGCGGGGTTTCAGCACCGCGGACAGCGGCGGGGCGGCGGTGGCCGCCGGGGCGCGGCGGGGGGCGGCGGGGGGGGGCTCGGCGCCCACCCGCACCGGGGCGCGCCGCCGCCGGCCCAGCGCCGAGGGGACAGAGCCCATGGCCGCCCGGCGCCGCCGGCTGCGCCCCGATACGCCCCGCCTCTGGGCGGGCAGCGGTTACCCCCCACCTTTCCCCCCACCCTGGGGCACGGCCGGAGCGCCGCTCCCCTGGCCCCACCTTCCCCTCCCGGAAGAAAGGCCCGGGGGAGCCGCCTCGCAGGGGTGTTGTTTCCCCCCCTCCACAATCCCCCGCAAAAAGGTGTGGAGAGGCAGGTAGGGGAAGAACTAAGCCCGAGCACCTCCAGACCTGCGCGTACTCCTCCCGCCTCCCCCGGAGAGCTCCCCCGGGGAGACAGCCCCCCCCACGGGTGTCGGCTGTGGCGGGGGAAGGCGGCGGCATCAGGGAGTTCACAGCCCGCCGGCACCGGCTGCGTCTCGGGTGGTTTTAGAAAGATACGTTCACGCCTTCCAGCCTCAACTACACATTATATTGGTAGCTAGTAACTGCAGAGTTTACTATAGATATAATCAACAACTGTAACAGCATCACTACCACAGGTCTTGCGCAATCCGGATGCAGTTCTCGGTGGCTGGCAGTTGCCAAAGGTGACTTTGAGTTCATATCTGTAAAACAGATATTGTAAAACTTCACCAGCACGCTGCAAGTTATAAAGGCACTTCAGTACCCTCATAAGATGCGACCGTGATACATATTTCTCTAGATGTTTAAAACGACAGTAGAATATAGATACACTTTCCTGAGCACATTGTCTCCGTTTCTTCACATAACCCTTCAGCGACACCAATTAGCGACACAAAAGTAACAACCGGCTGCATCGCTACCAAGAACAGAAGTCAAGTAATTGCAGCCGATTATCCCAGGCTTGTCTGAAAAGAATCTGCCCCTTCGCTGAGCGTTTCTGTTCCTCGGAGCTGACTGCCGCCGGCTGCTTCGCTCTCCTGTCATGCTGTTACAGCGAGATCCCAAAGCAACTCAACGCTGACGTAGTAAACTCTGAATGGGAATTTCCTTTGCTAGGGCAATCTTCCTTTTCTGGATGAAAGCAGTGCCACTAGTGCATCGAAAAAAGAAAGCAGCAGCACACACAGCCTGTTCATTCTAACCCTCAGAAATTGTTTACTTCTTCTTTTTGTCTCCCTGTCTCTACCTGTATTTTAGTCTTGATTGCCCTTGCAGGGAAGATAATTTCAGCGCAAAGTTGCAGGTCAGGTTGAGGAATGCCTTGCTCTCCTGGGATGTTGCTTGATCGGGAAGGACTTTCCATAAGCATGAGAAGAAGGGACTGGAAATAAAAAGCGTTAGCCTTTCTTAAAGAACAACCCCATCTCCTCATTTTCCTCAGTTTTGGTGTGTGGTAAGGGACAGTTTGGTTTATTTAAATATTAATTTTTAAAAAGATAATACTTTCGATTGAAGGAGTAAAAGTATTAACGATGTACTGCATTGTAGAATTATGAAATACAGGCACAAAATCTTTAGAAATGCGAGAATTAAACTTGCCATCCCACCATGAAGCCAAATTGTACACAGGCATCATAATTCCATCTTTAACTGTATGATCCTATGCATGTTGGTTTTTTTTCTCATAGCATCATCAGCAAGCTTCAAATACAGGATTTCCATACAGTCCCTTCAGACAGGTACAGACACCTACTACACAGGCCCTGCACGCACAGCCTGAAGAATAACATACAATTTGTTCCTGAGTTGGGACATCTTGGATTTTCAGGAGGGTACCATGACAAATACTCAGTTTTAGTCAATCACCAGCTAAAAGCTGCCATACAGTCACGGTGCCAAAGTAATGGTAGGAGCATCTATTGCAGAGTTAAGGACTGAGAGTCAATTATTTTTCTGAAATGCAAAGTGGATTAAATTGCGTTGTCCGACTCAGACAAGACCTGAGTTCTGTTTCTGGCTCTGCCTGTAATGATCTTCCATTGCTTTATTTCAGCTTCAAGGAAAATAAGGCTTATAGGATTACTGACCTCCTCATAATTTTTTAACTTTTTATCAATTTGCCTGAATCTAAAAGGGTAAAGTGATGAAAGATGCAAAGCTAATGCAAGTTTGGTGTAAAGATTTGTAGGAATAAGCAATAAAAACTCCTGCCCCAGTGCGGGAAAGACCGCAGCATTAACTCATTTCTTATCAGGCATCAGCCTCTAAATTCCAGTCCCAAACTGGCAGGAAATGAGGCTACGTGGGTTCCTGGAAGAGTTGACATTAGGGATATCTGCCTCCCTCTAGTCAGCTGCCGGGGCTGTGCCCTGCCTGTGAGCACAAACATTTGCCAGCAGAGGAGAGATGCGAGCTGCAAGTGGATGCCCTTTCCCTCAGCCAGGCGACAAGCCTTGTGTCAGGAGCTATGACATTTCATCCGTGGAGGAGGCAGACAGAGCAGAACCAGCAGATACATGACACCAAAGTCTGCCCCCGATACAAAGACAGGAAGAGTAGCATTGCTCAGCAACCAAAGAACATGTGTGGGGGAGGAAGACTAATGGGGGGGGGGTGAGAAGAAAGTGTACTCAATCTGCTCCACCAGCAACCCAGCCATTTTAATTACAGCTATCTGGAGAAGTACTACAACATATAAAATATATATAGTATAGTGGCTGCATTTGACTAAATGGGTTCAAGCAGCAAAGCCAGGTGCACAACACAGGGTGGACAGAGCCTTCGCATTCTTGCTCCATCTGCTGCTTTTCTCTCTCCTAAAGAGCACAAACTGCATCTTCCACCCTTAGGTTAGTCTTTTTCCCCCCTTCATTACCAACCTTGAGGCTTAGCAGCAAACCTACAACGATGCTATTCAACAGAACCAAATCCTCTTGACCGCAGCATTTCCCTGGACCGTACATCTTTGTAGCACTCCCACCTTACAGCTGGCAGCCTTTTAACACTCACAAGTTATGCAATTAACTATTCTAAGTTTTCCAGCAAATGGAATCTGTTTACATGGATTAACTTTTGATTTCATGTACACCGAAAACTATTTAAATAATGACTTCTAGCATTTGGCCAACATTTTAGAGGATTCCTTTGTCAGGTCCGAATGATTTGGAAGACAGCAAAAATTTATACTCTCATGGACGAAGCAGTTTAAATATATTTATTTAGAACATTTATTGCTGTTGAAGTGGGTTTTTCTTTAAAAATACCTGATTTTTAGCTAGCTGTGGGCCTTCCCTCATCTACTGTAAAACGAGTTTCAGAGGGAAAAGTTAATTCTGTCTCCAAAGTTGGAATTTATTAAAAGTGGTAAAACCCAGTTGAGCTCAAAAATTTTTTAGGCCTGGGTAGTTTAAGGAGTCCTTTGCCAGGAGCATTCAGGCCACACTCCAAGCCCCTGTTCCCCTCTCTAGACAACCATTCCTCATTTCCCCTATGCCCAGATACCTTCATTGTGACGCCATGACAAGGCAGCAGGACTCACTTCTTACTTTCTCAGCAGGAGTAACATTTAGACAAATTAAATAAGCTGAGGCAGTTCTGGGGTATTTTAAAAAATAAGTCTTTAGCCACTTAGGCAAACAAGTGGGGTTAGATAACTAACAGGGTTTTAAAAAAGGCATCTTCTGATACTTCAGTCTGACTCTTAGTTTCTAAAACAGCAGGTTGTAAACTATGATTTATGTATTCTGATTATTTGTTGTGCTGCAACATCTCATCCATATGCATGCTATTGCTGTATTTTCCACAGTTGTATTCAATTCAGAAGCAACAGTGAACTCAAACGCTAAGAATGAACCGTCATTTCCTCTAACACAAATAGCTGTGAGCTATTATGTAGATGGATATTATACTCATGAGAACAGAGACTCAATCCCTAAGAACACAGCTGTGTAGGTTAAATACTAAATCTTTGTTAATAAAGTAAACTGTCTATATTGCAGCTCTTAGATCTGAGATATTCCTTCATACATTTAGCTACACAAGCCTCACATAAGACAAAAAACCGTTGTGTTCTGTGCATGTAATTTTAGACAGAGAGCACACAAACCAATATATATGGACAAAATGCGTGGAAGATTTTGGAGAATGGACAACAGAGGGACAAATAACCAAAGAGGAACAAAGATGTATTGTAAAGATAGTTCTGTCATTAGATGTTTTTCTACTGCTTTCTTATAGATGTTCGTATTTTAAAATAAAGCTTTTGTAATTTGTCTTCCTGAGCTTCCCATTCTTTGTGAACTGTGAAATATCTGTGGAAAACTGAAATATCATCCTAACCTTATGCTATGACATTAGAAGAAAATTCCAGTATGTAGCATTCTGATTAAACAGCACTGGTAGTATTAATGGATTTCTTTCCTTTAAAGAAAAGAAATATTTCAAGGTGGTGGCTCTCTTCTGCAAGTTCAGAATTTCAGTACTAATTTCTCCAAATACTTACAGTATTCAGCATCAAGTCATTTGAAACTCCGTACACACAAACTAGAACAATTCACTATGTGAATATTAGCTATACATATACATCAAAGAATGTGTATCCAGTATGAATAGAATACAGAAATTCAGCTACTTGTTTACGCTTGTACAGCCATGATGTACTTTTGGTTCATCCCTAATCATTACCTCAATAAACAACAATCATACAAAGTTCGATTGAGCAATTGCTTGGCACAGACCTCTGTCATGGCATACTGGAGTGCAGACTAAATAACAGTTCTCCTTGCCTTAAAACCCACTAACATTTCCATTTCAAGATTGCCTTGTTACTTGATTTTTGATATAAGCTGGATGGGGGGTGGGGAAAGAAGCAATGCAAGAGAGGTTTAATTAAACCAAGAGACCCATCCACTTTGTCACTTGGGACTATTGCCATAGCAAAATGCTTTTTATAGGCAGCAGCCTAAGAAACACCTGACAGTTATTTGAACTAAAGCGGATATGCTGTGTCTGAATGCTCATGACACCATCCCGTCCTTTGGGAGACTCCAGCATGTCAGAAAAGTAAAGAGAAAGGCAGAGAAAAGAAACATCATAAAAATCAGTAGCAAGTAGAGCGTCGTCTCTTCTTTGTTAAGCGAGAACACAGATTAAGTTAAAACAGCTCTTCCCTAAGAGTTTCACATTCACTGCTCTGACCGTCATTCCAGAACCAGTTTTTATCCTCGTTCCCACTGTAAGTGCAGAGGGCAACCAGAGTTTATCAGAGAACAATAGCTCAGTTTCAGCTATATGTTTAATATGGGACAGAAAATATTGTTATGGGTAGCTGAGAAATGTTGTTCTTGTAAAATTACTCTTTCACATCATATTGGTCTACAGAGAAAACTCACTGAATTTGTTTGCTTTTCTTAAGGTTAGCATGGGTTCTACAGCTAGCGTATAAGGCAGAGAAGTTTATATTATATACAGCTATTCTCTGTAGGAGTAATTCCCTTTTAATCTCAAAGGGCAGCAACTTTTCCCCAAGGTACAGTTAAATCTTTGCAAGAGGAAACTATTAGCTTTAAATTTGGTGTAAATTTTACCTATTTATAAGGCTTAACAGTATTGATGACTTCAGCGGGAAATAGTGAAGGACTCCGCTTTTAAAGCTGCCCTGTTGTTGGCACAAACTGATAATTCAACCTTGGAGAAAAAAGTACATGCTCTTTCAGTACGCACCTTAGAAAATGCCTGTTGACTTAACGTGACAAATGCCCTCCCTTTTATGCAATCTGAAGCTTCAAGAATAAGCACACTGAATTTTTATGCGAAAAATTGACTTCAGTTTAATATCAGTTCCATTGTGTTCAACAATAGATTCTTCCTTGCTTATGTGTTTCATTTAGCTAAGTTTTAATGAAAAATTTTTCAGTCCCAGCTTGAAAAGCAGATCAGTTTTTTATAACACATATAACTAGGGCTCATGTAGCCAGACTTTTCGCTTAGAAGGCCACAAAAAGAACCACAAAGAGACCAAATACCTTTTGCTTAAGCATTGTGCTTACAGACAGCTATTTTACCTCAAAGTGCTATGAAAATTACTTTTTATCTAAAACCAGGTTCCATTTATTATTCTAAAATATTTTTCTGAAAACAACCTTATAGTTTAATCCTTAAAGTAATTTTTTTCAAGTTTTGATTTTTTCTAATGAGTATCAACACAGGAAAATTCTAAATTGTTTAAGCAAAGCAAGTATTTGCTACAGTTGCGCTTGATCACCATCCCATTTTTTCCAACAAGCGAACAAGTGCAACCAACTTCCTTTCAAAAGCCATACAGAAGGAGAAAGTACAGATTCTGCTCTGTATGCTAACAAGTAGGTGAAGGAGCCGCTACCACTTTGAAAACTATATAGGCTCCGCTGTGCCTATTTTGAAATGGGGAAGGAAAACAGCCCTTATTGTTTCAATATTTCAATGCATCAACATTTTCTCATTTGCAAAGCAGACACATTGCTTTGAGAGACTGACTAGAATTACCTGGAACAAATATGATTTTAGCATAGGATCTGTGTGTTAGCTGATAAAAAAGTGACACTATGTCTTGATTAATAATACTACATGATTTCATCAATGCATTTCTGTCTCAAGGGGCCCAGTTCTATTCTATTTTCCAGTCACCCATTCCTATCTGATTCCTATCTCTGACTTAGAGATGAGCAGCATACCGTTTCTTCAATGTCGACTCATCACATGAGGGAGTCAAGAAATCTCTTTTCCATAGTTACAAACAGTTTGCAAAGATGTGACATTTCGTGCCAGTCATCAACTGACCCTGGACAAGGAGGAAAATTCAAAAGGATCAATAAATGTGAGAAAGACCTTTAGTATTAGGGAACCGAGACAAACTGGTGCAACTTTCTTCCCTGTTGATTTGAAAAGAATGCTGTTTGACTGCTGCTCATACTGATAATCCACAAAATATTTGCTACTCTTTATAGCCAAAGGGCTAAGGCAGTGCCATCAGCAACTTCAGAACACGCCCTGAAACAAAAATCAGATACCACAGCTTAAAATCTGAGGAAACAGCATCAGTTATTAAGACAGCTGTAACATGGAAGGCATGGTAAGTGACAGATGTATAAGTCGTTAATAATTTATCGTGTCTCTGTTTCAAATGCTGACATTTTCCATTACTTCGATTATGCCTATTATTATGAGATCATTACATCACCTGTCACACAATTTTGAAATAAAAGCTGCTAGACAATATATAACACAAAGTTACACAAGCAAAGGAAGTACACAGTGATTTCATAGGCAATTTGGAATTGGGCACCTCACTTTAATTTCTGACTTTAAAAACCTCTCTTCAAATCATTTACGAAGATTCAGCAGCAATTCTCTCGTGGGCCTCATGCTTTTCTTTAGTCATCCAAAGGCCACGGAGCTGCACTGCAAGCTTGAAGACCAGTATGCCAGCTCTGTCACATGGTTTTTACGTACCATTTCTCACTAATTAAAGGGCTCAGTGATTCCTCGTTGCACATCACATTCAAGTTCGTACATCTACGTATTGTTTTCGCAGCGTTATATTTGCATGGATTAGCTGTTGAACCCTCCAGATGATGAACTGCATTTCAAGAAGGATGTAGTATAACTGGGGAGAGTCTACAGGAAGTCCAAGAGGGTGCTCAATGATCTACAAAAGTCTGACTTAAAAGTATAAATTGAAAAACAGCTGCTTAATCTGGAAAGGGCAATACCGAAGAGAAATAATGTTTATACATCTAAAAGGTAGCTATAAAAAGAAAACCTTTTGTGTAGATCCACTGCACATGGGACATGGAATAACAGGGCTTAAATTACAACCTGAAAAATTTAGGGTACGTAGCAATCTTTGCAACAGTAGCAATAATTATAGGAAAGTTTTAAGAATAAATTAGACAAGCATTTGTCAAGGACAATACAGAAAGTTTATCATTCACCTTCAGAATGAGAGCAACGACTATCTTTAAAGGTTCTTCTTTCACCATTGCTGCCCCTCTGTATTTCTATGGTCACCAAACACAAGCAGCATCCCCAGCTGTGCACCTGCAATTATGTACGAATACGCACGTGTCTACATATGCAAATTTATTTCTTTGTTATGCACAGTTGAAGGAGGTTACTCATAGGTAAGCCAATTTACATAAACAGCATTTGAAAGTTAAACACTCAGTTTCTTGCAAAACATTAGCCCAACAGATCACTGTAAGCAAGATGTAAATCCTTATTCCAAAATTGTGTTCTCTTAAATCTTAGGAAAACCATTTCTAATATAAAACCTAACTCATCTATTTTCCAACATTCCCCTTCTCTGTCATCAGATACTTACTAGATAGTAAAACAACTAACTGGGGGCAAACACCATAACTAGCGAAATACCTGACTTCTGTGGCAGCTGCATACTAGCCTGAGTAAATGTTATAGCTTAATAAGTGTATAGGTAGATACACATTCATAAATGCACAAGAACTGAAAGGAGTAATCGGTAACTGGTAGACTGAGGGCTCTGCAATATCATGCAGCTCAGATCAACACGCATCTACGGGGAAGGGAAGTACAGAAACATTCTTCTGGACTAAAATAAATATGCAGCAATGGTAGGAAAAGGTACTCGGAATGCATTACTTGCAATCCACGGAAACAATGTTTGTAACAGCAGTTAGAACATTGGAAAACTACCTTTTCTGTTCCGCAGTGCCTTGGATCCAATATGCATCTTCTGTTGCCAGTTGCCATAAGCAAACAATGGCATTATGATCAGCAGAAGTGTGTAGAACACCAAAAATGAAACTTTTAAATATGTCACATACAAGATATTCATTTTCAGTACAGTCTACAAGGTTATACAATTGTAGGATAACTTGTGAGAATGAGAATCCTTAAGTCTGCCTTCGGTTAAATTAGTTTTAAAATTCTGTTTTGGTTTTGTTTTTTTCAAGTGTTTTAGAAATAAAAGAATCTCGGTGAAGTGATTCTCACACAGTGCAGAAACACACACAGTGTTTCTCCCATTGTGAGAGAAGTATAAAAATACTCTTATCTATATATTAGGTAGAGTGACCGAGGTCACAGGAGAATCTGTACTTTTCCACGGATTAAAAGGAACAGGACAGGTGCTTTGTGCCTCCCGTGTAGCCAAAGCGTGCAGTTGCCTGGTAACTTGTTCTGAGCTATTGCATATTAATCACACATACATGTAGGAATAAAAGCTGACCATTTATGTTTATCAGCCAAAAGAGTTCACAGCAACACAACAGTTTATAGCAATTCAGGAAGTTTAACACTGAATTTAGGTACGTGCTTATGTGGTTTGATGAACAGAAGTTTTACAAATAAAAAGGAAAGGGTACAATAAAGTTATTTACATGTGACTTTAGAGCATAGAAAAGGCGTAGTGTACAAATCAAATATCAATTATTAGCAACATTTACCTTTCATAGGTCATCATATAATGTCTCAGACTCAACAAGCATAAACTGACAGGCCATTATGATTTGAAAATTTTACAGAAGTTCTAATAGTGTACCCAAAACTCAGGTGTTTCAGTGTTTGGGCTAGACTCGTTGTCTTCAGTAAATATGTATCTTAATTATAACACAGGATAAAACCGATCTACAAATTTCCTCTTGTAAAAAGGAAACTGTTCCAATTATACTGTTCACTCATATTTAAGATATTAAATTGTGCAAATAAGTAACTTTAACCAGTCCCTCCCCCTCAGCTACAAACCATGACCATAGACAGGCCTTACATCAGACTACACAAGATACTGTTTCATTCCAGCCATATCGTTAGTGTGAGCTTTGCAAGCCTATTCAAATCAAAAGTTTTTTCAGGCGTAAAAGCAGAATCCAACAGCAGTTAAACCATATGTCTTACAACTGACAACGTAATCCTTCTATCACTGATGACAGAACCATAACAAAAAAAACAGGTCTTTATTGTCATTAATGAACTTGAGGGGCTGCAAGAAACCAGTGAAGCTATGAGCACGGATTCTGTAACATCACTATCAGTACAACTTCCAGATCAAAGATCCAGCCTCCTGTTAAGATGATCAAATAAAATTTTTATTTCAGATGACAAGTCATCACAACACTGCATTAGACAGAGTACAAAATCTTACCAGAGAATCATAGAATACCAGGTTAGAAGGAACCTAAAGGATCCTCAAGGTCCAACCTTTCTTGGCAAAAGCACAGAATCACACAGAATGATAGGGGTTGGAAGGGACCATGAGAGACCATCTAGTACAACCACCCCTACCAAAGTAGGTTCACCTAGAGCAGGTTGGACAGGAACATGTCCACGCGGGTGTCCTGGTTTGAGTGACACAGGATTAATCTCTCTTTCAGTAATTTTACTTTTCAGTAAGGTCTCTTCTAATGCTTGGGAAAACTGCATTTTTAGAAGACTCTAGTATCTACATATGAGAAAATATTTCCTTTATAGCCAGCTATGGTATGTGGCTTTCAAGGTCTCAGTGTTTTCAAGCCCAGCCAGAGGCAGGGATGAGAAGGAGCGAGACCTGGGCACTTGACCCAAGCTGGCTGACAGGATTATTTCATACCATTAATGTCACATTCAATATAAATTAAAAAGTTTGCTGAGGAGTTTCTCTCATCTACAATGGCTGCAATCCTGAGAATTTCTTGCCCTGGCACCAGACCCCCAAGGCCTTCCCTTCCTCCCGAAGCCGTAGCGCTCGCAGTGTCCGGCATTTGCTGTCCACCGCTGGCAGTGCACAGCTTTCTGCTGATAGAATCGCCTGAGTATAATCCTTGTATATTTTATATTGGTATGGGGATCAATATTGGTTCTTTAGTATTATTAATGTTAATTGTCTAGTCTTATTCTAGTAAATCTGTTTATATTTCAACCCTTGGGTTTCTTTACTTGTTTTTCCCGATTCCCCTTTCTGGGTGGGGAGGGGTCACCGGGTAACAAAAAAATTGTCTAAATGACAATAAATTTTTGTGGGTTCTTCAAACCGTAACAAATTTGGCGCTCAACGTGGTATTTTGCACATAATTCAAATAATACTGGAGAACCATAGGCTTTTGAGAGTTTTGAAGGGTTGAAGTTTTAAGCAGATTTGATTGGATTTGTTGAGCAGTCATTATGATTCTGTTGGAGTGGTTTGAAGGAACTATAGCCAGAGTCCTCTGGTAGCTCTGTGTAGACTTATGTTGGGAGCCGTGGGAGAGTTCATTGCCATTTCTCACTGGTTTAGGGCAATTTATCGCTTCTAGATCTGGAGTTAAAGCAATCGCCTCGTTATTTTGTGCGGCGGTATTTCGCTATGTTATCGGGTCTTTTGTAATTTTTTCGGTTTTTATCACTTACATGACGGCATCTCGCGAATCGCCGCGGCCGGACTCGTCTCGGGACGGCGTGAGCCCTCTGCCGGGCATTGTGTATAATTACACCTTGGGTTACATCACTGGCTAATTAGCAAGTGGGGGGGGGACGTTTCTTGAGGATTTGTATGTTCCGGTGGCGTCAATATCAACAGTTTTTGAGAGTTTGGAATACCCTGGGGATGTTTCGACCACGGTGCCGGTGTTGTTAAGTTTTGCGGACTTGCTCTTCTCCATTGTCTGGATCTGCTGTAGAGAGAAACATCCAGTAGCAACCTCGCCGGCCCCCATGACGTACATTGATCGTGCACAGACCCCACAGGCCTCCACAACTAACATTGATCCTATCCAGGCTTTGCTGGCTCCCATGACAGGACCCAGAGCTGTAACGAGTACTAAACCTACTCCCATCTTGGTGATGGATGATGCAGATGACCTGCAGACTCAATCAGTGCCAGTATCATTCAGTCCCAGTATCATTCAGTCCCGTACAGAAGAGGAAACATGCAGTAAGAGCAGATGCGACGGTCAACCAGGGACATCACACACCGAAGAAGCTGAGGTAACCGCTCAATCATTAACTCTAAGCAAGCTACGAGATATATGTAAGGATTACAGCCATGATGAAGGCAAGCAAGTGGTTACTTGGCTGCTCTGATGCTGGGATACTGGAGACAATGGTTGGATTTACATGGTAGAGAAGCCAAGCAGTTGGGACCATTGGCTAAAGAATCAGGTACTGGCAGGGCCCTTGGAAGAATACCACAGTCCCTCACACTCTGGAGGTGACTCCTGTTAAGCATGAAGAGCAGCTATCTCTTTAGGGACAACATCATATGCCACCCAGGCAAGTGGACGACTATTGAGAGAGGTGTTAAGAATCTAAGGGAAATAGCTGTGCAGGAGATTATTTTTACCAATTTGGACAACTCACAGACACCACTAGATCCAGATGCACCAAAAATTACCAGACCCATTTGGCGCAAGTTGGTACTGAGCATACCACAGCATATGCTAATATATTAGCATTATTTAGCTGAAAAGATGATGAGGCACCGATGGTGAGCGACATGGATGCTTGAACGCAGCAATATGCAGATAATCTCCTTTCTACTCCACAGACTGGTGTCTCAACAGGGGAGAAATCATTTGACAAGGCCGGCGCCTCAGTTGAGGAAAAACCATTTGACAAATCTGTGGTACTGCTTGGCAAGGTGTTGGACAAATGATTAGACAGTGAATCTCTGCAGGCTGATGTCTCAGCCGTGGAAAAATTGTCTGCCAAATCTAGGTGACAGCTCAATGAGATGTCAGCAAAACTGCAGAGAGTTTCTCCACAGGCTGATGTCTCAGCTGTGGGAAAAGCATCCGATAACTCCATGGGATTGTTGCGTGGTGTGCTCAACAAAATATCCCAGCTAGTGAACAGTGTGAATTCCCAACTTGTACTGACAGGCGTTTCAGCCAGTAAGAAAAAGCACTCCCCTGTGAAAACCCGTTCAAGAGAAATGATACCATGACACATCCTGTGGTCTACTCTGAGCGATCACAGAGAAAACATGAGTAAGTGGGATGAAAACGTACTTCGGCTTTACAGGCACACGTATGTGAGTTCCAGAGTAGAACACCCCAAAGCGGGGGTTCTTTCAGGAGAAGTGCTGCTCCAGTTTCCAGTGGATGGTCCCCCAGAAGGCACAGATGGGCTTCGGATTTATGACATGTGACAGTCAGGGATGGAAGTGAGGGGCACTGTAGTTGAAAGTAGGGGGGCCTGGCGTCCAGCCAGGAGGAGGAGAGGGATAATCAAGTTTACTGGACTGTGAGGTTTTGATGGCCTGGCACATCAGAATCACAAACGTATAGGTGGTGGACACTGGTGCACAGTACCTAATGCCATCGAGTCATAGAGGGGCAGAATACATCATTATTGCTGGAGTGACACAAGGATCTCAAGAACCGATTGTACTGGAGTGATGTGAGCCTAACTGGAAATAAATGGGAAAAGTTCCTGTCAAACTGAAAACTGTCAGCCGAGCTGGTATGCTTCCACAGGGACCTTACCCCCTTCTACAGTAGGTTAAAGCTCTGACTAAGCATAACCAGCTCAGAAATTGTCCTCAAGTCTCAAGTATCTTTCATAAAGCAAATGCTTCATTCTTCAAAACTCTTTTAGCAAATGTTAGTAATGCTGCACCACAGACTCAGACAGTCACACATGTTCTTCCCCAGGCTGTTATGCAAGTTAGTATTTTAAAAATCAAAATCGTAACTGTGCACTTGATACAGATTTTCCCCTTTTTAAAGTCTGATAATAGGGAAAAGCTGCAAGTACTACAAAACCAGACAGACCTGCTTGCTCTTGACAAAGAGGAAAAGATTAAGCATTATTAAAAAATAAGACTATTGCCTGTCTTTAAGTATCCATAAAGCTATGAACGTGAACTGTATGATGACTTGTTAGCATCAATATTTGAATACAGGCATGCAAAATATCCATCAATTGAATTCCAAACTCTATGAATTAATTGCGGGGCAATTCCCTAAGGATAAAACATTTATTAAAAGCCAACAGTAAGCCAGAAATCTCTTTCCATTTCATGGTAAAAAAATACAGTGAATCTTGAAAAAAGGAATAGATATTAGACAGGGAAACCCTATATAGTTACAGGGCAAGCAACAAAACACTTAAGTGTTTTGATTTGGGTTTTTTTATTTATTTCATCAGAATTGTTAGACAAACATGGAAACATTTGCAACAGCAATACTTGTGTCAGTTTAAAATCTTGCTAACACTGAAATACAGGTCAGCAAAAACCAAGGATGTGGGGAGGGCACTTTAGGTCTTACTATTTTCACACACGCTCACACACATATATATTCACTCCACAGCTCCAAACAGCTATCTTAACTATGTCTGCAAGTAAACCGAAATAGTAGGCAGAAAGTAAAGGAACCATGTCCATACTAAGCCATGTAGTAAAATTAAAGATGACTGCAACCAGTGCCATCATAAAGAAGGAAAAAAACCAAAACTGAACAAACCAAACAAAAAACTGAATCATCACTGTGCACGTGATAAGCATGAAGTAATTTAAACCAGAGACTACCCTGTTCTAATCTTTAAACATCATTAACTTTTACATATTTTTAAAGCCTACGGTTATTATTTTAAATTACCTACTTGTAGTAGCACCCTAAGTAGCATTCTGGAGAACACCACAGCATCCATAACTTCTACAGAACAGTGCAGTATGATTAAGCACTAGATTTCTAGGGGAGGAAAAAAAAAAACCAAAAACAAACCACCGCTATTCACTTATTCAATTGAAAAGCTTTACCTGCACTCCCAAAGCAACAGGCTAAAGAATATTGAATGCAAAGGAACCAGACACATCCAGAATACTTCAAATTCTCAGTTCAAAGTTACAAATCTTGCCTTTCATATTATAAAGGATTATCAGCATTTGGATGCACAGAAACTATCCCTAGAGTGATGTCTGCAGACCTCTGAGTCATGAATTAAAATGTCTTCCTAAAAGATAATAGTCTTAGCACTTCCTCTGGAGGGAGTAAAAAAAATACAACCAGAGAAGTAGGAAGTGAGGCAATATCAAGCTTTTTTTCCCCAGAGATAACAAAATCCAGAGAAAACAAGATGTTTGCGCTGACAGAATAAAAAACCCAAAAGAAACAAAATAATTTACCTTGCCCTTTGAAAAGTTGCTTTTGAGTCAAGATCTGCTCTTTTTCTCTGCCAAGCATTAAACCTTTCTTCTGTTTAAGACTCTTTTCAAAATACTGAGTGAAGTAGAAATTAAGTACACAAACTGGAACACATATAGAATCTTATTCAAAAATACCCCAACACAACAGTACTACACCGGCTAAAAATGTTTGAAGTGTTCTGATGAAAATGCTTGACTTATTTCTAGGAAATAAAGTGTTTGGTGCCAAAACTGACAGATGATATTCCAATCAAATGTAAGTTTAAAAAATTATTCTTTTTTTTAATTGATATCATGAAAAAAGCTGGAGAAGGATGTGGGAACAGAAATGAAAAACCATTCAGTGAGTCAATGGTATAGCTTGTCACCATGCAATCTAAATATTATATATATATTCAGAACAAGCGAGTCAAAAGGAGCACACTCCCTGGGAGAGGGGAGGGAGTCTCTTTCCCTTTCGATAGGCTAAGGCAAGAAGTTCTCACTGTATTTCGAGCTAAGACGCAGCTAGCAGAAGGCAGCTTTGCTGTCAGATAAAGCAACACTAAAGGATCTAGTACAACTTCTTTGCAGTCTCGTCCTCCTGAGCCCCTTTCTTCAACTCTTCTTTCTTCTTCTGATGACATGAAGGCAAAGCATGTCCTTCCCTGTGAGCCCATACTCTACCCTGCTCGTCTACAGTAACAGCACAATGTCCAAAGACATTTACACATAGAAACCAGTTGAGTAGCACATTATAGAGGCAAAAGCTGCAGTGGACATGATTTAGAATCAGTTATTTTCTTATTCCATCATGACAAAACTAGCAACTTTATAGAGATTCTCCTGAAGTAGCAGTTGCTCCAAATATCTGCCAAGTTTTTATATCACAGGAGAACAGATGCAGCCAAAAGAACATTTACTCTAAAACCACTACTCAGAACTACCCAAGCAGTTATGGGCAGCTCACAATTTAATTGAGTATACACAGCACCACATAGTGGTGAAAGCAGAGTCACCACTGACACGAATGAGAAGTTTTAAGGCCACCGGTTTTTTTTGGCTTTTTTTTTTTTACCCCCTCAACAAGAACTAGGTCTCGTCTGTCTGTCCACGCTTGCCAAATACCATTACAGTGCCTTTTCTGTAAGAAAGTATATCTACCAAGCAAAAGAATTTCAAGACACCTGAACCTCAAGGCCAGCAGAACCACAGGCTGCTGAGCATCAAACAGACTGCATCCACTTCAAAGTGCTTTCAGAATTCTACAGCACCCTACCACATGGTTTCTGGTGACACAGCCTGAAGCAGTGTTTAAACAAATGATCCAGCTTAGTATCTGCCTGTACTCCAAGGAATAGCTCACAACTCGTAGACTTAGGCCATAAACAAATACAACAGATGTAGAAAAACTGAAGACTGACAGCAACTGAAACATAACTATTACTTTTCCGTTCCATCAACCAGTTATAAAAATATCTAATATGTACACTTACATAACAGAACGCAGTAACTAATAAAAAGAAAGCCTTTTATTCAGAACAGATTAGTGCATCTTTACAAAAAAGTCATTATTTCAACTTACAAAGTCAGCATTATCATTAGCAATGCACCTTTCCTAGAGAGGAAATCCTTGTCTTTTATCAAATGTCAACTCCAAGAGCATGTAAACAAAACAAACAACCCACCCACACCAAAACCCACCCACACCCATACCCCAAAAGCTCTATTTAGATTTTTTTTTATATATATACACACACATATATATATAAAAAACATGTCTTCATAGATGACAACTGTATCAATTTATACTTCCGGTCCTTCTCCTCCAGGAACCAGCTATAAAAGAATAAAACAACTTTGCGTTAGTACCAACCCATAAGTGACAGTTGTTGTTTTACAACATTTTAGTACATGGAGTCTTCATGGTAGACCACAAAAGTAGTTTTTAGATTCAATATTATCTTCCTCTCCCAACAGAGGAAGTCAGTTACTGCCAGAGAATCACATGTCAAAAGCAATCTCCAAAATACAAAGAATGTTTAACAAAACACAAAGAAATTCCTAGATAACACACATTCACTTCAAGGAAACAATTCTGTCTAGAAACACTACAGCTCATTTTCAAAAGGACAAAGAACATGCTTCCTTTCAAGAAGAGTTTCTCCAATTGCTGTTTCTTCCCCAGACTGTCGCTATACTGGGAAGTTGGTTTCCTCTTTCCAACTTCTATTGCTAAGCAGAGCCCCAAAACTAATAAAGAGCCTGAACCCTTCTACAGGCAGCAGGGCATAAGTCAGTACAGCATTCTCCCATGAAGAAAGTAAAGAACTGAACAACAGAAAAATAAATACAAAAGAACAAACATGAATAAGGGAAAAAGAGAAGAGGATGACCATTCATTTTACTGATATATCCTTAATAATTAGCTGAGCACTTCTAAAGACAAAAAGCTTTGCTGCTTTTGGGAACAAAGTAAGAAAAAGTCTAAAGCAGAGTCTTCCTTGATGTGGGAAGATGTGTCCCTAAAAGAGACATAAGATCTAATACGGAAATTTATCTATGTGTTGCTGAAAAATTGCACACTAAGAATCACCAGCTTCTGCTTCAAGGGCAGCATACCACGAGTTTAACTGGTCAGAACATGCACTATCCTTTAAGGATGCAGAAGAATAACCAAAGCAGAAAAAGGCTTTAAAATTAAGTCAAGATGGCACTTGCTCAGACACACAGTGAGGAAGTGCAAGGTAGGTAAGACAGCAAAATGGAGATTATTCCTCATTCACACAGAGCCAACTTAGACTCAAAGTCTTCCTCTTCTCTTCCCACAAAATTAGGAATGTCCTTGTGTAGGAAGTCCAGACTTCGTAGACATCTATGCAGACAAGCAAAGAACTACTGTGGGTCTGCTTTTGTGGTATTTAGGAAGTTGCAGAATTCAGCTTAGGGATGAATAATCACAATATTTAATTACTGTTTCAGTACTCATCTGCTTACATCAGCACATGATAAACTAAAAATCAATACTGCTTCTGATTTGGTATAATCCAACAGACCTCCAGATTTTTTTTTCAGAGCACAGAAAGGTACAACTCTCTGGGTATCACATGGTATCATAATCACCAAATGACTCGATGAGCTTGTAAGCATCCAAACTGCTGCAAGCACATTTATACATACAATAATGGATGAAATGTAGATGCATTCCACCTACATACTTATACAGGCAAACATTCATGAGTTAAAAGCCACGGTACAAACCAGCCTACGGAGTGGGCAAAGCAACCAGTGATTTCTTTCACACCTGAACATCAGAGAAGCATTCACCAAAATAAAGTTAGGGCCATGCTCTTTTTGTGTTGTGTTTTGTTGTTTTGGTTTTTTTTATAACTGTAACATGTACCAAGTAAGGCAATCAGATCACTTTTCCAGCAACATCCATACATGCCCTGGAAGCTACTTGAAAGTACTGTATGTAATGGAACTGTCTGGAAAACTCAGTTTGAAGGAGTTGAGTACAATTACTGATCGACTTACAGGTACAGAAATTAAATGCATGCAGCCTTTTAACAACGATGACTTACCATTGTTATGTTATTTCCGTTTAGCAAAATCTGGTCTAGCTTTGTGATTCTTCTGCCCTCAGGTGTAATCTCACTAAAGCAGCATTAGAAAAAATAAGTAAGAACACATAACCAGGGACAATGATTCCAGTTTCCACTACAGAAGTGACATAAATCTCTGCATTAAGATGATATTTGTTGGAACTAACAAATAAATTAGCCACTGATGTGTAACCTTGATAAATTGACCACCTGGGTGAATAAAGCTACCTGGCAACTAGAAAAATCCGTTGTACTTTTCTGCTCAGTACATAAAGATACAGATTCACCCTCTAAACCTTGGCAACTCCTTGAATACTGACAATACTCAAAATAGGTTTCAAATAGCAACATGGCATGACAAAGTAGTAAATATTTATCGTTAAGTACACTAACTTTTAAAATCTTTGCCTAGACCTTAAAGAAACGCAAAAGCAAACAAACGCCTGCAAAATTCAACACACAACCCATACAAAATTAAGCCTACAAATTAGGAAACTTATTACAAGTACAAATCACATAACAGCTACTCTATGACATGGCTGTCCTGAATAGATCGTCCTCTATAGTTTAAGTCCAAAGTACAAACTATTCAGCCGGCGTGTATTCCAAAAACGTAAAACCACTTTGCTTACAGATCTTACACAGTATTTTCCTCAAGAAAACAAACATTAAATAGCAACAAGAGGCAGAAATAATACTTACAATTCTGTAACATCTTCTAATACCATATCTGAAAATCCAGTTTCAAGGAAAATAAGGCTCAGAATTTTAAAGTCAAAATATTTGAAGTTATTTTCACTTTAGAATGAACTGTGATTTTATCTGTAAAATAAAAGTATCAGAACAATATATATCCATACAAAAAGATTCCACCCAGTGACCTCGAACCTGTCAAAACCAATAAATGGACTGAGCCGAAGCGTAAAGCGGACAGCCTTAAACTTTTCCATCAAAGGATACTGACAAAGTCATCAAACCCTAGAAGCGTTCCAACAATTTCTTTATCGCTCTTCATCACAATATGAATGCGCGAACCTATGCATTTGTCCACAAGTTCTGCAAATAAATACATAAATAAATAAATCGAAAGGCAGGAAGGATTGCTTTAGAGAACATATGTTTTCCGAACAAAAAGCCCTGGCGTTGCGACGGCAAACAAGTAATTGCCGCGGCTGATTGAGGGGGCCGGGAGGCCGCCCCGTCCTGCCCGCACCCCCGGCCCCTCAGGATTTCTCCTTTGTCGGCCGATAGCGCCGGACACAGCGGCCACTCCGCCCGGAGCAAAGCCGGGGCGCAGCCAGGCCCCCCCCACACGCCGCTTCCCCTCACACACACTCCCAGCCCGGCCGAGGAAAACCCCGCCTGGCGTGAGGGAGCCGCCCGCCCTCACACTCCGCCGACCGCATTCAAGCTTCCCGCCACCCAGCGCTGCCCGCAAACGGCCTCTCCCTCCTTCCCTCCCAGCCCGCCACCCACAGGAACGGTCTCCCCCCGCCCGGCTCCGGGCCTGGGCCCCCGGGAGAGCGCGGAAACACCGCGGCGGCGGTGGCAGTTACCGAGCGGCAGTAGCTGAGAGGGGTTGGTGGTCGCGTTAGCCGCCATCTTGGACCCAGACTTGACCAATCGCTGCCGCCTCCCGCGGAAAGGTGGCCCGGCAGCCCCGACGAGCGGATGCCAGAGCCGTCGCTCCGCCCCTCCGCTCCGGACCCGCCTCCCGGTCCCGCCCCTCTCCCGTTTTCCCACGAATGCCGAGAGCGAGCCGGAGCGGCGACTGCTGAGTGCCTCCGGGTGGGGATTTAAAGGAAAAACCCTTTTTTCGCCCGCCCTGCGAACAAATCTGCTTTTTGCCTGGAGGATTTTATGTGCTGTGTCAGCTATTTTATGTGCCGATTTTTTTCTTTTTTTCTTTTTCCCCAGATTTGTTCATTGATTCCCAAGGGGGCTGTTGCAAGAAGGATTTTTGGAAGCCCTGTTGCATATGCCCCGTTGGCTTGGAGCACAAAACCCACCAGCTGTGCAAACAGGCTTTGCTTGCTTAATCACAGAATCACAGAATGGTTTGGGTCAGAAGGGACCTTAAAGATCATCCAGTTCCACCCCCCTGCCATGGGCAGGGACACCTCCCACTAGACCAGGCTGCTCAAAGCCCCATCCAGCCTGGCCTTGAACACTTCCAGGGATGGGGCATCCACAACTTTCCTGGGCAAACTGTTGCAGTGCCTCACCACCCTCACAGTAAAGAACTTCTTCCTAATATCTCATGTAAATCTCCCCTGTTCCAGTTTAGAACCCTTACCCCTCATCCTATCACTACAGCCACTAACGCCACAGCATTAATTAAAAGTGGTATTTCAACTAATAGAGTCACTAAACATTTTGTGACGGGGCAGAGTCCAGAAGAATCGAACCGGAACAAACTGCCCCCTGCCTCGGAGGGCGCTGCTGCCTCCAGAAATGCAGGTGCCTTTGGAAGGACGGGCATCACAGGGCTGCTAGTTTGACTGTGGAACGTGGTGAGCTCCCAGGTAACTCCAAATGCTTGGAATATCTGTTCCTGAAGTGAAATACAACCTTTGAAATCAGCAGATGCTGCTGCACCCCAGCTGGGAACCACACGGGAATGCTTTGCCGCGACCAGAGCGGAGAGATGCAGCGCTGGACCTGACTTGGGGCCGGCGTGTCCCCCTTGAGCAGATGGTGTATGAAGTGACGGGCCGGGTGGTGACAGTGGCCACGCGAGCCGGGCAGGACACATGAACAACCACAAAAACACGGATGAAATGTGAAAAAGCAAATTTATTTCTGTTACCTTGCCAACCGGGGGACCCCCGAAGCAGCAGCCAAGAGGGACAGAGGCACACAAGCAGGGACACAGGCACCGCGGAGCTCGGTTCGTGACAGAGTATCCCCGACCCTCCTCTTTTCACCTGTTTTATCAGATTCGTGCCAGCGTAGTTTACCACTGTGCTTTGATCAGTCACACAGCAGTGCAGGAATGTCAAGCATGTTCGATAGGGTGCCTTTAAGTCTGTCTCAGGCCTATATTATCTAAACACAGATGTTCTACTTGTCAAGCACACAAGGATAAACAATTAGTATGATATATGTGTTTTTCTACACCCCAGCTGCAAGTCACTTGAGCATGTCTATAATCCTCCTCACCAATCTTCTGTTATTACCCCACAGACTACTAAAAACACTTACGTAGGAGTCCAGAAGAGTTCTTTTTTAGATACCTCTCTGGTAGTGATAAGAGGAGTCACCTAAGGAAAGAGGAAGAGCAAAGACAGCCCTTCGCTATATGTAGTCGTTCATAATTTTGTCCATTTATGTAAAACACACGATTTTGATTTAGTAGAAGTTTCTACATGCTCCTGGGGTTCGACAGGACAGAAGTGAATTGAGCCCTATGGAGGAGAGTTTTTCTTGCCTGAAAGAAATTCTGGAATTGGGTTCACTGTGATCCAACAAAAGAAGTGCTAACCATAATTACTATTTATTTTCTTCTTAGTCTTTCATGACTTATGTGCCTCTAACTGAATAGCAGTTAAGAGTTCTTGAGTGGATTGGCTTGTTTACTTTCACTCGTACTTTAAATTTAAAAATGTCTATGGGAAAAATGAGGAAATAACTAAAAAAATACAAAAGAAAAAAAGGTATGGAACACTAAAAACATTGATGCAATAAACAATAAAATCCAGAGCCAGAAACAGTGAGATTAGAAACCAACCATTCCACAGGCATAGCCCATCTGATTTTAGATAAATTCCCCATTTGTCTTCTCAGGCTTTTTTCAGTTTTCACTTTTCAGCTCCTCATTTTCCTCTCTGTGGATAGACAGGTTCTAGTTATGAGAACACAGAAGAACTTTAACACAAAGTTAAAGAAAAAGGCAAGTCTGTTGATTTCTGTCTGAATACTTTATTTTACAATCTTTGTATGCCATAGCAAGTTTGGGAGTCTCAACACGATTCACAGGGAAAAAAAAGTACAAAAAAAAGGGGGTTTTACAATATGTTGTCATTGTCTTCATACCGTCTCAGCTGTAATGGCTCTAGCCCACAAGAAAGTTCTACGTTTTACGCCTTCCAAAAGAGAGTTTGCTGCTACTGTGCACCTGGGGAGAAGTACTTTGAAGATATTACACTCCTAACCTACCTGAGAATGCCCATCATCCTTCTCTGATGAAAAAATGTGCTCTAAATGGCCCAGGAAATTTGAGTGTGAACAGAGGGAAATGTGGGGAAACAACATGAATGTCAGAGAAATTCTTCAACTCAGTCATGAAAGCACTTGTGCGTAAATTGATACTAGAGAAGCCTGCCACAGAAATGGAAATACTTGCAGGTGAGAGAGTTACACAGAAATCCCTGTAAGCTCCCTGGCTGGTTGTTGGAGGAAGTAGATGGTCCCTTTACTACTGTACTACCTGACGTGGCACAAGAATCCCCATCTCCTCTTGATGCTGTGAGGCTTTGAGTCTATTACATTGGGGTAAACCTCAGGCCCTGTGTCCCCACCAGGCAGCCTATACATAATCTCACCTCACCTGGGGCAAGGCCCAGTTTTTCTACGCTCAGTCTCCTGAGCAGTTCTGCAGATCCTCCTTGACCTTGTCCAGTGGGTGACCACTGTCTCACGTACCCTGTCAAGGACTTGACTGTCTTCCAAACTGTTCTTGACTTAAACATACGCGTTTCCAACTGTGTTGTGGAAAAGAAGAGGAGCGTGGGTAGTGGGGAAAAGTGCTGTGTGTGTCCTGGACTGCTTACGTGGCTGGTCACTTTTGTTTGCTTGGGACCATTGTTCCGTAAAATAACAGCAGCTGATCTTGACCCCCTTCTCTGTACACCGGTGGACAACGACCTTTCAAACTTGGTGTCACAGGCGTGGGGTGGATTGTTGTAAACAAAGGTATACTCCTGTGGAATCCCAACATTTGTCCTAAAGATCTTCACAGTACTTTGCCTTTTTCAGGTAAGGGTGATGCTTGCTTTCTCCCAAGTAGTGTCTGAGTTGCCTGTCTGTGTGGGTGTGTGTTTGTGTGGACCGTGTTTAAAGACCAGTCTCCCTGTCTTGCCTGACCATAGGTTTTCTTCCTGGCATGCAAAGGAAACGTAAGCTCAGGAAAGAAAGAGCTGAGACCTTACTTCTCTAGACGAGCCTGAATATGATCTTTGAGGGGGAAGAATGGCCTTTAAGACTTCTTCCCTTCCTGAATTGGATATTAAAAAGAAATTCTTCACTGTGAGGGTGGTGAGGCAGTGGAAGAGGCTGCCCAGGGAGGTTGCGGATGCCCCGTCCCTGGGAGTGTTCAAGGCCAGGCTGGATGGGGCTTTGAGCAGCCTGGTCTAGTGGGAGGTGTCCCTGCCCAAGGCACGGGAATTGCAATTAGATGATCTTTAAGGTCCCTTCCAAGCTGAACCATTCTACGATCCTATGATTCTATGTCCTCCTCCTGTCATTTGAGAGCTTCAAGTACTTGAGCTCCAGAAGGTAACGCTTGCTGTGATCTGCAGAAATCAGCACCTAACAGGGCCTGAACAATCCGCACACGTGGCCTTTTTCACTTATGCCTGGGGAGCGTGTGAGGGCTGACGGGGAACGTCTCCAAGCAGAATTGTTGGCAAGTTAGACTTGACTTTGTTTGCAGAATTGGGAGGTGTCTGAGGAACAAGCAGGTTTAGTGTGCCCTTTTTATCAAGTCTTTTGAGAACTGCCTACGTTTCCACGTCTCCTGCACCCTCAATTGTAGCACTTGTTTCCAAGAGGGAAATACTGAAGTCGCTCTCTTCAGAAGGCATCTTAAGGGGAACGCTTCTAGCCTCTCCTAGTCGAGACGAGAACTAGCCATGGACAGCAACTCCCAAGCGCCTTCCTGTCCTCACTGAAAACCTCACCTTCCGTCCCCAAGGACCTCAGTGGCCCTCCAATGGACTCCTTCCATTGCCACTGCACAGCAGACAGGAAGACGCAGGCACTCTCCTCCCCTCTGCCCCTATCTGCTACTGTCAGCTGGAGGGGCACTGCCAGTCAATTCAGGGAGCTGTGTGGCTGGAGAGTAAAGGAGACCAGACAATCCTCCCAGGACAATATAGCCACCATCCCATTGAAGAGACCCCAGGAAAGGCATGAGTAGGGGCCTGGAGCCCAGGGAACGCAAAGTGAGCAGCGTTTACCTCTGACAAGAAAAATGGACCACTGGAAAGGGGCCATTAGCACTCTTGTCCCTCCTCCTGCATAAACATTTTGGTAACTTTCAGGACATGAGCCCCAACACCCAATCCAGCAGTGTTAGGGTCACCATCATGGGGGAAAAGTAATGGGCCACCATCACAGCAACAGCAGTGGAACTCCTGATGTCACCAGCCACCTCAACACCTTCCCTTCCAGGGACCTATAAAAGCAGGGACACCGGCCAGTAGCTCACAACACGCTGAGCAGCCAGAGATTCTGACCCCAAGCACTCTTGGTAGTGGAGGACGCAGACAAGTAAGTCAAGTGCCCACATGGAGTGCAACGAGCAAGAAGAGATTCAATGGAACCACTGAAGATGCCTCCGCCTCCCATCAATCGCAAGAGGGCTGACAGCAGCAGAAACACCCATGGCAGGCAAACTAAGCCCGTGGACGTAGACCCACCACTGAAAAGCGAGGAGGCAATGGAGGTAGATCCACCCGCAGACGAGGAAGAGCCAATGGAGGTGGATCCAGCTCCCACACGGCTAATGGGGCATTACAACACCATGGCCAAGGTGCCACCAGCACCATGGATCCCAAAGTGCCGCAGGAGAGACAGGGCCTCTCAAGGACCCTCCAAACAGCCACCTCCCAGCAAGCAGTGACAGCCCAGAGCAAATGCTGGATGTAAGTAACTCATCCAGCAGTAACTCATCTTCCTCAGACGAGGAAGAGCCAATGGAGGTGGATCCAGCTCCCACATGGCTAATGGGGTACTACACCGCCACGGCCAACGTGCCACCAGCACCATGGATCCCAAAGTGCCGCAGGAGAGACAGGGCCTCTCAAGGACCCTCCAAACAGACACCTCCCAACAAGTGGCGCCACCCCCAGAGCTGACGCTAGCCATAGGTGGACCATCCACAATGCCACCTGGCATGCACATCAGGAAGGTCACCCAGCTGTCAAGCCACAAATGAGCCCAGAAAGTCGAGAACCCACATGGAGTGCAACGAGCAAGAAGAGGTTCATTGGAACCACTGAAGATGCCTCCACATCCCAACAATCGCAAGAGGGCTGACAGCAGCAGAAACACCCATGGCAGGCAAGCCAAGCCCATGGACGTCGACCCACCACTGAAAAGCGAGGAGGCAATGGAGGTAGATCCACCCGCAGACAAGGAAGAGCCAATGGAGGTGGATCCAGCTCCTGCAGGGCTGATGGGGCACTACACCGCCATGGCCAAGGTGCCACCAGCACCATGGATCCCAAAGCACTGCAGGACTGCCAGGGACTCTCAGGGACCCTCCAAACAGCCACCTCCCAGCAAGCAGTGACATCCCCGAGCAAATGCTGGCTCTAAGTGGGATATCCACAATGCTCATCAGGAAAGTCACCCAGCTGTCAAGCCGCACATGAGCCCTGCGTTCCCACATGCCGCCCCTCCTGAAGTGAGGCTAGCTGCTCTGCTCTGAGCACTGAAGAAGAGGCGAGGAGAGGGGCTGCAGTATTCTAGCCAGCACCACCATGGCTCCAGAAAGAGTCCCTTGGAGACCACTGAAGGGTCAGTGAGGCCAACACTCAGGCACCACAGTCTGAGCCACAGCAGCAGAACTCTTGATGTCACCAGCCACCTCAACACCTTCCCTTCCAGGGACCTATAAAAGCAGGGACACTGGCCAGTAGCTCACAACTCACTGAGCAGCCAGAGATTCTGACACCACGCACTCTTTGTAGTGCAGGACGCGGCCAAGCAAGTCGAGAACCCACATGGAGTGCAACGAGCAAGAAGAGGTTCATTGGAACCACTGAAGATGCCTCCATATCCCAACAATCGCTGTTGGGGCTGACAGCAGCAAAAGAGGGCTGACAGCAGCAGAAACACCCATGGCAGGCAAACTAAGCCCGTGGACGCAGACCCACCACTGAAAAGCGAGGAGGCAATGGAGGTAGATCCACCCGCAGACAAGGAAGAGCCAATGGAGGTGGATCCAGCTCCCACATGGCTAATGGGGTACTACACTGCCACGGCCAACGTGCCACCAGCACCATGGATCCCAAAGCGCCGCAGGACTGCCGGGGACTCTCAGGGACCCTCCAAACAGCGACCTCCCAGCAAGCAGTGACACCCCAGAGCAAATGCTGGATGTAAGTGGAACACCCAGAATGCCACCTGGCACACACATCAGGAAGGTCACCCAGCTGTCAAGACAGAGACGAACCCAGAAAGATGAGTATCCACATGGAGTGCAACGAGCAAGAAGAGGTTCATTGGAACCACTGAAGATTCCTCCACATCCCAACAATCACAAGGGGGCTGACAGCAGCAGGAACACCCATGGCAGGCAAGCCAAGCCCATGGACGTCGACCCACCACTGAAAAGCGAGGAGGCAATGGAGGTAGATCCCCCCGCAGACGAGGAAGAGCCAATGGAGGTGGATCCAGCTCCCACATGGCTAATGGGGTACTACACCGCCACGGCCAACGTGCCACCAGCACCATGGATCCCAAAGTGCCGCAGGAGAGACAGGGCCTCTCAAGGACCCTCCAAACAGACACCTCCCAACAAGTGGCGCCACCCCCAGAGCTGACGCTAGCCATAGGTGGACCATCCACAATGCCACCTGGCATGCACATCAGGAAGGTCACCCAGCTGTCAAGCCACAAATGAACCCAGAAAGTCGAGAACCCACATGGAGTGCAACGAGCAAGAAGAGGTTCAATGGAACCACTGAAGATGCCTCCACATCCCAACAATCGCAAGAGGGCTGACAGCAGCAGAAACACCCATGGCAGGCAAGCCAAGCCCATGGACGTCGACCCACCACTGAAAAGCGAGGAGGCAATGGAGGTAGATCCACCCGCAGACAAGGAAGAGCCAATGGAGGTGGATCCAGCTCCTGCAGGGCTGATGGGGCACTACACCGCCATGGCCAAGGTGCCACCAGCACCATGGATCCCAAAGCACTGCAGGACTGCCAGGGACTCTCAGGGACCCTCCAAACAGCCACCTCCCAGCAAGCAGTGACATCCCCGAGCAAATGCTGGCTCTAAGTGGGATATCCACAATGCTCATCAGGAAAGTCACCCAGCTGTCAAGCCGCACATAAGCCCTGCGTTCCCACATGCCGCCCCTCCTGAAGTGAGGCTAGCTGCTCTGCTCTGAGCACTGAAGAAGAGGCGAGGAGAGGGGCTGCAGTATTCTAGCCAGCACCACCATGGCTCCAGAAGGAGTCCCTTGGAGACCACTGGAGACCACAAAGAGAGGCGAGGGGTTGTCATCTATTCAGGTAGGCACTGTGGCACTAGTAGGCATCTCTTGGAGTTCACTAGAGTATGTTGGAGATTGCTGGAGTCCCCTGGAATGCCAACAAGGTTCTTGAGACCTGGAAGTGAGGGATTTTTTCCTGAGGATGACAGCACCAGTGGGGGCTGGCTGTCCTCAGCTACGTCTCCCCTCAGCTATCAAACAGGTCAGTGACAATGAAAGCCTGACCTGCCCTGGCAGTGTGGAGAAAATAGAAACAGATCATGAAAGAAGATAGAGGCTGCTCTTCCTTTGGAGAAGCAAAAGACGTCAGTTCTGACAGGAGAAATCTGTGGCAAGATTAGAAAATGAAAGCCTATAAAGAAACAATAACACCCAATTTGAAACCTCAATAAAGCACAATTTTTTTGGAAAAAGCTCTCCTCTCTTAGTTTACACTTTTGAGACTACATGGACCTCCCCCCAGCCAATCCAGCCGTGTTTGGGCCACCATCATGGGCCACCACTCCTGGGGCACCATCCAAGCCACAGCAGCAGAACTCCTGTTGTCACCAGCCACCTCCCCGCTTTCCATTCCAGGGACCTATAAAAGCAGGGACCCCTGCTGCTGAGCAGCTAGTGATTCCAACATGAAGCATGCTTGGAAAGAGGAGGACATGGCAAACCAAGGCAAGTGGGATGAGACAGAGACCATTCCTTGGACCATCAACCATGTGCCCCCAACCCAAAAAAATGAAGCAGGCTGAGAAAAGTGATCTGGTGGAAGACCACAGACCACCTCCAGCAGGTGAGTGGTTGCTGGCACTAACCTGAGATCCCACCAAGCTCATGGAGGTCAAGCCCCACCGAATGGCATACAGCCCATGGACATGGATCCACCTGCAGAGGAGGAAGAGCCAATGAAGGTGGACTGGGCAGGGCTGACCAGGCACTACATCACAGAATGGGGTGCCTCTGGCCCCATGATGCCCAAAGTGGTGCAGGATCACCAGGGGCTCTCAGGTGCCTGCCAACAAGCCATCTACTATCAAACGGTGCCACCCCCAGAGACAATGCTAGTCGGAAGAGGAAGCCGTCCTGCAAGCTCAATACCAATATCACCCAGCCACTCTTTATCTATTAAGACCTATATGAGCCCATCTTTCCCAGAAGGGATGCCATCTCCTCTCTTCTGAGGCTTGAGGAAGATGTGAGGAGAGGTACTCACATCTTCTGGCTGGCTGTGCCATGGCACCAGGAATAGTCCCTTGAAGCCTGTTGGAGACCACTGGAGTCTGCAGGGACTCTGTTGGAGCATGTTGGAGACCACTGGAGAGCCACTGAGGTTCTTAGGACCTGGAGGTGGTGTTTTTTCATAGAATCATAGAATGGTTTAGGTTGGAAAAGACCTTGAAGATCATCAAGTCCAACTGTTAACCTAGTACTGCCAAGTCCACCACTAAGCCATGTCCCTAAGCACCACATCTATGTCTTTTAAATACCTCCAGGGATAGTAACTCAACCACTTCCCTGAGACTCTTGTTTCAATACTTGACAACCCTTTCAGTAAAGAAAGTTTTCCTAATAGCCAATCTAAACCTCCCCTGGTGCAACTTGAAGCTGTTTTCTCTTGTCGTATCACCTGTTACTTGGGAGAAGAGACCAACCCCCACCTTGCTACAACTTCCTTTCAGTTAGTTGTAGGGAGCGATGAGGTCTCCCCTCAGCCTCCATTTCTCCAGGCATTCAGTCTGAGGATGAGAAGGTCAGTGGGGGGTGGCTGTCCTCAGCTATCTCTTGCCTCAATTATCGAATGGGTGGGTGAAGATGAAGACAGAACAGCCCTCACAGCAGGCAGAGAGTAGAAACAGATCAACAAAGAAGGCAAATGCCACATCCCTGCAAACATTCAAGATGGAGAGAGAGCTCTTCCTTTAGAGAAGCGGACAACTTCAGTTCTGACAGGAAGAAGTTTTGGCAAGACTGGCCAATAAACAATTGAAAAAACAATAAAACCCAATAAAACTGAATGAAAAAGCCAATAAAACCCAATAAAAAAATCAAGAAAAAAAAACAATTGAAAAAACAAAAAAATCCTCTCCTCTCTTATTGGGCATTTTTGAGACTGCATGCGGACTCCTGTGTCCTGTTCTGGTCTCCCCAGAGCAGGAAAGACACTGACACATGCAGCGCAGGTCCAGCCCAGCACCTTCAAGATGATGAGGGGCCATGGCACAGGGCATACAAGGGCAGAATGAGGGAACTGCCACTGTGCAGCTGGCAGAAGAGAAACCTCAGGGCTAGATCTCACTGCTTATATGCCACAACACTGAACTTATTTTCCTGACCCAATACTACCTTGAAAATCATCCTGGTTAGCTCCCACATGCATTTCACTACTGCTAGTTTTGGTATCCAGAACAGCAAGGACCTTGTATAAAAAAAAATAGAGACCTTGACTTCCCTCAGCTTGCATCCCTACTCTCTTTGGCAGGATACAAGACATGGGCTCATCTCTCGTACCTGCTTCCTGAGTCTTATTATCAAAGAAGTATGAGAGCAATCAACTGTGAGTGTTCTTTGCCAATGTGCACAGAAGCAGCATCACATCTCTAGTTCATTAGATGTGTGAGAAAAAGGCTTCATCTTAATGGTAGGAATAAAAGACGGAAGTAGAGGTTTCCTGTGACAACGGGTTCTACAGAAAGAAATACCTCTGTGAGCTCCTGAGCTCCTCTGGCTCTAAGGTCTTTAAGCCCACAGACAGTAGGGAGCGGGCCATGGTGTCAACTCCCTTTTTACACCTTGGTTTCTAATCAACAGCACTACTTGCCTTGCTCCCACCTGGAGCCACAGAGCAAACCAGCCGATGGCCAGCATACGTTACTGGAACCCAGGGCTTGCAGCAAAGCAGGGAACCCACTTGTCCTGGTTTAAGCGACACAGGACTAATTTATCTTCTAATGCCTGGGAAAACTGCATTTTTAGAAGACTCTAGTGTCTGAATTTGTGAAAATATTTCCTTTATAGCCAGCTATGGCATGTGGGTGTCAAGGTCTCGGTGTTTTCGAGCTCGCCAGGTGCAGGGATGAGGAGGGGCGAGGCCTGGGCACTTGACTCAAGCTGGCCAACAGGATTATTTCATACTGTAAAAGTCAGGTTGAATATAAATTAGAAAGATTTAGGATCTCATGGGAGGTTTGGAGCATGCATCTGTATTAGTTGCAAATTTGATCTAACTCCTATTTACTTCAGACACAATCAGGAGCAATGGCACAACTTTAATCAGAATCAGGCAGTCTGGATCAGGTCTTGAGACATACAGAGCCTGACTCCTTCCAAATATGTCTGTAGTAAACACTGCAATTCACAGGTGCAGTTCAACACAGGAGACTTGGGACGTGTTTACAGGAGGCACTGGAGCATGTTACTCCTCAGGGAAGAGCATCCAGGTCTGGCCTCAGAACTGCAAGCAACATTGCTGCGGCAATTAAGGGACCGCAGGATGCCAGACCATATGTGCAAAAGGTTCCTCCCAACCGTAAGCAGTTCTACAGTTGTTGAAACTGTCCTAAAAGAGCAGGAGCTGCGCTACGCCTTGTTAGCTTGCACCTCTCTGTCCTATGCTCCATCACACACTACACGCTGGTGGCAACATTGCTTCAGGTTTCTCACCGAGCTGTGCAGAAAAAGGTGTCATCAACTCCGTACAGGAGGAGACACAAGTATTGCCACGAGTGATGCTGACTGCCAACTTTTATGGTGATTTCGTACAGCTCATCTAAGGTACTCATGGCATCGGAAACAGTGTTGGAATTTGGTTGGGCCGAGTCACATGCAACCATGGGTTTCCCTCATCCTTTTCTTCAGCAGTTCCCAGTTACGGAGCTTGGAACCATCAGGGAGCGTTCATGAAGGCAGGAGCTGCAGGAAGAGCCTCAACGTCTGCCATTCTGGGTTCACACACATGCTCTGCACTGCAAAGACTCCCTGCACTTGGAAGCGCTTACCTTGGCTGCTTCTGCACAATTGTCAGTGAAGGAAACTCAGTGAAATGAAGCACAATATAACAGAATTGCATGTATTCAAGTACCAGCCACAAAGACAGCAACCAGTGAATGGCCATAGTTTAACAAGACAGAATGGCCCAAAACGTTAAACAGATGAACTTCCCTTTCACTGATACCTTTGCCTCTACACTTCTGCCAATCCAAGGGCTAAGGGCAAATTAGATGCTGCGAAAAGGTGAAACGAACAACAGGTGGAAAAGAGCTGCCACACAGGATCAAACAAAAAGTCCTTTTGTTCCCTTTTTTGTCTGCAGCAGTAACCAGGAGTAAGGGAATGAGAGTAAGATACATATGTATACTGTACACGTTGAGCCTTCCCTACCATTTATTCTCCCCACTGAGTGGGCCAGAAACTTTCTGCACTACCAGCTTAATTCAAACTGCAATGGCTGATCATCACCCTGGAATCTGTCTGCCTTCAATTTCTCTAGTCCCGCTTCAAAGATATTTCTGTCATTGGTCTTGACAACCACTCTGGGAATGTACTGTTTGCTCAATATTTCTTTTTGTTTAAGCCTTCAATCCATTCCTGTCAGTGTTGTCTGGCTTTAGCTGTCTCCTGTACTTACCACTACACCTGTCTTGAAAGGGAGGTCATGGACCAGCCATGTCACATCTGCCGCATGCATTAAGTTGTGACAAGGATTTTTGTGTTGCCTGTAGCCAACCTCCAGAGTTTCCACAATGGACACGAGGGCAGAAGTGAGGACCTGAGGAAAACAGCACAGAATTACAAACAAAATAATCACCTTTAATGGCTAGCGTTTGGAGGGGAGCATTTTGATCAGAGGTCCCAAACAACAGTTTCTACTTCACAAATAATTAACACTGGCACGCAGAGGTCACAAGCCTCTCTCTGCTCCTCTCAAAACCCACTGGAATATATCTCTGACTTACTACTCACAGTCAAGATTTTCTAAGGAAATAATTCTGACCAATAACATTCTTCAAACACTTCTCATCAGGCACGGGCAATTCCTGAGAACTGGTACAGGAGCCAGAGATCTGTAAACCCTTTCTAGCCAAAGTGAGTGGGGACCACTGGAGAATGGAAGTGTCAATAGCGGAAGGGACAGTTGAGTATTTGGGTGAGATGGTCAGGATCTGAGCACAATGTTTCTGCTATTCATATTTAAGCCTATTCAAAGTTGGAGAAGAAGATACATCGCGTCTGTGTCTGCAAAACTCTGTAAGAATCCAGTCTCTCCTTTTTTGCCTGCATGCTTGATAGTCCTATAAATCTCAGGAGAATGATACCATTGTTCCCACAGGATCAAATGCAGTATCTCCCATGGGGACGCCTCTCTGGAACCCCACCTATTTCATGGTGCCCTACTGCAATTAAATGCACTGCTCAAATTACACTTAGTCCTGCTTACTGCAAAAAAAAGATTATTTTAACCTTCTAGGGAAACTAAAGCCTTCGAATAGTGCTAAAATTGCATTTTTGAATGGAGCAGGATGGGAGGGAAGTTCAACACAAACTGAGATGGAAGAGACCTATCTACTGACCTTGAAACAGTTGATCACATCACAACTGGTACAAAGTTCATAGAAAATGAATTTCAGCACGTGATCCCCACGGGTGTCATTTCGTGCAAATACATCAAAGGACCACTTGTCCACCTGCTGCAAGAGTGGCGAGAAAAGACAGTTGTCACTCTATAGTGTCCTTGCACATTTTACTGCCTCTAGTACATAAGTTTCTGAGGCAACAGGCTGGAACGCTGTGGGAACATGTCCCCTCCCACCTTAGTGCTGCTGGTGTGCAGTTCACCACTGCCTCACAGCCAAGCAACAACACTTGTCCCCAGCCACCCTTTGCTCTGCACCCAAACCACAGCCCACAGCAACCTCCCCGGTTGCTGCCTGGGCCAGAGACCAGGATGTCCCAGTGCCTCTCTGCTGCCGCGGGCAGGGCCGGCACTGACAGCCCTGCCATGGCTCCCCAGCAGCGGGAGTCCCCACCACCTGGGGCAGAGCCTGACTGAGGGGGCCAGGAGGCCACCCTGTCCCACGTGCACCCCCAGTCCCTCAGGATTTCTCCTTTGTCGGCCAATACAGCAGCTGGACCCACGCTGAGCAAGAGGGGCTGAGGCAGGCTGGGGGTTGTGTCAGCCGCCATCTTGCACCCAGGCCCGACCAATCGCCACCCGTTGAAAGGAAGGGCTGCCTGCGGTTACCCCAAAATAACTTCAACCAAGTAATTTTTCAGCCATGTGGAAGATGCATGTAGTCAGGGAGGGCAAACTTCTAATCACCACCTTACTGCACCACTTCGTGCACCTTCATTCACCATAATGAATGTGGACGGCCCTGCACATGGCAGTGCTCTATCTTCTTGCCTTACTTTTTTCCATATTTCACATAAAATAATCACTTTGTTCTCCATGCTATTTTTGTGGTTTTGTTTACTTAACTAATGGGTATTTTTCTATGTTTTTATATTAATATCTGAGATTTATTTTTTTTAAAATGTTCTGCAGTTTTTAATATTGTGAGACTTTCATTAAATTTATGTCCAATCAACACCTTTGTAGTCTTTTCTCTTTCCTATTGTTTTTACAGAAGCTTCCAAGTGAGAGATCATAATCCCAAATAGTGTTATAATTCTTACTGTTATGATCCTTACTGCATATGATTCGGTTTTTCTAAAATTTAGGACAAGAACTTCAGAAAAAAAATTTACTCCAAACACAAAGTGAGACTGCCATCCAGAAGAAATTAGTTACAAACCTCAGATCCTTGACAGTACTTCATTTATGCCTTTCCCCAACAGAAATCCCAGAATGATTGTTTTTTTTAGTGACACGCTTGTCTCCACAAATTCAGTTTTGTTCTTTAGGAAGCTGGGCTATACCGAACAAATAGAGCCGAGCTACCAGCTACCACAGGCGCTGCTCACCTCTGATGTTACTTCCAGACATAAAATATCATACCGCCTGGGTAAAGTTTATCCATCTCAAGAAGTCTCACTGCACATAAGCCGAGAACTGCCTGTTATTGTCATGAAATGCAGAATGACTAACAAATTACCACTACTGTGGTAATGATATAACAGCTGGTGGTACTTAAGTAAAATATTACCTCTGAGTAATGGAAGAACTGTAGAGCTGAGTTTTCATTGCTATTTGTTAGCTATGCACTGAGAAAGAAAATTCCTTTAGGAAAATCCCAACTGAGACTTTTCCAAGAGCTTCTGTTCCATAGCAGCTCTCACCTTCCTCTTTCTCATAAATACAGGCAGTGTTAGCTCTGAAAAAAAAACATAGATGTCAACCAGTTAGTTTTCCTAGAACAGGCTGATGATGTCAGTCCAATATTTTTATTGCCTTAAGAGGTACAGAAAATTTCAAGCAGAAAAAATAATAAATCTAATAATCTATTCAGAAAAGCAAGAAGCCACAATTACCCATCAGTATCATTGAGATGCCTCTATAATGCAAAATCTATAGCAGTAAGAGCAATGCCAGACTGCACTCTCCTCAATGAACTGAGTATGAGCTATAAACACTCCCATGCATCTTCTGGGGATTATCTCATTACTGCAAGAGATAACGGCCAATATTTCGTACCTTTTTCTTTTTTTGAAATGATACTGAACAGTAAGTTACCCACTAAAACTAATACGAAATCATTCACTTGATAGGGCTGGATTGTTCCTTGTAGCTTAGCCTGTGTTCCCTACAGTATATTTTTTCTATAATGGCACGTCTGTTGGAGCTGAGGAGCAATACGTAATTACAAGCTGTATTTTTATAATTTTGAGCCTCTGGATACTGTGTTAGTGATGAGATTTTCTTTGAGCACCATCCTTTTATCGTCCTTTCAAAAAGAATCTCTTCCCCCCAACTTCCACAGAGAACCTTAATTATTAAGAGTACAAGTAGCAAATGCTGTTTATTTAAATAAGCAGAACTGAATCGTAACAAAGGTTAAGAGGGAGCATGGCCTGAGCACAGTAAGAGAGATCTTTAATTTTTTTTTCTCTCACACTAAATTTGCCTGTGCTCTTGGACAAGTCTTTGACCTGTCTTTCTAGGGTATTGCAGTGTTTGTTTAGCAGCAAGACCGTGCTAACAGAAGAAGCCTTAACTCGATTTTTCTCATTTTTAACCTTCAGCAACCAACCTGCCACACCCGGGGCTGAAACAGTCCCGGGCCTCATTTTGCGCTGCCATTAATTAACCTGCACCACTTCGCGCTGGAAGGCGGCATCCCGAGGATGTGCTGCCCTCTGCCCTTCAGGCTGGGGGGTACTTTGAGAGGAGATTTTCCTCAGAAAACACGACGACCCGAAGAAGGAGGCACCGTCATCGCCGCGGCTGGCAGCCGCAGCGGTGCCCGCAGGGGCGCTGAGGGGAGGCGGGAAGGCCTCAAGCCGCGGCCCAGCGGGCTGCCCCGGCCCGGCCGCCTCCACTTGCCCGGTCTCGATGTTTTCTTTTTTTTGTGGCCGCGGGATAAAACGAAGTCGATTTTCCTGGGAGTCCCTTCGAGGAAGCCAGCTTTCCCGGGGAGCTCCCGGCGGAGCGGCGCGGGGGAGGGACGACGACAACGCCTCCCGCCGACACTCCGCTGCCCGCGACCGAGGGTTCCTCCTGAGGGGACGGGCCGAAGCCAAACCCCGCCCCGACGGCGCAGGGGAGGGAGGGAGGCGCTGCGGAAGCGCAGGCGGCCGGGGCCGCGTTCCTGTCGGACCCTCAGGCGGCGGGAGGGCGGAGCGAGAGGCCGGTTGCACGGCGGCATTCTCCAGAGCGGCCATCGCTGGGGGCTCCATGGAGAAGCGGGGCCCGGTGCTGCACATCGTGGTGGTGGGCTTCCACCACAAGAAGGGCTGCCAGGTGAGGGTGAGGGGGGCGGGTGGGGGAGGGCGCGGGTGCCTGCCCGCCTCCTCACCTGTCTGGCGGCTTCCCCCTCGCCTGCCGCCTCTCCCCTCAGCCTTGCGGCGGGGTGGCCAGGCGGAGAAGGCTGGAGCCCCTGCGGGAGGAGGCGCTTCTGAGGGGGGAGGGGGGGGGGCATTGCTTTACCTCAACGGGCCGGTGTGAAACGGGCGAAGCGCGTTGGGGCCGCTGTTGGCCGCGCTCCCCCCACTCCCCGCGGAGGGACCGGGGCGGGGGTTCCCTCAGCCCGGGGCGGGGGCTGCCCGGCCGGGGCCGTGACTCAGCCCTCGCCGGGCGGTTAATGTTTTATCGAGCTGCCTACGTGACTGCGACCGGCCCGGCCCCGCCGCTCCCGCCGGGGGCCGAGGCGGAGCGGGGCCGGCAGGGAGAACCCCACGCCGTCCCCCCTCCTTTTCCTTGGGGGGGGGGACAGCGCGAATCGTGGCAGCCCTGTCTCCTGCGAGCCGTGCGTCTGTAATGCGTTCAGGCAGAGGATTGAGAGAAAAACGAATCATTTTTTTTAATGCACCTTCTGTTCCTGCTATCTCAGCGTTGAACTCTCACAGGTACAGCTTGCACACGCCAGGCCTGACGGCCCCAGGGTGTAAGTCCACCCTTCATTTTAAGTTTTCTTTGCCTGTCTCTTCCCTTGTTTCATAAATGCTTGACTGCTTCGCGTGGCCTTTATGGTAGAAAAATTTTATGTATGTTGTGTATTTCATAGGTGTTTCATGCTCTGATTTTTTTTTTTTATTTTACTTTTGTTTTTTAAACCCTTTAAACAGGAGATGCAGCTGCACAGCTGGGCTGCACACACAGTTACTTCGCTGTGACAAGAGCAGATAGATGCAATGTGGGACTTGCAGTGAGTCTTTATGTGGAGCGTCCTTAGTCTTTACAAAAATTGCCAAAACAGCGATGAATTTGGTGGTTGCTGTTACGCGAGAATTGGTCTGACGTGAATGCGTTTCATACAGGGTACCAGAGAGTTAAATTACTCTTTGTTAATGCTTCAGGAAACAAAACAAGCACAGCATGGTAACATGTAAAACAATTCCTCATACCAACAGTGGCTGAAGCAAAGTGCAATAGCTCATTGTAGGCATTCTTCCATCCCTCTTTCTGAAAGATCTGCATGGTTTTGTAATGCATCCTTTCTCCTCAGGGTGTCTAGGGGATGTTTGCGGGATCAGTTCCTATGAAGTAATTAGATCATCTAGGTTGCAAGGCTTGCAATATTTATCAGTCACTTTCTTGTCAAAGACGGTTAGGAGATGAGCGTTAGTTGGGTGTCTGTAGGAGGAAGAGCGTGTTTTTACCCTCACCTTGTTGTTGGCCTCTTGGAAAAGACACAGGTTGAAGACAAAAGCAGAGGTGGCTTTTGTTGTTTCTGTTCTTCTTTTGGGGCCTTTTCTTGTAACATTATGCATTGTTGGTGCAAAGAAAAAAACAACAAAACAAATGCAACAAAACTATAAATTAGTAGCAGTGGATTTTATCTTGCTGCCAATAAAATATTTGTAGAAGTACATTTTCAAGTGTTGTCAAAAACTGATTGGAATACCTCTGAACCAAAGTATTCTTTATGTCAAGAAATGAACTGGAGAAGTTGGAGAGAATGTGGCTGGGGAAGGGGATGGTGTAGCTGTGTCACAGGCAGAAGAACTGCAGGAATAGAATGGCAGCTGGTAGACCCACAAACACCCAGGCATCCTTTGTAAGGGAAATCTAACTAGAAATCTAATTTTAAGTATATTTTACCTCTGACTTAGCAAATTTGTTACTGAACTATAAAAATAGTTTCCTAAAAGAACTGGAGGCAGGGAACTGCACAGCTATATCCTCATGAGTTTGCCATCAGTAGTATGGGAGGCTCCAGAGAATTAGTGAAGGAAAGAATTAATTAACAACATGAAGCTAAGTAGACTGAGTCCTATGGGCATTCACTAAAGATAGATCATGCCTGACTGACCTGCATCTTTTGTAAGAATAAATGATTGATTTACTTTCTCTGTAAAAGAAACGGAGTAGCTCGAATCCACCTGGAACTTGATAATGGATCACACAGTGCTACAAAAAAAAAAAAAGTGGGTTGTTTTTTTTTTAAGGTGGAGATAGTGGAGGATTAGTACAAGAGCTGGTACTTGGGTGAGGAACAGTACGAAGGAGAGGAAGCAGCAACAGATTTGTGTCAGAAGAGGAGCTGCTGATTTGAAAGGTGCTTGCAAGGGGTGTTTCTCAAGACTAAATTTGAGCCCATGTAAGTGGCACTGGCATCGTTTACACATTAAAATCTAACTATGATGAGCAAACTTGAGGAATCAGTGTTATGAAGGAAGACTTGGAGTGTCATGCAAGAGCTGGATGATGTAGGAATGCTGGAATGATAGAAATGGGGTGCATTATGAAGTCATGCAATAGGAATGAATAATAACAGTATAGAGGCTTGGGAATTAACAAGAGGAGACCTCTGGAAGAGAAAAGGAACTGCATATGATCATGGTTAAGTCACAGAAGTAGTGTGATTTAGGGGCGAGAGTGGCAATAAATGTAGTCCTATATAGTGTAATAATATGTTTATCAATGTATAAAAATTCTGATCCACTGTTCAGGAAAATTGATCTGGATTCTGTCTGTCGCTTCCAGGAATGGATGAGATAGTCCTTGGGCAGTCTGTTTTCAAGGAGGATGTAGAAGAGCTTGGCTAGGCAGGCTAACAAAATGGATTTTGAGGCTGTCTTCATATGAAGACTGTAAGCCATCTGTGGGAATACAGGAACATTCTCCCCTTATCCTCTCCTGCGTCTTTACAACTGGAAAGCAGAGACGGTCCTGTGGTGAGCTGAAACAGGGAACTGAGGTGACCAATAAGCTTTGTTTTGGTGGGTTGTTTTGAGGTGGTTGGTTCACGGGTTCTGTTTGCTGAGTGGACATTTGCAGAAGACAGCTACACGGGCCCAAGGAGACTAGTATGGGCGTGGAAAGAGTGTCTATTGAAAGTGTCAGCCTGGGACTTCTCTTTTTGGTTGTCACATTTGGGAGTGACATTTGAAGTATTCATTGAACCACTGCATTACGTGCAATTGTATTCCAGGAGACCGTTGGAAAGTGAAAAATAAGGAGGAAAAACCAACCATTTAATGTAAAAGACAGTGTTGGCACAAGAACAAGTGGATATGGACTGTCTGTGGACACGCCGTAGATTGCGTATGAGAAACTACTAATTGCAGAAAAGCAAAGTTCCAAAGCAGTTTTCAAATGGCAGTAATTCAGAGTGAATTTGGGGAACTTACAAATTAGACATGATACAGCTAGCCTGCCTGTTGTAACAGGAATTTTCCTGAGAAGATTCCTTTTGGGTTCTGGGTTTCCATCTCTTGTTTTCTCAAATAATCTTACTAAGCAGGGCATACGGAGTTAGAATTTATTGGTGCTAGTTGTTCTCATTTGCTGACTTTCCCTCTGAAGCTGCTATATGGAAGGTGATAGAAATATACATGTGGTGTAAAGCTGATGTGTACAGAAGTGTGTAACTTGAAACTGAGCTCTGACGTGGATTCTCTGGGATTGCTGTTGGTAAGGGACATAATTGGATTTTTACACATTCTTAGACAAGTATTATTCTGGTTAGATCCTGTTGTCTGAAGTGTACAGCTCTTCCTGTTGATTAACGTACAGTATAAGAAGTGTTTAGCCTATAAAGCAAGGACTTTTATGTGCCATTTGGAAATGTGTAGGAACATCTTTTTCTTGCATGGACTTTGAAAACAATCCATGTATGTTTGTTTATAAAAGAGAGAGTCAAGGAATTGGTCTGTTTCCATGTGCCTTTTGACTGATAGCAGGAAGCACGATGGTTGTTCCGTGTGCTGCTTCCAAGGGCCCACTGTTGGACTGTGGGTCTTCTTGCTGGGTGAAGTAGGACTATGTAAGAGACAAAGTGAATGTTTAACATACGTACATTGTTTAGTCTGAGGATGCAGTTTCCCATGCAATTGTTAAAAACTTGGAGTTGCCGCTCACTGTTAGGAAGACTTTGTGCTGTGTGAAAGCAGCATGTTGCATTTTCCAACTGAAAGTCCTGAACACATTGGAAAGAGTTTTCTCTAGCAAGTATGGATTAAGGTCTTGGAGAAGCTGTAGGCTTTTGTTGCTTACATGAGCAGATTGCCAGCCTGCTGCTTCAGGCCTCTTAGTTACTGACTTGGACTGTGATACCAATGAGATGTTCAAAAAGTGCTGGTTGCTGTATCTCTTTGCCAAGGAGGTAGCTACAACAGAGTGCTCAGAGAACGGGGCAAGAAGCTGGGCTGGGAACTAGGTCCAGCTAGTATTTAACATCCTCTCAACAGGCCCCTTAAAGAAGGGAATGACAATTGGGTTTCTTTGCTTTCTACGTACTGGCTGACTTATTATGGAAACCCTCCTCAGTGTGTAATTAAATAGCAAATGTCCCAAAATGGGCAGAGCTCACGGGTAGAGTTCATTCGATCATGATTTTCATTCATCTGAAATGAAATGACAAACATTTCATTAGTATTCCCAAAAAAATTGCTTTTTTGGTACCTGTTTGCTACTGATAAAAGGAGTAGCCTAAGGAGAAGGGAACAGCAAACATAGCCCTATCATATGTAGTTGCTCATATTTGTGTCCATTAATGCAAAACACACAGTTTTGTTGTGGTAGGAGTTTCTACACGCTTCTTGGGTTCTACAGGACTCAAGTCATGAAAGCAGTGGGACATAAATTGATAATAAGAGAAGCCTGCCACAGACATGGTGTGGTCTGTTTTGGAATATCTGGAGCTGGTTGACTCATTAGTTACTGCAGCAGGTTACTAGTCCAGCTCCCTGGCTTTTGTTACATTCTGTTGATCACCTGCTTCGGTATAGGATGGTAAGATTTGGATTTTGGGGCTGTTTGTGCCTTTCTTCTGCAGCAGCTGATAACAAATTCATCAGCGGTTTTCAGGAGCTGTAGTGGTTAGTGGCTTATGATTTCAGAGCAAATAAAGGGAAAGGGTGTTTTTTCTTCAGAATCATGAAACGCTTCTTCTCATTACAAGTGAGCAATAAAGCATTTAATTTGCCTTACAACAGTCTAAATTTTGAAAGCATAAATGGTGTGGAAAGTCCTTATCTATCTTATGATAGAGGTCTTTAGCAAAAATGTAACCTGAACAGAGCTTGACTAGTAGATGCAAGTTGTGTGTTGAAAAATACACAGAGAGACCTTCGCTTTATGGTGAAGGTGGAACACTGAGGGTCATGAGGTGTAGGTCTCCACTAGTGATCGTGTGTGCCACGATCCGTGTTTTATCTCTGTCTCCAAGCTGTATTTACATGGGGAGACAGAGAGATAATAGTCTCTGAGGGTGTAGGAAGGCTTAAAATATCACGAGTGCTCTAAAAATTGTTCATTTTGAAGGCAAAGTTAAAATGAGAACTGATTTGTTTGAAAAGGAGAGGAAGAAAAGTTTCAGCAAAGCTGGAAAAACTTTCTGGCAAAAGAGTTACGCAGAAATCCCTGTAAGCTCCCTGGCTGGTTGTTGGAGGAAGTAGATGGTCCCTTTACTACTGTACTACCTGACGTGGCACAAGAATCCCCATCTCCTCTTGATGCTGTGAGGCTTTGAGTCTATTACATTGGGGTAAACCTCAGGCCCTGTGTCCCCACCAGGCAGCCTATACATAATCTCACCTCACCTGGGGCAAGGCCCAGTTTTTCTATGCTCAGTGTCCTGAGCAGTTCTGCAGATCCTCCTTGACCTTGTCCAGTGGGTGACCACTGTCTCACGTACCCTCTCAAGGGCTTGACTGTCTTCCAAACCGTTCTTGACTTAAACATACGCATTTCCAACTGTGTTGTGGAAAAGAAGAGGAGCGTGGGTAGTGGGGAAAAGTGCTGTGTGTGTCCTGGACTGCTCACATGGCTGGTCACTTTTGTTTGCTTGGGACCATTGTTCCGTAAAATAACAGCAGCTGATCTTGACCCCCTTCTCCGTACACCGGTGGACAACGACCTTTCAAACTTGGTGTCACAGGCGCGGGGTGGATTGTTGTAAACAAAGGTATACTCCTGTGGAATCCCAACATTTGTCCTAAAGATCTTCACAGTACTTTGCCTTTTTCAGGTAAAGGTGATGCTTGCTTTCTCCCAAGTAGTGTCTGAGTTGCCTGTCTGTATGGGTGTGTGTTTGTGTGGACCGTGTTTAAAGACCAGTCTCCCTGTCTTGCCTGACCATAGGTTTTCTTCCTGGCATGCAAAGGAAACGTAAGCTCAGGAAAGAAAGAGCTGAGACCTTACTTCTCTAGACGAGCCTGAATATGATCTTTGAGGGGAAAGAATGGCCTTTAAGACTTCTTCCCTTCCTGAATTGGATATTAAAAAGAAATTCTTCACTGTGAGGGTGGTGAGGCAGTGGAAGAGGCTGCCCAGGGAGGTTGCGGATGCCCCGTCCCTGGGAGTGTTCAAGGCCAGGCTGGATGGGGCTTTGAGCAACCTGGTCTAGTGGGAGGTGTCCCTGCCCAAGGCACGGGAATTGGAATTAGATGATCTTTAAGGTCCCTTCCAAGCTGAACCATTCTACGATCCTATGATTCTATGTCCTCCTCCTATCATTTGAGAGCTTCAAGTACTTGAGCTCCAGAAGGTAACGCTTGCTGTGATCTGCAGAAATCAGCACCTAACAGGGCCTGAACAATCCGTGCACGTGGCCTTTTTCACTTATGCCTGGGGAGCGTGTGAGGGCTGACGGGGAACGTCTCCAAGCAGAATTGTTGGCAAGTTAGACTTGACTTTGTTTGCAGAATTGGGAGGTGTCTGAGGAACAAGCAGGTTTAGTGTGCCCTTTTTATCAAGTCTTTTGAGAACTGCCTACGTTTCCACGTCGCCTGCACCCTCAATTGTAGCACTTGTTTCCAAGAGGGAAATACTGAAGTCGCTCTCTTCAGTAGGTACCATGGGCAGCCTTTCAGAAGACATCTTTCTTTTCTTTTAAGGGGGACAATTCTAGCCTGTCTCAGTCCCTGTTTGCTGTCTTTCTTCTAAGACTCTGCCTTACTCGAGAACTACTTTTTCCTCCTCTTGATCTCTGCCAACCCAGTAATTGCTGTGATTCTGTTACATGGTTAAGAGTGTCAAGCACCCCTAAGTGAAGCATATGCTTCGTAGGCTTTAAAGTCCTTGTGTCTTTGTTTTCGGGGAGCACTATAGGCAGGTATTACACAATGGGTAATCTTCTCTAGCGATTAAACAAGATCTTGTTAAAGGAACAACAGAAACAAAAAATAACTTGAAGAGGAACTAGGCTGGAATCAAGCTGAAGGGCTTTGTTCCTGGCTGTGTTGCTGATAACCTGTAAACATTAGCACAATTCCTTTGTTTTTGTTCCCTTCTGTAGTAGTATTATTTAAGCACTTTAAAGAACCATTAGGAGCATGAAATCTCTCCATTAAGTTAATCATAGCATACATTGAGTATCAAAGATTAGCCTGTTGTCTAAGATATATGGAATTGCTTACGTTCAACCGGTTGAAACTTTGAAAGGAGCTTCTAGCTTTCATTAGAAAGAGTGCTCAAATTAGCATGGAATGCTAATTGCTTTAAATACACAATGCATGGCTGAGTACACAGTGTAATTGCTATCTCGCACTTCTGTAAACAATGCCACAGATTCTGATCTCATGTGTAGAATTAACGGTGGATTCCGCTCTTTGCATGTCTATGTAATCTACTTCTTTAGTATTTTGTGTTCATTGTTGAAGAAAAACTCCCAGGTGTGGTGGATTTTTGGTTGGTTGTTTTGTTTCTTTGTTTAGTATTTTCAAGCTTTAAAAAGTGCTATGCTTTGATAATCTTGCAGTTGCTTCCTTGAAGTCCCAGACAGGAAGTAAAGTATTTCTTTGAAGGATTCCATACTGGATATTTTCTCCGTAGTTACCCTGATGTGTCAATTGAGAAAAGGTTCCTAAATACCTATTTGCGGTTACATAACACTTCCCATAATCATCATCGTTAACTTTCACATTATGATATGTCTGTTCTTTGTATGTGTCATAACATCTAAGTAGTTATTTAAACATTCCATACCAGGAATTTTGACCTTTCTCTTGAATAAATAAACAAATGAATGGTAAATCAGTAAAATATGTATTTCTGTGCCTCTGTCGCACCTTTCATCTGCCTATTTCAGAATGCTTTCGAATAGTAACTCATGCTCTCAGCACTTGTATAAAGGTGGCAAAGTAACTTACGTACATATATAGTTGAGGGAGGTTCAAAGCTGTAAAATCACTGAACAGAGGTCACTCAAGCTGGAGTAAATTGGAACTTGCAAGTCTCAACTTTATATTCCGTCCTAATATTGCCTTATTTTGTGATATGTGTCTAATTTTGGTAATCTGTCCCATAGCTTGTACATGGTGCTGAATTATTACACCTAGGCAGAGGTGTTGTTTCTAAAAGTGCTCTCAGAAAGTTGTGGGTACGAGACGTGACATCAAGTTCCTTGCCTGTTCTGGTGTGCTGGGGGGTAGGGCACGGGGCACCCTGCTTCATTGGGGTTACCTAGAGCAGAGCATGTTCTTTACTTCATGATGTTACGGTGTTTGGGTAGCTTCTCTGCCTCATGCTTGGGAGTGAGCTGGATTTGTCTGCTCAGGAGTAAATCTCATGTTGAAACTTGTAAGGAAGGAGCATGTTCGCTAAGAGCCATATTGGGACCATCAGTAGTGAAAGAACCTGAATGCTTGTTGGCTCCTAAGACGAGGTGATTGCTTGCCTGGACTGCATCAGTTCAGCAATGTCTGCTATACAAATTACGCACAATGGCTGTTTCCAAAGTGATGAGTAGATGCGCTTGAAAGCGTGCCTACAGTCCGGTCCTCCATTTTTCCCAGGAAAAGGAGGATTCACTGTAGCATTTGACAGCTCCCTGCCAGCCTGCATGGCCTTCGTCCCATTGGGAACCAGGGAACCTTGGAGCAAGAGCTGGGGAAAGGGTGCCTGTCCGAGTCTTGCGTGTGGTGATGTCTGTGTGCTGTCCTGGGGGAGAGGAAATGCCACCAGTCCCTGTAGCCGGGTGTGCCCATTAAGAGCGGATGGGCGCAGCAGGTTGTGTGGGTGTAAAATTGGCTTCTGATGACCCCAGTCTATACTTGTCGTTTTGTTGGGCAGACGCCAGTTAGGAGTAGAGCTGAGGGTTGCCCTCTCTGGTATCTTGTGTCTTCTTAAGAGTTCATCCTGTATGAATTCTAACTTACCTTCTGTAAGACCACAAAGTCTTGTCTTCAGGGCACAGAGTTCCCTGGCAAGTCCCCTAGGCTGGCATGGTTGCAATAGTATTATGTTCCTCCTCTTGGAGAAGTGCGGGGGTTTTTTTGTTGTCACTCACAACAAAAGTTGTTTGTTGTTACTTACAGCAAAAGTTCCAAAGCACAGGATTTATGTCTGACATGAACCATGTGACTATAAAAATAAAGTGTTAAGTAATTGGAAAAAGTGTCTAAAATGCATATTAGCATGAATTTGAAAACAAATAAAAAGGTTTTAATGTTTCAGGTTATTTTTTCTTTTAAGTGCCTAAGAGACAAAACTTTACTGACCTAGTCAGAGTTTTTGAAGGAAACTTGAACGGTTATATTGTGCATCTGTAGCAATACAAATGGTGTCTTAGAACTTGTGTAAGTGGGTGATCCATAACTTTAGTGATATGGGAGCGTGAGGAAGTTCCAGTTTCAGGAACTGGAAGGATATGTAATGGATTTTAAAATATATTTGCAAAAATATGTATCATGCATATTTATTCGACATATACATATTTATATAAATATGCAACTGTATTATATATAGTTATTATACATATAGATATAAATATAACAGATATTTTAAAATCTGTCGTTAGAGGTCACCATATTACTGCATAGGCATTGTTACATGGATGGACTTTTCAACTTGTAGATCCTGATCTGTTGGTTCTGTCATACAACAATGGGGAAAGCTTGTCATTTAAATCTGATTAAATTGTGATTTAAATAGTAAATTGTTCTCAGTGCTGAAAGACTAACAATGTTCTTAGAGTTTCATTTGGCTGCAAGCTGCAGTTGTTATGGTGATTTAGATAAAATCATTGGTGTGCTGGTTTTCTCTGGATCTGGCTATGCTAGGACTAGTATGCCAAGAAAGCTTTTAAAAACTTTTTAAAATCCCTACTTCAAGTAAAGAACAAACACTCAATGCTCAACATCCTTCTGCTTTTTTGTTCTTATTTTCTTTCTTAAATGAGAGAAGAAGAATTGGTATCCTCAAAATGAAATGGGTGTAAAATTATTTGTGAAGGGGAAAGTTGTTGTAAATGGGAATGTAATGAGGTTTTTTTTTGCCGGTCTCCTCTTCCTCATTTGAAGCAATTATTCTACCTATTGGTGCAATACAAGCAATGGGGGAGATCATCAAAGCAATAGTTCAGAGAATGGAGTGGGTTTGCTCCCTTTAAGTTATATCCCGCAACTTACTGAAGGCATCCTTGTCTTTAACATAATAGTCACTCTAAATATTTCAGATTTTTTGTAGAGATTTGAGATTAAATCTTCTCTCCATTGAACCAATGGAAAAACTTATTTGGCTCCAGAATTTTTTTCGTTTCTAGTCTGAAGAGAAACATTCCAAAATACCCATGTTAAAAAGGGGAGCTTATATTGTGACTGTGCTGAGTAAGAGGGGTTAACTTGTACGTGGAGTAGTTCAAAGATGTGACAGTAGATGGAGCAGGCAGGATGGGGAGTTTATACTGATTTGCCAGCATATTTTAAGTTATCGCTGTTTAGTGTTCCACTGAGGATCTTACTCTTGCCGTGATTGCAAACACTTAACACTTTTCACAGATAACACTCTTCACAAACAACCTTACCTGTGTATAAAGTTCACCAAAAATTAATGCCAACTACCCGTTTAATGTTTGAGTGTGATAGTTTAGGTGGACATGCACATATATTTTGGAAATTTTTATCAATGTCTTTTTTTAAACTCTCTCCTGATTGCGTGCTTGTAATTTAGTAGAAGACAGTATCAATGCGTTTCTTAAAGAAATACTATCATTTAGTTAGCTCCTAAATGTAGGAACTGAAGTACATTTTTCCTTGCCTGCACTCATTTTTTCTTACTGTGAGTTAATGAATGTCTAGTAAATTTATTCTGGCTCGGAAGTCCCTTTAAAGACAAGGAACCAAAACAGATTGCTTGGACTTTTTTTTTTATTGCACAAACAAGATAGGACTGTGTACCAGTAGGTGCTTTGCATCCAAACTGCGAGATTCAGTACAAACTGCATATAAAGGGTTAGTTAATGCAGCAGAATTGCAGAAAAATAAAAATGTCACTTACAGAAATTCAGTTGTACTTCATTTTAGGGAATTTTTAAAAATTATATTTTATTTTCACTTGATAATCCACAAGAGTTGAAATACTTTGTGTAGTGAAGAGCACAGTTACTTATTTCTCCACTAAATCATAACACAATATTCTGTATTGATTTTAGTTCTGAAATTCATCAAGAGCTATCTGCTTACAGAACAAGACAATCTGAACAGGCAGAAAGCATTGCTGTCAAAACCTCTTGACAGGCATAATATTTCCAGCTGTAGTGAAGATACCTGACACTTGGAAGAGTCAGAAGTTAGTGGAGATTCTAGTTCATGTTTTATGTAGTTTATCCAGAAGTCTCTGAGGAGTTCAGCTTTGAATTTGAATTTCATTTTATCGAGGAGTCTTTTCTTAATTCACTTGAGGAGACAAAAAACTGTAAAATATGTTCCAACAGTCAGCTGTGAAAACCTGCATGTATTTTTTTTTGTTCCTGTTGACTACAGAGCTTTATTAATAGACTTTATTTCTCATATTTGCAGGCATTTTTTGTAATGCATATATGTGTTAATGGCAAACAGGGAAATTGAAGTGCATGTTTATACATGCATATATGTATGGATTTAGGTAAAAATCCATTGTATTTAAATAAAAAATGAGCTCCTCTTTCTTCATTCTCTGAAGAGGGAGGGGAAAAAAAGAAAGGGGAAAAAAAAAAGAGACGTGAGACAGGTCTCTTGCAGTCGTGTCCTCATGTCATGGTCGGTCTTGGGTTTAAAGTGGAAGATGAGAAAAAAATAACTTTTTTTTTTAAGTTGCCTTAACTAGGAACACTATACTGTACATATTACACACACAGGCTGAGAGAAGAATTTTACTGAGGCTCCAGATGTTGAAATACTTGGAAGTGATTGAACTGAAATTCTCTCTACCCCATTATTATCACATTTGTACGTGTGCACTGCTCAGCTTCAAGATTTTCAAGAACTGTGGGGTTTTGGCTTTTTTTTTTTTCCCAAAGGCTACTCAATGTTCTTATAATACTTTGGTTTTGAAATGATGTTTTTTCTATGCAAAGGATTCCTAACTGCAACTGATGCAAGTCTGCAAACTGAGCTGCAGAAATCAAGCAGGATGTCTAGAAGATGGGGAACAGTTAGGGTGAGTTTCATCTGCATTAATTCAGTCATCTGCAAGTTAGACTTAGAAGTTTAAGCTAGTGCTCTTCAGAGACGATGGAAAGAAACAGATCAGATGAATCATCTCTGCAGGTGTCTTTTTTTCTCTGACTATGCAGAATGCTTAGGAAAACTGGCTCAGTGATCCTTTATGATATCTAGTCAGATGACATGAATCCCACCTGCAGTGAGTACTTGTGAAAAAGTTTTGACTTAACTCTTTGAAATTAAATCACTGGGAACTCTTAAGTCAGAGGAGAGTTAGGAGGAAGCTCTCCAGGGCATTGCATGCTGTCTTTGCCGTTGGATTATCCTTTTTCTTTTTCCTGATTTTCTTGTTGCTTCTACCCTTTCAGTTTCTGCAATATGAGACGGTACTTCTGCAAGCAGCAATCTGTTAAACTACACAAATGTGATTTCTCCTCAGAAACTTCCTACATGGATCCTCTTGGGGAGGGGGAGAAATAATATGTCATAATGTAAATCAGGTCTATCATGAAGTATATATGTAAAATAGATGATTTAAGGTTACTTAAGCAATCTTAATTTAGCTTTATCTGAGTTATTGTGATTTTTCTCTTACTTATACTCTCTTATACTCTCTATATTAGAACATGTATTTTTGAAAGAAGCCGACTAATACAAAACAAGATTATCATCAGTGTCACTAACGCCTGTTCAGTTTGTTGAATTTGGAACAGTCAGAGCCTGCAGAAATCCCTGTTGCTGGGAGTATCTGATTGCAGCTGAGGTGTTGACAGCATATTGTGAGCTGGAACAAAGTAGTTCTTCAGCAAATTTCACACTGTCAAAAGAATACAGGAGCCAGATGTCTTAGCTTTATTCCGGACTTGAAAAAGGAGTATTCCTTAATGAATACATGTTTTTCATATAGCTTGAATTGTCCTACCCTTTTTTCCTTTAAATATATCTTCTAATTCATTATTTTGGTTGGAATGTAATTCTGTGCTTGGAAACAACGATGTCTTATATCCTCAATTACAGTATTTCCCTGTCAGGAATGATGATTTGAAGGTAGTCACTGAAATACAAGGGACCCAGGTTTCCTCTGTATTCGATGGAATGAAGCTCCTGCAGAGGGCGAATCGAACCCCTCTCTATTGGCCATGCCATGAACTAAAATACCTGATTCAGGACATTTGTGTAGAGGCTCTCTGTCAGTATCTATGTTTTAAAACTTAGGAACTGTGCTTTATTTATTGCTAAGGTTACTCCTCCTGCAAGAATCCAGTAATAGTTGTGTAAACAGTTTTTTGAGCCAGACAGTTTGAATCTGGACAGCATTGAATTTTATGGTACAGTCCTCTTCTGTGTTGCAAATATTTACATGAAGCTTCTAACATTTTTTTTTTTTTTTTTTTTTTTAATAATCTGTGGTTTGAAAAGGATAGCAGGGAACTCTCAGGATTTATGTGTGTACTAAATGGCAGGCAGTTTCTCAGCTCCTTGTATGGATGCCAGTTCCAGTGTTTGTCTCCTTTGGAGGTCGGATGCTCTTCTGTTTTGCTAAATGCTGTGTTTTGTTTAAAAGGCTGTATGGATTCCTGGTAACTAACTACAAGTCAACATCTGGATTCCCTCCTCCTCCTGCCAAAATTAATCCTTTTTCTGTTGTGTGTCTCTTTTTCCACCCTCTTAATTATTCTTTGTGGGTTACTTACCTTTAGCTCAGGACTTCGGTCGTTCACCAGACCTTTATTTTTTTGTGTGTGGATATTTTCAAGATCTCTTTTATAATGCGAGGAATAAGAATACTTGAAATTGATACAGGAAGTAGCAAGTCTGATTCCTCTTGGGGTTTTCTTGTCCTTCATGCTTTTTTCCAAGTTGGCAACAGTTGTAGAAAGAGTGACACCATGTGTTAAGGTGAAGAATTTCACTTTTCTTGATTTATTTCCTATTTCTTCTTTAGTACTCTCATTCTTTACAGCATTTATATTTAATCGTCCATCAAATGTTAAGATTTTCTGTATGCTTGCTTCGTCATGCTTTTTTATTTTTCATGTATGCATACATGGAAAATTTCCATGTATACATTTTACAGCTTGCTAGTTTATTGTTATATGTCCTTCAAGAGAAGTTGCAGTATCTTTAAACAATTTCTTTTACTAAAAATTTGTGTTTAGATTTTTTTCAGTAACTTAAAAAAATGCACGTTTGGAAAAAAGAGTTGGTGAAAGTGCTGGAAACCCAGAGGTGTCTCCACAGGAAAAGAATATGAAAAGACAGTAGTGTGAAGATGCTCATTATGAAGATCTGTGGTAGACTTGTAGTGCAGTGTGAGGAGTAGAAAGGTTGTCCCTATTACTAGGAAGAAGAGGTAAATGGCAAATAAATGAATGGTGAAATTGAAAGGCAGGATTTCTTGGGGGAAGGAAAAGGAGGTACCTTAGGCCAGTGTGTAGCACGCATTGCAGTCAAGGGCATAAAAATATTTAAAAGCAGTATTTTGCTGTTAGTACAGTTTCTGAGATTATTCAGCACCGATTAGGGTAAAATAGAGGCTTGCATGTGTTAGAGTGTTACCTAGTCATGAGCACTTGAGGGGCTGAGAAGCCAAATCTGATTTCAGGATGCTGCACCTGCAGTGTCAGCAGGGGTCAATGGGCTGCTGGCTACGTGCATACAGGGGAGAAGGTATTTGGCTGCTGAGCAATGTATTCTGGTTGAACATCTGCTTCATATTTCTCTTGAGGAAAAGGTACTAGGCTGGATGGAAGCACTGTAGAAGCCAAATCTGCCCAGGGCCTATCAGTTAGACCACACGTGAGTCAGTCTATGGGTGCTTTGGAGGATGAGACAAGGAATGCTAGTAGGAAGAAAAGCTTTGTTTCATGCCATTGTTAAAGAAAAGATGCTAGGCTGAAGCACAGAGGCTTGCTTGTTTGGTAACAGTAATATATTCTCTCTTTGCCTCCCCTCTATGTTTATTTGTTTGTTTAGGTGGAATTTTCCTATCCTCCCCTAAAACGTGGAGAAGGACATGACAGCCAGAGTTTACCAGAGGAATGGAAATACTTGCCATTTCTCGCGTTACCAGATGGTGCTCACAACTATCAGGAAGGTAAGAAACAAGAGAGGAAGTTGTATGTACTACTTCAGCTGCAGGCAAAAGAAAAATCCAGATACCTAAACAGTTGATCAACAATTTTTTTCACTATTAGACTTCCTGTACTTTTTGTTTAAGCTGCAAAATACACTGGCAATGATATGCTGCTTCAGAGTTCAAAATGAAAGTAGATCATATAGGTGTACCTCCTACGTGAAGAAGTCAGATGTCAATAAAAGTTACATATCACTTGTGTGTACTCCTAGCACAAAAAAAAAAAAAGGCTACTGGCTTTCTCAGAAGTTCTTTGAAGGGGAAAAAAGCTCTTGAGTAAAACCTCATCCAGTTTTGAGGTAAGGGAAAAATTAAATTCCAAAATTCAGTTTTGTAATGTATGTAGTCATTATGGTTTTATTTTTTATCCTCCGCTAATTTAGAGATTCTTAGAATGACATACAAGTCATTCAATGACTGTAAAATGACATATTTTGGAAATGTAACGGGCAGGCACAAGAGCTTTAGTGTATTTGTCAGCAGAATGAAGACAGAATGAATCCTTTGCCACATAGTTACCAGCAAGTTCACTGCAGTTATTTTTGTGTGTGTAGTATTGTATTTATTTCTTTGTTTATTTGACAGCAGTTCAGTTCATCATTGTGACATTTATATACATGTTCAGTTGTTTCATCTTTTTTTCTGAACAGCAGTAAACAAGGAAGTCACTTAAAAGAGCAAAATCACAGAAACCCTTTAATAAGATTTTTTTTTTAACTTGATGCACTTAGTTTCCTAATTCTCCAGCTTCCAGAGACCTCATTTGGAAGCAAAGGAAGTGATATCAAAATAATCCCCTTACCAGCAGCAATAAGAGTTTCTCTGACTGTGCATGACTTTTATTCAATTTCTGTGTTGTTAAATGCATAACGAGCAGTAGGCTGCATTCAAAGCCAGGAAAATCATTTGCAGCTGCACTTACCTGTTCCCTCTTGGCTCATTACCATCCCAATTAATGCTTAACTTTGAGCATTTTCATTGCTGCAGTAAAAGATTATCAATATGTATTTTTTTGGTAAGGAAAAAAAAAAAAATTGGTAACAAAACTGATGTATATCCTTGGATTTTGCAGGCAAAAATACACATGAACTTGAAACAGGCAAATATGTTTCAGATAATAGTTATGTTACGTTTACTGTAACTTTATTAGATATCTATTTTTGAGTTTTAGACTAATTCCCCACTAAAGTGATAGTTGTATTTTTGCAAAGAGGATGTCTTGGTACAGGAAATAGCCTTCAAGGCTTTCTAAACCCTAGGTGATCACCATAATATAAATATACTTGTTCAAGGGAATAAGCCTTCTTACAGACAGTCCCTCTTTCTGTTGGACTTAATGAACAAAAGAGACAATCCCATATGCATTTTGTTACTATAAAGCAAATAAAAAATTAGTAGTTGGTTTCAAAAGAGATTTCACTCATGTTTTGAAATGCAGTCATAGTGTCTTCTCCTTTACTTAGGATTTAGCAACTTTTTTTGCAGTATCAGCAAGTGAGTGTGTATACACTGTGTGTATATGTATGTGTGTATGTATCTCAAGCCATAAAAGCCTTTCTTTTGTCATGCTTTATAGATATTTTTTTCTTTAATGTCACACTTGCATAGAGACAGTAATTATTTTGTGTGAGACTAGGATTCAGAATCCTTTTTCTTTGTATAGTGGTGCTGCTGCATTGATATCTACCGTGGTAGTGGTAGCAGCTACTCTAATCTTTCAACTGTGTATACCACCTTGGTGGTTTTTTTTTCCCTGTCTTCATTGCATTTCCCCAATGGCAACACACTCCAACTGTACACTTTGCCTCGTAGTCACTTGTCTTTGCTCTTCCATACTGAATTCGGAAAGCAGCGTGCCTGTAGGTTTCAGTGGTGCTTCTCTGCTGTTGAAAGCTTCTTCTGAGAACCTGTCAGCGGGCTTATAGGAGCTTGGTCGGGCTAAACGTGAGGTTGTTGTCAGAGTATCCATATCAGCACAGCTGGAGCTTCTTCCACAAAGCATCTTTCAATTTGGAAACTAATTTGGGTGCAGGAGTAGCTTTATAGATGACTCTTTTCTTCCTTCTTTTTTTTTTTTCTAAAGTCTTAGAAAACAAGTGTAACAGCATTTTCAGCAGTAAACCTTTTATAAATAAGTAATGCTGAAAATAAAAATACTGAGCTCTTGTTAGTGACTTATGGAACAGTCTTTTCTTTTTCATAGATACCGTTTTTTTCCATCTGCCGCCGAGATGTGGGGATCGAACCACAGTATATGGCGTCTCTTGCTATAGGCAGATTGAAGCGAAGGTAACTTTCCAAATTGTGAATTATATTAATGAAATAATAGACTTGATGCATTAATGACTCTAAAATTCACTGGCTTGCATTACACCAACAGTCAAACTGTGTGATCAGCTTACATTAAAAATCTATTAAAATGTGCACAGTAGGTAGCTACAGAACTTGAGAATTATTTCTTTCCCTTACATCAGCAAGCATATTGTGATCTTTTGAAATGTTCAAGGCAATTGAAAAATATGTTTTGGTTCTTGAGACCTAATACAGGTATCAGCACCAAGTAGCAAAGTGATGCTTACAGTCTGTCAGGCAGCCAAGTCATGTTTCCTCTTGGGTGGAAAAAGTTGAAATTTCTCCAGTGTGTGACCATGAAGAATTTTAGAGTATTTCCTGGGATCTGACCATGCAATTGTAGCAATGTTTCTCTTCACGTACCTCCTTTGCCAAAAGTACATTTGCAGAGTAGACCAGAATCTTCCCACTCATTGTAGCTGCTTACTGAACTGAACTTTTAGCAGTAAAGCTGAAAATTTGATGAGACCTACAGTCTGCACCTGATCACACTGAGGAAATCACATACTTATCTACTAGAATCTGCTAGTAGTAGTTACTACTTTCCTAAAGTAATAACGATAGTATGATCTGGGCACTTAAAATTGAGAAGTTATTACAAATTCCTTTAAAAATTACTCCCCTTTTCCAGTGAAATGCCAAGAATCTGGAATGCCATTTGAGTTTTAAATGAGTCTTGTGTTCAGAAGACGTAAGTTATGTACTCTGTTTTAGTGTTAATCATACCTCGATTATATTTCAAGTTCCTGTTTATACTATAGGAGAAATTTTAAATGTGCAGATTTTAATTCCATTTTTTTAAACTAAATCCATGTTGATTTAGTTCACTCATTATCTTTGCAGCCAGCCTTCACTGTATTCTGTGATTTAGAGTCTTGCTCTATTTAACTATGCAACAACTTGGCTTTATTGTGCTCTTGATTCCAGTTTATGCTGTTTAGTAACCAATTAAGAAGATAAATAGATGTTTAAAATGAACTCATTGGGACAAGTAGACTATAAAACAATGTGTTTCATATGACAGCTCTAGCACTCTTTCCATCTGCCCTTGATGTGTGGGCTGCGGTCCGCACACTTGCTGTTTTGTACAATTAATGAATACTTGGCTGTATTTCTTTCTAGGTCTGCTGTTAAATGCGGTGGGACCATTTGGTCTGGCTGAGAATGTAGTTGATTTCTGCAGATGATACCTCCTTTATTTTATGGGTTGCTCAAAGAAAATCCTCAAGTATAAAGCAAACAATTTCTAGGCAAAGACTTTTCAACATGGTCCATTTGCACAGATGACGTTACAGAAGAATGAGTGGTGTGTTGTGGCTTCTCTTCCATTACGTTGCCATGAGTTAAAATGCCATTGCCTTTTCCAGGGCTATTGCCTTTTTCTCATGCTAGTGTCTTTTAAACAGTCCTCTGCCTCTCCACGGCTGTATTTCGATCTTTGCTGGCCACAGTGAGATGAGAACACAACTCTGAAATAACAGTGTTATGAGCGTTTTTACTAGGTAAGGGCATACCGTTACATGGTTTGGATATTCCACCATTGAAGGCAGTCAGTTTTAGGATTTTGTTTAAATTGGGGGGTGGTAAGTGGCCGCTGGACCCGTGAAAGAATTCTTTTTGAAATTGTGTGTGGATAAAAATACTGTAATACTTCTGTTTCTTAGGCATTAAAGGTACGGCAAGCAGACATCACCCGAGAAACGGTACAGAAAAGTGTCTGTGTTCTCAGTCAGCTGGTAAGAATGTTTCTTTAACTCCCAAAACACTTTCAAATAACATATTAAACATATGATTTGTTTTCCATATTCTTGTTTGGAACTTTTGGCTCCAAACATCTCTCTTTAAATCATTGCAGAGGACAACAAAATACTGAAGTAAAATTGAATCGGAAGGCTACGGCATTTGAGTTAACGGCCTTGAATTGGTATCTCCTTGTAGCAGTAATTGTAAAAGTGGCCGCCTGTTGTCAGGTACCAGGATATCTGTTTGCACTTTTGATCATTCTTAAGTGCTACTAACTTTATTCCATATAGTAGGATTGAGAGGTTTGGCCATTGGAGAGAGTGCTATTGACAATTATAAAGAGAATTTAAGATAATCACACACACAGCGTACTCTTGTTTTGAAAGAACATCTTTTATTTCTACCTATTTAGCAAAAGCTACTGGTCGCCAGGCAGGGAACAGAAATTCTTTCTGTGCTTAAAGCTGAAGAAATAACTCTTGCTGGAGCTGCACGAGCAGTGTTAAAGCAGGAAAGTTTTCCAGAAAGATGTTCATTGATGGTATGGTACATGGATATGTAAAGAAAACAGAATTATCATTTAAAATGAGGACAGGAGTTAGCAACTAAGGAGTGCCCCTCCATGAATTCTGTGTGTAATAATGTGTCTATATTGCAAGATAAGAATGGGAGAGTGACTAAGTAAGTTTACTTCACTTGCTTTTGTGTTTGTTTTTCTTCCAAGCCTTTGTATGGGTTACTTCAGGCAAAGCTGCAACTTATTACACATGCGTATTTTGAAGAAAAAGACTTCTCGCAAATTTCAATTCTAAAGGTAACTTTTAAGTGATAGCCGCACAAAACAAAACTTTCAGTGTAAGGCTATGGACTTTAGTGGTTTTAATTAATGCTCAGCTATTCCATTTGCATAGGTTACGCAGTTATTCAGCTCTTGTAATAACTTAACATGAACTAAATGAACTACCCTCATCTTACAGAGGGTCAACTTTCTGATTTGTAATGAACTACAAGAATGAGCGTGATTGTCAGCCTGTGTCTCCAGTGACTCCATTAGTAAAATTTTACTTTCTTTCTGCAATAAGACTTTGAAATCCTTGAAATAAAATTTATTCCAGATTTTGTGTGACCATGTGCCATTAACAGCTTCTGGGGTTTTTTGCCTTTGTTCTAACTTACAGGAACTTTACGATCATATGAATAGTTCCTTGGGCAGTACTTTGCTAGAAGGGTCACAAGTTTATCTTGGTAAGTGACTTTTTTTGTACAAGCGTCAGAGATAATGTTGCGCTAATCAACACATTCCCTTCCTGAGCTAATTTGTTTATGTGTGTTAACAGATGAAGCACCAGAGGTCTGTGTGCCTGCACAGTATTCTGTTATGCGTTTCTTTATTACTGGATTCAAATTAATGTCAAATGAATGTAGTGTTGCTTTCATAATAGGAGTTAGTTGTAGGTTGAAAACGATGTTACCGCTTAACCTAAGAGCCTGTCAAGCAACTGCTTGGCTGCTTTTGGGAAACAGTACCTTCTTAATTTTTAGATGGAACTATTTCAAGGTGTGGAGTGCTCAAGCTTTCATCTACCTGTTATTTGGAATATCTCCCATTTGATTCTGACTCCTCCCTCTGTTTTCTGAATGCACAGTGTAGTATTTCCTTTGGTGTTTCCATAATGCTGTGTGGCAGCCAACAGGAGTAACTCAGAGGGTGACTATTCAAATTATTATTGTCTCCATTGTAGATTTAACTCTTTCTCCTGCTCAAAAGAAATAATTTGATATGAGTTCTGCTATTGAAACAACCAGGTTCACATAGAACGCATAATGGGTGTCTCCCTCCTCCTGAGAAGTGGTGACAAGAAGTAAATTAGTATCTGTACTAGCTACTAAACTGTAATAATTGCTCTCTTTTTGGTGTCTCAGGTCTCTCTCCTAGGGATCTTGTTCTTCACTTTAGACACAAGGTAGGCGTTCTCTGCTGAATATATAAAGTACAGTCCTTATTTTGTGGAGTAAAATGCTTTGTGAGGAACTGAAAAATAAACATGTCTAGATATATATGAGCTAGGAATAAGAAGGCTTTTTCACAAGTACTCCTGGTTACAGCCTCCTGATTTCCCTTCCCCTTCTGCCTACATGACTAGAATGAAAGTATGTTCTAGACTGAGAAGTTTTGTCTGTCCGATGGATTCCCTGGAGATTTCTAGGTTTGTGTGACATTTCTTGAGTCCAGTCCAAAAGTGCAAACAGTATCTCAGTCATGGTCTTGTTTCTGTTTCCTGCTTCTTGTCAGATAGAGGAATATTGCTAAAGTCGCAACTTGGAGCATTTTTCCCTGTATCTTGTAATTTTTGCAGCTTCTGCCATCTTAGAACCTGAGGGGACTTGCACCTCTCCTCCTTTTTCCTAATGACTATTGAAACTGAGTGTGTATCCTATAGCTAAGGCACAAATAGCATTTGGAATCTTTTATTAACTGAGAAGCATCAAGGAAAAAAATTTGAGAATCTGGATTTCGTAGTGTATTTGCGCCTGCTCAGTAGATTTTGGAGGTAGATTTCATTTTTGTTTAACTTCAGATGTCTCCCAATCATGCCGCAGAAGCGTCTGTGTTTTTTCTTTGTAGAGAGTCTGGACAGCCACTTCTGATCTAGATGTCTCATCTGTAGATGCCTAAAATTAGTGAGATGAATGCTATTCTTAGTATTTTGCCAGATTCTCTTTCATATTTCTTTGGAGGACCTCTTTTATGCAGTTTACTGTTTTTTAAAATTCTGGAGTTACACAACATGCTATTTCAGATAAGCTTTGTATGATTCAAATTACACAATTCTTGTTTGTGAAGGTTTTTCTTTGTGCATTTCAGATGCTATTTTAAAATGAGTGCTCAGGTGGAGAAAGGGTATTGGAACACTGTTTTTCACTGGTCAAATGTATTTGATCATTTGAGAGTTATGCAGTGATTAGCACAAGATCTTGAATAAGAGATTATGCTTGTATGGCACTTTTGATAAATGGCACTGGTTAACTCACCATGGTTTTGCTTTTTGTGTTTTTTCAGGTCTTGATCCTTTTTAAATTGATTCTTCTAGAGAAAAAGGTAATGTTTTGTAGGCTGAGGCAGGTAATTGAAATAGAAATGCAATTGTTAAATTTTTTTCATATGAAGTTATGTAGATTATACTAGTGAAAAACAAAGTAAAATCAACTGAAATAAAAGTATCTGAAGTCATATCAACAACTTTGCATCCATGTATAAATTGGGAAATTATGCTAAAAGTAACTGCTGTGTGCTGACGTATAAATTTTTCTCCACTTCTGTCCACACTCCACCTTATTGATAGCTGTCCCAGCCAAAATAAAATGTGATTCAGTGTGAGCAGAGAAACTTAACATATTAGAACAGATAGGAAAGGATATACATAATGTGAACAGGTACCCGTGCGAAGGAACCAATAGGAAATGCTTGTACCTAAAAGGGAGCGTACAGCTTTACAGGGATTCAGTAAGTAGAACTTCTGGTTTTAGGCATACCAAAGGAAATGAGTGCTAGGAGTATCCTTCGGACCTGGATTGCATGGACACCTGCAGGAGACAATGTGAAGAGCCGTATCTGTTAGGTCAGGCTGAACTCAGGTTATAAATTAGTAAAAACTGTTGAATTCTAGACTCAGTGTTTTCTTTGGGCTACCTTACTGTTTGTCGTGGTTTCATCTGGGATAGAGTTAATTTTCCTAGTGGTAGCTGTGTTTTGGATTTAGTACGAGAAAAATGTTGATAACACATACAGTTTTAGTTTTTGCTAGGTACTGTATATATTAAGGATTTTTTTTCAGCTTCCCATAGAAGCTGAGTGGGAGCGTAGACAGGACAAGCTGGCCAAAGGAATATTGCATCCATAGACATCACACTACGTATATAAATGGGGATTGGCCGGGAGACAGGGATCTGTGATTGCTGCTCGGGACGGTCTGGGCAATCAATCACCAGGTGGCAAACAATTGCATTGCATCACTCATTTTGTATATTGTTTTACCATTATTATTATTTCCTCTTCTGTTATTGTTCTATTAAACTGTCTTTATCTCAACGCATGAGGTTTTTTCTTTTTTTTTTTCCCCTCTTCTCACTATCCTACTGGTCGGGGGAGGGGAATGAGTGAATAGCTATGTTGTCCTAGTTGCCTGCTGGGGTTAAACCATGAACTGCCTCAGAAGAACTTCAGTGGAATATGCAAAATGTACAAGCAGATGTGCAATAGTAGATATGTGTGTTTTTCTTCTCTGTATATATTAGTACCCTGGAACAAGAACTTTCAGTGAAATGACTATGTATCAGCTCCTAGACAAGTTTATGCAGGGATTATTTTTTTGTTTGCTTTTTTAAAAATTTTTTGTTTAAAGTTTTGTTTCAGTTTCCTAAATTTCACTTTTTCTTCAGTGAACCTGCCGTGTTAAAACCCAGCTTCTTCACAGTGCTGAGAAGGAATATTAGAATTTCCTCTTAGCTGCAACTGGAAAGTCAGTAGGACTTAATCTATAAGATATCAAAACAATTGCGGGCTCTTTGATTTCGGTTGGTTTTTTTTTAAAGTTTATATTAAAGACCTAGGTATCTTTTGTGAGGCAGTAAATATGGCTTTTAAAAATAGAAGTAGCAGCTTCTGCAAAGTTTTTGCATTTGTCACTTAATTCAGCAAGCTAGATATACCTTGACAGTTCTAAGTATTTATTGATGAGAATAAATGCAGTTTCTGCATTAGAGAGCCATATGCTAAAGAGTGCTATATTAAAGGCTATGCAAAAGGTATACTTGAGAAAATATGATTACGGCATAGTAGGAGTACATATGTAGAAATTTATGTAATCAAGATTTGATAAGCAAGCCTTTTCCCAAAAATAATTTAATGCGTTCTGAAAGTCTACAGTGATTGTTATTTTTTTTTAAACCATAAGTGGAAAAAATATTTACCAGTTCAGATTTTGTAAATTATCTCTACTGATCTGCTTAAAAACTTATGATAGCATTTCATCAGGTCAGTTGAGCATTTAGGCATATGTAAACAAAATACTGAGCCACAGTTCTTTTCGAAGCTGCTCAAACCACAAGATGTAATTGCACAGGAAGAGGGGAGAGGGAGGGTTTCCCAAGCATGTTCATATGACTCAAACATATGAAATTGTTTTAAAAATAACTGGCTGCTTATTGAATAAACCTGCAGGTTGCTTTGTTTTGGTTTTTTGCTAAGCTCAAACAGGAAGACAACACTTACAGTTTCAAAAGGAAGAGTTTTGGTTTTCTGGCACTGCCTGTTTTCTGGCAGGTGTTAAGGTTCCAGAATAACTGTGGGAATCTGTATGTTCAAAGACTTAAATATAATATGCAAGAAGCCACTAGTAATGTCCGTTTTCCTTGAGCTGAAAAATGCCACAGACTGATTTCCTTTAATCCTCAGCAATTTGATTGATGCCTTTCCACAGGCTAAAGGAATTTTTTTTTTTTTCCACCTCTCAGCTGTTATTAAGCTGGACAACTACTTCCAGATGGTGATCATTTGACTTTCTGCTGCCAGGACCACCCAATTTGCTGATGTAAATGTTGTAGGTCATATAGCACGGTTGGGAGGGGTAAGGAAGTGTGCACCCACGTAGACAGAAAGATGGCAGAGGGACTTGATGGAACAAATATAGAAAAGTACTTGGCCTAAGTAAGCGATATACCCAAACAAAACCCTAGACTGAAATAGATTTCTTGAAAACAAGGTACTTCTTTATAGATTTTATTATTTCTGTAGGCTTAAAAATAAGTTTGGCTAGCAATACATGATATCTGAGAATCTAAATCTGTAGGGCTGTCGTAGGGTTTCTGTTGTAGTTCCTTGCTGTTATATCCTGCATCTTTCATCTGTGCCCTATAGAGCAGCATCTTAAAGGAAGACTATTCCCATTGGAGTCAGATGAAATACTTTCCTTGGATGAGCTGCTTTTTCTTCTTACCATGCTTTTTCTGTGGCTGTTGCAATTTGAGTTCACCTCTCTTGAACACAGAAAAAAGAAAAATTGTGCAAGATAATATACATAGTCTATTTCTAGATGAAGTACCATTAAATATTGCTTGGTATGTGTTAGGACTGCATAGGTCTTTCTCTTGCTTCCATCAATTTACTAGCTTGTAGACTTGTAAATACAAGTGGAAGATGAGTTATTATTCATCAGTCACTTCTGAAGTATCTTCCTAGCTTACAGCAGAAGCCTTTTATTAAGTCTTAAGCCCGCAAACTTGCACTTTTAATTTCTTCGTATACCTATTAAATTGGCCTGCAAAGCCATCAAGCTGGATCATTCTGTATTCCTTTGCATTGTTGATTCCTTGTAATGCTCATGTATTTTTTTACTGGTATTGTGCTGCTTGAGGATGTAAGAATGGCATTGTTAAACAAGTTGACTTTCATGGGGGTTTTTTAGTTTTGTGTTGGGTGGTGGGTTTTGGGTTTTTTTTCCTTTCCTCCCCCCTGAAAGCCTGTCTCAGAGGAACTCCAGTAGTAATATTCAGTCTGCCTTGTGTTTCTTTTTTCATTGCTAGCCTTTGACACCCCCGTTTTGAATTCCTAAGTAATCTACTAATCCCAGTCTCTCTGATTTAATTAAGGAGATTCTGGTTTCCCATGTTATGCCTTAAGTGCTTTACCAAAGTTTTTATCAGTCATGTCTTCTGCTTCCAAACAAAATCTTCTTTTTTTTTCTTTTTTTTTAGCATAGGAAGATACCTGTAATAAATGCATGTTGCATTTATCCTGTTTTTCATTTATCTGCGTATCTTTAATATATTTTCTTAGAAGAGATGTTTTTGCGTGGGTTTTTGTCAGAATTTTGGAATGGAGGTTATTTGGCCTCTGATTTATAACAGAGATTTTTAAAGTACTACAAATGAACAAGAATTTATGTGGCGTGCCAGGAACAACTTTTTTGTGTCAGTCATTCAGTAACTGGATCAATTCGGGGAAAATACCTGAATGACTGACAGAAAAATCTGAATGATTGGCAAGTATATATTATGTACACGTATGTGTGTGTATATAACATATGTATTGCAAATAGTATAAAATATAAGGATACAATAGAAATATTAAAATAGTTACTTTGAACTGTTGTGAGAGCTTTTTTTGGTAAGCAGACTTTCTAAAATAACATAAAAAGCAGTGCCTTGAATAGTTTGCATGCTATCTTTGTCATGCTTAAGTTTAACTTTATTTTTCTCATTCTCTCCTCCCTAATTCCCCTTTTCTCTCTTGCACACTCTCTTCCCACCACCCCCCTCCCTTCTGCCACCAGGTGCTGTTTTATATTTCTCCAGTAAATAGATTGGTGGGAGCTCTGATGACTGTCCTGTCACTCTTTCCTGGTAAGAAGAGAAGTTTGGACTTCTTTCTATATGCTTTCTGGTGATAACTGAGACTGGCTATACTGTTTCATTTGGAAAAATACTTACGTGACAATAGAGTTCTGTTGGTATGTTGCCTGAAAAATGGGTGATTTTATGCACGTTCCATGTACTATGCACACATCTCCTAATACTTTCTACTTGCATTCTACGAGTTATTTCTTATGCTTAATTGGAGCCACTGGATTTTCTGTGTTGCCTGTGGGTAATGTAGATGGGATGCTTAAGAAGTCACACATTCCTGTCAAGTTCCTTAAAAACAAAAATACAAACCTCTCTCTTCCTTCTACATGCGCTCTTCAAAAAAAGAAAAGTAAAAAAAAAAAAACCACAAACAAACAAAACCAAAACCCCTAACCTTGCTAATTCTTAACTTCTGACCAGTCTTCTTGAAGCTAAAACTTTCTTTAGGAAAGTGTGGGGTTTGGGTTATTTTTAACACACCCCACACCCTCGTTCCCCCATAGTGGTGTTTTGAAATAAGTGATTTCTGCTGTGCAGACAAGAGCACGTTGTTCATTTTCTTTAACAAAAGTCACTTAAATTTCTATTGAGATGCTGATACTCACGTGTGCTATTACTTTCCAGGTATGATTGAACACGGTCTTACTGACTGTTCACAGTATAGACCAAGAAAGAGTATATCAGAAGATGCTGGCTTGCAGGAAAATACACCACGGTTATCTGACTCTGTGTCTGCTGCTGAAACTTCAAATACAAACTTGGGAATGGGAGAGGGAGGCAGGAAGATGGCAGGAAACCATTCAGTGGAAGGTCAAAAAGCAAACGTGCCTTTTTCCCAGTCAGAGAAGACTTGGAATGGAGCTCAGTCCTCCAATGGTACTGTGCAGCGCTTGAAAGTTCCTTCCCGCACTTCTCCAGCATCCTCTGAAAGTGACTGGGAGACCTTAGATCCTAGCATTTTGGAGGAGTCTAATTTGAAAGAAGGAGAACGTGAAAATATAGCATCAGAACAGGCTGAAAATCTTGCGAGCGAAGGCATGAGCTCAGAAAGCCTTCCAATCACTGTGCAGCCCCAAGCAAATACAGGACACATGGTGCTTGTTCCAGGACTGATATCTGGGTTGGAAGAGGACCAGTATGGTATGCCGTTGGCTATTTTTACAAAGGTAAACACGTTGTTCATGCTACCTGTTAACTCATAAAGACATCTGTTTTTCAGAAGTGGCTAATAATTTTGGTTACCCAACTCCAAATGGACAGTAGGTACTACAAAACATGTAAGTACAGTCTTTGGCCAGTGACTGTGTTCCCAGGCAGGTGGAAAGTGTGAGTGCGCGTCTGAGAGGGGTGTGTGCACGCACACATGCATTCCACTTTTCTTTCAAATGTATACTTGCATACTATTTGCAGTTGTACTTCATAGTAACCTGCAACCCCGCTGTGGTTAAAAAATGGTACGTATCAGTAACTGCTGCTCTCTTTTACTCCGAAGAATTGTTGATCTAACCTATATGGGGCAAGATCAGAGTACTTAAGAAGGGTTTAGATACCTTAATATAAACTAAGATTCAGAAAGCTGTATCTTAGCTGAAATGAAAGCCTATGTTTTTCTCTCTTAATTTTTATATATATATAAATATATATGTATTTATAAATGTCTATGTGTGTATATATGCACAAAATGTGTACCTAAATGTGTGTATGTATACATATACATAGACAATTTTTTTTAATATATTTTTATATATATATACATATAACTTCACCCTTCTTTACATGATAACTTTTCCTGGTTGTCTGTGGTTCTTTCCGAGGGCATGGTGCTGAGCTGCTGAATTTTAAGCTCGTGCTGATGCCTAACTGAACTCCCGGTATTCCAGAGTTTCTCTAAGGACTTTGATGGGCACTGTCAGATAACAAACAATACATTTACTAGGGCTGGTTTCCCATAAAAAACAGGGAAAATGCATCACTTTTAAAGAGACTTTTGTCAGTAAAAGAAGTGATGTAATACATTTTTTTTGGTTTGGTTTTAATGTAATAGTCTTTTAGATGAACCACTGCCCAGAAAGTAGAAGATTCAGACTTATTTCCTCAAGCTGATGAGGTTCAAAGTGGCATTTCTTCCTTTGGAGGTGCTTATTTGCATTTCCTTGCAGAATGTTGTATTTGATGATTGTGTTTGAGCCTTGCACAATAGCTTTCATTGGAAATGGTACGCTATGTGGGCCCAAGTGAGCAGCTCCAATGTCGTTGCCCTGTATTGCCTCACATCACTGTTAGAAGTGCTTTTTCAACAAGGATCTGCAGTCTGGTGTTTGTCCTTATGGTCTGACTAATCAAAAGAATTGGCTGTAAATTGTATTCAGTCTAGTTCTATTGAAAACACTGGATTGGAAGCAAGAAAAAAATAATTGATAAGAGGGCCTAGGAGTGCAAATTTAGTTTGCTACTAAGCTCATAAAATGGAAAAGTAAACAATTTTAAGGAAGCTGACAGTTTCTACGTGTTTACCTTCTGTTCCACAGTGGCACTTTTCATTTGAATTCATCCAATGTAATTAGAGCAGAAAGGGCTTTACGTATCTAAGTTAGCAGAAAAACGTGATTCAAAGTTATCGTTTAACCACTTACTGGAAAGTTTAAATCTCTCTTAGAGCTCTCATCTCAGGGTGGTTTTATGCCATGCCATGGGAAGACTGAGAAATCTGACAAACTTGAATGGGAGGAGATTTGGCATAATACTGTATCCAAGTACACCAGAGCATAAGAAAAATAGGTTGTGATGCTTGTTTCTTTAGTACCAGTTCTATAAGATCTAATACTCATTTCACTTGCACGCTTTTAAAAAGAATGGAACATGTCCATGGAAATAAAAGTTATGTTTACAGAGAAATGTGAATTTGGGAACTGACACTTGATACTTCAAATAGTGAAAGCTATCCAAGACGTAGCTATCTGAGTATACAGTAATTAAACCTTCCTTTGCTAGCTTCTTAAGACATATTTTTTTGAAAATTTTCCATTTTAGATTGGTGACTCCTCTCAAAGCGCTGTTGTTCCTTTGACACAGACTGTTTTCAGCCAATACGTGCCTGTCATCTGGAAAGCCATCCCTGTGTCTAATATAACAAAATGGAACAGTTGCGCTCCTTTCTTCATATGTTTCCAGTTACCATGTACTGTGTGATAAAGTGCACGTGCTCTTTGTTTCTGCCCAGTATGCCGTTAGCCCTTCTGGGTTTCTACTAGTGAATAAATAAATTGCTTTGTGCTTTATGCAGTTGAACAGCTGGAATTAGACTTGAGTATTAGACTTCAGGGGTGTTTTGATCCTCTATTTGAAAATAAAATTACAATACCTACAGCTGCTTCTCAATGATCTCTCAATGACTTACCTCAAAGCCTTTTTTTCAAAATGTTTGGGGTTTTTTTGAATTGGAATGTGGGATTAACTTACAAGCATGGAATGGCTAAAAAGCACAGTGCATTGCTTTCTCTCCTGCTCTTTCTTAAAGCAGGCATGCATATACTTATCAAAAATTGATTGCTATCTCTGGAGCCTGGAAATCTCTATCTACAAAATGTGGATAGCAGTCTGTAGCTTTCCCACATTATGTGCCTCAGGACTACCAGAATACATCCTGGTATGCAAGTGCAGAGATGAATCTTTATCTCCACTGACTTCTTGCCTCTGAACTGACCTGAGACCTCACCCTTGTTTTATACTGCTTGTTCTGTTGCCTTATAAATACATTTGATTTGTGTCCTTTGCATTGTATTTCAGTTTCAGTCCTGACACTGAAAGGCAATACAACCTCTTGAAAAATTTAATTCATGTGGAATCTGGTTGCTTTGCTTTGCAGATGTAAGGTAGCAAAGCAATAGAGAAATTGGCTGAAATTGTAATAACGAAGGTTTGTTCTGGGGGGAATGTGCTGGCTTTTATTAGGAAGATAGAGATTATTTTATTAATTTTTTTTGACCTTATGTTAATCCTCTACATGTCTCTGTTACTTTAGGGGTACCTTTGTTTGCCATACATGGCACTGCAGCAGCATCATCTCCTGTCAGATGTAGCAGTCCGTGGCTTTGTTGCAGGAGCCACTAATATCCTGTTCCGTCAGCAGAAACATCTGAGCGATGCAATTGTGGAAGTATGAATCTTTGCATTTGAACCTCTTTGACTAGAGAGTGGGGTGGGGGGAAATAAGACGTTGCATTCTAAGTATAACTTTAAAATCTCATGTTCATGCCTAAATTTTGAATTACTTCCATATGAAATAAATTCTTAAATGCAGAAGCTTATTGAATTTTTATAGTTTGTTAGGATAGGACTAGATAAGCTGTGCAAAATAATACATGTCTTTCTGTATAGTTTTATATCCAATATTTGAATTTGCAGGGCACTTCTTAAATTTTTATTTTGTTGCTGGTGTAATTTTACTTCTCGTGTCCTGGGCTTTTTTTCATGACTTAGTAATAAGGTCTTCAAAAATAAGTGCTTGCAGCTGAAAAACAGGTACAATTGGATAATAAAGCACGTTACTATTGACTTCCTTCTGATTTAATCAAGACAAGAGGTTAAAAAAAGTATCTAAGATAGCACTGTGCCAGTTCTAGCAAATAGATAGGACTATGTAATCAGCATTCTGTAACCTACATACAGGTAACCAACTTAATAATTTGAAGTGATAATCAAAGAGCCTCTAGGAAAAAAACATGTGAGCACCCAACTTCTCCTGCCAAATCCTGTCGAATAAGCAGCTTTTACTGTGTGCCAGGAAGATGATCCGATTCTGATTATATTAGAGCAACATCTCACTTTCTGAGAACAGTTAATTCATTATTTCCTTGGCTGTTTGTTTCTTCTTGATATTTTGTGGGACTGTGGGTTTAGATTTAGGTAGCAAGATATAGTAGTATATATAAGCAGTTTTATTTAGATAAATGTTTACCCTTGGAATTATTTCAAACAGATAGAAGATGCTCATGTACAAATCCACGATCCAGAACTTCGTAAGATCCTGAACCCAACAACCGCTGACCTAAGATTTGCCGATTACTTGGTGAAGCATGTAACTGAGAACAGAGATGATGTTTTCCTTGATGGCACTGGATGGGAAGGAGGAGATGAGTGGATCAGGGCTCAGTTCAGTGCTTATCTTCATGCACTGCTTGCTGCGGTGCTGCAACCAGGTAGAACAGATGCCTTGTCTAGGGACTGAGATGAGGGTCGGTGTAATAAGCATTTGTGTTGTGTGGCCTATCATTGGATCTCCCTCTGCCTAAAGTTTAATTTTAGCTGCTTTTTCAGTTGTCCTTGGCTATTCTTTTTATTCTTTGACAAGCTTATTACTAATTGTTTTGTCACAGGCTTACAGACACTTTCTTCTTCAACTGTCACCACCTCCTTGATTTAATTAAACTTTCCTCATAAGTAGAAATATCTGAAATCCCCATATATGATGAGACTTTTACAAACTTGTATCTTACTTGTATCTTACAAACTCCTTTGCAACCTGAAATTAATTCTGGGGAACTAATTGGATTCAAGGAGACATGAAATTAAGTGTCTGTCTTCAGGAAGTTTTACTAGGCTGTTCCATCTCTTTTCCCTTCCTGCCATAGTCTTAAGCAGGGACTCGCATAGGTAAGAAGTTGCCATCTGGAGGCTTTATAAGTTTGTGTTTTCTGGAGCTTAACATTTTTTGTCTCAACTTGGAGGGAATTCTCTATGTTCCAGTGTTTTGTGCGTGAATGTAGCTAAAAAAATCAGTAGTTTATTTGTGGAAAACGTTTAGTTTGCCCAGCACTGACCCTGTTAACTTCATTCTCATCATAATTGCTCTCTGTTCACGTGAATTAACTAAATCAGATCTTGTTCTGTGGTATTTGTGAAAAAACATGGGACTGAGACTTGATTTTTTACAGTCTGGAAGGTGCTAAGTTCTTTATTGGACAACATTAGGATGATTATCTGATTGATATGAAATGTCAGGGTTGTCTAGAAACTCATACTGCTTCACTGGCTGTCTCTAAAATAATTTCCTATACTCTTCTGTATTTTAAAGGGGATATTATAAGTTTATTCCGCAGTAGTTCATTCTGCAGTTTTGGAGTGGATTTGGGGTTTACTAAATTTGAATGAGTAGTAATGTAGTACAGCAAGTAGTACTACACCGTAGTCCCAGTGTAACTGAGCAAGACCAATGCAAAGGATGGGGTTTTTTCTTAGTTGCTGTGTGGCCATTCTCTGCTCTTTCCTGTCTTTTCTTAGTGAATAAGTTGCGGCCTATGTTTGGATGACCTTCCCACCCCCATACAGTTGAGCTCTTTACTAAGAACTTTGTAAACCAATTTAAAAAAAAAAGAGAGAGAAGTATTTTTTTAAGCTTTTTTTTCTTTTTTTTTTCCTCCTGGCTTTGTATATTTGGGACACTTTGATTTGATAAGAGCCTAGAAAATTTTAATTTTTCTTTACAAGAAAAAAAGTAATTTGTCTTGTCTAACATCTCTAATGAATTGCTGCAAACTCTCGTCTTCATTTTAATTTATCAGACAGTGAAAAAACTTTGTCAGACTTCGGAACAGCATTTGTAGCAGCCTGGAAAAATACCCACAACTACAGAGTATGGAATAGCAACAAGCATCCAGCTCTTGCAGAGGTAAATTCTAGGTAAGGAACCATCTTTTTTTAACTATTTATTTAAATTTTTTAGCATTTAACATGGATAGCTTTTAGTATGTGTAGTCAGGCACACCATTCTGTAGAATTACAGTGTTCCCCTTGTTCCTCCTACAAAGCTCTGAGGGTGAAACTTTGGGGCCCTCTAAGTAAGGAAACTGAGTATTTCTGTTCATCAATACCTTATTGTAATTCTGGGGTATAGTTTTATGAAGAAAAATGTATCCAGTGTCAGAAATGAAACTTTTTCCTGTTGATTGTTGGCTGTTCCCAGCTATAGAAAGTTCGTCATTCCTCAGGAATTGTCCTCAGATGGTTCTGCTTTTTATTAATTGCTTCCAGGTATCCAGGGAATAGCTGTGTCCAGGATTGTCACTGAGAGGGATGGAGGGGAGCCTGCTGTTTTATGTTGCATCTTCTATACTTTAGATTGTTTTATGTGTATTTTCACTCAAAGATGAGATGATTCCAGGCTTGGTGACACTGTTGGCTGTGCATGTGTTGTGTTGAGGATGGGTTATTACAGTACTGCAGGGAGTTCTGTTTGCTTTTGCTTTGTCAGCTGCTGTAGTCTGAATGAGGTTTTTCTTTAGACCTACGAAGCTCTTTTGATCTACCTAAGGGATCTTTTTTTCTTTTCTTTCGCTAGCTCATAAGAAATCTAAGGTTGAATAGTCACTGGGACCTAGCCTTCTGTAAAGTGATATGGTAGTATGTCTACAAAAGTTTGTTTTGGGTTTTTTTGTAAGCTACAGAGAGAAGTACAACTAATAATTGTGTGATATGGATTCATCATGAAAAAATAAATACTTAATGTTTTCTCGGGTTTTTCCTCCTCTTCTAGCCACCCATTCCAAGGACAGTACTCTGTATCAGATGTGAAGTTGAGATTGTCACAGTAAGTATATGGTACTTTGATTTGTATTTTTTTTAAAGAGTGGTCAAATATTAGTAACTGCATAACTGTTGCTATGATGAACTAAACAAAATAATGATTTAAATTGGCCATGTACATGAAACTATACTCAATGTTCTCTTGCAAAACATCACCACATCTAAAGATGGATAATTTCCTGAAATAGGGAAAAACAGTGCTAATGTACTATTTTCAGTTGGACTTTACATAAGAGCCCTGATTTTTTTTTTTTTTTTTTTGCATTGCAATTATAAGGCTTTTGTATATTTATTTTTGAATTGTAAACTAAAGCTGTTAAAACTTCCATTAGTACTTTTCTGTATGTTGACTGGAGGTCTCATTAATAGGAGAAAACAGTTGTTTTTTTTTTTTTTTTTAAATTAGCTGGTGTTTAATACAGCATTGTTCTAAAACTCTCAAAGTTCACTGTATATGTGCTGAGACATGGTTCAGTTTCTTCAGTTCAGAAGTTTAAAATGAGTTTCACATAATCTCTTATTGCACCATACTCAACTGAACTTTAAGTTGGTCTCAGCTCTTACCTGTAGTATTCAAGTCTAAAACTCAGTGGTGCTTGTTATTCCTGCAGCTGAAGCCCAAATTCAGTCTTGGAGCTGCAGTTAACTGATCCTTCTTGTTTATGCACCAAGCAAAATAGATTGCTTTCTCACTTAGCTGTGTTGGCCATAAAATGTCAAGAGACTGCTTCTTTAAGATGCCTATAAATGAGCAATACCTATGTGCTGCTGATTCTGCACCTGCCTTGATCGTAGACGGTTATTTTCAGTACACTGTGAGCAGACCTAAAACACACGCTAACACAGAAGAACAGCTTGAGGAATAAAAAGGTTCAGACTTCATCCCGCTGAATCTTTTTGTTGCTTTTGCTGACCAGTGACAGGTTAAGTTTCCGTGGTGGCGATTGAGAATGCAAATGAATCAAGATTTACCTTAAGGTAATTGCCTTCAATAAGGTGCATGCTGATAGTAGCTCTTATTATTAATGGATGGTCTTTGTAGAAAGACTAAATGTGAAAGATGTGGAGGTGTCTATAATCTTTTACTTGCTCCATTTCTGTGTGTGAAAGGGAAGATATTGACTCTTCGAACTAGCCTGAAATCAACGTAAATGGAACAGTAGTTCTTAGTGCGTCTCTAATAATAAATATTTTTACAGCTGTGTCTCTATTCTCCAGATGCAACTGTGCTATCAGATACTCATCAAAATTACTTGCTTTTGCAAACTGAGCCTGAACTTGTTCTTAGTGTACTCCCATTCTTTCTGCTTTTTGCATCTACACTGGAGATTCCGAAAGTGGGAAAAGAATGTGGCATGGTGTGGTGTTAAGTTTTACATAAATGGGTTTGAAAAGCCTGAAATATGGACTTGAATGTTACAATTTAAAACTAAATGAGATTATTTTCAAGTGGTTACACTTGTGCAATAGAACTGATTGCTTTTGTGCTTTCCTTTCCAAATGATGGTAGCATCTGTCATCTTTTTGCATTTCTTTAACAAGAGCATGAGTGTAAACTGTGTTTGACCAAAAATTTAATCTTAGGGCAAGATACAAAGTAAACGCTATTTAGAAAAAAGAATAAGGACTGATCCGGAACGCTTACTATTTTGTTTAAAGTTCATATATTATAGCTAAAACTTCTCAAAACTACTGCAAATCTGACTTTGTAATTTAGAACATAAATGTGTTTTTGTAAACATTTTGGAAAGGTACAAAGTGTATTGTATAAGAATGAACCACCGGGAATTTTGATTCCTGTCTTGCTGACAGTGTCCTTTGTTCCTCGGAGAAGCTTGCCTAACTGATCCGTGTGGATAAGATGCATGTAGCAATTACGGGATTGACCGTATATATAAAAAAACCCCTATATATATGTATGCTATATAAATCTGTGTGTGTATTGATATGTGTTTTACTATGTGTTTTAATTACATGTAGAGATAATAAGAAGTCAGTCAACTAACAGTCTTCAGTCTCTCTCTTGTTTAGCTCTGTGCAAAACAGTGAACGTGGGAAAAAGATTGGAAATGTGATGGCTTCTACTAGCCGAAATGTTGTACAAACAGGAAAAGCTGTAGGTAAGAAATTTATTTAAAACCAGCTTGCATCTAAGCTGTATCTTTCTTTGAAGAAGCATCCTATATCTCAGTTATATTTCGTTTTAATCCAAGTGTACTTTATAACATACCTACAAAACAGAGCAATATTTTGAGGGGTAAAGCTGCTGATTGAGGCCCTGTATGTTGTGTAATAGTGGAAAGAGAAGCAGCTAAACAAAGAAATAAAGTGTAAATTGCTTTTCCAGTGTGGGATGGAGATGAACTTGGGGAGAGATCTTCAGGTAAAAGCTTTCATATAATCTGGAAATGCTTAGACCACACCACCACCTTCTACATTGAGCTATTCTCCTTTTTATATCACTCTGACTGAAACTACCCAGAGCTGGTTGATATCATAGGAAGACTTTGTGTCAGTTGTGCCAATTTCCGCAGGTTTTGCAATAGTCTGTAGTTTTCCGGAAAAGCACTCGTTGCACTTGAACAGGGGCAACATCCCATTGTCATCTTGCAGTGCACGATAACGTGAGTTCACCCATTGAAGAATCTGATGGTTGTTCTGCAGTAGCTTTGCCAGAAACTGTTTAGCTTCCTCTTTTATTCCATTGGAGTCTTTCTACTCTTCTTGCTGTTGTACGCTCTGGCAGGGAGCACCTTTCGGCCCCAAGTCTAGCAAAGTCTTCCGGGGCAAAAGAGAACGTAGGCCATTTCTGCTGAGCTGCTGTGTTCAAATTCTTTGAATGTTGTCTGGCACAGACTCTGGACTTGGATTTTAAATCCCAAAACTGATTGTGTGGGGTTTGTTATTTGTTTGGGTTTTTTTAATTATTTTTTGTAGTATCTTAGTAATGATAACACTGCACTATCGACCTTCTTTCTTTTGTTCTGTAATGCAGGTCAATCAGTTGGAGGAGCCTTCACAAGTGCGAAATCAGCTATGTCATCGTGGTTTTCCACTTTTACACAGTCAACCCCAAGCCTTGGGGACTAAATGACGGTTTTGTACAATGCTGCTGAATATTTCAGGTGCAATGCTTTCAATGAGCTGTAAAAAGGCCACTCTAAAACATAGGAGTGGAGATTAACTACGCAGGACCAAAATAAGGCATATGTTGCTTGCAAGCAGACATGGAATATTATCATTTGGTTTCACTAGAAGTATAGAAGAATGGTGAGTGTCTCCATATAATGGGATGGCATTTGCAGTATACTGGTTGTATTTAAAATGACTACTTTTCTTTAAAACTGAGCCTTTATAAAGACATTAGCAAACAGGGCTTGTTGCAAGCCAAATGTGTTTGACTTTAGATTTGTACATTTTCTTGGATGTTGAAAATTATTTATGTAAACTAGTTATATTTTTCAATCCAAATAGCCAAATGTTTGTGGATTCTTGTTAGAAGTAAGCAGAGTATAAATACTGATTCCTCTTTCAGGTTGGATTTGAGAGCATCTCTGCAAAAAGTATATGGTGAAAACCCTTAAAGGGTTCAAGCCAGGTGGAACTTTCTTGCTTTCACCTGCAAAATAAAATCATCACGGGGCAGAGTAAGACTGTGGATGACTTAAGGGTTTTTTTTCCTTTCTCCTCTCTAGCCGTGTGCAGTTGTTTGCATTGATCTGGCTCTGGCTCTCTTTGTGTCCCCAAATCTGTGCGACAGTTGCGAAATCAGTATTTTCTTGATGTTATCCAGTAGGCCTTCATAACTTTGCATACGTTTTGGCTGTGTTTTTACCCTGGGATGTGAATGGGATTCCAGTTGGAGAGATCTCTTCAGGAAGAGTATTACAAAACAATTCTCCCAAATTGGGATTGGATCATAAACAGTTTTGCGAGGTCTTGCTCTATTATGATGTAATTACACCATCAATGTAGTTACATACATAAATGAATACAAAGTACTAAAAATGCTTAAAATTAGTACAGTAGCAAACTCTGTATTTTTTTTTTTTTGCCAGTAAAGTTATGAAGACTCTTCCAAACGAAAATCAACTATATTGATTTTCTGTGTCGACTCAGGGAATGTTCTGTTTGGATAACTACTTTTTTCATACAGAATTGAGAGGGTAACTGAAATGGCTCGGTTCGTATCCTTGTGTGAAGAAATATAATAGTTTATATGAAAAGATGTGGCATAATGCTGTATTTCGTATGTAACATGCATGCAGTATCTTCTGTATGCAAGCGTATTCCGCTTCCTACGTTTCCTGATTCTGAGATTATTTCCTGTTTCCCGCAACGTGCGTGCCGCTATATGCCTTCTAATATCCCCACGTAATAGCTGTTAACATTTTCTACATTACATTATCAAATGTTCCAACTTGCTGCAGTTAAAAGGCTTTTACTTTATTGCCTCATCCGTATCTGTCAGCATTTTGCCATGTTCTTTTCTGGGGCCAAGCCTTCAAGTCATGGTTATTTTTTCTGTTCCTCAAATAAAATACAGAAACTGTACAAAAGATGAACATGAAGGTTTGAATGTAATTTGTTTTAAGAAATTAATGTTCTAGTTTCTTTAGGTGCATTTGAAAAGCTAATAGAAAAGCCACACTTGTATCACATACTGTCCAACAACTTAGTTTTCAGTTCTCTTGCTTTGAACGGCAATTTGAAAACACAGGATCTGGTTTAAAGCCTTCATTAGTTTCTTTCCAGGAGAAACTAGATAGAATGGCTGTGGAAAACCTGAGAGAGTATACAGCTCATTTGAGTAGTTTCACTGGAGAAGGGCAAAAAAGGCCCCTAAAGTTCTACTAATCTGTTGCTTCTGACATAGAAGTAAAATGTATCTATAGAACTGCAACTATTGCTGCTGGTCTCTGTGTGTATTTCTGTATCTCCTAAAACTTCTGATGCTCTTTTCTATTTTATTCCACAGCTCTGTAATAGCCATTTATATCTTTTTCAAACGTTAAGTAATACTTGATATGCAGAAGAGCTCTGGTGAAATAAGACTAGGGCTGCATTTATTCGTGATGAGTCTAGAGCTTTCTGATTCAGCATGCAGATAAGAAAATAATCAAAAATAATCACTTGCTTTTGTGAAATGGCTAACGTATTATCTGCTGTCTGCGATTTAAGTGGTCAGGCTTCATGTTGTAGTGAAGCCTGAATACAGGTGCCTAAAGGATTTAAGCACCTATAAAACTAACTTAAGGCACACTATAGATAAATTCAGGCTTGGGAGCTCATGATGCGAGTTCTAGGAGCCAGGCAAGTTGTTGGTATTTATATGTACGAGGTATAGAAACAGGACCTTCAAGGATCCTTTTTCAATATCCCTGTCTTTGTCACCTCCTCACCTGAGTTTCTTCTGTAGAATTCTCCTATGCCCAAAATTTGTATAGCCAATTTGTATAGCTCTCTGCATTCCCCTTATTCCCACAGACTCCATCGCTGGCCCAGGGATATTAGAAAGCTGATTTTTTTATTTTTATTTTTATTTTTGGTAGATTGATCTGAGGAAAAGCAGAATGAGGTGCCCTCTGCAGTGCTAAGCTGATGCACAGCTGCTTGCTGCTTTGTACAGGGACTCTATTATGATACTTCACAGTATTTCTCTTACGGGGGAGAAGATCAGGCAGATCTTTCTCTGCTGTCTTTTTCCTACTGTCCCAGCTGTCTCTGTTGTGGAACCAAACATACCACCTGATTAAGAGTATTTTCCTTTCTTCACAAATGATAGAATAAGAAGCTTTTCTTCATTTTCAACCTTTTTAAGAACTGGCATCCTGCTAGCAAATTTTAAACTCAGTGATTAAGACTCATGCAACGGGTGGAGATGAACTGATCTTCGTGAGATGTGTTCTTCATTGACATGTATGCTTGCTCTTTGATATTTGCTTAAGCTTACTTTTGGGCTGTAGGAAGGCATGCAGTCACTGACGTTCATCTAAGTTCACGTAGTCCTGTTCTTAATTTAATGGTTGTAACCTCTTTAGTTAAATCCAATGCAAATGCAAGTTATTTTCCTCCCTTCTGTTTTAAAATTTCCAGTGCAAGCATTATTACTTAATCAGAAAGATTTAGGCAGTCGACTTCCATTTGAAAGACCCTGACATCCATTTCTGCACTGCAAGAAACACCGAATCCTAAACAAATTGGTGGTAGTGCCTCTAATGAGTCAACTGTGAAGCTGTCGTTATGGCTCTGTCATGATGTATGTTGCAAGGGTATTTCTGGCTGTCAACGTACAACATGAAGTGACTTCCAGGTAATACAGTAGCACATCTCTTGACCTTCTGGCGTCAAAAGCATCACCCTCTGCTTTTTGTATGTGCTGGTATTTGAGGAACTGCCTATTGAGCATAGGAGAGAAGATACAAGGCCCCAAAACTCCACAACACTTAAATATCATTGACCTAATATTTAATTTGACAAAAACGATCAGCATTTTTCATCAATCACTTTCACGTCACAGCCTGAATTCCTGTGCACATCTGACACATTTCCTCAAATACCACAATGTAATTATCATTTTTTTTTTAGATCAGCGTTCTAGTACATTGCACTTGTTTGACCTTCTGCGTCCGTTTTAAGCACCTTTGTAATTAAATTTAGTATTTTGCCTAAACAAGCTTCTGAGTTACATAGAAATTATTACTGAGCAGAGAAACTAACGTGGCAGTACTTAATTGTAATACTGAAGGCATGAGTGCAGTTTTTAAACATAGAAACTGTTGCTTGATAACTGAACATACAAGTAATGTATTTGATTTTTCTTGTGCTGCTTGAAAAATAAATACATCCGGCCTGTTTAAAGCTCTGTCTGCTCAAAAAGCTGTATTATTTTAAGATTAACCCCAGTAGAAGACACTTGAAGGCATCTGGTTTTGATATTGGTAGCTGCTTGTAATACACTTGGCAGTCCTTTTGAAATTTGTCTTCCATTTAAGCCAATTGTGGATGTTGCTTTTGCAAATTTAGGACGAGAGGATCCTTTAGTGTGACACTTTATTCCCTGTTGGGTACTGATCATTGTGAATTGATTAAAGTCTTCAGCAGGTCACAGACCTCTCTTACATCAGTTAAGAAGTTTAGGTATAACTGTAAAATTTTGATTGAGATTTAGCTTCAAAACAGTACGTAGTTTATTTGGATTGTGACATCTGGTCAAAATCAGGCTGCTGAATAAATTGATCTGCTGCACATCCAGCTCTCTGCTATAGTGAGCTATTTTAAAACTTCTACTGTAACTATCACTGTACCTAGCTGAGAATGATTTGGTAAATTGCTTTTTTGCAGTAGAAGGAAACCAACTGCCTTGAATAACAGTCAGATGTGAATTAGATGAGGCTTATGTCTAGAAAACGGTTACAGTTCTCTAAAATGCATTAAAATTTTTCTGACCGGATGCAAGTAGTTGTGCAAACACACTGAAAGATAAATTTACATCATGTTGTTTATGCGGTGTAATTTTACTTTCTTGCAGGTATTTAGTTTTCATTAAAAAGGGCAACATGGAGAGTATTCATTAAAGGCAGAATCACTACGTTATTGTAATATGATTAAAGATGTATGACAAATTGCTTCATGGTGTTTTGAGTCTTTAATACTGTAGGGGAGGAGAGACTGACTTAAAAAAAGCAGGCACAGAGCTTTCGTTCTGTGATGTTTCTGGTCTTGACCCCATTCTTTATCGAATATTAGAAGTAGTGTTTGGATTCATAAAAATAAAAAAAATAGGGAGCTGGATCACTTCTGTTAGTGTCAGTTAAACAGCAAATCTTGTTTGGATTACCTCATTCCCCATAAACTGACATCATAGGGGTGCACAACATCTGTACACAGATGGCTTAATCTTGGTTGTAGTGGAACATGGAAGTCCAGCTGTGTTGTTGAGTCCTTCTGTATAGGTTCAAAATTGCCTAATTGTACATTGCTCCTTCTGTAACATTGCATTCCAAAATCAACTGAAAGAAAATAAGATTATTTTTTTGTTAACTTCCCTGCCTGAATTTACTGACTAATACTGATGAAAGCATAATTACTATTTGCCTCAATAGTAGCAGAGAAGCACCTACAAAATCCTCTTTTCTTGTGTTAATCTGGATCACCAAGAAAGTAGCAGTGCTTTCTAGACCAGGTGAGCGTAAAGAAAAGAAAGAATGTTTATACTGAAGGCAGGACAGTTATCTAAAGGAAGTCAGATGTAGACATATTTTGTTATCTTAAAAGCAATGTGGGGAATGACATCACTTGTGTGCTATATGCAACAGATGGAAAATTCTGAAGAGGCAAACTCAGCTGGTCTCTTATCTCTGAATTCAGAGACTATGAAATGCACCTAGAAGTGGAGACTTTAAAAGTGCTGGCATACCAGCGAGTGGCAAAAAATAACGCTGAGCTTAAGGTATTGTCTAATACAACCTCTGGATACTGACCTTTGCTGCTCTTCATGAAACGTGCGTGTATGTGGTTTGATGTGTGTAATGCTGCGTCAAAGAGCTGGCTGAAGAGTCTGTCCACTCCTAAGGTGTGGAACTCCTTTCTCATGTTTTTCTCTTAGACAAAAACACATGCTTGTAGTTCAATTAGCTAGCCATGCCTCTTGCACTTTCTAAATCTCAGCATCGAGATTTAGCTTGATGTTTAGCACGTAACCCGAACAGACTTTAAGGTCTACGTTACATCACTACCTTTTTAGCACCTTTTATTGTCCTGTTTACTGGGATCATATTAATGTAACAGAGGTGCCTAAGAGTGTGTGTATATACTCAATACAGTTTACTATTTTAAGCGATGAAGTCACATAATGCTTCAGGTGACGAGTCATACTGTAGCACTTCAGTAATGGTGTACAAACAATGCTTAAACCCTTTCTTTGCTGAAACAAAGGTATCTAGTTTCACAAGTTAGACCAGGCCGCAGAAGAGCTATGTGTTTTCAGAGCAGCAGGGGAGAAAAGCACACAGAGAGATACTTTTAAGTATTCTGTTTCACCTTTGTGCCTGTCCCATCTTCTCCATTAGCCCTTTCTTCCACGTCAGAGTTTCTGTAACTTGCTCTCACACACTAGTTCACGCTGTTTACCAACCGCTTCCATACTAGAACATGTGTGGAGATGTACAGATTTCATACAGGCTGCCTCCCAGCATCATGAGCAATGCCTGTGTTTTATTCTGTCTGCTAGCACTCCTCCTCCAGGCTATAAGCTCTGTGAGTAAGAACTCCGGCTTGCTGAATTGGACTCATGATAAATGTTGTAGGAGGGAGAGATTTTAAATAATTCCAGAGTGGAACTAAACAGAACTTTGTCTGGCTAATAGGCTGAGCGTGAAGTGGAAAGAAACTGGTTTTAAGGGCGAGCCTCCTCCAGAGTCTGCCTAAAAGCTCCTTTCATGTAGGAATCCAGATCCAAAAAACAATTTGAAGTTAGCTGTAAATGGGAAACAGAGGAGGAAACACACCAGCCTGCTAATAGATTCAGTGGTCTGCAGGTGTTCCTTAGCTGTACTGCAATGGGGCAGGTCCTTGTGCACCTAAACAGAAGCACTGAGAAGTGAAAGGAGAAATGTTGTGAAAAGCAGGGCTTTAAATCTTCTTAAAAGTCATCATTTAAAAATTTTATCAAATTATTTTCCCGCAGAATTAACTATCCACCTGATCCTGTTTCTCTGTAAAGCTTGACCCAGTTCACTGCCCTAGATCTGACTATTCCCCTTAGAACAAAAGTTAAACTTGCAATTAGGTATGCATTTAAACAATTGTAAAAATGAGTGGATGTATTACAAATTAGCAGAGGCCAGACCACATCTTTTTATTACTTCCAGGTGGGGGGAACTGAAGCTACGAAGGACTAACTTAAAGTAGCTCTACCAGAAAAGAAGCAAACTTTTTGCAAATACAGCAAAGCTTGAGGACATACAAAGTTGATTCACTGAAACTTGTACGCAAGTGTACTTCAAAGCCAAGTACAGGTTAGATAGATAGGCTGGTATTAAGCTGAAGCTTTGTAGTAAGATACTAGTTTAGAGCTCTGTGAAGGCTTTAATCATATTTGCTCCATTTATGAAATGAGAACTGCATTTTTTTCCAGCTGCTGTCTTTGTTCCCACAAAGAGAAGTCTTTCTCTAATTCCACCACTAGTGGCCATTTCCAGGCACGTGACAACACTTTGCCTGCACAGTTTCATTCTCAAATTATTGTGCAAGGAAAGAATTTAGACGAGAATTGCTTTTGCCAGCTGTGTTTTCCTTTGGGGTTGAATACCGACTGCAGCAACTAGTTGTATAAGTGAACTCATAGTAAGCATGTCTTTAACAGAGTCACTGGATAGCTGCTCACCACTTGACTAGTCTTGTCTTTAAGTACTATATTATTAATAATAAATTAAATAAGGTGCTATGTCATCTTAGACTATATAAAATAAAAAAATGCAGGTAATATCTAGAAACAATATAAAAATAATATATGAAAAAATGCAGATTAGCAGGAAGTAATGTAGGCCATCTGTATTTTAAAAGATGTTCCTAAATGCATAAAATCAAGGACAGTTCTCCTAGATTCTGGGAGGCAACTGTGACTTACAGCCACTGCATTTTAGTTACCTATTTCTTACTCAAACTTACCTTTTTTCTCCTTTGGTAAGAAACTATGCATAAGACTTTAAAGTTGAAAGTTCTCAGTAACCGAACAAAGCCCCTGTGCTCCTTCACTTGCTATAGATCATCTGCACTTCAAGAACATGGGCTTGCCCTAAAGCCTAATGCAGCCTGGTAACAGTAGGCTGAAGGGAGAATGACCCACAGAACTGAGCAGTTACTGGCTGGAGTTACTAGGATACCACTCAGGTTTTTGCTGGAGGTATGTGATTTTCCAAATAGCATTATAAAGTAGTGTCGCTGTTTTAACATATATTCCCTCAAAAAGGCTCACGACTGGACATCCCAAGCTACATGAAAGCAATATAAACAGACTTATCAGCAGGATCCCCCGAGTCACTCCTCCCCTCTTATCTAAGCAATTCACATGTTTAAAAAAAAAAAAAAGTTGATGTAATGGTAAATGCAGACATGTCACAGTCATAAAAAAAATTAGTAGCTTACCTCTTTCTGTTAGAGCCATCATTATTCTGGATTCCATAAATCCCTACATGGCACAAAATGGCAAAGCATAAAGAATTTTATTTAAGGCAGATTTCTTATCTAAAGCCCCTTTTCCAGTCAAAACCTTTAATAGTTATATAAGACAAAACTTTGTAAATCCACTTCAGACAAAAACATATAGGTGTCATCTTAGGTGAAAGCTGTAATTGTATTTACTGGAATAAGAAATGGAATTAAGGAAGCATCAGGATGACGGAGTAAGTAAATTTGCTCTTGATATTGACCTGAAAATAGGTCTCCCACCTTCTCAGCTTATGGAAAAAATTCCACGTTACCTCCTTAGTGCCCGCTGTTCTTCACTTTCAGTGGAGCATAATTTGTCCCATGACTGGAGAAGTGGACTGAGGTTCTATGCGATCCTCAGTTTGACTTGAGTATCTAATTTCCAGCTTTCACTGACCAGTAAGCACAGTCAACTAATGTGCTTACTTGTCTCCAGGCTTTTCACAGCTTAACTATTTCAAGCTGCCTTCAACAAACTGCTTGCTAGAAGGGAGGGTGTCATACCTGCATCAACTTCAACCAGAAAGCACACTCAAGCTCAGTTGTATTCAGTCTTTTTTAATAAATTAATGTCATTCAAAATACAGTGCCAGAACATGATGCAGCTGAACATGCTAGTAAGGTTTGTCATGAAGCACCTGTGTTCATGTTAGATTGGCGGCGCCCCGCTACTGCTAGTGGTTCCTGGGATTAATGCCAGAGCAGCACTAGTCATCTGCTCTCCTGCACACAGAGCACAGGATATTCCTGAACAGTTTGCTCCCTCCCGCCCCCCCAAAGTAAAAAACCTGATAGCTAAGGGATATCTATACACAATCACACTACAGTAATGCTTGTTATTAAATTAACAGAAAATAAAGACCTGGTTAATCCACACTAAAACTTTGTTTTACAATGGAAAAATACATCAGCAGCAGGAAGTAATATACATGAGCCAATGTTACTGTAATACAGAATGTGGAGACATTTACTGATTAAAGCTCCACATAGACCCGCACTATGAGGGCTGACAATTCCTATTGCAAGCCCAGCAACTTAAGTCCACACCTGGTAAACTACCAGCTGCTTGGAAGACCTGTATTCTAAATAGACAGGTATAAGTTAGTGAAAATAGAATACATGCACCTAATAATACAGCTTGACTGAACCTGCAGTCGCTTTGCCCTGCATGTTACCATACAATGGAAGATCTACCCTTCCTACCACAGGTAGATCCATGGGATTTGTTTCTTTTTCTTTTAATGGCATTACTATACCAACATGGATATTAGTATTAAGTAAGTGCAGCACAGTCCTTTAAGTGGGCCACACTGACAATTATATAACTAGCGCTTAAGTAGAATATCCAGAAGTAGATCAAATATAACTGGAAGATACTTTCAAAAGAGTTGTGACATCATCCTAGAAACAGTAACTACTTTTTTTCTGAAGCTAATTTTCCTGAACTGAGACTTCATAGAGCTAGAAATTAATTCTTTAGACAAGTCAGATGCTTAAGCTCATGATATACATATATGTTTCTCAATTATCAGATAATAGTATTTCAGATTATGGAAGCCTATCTGCTCATTTCACTGATTCATACTGAATGGCGGCAAGTGTTAGGTAGGGCATAAAAATACAACTCATGAGAGACAGGTTTGACATTTCTGTTTCCAGACCTGTTCTTTCACAACTATTTATTTCAAGGTAACTGAGCACAGAATCAGTTGTGCAGTCTCATTTGGGAGCTATACAGGTGGTAGAGTAACCATCTCCCCATCCAGCTCAAATTCATCAGCTCCATCTGGTGAGAAGAGATATGTTGGAGGTTTCCATGGGGACTCTTCAAGGCAAGATGGATACAGCTTTCCTACAGTGCACCGGAAGTCTTTCCCCAAGTCCCACAGCACACGTTCCGATATGTGCTGTCTAAGAAACCAGCGATCGAGTTCCAGGTCATATTGATAGGTGGCATACTTCGCTCTCTCGTTCATGTGGGTTTCTCGTATAAAGACACATAAAGAATTAGAGATGACAACGGCTCTAACGCATGGGTCAGAATACCGCTTGGCAGGGATATTGGCTGCCATTCTCCATTCGTTTTTGTTCACATCATAGATTTCCACAGTTACAGAAGACCCATCTACAGTACTGCTCGGGAGTCTTATACCAGAATTGCTGGCAATATGCAGTCCTCCGATATAGAATATTTTATCACCAAAAGCAGCAGCTGAAGCAAAACATCTACTTGTTTGTCGCATAGCCATTTCTACCCAAGCATCTGACCTGGGAAAATAACAGTACATCAAGTTGTGTGCCATTACATAAATGCAGTTGTGAACTGCTACTGCTGTGCTCCATTGCCACGCGCAAGGCAACGGGCTTACCATGGTCCACTCATCTTTCTCAGTATCGTATCTCTCCACAGTTCTCCTGTTGAGTTCTCCACCAACGCTATCTCCTCCGATTGCATAGATGTATCCTTCACAGCAGACCAGGGATGGCTTTATACGAACAAAGAGCATCGGTGTCTTTGGAAACCAAGTGTTTTGCTGTGCATCAAACCAGTAAAAGCAATTCACAGTTCTGAAGGCAGCCTGGAGTTTGCTGCTTTTACTGTGATTGGTTTTCGTGTTTTTCAGAGGAACTTGCCCGCCTGCTATATAGATGTCATTATCGGGAGTTACAAGCGTCCCAACCTTATGCAAGTCAGCAGGAGGGTTGCAGAGTTTGTAAACTTTTTCTGCCTGGGGGCTATAACAAACAGAAGAATAAAGACTACCAGGGTTTTCAGCAGCAGCTTCAATGAATATCATCATCTCCTCTTTTGTCATACCAAGTCTGGGTTTGAAAAATTTGGGCATCGATTTGTACAATCCTTGCACCACCACTGATTTATCATTAGGTGGCAAGCCTTGAAACCAGGCTCTCTGGGTTACTTCTGAAAGTGCATCAATTCGGATTTGGCTAAGAACAGAGGACAAATACTGCGATCGTGATTCTGTGTTGTACTCCAGCCATAACATAGCAGCTTCACGAACTGTCTCCTCCTTTTCCACATTTAAATTGTCGCTGCTTAAAATATCTATCAGTAGATCATGTGACAGTTGCATGAAAGCCTCCTGGTGGTACACAGCTGTGAACTTGTGCTCTACCATTCTTTTAGCACTCTGTTTTAACTCTTCACAGCTGAAGAGATCAGCAAAACTTAATAGACGCACACAATTTTCTGCGTTAATTTTTTTGATTAAGTATTCTCTACACCGTTGTAACACATCATCTACCTGTAATGCAAAGAAACACACCACGTGTTACTGCATGCAATCTATTCGTTCATGTAGCAGCAGCAGGTAAAGTTACCTGCATTTAGCATTGAACACCAGAGTTTAGGCCTGCAATACTATATATATACAAAAATACAGTAGTGACTTACTCAACTGATTCGTACAGATCAAGTACATCACGTGATTATGTCTGCTTGACAAACTAATTGTCTAAATATTGGAAGTGCACTGTTTTACTTCCACCCTCCACAGGGTCGATAAAGCAAGGAGGGATGGGTACATGAAACATATCTGGCAAGCAACTGCTGCCTATACTGAGCAAACTGAACAAGAGTATTTTGAAATGACTAAACAAAGACTATTTAACAAGACAAAGAAAAAAATGGTTCAAAGATTAGAAGCAGTTATTTCATACTCAAAATAAAACATTCCTACCTGTAAGAAGCAGGCAGTTTCATAAAGCTGTTCTACTGTGCTGTCGCTTATTGCCAAGTTACCCGTGTATGCATAAGTTATGATAATTTGTAAAGTGGCTGCATCCACATTCCTCAGGTGTACATGTGTCTGTTTACTTTCACTTAGCCCACTCATGAACATGGCTCTGAAGAGAAATACACATATTAAGACAAGGACCAACAGTAAGGACAGTAATCTTAAAGTCACTTATCACCTGTAAGCCTTCAGTAAACAATACAGGGGTTCAGTATTTACCACGGGCTACCATCTAGTATTTAAGATACAGCATTTGTACAGAACATTCAAAAAGTACCATCAGTGCCCTCTGTGGAAATGTTTTATATTTATGCAAACTCTTTTGTGTTAATCAGCAGAGAACTCCAGTGATTTTGGAGTTTTAATGACAAAATTTAAAACTTTTTCTATGTCAGGTGATGATAAGAGGGAAGAAACATCCTCCAGAAAACACTGTTGAAACATATACAGATAGATTTTAGGTTCTAAAACGGAAGCAGCAGATTTATGCAATGGACTGAGCTGAGTCATATCAAAAAGCATGCTCCTCTGGGAGGAGGAGAAAGTTAGCTCAGAAAAATGGAGCAAGGACTAGCCCTCCATGAAGTATTTCTTATATACCATTCATAATAATATCAAACTTCAAGTTTGTAGACACAAAAAAAAAATCCATGACAGAAAGAGCTATCAGACTTGGTCTGAAAACAAACAAATGAAACCCCACATATTTCCATTACATATTTCTGAAGAAGTGGAAAGGCAATTAAAAAAAAAAAAAAAAGGTTATTGTTTCCATAATGCATTACATACTTATTGCCCGTTCTGATTTATAAATTGCAACAGTTAAGAACTAACTGGATTCTAGTACTTCAGGTACTTGCCAATTTTCTTAAAATGGGGGACATCAATTTTAAGAGCTTTATATTAATTCAGGTTTGGCGTTATGGTTGTATAGAAAATTCAGCTCAAGGCTCTTTATATTTTTGGGGGGCTTTTTAGGAAACCAGATATGATAGAAGTTAGAAGGGACGGTGGATGCACCCTGCAGTCCTGCCTCCAGCTGGAGAGGTGAAGGGGACATGGAGATACATTCCCTAAGTAAAGTCGTTCCAAGAAGGAACTTGCATTTTAGGAGAAATCACTGACTGACCAAGTGCATATCAACAAGCTGCATGCAGCTTTTAAAAGGTAAGCAAGACAGTACAAGCACCAGCAGAGACTCCTCTCCATAGAAAGGAAGAGGTGGCTTTCAGAGAATCTGGCTCTAGCATATGCTTAAACATTGCTTAGTGGCCTGTGCTGGAGCTGGGCTGCCGCAGCACAGCACTCAAGCACAAAGATGGAAGGTAAGCTGGCTGCAGTCCTGCACAATGGCTGGATCACGCTAAGAGATGCTTTTCTGTTCTTCCCCCTCTCCCCGCAGCCTCCTTTGGGGCTATCAATTTTTCATAATGAAGCTAAATTTAGGAAGCTGAGCATCTTTTTGTAAACCAAGTAGAGAAGAAAAACAGATCATGACAAAACCACAAGCTTGATACTTCTTTTAACCAGTGCCAAAACCTCATTCCATAAATAATAAACAAACACATAGGAATAAGAGATCTGACTGCATATTCTAATGCAGCACACTGTGTGGACCCGTGACAGCTTTCCAACCTTATGATTAGCCACCCACATTAGATCTGGCCACATCTCCAGTGGCTGTTATTTTATAGACTGTTGGAGCTATGTCATCTGCAGAAGGCCAACAGCAACAATCATTATCTAGTGATCACACAATACTTGTTGCTAAAAATTGTACCAGACTCATCCGAGATGAAAAAATTAACACAAAACCTAGCAGCCACAAAAACTTCTGTGAAAGTCATAAGTTAATCCTCAAATAATTCCCTACAATAGAAGTTATTCTCTATATTCTATACAAGAAAGCAGACAAAATACAGAAAACATTTAGAAGCATTCTGTATAGCGAGCCCATCACAACAAGAAAACAGAATTTGCAAACCTTCCCTTGATTAAATGGGAAAGAAAAGTTATAATCCCTCCACAATGCAAGAAGGTAAAACATGCAGGGATGCTACCAAGACTAAACTCAAGCTTCAAAATTCCTTCCAGACATGCAGATTAATTATACTGTGTTGCCAACAAAAAATGATTAATCACTGCAGACAATTCATGGTGCCTCATCTTCTAGGACTTAACTATGAAGGTATATGCAAAAAGTAGTAGCACTCAACATATCTTATTAATAAAAACTTTTCAAAAGACAAAAAACAGGACACCTGGGAAGCAGGAGCTACCAATTTTAAAATTGCAACATGATCTCAGTGGCGGGGGGGAAGAGCAAAACGAAAAACAAAACCAAAAAACACTGACACACAAAAAAGCTGTTGCATTGTAGCAAGACTTTCAGACACAAGAAGAGTTTCTGGCTTCTTTGCTGAGCAGAGAAAACCAAATGATTCAGAAAACGAACCCGTGAACTTGCACAGCAATCCCTACTCTTAGCAGAGGCTTCTGCTAAGAAACTACAGCTAATAAACATGACAATGGAACTCCCATAGCCAAGTCTCAATAATCCCCTGTTACCCTACCTTGAGAAATAAAAAAAAAATTTAAATATTTGAAGATTAAGGATGAAGAAATGTCCTAATTATTCAGACTTGAGTAACTCCATAAAGAAAACAAACCATCACAACTGTGATTATTTTTTTTGCCCCACTTCTTGTAAAAACTACAGTACCTAGCAAGAGTAAGTCACAACATGCTGGAAAATTTATTTTACTCTTTTGGTGTTGTTAAGTAGTGATATTTCTTTTTTTTTTTTTTTTTTTTTTTACTTACTTCAGTGATCTTTAAGACTCTCTGCAACACATTAATTGTTAATCAATTAAGAAATATTACAATCAAAAACAGGTATCATAGATTTTCTAGAATTAACAGATCCTGCTTTGAATATTTACCTGAAATACGAGCTGCACGTTGCAAGAACCATCTTATGGCAGGGAAATTCAGTGCCCTCAACAATCAACACTATGTCAGTTAGCAACTGCTGTTCATAAAAGAATTTTAACTGCTCCAGCAAGGATACAGCATACTCGGTATTTATCTGCCTCTCGTCCTGGGTAGACATGACTGTATTCCATTAATATTTCCAGGACCAGAGAGAAAAGTCAAGATCGTTTCACCAGAGAAAGGTCAGTTGAATGTTTCTGAAGTAAGCAGGGAAGAAACAGCAGGAGGTCTGTAGCCTTCAGAAGTGATACCGATAAAAAGAGGCAGTGTTATCTTGGACTGCTGAATCAATGTTTCAGACTTTGACCTACTATTAGGTCATCATGCTTTGACTTGATGTCACAGTCTGTTCAGAGGCTTTCAAGAGTGTCTGCAGAGCTCCTGTTGAGATCTATGATGCAGCAAATGAATGAGCAAAAGTGAAGTCTGAGGTAGATTTCGTGGTAACATCTCGTGATCAGTGGCTGCACTTGAATGACTGAAAGCAGGAAAATAAAATTAATTTACACGTTAGCACTTTTTCAAAAACCTTTCATAGTTACCCCTTAAAAGTAATTGTGTAACAAAATTATTTCTAAATTAGTACTAAATTACTTGCACAAAAATCTTTTTGAGAAAAAAATCTGAACAACAAAGTATCAAAGAGAAAAGAAAAGCAGAAGAGTTCATACATTCATTCTCATCAAGACGTAGACTCATGAATTAAGATAACTTATTTTGTCAACACGGCTTCTAAGGCTGGAGATTTAAAACAAGGTTCAGAAGACTTTGTTCCTCTTCCAAGAATTACTCAGTTTTCCCACTGAGTACACCTGTGCATTTCCTTCAATCATTGATAAGATAGCCACATTTTTTTCAGTTTCACATAAAACAGCTGCTTTTTCTTCTTCTATGTTTGCATCTACCAAGACACTAAAAATATAAATGCAGTTTCTTTCAACATTCCATCACTTTCCAATTAAACTCTCAGCATCATCATCAACCCTTTCATTTCTCCTTTAGCATTCTAACAGAGAACAAGCAGAACCAGAGTTAAGGATTAAAAAAGAGACAACCTAACAGCCTATATTCCAATTGCTTATTTGATTCATCTTCCCTGTGCAGAAGGGCTACACCTATTAACATTTCACATTTCATTTTTTTCCTTCTGAGTCATTTCCATACAGCTGCAGACAGGAGAAAACAAAAATAAGGAGATGACAGGAGCAAAGGGATGCTGGAATAACAGGGGTCAAAACACTTGGAGTGGTTATAAAGCAGTGACCACGGGCTACCAAAGTCTGTTTTCTTGTTTGGACATTTCTCCTCCTCTTAAAAAACGGAGTCAGGTTTTATCTTATCTTCCATGTGAACACAGAAACATAATTAAGAATGGGATAGTTGTGACAGTAAAATCACCATCACCAAGGACACCAGCATACCTCATCTATCAAATACTTCCAGACTTATTTAATCTCGCACTGTTCTTTTGCATTACAAAAAAATCAAGGAATAACCAGGGACATGTTTGTCGAAGACATCGCTATCATTATAGTTCACGATGAACATGAATGCAGAAATACCTTACTTGAAATTCCATACAAAAATACACAATTTAGTTTAAGATGAAGGCTGTAGAAATACCTGCCAGCCGTATCAAAGATCTGCTATTTCAACAGTCCTGCCTGTAATACAATTCAAAGACAGCTGTCTTTTAACATTCACTCACTTGAAACAGATATGCTTAATTAATGCCACTTTAATTACTACTAATTTAGTGTCACTGATCTTTTTCAGTGAAGAAATAGACACAAACAAGAATCTCAAACTCTTAGTTTTCATTGGCTGTTTAACTGAAAAACAGTCAAAATAGTCAAACACAATGTTCAATGTTTGTTCAGGTGAAGGCAGTTTAATTAGGAAAAACAGAAAAAGTGTTAATATTTGGGGGACAAAGAAGGAGAGACTACTATCTGCTATAACAACAGATATTAGCATAAGTCTTCACTTCAGACCTTCATGCCTTCAAGACCTTCAGACCGCTGAAGCCACTAAACCATATCAAAGATACAGAAAGATACTGCTCATCTAAAGCAATGACCTTCTGCTTCAAGTCACTGCTTCTTTTCACCAAATTAGTATGCATCCTATCTCTGCATCACCGACTGCTATCCTGGTTATCTGATAACAGCTTAACATGCAACCCAATCCATTGACAGATTTCACACTGAACTTTAAATGGCTACAGAGACACACAGACTTCCTAAGTGTGTTAGGCCCACAGAAATAAATAGCTCATGGCTCTACTGGTATCCCGGGTCTCTCTACAACATTGTTTTTTGTGGCTTAGGAGTAAAGTTTCAAGAACAATAGAAGCTGGTGGATTAAGCTCTGTTTGGGCAGAGCATCAGTAGTACTAAGCTTTAGCAAAAGAAGTCATTGATATCATAACTTCTTATTACGACGTAATTTTGAAGAATATAAATCAGGAAAGTTTCAGAAACAGGAAAAAAGAGCAAAAATAATCTGCACTGTTTTAGTCATTAAGTAACAGAACCAGTCAAGGATGCTATGGAGAAATTGATATACACCTGCTAGTAAGATTAAAGACATTTTTGGCAGCATGCAGCTGACAGTCAATAACCGAAAAAGCAGACCTGTTCAACAGAAGACAAGTTGAAACTGTGAAATTAATTACTATAAATAGCTGGAACATTTCAGTATGACCCTCAGTAGCAGAAAAGACTGAGGAGATGACAGGAGTCTTGTTGCAGAACATTTTATATGTGATGCAAACCACCTCTGAACTGCAAATTTACAATGCTGGAGTCCTTCCTTTACAGCTGATCTAAAACCATCTCATTTCCCGGATGTGCTCCAGTGAGGTACACGTGCTAGGAACGCACTACATACAGGATTCCACATCCACACTGTGTTTTGCAGCCAATGATAACCATTCTCTAAAGAACAAAATTTTGTATTTGAAAATTTTCTGTATGTCACAAAGTCAGGAGTTGCATCCCATCCCCTTCTAATGAAGCCATACTAAATAATCCTCAGAAAAACAATAAATACATCAAGAATCCCTCAATTTCTGGTCTAAATTTACCATAATTTCTGTTGTCATTTGTCCAAGAGAAGTGAATCTGATCAAAACATTAGGATAAGTGGTGTAGGAACACAATTTTGTGCCTGGACAGTCATCCAAGACTACCTACGTCTCTCGCACCTCTCTGAAAAGTTCAAGACAATTTTAAAGGAGATACTCTCCTCATTTTAGAGGCTGAAAAACTGAGGCACTGAAATAAGAATCAGCTTGTCCAAAGCAGAACTGTAAGAGGCTCAGTTCTCCCCAGTCCCACCTAACATCTCTCTCGCTGCACTGTGCTTGGTTGACATACACCTCTTAGATCTAACTGAAAAACTATGAACTTTAAAAGATGTCTACAGATGCACTACAGTCTCCTGTAGTTCTAGTAACTACACAGCGGTGGACACTTCTGATTTACAGATTAAGATCTATGGCTGAAATTAGCTTAATATCCTGAATGGAGATTGACAGAATAAAAATAATCCTTCAGTACAAATTCTATGAATAAGACTTTCCCTTTCAACGATGTCACTGGAACAACCGTTTTGTTCTGGGTAACTTCTTGGAAGTCAGCTACCTAAAACTGGACTGGTAGGTAGCTGCTGGAAGGCCACAGCAGTACCGGATTGCAAACTACGCCAATTACCGGGTGATCTAAAGTAACTCCCTATCAAGCTGGAGAGCAACGTTAAGTAACAGGTTGATAAGAGGTTTGGTTGGGTTTTTTTTAAGTAATTATTCCTTTTAGCTTAAGTAATTTTTAATGAGGTGGCTTTTAACACTTGTTCATGTACTTGTAAATCTGAATGAGACCACTCCAAGAATTAGTCATCAAATGTTAATGAGTTATGGGACACCTATTTATTGCCTTCCTTGAATCTGTTTATCTTCTGAGGTCAGACAAAGATTGATAAACAGAGATACATACTGTGTTACACACAGGGAAGTGTTAAAACTATACTTCAATGTGTAACATAGAATAATGACTATTTCTAATGTAATTAGTAGGGAAATGAGTTATATAGCTATAATAGTCTTCAACTAGACTAATTCAACACAAAATCTGCTTTATTTTTTCCAAATTATAAGAAGGACAAACAGATATATAGACATGCAACCTTTTGTTTGGTTGGTTGGTTTTTTAACTTAGATATTTTGATACTAGGAAAAGAAATAAGTTCTTCTGAATATCCCATTAACAAGTCTGACAGATTAGATGCCTAACTTCCAATAAAATTCTGGGAAACGCTTAAAGATCTACGAAAGTGTCACAGGTTCCAATCTGCATCTTCAGACACCTAAACATCTCTTGAATTCTAACTTCACTAACTTAAACTCACATTTCAATAGACTAGTATGTTTGCAAGAAAAAGAAAAAAAACCACAACCATCAAAACGTATTTCCCTGGACATTCAACTTATTTAATCTAGTTTTAACTAATTTAAAAAAAAAGCTTTAAATACTACTTTCATGCACTTTTAATCAAATTCCTATTTCCATCCAAGGGCAGCTTCATACAAATCACAAGTGAAAACACGTCTAAAGAAGTGAGTCATTCACTATTTTTAACATAATAAAACGTCAAAATTAAGAACTGAACAACCATAAGCCAAACTGCACAAGCATTCCTGTGCTTAGAGATAGCAATCCTCCCAGCTAGCAATGGAAGCACCAAGCTCAGCCACTTTAATACTTAGTTACTATTAAGGATACACCGAGTTACAAATCAACATGTTTCAAAATGATTACACCAACTACTGGCATAGTCCTAAAAACGATTAAAATCAATTATTTAAATCAATACACTCTGCCAACAGATCTCAAAGATAGCAAATAAAGAAAGAAGAAAAAGCAGTTGGAAGCTCTAGATTCTTGAGTAACATATCAAATTTGCATCCTTGGCAGCAAAAAAGAAATAGGTAATTGATGAAGCAGTTCCAGACTTGGAAGTTTTCCTCTCTTCTAAAGCCATCAAAGGTGTCTTTGATAGCACTGCAGTCCAGAAACCTGAGGACATCAAGGAGATTCTAATAAGGCAAAACCATGAAATTTCACAAAAACACAGTGACCGATTTATTCCTACAATATTATCATCTTGAAAATTACTATTCACTTGGAAACTACTACTATTTTCCATACATATTATGCTTGGGAGGTGAGTTACAACTTTGAGGTAGGTGAGCTTTTTGAAACTATGCAGAAGCTATAGACTAGAAGTGTCAGACTCCATGCTAACAACATGTTTGGTCACAATGCGCTCCTCATTACCAGTTTCTTTCCTGTTTTTCTGCTCCTAAAGGAAGTCATACACTAAAGGAAATACCTGCTCAGAAAAAAAAAATTAGCACACGATAAACCAACAACTTCACATGACAACTGGCCTTCCATGCTGAGCATGGGTAGTTTCCATCCCCAAGGGCATTTCTGTTTTGTGGAAAGACTTGACCTGTTTTGGAAAATTAACCTTTCAAAAAAAGTGGGCCATGGATGTCTCCAGTAAGATCCATCAAGCACGTAAAGAAAGGGTTTTGGTTTTTTTCACTGAACACTAGTATGTTAATGAAGCTGGTCTGTTTTATTTAAGAACTTAAATTCCAGTTCACAAGTATACGTCACTCCCTTAAATATTCACTATGAGATATAATGATGTTCAACTATAAATTCAAGCATTTCTACATTAAGAAATTAGATTCGATTAATAATTATTGTAGCTTCACTAACCATAAGTTAGTTCCTGAAAGGTTAGAGTCTTATAATGGATAGCTTATTGACGCATGTGAAATTTAGTCTCAAAATGCAACAGCCACTAAATTAAGGAAGTGACTTTTTAGGATTTCCACTAATTTTAGTCTGTTTCATAATCACATGACCAAAACAAAAAAGCCTGTCTCAAAAAAAAGCCCCAAAAACCACAACAATCACCTGTCCAAAACATAGTCAAAAAAATACTAAATAAGCAGCAACAGCCTTTCTTCTGCTTTGGTCTGTTCCTGCAAGACGCTAGTTACATAGCACTGAGTATAACAGGAACCTTTTACTCCACACACAAAAATAATTAGGAAAGAAGCGTGATACCTATACCCAGATCATGAGATTACATGATTTACACATCTGAGTATACTAAATATTTAAAATTACCTGTTTCTCCTAGCACATTTATGAAAAATTGAACTAAGTCGATTATGTATCGTAATGATTTCCTAAATGCATCATCTTAAACAAAATTCATGTAGATACAGCCCGAGGTGAGTTCACAAGCGCACACAGCCATTCAGGTCCACTATGATCATAAAATAACATAGAAAGTCAAGCTGTGGCTTTGCAAAGAAACCTCTAAAACTGCAGATGCTAACTACAACACAAATCTATTTCTAAACCATACTTTATTTCAAAAGCAGCAGGTATCTACCCTGTTCGTAACATAAGTAGTGAATACTCAAGAAGTTTTAAGCATGTGCATAGCTAACTCCGAAGCTATAGCACGCGTATATTTAGTCTATAAAAGCTCACTAAGAACTGACTCTTCCAATCCACATATAAACACTGAAGCCCACCCTTGGTCGTTGTAGGTACTAATACTATATACACACACAACTAGACACATCGGCAACAAAAGGAGGGCAATTACAAGAAACGGCAATGCTACTACAGCACTATTCTCCTAGATGACTTCATAGTGTCTGCCACTTCAAGCATCTCTAAAAAAAAAAAAACAAAACACCAAAGTTGCAAACATCCCAACCTGCTCAGCTGAAAGGGAGCACTCAGCGCTGGTAGCCCTACTGCCCACCCCATTACAGGCCCGAGTCTACTGTCCCCTCCTGCTTGCGGGGCGCAGCGACACGGTATTAGAGACGGAACGCGGGTTTTTCCCTCTTCCTGACACCCAGGTGCGCCGTCCCGTCCCCTCCTTGCTTTTATTCCTTTCGTGCCTCACTAAGAAGCCCCCCCGCCAGCCATAAGGAAGGGGGCACTTTCCTGCTCCGCGAGTACCGCCCCACGCCGGGGGTCGGGGACGGTCCCGCCGGCCGCACGGCCGAGATCCCGCCGTGCTTCCCTCTCCTCCCGGCTCTCCCGAGCTCCGCCGCGCCGGGAGACAGCCCTGGCCAAGGGCGCGGAATCAGCCCCGGCAGCCACCTCGCCTTCTTCCTCAGGGCGCCTCCGCCACGGGTTCCCGCCGGTGTCCAGCGGGCCCGGAGCCGCGGCTGCCGGGCGAGAGCAGCGGCAGGTCGCGGAGGGGGCGGGCGGGAGCCGCGCCCAGGCCAGGGAGGGCGCGTCAGGCTGCTGCAGAGCCCCCCGCCAGCCTCCCCGCCGCCCTCCACCGGGGCCTCAGACCCCTCGCGGCGAGGGGCGGCCTACCCCGGCTCCGGCCCCGCAGGCCGCCGGCCGTGAGGAGACGGGAAACGGCCCAACGGCCGCGCCAAAGGAGGGTGACCGGCGGGACGCGAGCGCGGGAGTACTGCCACCACTGCTGCCGCCGTTTCCCCCCTCCAGCCCAGACAAACCTCCCACCGCCGCTTCCTCTTGTGCCTCAGCGTCTCGAGCCAGGGGCGAGGGGGCCGGGGAAGCGGGGGAGGCGGGAAGATCCGGTCTCCCCCGGGCTGCGGAGGCGGCGGCCACTCGCCGCGCAGGCGCGCTGGCCCCTCCCCTCCCCTCCCCTCCCTTCCCTCCGCCTCCTCACAGCACCACCACCGCCGCGGGCCGGGCCGCTACGACGCGCCGCGCGCCGCCGCCCCTGCGCATGCTCAGAGCGAAGGGGAGGGGCCGGCCCCGCGCTCGCCTCCGCCCCGCCCCCGTTTCCGCTTCCTCGCCCCCCCCCGCCTACGCCCGCAGCGCCCCCTGCTGGGCGGAGCGGCTGGCGGCAGCCCGTGGGCCCAACGGTCACGGGGCGTCGCGGCTCAGCCGGGCCTTGTTCCGGCTCTTCTTCCCCCCGCCTCCTTTTCTGCCAGGGGCCCTCCCAGCGGCATGAGGCACCCGGCAGGCGAGGGCTCCTTCGGCCGACCGCGGGAGCCCCGGAGGCCAGAGGTTTGCCCTTCCCGCCAAGCAAACGCCGCCTGAGGCGTTGTGGGGCCTGCGGCCTGCCGCGGGAGGGGAGAAGCAAGGGAGGTGGGAGGAGTCTGAGGACTGAAGCCTGGGCCAAGGAGAAGGAAAATCCTGAGGAAAAGGCAACTTTTTAAAAGCTCAGGAGTGTTTTTCTTTTTTTTTTGTTTTGTTTTAAATTTCCCTGCCCTTACTAAGAGAAAGGCTTAGAATTTAACTCAAAGGTGAAAGCTCAATCTGATGAGCACAGGAGTTAAAACATCCCGAACAACTCACTCAAGTGACCTGCACACAAAGCACAAGAGCTGCCATCAGTGCTAAAGAAAAGCTTTGACTCGGGAAGTCTGTGATCAGTGAGATCAGTAGTCCTTCCCAGGCATTTTACAATTTGTGTCTTCGTGCAAAGGACAAGTTTAATTTGAACATTATAGAAAGAAAAAAAAAAAAAGGATATTACAGGAATTTCCTAACTGTTTCAGCTTGAGAAACCCACAACAATTTTTTGTTATTTAGACAATTATTCTATCACCCGATGACGCCTCCCCACCCAGAAAGGGGAATCGGGAAAAATAAGTAAAGAAACCCAAGGGTTGAAATATAAACAGATTTACTAGAATAATACCAGACAATTAACATTAATAATATCAAAGAACCAGTGTTGATCCCAATACCAATATAAAATATACAAGGATTATACTGAGACAGTTCCATCAGCAGGAAGCTGTGCACTGCCAGCGGTGGACAGCAAATGTTGGACACTGCGAGCGCTACGGATTTGGGAGGAAGGGAGGGGCTCAGGGGTCCAGCACCACGGCAAGAAGTTCTCAGGATTGCAGCCATCGTAGAAGAGAGAAACTCCTCAGCAAACTTTCTGTTTTATATTGAATGTGATGTTCATGGTATGAAATAGTCCTGTCGGCCAGCTTGGGTTAAGTGCCCAGGTCTCGCTCCTCCTCATCCCTGTACCTGGCGAGCTCGAAAACACTGAGACCTTGAAACCCACATGCCATAGCTGGCTATAAAGGAAATATTTTCACAAATTCAGACACTAGAGTCTTCTAAAAATGCAGTTTTCCCAGGCATTAGAAGAGAAATTAGTCCTCTGTTGCTTAAACCAGGACACCAACCTAGAAATATAAACAGCCTCTAAGCATCCACACCTCTGTTTTTTCTCTAGTCACCCACCTACTTGCACAGTGCATTTGTTGTGCGTCTTTCTCTCTCCATCTCTCCCAATACTGGTGCTGTCATTCAGAGATGTGAAGTCGCCAAGTGACCATTCAGATTCTCATCCCCTGTAAGGAACCAGGGTAGAGCCCAATTACAACCTCACATTTCATAAATTGCTGTTACGTACAGTGGAGTACACTGTACTGGAATAAGCACTTCCCTTGCTTATATGGAAAGAACATTACGTTTGTCCGTCTAGTAAGCTGTGTTAGGATGGAAGAGCATCGCTCCATTTATTGAGTACTGAGCAACTGGTAAACTTTAGAAACAAATGCAAACTTTACCTTGCATTATCTGATTTATCTTTTTTTCCTACAAAAAGTATCTTTAACAGTAGTTTTAAGCAGAAGATTGGTAATATATCCTTTTGGGTTTTTTTAACATAAGTTCCAACGTTACAAAAGGAAAATATTGGATTAATTTAGAGATGCAGTTTAAAAGTCTGCAAGATGAGACTGCTAGCTTTCTGTACACCAGCTGAAGGCTTTTACTACTGTTCCTATCTTCGTGTTTTGATTCTGCCTTCCCACGCATTGTTGGGGAAAAAGGCCTCTACGTCACTTTTAAATGAGCCTCAGGTGGAAGGGGGAGAGGACAAGTAGCAGCTGCCTGCTATAAAAAGGGTGAGCTGAGGGCTTGGTTAGTTTATTGCTGGGCTGTGAGTAGCAGCAGCAGCATGGACCTTAGTTTTGGGGGGCTCTAATGGGGCAGGAATAGCTTAGTTTTTGTTAGGGCTTTTTTTTTTTTTTTTCCTCTTCTTCCCTACATTATACTCTCTCAAAGGTTAAAGTAATTTAACTTTAACCTAGGCTTTGGCCTAGGAGAGTGAGGGGAGTCGGTTGGCTTTTTGGTGCTTGCAAGAGCTGTCTGGACTGTTCTAGATGGAAACTGAAGAGGGCTCCAGTGCACCTCAGAGCTTCTGAAACGCTAGGCTGAACTGTGTGCTAGTTTGTAACAGGTGTTAAATTCAATTTTTTTTTCTGTAACTTTGCAGTGTTTAAGTTTTCTAAAGACTTGAGCTGCTGTCTTTTTTTTTCCTGTCACTAGTTTTTCTGAGTTCTCTGATTTCTTTTATTCTTGCTGATAAATATGCGTGACAGGGCTGTATCGCTTGTGTGGGTTGGAATGGACTGAACTTAGGGTATTAGTTAACTAAGGAAATACATAAGTGTGGAAGGAGGTACTGTCTTGTGACTTTTGTATGGTTTTGAGCATGAAGTCGTGCATAAGGATTTTTCTTTTTTGTTACTTATCATTTAGTTTAAGCATAGGAAGCGTGGTGCCACTGAAATATTTGGTTTACTATGTTAGCTGTTCCTAAGTATATTATAAAGTAAAAATCCTCAATTAATAGAGCTCTAACTGTGATTTCAGATAGAATGTATGTGTCAGCATTAAGAAGTGGTTTTTTTTGTGGAGCACCAAACTTCTGATTGTGTGAAGCCTTCTATTACTCTTTTTTTGAGGTCTCTTGCTCAAGGCTAATTGACTGAAGGCTAGCTTTCAATTGGCTGGAATACTATTTATTTGAATGTGTGCATATAAGACTATATTAAAGTTACTGGTCCTGTGGCTTTAAAATGTGTTATAGGATTGGCTTGAAGTACTAATATTGAGAGCTGCATATAAAAACTTGCTTAGCAAAGGAGAACTGAAAATCTTTGACTTTGATAGTAATGTCAGTTTGCTATTTTCTGGTTGGAAGATAGTAGTTTTCTTCTGGAAAAATACAGTTTCATTATGCTGAGAGAGGAATGTCTGCTGAATTCTGACAGAGCATAAAAATCTTGAAGCTGCACAGTTTTTGAAGTGATTAATCCTGATCATTTATCTCTTCCAGTGTTTGGAAAAAAATGAATACTGCCTCAACTTCAGAAAGTGGATCATATTCCACCAACCACACAAGACCCTTTTTTTATGCGCAGCCAACAGCACAACAGCCTTTTCCAAGTTCGTGGTACCTCAGTCATGCATACAGTCCATACTGTGTACCTGCTCCAGGTAAGGTAAATGAGAGCTGCCTGTGGTAGCTTTGCTTAGTAAACTACTGTTAGAGTGGAGGAAACAAATGTATATCTGTGTTAACAAGCTTGTTGGGAGTTTAAGGTAGAACTAATGTAATGTTTTAGTTGTCAAAGATCTGATTTATGAAGTGTTATTTAAATATGTACCTTGTGTGCTAGAAAGCATCCATTTCTGGAGAGTGGAAACTAAGCAAAACATTAAGTAATGGTTATCCTAGAGATAAAGAGTTCTAGAATGTGCTTAGCACACATGTGTGTATATATAAGTTCCATACATGCATGCATTATAGGTATGGAAAAAGATAAAATAAAAATCCACACAGAAACAATATTGTGAAATACATCTTGTAAATGGTATACCTATGTGAACTTCTAACTGGAGCTGTCTTTTTTGAAGACAATGCTATAGTATAGTCCATAAAATAGCAAAAAAAAAAAATTATAGGAAGCTAGCTGGTGTAAGTTCCAAGGAATGAAAGCAAGATCTGGCTAAAGTATAGGTGTCCAGATAAGCTGTTTTATAACAGGGAACACTCTCTGTGTTTCTGCACCAAATTTGCTTCCAAACACTGACAGGTGGAGTGCATTACTTACCTGTGTATCTGATCTTATAGCTGCCCCTATGTATGCAAGCAATTATTAATCAGAATGACTTATTTCAGAAAGAAGATATATTGGTCTTTACTTTTTTTTTATCCCCAATGTCTAGGCTTCCGAAATGGAAATCCATATTTTCCATTTTATTCTGTTGCACTCCATGAGTACCCTGGATTTTTTGTTCCACAGCACCCAGTGCATGCAAGAATTAATAGAAGGCCGTATTTTAATGCTTCTGCACCTTCCCCTATGTTTTATCATGCAACAAGATTTAGACACTATAGTACCTCTGGGAAAAAAATGGAGACAAAAGAAACACAGACAGATCCTAGACAGCCTGAAAACAAGCAAAAAAAGCATCAAGATAGCCATACAGAAACGAAAGGTTGTGATGCAGGAAATATGGCCTGTGTTTCTTCTGGTATAGGTACAGAGACTGAAAGTACTTCAGAGAAACAAGATTCATCTGGATCTTCCATTGTGGTAGACAGAGAGTTTCGTAACAAGAGCCCTTCCAGCTCTACACAGTATAGAAATCTTACTACTGGGAGCTATGCCTTTGAGAAGGAAGAAGTGAGGATAGAATATGGCAATGGCTCTCCAGCTATTCAACTGTGGAAGTCCTTTAAAGAAACTATCCCATTGTATGATGTGGCAAGTGGTAAACCAGTCCCAGAAAACATAGTGCAGCGTGACTTATTTTCTGTTAGCTCATGTGAAGGAAGGATATATAGCCCACATGAAGGGGAGAAAATGGTGCCAGGAGCTTATTTAGATGAGAGAAAAGCTGTTCTTGCCTCAAAACAGGGTGTTGAAACTGTGCAAGAAAAAGAGGCCCAAAATAACGAAGTGAAGCTGGACGCAGAAAAGCAGGCAACTGTGAGTCAACAGGAAAAATCCCCCCCAGGGGAAACCATGGCAGTGCAAATTGCAGAGCTGGCAAGATCTGTTAGCATAGATCAACCAGTGGTAAGACAGGATGTGATAGTAGCTAAGAAATCTAGCTCTAAAAAATCTACAGGCTCAAAAACCTCTCAAGAAGAGCCCAGCTTTATTCAGCAAGCAGGACTACTTCCATCTAGTATGGAGGTAATGAGTGACTTGAGTTTTCAGCAGAAAAAACTGAATCTAAGCCACAGCACAGCAAATGAAAGTCAAACAGATAAAAGTATTTGGTGTGACGAATCAATTGAGAAGTACATTCCCTCTAACAGTTGGTTGGCTAGTATGGACACAAATTACAACTACGATGTTTGCTTGCCACAACAGAAACGTCAAAGTGTACTCAGTCTTTCTTCTGATGACATGTCCTCTAGAGAGGAAGGCTCATCAATTGATAATGCCCCAGTGTCTTATTTTGTCCCTGACTATGTGCTTCAGAAAAGCACGTATACTTTCCAGAAAAGTACAGAGGGCTTAGAGAAAGAGAAAATTAAAAGTGGTGGGTCCCTTAATGAAGATGAAGTGGTAGGAAGGGAGCAGATGAACAGCTTGAATGACCCAGATGTCAAAAATGCATCGAGGATGAAGACTAAAGAGGCTTCCAGTAAAGGTAGAAAGCTGGGAGCCTTTCCTAGATCTTCTAGTTGGAAAAAAATCAATTATCTCAAGAAAAAAACAGCTAAGAACTTGTCAGAAGTTGAGGACTCTGAAGAATACTCTGTGAGGGAAGAAGAGGAGGAGGATGAAGGTGAAGAGGATGAGGAGGATGAGGATGATATGGATGAAATTGAATATTTCTTTCAAGAAGCCACTCCCTATGGAATCTTGACACCTAGTAGAGGAAGTTTCTACCAAGTTGGCCAGAGGGTGCTTTGGAAACCACCTAAAAATGCTATACCAGCTCAATTAATTAGCTGGCCTGCTCAAGAGAAAATAAAAACTAGGAGCGGGCTTGGTGAAAACATTGGTGTAGTTTACAAGCCAAAGGAGAGAGAACAAGATGAAGTTGTGTACAGTGACTGTGGGTATTACGGAAGAAAGAGGCCTATGGCAAGAAGAGAAGGACTTGAACATCAGCGAATGTTATGGAAATTTTTGGGAGGTAAGCTAATTGCTGAGGATGAAGTGCTGCTTAATAGAACACACAAAGAACACCTAATCACAGTTGCAAATTGTAGTTTGAACCAGTGGGAAGATTGGAAAATGTTGTAGCTTCAGGTTTGGCTTAGAGCCAGAAGTACTGCAGAACAATTTCTTTTTAGGTAGAGCGGGTTTGCTGTGACTTTTTTTTTTTAACCTGTTGCATGAGGATTCTGCATCTTCACAACCAGCAGAGAATTTTACAGAAACTCTCCTTTTGAGTTAGATTTTTATATACTTACCTTTCTGCCATTAGTGGCAACTTTTTCATTTGAAAAGCTTAAGGTCATTTGAACTGCACGTTTACCATTGTTTAATAATATGTTGGAAGCTCAGCACTTAAATTTATACAAACATTCTGATTCTCCCTTCACAGACCCATGTTAGGTGGATTAAACAGGATTAAATTTATTATAATCTGGTGGCCATACCCTGTGTAACTTCTCTGCAGAAGAGGAGTCAAACCATTAATTTTCTTTTTATTGTAGCTGCTGCTCTCTTAATGTTAGCAACCAAACTTTTGCTTTATTTTCATAAAATCAGTGTGAAACTGTATTAAATTTGATCTGGAAAAGAACATTTTTATTTACCCAAAGGTAGATATTGGTAGAAATTGGATTAATCTGAATGGAGAATAAGCAGAATTATCAGTAAGGGTTCATAACTGGTTATGTGGACACTTCAGTAAGCGGCTGCTGTTTAATACTGCTTGTATTAATTATTATTTATCTATTATATATTATATATATTAAATATTAATACAGCTGTGTTGTAATGTGGAAGGCATCCAAAACAGGGAGATCTACTTCTAATAACAGGCTTAGTGTTCTTAACTTTATTTTCTTTGTACAAAATCTGTAGACTTAAAGCAGCTTGTAATTTTTGTCAAGTGTGTTCTCAAGAAAACTATGTTTTTATTTTAATGGACTCTTACAATTGGATTCAGTAGCTAGCTTTGCATTCTGACTTGTGGATCAAACATTATATTAACATTATTGAAAGTAAATACTGACCTTAAATCAACTTTTTTTATTAGGACGGCTGTTAAGGGACAACATGGGGATACCACCTGAAGAGCTCTGGATTAGAAGTGGTGCTAAACCCAAATTTACCAGCCAAATACATGGTCATCTCTCACCCTCAGCCAAGAGCAAAGAACAAGGTACAACTTATTTCCTCAATGTGCTTTTGTTCTTAAGGAACATTCAAAAGGAGGTGATACAAAACAGCAAGCTTATGATATTTGAATAAGATTTGAAGATAATAAAAACAATTCTCACTGCTCTGATATTGATGAAACGCCTGTCAGCCAGTACATCTTGTGGTATATTTATATCCTACTCAAACATGTGAATAAGGATGCATTATAGCTACTTCTTTTTTAAAGGTACTATGGGAAATCAAAGCATCGAATGTTTTGATGTGGCCAAGAAAATCCCTTATTTGTACAAAGTTGCTACTGCCATAAACTGTAGTATCAACTCAGATAATGCTTCTCTTGAGTGCACATGCAGTGGTAGTTCCTAATCTTGAGTAGAACATATAGGAAGTCATGTGTGACAGCTACTTAGGGCAATGTTGAGAGAAAGCATGGACCAACAGTTTGCCCCACTACTGATAAAGGATGTCTGAGTGCTACTCTCTTGGTGTGGTTAAAGAAAAGATGAACAAATCACAGTTATTCTAATGAAGTAAAAGGTTAGATAGTTTCCATATCTTTTTCTTTCCTCCTGAAGCAGAATGGTTTTTCTTTACAACTAAGGTCTAATTGGAGCTCAGCTCTGTTTCTAGATGCTCTTCAAGGGGTTTTTTAGTGCAAGTGCTGTTGGAACAACTGTTGAATTTACTGTAGTCTGAGTGTTAATACTCTCCAGGGTCACATGCTTTCAAGTATCACAGGATCAGTCTATCAAATAGCAGAGTGTGAAGTTATCTTCAGAACTGATGACTTGCTTCTCTTCAGTTCAGTGATAATATACATCAGGTTTCCTGTATCAACAGCTGAGCAGACTATTCTTCAGAGTGTATTCCTTAGTTCTCTCTCTGCATTGCTTTTCTGCTTGAGCATGTTGGGTTTTGGGATTCACCACCTGCATTGGAGGTTTTATCCTTTCTATCCACACAATCTTCAAAATGTTGTGGGTTTTTTTATGTTAGCCTGCTCCATAAAAGTTGAAAACGCTTTACTTTAGCAGCATGGTACTTATCTCCTTACAACAACTCATAAAAATAATAAAATAGTTCTAAAATAACTTTGTTACCTTTAACTTTCACCATGTCCCTTCTACCTCTTCTAAATCATAGATGGTGCAGCATACTTGAGGATGTTTGGCCTTTTTGTTATTCCCTGCTTTCTCTTCCTCCTTTTCCGGCCTATGTAGTTTGAAGAAGCTATCACATTCAGTATTAGGAAGCAGGAATTTGTTTCTTCTGAATGCTGTTCATGCCAATTGATGCCTCAGAAGTGCTAGTAAAATAACATCCTTTTTAAAATGTTGCTTACTTTAGGACTGGCTTCTCCAAATTAATCTTAAATTTAAGTATCCTGCAAGTAAGGGGGTTTTGGCTAAACAAGATATGTTACTCTAGTGGTAATATCATATGAGAAATGATTGAATTCTTGAACTGTGTACCTTAAGAGGTCTGAAGAATTGAGGTTTTTTTAAAGACAATGGGTGAGTTGGGTCACTTGGACATCTATCAACTAGTTGTGAACACTTGAAAAGAACTGAATTATCCAACTCCCACTGTGTTCTTTTTTGCCACATTAACACCTATCCAAGTTACGACCCAAAATACAATGCATCCAGAATTATGGTTAGACGGTGATTAAATATTGTAGACATATCAGACTGTTGCTTGACATACATTGCGTCATTCTTTTCTGCCACTAAAATGGGCACATAGAGGGTAGGGAGAAAGGGGAGCACTGCAGGCTAGTTGGGGAAAGTCAAGCTTAAATTTGCTATGACTATGATTTGAAGAAATAACACCAGTTGTATCTTATTTAGGCTGCCCACCTTTGGTTAAACCAAAGAAGAAAAGAATAGGCAAACCACCTTTAAAACGCAGGGACACAAGGTGTGATGAGGTGGAAGAAGTAGAGATGTGGGAGGTGCCCAAAAGCAGCATACGCAAAGGTTGGTATACAGTGAGAAGTTACAAAAATGACTGTTATAAGCATTTTTTTATTACTGTCTTGAGGACTAATGGTTCTTGGTTTGATCTGCAAGGATATTGGATAGCCTGTGAAATAATAGCAAGTGCTATATACGTAGACAAGAAAACAAGCAAGCTAAACTCTGAACACTTACCTTTTTGTGAATATCATTGTAGCTATGATGAGGTTAGGTTCCTTCCCTTTAAGGGAAAGCGGTGGGGGAGAAAAAGAAAAAACACAGCAAAAAACCCCAACAAAACCAAACACCAAACTCCACTATTTTAGTCTAGATGCTCTTCAAACTGTTTTAACTCTTTAAAAAGTTGGGTCCTGTGCTACTTTGCAGTATATCTTTTCCTTTAAGCTACAGGTCTGTCTCAGCCTGTAATTTGATACAACACAAATGCATATAGTTAATTCTTAAGAACTTCAACTTTATGGAGTAGGAACTTCTTGTTACTTCGGAGGAAGATAGGAAAAACAATGGAAGGGAAAAGTGCGTTAAGTAGGTCAATAAGAAATAAGTTTTGTGCATTTGCGGGAGAGTCTGAAAAGGTTATAAACTGAAAAGGCTCACTACTTAAAGGAAGCTACCTAAAAGATCAGAGTTGCTTCTGGAATAGAACAATCTGGTATAGTAAAGTGAATGTCAATATTCATTCAGTTAGTTCTCATATACTAAACTGAGGATTAAAATTCCATGTATTTGCAAGGTCAGAAACAGAAACTTAGACTGAAACATCTTACTAGTCAAAATTGGCATCAGTCCTGAAGTCAAATTATTTAAACATCATTGTTAAATCTTTAATTGCTGATACTTTTTTGTAATAGCATCCAGGAAACTTGCACAATCCCAAAATACTACTTATATTTGCACCAGAAATAGTTGGTATTTCTTGGATGCATTCAACAATGTAGTTACAAGAGCACACTGAAAATATGCGATGAGTTTGATGTGGTACTCTTGTCTGTTATACTGGGATTTTCTGCAGTCCAACACCATTCCTGCAGAATTTATCCTTGCTGGGAAGCTGAGTACATAGTTCTAATATCAACCATCTGTGTCCTGTCCTGCAGTAGGAAAAGGCAATCACTAATGTCTCACCTTTCTTTAGAATCAGATTGATGTATATTATTTGGAAGGAGAATGCATACCTTAACCTCTTTTCTTTTTTTATTTTAGGATGTGGATTGAGAAAGTCGCTCTATAAGAGAAGATAACTGCAAATATTGGGGCAGAAGGGGGGAAAACCTCAGTTGTTATTTTCTTGTATGCTTTGTAAGATGCTGTGTGCTCTTAAAGGGTAAGAAGTAGCACTGTAAAGACTGAGGATACTATTAAAATGGAATTATTTAACACTAAAGTCACCTTTTTACAACTAGCATATCCACTATTTAAATAATAAATTTAATAGAATTGCACTTTGAGACTTCGTGTATTCCATCTATACATGGAAGCAAAAAAGTTTGATAGGGATGTATGTGCATCAATACTGTTGGAGCATACTATTTACTGCTGCCCTGTTCTTAAGCTCGGCAGGACTGTGAAGCCTGTCAAGGTCATCTCATCTCACAGTCAGTTTGTCTATATGATGTGGAAGTAGGTACAAGATTCTCTTCCAGATGGATTTTTGGCTGGATTTGGTTTTGTCAAAGTTTAAAGGAATATAGTTAAAGCTGTATCAAGTACTGACTCAAAATTTCTAGGCAGTTCCTCAGATATTACTCTCTTTAAATGCATGACTGAGGACTAAAAATGAAGCACCAGGTTGATGTGATACTTCCCCCTCCTCACCTTCTTTTTTTGTGGAGACTTTTTGGGTCCTCTGTGGAGATCCTGAGATGGATTTTCAAGAAGAAACGGAAAGTTTTTTTTTATGACAGTGGTGTGCCCCGTTCCCTGACTTCTTACTGATGACTTCTATTACAGTTGATATTGACCTTGGCAACCCACTACAGAAAAATCTCTTTATAGAACTAAGATGCTAACATTAGGTCTCTGAGCTATCTAATGAATAATAGAAATAGATGAGATGGATGGCTCAAAAACATGTGATCTTTTTCATGTCTATGAAAGCTAGTATCATCATGTGAGAAGAATAAATACAATCCTGCCATTCTTGGATAATTCCCAAATAAAGTGATAGCGTGAGTGAAAAAGGTAGGGAAACGGGGGGAAAAAAAACCCCACAGTTTTTTGTTAATAAAGGGTAGGGGAAAATGGACAGGACATGAAGACAGGACTTGTCTTCTGCCTTCTCTCCCAATATTCTTATTCTGTCTGTGCCCTAGAGTAACCTACAGGGATAAAAGTAGCATTTCCTGTGACTGCATTCAAGTTTTGTGTCTACCTGTTATTAGTTTGAGCTGTAACTGAGGTTATGCTGTTTTCCCTGTGCGGGGAGTATTGAGGTTTCCTGACCCAACTGATCCTTGATCTTTCTATTATTTTTAACAGCACTTGCTTGTTAAAGAGCTACTGTAATTATAGGCTTTACTTCAAGCTGTTAGGGATCCACTTTAACACTCTGATGCCAAGTTTTTATTTCCTCTCTACCCTAAGCACTGCAGGAAAATAAGGAATATACAAATTCTTATTTGGCTTTTGTGCTGCACAAAACCTATTGCATCAGAACCTCAAAGAATAAAATGAGGGAAGGAATTACTTCAAGCATGGAGCTTTTTAATACTCTGGGAAAATATAGGACTGCTGCTCTTGGATATCTAATACAGGAATGTGCTGCTCTTAGAGGGGAACAGACTTTATTCTGACAGGGAGAATGAGGGGTAGAATCTCTTCAACCTAAAGACTGTAAGTGATGACCTAAGAGTAATCCTCAGCTGTAACTGAGACTTCTTAGGGAAGGATTGACCACTTTTTCCCTGACCTTGAGCATAGCTTTGGGATTGAACACTAAGCCAGTTGTGCTGACAGACTTAACTGTTTGGGTTTTTTGCTGCTTCTCAGAGAGGAATATTCATGACCTCATAGTTAGATGGCACTCTTGGGGGGAGGTTTTTGGGAATGGCTGATATTTCACAGGTACTCCCAAGATCATGGTAGTCATCCCTTCACAGGTCTTGCAGTAGTCAGTATGCTTTTTACCTAGACATAAGAAGCAATTGAGGGCCTGGTGATGCCAGCTTCCCAAGAGTATGTGAGGGAGTAGCAGTAGGAGTGTTTAGACAGCTCTTTGTCTGTAAACAAATGCTATCTTAAATAAAATCTTGTAGTGTAGCCATGTTATGGATCCACAGTAATGCTTAAAGTAGCATGCATGAATGTTCTAGCGCTCCCAGAAATACTTCTTGGGTAATGTTATATGTGGTGTACTCTACTCTGACGGTACTAGTCCTGTGACCTTAAAACTAAATCTTCTATTTGGCTTTTTCTTCACTCAGCAAGCAGCATGGATGATTTGTGGACTGCATCTTAAAGTCAGCTGGATTACAATTTAATGTTCAGAAAGGCTGTGAAGTACAAACTGCCTCTTAAAAGGCTGTGAGTTGGAAGTCCAGGCTCTCTTTATTCAGACAGGTAACTAGCCACGGTGATATTTAATATTTGTTACAGATGCACATACGTGTCAACTTTTGCTACCACTAGATTGCCCAGTGATGAGTCAGTGCAGTGCTGGCAGTATTATGAACTTGTAACTGTAGCAGCACTACATTGCATTTGAAGTTTTCAGATGCTTCCTGCAGCATCTAGGGCAGCTGAAGAATCTATTTGCTGCTTGGCACAGCAGTAACAAACCTTAGAGGCCCCTGAGACTGCCATACTGGGAGCTTTGTTTGGACGGACTTAGTGTCTGTGACTCAGAATTTCTAAATCATTTTTTTTTGTAGCTAACTAAAACCTCTGTTGCAAAGTGGGTGTGGTGTAATCACTGATATGGAGCCAGGGGGTTACGTTAGCTTGCCAGGTTTTAATTCTGTATTTTAATTTTCAATTTGGTAGCATCTGCTTTCCCTTTTACAATGTCCTGTTTTCTGCCTTATGTTGGAAAAGATTAATTACAGGTCTTTCTATTAAAATAAAACAATGGAAGACAGAAGCCAATGGCAAAAACCACACTCATTGCATGCTCACTATGGACATAGCATGGAAAAACAAATGCACTGTTTAAAGAGAGTCCTCAAATTCCCCTTGGCTGACTCACTGCCACCAGCCAGCTCAGTTAACAAGACTATAAACCCCAAGTAATTTCACAGCCAAAGAAATAAGACAGATGTCAGCACTTTTGCTGAAGCAATCTTTCTGAAAAGAATGGTTCAGGGTATTAAGATAAACAGACCTGTGAGCTGAAGACCTGTTAAGCTGTATTGCCTATGGGATATGGTGTGACTGCATTTCACACTAATTTAGGTTCATGGGACTATCCAATTATGGTATTACTACCACTCAGGCTTCAGCAGAACTTTCAAATGGAAATATGCATGTCTACAAAGAAGACACGGATTACTAGGAAAGGAAAAAAAAAGTTCTTTGAACAAAAACATAAATAGTTCAGTGGTTCAGTTTTTAAAAATAACGCTCATCAGTCTTTCAAGACTATAGCTTTCTATCCTGCTCTCTGGATTTACTTCTACATAGAATCATTTTCCATGAATATAAAGGGGTGTTGGTATTTATCTCTAGTCTGTGTATTTCTAAAAGACCTAGAGTCTCTTAAATGCCAGCTTTGGCACAGTTTAAAATGCTAAATGATGAAATGAATCATGCTTCTCAGCACTCCGGCACTGGCTGCCAGTCAGGACTACTCAAAATCTTACTCTGTTGAAACTGTTAGCTTTAATTTTGAAATTGGCTCTACTTTTATCAATTTCAGTAGAGAATTAGTAAAATTTTTATGCATGGGATATGATAGAGATCTATAAAAGTGGTAATGATAAGGGGAAAATGAATTGTAATCAGTTGTTGACATGCTTTCCATTACAAGAACTAGGGTACATGAAATGAAACTAGTAGGGAGAGGTGTGAAAGCAAATGGAGTTTCTTCACTAATTATTAATTAATCTCTAGAGCTCCTTACTGAAGGAAATTGCAAGTTTACAAAAAGTGACTGAATGTAAAAAAAAAATACATCCAAGGCTACTAAATATTAAAATACAACCTATGATTCGAAGTACTTGCGCTCCAAGCAGTAGAGGTAGTGAAACAGCATTTTGATGAAATAACAGAAATAACGCCACTGGAATTTGCACTTTTCTGTTGTGTAGGCATCTGCTATTGACCATGAGTACAAAAAGACACTGGGTCAAACAGACCTTTAGTCTGGTACAGAACAGTGATTTGGCATCTCAAAACAAACTTTTAAATTGAATTTGATATAAGTTAGAGAATGGTCTCTTACAGTGTTTTTTTTTTTTTGATTGTTCAAATAGTAAACCCTGGTAGGTAAAATGGGAAGGGCCCATTAACAAGGAATGGGATGACAGGCTAAGGAAAAACTGAGTTTGTTTTTATTGAGCTAAACTTCAGAGGAATCTTAAATGACAGAAGCTGAAGTAACTGAAGAGATCTTTAGGTTAGCTCTGCTCTAGACAAACTTCAGAGAGAATTCTCTCAGAATGCATCAGGTGACTCTTAGCTGTGGCTTCCACTATCTGTCCAACAGTCAACAAGGCTACAAACACAAGGATTTTCTCAGGACCAAATGTGGCAGTACAGAGAACTGAGCTATTATTATATATCTCATTTCATTATAAATGAAATGCTATTTCAGCTGTTAAATCTGTTTCTGGTGAAAGAGCCAGGAGCTTTGAATTTGTTGATGGTGATGCTGATACAGGGAATTATCAGGAGTCACCAGAAAATCCCATCACAGGGAGATTTGCTAAATAATACTGGAGGATAAAATACAACTGCACATTCAAGCTCTGGGCATAAGATAAAGAATCTTTTTGTAAGTATGCCTTGACTGCCTCATTTTTCCCCAGAACGTGTTATGAATGACTGGCAAGACATGGGGGTTTGTTTTTACTAAATGACTTTTAGACATGTAGGAGAGAGAAAACACATTTTAATTTATACTTTCCCCTGTCGTCTTTCCCAAAGGTCTCAGAGGGGAAAAAAAAAATCTTAAATGCATTTTACATTCCTTGATTTCACTGTTAATGTTCACTCTACTGGTGTTAGAACTTTATCATGTTGTTTGTTTTTTTCAATATAAGCATAAGCACAGAGAATAAGTTCTAAGTCCTTCCTAGTCCTTTCCAAGCAAATCTATTTTTCTTTCTCCTTTTGCAGAACACCAATATACATCATTTAGGTCCTCAAATCACAGCTTTGTACGACTATACCTTGAGGTTCCAAAAAGAGATGCTTACTCTAATGCAGTTTATAGCAATCTCAATCTTTCTAGTCAAGTCTGCAAGATTATTTAAAAGAAGAGCGTGGTCTGTCCACAACGTCAATTAAGTACACAAAACTTTCCCTTCTTCCTGCTTTCAAGTTCTTTACTACTGTTCTGTGGGTTACATGCATGTAATTGAAAACCATTTTGAAAGCCTTACACATTTATATTCTTGTGGGATGATTCATAAAATATTACTACATAAAATAATTCTAGTAAACATAAAAAGTAAGTTGGAATTTATTTCCCCAAGCCTTTTTAAAAGGAAAAAAAAACAATCCTCAAATGTATCAAAACAACTGATACTGAAGTGTATGTAGAAATTAATCTTTTTCATTTCTAACATGAAAACGCCCTTTTTAAATAACTAAAACCACTACCTCTTTACAGTAAAGTTGAACATCTATCATCATTACACTTGGCTCCCACTCCTGTGGTTTGGAGAACACTTCAGGTATTGCAAAACTGTGCATATTAATGGCGATGATGTTGAGATTTTGCTACACAAAAAACCCCCAAGTCTTGCTGACACTGCAATTTTGTCTTAAAGTAAATCCCCTTGATTAACTTTTTTCCCCCTCCAGCAGGGCTCTTTATTTCCCCAGCTGCCAGTACTAGGATATGCACAATGAACTTCAGCACATGGGCAGTATGCAGAGAAAAAAAAAAATAACAGTACAACCTGCTTATTATAAGCACTGTAAGTGAAGTGTCAGTGCTCTGCACGGTGCAAACTGCAGTCCCCTTACAATGAGGCTTTGTATATAAACAAAATAACTTCATGGAGAAAAGACACTTCAATAGACAGTCTGCTGAACTCTGGAGATTTGTTGGCGATGCCTTGGTAGTCACTGCTTTCTGCTGATAGTCACATACGGCAACACAGAGGCCCAATTTGCCCAAGCCGGATGACTGTTAGCACACAGGTTTTACAGTAAAAGGATATGGTTGACTGAGTATCGTTTAATGCAGCTCTCTTCCTTCTGGCTGCAGCACTGCAGAGGGGCAGAAGAGGACAGCCAGTGTAGGATGCTGTATGTATCCATCTGTATGTTCTGAGTTTAATAAAGCCCTTTCTGGTGGTTTCTTCCTCATTCTCTGGATCTTTCCTTGCAGTTCACAAGTAGGAGGTCAATCAGCACACAGCAGGTGACTGCCATCAGTCAGATTCTGACTTCTCATTAGATTTAGAGGATTTATGCTTTCTCTTCTTTTTCTTCTTCTTTTCTTTTTTTTTCTTTTCCTTCTTTCTCTTTTTTTTCTTGTGTTTATCTCTACATTCTGAGGAAGTGGAGCTGCTGCTGTCTTCATCATCCTCATCACTGTCATCATCATCTGAGGTAGAGTCCTCCAGGAGCTGCTTCAGTTGCTGTATCCTGAGTTTAAAAAATGTGAATGAGAATCCTTTCTACCTCTCCTCTACCTCTAATAATTTATTCTAGATTTAACCTGTTTCCTTCCTAGCTTGAGAAATGTAAGCTGCATGCAAAGGGCAGGGGAACACTTCCTCTTTTGCCGAATTACACTCCTGTTACAGTTTTCACAGACTAATACAAGCAACCTCTTTCGAGACAAGCAGATAGTCTGTTCTCACGGACTTTTCATCCCACGGAATACTGGCTGATATTTATGCGTGCAAAATAATGCAGCAACAGCTATCACCAGACCACCATAAGAAGTTCTGTGCTTATCCATACACAGATGAATATTGGGATTATTATATTATGAAATTCATTGCCCTGTTGATACAGAGGTGACGTCAGTGAAGCTGACAGAGTAGACTCTACTTCAGATGCAGAGGTATTATTTTTGACAGGCACTCTTCCTTTGAACTTTCATGGACTACTGGCAAATGGGGACAAACTATTTTCTTATTTTACTGTTGTCTTCAGTATCCTCTCTAAGGATTTCCTTTTTTTTTTTTTAATAAATTAAAAAGAAGCCACACATTCGCAGCAGCTCTGCGGGCTACCTATAGTTTGTTCAGTTATCTCATTGATGCAGTTCAAGAAAGCATTAAAGAACTCTGCGGCTTTGTATATTGAATAATGACCTCACATGAGGAACAACACCAGCTGCCTAGAACTAGCTTCCTAAATCCACCCCTTCATGTCTACTGAAGGCACTCTGATGTGGCAAATTTTAGAAAATGTCAGTGAAAGGAAACAAAACAAAAAAATCGAACTTTTTTAGGCCTACCAAAACTAAACTCAAATACCTGAATATTACAGCATAAGTGAATATGACTCCTCTTTAAACTTTGGTTTCGAAAAAAACGTAGAAGCCAATAGAATTAAAGAGGTAGGAAGTACTACGGAGTGATTACTGGGAAAGCAGAAATGCATTAATGTCTGCCAACATAAAGTAACTGCCATTAAAAAATGTTCTGAGTTATTTAAGGACAGCTTATATCTAAATTTCACCTATACCTTAGTATCATGTTATGAAAATGAAAACCAAATTGAAAATGCAGTTTACTACAGAAACACACCTACCTCATTTCTTTTTCATGACGTTTATTTTCCCTTATTATATCGTACATTGGATCTTCATGTGCCTTTAAAGTGGAAAACACAAAACCCAATGTTGGTAAAGAAAAGTATTTATCACCGACTTGTATTTCTCTAAAAGTCAAACTGAAGCAAACCAGTGCAAGAGGCTTTTTTCAAAAGATGAAATACATTTAGCAAGCTCTTAGTTGACAAGTACACTGTCAGACTTAACGTTGTCAATCTGAACTGTCTTTTTTACTTTGGGAAAAGCTTACCTAGTTACATCACCAATTAAAGGGACTCTCTTTAGCTACACTACCTCTTTCCTTCTCTGATCACAGTTAACTAAGAGAACCCCAAACATATACTATAGGAATAGCTAGACATTGATGTTCAGAATAATGAGCTGTGTCCTTATAGCGTATTTTAAAAACTTGGATACAAAAAAAACAGGAATACAGGAGCAGGGAATATAGGATAAATGGATAATGTAGTTGGAGTTTTCCTAACATGCTACGTGCTACCATTATTGGTTCTTAAAACAGTTGTTTTTAATTTAAACAGGCATTGCAGCAAAAGATTGTTGTGAAGGAAGACGGCCAACAAACTTTGCAGATATTTAAGGTGAGTTCATGCCGTGCAAGAATGCAGCAAAAAGATGGGGTGATCTTTCTGTTGGAAGATTCAGCCAACAAGTTCAACAGAGAGGAGGTATCAGATGCTGACTGGGGGTGCAAATTAAAATGTCAGTAGCAAATGAAAGATGTCGGGAATGCACCATGAGGGGCCTTGGACATACAGCAAGAGTTTGATGCAGCCTGAGGAAAAATGAAGAACAGAGGCAATCTGGTCATGGGAGTGAGCTAAAAATACTCTTTGCAGTAGCATTCTGATTGGACAGAATAAGTGCAGATTGCATTTTTTAAGGACAGAAATGAGGACATAAGAAACAAAGTGATGAGAGCTAGAAATATGGTTTAACAATGCAGAGCAACAGGAAAAGTTAAAGAGGTCACGCAGAAAGAATCTGCAGAGCTGAGATGTAGCCTCGTGTAGCGAGAGATCAGACTTATAGACAATGACTGGATTACAGACCTAGACAACAGGCTTCATGATGTGGTTGTTCACAGTGAGAGCGGAAGGCTTGAAGCAGCTGTAATGTGGGCAGCTCAAGCTTGACTAAACATATTTTTTGTTACGTTGACATTTTAATCACAGAAATGGAATATAATGGTTGAAACAGGTTCCTGAAGATTTCCAATTTAAATGTAAAAATTACTAATTTTCCTCTTGAAGAGTAGATTTTCTGCAAAGTAGTCAAACATCCAACCACATCTGTAGCTTTTTCTTTATTAGGAGATTTTCGGCATCTATATTATACTAGAGACAGAGGAAAAGTCCTTAATAAAGCATCATCTAACAAGCTTCTCTTCACTTGCAAGATTATGCATCGTCAATGTTAAAAAATACAGGCAATAATACCACAGTATTTGTACTCACTACTCTAAATTGTTCCAATTTCTGATTGCCTTTAATAAAGAATGGGCATTCTTTATCTCCTGTTCTGTGTCCATAACGTTTACATCTCCAACCTTTAAAGAAAAGAAGTAGCAGTGAATTGCATCTGTAAGCCAGATCAGAAGAAGAACAAAAAAAAAGCACATTTACAGAAAATATTTTCATTTTGTTAAAACAAATAAATAAATACAAGTATTACGTTGATAAATGTAATGTCCATAAAATGAATTTTTGCATTTTATTGCAGCCTTCAAGGTACTGGTTGCTTTTATATCAATATGATGCCAATCTACCTGGACCTTGTCATCTCTCCACCAGACATTCTGCCCTCCCCCAGAGTAAACAGATGGCTATATGAAGGTCCAATGACATCTGGAATATTTTCAGCCTTACACTGCATGACTTTGACTTCTTTTCCCAAAGGCATCCAAAGCCCTTTTGTCGGGGCATGGGCCAGGAATTCTCGTGCACTTTCATTGCCCGGTACATCAGGTATGCAGTCTTCTGGTTTTGTTTCATTCTCCTAGGGAAAAAGATAAGGACAATAAAATCACATATATTTTTTTAACTTCATAAAAATTCATACTCCAAGCGTGCAGGCCTTAACTTAATATGGAGCCTATTTCCCCTGCAATATTTCTTTTTCTTGTAACACATAAAGGATACAAAATAACTTACCCTTTTAAAAGCATTAAGTAATTTTCTTTTTCCCTCGCCCTTGAATTTTCCAGTCTGAACTTCACTAGATTATGGCTTAGGTATATGAATTTGGCAAAAGCGACAATCATTATGAATGGAAAGTATTTTACACAAACATTTGAGCACAAGCAATGGAGAAGAATCCTGAAAAGATGTCATGCAAACTGAAAATCTGCTTCACCACAAATTACTCCCCTCTACCTGCACTATTAAATACTGCATTAAGTTTGCGTGCTAAGAGATGATGAAAGAACTGGTATGATCCTATCTGACTCTGGGCATTTCAGTCTGGATTCACCAAGTCAAAGAGGCTGGCTTGTAACTGAGGAGCTGAGATTTCCCCTGGAAGCACCTACTTCCCTCTGTAATTTATACAGGTAACGTAGACACTTAAGATAAACAGCTAAAAGACAGGTTGTGTGAAAATCCCTCATAGTGCTCAAAATTTACTGCAACAGATTTACCAACCTTAATTAGCCCCGGGGGAGGCTTCTCATAGCTGGAAAGCAATAGAAATATTGTTACTCTGCAGCTTAGCACAGACAAATAAATTGAGAAATACAGTATTTCAATGGTATAGTGTTAAAACCTTCACCTCACATTTTCCCTTAAATTTGACTTTATCAAGAACCATAGCAGGACATGGATACCCAGATGCAAGCAGCCTGAAGTGTCATATCACCACACACATCTCTTGCAACCATCCTTCAGATTCATATTCTTGGAGGGGGGGAAACAACTACTTTCACCGTACTGCTTTACAGGGATGTGTGGTACATCCAGTTCAGCTTCCGTTAGCACGAATGCACAATTCCCTCCTCTCTTTCTGTAGCACCCCTCCCCAGCATCTCGCTGAACCAAATTTCTTTACTCCAGCCCTGCTGGATCACAGACATACTCAGCTGAAAATGCCTAGTCAGACCATTCCTTACATCTAGTTTTGCCAGCCAAAATGGAAAAGTTTGGCTTATATATTTGGCAATATATATATATATTTTATATATATTTGGCAATAAATTATTATATAATAATAATTTCATCTTTTTCTCTCTGTGTATTAAACCTAAAGACAGCACCTTACTGACCAAAGCAGCACCTTTCCTGCAGCTTTTCTCTGGAGTTAATGGTAGATATAAAATGTATTAAAATCCAAATAGCGAGCAGGTGCTCCGTAGAGCACAGCAACTGAGAAAGCGCACGTGCTTAGGAGTTACAATGCCAAAATGCCAGGAAACTATGAAATGGTCTTTGTAACAATAACTTTATGAGTGCTGTTTAGTGCATTTCATAAGGAAAAGATCTGCACTTCCACTTGGAAAAGAAGAAAATCACGTTCGTGTGAAACTACTGATCTTTTTATTCCATTAAACCCTTTCCAGTAAGCAGCATAAACCTTTCACAGCACCGCGGGCTACTGACGGAGCCATCAGGCAGCTCTGAAACCTTTTTCATCCTTATTACTATTTCTTTTTTAATCCACTCTAGCAGAAACCGGCCGAGCAACTATGCTGCAACTCCCAGGCTTCCAGGAACCTGGAGAAGACCCATCTTTCCCCAAGCAGCCGCCGCAAGGTGACGGAGGCGGCTTTGCCCCGGAGCCCCTCGCGGGGAACGTTCGTTCGTTTGTTGCCTCCCTCCCACCGGCGACGCCGCCGGGCCCCGCTCCCACCCACACAGCCGGCACAGACCCCCTTATCCATTAAAAATGGGGCACGTTTTTAACACTGGCCCTGGAAAAAAAGCCCCCGATGGCGGCGGGGTGGGCTCAGAGCAGAGCGGGGTCGGTGGGGGGCAGCCGGGGGGGCAGCCAGCGCTCCACCACCACCCCCGCCCCGCTCCTTACAAGGACTCCAGGTGCTGGAGCTTCCGCAGCTGCTGCGCCTCCTGCCTCTTCCGTTTCCTCTCATGCCGGTCCTGGGTCCTGCCGCCGCTCGCCGCGGGCTCCGGGTGGCTCTTAGGTCGCGCCTGGCTGCCCCTCGCCGCTTCTTCTTCTTCCTCCTCATCCTCCACCCCTTCCTCCTCCTGCCCCCTTCGCGCCCTGTGGGACATCGGCGCGGCGGGCAGAGCCACGGCGGAAGGCGAGGCCGCGGTGGCGGCAGCGGAGACGCCCCCTCCCCTCCTCTCCTCTCCTCCCTTCCCCGCCCTCCACCCGCTGCATTTCGGCTTCACTTCCCCTCCCGGCCAAGCGCCGACTTCTTCCGGCGGCGGCGCCTCCCGGGCGGGCAGCGCCCCCTCCGCCCGCCGCCACGGCAACCCCTCGTCCCCCGCTCCCGGGCCTGGGCCTGGGCGGGCGGAGCAGCCCCGCTCAGGTCTCCCGCCGCCGCCTCAGGCGGCCCCGCGGCCGTGAGGCCGCGCCTTGCCGCCTAACAGTGCTCCCTGTCGCCCTTCCCGGGTATCTAAAACTCATCTCTGCGGTGTTGCGCTCTCAAAACACCAATGTTTTAGAAAAAAAACAAACAAAAAAACACCTCAGTGCCACAATTATTTACACACGGGGGCTGGGCTGAGGGAGGGTATAGATGGGTCAGAGGGAGTATCACAGAATGGTAGGGTTTGGAAGCTCTGGAGATCATCTAGTCCAACCCCCTGCCAGAGCAGGGTCACCTAGAGCAGGTTGCACAGGAACGCGTCCAGGCGGGTTTTGAATGTCTCCAGAGACAAGAGACTCCACCACCTCTCTGGGCAGCCTGTTCCAGTGCCCTGCCACCCTCAAAGTAAAGAGGTTTATCCTCACGTTGAGATGGAATTTCCTGTGTTTCATGTTGTGCCCGTTGCCCCTTGTCCTGTCACTGGGCACCACTGAGAAGCCCCTGGCCCCATCCTCTTGACACCCACCCTTTAGATATGGATAAGCATTGATGAGATCCCCTCTCAGTTTTCTCTTCCCCAGGCTGAACAGACCCAGGTCTCTCAGCCTTTCCTCATAAAAGAGGTGCTCCAGTCCCTTGATCACCTTCGTAGCCCTCCACTGGACTCTCTCCCCAGTAGTTCCTTGTCTTTCTTGAACTGGGAAGCCCAGAACTGGACACAGTACTCCAGGTGCGGCCTCACCAGGGCAGAGCAGAGGGGGAGGATGACCTCCCTTGACCCATTAGCAATGCTCTTTTTAATGCACCCCAGGAGACCATTGGCCTTGGCCACAGGGGCACATTGCTGGCTCATGGTCAACTTGTTGTGCACCAGGATTCCCGGGTCCCTCTCTGCAGAGCTGCTCTCTAGCAGATCAGCCCCTAACCCATACCAGTGTACGGGGTTATTTCTCCCTAGGTGCAGGACCCTGCACTTGCGCTTGTTGAACTTCATTAGGTTCCTCTCCACCCAGCTCTGTAGCCTGCTTAGGTCTCACTGAATGGCAGCACAGCCTTCTGGCATGTCAGCCACTCCTCCCAGTTTTGTGTCATTGGCAAACGTGCTGAGGGTGCACTCTGTCCCCTCATCCAGGTCGCTGATGAATATGTTGAACAAGACTGGACCCATATGGTGGTGGGCCAGCCAAGAGGCCTTGGGGAGCAGGCATTCCGGAGTGGAGCAGCAGGCTGAGGGGGTCACCCCCCTCACCAAGGCCTTGGGGACATTTGAGGATGCAGCTGAGGGGTGTCTGGGCGCGGGGAGAATGACCAGGTGGCCATCCTGGTGGTCACAGGCCATGCTTGCCAGAGGCTGAAATGCACATGGATGGAGGGAGGAGAAGGTCAGGGCCATCTCCTGCAGCACGCAGAAGGCACAGGTTGAGTTTGGGTTGGTTTTTTCTCTTTTTTTAATGGGTGGGTTGGTGCCCGCAGGAAGTACAGGTTGATTATGGGGCAGGATCCAGCCAGAAGCCCAGGGAGGCCTGGCTAGGGCCGTGCTTCTGCAGCCAGAGCTGCCTGACCCATCAAAGGGCAACTGCCTCCTCTTCAGTGTATGAACACCTGAAGGTCAGAGCTGAACCTGACCCCAGGTTTTGCAGTTTCCTACCCCAGCCGTGATCTTTCTGTTGCAGGATGAGGAATGGTGGTTGGTCGGGGCTGGGAAGGCAAAGCATAAATTACTACTTTAGCCTCACACTGAAGTTCAAGGGCACGTGAGATTTCTGGCATTGCTTAAGTGCTGAGTGAAACACAAAAAAAAATATACCTTAGACGTTCAGGAACCGAAGGTGATTTTAACTGATCATCTTAGTGCTTCAAAAGTGTGCATCAAAGGCAAAGGATGCTGTTTGCTAGTCAGCAAACTGTGGTTCTAAAGTCCTTCCATCCTACTGTGATAAAAACAGTCATTAAAAAGCTTATAAAAAACAAGGGAAATATCAATTTTAGGCTCTATTTCACAGTATAATATTATTAAACAAGCACTACTTTAATATTTTAGATTCTACTTGGTAAAACATACTTATTTGGGACAAAAGATCATGTGTCTCGTTTGTCACTTGCATTCAGCTAAGTGGCTGCCATTGTAACTTCAGTTTCTGGGACATTGGATTTGTCCAATTAATTCCGTGACAGTCTTTTGCGGGGATTCAGTGCTTATTTCAAGGTTTAAACAAAATAATCTAGCTTTTGCATGTCCTGCCACTAATATATAATATTGATGCAGATTTCTATTTCACACACCAAATTTTGTAGGTTTGCTGGCACTGTGAAGAATGCCACAAAACAACACTCAGCAGCAAAGCGACGTAATCTTGCAGATACTCATCTCAAAAAAACCCCAACCTCTGCTCTTCATAAACTAATCCCAACATGTCCATCTGGCTGAGATGTCATGAGATGGCACGTAAGTTATGAGAAAACCTTTTTCATTCATCCCATGAGTCTATAGTTTGTCTGTGTGTTTTGCTTAGTGGTGGGCCTTTTGGGATTTTTATTAGCAGCCTTTCTCCGGGCCTAATCTGGGAAGAAGAGGCTGAGGAGTTGCTGACATCTCTTGAAATGGCAGATCACAGCAGCTGATCCGAGGTGCGATACTCGCTGAAGTCCTCTTCTCTAAAGGCGCAGCAGCAAAATCAGTTTATTTGCTAATCTGAGTTAAATATCTGTCTGTCTACACTTAGTATGAGGCAAATGGAAGGTAATGTGATTTAAGGTAATCCACTATAGAGCAAGCTAAGCAGATGACTTGATGTTTGCTGGAGGCTAAGAGATCTGCTGCTGTGACACTGCTAGCATGTGGTAACATGTCAAATTGCAATCAGTTCCTTACATGGTCATGCGTCTTCAAGCAACAAGTGAGGAAGGAGAAATATTTTGAGGTGTTGCAATTACATTTAAAACTCTGAAAGAATTTAAGTGAGACACAGTATCATTTTTTCACTCTATTTAGAAAAATGGCAATAGTTACTAAAAGTTAAGTACCAGCTGGGCTGATGCCTGCTAAATAGAGACTTTATTTTGGCAGCAAACTCAAGTGATATAATGGCCTTTTTTAGCCCCCCTTTCATTCCCGTGTTATTTTGTTATTTTCAAGTGCCTTTTTACTTCACATTTTCAAACCAACAGAGTAGTCAGAGTCTGGAACAGCTTTCCAGCGCGTTAGGACACTGACAGAAAACATAATTAATTCTAAGATGGAGAGTTTCCAGTTCATGAATGGTATTCTATGGGAGGGATGTGTGCAATAGCAAAAGAGACAGGCGTTCTCCGGACACCCTACCAGTCTCGCTTTCGTACACCTTTGACTGTCCTAGCTTGGCTGAAGTAAGAAGAGTTCTGCCAGTTTGGAGCAGGTAGGGGCCTGGCAGAGGTAGATGACATCAGATTCAATGACTTCAACCTTTACAGAATAATTGGCACACATTCAGGGATTCAGCACATAGTTTCAACAGAAGTGTGCGGTTGCAAGTGGAGGCAGAAGGACAGACCATGGTATATTGTCCTCTTCTCACTGTTAAGTCAATGACAGCTTGGCTGCGTTCTTTGCATCCCAGGGGCTTGTATGTCCAGGCCCAAATTTCTGAGCAGATCAGGGCATTTGTGTAATACTCTATACCACAGTAATTTAATGGGGCACAAAGAAGGTAAAATTAGATAGGTACCTAAATCTGTTCAGCCAGTGGTTTAAATGTGTTCTTTCTTTTGTTCGACAAAAGTAATTTTCTAGTGCATTTCCTCATCTGTCTTAGAAATAGACTTTGTCACTGTATTACCCATTTCAGAAGTACCTAGGTGTGAGGTCAGACTTTTTTACCCCCATTTTTAATAGAAGGATATTATTTAAAGCTGTAGGTATCTCCAAAGTTTCTTTTTCCTCCTTTGCTGAGAAAACCCCTGGATTCCTGTGACTGTTGCACACTTACCCAAGGAGATGAATGCTTTCATATCAGTTCTTAGGAAAGATTGAAACAAAATGAATTGTGAAGAAGGAGGGAGTAGAAAAAGTGTAATGGTTATTTTCAGTTCTATTTATTCTGGAGCAAAGATCCTCAGTATCTGTAAATCGTTAAGTCTGTTTTATTTAAAGGGTTTAGATTAGTTGAGGATCTGGTTTGTTGCACTTTGCAAGGTATTTGTTGTGCGGTTTTTTTTCCCTTTATTTGAATGTAGTGCTTTGGACATTTCAAGCAGTTAATTTTTGGGAAATGTTGTTTTACCGTAAGACCCGACTGTCATGGTGTTGTTATTCCAGCTTCACCAAAACATCTAAGTAGAAACACTGGAATTGCTGTAGACAATGTGAGGTATCTGACAGGCCTGTATGTTTCATAATATCCGCTATAACTTTATTTTTGTTATGAACAACTGAATGTTTCAAATACAAGCGATAATACCGGGGCCAAATTAATTTACATCTATGTCATCCCATGGGCATCAGCATGCCTGTGAGAGTGTAACCCTGGCGGAATGTCAGCCAATCTGTTTTTCTCCATTTTTGGCTGGCTAGAGCTTTGGGCCAGGATCTGTTTCTGATTATGTGTCAGATATTACGCACAGGAGAGGAATCCAGAACCCATGTTAGGCTCCATGGGAAGTTAAGCACCTCCTAATGGAATCCAGAAGAAGCAGCAGGCTGAACAGAGGACAGTCTAAATCCAGCACGGCCAGCCCACAGCTGCCTGAAGCTAGCCCATAGGAAACATTCAGAATAGAGTGAGTCTAATATCTGGACCATTTCTGACCTCAGGGAAGGCTACCTCAGAACAGCAGTGGCACTTCTAGCCTCTTGGGAACCTCAGCTGTGAAGAGAGGTGCTTCTCTACAAGAAGAGGTCCTTTCTTGTAGAGAAATAAAAGGTTTTGTTTAAAGTGGAAGTGCTGGCATTTTCTTTTGTATACTAGCTTAACAATTAGAAAATGAGAGACCTGGATTTGGTTCCCTCCTTGATCTAGGTATTCAGTGATGATGGCTTCTGTGTCACCGGGAAAAAATACCCTAACCATCAGCCTAATAGCTATGTTGGTGGGGGACACCTGCCATTCCTATTCCAGTCTTTGGAAGCAGTAGAGAAAAGCATTTGAGATTCATGGGATCAGAAGGACAAGTGTGTTTGAACTTGGCTGTGAGTACACTAAGAAGAGTGCCCATCCCAACACTGGAAATTGTACTTCTTTCTGTAAGATACAAAATCAATGCTCTAAGCAGGGGCCAGAGACCAGTTCTCCCTTGATTAGCACCATTGCTAATGACAATATTATACTCCTACTTCCTGCTTCTCAGATTAATCTTATCTTTACAACAGCACAGCTCAGCAGTGAAAAGTGTTCCTACACACCTGAACCTTTAATATGGTGTTTACTGCCACGCGTCATCACATAAAGGGAGTGAGGGGGCAAATGTCTGAACAAACATGATGGCCACAGCTGCATTTTGTACAGTCACAATCCTGTCAAGAGTTCAAGACTCTGTAAATGTCTACAGGGACAAGCCTTTTAGGAAACTTGGGCAGAAGAACATCAAAGTTTTGCATCCCAACGAAGCACAGGTGTGAATTAAGCGTTAAACTGTTTGTTTCTGTAAAGACTAGGTTACTACCTAGGGTATTCAAAAATGTGCACTTGCAGGAAAGCTTCACAGCTAAGCAAGGAAGTGTCTTTGGAAATTAGGCAGTTGAGGAAAGCAGAAAGAGCAGTTGAGCAAAGTTATTTGAACTGCAGCTTTAGTTTGAAGTCCCTTCGTAAGACTACATCCTGTTTTACATGCTCAAGTCTTTTTATTGGAACTATCCCAAAGACAGAGAAGCTGGTACTTACAAGAGGAAAGATTGCCTGCCTTCTTGTAAATTCTCTCCTCCAGGCCTCTGGTAGTTGATTGAATGGATGAACTCCCTCTGTCCTTCTGTGGAGATACTGCCGTATTGATCACTTGGAGTTTGTAGTGGTAGTGTCACCCATTCCATCAGAAGTGTAATGCTTACTGTCTCTTCAAGCCACCACTCAGTGAAAATAATCTTTGATCTTTCTTCATTATTTTAACTCACTTAAGACTTTAGAGACACGAAACTACTCAATAACTTAAATTTTTCACAAGTTTTTGCCCTTTGCTTTCTGGTCTCTATAAATAAATAAAAATAACTCTATGTAGTCACAGACATTTTGCACTAAGTGCCATTGAGATTTTTTCACGAGTGAGACTTTGTTTGATGGGCACGTATTTCTGTAGTACACTATTGATATAGCACCATTATCTCTAGTTATACACTGACATGGTGTCTCTTCTGTTAATAGAATCACAGAATGATCACAGAATGGTAGGGGTTGGAAGGGACCTCTGGATATCATCTAGTCCAACCCCCCTGCCACAGCAGGGTCACCTAGAGCAGGTTGCACAGGAACGCGTCCAGGCGGGTTTTGAATGTCTCCAGAGACAGAGACTCCACCACCTCTCTGGGCAGCCTGTTCCAGTGCTCTGCCACCCTCAAAGGAAAGAAGTTCCTCCTCATGTTTAGATGAAACTTCCTGTGTTCAAGTTTGTGCCCATTACCTCTTGTCCTCTCACTGGGCACCACTGAAAAGAGCCTGGCCCCATCCTCCTGACATCCACCCTTTAAGTATTTATAAGCATTGAAAAGATCCCCCCTTGGTTGTCTTTTTTCCAGACTGAAGAGACCCAAATCCCTCAGCCTTTCTTAGTAAGAGAGATGGTCCAGTCCCCTCATCATCTTTGTAGCCCTTTGCTGTACCCTCTCCAGCAGTTCCCTGTCCTTCTTGAACTGAGGAGCCCAGAACTGGACACAGTACTCCAGGTGCAGCCTAACCAGGGCAGAGTAGAGGGGGAGGATGACCTCCCTCGACCTGCTGGCCACACTATTCTTGATGAATCCCAGGATGCCACTGGCCTTCTTGGCCACAAGGGCACATTGCTGGCGCATGGGCATCCTGTTGTCCGCCAGGACTCCCAAGTCTTTTTCCACAGAGCTGCTCTCCAGCAGGTCAGCCCCCAACCTGTACTGGTGCATGGGGTTATTCCTCCCCAGATGCAGCACCCTACACTTGCCCTTGTTGAATTTCATAAGGTTTCTCTCCTTAAAGCCCCAGATATATCATTACGGAGGCAAAGCTTCATGTAGCCTTCAAGGGACTTTGCCTGAGTAAGGACTGAGCACATTTGGAAACTGTGTGAGTAGTAGGAGCACTCAGATGCTAACAACACATTATATAACAATAGTAGGGAAGGGAGATTTTGGCTGACAACCCTTGGACACTCTGCCAACTTCTTACAAAACATACCATCCTTTGTGGGATCGCTTGTGCCCAAGCTGAGTGGGCAGGACTTTGGTTTCATAAAAAACAGCCAGATGCAATGAAATCCATAATTATCTGTTTATCTGGTTTTGACAGATGAGAGTTTGAGTCAGCATTGCTGCAATTTGAACCCCTTATTAGAGGGATGTTAATTATTCCAGATTGGATGTTCCTCATGTATTAAATCTATATATATACTGTTGCATAACCCCTAATGGTTATAGTCTTACTGTCATCAAAGCTGGCAGGAGTTTTGCTAACGACTTAGTAGGGATCAAGGCTAGATTCTTTGCCTGGTAGCCAGGTTTTTTTCATAGCTGCAGGAAATTCCTCCTTCTGAGTTTTGGCTATATTCTTAAATCAGTGATCAATTTGCGAGAAGTTTCCCCTTGCAAAGGCAGATTCTTTTCCTGAATTTTGCTTCCATAAAATAGTGACTGATAAAACAGTTCCCATTCAAATGATGCCCAGCGTATCAAGTAAAATAGTCAAGTTCAGCTTCAGTGCCAGCATCTGCCCTTGGTATGTCCCCTCCAGGTTGCCAACTTTCCAGTGGAACACTGGTTCAGTTGCCTAAGAAGGCTCCAGTGTTTATTAACGGGTCACAGATACTACAGAAAGAAAGTGATGAAAAATACAATCTGAAAAGTCTGAGGCAAAGATTCTTCATTCTGCTTGCCACCTCTATTAAAAAGAAAGATGATTTTCTCTGGTTAAAATAGCTCATCTGTTAGTTCCATGCAAAACAGCTGTTCCCACTTAACCGTAGTTTTTTTCAAAACTATCCAATGTTCGCAGGTCTTTAAGCTTAACATACTTCCCATATGTCAAGTTACTAAGAGCTTCTTTCTAGGTAACTGAAAAGAAATGAATGGAAACTCACAGTTCTAGAGCTGCTTCTTTCCGTGCCTCTCTCAAGAGGGTGATGGAGAAGGACTAACATAGCAGTGGTACAGCAAAGAAACAAGGGTTAGTTAACTAAGTTGACCCAGGAGTGTCTCTGACGGGAATGAGAAAGGAATTCTGATATCGGGCTGTTGAAACTCCTGCCAAGCACACAAAGATGGTGTTTTCCAATGGTGGGCTAGGAGCCCCTATATTTTTGTTCCATTATGCTAGTTTTGCTATGAATGACATCTAGAAACACTCCCTCACACTTACTTTTGCCTGAAGGTTACTGTCATCTATAGTTATATAGATATAGAAATGGAAGGATAGATATATCATTATAGATATAGAAAACACATTCTTTCCTAGTCCAATGTGCATGGCCTATGCTCCTATATGTCACTTGCGGAGTGTGTAAAAAAAGTCAATTTAGCATCCTCTAATAGGGCATTTTCCTGCCAGGCTTGTGTGGTATTTTTTGGTCATGCTTGAATAAACTAAGAATCAAGAGGTGTTCAGCCCAGTTATAAAATAATTTTAATAATGTACCAGCGATATTGCCAAAACAAGCAGATGTTGGCTACAGGTGATAAGGCTGTGTTAATAAAACATTTGTTAGATTATCTGGAAACTGCAGCTTCAAGGCTGTGGGGAAAAAAACAGGGCATTTTGGGCCTCCCAAAATACAAGATAACAGTGGAGGCCTTGAAAATTCAAGCACAGGGCAATGACAGAGGCGTCAGGACTGTAGATACAAGCCACAAACTGTCAAGCACAGGTCACTAAAGAAAATGAAGCCTTAGAAGTTGAGTCAATCGATTTTGTGGGTTAACAAACAGAACAAAGAACAAGTCTGCAGCATAGGTAAAACCTATAACAAGTAGTAAACTGAGATATAACATGGAACTGTGAGCCAATAAAGAAAGAACAAGTTAACAGACTGTTAGCAAACATACAAAAATGCCTGCAAGCAGACCTAAAATGAGGAGGAAGAAATTCAGAACGTCATTTTCCTCCTTGTAAAGAGGAAGAAGAAATCATAAATATTAGCACTGTAATCATAGTAAAGAATTTGGGATGCTGACAACTTACTATAACCAGCCTTTGCTTTTTCTAAAGAAGACAGGTGTTATTGACTTTTGAGCCCAGTGGAAGCATTAGCGTGATACCAGAGAAAGGCATAGATAATATCAAGTTTGTGTATAGTAGTTTTAATTATATCATTATTGAATGAGCTGTAATAATTGGCTAATTTGGGCTATATGTCTTAGCATGATTGTAACCGGACTCATCATAATTCTTTCATTTGCTGAGACTTTAATTCTTGGCTTTATGTTTATGGAGTGTTTCTTTAGCCCACATAGATTGCACAGGATGTTTGGTCTGGACCCAAACATCAGGACAGATGGATAAAACTTGGCTGGAACAACTGATGGAGAAGGCAGGCAAGAAAGACTGTGACCTGTGCTGCAACAGCCCAGCAAAACAGGAATGGGATCAGAATGCGCCCAGCACTCAGAATGATCTTACCAGCTCTATGCAAACACCTAAAGATGGTTGTGTGATGTGAAAGCACCCGATTTTGTAAGCCTGGGCCTAAACCCATCCTTTAGTACACAGATCAGATGTCTGAAGGAAGTTATTGGATTATTACCCTGCAGTTGCTCCTCAGGTGGACTCTTCTCTGCTAAAAGCAAGTTCAGAAATGCAATTAACATCCTATGAATCCGTGCGAATCTGCTTCTAAAGTGATGTTGAAATCTCTAGTAGAAGCGAAGCGTTGAGTCGATATCTAAATACATGACTCTCCTCTCTCAGGATGCAAAACGTAAATAAAAATTCATGCAAGAGTCACAAAATGCTTACTAACCAGTGGAGATTATTGTGGTGATCTTCTTGCACTGGACCCCTGATAAGCACCCGTTTTAATGCTTACACGCACCAATAAGAACCAGTGAGCGCTGCTCTGTAACACCTATGCACTTTGGGCAGTTCCCAGGGGATTCACAGATTAATATTAATGAAGGAGGGGGAAAAATAACACGGTGTCCTGTTTCCAGTTTGCTCAGGCAGTGGCCACTGGCAGCATCAGCGCTGGTATGCAGAGAAGTGACTGACCTGACTTGCCTCTTTTCGGATTACCTCTGCAAATAATCCTTTTACCCAGGAGAGGCAAGTGGTGTGCTGGTTTGAAAATGCAGGCTGGTTTTACATCTGGAAGAACAGATACTCTTACATTTCAGGAAAGTTTGCATAGTTTATTTTGTGCCAAGTTGCTTGCAGAGGAACCGTTTCCTCTCTCCTGCCGACGCATACAGCTTCCAGAAGGCATTTTATAGGCAAAATGCTATAGGCAGGGGATGGGTGGATGTGGGGGTGGAGGGTAGACTGGAGCTTGGATAAAAGTGTTCTGTCTTTCTGGGCAGGAGTCATAGTCCACACCTAATTTACAAACCGACTTTATTAAGGCAGCTTTGTTTAAAAGAATGTTGGAACAAAACATTATTATTTTTAATTGTAGAGCCATAACAGTTCTAGCAGACAGAGTACAGATCAGGCGTGATAAAACTTAGGCATGATAAATTAGTTACCCAATTGTGACCATTTGCTTTTCAGACCTTAGTGTCTATGCTGCTTCTTGAGAAGATTTTTAGTCTTCAAGTAAATATGTAATGCTTCTGCCCTCCCTTTTGACTCAGTGAAGAGTCTGTCTATAGGCAAACTATCAGCAATTTTTGGACTGTATTTGTTTTTAATGCATTTAAGAAAACTAGCCGGATCCTTTTTGCAGGAACCACTCATTTCTGCACAGTTTGAGCAACACAGTTTTGAGATTGTGCATGCTGCATATGAAAGTTCAATGGGACTCACTGTTTTCCAAATTTTGTTTAGCGGAAGGCTGAAGTTTAGCTCACTGGTTTTCTGCCTTTTTTTTTTTTTTTTTTTTGGTGTGCAGTCGCCTAGATCGTTTCCGTTGCAGATGCAAACCCCCACTCATTGGGAATTTAGGTCAATGTGCAACGGGCTTCCTTACCCCTTACCACTTGTGCTCGACCCTAGAGAAACCCACAGACTAAAAACCTGTGGCTTAACCGCACGTATCCTTTGTTAGGAATATCCAAGTCTTCCTGCAGCTTAGTATAAGCACTCCATTGTTTCAAAAACATTCTCTGACTTTGTGGGTACCTGCAATATATTTAGAATATGCTTTAGCTCATGTGAGTGTTAATAATTTGTTATCCAACACTTTTCCCATTTTGTATCCAGCTACTTATGTTACAATAGGTATGTCACGACCAGGTTTTTTAAATTTTAGCCCCTCCATAGGTGAACTTTTCTGAAAATCCAGTAACTGATACTTATGTTGAAATTTCAGTTTTTCTGAAAAAGTGAGTTTTAACCTCTGTGGTCTCTATTTTCAAGGGTATTTAAGTATGAAAACCCTTTCCTTTTTGTGACATGAGGGTAATGGCATTTTCATATTTAACACATACATATATATGTATGGTCTGATAAATGCATGAGCATTGAATGGAAATCGGTAGCATTTAAATATATAATTGTGAGAAATGGTAGGAAAAACTGGATGCATAAGGTAGTTTTTTTGCAGTTTTACACTGGTACATCTACACCAAGGCTACTTGCTACAATTATTAGTTCGCTTCTACTAGTGTACACACTACAACGGTTGCAATGCAAACACAAAAGAAGGCGAGACCGATGCCTCAAGAGCGTGCAATGTAGGCGTATGCTTTTGGCAGCCAGTTACCTTACCAACAGCAGCAGTGTTGGTGGAAGTCAGCAGTCAGCTGTCATCTATCCTTGTGTTTGGGCTTTTGCAAGTGACAGGTGATAGCACAAGAGGAAATGGCCTCAAGTTGCGCCAGGGGAGGTTTAGACTGGATATTGGGAAAAATTTTTACACTGAAAGGGTTGTCAAGCATTGGAACAGGCTGCCCAGGGAAATGGTTGAGTCGCCGTCCCTGGAGGTATTTAAAAGATGGGTAGATGTAGTGCTTAGAGATATGGTTTAGTGATGGTTTTTGTCAGAGTTAGGTTGATGGTTGGACTAGATGATCCGAAAGGTCCCTTCCAACCTAGGCAAGTCTATGATTCTATGATTCTGTGCTGTCTAACCTGTGTCCATCAAAATGAGCCAGATTTGCTAAATCACTTGGATAATAATTTAGCGTGGCACATTTGGAATGACAGGCTGATAAGCACGAATTAAGACAGCTCTCTTGGTGTATCTCATCATGCTGTGACCTCCAACAGGGGAACTGCTGAGTACCTGGGGGCAAGTAACACTTTCTCCTGGCACTGAGGGGTCTGGAAGAAGGTACTGGTTGACAGCGTTACCTGCTATTTGTTTGACTTTCACTAGAACATCTGTAGTGGGTGGAGTAGAGATAAACTGAAGATGAATTGGAGTAAGTGAAATTTACCTACAGTATCAGCAATTTAAAGCGTATCCATTTCTTGCATGCTCTGTGCACTTTTGTGTTTACTGCTAAACCACTACCAGTAATAAATCAGAATAAAATCTGCATGTTAAGTAGCCTGTGGAGGTGGCCGATCAATCCAGCATGACTCTCTGTGAAGAGTAAAGAGCTCTGAGTCACGGTATTTATTATGGGCCACCAAGGAAGAAGCCCAAGTCACCTGGATCGCTTCGGTCACCAAAGGCATTTAGGGCCATGTCAGTCCCTCATGAATCACACCATTGACAGTAAATGACACATAATTAAATTATATGTAATTGATAGAATTTATATTAAAATATTTTGGGTACAAAGAGCTACTTCAGATTCCAGGTGCTCTGAATTTATCATGTAGCTGCATAAAATAAAAAAAAAGTATTTGTTCAAAATGCCATTTACTAAAACCAGTACTTACTGAGAATGTTTTACGGATATAGTTTAGCCATATTTAAGACTTAAACCCAATTTGATACACTCTGCCTCTGTGGTGGTTTGAAAGTATTTGAAAATCTCCATGAACTTTACAGATCTTTAGAAGGAGAAATTAGCGTTGAGTTACAATTGGGGGTTTTATTTTCCTTCCTTGAAATTCAGCAGAGCAGAGAGAGCACCATCCTTCTTTCACATTAGTTGTAACCCAAAACTATTCTCTAAAGAGCTTCTTGGGAGTTTGGAAGAGAGTACATACCAAGGTGAACAGCTGTGGAAAACGGCAGAAAATAAAAATATTTAGAGTCCCTTCACAAAATCCCCCTGTAGGTTGTACAGCCAAACACAGCATTACACTGTGATCTTTCTGAATGTTACCTACTGATTAAAAGCAGATTGATTGTTTTTTTTTAAACTGGATTTTATATCACTTCAAGCTGTGTTTCCCATTGCTCTCACTTTTTCACTTTTAGTGTCTGAGTTCTCTCTAAATTTGCCTGCCATAATTTCAAAGTATCTTCCAAGCTGCGGCATTTGACATATTCTTTCTGAGAAAAAAAGGACTACCTCCATTTTTCTTGATCTATAATTGATAGGATATTTAGAAAACATTGTAAATCCACTCTATATTTTTCTGTCTCAGTATGCTACCTTTTTAGAAAACCTCCATATCTAAACACAATGGATACTTCAGGCATCCAGGGCCTGAATCATCAGGCCTGTAATCTTAGCTATAGGATGGGTAATTGAGAACCGTTAGTGGTTAAGTACTGGCGAAGCCCAACGGCTACTCAGCAGAATATTTCACTAGTCACAACCTCTCCTATGTTTATGTGACCGAATGTGTTGCAAACATATTAATTTGCATTAGGCCCACCATCTCATGACGGCCTGGCACCTGGCTTCAAGCACATTCCAAGGAGCACAACAGCATCTCAAGTTACACAGGAGCAGTATCTTGCCTGCCTTAGATTCAAGCTGAAGCTTTAGTTCCTTTCCTCGTGTTACCATAAATTAATCTTTATGTGAAATGACTCATCAGCGTGCCCCTCGACTTTCTTCAGTGCTTCTGAGGCATGATTTGTGCCAGCAGCGTATGAAGGAATTTTCATATCTACCTTCTTGGCACTTGAGCTCTTGAGTTTCTCCTGTGTTTGATGAGCTCCAATAGTAACGCTGCTGTGACACACAGCTCGAGAATGAGAGCTGGCATTTTACTTCCTTGCCCTTCGAAAGATTTGTGAAAAGCATCAAATCCTTGAGATGTATTTTGGTTTGGTACGGCGCAGCTCCAAAACTAGAACTGCAGCCCCTTGAACATTACATGAGGCACATCCTCCAAAAGGAGATGGAAAGGCACGAATCCCAGCTCCTTAATCGTCATTTCATGCCTGACCTGTGACATTTCTGAAAGCTAGGTTTTCAGAGAGAGAATGGACCTTAGCTGTTCTGTGTTTTTAAGTCTGGTCCCTCCAGGACCAGCTTCTACAAGAACTTTAGGCATGTCGGCTCATCCCTCTGCTCACAATTATTAGTCATTGCTGCATTTCGGGCTGACTGAAGAAAAAGCAATCTGATGTTGATTGGCATCCCCAAAATGCGTCTGGGGAAGCTGGGTTAGTGTTCAAACATACCGACATATAAATAGGAATTTGTTTTTTGTGTGTGTGCGCTTTGAAAAAATAGCAAAATGTTAAAAATGACTTTTCTAAGTAAAATACTGTGTGTCTTATGCATTCCGCTAACTTTGTGCTCCCTGAACAAAACTAGGAGGACAGAAAGCAGCCGTGGCTCCCTGTCTGACAACTATCTTGATCTCTGTGTGTGCTTGTGGAGATGCAGATGGTGCATCAGCGCAGGGCGACTGGAGCAGAGGCCTGAAGCACACAGGTTTGGTAACACAGAACGGACACATGGCTCTTTTAGGAGTTAATAAAACTGGTAACACAGCAGTCTTGAGGTAATGGTAATTACATCAGAAGTGGAGAACTGTTCTTGACAGAGGTGATGAGTAATGAGGACAAAACTCCATAAATAGTAAAGAGTCCAAGGAATTGTTTTGAAAACACAGAACTTCTTAAATAAATGTGCATAAATAAAGACTGTGTCACTGCCTGGCAAAAAAGAAGTGCCAAACGCAGCGTAAGCTTTATCTTTATGTTGGTTGTATCAACATACTCCAATGGTGAACTACGAGTTCTCCTTAAGAAAATAAAACGTGTCGATACAAACCAACATCAAAATAAGCTGTTTAAATCTAGGCAACTGCCAGACAATTTACATGGCCTGTTTAAAGGATACTTCGCAGGGCTGATTTGGAACATGCAGCGTGACTCTTGTTGGAAGGAGGCTGTGGTTTGTAACCACAAATATGGTTATCTTTAAATAGCTGCCTGAGTTTCTAACTTTTTTCACTGGCTAGGTCACCGAGCAGCGGCCATTTCCTAGCAATACGTTAATATTATACAAGAGCATTTTTGAATTTGATTTGGCTGCATCCCTTCTGTTGCTGGGGCGATACAGATGGGTGGCAGATGCACAAAGAGTGGGGAGCTGGGCCCGTGAGCTGTCGTCTCCCCAGCTGCGATGCTCAGGCATTTATCCCCATACCAGCTGCCCTGGTTTTAAGTGGTTTCTTTTCATAAGTAGTCCACCTGAGCGTGAGTTGTGCTTCTTTAATAATTTATCAATAACAAAATCTTATCATCTGTGTTTCTTAAATAAATTTTGTTCCTAGGTGTGTCGGTATTTCCAACCAGTTGCCCCAAGCCTGCTGCTATAAAACTCACGGCTTTTCAAAAAATATTGTGTTATTTAACTCCATCTTTCTCAGGGTTTGATGCTTCACATGCAGGTACTTGGCTTTTCTATGCTTCTTCACCAAAACCAGTTAGAATAAGGGAGAAGAAATATAAGTTCCTTGCCAGGGCGTGCAGGATGAAAAGGAGAGGAAAAGGGGATAGTTGGCTGACTGGGATGGTGGGATGGTGATTCCTCTTGGATGTTGGTGTCTTACTGGGTGCTTGTCAGGCCATTTTTTTCTGTGTCATTTGCGAATTTTCCCTGAGAGGGTGTCACAAAATACCTGTGAGAGCACTGGTGCGCACAAAACAGTAGATGCTGCCACAAACTTGTGTCTTTGGAGTTTTGACCTAAAATGGAACACAGGAAGCGGCCTCAAGTTTCGCCAGGAGAGGTTTAGGTTGGATATTAGGAAAAATTTCTTCACTGAAAGGGTTATCAAGCATTGGAAGAGGCTGACCAGGGGACTGGTTGAGTCACCATCCCTGGAGGTATTAAAAAGACATGTAGACATGGCACTTAGGGACATGGTTTAGTGGTGGTTTTGGCAGTGTTAGGTTAACAGTTGGACTCGATCTTAAACGTCTTTTCCAACCTAAATGATTCTATGAATTTCTACTGAAAAAGGCTGTACACCAAACCAGTAACAGCTCAACCATCCCTGGTACCGCCATCCCTGGAGGTATTTAAAAGATGGGTAGACGCGGTGCTTAGGGACATGGTTTAGTGGTCTTTTGGCAGCGTTGGGTTAATGGTTGGACTCGATGATCTTAAATGCCCCTTCTGACCTAGACGACTCCATGATTCCATGATTTGCGATGGGATTTTAAACCTATAAATGCTCAAAGCCGCGCACGGAGCAGATGTGCAAGCACGGCAACACACACCCCGATGCAGCGCTCTGTGATTAATCGCCCTCCGTTAATCGCCCGTCCCGGGCTACCCACCACCCCCCTGCAAAAGCCAAGGGCGATCTGCCCGGGGGGGGTGTGTGTGTGGTGTGTGTGTGACCAGGCACAGCCCCCCTCGGGGGCCGCCCTCCTCCCGCCACGTCGCACCGCCACCCCCCTCCTCGCCATCCCGGAGCGGGAGGGGACGGAGACGGGGGCGGGGGATGAAGGTGCCGCCGCTCCTCCTCCTCCGTCCCGGGTGGGAGCGCTTCATCCACGTTAGCAAAGGCGGGAGGAGGAGCGGGAGGAGCGGGGCGGCCTCCATCCCTTCCCTCCCCTCCGTCCCGTCCCTCCCCTCCATCCCTCCCTCCCATCGCCGCCTAACGCGCACCCCGCGGGCTGCCCCGATCGCGGCCCTCCATGGCAGGGCCGGCGGCGGCGGGCCGGCGGCGACGGCGGCGGGGTCCGGTGTGCTGCGGCTCCTTGCTGCTGCCGGCGCTGCTGGTGAGCTGGGCCGCCTGCCAGGCGCCGCCGGTGCCGGCCGCCGAAGCCCCGTGGGACGGCGCCGACCTCAGCGTCGAGCAGCGCTTCGTGCCCGAGAGCTGCCCGCGGGCCGTCCGGCCCGGCGACTTCGTGCGCTACCACTACCTCGGCGCCTTCCCCGACGGCACCCGCTTCGACTCCAGGTCTGGTTTGTGGCCCCCCCCCACCCCCTCGAACCCGCCGCCTTGGGGCTTGGAGTGCAGCCCCCACCCCCGGGTGCAGCCCCCCTCGGGTTCTCTCGAAGCCCTCGGCGTGCTCTTCTGGGGAGGGGAGGGGAGCGAGCGGTGCTCTCCCCCACCAGGGTGTTTTTGGGGGTGTTCGGAGATGGTGGCGCTGGGTGGAGGCGGCAGTTGAGGTTCGGTTCAGGTCCCACTGCTCCTCCTAACCGCGACCTGCCCATGAGCCCTTTTGGGGAGACCGGTCATAAGCTCGGGGGCAAGCTGGGCAACGCCACATGAGCAGGAACACAGGATGTGCAGGCCACCATGGGAAGATGTCTTCGAAACGTGACAAGGCGAAGGGCTGGGGTGTGACTGCTGGGGACTGGAGAGGAGACCTCTGTGGTGGCTGGGTCCAGTTTGCAGTAGTTTGCGTGCCCTGATGGATCCCCACCACCTTTTTCCAGCTGCTTTTCTGAGGTGCTGACTGGGAACTTTCTGCTCCAAGAGAGAAGACCGTAAGGATGTTCGGTTTGCCTGGTAAACAGGAGCGTGCGTGGTATTGCAGCCTCTCACAGTATTTAGTGATTTCCCACCCCTTTCTTTCTGCATGTTTCCTATGTCTTCTCCGGACTCAAACTACTCGAACGCAAACACTTCTGAATCATGATCTTTGCCACAAATGCAGTAATTGTCAGGCTGTGCTTACATAGAAATTTTTGGATAAGTGACCCTTGACTAAATGTGACCTATGTACAGTGGAGCGCGTGGCCGCTTTCCTGCTGTTATTTTGGGATCAGGAAGCCTAAACAGTGGGATCAGGAGATTGTGAATGATGCCGATGCTGCTGACAGCTTATTTGCTTTTTCTTGCTCTGCTCATTGCCACTGATCAAAGTATTACTCCGAAAGAAAAAACAAAACATATTTTCAGTAATCCTGGAAATCTTCCTTGTGCTTCAAGGAAAATCTATAGCCTCAGGGAAATAGCTGTCTTTCAAAGCGAGCTCAGCTCTTCCTCTGGAGCTGACTGTACTTCAGCGCGCCAGTAGTGCCACTTCCCCAGCGCTTCTCCGGACGAAGGCCGGGATGCGGTAGCTGGCAGTTCTGCTGGCATTGGTGAAAAAAAGCCCAGCAAGGACAGTGAATTCATTGGCAACTGACAGTCTCGGAAAATAAGTCTTAAGCTGCAGATGTGAAGACAGGCACAGGCAGCACCCTCGCCGCTCACTTTACAAGCATGCGGCAGTTGGAAAACCAGCCATGTGTTCAGAAATGTGTTTCTGATTTCTGCGGATACATACTGGGGCTTGCGTGGACGCGGAGTTGTAGCAGCAAATTTCTGCACTGAGGTAGGGCACTGGGGGGGGCTCCTCAGGTGCTGGCTCTCATTTAATTCCAAGTTCCTTGTCATTTGTCTCTGAATTATTTGTGGCAGGAAGAAGGTGTGCGGAACTGTACAGCATTTATCACTTTGGGTTCTCTAAATAGTAGTAAATAAATAATAACAATCATAGTCTAATCTAACTTGAGCATTTGTGTGGCCATCTTAATTTCAAAAGGGTGTAAAAAGTCAGGTTTGTTTATCTTGTGTTTTTTCCCTAAATGGCAGCTCATATTGACAAACGTTTTTGTTATTAGCTAACAATGGTCTGTTTTTTTAAGATTGATGTCAGTGGTCTATCATGTTAAGACAATGGAAAATTAGCAGGTTTTGATGTCTGTAGGTTAATGGAAGAAATATTTTGGAGCATTTGTCGTAAAATCTTTGGTGTTCACTGCATGCAAGTTAAAGATAATAAATTTGTATTTAAATTTGCCTATTAGAATGCCCATTTTTTATCCTGTCAAGAGCTGCTACGTGGTTTGTTTTTTTTGAGAAAGTGCTTACCAGCATCAGTTTAGGTAAACAGTACTGTGAAATCTGTCTAGAAAACACTGTAGGCGTTGAACTAAGGGCAGTTTTACTTCGTTTCTTCAGCTGCTGAAAATGTTCTTGAGGTTTAAAAATATTTTTCTGTATTTCCAAGTAGAAGGTAGTAATACAGCTCTTCTTGTTAACAGGCTGTTGAGAGTCTTAGTAATCATGACTGTGTTGCAGAAATTAACTAATATGCCTGTTTATTCTTTTTTTTTTCCCCATCAGTATTTGCATTTTTATTTCCATGGCCATAAAATGATTTGCATTTTTAAGTCTGAATTTAATTGCCTAGTCGTCTGCTGTAAATTTGGTAAATTCCTGTAGTAGAAACTAGTTTTGCTTCGTTTTAAGGAATCTGCAAAGTCAGTCCTGCAAAGCTGCATGATCTGTTCACTGCTTTGTTCAGTTCCCTGCTTAGCATCAATGTTTTCTTAATTGTAAGTTTTTTTTTGGCAAAAACCCTCACCCAAACTCTTCTGTTTTAAGTTTCTTAGAACCTATTATGTTCTTAGTCTTAACATCTTAATTATGTTTTTGTGTGTGTAATAGAATTTGTCAGGGCCTAATTGAAATACTTTCCATCCTTGCCTGGGAGTAGGAGTATTTGTGCAACTGAAAGTGAATGCTCTGTATAGAGCGTTGTCTATTTTAAGGGAAACGTTTGCCAGAAAAAAAAAAAAAAGATGGAGCAAATGGAGAGATCGCTCAGTAAAATATTTGAGGGATTCGAGGCTCTGGGACTGTTAGGAGGCTCAGTATGTTGTGGAAATGATGTGTATAGTCTTCGAAGGAAAGTTTGACATCATTTCCCTAGCGATATCTAGCTACTGGCTGCCTTCCAGAATATTTTAGCAGACAAAGAAGCACAAGCTTTTTTTTTTTTTTTTAATAATTATTTTTTCCAGTGATTCCTTTTATCTGGAAAAAAAATTTTCCTTTAAATTATAAAAGGAATTTGAGAAAATGGAAGCAGTAAAAGCTTAAAAATAGGAACGAAGCTTTTGAAATGCTTCCTGCCGTATGCTTATACATTGCTTAAAAAAAATTAAATAGCAGTATTTCAGGCACAGCAAAGTTGAGGTCATTGTGTGGATTTAAGGTGGTCAAACTAACCACGTAAGCTAATGTTAGCATTCTGCTGTGGTGACACTGCTGCTCTCCGTGCACTCTGGAAAACTTTCTTACCATTTTTGCATCATTTCTTTTACCTTTCAAATGTTCATGTATTATGATGGTGGAAGATCATTTAGTTAGCTGTCTTGATTCTTGATCTGGCACACTTGCTGTTTAAAGCATCTCTCTATTTTTTGCTATTTAAGTCTGAATGAAATGAGAGCTGAGAATGTGAAGAAGAAAATAAGTAACCAGCTGGAGGAAATAAATAACCACTTGGCAAATCTCACAGCTATCGCTTGAAAAGGCATCTTTTCCCCTTTCCTCTTCTCCCACAGAGAATCCCCAGCCGTCATGTCCCACGTCATAAAGCTTATCGATCTTGTGTGTGATGTTATTCACCAAAATCAATATGCTGAGATCCTACTGTGGGAGCAGCCATCCTTTCATGTCTTGTAATAATAGTGTTTAATCTTTCTTTCTCGTCCCTAATTTTACAGCGCTGCTTATAGTATTAGCGTGTGAATTAGCCATTTGTAGTTAGGAGCTTCGGGAGCCTGCAGTGTACATCGCACACTGCTAGAATTCATTTCAGATGGATGATGAGCAGAGAACAGAGGGAGAGTTGGGTTGAGGACTCAGAAACATTTAGATTTTTCCCTTCTCTTACCAGCTGTCTTGTGATAAAGTTATGCTAAAAGAGCAAGGGGGAGGCGAGGCACAGTTAAACTCTCAAAAAAATAGTGGAATGGTCGGTAAGTGAACCACTAACATTTTTGCCCGCTTTTCTCCCTTTAGCTATGACAGGGGATCCACATTCAACGTGTTTGTGGGAAAAGGTCAACTTATTGCTGGGATGGACAAAGCTCTGGTCGGCATGTGCGTAAATGAGCGGCGGTTCGTGAAAATTCCCCCCAAGCTCGCCTACGGAAGCGAAGGCGTCTGTAAGTACAGCACCGGGCCAGGGAAGAGATTGTTGTGTGAGTGATTCAGCAGAGCAGATAGAAAATGGAGTCACAGAAGAGAAGGGTAGAAACTGCAAGTAGTGAGTTTCCGAGAGGTTCTCCCCCTGCTCAGGGCTGTTTGTGAAGCCTGCGGCCGAGCTGATCGCTCCAGGCTCCCTCTGCATGCTGTTGACTGTGGTGGACCTTCAGCTAATGAGCCTTGCTACTAAAGTTAACTATTTATTTATACCTGCCTCACTCTTAAGTAGTTACTGTGTTTTGGCATTGCAGTGCTGCACAAGGTCTCGTCAGTGCCAAAAGCAGCTTTGCTCTGCAGTCTCAGAGGCAACAAATGCTAAATCGAGAGCAATTTGCCTGATGGGCATATTTGATAACAGTTCATGTTGCCAGATTTCCCCCCACTTTTGTAGCTGCAGCAGTGACAAGGGGATAGGGGGATACAAGCACAAAAAGGAGTAAGTTGTACACCATGTATTTTACTTAGGGAATGCATAAATTGTTTCCCTTTTCTCTTATGTCCTGTAGAAAAAGAGAAATAAAACAGGTCGTGTTGGTTTGGTTTTGCAGCTGGTGTGATACCCCCCAACGCTGTGCTCCATTTCGATGTGCTGCTGATCGATCTCTGGAACTCGGAGGACGAAGTGCAGGTTCAGACTTACTTCAAGCCTGAGAAGTGTCCTCGGACGGTCCAGGTGTCTGACTTTGTACGATACCATTACAATGGAACCTTCTTGGATGGGACCCTGTTTGATTCAAGGTATGCAGCTGGGTTGTGTGTCTTTGTGTCTTCGTGTCTTCTAATAGGTATCTGATGTCATTTTAAAACATTACTTCCTCCCCCTTCACTGGTATAGCAATTAATGCTAACTGCCCAGAAAGACAATAAATGAAAGCTAGCATCATATAAGTGTCAGTAATTTATTCAGGGCTTATGGGGCAGCAGTACGGACTCAAAGTAATAAAACAGTACATTATTTCTGTGTGAGCATTACCAGCCCAAATCCTTTGTTTTTTAAAATTTCATTCCCTGTATCTATATTACTGTTTCTTGCAGTCAGCTAATAGTTTTTGTAACTGCTGCAGCACAGCTATTCAAGTTAGATGCAAGCTTTATAAACTAAGCAGAGTTTGTGATGAAATTGAGCTACTAACACTTCTATACTGAGATTTTAAGTTTACGGCATGTGTGTACTTCATTAAAGTTCGTTGGAAAATCATGCTTTAATAACAGCTGCCAATTATCTTTGTGACCCCCTTTTCAAAACCTCTGTTAGGTTCCTAAAAGAGCTAAGCAGTCTGGAAAACAGTACCCAGCCAGACCTTGGTAAATCAAGGAGGAATATTTTTGGAGCAGCAAGCTGTGAATTGTATTGTGCATAGTGTTTGGCTTTTGAAGATTAGTATTGTTATTTCCTGTGACTGTCTGACATTTGATTGTGGTTTGCGTTTTTTTCCATTTTTTTTTTTTTTTAAATTTTTAGCCATAATCGGATGCGAACCTATGATACCTATGTAGGGATTGGATGGCTGATTCCTGGTATGGACCAGGGTCTCTTGGGAATGTGTGTAGGAGAGAAGCGCATTATCACAATACCACCTTTCCTGGCATATGGAGAAGAAGGAGATGGTAAAAGTTATTCTTCCTTTTTTTTTTTTTTTAAAATCTAAGTCATCCGTATTATAAAACAAACTTGTACTTTGAGTATTTTAGAGGTATGGGCAGTGTTATTAGCCATTTCAGAGAGATGGAACAAAGTGATGGAAAGGTGTGTTATGTACAAAATGTGTTATGTACAGGATTTGTATAAGATATTTTTTTAAAAATTTAACCAGTGTGTTGCTTACCAGACACATTATTGATGCAATTGTAATCTTTATGTACTGAAATTTTATTTCATTCAGAGAATATAATCTGTTATTAATATCTAGTGGCTCCAAAAACTGGAAATCAGATGACTGCATAATTCTTTCAATGAATTGAAAGAGAGCAGAAAACTTGAAAAAAGAAAACTGTATTTTTAGTTCCAGTTTTGTTCTTTTTTCTGTAACCAATGCTCTAGTATTAACTACAAGATGGATTAATTGCCCTACGAGACTGTATGCGGCCTGCAGGTCATATATAGAGGTCCCCATATTAAATGAGGGGACAGTTAAGTATAGTTTGGGTCGCTTTGTTAAATTCTTTTTCTGCTCTAATGTTTAAGAATGCGTCTTTGGTGTACAAGATTTTGTACCCCTTCTATGACTTTATCACTGTTAACTGTGATAGCCATCCCCACGGGTAACAAAACTTGGTGGAGTTATGTTTTAAAATTTTGCCAAGATCTTGAGCTCAATGGTTCTCAGTCAAAGCAAACCACACTGTAATTTGTGTATTGATTTAAAGGTACTTTTTTATTGAGGTACTCAATTTACCCTTCTTCAGCTTCCATCACGTGGTCTCCTGTTTTGATATTAACAGGATGGGAAGAGCAGATGTACCAAATTTGTATTCTGATGCACTTCCGTGAAGCGTGTTGGAAATACTGGTAGACTAAACCATGCAGCTCAGATGGTGCTGGTGTATCTTGACTGAGATGGATGTTGCTGAACAGGCTGTTGGGTTTGGAGAGGCAGTGCCATCACAATAGGAGGAGAATGAAATAACTGAATTGGAGAATTAAGTGACAAACCCATACATGAAACAAAAAATGACTGACTGGTAGCAGATTATGCTAACTTATTTTGGGAGGGAAGGTGCCTGATATTTGGCAGTAGGTTACTTTTCTTCAACAAACACATTTAAGCTCCTTCTAGAACACTTATTCTTTCTTAATGGTTTTCTGCTCTTAACGCTTTTGTAGGTAAGGAGATCCCTGGCCAAGCCTCTCTGGTCTTTGATGTGGTTTTGCTAGATCTCCATAACCCCAAAGATGGTATTACTATTGAGAACCAGCATGTGCCTGAATCTTGCGAGCGGAGAAGCCAGACAGGAGACTTTCTTCGATACCATTATAACGGCACACTTTTGGATGGCACTTTGTTTGATTCCAGGTAACTGCACCATTCAGCCCTACAGATGCCATTTCCAGTTTGGCTCGTCTGCTGTGTCCATAATACACCCAAATACAATTCTTTGCTTTTCCTTCCTTTTTAAAATTTGTGAGTGGAGTTGGAGTCTTCTTTTCTCAAAAAAGCTCACAGAAATCTTTTCAGTATGGGGGGGAAGACAAAGACCTATTTTGTATTATGACAGTATCACAGACGCCCTCTAGGGGTGATGATCCACCTGGTGAAGCTGTGTATGCTTTAGACTTGTATGTCTGAAGGGTCTTTGCCCCATACTGTTTATCTGCCCAATAGATAGTACTCCTGAAGAGAGAGCAAATAAATACGATTCCCATTTAATGTCCTGAGAATTGTGAGTTGGTGAGCTAGTGTCTGGTTTGAGGTTAATCTCAGGACAGCCTTTCCCTTTGTGCTTGAAAGCTGTTTGCATTTTGAAGGCTAATGGCTTTCAAGACTGTTCTGTGATGAAGAAAGAGGGATTGCTGTCACTTCGGATTCAAAGTTCTCTGGGCGCATGAACCTCATGTACAGAATTATATGATGAATAATACCCTTGTAGCTTCCTGTCAGTTTTGTTCGCTCTTTAATGAGCAGTACTTTACTTCTTCACTCCAGCTTTCAGAACAGCTGGCGCAAGTAGCTAAAAAGAGTTGAAAATGAGCCACTGTGAAATGTTTTACAAAACAAACTAATGAAAATTTTTTTCTTACTTCTACAACTGCTGCAAGCTGAAGATCAGGATCAGTTTGCAAACATTAGCTGAGTAGTATGCCATGTGTGCTTCTTCCCCTGAGGAGAAGTCAGAGGACTGTATCTCGTAATTGAATTGAGGTGGGGTGAGGTTCAGAATCAACCTTGACCTCCCCATTCAGCTGCCCAGCTTGGTGGAAGGATAGAAAGCAGGAGACCTGCATCAACAGCCATCACTGTAGACCTTAATTTACAGCTTATGAAAACTTGTAAATTAAGAACTTTAGTCTTATCCACAGTGCATCTGCCCAGAATCTCTCTTTTTTGAGATGTAGATGGGTAGTGTCTGTAGTAATTGAAACGATTTTTGAAAATGGCTGTAGTATTTATATTAGGGTTTTTGTCAATAAATATTAATAAATGCTTTGTAGACAGCAGCCTCTAAATCATTCTTAAAGCACTAGCAGTTGTTAGAGGGCTTATTCATTAGTGTCATATCCTGGCTTCCTGCAGAATTTACAAGAAAGGCCGATGTCTAGCAAGTGTCTATGAAGAAATGGGGCAGCAAACAATAGTTATCGAATGCCTTGGAGTTGGCCAGGAACAAATTTCTCACTGGTACAGGCAATATGCCAAAAGCACTGTGAATGGCAGGGATCAAGAGGTCTAATAATCTTTTCCTTGATTTTTTTTTCCTCTGTAGTATTCAGCTGCAGAACTGCCCCTGGGCAGCTCAGGCAGGGCTGTCTGGACTGAGAGCAGTTGAACAAACCTCTGAATAACATCAGGGTCCGTACTGCTCTTGCTCTTTCCCAGGGTGACCTTTCTGCCTTCCCTTTCTTGGGTTGTGCCTTCATGTAGCATGCCTTGAAGAAAAACAGCAGACAGACACATCCTCGTAATAAACACCATTTGTTGTTGTAGGCTTGTTTTATTCTATCCTTAGGTGTTGAAGCAGATCCTTCAACCCACGTGTAAGTGATTGACGTAGTTTGGAAGGGAGGGATAGTATTGACACGGTTTTGTTGTCATGACTCATCTTAATGCTGTGCATCCCAGGAGAACCTATTTATTCCACCTCTTCCTTGTAGTAGTTGAACTACATAACTGTGGTTGCAAAATGAGATAGTCTAAAGGGTGTCTCATGAAAATTAATGTAAACTCTATCTAGTTGATAAGCACTTATTAAAGTAGAGTCAGGGCAGAGGAAAATTTATGGGAGAAAATAATTTTTTTTCAGTTACTTACCAAAACATGTTTTCTGTTTAGTCTAAAATACATAAGTAAGGGAGTTTTTCTTTCAAGGTATAGTAGAAACATATTTGCAAATAAGCTGTTCCCTAGCCAGCGTCCCAGTACTGGTTAACGAATGACGCATGCATCACTGATTGGTGAAACTTGGTGGCCTGGATTCATTGAACGTGTTGATTGCTTTATCCCTTAACTGGTTTAAGAATTGTGTTGCAGACCTATTGCAAGATTCTGTGCTTTCTTGAGTCCACCTGACACCGCTAAAATGCAAATCTTTTCCATAGCTATTCACGAAATCATACATACGACACCTATGTCGGGAAAGGTTATGTGATTGCTGGAATGGATGAAGGTTTGCTAGGTGTATGCACTGGTGAAAAAAGAAGAATAATAATCCCCCCTCATCTTGGATATGGAGAAGAAGGAAGAGGTGAGCTTGACTTTGCATTCAAGTCTTCCATAATCAAATTAATGATGTTTCCTTTATTGTTTAGTGCATCTGTGTGTAGTTCCATTGTTATTTTTTTTTGGCACTTGAAAAGCTGATGAATTAATTCATTATTTTGTGGGTATGCAACTGACAGAATTACACCCAGAATTTGCAAAAATATTTTAATTAGCTGAACAGGCAGCACAATAAAAATGCAGCACAATCTCACATATAATTGGTGACCTGAAATTATTTGGATAATTAGTGTTTCAGGAAGACTGGTACTTGGTGACCTGAACTCATTTGCATAATCAGTGTTTCAGAATGACTGGTACTTGGATGCCAGGAGCTCTGCAGTGTGAGATCTTCTTTCCTGTGTGCCTTAACAAGCTCTGTATGCTAAAGGAATTAATTGTGTTAAGTTTTCTTCCCCGTTCCTTCCACAGCCACAGGTTTTGTGGACTTGTAAGCCACCTCTGTAAACGGTGGATGCATGTAACAGCAAAGGATCTGTGTATGGATAACATACAGTTAAGATTCCTTCGGGAAAACTCATTGCTACCTAAAAAGATTGCTGTGAGAGATTGAATGTGATAACCCTTCCAGCCGATGAGTTTTATGGCTGGTGTTTCAAAAGGTACCTCCTGGGATGTTATTTGGAAAAAGTGAGTTGGAAGAAAAACCTCTCTTCTGGGAATGCAAATTCTATGCTGTTGATTTGGGAATTAGGCTCCTCCGAAACTAAAATCCACTAATGGGTCTGGAGGTGTCTGTCAGTCCTGGTAATGCGATTGCACATTATCCTTGGAAGGGGGGAAGAAGTTGCTCGCTATCAGGACATTTTAAGGAAGTGTAACCTTTTAGATGTAACAGTGTTCCTTGAAGCATGAGAAGCATGATGATCAATAATGAGTTGGAACATGAAACACAAATCAGTCATTTAGGATCATCACAGGAAATATACGGCTATTGCTTTGTTTCTGCATAATTTTCAAATTCAGAATAATGGAAATTTTTTCCTTCACTGTTGAACTGAGTGCGTGTTTAGTGCTTTTCCACTGGTTCTCTTTCCTCTATTGGATGTGACAGACGCAAGCTGCATCCAGAGGAGATGTAATCCTTTAATTCTGAACAAGGAGAGCAAAATGGCTCAGTAGCAGACACAGTGGAATACATATTCCTACAGGGTGCGGTACCTGGTCGTCATAAACCTGTTTGGATTCCATTTCTTTCTCTACTTGCCTAATTTGCTTCCTATTTAGGAAAGATTCCAGGATCTGCAGTGCTGGTCTTTGACATCCACGTGGTTGACTTCCACAACCCCGCAGATTCGGTCAGCATTACTGTTAACTACAAACCTTCCAACTGCACCGTACTGAGTAAGAAGGGAGATTACTTGAAGTATCACTACAACGCTTCGCTCCTGGATGGCACTTTGCTAGACTCGACGTAAGTATGTCACCTGGTAAAGAAAACGTCCCTAGCAGCTGTGAAAGCAGAATGAATTGCCTCCAAAGCAGGGAAGAAAGAATTTTAAAGTGAAAAGATGAGTATTTATGTAGAATGCATTTTCCTTTTTATCTCTGCCTGCTGAAGAGATATAGGAGTAGTAAAAGAAAAAGACAACGTATCATAGCATAACGAGAGAACTGGGAGCAAAGGGGACACAACGCAAACACTACAGGTGAACTGATGAAACAGCTTGTCTGCATGGCAGTTTGTTTAAATGGGCTAAATCCCTCTCTACTCTGCCCTGGTGAGGCTGCACCTGGAGTACTGTGTCCAGTTCTGGGCCCTCTAGTTCAAGAAGGACAGGGAACTACCGGAGAGGGTACAGCAAAGGGCTACAAAGATGATGAGGGGACTGGACCATCTCTCTTACTAAGAAAGGCTGTGCCCAGTGGTGCCCAGCGACAGGACAAGGGGCAACGGGCACAACCTGGAACACAGGAAATTCCCTCTGTACACGAGGACAAACTTCTTTACTTTGAGGGTGGCAGGCTGCCCAGAGAGGTGGTGGAGTCTCCGTCTCTGGAGACATTCAAAACCGGCCTGGGTGCGTTCCTGTGCAACCTGCTCTAGATGACCCTGCTCTGGCAGGGGGTTGGACTAGATGATCTCCAGAGGTCCCTTCCAACCCCTGCCGTTCTGTGATTGCGTGTAATTTGGGTGCCTGGGCCAGTCATGCTAGAACGACAGAGGGCTCCCATGAACAAACTGTCCAAGTGTATTCAGTTTCTTGGCTAGGATTTGCTCTCTGCACTGATTCAGTGCTCCTGGGAGAGATCTGGTGGGCTACTTGCTGTAGTCTGTTAAAGCTAGCTTAATTTTTAGTAAATGGTGTTTTACAGTAAACGTGTTTTACAGTACCTGGTCACCCTCATGCCTTTACCACACATGAGTGCTGATTTTCCTGTATTGTAGTGTTGCGGTAAGCGTCAGCATGGAGAAGCTATCAGGAGGCTTGATTGTGGCTCCGATTATAATGTTCCTCTTCCTCCTTCCTGTTGACAGTAGGTTAATGAGGGGAGCAGATTGCTCCAGTCTGGCTCATGTAGAACTAAAGTGAGCTGGTAGCACTGTTCGCTGCAGCCGCAAGAATACTTCTGCTGGCTTTTCTTCTGCTTTCGTCTTTTGGATAGTGCAGACCATCTAAATGATATTTTATTTTTGGAAGGGAAGTTGGGAAAAGTTGTTTTTAAACAGCTTATAATTAACATTAGAAGCAGCTCATAGTTTTCGCAGTGTACACAGTAGCTTGCAGAGCTGAAAAGCTGGCTTACATTGAAGCACATGATGTGATGCTGTAGGCAAGTATGTATGCAAGTAACGTGTTTGGATTCAAAACACCTTCTATATGTCAGGAATGCTCAATTCCCATTTTATAGCAGGAACCAAGGGATGTCGAGACTGTCTTATTCAAAGCAGTTTATAGAGAATAAAAGATTGTGAGTCTTGTGCTCGTAGTTTTAAGGCTGACCTCCTGGCCACTGAATTGTTTTCTTTCCAAATAATACTCTGTTGTACAAGCATGTCCTGCAGTGGTACAGCCAAGCCAAATAACCACAGGAGGAGACCGACAGAAGAATGGGTCCTGCTGTTGTGACACATACCGAGTAAAAAGTCTTAGCACTGCACACTCTGCTTTTAAAATCACAATACGTGTTTAACTTCTGGACTTTTAACTTGCAATAATTTCTAATTTTAGAACTGAGCAACCAGGAGCAAGGTATAATTCAAAATACGGTATGGTTAAATAGCAGTAGTGGTATACTTCCAAGTTGTCTTTGTTAAGCAACTACTACATTATAGTGACTGATTTCATTAAAAGGATGGCTGATCCATGAGAATGCACCCACATCCGTATAGGTTGGTAGATCTGGGACAAATGTACATCTGGAATTTTTACATCTGCTAAAAAGTCCAACTTCATTAGTTGAAAATATGTGAAAGGCAAAAGCCCTTATTTCGAGGTAAAATACTTTGGGGGCTTAATTGGCAGGATTAATGATTTTAATTAGATTTCCTTCGAGAAGCCTTTGATCCAACAACTTCAGGTAACTGCTTGGTAGAACACAGCATTGGGCATGAACTTCATTTCTAGCAATAACTAATTAGAAACTGCTGTTACTGTGGTAATTTTGAACAACAGAAATTCTCTATTTTATATTGAGGGTTTTTTTTATTTTTCTTCCCTTCTCCAGACACAGCCTTGGCAAGACCTACAACATAGTTCTGGGATCTGGACAGGTGGTGGTGGGGATGGACATGGGCCTTCAAGACATGTGTGTCGGGGAGCGACGAACAGTCGTTATTCCACCTCATCTTGGTTATGGAGAAGATGGAGTTGGTGAGTGAGTGAAACCTACTGCATGTCCACGTAGTATCTCTTGAGTAACTGAAACACAAGGATGCTGTTTTTGTTACTTGCTGTGCATGAGGACATAAGGTGAGCATCTTTCAGCTGCTCGAATGGGATTTTTTTAGAGGTTTTTCATTTCATTATTTTAGACAACCTCCCGATTCTTCAATGAAATGAACAAACTGTCAGTGTTGCGTTTTAAGTCATGCTGTTACTGTGGCCAATAAAAAGACCATCCCAGTACAAAAGGCAACAAACGCACCCAATAATGTTGCTTTGTCAAAAGGGAAAGCTCCAGGCACTCTAGTGTTGCAGAGGGATGTAAACACTGTTCTCTGTGATAGGGAATTGGGTGTCACGCTTGGACATGTGACGTATTATTCAGGAAACAAAACCAAAGGGGGCCATTCAGCACTAATATGTTCAAAAATTCAAAGAAAACTCAAAATTCAGAAACTACATAAACTAAATGCAAGTTGTGAAACAGTGTTTCGGTCCTGTTGAAACCCCAACACCAATACATTTAAAGCAGTTTTATAGCATTAAGGCTTGTAAATTTTTAATGACAGGGACAACAATAATAAAAAGAACAATATAGAAGTGACAAGAACTCTCATCTCTCCGTATCTGTGGTTGTTACTGGTCTTCTGAGTTAAAAGACGTGAGGGAAAGGAGCCTGTCAAGAGATCACTAAGATCAACAAACTCTGATATGTACGGAAACAGCTGCCTAAGTGGCTGTGTGCTTTGAATAGCTCCAGAACAGTTTGCATTTTATAAAGGCTGTCTGTTAGGCAGCATGTGCCAAGCTTAATGGAGAAATAATTTGTGACAAGAGATAAAGAAGCATTTTCACTTCTAGCTGCCTTCCGTGAAAAACGATGAGTATTCTATATGCAGCATCTTATACTATTATATAAAATCGTCTAGTTATATATAACAAATTGACAATTCCTTCATAACATAAAAAGGTTGCTGTGTTAAAAAGCCTTATGAATATAAGTATCGTAGGCATTTGTCATCGTTGAGATTGCACGTGATATGTGTGGTCTGAAACATCGCACGAGTGTTAGCGTTTTGGTATATACCCAGATATCTGAAGAGATTGCTCGTTTGCTACCGGACAGAAGTTGGAGGTGACGTCAGTTTTCTTTTTCAAGAATAAATTAAACTCCTTCCAGGGTTTCATTGAGGTAACATCCCAAGCTGTTGCAACACTGTTGAGTCTGGCAGCAGCACCTTGATACACAGTGTATTGGTGAGATAAAGGCAATTGATTCATTCCTGCAGTTTTACCTTTATAAGTAGAAAAAAAAAGATAAAAAAATGGATGGAGTTTTATTATGAAAGCTTTCTTTATGTTTTGATCACCTCTGATGAAGTGAACAGGGAGATTTGGTGGGCTTGGGATCATGGGGCTTGGGGATCACAGTAGAGAAGCACCTGTTGGAGCAGGAAGAGAAATTTAATTATGGATTAAAAGGAAATATACCCTGCAATGTAAGTGAGGATAAATACCCCTCTTTGCCATTTGTTGTGACAGAAGGAGAAGTGCCTGGTAGTGCTGTATTAGTTTTCGACATCGAACTGCTGGAACTGGTGTCTGGTTTGCCTGAAGGGTACATGTTTGTATGGAATGGGGAAGTCTCTCCCAATCTTTTTGAAGAAATAGACCAGAATCATGATGGAGAGGTTCTTTTGGAGGAGGTAAGCTGAAACAATGAAAAAGCTTGTAGTGGTTTTCTCCTACCACCATCATCAAGATGTTTTCTCCTACCACCGTCAATGCAGATGTTGAAGAATGGGGTCTCTCCTCTTCTCCTCTTCTTCTTCTGACATGGTGTTTGTTGTCAAGTTAACAGGAAGGCAGTGTGTGTATTAAAACATGGTTATTTAGCTTTAGAGATAGAACCAAAAAGAAAAAAGAAATACAAGAATGACCATGCTGCTTAAGATCAGTCTCCTTGGTCAACAACAGATACTTAGGGCACAGGTATAAGAGGCAGAGTTAGTTTTTAACCATCCTTCACTGTGTCAGCCTTCGCAGTGTTTGTTAATGGGAAGTTTATGGTGAATTCTCAAGCCAAAGCTGAGGCTGCAGCTGGGCATCCAGGAACTGTCTAATCACTTCTGGAGCCTGGCTGTGCCTGTGGTTGCCTTTTCCATGGGTATTGTGTGGACAAGTCTCCTTCCCCTTGCTTGCTTTTGAAATCTGCAGTGTGAGAATGTCATTGGGTGCCCTAATTGAAATCCACTTGCCTTTGCCACACCGTCTCTGATAATACAAACCTCCGTGAGGCTTTCTTCTGTGTTTTCTCTTAACTGAGGAGTCCTGTTTTTTTTATTCTCTTCTTCAGTCTTCTTTGTCGCCTTTCTCTGTGATTCTGTTTTCTGTCCTTGCTTGTTGCAGTCATGCTGCCTGCAGCTCTCAGGGTGCAGGCTGTGGACCCACGGAACAGCATGAGATGCCTTCCAGCGTTTTAACAAGCCAACGGGGTAAAATCAAAATCTTGTTTTCCCTCTGCCTAGCGCTCTCTTCCCCCTCTTTGTTTTCCTTCTTACTCATCTTCTCTCTTGTGTTTACCACCACTTCTGTCCTTGCAGAGAAGAAAAGAGCTTTCATCAGTCTAGAGAATGAGTGAGGTGGGATGTGACTGTTGATATCCACATCTTTCTGGTCACCTAGCAAGGAGCAGGAGAAGGCTTAAAAGGTGTAAAGGAATGTCAGAAATGGCTCTCACTGCTGAAGCTTATTTAACAGGTAGCGCTAGAAATAACAGTAACTGGAAAAATTGTGTTTGGTTGTGGGCTTTCTGTTTTTGGAAAGCCAGCAGCGTGACTTCTGTCAGATGTTGCCTAATCACCTTGAATAACTTCATCATATGTATAAGGAAAAGGATTTTTAGGGAAAACTGACCTTGTAACCTTGCAGCCTTCCCCAGCACAGAGTCAAGTGGAAGGCGTAATGCCCGAAGCTACTTTAACAAAACTCTTGGTGTCCTGATACTTAAAGTCTCTTTTCTGTGGCTTATTCTTTTTTTCTTGTGTGTTGTTTCTCGTAAGGTGCATGTGGATGTCTGTTTTACAGTGTGAGCTTCTCCTATCAGCATGTGAAACTAAACCCCCTCTGTCCATATAGATCTGTTCCCATGTCACACTCTGTTCGACTCATTATCCCCTGAAATTACAAAAAATAATTTTCCTTGTTACGGGTCCAGGACCCACTGGAATAAGTGAGGAGATCCCTGTTGAGCTCCACAAGTGATTGAACCTCACGTGTCTGTCCTAATTAGTCCAATTTAGGTTGTAAGCTTTATAGGGTAGTAACAGTGTACTTTTCCGTACACGTAATAATAAGCAGTAAAATGCTAAGTAGTCAACAACAAATAAATACTACTTTTGTAAATACTTGTCAGTTTTAAGTGGCTGTTTCATCGTGAGCTCCTTTCTCTCCACCCAGTTTTCAGAGTACATTCAAGCTCAAGTCGATTCTGGCAAAGGAAAACTGGCTCCTGGGTTTGATTTTGAAAAGATTGTTAAAAATATGTTCACCAATCAAGACCGGGACGGAAATGGCAAAGTTACCGCTGAAGAATTCAAGTTGAAAGACCAGGAGGCCAAAGAGGAACACGACGAACTGTAAAGCGAAGAAAAAAAGAAGAGTCCTGAGCTGACCTACTGTTCGAACGCGTGTACTGGGAGAGGTTTTGGAAGCATGTTTCTGAAAGGTTAGCACTCGGCTAGAGAGCCTCTGTCTGCCTGCGCCTGTGCGCTGGCAGGCTCTTAAAATAGGAAGAGATTTGCAGTTGGAATTGTTAGGTGTATTTGAAACAAGCGTTAAGTGCCTCAAGATAGGATGTATAAACGGATAAAGAGCGTACTGCCTGCCATCCGTGGTGTCGTCAACCACGTGCTCTGTTCTTATGCTAGAGATTAAAAGTCATCGTTGAACAATACACAGTCACATACATGGATGGATGGATGGATGGATGGATGGATGGATGGATGGTAGGAAGAAAACTTACCGAGTGCTTTTAAAGAGTGTTAAAAAACCTTCTGTATCCGAAATATTTCTGCAGGAGAACAAACCAGAAAATATTCCCCATGAAAATAACCTGTAAAAATTGTCAGACATTAAGCCCAGTTCCTTTCAGAAGGCACGAGCTCGCTTTCCGGTAGCTGAACAAACTCATAGGAATATTTGCCAGCAGGAGCTCTGATCTGCACATTGCAGAACACACAAACGATAGTTATGCCATTGCAAAATTTCCATAAGCTGTGAATTAAATTAAAAAGGCCGAGAATTGTAACAACGTATGTGTCGGGTTTTTACCATACGAAATAAAAGTTTGCTACCTTCTGTATTGTGTTTAATTAACAACCTTGACTCTTCTTGCTGGCCTGTTGAAACAGTGTTCTGATCAGCCATTCCCAAACCTTTCTAGGTGCAACCTTATTTATAGTTTTGTTAGACTTTAAATATTAGCATTACAGGGTCCAAATACTGTCATGAGTACTGGATACGATTGATTTTGCGTTGGGCTTCTGCCTCCTATTTTGGGAATTGTTAGGCTAAGGAGTAAGTAGGTGGAGCTTGTGCAGCAGAGCAGCCTGGCACGGCGAACAAACAAAAAGACAGCGAGAGAATCAAGAAATGGACCCATCCGTTTGTGCCTGCAGATGCTGTGGCCGACCCCTCCGTACAAAATCAGCCCTGGGAGTGCTGGTTAGATCATGTGAACTCTTGAGACAGTCACCCATTAGATCCATCAATGTAGCAAACAAATAGAAAATACACTAAGCAGACACACTTTTCTGGAAGGAAGGCCGTATGATTTCCCCCCCTCAGTACGCTACCTGTAAAGAGCGCAAATCCGTCTAGTGCCACACTGTCAAAGACAAGTAGGAAGGGAGTTGTTGTTCCCATTACACGCTTTGTGTCTAGTTTCTTGCTTTTCTTGATCCGTACGTGTGGGTTGTAAGCTCCCTGAGATGCTCTTTTTAAAAACTGGTATTTCAATTGGGTGAAAACATTTTGTATTGGGTTTTAATACAGTTGTTATAGGAAGTGCGGTGAAATATTTTTTTTGCGTTTGATACCATTAAATGTTGGATAACTGATCTTTTTGTTAAATAAAACGTTGATGAACTATTGCTGTTAAAGTTTCTCTTTTTTTTTTTTTTCTGGCATTTTGATGGGTTGGGGAACTTGAGTTTTTGAGAATTTGAGAAGCAAATAGCCTTCATGCAGCTCTCTCCTCTTGCACGCAGCAGGCTTATCCTGAGTATATTCAATATGGCTTTTGGAAAATATTTTAAACTAAGATTATTTGATTCAAAATGGTTAAAAATAATAAACCACTATAAAAGATTTTTTTTTTTTTTCATACTTCGCACGGGTGAAGTCATTCTCTGGCTTTGGCAGGCATTCCCTAAGTTACCCATCCTGTATCGTCATCAGCCATGACAGTTGGGAGGGTGATAGTTCTCCTGGTTAGGGACTCTTAAATCTCCCGTTGAATTGTCTCACGTAAGAAACACCATTTCATTCCTTAGGTTGGCGAAAGCAAACTCACTGGGCTTTGTAGCCGAGGTTTGATGGTTTCACTTCATCTGTAGCTCCAAACCCACATCTAGTGCATGTAAAATGCTGGAAGCCTGGTCTGATTGGCGTTGATGGAAATTCCGGCCTTTTATGCCAGATGTAAATACCGTGGATATTGGCGGATGGCACTTGCAATCCGAATGTTTATGACCTGAATGGCTCCTTAGAAGCGTTACCATCTTGTGAAGGAAGCTTTCTCGGAAGACTGTTGCACAAAATTTGCCCCTTTCTTTCCTTTGGAAGTGGGTTGCTCCCTTGTGGCTGTGGTTCCAAGGCATTGCTGCTGCACGCTGGTGGGGCTGAGATGAGGAGCTGGAAGCAAGCTGTGATGGAGTGCTGCCGCAAGCAGTCCTCCGCGTGGAAGCCGCTCCTCGCTCTGTTCTCATACGTACCACCCAAAAACCAGCTGCGTCTTCTGGATATCCAGGATTGTTTTATGTGAGAAAATCCTAGTGAGTAGGTCTTTCTCCATGGAGGAGCATTCCAGATGGGTGCCAGGCGGTGGTCTGAAGGGCGCCTGGTAAGCCAGCAGAGCAGAGCCGGAGGGGAGGGCAGGTGCAGGACAAAGAGCACCATGTGCGGGAGTGCAGTCACGGTAATCCTGAAGATCGCTGCGTTGGATTTCTTTGGAAGGGCACGTCAGTGATGGGATAGCAGGTATGACTTCACCCAGCACCCTCAGCTCAAGGGTAAGTACATCTGAAATTCTCATGCCATTCCTCCTTAGCAAACATGGCTCGTGATCCAACTAAATGATGTTCTTCTGTCCAGAGGAAGTTTTTGTTGCTCCCTCACCTCATCCGCCCAAGTCGGGAGGCTGCCATTTTGGAAATGAGGATGCAACATTCGGGGGAAAGCACCCGAGATAAATGGAAAAACTTGCTGCAAAATAATTGGATTTATACTGGGCGTTTACTTGGCCAGAGAAAGGCAACAGCAGCCGGGACTACCTGGCTACGTTGGACTAAACTGTATGAAATCTGGAAGTTTTGATTGCTTCCATAGACTTGTCAGTTCTTTTCCTTTCTGTGGGCAGCTACCGGCTCCTCCCTCACGGGAAAGCTCGGGACCACCTTCCTTCTTGGAAAGGGGTTGTACTTACATTAAATCCTCTACCCATTGCTTCTCGGGGTGTGTGGCAGCCCTTTAAAAGCGAGAACCAAACCAGAGCCTGGGGGCCGGGGGAGCTGGCTGGGAAGTGAAATCGTGCTGGTATGGACCGGGAGAGCTCAGCACAGACCTCCGGCGATAAATCCATCCCTCTACGTCACCATCCTGTTAGAGAGGGTGGCCTGTGGTGGATATAGATATAAAGGAGATATTTGCTACCTCAAAGAGTAAATTATATTTTTTTTTTAAGCAAAAATTATCTCTTCAGATGCTTTCTTACATACTTAACTTAGAAAAATAGATGATAACTCTTTAAGGGTCATTAACAGCTGGATGAAAATGGATGATTTTAGGTAAGGAGAGGCTCTCCAGAGCTCGGAGTGCTGCTCCTCCTCCTCTGACGAAGCAGCCAGGTGCTGTTCTGGGCAGGTGACTCCCGTTAGACTCCTGGCTGCTGAAAGGAAAGGCTGGCAATTACCCACCGCATTGTCAGAGGCTCAGCGGAAGAGAAAAGGAACACGGGGGTGTACCCAGAAACATCCAGGTATTTCTAAATACTATTTTCTGTGTGGTTTTTCTGCCTTAATTTCACCAGAGATACTTCCTGCTGTATGTTCTACGTACGTTTAAAAAACCACACTTAAATTAGAGGGGTTTTTTGCAGTTGTTGGGCTCAAATGTTTGTTTTTTTTTTTTTTTTTTTTCTGTGTGAAAAAATATTCTGATTTTCCTTTAAGCTTAAAAATGGCATCTTTAGCTGGCGCTTGGTGCAAGTTTTTGGCTCAGTTCAGGACTATTAGTGTGTGCTTGACAGTAAGAGGACATTTGAGCTGGCTATAACACCCCCTCAGAAGGAGGAAACGTTTCTAGCTACATAAAGGTCCCGAATACTTGACCTTGAACGTGTGCTACAGACAGAACAGATATTGTGGGTAGAGGGGGAAAAAAAACCCACAAAGTAACAAATTCACTTAATTTTGCTGCTTACTCCTTGCTTTTAACTTTAGAAGTACTCTTTCAGCTACGGGAAAACGGTCTGGGAAATGTATGATGTCTTTCTTTCCAAGCTGAATCATAGAAGAAACACACTTTTAGGGTTGCAAAATGTGTCTAGTTAGAAATTTGATTTAGAAAGACATACTGTGAGTAGTATCTCTTTCCTCACAATGAATGCATGAATCTGGATGGCATTTGTGAGCATTAGGCTGGAGAAGAATGATTTGAACTGTAGCTGGGGTGTTAATTTCGTTTGCCGTTCACTGTGTCCGTGCTTTTGGGGAGGTGACTGATAGTAGCCGTGCTTGTTTCTAGCCGACAGACCAGCGACAAAAAGATGGGATTTTGAAAAAGTGGAGGATATCTAAAAACGCATCTTGTGTTTTCCCTTAATTACCGTATCAGCAAGAGTTACGGTTGGCAGCGAGATGATGAAAGGACATTGATAATCTGTACAGCACTATGTGGGCTTCTTAAATCAGACCTCCTGGTTCAGGTTGATCATGTAAGGAACTGTTTTTTTCTAGAAAGCGATACATATGGCATTTCAAGAAGTAAACGATTTGGCGTGTGGATACCCTTTGTGCAGGAAATGAGTTTCTGTCAGATGATTGCAACGTGGTTTAGTTGCTCTTGCGTCCCAGCAAAGGCTCAGTGCTCTGGCAGACCCTTAACAGAAGATCTGAGACTGACAGGATGCAATGACAGAAGGAGAAAGCGTGCCGGAGATCTTAATTCACCTGCCTCCTTCAGGAAGGATAAGGATCCTTTTCTTTAAGTGATTGTCATTGTGGACTGAACATTTGGTGACTGACAGTTCATTATCCCATCTGCTTGGAGGTGAGATTGGAAAACCTTCCTTATAAAAAGCTTGAGACAGGATCGTTTGATCTAAAATCCTCTACCAAGGCAAAGACTTTTAAGCGTCCATGCAGTTGGGAAACCATCGAGTGATCACTTCTGATACGCCTGGGCTCCAGCAGGCTGGATTCGCTTTTCAGTAACTTGGATTAAGATCTAGTCGGAGATCTGTTTTGGTAACTGGTTTTAAAGATACTGCCTGCTCCTTTTCCATATAGCTCTGCGTGTGCTTTCCTATCTAGTTTTGGTTGTTGGTTTTTGTTTTTGTTTTTTTTTTTTTTATTGTGGGGGGGTTGAACAGTGAGATCCTCATCGCGCTGGAGGAGCGACGGCTTCTTCCTGTAGGGCTGAGTGAGGCTGAGGGAAAATTCTGGGGGGGAGGATCGCTGAGTTTATGTCAAATCCTGAGACAAGTTGGATGAGCAGGTGGGACAGTCCTGCCTCTCAGCACCGCCGCACAGAGAGAGCAGAGCTGCCCCCCATGTGTTCGGCAGCGCTGGGAACGCCAGGGAAATCTGTTATGCTTGAAGCCAGAATGATGTTGTGCCAGAGCGTGTGTTGCTGACACATCTTGTGCTGCGGAGCTGTGGCTATCAGCCACTTGTCGCAGACTCTAAATGTTAACTGTTATCTGTATTCCAAAGGTAACCTGCCTGTAAACGGAAAATTTTGTCCCAGTGTAAACTTTGGGAGTAATGCCTGGTAATTAGCCCCTTGCACCTGGAGACTGGTTGAGTAATAAGCAGTGCATCCAAACACCTTGGCGTTTTTCAGAAGGCCTTTGCCTTTTGGACTTTTATTTGGCGGCTATGACAAAAGAGCCACTTGCGGTTGCTCGTTCAAAAAACACAAAACCCGCCAAAACCCCTCAAACCTTGACGTTAGCTCAGCTAACGTAAATTCTGTGGGTGCTAAAACACAAAATGTAGACTGTTAAAGAAATTGTGCCTGCTGACCTCCCCTGGAAATGCTGCAGCGCTCCCTAAGAGCCTTGCCATGCCCACGCGGCTGAGGGGGCAGCTCACGCTCGTGTCCTGTGGGACAGGGTCACACGTAACATCGCCCTGCTTATCTTGCTGAAACCGTAGTGTTGGCCGAAGAGGACTGTGCAGAAGGCTGCGCCCTCCCTTACGGTTTTGCAATGCGACCATCCCGCCCTCCTCCCTGGCCCAGGGAAATGGGGGGGCCGGGGAGAGAGGCCACAGGGTCTCTGGGTATGATGGTTGGCTCAATGGTGCATCCAAGGAGAGGAAAGGGAGAAAGCGCGTACCTTGCGCGTCGAGGAACGTCCTTCCCACCCCTCCTGGCTGGGTGTCCGGGGCGCCTGCAAGCCTGTCCCGTCCCGCGGTGGTTGGCTGGCATGTTCTAACGCACTTCCTCCTGCTCTTCAGTGACAACTGGTACAAAGCTGCTCTGTCCCTGGCTGCTCCAAGGGATCTGCTGCACCCCAACCCGCCACCCTCGTCTGCAACTCCTGCCACCCCAGAGAGCTGCTCGCCCTGCAGCGTCTCCCCTGCTCAGCGCCGCTGCCACGAGTCCTTCTCACCTTCAGCCCCTTCTGTGTCAGCGTCTCCCGCTCGGCCAGACTGTGCTCCTGTCAGTCACACGTCAACCGCAGCTCCCGCTGCCGCTGGGCACTCGGTGTCGTGTGCATGTGTAGGAGAGAGAGGGTGAATAGCAGCTCTCTTGATGCCACTGACTCAGCAGCTGTCACTACGGCTTTTGAGCTCTCCTCATCTTCTGGCCTTGGCTGACCGGCTCTTGGCAGGCCGGGGCTGAGGCAGCTGCTGCTCCCGTCTCCTCCTGTCACGGGCACCGCCGGGGCGCTTTCAGCTCTTCCACTCGGCTGCCGCCTGAGTCACGGCTCTCAAATGGGAGGCAGCCAAGACTCCTTCCTCTCCTCAGCCGCCTTACGGTTTAAGTGGTTTTCCGCTCAAATGGACGGCTTCTAAGGCTCCCGCTTCTGGGGATCTGTGCGTCCCTGTGCCGGGAGTAGGGAATTACGCGGCTGTAGGTTGTACACAAGGAGGACATCACCCCCCAGTCTTTGCCTGTTAAGACGCAAGCTGGAATTCCTGAAAGTTCCCCGCCGGCACACGGCACGCAGTGTGATTACGAAAGGATGCTCTCGCTACTTCAGATCGTGCATCAAGCCTCTGCCGTGCGTTCAAAACACGGGAACGATTTAATTTCAGTTTACTGCAGAGGACACAGAGGTGGAGTGAGGAAACCACCCCCATCTTGCCTTCTTGGAAAAGCTCCAGTAGGTGTGGTAACAGATGTAAGTCTGCTGATTTGGGAAAAAAAAATATGACCGGTGCTACTGAGTCGGAATTTAGATAACGGACCACAGGTTGGACTGAAAGAGGCCATTTCTTGACATATGCATTACTTGCTGGTGGGAGGGAATGCAGATCTAGGCTCTCCCATATTTCATTACAATTCCTCAGGGAATGGAAGATGGCACAGTTCCTGCTGTGTATCAAAGCAAGCAAAGGGGAACGGTGACTATATTGCGCGTTAGGGAAGTTGTATGGTTGCCTCTCTCCTATTAATGAATAGAGCTGGTACAGCTGAGGCTTCTTAGGACCAAGGTCACAACACCATCTTTAACTTCTCCTATACCATATCAGAGTAGGCTTCCAAGGCTGCAGCTGTATTCAGCCGTACCACTCTGTACGTGAGAGGGCCTGTAACGTGTTCAGTACGGGGCAAGTACTTTCTGAAGATTCAGTAGGTGTTTACACAGAGAGGACGTGCATAATGAAGCTAGAAGAGCCAGATGCTGTACTGATACTTGCGCTCACAGTTTGCAAAGGGTGGGAATGTCACCTAAAGCCAGTCTGGAGTCGTCTTCCATAAGTGCTTCTGAGGCATGGGGCTGGGAGCAAGAAAACTTGATTTTGCAAGATGGCTAAGTCAGCTTTTAAAATCCAAGATTAAGATTTAGCTTTGTTTTGATTTTTTGTGCCCGGAGCCACTCACTGAGAATGCCAAGAGAAATTCTTTCAAATGAGCCATGCTAGCTTTGACATGAAACAGCAGGCTAGAAGCGGAGTACTACGCAAAATAAGATCTGAAAAGGGGCTGAAGTTATGGCTGCGTACTATTAGCTTGTAAAAGTATTTGTTGTTACGAAGATGAGAAACTTTACCTCAGATACACTAACTTAAAACGTTCTTCCCATTCCACAGAGGATAAAGAAACAGTAAGGATACACAATATTTTGTAATGATACAAAAATCTATTAAGAAGAAACACTTTGCCTGAATTGCGTGAATAAAGCATTTTTACTGAAGAAAAATATATGTATGAAAAACTTCTGCGAAAGTCTGTAGCATATGAGTATGATCCTTCAAAGTACAGCTGAGACTGAAATACCTTCTTTGAAAGAAGAAAAGGCAACACGAACGCGCACACTGCTTATTCACAGAACGTTTACATCTTCAATTTTACAAAATAGCCACGTTTTCTAAAATGCTCCTCTGAAATGCTTGATTAAAAGACAGTGAACCATAGTATCCCAGCAGCAGCAGTTTATCACATCTATAAATCCAATTTAAATCTAGTTATAATAGGAGTGTGAGACAATAAAGAACAGCCTAAGAGCAGTAAAAGGAGCTTCTAGTTGACAATGGATACCATATATATATTTCCAAATACCCAAATGAAGATAAAAGTCTTAAATTAAATTAAACAGTTCTGTAAATGAGTAATAAACAATCTAAGATAGCACATGTGTGCTCTTCTGTCCAGTTGCCTCCTGGAAGGAATGGAGTGACTTGAGACTGCAATTTACAGGATTTTCTGTAGGATGGAGTTGGCAACTTCCAGGGATTCATCTTTCACCAAGACAATATCGTAAGAGTCCATATATTTTTCCAAAAGCTCGTCTACCTAATTGTAGAAGGGACAAAGAGAAAGACCCGCTTAGTTTTAGAATTAATTATTGAAAGGCTTTTTGTCATTAAAATATTGCCCGGTCTTTCCACCGAATTCAGGGAATGAGCCATGGAAATATGTATCGCTCCTATAAGTGAATTCCACAGGATGACAGAGTAGGACTAGCCTGACATAACTGTGTGCGCATTCCAGGATATAATACCTCATGTTTATTCCAGGATCTCACACATAAACATACTGAAAGAAAAACTACTTCTTTGGCTTCCTGAAAGGCAGAGAGAAATAGAAAACTGAAGTTTTCTCTCTCCTGCATGCAACTGGATGGGCATTACAACTTAGCAAACAATCCTCAGTCTCCTCGGTTCTGTGGCTCCTCAGGGGAGTTAAAAAAAAAAAAAAAAGGAAAAAGAAAAAAAAAGAGGGGAGACACCACCTAAATTTGTTATTTGGAAGGTTATAATTTTGCTCGGTTATCAATCCAGTATTGAAAGAAGTGGGAGGAGCCACAGGAACTTAACAGAACTAATATCTCTAGCCTCTGAATTTTACTTCTCAACAAAACACCTTTTCGGAAGTAGTTCAGTACAAAAATTAAAGCAATTTACATTTGTGTTTTTGTAGCTCGTGGGTTAGAAAAAAAAACCAAAAACTTGAGGCAAGAAATCCATGAAAAACTTTGGAAATCTAACTTAATCTAACACTTTTACAGTGTTTCACTCAAAGCTCAAAAGGTTATGAGGCTACTTACTTTGTCATTGAGATAGCCGATCTTAAGAATGTGTTCAACATTTGCAACTCCATCTGCCATACTCAAGTCTCCTTGGGAGTCACCCAGCAGTATGATATTACTGTTGTCTTTTAGTTGTTTGAAGTACTCTGTATTCTTCAAGGCACCATCATGTTTGTTGTAAACATGAATCAATTCTCCTTTAAATCCTTTTAATATTCCCTATAAAAAAAGCCCACTGAAGTTATTTCTAGTATCATACAGACAAGAGGGAATCTAGAATGCAATAGGTGATACTACTCTTGAACTAACGTTGCACTATGCAATCTTTAATGATGAACAAGATAAATTACGGTTAAATAATGTAATGACTGTAATAGCGTTGTTAAGACTAGACAGAGAGCGATTCTCCCTGCTTGGAGGAGGAGCAGCGCTGTACTGGGCTGAGTGTGAGGTTGTCATTAAAGGAAATGAACGGTATCGCAGTCACGCCACACTAACAGTGCTCGAACTGTTATCCTCTGCCTGGGAGAGTGCTGAGAATGCAATTCTAATTTTCTATATGGCAGGATAGATGGCTACATCTGCATTAAAATGTTCATCTTGTAGTACATATAAATAGCTACTACATACCACAAATAGTCATGTTTGATAAGGATGTGTTGCTTCATACGTACATTTTCATCAAAATCCATGAAATTGGAAACCACTTTGACATTAGAATGGTAGACTCCAGCCTGGTGGATAACTTCCTCAAGAATGTCCCCAATCCCAGCAGAAAATATGAACACGGGAATATTATGTTCACTGAGCTTATCAAAGAAGTTCTCATATCCTTCTCTGTAACACAGGATGTAAATACAAATCAAATCTCAAATAAAGCAAGCCAAGAAAAGTCAATTCTCAGAAGACATTCACATCATCTTTGGAAAAGAAAATTAGTTTTCCTTGGGCATTTCACTTTATTTCCTTTGCCTCCCCTTTTCAGATTAGCGAGAACCATTAACCTAACCCACAACACATAGTTTTAGGAAGAAACTCTTGTGTCAAGCTGTTTGGTCTTGATCTGTATCATTTTTCCCCCACAAACATCTAATCATATTTTAAAGCCTTAAAAAACAGCTCCCCCTCCCCAAACACCCCAGAAAAAGCAAAGAACTGGTGTAACTCTCTCTAGCTACTATCAGGCTGTACATTTCCTTTCAATCTTCCTTCCTTAAACATTTGACTTCCTATAGGGTTATTACCATAAACCAAATTTTGCTTTGTTTCGAAATCCTGAAAACATTTATTGTCACTCTTTCCTGCAAGCTTTTGAGTTTTCAGTACCCGGTCAAAACGATGTATGTTATTCCAGGAACAAGATAATATTATCTCTATACACCTTCTCCACACAGACATTGCTTGGTATAATTTTATATTTTAAAAAAGAAAGTTATGATGACATTTGTTGAGGGAATTTTAGCCTGTGAATGAAGATTCAATCCACATGGACTCAGGCTTTCAAACAGGCAGAGACAGTGTGCTTGCCTGTTTTGCAAAAGCTAAGAATTTAGTGAGTTCACAAATTAAGTCTTACCATCTTGTTTCAGTAGTCCAAAATTTACAGACAATTTTGGAGAACTTTAAAAGAGATGGGAGCTGCAGCGCATTTCAAAAAGGATTTTGCTTAAACTTGCCTTTAGCCATAAAGGAAGAACAACATTTAATACAACATATAAAACATATTCCTCAAGACACTGCATTTTTATCTCAGATAAGACTATTCTAGGGAATGTTTGCCAAAGGAACAAAGTTGAAACGTTCCCCTTACAAAAAAAGGGCCACCAGTGTAATTTTAATTTTTTTTTAATATCTCTAGTGTATACAGTGTAATCATTGTAAGCATGTAGCTACAAAATATGAATAAAGCGGGGGCATGAAGAGCTCACTGTGTTCCAAGATTACAGTGTCACATTCTCAGGAATGTTTTTGTTTGTTTGTTTTTCCCCTGAAAACACACAGTAAGAATCTACAGAAAGTGCTCGGAAACAGTATTGTTCAAATCAAAAGGGACTTACTTCAGCATAACATCAGATTCCCTCACAATTTCTGCAAACTTATCCTTTTGTAAGCCTTGTTCAATGAGTAGGGCATGAGATTTATTGTACCTAGAATATAAACAAAAAATGGGTCGAAACTGACTTATTAAGATTCACCTTTCATTAAATCTCGTGATGAAAAGCGTCCTGTATGGTTCATTCCTGATCATTCAAGTTAACAGCAAAGCACAAACCGTTGTTGCGCAACGCTCAGAGAGATTAATTCAGTTAATGTGTTAGCTAAAAGCTAAGTACTGCCATTAATTTGCTTTTTAAAAGCTATTAAATCTAATCTTAGCACAATTTGAAGATGGGAGGCGTCTCTTACCATTCTACCATATATGGATATTTTTCTTCAATAGTGAGAGCTGGATCAATTTCAATAGCATAATAGGTTTCTTTCAGCTGCAATAACTGAAGGGGAAAAACCAGCAGATGTTTAATGTATTTTTATAAAATAACACTTGGTATTTGATCTAACCAATCAAAATAACTTTCTTCATTCTGATGACATTATTTAGATAAAATGGAATCTGAAATGCTTTTTGAACAAAGAGTTCGCTTGTAAATACATCTAAGAAGAAAAAGTGGATGCTGTTAAACCCAACTACTTGCTACTATCAAGAATACAAATACTTCTGTTCACTTCTATTAGTGATGGGGTGTCTTGCAGTCAGTGAGAAAGCTCAGAGAGCTTTAAGGATTTGAAAGTGTCCCTTGTCTTGCCATGCTGCGAAACTCAACAGGCACTGCAGCCAGGGAATAGTAACAGTTGTCCATACAACAAACCAACAGGTAGTAGGTTCTCTGTTTACCTTTTTCCGACATTCCTCTGTGATGAGCTTAGAGTTATCAATGATGTCTGGGGGGGGGTGAAAAAAAAAGTGTTAAACAAGAAGGTATATTTCTTTTATTTTGCTCTACCACACTGTAAATGGCATAGATGACAATGTCTGATGACATATCACTATGTTTCCTCAGAACTTTTCTTAACAGCAACCCGTAAAAGGCACATGTTTCTTCACAAGCATGAAGCTGTATTACTGTCCTTCCCCTCATCTCTGAATTAAAAGGTCAACTACGAGCTCTGTTATCTGTTTCTTGAGATTTAACTGTTTCTGAAATCATCACGAGGCATCTTTTGTGTTTTAGGATTCCCACTTCGTTAGTAAATGGATTCTCTTTGTTCTAAAAGGCTACAGGATAAAAACGCCAAGAATTCTGAGGAGTTTACTAACTGGTTCTTGCAGGCATTGGGACTATTATGGTCACTTAAAAAATATAAGTCAACCCTACCATATCTAGCCACTAAAATCCTATGGTTCAGAACTTAATGTTTTAATTGTGGATGACAACTTATCCGATTTTAATTCACGTAGACTGATTAAAATATATATATATATAAAACCACATGTAGACAGTCACTAGAATACTTCCTCATTAGGATGTACATGTTAGGTAACAAGTCAATATAAAATCTCACATATTAGGGAATAAGTTGGATAGAAAATTAAAATTTAAGATTTACTAAAAGGAGTGAACAAACCAGTCCGTATTATTAGAAAAAAAAAAAAAAAGTACTCACTATGACAAGTTGGACATCTTTTTCCGTTGTAGGAAAATCTACTTAATGTCATATCAAAATCTGTAATAATCTATTTAAGGAAAGAAAAAGCAAAACTGTCTTACAACATGGAGGGACAAAATAAAGAATGGCTAGAAATTCTCAATGATCAACAATAGTTGCAGCTGAGTAGCACGTGTCACAGATATCTCCCTATTTTATTGAACTATTGTAATGTTAGCCAGAATATCCTGTAAGAATAACTTTTTTTCTAACAAAAACAGAACTGTTTTTCTAATTCATTTCGTCAGAATATTTCCTGAAATTACTAAACTTATATGTTTATATCATTACTTAACTAGTGTCTAGCTGAATTACAGTGAATCAACAAGGGCTATTTAAAGAGTTAACAGATGGCTAAGTTTTGGAGATTTCTTGAAGGTTGACTTCTGTTGTATATATATATTCTTAAATTTTTTTGGCACAGAGCAACAATCACATGACTGCTTTCATTCCAAACTGGTTACACCTTCTACTATCTTTACCTGAAGTTTGGCAGCTCCACCTTTGATGAGGCCACAAATAATCTCTTCTACTCTCCCTGGGTCCTTAATATGGACAGTCTTCTTCTGAAATTCTGGCATCTATGAAGAATAAGAACAAAGACAGAAATATACTTACAGAGAAAAACTTACTAGGTAATACCATCAGATTGGAAGCTCTGCATCTATAAACACTTTCACGTGACATCAAGACATGCTCAGGACAAGAAGGCAAGTTAAGAGTATGAAGAAACAGAAAGTACTCTGAATGTATGAACTGATGACTGCATACTGCTCCATTTGCTTTCAACATCTGTTTTTGTGTCTTCTCCTAATACCAAATTATTCAATAAGCTGACACTCACAGGAAAGTTAATTGTATTTGTATGAAGTAATGGAGATATATAGTAACGGAGATAGGGGGATCACCTTATGGTTCGAGTATGTCACTGGGACATGGTGAATCTTAAAACTAGCTGTTTGTGCCATTAATACGCCCTTAAAGTTTCAACATAGATAAAGAAGACAGGATGATTTGAGACACCCATTGTTTTGCATGTGTCAACTGAGTACTCCAATGCAACAAGGCTGCATAGTAACTCCTGCTCCCTAGCCAGTGCATTATAATTTTCCATTGCCTATTTTACCACACACTTTTGAAATAACACATGCTATCACACCACATATTCCTTCTGAATGAAGACTATTTCTTGAATATTATGATAAATGCTGAATTCGGTAAAAAAGGAAAAAAAACAGCACACAAAACCCCTCCCCCTCCCCAAACACCACCCTCCCCGCACCCCACCCGGCCCTTTGCTTACTCTAAAAGCTTCTCTTCGACCTTGCTGAAATGACAAAAGAGCTACTTACTTACTGACAGAAGTTTTCTTTCCCTTCTTTTATAATCATGTATGGACTATTTCTAAACCAAAGGCATCAGACATTTGCAGTCTGTCTACACGGCCATTTATGAGTAGCAAATTTTATTTTCTATGTATAGAATGTCAGAGATGAAGGGCTAGGAATTACATTTTTCACAGTCTGATCATTCAGCTTTCCTTTTCTTACAGCTGGCATGTAATCTTTGCTGCAATGAGCTAATAAAAAAAATCAAACCGAAACAAAACCCAAAGCAGCTTCTATTTCCAGACACATTTCTGGAACCAGAGTTCACATATCGCCAATTGTTAATAAGTCACAGAACACTCTTTCTTGCCGCTCTTGATGCTACTATGCCTTTTGTTTATTAGTAACAACCAACTTGAAGTCAAATTGCAATTAGGTTATCAATCATTTAAGGAAAAGATGATATTTTAAAGTCTTGCAAACACACGCATTTGTAACAGAAAAGACACTTGTGTTAGGAAAAAGGAGGAGTTGAAGGTACCTTTAAATATCGTCCTAGTCCACTCTGCCCTCAGGCAGGAGCAAACTATTACAGCTCCATCATTCTCAGCAGATACTTGTCTAACCCATTCTTCAAAAGCTTCACTCACATATTCCTTGCTTTTCTCAACCAGGTATTTTAGTGCTCAACTATCTTTATGTTCAGAAAAGTTTGCTTAATCTCTGTTTAACCTTCCTTTCTGTAATTTTAAGTCATTCAACTTGGAGGAAATTACTCTTTTTCACAGATGCTGATGGATATTTTCCCCTTCTTCCTGATTAAAGAACCCCAATCCCTTTAATTCTTTTGCAGAGCACAATTTTCTAAAACTCCGACAATTCTTGATGTTGTCCTGGCCTACCCATTTGAACCATATAGTTCTTGAAACACAACATCCATAACCGTGGGTATCACCTTTCTGCTCTGCGCTTTTCAGGCTTCAGCTGAAGCCTGTCCCATGTCTTTGGGACTTTGTCCCATGTTTCCAGGACTTTGTCCCATGTTTCCAGATAATATCTTTGCATATACATGTGAATATACTTACTTTGTTAGCAGCAATGTGGTGATAATGATTCAAATTCAGCGGGTAATGACCAAATATTCTTGAAAAATTACTCCTAAGCAGAAACAGGTAGTTGCACAAAGTGCTACATTTTACATTTTGTCTTGCTGGATTGTATCTTTTCTTCCACACCAGTGTTCCTATTTTTCAATATAACAAATAATTCCAATCCCCGGTATGCTACTGCTACTTTCTGGCTGATATCCTCAAAGACACTCATGGAAACAGAACATATAAATCCTTCTAAAACCCTGAAAATTTTCCAAGGTTTTCCACCCACCCAAAGTTTCACCTATACCAGAATATCTTTCCGAAAATTCTTAAGTCATTACAGGGTATCTACTACTACTTTGCTTTATAAGTCTCATCATAGAGAAAAAACCGGATTCTTTTCACTCAGTTTGGAAGAGTTAAAGTTTTCCTTTGCCATCCAATGGCAAAGACATTTTCTGTAAAAATGGTACCTCTTGTACCAAGATAGTTGTTCTCTATGTGGCTGCAGTGCCTTGTTACTTTTATTAGCACAGCAAATTCAAATAAAGGTACATTAGGACTGGCTTCCAACGATCACCTACATCCCAAACTGGGAACCGTTAAGAAAGCTAATGAGCATTTTAAAAAAAAAATTCCGGAAAAATATCTGTTAAAGAATTCCCTAATCTTTTGAGAAATACATCTACAAAGTGTTTACAGATATTTATTCAAAATTATTGGCAGAAGTATGTCAACTGGTCTCGCTTCATGAAACAAAACGTTAACAATCTGCAACTCTTTACAGGTGTTCTATGGTATTTCTTTTATATGTTATACGGTGCTGGTAAACAAAAGTAACTTTACCACTTGTTTGGGGGGTATATAGCATTTTTTCTCTATAATGAAAGATAAAGCAATTTGACACGGTTTTGTAATTTTTTCACTGTAAATTGACTAGTCTAATTCCTTTGACTTTCAGGAGGCAAATTACATATATATATTTTTAGACTTGGAATGCAATAAAATAAACAAAGTGAAATCTAAATGTGTCGTTTTGTAAGAATTAGTTCAAACGTTGTTTGGTTTACTTAGATACTAAGCAACCGACTTCCTAATATAACTAATTTAAACAGAACAGATGTTGGGGGAGATGGAGAGATCAGAGGGAGAGACTGTATGAGGAGAGCTGGATCGCTTGCTACTGTTTTATTTCAGACTAGAGGACTTTTGCAAGTTTTTGAAACACCCTGAGGAAAAACCTCCTTGGTAAACGCTTCAGTAGATGATGTTAAACAACACATTGCTTAAGGTTTTGAATATGAGGAAAGCTTCCTGCTTTGATGTTGTAAACTGACACTCCTACCTGAGATCAGTTTTTAAGGTTCCTTTATTTCTAATACATCTTTCATTTTTACACAAGAATTGAAGTCTGTTGAAGAGTATTTTAATTTAGGGGGGAAAAAAAAATGTTCTGCAGCGCGTATAACCCAATGTCAGTCTCACAGGCACTTTCATAGGCAAAAACAAGTCTTCTTTATGGATATGGCATCTGATAAAGCCTCAGTCAAACACGGTTAGTCAAAATAGCCACTGTCCCCATCACTAGTTCCTTGTATTCATATTTGCAACTGAACGTTAAGTAGCAATTCTTTTATTTAGGCTTTACCATTATTACATGAGAAGTAAACAAAACTCTCTAATAAGCAGTCACCAGTTTTCTGGCAAACTGTCTCCTTCTGCCGGGTCTAGCTGTTGTGTTTTTGTTGCATATTTGCCATTCTTCAGAGTTGAAAGAGACAAGCAGATTCAAGTTGGAAAGAACTGATAAGACAGATGAAAGAACAAAGAGTGAAAAAATGCCAATAAGAAAAGTCCAGTCAATTTGATAAAATTTGTCTTTCTATTAAGTGTTTAAGAGAGCTCTAGGAGTCAACTCAATATACACAAAAGGCCCAAAATTCTGATGCACCAGTTGACTGGGAAGAACACATACGGAGAGACAGCCAAACAAAATACTCCACAGCAACTAACAAAGGCAAGAAAACTTTTCAGAGGAAGGAGCTTTTACATACAGGACTAAAACCCTATAAGCACAGGAAAAGGAATTCATATTTCATTGAGACAGCTGAAAGTACACCATATTGAATCATTTAAGTGCCCCTATTTATTCTGTCATTTTATAAAAGTCTGAGAAGAGTTTTGCTTTCTTACCAACGATATCTATTTGTTCCTTGAATAGCTCAGAGATCGGTATTCCTTTTAAAACACGTTAAAAGATGACAACTCCCAAAGGTAATTTGTGATCGGCATATACATTGGCCACAAATACATTTAAGTTTCTAGTCTCTGACATTTTTAAGGAGCCTTCAAAGAGGAGCAAGGAGAACAAAAACGAAAAAGATTATTTTAAAGGTTGAGCTTAATTTGATTTATGAAAAGTAAAAAAAGATCTGCTTGTTTGTGATAGCAGGTAACTGGAATAAGGATGTAGGAAATTCTTTTGTAGCTAACAATGTTATAGTCATACCTTGATGAATGAACAGTAATGGATTCACGCAGGTTTGGAAATCCCCCAGTCCTACAAACCACAGAATGGGTCATTTACAACAAGGACAGTTCTGAAAAATTACAAGTCTATTTAGTACACAAGACATGCATCGCCGTAGCTGGGTTAAATAAAGAGGAAAAGTATTTACTGTAAAGAACATAATGAATTCTACTTTTGAAATGCACAATTGGATAGCAAGAGTGCAAGCAGAGCTGCTTTTATGTTGTATCCGGGTGCTGCCTCCATATATTGTTTTGTCAGTATGTGAGACTGTATATCTAAGTGCATGCTGCATCAGTTGAATTATTAAACAAGAGTTGATGATCATCACTAAAACGAAAGGTAGGTGTCTAAGTGAATTCACAGATGCCACAGTAGGCATTTCCAATCAGATATCTCAGGGAATTAATAACTGATTGTGCGTACAAGGTGTAATGTCATACTCTGGAGTTAAGATTGTACTGAACTTTACGAAGTGCTGGAGGTAGAGCTCCCCTACCCAGTAAAACAACAACGTAAGTCCCCGTGATTGAAAAAAAATAGAAAAAAAAAAGTCCAACAGAAGAGTAGCTAATATAAAGAAACTTGATACAAAGGACGACTGTGGGACCTTCTGTTGTTTTCTCTGTCTGTAATTTTAAGTTGGGAAGGATGAGCTGATGGATGACTTGCTATCTTAACTACATGGAGATATGGCTCGTTTCACAATCAAATCCAGATACAGAGTCTGAAATATTACGAGTAATAACTAAAAATATAAGCTTGCTAAGTAATGCTTTAACCAAGGACATAAAAAAATGGGGCAAAGTATTTTTATACTGATACCCTGTAAGACTACACTACTTGGCAAATAGAAAGTTTTCTTATTTACAAAGACTAATCTAATATGGATGCCTCCCAAAAATCACGGCTAAGAAAACACCCTGCAATATGGGTGGATAAAAATTTAAGGGAACTTCTCTATAATTCTCAATGATTGACAGAGTGCTTTGTTAGGTGTCAGTAATTCTGAATAATAATAAGGACTGTTCTCGCACATACAAACATATTAAGAATATTTCACAAAATTTCAGATGACCATAATGTCATAAAAGCAATAAGACAATGAGTAAGAACCAGCTGTAATACTGTTGACAGTATGTGAATTTCAATTATCACACAATTTCTTTTTTACTACTTTGTTGGTAAACCTGCCTTAGACTAGACTAGGTTCCAAACCTATTAACTTTTGATATAGAAGACACAGCAGGGTGGGGTAGCGAGGAGGGGGAACTATTAATGTTATTTCTGAACAAGGAAAATGCAAAACAAAGTGATAAAATGGATAGGATTCGATTATTTGTAAATTTTATTTCTAGTCTGTGGTGATAGCTTCCAGGTAAACAGTATAAACCAAGAATAAATGACATTTATTTTGGGAACTGCAAATGCTCAGTTCCAAGGTCCGAGACTAGCTATCACATATACTTACTTGTGGACATGTACCAACCAAGGCAGGGCATGGCATCAGTGATAGCTGTGAAATTTGATACCCTGGCAAGCTACGGAAAATTGGTTTCAGTGTTCTTGGTGGCAGAAAGCATCAGTTTGGTGAAATTATAAAGAAAAGGGGCACATTCCTTAATTCACATTTACATCTTATTTTCCACGCCCGTTTTCTTTTTGATATTATTACAGAACATTACTTTCATCTACTTACTCTAGAAAACAAAGCTTAGCAAAAAACTTTTGAAAAGCATGCAAGCTTCTTCATGTAAGTTCTGCTATTGGCAATGCAGGAGCTGCAAGAAGTGGGGGAGCCGTAACAAAAACGACAGAATGGGAGTGTGTGCGTATCTTTTCCTCCACCTACATACGCTCATGTACAGCTACGTGTGCTCATATGCTCATATATATATAAACCAAGTTTTGGCTTTAATTCAGAAAATTCGAATTTTGGTCCATGCGTGCAACAGCAGTTTCTCTTAGCAGCCCCAGCTGTAGTAGATTTATCTTTTAGACAGGAACATTAAAAGCTACTGAACACGACTGTAGTCACATCAGTCACTGCATTACGTGCAGCTGGTCAGGAGAACTGCGCTAGTGATCAGACAGTCTGCTAGCATAATCTGAGCTCAGGACAGATATTTATTAATTTATATTTACCAAATCCAAAACCATAATATGTTTTATATTCATATGATGTAAACTCAAATATAGTAAGAAATCCTTAGTAACTAGTAATTACCAAATTACTCTTTTGGTAGTTTCGCCAAGAAATAGCCTTAGGGCTACTTATCTAAAAAGTAAACAGGCAAATGTTATTATGAAAATGAAACCACAGAACATTGAGTATCTTCACAGTTACTTGATGACATGCTGCAAAAATGGATACCCAGCACAGGTTACATGAAATAACTGGAACTGGCTTCGCTACCTAAGCTATTTTAAGAAAGGGAATAAGATGCTTACTAAAAATAATTTTTCCCATTTTGTTTAATTATTTACATCTTTTTACACTTAATGGGCTAGACTCTGATATTTAGGTTGGAAAAAAAACCATAAAAAAAATCTGGAGAGCGTATTCACAGAAAACATGACAACAGCGTTTCCTCTTGTGCTTTTAAAGGAGAGTACCTGTGCGTTGAGCTTAGGGCACTCCTGATTCTTCTGTCCTTGATTTTGTCCTACTGCAACAGCATAGGTGGCAAGCAGAGTCCAGAGACGCAGGGCTTGCATATAGGCTGCCAACAAAAACCAACCAAATCCTTTTAAGAATTGGTCTGCTATATTATGTGATCTTTGCTATACCTGCTGTATAGAAATAAAAGCAGACATGCACGGTACATAGCTACGTCACTCTGAAAATACCCACATTTAAGAGTGCTCTGATACATATTTAAAAGTAGAGGAACATTTAAGTTGAATTAACCTATTCAATAGAAACTGGTAAATATATTTGTTCCTTCAATGCTGTTGCCAATTCTGTGCTATCAGATTTTTCGTTTAAAAAGACATTTCGTCACAATAAACAACTGTAAGTAATGCCTCGGCTCATAACCCTGACTTAAAACCGCAGGCAGAAGACAGTCAGTACCGCTGACAGACGCTGTGCGCACTTACCAGAGGGTTTTGCAGGAGCAGCTGCAGAAGCAAAAGAAAATTCCTCTTGCTTGAGGAACACTAATATAGCAGCACAAAGTGCAGTTGAGGGCGTTTCCAAATACAGCCTGACTAATCCCCGTGCAAAACCCCAGGGTCCTGTGACGCACGTCAGCAGTGCCCAGCAGTTTGTTATGCTCAGCACTACAGCCCGACGGGCTTACGGATGATCGGCTGGTGTACCAACAACAAAACCTCTGACCTTCGCTGCATGAACAGCTTTCAGGGATGCGGCAGGCGAATTTGGGCGGCTCTAACAGAGGAAGGCACTTGTTTTTCAAAGCAGAAGTTTACTACGCCGTTACTTTTTAACCCTTTTACAAAGCCTTCCCAAGTATTTTAGGATTTCCTGTTGCAGAGTGCCACAAATTTCTGAAAGTGCATTGACACGGTCTCATTAACGTTTACAAGGAAGAACACATTTATCTGTGCAGAAGCAGCAAATTGATTACTTAATTAATCTTTGCTTTGACTTTAATTATCTATATGATACTGAAACAGGAAGTCAAGGAGGCTTGTTTGTCAGGATTTTTGAGAGACTCAACATGCTTCCATTAGTTTGTCATTAGGCATGTCGCCTGATCAAAGACAGTAACTACATGACACACAAGATGTATTTAAAAGGAATCTATTTTACTGTGAGAAGATGGAGGAAGTATTGTCTAATCTTATTTACACTTTGAAGTTGTGTAAATGCTTGGAAGCATCACGTGAAGTTAACTCTTCCTACAGCAACAGTGCAAGCTTCCCTATACTATCGCATAATTCATGTTCAACCTTAGGTTTCTGATCACTATTTCAGGCTGCCAGAACTAACGACAAACATCAGAGCAATCCATACCTGGCCATGAATGCGACCAGTGTAATTGTCAGAACTGAAGCAAGGGCAGGTTAGTAGTATAACACATATAAAATCCCTAATGCTACAACACAAACACACAGAGCCCCCCTTTACCAGGGCTCTAGAAATTCATTAATTATGAAAATTTCCACGTAAGGAGGATCTGCTGGTTTTCTACATTGAAAAAATCAATAGACTTCTTCTGAATGGTACAGTGGATCCATATATGTTTTGGGTCTGCATTCCAACTGTAGGCCAGTATGTGCTCTGTTAGGATTCCTCAGATTCTGACCTACAAAGAGTACTTCCATTTTTTTCAGTTGTGCTCTCTGTATTTTGACCCAATGAAACAAAATCATCCTCTTAGAATTGAACAAGATCCCCCCCCTCAATGTACATGTTGAGGTCTGCTGTATCCTGAAGCAGCAAAACAGCTTGAAAGGCATGTTCAAAATATAACATAATCCCTGCAAAGACTATATGCAGTTGTCGTGGTGTAACCCAACAGTAAATCAAACTTACTTGGCATTGGTATTTGCCAGAATTAATAGCTCCCATTAACCTACTTGCTATAGCATTTGTATATTGGTGTAATAGGTAACATACAAGGAGTATTACCTTCTGTAGTATTTTAATACAGTTAGCATGCTTTGGGTTAATAGTATCTCTCTAATAATGTTTGGGAAAGCTATGTATAATCTCGAATAAATACGAATTATTTGCACAACAAAAAGCTGTAGCTTATGTCAATGCTGGATTTCCAATTTTAAAAAGTCTCATGAACAATGAAGTAAAATATGCTTGCTAGATGAATCATGTACTTCAGGTAAAGACATCACTTTATACATTCCATTTGCAGAGTACCTGTCTTGGAGCTTTTATGTGTTTCAAAGGTGACAATGGTACTGGTATAAATGAGTCTTGTGAACCTCAGGGGTGAGACTGGGATGTGGTGGGTAGTGGGGCTGGCCTGTTGATATTCTGGTACTTCTCAGATGTGAGAAAATTAATTCTAATGCTACCAAGAATTTAAAGAAAGTTAACTTGTTCTTTATGAAAGTTGGGGAAAGAAAAAAGAAAAGTTTGGCTGGTTTTTTTTTTTTTGTTTTTTACCTTAGATACTATTTAAGATTGAAGACAAGAATTGCAGAAATTAAGACCAATGTTTACAGACTAATTTTTGGTAACCAGACTAATTAGAAAGCATTTTTAGGGAATGATTACGGTGTTAATGAAACAGCTAGAAAATGACGTGAGCAAAATTTCTGTAAACATTAATACAGCCAACACCTAATTCTTAGAAAAATATCTACTGTATCTCTAATTACTTTCACTTTAATGGAAATACCGTATATGAAACTCTTCATCTAGAAAACAAGGAAGACCGCCTTTGCAACTCCAAGAAACTTTTGTGTCAAATGCTTTAATTAACTAACAATAGCTACTACTGACCATGTTCTGTTACTGCTGATATTAGTCAGTTGAGCATTTTGTTTATGCTGTTTAACTTCTGTTAAGAGATGAATTAAAATTACCACTTCTTTTTTAAAGAGAGAGAAACAAAGCCCTGCATGACATTTCTACTCTCACAATACTGAAGGTCATTTATATATATTTTAAGAACCACGAACTAAAGAGGTATAGCTCTTTCAACAGATATGTTCTATTTTAACCTTTTCTCTTTGGCTGAGGGCCGTATCTTGACTGCAGAATATTCTACACAGAAGAAGAGAGAGAGAAAGAAAAGAAAACTTAAAATATTAGATGATTTGTCATTCATTTAAGGCTAGGAAAAGGTTCAACTTTATATGGTGGTGTGTTAGGTGAACTTGATTTGCAGAGATTCAGGATGCTCTCAAAGAGTATGAAGCACTGGAAGTTTTAGTCTGAAGCAGAGACAAACTGGTTCTACCGGTCCGTACACACCTCTGCACTAAGTTGCACCTATTTGTGGAAAGAAATGAACACAGCACAGGTAAGTTATGTAAGCAAGTAAGCTGAACTCTTTTTTTAACATATAAAGTTGAATATTTCAGCTGAAGAGACATCAGTTTTTAAAGATCAAGAAAGAGGTCATATTTAGGAGTCATTTCTGTTCATTAGAATTAGAATATTTGCTACAAAAATCAGAGGTGACTGAATCCTGTCTACAATATAAACATTAGCTAGTGGCTCTTCATGACCTTACTACCTTTTATTCTTGTTTAGTGAGCCTGCTACAGCTGAACAACTTTGAATATATTCCCGTATGTTTAGCATATTCACAAACTTGAGCAATATGTTGTTTTATTGCAGTGATCAATTTCAAACATTAAGGAACTGTGTTTGTTTTCTATTTTTGCTTTTGTAGTAAGTCTACTTAGTACCTGTTTTCCAAAGCAGACTACTTGATATAATCTCCACAAGACAGGGAAAGCTAACTGAACCTTAGCACTCAAGTACCAAAACCAAGCAGAAGAAAGGAACCAACATAAAAGAATTTAATTCAAACATGGTTTTTACTCATGCCCTGTTGAACTTAGTTAATGAGCAGCATACTGGTTCCAGCTTTAGCTTTTTATAGTTCTAAGTGACAATTACAAAGAAAACATGATAAATGTTCAGTTTGGTGAAGCTGGGGTAAATAAACGTTTAGAAGGATGCCTTGCAGGAATTTTGGATACCACTTATTTTTCCAGTACAGGTGTGGTGTAAGAAAATGCTAGCCATGTTTACAGCTGTGACGCAGTGACGCAATACAGAAATACTATTTGTATATGAAAGTGTGTCTGTATTATAGAGATGACTCATGAGGAATGTAAGAGATTCCTTAAGCAGAAAGAGCCTGAACAGCACTTGCTATGGAAGAGTGCTGAGAACGTATTAAAGACCGAAATCATTAAATTGTGATAAATCCAGAGAAGACACATGCTAAGGTCGTGATGGTCTTAACCTGAACGGTTTTAAGACTTGGCAGTATGATTTCAGCTGAAAATTTCTTTTGCTATCATATTTAAAAAAGGTAAAAATAAATGCATGCATGGAATAGATTAGAGAAGGTAAACACTGCATCACAAGACATATTTAGCAACTTTGTTTGCTAGAGATTTTCTAGATCTGATCAATTTTTCTTTATAATACAAGAGAAAACGTGATCTTCTATAGTCTCACCATTTATGACTGTATTGAACACATAAAGTTATCAGTGCTAATGTATACATTCAAATGTATAAAGAACCGCTAAACTTCTCAAGTATTTATTGTTGTATTTATTATAACAATCACTATGATGTTGCTCTCATTGAAAAATGGTATTTTGGTAAAACCCCTGTTGTTCATTAAAAAAATAAGGCTATATAAAGACACATTTTAATTCAGCAAGATAACTGTGCATGTTTTAAGCATGGAGCAGATCTCAGTTTCACTAGGACTAATCAAAAGTTTTACGCAGTGGAGAAGAACAATGATTAGCTTATGGTAAGGTCATGCAGTGAGATAAATTATTCTGGTTTAATGATCTCTCAAGGTGGTTACTCTATAAAGGTCTATGAGGTCAGAATTAGAATGAGGGGTTGTGTGCTTTGCTTTGCTTTTTTACTTTAAAAAAAACAACAAACCAAACAGTTTCTGCAGTCGTGGAAATCTAAAATGAATAGAGTTTTAGCATCGATTAGAAAAACGTAGGAAGCCACGACTTGCAATTCTATATGGAATTGATTGTTCAGATGAGAGAATGAAGATACTGCAGCATCATTGTCGCTTATGCACCTTCCTCTCGTGCTTACAAAAACACTCTAAAAGCAGAGATCTCTGCTGATGGTAAACTGCAACTGACATTTTGAATCTTACGAGAAAGTAGGAATGAAGGCAAGCCAAATGCATTGCGGACTTGGTATCTTGAAGTCCAGGTAATAGAACAATAGGGGTAAGAGGTTTTGGATGGACTCACCTGTTAATCAAAGGCATTTCTCAAACACAGAGGTATTGCTACACATTACAAAACTCAGACAGAACTGTAACAACTGTGGCAACAGAAGTCGACGCTTCATGCAGTATTTCAAATCCTCTATAGAATCTAGTCTATGAAGAACTAATAGTAACTAGGGCCTGGATTTTCAGTATTTCATGTGATCTCCTCCTGTCAGTTATTACTCCAGGAAAAAATTTAGTCTCTTTCTGAGAGAATATATGGGGTACAAACCATATAGAACCAGTTCTGATGATTCTGGGATTGAACGAATACAGCTGAGGGCAGGCATCTGTTGCTTCTGGTTGTATGTTAGGGGAATCACCTCATCTCTGTGCTTTGCTCCCACTGCCTCACTTTGGAGAAAATTAACCTTTGAAACTGGTAGGTTAAAAAAAAAAAAAAAGCTATGTATTATTTAGTAATTGCTGAGTATCTGGAAATATCCAAGTGATCTTCAGTCAGCAACCATATATCTTGGAAATACCAGTCTATAAATGACATCCTGCGTGAGCCAGAATTTAATCTGGCATTTTTTTCTTAACTGTTACTCCCCTCCCCTTGCCAAAAAAGAACATAAAAATATTCTAATTGTAAGCAAGCTCAGATCAATACTAAGTTATTATATTATGCTTAAATTTTACAAATAGCTTCTAAAGCACTAGAATTATAAGAAGAAATCAAGGTTGTGACACTCACTCAATCCAGGGCACAAGAAAACTGAGCCTTTTTTCTTGGCCTTCATCCTTACATTTCACTGGTGCCTATTCTTACCAATGCTTTCTGGATAGCCCTCTTTATAAATCCATTATGCACTTGCAACTTAAATACCAAATGCACTTCTGGTTTCTGTACCTTATGGGGGACAGAGCAGAACTGGGAAAGGCCCTGAAAAGGGCAGTAAAGATGGGCCATGATATGAAAAGCTTCCACACAATGAACAATTGAATATAACAGAATTTATCAGCCTGGAAAAGAAATGACTGGATGGCATAGAAAAGGTTAATAGGGAAAGATTGTTCACTATCTCTTCCAGTGCAGGAGGTCATCAACGAAAATTAACAGGAGGCACAATCAAAACAAATCAAAGGAGTCAGCTACAGGTCACACAATTAAGCAAAGTAGTAAGATGTGGAATTCCTTTCTGGTGATACTGTAAGTGTACACAGCCTTAAAAAGGTACTGGATAACAACATGAAAAAACCTCATCTTAAGTTACAGACACTGTGTCTGACATACAAGCTGCTGGAGGCTGGTAAATCATTCTGGAAAAAAAAATCGTGACGACTTGCTCCTGGGCTTTCCCTGGGCCTCTGCTATAGACCCCTGCTAGACAGACGATACTATCTGTATCAGGCAGGACCATTCATGGAAAGTAAGTTAACACTCCCTCTTTGTAACGTGTGACGACAAGGAGAATCACTTGCTCTTCATGATAGTGCTTCAGTTTAATTTCAAGTATCTTATTTTTTTACCCTATCCTTCCTTTTTTCTACCAGTTCTTTTTCAGATACTGAAAATTCATTTTTGACAAATTAGAATTTTTGAATTTGAGTGGTATTCTCATTTTCCTTTAATACTGCTATGGTAACAGGATAGATGTTGGAGTCTGGCTATCTGAAAGATCTGTTCCCCTCTCACATTACACAGAATCTAACGCTTACTGAAAGAATGCTTACAGGTGAGGTTGTTGGTACAACTAATCCTTCTTCAAAATACCAAGGCAAAGAGTATAGAATTCTAAGAACCGGCAGTATGTAGATACTGTGGTGTATTTATAAATTCTTAATTATCTATCAGGTGTGCAAAAGCTCACCTTGCATAATAACATAATTTTGATGACCTATACTATTTTTTCCCCAAACTGTACATTTGCATGTATACTTTTTATAATTAAATACCCTATATATATTTATATCATAGAATCATAGAATGGTTAGAGTTGGAAGGGACCTTAAAGATCACCTAGTTCCAACCCCCCTGCCACGGGCAGGGGCACCTCCCACTAGCCCACGTTGCTCAAAGCCCCATCCAGCCTGGCCTTGAACACTGCCAGGGATGGGGCATCCGCAACATTTTGCATGCACAATGCACATAAGTTGAAATAATTTATAACAAATGCTTGTTTCCCTTGAATCTTCCCATGTAACACTGTCTAGAATGGAATTTGCATTAAGCCCAAGGCCTGGACTGAAGCATTTGCTGCTGATTCTCTTCTTCTCTTATCTGCTTCTAAGAAAAAAACATCTGCTTAGATTTTTTTTTCACTAAGCCTAAGAATGCTGTATCTAGATCAAATAAACTCTGACCCTTGAATGGTGGAGTTGCGGGACTCAGTTTGAAAGCAAAGTCAGCAGGACAAAGTTTAATCTACAATGCATTACCAAATACTACAATTCTGATGGAAGAATGTAGTGCTAATACAATATCCCAATTAAAATTACACGCTGAGACTAATCAAGTTTTTAACTGTTAAGATCTCATTGAGTACAGACACTTCTTTAAACTTCTTGAAAAAAAATAAGCATTAAGTCTAAAGATGAAATACAGCTACAATACACTCATTTTAAAGGTAACAGACAGCATGATGACTTGAGGCATGATGGATTGTTTTGCCTCTGTGTCTCATTGTTTTATGGGTGTTTCTGACTGCTAGATTTACTCAAAGATGTAACTGGATGCTCCTTATTTCTTGTATTTCTGTGTATTTGCCCTCTGGAAGTGAGATAGGACATGTTCAAATCCAATTTGTACTAATACTATCACTACGATACTTTGTACTATACTACTACTACTGCTAATGTACCAGTACTGCTACTGCCTTGTATTTATTCCTACCCTTCAGTTTTACATAAAATTTTTTCATGGTAACACGTAGACCAGATAAAGGTCATCCATAACTGATTTACGTTGCAAAGGCAGATGCAATCCAGGATAATAAATGTTGTCTTAATAACTGCTAAGTGTAAAAATTACGCTTTTAGTCTGATATCTAGTAAGTTTTCAACAAAGAGGGGAAGCTTTAAAGGAACAGGGTTAATGGTACATTTCAGTGGTATTCATTCTGTCAGCATTAAGGTGGAGTAAAACAAAATCCTAGGTAAAACCAAAAGCTCTAATAAACTTGGGTTATTTCAGTGATCTGCACAGCAGACAAACAGTTCTTTATATAAGGGTGCAGGAAGGAAGCTACAACAAATGAGCAGGGAAACAAGTAAGAACAAGTACATTTGAAAAGGAATCTAACCAGATCAAGAAGTCTGAAATTCTGTATTCACTTAATGAATCATCAGTGTCCAAGTCTGGGCCTTGCCCCACCCCTTTTAAAAAAATAATTTACAAATTAAATAAATTAAGTCTTTTTTTTTAAAGCCACATTTCCTTCTAGCAATAGGCATTATTTACATAATTTACAGAAATGTTATTAACATTTTTTTTTGTAATTATTGTCTGAGTCAGTGCAGTTCTGTACTCTTTTGTAATATTACTAAACAAAAAGAATATAACTACAACTACTTTTAGTACTTAAACATGGTGTATTCTTTGACCTGAGTGCTCCAACATTAAGCAGATGTCTACTTGTACTGAAAAATGCCTCATCTTTTTTTAACATTCAAGTAAAACACTCTACTGATATAAGGATTAGCCAAATTAGAAAAATCCAACGGAGTTTTAATGAGCACTGATTTTTTTTTTTCTTAAACAGTCAGAAACTCCTCACAAATAACCTAAGACAGAGGTGACCCAACACAACAGCCACAGATTCCAACTTAATGGCACAGTGCCAGTCACGCTGCTGCATGATTGACGTGGGACTAAAGATCTGCCTACTGCAATCATTGTAAGTTCTCTGATGTTTTACGGCAGCTGACCATTTGTGCTTGATTACATTTGGGTAAGAGAAAGCGGCTGACGTCCAGCAACTGGTCAACATTACTGTGATACGAAGACCTCTGCCATAGGAAGAAATAGTCACTACAGATCAACTGCTGCACAGCGCGTGACTGCAAGAAGGCCAGGGGAAAAGTTAGACTTCATGTCCTAACTTTTATTTTCCACGTCCTCCATGACAGTATACTTACCCAACTCTTTTGCCCAGTCTTATCTGGCCTTATATCTCTTTGCACACGCTGGTTAGGAATGGAGGCCAGGAAGAACAGTTGTGAGCTATTTCTGCCTCGCAGTTGCACTTAGCACGTGATGGGATCAGCCAAGTTTCAGTGCTGAGTATCTGACAGGCAGCAGAGACATAGCTGTGACTCTAGGCCTCTGCATGCAGAAGCGGTTCAGTTGTACGAGTCTGATTTGCAGTTAGGTAGTGGCCAAGAAATGCCAGTCGTCGTGGGACAGGATTTCTTAAATGACAGATCATTTACAAAATAGGGTCTATCCATCTTCAGAGACCTACTGTGCAAACCGATACAATATTCACACTAGTGCCACCTGCTGCTCTACACTGTCTGTTGCAGCTCAACGAGGTAAAATTTAAATCTTGAAAATTAATTACCATCTGACAAATGCACCATATTATAGCAATAAAATCTAACACTCTGTTTCTCTTCCAATACTTTTGCTGAAAATCTCTCCAAGACTTATTCTTCATAATAAGTAAACAGTATGCTGTAGTATACTTGCACAAAATATGCTTGTGTACGCACACATGGAGGGAAGAAAGAAGGCTGATGGCTTCAAGCATTGCATTACACAATTCATTCAAGTGAAAATAAACTGTAAGAGGCAGCTATTCTGTTTTTTTTTTAAGGAAAGAACTTCCAAAGTTCAGGTATTTTTAAAAAGCTTCTAGATTACTGAAATTGTGACATTGTTACATTTACAGGTTCATTTAGAATTGTCATTGAATTTACAGCTAGTATTCTCTCCTGCCTATAAATGCATGAATCATACCCTGGGTCTCTTCAATGCCTATATTAATCAATTAAGATATTTTTTATAAAAGTTGATAGTTCTTGTTAGCTCAAGACTGACTGTTGAAATGCTAGGGAACTTTAATTCATAATATGAACAAATTTGCGATGATATGTGTATTCAGACGATTAAAAAACCTTCTTACTACTTATATTGTTTGACAGTTAAAGGTAACATGTTGAATACTTGCAGTATTTGCTATTGGTCTTAATCTGTAAAAAGAGTTTAACAGAACAGCTGCCATTATAGCTCAACCAATAATCAAGAGTTAGCGCAAAGAGGAGAAGAATCACTTGAAAGTATGACTGAACACATACCAAGCATTTATTTAAAGGTAAATATATTCCAGAGCAGAATGATTCATTGAAAGATTGCTTTTCTGTCTTAGAGAAAGACTTTATACAAAAGATAAAAGAAAGCAGAAAAGAAGCTCTTCTGAGCCTGTACGTACAATGTATCGTGTGTCCTGATATTTACATGTATTTACTACCTGGAGCACAATTTTCAGATGTAGTCCATTGTCATGTTTTTGGTAACTGTTATAACTAGGGTAAATGAGTTTTAAAGAAACTAATGCAGAATTAAAGATTTAATTGATCTTCCCATACCCATTCTTTTTAAGAATATATGTTTCAATACCTACTGAATTAAAATTAAAAAGGCAGCAGTAATTTCAGGAAATTAAAACCTACTTCTGAAACAGACAGTTACATTTAGGATTGGCTTATCATACTAAATGAAGTAAAATATTAGCATGAACATAATCTGTAGAGTAGACTACTTTTTGATGCTTAACAGTGTTAGAAGAAAACACTGAAATTGCATCAATTTTTCTTCTCCTAGGATCCGAATTTTTAGAATTTCCAAATGAATTATTTTACAGTGAGAATAAACACCTATTACTAGTATCAAATTTGTATCGACGTGAACTATGCTTAAGTGTTTTTCCTGGCCGGTGTAAACTTGCTTCACAAGCCACATTCTAGGTTATTATACATTATGATTATCTGTGCAAAAAGCCTGTAGGCAACACAACCTTCTTGTAGTAATGCTGGTGTTTATCACTTTGTCAGTGTGATTTTTCTATTGAGGAATACCATCTAAACAAAACCCAAGTTTTACAGAAATAGTTAGATGACAACTCCAAATGTCAACTCATATCAAGTTTAACTTGGTTTTAAAATTTTAACAATATTCTAAAAATTATTCTAATACTCTAGTCACTAGTAATGTAAGGGCTCTCAGTCCACGTCAATAGGTAGGGGCAGTATTAGGTCTCAGGAGTTCTTTTGCTTTTCACTACCTAGGTTTGTATCACAGCACTGTTCTTTTGGAATAATAATATTGCCACATGGATCACATCACTGAATAGCTCTCAAGGTCACGACATTTTAAATATTATCACTGCAACACCCAGAAAGTGACAATGTCCTGCAGTGGTATCATTAGAAAGAGTCCATGTTCCTTCCATTCTCCTTTTATTCATTCCAGTTTGCTCAGGCCCAAACTCTTATTCATCTTTGTAAAGGAAAAATTATGTATGAAGGAGTTTGACATACTAGCCATTTAGATTCTTGAATATGTATGCTACATATTACATACTCCTTTACTTTATTCTCCACTTGGAGATCATCAGTGCCTCATGCCAGAGTAACGTCACAGTTACTATAACAACTAGTTACTAGCACCAAGACAAGAATAAAGAAGTGGAGTGGTACATGATTGCTGCCAGTTGTAAAGGTCTGTATCCTTCATTTGTGGCACAAATGCCCTGATGCCCTATGAAACGAAGCCAGAGACTGGCAAGTAAAAGAAAATAATGATGATAAAAAAAAATATCTCCCCACACAAACCCTATGACATTCACATTCACAGAATATATTCCTTTGTTTCTTAGGGAAGCAGACAAATAGCAGTTACCTCACTTATTCATTTGCTTATTCCTCTCCAGGTAAATTCTAATACTGAAAAAATCCATGCATTTCTTTTCCTCCCCAACATATTAAAAAGGAAACTGACCAGAGACACTTAACAATGGCTGGTTGAAAAGTTTCCTGTAAAATGAGAAACTGCTTTTTTTAAATTGCTTTTTAATTTGCTGCTCTTGGAATTTGATACAAAGTCTGTTTTTCAGGTAATTAGATCCTCTCACTCCAGGGACAGAATGGAGAAATAGACAAATGAAACTCAGCATTTGCCCAGTTTTCTGGAAAACAAACCTGAGAGAATAAGTCTCAGTTTAAGGTATTCTGCTATTCTGTTTTCGAACAGCTCTAATATGTTTCTCATCCTTATAAATTAAATACAATAAAAAGCTCCAAAAATCACGCGAGAAACAAGCTGCTGAAAAAATCCAAGGTGCTAACAAACAACAAAAAATACTGTTACTCCATTAAGCAGTTTTTCTTACATTAATCCCAAATTTTAGTTAGCATGGGTTATTCCTTATAGATGAGTATTTTTGAAAGACTTAGGCAATATTTTTCACTTTAGTTTGTGAGCATCTGTTTTCTGCTGAGTTTCTAAAAGGCTTCGCAAAGAGTAAGCAAGAAACAGAAGTCTATTGTCAGTAGAATTCGTTCACTATCTAAGGATCCACAACTTCATTGCAAACTTGTCTGGGGCCTGAAAAATCCAAAAGATTGAGTGTTACTGTAAGTGTTACTGATATCAAACATTATCTAGTAAGTTATTTTAAGAATCTAATTATTAACCTCTTTAATTAAAGTTAGCAACCTTGCAGCTAACTTTTACCTTCACCTGACTGCAGGAATACTTTTACAGTGTCACAGAAATGGCAATTTGGCTGTGCAAAGTAATACAGAAGGCTTTGGGAGATAGTTATTTCTTAACACACAGTGTAAAACTTCACGTGACTGGCTATATATTTACTATTAAAGCCTCTGTTACTTCAGAAGTGGAGCTGAAGTAAATCCGTCTACATTTATCAGTGCCTAAGGGATGCTCCCTATTTGCAAACTTCAGACGGTCAATAAGGACACAATACTAATACTTTAATTCCAAACTTAAACCTTTGCTTCCAAATAAGATGCAGTAGTTTTATGCTGTCTTTATTAAGCTTAAATTTGTGTACCAGGCTAATTACTTTGCTAAAGAATTCATCTACTCAAATGTGAGATAGATGGTTTAAAATTTCTTGATTTTTATTATTCAACAAGGAAACATGGTTACCCTTATATTTTCTACAATGCTTGAGAATCCCTTCCACTTTTCTTCACATTAAACATCCTTGGTTCCATAATGCCTGACATTAACTTGTCTTAGAGATATTCTATTTGATTTATAAAGGTCACTGTCTTTTTAGCATTAAACACTGCTATAAGTCAGTTTTTTACTTACATTTGGGTCTTACATTTATCTGATTTTATTTTAACAAGAAAAAGTAAAAAAAAAAAATTGCTGTATTTAATTATAAAGAAAGAATATTTTATTGGTGAGAATTAAGCCACATAACTAAGGTGTAAATAGGCCTGCTCTGTACCGATTCTGATAAAAGTTATAAATCAAGGTAATTATGAGTCTGATGGGGGTATAAAACCGAAGTGTAATGTTCCCCAAAGAAAACTTGAACCAAAAAAATCTGCAGAAAATACAAAAACAATCTGGTAATTTTAATCTAACACAGAAGACCAGCCTGGTATAGTAACTTGTGTACTAGAAAAAACACATTTCAATAAAGCAGTATTGTTCCCCATCACCACCCTAACCAACACTAAATTACAGACTGGAAACAGCACCTTCTCCCCAACGCTCAAAGGAAAGTCTCTCTCATGATAAACTAGAACAGATACAGTGTTTTGTAAATTACAAACACTGAATCAAATCTACATTGGTGGATAAAACTGTTTCAGGAAGTTCTCCAGAATGCAGCATATTCAAGTAAAACAAACACTGAAATGCATTTTTGCCCTTATTTGACAAACTAAACCCCTCGGTATGAAGTTTACATAGCTATTTCACTTATTTCAAAGAAATTTCACAGTCTGATTACATGTCCACTGAAAATACTCCTTGAGGAAGAAAGAAGACTTGCAGCTGGTGAACTAAAGATGTTTGTTTGCTGAGGAAGCTGCCAACTTGAATATCGGTTGAAATGCTAGCTCTCTAAGTGAGCAGGTAGTATTAATGTGTTGTATCCAATTGGTAAAATGTTTCAGTATGAGAAGGCGGGCACGCTTTGGACAAGCTTTAGTTTTCCCTTGCAATTTAAAGTTGAGAAAAGCTCTAATCACAAAAGCAGAATTTTTGGAAGTATCTGTTTAGGATCACAGATCTGTGTCCAAGAACATAGCTCAGAAAACGTTATCTCAAGTACATACTTCAGAAATTCACTTATCAGAAATCAATTTAACATTGGTGTAGCGATTTTTTTCCCTACCAAAGGCAAAATCTTTGCAACAAAGATAAAAGTTAAAGTCTTCTCAGCCAAAATACCATTTAAACACTGTACAGAATGCTAGTACAAATACATCTTTACCACTTATTAGGCACTTTCTGAATTACAGCTCAAATGGAATATTGTCAATAGGAGTTGGTGGAACTATTGGATCTGCCTTTTGAGTGTTTGATGGTCAGGCTTTTACATGTTATTTAATTGTACACATAACTCTAAAGTAATTTCTAGTATTACTGTAAGTTTTCAAATGAGTTTTGTAAAATCCTACTACAGACTCCAGAGCCCTTTTTTAGAGCTAGATCTAAAACCTCTTTAAAGTGGCAATCCAAACTTTCCATTTTCCCACAAGCTGTTGTTCTAAGTGGGCCCACAGAAACCAGAAGGCAAGACAACCCCCTCCAAATTGTTGAATGACAGGACTAATGACTAGAAACAGCATTCAAATATTTTTTCAACAGTAAGTATGATGACTTTATGATTAGTAAAAAACACACAGCGGAATTCTTCTCTGGACACACATTATTGCAAATTGCATTGTATGACTTCCACTGGCAAGTCTTGCATCACATGGCCAAGTGAGGAGTTAGATAGCTCACAATTTACATACAGGATCCCAGTTCTCAGCAAAATCTGTTTCCATGTATAATTAAAAAAAATAAATATGAGCTTTTAGTAAGGTTTTGCAGGGGAGATCACAAAATATCCACTGGCTAACACAGGTGACTTGATGATTTCAGTTCAGTTCTTCAGTACAGCAGCATCCAAATCATAAACTCAAATTCTGTGGGATTTCAACGTAACCAGCATATTGTCTAAACTAAGACCTTTTACCACCCAGTTACTGATAATCAGATATTTAAATAATACCCTAAATAACAAGTTTAACGAGCGCAGTAGAGAGAGAGCTCCAGCTTCCTTTTATAGTAACTGTGAACAGACATTGCTTCCCAGTTTCAACAGAGGGCTGAACACGCTCCCCTCCCCCTTTTCTTTTCAAGAAGTTACAAGCAGGCTTTTAAATTACCACCAAGACCTACACCTTTACACATAGGTACATATGGGCCAGACAGGACACGACGGAGCAGATGCTTTTAGTGCTAGTGGACTGTGTTGAGGTGGAATAGCTGCTCCTGCCTCTGGCGTCCGTCCTTATCACCAGAACCCGGGCTCGACACCCCTCCTCTGCCCCATCACCTCAAGGCGTGGACACAAGACACAGACAGTCTCCAACATCTGGAAAGGGAGACCCGTCTTAACTTTTGCCATCAGCCAGCAGATGAACTGCCAACAGCAGGAGCTGTAGGGCCCCGCAGGTGACAGAGAAGGGACTCGCTTTGGGCAAGGGTCTGGTATTTGAGGGTGGCCTGTGTGGGGCCTGCGTCCACTGGGGCGGCACTGGGGGAACGGGCCCACCAGGGAGGTGCCGGCCTGAGGAGAAGGAGAAGGGTGAAGGGGCGCCGGACTCCACAGCGTCGTTTCCCCGCGCTCTCCGCCTCTCACCACGTACCATCTCGATGATCTTGGTCTTCCTGCCCGTCTTCTTCTTCATGGTGAAGATGTACTGGGCCAGCACCACCCCGCCCACCAGGGCGCACACGCTGGCGCTGGCCACCGCTCCCATCTTCGCCACGGCGGTCCTGTCCATGGTAGCTCCCGAGGGGTCACGGCCCGCCGCCGAGAGCCGCTGCGGGGAAGGCGGGCGGCCCCTTCGTCGCTGAAGGCGGAGGAGGTCGAGGGGGAAGGGGGAAGGTGCCCCTCGGCGTCGGCCCCCAGCGGGTCCCCGCCGACCGCCAGACCCGGCAATGACGGCGCCGCGCGCCCCGCCGGCCTCGGCTCCCGCGCGCGCTGCCCGCGAGACGTCGCCTGCGCGTGGCCTGCGCGGCGCTACCACGGCAAGAGGGAAAAAAAGGGGGGGAAGAGGAAGAAGTTGGAAGGGCTGGTGGCGGAGCGGGGCGCCGCAGGGGACTGGCCCAAGGGGCGGGAGGGCTTGGAAAAGGAAAAGCAGCAGCTGGGAGGTAAGTTTTGTGTTTTTGTATTTTTTCATTTTCCTCGGGAAATATGAAGGAGTGCCTCTCTTCCCCCCCACTCTCCCCCCCAGGAAGGAATGAGAGGGCCCAAAGGCTTCCCAAACTACCCTTCCCAGTGTCGGCGCGAAGGGCGGCACCTCCCCTCTGGGCCGGGCCGGGCCGGGCCGGGCGGGGCGGGGCGGGGCGGGGCGGGGCGCGGCGCGGATGGTATTTATGGCGCTGTGAGGCGGTCGCTCGTGATGGCGGCGGCGGCGGCGGGTAAGGGTTTGTAACGCTGGCGGTTTGCGCGTCACCTTTCGCTTGGCCTCAGACCGCGCCTGAGCCGGGAGCTCCCGCGGGTAAAGGGGGGGCTGCCGCCCCGGAGCAGCTCGGACCGGAGAGTGCCGTCGTCTCCCACACAGGTGAGCCCCCGCCGGTCTCTGTCTCTCTTCTCCCGCTCCGGGGGGTATGTGTCCGGGCGAAGCTCCTGAGGTGCGGGGTGCGTGCCCCACTGGGGCTCTGCGGGGGAGAGGGCGTGTGGGGAGAGCTGTGCTGCCGCCAGCCTGCCCTCGGCTGCCGCGGGTTGCCTAGCGAGCATAACGACGGTAACCGCCTGAGGTGAAAAAATAATTTTATTTTTTTTTTTCTAATTTACCTTAGAGAGGAAAGGCGCGAGCTTCCAGGCTGCCTTTGCCCCGAAGGAAAACAAGGGGCGAGCCCATCATTTTTCCTTCTGCCCCTCACCTCCTCCGCGGGCTGTGGGGTCTTGCGTGTTCGGGTTTGTCCCCGCTCGTGGCAGAGCAGAGCACGGGCGTGGGGCAGTGAGTTTTGAACTAGGGTAACGTTATTGTCAATCCGCCTACGAAAGGATTAGTCTCCCCCTCCTCCTCCCCCCTCTTCTTAAAATAACAGCAGGTAGGGAGCAGAAAAGCTGATTTGTGCCCTGTCTGACCAAGTTCTTTAGTCATGTCACTAGGGCATCTTCAAGGCGATTGCTTGGTGGAGGTTTTGATGTTGTCTGTCTGTGGCTTCATTCACTTTTCTACAAATAAGTTCTCTTGCAGATGACTTGCATCAGAATATTTTTTTTTTGGTGATACTTCTTGGTAAGAGAGAAAACCCCAGTTCTGTGACTTTGAAAACTTATATTACTTTCTTAATGCTTGTTACAGAAGACTTCTAATGGTTTAAAAAAGCTGTTATTTTTTTGCTTTTTCTTCATATAAGCAGCAGTGTCTATGACACTAAACTAAAGACAAGAGGCCTCTTAAGGTTGTCTTCTGAACTACATACCCAGAAACCCAAGGCACTTGAAATTAACATTTCTTCATCTTACACTAGAGCAATGTAAAGCTAAGAGATAGAATATACTCATAAAAGTTGTTGTTAACAAAGTTGTTTGTATAAACAGTTGTATATGTATTAGTAAATACTTTACCAATGGTTTGTTTCCCTTTCAGTAAAGAAGAATGTCGTTGTTTAAAGCTAGAGACTGGTGGTCCACTGTACTTGGAGAAAAAGAAGAATTTGACCAAGGCTGTCTCTGTGTTGCTGATGTTGATAATAGTGGCAGTGGACAAGGTAAATTCAGAATTGTGTGGTTGCTGACTTTTAAGCTACACAGCTGCAGGTTTGCTGTGACAGTGCATACTGGAAGTTTGTTAGCCAGGCTAGTTGGCTAGTTAGTTTAAAGTCTGTGTTCTGGTTTGAGGTCTGTTTTCTTTAATATGTCCTTGTAGCCTTAAGAAGACAGATTCAATGCCATTTGTCTTTGTATATTTGTAGGTTTCTAAACATTTTAATTCTTGCTTGTGTTCAGTAGTAATTTCTATCATGTCTTATTCTCTCAATTGTAGATATCTTTAAAATAGAAAATTTTGTTAGTCATGGGAGCAAACACGCATTGTAAGTTGTTGAAATAACTTAAGGAAAAAAGGAAGGTGATAACTAATAAGCTAAGAACTTAGAAAAACAAACAACCTTTTTTGCCTGGAAAACAAGGGGCCACTGAAATAAGTGACTCTGAGTAGGTCCTGCTTTTCTATGTAGTCAATAATGTGGAAATAAAGTGTGGAACTGAAGTGATGTGTCTGAGGATGTATGTACAGCAGTACATGATCTTTGCTGTTAGGGAGAGTTCTTGTGTGTGTATGTTTTTGAAATTAGTAAATATTTGGGGTTTTTATTATACACTCATGCTCATCTTGGAGTTCTGTTTTGCTTAGTAGAGGTACTTGATTTCATCATTGCCTTAATCTTTAAAAAATATTTTTATTTTAGATTGTCGCTTTTCAGGAGGATTTGAACAAAGTTGAGCTGTTACTGGTTTGGTGTACAACCTTTTTCAGTAGAAATTCAGAGAATCATTTAGGTTGCAAAAGACCTTTAAGATTGAGTCCAGCTGTTAACCTAACACTGCTAAACCATGACCCTGAGTGTCATGTCTACATGTCTTTTTAATACCTCCAGGGATGGTGACTCAACCACTTCCCTGGGCAGCCTGGTCCAGTGCTTGACAACCCTTTCAGCACAGAAATTTTTCCTAATATCCAACCTAAACCTCCCATGGTGCAACTTAAGGCCATTTCCTCTTGTCCTATTGCTTCTTACCTGGGAGAGGAGACTGACATCCACCTTGCTACAGCCTCCTTTCAGGTAGTTGTAGAGAATGATAATGTCTCCCCTGAGCCTCCTTTTCTCCAGGCTAAACAACCCCATTTGCCTCAGCTGTTCCTCACAAGACTTGTTCTCTAGACCCTTCACCAGCTTCGGTGCTGCTCTTTGGACATGCTCCAGCACCTCAGTGTCTTTGTTTTAGTGACAGGCCCAAACTAAACCTGGTATTTGAGGTGCAGCCTCACCAGTGCCAAGTACAGAGGGATGATTACTCCCCTAGTTCTGCTGGCCACACTGTTTGTGATACAAGCCAGGATGCTGTTGGCCTCCTTGGTCATGTGGACGCACTGCTGGCTTATATTCAGTCATCTGTCAGCCAACACCCTCAGGAACTTTTCTGCCAGGCAGCTCTCCAGCCACTCTTCCCCAAGCTGTAGTGCTGCATGGGGTTGTTGTGACCCAAGTGCAGGACCTGGCACTTGGCCTTGTTGACACCTCGTACAGTTGGCCTTGGCCTGTTGATCCAGCCTGTCCAGATCCCCCTGTCCAGCCTTCCTACCCTCAAGCAGATTGATACTCCCACCCAACTTGGTGTTGTCTGCAAACTTACTGAGGGTGCACTTGATCCCCTTGTCCAGATCACTGATAAAGATATTAAACAGATCTTGCCCCAGTACTGAGACCTGGGGAACACAACTTGTGACTGGCCACCAACTGGATTTAACTCCAGTCACCACAACTCTTTGGGCCCAGCCATCCAGCCAGTTTTTAACCCAGCAAAGTACATGCCTGTTCAAGCCATGAGCATCAGCTTGTCCATGAAAATGCTGTGGGAAATGGTGTCAAAGGTTTTACTAAAGTCTAGGTAGACAACATCCACAGCCTTTCCCTCTTCCACTAAGTGGGTCACCTTGTCATAGAAGGAGATCAGGTAGTCAAGCAGGACCCGGCTTTCATAAATTCATGCTGACTGGCCCTCATCACCTGGTTGTCCTGTATGTGCTGCATGATGGCACTCAAGATGATCTGCTCCAACATCAAGGTCAGACCGACAGGCCTGTAGTTCCCTGGATCCTCTTTCTGGCCATCCTTGTGGATGGCTGTCACATTTGCTAACCTCCAGTCAACAGGGACCTCCTTGGTTAGCCAGGACTGCTGAAAAATGATTGAAAGTGGCTCAGTGAGCACCTCTGCCAGCTGCCTTGCACCTTGTGTGGATCCCATCCAGCCTCATAAACTCTAAGTGGTGTAGGTGTAGCAGTTTGCTAACCATTTCCCCTTAGGTTATGGGGGCTTCATTCTGCTTTTTGTCCTTGTCTTCTAGCTCAGGGGGCTGGCTACCCTGAGAACAATGGTGTTACTATTAAAGACCGAGGCAAAGAAGGCATTAAGCACCTCAGCCTTTTCCTCAGCCTTTGTCACTATGTTTCCCCCCACATCCAGTAAAGGATGGAGATTCTCCTTAGCCCTCCTTTTGTTGTTAATGTATTTATAGAAACTTTTTTTTATTATCTTTTACAGCAGTAGCCATGTTAATTTCAAGCTGGGCTTTGGCCCTTCTAATTTTTCCCCTGCATAACCTCACAACATTGTTGTAGTTCTCCTGGGTTGCCTGCCCCTTCTTCCAAAGGTCATAAACTCTCTTCCCACTTCCCCCCCCCCCGCCAAGTTCTAGTCAAAGCTTCCTGTTCAGCAAGGCTGGTCTTCCTTGCTGGCTTGTCTTTTGGCACAAGGGGATTGCCTGCTCCTGTGCCTTAAAGATTTCCTTCTTGGGAAATGTCCAGTCTTCCTGGACTCCTTTGCCCTTCAGGAGTGCCTCCAAAGGGACTTTATCAAACAAGCCCCTAAACAGGCCAAAGTCTACCCTCTGGAAGTCCAAGGTAGCAGTTCTGCTAACCCCACACCTTATTTCTCCAAAAATCAGAACCACTATCATTTCATGATTGCTTTGCCCAAGACAGCCTCCAGCCATCACATCACCCACAAGTCCTTCTTGGTTCACAAACAACAGGTCCAGCAGGGTGCCTTCCCTAGTTGTCTTACCAACTGGTTGGGAAGTTATCTTTCACATGCACCAGGAACCTTCTAGACTGTTTCTGCTGTATTGTATTTCCATCAGCTTATCTGGCAAATTAAGTCCCCTATGAGAACATGGGCTAGTGATTGTGAGACTCTTCCCAGCTGCTTACAGAATTTTTCATCTGTCTCTTCATCTCGGTTAGGTGGTCTGTAACAGACTCCCATCGTGATATCTACCTTGTTGGCCTTTCTCCTGATTCTTACCCATAATTCTGACCCATGATCAAAAAACCCCAAATTCTGCTGGGGTTCTGAATAATCTTTTCCTTATGGAAAAAAATGTAACTGATATAAAAGCAGGACTTACAGTGCTGTGGGAGTAGTAGTCTGCTGTTTTATTTACTTTGCCAACATTATATTTTCTCTTTGTTTTTAGACTAGGCTCTTTTTCTTCCAGAGTTTAGGACCAAAAGCTGGTGTTCTTGAGCCTGGAGAAGAGAGGGCTCTGGGGAGACCTTATAGTGGCCTTCCAGTACTTAAAGGGGACCTACAGGAAAGATGGGAGGGACTCTTCATCAGGGAGTGTAGTGATACGACGAGGGGTAAGGGTAACAGCTTTAAACTGAAAGAGGGTGGATTTAGATCACGTATTGGGAAGAAATTCTTTACTGGGGGGAGGGTGGTGAGACACTGAAACAGGTTGTCTAGAGAAGTTGTGGATGCCCCATCCCTGGAAGTGTTCAAGGCCAGGCTCGATGGGGCTTTGAGCAGTCTGGTTTAGTAGAAGGTGTCCCTGCCCATGGCAGGGGGGCTGGAACTAGATGATCTTTAAGGTCCCTTCCAACTCTAACCATTCTGTGTTTCTCCTGCAGTGGGCTGGTTGCAATCGCCTAGCGACAAGTCAAAATGTCCTCACTTTAACACAAGTATTTTTAAGGAGTTAATAACTAAAATGGATTTAATTTACTGCTGAAGGAATACTTGTTACTGACTGAGGAAAAGATGAGTGGGGGAAGGCAGTCAGTATTCTCTGAATGAGGCGCTTGTGGGTGAAAGTTTTTTTTGTGACTGAAAAAGAGATGAAGCAAGCAGCTGTTCTGAGCTTTTACATGGGGTCCTATGGAACTATGCTAAACCTTTAGAGCCTTGTGAACTGTGTTCAGGAGTTACTTGTATGTTCTCCTGGCTTGTAGACCAATTCTGTTATTTTTGCCATGGTGCCCTCTATCTAGAGGAAATAAGTACTAGCAACCAACTTGTTAATATGGGAGGCACCTCTTTGTGGTTTTTTCATTAATAACTTCTTGTTATTCACAACCAACTAAATGACTACTTGCTTAAAATACTGATTCCAAAGTAACTCCAATGTAACTATTGCGTTCTTCTTTGAGAGAATGGATCTGTCTCAAGAGCAGGTGATCTCAAAGCCTGGCTTTGTTGACATGAGGTAGTAATCTGGCTTTAGTTTGCATTTGGATAAATGTTATTGGTCCCAATTTTAAAGTTTCATACTTCTGCTGGTGTGATATGTGTACGCACAAATCCAAGATGTAGAAGCTGAAAGTTCGAAGTACTCTTCAAAACCAGAACACTACTTTTCGGGAAGTGTGAACAACAATCTAAAATGATGGAATAGTAACAATGATCAGTGCCATCACCATGATAATTGCCATATTAAACCCTTTGCTGACAGGTTTTCATGGATATGCAAAAAAGTTAATTGCTAATCTTAACCTAGAAGATGGAGCATAATCAACATTAATTGAATCATGTAAATATTCTATCTTTTCAGGGTATTCCTCGAAGCACTTCTGCAGCAAATTGAATTCCATATGTGCTATTGTATTCTGTAGTCTCCTTTGGTTATTTTTTTTAGATAAAATTATTGTGGGCAGTTATACGGGGTATCTTCGAATCTTTAATCCACGTCCTGTGAAACCTGGAGATGGAATACAACCCGAAGACTTGCTCTTGGAAGTGCAGTTACGAGAACCAATATTGCAGGTGGAAGTGGGAAAATTTGTTTCGTAAGTCAACGAAAGGCTATGTTGCTGTTTATTTACAGCTTAAATGTGATTTTTTTCTTTGTTTTGGGGGGTGAGTTTTCAATTTCCAGATGGACAACTATTAAGCACATCTGTGAATACTGCGGTATGCGTTTGATCTGCTTTTTGAATCATCTTGATATGAGAGAATTTTTACTTAATGTATATGTGAAGGGTAATCTTCCAGATACTTCTACAATTTTTTGTTGTAGAACAGGAAAAAACCCTATATTGAAAGTTTTATTTTTTTTAGATGTTAAGAAAACTTGACTAACTTGTTATGATCTAAGATGTAATATTGGCCAGTTGTTTGTGTTTAACAGAGGATTGAAGATCTTTAATTCCAATGAATTTAGTGTAAGTGGCCAGGTAGAGCAGATAACTGTGACTCTAAGGAAAAGGCCTTATATTTAATTGTCTCTAAGAATCTACTTAGGAGAACTTTTTTTTTAAAAATGAGAGGAAAAACAAATGGGTATAAGCATTGTCACTCCAAACAAGTATTACACCACAATCACACACATTACTTTTTTTTTAAAATTCACTTTTGTACCAGCTGCATGGAACTTAAATTAATTTAACTATAAGGCAGAAGTAATAAACTCAGAATCCTATGTTCACATTCTTCTTCCCCCAAAGCTAAGTAGTATTTTCTGGAAAGAAAGTTCTTGTGCTGTAACTGTAGAAAATGTTTTAGATCATTTCACGGGGTAAGGCATTAGAATTCCTGCATGGGGTCATTCCATGAGTACTTGAATAAAAGAACAGTTTCCAACTGATGTAGGGTTTTCAGCTCGTGGCCTTTGGTCTCAGAGCAGAAGTCTTTCCCGTGGTTAGTACAGGTTTTTCTCTCATTTTTAAAAAAAAGTTCATGCTGCAGTATTAGAAGTTAGTTTCGAAATTAAAATGAGTCCTTTAAGAACATATGTATAGTTGGCTGCAAGAGAATCTACTTAGGAGAACTTTATTTTAAAAATGAGTTCTTTAAAGGAATCATTTTAATTTTGAAATGAACTTCTAATACTGCAGCAGGAATGTAGGAAGATTAGGACTTCTGAGTTTTTGTGCTAGCATCTAACAACCAAACATTCAGATTTGGCCCATACCTGAAGGTAATTTCAACATGTTACTTGAATTTTATTCTGTATGCATTTTACTTAGAGTTTATTTGAAAACAGTGTGCTTTTTTAACCTCCTTTATAGTGGTACTGAAGGACTTCATCTGGCTGTGTTGCATTGCCGAAAACTCTGCGTATATGCTGTTTCAGGTTAGTTTACAGCTGCAAGCTTTCCCATGATTTTACGTGTATTCTAATGTTTGGATTAGGTTAAATGCCAAACTTGGTATATACAGTGTTTGTTTATCTTCCCCGAAGAATTGCAGTCATGTTCTCTCACTCAAACCCATGTATGAAGACGAAATAGAGATTTGCTGATCTGCTCAGTGCTTGAGATGCTGTGATGTGTGTCGTGGTCTGTGGTTGGTAGTGCTTGTGAACAGCTAGTTCCCATTACAATTTTAGGAGTGGGTGTTAGTGTTCAGCACACTAATGAACAAATGGTTGTTCAATGATAACTTACTGAGCTCTTTAAAAATGGAACACTTGCAATTATTTCTGAACCCAAAAATCCAGATAATTTCTTAGAGATCCAGAACATTGGTAATATAGCCCAAGAGAAGACTGAAGGTTAATACAGGTAAGAAGGTAAAACTACGTTGTTTTTTTTTTTCTTGAATCCTCTTTCTTTTCCTGCTTTGTCCGAAAATTCTAAGTGCTGTATTCTTTCTGTATGTAAGAGGCAAGTCATAAAATACCTATTCTGTGCTTTGCATTCTCTCTAATATATGTTTAAAGCACAGCACAGACTTAAGAAATCTATTGATTATACCCCCAGCTTCAAAATTCAATAGACAGCTATATGTTGTTCATTTTCTCTCTGCAGGGACAGCTGTGGCTCAGTTCATTGTAAGAGCATGGTTTTCTTGTAGTGGCAGCTTGCTTCTTATTCACAGCGTGGTGGGCAGATAGGTTACAAACACATGCTCTCTTTCCAGATTCTGTTTCCTTCTAGTTATCTTACTTGGAGACACCTGTAAAATTGGTCTTTGTACTACTTTGAGATATACTGCAGTTTTCATACTGTCCCTTCTCTGTAATAGTGCTTATGTTCTAGGATTGTAGCCTACCAGTACAATTTTTATTAAAACAATTTATTTTAAAATTTGCATTAGTGGCACACAACGTCAGTCTAGAATTTCTTTTCTAATTATAATTTGCTGTTTGGTTTACATGGTTTAAGCATTTAATAATAAAAGTGAAGTTTTACATTCCTTTAAAAGATTTTTCATACTAATTTATATTAGGGTTAATTCATGCTCTAATGGTAATTTCACTTGTCTGAACAGGTACTTTCAAACAAGCTCCTCTGAGAAATAATGGTTGTTATTTCTTTATGTTTCAATGGCAAATTACACTTTCATAAAGTGGGATTTTTACTGGCTTTATACATGTTGCTATATCTGTTATTCATAATAAAATAGTTGTGCTGCTTGACAAATGAAAGCATCCTTCAGGCCTGACTAAAGTATGGCCTGGATATTGTATTACAGTCAGTATACACTGACTACTTTCTAACTTGTTTTACCTGTGGTGTTGCTACTTAGCTAGTTACTTATCCAGTCAGGGCTTTTTCCCTCATGTCTGTTCCAGTCCTTTCCCTAATGTGGGCTTGTGTTAAGGGCAATTGCTTAAAAGCTATATTGGATATGGTGTTGGAATAATCTTTGTATACTTAAAGCTGTGGTAGGATTTAGCGTAGATATCATTCACTAAAACACCTTTTTCCCTGCTGATGTGACTGTTCTCAAAGGTTTTTGTTTTGTTTTTTTTTCTCTTGCTGATATTAGTCCTTAAGTGTTACTGTACATGATTGAGAGCTTTGTTTTCTTCATGAAGTGCAGGAAAGACTTGTCAAAAGGGAAGCTTTAACATCAGTTTCTTTAGACTTTTTGAATTTCTGCTGGTTCCCTGAAGGAGTTGGGAAGTTAAAGTTCATGCAGACCTTTTCAGAGGATGTGATGTATATCATAAAATTATTTTTGTTAACATGTTTGTCTCTTATCTTTGTGTTCTTGATCACTGTATTGAATTTCAGACAGAGTAAAGACAAGTGATAAATGTGCCCTGGGCATAGCTTTGTCAAATTATAGCTAATGACGAGCTACAGCTTAATTTGAGATGAAGACTGTTACAGCTGAGGCTGGCTGTTGGATATAGTATATTCACTGAATAACTAAAGAATGATAAGAATTCCCCTTTGAACAGGCTTTTTTTCTGACTTTAGAGGTGTGCCCAACATGAAGAAAAACATATTTCAGTAATAAAATCTCAGCCTCTTGCTGGTATAAGGTATAAGTCTTTATACAGTATTTAGTATAATGAGACCTTATTTTTGGTTCTGGTCTTTAGGAATTTTGTAGCTTGTTGATTTTTTTTTCTTTTTAAAGAAAGCAGCAGTGTGAGCCTTCATATCTCAGAGTCACTAGCAGTAAGTTACAGTTTTTCAGTTTGTTTAAACTGGTACTCCTTTACTATTTCCATGTTTCATGGATCAAAGATATAAATATATACCCGTTGTTTGTTATAGGAACTCTGGGAAATGTGGAACATGGGAACCAGTATCAGATTAAGCTGATGTATGAGCACAATCTTCAGAGAACTGCTTGTAATATGACTTACGGTCCATTTGGTGGTGTAAAAGGTAAGCTCCTTGTTGCATATTCTTTATTATTAGTTGTTTAACTGTGAACAGTTGAGGATTAATTTAGATTTTTTGAAAGACGACATGATGCTGCTGTCTAGAGGAAACCATAAATAATGATACCTTTTATCTGATGCTTATAGAAAATAACTGAAGCTAAAATGAGGCAAAGAATATTAAATGCAGAATGGTTGTTTCCTGACATCTTGAACAGAATGTGAATTTACAAGGGTAATACTGATTTAAAAAAAAAAAATTACAAAACCCCTGTCTCTTTCCTTGTAAAATATTTTAACATCTAAAATAATTGTTTTCTTTTATGCTTCCATTCTGTTTTGTTTTTCTGCAACTTGCTTATTCTGGACAAAGAAACAAAGTTAACATCTTCATTCTCTGAACTTAAAATAACAAGTGTCTTTAAAGATACCTAATGCAGACCTCAAAAAAAAATTAATCTTTGATTGGAAAAACATAACAGTGGAAAATAATATTTATGGGGTGTGTAGTTTTGAATGAGTTTAATAGATATCCATTTTTTTGAACTTGTGACACAATTATGAATGTTTTTGTGTTCCATCTGGAAGCATTTAGGTTTGCTCTATATGATAACTCTTTCTTTTCAGAAGTAAAGTTTGCCCACTACTGCCAAATATTTCCCAACAATATTGGGGCATGGTAGTCATCTACTCAAGTAGTGTCCCCAAACCGTTGGCAGAGTGATGTCACTTTACCAAAGCAGAAAGTCTTCTGAGTCAATATGGCAAATACATGCAGACAATTACTCAATTCTGTGCCTGTAATAACCTTCTAGTAATAATTCGGCAATGCCTTACCCTAAACTCAAGCTTGTCCCTGGGCTTAAATTCAGCTGACCAAAATTTATACTGGTTGAAGATATTTTCACCTACTAATTTACACAATCACCTTGGGAAAAACAGTCAACTCATATGGATGAGAAGGTATCTATGCTATGATTATCTTGAGGGGTCTGTGTATAGGGCATGGGCATATTCCTGTTAACAGCAGAAAGCCAATATTGAGTTTTCTAAATCTGAGAAGAGGGAATAGTGTGCTTCCTGACATACTGTAGTGGAATTGCAGTTACAGATGTATTGAGGTGATTGTAAGCAAAGAGTTGTGAGTGTGTGGAATAGTTCAAGGATAAAACAAAAACAAAAACTGCCTGCAGAACAGGCAGTTCTGCAGAATAAACTATCTGGATTTTTGATGTGCATGTTTGTTTACCATGAAGATCTGAGTAGGGGTCTGACCACCAGCTCAGTCTTGATGCCAGACCTACCTCTTACGTACCTTCTCATGAGCTGTGGGGGATGCAAATGATATTATGAAGAAAATGTCTCTGCAAGCTAGGGAGACAGAAGGTAAAGTTTACCTCAGAACCTACCCAGCCAGCCAAATGCTTCTCAACACCTAGGATGGTCAAAATGAGGGCCAATCCTGACAAAGCAGCAAGAACAACAGAGGGAACTCTGGTAAGTTCTGCAAACTTTTCTTGTTTTCTAGTAGCACTTCTGTCCAAGCATGCCAAGCTGCTTTTCTTTTTGTTTCTTTCTTCCCAGTGTTCCAGTTCTCTTTAGTGTGTTTATTGCTGTGGAAAAAGTTTGACCTCAAGTCTTGTTTTGAGGTCGCAAAAATGTTAATAAACAAGAAAGGCAGAGATTTGTGTTATGAAATAAATAATGTGTTCATATCAGAAGAAGCAGCCTTCTGTTTAAGACCTAAATCTAGGAAAATAATAGTGAATGTTCAGGTACTTGGTAGCAGGCTACTGAGGCACATATTGAAGTATCAGAGAAATAGGCAAAATGGACACTGGAGAAAATTGTTTTGGGGAAATGAAAGAATGTTCTTTTTTGTAGATTTCCTGGACTGAATGTCCTTTTTATGTGGCTTTCTTGGACTGATTAGATTTCTTGTCAAGAATGTGCTTTTAATCTTGCCCATAGCCTTTTGCGGTGAATCTGTTTCATTTTTTCTTTGAGTATCGTCTTTAATACCCTGTTCTCTCCTTGAGGCTTATGAATGACAGTGTTGTGGTTTTATTTCCATCTTGCAAGACCAGACAGAGTGAACCAGAAAGGAGATATATCAAGTGTTGTTCATTTTGGTAAACAGATGCCTGTCCTGGTCTGGCCTGCCATACTATGTGTGTGTATCTTTTGGCTGTTGTTCGGGGTTGCATTGGGAGCCAACCAGTCTTTAAATAAATATTTTATTTTTTCCTTTACTATCTGCCCTCCACAGGCTTCTCTGCAATTCTTGGCCAGGCATCTGCTAACAGTCTCTCTCGCCTTCAGCAGAAGTTAATTCATGATGGTGGCAGCGCTGTAAGCGTGCAGCAGTGAGCTTGTTTTGCTAGCAGTGTGACCTCTACACCCCACTCTAGAAGTGGACTAACAAAACATACGGAGGGTTTTTGTATTTATTGCCTTCTGTTACTGCTGTGAATAATGTGTCTTATTGCTATACTCAAGCATCCTTGAAACAATGTGAAGGTGAAAGAGGCACTTCAGAGGTCATGTTTACGGAGCTACTGAAGCAAACACAGGAGAATGGCAGTTGAACAGAAGGAGAGTATATGGAAAATATGCTGTGGGAGTGTTGGGGAGGAGGGTGAATGTAAGTCCCCCAGAAACATAATCTTTCATTTGAGGAAGTAAAGAATGCTGCAGGAGTTGACACAGAGCACTTATCTATGAAGTTGCTCAGTCTTACTCAGATTTCTCTTGCTCATTGCTTTCTCATGCCTTTTTCTTTTTATGGAGCATTTAATCCTATACCTTCATTGGTGAAGAAACTCATTGTATCCAGCTATACCAGTTAACACTGGCAAAAGAAAAATATGATTGAGTTTGTGTGTGCTAGTTTGTACTGGCATCCTCTAAAACATTCTTGAGGGTTTTGTGTCCTTTCTTATGACAAACAGTTATTTGGGTTCTAGTTAATGCTCTGTTTATTTTTTTGTTGGGCTGCTTCCAAATGGTTGCCTGTCAATTTAGTGAATACTGTTGAAAATGATCAGTTCACTACTGCTTGCTCTTACCTCGGATAAAATACTTGCCTCTTGGCATTCAGATTTCTTCTGTAATCATTCATAATGGTGATTTCTACTCACGTGCAGATGCAATCTGTGCTGTCTAGTGGGACAGCTGTGGCCTTAACTGAGATGCCAAGTGTTAGTCTCATGGTGCTGTAAGGTTACACAGTCTATTTAAAAATTGTGGTGTAAAGCCAGCACATACTTTCCATTTCCCATCCTACATCTCCTTTAGCCTCTGTGATGGCCTCTGCTCATTCCTTTAGAAAAAGTTTCAATTCCCTTTGAAAAAGAAAGGTTGAACAGCGAAGAAGGTGGTTGAGGCTTGCCTCTTCCTGACTGTTGCTCCCGCTTTATAGAGAACCCTGTGGAGAAAGACCTTGAGCATACTATGCTTTCTTGTTCTCAAGAACCTGCCACAAGGTGGGTTGGGGTAGGTAGGGAGATGCATAAAACAGGCTGTAACAGAAGTCTGAGGCTGTGTGACTGCTAAATTGGGGAACAGTTCCGTAAGTAGGCAGCAAGGTATGCATAAAGGTATGGAAGGGACCTCTGTTTCAATCCAGCAGTTCTTTACCTTTCTGAGCTGCTGAAAATCTTGCAGTTCCCTTTAGACCCTTACAGGCGCTGAAGAGGCGGATATTTATTCAGACCAAGCTTTCAGTTTTCATAATACTAAAGTTTAGATTGTATTGGAGTAGAATCTGGTTCTCTAATTTACAAAGCATCTTAGTGTCTTTAGGATGCCTGTCTTTACAGGAGAAGCTGCCTGAAATTTTTCTCTTGAGTGTTGTTTGACTGAGAGTCCTATCAGAGCTTTTCAGAAATTAAGGAGAATAGCTGTTAGAAGCAAATGCTCTACTACTATTTTATGTTTCAGTTTGATTATGAAGCACCACTAAACTTCCTTCAACCATTTGTAGTTCAGTGTGTGCTTACGTAAACATCTCCTAGTTCCTACTCTCTGCTGCTTCATTAGTAAGGAGGATTTCTCACAGCTTCTATTACGGTGGTAGATGGGGAAGAATGTCTCAGCAGTTGTTTGACGTGTTCAAAACATGGAAGCAAACACCACTAGATATGTGTATCACATTCCTAGTCAGCTTCCTCCAATGTAAGTTTTTGCTCTCCTGTCCCTGCTAGTTTGTGGCAGTCTTAGACCCTTATTATGTTATGATCTGGTCTATTAAACTGAATCTGTTTAGTTGAGAAGTGATGGAGGTGTAAAACATACCAAGTACAACTGTCACTTCTCAACTGGTGATTTTTTCGGTCTCTTGTATTAAGAAAAAAGGTATTATAGATTTCTCCAAGGAGAGAATTGCGAGGTAAACAAACCTATTTTGTATCCTAGTTGCTAGCAGCTTAATTCTTGCTAGTGGCTTCAGTTTAATGATTTGATGCTATGAGCAACTTTCACATGTGGAAGAATTGACATAGATGTTCTTGTAACAGGAACAGATGAAGGCAATCAACAAACTCATTTATTTAGTCTCATCATAGAAAGTCAAAATCTAAATTGAACAAATGATTAAAACTATGGAATACAAAACCCAAAGACTGAGAAGTTGTCCTGTGACTTGCATAGATTAACAGTGTGCGTTTGTCTTTAAAGTAGCAGGGTGTTAATTGTGGTTGCCACCGCTAGATGGTCCTCTCATTACAGTTATTGTTTAGTAGGCTGCATCTCTAAAGCTGCATGTGTATTTGGACTGCTCCTACAGGTGTATTTACTGCAAGACTTGATGAAGTACAGAAAAGCACTTTCTGAAGACCTGTATAGCTAAAACTGTTTTACTAATTATAACAAAATGTGTTTTGTGGACTGTAGAACTTCAGCAAAAGGTGAAATGAGCTTGACTCTTACTTTGAGCAAAACTGTTAAGAGGCCAGGGATGTGGGAAATAACAAGGAAATCCCTTATATGTTTAGTTAGAATCCTAAACAAAGCTAATGGAAATGTTTTAAAAAAAGTAAATGCAAAAACCTACAAAGATGAAAATATAAATCAAGCATGGTGTAGGCAGAGTTAGTTGTGACTTACAACTTTAAAAATCTGTAGCAAAGGGAAGGATTGTAATACAGAACTTCAAATTTATTTACTGCTTTAACATTATATTTGTTCCTTGCTGTCTCTGAACACTGGTGCTAAAATGAGAGCATGAAACTATCAAGAAGTGACATAGAAAGACCAACTAATCATTTTGTATTTTAAAAATTCTGTATTGTTAGCCCAGATCTTCAAAAAGTTGAACTTAATTTTTAAGTCATTGCCTTTATTATGTAGAATGCTGTCGTGGTCTGCTTTTCATATTTCTGAATTCTTCCTCATGATCTTTGGGCTGTAAGTTGAGTTTGTCCTGCAGTGCTCTGATTCTGGCATATGGGCCTTCTTAGAAAGGATGATTCATGATGAAACCATGAGTTAGTAGTGCTGAACACTAGTTTTCAACCAAGTGAACTCTTAACCTAGCCGCAAAATGTCACAGCCCTTAAGTAATGAACAGATTGTATAGTCTTAATGTTTTACTTCAAATGTAAATTTTAAAGAACTCAATGTGACTTTAAGCTCTTCTGATTTAATTTTTTTAAAAGAAAATGAAGATGAAAAAGCATACTCTTTTATGATTTCTATTGCGCCCTTACCTGTGATGAGGACTCATCTCTACAAAAATTTTACTTTATATAACCTATTTCATCATGTAATTTCTATAAGGTCAGGTTATACTATTATTGCATCATGCAATTATGCCACCAGGGATTGCTGTAGTAACAGTTCAGCTTTCACTATATGAAGTGATGTTTGCTGATGGTTTATAATATCTTGGAAAGTTTTTTTTCTGTTTTCACATCTGTACTATGTCTTTCTGTGTCTTTATAAGATACTTGAGGCAAATGCCAAGTTATTGGGGGAGATTATGTTAAAGAACCTGATCAGTTCACAATAGCAAGAGTATAGTTTGCATAACTCTGGTTTATATTTGTGTTTGGGAGAGAAATGAGAAAGCCATTGAGCATCTTAGGCTTGTTTAGATCTTTGGTCACCCAAAAGCAAAGCTCTCTCTTATTACCCATCTATCAAAGATCTGAGTTGGGTTTCTTTAATATGAACAAGAATGTACTTATGCTTCTGTGGTTACTATGTGGTGCAGAGGCAGCTGGGCTGGTTTTACAACAGTGTGTGTGCTAGATGCAGCATGAGATGTGCTGGTTTAGAACTCTAGTTTATATGCTGGATAGCATCTCTCAAATGTCTTCTGTGAAGTATAAAGATTTGTGAGGACAAGTAAATAAAATAGTTTAAAATGTTGTACTGGGCTGGTAAACCCTGAATGATGTAACTTCATTTGGCTGATTGAAAGTCACTGCTGATGGAAAGCTTCTGATAAATGAGTTGCATATTTTGAGGTTGTCTAAAAAATGGTATGGAGTGAAGCAACTGAATTGAATATCTCAGTTAATAATTTCTTTTCTTTCTTCTTTATGCAGCAGTGTATCTCAGTTCAGTTCTTAAGGCATAAATCTGCTATTAATCTAGAAATAGTAAACTCTTAAGCAACATTCTACATATTGTTTTATCTTAATTAAGGTTAAAACAATGTTTATTGAAAAACAGTGATAAGATTTTTTCTGTTAAGTATGTAGTGATGTGATTTTGAGCCAGTATTGTTAAACTTTGTGATTGACATGATTTGATCATAGTTTTGTTCCATTCTTAAATTTTTTTACAGTTCCACCAAAATCATGTAGTTTGTATTCTCTTTGGTAGTTCTTTTAGTTAAAATAATAGTTAGTTATTATAGTTCTTTTAGTTAAGATAGTTCTTTTAGTTAAAATAATGCTGAATTGGATCTGTTCTAGCTGTGCAGAAACTTTGTTTAATCAATTTACTGGTGTTGGCTTCAGTTATATGGAACAATAGCATTGAATCATCCTCATGTGGTAATATTAAAACTTCTTATAGATGGGTTATCACTAGTTTTTAACTCAGGGCAAATAAGCTCGTATTACTTCATAATTAATTTGATAGCCTTTTTCTAATGTGATGTTTAGATAACTAGTGCTGCAAGTATCTTAATTTTGTACCTGCAACATACAGAAGTAAACTCTGTCCAGTGCATTGACTCTGTCTTGTTCACATTAAGGGCAGGACAACATGGTGTGTTGTCCTGCCCTTAGAGAAACCTGAGAGAGAGATGCTAACTTGGAAAATGACTCTTATTCCTACATTACCAGTTTCTTTTGAACGGGTTACAACTCAGCTAGCTTACAGCTGTTAGCCTAAGTCCTTCTACATCTTGAGAGAGTCAACGCACTACTTGTGCCTGACTGTTCTTAAAAAGAGAGATTTACTGATGTGGAGCCTGCTTATAAGAAATGATGGTATTATGCTCTTATGTAGCAAAAGAACAAAGCCCTTACTACTGCTTTGAAAAAGTGTGCAGATCAGACCACAATGTCATTCTTTGCCTTGTTTGCCTTGAGTCAGATGTGACTTACGTTTGAGGAAAGTGTATGCAATAAATTTCTGCTGAAAAGATATAAGGAATGGAGAAGTGCTTTAAAGTGAAAACAAAACCACTATTACTTGAAGCTTAGGTAGCTTTACAGATTATCACATAAATTTCCTGTGGTCAGTTGTGCATTAGGCTGAATAGTAGGCAGGATAGTAGATCATATATGAACAAACAATGGTGTATAAGGAGTGAATATTAAAATTCTACACTTTGAGGACTGGTGTATGAAGTGCAGGTTTCCTGAGCTAGTCTCTGAAGTGCTTAGGAAGTGTGTGAATGATCACATGCAGTAATAGGAAGATGATATTTCCCAGGTGAGGGTTGTGTTCTGTGATTGTTCTCCATGGTGTAAGTGGTAGATTAAGGTGGGTGTATGAACATTCTCAATGCTTCCAGTTTTCTTTTTCAATTTATGTTATTAAGATTTTGCCTTCTGCTTAAGAACTAAAGAAACAGAATATTGATAGCTTTTCCAGGGGGACAGACAAGGTATTGGGTTACTCTCGAATAGAATAATAATTTTATTTAGCGACAGAGAGAAAGCATAGTTTAATAACCTCACTTTGTTAGTTGCTGAGTTATTTTTGAATGATAATCACTTATAGATAATGGCTTTATATTCTTACTGCAAAAGCAGTATTACTGCTTTGTGCGGTTCCATAAAATATACTTGCATTATCTAATAGTTAAATAATCAGTGAATTCATCCTGGTTTTATATAACTTCTTCAAATGACTTCATAAATTATTTAGAATTGGATCCTCCTAATAATACATAGGTCTTGTAACTTTTTTTTTAATCTGAAACCTTAATGCCTTCAGTTGGCTTCCAGAATACTTCGGATTTATTTGAAGTGGTTCAATGGATACTGTACCAATAAAAGGAAATAATAAAACAATAGCAAAGGGAAGGAAAAAAGAAAATACAGCTTTGACATGAAAAAGTTACGAGCAAAAAAGTGTGAAAATACCTTGAACCTATCTTTTTCAGTAAATGGCCTTGAATTAATTTTACTTTTATTATAGCACTAGCCTAGAGGCAAAGTATGTTTGAGTGTTACAACAAAGAGGGTGCTATATGGAGGAATTTTTTTAATAATGAAATACAAGATATGTGCAAACCATGCGACCTTGTAACAGGAAACTTTATAAGAAGGGTAGACTGTGCTTAACTTTTCCACAATTCTGCAAGAATGAATTTTATTAGGTGTTAGTCAGAAAAAAGTTATCAGCTGAGTTTTATGCTGTAAGGTTAAATGATTCTTATGACTATGTTTAAATACAGCAGCAGTATAAATTTGGACTTTGATTTATTGGCTAGTTCTGTTAAGGAGCAGAATGCTTAACTATTACCTTCCTGTTAAATTGCTTCTGGATAAGGACACATCATTTGAAAGGTTCGTCTTCATGAGTTTTTTTTATGGAATAGATCTGTTTATGACTACTCGTAAATGGTTTCTCATGTAACTTTGGAAACCTGTTAGTGTGTGGTTGGTTGGTTTGTTTTTTTAAAATAATGGAGTTAGAACCTCTTCTCTAAATTGCATATGTGGATGGAAAACTAGTCAAGGAGAATGTTCTCTGAATCTCTTACCATCCATTTCCTTTCATCTTCCTCGGCTTCTCTTAACAGTAATGCATGAGATCGTAGCCTAACTGAAGTAAAAACTCCCATTGCCTTCAGTATGCCAGATTTTTGCTTCAGCTATAAATTGCTAGATATATCACTTAATCTGCATTTTGTTGAAACAAAGCACTATAATAAAAATGAAATAAACCCAATTGTAGAAATAACTTTAGGAGCAGTTGTCTCTGTAAGTGAAAGACTTGTTTTTCAAAACTTTGATGGATTTTATATGATGCTTTTTCTAATTTCTCTTGTTGAAGTATGGTACCCAAATGTGTGCAGTCATTGTGCACTGGTAGTGTAAAATGTTTTGTATCTTGCATGTGGGGTTATGGCTTCTGCAGTACTCCTGCCAAGAATCAGTGAGTGCCAAGCAGAACAATAATTACCTCATATGTTTTTAATAGCGCATGTATATTAATAATGACCCAATCTTGCATTTGTCTTTTTGGTGACATATTGTTGACTCATATTTAATTCATCATCCTACTCTAATCCCCAGATTCTTCTTCTTAGTGCTATTGCCTGCCATTCTCTGGTTTCCTGTGAGACAATTGTCTGAGATCATATCAGATGTTTTACTTAAGTTTAGAGATGCTGTCTTTAAAGTTTAGAAATGCAGTATATATTATTACCCTGTCTAATAAATAATTTGGCATGATGAATTTTATGTTACTTCAAACCTATGTACAGCTTTATTATTTACATATGTACTTTCTTATTAAATGTTCCAGCATTTCATGTGGCTGCATTTGTCTGTCAGATTTGTTTGCTGCCCCATATTTTTTTTTACCCAAAAGAATGCAATTTTAGTTTCTAACTATTCAGTCTCTTTTGTCTTCTCAAAGGGTCTTTCAGAAATGTGTATATGTAGCTTTTGCTTGTTTTTCTAGTATTCATCTGTGACTATTCTGTTACAAAAAAACCTCTAACCTCAAGAAATTGATTTGGAAGGTCACCAAACCTTTGTTAGTTGCTTCTTTTAGAGTGGTGAAATGTATCTTACACAGGCTATGATGCTTTCTGCTAGTTGTACTTTGGGGTATTAGGTTTGGTGCAAATCATTCCTATTTAGAAACCACTCTACCACATCATTCAAGAGAGATTTTCCTGGAGATTTTGGGTAGTGGTGAGTAGGTCTGAGGGTATCCTCCAAGCGCAGAAAACAATGCAAAGCAAGGACAATGAATGCAGTTTGCCTGGATCAAAACAGGCAACAGACTAGTTGTCTGGGAACAGACTAGTAAGAGGAGATACAAATCAGGGAAAATGTGACAAGGTGATTTTACTTCAGATTCATGAGGAGAGTTCTAATTTTGTTGTACCCAGTTGGTGCTGATCATGGGCACAACTTGTTCTAGTCATTGTTGATAGGTTTATCATTGGGAAACTTGGACAGCTGTGCATATGCAGATGAATAAGACTTTAAAGAAGTGTCACCAAATAATTAGAAATTCAAGAAGGTGGAGAAAGTGAAAATTTTTCATAGATTTCATCTTATATCCTTGTTTTGTGTAGGATTGCCGTGTTATCCCCTGAGTGGTAATGCAAGCTTTGGTCAATGAGACTTGAGCTTACATTAATCATAGTTCTTGCTAAGTAGCAGAGCCTCTACCTACTGGAAGTTTAAAGGCTGGTGCTGTGCAATCACGGAATTTCAGAGTTGGAAGGGGACTCAATGCTGTCATTTCAAGTGGCAAAGTTTAAAAAAAGCAATCCAGCTCAAAAAAAGTTGAGCAGACCAAAAAGAAAATTTTGAGTTATTGGATTAAATATTCAATTTTTACACAAAATTAATCTGTAACTTTACCACACATTGCTGTGGCTGTCTGCTCTGTTGCCCCTGTAAAATGTCAGATCAGATGAGTGTTCATAATTTAAACAAATAATGCTGCCTTGTTAGGTCTATCCTTGCTAGTTTTTTGCATTTCTTTAACATGACTGAGTCTGATTATGAGCATAGTATAATAAACGTGTATAACCCCCCAAGATGTATTTGGTGACTATAGTGAATAAAAAGGACAAGGAAGGGTTACAGCAGAAATAAAATGTATTCAGCTGCTCTTTATGATGATTGATTGGAACGAAAATGTGTGTTATTTTGCTTACCTGCAAAAGCATGAAAATAATATTTTGCAATGTTAGTGGCAAAATAATAAGATCAGTTGAGTATTTGCAGTGTGCTTCCAACAGTCTGAAAATATAACAAAATTGATCCTGCTTGTGAAAATCTATGATGTCTTTTCTGAGATTGCCAAAAAGGAAACCAATAGGGATGGTGATTTTTTTGATAAGAGACATAATTCACTGACTCATTTGACCATGAAGTAAGAGTTTAGTCCTTTCTGTGTGTTGGTTACTGGCCTACGATATATATAGACAAATGACCTGAATGTGAAAAGTGGCTGTATTTTATTGGTGTTTTTGAGGATACTTAGTCAAGCTGTTTATTTCCAATTTTAATGGGATATTTGAAACTTCTTGAAGAGGTATAGGTGTTCCATCTAAGATTCTGTAAAGTAAACTCCCAGTTTTGCATTGTAAGCTTCAGAGTGTTAGACTTTGCTATAAGCTATTTTTAATGAATTCTTTGGATATGACTTCAGTTATTCTGGAGAGCATTCTTCAGCAAATATTTTCAACAATTCTCTATCTCAAAAAGTCAGTAAAGCATCAAAGTGCTTTGGGAGGTGCGTAGGAATCATGAACCTTCTTCCTCTATGGAGACTGTAAGTGGGGAAGTAGAGAAGATGAGGAGTTTCACTGGCTTTTAACAGTGGGATTTTGTTATTCTGTTTGATTATAAGTTAGTGGGTCTGTCTTAAATGGAACTTTAAAGGTGGTAGTATTATTGTATGATCATGACTTAAGATCCTACTGATAACTTTTGAAAGTACCTAAATTATTGCAAAATAGGGCCTATATTCAACTGTAATTGAGCTCAATGAAACATCTGCTATTGATTTGTGATTCATTAAAACATCCATATGCCTTAACTAACTATTCGGTCAAAGGCTATTGATTTGGAAGGGCAACAGCTTGACAGTACTTGTCTTTATTTCATTTTTGTTTGAGATATTCGCTAGTTCAGTAAGACATTCTAGAATATATATATAATGTATGGTAGGTCTATAACTTCAGATGAAGGCAGGTTGACACTGGAAAGGTTCACAAACTAGAATTTCTCCTACCTTCTCTAGATGAAGTGTATATCAGTATTGTAATGCTTCTATGAATGCAGGGGCTTCAAAGATTTCTGTAGTTGCCAGGGCTTGAGAAGTAGTTACTCAACAAGTTAAGGTAAGAAACAGAATTTAAGGAAAAAAAATTCTACCGCTTCATGAATCATCATTGTTCAAGCTACATCTATGCATACAGCCATTCTCCCATGCACAGTTAATGTTCTTTTTCAAGACCCACTCTGTATATAATTAATTTGCTGTATTGAAAAAAGAATAACTTTTTGTGATACTGGTTTCACAGCTGCCTGAGCATTCTTCCTGAGACTAGTTCTTGCACTAGAAAGAAACATCCGCTTTTGAATGTGGGAAAAATTCTTTGCTTAATGCAAAGGTTGTAATAAACAAATTTTAGTACTATAATCTGTTTAGAGGAGGAGACTTTACCTCCCGTGTCTACAGAGTGCCAAATACCAGGTTTCTATCAGTAGGAACTTCTGTGTGCTGGTATTGCCGCTATGATACTTTCAGATCTCTATACTGTATCTCAGTCTTTTGTGCTTCTTTGAACTGTAGTAGTGTTTTTCCTAAGGGTCCTTCCACCACCTCAGGTCAAGAGGAGGTTTGAAGGGATCATTCCCAAGTTGCATAATTTAACTATGTCATCTTCTGTGGTAAGAGTCGGATCAAGGATAAAGGAGTATATATCACAGGTCTCTTAAAGGATTGATTGTGCAAGTGGGGGCTGATTGGCCTTTGGAGATACTTTTGTAGTTCAAGATTCCCTTTCCATCTTAAATCTCCTTATGCTTTATGGCAAGCAGAAATCTGCAAGAGGTTAGGTAGAGAGAATACAGTATGATGGCTGAGAGAAGCAAAACGATTCTTTTTCTCATGGCAGCTCTGACTGTGCCCTTTACTGTCTTGACCAGGGAGGCTTCTTACATAGTGGGCTGTTGCAGAGAGATCATCTCTTGTGTTGGGACTTGTGAACGTGTTTTACTGCAATGCTTTAATATCTGGAAGGGATTAGAAAATAATTACAGCTAACAGCAGAATGAGGATTTAGGGTTTTCCTTAAACACTTTCCTTAGTTTCTCTTAAACTTCTGTCTACTTCTCTATTTTTATTTCCCTCCTGTTGGAGTGATTTTTTTTCAATTCCAGCAGAATTAACTTTGTCAGTCTCAGCTGGGACGTACGTACACTTCATGCATTGTTTGGGGTGGGTATGTGCATTAGTACTGGGTGATGCAGGGCATTTTTCCTTTTCCTCTTTACGTGTGTTCAGGGTATTGCACTGCCTTGGGGGTACTGTCAGATCCTCTTGCTTAGAATGAATGGCTGCAGCTGAAGTCCTGAACTTTGATCCCTTCTGTAGTAAAGCAATGAGCAGCCACCAGACCACCAAGCTAGTTAATTCAGAGTTCTTTCTGAATGTACGCTGACATGTGCTTCCTCTTTTGGGTTAGGGAAGTAACCGAAGACTTGCCTTTTACTAGCCATACATCGTTTTAAGAACTGCCCGATGTATTTTCAAATGGTTTTTCCATCAGTCAGAAGTGATTCCTGAAGCACTTTTCTCACAGTTGACCCAAATCTGTTTTGCTTCAGAAGCTACGCTCAGCAGCAAGTTGAATTCTCCAAAATGGGTTTGAACTGGAGGAGACTTTGATCTCTATGCTGGCAGAAGTTTTGGGGGGCAAATTTCAGTGATGAAGGAAAACAAAACCATTTATTTGTTTTAATTCAGGACAGTAATTTCTGTACCAGTCTGAAGGAATGCAGTTTGTGCATTGTTTCACTGGCCAATGCACTGTGAATTTAACTTTTGTCAAATTAAGAAAAAACTTCCCATGTATCATTAAAGGGCTCTTAAGTTCCTAGGTATCCTATAAATGCCAATTTATGTTTTTATTTCATTGACACGCGTCCTTCCACATGAGGGTTTTGACTGAAGCTTTGAATTGCCACTGAAGGCAGTAAAGTTATCTCTGCTGATGTCTCCCTGAAGTCTGTAACTTCATGAAGCTTTTTCTGATTTCTAATTTATCCCATTTGATACTGTAGTTTTCATTCCACGATTTCACATGGTGCTCAGGCCTTGTGATTACATAATGTACTTTTTATGAAAATGATTTGGTGCCAGAGAGGAGACTCAGAGTAGAGGAAATCATTAACATGCAAAAAACTTGAGCTCCAAAATAGTTTTAATTAGAAGCTTATTTCGAAGAGCTACCACCTGCGTCTCATTTTGGCTTTGCATTAGCTCTAAAAATACGTTATGGTTTAAAAGTGTGACGTGAATGTATTCATAGCATGCTAGAATAACAAAACTACAAAACAACAGTAGCTGGACTTGTGCTTTAAAAGTAACACTTTGTGGCTGAGGGACATTCCTCTTGAGGCACAAGCTGCTGAAACTATGTAGAGTACACTAAGTGATTCCATCTGATCTGCAGAAAACACTATGGGTTATATTTTCACTTTATAAATATGTCACTGGTGAAGCCAACTGGCTGCAATAAGCTTTTTTGAAATGGACATTTCTGGCTGAGTTTTTGGAAGACTGCATTTCTTAAAGTGAAACATAAAAACTCCATTCATTAGCTACACATTAAAAACAAATGGCCAAAGGAAATAACATGACCTATAAAAAGCTGGGAAATAAGAGTTCATACACAATTTAATTTTTTTTAATTATGCTTTACATGTAAAAGTTTGGATAATTGGAGTTTGATCCACTAGTACATGCTAGTTAAAATCCAAATTTGAAAATTAGTGAGTAAGAACAACACAAATATGATGAATAAAGTGGTAGGTATATTAAGAAGTGATGCTGTGCTCTTAAAGGCAAGAAGAGTGATTGCTTAAGACTGAATAAGTGCCTGATGTATATTTCTTTTTTCAGACAGTATGGTTCAGTACTGCAGTATACTTGGAGATCACTGGAATGGTCTAAAGACCTTGTCATGTTATGTCAAGTCGTATTCAATCATATTGCTACTGTTAAGACGAGATATTTTAACAATGTTTGTGTGTGATTAGGGATTATGAATGTTAAAGATGAACGCTTCCATATTTGATATGACATGTAGCTTCATATATATTGCAGAAAGTGCTATAGTTTTTTTAGTCATCATTTTCATGATGTAATGAAATTGGTAAGAATAATATTGATATTCATGATATAAATGAGAGCAGAAGCTATTACTACTTGTTACTTAAGCAGTAACACCTCTACTGACCTTTACCTTTTTCTGTTATTTGTAGTATTACCAGATTACTATACTACCACTATGTATCAATTATATCTGAAGAATAGAAATTAACAACTAAACTGTATATTTTAGACAAGCTTAAACCCTGAAGGTTGTGGTCAGATGCTGTCTAAAAGATGACTTTCTCATTACCATTAGTATCACCAGAAGTACCTGAAATTTAATTCTATAACAAAATATGAGTTCTGTGTTAGTATGGGCACTCACTTCACAATTAAATGTCTTTTAATCTTATAGATCAAGCAGTATTTAGAACTTTTCAAAACAGTAGAATAGCAGCATGGCAAAATTTTAAACATAATTATTGTAATTTCTTGCTGACAAGTTATTTTACGCAGAGTTTTAATTTTGGGGTTTTTCTGGTTTTATCTGTATCTTCCTTAGAAAGAAAATATGGAAAATAAGAAGCCTTAAAGTACAAATGTATTCTACTACTGTGCCTTTAAAAAAGTTTTTTCAAGATGATATCTGTAATTTTTTTGGCTTCAGTGGAACTCTCTGGTATCTGAAACCTGAAGCTAGATGTTGAAAGTTAAGGTTCTGGAAATAGGGCATACAGCTGCAGACTTCCTGTAACACTCTGCTGATGGTAGGAAAATTCATAGGAAATGGTGAAAGGGGGGTTGAAGACATTCTATCCCCAGACTTACAGGGTTGTATTCTGGATAGAGGGTAAAATAGAAGTGGAACTGAACAGTTAGCTAATGTAAAATGTTGGGAGAGTTTTCGGTATGCCTTTGAATGCTGAATTCAAGCATATGTGATTTTGAGGCAACAGATGTAGAATAAATGTGGTCACATGGACACCTGGATTATGAAGCACTATTTTCTTTCAAGCCCAATAAAAATGCCACTAGTTATTTCTAGTAGACAATAACTACAATTTAAGATAACTATACCTAAGAGACTGTGGTGGCAACCAGTGGGCTAGCACCTTTACTAGTTATCAGTGTTTGTACAAGTTTCTCAGAGTACTTTTACTGGTTACTCATAATTTTATACAGGTGGCTAACTCATACTTTTTCTAGAGTGTATCAGCAGTGTGATAATAATGTCGGCAACTGTTACAAAGTGGAAGCTGGGTGTCATTGATAGCATACAAGGGCAAAACATCTCAAGTTTCTCTAGTGGTTTCCACTGTTTGCTGATGAGGAGTATGTGATATGACTAAATCCTGTGAAATTTCACAGCCTAGAGCAATAGATATCTACCATAGTGCCCTGGAATAGATGGGAGATGAAAGATAGAAAGCATTCTTTGAATGCCTTATTTGAATGATTCTTCTCTTGATTTCATCTAGTCCAGTCCCACTTCCCAAGAAGGTTCAGCTAGAAGTTGCCCAGAATTGTGTTCAGTTGTGTTTTGAATATTTCTATGGAATGACACTCCACAACCTTTCCGGACAATGGGTTCCAGTGTTTGGTGACCTTTGCAGGAAAAAAAAATAATCCTTTTTTATGTTCAGATAGAATTTAATGTGATATAGTTTGTTCCTGTAACTGTGTATAACAGAGAAGAGTCTATCTCCCTCTTGTTCATTCTCTCCCATTAGGTACTTAAGTGATACTTAGGTACTTAAGTGAACTGCATAGCCATCAATTCACAAACGCTTAAAAAAGTGGTGATGTTTTTGCAGCTTTAATTAGGAAAGTCATGGAATCATAGAATGGTTTGGATTGGAAGGGACCTTAAAGATAATCTTGTTCCAACTCCCCTGCCATGGGCAGGGACACCTCCCACTAGCCCAGGCTGCTCAAAGTCCCATCCAGTCTGGTCTTGGACACCTCCAGGGAAGGAGCATCCACAACTTCTCTGGGCAAACCTGTTCCAGTGTCTCACCACCCTCACAGTAAAGAATTTTGTCCTAATACCTAATCTAAGTCTACCCTCTTTCAGTTTAAAACTGTTACCTCTTGTCCTATTGCTCTGCTCCCTCCCTGATGAAGAGTCCCTCCCATCTTTCCTGTAGGTCCCCTTTAAGTACTGGAAGGCCACTAAGATCTCCCTGGAGCCTTGTCTTCTCCAGGCAGGAAAACCTCAACTCTTTGAGCCTGTCTTCATAGGAGAGGTACACCAGCCCTCTGATCATCTTTGTGGCCCTCCTCTGGACTTGCTCAAACTGGTCCGTGTTCTCCTTATGTTGTGGGCCCCAGAGCTGGATGTGATACTGCAGGTGGGGTCTCACAAGAGTGAAGTAGAGAGGGAGAGTCACCCCTTTATGTTAGTAATGTCATTGCAGTGTTCTTGGTTAGTACTTCAGAGACCCAGTATAAGCAGCAAAACAAATGTTCATTCTGACTAAGATTGGTAGTTGCTATAACCTCTTGAATACCACATATTTCAGGTGTAGAATGTCAGCTACAAGTTTATGAATAAATCAAACATATCTGGAATCTGTCCTATGACAAATATTTAAGAGGGTAAATGATTCTTAAAGACTTAATAAAGCTGCTTTATACAAATAATTTCAGAGGAAATATCCTAGTTATGTGCATTTAAAAGGTGTGTATATATGCATATCTAATGCATTTGTATATTGTAGAATATGTTTCTAATTTTCTAAACAATAAATTCTAAGACTGAACAGAAGCCCTAGACCCTGCTTCATAATTTAAACAGTATGTGTAGAAAATCATAGCTCTGAAACTTTTGGTCTGTTTAGAAAATGCTTTTGGAGATCTATGTCAAACCCATAATTCTCACAAAAATGATTGCATTTAGTCACAGGAAACATTTCTTCACTGACTTTTGCTGTTAGCACAAGCAAAGACTTTACATTTCCTAGAAGGATGTATGACTTTAATCTGTGAGGAGAAATAACTGGACTCCAGATGATCCAATGTGAATCAACAGAAGCCGTTTATTAAGCACAGATCATCATCTTTTATACCCTGTGTTGTAGCTGTACATGCCACTTGCTTATTTCTGATTAGCTAGCTACGCTGTCCACGCGCTGTCCATGCAGTTCATTCACAGATCAGATTGGTTACAAGAATTCACATAGTAAATTGCTTAGACATTAGCACAACATGTTTTCTACCTTCTCAGTTCTCATTTTTCCCATGTACTAATTCCATTTTCTACCACCTGTTTTGCTCTTAATCTAATCTCTCATAGTAGGGAGGCTGGCTCACGACCATTTTCTCTCAGACACATTCCTACAATACCCCCTTTTTCTTCTTGAGCCAGCCAGACCTTATGCATGGCATTTTCTATCACATCAGTCACTTTGCGGAGAACACACGAGGCTACCATAATCAATAATAATATAACCAACAATAGCATGAGCCCTTGTTTTAGTAAGTCTGATAACCATCCTGTTATACCCCGTGAGCTTAACCAGTCATCGAAACCGTTTTTAACCACTTTTAATTTGGACATGTTATCCTTCGGCTCCCGTAACTGCTTATGAATGGATGATAAGTGGTCAGAAAGGTTCATACAACACATACCTTCAAAATCTTCACATCCATGACCCTGAGCCAACAGCAGAAATCAATCATCACCCCTGTGGTGTCTCCACAAAAGTTCACTAGGGTCATGTTAAATGTTGGGTAAACTGAATTGAATCCTGCTGTATTAAAAGAAGCCGAAATACCAAGGGTTCTCAATTTTGTGCTCAGCTACAACTTCCAATCACAAGGATAAGCCTGACACTAATTCCCAGTGGCATCTTCAAATATCAGTACCCTTGCCCTTCTTTCTGTGCTGTAGATGACCGAACCTGTTGCTACAGTGACGTACTACTACCTGTTCCCACTAGTCCTCCGGAACCGACCAAACCTCTGGCAGTAGCACTGTGTAACAGCACTGTATGCCACACCCTGACCAATCCTTGTGAATGGTAGGCTTCCCTAATCTCCTGTCGCTCAGCCAGCTCGTGTTGAGGTGAACCTGACTCTGTACTCTATTGCAATAGCTGAACGAATTAAACCCATCACCTTACTTAGTTCTTTATTAAAACACACAGCACACCCTGTCACCTTACTTAACTCCTTATTAAAACACACAGCACACCGGAATTAAAATACACAGCACACCGGATTAAAAACACACAGCATACCCCGTCACTTTACCTAATTCCTTATTAAAATACACAGCACACTAGAATTAAAATACACAGCACACCGGATTTAAAACACACAGCACACCGGGCCGCAGCACATGGTCTTTCAAACCACCACCAGCCTCAACAATCCTCACAAGGATCTGTGGGTCACAGTTCCACACCTAGGGCACTGCACTTCTTCAGCCCTCATCGTCGTTGTTGGTATTGTGGGGTAACTCATTTGAATCCGTCTGCTCAAACCAGGGCTTTATCCACTTGGCTGGTACCCATCTGGTTCCGGCATCTGTAACGACACAGGCATATCCTCGACCCCAGGTTAATAGTCTACACGGTCCTTCCCACTTCCCTGTCACGCTGTTTTTAACTGCTACCATGCCATTTTCCTGCCTAAAATCTCCCAGGTCTCTCTGCAGGCCTGCGCCGTGCCGCACGATTGGAGGTACAAGGCGGTGTTGAGGAAGGCGTAGGAAGTTCAGGACGTAAACGGCTTTGTTCAGTCGATCTACAGGACTCAGCCCTTGCTCTCCCCCTTTTTGTTTTTGAAGCAAATTTTTTAAAGACTGGTTCATGCGTTCCACTATGGCTTGACCCGTTGGAGAATGTGGTGTGCCAGTCACATGTGTAATGCCACACAGCTGTAGACATACCTCTTTTGAATGGGCTACATACCCTGGGCCATTATCAGTCTTTATCACACGCGGTACACCTAAGGCTGCAAACGCGCATCGCAGATGCTTTCGTACATGTTTACTAGATTCACCAGTCTGCGCAGTTGCCCAAATTGCAGTTGAATAACAGTCTACACTCAGGTGTATAAATTTCAGTTTTCCAAATTCTGACACATGGGTTACATCAGTCTGCCAGAACTCCAAAGGTCCATGCCCTCGGGGACTGACACCTGGGTTGAAGTTAGGTATAAATGGTTGACAATCAGCACAAGTTCACACAATATCATGTGCTTGTTGTTGTGTTAAAGAAAAGCTTCCTCAATGCCTTCGCATTTTGATGAAAAAAAAATCATGTGACATTTCAGCTTGCTGCATAATGTTCGGAGTTGTTACCAACAGTGTGATAATCCGCAACTGTGTTTCCCTCAGTTAAAGGACCAAGTAAACAGCTATGAGAGCGTATGTGGACAATAAAATAACGAAACTGTCTTTTTCATAAAAGTAATATTAATTGCAGGAAGAGACTGAATAACAATTGGTTCTCTACTTGTTTTACAAATGCTCCTTCAAGTCTTTGAACAATACCAGTAACATATTGAGATTCAGCCTACATTTAACAGTTCCTGCTGAAATAAGTCAAAAGCCTTTACTGTGTCCCTGAACCATCTACAAACACTGTACAGGTGCCATCAAGAGGCTTTGGTGCTAGCAGGATGCGCGGCTGTAAAGGAATTTGTGAAAGTGACTGTAATAGTCTGTGCTAGGGGAAAGAGTAATTTATTTGCCCAATATAATGTACTAAGGAGGTTAAGACTTTGTGATAACCAAGGGTCAAGGTCATCCTTTTTGATGGGGACACGTATGTGGCTTGGATCCATTCCAGAAAGCTGGTGACAGCACAAATGACCCTGGAAAAACAATCTTGGTAACATTTCAGTCATCATAGTTACTGGTTTTTCAAAGGTATGTGGGAAAAATACCCACCCTAATGCAGTCAGGCTCTTTGGGAGTGCATCATCCCACTGTCCTAACAGGGCATAAAGTTGAAATTCTTGTAGGAAGGTGTTCAATGTGTCTTGCAGCAGTAGTAGACTATATCTTATCTTTCAACGTGCTGTAATGCCTTCGGAGCTGCTGGGGTTAATGAACATAGAATTTAAGGGGGGGCGGGGGGGCGGGGGCAGACACAGTGCTTCAGGGCATCCCCTGTATCTTCAAAGTGTGCTCATGTCTCTCTCCCCCTCTCTGACCCGAGACAGCCCCCCTATATCCTGCACTGCATTGAGTGGAGAAGTACAGGCTAGAGTCGCTGCATGCATGGCCAGTGCATGCAGCAAGTCCCACCAGACTCTCCTGCACTGGATCGAGTAGAAAAGCACAGGCCAGAGTCGCTGCACGCGTGGCCAGCGTATGCAGCGAGTCTCACCAAACTCATGATCCAGCTTTGCTAACAGCAGCTGTCTGATACGTGACTACATTGTTGTAATCCCCTCTTGTTATCTTCTTCTGTGAAGGTCAGGTTCTCATGGATACACACATAGTTTTTAGAGCAACATATTCTACAACTCGTACAAGGGTACGATGCAAAGCGGCATTTACAGCTGATCGTATAATGCTTATTAAACACAGCAAACAGCATACTAAACATAACAGACAAATTCCTTCCACATAGGCAATGAGTATAATTTGCTTCAACCAAGCCCACCCCCAAGTCCATCCAGCAAAAAGATTTTCAAAAGTGGTCTCCACAAGTTGCTGGTTCGGTCGGTGCAGTTCCTGCAGCTGGGCATGGATGGATTTGGAGTGGTCACTTAGATTCATACAATACAGTCCTTTAAAATCTTGACAACCATGTCTGTGAGCTGAAAGCAAAAAATCAGTAGCGGTTCTGTTTTGCAACATCACATATCGAATACTATCTACATCTAGCAATAACTCAGAAATAGCGGTACTAGTAGCATTGTTAAACTTATCCTTGGCAGCAAGAGAGTCCTTGTTATCACGAATCCTTGGCAGCAAAAGAGTCCTTGTTAGCAAGAGCGCATGTGGACTCCCTGTTCTTGCTGGTACTGTGCTTTGATCTTCTTCCACAACAGGCCAAGATTCTCAAGCAGCTAGATAAGGTTTCTGTGAGTCCATTACAGGCTTATGTCATTCAAATGTTTTTCTTGCCAGCACCCAAGACTGAATAACAATTGGTGTGATATATGTGTTTTCCAGCACCCAGGTGCGAGTCCCTTGAGTGTATTTACAATCCTCCTCGCCGATCTTCCGTTGCTTTCCCATATTCCACCCCCTTGCTCAAGAGACCGCTTCTGCTGGGGTTCATTTTAGTCTCGCAGGGTATAACACAGAGCAATCTACTAAGGCATGCAATAACATAGACACATATAGGAAAAAACCAAAAACATATCTCTATGGTACTGCTTTGAATCAGGTGTCCTATTTCTCTTTTTCTGATGCTTTCTCGTAATGCGTATGGCATACTTTTGTGCTAACGTGGCACATTTCCCATCTAATTGTTCCTGTTTGGTTTCTTTTTTTTTCTTTTTTTTCTCTTTTTTTCTCTTTTTTTCTCTTTTTCATTTTTTCTTTTTTTCTTTCTCTTTTTTTTCTTTTTTTTCTCTTTTTTTCTCTTTTTTTCTCTTTTTCATTTTTTCTTTTTTTCTTTCTCTTTTTTTTTCTTTTTTTTTTTTCCCGTCACTTACGACTGACATAAAAGTCTGCCTTTGCAACAAGAGCTCAGTTTCTCATTTTTCCTTAAGTTTCTCATTTTCATACAGAGCATCCTATAGATTTTGGCTCAGCTCCTTTTCCCAATCAACCATGATCTTATAGACAAACAACAAACAACCAGCGATACGCCCTGCACGGGCGAGCCGTTCCCGAGAGTGTAAATGTGTCGGCTTGTGAAAACTCCCCCAGTATTTCAGGACTTCCATCGTTTCTACAGCCCATCCTGGTTTATCTGCCTGGGGCGCGCTCGCCTTACATCTAAACATTGTGTATATACAAACTTCTTCACTTGACGGAGTGTCAGCCCTAGATGCATACGAGAACAGTACCACACTGGGCAGAACACCTGCTCAAGTGGAGTCACCTAACGACACTGCACACAACAAAAGCAAACAGTAGCACAGATGCTGATCAGCAGGTATAAGCTGGCGCCCACACACACTTACACAGCAGACTATAAAACCAGCACTTCTATCTCAGGGAGACGACTGGGGAGGGGAGGGGGTGAGGTGGGCAATGGCAGGAGCAAACAGCTCCAGCTCTGTCCTGCTCTGCTAACATTCTGCCTCCTCCATTGGCCTCAGGTGGAGCAGAGGGGATCAGCAGGGGATCATCCCAGACCTTCGGACCTGGCCTGTTCGATCCCCCTCCCGTGGGTTGTAATGCTGCAAAAGCCCCGGCTGCCGTGGCTTGCTCCGCCTTCATATCTTGTAAGGTCGATAACACCAACCACCATGTCGTCGCTAACAGTGATGCCTCTTTGTCTCCTTTACTTATCATTTCCCACAGTTTTTTCCCAACAGCCTCCCATATTTCTGATTTAAAAGCTGTCTGGGGCTCTGGTGCGAATCCGTTCTCTGCACTAGGTTAACAACCTTCGGAGCATACGCTCATCGTATTTCACCCCTCTCTTAGAGAGGATATGCAGGAGAAGTCTTAATACGGCCCCTTCTTCTTTTATTACTTGTTGCCCCATCTCCTGCCCCGGCTGCTCACCTCTCTCTGGGTGTCCGTGGCCACGTCATCTGTTTCCTCTATTCCGGATTGCTGCCCAATCCGCCCGGTCTCAGTCCAGCTGAGCCGTCCTCCAGCCGGTGGATCTCCTTCTGGGTCTTCCGCCCCTCGCATTCCGTTGCTCAAGCCAAGCGCCGATCGGTATCACGTCGGGGTCACCATCCGAGGAGAAATAACTGGACTCCAGACGATCCAATGTGAATCAACAGAAGCCGTTTATTAAGCACAGATCATCATCTTTTATACCCTGTGTTGTAGCTGTACATGCCACTTGCTTATTTCTGATTAGCTAGTTACACTGTCCACGCGCTGTCCGTGCAGTTCATTCACAGATCAGATTGGTTACAAGAATTCACATAGTAAATTGCTTAGACATTAGCACAACATGTTTTCTACCTTCTCAGTTCTCATTTTTCCCATGTACTAATTCCATTTTCTACCACCTGTTTTGCTCTTAATCTAATCTCTCATAGTAGGGAGGCTGGCTCACATGACCATTTTCTCTCAGACACATTCCTACAAATCTGCACATAGAAGAGGAAACATTTAAAATGTTTCAAGTTTCCAGTGTAGTGGTATAAACTTCAGGATGTTATAGATTAAACTTTTGAGACTTAAATCGTCAAATTGAAGTTGCTAGTGACAAGTGGTCACTGGTTTAATGATCTGCTATAAAGATGATATATTTAAATTTTCTCACTTGCAGTAGTAGAAAAAAAACTCAGAGATATTGCTTTGACTTCAGTATCAGTCAAAATCTCAGACTACTTTTGAACAGTACTTTAATGGTTTCCATGTTTAATTGCTTTTGTGTAACATGTTAGTTTATTAGTACAGATTCTGACATTTTTCAGCTTAGGAAGATGAGTTTTCATCGTTTCTCAGCTCAGTTTCTTTTTGAAGCCACCGAGGATTTTTGATTAATGGGGTACTACTCTCATGTTTAATAACGAATAAGGGATTTTTCTGATGCTGAATAAAATTCTTTTCTATGTTTTAGTTTATGAATTTGTAATTTGCTAAAGCAAAATTTTAATGTTTGATATTGTCAATTAATATTACTCTCAAAATGTATGCACTTTAGGAGTTTTCAAACAGACAAAACCAACAATACTCCATTAAATAAGAATGACCTTTAAGGTTTTCAGAAAAGGTCTATGTAGAACGTAAGGGAAGAAACAGCTGTCGTGATTAAGTGCTTGAAAATTGCCATCAGTGTTCCTGAAATTCCACTCTTGAAATTGTTTTGCAGTTCTATCTATTTAATCACTGGTGTGAAGGATTGAAATATTTTTACTTTTTCCACTAGTGACTAAGAGATTCAACTTTGCCTCTACTAAATGAACAGCATGAATTACACTTCCAAATGTCCTTCCTATCTAATGGTTGATATTTGCAACAGGGTTTATAGAACACGTAGTGAATTATGTGCAGAATCTGGAAAGAATGATGGGAGAAGTTGATTTTTGGAAAATGGTAAAAGCTGAAAAAGGGATGAGGGAGGGCAAGTGGAAAGGACCCAGCTGCTTTACCTTCCTTTTGTGTTTTTTTTTTTCTGTTACTACCCTAAGCTAAATTTTTATTATATGTTTTAATCATGAGGACAAGTAATGTGATGTACTACTGACTTGTTCCACTACTATTTATTTTTAAGTAATTAAGTTTCTTTGAAGAATCACAGTGGAGATAAACAATACTATATATTTGTTGCTTTTTCAGATAGTGAATGTTTCTTTGACTTTTGTTACCTTTAAGTGTAAGAATGAAGTTTTAGTCTATTTTAGTTTTGCTTCACCTTCCTATCTTAGAAAACAGTTCTTAAAGGACTAAGGATGGAGCTTAGTGAACAGACAATTTGTTTGTAGAACGCATGTAGAATAATTCCTGAGGCACAACGGGGTATTTTAATGGATATGAATAGACATTTTGAATTGCAAGTATTTCATGTTGTGTTTGCAAGAATAGGGGCTTATCTCTTAATTCAGGAGAGATGCTTCTATCAACTTCAGAAGGTATTGGTCTTACTGGTATAGCGCTCTCTTTGAATGCATGCAAAATATTGTTTGTTTGAATTGTTATTCTTGCATATGAAATGCAAACTGTGTAATCGGCTTCTAATCTCAGAAGTTTTCAAAGTGAGACTTTGAATTTAGATCTGTGTACTTGAGGCACGAAAAGTCACGTCTTGAGGCTGCTGAATGATGGACGGGGCTTGAAGTAAATCACTCCAAGCTGAATTTTATTTGATTTTTTTTTTAGTCTTGTTGGTAACACTGAGTGGACCTGTTCTGTTTCTTCATTCCTTGAAGACAGAAAATGTGAATACAAAGTGTGGAAAACATTACCGTTGTATTATTTTCACAACAGTACATATTTGTAGGACTTTCTGTTAGGTTAAGTAGACTTGAAAGAGTAGAGTAGGTTATTTTTAAACCGCAGTTGTTATGACTGCTTGTAAGGTGTAGAGGCATTTAAGAACCAGAATAATTTGGGGTTTTGGGAGTACTGAAACTGTAATAGTTATATCTTTAGAAATTTTGGGTTGAAATAAAATACGTAACTCTTTTTTGCTCTTAATATATTGAGTGTTATTCCCCCAAAATCTAGTTTATTTTGCTAAGTAAACTTTTTATTGAGGTTGGAATATTTAGTGTTCTTTCTCATAGTAGACAGTCATGTAAATTAAAATGAATCTTATTTTTGTTAGGATTAGTTATGATTACTCTTTTAATTTACTAACAATTTTAGGATTAAAACTATATAAATAACATTGCTTTGTTTCTGTTGTATTTCTTTCTTTTGCTTTCCTTAGGTCGAGATTTGATATGCATACAGTCCATGGATGGGATGCTTATGTTATTTGAACAGGAAAGCTATGCTTTTGGCCGTTTTTTGCCTGGTTTTCTTCTGCCTGGTCCCTTGACTTACAGCTCTCGGACGGATTCTTTCATTACAGTGTCTTCTTGTCGACAAGTTGAGAGTTACAAGTATGTGTTCATGTTCAGTAATTAAAGCATATTTTGGTGCTATCATTTAGTAAGTAAACAAATTAGAAGTAATCATGCCTAATTTTTATTCCCTTTACTAATGTTGTATCCTAAAGCAGGTGATAGGTAGTTGCAGGAAAGAAGAATAATAAATTTTTTTATGTTGAGTGATTACTGTCTCTGTATAGTCATAGAAGAAAGCGCACTGTGTTTCCTGAAGATTTTATAGTCCTATTTTATGTGTATAAGTGTGTTAGGTTTACTAGCTTATCAAGGCACACCATGTTGTCCTGCAAGTGCCAGGTTTTTCCCTGCTTCAGTTCAGTCTAATCTGTGCTTTCAGTGTTGTCTGCACTATACTGCTTGAACAAGATATTCTTTTCAGTTGTTTCAACGGGATTTTTATTTTGATGCAAATAGGTGTTAGTCTGATGAATCTGTTCACTTTTCAGAAAAGATTTGAGATGGGGCTTTGGCTTTTGTTATCAAAGGATCCTCTCAAAGGAATGAGGTCTGGTGGGGAGATATGGAATCCACCCGAAAAAGCAGCAGAGGAGGCTCATTAACCCCCTTGGCTGCTAGACTGAGGGATAGGTGCTAAATCCAGCATGTAAGTGATGGTATAGGGTATAAGGGTGGCATGCACAAAGGGGGATGCTCTCATCCTACCTTAGAGGAAGTGGGGTGAGTGAGGGCCCATATTAAGTGTGTATTTGCAAGCACCTACAGCCTTGGCAACAAAGAGGAAGTAGTAGAAGTTGTGTGTGCAGTTAGAGATGTGACAGGGTAGCTTGCATGACTAAGGTGCTAAAATGGAGGACTCCAGTCTTTTGGGGAAGGAGAGACAGACAATGGGGATGTGTGTTCACCATGGAGAAGCAGCTTGAATACATGGTGCTCTCTTACAGAACCACCATGTTGAGAGTTTATCAAGCATCTATCTGTTTGGAATCAGATGGATGCTTGGGGAAGGGGATGTTGTGGTGAATGTCTGCTATGAAGCCTTTTTTAAACAGAAAGTTTCCCAATTGCAGGCCCTTGTTCTCATGGAGGACTAATGACTGCTGGGAGGGCAACATAATGGACTTCAGCAATATGGAAGGTTTCTGAGGTGCATTAGGGAAAACTTTTTTGATGAAGGCACTAGGCAGCCTGGCTAGGGAAGATGCTTTACTGAAGCCACAACTCAGAAGAAAAAAAACGTTTGAAGAAGTAAGTCAACATACGCCATTGAGCGTTGCAGACATTGGCTGCAGTGACCATGAGATGTTCTAGATTAAGATCCTGAGAGAAGTGAGAAAGATAAGCAGTGGACTGTAGATTTCAAGAGAACAGACTTGGGCTTGTTCAAGGAACTGGTAGGCAGGATCCTGTGAGAGGCTGCCCTGAAGGCCAAAAAGGGCTCATGAGAGCTGATGAATCTTCATGGATAACCCTCTCAAAAACCGAGAGCTTCAGTGTTCAAGAAAATAAGTAGTGGCAGAAGGCAGCTTGACTGGACAGTAGCTTCTGACTGAGTTCAAATGGAGAAAAGGAGATGTGTGAGATGAAAGTTAAAATGGACTACTAAGGAGAAATAGAAAATGTCTTCATCCTGGGCAATAAGACAGAATGTATGTATGTCCTGAAATTCAAGGATGATGCCAAATTAGGCTAATAGGAAGCTGATTAGGAAGGGGCTAATATAAAGAGTGTAGGGCCACCATTCAGAGGAATCTCATCAAGCTGGAGTATTAGGCTGACAAATACTTTAAGGATTTTTTTCAGTGGCGATCATATTAAAGAAAGTAAGCATGCTACTTTTTACAGGTTATGCCTTTGGAATCTAATCTGGGGAATGGTAATGCTTTGTCACATTACTGTGCTCTATCACCTGAATTTTCAAGCAGCACTCTTTTTATTATGCTACTTAAGCTTGATCAGATGGTTTTTAAATTCTGGATGTTGCGTGAGCAGCTTATAGACATTGTGTATTTTTTTCTTATTTCAGAAGAAGATATATGTGTTGCAAGTGAAAGTAATCAATAGAAAAATTTGTATTTTTCTTAAATAAATTGGAATAGAATTTATTAATATTGGTAAGGAATAAAGAAATACTAATTTTAAAGAAAAAATCTCATACATTTTCATTATGTTTAGATTCTTGACTTTTACAACAAATGTGGCTATAATTTTTCCTCAGTCTGTCACTGATTCACAAGTGTGCTGTCTGTATTGTAGGAAGGTGAACTTTTAAAGGAATTCTCACTTGGATTCTGGTTATTGGTCTTTAATAGCAAGTGTTAAGACACTGGTGCTAATTTCTAGTGTGTTTCTGAACTGTTAGGACATTAGAGTTAAGTAGTCCTTCTAAAGTGAAGGAAAGGACAGAAGAGGTTACTTTTATAGTTGTATTAAACATGCTTTTTTTATTACAGTAAATGAAAAATATGGCAGTACTGTCTAGTGTTTTTAGCAGAAAAAGTTGCCAAATTTCAGATTATCTGTCTTCCTACAGCTCATACAGACCAATGCCTTAATTTGAAAGCAATATTTCTTGTGTTGATTCTGAATTCTTTCAAGATCTAAAAGCAAAATGTATTTAATTTAAACGATTGTATACTTGATGTGATAGCTGAATTGAAAGTTTGTGTTGGTCATCTGTAGCTGGAGTTTTTTGTGATGAAAGACTTGTATGCAGGTAGTTGGTACTTAAATGTCAATACATATTGCTGTTCAGTGGGTGTTCGGTATGAAAGCTATGTATTAGTCCCTGATCAGCTAATATAATGTTAATGTGCTAGCCAAGACTATCAATAAAATACGGTGAAAAGAGAAAGTTTTATTAGGTCCGAACTTGCAGTTTCTCATAGGTGTTAAACTGCAAGAGGGAAGCGAATTTGTTCATATAGAGGGCACTTACAGACATAATAATTGTACTAAAAGCAGCTTATTTAGTGTTTTTAACTAGGCCATAGCATTCACCTTAAGCAATTAAATTGCTTACTCCAAGTACGTAGTTTACTTGTGCAAGTAAAATAATTTTAGAAACTAAAATCCATCAGTAGCGAGCACCACAATACATGCATCTGAAATGTGAGGGCTGCTGGTGTTGTCATTTAAAATCTGTAACTTTGACATACAAAAATATGTACTTGTATGTGTTAGACTTGAATTGGAACATACAGAATTGTGTTGGTTTGAGTTTAGGAGCTGATGGCACTCCATGACTTCTAGAATTGAATGCTATCTTTTGGATAAGTTAGGGGTTTTGGGTGGGGATTTTTTGGTGGTGTTTTTTTTGTTGTTTTGTTTGTTAGTTTATTTCACTTTTGTAGGAAACTTCAGTATCTTGTGGATTACCTAGTGTGCATATGTTGGAAATAGGGTAGTTCAGTAAGTTAGCACACCAGCATAAATTCAGGAAAGAAATAGTTACAGAAAAGTCAGTGAGAGGACACGCTGAACACTGAGGATTACATAGGCGTAAATGAGGACAGATAGATGTGTGGAGCTTTTATGGCAGTTGACATCTTTTGTTCTAATGTCTTCATTGCCAGTTTTTCTTGGTATGGTTGGTTGGCAGCTACAAAATAATAAAAAATAACCTAGATCCACAAACCTCCCAACTTTTGCTAGATGTGTCACCTGCTGATGCTGCTTTACTGTTATCTCTTCGTTTGGAACCACTTAGTTTACCTAATGCATGTGCTTAAGAATGATATATCAGCTTTTATTTCAGGGTAGTTTAGGAGGCTTTTTTTAAAGCTTAATAAGAGCAAAAAAATGTATTTTTTATTAGGATCCTAATTTCAAAATTTGAAAATATGTTGGTTTCTTACTTCTGTCTTCTTTGTGGTCTAGATTTCTATCCTCTAGTATATTTAGCTGTTGAATTTATTTTAACACCAGAAAAAATCTGAATAGAAATGTTTGTTTTAATTTCTGCCTTTACGCTTAGCTGTTATCCTACAGTGATATTTATTTTAACATCTTTGCTGATGATATATGTATTGCAGTAGGCTTTCTAACAATCCTTTTAGACTGTGTATGTATACTGATAATTTAATAATTATATTTTATTTTTTACTTAATGTAAGAGTATTAACTACAAAGATGTATTTTATTTTTTTTTTTAATCTTCCTATAACAGATACCAAATGCTGGCATTTGCAACAGATGCTGATGAAAGACAAGAAACAGAACAGCAAAAACTTAGTTCTGGAAAAAGAGTTGCGGTAAAACCTGTTTATTTTACATAACCTGTATGGTACACTGCATACATGTTAAATAGACCAATGCTAAGTGACGAATGGAAACATTGTCTGCTGACAAAGGATCTGATCCAATTACCATTAAAGGCAATGGAAAGACTTCAGTAGATTTCTGTTAAGGTTTCTTGGGGCCTCAGTTGTTTAAGGTTGGGCCTTAAAACTCACTGTTGTTCTAAGGAGAGGAAAAAAAAAAGAGAGAACTCTGTACTGGAAATAATTATTTCAAAGGCAGTCTTTGCAATACAGAACCTAAACTGTAGTAAAATAGATAAATAGGTACACCTGAAATATTGCTCATATTTTTAAGTCTTTGTGTCTTTGTATTGGACTTAAAAAAAATAACATTCTACTTGGGGAATCCTTTGTACTTAGAGAGAACTCGGCAGTGAAAAAATGTCTCCATAAATAGTCAGCATCCTGGACTCTCTTTGTCAAAAACCTGTGGATTTGATGGTCTTCAGGAGGTCCCTGTGCCTAAGTTGTTTAATATTTGAGCTGCCTCCTATTAAGAGGAGGGGAATTTCATTATGAGTCCTGCAGTAGAATGTCTGCTAAATATGCTGCATAAAATGCTAGGTTCAGCGTCTTTCAGGTATGACAGTAAAATATTGGGAGAGCATCTTCCTTCCAGTGTCTAACTGTAGAATTTTTTCAAACTGTAAGTCAGTCAGAATCCTATGTGTTGAATTAGGAGAAGACATAGGTTTTTAAATAAAAAAAATTGGAAGCTTCATCAGATATGCTGCAAATTAAATACATTTTTTTTAAACCTAAAATGAGAAGCGTACATGGAGACAAATGTAATAAGACTGGCTTTTTTTTTTCCCCTTTGACTTTTAAGATAGCACTTCCAGTTTCATGTATCAGATATGCCAGTATGTTTACTAACACATTCTGTGTTCTTTAAGCAAAATGGTTAATGCTGTTCATATAGAAAGTGCTGAGATTTGAACTTTGATATTTTTTGACTTCAGAAATTCTGAATTTCTGCTTAACCAGCTTGGCAGCAGTCAAAAACAATTTTTGCAGGTGTGAATTAGTTTAAATTCCTCAGAGGAGCTGAAATAACAAACCAATGAAATGTATCAAAAAGCAGTACTATTGTGTAAAGATGTAAGGATATAGGCACGGTGGGATGGAAGTAGTTGCTTATTATATCAATGTACGTAGTTGGAAAAGTAGACAAACTGTCATATACATGTTCTTCAGAATGAAGGGTGTACATTAGTGACTGCACTCGTCAATATTGGCTTGCACACCCAAAAGTTTGTCTATTTTTTCATTTACATGTATTGGTAGAATACCATCTTTTACTCTCTAACCTTGCTGTTGCCTACGGACATATACAGAGGCAGATTTAAATGATGGTAATACTCTGTTCTTGGATTTAGTAGTTAAGTATAGAGCGTTTTCATTTTGAATGGGATGTGTATTTTAAAATTTAAATGTTGAAGTGAACTGCATGGCCCTCCTCTGGACTTGCTCCAACAGGTCCATGTTCTCCTTATGTTGGGGGTCCCAGAGCTGGACACAGTACACCAGGTGGGGTCTTGACCTGTTGGCCACGCTTCTTTTGATGCAGCCCAGAATGCTGTTGGCTTTCTGGGCTGCAGGCACACATTGTCAGCTCATGTTGAGCTTCTCATCGACCAGCACCCCCAAGTCCTTTTCCTCAGGGCTGCTCTCAAGCCATTCTCTGCCCAGCCTGTATTTGTGCTGGGGATTGCCACGTGCAGGACCTTACACTTGGCCTTGTTGAACTTCATGAGGTTTGTACAGGCCCACCTTTCAAGCCTGTCACGGTCCTTCTGGATGGCATCCCTTCCCTCCAGTGTGTCGACCACCCCACACAGCTTGGTGGTGTTGGAAAAGTTGCTGAGGGTGCACTCAGTCCCACTGTCCATGTCACCAATGTTAAACATTGCTGGTTCTGATACTGACCCCTGAGGAATGCTACTTGTCACCAACTGCCTTCAAAATAAGAGAATAACTAATATTTTCTCATTCAAAAAAAGACCTTGATTTTGCTTTTCTATCTATGTTAATAGTACTCATGTAACTTGAGTTCTAAGCCTTCTCTATAAGTTTTGTCTTTAATACACAGCTGTCAACTGATTTCTAGAGCGTGTTTTTTCTTTTGAAGGTGGATTGGGTTTTAAACATCGGAGAGCAAGCTCTGGATATATGCGTTGTCTCCTTTAATCAGGCAGTTTCTTCTGTTTTTGTGCTTGGTGAAAGAAACTTCTTTTGCCTTAAGGATAATGGGCAAATTCGATTCATGAAAAAGCTTGATTACAGTCCGAGTTGCTTCATTCCTTATTGTTCAGGTTTGTAAAAGGAAAATTCAACTTAACTTTAGCTTTGTTACTTTTACAGCTAAGAATCTTTTTTTGCCACGGAATAAATATATTTTTCTGAATAAGCTGTTGATTTGTAGAAAATCTGTGGAATTGGAGCTCTCTTTTTGGATTAAGCATGTTTACTTTCAGATCTTACTTAGTGTGAAGTGTCACAATTTTTAGAATCTGAATAGATATTTTCTCATCACCAAATTGAGGCTACTTGTCTAGTGTTTTAGTAGGTTTGCCACTGCTACCAAAGGAACAAACATGGAGGAGTAAGATTTTGGAAGAGTAAACTAGTGTTTGAGGGACCTTCTGTCATTTACTGATAGTTAAAACAAAAACCAAATGAAGTTTACTGTTAGGAGATGAAACCAACTTATTTTGTATATAAGCAACTTGGTTGGATGCCACTATAGAACTACAGAGTCTTAATACCTATTCTATATTAATGTTTCAAAAACTATCTCATAAACTTTTCTCTTATTTTAGACTTAAAATATCATTTTAGACTTTATAGATATGACCTTAACAGTCTTCACATTTTATATGTTCTGATTTCAATTATACTATAAATAAAATGTACAAATACATATACCTTCAATCAGAATTCACAGCTCAATGATTTAATGAAGAGTATAAGTAACTGATATTTAAACAATATGTATTTTGTCCATATCTGTCCTAGCATGCTAACATGGCAGTTATGACTCTTTGTTAGTCATGTTTTAAATTACCAAATGTGGCTGTCTAGAACCTTGGAAAGTTGTGGCATGTGTTGTCTGGTATGCAACTGAAATTGGTACCCATAGTTAGTCACATATATCCTTGGTTATTGTCCATGTAACTTTCATAACTTTTGATACTTTAATTGTACTAAATTCATTTATAACAAGTAATGCCTTAAAAGGAAAATAGAAAAAATAGTGTAATAATATAAGCCTCAAAGAAAAGTACTGACTTTTGAAAATCTTTCATCCCCAAACTGGTTTTATATCTTTAACAGTGAAAGAAGGAACAATAAACACTCTAGTTGGAAACCACAGTAAAATGCTGAATGTTTATCAAGATATTACACTGAAATGGGCCACTCAACTTCCCCACATTCCTGTATCAGTAAAAGTAGCAAATTTACAGTAAGTAAACTTTACTTTTTTCACATTAATTTCCAGTTGTGAAATTTGTTTGTAGATCCTAACAAACAGTTCTGAGGTACGTAAGAAATAATGTCACTTGTAAAAGGAAAATCTAAAGTGTTTTTTCTTTTTTTGTAAAAATATTTATTTCATTAATGGGCATACTGTTAATTCCAGAAGAATACTAGAATTGCCGTACTGTACTTCAGATTTTCTGGGTTTTTTTGAGTGAAGGTAGAACCTGGGGCCTTATACCTCCAGTGGAGTAGTTTCTTCGTTAAAATAATGAGAAGTGAAGCTTTGCAATCTGGTAAGATCCTTCCTTGGGACAGGAAAATAGGGAATCTCAGTGAAAATCTGTTCTTCATTAAGCATTTAAGACCATATGAATTCCAGGGATGATTTGCTGGAACAGATTATTCAACTCCAATGTTACTGTGGAAATTAAGGAGCAGTTTAAATTGCTCAGGATTGCACTGCAACAGACCAAAACTCTTTATAAAATACATGTAAGACAGGTCAGGGAAAAACTGGTTGGGTGGGGAATTGAGCGTAGAGAAATTATGACACATTGACAACTCCTGCTGAGTCTGTCACTGAACTAAAACTGCAGAAGAGTTCAGCTAGTGTTTTTACAATCCAGTTTATGCCTGTAGCGCGCGCCACCAGAGCTGTGGAAGGTGCTGCCTGCCAGTTCCTGTAGTAGGAGTGTCCTTGACAGGTAGACACTTCTGATCCCCAGAAGGCTTGTGGCTGCTGTGCCAGCATATACTGGATTGTTGAGTACTTGATTGTAAGTCATGTGTTTTATCTCATAACAGATGAAAATGCAACATCTGACTCAGTAGCTTTACAGACTTATGCAGAGTAATCTGAGGGATGTTTGTGTTTTGTTTGGTACTAATGGTTACCTAATGATTTTTTTAATAATTTATAATTTAATTTTTTTTAGACTCTCTGGAGAGAGTTGTGCTGGCTTTCATCCAACAGGTCTTACATGTAAAATATAATGAATAGTCTCAGTAGGCCAGTTAGTATAAACCAAAAGTTAATTATGCAGGATATGACAGTATAGCTTTTGAAGTTTGGAAAAAATATTTGTGTCAGGAAAAAAAAGGCATTGATTTTTACAACAGCAGATTGTACTAATTTTTGTATATACAATAATTTGTTTGGAAACTGATATTATTGAACCATCTGTTTCAGTCATGCCTCAAGTTTGTGTAGATTCTGTATGTTCCATGTGAACTTTAACACTCAGTAGTTTGATCTTAGTGAGAATTTTGAGAGCCTACTAATTTGTCCCAGATCATTTTGCTAACTGGATTCAGAATTCCCACAGAACTACTAAAGCTAGGGTTTGGTTTGGAGTTCTGTTCTGTAGAGGGTGGAGAGACAGCAATTGAGTTATACAAACTTCTTTATACAGGTACTGGTAAATGAAGGAACATCTGTGTGTTTAGACCCAATGGCCTGAAAAGCAGGGAGAAGTCTAGGGCATCTGTGTTTCAGAGCTATGCTGCTTCTGGATTTCTGGTTAAAAATAGGCAGTATACTTTAGTTCTTTCTGATATTAAAAATAAAGATGAGCTAAACAGCCAAAACAGTAGTAAAGCTTATAGAGGTGGTAACTTGGCTTACACAAAAGAATATGGTTCTTAAAAAAATATATATGTACTTTGAAAAGGAATTCTTTGATTCAGTGTGATAATGATTTTCTAATACTCCACTCAAGAGAGGCCTCAGTCTTAGTTGGGGCCTCTGGGCACTACTGTAACATAAATAATATTAAGTACTTTAATAAGCATAGAGTTGTTAATCCTACACTGCTGAGAGATTGAAGTGCTTTAAATATGACGTATGTCAATAATTACTCTCACATCCTTTCCACTTCTATTGCAATAATACTTACAAAGTAAATCGAGCGTTCTGAAAGCAGTTGTCTCTGCAGATCATGTATGTTCATTTGCATGTTCTTGTTGCCATAATGTCTGTTATTTCTAATGTGTGCATCTGGCTTGCCGGATGAGAAAAGCATTATCAGAAGCTACTTCCTATAAATCCCCTTGGCGGAGGAGTAGTGATTGCCTCATAAAGGCAGTCATATACTTCATCCTGTAATCTTGATAGCCTACTTCTAAGATCAACTGTTAAGTACTTCAGAGAATTCCAGCTAAATAACTTGTTTCTAGTGTGTGCTCTTCCTTATTCCTTATGAATTGATTTTTCTTCTTATGAGAGTACGTAAATAATAACAACATACTACAACATTTGGGATTAAATTCCAGCATAAACTGCTTGATTTCCATCATAGTTTCAGAAACATGCAAAGAAAAATAGAATCAAAGATAAGTGGTTACTTATAACATTTTTGTTGAGGTGTCTCTGCACTCTAGAAATGATTTATTTTTAAGATGTTGAACTACACTTTTTTTGCCTTCTGTTAAAACCTGCATGTTCTCTGTCAGGAAATTGAAAATTTCCTATAAAATCTTGTGGTCAGAAACTTGAACTACAGGCAAAAATTTGAGAGTTTATCTTATTCTGGGTTTCACCTGAAAATCTCTATAAATATGCTCACTGAACTGCAAGTTCAGTTCTAATCATTGTTACAGAATTTTGTGCCTTATTTTGTTAGAAGTCTATATTCTGGTTCTGTTCATGTATAGTACTTACTAACAGTTTGACATTGTTTTAATATCAAGGGGACTCCTACATGTTTAACACTGCCTGGATTACTTCAGAAGTATAACCACTTTGACCATTTGGATTAATTTAAACTGCTTAGGACTTTGTTTCAGCACAAATTCATTTGCCCATTGATAAGGCTGCTTGGACAGTTACATTTTTGCATGCCCTGTGTTGTCATCCTTAAAGTTATGGCTGTGCAAAAGCATTCTCACTGAAGCTGAAACTCTTGAAGAAAACAGTTAAGGTGTTCTGTCTGAGTTGATTAAAAAACCCCAAACCAACCCCCAGAAAAACCCCAAACCCCGTTTCTGGAATAGTTTGAAGAGAAACTGTCCATATGTTGCAATTAGCATAGCTGAAATCTGTGAAGTTACACACAGGAATTATAAGAATTCCTACTCCCCTCAAATTTTCAGTGTTGAAATGGTAATTCTGAGCAGTGGTGCTTGCTTGGTATCCACCATAATTATATAAATATCTTATTAGTATTGGCTTCAAAGTCCATTCTCTTTTTTTCTCTTGCCCATTAGTTTTCATTTTTCTGTTTCGCCAGAGTCCTCTTTTCTAAGACCATTCTTGTACCAGCACATCTCCTTTGCAAAGGAAATTTCATGAGCAGTATCTCTTATGTTCATAGAGTATCAATTCTATGAATTTGTTACTTTTTGATGCTTCTTGAGATGTGTTAGATTTTTCTCTCTCTCCCCATCATAGTTCAAGTAATTGCATGGGGAGTAAGCCCATGGTTCCTACAAAGCTGTTGAGAATTCCTCTTTAGCTAAAGCACCTCATATGAAAGTCATTTTTTTTCCTGTTGGCAAGGATTTGAGCCTGTAAAGGCAAGTGACTTAATACTCCCTCATCAAAAAGATGGGTTATGTTTGTCTGAATCATCTGAAATAACTTGTTCAGAAAGTAGCAGAAAGTCACTTTTTAAGGGCCTGTCACAAGTCGTATTTGTTTTTCTGTGCCTGAATTATCCTGTCTCCATATGCTTGACCATAAAAGGTCCTTGGAATAGATTAAAATACTTAGACAACTACTGTTCTATTTATTTGACACTAATTCACTTGGCAAAGCTGCTCCTAACCGTACCATGTTTTAACAGATGATTGATTGCACTAAGTATTAGTCTGACCTGGCTGGCCTGAAACTAGAACATTATGTTAAGGTGCAGTCAGTCTGAAGCAAAATAGCTCATGTTGCTAGCCTCAGGGATGTTTCTGTCACAAACACCTGAAATGCCACTGTGTATTGAGTTAAAACCACACAGATAGAATATTATCGCTTGGATGTAATCTCAGAAAAGGGATTTCTGTTTTGATCACTTCCAAGTTATGCATCTGTTTTTGCAGTAGGTAAGCATGAAGCCTTTAAATCAGGGACTTTGGTTCTGTTCTTAAAGTTCACTAGTCTTAATTTTACTGCTTGGTTTTGTTTGTACACCGCCTTCAAGTTATATCTGATAAGCCTGTGAATGAAAGGTAGCCTGACATTTTTCTTTTAAACTGAAATAGACGGCAAACTTCCTCAAATACCTCTCTCTTGTTTCAAGTCAGTGTTTTATGTTGCCTTTAATTTTGGTCCATTGTGCTTTTGGCTCTCCATCAAGAAATGAAGTCTGGTGGTATGTATATGGCAAAAAAAATGTTGATTTCATGTGGAATTTATCAGCAGGCACAGTTCTAAGAGTAAACCAGCCTCCTCTCTTTAGGGGATGTGTTGTGGGAAAGAGAATTCTTCCCTCTCTGTTTAATCTGTTGAGAACTCTTACTATATTAGGCCCCAGCTTATCAGTGAACTTTGTGTTTAAGTGAAGGATACTTTCACCTTCAGCCACATTGAAATTTGATTAGAAATACACAAAAGAAAAAGCTTTAGACCCACCCGTAGTGCTTGTCTATAGGTAACTGGATGCTTTGCATTTGTGGTGCCTCTTCCTTTTAGGAGCTACATCTGGGAATTAGAATGTGGGAACCAACTTTTTTTTGTGAGCATTTATATGTACTGTATCTCTGAGCAGAAGGACTGTTCTTCATGGTAGAAAGATCTTTGAAGCAAATAACCCACAAAATGACGTGTATGCCTTGTAAAATGTGAAACTCCTTTTATTACAAGGGGCTGACAGGTATGGACAAGTTGGTGAAAGTTACTAGAGTATTTGCCTTCATTTTCGTTTATTTGACAGATAAATATAATTTTACTTGGTAATGGAACAGCATGTTTTCTGAAGAGGAAATATAAAGTAATCTGGAAAGGTTTTTGTCCAGAAGTAATTTATCACCTTTAAAGAACAAGAATTTCTGAGTTTCTTAAAATATTAAATTTCCAGAAACCAACTTTTTAGCTTGAGTTAAGCTAGTAAATAGATTTTCATTATTTGAGATGGGGGAAAGAAAATATTTTCTTTTTTTAATAGAAGTAACTGTTGAAAAGCCAGGAAATAAAAGTAGACTTTATATGTTCAGAATAGCAAGCAGGGCTACTTAGTAACCTTTTTCCACACTTTAACTCTTTATGAACTTCAAGTTTACCTAGGTTTATGCTGAGGAATGATCCCATAAAAATGTAACAGGTTCCATGTTTTCACCACTGATTCTGTTTTGCTCAGCTTGCAGTCAATAAGTGATTTTTCTCGTAATTGCTAGCACAATTGACTACGGTATTTGTAATTTTCTTCGGTAATTTTTTTTTGGTGTTACTGATTCTCCAAGTATGATCACTGCAGGCTTGATTATAGGGGTCATGCCTGAACTCCTAAAACCACCAGCCCATTAAGACTGTATCACATAGTAATGTATTTATCAGCCATCTATTAAAGCCAGCTCCCATAGGCTATTGGGAGTGGTGTTCATGTCTTGACTTACGGTGTTATGTATTTGATTATGGATTCTACTGAATTAGAGACTTAAAATAATAAATTTAAAGTTACATTGTGTAGGCTGAGATGCAGGAAATACTGCGCTTACTGAATCCCTTCAAAGTTATTGACTTAAGATGCTATAGTAGAGTCCAATTTTCTTACTATTTGTAAGACAAAATAAACTAATTAAGTCTAAAACTTCTAATGTTATTCTTGTATGAGTCCTCCTTCCCTTGCAGAAATAATAAAGAAGCAGAGACTATTCGACTAATGAAGTAGACTGAAAATTAATAATTGACTACTGAGAATTAATTTTCTATGTAATCATGTTAATTAGTGTTTGAATTTCTGTATTGTCCCATGTGATGCTGATAGCCATGGCTACTGCACTTCCCTTTCTCTTGGAAAATCCCCACTTGTGTTATGGGTACACAGGTGCATTACAAGAGACTATTTTACAGTATTTTTAACTACTTACAAGTTAGTTTCGGAGACGACGACTTCTAATTTACTGAAGCAGTGGTCTCGTGCTATGTGCTGAGTTATCACGTTACTCCTAGCTGCCTCTCTTCTTTTTTTCTTGCATCTTTTCTAGTAAAAGCATGTGTAACATGCATAACAGATGAGTAGTGTAAAAACGTGTACAGTGTTGTTTAGTTATCTAGTAATTTCCAGCCTGTTTTGCTTGAAGGTAGTGATTTCTTGCTGTTGGTCTTTGACTTCTGTGTTTTGCCAAATACTACTACAGGAATGTGGCATTCATTCTTTATAACCAGAGATGACCACCTAAGGATACTTACAGATCAAAGTGGGTATATTGTGTTTGCGTGGCAAGGTTTTGGTGGTGGTGGGGTAATAGGAGTGGCTTCTGTGAGATGCTGCTAGAAGCTCCCCCCATGTCCTGTAGAGCCAATGCCAGCTGGATCCAAGACAGACCCGCTGCTGGCCAAGAGCAAGCCAGTCAGCAACAGTGGTAGTGCCTCTTATGATAACATATTTAAGAAGAGAGGACCAAAACAAACCCTGCTGCGTATCAGCAGCCAAGAGAGAGGAGTTGGAATATGTGAGAGCGACAACTCTGCAGACACCAAGGTCAGTGAAGAAGGAGGAGGAGCAGGTGCTCCATGTGCCAGAGCAGAGATTCCCCTGCAGACCATGGTGAGGCAGGTTGTTCCCCTACAGTCCATGGAGGTTGACAGTGGAGCAGATGTCCACTTGCAACCCATGGAGGACCCCATGCTGGGGCAGGTGGATGTGCCTGAAGGAGGCTGGGACCCTGTGGAGAGCCCATGCTGGAGCAGGCTCTTGGCAGGACCTGTGAACCTGTGGAGAGAGGAGCCCATGCTGGAGCAGGTTTGCTGGCAGGAGTTGTGGGGGACCCATGCTGGAGCATTCTATTGCTGGAGCATTCTATAGCTGAAGCACTGCACCCTGTGGAAAGGATCCACGCAGTTTGTGAAGAACCGCTGCCTGTGGGAAGGACCCACATTGGAGAAGTTCATGGAGCACTGTCTTCTATGGGAGGGACCCCACGCTGGAGCAGGGAAAGCGTCTGAGGAGGAAGGATTGGAAGACACAATGTGTGATGAATGGACTGGAACTTCCATTACTGCCCCTGTGCTGCTCAATGGCAAGGAGGTAGAGAAATTGGGAGTAAAGTTGAGCCCGGGAAGAAGGGAGGGGTGGGGGGAAGGTGTTTTAAGATTTGTGTTTATTTCTTGTTACTCTACTCTGATTTAATTGGTAATAAATTAAATTAATTTCCCCAAGTTGAGTGTTTTGCCTGTGACTGTTGAGTGATCTCCCTGTACTTCTCTTGACCCATGAGCCTTTTGTTATATTTTCTATCCTGTGTCCAGCTGAGGAGGAGGAGTGATAGAGCAGCTTGGTGGGCATCTGGTGTCCAGCCAAGGTCAAACCCACCACAGTGGGAAAGTTTTTTGACTTGATGTGCCACCTTTGAACTGTCAGTGATATTGTTGGCCTTGTCTCTTTGAAGACCACATAAGCAACAATGAATGCCTGCAAAAAAATTCCTGATGCTTTAACCCTAGGCTCAAGGAGGGGTTTGGTGGTTTTTATGGCTTAGTTGCTTACTCTGTTTTCCAGTACTCTGTTCCTGTCCAGTCTCTTCCCATTAGTCTGCAGCTTGACTGCAAGGCTGAGTAGTATTGCTCTGGTGACTCTGACCAATAGAGGTTGTCCATATACCACCTTCAGTGCACTTGAAACATAAGCAAAGTGATACATTCTGCTGCACTTAGGGTTGCTAATCAGTTTGCGTTTTGAAGGGGAACGCAATACTGAAAGAGATATTTATTGTATTTATTGCATTTAAAAACAATCCCGTCTTTACCCCAACACCAAACAATTAAGAATTTTACAGTTATTGGAGCATACATCCATGGAGAGAATCAGGTTTTTGCCTTCTAGAAAAATGCTTAATACAATACTCCTTTTGCATTTTCTAAATTGTTAGTATTTCATAATATTAGAATGACTACTAAGAAATATGTAGTTTGTATACTACTTTGTGTAATGAGGTATAAAGTCCCTGAAGGCTGTTGTTCACTGGCTTATAGAACCAAGATTGTCTTCTGTATATGACTAATAGCTTGAGCCTGACATAGTTAACATGCTTATAACTTCATGACACTCTATCTGAGTAAGTTTATATATAAGTCTGGTTTGAAAGCTGTTGAATGAGACAGGAGCTATGGTGATGGAGGATGCGGAGAAGGCAGAGTTACTGGATGCCTTCTTTGCTTCTGTCTTTACTGCTTGGCCCAACCCTCAGGAGTCCCAGGCTTTGGAGAAAGTAACAGGGAAAGTCTGGACAGAGGAAGACCTCCCCTTGGTTGAGGAGAATCAAGTGAGAGATCAATTAGGTATTGACAAGTCCATGGGTCCTGATGGGATGCACCCAAGAGTGCTGAGGGAGCTGGCGGAAGTCATTGCTGGGCTGCTCTCCATCATCTTTGAAAGGTCCTGGAGAACAGGCGAGGTGCCTGAGGACTGGAGGAAAGCCAATGTTGCTCCAGTCTTCAGAAAGGGCAAGAAGGAGGACCTGGGGAACTACAGGCCAGTCAGCCTCACCTCCATCCCTGGAAAGATGATGGAACAGCTTGTTCTGGGCATCATCTCAAGGCATGCGGAGGAAAAGAAAGCTATCAGAAGTACTCAACATGGATTCACCAAGGGGAAATCATGTCTGACTAATCTGATAGCCTTCTATGATGGCATGACTGGATGGATAGATGAGGGGAGGGCAGTGGATGTGGCCTACCTTGACTTCAGCAAGGCTTTTGACACTGTCTTACACAACATCCGCATAGGGAAACTTAGGAAGAGTGGGCTTGATGAATGGACAGTAGGGTGGATAGATAACTGGTTGAAAGACAGAGCTCAGAGGGTTGTGATTAGGGGCACAGAGTCTAGTTGGAAGTCAGTGACAAGTGGTGTTCCCCAGGGGTCAGTACTGGGTCCAGTCCTCTTCAATATATTCATCAATGGCCTGGATGAAGGGACAGAGTGCACCCCCAGCAAGTTTGCTGATGATACAAAAGTGGGAGGGGTGGCTGACACACCGGAAGGCTGTGCTGCCATACAGAGAGACCTGGACAGGTTGGAGACCTGGGCAAGGAGGAACCTTATGAAATTCAACAAGGGCAAGTGTAGGGTGCTGCACCTGGGGAGGAATAACCCCATGCACCAGTACAGGTTGGGGGCTGACCTGCTGGAGAGCAGCTCTGTGGAAAGAGACCTGGGAGTCCTGGTGGACAACAGGATGCCCATGCGCCAGCAATGTGCCCTTGTGGCCAAGAAGGCCAATGGCATCCTGGGGTGCATCAAGAAGAGTGTGGCCAGCAGGTTCAGGGAGGTCATCCTCCCCCTCTACTCTGCCTTGGTGAGGCTGCATCTGGAGTACTGTGTCCATTCTGGGCTCCCCGGTTCAAGAAGGACAGGGAACTGCTGGAGAGGGTACAGCAAAGGGCTACAAAGATGATGAGGGGACTGGACCATCTCCCTTACTAAGAAAGGCTGAGGGATTTGGGTCTCTTCAGTCTGGAAAAAAGACGACTGAGGGGGGATCTTTTCAATGCTTATAAATACTTAAAGGGTGGGTGTCAGGAGGATGGGGCCATGCTCTTTTCAGTGGTGCCCGGGGACAGGACAAGAGGTAATGGGCACAAACTTGAGCATAGGAAGTTCCACCTAAACATGAGGAGGAACTTCCTTACTTTGAGGGTGGCAGAGCACTGGAACAGGCTGCCCAGAGAGGTGGTGGAGTCTCTGTCTCTGGAGACATTCAAAACCCGCCTGGACGCGTTCCTGTGCAACCTGCTCTAGGTGACCCTGCTGTGGCAGGGGGGTCGGACTAGATGATCTCCAGAGGTCCCTTCCAACCCCTACCATTCTGTGTGTCCAGCAACCTGTCTCCATAAAGAAGAGAACATAAGCTACTGTTTACATTCTTTGTTTGACACAGGATTAATTCCCATATTTGAACTTATATGTAACCCAACAGACTGATCAGTTTAATTTGAATGAGGTACATGAATCAGAAGATTGGAGTTCAGATTTCTGGTGTATAGCCCTTGGTTGAAAATGTGCTTTATGAAGTTTTAGCTTCCAATACTTTTAAAAGAAGATTAAAATCTGTGATCAATTTGCAAGTGAGAAAATATTGGTCTGGTCCAAATATGAACTTGAAATTAAAACTTGTTCTCTGGCACAGAATCATAGTATATTGGGTGGTTAGATGAATGTACTTTGTGTAGCTGGGCTCTCCAGTAGAAAGGCAACAGGAACTGAATTTAACTGCAAAAAACCATGAAGAAATATCGTAGTTGAATTAAGTATATAAGGTGTAAAAGTGCAATCACATATAGGGTAATAGTGGGTGGAGTCAAAATAAAACCCCTGTCATTGAATTTTTTAGCTATCCAGATGCTTGAAAATACTTTGTTCTTCATTCCAGCCCATCTGTTATTCCTTACTATAACTGACATCACCACAGCTACCACAACTGTTAAGAATCACCATATAAAAATGGCAAAACTTACATATAAACCCAGCAAAATTTAGCACCTCTTACACGGTTTTATGGAAAGAAAACTGCAGGAATCAAACTTTATAGTTTGTTGAAAGATTTTTCCTTTTTCTGTATAGTAGTACTGTAATAGAAGCACTGCCAGTTATGACGCACAGTATGATCTGTTCAGTTATATACATGTATATATATAAATTTTCATTTGAGTGGTCTGTAAGAACATTGCCTGATCTGAGAAGTTAAATGCAGAGAATTCTAGAATCTTTGTACTTAAACATAACTGCATTTTAAAGAGATGTATTTAAGAAAAAAAAATTTTGCATTTGTTTTTCATCACTGAATTGCCACTGGATTGTCAAGAGATGGCAGTACAAAATATTGCCCTTTTTAAAGGTTTTTTGAACATGTAATTTTAATGTGTGTAGCTTAGCCACAAAATACAAATGTGATTGTATTTCTTCCACCTTAGGAGGATTCTGATCCTGCAAGAGATGTAAATGTGCCAAATACTGCGTCCAGCATATACTGTGATTCATGACTGGGCTTTCTAGCAAGTTAGTTTCAAATGGTATTTACTGTATGATATTAAGCACATGCCCATACTGCCAGTTCTTCTAATTTTATTGCATGTCACTTATTTGCTTTTTCAAAAAGCCTACTCTTTATAGTCATATGGTTTTGTAGAGGTCTCAACTTACTCGAGAATAACACTTAAAATATTCTTACCCTCAACCCTCATGGTTCTAGAGGAAGCCTTAAAACCAGAAATTCTAACTGATCGAGAACAAGAAGGCAAGTTATATACTATAACTCTTCTTACAGTATTTAAAATAAAATACTTGCTTTTAAACAATTAGCATGGGCGTTTTTGGCTAACTGATATCTCTGTGCCTGTTCATGTTGTGATAGAGTAGAATATAACTGTATCAGGTTCTGAACACAGTCTTGGAGATGGGTATTGAGCAGTAGGTTGGAGTTTATGGGTGTATTGTGACACTTGCTCTGCCCACGGAAATGCTGGACATCTTGTTTGAAAATCAGTCATTATGAACGGTCTAAGGATTTTGAAGATCTTGATTATTATGCTATTAATGTGAAAGACATTTTTTCATATGAGGACCAGCAAGTGGGATGTTTATGTTAAGGTACGGAGTTGAGAGCCAGCTAGCAGTGCAAAGTGCCAGAGATGCCTTTTAAGCACAGCTTTGTTCTTTACAAGAGAGGGTGAAGGGACAATGCGAAGTATTGTTAAAAGTAATAGCATACGCACTCTTTCCTACCTGAAATGCTGGTGAATTTTGAAGCTTGCAGACACATCACTGTCAAACTGTGAGTAGAAGAGATGGAAATTAATTTGAGTGTTTTTGAAGTTAAGTAATTATTCAGTCCTTTCAAAATAAATCTGTGGTAAAGACGCATCATGGTTATTCTTGTTAGCCTCTTTCTAGTCTGTGGGTAGTCTAATTTTCCTCGTGTACTGTCTAATACTAGCTTGTATGAAGCCAACAGTTAAGAATAAGCTTTACCTAAAACAATAAATTTACTGGAGTGTAGATTTTATCAGTATAGCACCTTGCATCTCTCTGTTGTTGGAAGCAGAGATGCTAGGGGTCTCTCCAGCTTGCCTGTAGTGAAATGGATAAACTTTTGAGGCCCTCCAGATCCTATATTCATGATTCCGTATCTGCTTATCTGCTACCTTTTGGTATCGCTTTTAAGCCTTTGGAAGCTTTTGTATACCTGTCTGCCAGTGAGGGAGTCTGGCCTTGAAACAGATTTTAGACTTAAGGTGAAGGAGGTACAAATGAAGAAATATGTACTGCTTGATGTAGCTCTAAGAAGGAATGAAGCATGGAGATGTTTTAGGTGTGTCACATTTGGTCTTAATTACTTTCTTATTGCTAACACTGGTACTGTCACAAATAAGATCACAATGTAATTTCTCTTGTTATTTGGAGCTCTGACTTAAAGGCTGCATTCTTATTTAAAGTAATCAGGTTTTCTTATCAGTCCTCGCATTCACTTTCAATTCAGATAATGCCACTAAGTGTGTTAGATATGGAACTGTGATAGTAAGAAATCCAACGTGGAAGTTACGAACTTTTCTTTGAATATATGTTAGAGATCTTTGCATTTTTTTGCCTAAAGCAAGATCATATGTTTCTGGAGGCCTGTGTCATCACTCTGAATATTCTGTTTTTATTCTACTTCGTGAAAAACACTAATTTTAATTTAAATCTGCATGTTATCTAGCTACTTTAATTTTTAATAAAACCTTCACTGCTTTTGAAATAGTTTTGATTTTATATTTAAAACGACAAGAAACTAAGTTGGTTAATCCCTCAGATAAAAATGACTTTTATATGTAATGTGTAGCATGAGCTTAATTTGTATGTCTAGCCTGCCTGTGTCAGTATGTGTGTTCCCTGCCTCAAGGAACCAGAAGATGATGTCCTGCATGCGTTTGTGTCCTACATGCATTGTTAACCTGTTAAGATTCCCTTACATTTAAACTGTCAAGCTATTATAGTAACTCTGTTAAAAACAAACAAACAAAAAACCTCCCCAAACAAACAAAAACCCCCCAGCTTCATTTAATGTGATATGGTAGCTTTTAGGGCTCTCCTGTGTGAAAGATGTGCTGCTTGGCTTGAGTCACAAACCTTGTTGTGCTGCCCCGCAGGTGGCAGTAGTGGTCTGGTGGAAAAGACCCCTGACCCAAACTTCTGTGAGTAAAGTTTGTATTTAACTTGGCAATAAAATTAAAACCAACTAATTTCCCTTGCTCTTTTTCATTTTGTTGATTGGTGGAAGACGCTCCTTTTTATTTGGTCACTGGATGGTGTTTGGCCTTTTAGGCAAAGAGTCTCTTTCAAAGAGAAAACTACACAAGCTAAAGACTTGTCTGAATTTGTTGTGCAGTAAGGCACTAGTTTTCTGTTTTGCTGTGTGGTATCACCCTGTAAAGGTGCTAGTGAAAATGTCTTCGCTCCCAAGTAGAGAGTGAAAATACTGTATGAGACCTGGGGGCTGGAAAATCTTTCAGGCATTCAAAATGGTAACACTCTCGTTCTCAGTGGATTTCAGTGCTTGTAAGAGGGGTGAGGTGTTGACCTGTTGTTCTAGTCATAACTCCTCTCTTTTTTTTTTTTTAACTGCTTTTCCACTGGTTATCAAGATGAAACCATGTTTGACTTCTCTCTTCCTCTTCCATATATTTCATAATTTTTTAACTAGATTTGTTACCCACAAATGGGAAAGATGAAAAATGCTTTTCTGTAAAGCAACAGCACAAATTATTTACCACTTAATGATATTCAATATAATTACATATTGTTAAACAATTATAATTGAACACCGTATTTACATTATATGTTGGCATGCCCTCTGCAGAGTGTGCAAAGCATGTTAAATAACATAATATAAATAGCTTTAAAAGAATTTTAGTTTCTCAGAGCAAACAGATTATCTGTTTTCACGTGTAATAGCTGAATGGGGAAGTCTTACTCATAAAAGTATTACTTTTGATGTAAAGTTGAACAAAGATTTTTTTTTTTAATGAGAAAGGGGTTTTCAAAGGAGCCTGAGGGTGTTCCACATATATCCAAAGCCAGTTAAAAATTGGTGGTTGCTGGCACTGAATTGCACCAGGTATGCTTTAAATATTCAGCTGAAGGTCTGATTTTGGAGTGTGCGTTTAATAAGAGTAAAATGTGCTTTTGACTTTTACTCCTAGTAGTCATGTTAGAAAATCCTTATAGTTTATTATTCCTAGTCTGATCTTCCTTCAGCGTTTTATCAAATACATCACACAGAGCTAAAATGACATTGAAATGGCAGTGAAACTTAGAACAATTTGTCTTTTCAAAAGCAGTAAACTAAAAGTGCTATTGTAGTTATGCTCTTGCATATAATTACTTCAGAGGATGATGAAATGAGGAGAGAATCAGATTCAAAATGCTTGAGCCCAATTCAGGAATTACTTTCCTAATTTAATAGTTCATAAATAATACATTATCAATAAGGGACTGAAAGTAGTATTGCAGAGCATCTTGTTTTATAAAATGATTGGTATGAGTAATATCAATTTAGACTACTTCTGAAATTGAAGTACAAGTTTTATGTGCTATTAGAAATATAAATAATTAAAGCTGTAAATGGTGTCAATAACCAGACCTTCTCCTAAGAGTTGTCCAAGGCTTAGCTTGTGTCATTCAAGTAGAACTCAGACTTACAGTTTCGACTTCCAAGTCAATTGTTTGAATGATCAAACTGGAAACATGCAAAGCATTTTAATTTCTTCAAGAATTATGTTGTGAGCAATTTGTTTAGTAAGAGAAGACCTACAAAAAGCATATGCCATTATTATTACCCAGAATCCAATAAAAGATAGTTTTTCAAATTATTACCATATGTGTGTAGGAGTTGCTTTGTACTGTAAAGTTATTTTAGATACCAGAATAATTTGTTTCATACTTTGAGTTCCTCACTGTAAAAGTGTCCCCTTAGATTTGCTATTACTTTGACTATTGTGTGATATATAGTAAAAAAAAAAAAAGTTTACAATAAAAGAAATTTAACAAGTAATTGAAATTCCAGATTGTGTGCAAAATGTGCCAAATGAAGTAATGGTATTTGCAGGGATATTGTATGAGTGCAGTAGCTGTTGGGAAATTACTATAAAACTGTTAAATATGCTCCCCCTCCCCCTGCTGCCTTTAACCACTGTTATAAAAGCTTGAGAAAATAAAGCAATCTTGACTGGCTGACAAACATTCCAACAGAGAAATTAATGTATTATAAATCATGTTATAACTGTTTAGCCATGTTTTTCTTATGGTTTCTATTGATGTACAAATTTATGGACAGCTTTAACACGGAAAGATTACTGAAAAAGGCTTTTTTATTTTTGTATGTGTTTCATGTTGAACAATCTTCTTAGGACCTAGCATAACAGTAACTGAAGCAAAGGAAAAGTGTCGTTTGTAATGCTGCTTTTTTTAAACCAACGGTTTTATCTCTGAGCTAGTGCAGACTTACAATGTCATGACTAACAGCAAAGTTGGCTGAAATGAATTTGTTTTAAGATGGAGTTTCTGAGTGTGCATTCTGTAATGCTGACGCAAACTCAGAAGTTAAGAAAAGCCTAATTTATGTAGGAAAATCACCTTGTTGATTTGAGTTGATTTCATTTGGTAGACTGATTACCTGCAGATGACTGCCAGCTTAAAAGTTACATAGGAAGTACTGTATTTGCAAACCACTTTTAAATGTATTATACTTCAGTGGTATATCATCGAAAATTTATTGCTAATGGTGTAGCTTTGTTTCTTCATGCCCTTTTGATTTACATTCAGATGTTCTGATAGAATCATTTAGGTTGGGAAAGACCTTTAAGATCTTTCTTAAGTCAACCATAAACCCAACACTGCCAAGTCCACCACTAAACCATGTCCCTGAGTGCCACATCTACATGTCTTTTAAATACCTCCAGAGATGGTTGACTCGTATTTCTTTCTTTCTTAGCTTAACAGATTCATAGCCTCAAGAAAAAAATTTTAATATGGTCCAAAGCCATTGCTGGAGAATTTTGGAAGTTGTCTTGTTTTCAGGTGTCTGTTTTCTTTCTCCAATTGTGGAAGAAAAGCTCATGATGTGGTTTCTTTTGTCCCATTTTTATTTTTTAGCAACTTCATTATTTGCTGTAAATAGAGGAAAGTGTGAGGCAGTGTATTTGGTAGCATGGCAGCATGTGCTTCAACAACATTCCTTTTTTAAAGACTTTGCTGTGCCCATTGCCAGTAGGGCAGAGTTCTTTGCAAACACTTGGCAGGCAGTACGCAAAGTCCTATACAGTAGGTGTTATTTGCGTACCTTACCAAGACTGTTTTATGGTCAAAGTATTCACATAGTCTGTCTCCTTGTGTTGTTCGTATACACATCTCAGGGTTAGTCCAATGTATTCGTTCCACATGCCATACAGAATTCTGTAAATGTAACACAGATGTGTGTTGTACAGAGCTTTTTGGACATAAGAAAACTGGGATGAGCGGTTCTGCATGTAATTCCAACATCAGAACCAGTCTGAGCAAGGAAACCAACTGTAGTCGGCAACAAATATTGAAGTACTCAGAGAAACCAGAACTCATGCTTAGTTCCACATCCTCTCACTTTGGATTGAGAGTATACAATTTGTCAGAAATAACAGATGCAAGCTCCAAGCTTACAGGTCACAAATAGGCCATCACATTCACAGGCCAGCTGCTAATACAGGTACTGAATACGTAAGTTGAAAATCAGTGTTAAATCTTCTACTTTCTTATCTTAAAGTATTTGTCGGGGAGACTTGGCATCTCCAGCCTTATGGTGCTTCCAAAGACAGCTTCCTATTACAATTTGCTTAGTTTGTCTAATGTTTATATACGTTAAAAATTGTGGTGATAACTGGAAGCTTTTCTGTGGCAATAGGAACAGTATTCCTAAAAGAGAAGACTGTTTCTGTTTAACCTGAGCTTATGTACTAGCTAAAGGGGAACAGCGTGCTTTGAGCCCCCTTATGTGTGTTCCGTTCCAGAAGGCACTTCAGATTTGCGTGTTCCACCTGCAGCAAAGGACTAACTGGGGGTAACTGTTGTCCAAAAAAAAACCAAACGAACACCCCAACCAGTTTCCATGCGTTCATAGTTCAACCAGGAGATCTATTTCATTCACTAAGTAAAAATTACTTTCTGTAGAAAGAGAATGCTTACACTGAACTCCAGCAACTACTTATTTGTATAGTGCCCAGTGGGGTCTTCATTTCTGGATGCAGTTATAATATTACTGTACAGAGTTGAGATGATCTCAGTTACAGCATAGTTTTTCCAGAATATTTGATTGCAGTTGTGAAATCATCACTGGGATTGTGGCTTTAGTGTTCTGTAAAAAGACATTTTGGACTGTCCTATCAATTATCAAAATTAATCTGTGACATCTGTTTGCCTTCATAATTAGTATTACCTTGGAAAATTTTGGAATGAGGTTTCCTATCTGTGTGTACTGGAGCCATGCTACAAAACAACATAGGAAACCAGAGACAATTCTACTTTTTTTTTTTTTTTTAATATAACTACCTGGTTTTTAATGAGGATTGTACTAGAGGAGGCCCTTGAAAGGCATCAGTGTATGTAAGTTAAAAAAATTTTTGTAATTCTTTATGAATTACAGCTTGAACACTTATATAAATGAAATGTTTTACATAGGTTTAATTAGTGGGATAGTGCATTAGGCTTTCTTCTCAAAATAAAATTCTGTATCTAAGAATTAAATTTGATCTGTGTTTATATGGCAGTTGTATTTAGTGCAAAGGCAGTGTCTGCTATAAGATATTCTAAGTATGGAATAAGAGCAAATTATTGGCATGAATGTGTCACCTCATGATTATGAAAATATATACAAGCTTTTGATTTAAAGTATTTTAAAAAATTAAATGAAAGTTAGCTTTCTTCTAACATCTGTTGTCAACATCTATGCTCGTCTTTACTGTTCAGTTCCTCTTCTGTTCAGGAATAACCTTCAAGTTAAGCAGAATGTTGGCAGTACTCCCTGTTGTCTTATAATTTGTTAAATGCTTTCCTAAATCTTGCATTTACGTGTTGCATGATCAGATAGGCAAAACGAGTGATATTTTCGTAGGAGTAAGTTCAATGAAGTACTGTTCCCTTGGGAGAAAGAGTCTAGCGTGCAGCTAATAAAACACTAATTTGTATTGATCCAGAGCGGTGTAAGGGGAATCTTCTGGATCGTGTGGCTTCCTTTCAGGAAGAGCCAGCCAGGGTCTGAAGCCAGCAGAGTAGCTGCGGTAGCAGCCAAAGAATGGGTTAGGGGTGCTACTGATGCCATCAAAGCCTTCCTGCCGTCTTCGCTGTTAACATGTTCCATCCATTCGTGATTTCTTCTAATTTCTTCTTGCCTTGCTTGGTGTTCTACTTAGCTAATTCCTCTTCCTGCATACCAACCTGAATAGCCATACTTCAAAAAACTTCAGTAACAATTTGTGAATAAAAAAGGTTACAACTGTGCTGTATACTCAGCTTGTTTGTTGTGATCCTTTCCTTTACCTGTCTTGATTATACAGATTCGGAGATACATGGGTGATATTTTAGTCATCTATCTAGTGCAGATTGGTTCTTAGGTGTGATTCCAGTAAGAGGGAATAATATTTATAAACACATCTGAATTGAAGAATAAATATTGTTGTTTTCTTTTACCAAAAAGAATCTCATTAAAAACAGGAAGTTCTATTATATTTATAGATGGAACAGTAGAAGCAGCATAAGATCAATGATACTGTTTCTGTGATTTTTCCCAATTTCTTAATAAGCTTTACTTTTTTTATGCAGAGACTTGAAGGGTGTTATAGTCACTCTGAGTGACGATGGGCATCTTCAGTGTTCCTACCTTGGAACTGATCCTTCACTCTTCCAGGCTCCTAGGGTTGATTCTAGGGAAATAAACTATGAAGAATTTGAAGCTGAAATGAAAGAGCTCCAGAAAATCATCAAGGAGGCCACAAAAACACAAGGTATACTTTTCCCTTTTCTATAGTTGTACGTACTTTTAACCACTTGACTTTCCTTCTAGCACTTTAAAAGAATTTTATTTTTATACTTTAACCATAATTACATTTCTGTAGGAAAGGTAATATTTAATAAAGTCTAGGGTTTAATAAAAAAATGTACAAACAAAATCCTAGACGGTAAGGCCCTTGGATACGGAGTTTTTTGTTTGTATTGTTTTAATGCCTGTTGTAACTTTCCAAGGTGTTTATGTCAGGTTGCAGATAACTTTCATTAGTGCAAGGATTCAGAAAAAAACCTCTGACAGTGCATGTACTATTCAAAGGCAAAAAAACTTAAGGAATTTCACAGCAACAGTCTGATATACTTAGGTTTCAGAGAGCGCAAAAGTATTGCCAAATTCTGTTTTATTATTAAAAATGGCTTCTTAAGTCATGCAATTAACAAAGAATGACTTTTGTTAAAACAACTTTTCTGTTGCTTTAACTTCTTTCAAATGCAATAGTATTTGAAGAACATAGTGAGAGACACCAAAACACCAATAACTGATCATGATAAGCTCTGTAACTTACATACATTGCTAATAACTGGCATTGATTTTGTTAAGTAAGGGCACATAATTTCTACAGAGATCCTTCAAAGTCTGTTTTCATAACTGAGTTTTTAAACAGTGTAGCTGACTTGCACAGGGAATTGGAAGCATGTGATTTTACGGGAAACTATGGAAAAATCTTGGACCAGTAGAAAGAACCAATTAAAATCTTTTCCTGGTGATAGTTAGCATGTTCTTAAAATGCATTAAAGAAATAGTTGTGGCTTTCTGTGTGAAAAAGGGAGCGAAAAAGCTCACAGTTGAAATCCCTAGAAATAAGAAATAATTTATCTGCAGTCGTGAGCTTGATTCTACAGCACAAAGATTTCCTTTTCGTAATTGTATATAACTTTGTCCATTATTGTTATAGACTAATATCAGTTTTTTAGTTTTATAAATCCCGTAATTTGTTATTTAAGCATGTAAACGTGGATAAATTCCATTGATTTTTACCACAGCCCTTCTTTGTCCAGCTATCATAGCCAAAGGAAAGAAAAGCATGATGAAAGGAATAAAACCATTTGAAGTGAATCAGCTTTTGTTTGTTGATTTTAACATAGTGTGGAAGATCTATAAAGAGAGAAAGGAAACATAGCTGTCCTTTATAACTTTTCTAATAAGTGTCATTTTATGATTAACAAGTTTACTGTGAAAATTGTTGCTGTTTTCCCCATTCTCTCTTCCTCTTCGTTTTTTTTCTTCCTCAGTCTTTCTAATCTGATCTAAGGTGTTACAGTGGTGTTTTCAGATGAGTGTTTTTGAATGCTGTTTTTGCTGTGGAAAGATGCTCTAATGATGTTGTGTTTGGCTCTAACTGGTTGTAAAACTTGTGAGAAAATCTTTTTTTACAAGAAACATTTACTTATGAAGAATGCCTTTCAGCTTCAGATGTTTTGACGTCGTTTCATTTTGGCTTTATTCTTAGAACATCAGCTAGTCTTAAAATACCTGCTAATCGTGCCTGGTTGAATACCAAACAGTCTTGAACACTGGTCACTGTTAAGTTACTCCTAAGCACGATCTTTAAAACGAGCCATTGACTTTTTTGTCTTTTGGATTCACCATTTGTGCAGTAAGAGCTTGTGGTGTTTTGAAAATATATACCCTTATATGGAAATAATTTTTCTTTGTTTCATTTTGACTTCCAAACATGGAAGGTATTTAGAATTAGGTCATCATATAAAAAAAAAATATCCTAGAGTAGTTATTTCCATAAATGTCATGTTTTTCTGTCCAGTGCTGACCATTAAACTGTTGAACTTCAGCTGCTTTATACATTTGAAGAATAAGGATTTAAATTATAAACTGATGAAATATTTTAAAATCTTAACTGTCATACTAACTTAAATCTAATGTTACTCGCATCAGCCTGGATGACATAAGTGATTAAACATAGGTGTTTTGGCTCAGTTTAATAGTAACAAAAAGCTGATACTTATATGTAAACTTTGGTTGTGATCTCTGTCCTATTTCTAATAGAAAAATGACTGTATGACATAACCGAACTTCATAGTTTGCTGGAAGAAGCAACCTAAAGAAAAATGGTTAAGAAGGGATAGAAAAGGAAGATATTTTCTTATCTGTGCAAGTGGAATGGATTGTCCTGAGCTATGTGTGATTGGCAGGAACAGTTGTGTGCAGTTGAGGCAGTATGAAACAGGCCTAGGCTTCTTTGGTAGGTCTATTGGAGGAACGTGTTTTCGTTTTGCTTTTTTTCCTTGTACTAAAGGGAGGCATTTTTCTCTGAACACAAGAAAATTAAAACATATTTTCTGTCTTCATCATAATCTTTTCCCTTGACCCTCTTTTTAGAAAGAGATAATGTGCTGCCTACTAGTTCTGGGTAATTTTCAGAACCCTATGTGTAATAAAATTCTTGCAGCTTTCCTAATGTGCTCATGCTCTCAATTATTCAATTAATATGTTAATTTCCCCTTTACATTAAGTCTTTACTGTTTGTTACTTTAGGAACTATACATTTCCTGTTTGGGTTTTTCTTTTTCCAATACAGTTAGAACTAAGGAATAAAAATGCTTTTCAGAAAAATGCAAATATCTTAGAGTTGGAATTCTGGACTCTTAAGAGAAGATTATGTAACTTAATTCTTCATGGTATTTAAGTGCCTGGCTTTTAATCCTTACAACGTCTTTATATGTGTGAATCTGCATAAGGTTTTATATCATGGATATACATGAGTTTATGGCATTCTTTGCCTTGTATGTTGACAGTCCTGGAAATCGTCAGGTGATATATTGTAACCAAGCCCCACATGATGTTCTGTACATAAAACTTTCCTATACCTTCTTAATGCTGTGAAATTTCTAAAATCTATTTTAATTTCACACTATTATGAACAGAATCTTTCTGTGTCTGACATACTCATTATCAGATTCTTTAGATGAAAGTGCAGTGAGATGTGTGGTGTGTATTTTGGAGATAGTTGTTTATTAGAGTTGTATTAGGATATGCATGTGAGGATAAAGGTTTAAAAATTCCTTACAGTCTCTGAAGATCATAGATAGTAGGTATAAAATCTTGTTATAGAATGCATCTAAATCCTTTTTTGTACATCAATCAGATATCCAGAATGTGATCCAGGTTTAGGTTGTCTGTAGAAATCTTATAAAATTGGGAAGTTTCTTTGTTCAAAAATCATATGCATTGTTACTTTTTTTCCTTTACACTAGTAGGTGTAATGATGTAAGTCTGAAACTTCATGCTGTTGAAATTGTATTATTTTTAGAAATGTAGCTGCATGTTTGTTAAAGGATAGCTGATTTACTTTCTCTTTTTCTTTCAGATATTTTGTCCAAATCTGAAAAACACAGAGATCTAATTGTCACAGCAGAGGTTTCGCCCGATTTGGATGCAGAATCTGTATGTACCTGTATAAAAAGGAAACTACTCTGAAAACATTGGTTTCATACATGAGTAAATAATTGTTGATCATGGATAGTGGTTATTACATATTTATATTAGTGTGACTGAGCTTATGCATAGCCCCCAGTTTTTCATCAATTAAAGCATACTTCTGTTAATGATTTTAGCTAGAATTATTAAATTATTTAGTATCTTCTGTCTTGGGGATCTTTAGAATTTGTAATGGTGAGCAGTTAATAGTGTGGGGGGGAACAGCAGAAGTGTCACCTTGTGGATCTTTTAAAGATAGGGTACATGAACCTCTCAAAGATGCTTTGTAAGAAGTAATCTTTCTCTGGCAAGGCATCATTCAATATTCTCTGGTGTAGCAGCCTAATTAGTTTATTTATCTTGTATACATATGTAGTTTATAAAAATTAATTCAAATTAAGATTCAGAAGAGCTTATATTGTCTCTTAAAACTTTTCACTTTAACATTGTATAACATACTCATTGCAGTAGAACATCTGTAATTTAGTCATTTCTTGCCACTAATTTCTGCAAAGTTGATTTTCAGGGCTACTTACTGTTAAAAAAAAAATACCCAAGGAGCTCCTTTTTAATACTTTTATTTGTATATTTGATACATTTATTTAAACTCTGTTGTTATTACTACTGTTACCTGTATTATTCTTTGATAAAGGGACCTCTTTATAGTGTGTGCTAGTGTTCTAGCATTTGTCTGTGGAAAAAAGGACAGTGTGACATGGCCTTGGCTAGCTGCAATAATCTGCTCACAACACTTAGAACTGTTGGGTCTGTAGAATGCTCTAATGCTGCTGTGCTCATTCCCTCAACCTTCCAGATGCACAGTCTGATTCACAGATAAGTAACTCAATATATCAATTGAACCACAGCCTTGAATCTCTGTTTCCCAAGGCTGTCCGTATGCCTTAGTTCCCTGTGAGGTAGACTTTCCTGGGGATTCCTTCAGTAGCCATCTAGAAAGGAAAAATCTGATAAGATACTTCATGGGGAAGGATTGATGCAGCAATTGGGAACAATTTTAGGGCTTCTGCAGTGATCTTGGAAACTACAGACTTGCAGATGCTAATTCTGCACTTGTGGAAAGATTTAAATTGCAATGTGTGTGGTAAAGGCAAAGAGGATATAGATGTATATAGATGTATCAAAATGGATAAGATAAGCAAGTGGAGGGCCATGCTGATTATTTAACACCACCCCCTGTGTATGACCTCTGATCCAGGAAGTCCAGCTGATTTCTGAAAGCTGAATATGGTAAGGCTCAATCTTTTTCACCTCTGCTATTGCTTCAGGGTCACTGGTCACCAGAGACAGTGAGCGTAACAAGCCAGTATGAAAGTAGCTGTGTTTTTTTAACTGAAAAATATACACAATGTACAAATGAAGGTCCTATTTCTAGAACCCAGAGAACCTACCAACTTCCTTTAAAACAAAATAATTTAAACACACAGGAGCATTTTCTTAAACTGTAGGGACTGACATGTTGCAAAATGAAATGTAAGCATAAAATAAGATATTAAAATAGACTGTAAGTTCAAGATGAATTTTGAATTAGATGGAATTGCCTATTGCAATATAAATTAGCAGGAGTAGCAAGATGCCAGCTATAATTTTCTTTTGAAGTTCAAAATATGTTTCTGATTATAAGAAACTATAATACACACTATGGTGTGTATATAATATATTGGCAGATTGGAAGTCACCTTTCCCTACTGAATAACAGGAGGTATTTCCAGAATTTAAATAAATATACGGTGGAAAGTACTGTGCCAAACAAAACAGTATCAAATATTCATATATACATCAAAGTGTATTAGTTTCTTATATACACAACATTCATGACCTTTTGCTATCCCTTTTGCAGGCAATTTCAAACAGAGGCTTTACATTTTCAGAAGGAGCTCAGAAATGTATTTTGTGTATTTTAATCTGTCACAGGAATGATAATCCTTTACCGTTAATTCCCTGTTTACCAAGTTGATGGTAGGAAAGTAATATTGCATTCATTGTGTTCGCTCATTCATGTGTAATATTGAATTTACTCTGTTTTCGTCTTTTTCTTCACAGCAAGCCATTGACAGTGAGGTAAAAGCAGAGGCCGTACCATCAGTCACAGTAAAGGTACTGTGCCTAACTCAAACAGTACCATTCAAATAGAGGTGGCAAATTTTAATAAACCTGTCACTTTCTGTGTGTTTCACTTAGATCATGAAAATGAGTAAAATTTGAAATGCAATATATGTGTAATTCTTCTCTGTAGTATGACAAGGTGTCATTCTAACAAGCCTTCTGCTGAAGGCAGAAAGTGACTGGAGTTTTATTTTTGATAGGCTTATTAAGAAGCAGACACAAAAACATTATTCAGATGGAATGAAATTGTTTTTGAAGGTATAAGAATAATTTTTCCAACACTTTTCAAAGGGAATAAATGTTTGGTTACTCGAAATGTGAAGTTTTTATCTTCAGCTGCCTTTTTAGTTGTCAATAAAGAAAAATAGACTTTCTTTTGTAAAAAGACTTTCATAGCTTTCGGTAGAGAAAAAAAATGCTAGGAAAATCTAATTTGAAAGTTAACATCATTGCAGTCCTCCTTGAGAGCTGCTGCCTGTAGTAGATTCTAAAGAAAGTATGTGTGTGTGTGTGTATGCATATGTGTGCAAGTGTAGTTTTTCCTCAGTATTGCCTAAAAAGGATCATGATTTTTATTTCTGAGTTTGAGAGCATCTTCTAGGAATATCAACAGAGCCTTATTTTTGAGAACCTTGCAAGTTCTCCCTCTGTCTTGAGTGAAAAGTTTGTAGGGTAACTGGACTATATATTGAACGAAATTCCCTTCCTCTATTGTGGTTTAGCTGTACTTGGTCCAATATCTTTCTCTGCATTTTTATATGCTAAAATGATACAGGATAAATGCTAATGCAGATAGTCTATGACAGTTCTGCTCACAGAAGTTCAGATGAATCGCGCTGGACTTTAAATCAGGCTGTTTGTGAATATAAGGGTACCTTGAAATATGTAATGTAAATTTAAATTACTTCCAGAAAGGTTTGAATTTATCAACTTTTAGTTTACAGTTGAGACAATATATTGCATAAGCAAGTTATTAAAGAAGAAAGTATTGTGTTTATCATTGCTAAATTCAATTTTGGAGAGCGGTTATGATTTCAGTATTGAGAACACGGGTAACTCCCATTGTTCTCCAGCATCTGCTCATTATTACTATTGTAAGGCCAATGGCAAACACTATTGAAAATGAGCATGGATGTGTTTATATGTTTGATAACCTTTCTAATGGCGAGACTTTATAATTCTCTATTCTGTTTTCTTGTTTATGCATCTTATACCTCTTAATGAAACAAAAATAGTAAATGTAGGAGTTATGCGTTCTGTTTTTTCCTGTGATAAGTCCATTTAATTGGTCTTCATATATCTCCATTCTAATTAACTGCAGTTGATGGAAAAGTCCTTTTAATTAAGTGATTCAACTCTTTAATATTTACAAAGTTATAAGCGTCCGTTCTTAGGAAAGTAAGAAATAATTGTATATTGTGGTTGCATGTTATGACTCCTGTCAGACTAATTTGAACTTAACCATTGAATTTGACAGGTTGAGAGCAATTTTGATAAATTTTAAAATTAAATATTTTCTTGAATTGCACAGCTGCAACCAATGTATAGGTATACCTTGCATGTTTTCTGCAACGTAGGGTAATATTGCTGATGAATATTATTTGTCCATTGTAGTGGTGGCTGTTGTACCCGAAAAATCTGCTGGCAATGCACTGTGCTCTAAAAAAAACTTCCTGAATTTGTGATGCTTATTTTTATACTAAAAACTTAAATTTTAAATTTAATTTTACAGCAAAGACAAGCCTGTCGGAAAAGTTTTAATGAAATTAAATACTGACAAAAGTTACTAGATATGAGTATACAGACCACATTCAGATGTCTGTCACCACTATACTTTCATTTTAGATCTGAGTTAAGGAAGGTCTTTTGATATCCATTGGTTTTGCAGAGAAATAACTGTCTATAATAGAAGCAACTAGTGACAACTCCAGGTTTATGGTTAGATCAGATCTCATAATCTAGAGTTGTAGTTATGCTGGGTATCCTGTATATTGAATTTTAGAATTAGTTTGCAGTAAAAAAACCAAATAGAACTTGACTCTGAAGTTATGCAGGAGACGACGCATTGCTCTTTGCAATTAAAGGAAATAATTCCTTTGGTTAGCCGCCTTTTTATTAGTTTTGGTTTTTTACTTTAATCACCTAAAAGAGGCAACATTTTAGTTTCATTTACATTAGAACAAATGCACGACACTTGTAAAATATTAACATTTTAATTAACACTTTTTAGCATTAGTTTGTCTTGGGTTAAAATTACAAAGAACATGAGAAATCCCCTCAGTTTTTTGGAGCCTTTCAAGTTACTGTGTTTCCAAAAGGAAAATACTGGTTTTGAAGTTGAAATTTGAAGTTCTTAAATATTGCTGAATTGCTCTTTGCAGGTTTTTCATATCGTTTTGCTAGTTATGTTTGTTTTCTGCTATACAGAGATTAATTTGTTGCTTCCTCTAAATACTTATGTATGTCACTTGATTTAGATAACAATACAGAGCAGAGTGACTGCCCAGAAACCAAACCTGGCAGCGTGTGTACAAGCTCCATTAGCAGTGACCTGTGACCAGTTCGTCTTTGATGATTTAGGTAAATTATTATAGTACCATTACAGCTATTGTATCATATTACTTTTTCTGAGTATGTTTGAAAGGTATAGTCCAGCCTCTATCGAGTGCATTGTTGCAGATATACTGCAGTTAAAGCAATTACAAATTTGCCTTGCCTGCACTCTGCAGCTTCTAGATAATGCTTGGTGGAGGAAAAGTAAGTAGAAAGGAATGCAGTTGCTTCCTTGATTACGGTATAATGCGTGGCAGGTGAGGAGAGGCAGGGTGGCAGCTGCATGATGGAGAGAAAAAAATCAGTTATTGTGTGGTACTTTTGCTGGGGCATTTTGTTTTGCTGGCAATTCTGTTTACGTAGAAATGGCACTGCTGAGATAAAACCAGAGACAGAGGTTTGTTTACCTGTGGACAGTCTAGTGTATGCTCCCAATTTAGCATCAACTATTTGGTGATTCTAGCCTTTTTCCAGCTCTGTTGATAAGACTGCAGGTGGGATTGCCTTGAAGACTAAGTGGAGCTGAAGAGCAGAGGTGTGTGTCCTGCTGCCTCAGTTGGGACTGTAGACCATTCCTGTTCTGAAGTGTGCAGTAATGGTCACTATTGAAACAGGGCTTTTATTGACCGCTGATCTCATCTGAAAGGATAGTTTGTATGTTTTTGCAACGTGTGACAGGAGCAAAGGGCTGATGGCTTTGTAAAATATTAAAATCACCATATAAAACTGCATTTGGTTTGATATTCTCTGTGTTCAGTGTCCTGAATTGTTTTATTGGTTATGCTTCAGCATAGTTCCAAGTTGGAGAGACTAGTTTGCCTTTTATTTGGATTTTAAATTATGGATTTTAAAAAAAGCATATCCAGTGGTTTGATAAAGGTGAACTCATGGAAACAACTATCATAATTTAGTAGAACATTTCCCAAAGTGCTAGAAAGTGTGTTGCTTTCATTTGGATGCTCTTATTGCTTGATTTAATTTTGGATTGTTTTTAGACCCAGATTCATCTGAAACCGTCGTCCTGTCTGTCTTTTTGAAGGGGAATTGTTCTCCATCAGAACTAGAAGGAAATTGTGTGGTTTCATATAATATACCAACAGGTAAGCTGCTGGAGATTTCAAATTAAACTGCCTTTTTTTGTCTTTTTCCTCACATGTCTTCCAAATGTTCTTTTGAAATATATTGAAGGCAGTACTAATTAAAGAAATAATGTGTATCAGAGTCTAGATTCCAATTTTAGTTAATATTTTATGTAGTGTCGTTATGTAATTTGTCTTATAGAGGTAAAATCATGTGCTTATAGCTTGGGAAACAGCTGTACAAGCTTTCCCACCCTGTCCTATCGGTTTGCCTCTGTTCTACTCTTTAAGGGTCCACATGTTAATTACATGTTTATAACTATTCAGCCTTCTGGGCTGCCAACAAATGTGACAGTAACTACCTTCCCACAGAGGAAGAGATTTGAATAAGCATCGGGAGGGATTATTCCTCACTTTCCTTTTCACAGTTGAACATATTCATTCTAAACAAATAAAGTAACCCACAGGAATAGAAACTAAGTTGTTCTGTTATATAATGCCCTAATGACCCTGGTGACAGAATATGTAAATTTACCCTGCTATCCATAACTGGAGACTGATTAGCTTAGTTTTCTACACACAGCCTTGTGACTGTGTCAGGCTACTGAGAAACTGTATTTAGGCAGGGCTTCTACGTTAAGTTAAATGCAGCATAAACAAGTTTAAGCTGTCTGTTCTTCACTTCTCACTGCTTGGCTTTGCTCCTGCACCTCCTCCCCTGTTGTGCTCACACAATCAACAGTTATTTCTCAGCCAGAGTTGATGATTTGGTTCACTGTGCAAACACAGAACTGTGCCAGCACAAAAAGAAGAGTGACATGGAGTAGACTGGCATCAAAGAAAAGCATGTGGAGTTAGGGCTTCTGCGAAGGGCGGTGGTCTTGAGTACCTTATCCTATGTATACACTTCTATTTAAGCATTTGGTTCACATCACTTCTCACTTGAAGCATTGTGTTTATGATGATAGTCTAGGCTGTGTGTGATGATTGAAATGTATATTTCTAGACAAAACTGAACATGTTTTTAAAGAACTTCATCTTACCCCCTTTAGACAAGGCTTGCAGGTATGTGCAGAGGGTGGAGAGAAAAGGATGCTCCTCCCTTTTTCTTGAGAGCTGGCATAAACAGCTTGTACAACTTCAGTCCCTCTGTGTTGTGACTCTGGCTGCTTATGCCTTGTGAATGAGCTGCTGTACCTTCATACGTGTCCAATCTAGCGATGTGCCTTTAGACAGGTTTTGTGGTACAACTGTATAGGTAGTAGACTTTTTGAGTATCTTGGATCCTCTGACTTTGAAAGCCTGCTTTTTGTTTTGCTGGTCTTGCTTCTGTGATTTTGCTTGTCAAGACCAGACTATCCACGGGTATTTCTCACTGGCAAATTAACGTATTTCTTTCAGGTGATACTTGTTACACTTATGCTTTTGTTTTAGGTATTAGGTTGGATTTTGCAAACCTTTTGGTTAGGGAAGTAAAGAAATCTTCTATCTTAAGTATGTTTGATTGTTATATATGCAGTTAAAAAAAATCCCCAGAGGACATAACATCTAACAGAATTAGGGAACTGCAGAAGAAATTTTAAAAACTTAGGTTTAATGGTAGAATTTGGAAGACTTCTAAATAAAGGAGCATAATTAAGATCTTGGTAAATTTTTGGATATTCATTTAAGTTATTAAGCTGGGATAATTCTATTCAGTTACATACAAATACTAGTGTTATTTGTACAAGGCAATCAAATCCTTAAGTGTAATATACTGGTAAACAAGAATTAAGTGCCTTTGTGGCTTCATTTTATCTGAATAGAGACTTTTTCCTCTTTTGTTTTTTAAGATACACTGATTTGGCCACAAATATGGGTATCTTGTGGGATTCAAACAGCTGAAGGTTAATGAGTCACTCAGTTGGATGGGATTGCACTGTTGATGAATGTGGTCTCCTGTCTGTTTTTTGGCTAGTATTATGTCTTTATGTATTTTCTACTTCACAAATGTGGCTTAAGTTCTTTAAAAACTCTTACTATATTTCCTTTTTATTTTTTATTTGACTGGCATCTTATGTATTCTTTCTTTTTTTTTCCTTTTGTCCCGTTGCTGGTTATACGGTAGAGCTCAATCCTGAAGGTGAGTGATGGAAAAAATGGGAATTTTGAATGGTTTCATGAGTGATAGCATATGCTGAATAAAGCAGATTTGGAAGGGAGCCGTTATTTTACCTATTATTTCTTTAAGTTCTTATTGATGCTATGAAGGTGTGAATATTTGAGAAAATTGTAAGTAAATGAGGCTTAGACATAAGATGACAATTACCCATGGGGAAAACAGAAAGTAGTAAAGACATTTCTTGGTGAAGTATGTTGCACTCTCTTGTATGTAACATAGGAATTTTGCAAAGTATTAAGTGCCTTCGGCATTGAGATTGGAAATGGAAAACACAATTGTATGTTCTTTACCATATTTTTAGCTATTTTTTTTTTCAAATTTCAGCAAGAGCTTAGGCAGCTAAATTATAGCTTTTTTGATGCAACTTAAAACAGCTAGTAAGGATTTGTAGCTAATGCTATGTTGTTTGGACTGAGTAGGTCTGAGAATGATGTCACTTAACATCTCTTCATTCCAATTACGAATGGAAACATCTTATTCAAGGCTAAAAGGCTGCTTTCCACCCAAGAATACCAGGAGTACAAAACTTAGCTGTGATTGTGGTAGACATGATACTTGCAAAAGATACAATTAAAAGACAAAACAGGACTGGAAACTTTTTTTTGGAAACTATTTGGGTTACTGTGAGGTGCATTGGACTAGTTAAATTCAGGGTCATCAGTACCAGAAAAAGCATAAATTCGCTGAATATTTAACATCCTAAACTAGAGATCTGAGCTTTACTGTTATTTATCATGTACATCAATGTTATGTTTCAAATATAATTAACATGAATGCATGAGTAATTTGGAAGTGAAATCATAATGACGATGCATGTAACCATTTTATTACTTTTACCAGGTAAATGCACAGTATGCCTTTAAATAGTAGTAATTTATGAGATGATGTTAAAAAACTTCTGTTGTGTTTCAGATGAGAAGAGAATCTGATTTTTTTTCACATTTTTTTTCTTTATTACAGTGCTAAAATTGTATATCGTGCAATGTGTCACAACTCTAGATGAAGTGAGATATATTACTAGACATAAGGATTGAGGACTGAGGAAGTTCTGGCTTCCACACTTTGCTACTGCTTTGTGTTTCATTGCTACCATTTAAAATTCTGAAATACTCTGAAAGCATTTCCCAGCATGAGTTTTTCACTGTAGTGATAATTTTTGTTGGAGCTTTTTAGTTTGGTTTTCTTATATATACTTGTTTTGGACTCAACAACTGGAAATCTCCCCAGTGTCCTCCTTTCCCGTCCCAAAGCCAGATTCTATTTGATTTAGTTTTGATTTGACTTTTTTCTGAATTATTGAAAAATTGTGTTTAAGATGAGGCAAACTGAGAGCGGACTATCTAGGAAAAGCTGACTTGAAACAAGAAGAAAACCATCTCGTTTTAAATATAAAAATATTTCAAAACCTTTTTGGCTAGTTTTGTCACTGATTTTTTCCTGTTGATAAGTCTCCATATCAAAGTTCAATAATAAGATGTTTTTTTTATGTTGAGATCAAGAAAAGATTTTAATTTTCCCATCAGATGATGAAGATACAGTTGAATGAATCATTCTGAAAGGTCACGGGCTTATTGGGAAGTATTTTTTTAGGAATTTTCCTTGGAACCCAGGGATATCCTGTTTTTGAGGATTTGTCTTAAGCTTTCTGCTCCTTTTACACTGATATTGTTTTTTACAAGCTGCTGCAGAATAGTTACTTGGAGGCATTATCAACCAGCCAAAAGAGCTAATGAATTGACAAACAGAGGCATGAATCTGAGCCGCTAGTACATTTTTCCCATGAGATGAGTCTTAGAAATAATTCTTCATTGCAAGAGATCCATGAAGCAGCAAACAAATAAAAATGTTAGCAAAAAGTATTGCTTGGATGACTAATAAATGCTTGAACTCTATTTTGATACTAACCTGCTAAGCTTACATGACTGATAATTCATGAGACTGATAGCTACACAGAGGTTTTCTGCCTCTATGTAATCCATGACAGTAACTGTAGTCTCTCTAAAAATCTAGTTTGTTAAATTCTGCTGAGATGAGTGTTGGGATTAATGTTTGAGATTCATGGGTTATTTGGGAGAGAATGAGTGATTGTTGCTATGACATTAATGCTATTCTCAATAAGATGAGTGTTGGTGCCTATAATGAAGTCTGTACCCAAACAAAACAAGGTTTCCCTGTCAGCTGCTTCATCAAAAAATCCTCCTCAAAACTCCCATAATCTGGCTGCCCAGAAGACCAAGAACTCCATATTCTGCAGTGACTAGCAATTTTACCTTTCACATAGAACATACCAGGCAATTTCTGACATGCCAGCAATTTTAAACAATGTTTATGTTTGAGGAAATTTTTGATAAATTCTGATGAAAGCGTTTCCTAAATGTTAGTGTTAAAACATTCTCTTTTCTCTTGCACTGTTCTGATAAAATTGCAGATGATATTAGACCCCAGTACCAAAGGCAGTAACTGGTTTGTTATACAGTTCTGGTTTATTATGATGCAATGAGTTGAAAGATAGAATTTAATATACCTTTGGGTAATAATCTCTATTAGATATATTTTTTTTCTAAGCTGCAGACCTCTGACAGATGATATAAAGGTTGCATAGACATTATTTAAGAGTATAAAAAAAAGAGTAAATATGTTCTTAAAAAGGATTTAGTTTGTGATATTCTTGATGAAAATGTACATGCTTTAATTTTGTGTTCAAAGCATCAAAAGTAATCACACAGTTGTTGTCTATGTTAAAGTAGAATTGTTTGTATAGAACGCTAAATAAAATGTTAATTTTCATTGCATATTAATTGGTATAAATACAGGTATGCAGTGGATTTGGCTTTCCCATTCAATTGAAAATGTTCACTTGAAAAGATAATTTAAAGTATTCAAATTTAAAGGTATTTTAGGTGAAAATTTAACAAAAATTGAGAATTTTACATAGGTTTTGTTTTAACACATTCCTTAATCACATTAAAAATATCTTGTTACACCTCTTAGAGGACAGCAGTATGAAGTATCTTGTATTCAAAATGTGGATATGAAAGATGAATCTGTGTTCTGTCATTTTAGGAATACCGAAAGTTGCACAGTGTAACTTCAGGCTGCCTTTGCGGCTAGTTTGCTCTCCAGCCCAACCTTCAAAAGCAGCAAACCACAAGATAACTATTGATACCAATAAACCTCCCGTCAGTTTTCTCACCATTTTTCCAGGTAGGTTTTAAAATTTGTCAATAACAGGAAATGTGTTAGGAACTCCAACAGGAATTGTTTATCCATGTGAGGTAATGAGGTGATTAACAAAGCTAACGTTAGAATGTTTAAACAGTATATTTTGAAAGAAATGATGACATAATATTTCAGTAATAATCCACCTGGGCTAGTATATCTGTCTCTGGTAAAACTGCAGATTTCTTTACCCACTGGACATGATATAGATCTAATTCTTATGTATCCAGAAAAACATTTTACATAAAATTGTATCAGTGGTGTTGTAATCTTCTGTAACCTGAAAACACGGGCATTCATTTAAAAAAAAGATAAGCAGGGTGAAGCAAAAATGGTAAATGTTATATGTAAGGGGTGCAGTTACTTTGGAGGAGGATTTATGGAGTTCTTGATATATTGGTCTGGAGCTGATCTTATTTAATAATTTCATTAGCCTTCATGGACCCAAAAGAAGACATGTACTTAGTGATATTTTCTGATGCGCAAACCTGAGCTACATTCTATATTCAGGAGAATATTAAAATGGTATGAAGGAGAAATTAGATGCCATTTAGGACTGGAAAAACGAGGAGGAAACTGAGTACTATAAAGTGTAATGTTATGAAAATATTATCTGCTGTGATTATGTGCTCATAATTTGGAAGAGAGAGAGGAGGTGGAAGTTACCACAGGAATACTCTGTGGTACAATATAGTACAATCATAAGCAAACAATTAAGAACTGAGGATGCATTAGACAAAATGTTTCCATGCAGGAAAACTAATATCATGTTACTATGCACTGGCACACTGAGTGCTGGTTGCTGATATTAAATAAAAATTAATTCAAACTCAAAAGTGTAGAAAAAGGCTGTGAACACTATCTAGGGATTTGAAGAGGAGAATTAAAAGAAAGTGACTCATTTAGCTTAATAAAACACAGGCAAAAAAAGGGAATACAGTTGCCTTCAGTAAATGTTTTGTGGCTGTATCATGGATCTAGACGATCGTATTAGCACAAGAAGAAATGAATAAACAGGGCTTATAAAGTGATTGTGAATAAATTCAGTCTGGCAGCGATTAAGTTTCTGAACTTCAGAGGACTAAGGTTCTGGAACAGTTTTCTGAGAACTGGATGGGCCAACAACTTTAATATGATATTTTTAAGGTGGAGCTGCACTTCTTTTTTTGAAAAGCTTGTAGAGTACATTTGTCTGAGAGCAGTGGAGTAGGCATGGTTGGGTTTTTTGGTAGCCTGATGTTTTTCACTTTGCGGGTATATATACCTTTTCTCTCAAATGATGAGCTGTGTAATACTTGAAACAGGGAAACTTTTTTTCAAAGGTCTGCACTTTAGGATTTTAATCATAGGCTTCCGTTATGGCTAAGTGATAATGCTTTCAAAATAGAGCATTGTATTTTATTTTTGACCTGGGGAAGCATTGTTGAAAATATAACACAAAGCATAGGCCTAATGTGTTCCAGAAGAAGGTATTAAAATCTTCTGATTTCTGTTCATCCCTTTTTTGGGGCGGGGAGGGAGGAGGAACCATGCTGTTTACAATGTGATCTGTGAAGGAACTTTGGATTTTTGGTGTACTCAATAAAAATTGTATCTCTTCTACTCCCTGTTTTGCCTTGTTTTTAGGGGAAGGTTGGAAGGAGAGGTGACATGGAATAGTTTTTAAAATATGGTACTCTAAAATTGGGCCTTTTAAGCTGGTATGATCCACTGCATGGAATGAAAAGGAAGGTGGGCATGCATGGACTTTGCAGAGTAGCTAGTTTTAGAAAGCTAGATGTTTGTTGTGCTCTGTACTGAAGGGTGGAAAGAGAGCGTGCTTAAACATTTTCATGGTAATTTCCACATAATTTTTGCATAAATATCTGAATTAAAGGTGAGCTTGCATCCAGTAAAAGGTGATTGATAGCCTTTGGGCTGTACACTAATCACAATTCTTTTTAGATGGTACAGACAGAACCTTTGAGAAATCTGCCTTTTGTTTCCAGGCTGGGGAAGAACAACAGTGTGCGTCTCAGTTTCCACCTGTGAATGAAGGGAGGGTTATACCAAACTACTACTGATGTTCTTTACTTATGAGCCCTAAGATGGGGAGCAGCCTCATCCAGAGTGCCTTTCCCAAATTGCGCATGCAAAATTTGATATGGTCCTGGCTATGGCTTGAGGTTTGTTGAATACCTGTGTCGGATTATAGAAAGCTGTACTCAACTCTCTCTTTCAGACTTTGTTGATCCGTCTGAGGATGACCAGGCAAATGTTCTGGGATTTCAGTTTTTAACTGGGTCAAAAACCACTCTTCTTGCTTCAAAAACATCACGTAAGTGCTATTTAGTATTAATGTAAAAGAGGCTTGATCATCAGTTAATGTATGTACAAAATGAGCATGCGGACCATACAAATAAGGATCACAACTGTGTGAGAATTCGCACAGGAGTTTCAAAGTGTTAACTGACTGTTTCTTATTCCCTCTCAGTATCTAGTTACTTTACTAGGGAAGACACAAAATTTTATAACAAAACCAAAAATCATACTGAAGATATAGTCCATCATGGTGACAGTTCTCTGAAAAAAATGGATTTTCTTCAAGTTTTTAGCAATGTTTTTATTCATTAATTAATATTGTTATTGTAATAATGGAAAAACAACTCTTTTCCTCAAAGGTATTTCAACATCTGTGTTTGGAAGTAGTCATCTACTGGAATTTTTGAATGGGACTAAAACCAGGTTTCTAACTCTCCACTGACTTTCAGTAATCCTTGACCTTAATGAGGCATCAGGCCATACTTAGTTGCTTCTCTACATCTAAGTAAATGCCTGTCTCTATCTTTAGATGCCTGTATGTCTTTGGAAGCGTAGGATTATGGATTCAATAGCCTTCCTATTATGCTTACAGAATGTAAGAACATGCATGTAGCTATGCTGTTACCTGGTCCAGTGCAGTTTATGAATTAAGTAGTCATGTTCCAACCACCTGTGTGTTTGTGCTCTTTAAAAAAAAAGATTGGTTCTCTTCATTTTGCCGAGTTTATGGTCTTGCCCTGTATGGGTGCACAACTTGCTTAGCTCTTTCTTGGCATGCGCGTTGGAACCAAATCAGTTCAATTGTGTTTAGTGTTTTCCTTGCCAGCAGAGGACAAAGTCTTCATTTAATACAGCAGACTAACAAATTGAAAAGCTAGAATACCTATTGCGCATTGCAGAGAGTTCAAATGGAACACTGTGTGAATTCTTAATGAAAACTGTTTTGAGTGAGAAATCTGAATCTAGTTTGTTGATGTGAAATTCTTTCAACACAAGAATAATCTGCCTCACTGTTTTCAAAAATTGGTATTCATGATGGGTTATATAAATACTGGTGGCGTCAGCTGTGAGCTATAAGACAATATTTAATACCTTTTCTAATGTAATCAAATGTGTTAAAAACAGAAACCATCTGGAGAGTAACTTTCATGGTACCAAGAATCACTTTACATTTCTAAGGCTCAAATCCCTTTGTATTGGTTTGCGTAGGCATTATTTGCATGTCTTTTTATTGTTAGTTTGTTTTTAATATTTGTTTAAATAGTAGATCTTAAACAGTTTAAACTAACTGGACATGCAATGATAGTTTCTGAAAACTAAAGAATGCAAAGGATTTATAAATAACTATTCTTTTCTGGATTACAATTTCAGTCTTTCATTTGGATGTAAGATAGTTGCATAGATGCTGTGTAAGGGAAAAACTTGTGTCTATGTAATGAATGTGTTTTAGCTTCTAGTGATGCTATAACTTTTAATTCCCCCACCCCAAACCATCAAGCTTTTCCTCTCAGGTTTGTTTATTCACTAGCTAGGAATGACACTTGCAGTCTTACTATAAACTTTCCCACACTGCTTTACTTGTGAAGTTCACTTTACAGAGGAGATTCAAAATGTCTGTTTCTCTCAGAGTGACTACTCATTTCTTGTGCCTGGGAATCCTTACTTTAGAAACCGAATGAGTTGTTGATGCCACCTTCCATGTTAGCAGCCTGTTTCCTGCATCCCCTTCATGGATTGGATTGGGTTGGTTACAGAATTTCTTAGGTGCTTTGCTTATTTGAAATGTTACCTAAGTAAAACTTTTTTTTTTAATATTTTAAAAGGTCTGATACTCAAGCATAATTCAGAATATTTTTATTAACAGAGACTATCCATAATACAAAAGCATTGTTTGCTAGAATTTCACGATATTAAAATGTATGTACTTGAGTGGACAGAACTTCTATGGAGCTAATGAATGCAGATGAAATTATGTATTATTTGGGAGATCCTTATTCTGCTATGTAATTTAACACTGGTTTTGTACTTTGTAAAAGCGCTTATGCAGCATTATCATTGCAGAAGTGTTCTTAAAAAAAAAAAATCTATGTGCAGATAAATAGTGACTAAAAGTAATGGGATTTCAGGAAAGTAAAAAAGTTTATTGGGACTGATCAATCCTTATTTCTATTTTTCCATGAAAGAAGTTAATCTTGTACAATGGAAGAAATATTTTTCCATATCCCTTATCAAATGGACCTTAAGTTCTCAATGGGGAGAACTGCATGTAGGAATGAAAGTCTCCAGGTTCAGTTGGGTTTCACTGCTGAAGCTGCAAATGTGAATGACTTCTGTTTTCACATTTGGTTTTAATTGTATTAGCAAATCCATTTTGAACAGTGTAGTAATTGAAGATATTACTTTAGCCTGTCAAGAGCACTGCTGCAAAGAAGCCCAGCCTGAAGTTCATTTTGACAGTTAATACATATTAAAAAGAAGCTTTCCCCATGTAGATTAAGGTTTTAATGTTGTTTTTTTTTTTTTTCTGAAATTTTTTAAAACTGTCTTTTAAAGTGTAAAGAAGGCTTGACTGCTAATTGTGGCTTGCTTCTTTTCTGCTGATGCGGGCTTCCTAGCTGTGAACTGAATCTTCTAGACTTCAGATAACCTACTGGCAAGACAACCATTCTTAATGGCGGTTGTGTTAGTTTGACAACCCGTTGCAGTGTTAAAAGCCTTTGTAAACTGTGTAATCTGTTGGTCCTCCTCAGTCTCCCGCTTTTCTGAAAATCTATTGTAACCGAGCTTATTTTAACAAAAATCTAAGAGGTTGGATTAACACTTGTTCTGTAACTAGTATTAAAGCACAGGATGAGCAGAAGCACGGATATTTCTTTAGTTTTTTCATTGTATTTCTGTTTAAAGTGTGTGTTTAGTACAACTAAAGATTCTCAGTTTCCTACAGTTTCTAAATCTAATTTGCCTTTCTTGAGAGCTGGAACATCATGTAAAGCAAATGACTGCAATGCTCTCTACTCAGGCCATGGTAAAATTACATTGTGTTTGTATTGACCAACAAACAATGTATGGAAACTAAATGTGCATTTTGGAGGAAATTAGTTTTATCCATTTTAAACCATTAATGTATTAGATATGTCAATTATAAATGGAATGACTGTTGATTTGGCCTGAAAACATCTGAGCTAATTTCCCTCAAGGAAAAATCACTTAAGGCAAAGTATGATGATACATCCAACTAAGTCCAGCCATTACATTCTGAGTGTTTAAAAAATGGATATTAGGTTGAATGTTATCTTTAGCAGATGGTGTTCTTTTCTTTAACAGGCATGTTTTTAAATAAAACTTGCTTCTTTCCTGTTACACTGTAAACAGAATTTGTCATTCTCTATTCAGTGAAATGCGTATCCTGGGAATGGTGCCAGTGGTACAGTCAAACAATCTTGAATTACTAATGTTGAGAAAATTTTAAATAAGTACATTCAAGATCTAAAGAATTCTAGTTAATTTGATTTACTGTGAACCTTGTTAACAAGGGCAAAAAAAGAACTAGTTTGTATCAAACCCCAGCAACTCTTTTTCCTCATAACTGCATTTCTGTCTATCCGTTTGGATAAGGTATTGGTAGATGAATAGGGAAAAGAAATAAGGAACTGTTGTTTGATAGTATTTATCTGAAAAGAAAATGAAAATTAAAATGCTGCTGTGATTTTCCACCGTGTTTTACTCTCAACATATAGTTAATTCTGATTTCCTGGTAACTGAAGAGAGGATTGTACAAATGTGGACCGGAAACAACAGAAACAAAATCTCATCCCACTAGCGTGGTAATTTGAAATTCACTAAAATTGATAAGTTAAATGAATTTGCTGGGACAGATAACACTGGCTAACAGGATTTGTTTTTTCACTTCAGTTTATATTACCACTTTTGCTTCTACACTAAGCGATTTTTACAAAGCCGTAGTGTGTAGATGGATAAAAATCTCCTACTAATTTTAGATGTATCTAGAGTGAAGCATCAAACCATCAACTAAATATTGCCTATGACTAGTTGGAGCAATACTTTTCCTACTAGAAGGTATCCTAGGAGGTAGAGATGTAATAAAAATTATATTGACTGTATTAACTAAGAACTCAATAACCATTTCCAAAAGACATTTAAGATTTTAGGTGGATTGGAGTTGGTTTGTTACCACTCTTATCAGATGCTTAGGATGCTGTGTTTCTGTCAATGTCCAAAGCAAATTGAGCCTGATTCTGCCTCCAACCCTAAGAAAAGCTCACTAAGGTTGCGTTATGGCAGGGAATTGCAGACACTGTTGTTACGATTTATAATCATCCAGTAATTCCCTTGTTTCCTTATTATGGTAGTGCTTCATACTTTTTTGTTCTTCATGGACAGGCTCATACTCTGAAGTAAGTAGTCCTGAAGCGAGAAATACTTTCATTTTCTACTACAAAATTACCTGTTAAAGTTAGGATAAAAGAGAGAGTATTTAGGACTGACATCAATAAAATGCAATTATTTCTTTAACACTTGTGACATGTGTCTCTTACAAAAATCTCATATAGACTTTGGATACAGTTAGCAAGTTAAATCTATGTGTTATCTAAACTATGTTGTATAGTGAATGTGTGTGGCTTAAATGTGTGTTTATTAGTTGTGTATTTGTTCTTGTTCTCAAAGAGCGATATAGGATCCAGAGTGATCAGTTAGAAGACCTTTGGCTGATAACAAAAGAGCTCACGCTTCGACTCGAGGAACATTTTAAGAAGCAAAACTGCAAAGATTTTGCATGTACCTTTTCTGGTTCAATACCCCTGCAAGAATATTTTGAACTAATCGATAGACATTTTGAGGTATGTTATGTAATATGTGAATCGTTAATGTTCTAGTTTAAAAATTGTTCGTATGTTAGTACTATGCTATCACAGGCATTCGGCTTTCAGAAAATAGTTGCGTCTAAGATAGTGCTGGAAAAATGTCGTCATTCGGTTTTTAACATATGGAGTATGCCTTGCCTCGCCTCTGAAACAATCCTTGTGATTTGCAGAGTGCAAGTAGCTGGTGTGCAGTCTGCAAATGGTACAAATTATAGTACTAGTATTTGCCCTTCTGCTCACTGCCTGTACAGAAGCCATGGGTTCTTCATTCACTAACGTGATGTTATTTGTAAAATTGTTTCTAAAATTTGTCCTTAGTTTCAGGCTATTTTACTCTTCTGTAATAATGAAGCCATGAGCATTTTTTTTTTCACTGAATCATCCTGGTAATTACATAAAAAGTCCTTTCACGTTTTAAAAAAAACTGACTGCCCTTGTAGGATTAGCATTGGAGTCTCAAGGAAGTTTACCAGACCAAATATAAAATAAATGTAATTACTTTTTCCTGTTCGGTCATGCAGATGACAATGAATAATCTCCAGTAGTTCAGCTAGCTTGTAGAAATAGCTAATAAAATAAAATATATGCACTCCTTCCACCTACTGCTTTTCCAGTAAAAAAAAAAGAGAATAGGTATTTGAAAATTTCTATTAAACTCATTAACGGGCAAAAGCAGCAACATATGTATGTAAGAGAAATACCATTGGATGTTCTTTTATGCTGCCAACTTTTCTGTGAGATGGAGCTATCACCACACAGAAAGATGGAAGTGGTAGTTGGGATTCTCTGGGATTTGTAAAGGAGTCAGCCTAGACCCAAGTCTGTCTCTCAAGCTCATGAGTTGTTATTCTGTTAGTCTTTCAATTAATTTGAAATTCAAAAAGTTTGGGTTTTTTAGTGACTGGTATTGTAGAAATACCTTAAACATAGGCTTCATTAATTTGTATCACAAGCTTAAATACATTGAAGTTTGAAAGATAGGTGTGATTGCTGCAATGCTAAGTTAGGATCTAATTATGTTGCAGTTGGCTATTTTGAAGTTTCTGAAATTTTACAATAATTATCTGATCTAAAAAGTATCAAATGATCTATCAAGGGGATCCTAATGCTTCCATTCCTCTAAGTTTCAACACACTCTTTTTTGGCAAGCTTGGGAGAATATTACCTGAGATGTCCCTTTTTTCCTCCTACTTCTAGAAAAGCTGCATAGTGTTTCTTTTTCTCGTAGCTTCTCTGAGCTCTCCTTCATAATTATGTACTGACAGAATGGTATGTTTGCATATTTTTAAATATAATCTGTTTCCTAAATTTAGGAAACTTAATTTTTCTGCTCATTTTTGGGCCCTTTAAACTGGATGTGTGTTGTAACACTCACATCTGGAAAGCTATGTGTCTTAATGTTTCTTTTGGTAACTTCTGCTAGTTACAGCATGTCAACTGTACAGAGGAGTCCCAGCTTTTTGAAAGACACACCTTTATTTATGGATTTTTGTGTTAGAGGCACGTACTGGAAAATGGTAAGGTGATTAAAAGATAAAAATAGATGAATTGTTATTGTCTGGGCTTTTGGTGTACAATGTTGTTCAAAGTTGAGTGAGCACTTCAAGAAAGTTTGTTGCTATAGCTGATCACTTCAGAAAAAGGCAGTCATTCAAACAGTACATAATATAGAACTTTTATCCATGATTCAGGGAATAACCATTTAATTTCTACTGCAATGAATATCAAGTCCAATATGCTGTGTCCATATGTCATAAATAGCACGCCAAACCAAGAAGAAGCCTTGAGGTCCTGGTGGTGAAATTTCACTCTTGTTATTAGGCTTCTTGATAAGATATTTATGCATTTTCACAGATTATTGTAGCTGTTGACAATTAGGTTTTATTTCAGTGACAAATGATAATTCTTGAAAATGTTAATAAGCCTCATGAGGAGTGTAAAATATGAAACTGGTATAAATTACATTGTCATATTTGAGTAATACACACTACTCTCCCAAAAATTTTACTGTCATTCTCATGTTTCATTTGGAATGTATATACATAACGCATATGACCCTTAACCTGAATTCTTAAAAACCCTTAAATTGCAGCTACGTTTGAATGCTGAAAAATTTCAGGAGCTGCTGTCTGAAAGGGCTGTACAGTTTCGAGCTATTGAGCGGCGATTGCTGACACGATTCAAAGACAAAACTCCTGCTCCTCTTCAACATCTGGACACCTTGCTAGAAGGAACATTCAGAGAGGTCAGTACAGTTTGATTATGAGCCTAACCTTTCTTTATGTTGTTGGTAAAACTTAGCTTAAAGCATATAAGCTATGCTTTCCTGGTTACGTTTACCATCCAAGAGACCAGGAAGCAGTAATTTGTTTAACCTAATATTCCCTGTAACTTTCCAGATGATTTGCAATAGTTTTATTTAATCTGCGACCACAGAATCTTTGCTCCTGGGTCACACCAGCTTGACAGCACATCATTCTTTCCTAACTGATGTTGATAGTGTAAATATTTTATAGTTCATGTGAAAGTATTTTATAGTTCATAGCTTGTGTAAATATTTTATGGTACACTGTAAACTGGTGGAATGGCTTGGCTGGTGTAATATTCACAACAAAATTGTCTGAGGCTGACCATGTCCTTCCTTACGGGGATTTTATGTTCTAATCATTTCAGAATGTGATAGCTGCAGAAGAACAATGTTTTTAAAAAAATCCATTCCTAAACCATCCCCATACTGGAAGTATACAAGGAATAAAGCATTTTTTCTTCCTGCCTCAACCCTGCATTGCGTTAGATTAACCCTTGTTTCATGATGTGTCCCCTTTGCTAAGAAGTTACTTTATGCGTTTTGTGCTTTTCTGTTGGAAGATCTGTTTTTACTTTCTAACATGCCTTGTTAGAGAAGCGCAGTCACAATTAGATTCCTTATCGGTAAGACTTACCTTTATGTGCTGTTGTATGTCACAACAATTAAAAAGCAAAGGTGTTAAGGAAAACTATTTTTCCTTACTGTTTGCTCTAAGAAAACATTTCTCTAAATTGGAGAAAACTGCCTTTTGATGTATGATTACACGTGAGTCAGATTCACCTTTATGTCAGTCTTTACTGTGAATGAGTTAACTATGAGATGCTCTAAGTTTGAAAGTGGGGGTTTTCTGGTTACTTTAAGAAATACTAGGTATTGTTGTGATAGATGGGTGATTCTTTCACGCTTTGAAATGGCATGACTAAATCAGCCCTAAAGATAAAACAAAAGTGAGTCTCTTGAGTCTGCTCTTGCTGTGTAGAACTGTTGCCTTTAAATTTAAAAGCAACTGGGTTGTGCTTGACCGTTTTTTTTATGCAGTTGAATTGAAAGATGAGTTCTGAGAACATGACAAAAATCAGGCAGTTGAAATAGATACATATTGCAGAAGCTTATTTTATAAGGTACTTTGAACCAAAATTAGATGGGTGCTTTTCTTAACAATTACCTTTGTAAGCTTTTTTAGTTAGAGCTAGTGTAGTTGAAAGGAGAGTGAGGAAAAAGATTTCTTTCCGGAGAAAAAATGGAACAAACATTTTGCCACATTTGTGAAAACTTTGTTTTAGGCAAGCTCACATGTTTCTTGGTAGGTTTCCTTTGTCATCTTCCTTTGTTGATGTGAATCCCCTTGCAACAAAGAAATGTTGTTATTATTAGTACAAACAAATGTGTAGTAAAGTAGTAATTACCCTAGAGACCCCACTGCTGCATATGTTGTTTTGAAAGTAAGATCTGTGGTAGGATTTTAATACTGCCTCTTTGCTATGTGGGAGAAATTAAATTGCATTTCCTATATTGGAAAAGACCTTGTTTTCTTTAATTCAATATAATCTGTCTTTATTTGAACAAGTATATCTAATGCATATAGTTGAAGTATTCAAAATATAGTACATATGTTTTCAGTAAAGGAATAATGAGGCCTGATAAATATGAACAGTATAAAGTCTCACTCCAAAAATTCCTTTAAGCGTGTAGCCTTTTTGACATTCAAATTAATATGTATTATTAAATATAAGTATTTTTGAGAATACTGCTTTTCAGAAGAATTGTTCAAACAAGTTGTCTCTCTTTTTCCTTTTGGAAAGTTGTCTGTTTCAAGTGCCATGGTTGTGTTTAGTAGTTTTCCTAATGCAGAATGCATTCAATGAAGAATGATGATCCGTACCCCATAGACTCTAGTGAAATGACTCTTACTTGCTGTATTCAACTCTGAATAAGTGATGTAGAAGTTCTAGGGGGGTTTTGGTAATAAAATAGATATAACAAATCCCACAATAAAATACTCTGTTAGAAAATAAATTTATTTTTATTCTTACCATTGTCTGAGAATCTCATCTCCTCTCTTATGTTAAGTATTTTTATAATGAGAAAAGAAAAAATTGCATTGTTTTATCCCCTTGTTTTTCACTAGAGCAATTGTTATGTACAAAGAGAGGTCTTGTTACTTTTTACATTGGGTTTTGCAGTCAGAACGGAAATGTATATGTTTTGGTTTTATAGTATATTCCAAACCTTTTCATCTAGAACAGAAAGGAGTTTCCAGTTAGTATAAGTGTGTGATCTTATTATTCTTTTGAACTCAGAATCTCTGGGGCTTGGGCTCTGTATGAATTACATTCTTAATATAGTAACTATTATAGGTTAGGATTTTTTTTTTAAATTGAATCTATAATGCTATAACCTATTCAAATCAATAGGGACATAAAGGTGCTGCTTCTTGCTTCCCTTATTTACTTGCACCAGAACAGTTATACAGCAGATAGATAATCTTTGTGTGAACAGCCTTTTTAATACAAATGGTGAATATTCAGCTCATGTAGTTTCATTGCCTAGATGTGATACGTGCCTAATTTAAGTGTGCTCTGTTCAGTTTCTTTGCCCATCTGCAAATTGTTATGAATTGCAAACTGATTTGAATTTTACAACTGAAGTGGATCGTAAAAGTTAATTTTCAGATTTTCAACTTCAAGTAAAAGTTGTGTTTGTGTGATACAGAAGTAGATGTACACGTTTGTCAAACCTATAGATGCCAAATCAGAAAAATTTAATCAAGCTACATCGGATTCTCTGTTAAAAAGCATTTCTATTTATGTACTAAATTTTTGTATTGGTCCTTGTACATTACCAACAAGGCAGGATGTATTTAGTGCTACAACAAAGTTAATAATGGCTTTATAATAAAGAAACCAGCCTATTATAAAGAAACTAGAAACTTTTAATCTTCACAATAACAGAGAAATGTGTAAGCAGGAATTGGTGTGCACAATGCTGAAAAGCTTGCTTTTGATTTTTATAGTCCTGTTTAATCTTTTGGTGTTCATCTTGGAAGGAAAAGAAAAGCTATTATATAAATAGTGGCCTTGTATGTTAGAAGAAGGAAATATTATTCTTGTGATGTTTAGGAATGATTTGTAGGAAGGTGCTATGAAAATAATAGAAAAATCAATTTGCAGTAGATGCTATTTGTATGCCTATTAATTAATTTCTTGATCTCTGGTTAAAAAAATTGCCAGTGCAATTGGACATGCTGCTAGCTCTTCTAAGAAAGGAATTTAATTAGACAAATTCAAAAGCAATTGATCAGTAGTTGTGATTGCATAGATGTTTTGTAGTTTAAAGGGCTTCTAATATGAAATGAGCTTGCAGCAAATTTTGTGGTAGCTGTTGTAAACAGCATGTACTTTGTGTAATGCTCACCTACTAGAGACATGTTATTGCTTGAAAGTGTAATTTAATGATCTTTAATCTCTTCAATGTGTTTTCTGTCATATTAAAGAAAAATCGTAGTTTGTCAGTAGCTGCAGGTGCTTGCCCTGGAATTATAATTTTCATGCATTGACTTTTGATGTACACAATTCGGGTTTCCAGGTACAACCTGGAATTAACAAGTGTCATAAAAATTGGATGGTTCCATTTCTTACTTCAACCCACATATATTTTATCCTAGAGAATCTAAGCAATGCTAGCTGTGTCTAGCTGTAAACTGTGTTTAACCACGTAACCATGTTTAGAAGACTGCTGCAGTTACATTCTTCTAGGGAAAGAGGAGGAAGGATGAATTTGAAACGTGGGGTGGAGTTCTCCTAGGGACTAACTGTTGCTTAACCAATTTTAAGCACTTAAAGCATGAATCTGAGATAAGATTGAACAGTTCAAGTTTACAAAAAAAATTTAGAGACAAAGCAGTCACTTCTGTTGTATTGTATGGGTAGACAGTAAATTATCCATGAGCACGCAATGTGCCCCTGTCGCCAAGAAGGCCAACAGAATTCTGGGCTGCATAGGGAAGTGTGGCCAGCAGGCCAAGGGAGGTCATTCTCCCCCTCTACTTTGCACTGGTGAGGCCGCAACTGGAGTACTGTGTCTAGTTCTAGGCTCCCCAGTTCAAGAGAGACAGGGAACTACTGGAGAGAGTCCAGCGTAGGGCAACCAAGATGAATGAGGGACTGGAGCACCTCCCTTATGAGGAAAGGCTGAGAGAGCTGGGACTCTTTAGCCTGGAGAAGAGAGGGCTGAGGGGAGACCTTATTAACATTTACAAGTATCTAAAGGGTGGGTTTAAGGAGGATGGAGCCAGACTCTTTTCCGTGGTGCCCAGTAACAGGACGAGGGGCAACAGGCACAAGTTAGAACATAGGAAGTTCCGTTCAAATACACGGAAAAACTTCTTTACAGTGAGGGTGACAGAGCACTGGAACAGGCTGCCCAGGGAGGTTGTGGAGTCCCCTTCTCTGGAGACTTTCAAGACTCTCCTGGATGCAGTCCTGAGTGATGTGCTCTAGGCAATCCTGCTCTAGCAGGGGAGTTGGACTAGATCATCTCGAGAGGTCCCTTCCAACTCTGAAATTCCATGATTCTGTATTACAATAAAAGGTAGCAAAATTAAGACCAAATCGTGAAGCAACAGATTTGTTGTATATCCTCACACTTTCATCATATGGAAGGAATAAGGAATTTCATCATAAGGAAGCATAGCTCCCTTCCTATTCTTTGACACCACTATTGCACGGTACCTCAGTTTTCCCCATGTTCTGAGGCTTCTTCATCCCCAGCCTGCAAAACTACTAACTTGCTTGTGCTCTCTAATACTGATATCTCAACTTTTATCCATGGCTCCAGCATCCCCCTGTCAATTGCTTATTTGTGCTTAAGCCAGTGCACTGGTGCTGTCTGGCAGTAGCCACTGAACCAGCCAAGATGAATGATGTCCCTTGTCTTAGTACAAATAGTGTGTCTCCCCTCCCGGTCTGCTGATTTAAAAAATATATAGAGGAGCTTAATGATTTCTGGATCTTCATGCCGCTGTAAAATTTTGTGTGGTCATTAGAAATCGCAGTTACTAGGAATGGACCAACAGAACAAGTCCGACATTAAATGGTCAGCACAGTTGCATACGGTGTCTATTTAGGCTTAGTAACTACATGTTCTACAACAGAGGGTCTTTGGTTTTGATTGGTGGTACATTTTATCTTTTCTTTCTTTGAGGTACTTTATAAATTTGAGAGCGTCTTGCCATTAGTAAGAGGACCAAACATGCTTTTCTAAACAGAACTGCTAGAACTAATTGATGCTGCAAGTTTGTTCCCTTTATTTTGCTCCTAATTGAGCTATTCTGTCATGGTCATCTTATTTATGTTATTACTGGATAACCTGTCTCACAGAAATACTTGTCTGTAAGCAGCAATGAAGTGGCTTTCAAAGTAACTTTCAGATTTTGCTCTGTAAACAGCTAGAAGTTGTCCAGTTCATTCTGCTCTCTTTAGTATATGTTTTGTATTTATCTTGGCTGGTCTTGGTCTTGCATCTTGTGAGTTCTGTGTATGATTTGCAGCTTGAAGAGATTCATGTGCACAGGAAGTTTTCACTTAAAAACTCTGCTTGAAACAAAAGGAAAAGTTTTCAAATAGTCTATCACATTTCAAGACGTGCTCATAGGTTACTGTTCACAAGGAATAGGAACAAACACATTTCCTACAGATTTTGTTCAGTGTAACCTCCCTCATCTGTTCTCCCTTCAGCATTCCTGTATTGTTTATCTTGTTCATGTAGCTAGCAGCACTGGAAAGTAAGCATAGCATTTCACCATCAGTCTGTTAGAAGTGGTCAACAAATACAATTGCTTCCAGGTAGAGATACCATGACTCCTCATTTAGAATAAAGAAGGCAGATCCATCAGGAGGATGCGTTTTAATTCTTTACATGGCAGTAAACTGTGTAGGAATTTGTGACTGAGAAAGCTTTATCTGCATGTAAGGAAGGGTAGCTGGTTTCCTTGAGGTCTGTGATCTGAGCTGTCCCTCACGTGTACAGCTCTGGATGTTAGCTGGGCGTCTTTAGCATTCAGGAGAGACTTGTGGAGAAACAGATGAATTTTGGGAAGGATTTGGAAGTCAAATGTCTCTAAATGAATGCACTGGTTCTTTTAATTAGTAATGTCACAGGACTTGCCCTTTTTCTTTCATATGACAGTGGATATTGTCAAATATCTAAATGTAAGGATATTTTTTCCTTCTTGTCTAACACTTTTGGTCAGTTTTCAGAACAGATCCTTAGCTGATTTAAACCACCATTATTCCAGAGTACCTGGTTTATAAGACATGGGGTTCTGGCCCAGTGTTTATTTTCAGAAATTTATGAACTTCATCACACAACTGTTTCTTTGTCGTAGCCCAATTTATACAGAAAGATGGACTATTGCATGTTTTTGAGATGGAATTCATAGCACAATTGCTTAAATTAATGACAGGTACTAAAACTTAGGACTGGCCCACAGTGTTATGCCACAGTACAGGATTGATATTTAGGTGTCCTTATGTTCGTTGTTTCTGGATAACTTTTCTTGCAACTGATTTGATTCTTTTGGAGCCCTTCAATCCCATGTTATTTTCAGAGTGACACTGAGTAGCCGTACTGCCTGACAGGATCTATTCTAGTCTTGAAAGTTGACATTTAAGTAATCAAATCTAAAGCTAACTTTGTAGCATTCTTTTTCTAAAAGAAAGAAAAAAATAATTTAGAGCAACACCTGATCAAAGCATGTAGGATCTAACTTGCAGCTTTGTTTAAGTTTACTCCAAAATACACACAAAAAGAACATTCAGCTTGTGTTAAAGTGTTAACTAAATGGTTTTTTTTTTTTTTTTTAGAAAAACATCCAAAAAGAGAAAGCTATGATACAATAAACTTTCAAAGTTAAATGTATGTAGAAAAAGCAAATCTTTTATATCCATGGACAAAATTTAGGAGGCCATGGGAAGTGCACTAAATATATATGTTTCTTGAGGTTTCAGCAGAATGTGTAATTAATCTGAATTTTGGACAGAACTTAAAGGAATTTATCTGGAATCCCTTTGAGCACATCTCACAGTTGTCTTGTTAAGTAAGGAATTTTCACCTTGGTGTTGCTGATCATGCATGTTATGTCTCTTTCATTGTGGTTTGTGATCAACCAAGAGTGTTAAAACTTGTCAAGCAGTATTTTAAGTGTTTAAAATACTGTGTTACAGTTTTTGTCCATTTTGTAATATTTGACACAATCAGACAAAATTAGTTTTGATTATCATGATTGAGATAACGAGTTGATTCTGAATTATATCTTCTGAATCATGTGATTTCCTCTCTCTAAATTTTTTTTACTTCCCATGAAAATCAATATTCCACTTAACAGTTGACAAATATCTAAATGTAAGGATATCTTTTCCTTCTTGTCTAACACTTTTGGTCAGTTTTCAGAAGAGATCCTTAGCTGATTTAAACCACCATTATTCCAGAGTGCCTGGTTTATAAGACATGGGGTTCTGGCCCAGTGTTTAAGGACTTGCTTTTATGCCTGGGGACATTGTAATGCATCTCCTTCTCCTGCATTCAATACCAGCTAGATGTGGTGCCATCTGGAAGCTTTGCACCTGTGTCAAAGTTGAACAACAAAAAAAATACTAACACCTTTTTTGTAGCATTGTACTAATGTACTGTGTGTGGCTCCCAGACGGAGACGGTTCACGATCTCCTGTCTCTTAGCTCGTGTGGAACAATTCTGTGTCTGCACCCTTCTCTGCAGATCTGGTCTAACTGTTTGCTGTGCTGTTGGGTGCTGAGACAAGCAGAATTGCAGGTGCTCTCTGTCTTTCGGTCTCTAGGTAGGTGCTCTAGGTTTGATCTCGTATCTTCTATCTCTCTTGCTCAGAGTTTGCTGGAGTCCAGTTAACTCAAACTGGTTACAGCTCTTCCAGCTTTGTCTAGATCCTGATACAGATTTTCCCCACTACTGATGGTATGTGTATTTGACACTTAGAGTAAATTATAATTAAATTCTGTGAAGGAATATTTAAATGTGCAAGTGCGTTTTGTTGTTAGCATGAAAAATACAGCTGTGTGGAAAATAGAGCCACCATAATTGGAAGTTTCAAACTTATTTTCTTCTCTTCAGCAAGAGATTTGGATCCCGTTGCTGCCTTTTGAAAGGAAGCGCAGTCTCCCCTCTTTGCCTCTATTTGTTTGTTTCCCATTTTTCTCTGCTCTCAGAAGAAGATTTTCCCAGCTATCAGATGATTTTTGGGTCTGTTATTTCTGCGACTTGGTTGCAGACTCACATGGTTGAACTGACTTCCCTATAGTAATTTTTTTGTTTGTTTTAGGGAACTGGAAATACTCTAGGCTCGTAATCCTTGGTGGTTTCAGGCTGTTAGATGGGGTAACTTCTTTTGATATTTCCAAAATTACTTCAGCAGAAGGATGAAGAGTATATTGAAGGCAAATGCCTTTGCCCGTCTTAGATGTAGGTAATTTTTAGGTGGTAGTACAAAAGGATATATGTTAGTGTGCATGTATGTGTTCATATATATGTGTACATACACATAATTCCTCATGTCTTCATTTTAATCTTCAGAATTGTTCCTGAATGTCTTTCAGAATTGTGTATCTTAAAAGTCAGAATTTCACTTCCATGATAGTTGATACCAACAGGTCTAGCACCTAATATACTAAAGAAGAAAACATCTTCCCATTTCTTTCCTTACCTCATGTCTATCTATTGATTTAGGAAGCTAGGCTCTTAACTGTGTAATCTACTACATAAATGTAATACCAAATAAGTATGGGCATTACAATTTTTTAAATAAACATAATTTTTTAATCTTTTGAAAGCGTAAGTACTGTTCCTTGTGTTATTTTGACACTTGCAATGCGTGGAGCACTTCGATCGTTGGTGGCTTGTGGTCAGTGGCAAATAAAACTCATTATGTTCTATTCACTAAAACACATGGAATGTCATTAAAGGTCCATTAACTCTTTGTTCAAGCCCCTTAACTCCTTTCAGTGCTTATTAATCGGTTGATAAAAATCTCAAAAGTGATCATTAATGACTGAGTATTCTCTCTAGTTGCACTTCTGACGCACAGGAACTCGACATTTTGGGAATGATTCATTACTTGATTAGTAAGGACTTTTACCTCAAAGCAAAACCATTAGAGTTCATCATGCATGACTCAAAGGCTATATATCACACCCGCTCCTGTAATAGTCATTTTCCCCAGATAATGTCAGTGAGAACTACACCCATAGTATAAATTAGCTCTTTTTGGCTTGAATAAATATGCTGTTCTTTGGAGGAGTTATATTTAACTTCTCTTGTTTTATTGCTGTTCCTGCTAAATGTAGTTTATTCATAGCCACTAGAAGTAGCTTATTGGCTATTACATATAATTAAAATTCTCTATTTTACTGGTGTTCAAATAGTGTTATGTTTCTGTTTCCCTAAGACTTATTTAGCTTTAACAGTGGAATACTCACAATGTCATCAAAGCCCCTTTTTATTAGAAGATGTATTCCAAAAATGTCTGAAAGCAGTTAGCTGTGTTTGAGAAGCATATATTAGGATTGCTGGCACAACTCTTCTGTATTTTGGTCCGTGGTAGCAATTACTTGCTCCCGTCTAGGACAGTCTTCACTTCAGGTCAGCCAGTTTGTGAGACAAATAGGTAAAATTGCTCATACCTTCAGTAAGGTTTTTTTTTTTTAAGGGAGTTAGATGCATGTAAAAGCTGGAAGCAGTACAAGCATCACAAGAGAAAGAGGTTAGAAGTGAAATGTCCTTCTGTGTGTGGATATGGCACGAAGCGCCTCAGCTGGTGTCTGCTGGACTGCACTCAGTCTGGTCCGTCACATTTTCCACAAGGAAGGGTTTCAGCTACACTGTGCTGTGTCAGAGAGCCCTATCTACTGAATTACTCCTCTTAAACCTGTGAATAGCCAGGTTTGAACTCCCACTGCTCCATTCAAATCATTAAAGGACCGTAGGTGTGATTTTATTTAATTTATTTTTCCCCCACCCCACCCTGGGTGCCATTCCTACTTCAGAGCTGTTACAACAACGGGACCTATCAGAGGATTCCCCAAACTTTGATTCAGTCCTCAGCGGTGTGGGCAGGTTGTACCCTCTAGTGTATAAAGGCAATAGCAGGAAGTGTTTTATGTCACTTCTTGTGACATAAATGTTCTCTGGCACTTCTTGTGACATTTGTTTCATTGGCTAATGCCTGTTTGAAGGGGAAAAATTAATTTTCCTGTGTAGGGGTAGACCTTGTATCCTCAGCCCAACATGAGCTCACCAGATCATATATGAGTGATTTCTGTAGGGACTAAAAGAAACTGTGTGCATTTGAATGAGTGAAAATGTAACTGGTTGACTACAATTCCTCCAAGAAAGGAATGCTGATAAGTCTTATTTATTTGAAAGAAATGTCATATCTGAAATATCAGATACCTGCGCTAAAGCTTAAATCGCTGACAGGCTCTTTCACTGGGAGAAATGTACTCCATAGGCAAGAGAGGAAGTGCTATGCAGTAGAGTAATCAAAACTTGAGTAAAAATGTGATACCATCTTCATAGAAGGATGGAAAGCACTATTATTTCATGCTCCCTAGAAAGTTTTCTGTATCAGCCCTGTAATTATGCAGTGTAAAAGCATTTGAGGCATAAAAGCTATACAACTGAGAACAGCTAGCGAGTGTATGTGGTGGAAGACACAATGGTTACTTTGCAAGTTTGGATATACATGATCTTTATGAAATTGGTTGTTTTAGTTGAGTGGTCCAGATGTGATGAATCGAGTGAATATTAAATTATTATCATTTTGGTTAATTTCTGCATGCAGTACTAAGAATATTTTTGTGGCTTCTGATGTAATTTTAGTAGTTCACTTTTGGGTGGCTACTGTACTTGTTTTACCAGTGTGTACATGGGTGCTGTGCCTTCAGGTAGCTGAAATAACATTGAACTAGGTCATTTTCTGATGTAAGCTCACAATAAGTGATAGCAATTTATTTGATGTACAACAGATCATAATTTTGCATCGTGGTTGGATGACAAGTATATGTTGGTTTCAAATTCACACTAAGTATTTCAGAGACTTTGATACTTGGATTCAGTGAAATGCTTGGATTTGTGTTGACTCTTATGTTCATTATACCAACAACTAAATAATAAGGGGGAGAGCTACAGAAGTAATGTAATTTAGTAGAATTTTATGCCAAACAAAACAAAAAGACTTCTCTCCCAAAAAAAACCAAAACACCTGTGACATAAATATGTGAGGGCCAAATTTACTAAATTATTTACTCATCTTGCAGGTCGTCTTGGTGTGAGTTGGGTATTGAAGTGAATTTAGTTTTGCATCTTTACTGTATACTCAGCAGCACCAAGCTATTTTGTCTGCTAACTTAATCTAAAATCATTTTGAATCCGTCTCTACAACTACTTATTTCCATTAACATATAGAGAATGAACATCTAAATCACTGTTCTGTTGATCTTGAGTACTCTTACAGGTGTGACATTTAATTTAGTCACTGATGATGGCTGGCCCAAAATTACTTGTATAGGCCTTTGGTCTACCCTATAGACCAACGTCAGAGATGGGAATAGACTTCAGGTCATCAGTCCCCTGCTCTGCCTAGTACATCTAATACTGCTAAAGTATTCATTGCACAATCCTGATCAGCTGAGTTAGGATTCTGCTTAGTATTTCTTACCAGAGGCTTGTTATTTCTTACCATAGTAGTGGGCTATAGATTCCTGAAGAAAAAAATATTTCAAAAATAATGTAGACACTTTATTAAAAAAAACATAATCTGTTTCTTTGTGTGTATGTTCCTTGCAGTCAGGTCGGAGCTGCTGCTCTAGCCACTACCTCTCTGAGGAAAAATGTAACTTGTGTGGTCATTCTCCCAATTTAGATCTTTTTAATAAAAGGTACGGTTTATGTTGGAGCTAAACTGTTGGTTAAATCTGTAAACTGACAAAAACAAAAGGGAAGAAAACTTTCTCCTCTGTTTCTTCTTGCCAGTTGGCATCTCAACAGGACTATTTCATGTTTCAGTTGTGCTTAACTACTAACTTCCACACGGTAGGTATTTCTACATTGTGAAGCCTTTAATTATTCTGTTGTGGATAGTTTAAACCAGTATGAAAAGGAAAAAGATGGTTAATGCAGGAAAAGTTGGTGTAATGAACTGGGGGGGTCAGAAGTCAGGAAGAAAGAAGACAGTAATGATGAGCGTCGTAACTACAGAGATACTATTTTAAGGGTTTTATTAAAGAGAATATTCTGCCTGTTCGTCTTGCCTTCAGTTCTTTGACAAAGTTTTGTGGCTGCCAATTTCTTGTTTTAATATTGGTGATTTGTTATAGATACAGACTTGGTAATATTTCAACATCTTAAAATTGTGTGTCTGTTTGAGTCCCTTGTTGGATGGACAACCAGAATGCTGAAATGTTGAGGTGTCAGGTTTTACCATAACAGCTGTAATCCTTACTTTTCCAAAAACCCTTTTGGTCAACCTAGAAAACATTATGTATGGGTGCTGAAGACTACTTGCCAGGCTAAATTCTTGTACGTGGGAAGGAGGAGTGAAGAAAAAGACATTATATATCACAGGAACTGGATTTTTTAAATGGTATTTTTAAAGGAATTGTTCCATTTCCTTTTAGGAAATTTGAAAGTATTTGGTATGGATAACATAATTTGTATCTTGTTCATTGTTTATACTCTTACGGCCAATCTACTTAGAAAAAGCAACACCTATTAAAAGCCTTTGAATTCAGAGTCTTTCATGTTACAATGTGTCTATTTACTGCTGTCAGTAGGCCCGTAATATATTTAACTTGAAGAGGTTAACAAGCATACCTTGGAGTGTTACTTTTATTTTCTGTTCTGTGACACTTAGCAAAATCCCATTATACAATTGAGTGGTATTATAATGTTAAAATGTTAATTTGTTCTGCATTCCACTAAAATTGGATTTTTTTTCTTGTGCATTGGCCCATGCGTTTTGTATAAAACCTATAATTTAAACACTACACCGTAGAAATGCCCTAAATTAGTAACCTTTTGCCTTTGCTACCTTAATTACATCTCATTATTTAGTACTTAAAGAGCAACCTCTAGCTATTGGTTAAATATTTGCTAGCTAATTAGGTTTGTCATGTTAAAGAAAACAGTAGCCCTTGCCTCTGTTCTAATTTGAATGGGGTTTCAGAGTTTTCAGAAAATTCCATGCTTTGCTGGAGGAAAAGTAAACTTTTTGCATTTTCCTTATTTCTTCATTTCTCCTTAACGAGCATTTCATTGTGCGTTAGCTGTCTGTTACATTCCAATAGGCAATTGAAAGTCTGTCTTAAAATAAGTATTTTCAAAAAGACTGTTGTTTTTCAATATGTTCTATGTCCTCTAGCTACATTTATTCCTTTTAGCTTTTTATGAGCATCTGATACACTCAATTTCTTTTCTCTTTTTATTGTGGAAACAAATATGAAATGGATTACTTGTTGCTACTAATAGCTATCTTTCAGATTTTTACCTCCTTTTGGGAACAAATCTGTGTTGTTTTATCAGAATCACAAGGAATGTGATTAAAATAACTGTTGAATTATCTTCTCTGAAAAATTTAAGGATCAATTCTCTTGTTTGTCATCTTTTAATTGTATGCAGAAATTATAAGCTGCAGAAGTCATGAACAGCTTGCAGGTTGACTTAATCTTCAGTATTTTATTCACATTACTGGATTGAATTTTTGCATTTTATTTTGCTTTGTCTTTTGCTATTTTTTCCTTTGTATAAAAGCATGTGAAGAGTTGGTAGTTTATCATTGCAACTAGTTAGAACTCCATGATGTTAAATTCCCTGTCATATGCAAAGATATCCTGTTTCATTTTCTCTTTTACTTTTTTTTTTTCTGAGATCCACAGTAGGGGAAGCATGTCTACAACAGATTTGTCTTTCTGACTTGATTGCTACCCAGTACTTAACTACTGTTCTCTTTATTCAGTTCTTAAATTGTTGCCTCCACTGTCCATTTGCTTTTGGAAGCCCAGTGTCTCCAAAAAGTTTCTTCACGCATTCTTCCCATATGTTTAGTTACATTACAGGCTAAAAATTGCAGACTGGCATGGTTACAGTTGGAAGTATAATTTTCCATTTATGTTTATTATTGTGATATCACTGACCATTAATTTTTAACAAAGGCACCTAAGGCAAATGGAGAAAAACACATTGAAACAAGTCTTCATCTTGCTCATGTGTTTTTTGTTCTGTGGGAAACCCATATATGGAACAGAGAAACATTTGGCCTCTAGTGTATGATTTTTTTTCTGTGAAAACCAGTTTTAATTTCTGAGATGTATTTTGTTAAACTTTTTTGAAGGTAGTGGTGGGGGGAATACCAGCAGTGCAGTTACAGAGAAACCGGTTGGCCTGTCCAATTTTAGTCTAAGTACTTCAACCTTTGAAGTAGACAGTTTCTCTGAAAACTTCATGTATTGTTTCCTCTGTAACTGTTTATACATTCTATATCTGTAAGCTCTGAAACCATTACTTCACTATTCATGTGAGGATTTGAGTGATTTGTTGATTATTGACTGTATTTATTCTTGGTTTTGAATTCAGCAACACAATCTGTAGAGGCAATGACTGTCTAAGAGACCCTGTTGTTCTTTGCAAAAAAAAAAATAAATAAAAAATTCTTTGGAAACCTTTCCCTGAGAAGAATTTTTGAGATTTATGTGGATTACAAAGCATTTAGAAGGGTCATTCCTTAATTTTCTTTCTAAGCAAAAATGCCAAGACGCAATTTTAGCAGGTATTAGTAAAAATTGAAAAGTATGCTTTGTCTTCTGGGACTGAGGCCAACATTTGTATTTGCAACTCCCAAGACAGGTCTAAGGGTGAAAGCTTTTCCTCATTGCCCTTGGAAGACTGCTAGAACAAGCTTGTGACATTTCTATTCTGTTGCCTCTGTGTTATTTACTTCTGCTTCAAATTCTTTTCTTTTTTTTTTTTTTTCAAGTTTATGATCAATGCAAAGGAGTTTACTGTCAAGGGGTGGGAGGAAAGAAAAGAGTCATAAACCTTTGTTTTGATCACAGGTGCATTTTTCTAGTAGGAGGTCACATTTAATTTGTGTAGCGTGTTTGGGTGATTCTGGAGCAGATCCTCAGCCAGAATGAATTATCGTGGGAGTTAAGCGCTCTGACTGTTAACACAAGCTGAGGTCTGTTCTCTAGCCCAGGTAAGTTTCTTAATTTTTTTAATGAAAAAAATGGGACTGTAAATTTTAATTTCATAGAATGTCCATAAATTGTAGTAATTGTTTGGAAGAGATTCAAAGGCTTGTCTAATTTTCTATGAATGTTATAATAATCTATGTTGTCTCTATCAGGGGTCAAAGGGAGGGGGTTAGGTTTCTGTTGCATATGTTGCTTTTTTAAAATAGCATGTTTATCAGGTGAACGATAGTTAAAATGATGTATGCAAGTCCGGACTTTTCCAATCTGTATTTCAAGAGGCTTTTCAGTGCCGTATTTGAGGCACTTAATTTGTTGTAGTGTTATTCTGAGCAGTAGGGAGCCCTCTTCAATCCTTTCTGTCTAGGACTGTTGTAGGTGCTCAATCTCGTAAAATAGGTCACTTTATTAGGTCAACTAAATATGGATTTAAATGTCTAAATTCTGTTTTGAAAAATATGTGTGCTTCAAAAGAGAACATTTTTACGAGAAATAAGTTCCCTGAATTTTTCCCTCTCTTTTGCTAACTTTTTGCATTGCACGCGGAACAATGTTGCTTTCAGTTGAAAAATGGATTGTTCCAGCAGAGTGCAGCAAAAGACAAATATTGTAAATATGTTTAGCTTTCCTGTCAAGAGTTGGTACATTGTAAAAAAGGAAGAACTTAGATAAAGAGCTCACAATTCCTAATGTACCAAATAAATTATGGAGGAACTGTATAAGATTGTGGTTTAGTTAAGTTCTTTTTGCAGGTTTTTCCTTCTGCAACTCTAAGACATCGTTAGAATTTACTAGGAAAATAATCATTAAAGAAGTGTTAATATATAGTGAATAAGTAAAGTCTAAGATCTCTCAAACATTCCTGGTAAATAGATGCAGAACTTTGAGTTGTAGGTAGCTAAATGCTACTGCTTAGTAATTTATCTGACACTGGTCTGCAAGCTGGTGGAATAGTTGAGATTACAATTCAGAATTTTTCCCTTCTTCCCCATATTTAAGCTATTACTCCCCTGTCTTTTATAATTTTAGTTACTAACAATTTGGGTGGTTTTTTTTCCCCTGCTGGATTGCTTAGAAGTTAACAAGCCTTATTTTTTTGGCCTTTGTTTCACCATAACATTCAAAAATTTTCTTTAGCCTTTTGAAGCCTTGTTTTAAATGGCACCATTAAAAAAAGATGATATAGTTACCTTAACCCCCCCCAAATGTAAATAAGAGTAGTGTGTAAATACTGGTTTCTGGATAATATACAAAATTTGCGTCAGTCTTCTAGTTTAATCTTGGGGAAAATTCCCAGTGATGCAAAAGGATTCTTACATGTTCCTTATATGTCTGTATGTTTAAACTCACTTTCATATAGGCATAGCTTTGCTGGATATTAGCAAGGTAAAAGAATAGTGAAGAGACCACCTAGAGTATAGGTTTTTTTTATAACACTAAAGCCAGTAGTAGTTTTCAGAAGCTGAAAAGTGGAAATTCAGTCTTAAAACATGTTAATGAGTATAAGAAAGAGCTACATATTTATCTAAGAAAAAAGTTAATATATGTATATTCAGAGACTGAAAATTAAAAAGGACATGTAAAGTATTTCTTAAGAGATCTCAAAAGAATGTAGTTTTCCTTAACCCATCTGTTAAAATTTATATAATTTGAATCAAGCCATACATTTTTACTAATACTTCTAGTGTTGTTCCCATATCAGAATTGGGATTTAGAGCCCTGAGCAGGCATATGCTTTCACTGTTTGGGCTGCAGCCTGATCCTCTGGTCCTCCTGATCCTGGGTTTCAAAATGCCTTCCACTGCCAAAGTTGGAGTGGGAAATGTTCCCAGCCAAGTTCATTCTCAGCTCATTAATCAACATGAACAGGTCAAATGAGAGACTGAGGATGAGGGAGTCTGGGATCCCCATCCAGTCATTCATGGGCACTGGAGACCCATCATTCCAACAGCATGTCCTTCATTGGGTCCCTTTCTCCTCTTGGCATGAGTGGCCCTTCCTTGATACCTTTGCCCAGTAGAAGCGTGGGGTAGTGCTTGTTGCAGTAGTCTCTTTCTCCTCCTCCTCCTCCTCACTGGTCAGATAGGGACAGTTCCCCAGGGCACAGTGAGAGAAGTAACCTATGGAGAAGCTAGTGTTGCCATGCTGAAGGGGTAGGGATGTTTGTTTGGAGAGAAATCAGAGCAGGCTTTTAGGCTGCTATCCCAGCATTGCAGTCTACTGCAACCAGCAGTCCCCCAATGTTCCCACCGTCCTCTATCTCTAGCAGCTAGTGGTAACAGCCTCTGATATATGCTGAAAGATTTTCTGCTACTGTGACCTTGAATCCCTCAGAGGGCAGTAAAAAAAAGTTTCTCTTTAAGTTGAAAATGCCTGGGTTTGTTTCTGATCAGGATCTTTAATGCAGTATGAACTAACACGAAATTTCTGGGGGACCTATAGAGTCCAGTTAGGCTCAAGACAACCAGTGTATTGGATGCTGTGCAAGTGCAGAATGAAGTTTTTCTCTTTTGCTGAAGATCTTGCCATTTCAATACACCAAATTCTAACCAAGTTTTGAGTTTAACAAATCTAACATCCTTGGGTAAGGATGAAGGTCAGAGTGATAAGAACATGGAGGTATTTAGAAAAGCCATTACACAATAAGATGATTCTGGGTTCATTTTTTGGCTTTTCTAATACTGTTTTTCTTTTAATTTTTTGGATCTGTCTCAGTCTGTAGTCTGACGGGAATTAGTTACTAACCTTTCCCATACTAAAAAATCTTAACAGAGCAGGAACGGTGTGAAGCTCATTTAGGGTGCTTTTTGTTGTTTGGTTTTTTTTTTTTTTTTCCCCTCAGCTTTGTAAAGACTTTATTTACAAGAAGACAAAGGGGAATACATTTAAGAGTCAGTCACTAATGAGAAAATGTAATTGTTGGAATGGTCATTATTCTTGTGAAAGCGATGCTTAATTTTACAGAGCACGTTGTTAGTCTTGGTAAGCTAAAGAAACAATGTTCAAATACAGGCTACAGGGATCATGAAAAAAAGTTTAAAATTCTCTACAAATAGTGTGGGACATGTGGCAATGACTAATTTTAGAGCTGCCCTACAGTATTTATTATCTTAACATTTTTTTTTGTGATAGCACAGTGTGGCCACATTCAAGTTGGAACCCTTCTCTGCAGACAGTCCAAACTTAAAATACCAATCATTGCCTCAGATATTGTACAATCTAATACAGTATTTCTCTGTTGTTTTTTAACGTAATGGGTACCTTCGCACTGATTGATTTTTATTCTTATTTATTTACCTTTAACTTTCCTTTGTTGTTTGGAAGTTGGAAATGAGGAAAGATAGAAAATAAAGTACTTAGAATTTAGAGAAACATCATCTCATTGTTTTACAGAAGCATTGCTTCAATGCTATAAAACCGGATATTTTAAATTGGCACCGACAGCAGTCAGGAGCCAGCCTCTGACTTTGCCATCTGGCAGGCCCAGCTGTATACCTGCCTGCTGAGTGGGATTTCTGTGTATGTGGTTTTTATTTGTATTTTTAGTTGCTGGTTGCTTCATGAATTCTGCTAGGAAAACCACCAGTAGATGTGAAATCACAATTTGAAAAACATGCAGAGTTTACAGAGATAGAGCTGTCATTGCAAAGATTTAATAGTGATAATAAATGAACCCGAAGATAGTCATAAAAGCCCTTTGGATTGAGGAGACTTTGGGGTGATAAATATGCCTTGATAATTATCACGGTGGGAGTCAGTAGGTTGGTCCTGAAATGAATATATGAAGAAGTTACCAGTCTTTGAGAGCCTATTTGTGTAAGTAATAGAACAGAGGTTTCAAAAATTCAGCAAGTGGGAAGAGTGTTAAGATAGTGGCTACAAAGAGCATGCTCACTGTTGGAGTTTTTTCTGAGATGAGGAAAAGAAAAGGTGGAGTGATAGGCTCAAGAGAATATGATGTGTCTATGTTTTTTTGATTCACTGGTGATACAAACTGTATGCCCCTGGACTGACTATAGCACGTGAATGACACGCAGAGAAACAGGAGAGATTCAGGGCCCTGAAATACAGGGCTGTCTTTGTTATGATGATACCAGACCCTTTGCAGCCTTCGTTTTTACTTTTCTGGGCACTGCAAATAGCAGGGGGTATTTGTGCTCTGCACAGAGTCTGACTGTTCATGGAGGTTGCAGGGCAGTAGGGAAGGAGATCTGAGCCTTGGATGGATTTGTGAAGCCTTAGAAGAGAGGTGGGTGCGGGCTGTTTTGAAGTAAGGTATTGTGTAGGAAAGTACTCTCTAGGTATAGTTCTTGGTGCTAGTGAGACTAAGAAGGAAGGTTGATCTTAGCTCAAGGGAGGTACATGTCTGTGAATGGCTGTTGATACTGGTTAAAAAAATAAGAATTCAGGAAAACTGGGCGCTGGAGGAATGTGGTAGAGGTTGTACTTGGAAGAAAAGACAGGTAAGATCACACACTGAAAAGAGGAAGAGAATCTGGAACTTTCAGACAAAATGAGAAATTATTTTTATGCATACTACTTTGCCTTGGTTTTTAAATCTAAATAATTGATTTATAGAGGCCTAGAAATTATTTAAAACAGGATTGGGTGTTTAGATTTTGCATGTCCTGATTGGGAGGGGAAAGGAGGGTGGAGGGGGAGAAAACCCAGAAAGTACAGAAGCTAGTCATGCTTCAAAGCAATAATAAATATTTGGTAAAGATAAAGCAACATTTATGCTGCTTTTACACTTTTGTCACAGTTGATTCTTTTCATCTAGTAAAGATAATAAATGAATAATCATAAAATATTTGTGTTTGAAAGTTCTTCCTTGGTTTTCATGAAGAGTATTTATTTTCCATCAGTCCATTACAGTGTAACATTGATTGGTACATGTAATGTATTATTCATACTGTTCTAGTTTCATCCCATTAGCAATGCCAACATTATGCTGAATTCTGCAGTGGTAATCTTGTGTGAAGAGTCTTTGTATAGTGACTTGTGCTGTGGTTCAGATCCTGTTTCACATCTAGTGACAAGACAGGGCGAACAACAGCACCTTGTTGATACTACTCAGACTTTGTTCCCTTTCCTCCCCCCCAGTGCAATGAGAATCGTAAATGTACTGTAGACCTATAAACCAAGTTGTGAAAGGCAGAATGTGTATCAGAACTGGTTTATTTTTAGTTCTTGTATTATATCTTTGTTTCCCTGATAGCTAATGTCTTTAGAACAGCCAAATAACTAAACCCATCACACTACAAAAATAACAAGAACAGAATTAAAACCAGCCTTCAGATAAAATAGTCTGGCATTTTTGTCCACATGTGGGCTCCTATGGGTATACTTTTGATCATGTAAGTTGTTGTGCGTAGAACTGATTTAAATGTGTGCTAAAGCCAACTACTCAGCATGGTTAAGTTTACTGAAGGTCTGCCTAGTGCTAGTACAAAAAAAACCCAAAAACTTTTTCATTTGAATCTTTAACATTTGCTTCTTTAACATTTAGTACAGGAACTTTCTTCATGTGGAAAAGGCCCAGCCCAATGTCAGTCAAATTCAATGATAAACTGTTCATTGATTGAATTTGGGACTGGCCTGTTTAGGTGAATATTTAAGATTTCATTTTTTTTCTCTGAAAAAAAAAAAAAAGGACTTCTCCATTTGATATTCTGAGAATCTAGGCCATAAAAAAATGAAATCTCTAGACAGATGAATGAAGATTAATTTGAAAAATATCTTAGTTCCTAAATACCTAGGATATGGAATTACAAGGAAATAAAATTGAAAGTTTGAAGAATGTTTTTTTTCAAATGTTTTCATTTTTTAAAACAGCTGTGTAAACAATGAAACAATCTCTTCCTGGCGTGAATACTTAAAATAAAAAAAAAAAATTCTCATGCTTTAAGGTGGATATGTCATGAAGGAGAAATGGCTGGCATCTGTGAAACCGTATTTCTTTGGATTTTTATCTTTGGAGACAGGGAGAGCCTGAGCAAAATTTGGGAGGGCTGTCTGAGGAATGGGAAACTCATAGATCAACCAAACTGACTCCCATGGTTCTGAAAAAATTAGATGAGGGGTGGCAAAGAGGCACAAGATTTTAAGGGATAAATAAGGTAGAACAGGGAAGACAGCCAGCCTGACATACAAAAGTAATAGATTCAATAGTCAAGGAAGAGTATACCAAAGGAATAGAAAACAAAAGTTTAAAAGAAAAACAATGATTGTGAGTGAGGGTGAGTATTTTTGGCTTTAAGTGTGTTTGTATTCCAAGAGGCATGGTTGTACTTCAGTCTTTATTAGGGTTGGGGAAAAGATTTGTTCAGCCTTTTGGATATAAGGCAGCTAGCATTGTTTAACAGGCTCTCGATATTCTGAAAGGTGCTTGTATATATGCAGATTTTTTTTCTCTGTTTCTCTGACAAGGAAGTGTGCTTGCTGGAACTTATGTCAATAAAGCACTGACATTTCAGAGCTTAAATGAAAATGAGGTAGACAAAAGTCAGTTATTTATAGCAGTGTTAGCATGTCTTCATTGTAGTAAAATTTTATCTGTGAGGTAGTGAGTAGATTTTAATATAGAAAATGTGGGTAAGTTACTGTTTTCAGTGAGTGGTAATATATTCAGGTTTTCTTTGGTTTTACATTAATTTTTACAGAATAGACTTAGATTCATTGCCTAACATGTTTATATCGGTTTTTCAGAAACATGTTTGTGTGTTGTAGACCGAGTGCTTAAAAATATTCTGTCAATGTTCATTAATTGCAGCATGCACATATATAATCTCAGCCAATTAAATCAAATTATTTTTAAAGAATTGATCAAAATCCTAATTAAAACAGTACAGGATGAACCTCTTTTATTGCAAAATCCAGGGAACAGGCTTTAACCAAATGGTCCAAAAATCAGTGAAGTCCCTCCCCAGTGTCTTTCCTCCCCCTTTTACCTGACGATATCCAACGTATGAGGAAAAAAAATTTTTTTTTTTTTTTTTTTACAATATCTTATGTGGTGTTTGACATCCATAAGAGTAGTTACATCTGCATGCATTCCAGTGAATAGGACAGAGTTATGGGGAAAGAATTTAATCTGGCCAGGGTAGCATATGCCATAGCCAAACAGCTCAGTGGGTTATAAGATATTTCTTCTCACTGGCTTGCAGTTTGTATTCTTTATTTTCTGGCCTTAAATTTTGCATTACCGAACTTCATTTGGGTTGGGCTTTGACTGGAGGATCCCATCCCCAGGGTCTTTTCATTGTTAACAGGAATTAAGGAGGGTTGGGACCTGTTATCACACTTATTTCCTAGGGCAGTGCTTTAACTGCTGTGTTAAAGAGTCCTGTGTAAAGATATGCAACTTCCATTAGATGCTTTCCTGCATTTGGCTTTCTGAGTCTTTAGTGGGTAGCAGAGGCTACTGTAGAGCCCCAAGCTACCGTGGGCATACCAGCTGCAGTGCGAGAAGCCAGCAGTAGGATAAGGGAATGTAGGCACGAAATATTCTATAATGCTAGAAGCTGCTGGTCAGTTATGGTCCCAGTAAGAAAGGCATTCAGACTCTGTAAGGTATCTTTCACAATGCTGTTTATTGGAGCCAACACTGTAAGCAGCATAGATAATCTTACATCCCTTTAGATGCTGGGAGCCCCAGGAGGTGTGGCATCAAATGCCTCTCCAACCCAGTGTAGTGGGCAGACATCATCAGTAGAAGATATTCTCCCTTTTGGTCATTCAAGCTATTACAGGATTTTCTTGAAAGACAAAGAAACAACTTGTTTCTACAGTCAAAAAGGAACAATGTTCTCAGGAGACCTTCTTGCTGCACTTTCAGGTAAAGGCAAGGCCATGCAAGTAGCGTAATTGCTGGTATGGAGGTGGAGCTGCCTTGCAGGGTCTTCCATTAAAGTGCGTTGATTGCATTTGTCCTCTGGTCAAGGGATTTGTGCAGCACAACATAGGCCTGATGGCCACACTGGGCTTGCAGCACAGCACTGGCCTGGGCAGGTTAACTGTTGTGTGCACCATGGTCTTCAGTCAGAAGCTCTACAGATATAAAATTTGAATGCAGTACAGTAAATTAGATGTTTTTTAGTACTACTCAATGAAAATTGGTGTTATTTTTTAAAGTAGTCTTATATAATTAGTATATTCATCACAACAGCATTATGCTAGATATAAATTACTTTAAAATATGGCAGGTGATAAAATATTAATTATTCCCAGCTCCAGGAAGATAAAAACTTATTAGTGTAACACAAACTGATTGCATACTAGCATTACCAATATCTTTTTAGCAGATAGCAAGTAACACCAAGGGAATTTACCAAGTAGTATATAATTCTGGGTTTATTCTATAAACAGTATATCTTTTTTTCAAGTTTCATACAGTTAGGGCTAAATTTTCCATGCATACTTCAAACCGAAGCAGTTTGAACACAGCAGTTGAAAACAAAGAATTAGGTCCAGCAGGCGGTCTTTGTCACTTAGATGTTTAGGATTTATATAATCACGTGTAATTAGTTGCATTGCGGGCAGCGTGAACCAGTGAATATACTATGAGAACTGGTACTGGAAGATCTGGGTGTCTTTTCAGCTTTACTATGGTAGCTTTTGCAGTCTTAGGTTGCTATGTTTTGGTATGTAAATGGTACTAACACGTGTACACTAAAAGTGCCATGTAAGTGGTAAATGCTGTTTGCAGAAGATAGTTTGAGACTCAATGTCTTAAGAAATAAGTCCTCTTATTAAACTTTCTTTAATCATAAAGGAAGAATTTTTGTCGTCTAAGGAAATTCTTTCTCCATCTGCCTTTTCTTTTTCCAGTTTTTCAGCTGTGTATTCCTATTAAAACATTATTTTTGTGTAAGTTTTGAGAACTGTACTCCATATTAATGTTTGAAATATTATCTTTAAGTACCTTTTTATTGCTCTGATAAATTTGTTGGAGTTGATAATCCTCTGTGAGATCTTTGTCCAGATATCTGATTTCGCAATTCCTCTTGAAGCGAAACCCAACCATCTCACTGATAACTTAAAAAAGGTGGAAAAAAACCAGCAACAGGAACAAATACTGTTTTGGCCTAAAAATTTGGCTGTGAATTTTAGTATGTTTCAGCAGTCATATTACTACCATGTTGCCTTGATAACTTTTGATCCTTACACATTTCAGGTTAAAGGTACTAGAGTCAGAGGCATATGGCTGTGTATAACATTAGGAAAAACGACAGATCAGCAGATTAATCTGTGAAATTCATCCTCTAAATGCAAAAACTTTATTGAAAGTATTGCATCTTTTTTCTCAGAAGATGCTCTATTGCAGCAGTGTTGACTATTCCTTCAACTGTAGCTTAAAATGGACGTGTGACACCTGTTTCAGCATCCATTTAAACCACGGGTTGATTTTAGTGGTGAAGTTGTAAACCTGTAACGATAAGACTGGAATTTTCTGTATCTTCACAAATTTCACATTACAAGCTTGTGGGATGTTTACGTAGGGGGGTGGAAGACTGATGAAGAAAGATGTTCAATTAAACACAAGTATCCGTTTTCCAATGTGACAATTGATATTCCACTCAGAGGTGCAAAAAAAGTCTTTGTGGGGATTGTTAATAAATGATGAGGAAGCCGTAGAGCACTGCTAGAAGAATTGAACTAAGGTGGCCCATGAGGAGATCTGGGAGTACTTGAGTGTTGCTGAGGGCTCGTTATGGTTTATGTGTTTATTTTCTTGAAGTGAGAGGCACATATACTGAGACTATACTATAGAGCCTTACGGGTGAAATAGTAGTAGAAATTGTACTCTGCAATCACTGTTTTTAAAGCTATTGCTACTATCGTATTGGATGTTTTGTTCCGTCTCAAGGTTATTGTTATATTGAAAGCATACTTAAGGATACTTTTCAGTGGTTTCATAGCACAGGTTGGCATCTGAAAAGAACAGTTACTAAAATATTTTGAGCCTGAATTGGAAGTAATTTTATTACTTTCATTGTATTTTCTTCCACAATTTTATTTTAATTCAATGTCTTTTAACACCTAAAAACCTAGATGTCCAGCAGTCACTTCTTTCTGGCATCCTGAATGTCTACTGCAGATATTTCTTTTTCTCTTTTCTTGCTCTTGCTTTTTCTGCCTTTGTTTTTTCTGCCACATTTAACTAGGCTTTTGTGTTTTTTATGTTTCCCCTATGCAAATAGCATTATTCATTATTCTGGAGTGCATTGTATGTCTTCTCTGGAGATATTTATCTTTTTTTGACAAAATATTTTTTTCATTGGAAAATGCTGAGTCGCTAAAGTTAGCCTGGTAACTAGTGTTAGCCAGTTTCCAGGTTCTCCGAATTATTTGTAGTTGTCAGAATGTTCTATTCAAACATTTTCTATATGGAGCATATGTAGAGATTTCTTGTTCATGTTGAAATTTAAATTGATTTCTATTTTCTAAGACTAAAGGAGAAAATTAGAAAGGTAACATTTTGAAATTAAGCTAAATGAATGTTTCACTTGAATCATTGTTTTCCACTCTTCATATTTTTGCTCTCTAAATGATTTTGTATTCTCCCTATTGAGAGCATGACCATTTCAAAACTCAAACTCCACAAAATTAAAGGGTTCGAAAATGGAATAGTTTTGAAAATTCTACTGGAAAGTTTTAATACTATGTGTTTGCATTGAGATTTTAAATTGCTGAATATTCTGAAAAATGAGAATGTTAAACTCTACACTTCTCTGTGAATTATATTTTTCAAGCTGTTACGTAGGTATGTTTTTATATTCACTAGAGATACAGAAACCATGTAACAAATAATTTTTTGCATTTGAAAGAAGTGAGTCCTTGTTCCCAATCCACTGTTCTCAACATAGCATTCCCTTCCCAGCTAAATTCTAAAGGGAATCCAGATGTTTATTTAAATATTCATAACACAACTGCAGTTAGAGCTGGGAGGATCATAGATACCTGTGTTCATTTCACACTACATTCATCTTGTAGTCAAAAATGTCGTATTCATTGCAGTGCTAGCAGATGAGCTCTTTGACAGGGAAATGCCTTTTTTTTTCCCCCCTCTACAAGTAAGGCTTTATGGAAAAGAGGCAGTAGAGCTGTCTTGGAAAATGTAATGTATTGAGTATTGACCCCAACTCCACAGAAGCAGCTTTGTGTACTGTATTTAAATATTGTATTCTCAAAGAATTCTAATTTATTTGCACGTGCCTTAGCACTGGACGTATCTAGAAAGGGCATAAAACATTTTAAGGAGCCAGTTGCAGCTTTGCAATTAAGGTGGAGCTGAGTTACACATTTAAGATGGGGATTTTCTTTCATTGTTTGTGGAAAAGACAAAGTTTACCATCCTGTCTGACAAGCAGTGAAGCGAGGAGAAAAAAAATTGCAACCTGTCAAATCTTTATTAATTTGTAAAACATCTGAAAAAGACTTTATTTGGCAATGTTTAATGACAGACTTTCCTAAGAATTATGATTAAAATTTAAACGTATGTTACCTGATAAAAATGATGAAATCTCAGTCTGTGTAAAATGTTTATATTGAGGCTGCTTTATCCCTTCAGATATTTGTCCCTGAGAGTGTAAATGGTTAAGGAGATAAAGTGGTGTATTGGACAAATATTAATTCTGGAGTACATGGGAATGTGTGCAGTGAAAGGAAATTTATGCAGGGGAGCGTGAAAGCCACCAGGCAGGGAATTTGGGGTATGTGTATAGAAAGTCATGGGAAGATGCAAGCAGCAGTGGGAATCTGTAAGGTGAAAGGGAGAAGAGGAATGTGCTTTCTGGCTATTCTGAGGAAATAAAGCATCTGGAAACCTTTCCAAACTGGTACTGCATCCTTCTGCTTTTCTTCTTGTTACTGCAAATGAGTCAAAGTCCTAGTGAATATGGCCTTAAAAGCTTTAAAGGAAAAGCAAAAGTAGGGAAGTATGATTGATAATACTAAAATATAAAATAACTTGTAGTCAGCAAAGATGATGTAGGTTATTCTATCAAATGACTAAAGTCCTGACACCACTCTATTCTTCACTTATTTAACGATGTACACCTATACATTTCACTATAGATTTTAATAAACTATGGATTGAAGAATCTAAAATGGGAATTTTTAGTCTATGAGAGCAGGAGCATTAGATGAAAGTAACAAGCAAAGTAGGCATGGTTCTTATGGGAATGATGGAGCATCTTCCATGGAAGATTAGGTACAAATGGTGCTTTTTTTCAGATGTTTTCTTCCATCCTTACTCATGCATTCCTTTTCCAATATGGTATCTATCTAGGTATCTCTATTAGCAGTTGTGACTTTTCCACCCAGATTCAGATGATGATGAATGATAATACAACATATTTGCAATCTCAGCTCATAGCAATGGCTTTTTAAAAACACTGTAATAATGCATTTTACAAGTATAAGTTGCTTTCTGTGTGTCCAGCTTTATTTGGAAGACAAATAATTAATTATTGTAGGCAAGCAGTGTGTACCATTATTGCCTGAAAGGGCTAGACACGTATTTGAAAATACTGTTTTTTCATTCCTTTCAAACCACTGGGAAAATATTTTGAATTAACATAGTGTTTGCTAGTTTGAGTTTACTGGGGTGAATGGTACATGTAGGAAGACTGAACTGTGGGGGAACAGAAATGAAAGCTTTAAATGCCATGTCAGGAATAGGATTCGTGGGCCTGAAAGAAGTTCGGTCCCTTCAGGTTACCCCATCAGAGAAGTGGCCCTTGGGACAAAGCGCGCCCAGAAGGCTGTGCAATTTAGCAGCTGCAGCACTACATTTTGTGTGATTCGAAGCTTACTTTCTTGTTTCCTGCAATGAACAATGATAATGGGAAGTACTGGTCAGTAGGGATAAATGCTAAATCAGTCTTTGGGCCTCCTGCCATATTTTTTGATGCTTGGGCCATCTTATATATAAACCCAGGAGAGTTTAGTAATTATTAGAAGAAAGTGTAATTAATTTATAGAGTTCTAGTTATTTTGCTGAGTACTGTCATTGGAAGTACAATGAAGCCTTTAAGTAACGTCCAGTCGCTGTATAAAGCTGTCTTGTGGCTGCTAAACTTTCACATTATACTGAAGTTGGATATAAACACTCCTTTTATAACTTGCATGTCACTGAAGTACGCAGATGTCTTGGCTCTGAAAGCACATTTATGAAATGAGTGCTGTACTGGAGTTATGCCAGGATTGAGACGCGGTAGTTTGAGGAGGAGTCCTAATACCTCTCAGGATGGGAGGTCAGCTGAATAAGTGGGCCTCCCTTGTTCTGGCAGCAGAGTACTAGTCCTGAGAGAGTGTGCTCCATGCATATTAGTTGCATTATGCCACAGTTCACTTCTGAAAAATCTGTATTATAACACTTCTTTGGTCCTTGTTGAAAAGGGTCGGTTCTGTTTAGTGTAGGTGGTACGCCCTGTTAAATAGGAAAATTAGAAAGAAAAAAAAAATCAGGAAAATTTGTATTACTTTTTGACTTAAATTCGTGATGATTTTGTGCAAGCGTATAGGAAATGCATAGATTCCTCATGTTTATTTTAGATAGCTGATAGGCGGATGTGGTTTGATACAGTTAGTAGTGTGTTATATAGTGTGTGCAAATATGTATTTGTGTGTGTATATTTGTATGCATATAAAACACAGAGTTTGTAAAGATAACTGTAGAATACCTTTAGCAGCATAAATTGTTTGATTTCTAGGATGTTTCACATGTGAATGAAGTGTTCATAATAAAACAGGTAGGACAGCCATGTCTCCATTGCCAGATGGAGACATGGCTGTACATCAGCCAAGTTGGATATTATACTTTCGTTTGTTTAGACGTAATATGTTATATAATTTGGTAAAAATGTGGTGGAACAGAGTTCTTTTTTGGATAATTTACACTGTAGTTTTGATCTCTCATGTGAGACTGAGGTGAGAGATTTTATTCTAGTTATTTAGCACATGAGGAATTGATGGGAGACAGTTGAGCCTAGAGTTGAAGCACTTGTTTTTCAACACTGAGCCACTTTCTTCCTCTAGTAATAATGATGAGATGTGAGATAAAATTGACTGTAGTCATATATATTTTACATTTCAACATTACATCTATTAGGCAAGATCCTTGGCTTTGCAACAAAACTGTCTCAGTATCAGAAATGATCCTATGAGAATTCTCGTTTTGGTAGGGTATGTCTGTAATTTGTTACGGGCAGATATGGGTTAATTCTGGCCATGCTGCAATTCTGAAGTTGTGGTGTGACACGCTGTGCCCGAGTTCACTGGGTTAGCACAGCAGCAAAATTTCTGGGCTAGAGCTGACTTGCACCTGGCTGACCCGTTCACGTAGTGGCTAGAGAATATTGTGCCATCTGTACTTACCTTCTTAGATTTGTTTTTTTTAGGTGCTTGTAGGAGGATATAGAAATACCAGTTACTCATGAGATCCCTATATAGGGTCATGCTTGAGTACCCCTGGGACTAGCTGCATGGTTTCTGTGGCTACAGAAAACTAGGTATAAGTGTCTCAGGTCACTTTTGCTGCAAGACAGCATAATGCACCAATTGCACAAAGCTCAGGCACGTTGGAGAACAGGACCCCTTATTTCTTTTGCATTGCTGCAACGTGTTAGTGCTGTCTTTCAAATCCATAATGTAAGTAAGTTGCTTACAGAGGTCTTACATTCAGACGTACAGATCTTGGATAATTACATTCTCAAGCTTATAGATGATGTATGAAATTGCTTTTAAAGAAATACTGGGTTTTGATGGAAAAAATGTTATTGTTGGCTTTTTTTATTTTCCATGTTTTATGAAAAAAAAATGGTTGAGATATTTGTGCTGGTTGCTATCAAAGAGTAAGATAAAATGTTTTGCTTTAAACGCTTTTTGTGCAATGTCCATTTCAGGAATACTTCGTGTAGTTCTTGGGTAAAGATAGAAAAATTATTTTATTTCCTGTCTATTGTAATACTCTGCAGTTAAGCTGTACAAGTAAAGGATCTAGTCGTGTCCCTCCAGCTCATTAATCTAAAATGCAAATATGCGTTCTACCTTTTTGCAAGTAACTTCTGCCTGATGAACAGCACAACAAATTAGCCATAGATAGCAGAAAAAAAATCCAGAGGGAAGTGCTACGTATGGAGTGCCACGGAAATGATTAATGTTAGTCAACAGAGTCTTTCATTTAAACATTTAGTCCTCTCATGGTGACTTATTTTCAGCAAAACTGAACAATGCTTTCAATTTTTATAAAAGGCTTATTTTATTTGCATATGCACACACAATCACACATTATACATGGTACTGTCCTGTTGGTGGATTTTTCTTTGCAACAGCAGAATACCATTAAATTGTTTTCAGATTTTGATTTGCTGTAATGCTGAGATCCTTCTCTGCAGATCTGCTACATAACCATAGACATATCCTCCCCTATATTATGCAGCTAATTATTTCTGCCTAAATGCAATACTTAATTTTCTTTCTTTGCTTCTGTTGAATAGCAAACTTCTTAAACCTTCAGTTTCTCAGAATTATTTGGAGGTTTCATCCTGTTCTTTGGTATGTCCTCAGGATGTGGTATTGTGTGTTGCTGTCTGGGTGTATTTTTTATTCTGTGCTGTAGGTGACTAATGAAAATGTGAAATGCGGTATTCAGGACAGACCCCTTTAGTTTCCTACTGGCAATCCTCTGGATTTCCTACTGGATCCTCTCTTACATTTACACAATTTACTGATAATCTCTGAGGACACTTCCAAATGGCGTTTACTACTGGAATTTCATTCCCCAAGTGGTGCATTCCTCAATGTACATTTAATGACATTGTCCAAATGAATGGATACATTGACACTTTACTTTTTTATTATTTCTTACAGTTGGTTAAAAAATTCCAGCAAAACCTACAAAATGTAAATCTCTCAAAAAAGTTTGCATACCTGAATTTGGCAAAAATGCTGTTGATGACTAAAAAGTTCTTTGAGTTATTTTTAAAGTAGAATGTTTTCTCCACTGTGTGCTGACATGTTTGTTTATCTTTTGGTATTTAAGAAAGGTTCCTCTATAAATTTACTTGACATCATCAATGAATAAATGAGAAGTGCTGTACACTTTGTGATTTAATAATTTGCCTCATTCATTTGTAGGTTTCGAGGGTGTGTTTGATTTAATAAGCTAGTGGCACCATTTCTTTAGATGGAAAATCTGAAAGCTGTTTCTGTATTCTTCCCTGTTTTCAGGCACTGTTTTAAACACCTTAGATAAGTAGTCAAACTGAAGGTTGCAATTAATTGTCCAAAACATGGGAATGGAATGCTGGTCTGGCATAACCCAAATGAGTTGCACTGAATTTGGCATGGAGCATAAAAGAAGGTGAAGTCACTTTTAATGATATGTCCCAATTCGTAAACAGGTGTTTGCCCAAGGGGAACACACCAGAGTTACATATGTGAACATTTCTAGTCCTTCCCTCCCCCAAAATATATTATGTCAATCCTTTTAGCAATTCATGTTCAGTGAGGTATTGCTTGCAGCAGTGAAAGAGATTGGATTCCAGAAATTGTGGCACTCTTTTTATCTATTAACCCATCTAATGAATGGTGTTTTAAAATTTGATTGGCAGCTTCTTTTCCTATCTTAATTAAATTGCTCCTTCACCCCCAGTGTCTTTGAAGGACAGAGCCTTTGTTAAAGTTGTCAAGTTAGTCTTTTATTGTTTGTTTCCATGGGGAACAGAGCTTGTTGACAAGTTAAGATAAAGGTGCGTAATCAAGAATATACTTGTTAAAATACTCATTAAAAACGTCTTAATAGTGCTAACTAGGACAAAGAAGAAAATGTGCCCAGTGACATTATGTTCTTCTCCACCTGAGATGCAAAGAGCTTGTAACATATTTACTAAATCAAATTCGTTAGCTAAGATAAAGATTAAAAAAAAAAAAAGGTAGTAAAGTTGTTCTGAAAGCATGAAGGCAGCTAGATGCATTGAGAGAAAAGAATTCAGTCAAAAAGTATTCTGTTTCTTTGGTAGTACTGGGTCAGCCCTTGCTTAATTTCTATTGAAGGGAAAATGTGATTAAGTCAACACTATAGAAAAATATTGTAGGTGTTAAAGGGGAAAAAATCTTGATGGGGAAGACAATTGTTAAAGAGTCTGTTTATTAAAATATTTGGTTTTAAATTAAATGTGGATTAGAAGCAAATTATTTTAAGGTCACCAATTGTGAGTTATTAAACTAATCTCCTGCAATTTGCATTTTAATATGCACCAGTAGAAATTGCTTTCTTGAACCATTTCAAGGCTTTATTTGCATGTACATTTGACTTGAGGCCAAAGTGCGCTATGCATTATTTGAAGTTCACTGACATTTCTCACGTAGATGTATTCCTGTTTATCGGAACCAGGTGGCTGTAAAAATTTGTCAGTTTAAGGAGACAGAATTTTCACTGGCTTGAAGAAGAGGTAGAAACCCAATTAGAAACAATGCTGTTAGGAATGTATTTGCCATTCACATTAATCTCACGGGCCTGGAAGACCATTGCTTGTAAAATTGTCCTCTATGATCACAACTTTTTGTAAGGAGTTCTACAGATTCTGACCTCTTTGCAAAAAAATTCTTTGCACACTTAAATTATCTGATGAAGAGTTGTACATTTTGCGCTTTTCTTACAAAATATAATAAACCAGCATAAAAACTTAGCTGGATTGATGATTCAAATTAAAGATCATTCAACTAATGCATTCTAAAGCAATTACAAATTGTGTTAGAATGAGAAAAAATTCAGGCTACAGTGTTCCTATCAGTGATACAAAAAAAGTGGTGGGAGTGTATTGCTCTTGATTTTTCTATTAGTTCTTAACCTAAAACAATGTATTACAGAAAAAGATTAAAGAGCCCAATTTATTTTTAAAATTGGGCATTTCTACATTAAAATAATTTCTTGGGCTGCTAAGCAGTCAGAACAAGATTGGAAAGTGGTGAAGATGTTACAAAAACATATGCTTTTCTTGCTACCCGCATAGTATATGGTGCCATGGGTTAATGTATTAGCCTTTCAATTATGGGGATCTTATTCAGGTAATATGTGGAACATATTTGTTTTGACAGGTATATTGGTACCTATTGTCAGATCACTAATTACTTGGATATCAATAAAAGTCGTTGTAATTGGATATAAGGAAAAGCTCTTTACTTGTTTGACTCCTAAAAATGACTACGAATAGGACCAGACAGACAAGTCTCATGTTTTGCCTGACAGATTCTCAAATTAAATGCTAATTGCTTTCTTGAGAGAATAGTTTTCAGTAGTGAAGATGTATCCCTAAAAATATCCTTTTCTGTATTATACATAGAATATACATATTCTCCATATATAGAGACAATATGTATATTCTCTTTCTCAAAATTTCCTATTCTAAAAATATCCAGTGTTCTCCCTGGCTGTGGAGAATAGAACCCAGGAATCCTTAGTGATTGAGTCCTGCAAATCTTAACTCCCATGACAAATTCGGAGTAAAATTAGTGTCCCAGCCAATGTAGAGGACTGTAGATTATAAGCAAAATCTGACCCTTACTGAGAAGCAAACAACTGTTGAGCGAGCTGTGTTACTGTGGAACATCACTGCCTGCATACTTCCAGTTTACACGAAGATTTCATAATATAATCTGAAGTTTGAATAATGTAAAATATAGTGGAAAGTTTAAATACAGCCACCCAAGACCTTATTTGATAACATAATCATCTCATAGCAAATTGACAAGCACATCAGCATTATAGGCATAAATGCCACTGGTGCTTTCAAACACATTTCACAGTGTGTTTACATACTAAAATATCTGTATACATACTGAGATAGTTTGCTCATCATATGAAATCTAAGAGCACACTGCTAATAAAATCTACATTTTCTGTGTATGTAAAGTGAACTCTTTAAAAAATGAGTCGTAAATTAGTTTATTGGATTAACTTAAAGCAAATGGGCTGATATTTTGCTCTTTGAACTTGTGGCATCAGATGTTCATGAAGCAGAGAGGAATGGAAGGAAATAGAGATTATATTATTAACTATTTCAATTGTCGTAATTACATTTGTGACACAGATTAAAGGAAAAGCTCTAGGAATAAGTATAGTGCAGGTGTGGGTTTTCTTTTCCGCGGAGGTATTTATGTGTCTCGAAGCAGTATCAGGCAGATTGAGAACAGAAGATAGGGACAAAAGATCACAGCACAATAGAGAAGAAACCTGCTTGATCCCCTGCCTATTTAAGTTAATTAGTTAATAGCATATTTTTCCTCCAGCTTTCTTCTGATGGGTTTGAAATGTGTGTATAAGGGTCAGTATGAAGGGGCTGTTCCGCACACGGGGATGTTAGAATATTATTTTGCATTTAAATCTTCAAGAATCTGAAAAGTTCCAGTTACCTGAAACTGATGCATTCATACTAGATGTTTTTCTTTCTCTTAGGAGTGTGTTTTATTGATTTTTTTTTTTTTTTCCCAGCTGTGATGAGACATAGTAATTTCAAGAAGCAGAAATGTTGAATATATATTCTTCATTGATCTAAAGGGAAAAGTTGTGTTCCTATCAAATGATGTAATAGTTTCCAGTAGTCACTAAGGAAAATATTAAACAGTACTATAAACCTTTTAAAATCCTCATGTAAGAATCCACATGTAAGAATTCTAAAGGTTTGGGCAAACAATTCCCTGTAGAAGTAAGGTTAATAAGAAGTGACAAAACAGGGCAGTTCCAGAGAACTAGGTAAAGCTGATGTTCAAGTGAATTACAGGAAGACTGAGACAAGTGTAAGGTTGTTTGCCTGACATTAATGCTAGGTAAAATAATGGAATGGCTGAAATGGAATTATGTTGAAGTTATGTGGAAGTATAATATAATCAATAATGACACAAATTTATGGAAAGATGTGAGTTTTTTATTTATAGTCTTTTAATTATATGTTTAGTTTAAATTATTAAAAAAATAATTTATGTTCAGATTCCATAAAACTCCTTATTGATTATATGCTATTGAATTTTGTTATGCAGCAGTTAAGGAAAAAGCTGTATGTTCAGGATTCTGTTTTGTAACTGCCATTGTTGTTAACTCTGTGTAGTTTGCCTCCCATTTCTACTGTTTGTTATTAATGTTATTTTGCAATATCACCACAAAAGGACAGGGAAGATTGGGGTTACCTGAAGATAAAGGAGAGGGGGCTAAAATTACACTGCTTTTCAAAGAGCTGCTAGATGGATTACAGATTCAGGTAATAACCTTTTTGTAAAATCTGTTGGTATGTCATCTGTGAAACACTGTCATCAAAGCTAAAAGAAAAGAGTGTCTTGACATCCTGTCATACATAGGTATGCTCCTAACTCATCTACTGTTAGAAGTTATATCAAATGACTAAAAAAAAAAATCTTTGCAATATTTTCATAGATTGATAATAAAGAAATAAATTGATAAATACCCAGTTGAAGCATGTTGAAAATTGGAAGATACTTGAAAAGAAAACAAGTGATTATGGAGGAGTAAACTGTTAAGTGAAGCAGCAGATGAATTGAGAGAGGCACCACTGGCTGATAGCACATGGAGAAAAACAGATAAGAGGAGCACTCACTAGAAAAGACTAAATGAAAGAGGGCAGTTTCCAATTAGCAGTGATAATTACTGACACAAGTACCCCCTTGCCATTTTGAAAGAGATTTTGTCCATCAGTACTCTGATAATAACTCTTGATAATGGTGGTGATCGTCAAATGCTGAAAATGCTAAGTATTAACTTTGAGGGAAAGAATTTTTTCATTTAATATAGAGCTACTTTTTATCAAGTGAATTATAACATTGGGGTAACTCTTTGATAAAGTTAAATGTAGTTGCAGGTTTTCTTTTTCTGTGAATGTTGTTATGAGTGATAGCAGGTGAGTATGTTTCATCCACACACAGAAAATTGCTATTTAAGAATAAAATTATATATTAAGAATTATATGTACTTATTTATTATCTTTATATATTTTAATATATATATGAAATTATGTGATTAAGAATTAGAATTAAATATGGGGGGAATAAGTATTTTGCTATCTCATTTACATTTTGCATTTGATTTTTCCTCGTGTTAAATCTCAGTTATGCTGAAGTCAGTGACAAAGCTTTCTTTAACTTAAAGAAAATTTCTTCCTTTATTAATGTAGAGTCAATTTTATTTTTTACAATTGGTCAATATTTTAATTTTTAAGTATTTACTATAGAACAACTGTGGAGCAAAAATCCACGTTTTTAGATTTGTGGAAAAAAAAAAAAGACTATGAAGCTTGACCTACATATACTGTATGTAAGAAATTTACTTAAAATTATTTACTTTTACAGGACATACTAGAATTCAGTACTTCAATTTTAATGGAAAACTGAAAAACCATTCTGATCACATGAAATTCTGTTCTCTATATTTTGCTTTTGTCTTGAAGTATTGTGAACACTGGGAAAAAATGCCATTCATGACTGTGTCGCAAAAATTTTACTCTTATCCTGTCTCATCAGTACTTAAGGGGATGATCACTAACTCATGCCTACAGATGCTGTATTAGGGTTAGCTGATATTGTAAAAATTAAAGCGTGTAACGTCCTCCAACTTTTATAGCTGTTTTTAAGGAAGAAGAAAGGTAAACTGTATAAGGAAGGGACAATTCTAAGGGGGTCCTGATGTATAGAGCGGTGTGGCACAAGAATACATCTCTCCTGGAGTTCTTAAGAACATAGTAACTTTTTGCTTAAAATCTATTATTCAGTTTCTTATTTCAGTGAAGTTAAGGGAAGGGCATTTATTGATAATGATGTTTGACTCTAATGAGATGAAATTGCCCTTTCATACTATTTCTCATATGTTTCATTACAGTATTTACTGCTAAAGATCATCTGTGCATATCTCTTGAATAGGTTGGGTTTGCTCTGTTATGCTATGGGTGAGCGAGATTAACAACAGCAGTTTTCATCTAGAGAAGTTAGAATTCCTCTGTAGTCAATAGAGAGAAAGAAGGGTCTTCTGGAGTCAAAGGCACTTCTGTCATTGAAACAAAAAAGGCAATGGTCCCTCCACATTTATAGAGGACATTAAGGGAAACTAGCCACCTCATCTTAGAATTTGTCTTTGTGGATTCCACTCTGTTTTAAACAGCTATGTTCTTGTACTTGCTCCAAAAGAAAAGAAGGCTGCATCTTCCTGGTTCTGCATAGTTTCTTCGCTCTGTGAGGGTAGCAGACATTTTTTCCTCCAGTTCCTTTAATGGTAAGCTTTGCAATGGAGTTATTTCCTTTGGGAAATGATTTTTCTTTTATATTTTCCCCTAGGAATTTTCCATTATGAAAAGAACATAATGTTTGGTTCATATTCTTATTGCACAGCAGGTTTTCTTTAGTACTTCTTCCCACAGGAATGGTGCTCAGTAATTCTCTCCAGTCCTATCATTTAACAACATGCCAGCTGTCTGCTTTCTTACACAATCAATGGAGCTCAGTAAGTTAGTTCTACACCTGATACGAGGTTTTATCTATTTTTATATATTTTCGTAATTAATTTTTGACAAGTGTCTCAGCATCACTCTGAGGGCATTGCTTACTTGGAACCTGGCTATGCAGTCTGAGTTCAGCTGTGTGCACCTGCAGTGTGAATCTGAAATGCCATCCTTCTCTATGGGCTCCTAAGCAGACTCCAAGGCATTTTTGGTAACAGTGGAGGCAAGCACTGGAAGGGGTCATGAAAAAGGTATGAATATGAACTATTCATGAATATGAGTGAAAACAGAGAAAGGTTGTTCCTTACATTCCTACCATTTTATTTGTGTTAATTTCTGCCATCATTCATAACAAATGCTTTTTTTTTTTTTTTATGGCAGCAGATGCTAAAGGAAGCGATGGTTGCTACTCTTTCAGAGGATGTAACTGTATAATTTAGGTCATGTTTCTGAGCTCCACCAACTTGAAACATCAAAGTGAATTTGTTCTGATATTTGGCCAACTTACTTAGTCATCCTTCTAGACAAAACGTTTATCTGGATTTTTGGTCTGCAGTGTGGCTAGAATGTGCGCTACCCAGATGTGTTTTCCTAACTTTGATGCAGTAGAATAAAGCAAACATAAATACCCTTTTGAATACATCTCGTTATGACCAGTAATGGTTGAAACTAAATTAAAACTATTAGATTTGACTGAACCAGGGCATGAACTTCAGATGTATTACATCAGGGGAACAAGGCGAGTGTTTAAATTGAGCTTTTTTTGAAAGGAAAATCTTTTCTTATCAGAAAGCCTATCTCAGCCAAAATCTGTAAGAACATTTGTTACTAATTTAGTGGGGTGTGTTTGCATGTGGTTATATATTAGCATTGAAAAACGAGCTCTTTCCTGCTCTACATAATTGAGGGTACTATTTGTTAATCCAAATTTTATGCAGCGGAACTATCCATAAACTTCTGCTCAGACAATGAGGAAATTTTTCTAGGACTAAAACAGAGAAAGATACAAGGTTAGTTATCACATTTCAAACACTGAAGCATACCTGACATTTGCTGTCTCTTTCCTCTGCTCTCCTACTTCCATGATCCCCAGTGGGAGTTTTAGTCTATGTCAGCAGGACTTAGAAAAGACCTTACACATCTTGTCTCATCTCCTCCTTAGACTCAGTTGCCTGTTAGAATAAAGGAGGAGTTGAGGAATGAGATGTTTGTATGGAAGGCTGCAATATAAATACACTAATTCTTGTGCATTTGATGGTAGGCTGTTTAACGCTTTTTTTCCTTCATGGAAAAAATGGCTTTCTTCTAGGAAGTAGAGTTGTGAATTGAACTTTGAATCATTTTGAGTGTGCCTCCAAAACCTTTTTGAAGGTGAAAGATTGTTCCCCCTTTAACTTTAGGTTGGCCTGAACTGTCTTGCTTTTCTGTCACCATACTAGGGTATATAAGTAGGGAGGCTAGGTGAAAAATGAGTTTATCTCAATAACCAGCATACTTGCCACACAGCTGTTGTTTCAGTAGAGAAGTGGTGCTAAACGTATTGGAAGGAGTTTCTTTAATCTGTTTGTTAGCTCTTCTCTATCTTTTCATTATTTTAAGGAAAAGAACTACAATGTGGGATTAGCAGTCCCTTACTGAAAGTAAGGAAGAACTCATATTTCCAAAGGCATGGGTGAAGGACTTTTGCCTGCACTGCCAATTTTGGACTGTTTTCATGACATTCCTCAAAGGCTAAGAGTTCGTAAATGCATCGTTAAATAATGTATTTCAAAATTAATGTTAGAAAGCCATATAGCTTCGGGTATATTTAGAAGTGCAGCAGGAGAACAACATAGAATGTTATGATTAATAATAAAGCCCAAATCCTGTAAATATGTACATGTATATATAATGTTGGCATTTACTTTATTGGACGCCAATCCATAGCTTGTGGTGAGACATACTTGCTTCGTCAGAATAATCCTACGATAAAACAGCTTTTGCACACTAAAATAATTACTAGTTTTGCAGCTTGTCTTATTTTGAACGTAAGATGAACCAGTTTGGGAGACAAACATTTCCTTATTTTGGTTTTATGTTTTGATTTCTGCTTAAGTTCTAACTCCTATGTTTAACTGGTAGAATGCACTGCCTGAGTTTATTGTGTGGCTAGGGCAGGTGTGCATGTAAAGAAAACTGCACCTGATTCTGTTCCTGTGAGCTTTGTGCTTGTGAATAAGCAGGGTATTTCAGCTGGGAATTCTTAATTTGTCAGTTTGAGAGAAGAGAGTTAGAAGGTGCAGTTCCAGGTGTGCAGAAGAATAAGTGTCACTGGCCATTATCTGCAGCATAACGAATTTGGTGACCTAAAAATATATGTTCTTTTGATCACCGCCTGAAGAGTTGCCACTGAATACACTGTATTGTTACTTCAGGTGGTTCCTTTTTTCTTGTCTGTCTTTTTCTATAGATGGAGGGTCCCAGGCAGGGATATGATAAGCTCTTTGCTTCTTCATTATTATATTAAGTCCACCTGCTCAGTGACTTGGCAGTAGGATATTTTTGGTCTATCAATAATTGTCTTGCTCCCAAAAAATGAAATCTACATCACTGAAAATAATCGCACCTCTGTGGCAGTAACTTGTTGGCATAGACGTTGAGTATTGTATGAAATCGGATGCAACTCAAGTTTGTGAAGTGAAATTTGAGTATTGTTGTGGAGCAAGCATTATTGCAGACTGTGCTGTACTTCATCTGTGGAAGAACGCAAGATTCTGCTTTGTCTGAAACTTACTCTTGTGTCACCTTGCATGAACAATGAATTTTTACTTTCACTAAATGACTCTTTTGAAACCATCTTTCTATTTTTGCTAGTAAATCCAGTAAAAACTAGTGAACTCCAATCTTTTTGCTGAATTCTCTTCAAGTTTTACACAGACTGTATTTTTGACTGAGTTTTATAAAACCTGCATTTCATCATGATGTTCCTTTGTTTTGAAATGGTTACATCTCTTTCAGAACAAAAACCAGAAGAATTTACAGGAACCTTGTAATTCAAAGACGAGGTATTTAAGAAAGCAATTCGTATGTTTTGCGACGTTTGCACTTTGACTTGAGAAGCCCATTTTATTTCCAAATGTATTGGCACATGTTCTCAAGATTTTACTAATAATAGAGAAATTCTATAAAGTATCTCAAAAGAGAAAAGTAATTTTAATGAGAGATGTCCTGAAATTAGTGTTGTAGTTAAGTTTGAGCTTCTAATTAGCCTGCCATCCGTTTCCTTTGATTGCTATGTTTAGAATTTGTTTCCAGAGTGTATTCTTCTAATTTAATCATTCTGAGTCCTACTGTTGCTCTCAGACACTGTGTTAGCAATCACAAAGTTTTTTAATCACTTACAATTATATGCTAGCCAGCCTGAACGGGGAGTTCTGGAAATTTCCTCAGGTGGCTCAGTATAAAGCAGAAGTGCCAAAATCGCAAGTGGGATTGGGTGGACAAGTTTAATAGCTTGGAATTTAGCTTAGTACTTCACTGTCTTGACTAGCTTGCTGATTTGTTTGATATTGATACTATTATTGTTAAAGGTGTTGGAATAGAATTTGCTGGAATGGCTTTGTGTTCATCTATACAGATGGAAAAATATCTATGTGATGTGTTAATTGGATTTGTTTTTATTAACCTTTTTAAAATGTGTTTGTCACCATGTTTGTTTTTCACTACTATAATAAAATATAAAAATGAGATGAACTTGATTTAGGAGTTGTGTTTTACTGTGTACTTTCTGATAGGCAATGATTTGTGAATTTATTCTAGATTCCTAAAACTGTACTCATCACCTAACATTCTACAGATGCTTTTTTCCCCACTAGGTACATATGACTAATCACACTGAGAGTAGTGGTCTCTAATAAGATGAAATCCTGCCTTTTCTGAATCGATGCAACGTTCCCCCTGCAGTTAGCAAATCCTTGGTTTTACCCATTGAGCTTCACTGTATATAACATTTGCATAAGTATGATCTAACGGGTCTCTCAATTTCCTGGCCATCCATAGATCCCATTGGACTGAAATACAATTAGAAATTTTCAGGATGAGACCCCTGTTAGCTTTTTTTTTTTTAAATCGTTTGCTTAGGTTCACAGCGTATTTTAATATACAAAGCACGTAACTTCACCGTTTAAAATTTGTTCCTTTGTTGTAAAATATTTTTTTTTTTTGGTCGTCATTACATAATACCATATATTTGGTGATAGAAACCAAACTCTCCAACTCTCTGTCTCTATTTAGCTAATGTTTGGCTGTATTTTGTTATGCATTGCTGCCAGTTCAACCACAGTTTCACAGTGAAACTCTGTCTTCAATATTCATTGACTCTCAGAGATCCTGTGACATATCTGTGCGTTATTTAGCACATCCCTATGCTTAAATGGAACTTTTGTTTTGAAAGGGTAAGTAAAGGTTTCATTGTAACTAACTGGCTTCTTGGGTTTTGTGTAATTTATAGCAGATGTTATTTCACTCAGATAAGCTACTAATTTTATAACTCTGCTTTTAAATTTGGATTTTATGATGTAGAACTTGCTTCTAAATGTATTGGAAAATATCATATATGTTTTGGAATATGTTTGTAGCCTTCCTTCAAGAAATTATTTTTTTTACCCCACCTTCATGTTTAATAGTTGTACCAAATAAAAAATTACTCACATGCAAAAGTGGCTGCAATATTTACTTGTGGATAGGCTAGCAAAAAGAGGTCAAGTGTCAGGTATTGACCGTATTAAGTTATCTGGCTTCTCAAAAATGCTAAACCCCTTTAATAAAAAAAAAAAAAGTCAAGCAAATAGAAGTAAATTAAACAAGTTAGAACAATCTTAACTGTAATCCTTGCCACACATGGAAGAAATACCAGAGACAACAGGAATTCTTCTTTTCTGTTACCGTGGATTTAAAGAAGGAAGCTCAGATAAAGATAGGCAGCAATATAAAACACGAAGATGTCTTTAAATAGAACTAGTAAACTGGCAACAGTGATGCAAACAGGCAGGTTTTTGCCACTACATTAGTACTGAAAAACTTTCAACATTGATTTATGCATATGAAGAGCTGCATGTTTAGACTTAGGGGAATATGAATATTCTTCCTTTACTTAGCTTGTACATACTGTGTAGAGCTAACCAGGTTGTTGTCTTGCTTGCATTTTACTGACATAGCTTGTTTAAATAATTTGTCTAGTCAAAATGCAGATTTGCTATGAAGTAGATTGACATTGATCTATCCAGGTTTAAATTTGAATTTAAATGTATTACCAATTTTAGTTAATGCACTCAAGTGCCTGGGGTTCTGAACCCACTAATAACCTTCAAAAAACTTTCCTAGTTAGAGTGTAGTGGCGTAGATAAAAGCTGGGGGAACAGAGACTCATGAAGACAAAGTAGTAGCCTCTTTTCTTTTTGAGTGTTTTAAAGAGGAAAAAATGAAAAGGGTAGAGATCTCTTTCCTTTTGAATTGTTCATTTTCATATCATTATGTCTGTGGATAGTTGAAATGATAGTTACTTTATGCCGAAAGATTTCTTATTAACATCATTGTCACTAGTTCCTAAAGTGTAATAAAATAAGATGCAATGTGACTTTCTGTGGTAATAATCCACTGTTGCCTGCATTTGGTTTGCGGAAGTAAGACACAGGTTTGTTATATGTGAAGTCTCAAAAAAGGATTCTGAATTTAAAAGGTACGTGCATTTGGCTTTTGTAGAGTGTTTGAGTTGGTTGCCATTTTAAGCTGTAACCTGTGATGTGCTTGTAGACGATACTGCTTCATGGCAAATTCCAGTTGAAGGTGCAGTAGAGCTGTTAATCATAATTCTGTCATGGAAATAACACAGAAGAAAACAAAACCACACAGCTTTCCTTACAACCTTGAGTATTTTGTTAATTTAGCTGTTCTCGTTTCCAGAGGCACAGATTGCTATAGTAATTACTCGTGATGATCAATAATTTCTTGTTCATCAAGTCAGGCAGTAGAACTTTGTGAGAATAGCTGGGTGCATCCAGATAGTGCATGGGTCATAGTGCTGCAACTTCTTTCGTCTCTCTGCTGTCTTCTCAGATCGGGGTCACATTGGGTTTCACTTGAAAGTTGAGTATTCAGTGTCTAGTGAATTGGTCCTTTGTTGTCATCACGGTGGGCCTATGCCACAGTTTCAAAAACTGTGGTCGTGGTTAGCACTAGCCGAGGCATTCATACAAGGGTCAGATAATTGTGGCCTGAGGTACTTAATCCCAAGGTGCGCTCTCACGTACCCATTGCAGCGCTGTGGGAACGCCGTAGCGTTTAGAAGTGCTCCCTTGAAGGAGTGACATGGTTATTCTTTCTGGTGACTGAGTGTTTGATAAAGATCGCTCGCTGACATGGATATCTTTGCCCGCATTCCATAAAGCCTTAGTCACCTGTCAAAAGCTGTGTGCACAATGGTTGTTGAGTGAGATGGTCTGCACAGGGAATCAGGCTGCTAATCACTGTTTTGTTATGTTGTAAACTACTTTGATAGTTGCCCGTTAAAAAAAAAAAAAAGTTTGCTCCCAGAATAAGGGATATTCAGGATTTTATTAATTAAACTGATATTATCACTTATGTTATCTGTTTTAAAAGTTTTCTTTGCTGTGTCTTAACCTTTGTATATGGGTGCATGCCATGTGTGCCAGGTAAACAAAGGGACTTGTAAGGAAAAAAATATTTTACTTTAAATTCTTACATGTTCTATGTGAACTAGGTTATGTGATGGAGACTTCTTAAAACCATGAGAAAAATATTCTGTTAGAACTTGTTATAGATTTAGCATCTGGGTTGTATTTCCCTCTCTAAAATGAATGAATGTGGGGAAGGGTGAAATACAGTAGTAGTAGTAGTAAATGTCCTTGCAGTAGGAATGAACAAGCAGTAACCCCAGCATTTCTCAGCCCTCTATTTTTTTTTTCTGCTTTACGTGCATTAGAATCCTGGTTTATGAAGACCTAATTTTGTTTAAAAACAGTTGGAAAGATCAAATAAGTACCTTGCAATAAATTATTCCATATTAAGCTAAGATCAAGTGCCAGAAGAGACCTGTGAACTCGTGATCTCCATTTTTGCTTGTATAACTCTATGTACAGAATGGCTCTTTTGAAACCAGGTATAAAAGTTTAGACTATGGATTAATTTACCATGGAGTACGTAATAGTCGTGATAATCCCTGTGTCTGTTTCAGAATAATTACAGTTCTGATGTTGTTTTTCATATTTTAACAAATTTTTTATAGAAGATTTGCTCCTAAGTGCTATGGATGAAATGTAAAGAGATTCTGTATTCCTTAAATGTCAAACTTCTGCTCTCTTCAAACTTGATTTCTGCTAAAGATGAAGATACTTCAAATTTACCAGAAGCTGAACCCTGTGTGATAGAATTGGTGAGAATAAGACTAGTTGGCTAAAGTTTCACCAGTGGTGGACAGTTACGTTTTTCTTGGCTGTCTTAAAAAACCACAAATGTGTCAGTCATGATTCCTGTTCTCCATTTTAGACTATGGTATAAAACCTGTGGGAGTCTTCAGTCCCAATGGTGTTAGGGACTCCCAAGAAAATATACCGCCAAGTCAAAAGAAAGCTCTTTGGAACTTCATACTCATTTCTTGCCCTTTACTTTTTCAACTTCTTAGCCAGCTAATAAGAAGGCATTTTGTATTTTTGGAATTGTATTGGTATTTTTTTGTATTATTGGAATAAGCCTGAGAGTGGTGTTCATTATTGCCCAAGGAACTTGTCTGAATATACAAGACTGGGTATGTTGCAAGACTTTTTCAAGGGGGATTACTAATTTTGAAGTTACTGCTGGATGTAAAACGCTGCCTAAAAAATATCTTTAAGTAAGCAATAATAATGGAGAAATCTGATTGTTCTGAAAACTGGAATCACCATTGGTTTACAGTTTTCAAATGCTTGACATCTTATGAGGTCTACTTAGCAATGAAATAAGAGAGAAATATTTCTGCTTGAACACTTAAGACGGAAAATACAAGAAATGCTCTGTGCTTGGAAATTATTGCAGTCAAATCCTTGTAATAGGGTTGAGAGGTGAAGTTCTAAAGATTATAAAAGTACTTCTGGATTTCAGCTTTGCCTTTGCAACTGTGAATATGAAATTTAGTAAAAAAAATCTTAAATATGATCTTAATTTAGAGAATAGTTCTCATCTGCCTTTCGTTCTTTTTTTTTTTTCCTTTTTACAACATGATTTCATTAATAACTTGTAATTTGCTAGGTATGTGTATTGGAACAGAGAAGAATTTGGTCAGAAAAATTTAAACAAAAAAGAATGTAAATGGAAATCAAGTTTTGGTCAGTTGTAAAAAAATATATTTAATACTGTACTTTCAACCCATTACAATACTTCTAGTACTTCTTAAATCTTTCCTGCATCAGCTACTTTCCTTTCTTCCATTGCTTTTAGACAGAAAGTTTGAAAAACTTACTTTTAGTTTTCTCTGTTTGAAAGCTTTGCGATATTAAATAAGGAGAAAGAAAAATGTTAAATAGACAATGATAGGCCTTATGCAATAAAGATGGACTTTTACTTGGTAATTTCCAGTTGATCTAAAAACTTTGCATCTAAGCTACACTAGGAACTGCCAGTTGCAATATATTTTTCCACCTACTCTGTGGTAAAGTGAGACAGGGAGAGATTTCCTTTTTTTGGTATATCTGTTTAGAAAGATAATATAGTAGATCTTAAATAAACAAACTGAAAAACTACTGTGAGAACTGAAGGTATCGTTGGGAAATTATGGAGAAACCGTGACTGAGTCTGAAGAGGCCAGGATCTCAGTTTGCAAAGGGTATGGATTCTTTCTTTCCCTCAACTGTTGTAAAATACAATTAGAGATAATTTTCAGGTGAAAATAAAATAATTAAAAATGTGAATGTCATGGTTTTAGAACTTCTTAATCCTTAAATTCTGCAAGCGTTTGAATGGAGAACCCCAGAACCCTTCTAAAATTCATAGCTTATGTCCTGGGAGTTATTTAGGGTAATTTTCCTCTGTGAGGAAAGACTTCTTTTTTTTTTTCCCCTCATACTAAGTATTTACTGTGGAACCATGTGTTGTCAAAGTTATCTTTAGTCCCTTCCAGCTGCTTTCTATGTTGCTTTGGCTTTCAGTTCTCAGCATGTCTTAGGGTGCTGTCTTGACAACCTTTTTTTCTGTCTGTGGTGTAGGCTTTTTTAAAACTACAAGACTGTGTATGCCTACGTTATTATATTGTAATTAATATTGTATTATCCTGGATATTCCGGATCTCAGAAAGCGATATTATTCATCTATTAGCAGAATAATTAGTACTTAGAAATGTTTTTCCCCCTCTTTGATTTCTCTACAAGTGTAAAGTAGAACTCGTATATATGTAGTCTTTTAAAGATTTAATTGCTATATGTTTCAGTGACCTGCAACACTCTGAAGACTGCACCCCTCCTTTAGAGACTTAGGTCTGTCACTGATATAATATTTGTCTTGTATTATTGTGCCTTCAGAACTGTAAAATTTCGTACCAAAGACAAACATCTTAACAGTTGTACTTTTAAGTGTTTTTTATCAAGCTGCTTTCAAATTAGCTTATAGGCTTGGTACATTAAGTATTGTTTGGGAGTACTAGGATATTTGTTTTACATCTATAGCCTATGAAAAGGTGAGCATCTCCTTTGTTCATCATTTTAAAATGGAAAGAAAGCAAATTTTCTAATGAAGGATCCTTAAGATAAAAGGCATGCCAGTTACTTCTCTTTATGCAATTTATGCTCCAGAGGTATACAGTACAGTGTACATTGAAATATAGCACGGAGTGAGAGACTGCCGTTCATTAATGACTCAGTCTAGAAAGTGTCCTTTGCCTTTGTTATTTAAGTGGGCTTTAGGTAGTTGTCCTGTAAGTGCAACTGTCTTTGCCTGACTCCTCAGCAAAATGTATATTAGTTGAGCATGATAGGATACAGCTAGCCTGCCTTTATTCCAAATTCCAGGAATTCAGAATTTATCCACTGCACTATCCCATCCGGTAATGACATTATAGGAAGCATACTGATGAATGTCATCAGCATGTTAAATTCATCTTAGCATATTTTTCTTCCCAAAATTCTCAAGCGCATATTGGACAGGAAAGATGGTTAGATATTTGAAGTCTACTGTTAGGGTGAGGAGACCTTGTCTACTGTTGTTGCTTGTCTCCTCAGAAAGATGAAGCTGTACAGTGCATAAAGTTACTGGTTACAGTGGTCAGATGCAACTGACGTAGGGTACTAGGTAGTGTTGCATTTGCCATGTAGCTTTGTCACCCATAACTGAAAAGTAACGGCAATACGGAAGTCCACCTGGTGCAGATCATGAGGTATGGAGATCATCAGTGCTTTGGTCAGCATGCGGGCATGATTGCATCAGGTGATATGTCCGTGATACTGTTAGTCTTCTCTAACCAAAGTGTGTTATGTTGGTTTTCACTATTTGGGATTAATTTCTCACTTCTCTTTCACATGGTTAGCTGGGCTTGCTTTGTTTTGTTTTGTTACTTGGCTCTGATTTATGTAGTGTTTGGACTCGTGAGTGTCCTGTGGGTTCTCCATTTTATTTGGAAACATTACATTTTCAAATCTAAAACAAAAGCTATCAACACATTTTGTTTGAAATGTTTCATATTTATAGTTCCCTAAAATTCTGTTTTCTTTATCTTCCCAGTCACATGGGAGCTTGGAGGGAACACACACATCTCTAATGCCAGTGTTGCAGATTAAAAATAGTTTTCCTCCACCAAATGCTAACAGCTGGTTGGCTTTGTTTCCCGGCTGAAGATGCATCGTATAGTATTTTCGTTTTCCCGGCTGTTGCCAAATGTTAATGGATCGAGCTCTGCAAGTTCTACTTTGTAAATTCAGTTGTAATACTAATTACACTTTAACTGCATTTATGTGAGGCTTTTCACAACTCCAGTCATGCACCTATTACCCATTTTGCAGATAAATAAATGGAAGGAGAAAGTGGTTGTGAGAGGTGCTTTGTGTTGACTTAAATGATAGTGAATATAATCAGCGCTGCTGTAAGCCAAGTATTGTTCAGGCAACAAGAAGATGTAGTGCCATTCAGGAGAACAGGTCTTGTAAGTTGTGCTCCCGCAGGATAAAACCCCTAACCATCATTCCTTTCCTTTAGTTGAAGTAATTCAGTTCAAATACCGTGGAAAATCTCTTGTTGTCATATTGAAATTACAGCAGTTGCACATTGAAATCACTGTCATCTTCACTTTTCACCAGTGATGGAAAATATCTAAACATTGTATTTCAAGAAAGAAGGCGTTTATAGCAATGTTTTTCAAAATATCTATTTTTGTAATGCTGTGAGTGGACAATATTATATACAATGTCAAGTTATTTCTGAACTGGGTAGAATATCATATAATAGCTCTTATGTTTTTCGCCATCTTGAAGTACTCAGCAAAACTATCTTACCATCTTACAAGGAGTGAATCTGCCATTTTATTTTATTTTGAAAATTCTTTCATAATGTCTGGCAGTAGAAGTGGTATTGCCTTCATACACATGATCCATAATGTTTATGTTTTGGCATAAAAGCTGAAGCAACTAGTGCAAAACGTGGAGAGCCTCGAGAGTTAATAAAATAACAGATGGCAATTATGTTCATGTGGAAATAATTATATACCGCATTTTTAATTGCATAAAATCAATGTATTGGTTTTGATTAATACAGGAGGCTTGCTGGTCATATATGGATTAGTGTCTTGTGTAGTATAAACCTGAAAGGTAGTTTGTTATCATGCATTATGTGATGTGATATGGGGATCAATTTCAGGAACACTTTAAGAATATGCTCTAAACACAATCCTTTCTACACTGATTGTACTAGATGGATTAATCCTCTTGCCATATGGACTTGAAATTGCCTTGTGTACACAAAAGAAAAATCTAGATAAATGATAACTCATTTAATACTCTGTAGTTTGTGTTTATGGAAAACAGAATTCCACAGGATCTTCTAAAGGAAAACAAGAGTGTGCCAAAGGTAATTTCAGTGTTGAGTGTTCACGGATGGTAAAATTACATTTAACAGACGTTTGTAATTTTTGCAGGTAATAGCTCTAGCAGATGCAGCAGAAGAAAATCAAGCCAATGTGTTCCAGGCATTCACAAAGTTGAAAAGTGCCACCCATCTGATGATTATGCTCATTAGTCTGTGGCAGAAGCTCAGCGCTGATCAAGTTGCTATTCTGGAAGCTACTTTTTTGCCATTAGCAGAAGATACACCAGAGCTGGTAAGAATCTGTAAGAGCTGCTCGGAAAATGCTCATTGACAGAGCTTTAAGCACTTAAATTTTTCCCATGTACTTTGTTGAAGGCTGTCTTTTGAAGTTATTTAGTAGCCTTATTAAGTAGGTGTTTGATGCAAACTATGTTGATTACACAGGGAAGTGGGAAAGTCCTTCCTTATCAAGCCAAGTAGGAGTGTATCACATAAATTTAGCTGGTTTTAGCTTCTGCCCAGTTGTTAACACAAACAGAATAGCCCCAATTTTTGAAGACTCTAATATAAATGCTATGTAATACACATACATTTGTATTCACATGCACACATTCCAATAGAACCATAGAATACAGACATGTCCACACAGTAATACAGTATATTTAATCCATTAAGCATTTGCTATACGTTGTCTTCAGTGTTTACGCATTGCTTTATATAATGGATGAAAGTTATACAAAGGAAATACTGTGAATAGATAATGTACTTTTATTCTTCAGACCATGCTCTAGATAGACCTGCTTCATGTAGATATCTTGAAAATTCTGCTCTGATTTAGTGAGTGTGACGATGGGAGATTGCGTGCAAAACTTGAAGAATGGTCTGTAAAGAAAGATAATGCTGTGTTCTATTCTTGCCTAAGGTCCCCAGCTAAACAGTGCTTTAGTTGCATTAAAGAATGTTCTAAATTTAAAACAACTAGAGTTGATCTCTAGTTAGTTTCAAGTCCAGCCTTTTTACTAGATTCTAGAATAAAATACTTAGAGATAGCATGCCACAATTAGAGGAGAAAAAATTCTGACATTAATACATCTCAACGGTTTCTTTTAGATATCTGAACTAAAAAGTATACTGCATAACCTTTCACAAATGACTTCTATAGAATAAAAAATAAAGATTATCTAAGTACATATTGATTTTAATTTTCATGCTTTGCAGAGGGTTTTTTGCAATATACAGTGAAACCAGACTTTGATACATGCCTGGAATACTTAGAATGGTTTGTGGCCATTTAGAAAGCTTGTGTTGGGTTCCAAGTGAATCTAGGCTCATCTGCAATTTCTCCCTGTGGAGAAAAAAAGTGTTTTGTCATTTTACATGTTAGTGACCCACAGGAGGCAAAGCAAAACAGTTTTGTTGAGATTTGTTTTGGATTTTTTCCTCATTTAAACTTGAAAACTCAAGCTGCGCAAATAAGGAGTGTGCATTCCCATGAATGGAATTTAACGAAAGTTAGTATGAATCTTATGAAAGCCCAAACAACCATTTTTTGCATGATTCACTTTTATTTTGCCGTCAGGAATTGCATTGCTTTGACACATGTTTTGATAAAAGATGGTGAAATCTGTTATGTATCCTATAACTCAGGATATCACTTCAGTGTATATCTCGATGTGGTTTTGTTTTTTATAGTAGTTAACAATATTCCATGTTAAAGCTGTAAGACCTCACATAAATATTGTAAGGATGTACATCCTGCAGAGCAGCCAGGATGAAAAATGTAAACCAACAATAACCAGAGGTGGAAATGGAATTGAAGCCTTGACAAAATACTGAAATACATGCCATATTGAAGTTGTTATAGTACCACAGAAATCTGAATGTAATTTAAGGAGAAGTTTAGGCAGGGAAGGGGGAAATCTTCTGACATACCAATGGTATTTACAGACAGAAGCTCCTAGCTAGCGTTCAGGTTTCCTTGCAAGCAGTTGAGTGGAACGCTGGTGAAAGAAAGTACTCTGAAGAATTTTTATTTACTCTTCAAACAATCCTGCACAATGGTTTGTTGTATTTTTCTTTGGAGGGAATGTGTTAGAAGACAGTTGGGATGCAGTCTACATCTCCAGAACATTTTCTGCCTTGTGAGCATTAAACTGTGGAAGTGTTTTTTCAATAAAAGGGAAATGTTTAGAATATACTGTTACCATAAAAAGAAATGCTTCTCTGACCATAACATCAACATTATTCTCATACATGCCATTCCATTTAGAACAGATTGCATCTTGTTTTCTAGACCTGGCAATAACTCTTGTCAGATATTTAGCAAATACAAAAGTGGTGTTTTGTGTTCCCATTGTCACCAGTCTTTTTTTCAGACTGCTAAATGGTTTCTGTTGCTGCAGACTTTTGTCTAAGAATATATAAAATTTGGGTTTTCTCGTCTACAAAGGTATAGCAGAAATATTACTGCAAACTTGGGTATTTTCTGGGAATAACGCATATTTGGCATCATATTTTGTTTCCAGCAGTAAACTTCTAACTAGCATCTAAATAGTATTGCTTTGATTAAAATGATTAAAGGGTTGCTCTTGTTTACTATTGGAAATGCAAGGGCATTCCCCTTATTCAGTGATTCTTTCATGAATTCTGCACAGTCTGAGAAGTATAACATCAGAAATTGAATGAGATCTCTTAGGTCTCTGCTTTTGACTAGTGGGATAAATGAGCTAATTCTTCTGCTGATGAAACCATTTAGAAAGTGATGCCAAAACTGAATAGAAGTTAATCTTAGTCATGTGGAAGTGAGGTGCATTTTTGTCCCAATGTACTTTGTTACTGTGTGACTAAAATTAAACCTATATTCAAAATACAGAAGTATATGTTGTCAGTATTTCAGAGCATAGTGATACAGCTCCATGCAAACAAACTATCCTTCAAAAGGTATACTGATTTTGAATCCTGTGTTTTGCTATCTGTTGAAATATATGGTAGAAAACTATTTTAGAGTGCTTTTGGAGACAAAAGAATCCATGATCACCATAATAATATTAATGATGTATCAGAGATTTTATTATGCAATTCACTTTTTTCAGAACAGTTGATGACTGTTCTGCAAGACTTAGCATATTTGTTAGTAGCTTTTAATAGTGAGTGACAACAATTTGAAGTAGTATAGAGCCTGAAAAATGAAAAAGGCAAGGAACATTTTAAGGGATGTTTTTCAGTGATTATACTTTACCAAGCTGAGTTGTCTGGGTGGAAAGATATATTTGAAAAATGCTGAGTTTGTGATAAAGCATATGTTTACAATAGGAAATCCTTTTGGGAAAGGAGGGAATTTGTCCAGGCTAATTTAAAGGATTCAAAGGGTTCATGCTACATGGGATAGTTTTGATATAACGGTTGCATGGCATCTGGATTGACTTATGTCTGATCGTTAAGTTATTAATGCTTTCTTTGTTTAAGATATTACAAAGGGAAAAAAATATTTGTCAATACTAACATTCTAACTTTAGGACTGATGGAGGGCCCTCAACAGTATGGCCATCAATATTAATTTTACTATAGAATTAACATTTTCATACTTCTCATGATTTTATGAAATAATGACATACAGGTCCTTCATTGCTCAGAATCATGCCTTTCTTGTTATAGTCACATTTGTGATGCTAGAGTAAATAGTAATAGCTACAAACTGGCATTGAGGAAGTACATTTTCATCTCCTTTTATTTATGTTTGGAATCATACCAACCAAGTAAATGTCTGTATTTGATCTTAACTTCTTATTGAAATTGTAATTTGAAGGAAAAAAAAAAAAAAGCCTGAGGGTGAAATGCATATTTTTAAGTGACTCTATGATCTAATTGAAGTTATTGACTATAAATTTACTACTTTACAGTGTAGATTAGATAAAGTAGAAAAATATACTTTAAGGCAATGATGAAAACGAGATGGTGTCAGAAGAATATAATGAAGTGCCTAGTAAGAGTCATAGGAATTACTATCAAAAGTGTCTCTGCTTTCTGTAAGAAGATGATCTGAATGTAAATCACCAGAAAAAGAAAAGATCAGTCACCTGGGAAAGACTGGATAGATAACCTGCTAGGTTTTACGCATGATAGCAGATGGGTTACTGTAGAGTTCTTGAGTAACATAGAAAATACCCGTTTGTGGAAAGAATCCTTTACTCAGTGAAAGTTCTCAAGCTTAGAGATAAGATTATTTCTGTAATTCCAGGAGGCTTAATTGTATCAAGATTGGTAGTAGCCAACTTTTTCTTGGATTTTTCCATTAATGTTTAGTACTGTTGAAGCTTTGAGCTAATAATTATATCTTTGTTGAGAGCAATTTTTATGAGTCCTAATTCTTAGAATTCATTGGAAATTGTCATTTTTCACTAATTGTTGTAATTAGTTAGAGTGTAATCCAACCTAGGGTCTTAATCACAGTAAAATATGTCTGGAATTAGTGTTTTGTGTCTTATATTTTTTTATATTCTGCGTATTGTTTTAACTGCTTTTTAAATGCAAAGCTCCAAGTGTGTAACAGACTGAAATATTTCAAAATAGGCTGAAATATTTTATATTTGATTGTTTGTCTTACGCTTGTACAAATTATCTTTTGGTATTTTGTAAGTACTTTTAAAACTTCTTAAACAAAAAAAAACCCGCAAAACTCAACAAACCAACAAAAAACCCAAACCCACCACAAGACAGTGGGCAGTGACAACTAGTAACTTGGAACCAGTTTTCCATGCAGTTGTATTCTTTATATCTGTAAGCAGACAAATTTATAGCAGATATATTATTTCCCTCCTCCCCTCCTTCTTTCTAGAAACAAGATTGATAATACAACTCAAAATAAGTAGTTTTAGAGGGAGAAGCATGAAATTTGTTGCCTTTTTTTTCCAGCTGGGAGAAGTAATTCACACTAAATGATGTTGCCTATCTTTTTTTCAAAAATCAAAACTAATAAACAAGTCTTCCTCCTATTTGAATCAAGACCAGGCAACAGAACCATTCAGAAAGACTCTTCTGGAACAGTCAAGCATCTAAGCCTGGTAGAATTGAAAAAAAAAACGTATTGGGTTTTAAAGCTTTAATCACCAAAATAAACAGAAGGAGCTTTAAGCTTTTCCTGGTAAAAACCATCATTTTTCAGTAAAAAAGGTGAGCCTCATTTGAAGTTTATTTTTGGTTCAGGGCAGCGTAAGATTGTCAAGTGAGAGGGAAAGATGAAGGTAAGGAATGACATTTCTGCGCTTCCCCGGGCAGGGAAGGTCCACTATGAGGGAGTGAGGTTAAAAATGGAGTAGTGGTGCCTGGATCCTGTCAGTGTCCTTTGCTTAGGCATATATATGTGACCTAGCTGGAGACTAAGAGAAGTAAGAGCGTGGCTCAAGTACCAGCCTCCTTTGATTTTATGTTTTGATATGAAAGTTAAACTCTCTTGCTCAGCACTCTGCCTGCTAGCCTGCTTTCAAGAGGACCAGTGTACACCAGAGACAGCTAGAGTAGGTGGAGAGGACACGTGGTTGTAAAGCCACTGTTACTGCAAATTGATGTGTAACCATTTCTACTTTATTTGTATTTGTGATTCTTTAAAAGCGGGGTTTCAAACTGGTTGATTACTTTTCAATTTTATAATGTCTAGAAATGAAAGATCAAATGTTTGTGGTAAGTAATTTGGGGGAAAGAGGGAATTTGAAGAGTGAGGTGGCGGTCTCACTACTACTTTAAGCACCATCACAGTTCCTTTAAATATTTGTGAATCATTCTCGTCTTGCAGTTAATTTTATTTACTGAGAGGACAGTGGGTTATGGCAAACATAGCAAGTTGGAAGCAAGTTACACTACTATCTAGTGATCTCCACCTGTACCAGAATTCATGTGATTCTTCACAGTGAATTCTGTGGGTAGAATAGAAAAGTGCCAATGTTTTATTGGTCTGAGAAAGAAAGGCTTAGTGTGGTCTGTTTAAACTGTTTGTGTATTGATGAAAATCTATAATGTATCTTTATCTGATGCTTCTCACTTCAAAGAACTAGCCGGAGAAGCTGTGCCCAATTGTATTTTCCAAATATTTTTTTTTTGTGATTTGCAGTTTTTGCAGTGGCTGGTAAGAAGGGGACATAGGATTTTTGTTTTTTTAAAAGGCTGACTTATGGTGGCTGGTAATAGCACAGCTTTTCAAAAAAGAAAGCTTTCTCTCTTTCTTCCAGGTGGCATAAAGTTAGTTTAAACAAAATTATGCAGAAGCAAGTCTTGGTGTGCACTAGGAATTGTAAAAGTTCTAAGGACAGAAAGAATTGTTGTGTTCTTGTCTTGTTTAATTGTATTCTCTGGAGCTTGTATCAAGCTCAGAACAAGCATTCAGTCTTGGTATAAACCTTATGCTAAAGGAGAATCTGACATATCTGTTGGCTAGATGTGTTCTCAAAAAAAGTTTTGAGAGTTAATTTTGTAATTAACTTGAGCTATCACCTTATTTATTCTGCCAGTATTAGAGATACTGAAGTTAATCTTCTAGAGATACTGAAGTTAATCTTCAGTGGGCTGACTGTTGTGAGCAGAAGCCTACTCAGGGATCTTATTTCTTGGTGTAAATTAGAATTGTGTTCTGCTGTGATTAGTTTGCCTCTAGCATGTATTACCTCCTTTAAAACTAACTTGGATATCCTACAAAGTATTGCCGTTGTCCCAAGAGGCATACCCTTTGTTTGATAGATTAAATAAGCTTCTGTTATCAGACATCTTTCTCTATGTAATATTATAATGGGGACCTCTAAACTTTCTCTTTGTTATGGTGGTGTAATCTATCTAGTTCAGGTACAAAGATAAGCTAAAATATTTTAGTGTAGTAGTAATTACTGAATATGTGCTGTATACCAGAAGTTCAGATCAGTTGTCATCTAAACTGCTTAATGACAAGAGTGATGTGTTACAGTGATTACACTCAATATACACAATCAGTGACTCTTTTGGGTTGTTTCTTTTAAAGAAGCTGATTGTCGGTGAAGAATTCCCTTGATATTGTGTCCTAATTGAAAGATGTGTAGACTCTTGCTGTGTATTGAAAAGTATTGTACTAGTGTTTTAGAAATATGATGTGGTTTATGATTTATTGTAAAAATCCACTGGAATTACTTAATATATACTGAAAAAACTTATCAGTTTCATCATCATTAGTGTATGGCCTTCATATGACATAATAGGACAGGTTTTATAGACTGAAAGTTACGTATTTACTGTTAGATTTGTTTTCTGATTCTCACATCAGTTCAAAGCCATGATACTTTTATTCATTTAGAATAAAATCTGTAATCATAGAATCACAGAATGGTTTGGATTCGAAAGGACCTTTAAAGGTCATCTAGTCCAACCTCCCTTGCAGTGAGCAGAGACATCTTCAACTATATCAGGTTGCTCAGAGTCCCATCCAACCTGACTTTGAATGTTCCCAGGCATGGCATATCTACCACCTCTCTGGGCAACCTGTTCATGTTTCACCACCCTTATTGTAAAAAATGTCTTCCTTGTATTTAGTCTAAATCTTCCCTCTTTAATTTAAAGCCATTATCCCCTGTCCTATCGCAACAGGCCCTGCTAAAAAGTTTGTCCCTGTTTTTCCTGTAGGCTTCCCTTAAGTACTGGAAGCCTGCAGTAAGGTCTCCCCAGAGCCTCTCTTCTCCAGGCTGAACCACCCCAGCTCTCTCAACCTGTCCTCATGGCAGAGGTGCTCCAGCCCACTGATCATTTTTGTCACCCACCTCTGGACCCTTTCCAACAGGTCCATGTCATTTCTGTGCTGAGGGCTCCAGAGCTGGACGCAATGCTCCAGGTGGGGTCTCACCAGAGCAGAGTAGAGGGGCAGAATCACCTCCCTCAACGTGCTGGCTGTGCATCTTTTGATGCAGCCCACGATATCGTTGGCTTTCTGGGCTGTGAGTGCACATTTTCGGCTCATGTCCAGCTTTTTATCCATCAGTACCCCCAAGTCCTTCTCAGCAGTGCTGCTCTCAATCCCTTCATCCCCCAGCCTGTATTGATACCAGGGGTTGCCGCAACCCAGATGCAGGACCTGCACTTGGCCTTGTGGACCTTATGAGGTTCACAAGTCCGCTTTTCAAGCTTGTTTATGTCCCTCTGGATGGCGTCCTGTGCCTCAGGGATGTCAACTGCACCACACAGCTTGGTGTCGTATGCAAACTTGCTGAGAGTGCACTTGATCCCACTGTCTGTATCATTGATGAAGATATTAAACACTACTGGTCCCAATACAGACCCCTGAGGGACACCACTTGTCACCAATCTCCATCAAGACATTTGGCCATTGACCACTACCCTCTGGATGAGATTTCAAGCAACAGAACTGAGTTTAAAGTTAGTGGTGAGTAGATCTAAAGTACTGTGAGAATTTAAGTAGGAAATAAACCTCTTGTCAAGTTATGTTTTTTCAGAGCTAAAATATTTGAGTGGGCGTGGTTCCATATTTCACAGCTTTTGGAAACAGACTCATTTGTCAGACTCATAGCGTCTTGTATTGGTAACCTAATAAGGGATATTGGAGTAAGAGAAGAAAAGTTCCTGCCCAAGCATATCACTGATATGAAAATAAAATATGGGCTGAGATGCAGTGAAATGTCTCAATAAGCTTTTTTTTTTTTTTTTTTAGCATATGTTTTCTCTACTTTTTTCACCAGACCAAGTATAACAAAGTCTGATTCCTCTTCCCTGTATCAGGAATTACCTTGCAGAACCTCATTGAAGTTACAGACCTCATCTATGGCAGACCTGCTGTTGGATGTGTAGCATTCTTCAGCAAGATGCATGACTCCTGATGTGTTTGCATGCCTGCAGGCAGCTTTGACAGCATCTGCAAAACCCAAAGAGCACCTCGGTTTTCCTAGCTAACTGGTGAAAAGTTCTTGAGGAAAAGAAAGATGAAGTGTTACATGATTTCAGTGCTAAAAAACAAAACAACAGAGCTCTGAAGCTGGCAGCAAAGAAGCCAAGCCACTCCATTCACATAAAGTTTTTCATCAGTTCCCAGAAAGGGATCAATGGTTGTAAGAAGTCAAGTTAAAAAGAAAATTAAGACGACAAAATCCTTCAAAAATTCAGCATTCAGGAATGGCTACAGAAACCGATGGTGTGTGTGAAGTTTCACAATTCCAGACAGGGTGTATTTGTATTACAAGAAACAAGCATTACTTAGAGAGGAGTAACTGTACATTAGATAGTTAGAATTTATGTCTCGAAAAACATGCCCTCTTCTCTGCCACTCACCCACTCTGCTTTAAAGATCTTCATAATTTTCACTGTTGTCTGGAAATAAAATAAAAAAAAACAGTGTTAGGACACAGTCTGTGTTGCTCGGATTTTGAGACATGAGCCAATTTGAAAGAGGAGTTGGGCAATATAGATACATTGTCAAGAAGAAAACTACTGATCTAATTCTAGTCTAATTCTGACCTAATTCTAACCTAATTTTGAAAGCCTTTCTGTGCAAAAGAGGAACATCTGATCCTAAAGGAAGAAGCCCGTGTAGAAATTTGGCTCCAATAGTCAGAGATTAATTACATTTTAATGGAAGAGCTATTAAAACCACCATCTATAGTCAACCTGATATATCATGTTTTGGTGAAACATGCACTTTCCTGAGAGCAAATTCAAAAGCATTGAAGGGTTAGGCAGTTGTAGAAATATTATGACTATGATCCCCACCTGGAGGAGTTTTGCTTTCTTACAGGTGAAACACTCTAATCATGTTATTGGTTGTTTCATTAATACATGAAACCCTACAACTGCTACTAATCATAATTTGTTTCTGTAAGCCTGACTTTCTTCTGAATTGGACTTGAAAAATACATTAAAGACTTGAATGGTAGAGGTCATCATCATGATGGAACGCAGCTTTCAGAACCTTTGTTCATTAATGCTCAATTTGCTAGATTGCTGAAACACTCCCTGCTTTAGTTACTACTCTTCTACATTATGATTTTTCTAGAAGATCCTTGGTAAAATGTTTGTTTGGGAGCACCATTCCTAAAAGACAAATACCGCATTGCATATTCTGTACAATAGTTTTCAAAACACTATTTTGATTTCTAAGCCATATGCATTTTCAGCTTTCCTTCTGTACTCGAAGACATTATAGAAGAAAGTTTGGGCAAATCTTGATGCAAGGTTAAATGTCCATAGAACAGAATCCTACAAAAACTGAGAGTCTTATATTTAGTGCAGAAGTCTTCAGTGGTTTGTGAATTATGCTTCAGAGGAGAAAAATACCAGAGAAAGATTAAACTTCTAAATAGCAAGCGTACTTTTCAGGAAAGAGTCTGTCATATAGATTTCTCTCAGGTGAAGTTGTCATAGGATATCAATATATGTTTACCAAGCAGGACTCAAAATGAGCAGTTCTTGTAGAGAGTTGTTTATGCTGCTGGTTTTTCTATTAAATAAATATTTCTACATTGAACAGATAAAGTTACTATTTCTATTGTCACTGGCAATTACAGCACAACTGTGCAGAAATGACATGTGTATCTGACAGACTTTTTAAAAAAAAAAACTTATTCACAAAGGATTTTTTCCAAAGCTGATATTTGCAATCTACTGCTGCAAAAATGTGAGATATTAATAGCTGAATTAGAAGCTCTGGAGTAGCTTGAATGTAGTTGCTAGCATGGATAGCTATTGTTAAAGAGCTCTGCACAGACCTCTTGTGCTATACTCAGACTAGTGAAATAAATATTGTAAAGTGATCTCGTACAGTTTCCTGTATAAGTCTTGATTCCTTTCTGTTAACTGTTCTGTTTGTTGTGCATAGACTCTTTAATCTTTTATACCTTAAATATCTCTTGTATCAGGTACATAGCTTGATTGTTCAGGAGATGACACGCTATGGTCAGAGTTACCAAGATGTTACCTTGTACTTCCTTGGTTTTTGCCTTCGTCTTTTATCCCTTATGTTTTAAGTAAATTGTAATTTGTTTGGAGTAGGTAAGTATGCTAAGTGTAAACCCTTAATAAGATTTAAATGTCTATAATCTAGCTCTTGACGATAGGTTAAGACTTCAGAGTACAATCTCACAAATAAGGATGTTTTTCTGCCTGAAATTCTTTCCTAGAATTAAAATGGAATGGATTAATCTACTGTTTTGAACTATTCTTCTAGAACTATTTATCTTATTAATTTTCTTCATTTTAGTTGTTCTGTCTCTTACCTTGTCTTGGATGTTAGCTATATTCTTACTTCGATATTGCTTTCATCAGTCTGTAAATTCTTGTTAGAATTGAATTATTTTAAATGCCAATAGGAATAAAAATCAAATCAGTTAATATTATGGCTGTTATACATATTTGATTTAAAGGAAGATATGATTAGAGAGAGCAAAATTAGCATAAGAATTTCAGTTGTTGCTTTTACTGTTGTGTGCTCACTACAAATATTCTTCTTAAGCACTTAATATATTTGGAATGTATTTATGCTTGAGTCATTTGTCTGGATTTTCATCAGACTTGAATTCCACTAGTCTGTAGGATTTTACCATTTCCCTACATTTCGTCGTCAGACGCTGCAGAGCGTATATGATTTGGTTAAAAGAAAGTGCCAATCTCTACCTATTACCTACAAGAGAAAAATAATATAGTATACCTGCAAAATGTTAATTCAGGCCTTTCTCAGTGAAGAAGCTAAATTGACGAATTAAGTATTTTTCATATCTTTTTCAGATGATACAGTCAGTATGAAGAATTTGCATGATTTAATAATACCTCTTTGTGAGTCTTGGCTCACATTTCTTGTGGTAGTTATGGCAATGCTTGCTCGTCATAGGATGATGATTACTGGTATCACAGTTCTATTGAAGGTGTTCCATTCAGACCTCAAATATGCAGAACGCTACACAGAAAGCCATTAGTGAATAATGCAACTATGGCTGTAGAATCATTCTTCATTGTGGGCTGTAGATTAGAAAACTTTCATTTGCAAACATCTTTTAGCTTTTTTAATGTGTAAGGAGTGAAGAATTTTTCTTGTTCCTTCAATTCTCCCCTTTCACCAATAAAAATTGCTGACAAATGCAGTCGTCATTACAGCCATTAATTCTTAGTTGTATAATATCACCTCCACAGATTTCCACCAAGACTTTTTTTCACGTAGAAGTAGCTTTTGTGTACTATTTCACTAATCATAAAGGCTGCTTTGGATTTGACTGGACTTACTAGGTCAACAGTCCTTGAATTGGAGAAGATAGTTTTATGGTCTACTGAGAAACCAATTTTACATGGAAATTAAATACAAGATCAAGGGTTGGAAAATGTTAAGGCTATGGTACAAAGTAAAACATACCTGTGTGAGCCAAGGACAAAATACTAGCCACTTTTAATTTCCTGACTTTCGTTAGCTTGTATTTCAGGCTCCTTATTTAAAGGCTCCTTTTGCCTGCAATTTTATACCTTTTTTGGAGGGATATATTGGCCAGCTTCTCAGCTACTGTATGCTGATACATCACGTGTTTCTTTGTCTTTTAGTGAAACTCAAGATTCTAATGTTTATGTTGTCTTATTTTTCATGATTTGCGGTATAATGAGGAGTGCTTGGTTTGACTGTTTTTGATGCTTTGTACGTATTAAATTTCATTGCCCAGTATGTGGGAATGTAGACGGCATTTACCAGCTCATTAACCTCTTTAAATTGTCTGTGGAATGGATTATTTCCTGTCACCATCACAGGTCAGTGGATGGATTGCACTCCAATGGACCCTTTCTAGAATATTTGAAAAATGTCAAGCTACCACAGCTTTGAATGAATGGCATTTTTTTTTTTCTAATTTACATGTTTTTTTGGGGGGAAATCCAGATAAGACATTAGGCTACTGTTGTCATTGTTCTGAAGTCAGGAAAGGCAAACGCTGACTAAGAAAACACCAGTAGTTGATCCTTTTCCTCTGCAAAAAGTGAATGTTTTATACGCATATGTTTTCAGGATGCTATTAAGAATAGTGTATGTATGTTTGGATCAGGATAAAGTACGTATGACGGTGTGGTCTCACTGACGTACTTGACCACTAGTAAGCATCTGTCCTGGGCCTGTTCTTAGGAAGTAACAAGGTCAGGAATGTGGCCTTTGCTTCTCTGTAGGAAAAGTAGTACCCTAGCCTCCACAAAAGCCATATATATCTGATTAAAAAAAAATAAAAATCATAAATCTTATTTGCTTGATAGTGAAGTCCAGCAGGGTTGACACTGTCGTTCATTCAAATGTTACAGTAACCCAGTTGCAGAAATTTGGACAGGTAGGTGATTTTGCTGTTCAGCTGACTGTTTTCAATCAAGTAGAATGCATCATGAGAAAGACCTTAAAAACTAGAAGACTCTGGGGTCGTATTAACTACAACTGGATACCTGAGTTTTCTTTTTGTTCTGCCTGCTTAATTGCCGTGTGAAGAGCTAGCTTGGTGTTACCTTCTGTTAGCTTAGCAGCAGGTAGAGCTGGGTGGTTCCAGACGGTAGCCTCAAAACTTGTAAAGTCAGTAAAAACTATTGCCAAAATAAGTCCCAACTAATCAGGAGTGTTGAGAGAGCAGACGCTAATATTGCAGCAACTGAATATAATTTCCTGTTCATGTAGGCAGCGCATATTTAAAACTTGCTTACAGGTAGCTGAATACTAAGCGATGTTATGAGTCCTGAAGTTAGCAGACCACAAAGCCCTTCGTATGAATTGCTAACTGTCCAAGCTCTGTAAGATTGTCATTGTTGCGTGAAACGGGGCCAAGCGGTTTTGGCAGAAGATAAACCCCCTTGCATTCTAACACTCCTCACCGAGGTGGGAGGCTAGGTGCGGCTAGGTTTAAATTCTGAGTGATGCCCAATTCAGCACTATCAGTCCAATCGCGTTTAATATGTGTTAAACTATTACGATTTGGATACGCTAATAGTGGGCTGCACCTTCAGTCTAGTCGTGCTCCTAAACTAGCACGGCCTCTCTGTAGTTTTGGTCACGTTCAGTGAGAAAGCGAAACGACTAGCTACTTAAACAGTGCAGTTTATTTAAACAACAGATATACAGGTTCTTTAGGATTGCCGGTGATAAATACACTGTCTGCAAAGCACGTGCAAATAAAGATATTGTTAAGTATACAAACGCGCGACAAAATTATAAACGATACAGCCTGGCTATAAATGTAGGGTAGAGATTCTCTAGAGAAATTTCTAAGTCCCCGAGAAAGCGCTCGGTGTAATCGAAGTCTTACCCAAAGGCGTCCCTATGGGGGGGAAGAGAGGCTCAGCCCGTCGACTGATCCCGGAAATCAGCGGTGGAATTCTTTGCGATGGTGTCTTCCCTGACATCCCCTCTCTCTTGGGCTATTTTTATATTATTTTTTTATCTTCAAAGTGGAGTTTGAGTGACTTTAGTCATACGTACTTTTATTATGATTAATGTATTCAAGGAGGAGTGTTCACACCTCGGGGGCAGATAGCCTCCGGGATGGAGTTGTGTTTTGGTACATTGTGGTGAGCAAAGTTCGCACAAAGGACAGCATTTCATCAACATTTGACGAAATGTTGGCTCGGGTAGCGTGTAGGCCGCTTATCAGTTCCGTAGTACTATCTCGTCCCCATATCTGCTATTTGTCACAAGGGAAGGCCACGGAACAAGCGCGTTCCGTTCCATCCCTCGTGTAGTTTCGCAAACAACCTTGTACAGGGAATCACAGATGTTGCATTCTTCGTGTGCCAGCTGCGGCTGTATTCTACCTCAGAAGCCTCTTGATTTTATGACTTTCCTTAATGTGTGAACAATGCTGTATTTTTGTATTCTTGGCCAATTTAGTAATTATTCCACAGTCATGAAAAGACATAAGCAGGCTTTGTGACTATCTTGCAGGTTCATTAATTATACACACTTTGGATTAATCACATGGTCCCATCACAGAGTGTAATTTAAGATTGCAAAATGCATCAAGAAGACTCAATTCTGCATTGCACACTGCATAAATAATATAGATGTCATATTAGATTTTACGCATTAACCTAATAACCTTGTCACAAATAATAAGATTCTTACTTGAAGGAATGCCTTTGCTTTGTTTGTGTCACTGAAAACCATAGAATCATAATACAGACTACAAACTTGAAAATAACTTTCAAAGGTGCTTTTCAAGGTGCCTCATGAAAAGAAACTTACTTGTTTTTACTGAGTGTTATTTGCAGGAGTAGACACTTTATTTTGTGGAAATAAGTGTACCGAATGTGACTCTGAATTAAGCTTTTCCTCCTGTGAAAGCTTCTCCACAGGTAGCTGCTTGTTTCAACTGAACTGAACAACTTGACACTATGCTGTAAGAAATCTAAGTCCCACTTCATCAGAGCACTGACACACCTGTGCTAATGCTGTGTGTATCATAACTTTTAATTAATTGGTCTGATAAATGGATGCTGAATATCTGCAGCTTTGGGTTGCAGTCATGGTGTTCTCTGCTATCGGCATATTGTCAGAATCTTAGACAACGTTTCCAAAGAATGTATAATTGGATACCTTTTTTTTTTTTTTTTCCTGGCCTTGACATGTCTTCAGCATAATGTTATGTACTACATATTATGTTTGCGTTTACATCTCAGTTCTGTTCTTAATTCTAAATGTTGCATTCAGGAGCTTTTGGTTTTCACTTATTAATACAACTGCTGAATTTAACTGTTATGTCACATACCGTTCATATATTATTATTATTGAAATTATATTTCTCTGTCAGTCTTAATATTGGAACAAGTTTGGCTTTTTTCAGTTTTTGCTTGTACAAGCTGAAGAACTGGGTGTTCATGACACTCATTAACCCCCAAATTATGTTTTATGTGTCACTATCATTTGAAAAGTCTTACTCCTTGACTTGTCACTTTGTTTTTAATATGCTATATCATGTTACAGCTCACCTAATTTTATTTAAATTCCTTTTCTTTAATCTAGGGTTGGGAAGAAACTGTGGATGCTGCCATTTCTTATTTGTTAAGAACTTGTTTGTCAAAGAGCTCTAAGGAACAGGCCCTGACTCTCAGCAGCCAGTTGTGCATGCCCAAAGATACTAGCAGACTGAAGAAGAACATCACCCTCTTCTGCGATAGATTGGCCAAAGGTGGCCGCCTTTCCTTAAGTACAGACTCAGCCACTCAGCAAGCTACTGTCATGCCAGGTACGACATGAAGTACATGCTCATAATTCAAATAATGTATTTCTATATTAAAACTAAAAATTATGCATATTTGATTGGGCTAGCAGTTTGTTTTTCAATGGTTGCGGAAACCAAACACTGGTTGTGTTGCTGACCAATAGGAAGGAGGTAGGTAATAAGAAAGTTTTAAATAAGTTTTATCTCAGTTTGATCACTTTTTGCTGCTCTTGCAGTGTATGCACACTTAGGCAGCAAATCAACACCAGATGGTCATCTTTATGCTCTAAAGCATTATCACTTATTTCTTTGCACTTTTCAATTGAATGTATACATGTGTCCATTTCTAATGTGATGGAAAAGTGAGGAGTGAAAATTCCTACTTCCTTGATAGAGAAGTGATTATGGTTGCATTACTGGCTTTATGACATATTCATATGACTAATTATGAAGTAGTGATAACACTGAATAAAAAAATCTGCAGCTTTGGAAAGTACTAGTTGGCTGTGTGATATCTCACAGAAAGCATAAAATAAAAAATGAAACTATTTCTTATTTAGAAAAGGAATGTGGAGATTTCAGAGTACACAATGATTTAAATAAATGTGGAATTACCATTTCTAAAAGAAATTTTATTCATGTCCTTTTCTATATTTCTACTTTTTTAAAACAGTGGGAGCAAAGCCACACCTTTTCGTAGAGTCTGAAGGGCTAGCATCTTTGCACTGTTACAAGACATTTTTTCCTGCCTTTTTTCTCTAGCGAGACAGACAGTCTCTTAATAAATATCAGATACTCCTGCTGACTTGGAAACAGGTGTTTTTTTCCCATATTCCTGCTCTTAATTTGGACTGGGTGTTCATTCAGCTTCATAGTCTCTTAAACCACATAATATCACTATGGTCTTTGGCCTCAATGACCTCCTTCCCCTTACAGCAGTCTTCATGTGTGTAGGGAAAAGTCTGTATTGTATGCACCCTTCATGCTTGAAATTGGGAGTTTATTATTTTGTCTTCATGGGTATTGTTTTCGATAAAGTTTGGAGCTGTGTTAGGGCAGTATCTTGATTTTCTGTAACTTATTTTCTTACATGACAAAGAATAACTTAATTGCTGTTTAATATAATCTGAACGTTCTGCGCAGTGTTTCAGCAACTCAGAAGTCCTTGTTATTACTATGGGCAGCCCTTCTTTGCATGTGCTACTCTAAATGATTCAGTAAAACAGCTGCAGACTGTGCAGTGGTTACATTATGCCCATATCTGGAAGTGGACTGATAATCATTTGAAGTGAAGAAGTAAGCCAGAATAAGTGTCAAATTAGTTTTACAAATTTTTGTTAATATTTCTTTGCAAGACTGAAATATGTGTTAAGGGTATTTCATTTGTTGAACTTTGAAAAGATTCTAAAGGCATTGTTTTTCCTTCTAAGAATTTTGAAAAGGTGTAAATAACTGCAGTTCATCTTTTTCCACCTAAGCGGATAAGGCGAATTGATTTAATAAGGAAATTAACTCCTGCCTGTTCAATTGACTAGTGTTATTGAGTTAAGAGGAATATTCAATTTGGTTATGATTAGTTCTGTTAGGAAAAGAGTAAAATCTTTAAAAATTGTAAACAAGTCAGAATAAATCTTGCTCTTGATGAAGGACCTTGGTAAGGCGTTCTGGTCATGCTCTTCACGTTGCATATATGAAGACTAAAACTTTAAAAATATTAAACCTACTGTTTTCTGTTACATGAAGCCAAAATAACACCAAGAAGATATGACTGACCTGTACTAGAATATTTTACCATTGTGGTACAGGTAGACAGTTACACTAGCTCTCAAATCAAAATAATACAAGGAAGAAGTACATTCCAAGCAAAACATAAGGTATTTGACTGTGGGTTGTTAGCCATGTGTGTTTCACCAATTTTTATTGGTGAAAGGGGAGAATTGAAGGAACATGTTAGCCGTGGTCCATGTGGGACCAGAATTATCCTTTTACATGATGAATAGTGAAAAATTAAGTACCTTTAAGGAGCAGGTTGAGACCTGGTATAGCAATGTCCCACTCAATGTAAACTGTTTTAGCTATACTTGAAATGCCCTTTGGCCATGATTTACACTAAAGAGAATTAAAATCTGGAATCCAAATACAGATTCCAAAATAAATCATTTTACTTTCAAAATTACTGACTCTAGTGTGTAGCCCTTTTGAATATCAAATCACCTAATTAAGAATCAAAATTATGACCTAACTAGGCTAACACTTCAGAGTGTCACAAGAAGGTATCATCTAAAGAAATTATAAAACCTAATACAGCTTTCTTATTTTCTCTAAGAGTTCAGCTTGAAGCCTTGATAAAAGTGTCTGTACATTTATGCATTTACTCACTGATGGTTTAGAGAGTATGGTTTTTGGAAAAGTGTGGAAGAGTTCAAAAATAAGAAATTTCATCTTCATTTACAGGACAGGCTCATTAGAGATAAATATTTCTGCCAAATGCTTAGAATAGAATAGTATTTAAGTAGTTAATCTCTAGCAGGATGTGCTGTGTGCTTTGGAACTGTGTGGGTGTTTTTGTCTTTGGACAGACTGGAGAAAACTGGGAGCTTTCTTGGGACAAAGATTTTACTGAGGCTTTTCAAACATGTTTTTCTTGTCATCTGTTCGGGTTTTCTGTGGCTATCTCTACCTTGGCAAGTAATGTGGTCCGTAAGAAGCAGACGTGCAGGGGGAAGTAATTGAGGCTGGCAACATGACTTGTATCATCTATGTGTTTCAGAGGCGGTTTGAACTAGCTCCGTTCCTCTCTGGTGTACTGGTCCTTCCTTAGCAGTTGGAGTGCTTTAGGTGCATTCCTGGGATTCATCTGCCCTGTTAGATTCACCTAAAAGAAACACGTTAATTTACCCAAGACCACTTCTCAGTATGAAAGCAGTGTAATTAGTGGGACTAATCAAGAAATTTGCATCACCCTTAATTCCAACTAAAAATACTTGTTCAGTCTACAGAAATTGAATGATGCCTTATAAAGGGAAACCAGTATACAAAAGAACTACATGCTATTTGATAATGCATATAAAATAGAGGAACTCCTCCCGGTCCTTAAAGGAGGGAACAGGAATAGGTAGAGGAGAATGAGGTAGAACTATACATAGAGAAGGAGATGGTGAGAATTGAATTTGTATCTGAGGATTTATGGTTAAATATTGGATGTTAGTGTAGGGGAAAGTTGTTCATGATGTTTAAGTGCCAAGCCAAAGATGGTCCTGTGATTGTTCAGTAGTGTAACTGTCATTAGCTTGAGGATTTTGTTCAATGCCACTTTTTCTTCAGCACATTCTTTTTCTTAAAGTTGGAAACTCCTTTTTCTATAGCAACCAACTTTAAAAAAAATTGTTTTAAAGTGTCTAAGACTCTTCTGGCATTGCAGCTCTATAACAGTAAGCTGGATTTCTAGAAGCTATATTTAATATGTTCAAGATGGTGTACCCTGCAATCTAGAGAAATTGCCTGAAGCCGCATTGAAAAGCTGATAATTATCTTTAAGTGTGCAACTATTTGAAAGATGCCTTCAGAAAATGGTTATCAGTATTTGTAGTTAATCCAACAGTATATGTTAAAGGTATGCCATGGTCTCTGCTGGATCTGGTTTTGTTCATTATTTTCTTTAATGGCTTCAGTGATGGAATATGGAGCATCAATGTTAAAATTGTGGCTTTGCTACAAGCTAGCAGTAATTTCAAGCACTACTTGATAAATTAGAGGAACGAGCTGAAGTCAGTAAGATGGTGTTCAGTCGAGACAAGCGCAAAGGACTCTAGCAAATGAATCAGGCAAACTAAAAATTGAGAAACAATACCTTAAGCACTATTGCTGTAGGATAGACTCCTGGGGGTTATAGTGGACCAGCAGCTGAATAAAAGTCAGCAATATGATTCTATTAAAGGTGAATTCCAACTTTAGGATGTAGTCATATGACTTTAATGAGGAGATATAACTATTTCTTTCTATTCTTCATGAGAAAGATTCGGCTGAAATTATAGGGTAACACAATTTAAGAAAAACCTAGACAAATTTAGAATAGAGTTTAGAGAAGAGCACAAAAATTATAAATGATTGAAACAATTTTGCTTTTTGTTGCTTCCGAAGGAAAGAGAAGGTTGAGGAGGGACAATGATAGTTTTCCAGTATGTAAAATGTTCTTATAAGGGTGATTAAAAGTTAATCAGAATCATTGGCTAAATATGATTAGAACTGTAAGCCGCATCAGGCTATGTCATGTACTGTGTTGCCTTTGGCAACGCATGAACGGTTGGATGAGAGGAACGGTGAGGGGTTTAGGGAGTGGTGCCAACCCAAAGTGTGGGTCAGTGCCAGGGAAGTGCTGGGGAAAGGTGCTGTAGACCACCCAGGTTGTCATGTATTGAGCTTAATGGGTGTGAAAATTTATAGCATAAATCCTGATTACCTGCAGTGAATTAATTCTGTAGCTTTTAAAGGTCTCTTATACTATCTGTATGTTTTGCAGCATTGCTTTGAAAACCTTAAGCAGCGTCAGCTGTGGCTGTGTGGAGACTTATTTACGTGTCAGTCTGATTGATTGGAACTTTATTTGCAGTATTGCCTAACCTTTATTTTGGGTCTCTCAGCTACTGTTTGGGTAGAATGTGATCCTGCTTTTCCTGTAGTAATTCCTGTTTTGCAGATGGCATCCTGTTGCAAATGGCATCTGTATCAGTTCAACGCTTTGCTCAAAAAAGGATTTTTATTTTTCAGTTAGGACTGTATTTTTCTTTAAACCATCCTTTTTCTCTTTTTTTTTTTTTAACTGGACTTTGAGATTTTTTTTTTCTGTTCTATTTTGGTTAGGAGGTCTTTGAATAGTGCTTTAGTATGATTTACTTTCATAGTTGAATATAACTGGTGCAGTAGAGAAACTGTTTAACCTGAAAATCAGTTACTGAGTACTGCATCACTGAAATCTGTGGAATGCCAAAGACTGTTGTCTCCTCGGGTCAACTGAATCTTCAGAACTGAAATTATAAGGAAAAGCAGGATTTTTTTCCAGCCAGGAAACATGATTTGCAAATAGTTTTGTGGAAGTGTAATATTTAAGATTTATATAAAGGTAGAGCTAGAAGTCAAGCCAACTGCCCATCTAGTTTTCTTCTCTGAGTTGCGATGGGATTAATGTATCCAGAGTATCAGTGATGAAATTTATCTGAACTCTTAAACACCTTGGAAAAGGTTGAACTATATCTCTTGGTAGTTCATATGCTAGCTTAATGTCCCTATAGGAAGGGTCCCTAATATCTGATATATGTTGTCTTTCCTGCAAATCAGACTGGTTTATTGTGAATATTGAAGGTGGTGGTGGCAATTAATGTTATTCTTCAAAATGTTTAAAGCTTTGGAAGATTTTCAGTACATCCCTTCTGCCACTTTTTCTTTTATATTACTTGTGACTAAATTATCTCAGTCTTTTTTCATTATGATTTTCAGTTCTTACTGTTTGTTTTCCAAAATTGAATGCTTTTCCTTTTGTCTATAGCAGGGACTATAACCTGCTATACTCTGCGCCATCTCAATCTCCAGACCCTTTCCTACACATTTGTTGCCTAACCAGATGTTTCCCGATAGGTATTTATACATATGAAGTTACTTTCCAAAGCATGGTAGTATATCCTTGACTTGACACTTTTTCTTCATAGCTTTTTTAATTTATCACGTTGTTTATAATTCTGCTTTGTATTATCGTGATTCTATCATTCAGATTATGAAGGGGTAAATACTAAATTTAAAGACAATATTCTTTACCACATTAAATATATACATGCAGCCAGAACATATCCAAAGTCATGCTTTGGAAGACAAGTTTTTCTGGGTTTTGTTTTTTTTTTCTCCCTTCTTGATTAAGCGTATAAAAACCTCTCTTCAAAATCCTGTATTGATATCTATGAGTGAATATCACTGTTTTGAAGCTGTATTCTTAGCTGAAAAACTGGGATGAAACAGAATGTGTCATATTCCTTAAGGAACTCTGTTTATGTGCTACTAAACTTGAGGATAATGTCAGGACTGACTGGAAAAACATGTGGATTTGAGTTCCTGGATATTCATTTATATTTATATATGAAAGACATAAACATTGCTGCAAGGTTCTTAGTGTACAGAGAGTGTAATGTAAAGAAAGACTAGTAATAGTTTGTTCAATCTGAAAAAGTAGGATTTTTTTTATTGCAAATTCTTCCCTTTCACTGTTAATTATCAATTCTTCATTGGTCATTAGGGAAAAGGAACAAGCAGCATAACTCAGGTGTTCTCAAACTTCATAACGTGGACTTCAGCACAAAATGTCTTGCGAAATGTAGTGCCTGCCATTTGTACTCACACAGATTTCAGTCTCCCGTCTGCCATGGTAATGTTATCTCAGAAGCAACTACAGTAATTTTTTGCCTGGAGAAGTTAGAATCATATAGCTTAAAATTATTCAAAAGTAATTTAGCAGCCTGAAGGGGCCACAGAAGTCAGTAGCGAGGACTAGACAATGCTTTTTAACTACCAGCAGATATTCTCAAAATCACAGGGGGCTGACGGATCACAGTTTGAAAACTTTTCCTGTAAAGTGAGTATTGTGAGTCTGAGATCATGGTGCATTGACAACTTTGTATATCCCCATCACCATCCCCACATGCTGGTGCAGAGAAGAGTATAAAAATTGACAATATATTTTTTTCTCATAGATGCGACACAAACCCACTGTTATTTATCTCCACAGAAAACTATGATCCATTATGAAGTGTGATTCTCATTTAAGATATTTTCCATGTGTTTTCTGTAGCAATAAAATACTAAATTACTTCTTTCCCTTTTGTAACCCTTAAAATAATGTTCTTAGATATTTTTTCTTATTTTAGTTTAAATAAAGCTTTTTAGCAATGCTTGTTAAATCTATGTTAGGAAAAGTGAAAATAAAGTTTCATTCACAAAGCTTGCTTCAAGTATTTGCAAGAATTTTGTACACCTGAAGACAGGATGGTACTGATTGATGGAACTGGTAATACACTGAGGTCAGTGGAACCTGTCATTGACCAAATTAGATTCAGCATTTTACCTGTCTTTTTCATAGTGTTCCTCACCTGTTGCCACTATTTCATGAGACAGTACCATTTACAAAAGCGTCTAGAGGACATGGGTAAGTATCTGGCATCTTTAGAATCTAAATCTTACTAAAAGTGTGTATTTCTCATTAAAAGTCAGTTTGCTGACTTTTTTTTTTCCTCAAATGTACTCAGAGGCTTTTAAAACTCATTTATAAAACACATCATGCCAATTCATTCATATGGTTTTGTTGGCTCAGACCCTTAAATATAAAATTGACATTAACTGACTTTAACTGTTGCAATGAAAACTCTTAACTCATCTTTTCTAGCCTCCTTAAAATCATATAGATTGATCAATAAAGTACCTTGAAAGAATGATTCGCCCAGGAAGTGGATCATTTACTAAGAGTGAAAAAGTATTTTTTTTTTTAAATGTATGAGATGATATAAAAAAAAATCTGAATGCTGCATTTAAAAGGAAGATAAGATTTTTCTTACATTTTCTGGCTAAATTTATTTTTTTAATATATCTATTTAGATGAAGTATAGCTATGTATCTTTAAAGTATGACAGTCATTAACCTTAATTTTCTGAAGTCCTCAAAACTTAAAGACATATTTATCTGATTCAAAAGTTAATATATATTTGCATTTTAACAATTATGTTTTTTCTCTCTTGCCTTGGTAGAAGCTGGGATTCCCATACCCAGATAAAGGTTTCTCTGTGGGAAGTTGTGTACTGCTTGCATTGAAACCAAAATGGATCTATCATCACTGTATCATTTTTTTCAAACTTCCCATACGTTTCTTACTGCCTTAAGGCAAACAGACATTTGGTAAAAGGTGTACTTTTTGTCTTAATCATAGAATCATCATAGAATCGTAGAATGGTTAGAGTTGGAAGGGACCTTAAAGATCATCTAGTTCCACGCCCTGACCATGGGCAGGGACACTTCCCACCAGACCAGGCTGCTCAAAGCCTCATCCAGCCTGGCCTTGAACACTGCCAGGATGGGGCATCCACAACTTGTCTGGGCAACCTGTTCCAGTGCCTCACCACCCTCAGAGTGAAAAATTTCTTCCTAATATCTAATCTAAATCTACCCTCTTCCAGTTTGAAACCATTACCCCTTGTCCTGTTGCTACATGCCCTTGTAAAAAGTCCCTCCCTATCTTGTAGGCCTCCTTTAGGTACTGGAAGGCTGCTATAAGGTCTCCCCAGAGCCTTCTCTTCTCCAGGCTGAACAACCGCAACTTTCTCAGCCATTTCTCATAGGAGAGGTGCTCCAGCCCTGTGATCATCTTCATGGCCCTCCTCTGGACCTGCTCCAACAGGTCCATGTCCTTCGTGTGCTGAGGACTCTAGAGCTGCACACAGTACTTCAGGTGGGGTCTCACCAGAGCAGAGTAGAGGGGCAGAATCACCTCCCTCGACCTGCTGGCCATACTTTTGCAGCTCAGGATGTGGTTGGCTTTCTGGGCTGCAGTCGCACGTTGTTGGCTAATGTTGAGCTTCTCATCAACGAACACCCCCAAGTCCTTCTTGGCAGGGCTGCTTTTAATCAGTTCTTTGCCCAGGCTGTATTTGTGCTGGGGATTGCCCTGACCCAGGTGCAGAACCTTGCACTTGGCCTTGTTCAACTTCATGAGGTTGGCATGGGTAAACCTATTTGAAGTTGTTCCTTCTTGTAAGGCTACCACTATCTCTCTGCTGTGTTTGGTTTTCTCTGTTTTACCTCAATTATTTTTTGCATTTCTCCTTTCTACATTATGCTTCACCGATTTCCTTCTCCATAGTGTGCCCTTTGACGTCCATGCAACTGTATGCACAGTTCCCTCACTGGGATAGTTGGAGCAAGCAACTGTATCACTAGAGCAATAAATGGGTGGGAAGACCCCTTTCTTGGTCAGCTGTCAATCTGGGTAGCCCAAAGCAGTAGCTGCAGAGAAAATCCTGTGGTACTAGTGTGGATCTATCAGGCAATGAGATTTTAGGAAGGTTTGACAAAGATGTAATGGAGCCTAAATCCATAAGTGATCATTGCTTACCTTGGTGTCCAATTTGTGCAGCTCTGCACGGCTGAGCTGTTGTGCCAGTTTAAACATAACTTTGTTCTCTCCATCTAATTGCAGATGATGATCACATAGGAATGATAATAAGAACAAAGAAGTTCCCATAACTCTTACAGGCCCCTAGCATTGTCATGCACTTCTGTTACATTGTGTCATGCCAGCTAATAATGAGAGATGATATGGTATATAATGGAACATGATATAGTGTTGCAACTTTAATGTGACTTCTAGTTCTCCACATTTGAAACATTTCTTGCAGAAATTTATTGGCTGTTCATGATGAACAGTTCTATCTTAATATAAAAGCCTGGAAATAAGCAAGTGGTAATATATCAAACATTTTAAACTAATTATTTGGGTTCTGTTTTTGAGACAAAAATATGTCCCTTGCCCCATAAAGCTGATTTAGTGAAAAGGAAGGGGAGTAGCAAATCATTAGGGAGAATTTTGGGAGTGCTTACAGCAACAAGATTTTGTGGTTGCTCAAGAAGAGCTTAAGAAGAGCTTGGTGGAGCCAGAAACGTTGATTGTTTGGCTCTCTGATGTGAGTCTTTACTCTTTGTAACTTCTTTCCATTGTAACTTTCTTTACTCTTTAAAACTTTTATTTCTATATTTCTATTGTTTTAGTAACTTTGGTAATTTATTTCTGCAGAAAGGAAAATTGAACTATATAGAAGTTAAGTGACTTTCCCAAGGTCATACCACGAGCCAATAACACTTGTATATAAATAGAATTCAAATATGTCTTGCAGTCTTGTGTCGTAGCTCCTACGTACAGTTGTTTTTAGGTGTTTTACTGTTAAAACACGGGTTACAGATTAATAGATTGTGGTGAGCCAGCTTGCCTTGCAGCCTGTTCGTATATCACTCTGTGCATGGTTCGGGTGAACACATTTAAAATGGAACTCTGAATATCAGAGATGGGAAGAGTGTGAGGGAGAAAATCTGAGGTGGTCAGGTGGTCTTTAATTTTAATGAATTCAGTCAAATTTCATCACGTTGCTGAACTCATATGATAGTTCTCCAAGTGATTAGTTTTCAGTGATTACATAAACAATGGTAAAGGACTGGAATTAATTTTTTTATTGAAGAGAAGGCACTGATAGAAAGTACATTTTTTTTTTTTTTTCGGAACATTCCAAGATTCCAGTATTGTCAAAAGGGGCAAAATAAGGTGGAAGGATAACAAAACACATTTGTATACAGGGTTGTGAAAAGGTTTGTATTATGTTGTTGGGAAAATTTCCCCTCCTCAATTGATATTACAGCTGGCAAAAACCACAGAGTGAAGGAGTACAAAGGTTAAGAAGGCTCAAGCAATAACTTTTTTAAAAAAATTAATAATTTAAAGAGGGAAATGTCATGCATAATGAATAAAAAAAGAAATCCCGCTTGAGACTTGGGATTCATACATTTTTTTTGTGCTATGAAATTTAGTTGGCAGCATTGCAATTCCAACTTGCCTCATCTAAGTACAGTTAGGATCAACACGTTAGTGCCTTGGTGTGTACAATCCTATTGCTGGCTCTTTGCACTGAAATCCATTAAATTTTAATATGTCCCACTTAAGTATAAGTGGTCACAAATGATTCATAATGTTGAGGTAAGCTTTTGGTGAAAATAATTGTCAGTTGAAAGAATTTCCCATAATGATTGTGCTTGTCACCGGGCTTTATTTTCTATATTGTTTGAGTCCTTCAGAGACCACAGGCAGAAATTTCTAAACTATACGCTACTAAGCTAATTGTTCAAAACTACGGAAAAAGTGTTGCTAAAGGAGAAAGCGTACAGCCTCTGGCCTTCCATTTCAGAAGACTCAATAGTAACAAGTAAAAAACTAAAAGTAAAACCTAGATAGGTGTTTTAAGAGGTGTAACAAATGATAAAATCTCTTTTTAAACAAAAGCAAACTTTAATAGTGTAGCATAATCCTTTTATTTAAGGTATGCTATTAATGGGAAGTCAGTCTTGTATGTCCAGTCATACTTTGAATTTACACTTAATAGATTTCCCATGGCTCCTTTGTTTTGGTTTCCTGTGATGTTTCAAGAGCAACCTATATGATGGAGTGCCTTGATATTCGTACATGAGCTGTAGGCGTTTGGAGACCATAATTAGGTCTGCAGTTTAGATGTCATTACTTTTCCTTCCTCGTCTCTATCTAGACAAGACCACCAGAAAATTACAGTGATTTTCTACTTTTCCTAAGTACAACCATGGCAAAGCATATCCGCGCACAAAAAGGTATTGGGAGAGAGATATTACAGAGGGGTGAAGGGGCGGTGGTGGAAAATAATTTCCAGGTCACGCCTCCATTCTTAAAATGCTGAAAACAGATTGTTTGGGAGCCCTTTCTTTTTTTTTTTTTTAATGTGAGTGCAACATTTCTCTTAAATTGATTGTAAATATTTCTTTTAACGTGATATATAGCTCAAGCCAGAATATGTCAAGATTAATGGTTTATTCAGTTTCTTTTGACTGGAAGTAGCACCTTGTAATCAGCAGAGATTGAACTGTTTACACATCAGGAGATGTTGTGGCCGTTATTTCAGGTACCACAACCCATTTGTTTTGCATTTACTACTTTTCTTTGTTTTCTGGCATATTTAGGTTGAGTAAACCTGACTCTTCTCTTACACTGCTATAAATTAGATGCATCTTATCTGAAATTGCTGGTGTTACATTATTCTAAGCTGTTCTGAGCAAGTGTGCCCAGAATGAGATAGCTATTTGCATGATTTTTTTTTTGTTATCACTGAATTTGGCTTACAGCTTTTGAAGGGAAACTCTTACTGTGTATTTTGTCTAGTCCTCAATTTAAAAAAAAATAATTAAAAATCACTTGAGCTATGCCGGTATTAATGTTTTTTTTTCTCAATATTCAGGTCTTTTAAAAATTAAGTAAAGGTAGTTTTGTATGTGGGATTGATTTCATCATTTTTACTATGCAGACAGCGTAAGTAACATGTATGAGTCTGTGGAATTCTGTGGTGAATTAACAGTGCAAAACTATATGTACATCACTAACACAGCTTATAATATATTTGCTCTTCCACATTACCATAAAGGAATCTAATAAATCTAAACCTAGTGAAAATTTCATATTTTGTACATGCAGAACTGATTTTTCAATTACTTCAGACTTTTTTAGGGCCTAATCCAAATCCTGATGAAATCTATGGGAGTTTTTCCATAGACTTCAGTAAGCTTTGGCTCAGGCCCCCAGTTTTCAATTTTTCGACTAGATTTGCCAAAAATCTGCAGAGAGCCAGGCACTTGGAAAGTTTTTACTTGCAAAGTACAGCTGGTTTTAAGTTGCACACAGAAAAGTTCCCAATGCTTTTTTTGAAACAAAAAAAAAAAAATAGTTTTAAAGGTCTTACAACTTTAGTAGGTAAAAGAGTGGCTTTAACATTTGAGGCAGAAATTGCCTTAGGTCTTAATCTAAGCATGACAAATTCTATACTAGAAGATTATTTTTAAAATGCATAACTACATGATAAAAAAGCTTAAAATGACAAATTTATAATCAGTTTAGCTAAATTTTTCCTGGGTTGTGAGTTTCAGAGAGCCAGGGATGTCTATCCTAATAATTTTTTGTTAATTTTCTTTTCTACAACGGAAAACTGCACTGCTATTAAAGAATAATTCCCCGAGGTTAACTACACCAATTTGAGAGAGAGCTCTTGGACTTCAGGGAACGTATTACGCAGACAGATCCATCTGGCAATGAAGAGGGCGGTTTTCACTGCCTCTGGGTGGTTGGATCACCAGACTTGGAGGTAGATGGGATTGGACAGGCGGGGTTTTAGAGAGCGTGGGGCACAGCCCGTAGCTAAGCAAGCATAGCGCGTACCCTTGCATATCAGCCTGAAATTAAAATAGTGGTGTTTTAAGGCAGCATCTTTGGTTATGGATGGTAGTCAATGAGGTGTAGAATCTTTTCCAGTTTCCCCTTTTTTTTCCCCCCCCTTTGTTTTTTTGGGTGATCACCTCCAGCTCAGATAGGGTGCAGATCTGGCTGCAGTAAAGCTCCGCAGTAGCTACCTTGTGAATTGACTCCCTGTGGTATTGATGGCTTTTTCTTAGGGAGAAGGGTGACATCTTCCTGAATCTGAATGCTTGACATTGTTACAAAGTTGTGCATCATCAGTATTGAACTTGCAGGGTTTTTTTTCTTAAATTTTAAAGAACGAGAGCATTTTGGAAGACCAGTCATGTTTATGACTCTTCCACTTGTTGTGAGCATTCAGCTGTTAGTCTACTCATGAAACTAGTATGGACAGTTCAGCTAATGTTCATATAGTAAGTGAAGGTCATCAATTCATATTTTCCTTGACCCATATTTATTCAGATTCACCCATCTCTAAGACTTTGATCTGGTATTTGAGCTGGAAAATTAAATGAAGTCAAACATGAGGTGCTTCATGACACTGGCAGATTTGTAAATTCTTTTTAAAAGTTCTTTTTTTTTTTTTTTTTCTAATCGTGTTACTGGCTGAGCCACAGTGGTGATAAGGGGGTATGCAAAAGTTACAAGTTACACAAACTAGAATCTCAAAGGTTTTGTTTTGATTCAGTTACACTTTGAGGCAAAGATTTAGCTCACCCTCTACTAATTGGAAAGTTGCTAAAGCACTAATAAAACAATAATGTGTAGTTAACTAAATAATGCTAAAGTACTTTCTTGTAGGATTATAAAAACCTCCAGCAAACTGGTAAAAACCGCAGGCTTGATGAATTTCATGTGATTAACGTGGTAGGCTGCATATCTGTTGGGTGTTATAAGTGCAGATACCACAGCAGAGAGCATTGCCAATAGCTCTCTGTCTTTTGATGAAAGGTGCACTTTATTAATTCTGACCTTAACCAAAGCTTGACTGTTATTCCACTTGAAGAAAACTAGTTAACTGTAAATTAGAGATATCACCGAAAGGGGTATTACTTCAAAGTTGGGATATGATTAGGGGGATGTTCTACTGTATTAATTGAGTTTCAATTTTAATGACCTACTGTCTTCTATGTAACAATAAGCAGCTGTGCCACGTTCTGTGTTTCAAAGAACATTTACTTAGCCTTTAAATTTACCATTAGAGATCAAAGGGAAGGACTGATGTATATGGATGATGAAGGATGCCTCAATTCAAATGGATGGCTGAACAGAAATAGTGCAACTAGAGGGTAATAAATATTGTGAAGAACCTTTTTTAATGTAAGTTATGTGGTGCTGAACTATATTAAATTTTATAGCTGCACTGAGAAATCTTTCACGATTATCTTAAAACTGTATGAGTACTGATAAGCATGTGTTTCTTCTAACAGTTTTTTCAGATAAAATTTTCAGTCAAAACTGAGGGGTTTTTGAATAAAAATAATTGCTGGTAATATTCTTCAAAGCAGCTTAGAAATAAATGGATACATATAGGAATTTGTGGAGGACATTTCAGAGTAAAGTCTGGCTAAATGATCAGACTGTTTCCTTCCAATCTTAAAATCTATTTAAACAGATAGGAATTTCTAATTCTTGGTTTTTATCTTTAAAATGGAGAGGGTGTCTTGTAGCCAGAGTAGTCATTAGGGGTATTAGGTTCTTGCTCAGGGATACTTAAATTAAGTTATAATCTGACATTCTTATTTGAATCAGGTCATTGATAAACCAGGCAATAATGTTACAGGAGTTACACAGAAGATTGAAGTCAGTGGAATAAATTATATTAGATATCCTGGGTCTGATTATGTTCTACCATAAATTGTTGAGAAGAAGGAAATTCTATGGTGTAATGTAAAGTAGATTCCAGACAGATATGATGAGGTAATTAAGGAGGCTAAGATCTAGCAAGGGACATATCCCATGTTATAGATAGGATTTTCCTACGCTCCTGTGATCCTATCCTAAAAGTCCTTCTGAACGTAAGACAGGTTCTTATGACGCCTGTGGTAGTAAACAACTGCCACGTTTCCCTACAAAGGCACTGTATTGGCAGAATTAATACTTTGCAATACTTCCCCAGTCTGAGGAGAGCAAATTAACCAGTTCTGCTTGATTATTTCATTTAATTACTTATCAAGGAAAAAAGCTTGTTGTACAGTCTTACAACAGATTGAAGATCTTAAAAGAGCGCCTTTATTTTTGGTCATTTTTGCAGCACATTAATAACAGAGTTTTGTTCTAATTTAGTGTAAAATTGATTCTCTTGTGGATAACTTGATTCTCTCTGGCTATTGAATTGTGTATACATGAGATCATTTTGGTTAGTGTAATTACAGTAAACCCTGTGAAGAAATATAAGAGGTGTTCAGTTATACTGTTCATGTTTAGTCTACTCTGAATTTGCGTCCATGCTATGTAGAAAGATATTCCTTGAAGCACGTACTTAGCGATTCACTGAAAAACAGGAAGCTTTCTGCAACACAGCATTGCCAAACGAAGAAAACACTTTGTTTCTGAGTTCAAATCATTCCTTTTTAATGCAGGTATGCCACTTCAGCAGCCATGGTCATCAGTGGTTGGAAATGGATTGTGGGAGAGTGGTAATTATTCATTTGCAGACCAGTGGTAAGGTTATGCTAAGGAGAGCTTTGGTAGATCTGGCTCTTTGCAAAGATGAAAGAAAGATCTTTGTTGTGGATGCTGTTTGATTATGTTGTAATATTTTTGGCAAGTCAATGGTTTACCTTGGTAGAATGAAAAAGGAATACTTGTAGAGGTATATACAATTAAGACTCACCATGGTAGGATGCATTAAGAAATTCTTGGCAGGCACAGCATTCTGGTCCTTCTGAACAGTGAAATAATTGTTTTGATCAACAAGATAAGGGTGAAATCCTGGCCCCATTGAAGTTGCTGGGAGTTTTGCCATTGACTTAATTTGGTCAGGCTTTCTCCTGGTTACTTGACAGTACTGTATGTTACTGTTTTACTCGTATTTATGTAGTGGTTGCTAACCTTCTGACTTAGTAGAAGACATGAGATTGAACTGTGAAGCAGCCTTCTTTTGAAAGTACCTTCAGAGTTTGAGTTCAGTTCAGGTGGGTCTTCCTTCAGGCTTTGGATGAAAGGGAAGGTACGGAAGTTGTTTTTAGCTCATTGCAGATTTGGTGTTAGTAGAAGAAAACACAAATACCCAATTATGTTCTGTGAGGAAAAAAAACTTAGAAGGCTGTAAAAGGCTCATTTTTTTTCCTGTAACTTTGGTGCAATGATGGCAGTGCTGTCCTCTTGTCTTCCTGACAAGTACAGAGATAAACGTGTAAAGAAAATACGAAGATTACATTGATTCACTTCTATTAATTCCTCCTAAGCACCAGATAGGAAACACTCAGAATGTAGTATTAACAGCTGGACCAAACCCTTTGCAAAAGCTGACTTTAGCAACTGCCACAAAATGTGAACATGAAATATTTTATTTCCCCTAGTATTTTTTTTTTTGTTGTTGAAATCTTCAAATGAGGAGAAGCTAGGTATCTCTTGGGGAAAACAAGTAATATGAAGAATTTGTATGTACCTTGTTAATTACAATTATAATTCTAGATTACATTTTATGCAACTCAAATACTAAGAATCTAATGGTACATTATTGCTTACACCATAGGCTGTGACAGGGAGGGCCTGTTGTGTAATTGGTGCTTAACAAATTCAACTATTTAGCTGGTGCACAAAAAATACCACAAGTGTTAGAGAGTTCACAGGATAAAATGAACAGTCTGCTGTAAGTAGCATTTCATGTTGGAGAAAGTGCACATGCTGCTGCAAGATGTATTATATTTCCATAATCAGTGATAGATAACAAGAATTGTTTAACAATCCATATCCTTATGTGTGCACTTAAGCTATGAGTAGATCGATAAAAAAGCATTAAGCCTGGTGCCAGCTGAAGATACTATACCTGCAGGCTATTTGACTACATAACGGAAACTAACTCTGGATTTCAGTAACTCTATTTAGGCAAATCATTATCTAGACAATGTCTTTTCCTATTTCTCTTTTAGTTCTAGGCCATTTGGAAAGGGAAAGTCTATACTCAGTCAACGGAGTTTCTTGTTCAATATTTCTAACAAAAATTTTTTCTATTTATGAAGGAAATATAGTTAGTGTCTTAATGTAAATGTTGTAGTACTTCATAAAAATAATAATTTAATCACTTTATCTTATATTTAAAGTTATTCCTGAGTCCATCTGTGAAACAGTATTTAGGTATACATAGAAGAAAACTTCACAAGCATGTGTTGAAATGACTGAGCGATTAAAACAAACTTTCTCAAGTCTTTAAAATCCTATAATGTATTCTCATGTACTCATAGAGTGTCGAGGGATGTGTTGCATTCTAGACACTGATATGATTTTGTAAATTTTACACAAGGAGGAAAGTACATTGACCTGTTGGTTGAATATGAAACCGTGAACAGAATTTGAAGTTTTGGAGCAGGTCAGGGTTAAAAACCTTTTAAACGTTATCAGAGCAGACTCTGAATCCTCAAGGTGAACTCTTTCACTCTCAAGACAGGCTTTTGCTCTGCTTTACTTTTGGTATTGTTAGACATGACCAAATTAAAGCAAAGGGACAGAGAACACTTTTTTACCAATGAAATGTATCTTTGGCCTTTGGTTGTTCTGTGTATGAAGTCACTAAGCTTATTTTATGGAGGGGAGTCAAGACAACTTACGGTGTGTTTCAGTCATTTTGAGTAGGCAAAAGAATCAGAATGCCACAGACATTGTGAGCTTGGGAACACAGGCTTTTAATGCAAGGAAATTAAATAGCATGATGTTTACGTAGTGGGGTTTTTTTTTGTGGGATATGTGGCTTGTGGGTTTTTCTGTGGGTGGGGTTTTTTTATAGAAATTGTCTTCCATCAAGTTATTTCTTTTAGTGAAGGAATTCAGATCTTACTGAGGTCAGGAGGAATTTTGGTGCTGTCAGAGTAAAAGTTGATATCAAGTGAAACCAAAAAAAAGAAGACGTTGCCCAGAGAGGTGGAGGAGGTTTCTCTTTTGGAGACACTTGGAACTCCTTTTGATAAGTCCCAGGGGAATCTGATCTAGCTGGACCTGCTCTGATTAGGAGGTTGGATTAAACGACTCCCTTTACAACAAATTATCTCATGATACTCATGATTAGGCCTTGTGCGTTTTACTGTTACGTTTTTAGCTAGCTGAGTTTCTAGATCTGAGGTATCACACAGCTTCAGGTGTACTTTTGTGCCAGCAGAGGAGATAATGGGGACCAAAAGATACGATGATAAAATGAGCCTTCTTATTTTAATGAAGGCTCACATGACTGGCTTAAAATAGTTGTAAAGCTGCAGCTGAAGATTCAGTTTTATCACTAGAGGAGAAAAAAAAATTACTTATAAAAAAGAGGTATGCAGGCATGGAACAATATTATATAAATCAGTAAAAAGCATTTCTAAATTTGTTTCCTCTCTTTTTTTCTTGATTGGTGTCACTGTACAAAGCAATCTTTAAAATTCTGTCATTTCAATTTATTCTCTTCTCCAGTTTCAGGTTATTTGTCTAATACTTTTAGTTGTGTTTTGAATAGCATATTTGATCCTTTAGTCTTTAGATTGCTTTGTATAGCTTCCTTGCAGATGAGGTAGACATTTCTAAGTTATGTTTTATTTAAACTATGCATTGCAAGATTTGTGTTTAATTTGACATAGACTTTCTTTGGCATGTGCTAATGTTGTACAAAACCAAGAAAAATATGATTTGGAGGGGAAGGGAAGTAGGGGCTACCCTTGTCATACAACTTTCACTTTGTACTTTAGCAGATTTCAGGGTATCCAGTCACAGTTACAAAAATTTTTTTTTTTTTTTTTTAAATGAGTAACCCCTTGTCCCAGTCTGGCTACAAGATGATTCTTAAAAAATAAGAGAGTTGATTGAGAGAATTAAATAAGCATACGGCATAAAAGAGCTGACTGAGAGCATATCTGTATTCTACTTGCTCTGTCACTTACTTTATTTATCATCTTGGACAGTAGCAGCAATGTCAGCTTTTAAATAAGATGAAACAGAACAGTTAATCCTGTGCCTTCCCATATAAAAAGCCACTTTGTTTCAGACATAGCATTTTATTGTAAAAACAGACCTTGCTTTTTACCAAAAAAAGCAGGTTGGATTTGAACACATTTCTCCCTAAATATCTATTATCTTTTAGTGGATGTAATTCATTTGATGACATTAACCAAATTGTGTCTCTCCCTCCTCTCTGAAAAGTTCAGTGCGAAGGTTCTCTGGAGTTAATAGAGGTTTTTGGGAGCATGGTTTCTCATATCTTCAGATACCTTGTGTTTGGTAGAAAGGTACTTGCCAGTTTTGTAAAGTCTGTTCTCTTCAAGGTTTATCACATGAAGCACACTAATCTCCTGGCTACTTACGAAAATACTTGCAGAAGATACTATACAAAATGTTTGCTTCTGTGAATGAAGTCCTTCATTCTTAAACAAGAAGAAAATTACAAAGTAGCCCCAGTAATGGAACATCACTTTTATCTTTCAGTTGTATCATTCTCATAACATATGAATGCTATTGATGTTAGTAAAATTGCATGCTTGACACACATATAGGTGTGGTACTAGTGAAATAATAAAATTATATGCAGTTTGTAGAGTAAAATTTTCTGAATAGGAAGTTCTTCTAAACAAAGGAAAAAATTCTGTCTGCAGGAGAAGATGGAATTTTAAAGTATTATGTACAGTTATGTGCTCATTTCCTCTAAATAAACTAGATTAATTGAATGGCATTATGATACTAAGTGGAGCCAAGTTGCCTTTTTTGATTCCTCCTAAAATCAATCCCAGAGATTTTAATGTCATAAAAGGTTGAGCTAACACAAGATACTACTTGGATTTATTTGGTCAGTGGAGTATATAGTAAATGAAGTATTAAATACTAGTGGAATTTAAGTAAATATAAGTAATGTATGTTTCTAATTGCAGTATTGGAGCAAGGACAGATTATTATAATTCTTGTTCTTAGCTCCTAGAACAATTAATAAAAATCATAGTTAGTCATTAAGTAAAAGTGAAGACTTTTTAGACCAAATACAATGTTACGAACAAATCTGATATTTGGATAAAACTGAGAAAGTAGAAATTTACAATAAATTACAATGTGCTATCTTTGATATAATTAACAGAAAAGCTAGTATTTTTAGCAAAGGTTGCATTTCAAGTGTGGAAGGGAACTTTGTTACAAAAAAGAGAATTCTCTTTCTCTCTTACGAATACTTTGGTTTCCTAGACTTCTAGTGCCCAAAGGATCTATATACTGTTTATCTTGGAAAGGCACCAGATAGATGTTTATTGGGTTTATTTCAATAACATTAAAAAAGGATCCTTGTATCCATGTTTATTTCATCACTGAGTTGCTTATTTCCAAGTAGTATCTGGAGATATAGAAGAATAGAGGCTAGTTCATTACCGTCTTAAAAATACAATGTCTTGTATTTCTTGTATTAAATTTCAGCACTGGGCATTTTATGTTTTATAGTCCAGTGTCTCTCCAAAGGTAAATTTAGTAAGTGTGCTTGCCATATACTTCTGGGAACCAGAATTGTCAGAGCTAGAGCTTTTAAGTGTTTACAATATCATTGCTGGCTTTTTTAATGAAATATTTTCAGTGATACTTCTGTCACAGAATCTTTACATTGTTTATTTTCTGTTGTGAACTAATGGTTTACTTCTTGCAGCTGGTTAAAGCAGCCAGGTAGCCTTTTTTTTGTGGTGTTTCGCATTCACTTTGAATGCTGTGAAAATATTTTTAGATAAATGGAGTATAGTAATTCATTAGTGTCCTAATGATTAGATACTACTCCTAATTAGATACCAAATAACTGGATAATTTCAGAATACTAATAGATAAATCTAGATCTGTTTTTTCCTGTATTCCCCATATCTTCTATTTGGAGAGGGCGGAGGGAAGGGGGAAAGGAAGAAGATAAATTCCCGGTTCAGAAACTCCATCTCTGTGTTAGAATAAAGTAATTTAGTCCCATTCATCAATACAGTTGTTCACCTGCATGATTTCTGTTCAGGAGTTATTCAAAGCACTTGCTCTCTTGGTAGTCAGAAACCTAATTTCACATAAAAAGAAGATTTCTGGCCTAATTGCATAATTGGTAAAGATCAGTCTGTTGCATTTTTAGTCCTCTTAGCTAAGCAAGACTGGTCATCTGCTCATGTGTCAGTAAGGCAAGTGATTCCTCTATGATCTTAGTAACCTTCAGCTGAATTTTTCCAGGTTTTTTTAATCTGTCAGGAACATGGTAACAAGAATTGAACACAGTATTCCAGATGTCTTACCAGTGCCTTTTTCAATAGAAATACTTCTTTCTTGATCCTTCTTTGTAACATTGTCAGGTCGATTTCAGAATCGCATTCACCTTTTTCCTGGTCATCACACTCGAGCCTTTGTCTTTTATCATCCTGTGATTATTTTCATGGGGTTTGTATCTTCTTTCGTTTCCATAACAACACCATTTCTATAATATTAGTTCCTCGCATAATATTAAAGCAACTGCAGTTGCTATTGAAATCTGCTCTTGGTATTCTGTAGCTAAAATTTGACAATATGTATATAAAACTACTTTATAATCCTTTTCCAAAGTGACCTGTTCTGCATACTACTCTTTCAGTAGTCCATCACAGTAGTGCTATGAAGTGTTTACCACTTCAATTTTGCCGTTCCAAAGGCAACATATATCCTTCAGAACCTACATTTGAATCCCTGTTACTAGTCCACTGTCTTCTGTTAACCACACTATACCTGATATTGCGTCTGGTGTCAGTAGTTTTTGTTCCTGTATTCCCTTGTCTGAAATCATGCGTTGGCGTGAATCTCAAATGCTTTTTCTTTGATTTCACTCAGTTTCTGATCTGGATTAGGAATAAGCCCCTCATTCGCTGTTTCTGTCTGACTAGCGTTCCACCAAGGCTGTCTCAAATGTCCAAAAGACCCTGCACAACAAGGCCTCATGCAGCAAATTGTATTATCTTTTGTTTCACGTGCACAGCTGGGACAAAAATCCCATTTTCACTATCCTGCATTACTGAGTTTCCTCTTGTTGTTAAGAACTTGTAAACTGTGTTTTGCTTAGGTCAATATGCCTCACTCTCCTTGAAGGTCAATAGTTGTCTGTTCCTCTTCACCAGTCAAAGAACACTCACACTGAAAGTCTTGCAGTACGGTTGTGTGGCAGAACTTTTCTGTAACCATAGGTTACAAAACTGCAAACCATGCCACAAACATTTACTATCTCTTCAACTTCTGACTGCAGGGAATGAGGACTTGCTCTTTCTTCACTAATACGTCCAAAATTTGTTTGTGTATACATACACATATTTATATGTCTGCACATTTGCATCTTCAGCTTGAAGAATGCTTCATATATGTGCTCCAGGAACCATAATTGTTTTAAATGCGAATAGGAACAAAATGTTTCTCTAAACTGTTTAGAATGATGAACACCAGGATTGTTTGGTATGAAGGTTACAACAGTCAATTGTAGTCTGTCTCCTTTCAATGTACACTGAAGAAAGGTTAGAGACTACATAAAGACAATATTGTGAACTTTTTTTTTTTTTTTTTGAGAAGCACACTATGGAGGTCCCAGCTGCTCTGGACATTGACTTTCAGGTGTTCTTTTGGGGTGCGTTGGCAGATAGAAACCAGAACTGACATTAGAAATTCAATTGAACACACTTTTAGAAAAAATAATTAGGGGAGTGTTAATCAAAGGGAACCTTACCTAATTAATTTTAATGTAAATTAGTAAGAAAGTGTAAAGATCTAGTAGCCTCCTTACCACTGTGCAGTACTGAAACAATGCAATAATTAAAAGTGCTATAGAATTGGAAGAATGTCTTACTGAAAACAAAATTATTTGGTATAAAATTATTTATGTGTGTCATATATATAGTCTAATACATATATATATATATATATATTTACTTGCACAAAATGAATTTATATATGTAAACCAGAACTAATAATTACAAAACCCTTGCATATTCCTCTCGCTCCCCAAAAGGGTAGCATGAAATAAGTTTGTTACTGAATTAAGAATGTCCTGAAAATGTGTTGATGACAGTATATTTTATAACTTCTGCCACTGCTGTATTTAAGCATTTTGAAAGAAAACCTTTTCTAGTTATGCTAAATGAAAGCTACGCTTAGTGGTACACAATATGGGGACAAGGATGTGAGACCCTGTCAACAAAAACCACCAGGCGTTATGTGAGGCAGTTTACTCTGAAAAATACAATTACTTTTATGGTTATGGTGTTTGTCAAGAGTTGATATTCCCCTTGAAAATTTCTTGTTGTAAGCTGATTTTTTTTTTTTTAATGCTGTTACATAAAGGCAGATGGAAGTCCTCCAAGCATACAAAACTCAGTAACAATTACCTCTCCCAACACAAACCAGAACACGGAGCATGTTTTTCAGCCAGTCCATGCTCATCAGGTGAATAGGTTGTTGGATGGAACAGTACAGTTATGTGGTCGAAGCACAACTGTCATCTTTCATCCTCTGTTCATAGTGAGCAACAAATTTTTGGTAGATACTGAATGACATCGTATAGTTTAACGTTACTGCATTCTGAGTCCTGCATTAGTAAGGGTACTACTGAATGTTGATTTTGATTGTGTTCTTGGCTGAATGTCCAGTAATGCTTCTTTAATGAAAACAGCTGTTAGATGTGTCCTTAGCAATGTGTTTCCCAATGCCATTCATGTGATTTGCATACCACTTGCACTGAACCTCATCCTGGAAGGATGGCCAAGACAGTTTGACGGTTTAAACAACATAGTTGCTCCCATAAAGAGGTTATACTGCCAAAGTCCCCTGAACTTCTTAAGTCCAGATTTTATAAATTCAGGCGTGTTCAAAATACTTGAACGTGCTACAAGCTTTAACAGAAGCCACACAATTGGTGCAAATTATCTCTGCATAGCTCTCAATGCAAACAGTGGCAACTTATTATAGGGCAAGCTATGGAATTTATGAACTGGAATTTTTGTTAAGAAACATTTCAGTAAAACAACAACAGAACAAGAGTCTGGTATGTTTCTGTGTACTCCCATTGAAAATAATGTTTTGGTGATCTTCAGTGACCTTGGACTGTGTGTTCAGTTGGTATGGTTTTTCATTAATTTATTATTCTAATGGAATGTAATACAGAAATGTTTTCCATCATTTCATTGAATTTGGTTATGTCAAATCAGGCCCAAACCAATGGAATTTTGTGACTGCACAATTGTAGCCACACTACTAGACTTAAGTGCTATGTTCTGAAATCTATAACTGATTAATTAGAGACCGTACATTTTGATAGTGAATATCTGAACTAAGCCTGGACTGTTTTCTACTGCGAATTGTAACCATGTTCATTATCAGACAGTCATTTAGAAAAACAAAATCCTTCTTTTCTTTCTTGTTTCTTTCTCATTTCTTTCTCTTTTTTTTTTTTCCTTTCTCATTTCTTTCTCCTTACACTCTGCAATGGAAATATGCTTGCATTCCTGGAATGTGTCTATTTAAATGACGGATTCTAATCCAGACCCAGTGTGTGAATGAATGTTCCTTGGGCCTCATCATACACTCAAATATCTATTGTTTTCTTCTGTAGATTTTATTGTTTTATCTTCTTTCTAGAAAGCAACAATAGCACTAACTGTCTACAAAGCTTGCATGCAGTGTTTACTTCAACAGGCAAGCTACTTTGATGGGCAGATGCTCATAAAATTGAATAAATGTAGCTAGCAGATTCAGTAGAAGTAATTGATTAACTCTGTTTTAGAGAGAGTAAACTCTAATGGCTTAGATTGCATTTTCAGTATACGCTTCCCTAAAAAATATGGACAGTGGAGAAAACCCAACTGAATATGGTTTTGCATGTAGTTTTGGAATCTCTATGAAATAATTTTGCTGTTTAGGTTATCTCCATTTTATAACGGTATACACATGGATGACAAAACTCACTATTTAGAGAGCTTCCTGCTCACATTTTGACTCTGTTGCTGCCAAAGACTGCTCAGGAAGCTTTTCCTTCTTTCTGTAGACTCTTATAAAAGTTAATTTCAGAGGAAAATGGAAACTTTATGCATAGTTTAGATTGTGATTGAGTGGAAGAGAAAGAGGAAACCCAAATAGTCTTTCCCTCAAAGTGCTTTTTCAATTTTTAGATGTATACTACTTCTGTTTTCCTGTTTTTGAACTTTTAGAGCCATATTAAAACATGTAGAAACCATGGTGATAGGAACCTGTAGGAAAACTGTCAGTACTTAATTTTTCTTCAATATGTATTATATGTTTATGTTTCCTTTGGGTGTGGGTGTCTTTTTCCAACTTAAGAACCAAATGTGTTACAAAAACAGATGTAGTGAAAATAAACAAGAGAGGTCTCATTTCCTTTGGTGAACAAAGTTCACAATTAGCTTGAGTGTAATTTTATGCGTGTTGTGCCCTATCAAACAGTTTTGCTGACCAAAGCTTGCTTGCTTGGATTTATCACAACTGATAAAAGATCTGTGATGTCAGACAAGAATTTAGTGACACAGAAAAGGGGGAAAGAGCGGGTCAAATGTAATAACATATTCTAGATGTTATTCCTGCCAACAATTAATGGGGAAATTCATTTTATGAAGCACTGTTTACAGACTGACATCTGGAGAACTTCTCAACTTGGATCATTTCCAGTGTGTAGATTTATGTACTACTATTCCTGCCTCTCTTTTCCCCCTTTTTCCTTAAATATTTCACTTTTCTGATTTGTACTATTCACTTAATTATCAATGAATGTGAATTACTGCACTGCTGTGACTTCTTTTAGGATTCCAGGTGCATAAAATTTTTAAATGCTTGCTAAAATGGGGATTCAGTGGATACTTTTTGAAATTTATACAGAGATACACAAGAATTCGAAGAGGTTTTTTTACTTTAAGTAAAAATTCTGTTGTCTCTGCCCAGAGAAGTCAGAGTAGATCCCCTCAGCAGAACCCCTGCAGTATGAAATTAAAAAGTTGAGAGTCCTAGCAGGAAAGGTTCTTTTTTTCAGATGGCTGGCCTTCTGAGTTGTAAAGTGTTTTTAAATCACAAAATCCTGGTTGTCTATGGTTTAAATATTATATTTGGTGGTGTCTATTTGTGCCTTATCGAGTTTCTTTTTTAGTCTGGTGAAAGTTTACAATTTACTTTTAATGTTTCAGTTCCTTCAGTGTAACAGTTGTCTTAGTGCGGTCTCCACTCCTTTTTGCCTGTGGAATCACAGCATGTAGTTGAGGGTATCTGTCATTGTCTTAAGGATGGGTACCTGTGCCTATTGGAGCAAGAAAATGGGATTTGCCATTAGTTCCATTGTAAGAAGCAGATACCACTTACGTTGATGCTGGCTGATGTGTAGATGAGGGTCCAGTCATTCTGCCTAGCCCTAGGCATCTGAACAAGCTAAGGGACATAGTTCAGCAAATTCTACTAGTTCCTTCAGTTAGAAGGTAATACTGATATTAAAAGAGTAAGATAGAAATGCGGGGGCACAAAGACCTTGATCATGTAAGCCTCATCACCTCAAAAGAGTAAAAATATCACTATTACATTGCTTTCGTGTCTGGTCATTCATTTAAGTGATTATTAGTGCAAAAGTCCTGGTGAAATCGTGCCTCACTGAGAACAGTGTTCTCAGCACATGGAATGTCTTTATAAAACAATAGTATTTAAAAAACAATTAATAGGGAACAGTTATTAGTAGCATTGCAGAAGTAAGAAATAATTACTGCTCTTAATATTGATGCTGATACTATTGCTCTGTGTATTCTGTCTACACTTTCTTTGTATGTAAAATAGTTTATCACTGGTAACATTTCAGTCCTCACTATTCTCTGTCAAGAAAATAAAGTTATGGAAGAAGTGAATTTTGCTTTTAGTTTTAATAACTTCTGATAGTATCATATGACAAGTAAATCTTAACAAATCTCTTGCATCAAAATCGAGAGCAGGAAATCTTGTTTCCTTTCAGCAAGTAGTGTGTTGTACCTAAGGGCAAATAGATCTTTTCCGACTCTTACTCAGTTACTGTCAGCATTGATGACGAATGAAATATTTTGGAATCAAAAGCCATCAATTCTCAAGGCTCTGTAAGTTACTGAATTTCAGGTTTTAGGTTGTAAAAGTTCTTTTATTTCCGTGTAGAAATGCAATAGATGCAAATCAACTAGGTGAGTTTTCGCTCATGCTGTTAGAAAATGTTTATACAACCTTTTAAAATGTGTTATGCCATTCTTAATGGTTCTTTCGTGCAAGAAACCTTAGTTTTGTGTTCTGTATTTACAGATTACTGTTTAATAGGGTAGATTTTATCTGAAGAATAAGAGTGAAAATATCTAAATTGACTTTTAAAGCAGTGGTTTCCATTTCATCAAATCTCATAGTTTACATTTTAGTCCCAATTTGCAAATGGGAACAGAAGTATTAGTTTACTGATATTTATTTTCATTTAGGGTGTAGGTACATTTATATTTAATGCAATGTCAGACATTGTCCCAGTGTTACAGTATTTTAAGATGACGACATCTTTCTAATTTCTCATTTTCTCCTTCAGTTTCATAGCAGGTACCCTGAATATCTGAGTTGTCACGGGTCATAAGTTTGCACATTGCTGACACATTCACTCCAAACCTTCCTTTTGAACTGAAAAAATTTGCTCGGTCTAAATCAAACAGTAAACCCCATGCTATATCTTTTACTTTCTGGCAGGGTGTATCTATCTGGAGTATAGCAGCTTGTGTCTTTCTTCAGGAACAAAGGATGCTATATCAGTTCTTCATCTGGTAGGAGTGAGTGTTTTCACAGGGTTCACTGGAGCTGCCATGCTTTACCCTAGCTGGACGGTGTGGTACATTTCTGCAGGACATCGTGCTTTGCTTTGCCAGTGCTTGGGAAACTGGAGCTCTTCTACTTGGGGATGCAACCTTATTTTTAACAACTGTTTTACTCATTTAGTTTATGAGGAGGGAATAGCCTGTGTTGCTGCAAATTGGATACACCGCTTACGGGGCCTGGAGTAGAACATTTCTTTTCAAAATAGAACAACTCTCACATAAAGGTGAAAAGTCTGTGCGCACCATTGGGAGTTGATGTGCTGTTTATAAACACGTGCTTTCAGAACACAATAGATAAGTACATGGATTTGTTTGCTTGCTAGTGGTGATCCTGGGAGGGCTGTGAGAAAGAGGTCCAGCTCAGCTGCGTACTATATTGTTGGCAGTGCACTTACTGTAGGGCCATGTTTTTGCTGTGGAATAGCGACACATCCTCCAATGTCCCGATCACAGCTGTTTTGAAATAAATTTACATCAACCTATTCCACTGCAAGCTACTGCAGCTGTCTTCAGATGATACTACTACTAGATTATCCCACTCTTCGTATTTTAAACGTAGGCATTTAAACACGTTTGAAGAGAAAGCTCTAAGTCATTGTGTTCTCTAATGAACTACTCAGAAAGCAATATTGCAAAATACAAAGAATCTATTATGCCGTGCATCCTAAAATCACTTGAGTAAGGCATTGCCAGTGCAGTGTGTTATTGGACAGTGAAAGTGTCCCTGTGTTTCCATATCTCTAGCACTAAGTAATAAAAATAATGTATTTAATAGCCCATCCAAAAAATATCATCATATCATTCTCTGTGGCAAGCTAACAATCTTCATAAGGTTTGTTGACTTTGTAAGGTTAATTTCACTCACGCTTAGTTACTTTTATTACAAAGCTAGCTCCCAGTAATGTGATCTTTAACACAAATCACATTATTTCTATCTTTTATGTGGAACCAGCTTTACATATTCTGTGGTCTTAATACATTCAAACTCTTTTCAAACCAGCATAAGTGGTAGAGAGAAGTCATTAAGGCATAATCAGCCTTCTAAACAATGGTAATAGTTTTCTTTAACAAACATTTCTGTGATGTGAAAGTAAAGACTATTTCAGTTTTATATGTTCCTGTCAGCTAATTTATTACCTCTTTTCCTTAATTATCCACTGGTGCATTTGTTTTGTTACATAAACACCACATTAAGGTTCTTTCATTTTCAACTAGGTGGCTGTACTACAATCCCGGAGTCAGATTTAGAGGAAAGAACGGTTATACCTGGCTCCACTGCAACATTTCCCAGTCACAGGCAGATTGCAAAGCAGAAATCCGAGCCTGGTAAGAAAAGGAAAATTATGTTCTTTTACTTAGAGGTGTACAGCTCGTCTTTTCAGAATGCTTGTGGACACATGAAACAAATGACATATTTCAGGCTTTGTTAGCATAATTTTCAAATGTTCTTTTGATAATAGTACAACGTGTAGGATTCTGAGTTTATTCAGCTTATTCTATCGAGAATAGTTAAACTGTAGAGATCATTACTGGAATTAAGTAACTTCACAGTTGAAAGATTTCGTACTACATAATAGTTGAATGAGATTCTCACAGGTTTTATTCACAGCCTCTTCCATAGAGGCAAAATGAAGCTGAGGACATTTTGGTGTAATAAAGGGGTTTTTTTTCTGCAGTATGGTGGTTAGACTTTGTGCCAGCTGATTAAAATATGATCATTACTTATCTTCTGGGGGGAGACTTCCTAGAATTTCAGAAAAATATTATTGGATATAATAAAATGAAATTATATTGGCTGTAAAATATGCTGCATACAGTGATGACACATTTTCTGGAAAGACTTCATGCTGCCGGGAACTGTGATATAGTGTTAACATATTTTAAAAGCAGCACTGTGAAGTAGTGCATTGCAGTTTAAAAAAGTGCCTGGTAAGCTCACGGGCTTTGACTACAGCTATTTCCCATTTTATTTACTAAGTTGTACTTTCACTCCTCTTTCCCCACTCATTGTCTGATTATTTTTTTTCCTGTAAGACTTATTTTTAAATGTGTTTGAATGTTGTTTGTAAATCCAGATGTGTTCATTACAGATGGGTGTTGAAGTTAAGAGCGGCTTAGAGGTTGCAACTAACAATAGTCAGAAATATACAGAAAGTCCTTATACATCTGAAAAAAACCAGTTAATTGTGTGTTTAAAATGCATTCAGCTGCTTCTTTGCCCATGTAACTGTTGCCCAGACTGGCAGGGAGTTGGCATATATATAGTTAATTGCAATAGCAGAGTTTACATTAGCAAATTTTTAATAATGGGCAGGGAAGAAGAATGCAGAATGCATTCTAATGCAGATTAATTCTAATTCTAATGCAGAAATGCGTAACAATGCTACAGTGTAACTTGAAACTCCAAAATGAGTATCTGCTCATAAAAACAACCTGAAAAATCCACTGAAGGCCTAGAGCTCTGACTTTTTCTAGAGTGCTAATTACTCGCAGTCCTCATGGACTTCAGGTGATAAGAAGGGAAGCTGTCAAAGTTGACGTATGTTTGGTTTACCTTCGTCATCTGTCTATATTAAGTACCCTCCTGGTAATGGAAAAGTATGTTGTCTCCCTGATGTAGGATACAATCCTGATAAAATTCCAACTTCCAGCAGCTAGACCAATAAATCAAGAACATACGGCAGGCAATCCCTCTTCTTTGTCTGATGCTCCATTCTTCTGATCAAGCATGTATTTGTTCTTCAGTAGATAGTGTTCTGCTGTGTTTAAATAACCTCATTGCTGAAAAGACTAGTACAAGAGAAGTGTAGAAGTGTATTCATGAGATCCAGAAACAGCAGCACGGGGATCTGCATGTCCTACTGTAAGTCTTAGTCCATGAGAAAAATTGAGACTTATATCACATAGCTGGCTGTTGTTGCTTTGTAACTATAAAAGATAGAATGTAAACTTTGAAAGCTTTAAAAAAGTCTTTAGGTTTACAGCCATGTGTTATACCAGTGAATTTAATTCATTAACCATAAGAATTGATTGCCATCTGCCAGTTAGTGCTGCAATATAGACAGTGCCTAGAATATCTGCCCCTGAGCTGTCTGGAAATTCTGATTGCTACAAGTGTAAGAGCCAAGGGAGCTACTTAAACCATAAGGTAACACTAGGCATGAAATCACAGCATCGCAATGTTTTTCTGTACATGATATTTTTGGCCTGAGTTCTTGCTTAGGCACCAGAGGCTGCAGCAAGACCACGGTGATTACAATGAGCCCTCAAAGAATATTTGTTATTTCTTATGTATCTTTTTTTTATGAGTTTGCGTTTACTTTAACTACATCCAGTCAATAAGAGAAAAAAAGAGAGTAAAAATTCTTTCTTCATTTTCTGAGGGAGTTCAAGACAGATTTTGTTTAGAAGTTGAGAGGTTTTGTTTTCATCTTGCAGATGGCATTAGTTGTTCATATCTCTAGCTATAGAGGTAGTTTAATCATAATGCAAGATTATACTGGCTTTAGAGAGGTTTCTGCATTTAGCTGTATTTTTCATTTGGCTATATTAGCTGAACCGATATGCCACGTCTAAGCTTTGTAATGTTCTTTATCAAAAAATCCCTACAGTTTAATGTGAGAGGTTTGCATAGATAAAAATAGATAGAGGCCACAACACCAAATAGCTCAAAACTGAAGCGAAAAAACAGGATGTCTTCAGCTGTAGTTCAGAATGAACATGGATTGGCCCAGTGGCTGATATCACTGTGTAGGAAACCTGAAGAGAAACATCTCTAGTAAGAGATCACATTCACAGACGAAGACGGAAATCAAAGGAATAAAATGAACTGGTCAAGTTAGAATATTCCAAAGGACTCTGTAGGTCACGGGAGAACTTCAGTTGGATGCGATGGACTACCATCCTTTGAAACGGAGTAAGAAATGTAGTTGTGTACTTGCTCCATCTGGTGCCAGACCAAATCTTATCAACAGGATTTTGTGCAGGTTGAGTTCTATTAATAGTTATACACAATGTAGTGCAAAATATCAGAACAAAGGGCAAACTCTGATTTCTCCACTGATACAGTGTGCTGGATTAGGACAAAAGTCAAGCAGTTCTCAAAAGTACAATTGTAGAGGTAGAAAAACAAAGAAGGACAAAGCGCCTTATCTACTGAAGTGTAAGACCTGAACCACAAAGGTCTCAGCAGGAGGCAGTGGGAGTTCCTTGCTGAGAAAGGAAGAAACAAGTCCTCTCAGAGGTGTGCTGAACACCCTTGCTTATAGCTAAATTTGCTTGTGTGTATAAATCTGCTGAAGAGAAGTGCTACTGAGAAGGTTGGAACATGGAGAAATGATGATGAAAGGAGGAAGCCTCGAGACCAAGAGGAGACCTGAATTCTGTGCCAGACTCTCTGAGCTCCCTGTCAGTATGGCTACATTTATTACTGCTGCAATGGCTGCCTTGCATAGATGATGTGCAGTTAGTCTTGAGCTAACTCCAGTATTGCTAGCAATCGACCTGTGATGATAGGCCATTGAACCCTGGCTGTAAAATTTACCAAAACTGAAAATAAACACTCAACAGTTAATTTACATGAAACTCTTGCTGCTAATAAATATCTGACCTTGCTAATCTCTTGCTAATGAGATGTAGTATGTAGTGTATGGAGATGACTGCCAGTCACTGCATTGTATGGTAGTATGCTCTTTGGTCATACTGAGAATTTTTAAAAACCTTTTGAATTTCATGAGTAGACATAGAAAAGAGGTCACTGCCTTTAAGTGTGTTTCATGAACTCTCAAAGAGCTGTGAGGGAAATGAGGGACTAAGACCTGGAAGAGTGTGCTGTGCTCTGAGAAAGTATGCTGTAGGGTAGCATCCTGCAATAGACTTGCAAGTTACCTCATCCAAAATATTATATTGAGACATTCCAGGCAGCTGCTAAGCATGTCAATGAGGCTTTTGGCTTTATTTGGAATAGTTACTTAAGACAACAGAAAATGACATCAAGTAGTCATGCTGCAAGTCTGTGCAAGAAGAGAATGAATGATTCTGGCCCAATCACAGAGTCTCTTTGGAAGGGGAATTGATGGTTGTATGATCTTTTATTTTTATTGCTAAAATAGTTCACACTGATATTTTTTTTCTTATTTATTTTTTCTAATCCAAGTATGTTGTGATTCTATAGTAAAGAACGGGATCAGATTCATGATATTTAGAAGTTAATGATATTAATGCAGTTGTAGGAGTAGCTTCTTGCCAATGGCTTTTGCTTTGAGTGGGTACAAAAGTATTTCCTTGAACATTCTCTACGCAGTGAATGGAAAATAATTCTTCCTGCTTACCCCCTCAAGGCACTGAGTCTGCTTGCGTTGCATTTGGAGGAGTAATGTTAGCATGATAAATCTATTCCTGCTAACTTTGATCTTGGTGTTTTGGTTAGAGTGAGGACAGAGCAGTGTAGATTTCATCGTGGGCTGCACAAGCCTGGTAGGGAGTTTGAATATAATTTGTAGTCCACTTTAAAGTCTCTGTTGTTACATCATTACTTTTTCTATGAGCTCACAGCTACGATACCAATGCAGATATGCTGACTTCTGCCACAATCACCAAGAACAAATGCAGTGATGGTAGACTCTTTCACGTAGGTCCTGTGGAGTTCCTTTCTCTTTGTTATGCTGTTACTGCTGTCTTCCATTTTCTTCTTTACAAGTTATGAATTTCTTACTAGAGTTGCAATCGGCTTGAGTGGTTTGATTTCAAGGAGAAGTTTTCCTGTGTTCTAGAAGTTAACAACAGAGATTTGCAGAACTCCACTTTCTCAAGTTTTCCTTTGTACTTAAATCTTTCTGATTAAATGAATTGAAAACGTGGTTATAGCAAATAAGTATAAGGAAGTTCTTGTACATGCTGGCTTTTTAGAGACATGTCTAAGGGATATGGTAAACAACCTTAAAACAACTTTTCTCTGAACAATTAAACCATGCTGGTAATGAGCTTTAGGATGAAACAATGACGTGTGCATTTATCAGGATATAGCCCTTAAAGTAAGCATTCTGTATTTCTCATATGCTACTGCTGCATGCTACTTACTATGAAAGAGAATTTCGTGAGATGTATTTTTCTAAACAATATTCCTACTGAATATTTTAGACAGAAAGGATCTAGTTGCTCTTTTATGAGTAAAGAGTTTTATGCTGGTAAATCATGAGTAACTCCACTAAGCTGATGGAAAACTAGATGAAAAGTAGTTAGCATGAATTAAAGAATGATTGGGCTGCAAAATATATCTTTGCTTTTTTTGGTGGGTGGTTTTTTGGTTTGGTTTAATTTTTTTTTTTTTGTGGAACAATGGTGCAGATTACTTTGTAGTTTTCTTAGTTGTTCAGGATTTTACAACACTGTGAGTCAGATTTGTCGAGTGTCATGTTGTGCAGCTGTTGGAATTTTCACAACTTGTAAGACTTGATTTTCCTGGCAGAATTTTTTACCAAAGATCCTGTAAATCTATCCTGCAAATGGTCTATCTAAACAAAAAAAGTCTCAAATATGTAAGGGAAATGTTGCCTGACTTTGCCATGATAGTTCAGAATAATCATTGTGTCTTCCTGAGAGAGCAACAGAGAGCATGGCCCAGTATTTACGTTTATTGTTTAAATACTAATATTTCTGAGAAGCTATTCATGAGAACAAATGAGACCAAAGGTTTGGCATTTGTACTCGCTACTGTGCTGCCACTGTTTTTAGTTAAATTCTTTGTATTTTGCTGTTATGCAAATATTTAGATGACTTAAAGATTGAATTTCAAAGTTCTCATCTTGTATGATTATATTTAGTAAAGTAAATAAACTTTCATAGTTTAATACTCATAGCATCTAAGACCAAAAACTGTCTCAGCCTTTATATTTATGTATTGGAATAGATTTTTTTAATTGTCTTTAATTTGAAGCATCTGGCTTATTACTTTTGATTAAATACACAGGCAGCTATACATAAATGACTGTGAGGTTGAGCTGTAAACTCCAGTAAAACAAAACATTCTGAGCCAAGTTTTCAAAACACCCTCCAAAGTTGCACCCAGACATTGCACAGCTGTGCATCTTTTCCTACAAGCCTTATTTAGTGTATTTTATTTATTTTATTTGTTACTTTATGTGCAGCATTGCATGACAATATTCATGTAGATGTTGTGGGTACCATTTCAACTTTACCCTTCTCATCAAAGATTGTTGTCCTTATTATGCCTAGACAATTTTAGGAACTATCACATGATTCCAGCCCACAAAAGATGTCTAGTTACACAACCTTGTGTAAACAATTCTTGTTAGTAAACAAGATTGCAAGCATTTTTCTTTAAAGGGTCTGGTTACACATTTAAATTCAGTTATTTGTTTAATTTTTCTTGTGAATCATGATTTACATGAACACACAACTGTGTGAAACTGTAGCTCATCACAAAGTGATGTAATATAAGATGAAATTTTGTGATAGAGTTTGATTTTAGAAAGGAGTATTCTTAAACACTTGGCTTTATACAAACAGTTAGATGGTAAAGAGGTTTTGGATATAAATTGTTGCCAGCTATCCACCAAGTCTTTTTATTTTTGTGCTGTACTGTTTTTAATATTATCTTTTACCTACGCAAATAAGCAGAGACATATCCTTGACTTTGTTTTGAAGGGTGTTTAAATATGTTGTAAAAACTCTAAAACAGGTCTATGAAGGATTTCTATTTGCTCTAGATCAGGCATGTATTATTTACATATTGGACTAATAACGGCACTAAATTTTCAGCGTACACAAGGAAGATACAGGTGGCCTTACTACTGTTATTGTAATTATCATTGTTTGCTATGCTGGTAATCATTTAGATACTGATATTCTTGCCAATTACAGCAAAAGTATTTTCAATGTATTTAGCCAAGCAATTAAGTTTTTCAGGTTAGACAGTATAATGGGACAGAAATCAATCCTAATACTAACTCTATTGTACACAAGATTAAATAAAAGGGAAATGTATAAATTAAGCTAAGTATCATTTTGGAAAAAGGTACATGCTGTCTGGAATAGAATTTCATGCCCATAATGAGCTTTCAAAACAATTAGTTGAATGAATCAGTATTGTTGGCAACGCAGACTTTTCAGCTTTCTGTGGCCACAGTTTTTAACCTGAACTTCTGTCTAAAGTTCGGTTACTACTCTCATGACAAAAGAACGAACAGTAGGTCTGACTCAGATTTATTTTTTGAAAATCAATGGATTTTCAAGTGTCCAGTTAACAGGGCTCATTGGAGGGGGTAAATGTGCCTCTGACAGTTTGAGTTCCGTTTCAAGCACTTTGAAAAGTGAATTGCAACACCATATTTTGTCCTTGAGCTAATGAATAGACTTGAATTAGAAACAAATCTGGCAAAAATGCTGAAACCTGTGATGGCCCCAGGTAAGTGAAAGCTCCTTCAAGACCTAACCTTATTAGTAGTTCACTTACGTATTTCCCACTGATGTAGTACTGTGAGACTAGATCCTTGTTTCTTTCTGTATGGACGTTGCTATATAATAGGAAAGATACCAGGAGCCTGCAGCTGGGCCTGCCTAATACTTTAAAATTGCTAAGCTAATTGTTTCCACAAGAAAAGGTGCAAAGAAAATCACTGGGCTACAAAAAACCTATTTTTCTGGAGAGAGCCGAAGAGATTTATGGAGGTTTTCTTTTCCACAGACTCTGTTTTTCTAAAGAGCAGTACAGCTTAAGAGATTAATGTGAGAATTCCTTCATTAAGTCAATACCAAATGAAGTGCAGTTTCTCTTTTAGCAGGAGCTTGTATATACATCTCCTGTGAAAAGTAATATAATAGCAAGTCTTATTTATGTTCTAATATTTGCAGATTCAAGTATGTTATAATGTATATTATCCACTGCAGTGGGTAAAGAGATCAGCCTCTGTGTGTTTGCCCTGTAGCAGTGGTTGTGGTAGTGTTTTACAGAATGTTTCCTTTCAAAGGTTAAAAAAGTCTCTGGCTAATTCCAGTTTGTTTCATGACTGTCAATGAAACAAAGAACTGAGGGGTACCTTATGCTCTGCTTTGTGGGTTGTCTCAGAAATTGCTCTGGGATCACAGAAAAAAGGTATGAAATGAAAAAGTCATAGTACAGAGAGCCTGAACCTTTTCCTTCAAATTTAGTGGCTTTAATGGAAAAAATTGTTTGTTTAAAGCAGTTTTATGATTTGAGAATTCAAAGGCACTTTTAAAATTATTAGCAAAAAGTTGCTATTTTTACAGTTAAGGGAGCAGTAGAGTGGTACAAGGCATAACAACATACTCATGACCATATACAAAGCTTTTTGGAATCTATGAATAAGACTTTCCTTATTTTTATCAAGTCCTGAACATGAGACCTGATGATGGATAATAGGAGATAAGGAACACGCAAAAAATAGGTTGAGAAGAAAGGGCATGCTAAATATGGAACAAAATCAAAGCTAAAAACATTGTTACTAATTCTGAATAGGTCTTGTATGGAAGAAAGGGGAACGATAGCACAGTGGAAGGAATAAAAAAAAAAAAAACAAAAACCCAAAACAACAAAAAAAAGTTTAAAAGCTTTTTATGTGACTAAATGTTGTTTTTCATATTTTCTTGGCAGTTATCTTGCATAACTATGAGCTTAAGAGAAGTAGATGATTGTCTGTCACTAGGATTCATTCATTTGCTTGTCCTCTGCCAGTAAAGATGGACAGAAACAAGTCTGACTTTTCGGTTATCTGCTGCTGCTTACTTTTGGTGTGTGAAGGTGAAGGCGCTGTTTTCCTTGCTAGTGTTTGTGAGATTTCTTGTGTTGTTTTTGTTTCCTCACACCAGTTATTTTCTACATCATATCAAGTGTTGCCATCTAAAGTGCACATTGCAAGTATGCCCAGCGCTTTGTTTCTGGTAGATATGAACTGCTGGGTATTGTTTTCTGTGTTGAAATCTTTTCACTGAATACTCAGTAAAACTTGTTTCTCAAGACATCTGTTTTCCCACCTAATGCTTTACTGTCTCTCCAGTTCTTCAACACAGACTTTTGTACCTAGTTTTTTTGTTTAACTGGAAAATCATAATTTTGTTCAGAACATGGATAGCTTTGAATTTCATATGTTATTTGGATTAGTGTATTATTCCTGGCTTCACTTCTTTTGCCAGGTCTTTGTTGGCTAATGAGATAGTACACATATCTGAGCTACTTTCTTGACATTATAGAAGAGCATCTGCAAAATTTACCTTCTACTAACGATTCTTTATATGCATTTGTTTTAGAAGTTGATGGCTCCTATATGTTCTTAGCAGGCTTTGAGAAATAGAAAAAAATCATGCTGTTCTGGTTTCTAATGAGGTATTATTTAAAAAAAAAAAAAAAGAAAGAATAAAAGGACAGATAAACTCATCAAAATATTATTTGAATGCCCAATCAGCATTCCTGGCCAAGAAGGATTTAGTTGCTGCCAGGTGTATTATTGAATCCTGGTCAGTTACTCATGGCGCTGGAAAACAAGGTTGGCAAGCTCAGGAGAATACAGACTCTTTTTGACTTCTACCATCTAACTTCATATAAAAGAGGTAATTAAAAGTAAGGTGTTCAATAGCACAAAACAAATCCAAGCACTCCACTTTAAGACCTCCTATACTGCTGAAAACCAATACTGGAAGTTTAGGAAATCCCAAAAACTCATTGAGTGCTCCAAGGAGGAGTATTTCCAACGTAGAAACTCAGGGTTGGAGTTGTGTGGCTTATATATAAAAGTCAGACTACACATAATAAAGGTTACTTCTCTTCTCAAACTCTTTTGCGAACTTTCTCAGAATCTTAAAGTTAATACTAATGTAATTGTTTGATATATCAGATGAGTATTAGTTAAAACCAGGATGAGCCTGTAAAATGGTTTTCCAGGTCTTTTTTTCCAGGTTACACAAAATGCCAAGACTCACTTTATAGCTTGTCAACGTTGGCCACCAAAGGGAGATTAGCTCTGGGTCTTTAGGAACTGTTTGCTGGAAAAAAATGACACTGTGGAGGTGTTAGAGGTTATTTTCCAAAATATCTTCTTTTAGAAGTAATTTTAGTGTCTTGCGCCCCTTTCTCCCTTTCCAATTCCAGAAGGCAGCCATCCATATTATGAGCTAATGGCTTAAACTTTCTTCAGAAAAAGAAAAAAGGCTGTTTTTGAGATACAAGATTGCATGAAAGCACCTGAAACTGCTAGTATCAGTTCTCTCTCCCTGAGGGCTGACTCTGCAACCTCTTGAAAAATAAGGGATTTGAATGGAAACATTGATTCTTGTTTAAAGAACTGCTGACATGCCTGAAATGAGGGAGCACATTCCCACATGCTCTTTGTTGGAGAGTGTTACTGGAATTGCAAATAGGTTTTCCATGTCATTTTGTAGAAATTATCAGTGCCATTATAAGCCACTTTGGAGCATTGCTAAAGCTTTGAATTGTCAAGGAATGGACATTGTGGGTAATATGGATGATGTATAATGCCAGAGCATATCATCCTAGTTAAATAGTATTGTGAATAGTACTAAAATGTTTCCAGAGTTGGTATCAGCATTTTTTCTCTTAATAATTAGAATGAAATATTCAAAATGTTATTACACCGTCAAGATTCTACAACTCAGAGCTTTTCTATTGATGCAATGTCATTTCCATGTTTGTATAGGTAAGCGATATTATGATAGGGTTGGTGCGTCTCAGAAGAGGCTTGAGTCCCAAATCCCAATAGTCCATTGTAGCTCAAAGTTGTTCCAACTTTGTTATGCCGGAGCAATACACATTTTGGTCACACTGGTGTTTAATGGTCACTTAAAATGGACAGTAAAATTCTTATTTTACGTTTGTTTGCAGTACTGTTAAGAGGTCTTCTGCAGTTTTTTTGAATGCTTGGTGACACAGTTCCCCAGTGTGAATGTATGCGTAATTCACAGAAGACAACATTCTGCTTTTAATAATAATGTCTTTTGGGGCCCCATGTTTGAGTGCTGTCACAGCTATCATAGCTGATGGCCTGTCGCAAACGCCTTGGTTCTTGACTTGGTTCTCATTGCCTGTGGCTGTGAGATGCAGCACATGTGACCAAGTTGCCCCTAATGCTCGAATGTGTTATATTTCTGACTTCAGCGGAGAATTAAAATTTAGTATTTAATGACTCAGTAAGTTTGACTATAGCTAATGCAAGTCTTCTGACATTTTCTGATCAAGGGACACATCAGTTACATAACAGAATTCAAAAAGTTAGGCTTCAAGAACTGATTCAAGTTCATCACGTTGAGTGGGGGTGGTTGGATGACTTTGATAAAGAATTCTTTGGTACCTTGGAACTAAACAATATTACACTTTAGGAAGACTTCCACAACAGGGACAAGCAACAGCAGAGCAGTAGCCCTCGTTATTAAAATCAACAGTTCCAACCATGCAGTGCTTATTACTTATCGTGAGGTAAATAATAATTTTGTCAGCTTCATCAAATATTTATCAGCCATCTCTGCTAAGCACGTTCTAATTCTGAGGTATTTTGTATTGTCGTACTCCACAGAGCATTCTCTCCTCTTTTTTACCTGTTACAGTAATTCCGTCTTCCTGTGGCTGTGGTGCCATCCTCACCGCTACCCTCAAAACAAATGTACTATGCCACTTACTGAGGACATGTTTGCTTTTATCAGTGGCACGTTATTTACAGCCCACGTTGCCTCACGGAACAAGGTGGACCACAACAGAAACCCTGTAGTTCCTTAGCTTGCTACGTTTCCTAAATAGAGTAAAAAAAAATTGTGCCACCAGTTAGGCCAGCTTACTTTTCAGCTCAATCTATAACTCCTATCTAGTAAGACAGCAACTAAGATACTACTTAATCAAATCTGAACTCCTGCTTAATTTACTTGTGTTTCAAATTTCTCTATAAAAGTTGCCCTTGCCTTCATGTTAATAATGAATCGAATCTGTGATTTATTTTTTTTTACATATTTGGGCTCATAGATGTCATATCTGTCTTCAAGTCTACTACCCTGGGTGTTATGGACAGAGTAATGGGCCGTGTAACTCTGTGCAACACCCCGGCTATGTTTTAGCACCCTGGAGAATACTACTTTTAAAAATTAGAAGCTAAGCTTGTTTTCTGGACAGTAGCCTTAGCAAAGTGTTGTAACTTGGATTTTGATGTGATCTCTGATCACATTCAAGAAAACCTTTAATGTGAAAGTTACCAGTTAAAATACCAAAATTATATGCAGTTAGACAGAGTTAGAGCTCTCCTGCGGCTCTGCTTAGCAAGAAAATGTTCTTCTTTTGTGGCTTTATTCTGGTGTGTTTAATCTTCCAGCAAATGTTAGATGTATTTTTTTTCATGAGTACTAACAACTTGTCGCTTTGGGATTGGCAACTACTATCATTGCAGGTGGGAAACAGGAAAAAGAAGCAAGGTAAGAACAGAGGATAGAAGACCTTACCACAGTAGTAAATGAGAAAAATAAAAAATACACTAAATGTTCCACATCACATGGGTATTAATTCTCTCTCCTGTAGTCATAATCCAGCAAAGTTTTTAATTGTGAAAAGCAAGATTAAAAAGATGTGCATGCTTTCATCTGGCCTGCATTGCTAGCAGCCCTAAGGAAACAATTGCTGCAACTGTTCCTCAGTGCACGTTGCAAAATGTGCCTGAAAAGATAACTTTTGCATAGCTAGGCTGCCAGCAGTACCTAGATTAGCTAATTTAAAACTAGATTGGTTGCATCCGAATGAGCTATGGCCTAAATCAGGGCAGTTGCCACAGCTCTACCTTCTCTTCCTCCCAGCCACCAAGTGTTTCTCCATTCACTGGTGCAGGCACTACTGCTTATCTGACCACGTGGTAAGGCAGCTTTAGGGAGCTGAACTGATTGAAACCTTGCCCCAAATGTGTTTAAAGCTGCCTTTTTACCTTAGTCTTTATCCATTATAGTTAGGCCAAAAAAAGGAGAGGTTACTATTTCATGGGGTCAGTGAGTTGTAACTGGGTCTACAGGTGCAAAGCTGCTAGTTCTGTAGTGGAGGAGGTTGGTCTGTGCATCACGATGTGTGGAAGAGATCATGACTATCCATTTTGGCAGCAGGCCATAGATATGTCAAATTAAGTATGACATGAAATTGTGTCCTAGCTTTTCACTCAAATCATCTTCCTGAATCACTCACCACGTAATTGCAGGAGCATGAGTACAGGCTTAAGGAAGAAGAGAATGGGGAAGCCACGACTGCCCCAGCTTGCATTAGCTTACACTGCCGTGTGACTCACAGCCACAGTAGCTGAAGCATATTAAGACCCTTAATAAACAGGAGCACTGAGAAAAGAACCCAGGATGCTATTAGTTGTTTTTTTTTAATTGTGTGCTGTGCCTTATTAAGTGGAATAGTAAAGTTATTCTGAGTTCCGTTACCTAATGAACCGGTGGTGGAAAGACTAGTTTATTTTTATGCCATAGAGGGTGGTTTGTGTATGATGGGGAGCCTCTTCATTCTTGTGTTCACAATCCATTGTGCCAGAACTCATTTATGCTTTTTCCTGGCAATTTTCTCACAGCTCTAAAATTGTGGACACAGGACCTAATCCAACAAACTTCTTAAGCACATACACTGCTCTAAGTATATGTAGTCTCACTGGACTCACAGGGGAGTATAGTAGGCAAAGCGAAAACGCCCTCTGGTCTTTCTGTATCGACTCTATGTGGTCTGTCTTAGAGCAAAATTGGTTGCAAGCCTGAAAGAAATGTCATATTAGGACAGCTGCTTCTCCTGTCCTCCTTAGCATTTTGTTGGTTTCGTCAAATGGAGAATAGGTCAAGACTCCATCATGAACATGAAGCTAAGCCAACACATAAATACCCTTAAGCAGCAGTTTTAACATTTTGGAATATTTATAGCTAACAGCTAAACTTTAGGATAATAAACTGTTCATGGGCTGTGTTAGTTCATTTTCTCTAAAATACAATTTTTATTCTGGCTGAATTCCAGACATCTGAGCATGGACTAGAAATTAATCTGGAATGGTCTAAAATTAAATTACTATTCTTTCTTTTCTTTTCCCTTTCTTAAAAGGATTTTTCAGAGGAGCTGTCTGATATGCACAATAAATGTGACTAAACTAAAAAAAAAAAAGGGCAACACAAGAACCTCTGTTAAATTTCATTTGCTTTCTGGAGTACTGTTCTGACAATTATGCACTGACTTGAAGTAATGTGTCACATGCTGTATTTCACTGTTTCTTTTCTGGATCCTCAATATTTGATATTTATAGTCATGTAAATACATCATGACCTACATTGTGTACTTTAATGCAAAGACAAACTAGAAAACATAGACTATTTAGCTAAAATTGATTTCATTTCCCAGTAACTGCACCCCCCTCTCCTGTGGTAACCTTTTAAGATCTGTATTTCAGATCTGTTTTTTCTGTTGATCAGCTTTGTTTAGGAGTGATTCCCCTTCTGCTCCCACTTTCTCCTTTCATTCTCCAGTCCTGGAGTCCTTTTTCTTCCTGGAGAATAATGAATTCTTTTCAGTGCTCAGCTTGTAATATTTGGTAGAGGTGCAGAATGTGTTAATGTTTATTGGTAGTTATGAAGGCACAGGTGATCAGGACTGCTGGATTTCCTGTCCAGATATCACAGCTGCTCTGCATATTCAGTTCTGTGATGCTCTAGTCTGAATTTCATTAAGAAGAATTAGGTAACTGTTTTGTAGGATGTTTCTGAATTTTGAAGAATAATCATAGGTAGCACTTAAAAGTTCTTGTATTGCATGTAGAGAAAGGTAGTTGAAATGAATGTAAGATTTCATTAATTTGGTCAGTGATGAGAGTACCAAACTGAATTTTGCCTTATCTGTATTTACTACCCATTTGTTTCTTCTTTCAAATTTAGGATCATTTCTACAACTGTTTAGGTCAATGACTATCAAGGTTGCCATTCCCTCCAGAACTGAGTATTGCCTATCAGTTTGTAATGCCCAAAAGAATGGTCTTCTGCCAGGTTACATCCCTGAACTTGTTCTCCAAAAGAGCAAATGAGAACTAATGTTGATACAAGCAGGAGTTTACACATGGACAGCCACAAATAAGGCAACAGAGACATCAGCTAAAACTGTTCACACACAGATTTGTGTGTGAAGCTGATTTTGTTTATCTGTTCCTAAAATCAGATTCTAGGTCATTTACAGAATCAAGGAACAGAGATGATAGTAATATCTAATACAATTGTTAATAAATAACCAAAAAGTATCCAACGGAAATGTTAAGTATGCATGCAGCTCAGTCTGGAGAACATGACAGTGTTTTCAGATTTATTTCTGCATATCAGTGGGAGTACATTTGTGGAAGAGAAGGTAACAGTGAAGTTCATATAGGAATTAAAAAATTCATATAGGATAAATTAGGTATTCTAAATAATTCTCTAATTCTCAAAAAGTCTTCCACCTAAGTAATTATTTCAAACAGAAATGATTTTTTTAATTTTTTTTTTTGCCAACAGTTATTTGGTCTCTGTATTATCTGTGGTTTCAGTTCTCCACAGAGTAGTCATTTTCCATGGTTTTCCCACTGAGTGCCCTGTAGTTCTGTGAGAGACAACATGGAAGTTTTTTTGTTTTGTTCTGTTGTGCTTTTTTTAAAAAAAAAAACAAAAACAAAACAGCCAACCCTCAGTGATAATACTTGTAACTTCCACTGTACCAGCTTTGAGAATTACTTAGTTCTTATGTGACAAAAGCAGGTGGAGGGGGCTCCCTCCCTGCCTTCTCTTCCTTAAATCCTAAAAAGTGAAATATTCTGTTGACTCTCTGAAAGCAGGTGTTTCAAGCATGCTTGCTCACCATTAGCTGCTACCACAAAAAAATAGTAGTTGGATTTGAGTTCCTGAGATGGGTTTTTAAAGCCATTTTAGATCCCTGGACTATGATTTTGCTAGATTTTTGTATTGTTGTCCTTATTGTAGAACCATGGTGATGTGCTTCATTCTAAAATACCACAAATAAAATCTCTATTTTTACAGCAAACAAGATGGGTTTTAAAATCTGCAATATACATTAGCAACTAATGCATGTTGCCTGATTTTGTCATAACTAACAGTTTCAGGGGAGACTATTCTTGGCAGGCACTGCTTGAAGTAGAATTAACAGGCTTATGATGAGAGAGATCCCAAGAGACCTGCTGTCTTTGTATAGATGTATAAAATAACCCACAAAAGTTTCCACAGGAATCTCTGGATAGACAAGGTACATTCCCTTGGTTTGTGCATCTCCTTTCTCCCAGAAAAACGTCTGCCTGTCACTCACATCTGTTCATATCCATTTGTCCTGTGATATGACACCTCTTTCCACCTGCCATTCCAGTAGAAAGTGGAGTCAGTATTTTTGAGTTGTTCTGGCAAGAGGCAATTTGTCTCATTGAGCTGAATTTGAGAAGTTTGTAAGAATTTTACTTTATTTTCCAACACAGATTTATGGCCAAGAGAAAAGGGAATGTCTTGGTAATTGATTCACCTTTGCTGAAGGAACAGAAGAATTCTGATGCTGGAACAATGATAAACTGATTTGTCAGATCTTTTGGTGATAGAAACATTGACACTGGAAAAGTAGTTGTGGGATAGGCTCAAATCTTTTCTCTTGTCCAACTTACGTTGGGCATATTCATTTCATTTAAGGGTAGTATCAGTTCAGGTGAGATCAGAAACAGTCTGTCATGTGCAATTAGAGGAGCCTTAATATAGATCAACGTGCTGATTAACAGTGCTTTAAAATTATTCGATCATTAATTTATATAGAGATAAAATACATTGAACATTTATGAAGTCCAGTTTTCTAAAGGCTGAACAAACTGTGAATCCATTTTCAGTATGGTTAAATCTTGTCGTAGGTGATGAATACCTGACAACAACTTCTGGTGTGTCTTAGGCCAATTAGGGATTAACGACACTGTAAGGAAATATTTTTCAAAAACTAAAGAGAAATTAAATTAAAATTATGATTTTTAAGTGAAAAAAATATGCAGAAAATGATCTTCAAGTGCCTGCTCCTCCACTTTCTCATCCAGCAAAGTGTGTTAAGTCAGAACTACATTACAGACTTGGTATTCTGCTCTTTATTTCTTCCATGCTGTCTCAAATCATTGCCATGCTTTCAGATGATGTGTTAAAAACCAGGTATTTAATAGAGAAGGGGAAAATGGTAACTGAGTACCTGCAGGGAGGTTTGATGGCAGTGGAAATTTAAGACCACCAACACTGGCAAAGCAATACCAAACACAAGAAGTGTAGTTCTGTTTGAGTATAACTGATTAGATTGATTCAAGAAAAAAAGGGTGTGAATAGGAAAGTATGAGCTTTTCCACCTTTGGCGGATCTGCAGAGCTCTGTAGCATGCTTAAGTGGTGCATTTGGAACCTGAAAATATGTTAAGCCAAGTACATTGCTAAGCATACAGTATAAGAAAGAAAGCAGTGCTAACTCTATGTGTAAGACACTCCTACTTCTCATGCTTATGTGACTTAAAATACATGTCCCCCCACCTCTGTCCCTTTAATTCTACTGAGCTCACAGCAGTGGAATGAGGACAAGCTGCCAGTATCTTACATTTCATTCATTAAACCTTTAAACAAAAATGTCTTATTGAATTATGAACATTTTAAATCTCTTCTGGAATGAACTTCTGAGTTATTTTAGATATAATTTATTATTTGAGGGTTTGTGTCTGTGTAGCTTTGAATTACGCATCTGGATCCGTACAAGATTTACTTAGAACTACTGATATTTAATTGGAATGTTTATCCAGATATTCAGGTTATTGACTTAATCTATTAGAATTGGAAAGAAGCAGACTTGCCTTTTCCAAAGGTCAACCCTATCAGATCCCTAGCATTTTAAAAGGAGAAAAAGAGAAGACAATTTTCTACTGTCTCCAGTGAATCCAAAGGTCAGAGTTTTGTTCCACTGACCTCACTGTTCAGTACAGGGAAAGTAGATGGCATAGTATTTTTCTTAAATTATTTTGAATATTATTATTGGTTACCATATATTAACATAGTATGTGGATACATATCTAATACATTCAATATCATCAATACCTCTGATAGGCTTTCTTTTGAGTTATACACACTTTGCATCAAGCCTGGAGAGCTGTATTGTGACTGCTTACTTCAGGCCCCTAACAAAGTATTTCAATATCTGAAAACATGAGCCTTTGTTTCAAGCTTGGTCATTCATTCCACCAGTAGTCTAAGCTTCGGGATAGTTAGTGAAGAAAGCAGATTCCTCTGAAGAACTAACCAAAGAAGTAATGAAGATACCTGTATCTTTCCATGGGTTGTTCTGGGGCTTACCCTGATGCCTGCATATGGCAATTCAGTCCTCTTGCATGCTGTGCAGGGAGCCACATGGCACTGGGAGAAGCTCTAGGTTCAGGCATTCATGGCTGAACATGTCTTTGCTTTTGGACTTCTCATGCCACGCTTGCACATTGAGCTAGTTCCACCTCAAGCAGGTCTCTAATCCACTTCTCTGCTCAGCTGCAAAAATGTTTGAGCCAGTGCTGGAAAGTTAAAAGATGAGGGCTGGGGAAGGGCAGTTGCCTATTTCAGAATACATATTGCTTATGCTCTTTCACTGGCTTTGTGGAAATGTAGCATCAGCAGGTTATCTCTCTCCGCTTGGGGCTGTGGAGACTAAGCACAGATGCCAAAGAGCAGGGATAAGTAACAGGTTCAGTGCTGCTTATACAGTTTACTCAGCAGTACTTAAATGGAAGTGCATATGACAGTAGGCATAATTTGTGGTCTAAATAGTGATTGTAATGGCTATGCTAAACAGTGCAGGGCAAAAAAACCCCAACATTTGTGGAAGGAAACAGTTTATGTGGAAAGCTTGATGTTCACACTATCTATATTTCAGGGCGTTTCACTTCCTACTCTCTCTAATCTGGTCCAGTGGACTCCATTAGTGGTTGAAGTACATTTTCTAGCACTGCTCCATCTAAAAGGAGTCTCATCTGTGTTCTTTGAGACTGTTCCATGATATACGAACTAAAGTACAGAAAGTGACGATGACTTCAAAAGCTCACTTCTGTTCCAAAAGTAACTTGTAATGTAGATGCACCCATTATATGTCACTGATAGTGGCATCAGAATTAAGCAAACACGCTGTGCAATTTTTACTCATATTTGAGTAATGTGTTTCAGTAATTGGTTTCTGTTTATTAAAATATTCAAATTCTGCCCATGATATTTTAGCTTTCAATTAAGTATACTCTTTTGATAATTGCAGATGCAATTGTTTTCATGTAGAATATTTTGTCCTCCAGTTCTGTTTTTAAATGAATATTTCCTGGTTTAGATCATTAGAGTATGGATTCTATTTAAGTGTTCTCCCACATTCAAGTAAAAGTTGAAAAGTATATTTTAATCTCGAATCTCACTGTTCTTACCTACATACCTACATTTTCCCCCTGGAGTTGCAATAGGAAATGTTACACTGTGATACTCTACTTAAAGATATTTTCTTAGTGCATCTATCAGTGCTTTATACTGCGCCCTGTTATAGGTGGATTTTGTGTAGAAATTTAGAGCAGTATGAGTTTAAAACAATTAAACCTCCTTCTCTGGTAAGGACTATTCTACTGTGTGAAGGCGTGGCCAAATGTGTCTGTATCAGTGGAATGAAACATAAGCTGAATTTTTAAGTACCTGAGAGATAACTGCGGCATGATCCACGATCAGCTTTTGCAAAACTAAAAATATGTCTTCTTGATGAAAACTTATTTCTGACTGTCCTCGATACTGGTTTGGTTTACCTTTTCTGACCCTCCATGACTTCTCTCTTACAAGCCTATGAAACAGACTTAGCAAAAACTGATGAACATTTTGTTGTGTTTTGTGGATGCCCCGTACTGGTTACACATTCAGATTAGGCTGAGCTTCATGCAACAGTCACATTTAGATTTGTCATTTAGTGGATACATCTCTAATATAAGCAGAATAAAAGTTGACTAGGTCTCATGCTGTGCTATCTTTTCAATGTATAGACGTGTGTATATATCCATAGATTACAAAAATCAGGAGATGATGAAATTTAAGAATTGTTCTAGTCTGGGAGTTTAACTCCAGTTAAATGCTATGAGAAATCTTGAAAGTCTCAGTATAATTTTGAAATTAGCTTCTTTTTTTTTTTTTTTTTTTTTTTGTTGCTCAGGTGCAAAATTTTGCAATCAGTTTACACTTACCCATCAATGAAATGAACCTTTCATAACATGCTCAGGGCACTTGAGAAGCCGTGTACTGTTTAAGAAACAGTGGGTTACTCAGTAGTTGCCAAATGTCTAATATATTAATCAGGTGCTGCAAAATATTTTCATGTGGTTTGGATTTTTCCAGGGTTCTTATTAGAAAATACAGTTTCATTTGCATTAGATTGTTTTATAGGATTATTGTTTTTCTGACCAGCTGGAACTTTGATCTGACTTGATCCTTGTATCACTTAAATAAAAGCTTCCCCTGTCTGAGTTTTGTTTACTAGCCTTTCAGAGCCCTTATCTCCTTTCCTAGGAGGCCAAGGAGTGAGATTTGTGAGATCTCTGCCTAGCTGTGTGGATATAGATATTAGATATAACATTTAGCCATTTGCACCCTTCTACAAAGCAATCCTCAGCAGTTCAGGTAGGGAAGGAAGTGACCATACTTCTTATCTGGGGCTGTTGCATTGCGTCGGCCTTCTCCGATCTTTAATCCCTGTTGTTTGACTAACATCTACCTGTTTTTTTTCATACGTACATATGTAGAGAAGGTCAGTCTAAAAAGTGTTTACCGTAACCGTTTTTCTTCTCCTTTCTGTCTCTTCAGACTATTACCTGTTGCTTTCTCAATCTGATTTTAACATTTCTTTGAAGAAGGGAAAAGTACAACTGTGTCTTATTAGGTTTATACATCTAAAACCCACTGATTCAAACATTTTCTTTTCTCTAAACAGAAATTATCTTAGGAAAAAGGGCTTCTTCAAGGGCACTGTCCCTTAGACATTTGTCTGATAAGCAAAGCCTTTTCTCAAAAGAATGATGTCTCCTCAGCTCAAGGGCTGAATATCTTTTAACTCACTTTTCTCTTATCTGAACTGAAGTTTTTTTTAGTTTCGTATTCTCTCATCTTCCCCTGCAAGATGAAAAAAGAAGCATAATTTAAAAAACAAAAAAAACAACAAAAAAAACCCAAATAGAAATGGTGAAGATTCACTGTATCGTCTTTTAGGATCAATTATATTTGTGTAGCCACGTCTAGTTTAACCATTTATATGCATGTTTTTAATGTTACAAACAGGATATTCAAATGTTGTAGCAAAATTATATGCTTATTTTGGGCCCTGGTCATACAGCCATGACAATAACTTAGTGTATAAGCAGTGGTACTATTCATAGACAGGTAGTTTGCAGAACTGAGGCCTGAGATAGTTCTGATCTTTTAGTTTGTCTAGTAAATATTTATTCTGTGCTTTTTGGTTTAAATGTAGAGTATTCTTAAGCCAAAGCCAAACTTCACTACCACTAGAGAGCTGTGCTCTTAAGGTATGTTGTCTTAATCATTTTAAACTGCTGCATTTATAGTTGTATCATGAATTTCTGATTCTCTGTAATTTTTTGGCGAAGTATATAAAACTATTTTTTTTGAAATGAAGAGTAGGACAGAAAAAAAGGATTTTTTTTTTTTTTTTAAGAGTTCTTACAGTTTAATTTCTCAGTGTGTGGAAAAACACCGTGAGGTAGTCTATTGTGTACTGCTTCATTGATAAAATTATCCTCTCTACTTAAAATACTAGATCTCTTGTGTATGTTTCCTCTTTACTGTGTTCAGTTATCTTAGTGTGTGCTGTAAATTACACTGATTCATAGGCTTAGCATGGGCAGAAATTTAAAGACCTACATCAGGAAAAGGCTCAGGAAGGAAGAACTAACCAAATTGACATGGTAATCAGACCCACGATGTAACTTCATAGTTTTGATGGTGGTTTTTTTTTTTTTTTTTTTTTTGCTCTACCTGTACTTTACATTGGTCAGGTTCGATGGCTGCATGTCTTTTATAAAGCTGCTGGCTTTAAATGAGAGCATATTACATCTGTGCTGGTATAAGCGAAAGTAATGTAATAACTTGATCCACAGAACAGAGAGTAGAAACCTCAGTTACAGTTTTGCTTTAATCAGGTTTATGGATTAATTTGTCTCACTTGGATCAGATCTAATTATAAAGCTATAAGACAGATTAAAGGGAGCTAGGAAAAGCATACTTTTTACTAATGTACCTCCCACAGGTCCTTTTCATTTTCAATTATTTTGTTTGTTTGTTCCAAATTTCATTCTAACAGAAAAGCCTTCTGGCGAAGAAAAAGGATCAGTTACTTTGCAAGTGTTAGAAAATACAAGGAACTCTCTCTCTCTCTTTTTTTTTTCCCTTTTTCTCCTTCTTCTTCCCCTAAGGGGTTGCTTTTGAAAGATGACTTATAATTTTGTAAAGATAAATTTATGTCTGCTGTTTAACTGCACAGCCGTATTTTGGGATTTAGTCACCTAGCCGCTTGATTGCACCTGCCTACGAGGTACTTAAATGACTAAACCCCTTAATTCGATTCTCCATTTAATTGCAAAAAGAACTTCATTAGATTGAAATAGTCTAGATTGAAAAAACAAAAAAATGGTACTAACTTTTCTCCCTCCGATTTTTTCTAAATCATGGTGTAAGGTTGTTTACCAAAGTTTTATTGCTGTCTCCTCTGGCTTGAGCCTTGATGAAATTTAATTTTATTAATAGATTTTACTGACGTTATGTTTTTTGGCATTTCTTGTTTTGACCGATAATGTTGTATTGAAAAGGTCTCTGTGTGTGGTATATTTAACTGTGGTAGAATTTTACTTTCCATTTGTATTCAGATATTTTTGTTTTCTGTCATACAGGTGGTATGTTAAGTGGAATAAATGGTTGCAGTGGTATTTTGAAACCTGCAGTCACTGTTTTACTGGTGTGTTTAATACATGTTGGAAATAGGTCTTTTTTTTTAAAAAGAGAATAGCTTCTTGTCTTCAGTGCTCCTGATTCATAACCCATTATGTCCTGCACTAAACATAGCATTGCTCATTTGCGCTGATCTCGTTCCAGGAATGTGTTGTGTAACAGCTGGCACTGCACAACCAGAGGCATGGTCCCGAGTGCCTGCAAATTATTTCAGCAGAAGCTGTGGTCTCTTAGTACCTTGCATGCAGAATTTGGCACTTCCCAACGTATAGCACCTACTGGCTGTCCATCTCATACCCTGGCACTTTTATATCGCTCATAAGTATGGTGCTGAGCCAAACTTTTAAGCGGTTCGTATTCTCTTTGTTGTTTGCGCATATCTGTTGCTGTTACTTAAGTAGGCGGGAAAGGAGTTTTCTCCTGAGGTACAGAAGCGGGTTGCCAACAACAAAACCTGTACCTTCAACTTTCTGCTGGAATTAGTTTTCCTCCATTGTCTTTCTCAATCTTCTTCCTTTCTGAAACTGTATACCAGGTTATTGTTCGTCGGGCTGCATCATTGTCAATTACTGGCTGTTTTTACATAAGCAATGCCATGAATAGTGAAGATTGGGACTGTAGTTACAGATAAATCTTAGTTGAGATACCACAGAGAATTTCTTACTGAGGAAAGACGACGTTTTCTCTTGTTGGTTTGTTGGTTTTTTTTTGTCTGAATCTTTTTATTGTATAGTCTATACTCTCTGATGAAGCCACCGTTCAGATTTTTTCTGAAGCCCAGGTTTAAGATCTCTTTTCCTTTCATAATTGGGTCTTTGTATCTTTAAACATATAAAAGTGCTTTGTTGTTACTGACACCATGAAATCATACACATGACAATAATTACAGTTCAAGAACAACTTGGATCTTTATTTTTAAATGAAGATATGCAGTAGTTTATCTGTTTATTAGATCACATAGTCTTCAAGATGCTGTACTGAACTGAGATTGCTTTCACAGCGTCCCTTTTCTAAAGGCAAGATTTGAAACACCTGTTTTGGTGTTTAAAATGGGACTTAGAAGGAGTGGACAAAAATCATAAGAAAACAGTAGTGAGCTCATGCTCTACTTTAGCCTCAGAGATGCCTTAAATGCACTGTTGGACTAAAAGTGCACTTTACTTTCACTGCCTTTCACCGAGTAGGTGGGGACGTGCCTGAGTATTATGGGAGTCACATTCCCTAGGTATTATTAAAATGCGCCCACACCATCTGTTTCAGAGCAAAACTCAGGCACAACAGCTATATGTATTCAAAAATAGAAGAAGGGAGTTTTACAAAGAGACAACCCTATTTATTAAGGTGCCTGTCTTCACTGGAGACTTCTGCCCTTGATCCATTCCAACTGGGGACACTTGGTAGGCAGTCATGCTTTTGATGGAAGAAGAGAGATGAAGTTCCATCACATGTAAAGTACACTGTTTCCTACTGGCTGTCCTTAGTAGTCTACACACAGCTTTTTGGGGTTTTGGACCTTTTACTTTGAAGATATTTTGCTGTGTCCATAGGCTATGCAGACAAGTGACCAGGGTTGCATTCTGGAACCAGGCAACCACTTCTTGGGTACTTTAACCCTTAAGTTAGAGATTCCTCAGGAGGTATTTCTGGATCTCTCCCACAATTCCAATTCAACACATTGGACATCCAACCTGCAGAATCAAATGTAGAATAAATTTAACTATTATGTTTGTTATCTCTTGTTTTTCCAGTCTGATCTTTCAGATCCATGTTCATAAGTACACTTAGGGACCTTATTTCCCCTGGATTTGAGTTTGTCCTGCATGTACACATGAATGCATATGTCTGTGGAGTGTTGTTGAAGAAAATTTGTTGGAGAAAGGAAGTTTTGGGAAGGATCTGAATGACAAGCAGATGGATAATTAGCTCTAAGGAGGGGAAGGAGAGAGACTAGCAGCTCTGAGGTCTGTAATGAAGGTGGCAGGAATACAAGAGAGGGAGGGGAATACGATTTGAGGCACAGAATAGAACAGTGAGGGCAGCAGGATTTGTCTGGGGAAAAAATGTGAAAAGATGAAGCCCATATGGATTTCTTTTAGCTTCTTTTCCATTGCTGAGCTCTGCCTTGTTTTGGTTTATAATGATTTTCCAAGTACAACATACTTAAAAATAAATCAGTGTTTTCATCAAAGTTTATGCACTTGCAGTCCTGATTCTGTTTTTAAAATGCAGCTGTTGAGAATCACTCAAGATGGCTTACATTTCTTTGTGTTTTCCCTGATAAGTTATAGTTAGATTTTTTTGCCAGCTAGTTCTCACACAACTTCAGAATTAGACTTGTAAAAACTATTAAAATGTAGTTGACAAGCAGAACTAACAATTCTTGTGGTTTTGAACGTGTCTTTTTTGTTTTGGTCTTATTTCAGACTAAGTTTTTAGGCTGATCTGCTTTCTGCAAAGTAGGCCTATGGACTTAGACACTGGGCACTAAAAGGCTCTGTGGTCATACACAACATTATTCTGTGGAAAAAAAAAATTTACTATACTGGAGGATAACAAAAAATCCATTGGGAAAATAGTTAACTATTTTTTAATAACTGCTTATGAGGCAGCATGAATTAGCTTTTGAAGACAGTTGTCCTGCTCACATGCAACTCAATTGAAGGACTGCTTTGAATTTTTGTAGCAGCTAAAACTCTATGCTTTTGATGCGTTAAAGACTCAATAAAAGCTTTTCTATAGCTCTGGACAGTACAACTGTCTGCCCTCTCCTTATCCATCATGCATATGTAATACATTACCGAATGGATGCTCCAAGTAGAATATTAAAAAGAAAAAAAAATAAATCAAAGTAATCTTTTGTTTTCATTTGTTCCTATCATCAACATTATGTATTTTCATTTTTATAGTCTTATATCAGTAAAAAGGTCTTATGTTCCCATTCATTCAGGAAATGCTGTGTAGTCAAAACATTGCTTGACACTGCAGCCTTTTGCAAGAAGCCATGTGCTTGAGGTTTGACTTTAACATCTGTACGTACCTTGACAATTACATCACTACAAGTAACATCCTCTATGACAAAACTGACAAATTTATAATTGATCTTTAAATTTACTCTGTATAAGTTAAAGATATGCTCAGATAAATTACCTTTTTTTTTAACTGTTTGTGCAAGATTTGTTTTGTATTGTACTGACTTTCAGTTTGAAGAACTGACTGTATCCTTCTGCCTAAACAGAAGTGATATAATTTTATCTTATCTCATTAATTGTGGATGCCTTGTCTGGACTTATGTATGTGTGTTTAACCAACTGTCCTGCATTTTCTGTCTGTCTAAGGAGGTTAAAAGGAAGACCGTGTTATAGACTGTGAAATTCCATGTTTAAGCAAGAGATGGTATTGGGTTGCTGGTTGGAAGAAACTAAAGTGAACAGAGAGGTGAACCAGGTCTTTGAGTTACTTGAATAGACTCAGAGACTACTACTTCTTCCTCTTGATGATCTCCTTTTTGTTGCCTGTATTGTCTTTGCTTCATTTACAAGATGTTTTATTGTTGAGGGGTTCACAGTCATATTAGAAAAGGAAAGTACTTGGAAAAGACGTCAGAGCTCAGTTTTAGCATCTCCTGGCGCACTTTGTATGTCAGATGATGGGAAGGTTATAGTACCACTCCGTATCTGTATTCCCTTTATCTGATTGTGGCTATGTCCCACTGTCCCATCTAGGAGTCTGAGGATTAAAAAAAAATAAAATAAATATTCTCCAGGGGTTGTATTTTTCTTTAATGGAAAAGGAAGAACAAACAAGTCAGATGGCTAGTTTCCTCAAAAAGATCTGTCCATTCCCTCTATCTCCTGTAGATATTGGATACATCTATAGATTTTCTAAAACAGCTTATGCTTTCTTTCCTGTTTCATAATGACACCATTTGAGGTACACATGAACTAGAGACCAAAAGTTCTCCATGTAAGAATAATGCTGGGGCTTTCATCCTCTTCCCTCAAAATTTATTTAGGTTTTTTTGGTTTTTTTTGGTGAAGCAGAATGCAGTAGAGGAAGCTTGCTTTAAGTTTCATCTAATTGTTATGTCATAAAATTAAGTGCAGATTTTGGTCAGATTGAAGAATTTTTTACTAAATTCTGTATTTTATCAGATGTCAATATATTGAATATTCTTTATTCAGTCCAACCAAAGGAGATATTCCTGAATTGGCTGCATTTTATCATTGGTATGATTCCGTGAGCCTTACTGGCAGTTTTTCTTAAAATTATGATATTGATCCAGTAATTCCTCCTGCAGTTGTAAAGTTTTTAAATTTATTTTCAACTGTTACTTCAGATGTTGAAAACAGTAGCAGCCACATAAAAAAGAGAAGTAGCAGCTTTGTACTAGGCAACAATTATGTGAAAATCCCCTTTTATAGTCTAATATTTATTATGCAAATGAACAGGGACCAGATTTCTCAGTTATCTCACTTCATAATGGCATTTAAACCACTGAAGCTATGGGGAAACATTTTATGATAGGAATAGCCACGTGGGGACCCAATCTATTAGTTACCCACTTTAATGTGATGATTGTGATATCCAGGTCACTGAAGTCAATGGTTTTCCAGAATGTGTTTTAATATCAGTGGACTGTTGTGCTGAGTAGGAATGGATTCATGCATGTGATTATTTCATGTGCTGAACTGAAATTCAAGGCTGGAACAGTCCTTTTGTATGTGCAGATCCTCTGTATTTCTATTGGCATTGCAGTATGAATATTAAATACATTCTTACATGGTTGCAGTATTCATTATATCAGTACCTGGAATTATTTCTTCTAATACAGAGAAAAGTAGTAGTTATTCGTCACTAATCTTTGTGTTGCATTGCTTTTCTGCTGTTTAGAATCTCCTGAGTTCTTTGGTTCCTCTGAACTCCAATACTAAATATTCGAAACAGTAAGTATTTCACAATCAGCAGGAATTCATACACAGGCCCAAAAGATGAGCATTTTAATATGGAGATGAGTTTTCTTCTGTTGATGGGTAACTCCTGATATCATCCGATGCTTAGTTCTTCACTGTGCCTAGTGACAGCTTCCTGATGGAGTTCCAGCCTATTTGCCTGTTTATGACTTTTTTTTTTTTGTGCATTACTATTGTCAACTTTCACTGAAAAAATAATTAAAGCAGGGAAGTCCTTTAATGGAATTTTAATGTAAATCACGCTGTTCACAACGATGCTGTCTGCTTAAATGTCATGAGTGAGGGATTAGGAGATTTACACTGGCTGTTGCTTTTCACTCAGTGGTCAAAATAGAACTGGTTCAAGAAGAAGGGTAGCAGGAAAAACAGTTAAGCCTCCTGCTAAAGTCATTGGTTGAACTGAGACTTGCGAGGCAGCTTCTCAGAATTCACTGCATACTTTCATAAGTGATATTGTGTTGACATTCAGTTTCTCAGAAGTTTCAAGTGTTCCTTGGCTTTGCTTTAGGCCTCGCTGCTATTTGCAACTCCTGCAGAACTTTAAAAGCTTTCTATAGGGACTGTGTATATCTACAGTTTATGCATACCGGTTTGAGACTGGGAGCTCCCTGCATATGCTTTTATCACACTGCAAATTTCGTTTCTATTGTAAGGCTGTTTGCATCCTCTCCTCTTTTTTTCAGAGTATTGGGATAGAATTCCAGGCTCATGGCACAGTGCTAGCAATGAAAAAAATTTGCATTTTGAGAGAAAAGATGGGTAGGTCTAGAGAACCGGTCCATCCACTTACATTATGAAACCTGTAACTGTTTCAAAGGCTAACACATTTGTTGAAAATATGGCTAAAAGTTCATTCTTCATGATGTTTTTTCCCAGTGTTGAATTCTAATCACAATTAGGGCATGCCTCGTTTCTTTTGCTTATTTTAGGATGAGATACCTTTACAACTGTTAGAATAATGCTGCTCTTCTACAAAAACTGCTACAGGGAGTTGCAGGTGTGTGTTTGTGTGTTTTTTGTTTTTTGTTTTTTGGTTTTTTTTTGTTTGTTTGCTTTTTTAAGTTTAGAATCATGTATAGATGGGTTTATTAATTGGCAAATGGAGAGGAGCTATATTTTGGGTTGGTTATTTTTAATTCTACTGTCTTAGAAACTGCTTTTGCCATTCGTATGTCTCTTAAGTTCACTTCTTTTTACATTATTTTATCTTTAATGAGTAGTTGGTTACTGTTTGTAACAAATTTTTGTGGTGAGGGATGAAAAAATCATTTGTGCGCATTCTTTCTTAGTCATAATTTATTGCCATGTTAAAAAGTTGTCCTTGTATTTGGGATGCAGCAGTTTGCTCCTGTCATATTGTAACAGTCTGTCTATTTCAGTCAGTTTTTCTACTTCTAATATAACATTTTTCAGTCAGCAAGCACTTATCATTCTTATACAGTTTTGTTCTCCCAGTCTACCAATTTTAATAACTAATTTTAGCAGGGGATGGTGTGTTTCATTCTTACCAGATGTACATTTGATTATTAAATATATCAACTCTTGGATAAATATAATCTGCTCCAGGTAGATTGTTACTTTCTAGCTGAATATCTTGCTTTTTATTACTTCTTGCCAAAATAAAATAATTTCTGAGGAAGTCATCCCTTTGCCATCTACAAAGCACAGTGATGTTCTTAAAGAGCTTGCCAGTCAGGTTCATTTCAGGCAATGTGTAGTTTTAAGATGCATTTTGGTAACTTATTGAATTGTTGCAAGCAACATGAAAGAACTAGTCTCTAATAACTGGGAAATTTCTTTCAATGATACACTCCAAAAAATAGATTCTTAACTGGCTGCTTTTACTTACTAATAGTAACTATTAGTGTATCTTTTCAGTCCTTGCTATTTGTAGATAGGTATTAATTATGTGCAATAAATTGCATTCAGTATTAAGAACTACAGTAATGTCAATAGCACATAATTCATGATATGCTGTCACTGAAGTCAGTGTAAATTCCCTTTTTTTCCAGAAATGAATTGGCCAATATTGCCCTGGGTAGTGTAGATTACTATAAAACCTAACAGGGTGGCTACTGTAAGTATTTTGTAGGTTAAGACAATATTTTACTTTTTAGTCCCACCTGTTGGGCTGGAAATTTGAACCAGTGTTTGCAATGAGTTGAAAAACCTAAAAGTGAGGAAGAGAGAACTGATCTGTGCAATAACCTGAGTAGCTCATAAACTAAAGCTGAGAGCACCTCAGCGCTAGCGCCAGCGTACCACCCACAGGAATTGGGATTGCCTAATGTAAGTGTATCCACTTAAGACTGCTCGAAACTACTAAAGTGAGGTGCATTAGGATAAATAGATAAAATTACGCAAGTCATTGCTTAAGACAGCTGATTTGTCAGGCACAGGCATGTTTATATTGCTTTTATATTTCTGACAGAGGTGATGTGGTCATTAATCAATAATGGTCTTGCTAGATTTAAAGGTAAAGGGTGGTCCTAACAGCATTAAGTGAGGGGCTGTGGTAGAAGCCTTCTTTAATAAATAACAAGATTTTGCACTTACATTGCAAAACACCTTTCATTTAAGCAGGATAAAGATTTATAGAGGTGGGTAAGTTATACCGCATTTATTTTAGTATAGGAGGAGCTGAGGTATATTGAGTTTGAGATTCACCCAAGGTCATGCAGAAAGTCGGGATCAAAATTAAGTTTTAGAGTCCAAAATATTTCCTTAAAAATCATACTTCAAGCCAAATAAAAATAGCTGTCCCTTGAGAGTTGAAAAGACGTGCATGACTAGTTAATTCGACCGTTTCTTGCTGCTGTTGCGTGATTGCTGACCAGTGGAACTGCTTGTGGAGTAATACTTCATACCAGGGCTGAAAGCTTCCTCCCCTGAAGTAGTTTGGAGTACTTTCCCTTTGACTGCAATACCCCAATGTGAGTATGGTAAGGATAATCTATCTATCTGCTCTGTGATCTTTGGAAGCTGCTGCTGAATTTTTAATTGAACAAAAGCTGAAGATAAAATTAGAAAGCTTTTCCAAGGGAGAAGAGGAGTGTTTCTAGAACCTTGATGTTCAGTTTTTTTCCATGGTACTGAGGAAGCTTTGTTTGCAGAATGCGTCCAGGTCAACAGTGTGCTTGAGTGCTGTTCTGATGTTTATTTTTTGTTTTTCTGTTATAAACTTTTGGAAAAGAAAATACAAATTAACAGCATATACAATAAATAAATGCCATTTATATTACAAAAGCATGTAAATACTTTATCTTAGGAATGGTTTTGCAAATGATCAATTATTTTAAACTGGATTATGCTAAGAATTGGTTGCGTGTTGCGAGATCACTTAAATTTTGGGAAGAGATTTTAAAGGCACTGGTTTCATTTTGTTTTCAAGCTCTTATTAATTTTAATTTCTTTCTCAAAAATCACGTTGTACTTTAGGAATCTTAGCATCTGAAAATATAGTACAATAAAAGTTGAATTTTTTAATGTAAAAAGCCTGCACACATGAGAAAATAATGAAATATGGAATGTTTGGCATGACCTTCTTACTGGAAGATCACATCGCACCACAAAGTGCATATTCTATTAAGTCATGTTCTTATCAGCTGTGGAAAATGAGATGTCATTTAAAATGCTTCCAGAAGATAAATTCCGGATATTTCAGGTTTTTCTGACCTCATGGGTGCTTTGTAATCAAAGACGTTTACATTAACATGGTCAGTGATTCTGTTCAGCTGGCTATTTCCAGAGCAAGTATAAGGCCAGAGGATAAAGTCCAAGAACGAAAAATTTCAACAATTTTTCTACACTTGCTATTAGTCTCATCTGACAAACACCTTGCTAAGAGCATTGGTTTTGGTCACATGGTCTTCCACTGATCTTTTCTTATATGAATCTCTTGTCCTAAAAGGTGACATTCTAGGTAATCTGGGGAGCTGAATGATGTTGCAGTAGGTTTTGGAAACATCTTTTTTTTAATGTATAGTGAGTTCACAATGATACGGATTTTCTTTTTGAAATCTAACCTCACATTTTTCTGCTGGTCAAGGTGAAAGTTCCAGACTTCTCTAACATGCCTAGATAAGAACTAAAGTTTGAGTACCATTACTGCTCTTTTCCTCCCTCCCTCCCTCTCTCATATAACACTATTTAGAGGCTAAGCATGCTAATGCTGGGGTTTTTTTAAGAATCATGGAGAGTTTCCCAAATGCTCTTTTTCCTTTTGTTACTTCATAGTCCCAACCTTTCAGAGGAGTCCCATTTAGAATGCATGTCCTGTGGTGTCTTGTTTGCTTTTATTATTGGTTTTACAGGTTTGCTTTTTTAATTCCCTTGAGTTTGACTTACTTCTAACCATGGAGCATGGGTGTCGGGGAATATTTGGTTTTCTTTGTCAAGGAAACTTCTTTGAAAATTCACAAATTTGCAAATTATAACCTAAAATATTCATATGTCTTTGCACTTCAATTCAGAGCTGGAAAGGGTAAATGGATGCAGAGGCAGTTAAAGGATTTTTATACAGGCATTCACTTAAGCCCGAGTCTTTATTATCTGGTTTGTCTAATTCTAATTTCAAAAAGCTAAATGCTGTTAGGAGATTATATGGTCCTCTCCTTTACATGTCCGTTCACTTTTCCCTTCCTGGCTGCTGTTTTCCTCATGTGAGGTCTGATTCAGGAAAAACTGCGCATCTTTCCTTTGTTTACGTGTACACCCAAGATAATTTTTTCAGGAAGACTCTTAGATATATGCTTAAATCTGTAACGATCTCTGATTGAGAGCCCTGAAGGAACTTTATCACTCCTCATGAAAAATTTGGTCCTATGTAATTTTAGCTAATAGTACCTTTGCCTTTGATTATTAATGTGGGTGAGATAGGACCAATGGTCAAATATCTTTTTTCCGTAAGTGTTATCCGTCTTGAGGCGTTGCTTCTCCTTCTCTTCCACCACTTTTCCATATGCTGTCACAGATTATAAAGCTACATTCTTGGTTTTGCTTTAGGTTAGTTGCGTAATTCCACTGTTGAGTTGGTCGCTCCATGTTATCTGTGTGCTTGTGGAAAGATCTTTAAATGTACATGTTAAAATTATTTCCTAACACTAATAAAGCACCAGCATAGATGAGGCCGTTGTATGAACTTACCTTAGTTGCAAAGAGTATGCCACAAGGAAAATTTTAAAAGCGCTGTAGGAATCTATAGACAAGAGAGGATATTAATTAAATGTATGTTTTGGAATGGTGCTTTCCTTGGGGAATAAGAACAAGGACAGATCTCATTGAGCTACACTAGGGATTAATTTGACCTACAGTCTTTGACGTCAAAAAACTGGGGACAAACTCATTTCTTTGGTATCTGCTTTGAAGAAGAAAATGTATAAGGGTGAGGCAGCAACTTCACGTATCGCCGAAGACTGTGTGGATATAGTTCTGAAACAGTCTGCTGACACAGGATTAAATTTCTGGTCCCGTCCTGTGCATGAAAGCAGTGAATATTTATAATTACTTTTTTTTTTCCACATACAGTTCTCTAAGTGCTACAGAATGGGCAATGTTTCAAAATGCACAGTATTAAGACAGAACTGGTATTTTTAACAAGTAAATTAGCAGTGATCTAAAATTAAAATCAGCCACACTGGCCAGATTTCTGAGGAGGAGTGAAGCTATTGGAACAGGCAAGGGGAAAATTCTCTGAAACGGGAAAATTGCTGTATTCCTGAGGCAAAGCTCTACTGATAAACGGTTAACCGAACTGACCCCTTGGTGACAGTGAAAATCCTTGTAAAATTTTCTTGTTGATCTGTAACCTTACTCCCTTTACAGACAACAGCTCTCCACACAAACTTATATGTTCCTCGTGAAATTGTCAACAATAGACATTGTAAAACAATTACGTAATGCTGCAGTGTTTTCTTTCAGGAAAAAAGGGATGGTGGTTGTAAATAGTTTAGCCCTTAGCAATTTCTGCTACTTAGGCTTATGATGGACACAGTGTGTGTACAGTGACAGCTTAATTAGGTATAAGATCATTTGTGTATTTGGATCAAATGCGAGATGTAGAAGGCAAGACTTTTTTGATAATAAAGTAAGAAGTGTTTCTCTTTGTGCCATGTCTACATTCAGTCTTAAATATTTTGTCCAAAATTAGTCTCCTGTGTAGACTTTCCCAATAATAGAAAGTTAGTTGCACAGAGATGTAATATTTTGAGTCGTCATTGTGTAAACTGAAAGTTTTGCAGAAAATGTCTTTGTACTAAATTCTCATGTGCACTAACAGTCAACCTGAGAAGGAGCTTTTATAGGAACATTTGGATTCTTTGTATGGGTTGTGTTTCTCTTGCTGTTAAAAAGTCAAAAAGAGTAAGGTAGTTAACTAGAAACAGGCTTAATAAGGTTACTTATTTGTTGGTTCGTGTTTTTTTCACTGAGATGCTGCTTTACTGCACAATTAAGATTGCAAAATGTGAAGGAAGTTAATAAAACTTTCCCCCTTGCTTTTTTTAGGAGGGTTTTGTTTGCAGGTCGATCAATAGGAACTAATAATTTTTATTATTAGTTTCAAATTAGTATCAAATATTAAACTAATATTTGATAGCTACGTTAAAAAGCACTAATAAACAGGTCAAGAGTATGAATACTCACCCTTACTACTACTGGGGCTCTAAGTTGTTTAATGTTTTACCTAACTTTGACTGAAAAATTAAGCCGAGGCAGTAAAAGACATAGTCGCTTTCTGAACTGTGAAAACCTGCTGGCTGTTTTGTACTTCGGTATGTGGTTGTTTATCGTCTTCAGACCAAAGAAACACTTAAGGTGAAATTTTATTTTATTTAAATATGACTATGCTTAAGATAACACTGATTACTCTTGAAAATTCTACCCAGCAAGTTGTTTATCTGCGTTTGCAGATATACATATGGTAACTGTGGTCATCAGAAATGAGATTTTCAAGTTTGTCTTTCTGTCATCTTGTTGGTCATGTTTCATGTAGGAAAGAATAATTTGAATTCAATTTATATCAAGTTTGTACATATAATTCTGTCTTAGTCAAAATAAATTTTATTCTGATTGATAACTCAGAGTTTTATACCAAAAAAGATAATAAAAATTAATTAAAGAAGTGCATCACATGCATATGTCTTCCATTTTTCTTTTTATTAGTGTTAATGTTTCATTCACTGAATCTTTTTTAGCCTTTCTATCAAAGGCATGTGATCAAATCACACTTTTTTAATGAGGATGTCAACTGTGAAAGCACTCTTTGGCCACCTAGAGTATTTGCGTAAGCTAATGGTGCAGTAGTTTCATTCTCCTAGTCCTGAGAAAGGACCCTGATTGACAGTTTGACCAGATTGGAAATGATTTAAGTTCCTTGGTTATGTTAACCATAGAGATTTACTTTCCTATTAAAGTATGGGATTGCATTAATTTACCTTGGTCTCTATATAAAAGAAATTGGTGAAAGAAAGTGTCAGTGACACGTGTTCCTGTGCCACCTGCTCTCGGTGACCCTGCTCTGGCAGGGGGGTTGGACTAGGTGATCTCCAGAGGTCCCTTCCTTCTGTGATGCTGTGATTTGAATGATCCTATTTGATGTTGGTATTAATTTTACTTTGAGGTGATTAAGACAGGGGAGGGGAATTTTTGCTGATTTTGTTACTATGATTGTATTGGTAAAGAAAGAGCTTATAAGAATAAGAATTTTCTAGGCTATTACAAATATGCTATGTACCTTTTCACACTAAAAAAAAAAATATTTTTGCACACTGAGAAACAATTTTAATTTTGTAATCATGAAGCTTTGAATTTGTGTAACAGTAGAATCCTGATTGGATTCATCTGAATGGCTTCTTAGGTGCACGTGGTTGTAGCAATTCAGACTTTAACTGCAGCAGGTACCTTAGCAAAATCTATGGCTTTAAGTGTTGTGTTTACTATTAATCCATATTTTCTAACCTCAACAAATAAATAGTTACTCATTATGGCAGTCTCTTAAATAATATATAATTTATTTATGGAATTTTAATTTCTGAGATGTTATAATGAATTGTATGTGATCTTACAGGCAGTGAATTTTTTTCCTTATGGCGAGATAAATCATGACTGATGAGTTGGGTCTGTGCTTAACTTGTATTGGAGATTATGTTTGCAAAATGTTCATGAACTGTCCTATAGAAGACTATAGGTATAGGGTAGAGAAAAATCCCTTATTTGCTATGGGGTTTTATAAATTGATTCCAAGTAGTAAAAATCTTCTTTTCTGACAATTTGATAGACTGCTAGAGTAGTTTCTAGAGTAGTTGCTACAGAACTCATGTTATTACTTCATTGCCTGTTTAACTGTGTATTCCAAAGAGAAACAAAATCAGACACAGCAGTAGCACATTCTTTCACGCCGTATCGCCATGGTATGTCTGTCACATATTTGAGAAACTAAATCAAAGCATGTTTAATTTTTGGCCTCTGAGTTTGCTAGTGTCCAGGCTCCTAATGCAAAGTTCTGTAAAATTTAGTAAGAGTTAAGACCTAAAATTTCCAAAGAGATCTTGTAACTCTGTGTGTTGTAAACATGTCTGAAGACATTAGTAGAAGTCTGCCAAATTTGAATCTTCTCGTAGAAATCAGAGAGGAATGTAATTAAATATGACAGAAAAGTCAAAAAAGCTGGTCAAATTCTGCACAAATTTTTTATGATGTTGACTTCTTGTCCGCTGGTACATTGATTAAGGTCATCAGGATCTTTATACCAGTGGTACTGAATATGATCACATATGAAATGAGTTTTGAATTATTATAATTATTCTCCCATTCCTGATCTCTTTAATCATCATGGAGTTACTGACATCATGAAGTGCAGGAAGATATATGCAGTTGCTTATACTTTTTGTATGAAGCTAGTGAGGCCTTCAAATGTCAGAAGACTTAATTTCTGTAATAACGACAGAAAAACTAACACTCTGAAGCAGTTAACGGCTTTAGCTCTTAGATGCTGCACAGGAAGCAAATGCCCGACAATAATTCTTTAATTATTTTTTTTAATTCGAGTAATTTTCCCTGTAAAACTTACATGTGGAAATGCAAAAAAATAAAATTTCTATTTTATAATTTTTGTCTTGTAATACCTTGTTGGTGCTTCCTTTCATTCCATTGTTTAAGAAAATTCAATTATTTTTGACAAGCTGTAGAACAGGTCTTTGCATGTATGTCTTCTTGGAACTAAGATGATTTTGATTACCTTGAGAAGTATGTTTTTATGTTAAAATGTTTTCAAAGATGAAGAACGGCTTACTATAGGAACTATGCTCAGGAAAAAAAAAGACTGTTATCAGAGAGAGTACACATTTCTTCTCCTAGCTTGTTTTCTTTGTAACCTCTGGACAGACCTACCACCGGCGAACAGGAAATGCCAAAAGTTAGTAGGTTAGCTAGAAGAAAAGGTGAACAGGATGTTGTTTCTGAATTTGTAATGCATAATTATTGTCACAAGCAATGTAGGATCCAATAAATTACCTTATTAAATTTAGCAATGGATTTCATAACATCTCCTCTCCAAATCAAGACTTTCTTCTGTGATTCATAAAGAATGTTTCAGCAATAAATGGATAGGATAAATTTCTCAATTACTGATTTTAAGAAGTGGGGGATTGGATTGTTCAACAGCGTTCTTTCCCAACTGCACTGATGATTCCGTTTTTATTTTAGGTAAATGGTGTTTTCTCTGTCTAACTAGCTCACTTGTCAAACACTTTGGCCTGATCAGGCTTTCCTTGGGAATGAGATCCAACTCTTGGATTGTTTTCGAAGTAGAAACTATTTCATTCCTCTGCTTACACAAGTAGCACATAAGCAGTCTAATCTTATTTAACCTTACTCATAATTGTTGTCATTTGCATCAGCACAGAATAAGATTGCATTATTGATAGTTTGTTAATGTTTTCCTGATACATACCTTCAAACTTACTATCAATTGAACATTTTGATTAAGATCTAAGATTTATATTCTGCCAGTATTCTTTTTTTCATATTAAAAGTCATTTGGATGCAAGTTAAATATTTTCAGGGGTCTAGCGAGGAAAATGTGAATATCGTATGCACCATTTCCTCAAGTTTTTTGTGCCTGTGTTACTTGACATTTAGTTACTGATGGTACTTTGGAAAACTAATTTTTTAGATGTACAAAGTAGTGTTATCTGGAAAATCTGTGTTAGTACATCTCAAGCAAGTTTTATTGTCATATGAAAGACCATGTGTGTAGACATGACTCAGGGTAAAAGCAACTTCAGATCAATTGCTTAATTAATTCTGCAGAGAAGATAAACCCATAGATGGCATGGTACCTACAGTGACAGCTTAGCACTTAGAGTGGTAGTCTAGCAGCTATCTATATAAGGCAGTTCGAGGTTTGCAAGATGGTGTAGATGAAAAAATCTTGCCTTATGTAGACAAATTCAAATCAAGTAGATTGATTTTAAAAGGACAGGAGATGATTTTTACTCATTACGTGAAAAAGCTAATTGTTCTGTATAACAAGCAAATAATATGTCCCAAAAGAAGGAGCAAGGTGAAGAAGCATATTTTCTGTTGCTAGCTTTGTTTTTCAATAGACTATTTACTGTACAATCTCACTTATCCGGGGGTGGGGCAACACGACATACAAAACATATATAGCTACATACATTTTGAAGTTGCACAAGCTATTGGAAGTGCCTCTTGTTGATGTTTGTGGCTCAGGATTCAGACCTTGTGTTATTTTCCACTGCTTTTTCAATTCTTGCCTCTGGAAGAAGCCTTTCTCTGTCACTATAGGAAGAGGATGACAGTTATTTTGGTGCAACTCCACTCCTTACAGGAAGGTCTTGTACAGAGGAGTAGCAGCATAGAAGCTAAAAAGAAAGCAAAATATCAGGATCCATCCTTGTGAAAGAGGGATGTTGTATTTAAGATATTTATGATTGAGATTTAAGCTTAATACTGGCTTTAAAAGAAAATGGAGTCTTCTACAGACTCCTTGTTTTTCTTGTGATCATTCATTTTTTTATTTTTATTGGATTTTAATGTTTTCACTCCTTGGAATTTTTGTACAAACATCATTGCAAAGTCAAACATATTCAAATAAAACCTAATAAATCTGTCAGGAAAATATTGTATAACAGTTCCATTTACATGGTGAGGAGCCTCCCATTAAAGACTCCTATGGCTTTTTTTATGACCTTTTTTTTTTTAATGTTTGGTTCCTCGCTTCTATAAATTATGCATGTTGGCTTTTCATTAACATAGAAGGCAAACATAATTCATTGCGAAGAATTTTTTGGTCGCACATGATTGAGAAGTTCAGAAAGATCAAAACCACGTAGCTTTGTGGTAGGAACAAAACTGTATTTCATGTAAAGGCTACAGCTTCCTGATTTTTAATATTGATTTTTTCTTTTCCCCCCAGTTCCACAAAAATTCAGGAATGCTGATACATTACACAAAGACATTTTGTAACTGCTGGAGCTCTAAAAGGAGCCCACAGTGATGTTAACCTCTTCCTAACAAATGAAGTAATTGTTGCATTGCTTTTTGTATATAATAGGAGTCATGCATTGCAATAATTATTTTTGCCTACAACAAGATTTATGGCAATTTTTTTTGTTCAAATGTCTTATGTTGGTTGAGGGAGAAGATTGAAGGTACTGATAAACAGATAAGATCAAGATGACACCGAATAAGGCAAGCTTTGTTACTGCAGGGCTGGTAGGGTTTTGTGGGGCTTTGGTGGTTTAGTCTGAAAAAGGTTTTATATTCACAAGACTTCCAATGAAAAATGTAACATGAGAAAACAGTGACTGAAACGTACGAAGACAAGGATGATGGTTCTTGCTTTCTAAAAGACAGCAATGGAGAAGGATTTCATAGTGTTAGTGCAGGAAGAGAGTTTTCTATGCTGTGAATATAGGAGACTGAGTATAGCATGAGCTTGGTAGATGGAAAAATTATATGTGGTCCAAAGGGAAAAAGAACCCTAGTGTGGGCACTTATGAGAGTGGTTTTAGTACTTTTTTTTTTTTAACAGAATAATTATAGCTGATGCAGGAATTAGTTCGCAAATATTGTAAGTTAGAGGTGATGATAATTAATTGAATATGAAAAGTTGATGTGGATTTTAATACCAATATCTGACATTTTTTTTCTTGAATAATAAAAGTACTAAGAAAACATTCTTGTTCTGTATATGCAGGGTATCTAGTATTTCTAAAATATACCTGATCTCTGAACAAAATGGTATTGAAATATAGTTATTAGTTGAAATAGTCACTCCTAAAACAGTAAATAATGAAAAATCTTAATGTAAATAAGAAAGCATAAATAAACTATATACTCAAAAAAGAACATTCCATATCTTAGGAGTTCACAACAGTACCAGGCTGCAGGCCATGAGATCTTATATCCTTCCTAGTAGTCCGTTATATTAATATTTTTGGTTAATGGTTATATTTAGATTAGCTTGAGTAATTGGGCAAAAATATTGTCACATTAAAAAAAAAAAAACCAAACGAAACAAAACCAACAAACCAAACCGTGGAAATGTGCACATTGGCAGTATTGTGTCCAGTTTTGGTCCCCTCCAGTACAAGAAAGATGTTGATAAAATTGCACGAGTTCAGCAGACTACAAAGTTGGGAGCTGGAGCGCTTTTGTGAGGAGAAACTGAGGGAATGGGACTTGTTTAGCCAGAAGAGGAGGATGCTCGGGGTGGACCTGAGAGCAGCTTGCTAGTATTAAGGAGGAGGTTTTGAGAAGAAAGACACTGGCTCTTCACAGAGCTGCAAGGCAGGAGGAGAGGAGTCAATGGTCATAAATTGAAACAGAGGAAGTTCCAAATTGACATAAAGGGAAAAAAACCCCCCAACTTTTCACAATGAGGACAGGAAAAATTTGGTATGGGCTTCTCAGTGAAGCTGTGGCATCTCCTTCCTTGGAGGTTTCAGGACCAGACAGGTTAGCTTAAAACCCCGAGCAACATGGTCTGAACCTGCTTTGAGCAGGAGATTTGATTTAGACTGTTGTATCCAGAGTTATTGTATGAATTTAAGGAATAAAAAGTCTCAGACTGTCTTAGTATTGATTAGGTATGTCATTGAAATACAATTCATATGCCACTGGATAAAAGAAGTGTAAAAGACATTAAATGATTGTAACAATTTAGGGAGTATAAATTAGCTGGAGATAATTTCTCCTTATGTGTTTTGTTCATGTTGGGTTTCATGTTCAATATGCCTAAGTTTCACTTTGCAGGCACTTAACGCACTCTTTCTATTGTCATATTTGTTTCAGAGCGATTGATCTCTATATGTGCCCCTTTTCTTCCTGAATTCAGGTTGGTGCAGACTGTGGTCTGTAGTTTTAGAATAGGTTTTTATCGAGGTTATGTTATTATTGTGCTACTGCAAATGAGATCTTACTGGAAGAGGCAGCCTTATCCTGAATAAGAAAATATTACTATTCCCATTTTTCGTAGGGACACCTTAAATATGTTTGAAAAGATATACCCAAAAGCATAGTGTAATTTTAGTCAAACGGGGTCTGCGTCTCCCGAGCGCCAGCCTAGTGTCAAAATCACAAGATTACTTGTTCTCATTATAAGGTTTGATTTATGTATTGTACTCTCTTTTTAATAATTAGAATGAATGTTTTATATATGTAATACTTAGGCCCTGACTGACAAAACTTGCTATGTCATCTTGTGAATTTGGTCTACAAAATCCTTTCACGAATAATACCATGGCATCCGTCAGCAGAATTCAGCACACTGAGATGGTATTCAAGTATCTGAAGTCGAAATAAATCACGACATTCATTCTTGCTAATAATTTGTTGAAGCCAAGTACTCAATGCTTTGTAATTCATCCCTGAGATTACCTCAATGAATTGCAATCTTGTATAAAGGTGAGTATTGGGTTGTTAGTTTTACAGTGGATTATCTCAAAAAAAGGCAGTCAGTATAAGTACAATATAAAAGATAACCTTTCACAATAAGCAGACCAAATTCTGTTCTGTAAATCCAGGTTATTACCAGCAACCTGGCTTATCCCTCAGATTTATGTGAGGGATTTTATGAATCTGTATATTACAGATAACTTCAACAAAATCTCTGTTAATCTATATACCTGAAACCGATTTCAAAATAGCAGAGACTAAAACTGAAAATAATTATTTTAGAGTTAAATTGATGTTGCTTGAAACAGAATTTTAATAAATGTATGGTTGATAGAATAATTTAGTAATCTACTTAAAAGTTTGGAAACTCCTGCACTATTGTGATCACATAGATTAGTAAACGCCCAGGGGTACTGCAGCCCCGCAGCACGCTGAGGCACATGTAATTAATATTATGCGCTTTATTTTTGAAAAGTTGTGGCTGAGGGTGAACGCGTTTATGAGCACATCTCCATGTTAGTTATGGAGGCAGATGGAGCTATTGATTCTGTCTAAATGTAAAGCCTGAGGCTGCTTTGGATGAGATTTTTCGAAAGTAAGACTAGGTGAGAGATGAAAAGCAGAGGAGGCACAGGTAACCTACACATGTCTCTCATCAGCTTATTCCCAAACTGGTTTTATGTGGGGCTTAACTGCTACAAGGAGCCTTGCACCAGTTTTCTGCATTTCGGCACAAGACTCGTCTAGAGGGGATTAGAAATGTTGCCAGATACGGGGTTTGTTCTAACACCTTGAAAAGTGGTCAAAGCAGAGTACTGTGAAAGCTGGGAAATGATAGTCTTATCAAGTGTCAGATATAAAAAATAACCATGTTGTCTGAAATACCAAGGTTGGGAAAGGGAAGCTATTGGGTCAGGAGTGAAATGCAATGCACACGATGCGTTTTGCAATAGCTGGCTGTGCGTATTGACCTTTTCCACTTTTCTTCTGAGTAGCTGATGCCCTGGATCGGCTTTATCAGCTGCTTTTTTAAAATCCTTTTAACTGGATAAAATATGAATAGTTAAAGGAAAGCGACCCTAATAAATCCCTCGGTTTCCATAAAAGATGATAAATGAATGATCAGAGTGATATATTCAGCATTTGTCTCATTTAAATCTCTGCAGTACTGGGAAATAGTGTTTGGCGGGGCCACATTCACGTCCTAAAACAAGTAAATCAAAATCTTTCTTCAGTACAAACCATTGAATTGCATTCACAACCAATGTAAATTGGCATCACTCTACTGCCTTCATATTGATCCAAATTGTCTGAGTCTGATAAAAAATTTGGCTGTGTTATATTGCAAACCTTTACTTACCTCACCACCTGCAGTTTGTAACCAAAAGTTCATTTCTCAGAGGCTGGTTGGAGCTTTTAAGGTAGCTTCAAAGAAGCTTGAGTAAGGCAGGCAGCCAGGGAAATATTTCCCTTTACTTGGAAAAAGAGGAGCTAAAATATGGCTTGATCGTGAGGTGAGTGTTCTGCCGGTGGTGCTGCTTTGTATCCAGAACCTTCAGAATATACTAAACTTGTTTATGACAGCTCTCATATTTTTGAAAGTTAAGGAACTGTTCCAGTACAAACATTGTTGGTGCTACCTTGTTCACTGGTTATTATTGATAGCTTTTTATGTTTCATAATATAATTAAGTATGAGTAAGGCTCTGTGATCTGTAAACCCTTATAGAACGTCAGGCTTTTCCCAGCAGTTTACAGGATTTTTGTCTACAAACCTATTTCTTAACTGCTGTGTCATACACGCACGTAGTTTAATATTATGTTTTAATGTATTTGAATTTAACCTTCTTGTGGTGAGACGCATGACTGAAATTGATAAATGTGAAATGGTAACTTGGAACAATGTTATGTGTGTTCCTAGAATGCTTTTAACTGCAAACATGCAGGCAGAATACTGTGGCTGCAGTTTTTTGTATATCTATACTAAAAATGTTAACTTGAACTGAACCGTTTAACATGCCTAATCCATAGCAGCTGTAACGGTCAGTGAAACTATTTCTGTAAACCACTTCTATTGGCATTCTGAGCTTCCTTTAGTATTGATTTAATTTTAAGTCAACCACTCAAACTTTACCCAGAATAAGCTCGTGCCAGATTATGCATCAATGACATATGTATTCTGTATTCTTCGGAAACCTCGCACAATTGCACGTTTCGCTTGCCTGTATGACCACTTTGTAACTAATTAGACTAGACGTGGCACTAAAGAGAAACCACAAACACAGCAGTATGCCCTGATAGATATTAATACAGTCCAGTCTCTTAACAAAGTGAACAATTGCCCAAATAATGATTTCCTGCTGTGGACTTTTTATGCTTTGTTTGTTAAATCCTATTTTCCTTCCTACTTTCCTGTTGACTACAGCAGAATTGAATTTTATTCAAGCCGACTTGCACTGGGTCAGCAAAACTCTTCACCTTTGTGGAAGAAAAGTTAACTCATTGAAGGCTGTCTGGTTTTGAACATATCTTATCAGTGCACTAAGCTCCCACCGACAACCAGAGGGAAGGGGTTAATAGCGCTTTATGAGATGTGGGAGAAATGAGGAGCTGAGGTACATATTTGCTAATGTGTTTAAAGCAAAGCCGGAGTTCACTGGACCATGGTTTAGTTTGTTTTCATTTTGTAACTGTTCATTCTTTTCTTTTCTTAGTATTTGCCTTAGCGATTTAGCAAAAAGTTGTGCTAAATATATTGAATATAACATTAACAGTGATTACTAGCGTAAGCATCACTACAAAAAATGAAGGTGTAGTGGAAATTAATCCTGTGGAATATCATGTCACTAAAGAGAATGGCAACATCTTCTCTACATATTTATTCAGCTGCTAGCATGGGGATACTGGAAGTAAGGTAATTTATAATATAATTTACAGAAATATATGTCTAAATAGGTTTATCTAACAATATGCAGAAAATAACTTTGGTGATGGGCGGAAGGGAAACAATTTACTAACATTCTCCTGTTTGTATGCATTGTAATTGCATGCAAATTTCACGTAGATATATCATTAACACCGCTGCTTGCTACCTTTACTGTTGGAAAAATAAACAGTCCAGTAGCCTTGAGGAAATTTGAGCATTTGCAAGAAATATTTTGTATGGATTAATGTTCTTGCAAGTACAGGAAAAGGAGAGGTCGGGGGGGTACATTTTTGATCAAGAGGACTTGATCGAATCTTGATAACTTTTGATGACCTTCCTTTTTCGTAATGAAATCCATGGGTCTTTTTTTTTTTTTTCTAATAAACTGACAAGTGTCACACAACTTGTTGTTCAGTTTAATACTCTGAAAATATGAGGTCCGCTGGGATACAAATGGTGCTAATTGTCAGAATTAATCAGCAGCAGATAAATAAGAAGGTAGCATATTTTTTTTTACGTTGCTATTTTCTCATGTGTTTTGAACACTATAAAATATGTTGTGTGGGTATAATGTAATTAGTCAAATGTAAAGATTTCATACTAGCACTTTAAAACTCTTAATTACTACAAAGGTTTTCAATTTAAAAATCGGTATTTTACCAGGGTAGGAAATTGTCGCTGTGGTTGATAGAAAATACTACATTTAAAGCTGTGAACAAGTGTTGGAAGTTGTGTTTTCTTTGGAAGAAAGAGTTTCATATTGTGGCTTTCTGTGATCTTGAAAACTGTGCAAGGCATCTGAATCACATTCATGTTTTCCTAATTCTTGCTGTCTTTTTAGTACTTTCATCTGCTCAGGTGGTGTTGCTTGAATGTTGAGCCATCTGATAGGAAAAAGGTTTGAGAGACACAACAAAGGAGAGGTCATTGGTTAGGTAGGAGAAGAAAGTCTAAAGCTAAGGCTCCCAAAATTGCTTTCAATAGAGTGATAGTTGCAGAAGTCACTGAAGTGGAAGTGGCAACGGCACAATTCCTGTATCCTTTAGAGGCCTTTGAATGGTGGAAGGGCATGTAGCCATTTATTTTTGAATTCTTGGATAAAAAGTACTTCCAGTTGTACAAATTGATCACCCTAGAATCAAGTGAATGTTCTATTTGGACCGTCTTTGAAATTTAGAAAAGGAGTTGGAAAAAGGCCCAGAAGTGTAACTCTTTGTTTAAGGACACCTGCCAAGTGCAGATGGCCAGTCCATTTCGATATCTCTGATGCTTTCTGTAGGCATCAAAGCAGATTATATTCTATTGGTATTAGTCTCTGAATCAGTTTCTGCCTTCTTTCAACTGTAGTCTTAGTTGTCCTACAGAAGTGATGCACAAATTTATTAAGAAAAATACTTGGTGAATCCTAACTGATACATTTTCTGTAACGTATGTGGATGTGCCAGGTAGTCGCTTGTTTCTCTGCCTTATTTCCTGTCCCAGGAATGATGCTACCTCCTTGACACAGAATATCTTTACCAAAATTTGACAGTGTTTTGCAAGAGGCAGCTGCATAAATTAGGATTGCAAGGGACTAGGGAGGGAGTAGTTGCACCTATCTGCAAGAGACTTTTGCATGATCATTCTGCAAATCTGAACATAAACATTTTGTGGATTCATTGGTCAGCGAAACACCAACTGTGATGCAGGTAATGATAATTAGATGTATGTACACAGGGAGAAACTAAAGTAGACACATTACATGGATTGAGTAAGTCTGAGGAGGAATCAGGGACTAAAATACAGAATTTCCTTAACTTGAATCTCACACTTAGTTTGTTAGACCATGATATTTTTATTATGTGTGTTACACTTAATGGCAGTCAAATTCACTAGTTACAGTGACATGTTGGAGAAAATTCAGGTGTAACCTGAATCACTGCCCTGACTGTGGAAAGCTGAGTTTTTCCAAATATTGCAGATGACTGATGGCTCTGATTTCTCTTCTCTTCAAGTTCAAAGGAAGAGTAAGATCCTGAATGATTAATAATATTTCAGAAAAAAATAATTTGATACTGCCCTATGCGACTTCTCTGGCCTTGTGGAAAAAAAGGAGCCAAGAGCCTGTTTCAAAAATCTTTGCCATTAGCTCTCACATTTTAGATTTCCAGTCTGCAGTCTTTTTGAATCTTCAAAGCCTAACTCTGCTTTTGTTGCTTCATCAGCCAATTTTGATTCTAAAACTTTGCTCTACTATTATGGGAATTATTGTCTAGTATTCCAGCCTAGTAGGCTGGATGGGGCTTTGAGCAGCCTGGTCTAGTGGGAGGTGTCCCTGCCCGTGGCATGGGGGTTGGAACTAGATAATCTTTAACGTCCCTTCCAACCCAAACTATTCTGTGATTATCTGCTACCAGTGTTTCTACAGTTCTAGAGTTCTCCAGTGTTTCACAGTTTCTACATTGGAATATATAGCCGTTCATTAACTTTTTTAAAGTATCAAGAGAAGGCAGTTCATGACCTAAGTATCTGCCTTTTTTTCTGAGCTAAATAGACAGGTGTAATGTTTTTTATATATATTACACATGACATCCAAATGCTGCTTCAGATTGTCAGTAAAAACTTCAGTAGAGCTGAAGACATGCAATCTGGTGTTCCACCCCAAACTGCTCTGTTTCCAACCACATGGTATACTGCTTTTCAGAGTTTCTAGAAAAATGAAATCAGTATCAGGATACTAGTATCTAACCAAAACAACTTCAGTTATGTCATTGAACCAGTGTTTGCTTATCAGGGAACTCCAAAGGAATTTGTTTGCAGAGGTAGTTATTTTGGACCTAATACGCAGGTCAGACCTCACATAATCTGTAGAGTGGAGAAAAATGAGTTGCTTCTACAACAGAAGTTATGTTAGTGCACTTCTGTTGTGCAAATAATTAAAACAAATGTTGGACTTGAGGTTTTTATCATGTTTGTGTTCATCACATTTGGTTCAAGCCAAAATTTGTGCATCTATCTCTGAGCAGTGATTACAGTTTGCCTGTTAGATTAAGATGCAGCACCCAAACCCCCACACTGTCTAGTGATGTAAAAATTTACTGCCATCAATTTAGACTAAACCATTTGTATAAAGCAACATCATTGATTTGACATGGATTATCATAATCTTAACAAAAGGAATCGTGATCTAAAGTTTTGATGTACAAATAGGTTTAGGAAAGAGAAATTAGAAGGTCACTAAAAGGTCTGATGTGCTGTCCAAGGCGGCACTGAAGCAGGCACGTAAACATGCTCGTGTTTCCTACTCTGAGGTACAGAACTGGCGTAAGTCATCTCCAGTAATCCCACTAAAGCATCCTGCCATGGGCTGGTGAAACCACTTGACTCCATCCCACTCCACTTCTTTTTAAGGAGACATTTAGACCCTGAATCACATAATTTTTACTTTTTCTTTGAATTAACAGTCTCCTGTCCTCAGTAGCTGGTAAGCCGTATAATATTTTTCCTGGCAGAAAATGCTGACTCAGTCCTGTTTTGTTTTTCTCTATGGTTTTATATAATGAGCCTTCTGAGACAGAGTATAGTATTTTGGTGCCTGTCTAGTCTGGCAGTGACACTGTGAATGGCCCTAAGTGTCTGTCTTGTCACACTTGTTAGTTGTCCATGTAAATTTATACGTCTGTTGTATTTCTAAGGAAATAGCTTTTATCACAAAGCAACAAGACCTTATTGAATCTCAGCTCCAGATAGAACTCAAATATTATAATACACAAGTTCCTCAGTGTCTCCCTGACATATTTTGAAGTTTTGCTCTCTTGGCAATATTCAAAGCTTAGACACGGCCTTGTGAAGGCTTGGCAGTCCTTAGTGCGGCCATGGGTGAGGCAAATTAGTTGAGAGACACATCTGACCTGTATCCAGAAAGAATAGGAGCAAAGCAAGTCATTTTCCCTATTTAGATGCTGGAAAAGTGTATAAAAATACACAGATGTTCTTTCCTTTTAAGTATGATCAAATTTATGGTCTTCACATTTCTAAAAGCCCGTTTTGTATCTGTACTGTTTCATTGATGGAAGAGGGTAAGTGAAGTATAAATTATCTTTGAATGTGGCATAAATGTTTGAGGTGGTAAATTGGGACTCGCTCCTTAACTTAATTCTGCCAACAAGCAGGCAAGAAGATGACCTGAATCTCAAATTTCATTATCCAGAATGGAAATATGTTTATCTTTTTTCCTTTGATCGTAACAAGGATGTTGGGGAGTGTTATGTGTGATTCTGTAACTCTTCTATTTCCCTTTCTGTTGGAGAACCGTTATTGTTCCCTGCTGCCCTTGCAAATAAAACAAGTTCAATGGTCAGCAGACACGTGCACCCTGATGGCTGAGGAAAGAAAAATAATCCTTCACCTTCATTTTATTTATCATTGGCCTTTTTTTTTGTGTGGCACAGCAGAACAGATAAACCAGAATTTTATAAAAGTCCCTCTGCTACTGGGTGCCACCATTTGAGGGTGACAAACTTTTTGGGATGACTTTAACTTGCTTTTTGGAAGCTTCAGGAGTGGTGAGGGCTAAGGATATTTTACAATCAACTAGGGCACTAAGATTCAAAGATTCTTCCTGAAAATCTTGCTGCTGATCCTGTTGTTCCTATTTGTGATACAAGAAGGTGAGTGTTTACCATTAGCACATTGAAATCTCGTTAAAAAGCTCTGAACAAGTTCTAAATAGTGTTTATACCCATCTAGAGATCAGTTCTTTTCCTGAAGTGCAATGTGGTTCAAAATTGACCAACCTCAACCAGAGAAGGAATTTAGCAAACGATGAGGCAGTACAGATTATGCATTTCTTAAGGATTTTCAGTGGCATTTACATGCAACTTTCCTGGCAAGCAATGAGTTTGTTACATCTAACTTGTCTGGACATGTTTCTTCAAGTTGTCTGACAAGAAGTTACTTCCTTGCCTGATATTTCCCTGACCCATTCCAAGAAAACCTTTGCAGAATGAACTTGCACTGAAAATAAGTCCAAGATTTCTCCAATTATAACTGACCACAGAGGACAGGCGTATTTTTGTTGCTTCCCTTTCCTAATGTGGAGCTAGAATTGCGGACCCAGTTTACGCCGGCAACAAACAACATCAAAAGTAGATTAATTTTTTCTGTTCTCTTTCATTCTGGGGTTTTGTAGCTGGAATTTACACATTTCTATTCACCTACTGAGAAGAAAAAAATAAAAAGGTGCACTAACCTGCCCGTGACATTTAGAGATGAAAGCATTTTGTGCCAGCAGCAACCAGGCATGATCACCGCAGTGAACCAGTTTATTAAACTCGCGTTTGAGTCCAGCTGGCACCGGTGACCAGTGACTCAACTTCTCCCTGCGGCAGGCACATCAGCACACACTCGCTGCCTGCCGCCTTCCCTGGCTTGGGCGGTCAAATAAAACTTCTCCTCTTGGGCCAGGTCTGAGACCTGCAGCACATTTTAACGGCCTGACAGGAGGCATGAGCGACTCGGTGTGTCTGGCACTGTTGCGTAGACACCCAGGGGCTGGATTTGGACTTCGCAGAAGCACCACGGTAGTGTAATGTAATATGAGAGGAGCTGCCTGGCTTAATCTAACTAAAAGTGATCAGAAGTGTGATCTTGGTTTTAATATGTCTGTTGTCTCTTATTTTTGGCCTCTACTAGCCATTACATTTTCATCTTCTAGCATGCCTTTCCCAGCAAGGCCATAGCAAGATACTTTATGGGCATCTTCCAACTCTGTTCATCTCTCTGGCCAGTGTGACCAGGTGAAGCTGGTGGTCTGCAGCCCTGACCCCTCAGAAGCAGTTGGTAATGTTTGTGAGCCTTTGTGTCCATTTGACGCTATCACAGAATGAGAGGGGTTGGAAGGGACCTCTGGAGATCATCTAGTCTGCCAGAGCAGGTTCACCCAGAACAGCTTGCACTGTCACCTTTCAATTGCTGGCTTGATATTTTTAGTTGGCTCTTGAACTTTACTTTGGAAAAAGGTAATGGAGCAATTGGATGTAGCCCTGATGAAAGACGAACATTACCATGTTGCTTGATGATACAGCAAGCAGCTGAAGCCAACTGATCCACCTTCACACGGAGCTTTGTTACTTTCTGACTTGCCTTTGGTAGCTGCCACTCCCCCACCACTTGTTTTTGCAGGCTAATCAAGCTTGGCAGATGGATATGCAGGCGTTTCCTGGTGTCCTGAGGTATGGTTTTGACAAATTCTGAATACATCAGATAGGAAGAACAGACAACGCGCGATGGCATGTCACCATAGCTAACGCTCATGTTACCACGGTCAGTTGGACGATGACTAAACATGCAGCTACTTGAACTGATCACTTATCTCTGGAATCATATGGGGAAACCAAACCCTCCTGAAATTCTGTGGGTTTTGCTTATTAAGATGTGCAAGTATATTGTTGGGTAGGTGGCATGAATTTTTTTTTTTGGAGTTCATGGCCTGGCATCATGTTCCTCATGTAAAAATAATTTTCACCACATATTTAAAGGTTTCCTTTCAGACTTCCATAAAGGTAGTGGCAGCAATATAGCTAAAAATAATGTAGTATACATTTATTAGTTCTTGTTTTTTAAATCTATGAATTATTGTTATTATTAATGTTATTATTATTACTGCAAAAAGTGTAAAGGTATGAAGCGTGTGTATTCGAGGTTATCATATCTCTTGGTCTTTCTGGCAGTAAAATCCAGAGTTTGTGCTGATTTAAAAAGAAAAGTCATAAAGCCAGTTTTATGACTGCCTGTAGTTTGAGGTAAAGGTGGGCTAAAAGAAATGTACACTTTAACTGTTTTTCCCAATGCAGGATTTTAGACAGTACATGAAATCTTACTTTAGTATAATTACTCTACAAAAATAGGCTGAAGAGGGTATTGATTGTATTATTTGTCATAAGGATGCATAATGAAAGAAACAATAAGAATGTCTATAAGCTTTTGAAATAATGCTGCTTTGCTGTATATTCTCTGTTCTTCTGTAGGTACTCACTTGTGTAACTCTGGGAACGCATATGAGCGTGTCAGGAACAGCTCGTGGTACACATAGCAGTTCTCATAATGAGGAAAAGTAGGTGGAAGTTCCCTGTTGCTGCAGCAAACTGGTAAAGTCTACTTCTGGCGCACTATTGCTGTCAACATTGTTTATTCTAAAATACAGGGCAGGATGCTGTGGTTATCAGGAAATTCCAGCAGTTTTCACAGTTGGCCATTTCCCATGAGGGTTACAAGGAAACTTCTTAAATTCTTCGTGTCTAGACCAAGCTGTAGCAACCAGCTACTGCTGGGAAAAATCTGCTAAATGCCAGTGAGGTCCTGTATACTCCATCCATTTCTGTCTCGTGGTTGAAACGTAAGGATGGCTTTGCCAGTAGCAGAGGAGTGGACATGCAGTTGTAACCTTCCCTCTTCCAGCTCCACTCTCCCATCCAACTTGGACCACTTACGGGTATGTACAGTGTAAAGGTACAATAGAGACGTTCACTAAGCGTATCTGCATCCAACACTTACAGGTACTTATTTTCCACAGACTGAGAGTTCAGGTACGAATGTGGATTGAGTCATACCCGTGCAACTGGAGTGTTTATGAGGAGGGTTGAGGTTGGCAGGGATAAAGGGGCAGATGGCAGTATAAGCTGTTGGTTTTATTGTTCTGTTGAAGCTCTTAGTTTGCACCAGCAGAGGATCTGCTCGTGAAGTGTTTTGCATAAGTCAAGCAGAATTTCAGTAATTTGCACTAATAGCCATCTAATTCATTGGGGGGAAACTGCATTTCATAAATCAGTAAGAGAAACTGCTTAAGAAGCAGTTGGGAACCATGCATCACCAAAATATACTTAGTTAATTCGCTCTGACAGGCCTGTTGGTGGTGGTTGTTTATAGTGGTGTAGTGCACTGGAATTCATTTCACAGGCTGTGACCCTGTTGAGGAGGTGCTGTATAAATGGAGAGCAGCACGGCAGCCTGTGCCCGAGCTTTCAGTCGGAGGACGAAACAGGAGGGAGGAAGTGGAAACAAAGACAAAGGGAGTACAAGGAGACAGTGTCAGCGTGCATGCAAAGCAGTGTCTTCAGCATGCTTCAAGCCTTACTGTTATGGAGCTGAATCATGACTGCGTTTGGGGGCAGGGTGGTAAAAGCTATGTTCTGACAGTACTTCTGGGAAGATTTTGCTTTGGAAGACGTAAAATGCCTAACATTTCCTGGAGGGGGAGGTTCAGAGATGAAAATTGCCAGCAGCCTGGCAGTTTAGTATTCTGAGAGGAGCACAGCATGGTTTTGGTTCAGGAACTGATTCCTGTCTCCTGTTTCTTCAGAAGCGATGTGTCCTCTAGGCTGGCACTGGAGAAGGTAGATGCGCTTGCTTTGATCAGTTATATATGCTACATAAATCCTGGTTGGTAATAGTACTAGCTGTTACTACAAGCTTCTGTTTATTATGTGAACTCTTCTTAACTACACTGTGGAGAAACTTGATGCCATCACCTCAATAGCGGCTTCATTACTTAAGTCTCTTTTGGGGGACCAACACCAAATATAGGTGTTGTGGTTTGGCCGGATTGGCCAATCAGAATGACAGGTGGCCCTCCCTCCCCTCTCTCCAAAGAGAGGAGACGAAGAGATACGGAGATTTATGAGTTTAGAAAAAGAACTAAACTACTTTAATGAAAATAATAATAAATAAAGAAATAGTAAATAATAATAGAATAATAAAAATAAAAAAAGTATACAATATATACAAAACCATATCCAGCTCCCAGGATGACGATCGTGTCACCAGCAGACACAGGGGAAGTCCCAGCAATGGACAGGAGCTGAATTCTGGATCTGGAGTCAGGAATGCGCGGATTGGGATCAAAGGCAGATGAACAGACAGGGTCCTCCTCAGACGTTGGCCATTGAAGAAAGAGACTTGACCTTTTTATCCCTTAGCTTTTATACTGAGCATGATGTATATGGGATGGAATACCCTGTTGGTCAGTTTTGGGTCACCTGTCCTGTCCACTCCTCCCTATAGGTGTGACCCCTCTATGCTTTTCTGCTTCCGACCCTCTAATGGGGCCAATAGCGAAGTTAGCTGACCTTGGTTGTTACAGCAATAAGTATAAGCAAGAGCCTCTGGCCATACCATTCCTTGGTATAATCAGGTCTTATCACTCTGAGAGTGAACTGTTTCTGAACAATATGCTGTTAATTTCAGACTTCAGTCAGTTAGAAGAGGCCCAGCTAAAAAGTAAAATTACAAATCAGAAAATTGGTTCTGTTTTACCTCAAACCAGGACAATAAGTAACCCAAATTCCACCTCACACATCTCCACCTTGTGTTTTATGTCTAGGTGTTTCTGAAGGTTTATGCCATAGATTATGGCGCAGGAACATAGGTGGAACTGAGGCTCTCTGGTATAATGCATAGTGGTATAATGCCTAGGATAGGTGTTTGAACCTTACCTTTAAGCCTCACTCATTAGGGACCTGAGAATTTTGTTTTCTCTGCTGGGGAATGGTAATACAGGTCCTCTGTCTGCACCTGCTGTGCACAGGAAGGCCAGATTTGCCATCTGTTGAGCTTAGATGTTGATCACCTTTAATGTTGATTCCAGTGTAACGCAGTCACGACCCTGCAGGGAAAACTTTGAAGACATCCTAGACTCACTCACCTGCAACATGGAAAGCTAGGCATTCTGCCTGGCTCAAGGGCTTATTGATCTCACCTGCCTTTAAAATGGTGTCATGAGATTGGTGCTGATAAGGAAGGAGGCTTGGAAGGAGCTTGACCTCGTTGCTGCTGGGCAGGCAAGGGATGTGGATAGCCTGAACTCAGAGAAATAGGAGTGTTAAGTTTTGGGTCTTGAAGACATCCTGTGCTTCAGAGTAATCCCACGATTTCCCACCTCAGGAGAAGACAGGCCACAGGCAGGGAGAATTTTAACGACCTCCAGGTGACTGAGAAGGCTTGTGGGCAGGACTGAATTGAATAGACACAATTCTGTTCTGTAAAGGTATGGTCGTCTTGTATAAATGTATTAATTCATAGTTTATTAATTAGTACTGTAAACTCTGTAAAATATTCTACATAATATCATAAAATGTTTTTCTCTTAGCAATAGGAGTCTCACGGCAGTCTCTTTCTGGTAAAGCTGTGCTAAGATAGTGGTGAGCCTGCCTGCCTTTTGAGATACTTATGGAGGCAGGATGGTTGGGATTACTGAAATGGCATTAAGTGTTGCTTTACTTCATGGACTATCTAAGGGATACCATCAAATGTACCGTTCCTAAACCCTTTGATGTATTACTGTGTTCACTGTGGTAGTGAAGAATAACTCATGCCCTTCATTGCAGAGCAATGTAATGCAAAATACTGTTGTCTCATAGATTTAAAAACCCCTTATAAATCAACTGGATATAATGAGGGTTTTGTTCTGTAATTAAGTCATCCTTTCTCATGTTTTTAAACAAATAAAACATTTTCTTTTTCATTTTCATTCAGGCTAGTGATTTATGTCTTTGGCACCCTGTACTGATGCTGTAGGAGCTTTGAGATGTTCATTGTTAGGCTCAAAGTATTGCAATAATTCCGTTGCTTTCTGTCTCCGTGTGTAATTTTCAGTCAAAGATTTACAGCCATGCACCCCATGGATCCTCATATTAAATTGTCTCATCTGCAAAAACAGATATAAATGAGTCCCTTGGCTATTTCTTCATAGTTCTAACGCTGTTACGCAGCCTGCATATGGCCGGCACACGAGAATACTCACTCCTATTGATGTAAGAGCCAAGTCAAGTTATTGCCACTGTCTGTAGGTGCACTTTCTGTACAGTTGTTTTTAGGATAGCATTATCCGTATTTCATATTGTCCTTTAATCTGTGTTAGAAAGCTATGAAAAGCAGATAGGAGATCTGTGCTGCAGAAACTTTTGCAGAAATGTTCTCTCGGAAGGCCAACATCTCTCTCAAGTACACTTAATTTGATTAATTTTTTTTATGGTCAACTTCAATAGTCACCATATGTTGACCACAGATTGTGAACAAGTTGGGTTTTGGTTTTGAAACCACTTGGGAGTTCCTGATTAAAAGCTAGTTTAAATTTAAAAAAATAAAAAGTGTTTCCTTAAAGACGTTTTTTTGTACTGCAGAATAAAATAGTCATATCATTTGTAGGAGTATTCTAATGAAAGTTTCTAAATCAAATATGATTCATTTTCCTATTCTAAAAAAAAAAAAACCAAAAAACAAACCACTGATTTTGTAAATTTCTGTTCTGCAAACTCAGCATGTTATACAAAGATCAGGTTTGGTTCTTATGGGCTCATGTGTCATCCACGTATAGGCATGCAGAACCCACAATTGAGTTCTGACATTATTCTTTCTTATTGACTTTTTTTTTTTCTTAGATATTTTAAAGATGTGTAAATCGAGATTTTTTTTTTTTTTTTTTTTTTTCCTGTAGCCTCTTTTTATTGTTTCGGGGTAAGTGATTAAAAAAATAATATTATTTTGTCTGGAAAATAAGCAGGCACAGGCTGAGAAAGATGCAAGGATAGCTATAGCAGGAGCAGAGTTGTAATATGCGGAAAAAAAGCCTTTTTTCTTCTTTTCTTGGCCAAGCTACAATGAATTAAAAAATACAGGGAACTTTTTGACATTTCTAAAATTTTGATGAAATTTAAAGTTACTCTTTTCTGAGTTTATTTCTTTATGCACAATCACTGTTTCCATGCTTTCTCTGGTGTAAACTAGAATTCGTTGTGCATTAGTAAGTGTTTTTTGTCTGTGCACGTTACTTGTGATTTGAACATACTCGGTTTTGGATGAGATGTGTGACCAGTTTCTCTGCCTGCTAGGTAGGCTGCGATAGGTATTAATTTTTTTTTGCAATCCAGTGTTCACTTCCTCCTTCACATCTTCTTGGAGGTCCTTCATCTCTTTCTTGGTCATGTTACTGCACACAAAAAGAGCAGCCCAAATACAGCACTGAATGTTACCTTTGTGTGTTTGTGTGTCTCCATAAAAAGCAATGTCTCCAATCTGAGGTGGTGGTCAGCATTGGTCTAAAAATTAAAATTTGAAGGAAAAGTGTCTTATTTTTGACCATTGGTTATATCAGTAGTGGAATAACAGTTTGATATTATAAAAATCTGAGTTGGAAATTCTTGATGAATTGAATTAGTGCTGGGGTGCTGTTTACAATTTTTAAAGTGTTTTATTTTCTGTACATTAATTAGTCTAATTATAAAATCAGAATAGTTATGCTATTTAATAGTACGATGTGTAAGGTAATCATATAGCAACATTAGAGGTGTTACTGTGGAAAAATAAATCCTACCACCAATTCACAAAGTAATTACAAAATACCTTTCCCATTCTCCATGACTTTTTCCACAAATCAGTCACTCGTGTTTCCCAGATTCATGAGAAGAGGAAAGTCTCTCTTAGTGATTTTTTTTTTTTTTTTGCTTCCCCTTTGCTGTACTTATATTTGTCTAATTATAAAAGCTGTTGTTACGGCATTAAATTATTCTTATAATGGAATAATCTTTGTTTTGTTTAAACCACATGCAAGTACATACTAATTCTTAATTAGTGGCATAGACTTAATGGCTTTTGGTTCTTCAATATAGGCAAAGATACTTGATCTTACCGTCCTTTTGCAGTTACTTTTTGCTGTCAGCCATGCACTTCAAGCTGCCTTTGGTTCTGTAAAAAAGCATCTATTATGTCCTTTTGGGAAAATGAATTGTTGCCTTTTGCGCTGCTTAAAACCTTGGTGTCCCATGCGCATACAAAAAAACCAAGGAGGGGTCGGGGGGGGGGAAAGGCTAGACAGCAAGGAGTCACTATATATAGTAGGGGTTTTTTTTCTTTTGACTGCTTAAAAAGATAAGTAGCTGAGAGAGAGTCAAGTGTTGTTTCTCTATAAATTGTGCGCCAGCAGGTTTATCACTAAATGCTGTAGGTTATGTTGAGTGGAATAATCAGGAGGAAGAAAGGGAGGCTAAAATAACAGAGTGGTAGGACTATTTTGACTCCACAATCAAACCCTCCTTGACTTTTGCCCTTTGGGTGGAAAGTGCTTATGTTACAAAACAACATGAGGTCAACCTCTAGGTTCTGCTGTTAGTTTCTTTCTTGCTGATCTGTACTGAGGGAGTAGTTGCCTCATGTATTTGAGTTCTTGGCTTTTGAGTTAAACCTTACGTGCTATTACCGTTTGGGGGATAAGAACGTCAGTCACTTTTCCTACAGTGTAAGAAGAATTGCTGAACTGAAGAACGAAAAATTGCCTAGATGGCATTGAAGAGCCGTGTCTAGGCATAGAAGGAAGATATCCTGAAAAACACCTGAGCGTCCACTTTTCAAATATCTCCTTCCCTCAAAGACCATGTATGGTTTTAAGACTATTTTTACAGTTATGAAGTCAGTATATAAAAAAAATTGGCTTGGGTGGACCCAATTGATTTGATAGCACTCTGTGAAAATCATCCTGAGTCCTTTTGAAAAGATAAATCGTACCTGGCCTAGTCTTGAGCTTTTTTCTGAACTCTTATCAGCTTAGGATGACAACTGCTTGGTCAGTGATCCAGTGATAGACCCATGATATAGAAGAGGTGTGGGAGCCCGAGTGTATTATTTAATGTCTGTGGTACAGTGGAGGAGGCCCCTGTCAGGAAGCAATAAAGTAGTTATTAGGTAATGACTGTGGAGGCACCGTATATAAGGTTAAATTGATATATGTAAATCACTGACTTTAAGATGCTGAAGCTGCCTCTTGGCACCCATCTTTTTTTACACAAGTGGGGATCAAATAGTTACTGTTTTGATAAATGGCATGTAACTAACCTACATTAAAGACCTTAAGGGAGTTGAGCTCTTAAATTCCTTTGAAATGTAATGGAATTTGGGCCCCGAGCGCTGTTTCTTTTTAAAAAAAAAAAAAAAAAGTCACTGGCTCATTTGCTTTTATTAAACTGCTTTTGAAAATAGCGTGCAAAGACTTTGATATGTTCTGTCGCAGTATGACAGTAGTGTAGGCACAAGGTATCCATGCAGACGAGCACATCTGACTTCAAATGCGTGTTGGCAGTGGCAGAAACCAACGCAAACCAGTTAGGATTAAGTATTGATGGCTTTCTACTGTTGTCTAACGCATGTGGTGTTTAATACTTGTTGCAAGTTTTGCAGGTCTCTGCACAAGCTGTGTGGGATCATTTGAACAGAAGTGTTTCATGTTGGCTTGTTGTTTGGTCTTGATAAATTTTACTTAGAATAGTATATTTTAAAAGTGGAAAAAAATATGTAGTTTTTTTTGAGGCCTGACTCCTGCCACATATGCAATCCCTAAGTCAGCAAAGTATAGAGGAGCATGCCCGAGTAACTTTAACTTGCTTACAAACCTTGTCTGCCATACAACTGTATCTTAAGAAAACACATATTCAGCAAAGGTGTTATACACACTAAACAATATAAAATCTAGTGTGATTATTGTTATTACACAAATTCAGAATAGATTAAGCAAATCCTTAACACTGCTGAATTGAAGTCCCTGTCTACTTGCATAATATATAGTATTAGGGTATCTGTAAACTTTTGTACCTACAGTTTGTATGTAAGAGTGTCTTTGTGTGTAAAATAGATACTAGCAAGATTTTACAGGGCTCTGTTAGCTGCAATTTCACAAACAAGACCTGAGATTATTTTTGGGAATGCATGATTTTTTTTCCACTTTTGAGGCTTGAGATGCCTTTTCCTTGCTTCTAAAAATCATTGTTTTGTATTGCTGTGTATGGAGTCTTGTTTACAGGAGTTAAACCCAACAAATTTTCTCTCTTCAGACCAATTCTATTGGGGGGTTGCCATTTGGTTATCCTCTCATTTTTCACAGGGCAGTGCTGCAACATAAATACTAACTCGTGTATTCATGGGCAACTGATATTTTTTTCCTCTGGGTTTGGAGCTTCAAAAGTAGCTCATCCTACTCCAGCATTACCAAACAAATTTTAATTGGTGTTCCTTCCAAAAATATTTGTAAAATAATGTGAGTGTGTTAGATTGCAATCTGAAACATTTGCCTTTCATTTGTAATGGAAACCATTAGAGGGTTTTTCTTGGCTACACCCAGGACTCTAAACAATGCTGAATTATACAAATATTAAGAAACAAACAAAAAAAAAACCAACTCCCAAACCTTAGACATCTGTCAGGCTTTACAAAAAGAAAAGAGAGTTTTCTTCATATGGTAGTTTACACATGAAACTGTAACTACTCTGAGAATTGAATCTGCTAGGACTTATAGACTATAGCTGATACTATTCATATCATTTGTGCATGGAAACTGTGGGGCATTGTAACAGCAAGTGAGCAAAATATAAAACAACTGCAATGTGCCTTTCTTAAGAGGTACGTAGAATTAGGTCTCTGCACAGGCTTGCAGTTAATCTTGGGTGCTCTGCTACCTGAATGGGTGATCACCAGGGGAACCAGTTTGGGAAGGTACATGCAATAAACGCACAGTAAACATTTGAATGAAATTTTATTTTAATACAATCGTGTAAAAGAAATGCAGTTAAAATGAAACCAGATGTCATTTTTTGCTAATATTTTTTAATTACGTGAGTGCAAATTTTGCAAGTGTTCAATTATAAGTTCACATGTAAATTGGAAAGTCCAGCTGTAAAGTTAAAACGGGAGAAGTATCTTAATCAGAGTTATACAAACCTATATAATCAGCGTGAAAATATTTTTGTACTGCCACATGTGATATATCATTGCTTTGCTGTATAAACACAATTAGAGTGCCTTGGGGACTCTCTCAACAAGAGATTAAACAGGGAAACAAGACCAGCAATTCTAACACTTTGCATCTGATGACTTAACCAATCCAGACAGGCTTTCATTCCCAAAGATTTCTATTCCCTGAAATATGCATTATAAGAATTCACAAATGGAATTGCCTAATGCTTTAGGCCACAGACATCCAGTCTTTCATATTCTGCTTGTAAGTAAAAGAAATAATCGGTAACCTTTACACAGATACACATAATTTTCCTCTCCTTCTTCCTCCTCTTTTTTTTCCCCTGTCAGAGATTAGCATCAATTTAGACTTGTGAGTGGAGCTAACTGCTGAATGCTGTCTAAACTGCTTCAGACAAAATGACCTTGCTTAGCAAAAGCCTACCATTTGAATTTTTAAGTTAACCTCACTTGTTTTGTCTGGAATAGGTTAAGGAAGCAGATCATAGGCAGGTCTGGAGAAGGTGAGTGTTTCTGGTGAGGAGGGTGGAGATGAGTAGCTGCAAGCGCTCTAGGGAGCATCAGCTTCCTTTAGTGAAATGAAGGCTTGCAGAGTATACATCAAGTAAACCACGTAATTTGTTCAGAAGTTGAAAAATAGTATCTTAACTCAGGTAATTGCTTGTAATTATTTAGGTGATTCTTATACAATCTGATTCTGACTAATATTCTAGATTTACTCGTTTTGGATAACAAATCCTTATTTCTTATGCTTTTAAAAATGATGTATGGAATGCTATAGGAAACTTTGGCTTATTGAAATTCATTATAAAGGAAACAAAATTTTGCAAAACGGGAATTTTCAAAATTTATTGCTTTTGATAGAATTCAATAGAATAGAAACATGTTAAACTAGTTCTCATTAATCTCTTTTGTGATGCTGTGAAACCCATGGAATAATTTCAATGATCATTTGCACCCATTGTTAGTTGCAACTAGCTTAGTATATATTTGTTATGCTCCAAACTTTGCTTTTCTAGTAATAAATCACAACAAATTCAGCTCAAAATCTGAAAAGCAGTTTTGGCTTTGTCTCTTGGAAGAAAAGAAAAATTCCATTCATTTAACTTACTCAGTTTTGATGCACATTGTGTTTTGGATTATAAAATTATTTTCCAAAAATTCCAGATGATTAGAATAATTTTTAAAAGAAAACGTATTTCTTTTTGGCTTGAATTATTCTGTCATCCTTATATCATAGCAAAAATGTTAGGCAAAGTATTCCATTCTCATGCCCAATACTAGCAAGCGTACTGCAGCATACTGATCAAAGTCATTATGTTGGGTTGGATTTAGTCTTATCGTGGGTAGATGACATCATATTTTCAGTAGGTTATTTGGGTCTCCAAAATTACAGAATCATGCAAAATTAGGCCCACCTTTGTCCATTCTTGTTTCTAATTTTGAGAAGGGCTAGTCAATCACACTTGAATATTTGATGAGGTTTGCATATTTTGCAAAAGTCGAGATGCAAAAGTAGAGAGTGTTTATGTGTTTATTTATTTATTTATTTTTATTTGTGTTGTGTGCAAACAACAGACCTCCCCTTTCAGTCATTATGGTGGTCATATGCAGGTATTCTTGAAGAGCTTTCTCTTCCATGACTTCCTTACTTCATGTCCAAGCAACTGGAAACAAAGTTAGGTTTTACAATACAGTCACTGCAATGGACTCTAAATTGCAGGACCTAACCAACCTGATAAATAGACTGTGGGAGCCGTCTACAGCTCTTGGCTGTTAACCAAGAGCGCTCATAACTCTACAGCTCTAGAGTTAACTTCTTTTCCTTCTCCGTGCTGCACCTGTTATGCAATGTTCTCTAAAGCAAGTTTTATTAACAATTCAATTGTCCTTCTGCTACCCAGAGATTTCCTTTAAAGCAAGGAAATTCCCAGTGGCCTAATGCAAATGACTATCCAAAGGGTCAAAAATCCTAATTAGTTGGTTGTGAACATTGCCTAGTTTCAGAAATGGAGTTTGCACATGTTATAAACTGAATCCAGATGAAAAGTATTTTCTTTTTAATCATCTTCATAGGCTCGTAAGAGTGAAAAGGCTATTTGAGAGAGTATGGAGCAGGAGTGGTGACATTAAAAGCCTGTTCATTCACTGTCCCTCGGCCTCAGTGCAGATGATAGGACTTGGTGAGTTGAAACTGTAAGGCGTGAACCAAAATGAAAGTCTGAAAAGCAAAATATACAGACATGGTATGTATTTACTTACTTGATTCCAGAAAAGTAACTTTAATTCAGAAATATTGTGCTGTTACATCCAAAGCCTTCAACTACTACAAAGTGATGAAATGTTTAAGATTTTTGCTAACTGTCCAGGAATATTCAGTAGCTAAAAAATAAATAGCAAATGGTAAGGGAAGGAAATGGATTTTTAAGCCCCATTTAAAATTAAACCTTGTGTTTATTAGTACCAATCCATAATAGTAATACTTGTATTTGAATATACTGTTACCAACAGGGAACATTTGGTCTATTTGGACATGCTGTGAGATCCAGGCAGCTGCTGTAGCTTAGCCATTTTTAAATACTTAATAAACTGGCACTCCTAAACCTGACTTATTTATTATTATGGACATAAAATCCCACAAAAGAAAACCATATGTTTGGGGAAAACAGTTTTGTTTCAGGCTTTTGAGCTGTGTGTCTTGCTTTTCATTATAAAATTTCCTATTCCTATTCCCAGTATCTGTATTTTTTTTATACCTTCTGATAAGGCTACTAAAAATGCTTGCAGTTCACCCATTCCCCATGTAAATGAGTTGAATGGAAATTGTAAGAAATAAAATGTACGTGGTTTAAATGCTTCCTTCAAGAGCTAGTGTGTTTTCAAAAGTAACGTAGGGTTTTGGGGTTTTAGTCCGAAAGAGCGGTTGCTTTTAAGTACTTCTGAAAATCTTGTTCAGATCAAATACCAGAAAGCAAGCTTGTGGAGTTTCAGTCTTCAGAACACTATTGCAAGTAATATACCCTGTACTAAATCCTACTCCGTGTGATTGAACTACGTGACTCTTCTCATTATCTGTCCCAATTTTACGTTGTTTTCATTCTGTCTCCGAAAAATGCCACAAACTTCAGTTTGTTTGTGTTTCTCTTTCACATATATCTTCCTCTCCTCACTGGCAGTGTTTAATGTCTTTGTCTTTGCTCCTCTGTTTAAATCTCTCTTGCATTTCGAATTTCATATTCATCTATGTTGAATGGTGATCCTCACTGAAATTCTTTTTGCAAGTGTATTCCTGTGTAGAAGCTTAGACTAGCATGTTCATTTAATTATGTGTGCATGACAAGAAGGCTGATCATTCATCTTGGGCATTGTATTTGCCCAAACTGCATTCCATTAGAAGGAGTTTTGTAATATTTAAAATGCTTGTCTGTTTTTTATGTATCGTTTAAGATGTTCGTATAGAATGAAAGTAAGCAGCTATGGTTGATTAACTGAAGTCATTTAGTCATCTTATAATGGGTCCATCTTACCAGTGACAACTGTTGCCTGAATTGTCAGAGATTCGTAGTTCATGTATTACATTGAATTAAATTTTATCTGTGTGATATTCTAATTAAATGGCACTGGCTAAGGAGGTTGGAAGTTAAAATTATAAAGGTGGAAGAAATCATAGCCAAGCAGAAAGTAACTGTGTCTCAGAAAATAATCTCATCAATTATAGATAACGGCTGTTTAAAGTTCAACAAAAAGTAAGAGTGGAAGAGTGGGCATGGGTGTGCAAAACGTGTGTTAAAGATAACGTGAGGATTACCTCCCTTCTCCAATGAATCCTCTCCTTTATGTCATTTCTCTTCTCTTGCGATTTATCCTTTTTCTTCCCCATCTTCCAGAGTCTAAGTTGGTCGGTCTACACATGTAGAGCTACAGTTGAGTAGATGAATTACTTGTTTAAAAAAAGAGCCTAAGGACATCCGAATTCATTCAGTACAGCAGGTTTATTGGATCAGAATATTGCAGAATCATGTGACTTTTGAAAAGCCTAATAATGAGACTTAATTAAGGAGAAGCTTGGATACATTCAGACCATGACTTGGTCCTTGAAATACCCTGAAATATGCCATATTTCATGTGGCCTAGGTTAATAAAGCAGCTGGGAAGTATGCACCTTCCCAGATTATTTTCTGACAGAGGTAATAAAACTGTTCTGTGCAATTTTGGTATTGGGCAAGGAGAGGAGGAAAAAACATCCAAGTGGGTAGAATCAGGAAGTCATTTGAAACTCAGCTGGCCACAGTGCTTTTTTACCAAGTTCCAGTTTTCAGACATCTTTGAGACTTGAAATTATCTCAATTTTCATTGAACGAGAGGAAGAAGGGTGAGGAGAAAGGGACAAATGAGATACACATTTTGCTTTGGAGCAAACAGTAACACGTAGGGAGTCCTGAATTGCCCTAAACTTCATCTGACCCTGATTTATGTGAATGAATCATAGAGGGATTTAGTGATCGCTACCACTTTCAGATTCTGGAGGCTGGCATGAGAAAAATTGTGTTAATCCTTGGGTGAGGATTGAAATAGTCAATATATGAGCATCAGCACTGGTGTAAATAATCACATAGGCAGCAAAGAGGAGGCTAATACGCATCACATGCCTAATACTTTTTTGAGGGTAGTCTCAATACCTTGTGCAGGATTTTTTTTTTAATCTAGAATGCCTTCCTTTTTACTTGGCAGCTACTGATTTGATACTCAAAACATGGTAAAGTGTTGTGTACGTATGTGTATATGCCTTGTCATGTTTATGGGATGGATCAATGTTTTAAACACTGGAAAGACTGAAGAACAACCACGGGATATAGATTTATTATTCAATTTTTGTAGTAGATGTTGAAGCATAATTTAAAGAAGATAACATAGTAGATAAGTAGTTTCTCTTTGAAATAAGGATGAGGAGGAAGTGGAGGGAAGATTTTTAGGATTTACCAGGGAAAATCTGAGTAAGTATGTTTAGTAGAAACATATCTTCTAACAGATAAATCCTATGGTAAGATTTATCAAAAGAACTTATCATAGCAAATAATTACCCTTAATGGGGATTTTAAAAAGCAGCACATTCATTCTCATAATTTTTCTTTCCGTTCTTCTAGATGTGTTTTGAACTAAGTATTCTCAGATCAATGTTATAAATGCTGCCATTTAAAATTCTGAATATACTCTTATGGAGCATGTGGGTTCACGCTCAAATACGTACGTACCTTACCTTTTCAGTGGAATAATCAGTGGCTGAAAAAAGGATTTGAAATAACTTCAATGTTGACATAGAACCTGAAGTATCTGTTTATGTAAATGGTGGAGTTGACATCATTTATTGAGGACCAGAGCATTTGTCATCTTTTCTTTTTGTAAGAGATGAGTCCAAATTAGTAGAGCATTTCTAGCACCTGTTTGGCCTGCAATTTGGAGTTTTAATTTTAATTTTGATTTGTGCAGTTCATATCTTTTTATTGAGGCCTCATTACTGTTTTCTGAAAGGGTGTCGATCAATAGCCTTTTTATTCCTTAGAAATAAAATGCTATTATTTGGACATCTTACAAATGGAATTAATTACGCATAGAAGATGGTCTTAACTTGTTCTGTTTATTCTAGTTATAAAAACCTCTTCTCCTGCATTCATGGAAGGTGCTATGTTATCCATGAAAAAATAAAGGCATAATTTGAAAATTATCTGTATTAGTACCCAGATTTTTCTTCTTACTCATATCAATTACAAAATAGGACCTTTAGTTGCAAAATACAGTACTTTCTGTGATGAAAGATGCTTTATTTTCACTTAATTTTTTTGTATTTTGATAAAAATTTTCTTCCAAGTCTAAAACTAGTAAGTGGAAAACACAATTGTACAATGTTGTTTCTGTATTTAATAGAAATATATATTGCACCTAGCTTTATATTGTAGGTTTGTAACTTGGTTCTGTGTATTAAATGTGTTTATTATGGGTAGAAGTATAGATAGCAAATACATCATCCTATAATCAATTATACTACAGGTATCTCATTAATTTGACCCTTTGTACCATGCATGCCTGTTGATTTAAAAAAAAAAAATAAATAAAAAAAAATCCAGCGTCCATGTTTGCTTCTTAAATAAATAATTTCTGAGAAAGGACATAACCCACAAATGTTTTCCCATATTGTACAATCACACCTACTATTACACCTCCCAACCTTAATCAAAGGTTTGTTTCTGGTCTACAGAGTCTGTCTGGAGCAGGTGTAAATGAAAAGCAGATTTCTGAGTCGTGAGCCCAGCAGCTAACAACTTCCTGCCATAGTTGCTCATGCGTTCCCTATAGAACTTCTAATTCCTTAAATGCATTAGTGGTATAGCTGGTTGAGGACAGTTACTGAGGTGATAGTTTAAAGTGAATACTATGTGTTGTACCGAGATTCCAAACTGGTACCTAGCGGTACCTAACTGATTACTATAATCTGTACAGAACTGGCGTTATTTCTAGGGGCAAACATAAATACAATGTGCTGCATTGATACAGTTCCAGAACTATGTAATTGTGGATTGCTTTCAGATACGTGATTTTAAAAGTCCGAAGTCTAATCAGATATAAAAAGAGGTTGCATAGCATTTCAGGATGTGACTGAAGCTCCTTGACAAGTCCATTGAGTACAAGGTGGTTCGGTAAGAAATAGAGGCCTCAATATACCACTGTGCCCAAATCAGATTTTATTCACAATCATATCATTGGTTTCACTGAAAGCAAAGATTATTTACAGGCACAAATTTCCCACTTTCGTAAGTTGTTTTCTGGGTGTAGTTGTTTCTGTTGTACCCTCGAGGCCTTTGCTATCTGATAGCTTTTTTTCTGTGGACTTTCATGTTTAGGATTAGCCTAGTTGCTTTCAGACAAATTTTGAATGTTCCTAGGTGCAACGAAATCAGACAATATGTTATTTGGATCAGATTGTCTAATTAGTTGCAGTACAATGTCCAGCACTTTTGACTGAAGATGAGCCTGGATAACATAGGATTCTGATTTTTGGATCTGTAATCTCAGCTGCAAAGTTCAGAAATGTTTGTATGGCATATGAATGGCAATGGCATACATGGACAGGTCACCTGCAAATAAATCCGGATGCAAAACCAGAAGTGATTTACAATCAAAATATAATATAAATTAAGTGCAAGTTAATATGTTTTGAAAATAATTGTATGTTACTATGCTATTACATGGTCTGCATAAAAATGCAGAGAAAAGGGGGTTGCAACCTTTAGATTAACATGCCTTTCACCAGGATATCAATAAAACCCTAATGCCAGCCTTGTCTGTGAATAAAATACCTATAAACACAGTATATAACACATTTTTACATAGTTGACCTATTGAACACTTCCACATGTTTTTCATTTATGTGGAATTGTTCTCTCTTGCTAGACCCCATTCAATTATTTTTTTTTTAAACTTGATTTAAATAGAACAGACACCTTAAATATCTTAACAAGCATAGCTGACCTTTTTTTTTCTGGAATTCTCCAAAAGGGATTGTCTGCAGCTGCTGTGCCGAAGGTGTGCTGAGATCTGGTTTGTGGAATGAGTAAGGTAGAGGAATCCTCAGAAGAGCCTGTACAAGTAGAGTGTAAAAGTTAGACACAGGGGAAAATATTGGCAGTGGTCAAAGAAGTGTATGTGGTGCGTATAATTTCCCAGCAGTTGTGCTGTAGTGCACTCCTGCGCACAACATACTGCTTAACTGGTAATAGGAAGCCATTGTTTTCTTTACAGATCAGAACCATTAACTCCTGGCATCTCTTATGAACACGTGCGTAATGTAATAATTTAACATATATCGCTGTTGTAAGGCAGGTGTGAAACAAGGATATTCAAGTTGAAAGATCCTGCAGCTAGCTTTAGAGGCAAGAGGAAGGGCAGGAGGATGCGTGGTCTGGAAATAGACAATATAAATATTTTCGCAGATTCCTTTCATTCTGTTAATGTGAAAAATATAAATCTACATAAAAGTCATACTCAATCTTATTCTGTCCTTTTATTTTTCCCTTTTTATTCTTTTTTTTTCCTTTTTCTAACATGCTGGTCTCGGAGGGAGAGGGGGAAAGCAAGTTAGTTACTTTTTGATAAGTTTTTATTGCTGTTTTTGTTTATCTGTAAAAGTACTTTCAGTTTTTCAGGTTGCACTTCTTTATTAGAAAAAAAGATAGAACTTTGCATGCTTCATCTTAAAAGGAATTGTATGTACCATTTCTGAGACAGAGAAGGAGAATTCCTATTTAATATTTTAAAAACAGGTAAATTTCTATTAATCTTTGAGATTATTAGTCATATTGTATTATTTTGATAGCTTTTAGTATACGTCATTGCTAAATTGTAGCTACTGAAAGCTCCAGCTCTTGGTCTGATGACAGTCTGTGCTCTAAATAGTCTTAGTCATTTCAAGGTGCATGTTCATTTCCTTTTGGTAATGGGACAAACTTTCTCTGGCTCATAAACCCCAAAGCAGCTTTAATATTAAAGTAAAACTGAGGAGTCATTTAGCCATATTGTGATCTTGGTTTTGGATTTTCTTCCCGCTTTGTTGCTAAGAACTTTCAGAACAACAGATGTTTTAAATGTACAACATGAGATTTTAAATATGAAGAAAAACTATATTCACAATCGTAGTGATACAAAACATGTCTAATGCTGCTTTAAAAACTACTATATCAGAGAGTAAGAGAGTTGTAGGTAGGTTGTATCTGGTTTAAAATCCTTATTTTGCAGATTAGGATAATTTGCAGAAGCTATACACGTTTTTCCTGAGTGGTTTTGGGTACATGATTTTTTTTTTTTTTTTTTGATCTTAGTAAGAATTCTTCTAAGTAGGAAGTCAGAGCTGATACTTACAAACTTCACGTAGAAATGACTCAGTCCACAAAATCCTGAATAATTAGAAGGAAAAGGACGTTTTAATCTGCCATTGAAACTCAAATATTTCTGTTCACGGGGCAAATCTGTAGAATACAATTTTTTTTTGAAAAAAAAAAAAAGACACCTCCCAGATATATCCTCTGTGTGAGAAAGAGAAAGGACAAGAGACTGAACTGTTTCCAAATCGTAAAATTGAGGACTTGAAGTCAAGGGTCTTCTTGCTTCCTACATATTTGTTTGCGAGTTGGCAATATAATTGGCTTTGCAGCATATTCTTCCTCTCCCCAGCTGTTAGCAGCAGTAGGGGTAAGTGTAAAGGTTCACCCCTTATGAACTATCATTTGTGTCTTTAAAACAGGGTCCTATTGTGGCTGTAACTTTTGCGAATGGTGTGTGAAGCCTTGATGCAAAGGAAATCAGTAGAAAGTTTGCTATTGACTAGAAGAGCCTTTGGATCAGGCCCCGAGCTTTTAAGTCTGTAACTGTCATGGAAAATAAATACTGCACTTTAAGGAGCAAGCTCCAGGGTCTCCTAAAAGTAGCTTAAATAGCTCAGAGAGGAGCAGTATAATAACTCCAGCTTTCATATAGTAGGTTCTCACTAGTTTTACATCCCAAGGATACTGCTGGGACTCCCAAATCACTGGTCAACAGTGTAATGATACATGGCAAATTACCTAGGTAATGGCAGTCGGATAAATCACCTCCAGCCAATGCTGGTTAGCCAAGGGAGGGGTGTGCTAGGTATTAACTGGAACCAATTCCCCGAAGACAAAATCAAAGGAAAAATGGGCTTGAGAAATTTTTTTTAACCCAATATGATGATTAGTGGTCATTAGTGAAGATGATTTATTTTTCCTCATGGAAAGACTAGTGAGTGACTTTAGAAAAGCAAATATGAATGTTTAACTTTTAACAGAAATTGCTGGAAGGGATCAGAGATTTCACAGCAGAGCCGTTCACCTTCAAGACAGAATTTCTGTTTGTATTCTTCAAATAAGGCAAAACAACACGATGGAAAAATTTCAGGAAGTGCGTGATAACATCCAGGGCTGCAAACCAGACACAGTGACTTGGCATTATCATTTTCATGAGGAAGAAAGGAAATAAACAGCAACTACTCCCAAACCTCCTAAATGTTTTGCTGAGGGTGACATGAAGTTGAAGGTCAAAGAGCTGTCAACTTGGTAGGAATTGAAGGTGCTGAATATGTCATAGGAAAGTGCTGTGACTCGTCTTAGCCAAAGCACAAGCTTTTTTCAGAACCAAACCGGAAAGCCAGTTAATGTCACAAAAAAGTGTTTTATTTTTCATACCTCTGTCCAGAAATGTAGGGCTCCTAAATTACATCTGATGCTCACAGTTAGCTGTGGGAAAAGTGAATGTAGTTTAGCCTGATGCCAATTATAATAATAATTTGATTCATCTTAGAACATTTCAAGACATTTTTCTGACACTAATGAATCATGTGCTAGCAAATTGAGTGGTTAAAGGAAGGTGTTAATGGAAGGTAGGTACGTTGATGAGCATTAAGCACATCCTGTGTTAGGCAGTGATGTACGAGCCCATGGTGGTATTTTTGGAACTTCCTTTGCGGAGCGTTGTTGAGTGCTGGAATTATCACCTCTTTATGAATGTACAGGCAGGGGAGAATGACTTACCCATCTCTGTTGGCAGAGTTCAAATTGTAACTGCGCTATTTTCAATCAGGGCATGTGGAGAAAAGCCTAGAGGCTTCTGTCTTGTTTTATTGATCGTATTGCTGGTTTTATGCTGTTGTGATTTACTGCATGTAAGTGTATCTATGCAAGGTTTTCAAATATTTCAAATTGAATAATTAAGGTGATGACTCACAGAATCGCTTGCGTGTAGGGTGCTATCTGAAGTGTACAATGTTGTTATACAACATACAAAGCTCTCTGACTTAGAAGCGGTATTTGTATTTTCTCAAATGAGCTTGTTTTCCTAATGTGACCTTCCCAGCTCTGGCTTTCCTGTAATGTTTCTGACAAAAAAATCCAAGACACTTATTCTTTTAATGCTGTGGTCTGCACTCCTGACTAATCTTTTTTCCTGGTAACCTGGATACAATGTGGTAAGAGAGAAGCAGATATGATTCATCATCTACTGTAAAGTGCAGCCAAATGATACATGAATTCTAAACACGAGCAGAGGTTGAATGACGGAAGATGAGACTGAAGCAGTCATGGAGGATTCGTGCTAGGAGCAGAACACAAAGAACCTAACCTGGTGTTTGATCAAAAGAGCCTTTACCCTTTCAGTAGCTTTATACAGAAAAGTAGTCCCATTGATGAATGTTTATCTTCACATATTTTTCAATATTTAGATTATAGACAAACTAATGTATCTGGAAATTCTGTTAAACTCTTCCTATTGTGACAGTGAATTCCATAGGCCAGTTATACTAATGACATAAGATGGAGTATCAATGTTCATAGTAATGAATTTCTACTTGTTCGCTAAATACTGTCCAAATGCCGCAGAGGGCTAGGCAGTTTTGGTTTTTCTTAAGAATATAGCTAGAATACAAAGAGTAATAGTAGCAATTGAATCTTGTTTCCATCTTAGCTGACATTTTGAGAGGTTTTGAGTGCTTCAGGGTACTTTATTTTTCCTGGGATTTCATCTTGTTCCTGACAGTCAGAGCTGGGTTGAAAGTATGTTCTTTAAGCATCTGTAGTTTCTTTCTGTACTGAAAAATAGATTAGGTGGAGGAGCTGGGGTTTTCTCTTCTGAAGAGGAATTCTTTGCGTCAGGATAAGTAAGACTCAATGGCTTCTGCATTTTGCAGACTTTTTGTAGATGAACTAACTGTCATACAAAGGTGGTCCATCTCTCTCCCGCAGAATACACAGGGATGCTTTTTTTTTTTGGCCTAGGAGCTTGTTCTCTCATGGCTCTATTTGTAGTTCCCAGCCAGCTCTCATTCATCTGAGAATGACTTCTGTATCTTCCTGACTGACTCTTCTCCTCCCTCCCCCTTTGAAGATGCTCTCTTTGCAAAAAGCACCAAAACCAAAAAGCTTGTGACTTTCTGGATTGTGCTTCTGACCTTGCTTTTAGTCACTGGTGGGATCAAAGGCCCTCTCAACATCATCATTCATTTTTTATTTTTTAATTTTTTTTAGATTATTTTCTTGTTAGTGTCTGAGCAAAAGAACCACCCAAATACTTGTATAAAAAAAAGAAAAAGCAATCATTTGCAATGGAATCAGGGGATCAGAGGTGTCTTTCTTCATTTGGCCTTGCTGTAGTTTATGCCAGAAAGAAGGTAGTGACTCTCTAAAGCCAAGAGGTCAGTCAGATGTTTCAGTTTGCCAAAGAAATCTGTTTGGGTTTTTTATTTGGAGTTTTGCACCATTCTTAAGTGCATAGTGACAGAGTCAATCACAAAAATAAAGGTCATATTTTCATTATGCTAAAATTATATTATGTTTAATATGGCTGATCAAAAAGGTTGAAGCTACGCTCCCAACAAGAAGTGGATCAACTACCAGTTGTAGTAGTAGGCTATGTCTGCCAAAGTTTGCAACAGGAACCAAATGTCAGTTGTTTGATAATGTTAACTTTTCCAAGATGCCTCATCAACCCCAATTTAAGTCTTGTGTGTAACTGAAGACAAGGATGTTCTTTCAGTGCATCTCATAGTTTATTTTACTGGTTCCATTTTTCTTTAGTTAATGAGAATGTACTTTCTACTGTTGTAAAGGTTTTTCATGTAAACAAAGAAAGCAAATGGAGCTCTCATGCAGTCTGTATTATCTAATCAGAAGTGTGTTTAAGATAAATTCAGGAGGGATTAAGATTCCTGATATAACCGTTACATCACTGATAGCCTTCCAAAGGCTCAAAGAAATGATACCTTCAATACTTTTGAGGGGAGGTGGGATGGGTGGGGGTAGAAGGCTCGTGCTGAAAATATGTAGTATACGTTATGTTGCACTTTGAGGTTCTTAACAAACTGAAAGTTTCCCCTTAAATAGGACATTTACTGCAATTTTATTTAGCTGCTTTGTTTGCACGATGCTGATACCATAGTCTTGCTGAAAAAGCAGCGAAGTAAATTTGCAAGTCCTTCAAACTGAAAGGAAATCATGGTCTAAATATTAAACATTTTGGACAAAATCTCTGATAAAATAGATGCACAACTTGTTGTAATGCAACCTGCATATCAACCCAGGCAGCTGTCGAAGTATTAGAGGTATATATCCTAAATCTGCTGAACCTGGTTATGCTGCTGCTAGTGAGGCAGACTTAATAACCAAACTGAGCTGGGAAGAAACTATGAACTACGTATACTTAATTGCTATAGCAATGGTCTTATTTTAAATATGGCATGGTACAATATTATTAAGCTAATGCAACCTAAACTATAAAAATGAAGAACAGTGAAGGAAATTGAAGAAATACTCTAAAAAAATTAATTATCCAAATGAGGTGTCACATTTTGGAATATAGATTATGATGTATTGTCCACAAGCAAGATACATTCCTTAAGCTTTGGCTTCCATGTTTTAAATCTCCTTCATACCATTTGCAATTTGAGAGTTATGAAGAATAAAATAAAAGATTGACATGAGGACATAGCTCTACACTCAACAACTCAAAAGGAAGGATATCCAAGCTGGGGCCTCATGGTCTGGAGAGGGGGACAAGTAGGTGAGCAAATAACTGCTTAGATGGTTGGGCTCAGAGGGTAGTAGTGGGTCATACTTTACCTGGAGGTCAGTCACAAATGAGGTCTATCTATGACTATTGAATATTCTGTATCATCTAGCAGGAGGAGGTGATGGAGCGCACCACATGAAATTGGGGAGACCAGCTGATATCCTCAAGGTCAGGGCTGCCATTCAGCTTGGCCCAGGCAAGCTGGAAGAAAGGACCAATAGGAACTTTATTAAACTCAACAAGGACAAGTGCAAAGTGCTACAGCTGGGAAGGATTAACCCCTTACAGTGATACAGGGGATGGACTGGCTGGGGAGCACCTCTGTGAAAAAGGCCTGCAGAGGTTGGGCAGGTTCCTGAGCATGAGCCCCCAGTGTGCCCTGGCGGTGATGGAGACCAGGATCTGTCCCCTGTGGGCTGGAGCACAGCCCACAGGTTGAGAGAACAGATTTTCCCCATCTACTTGGCACCCATTAGACCACGTGTATATACTGTGTCCAGTCTGGGGCCTCCAATATGTGAAGGAATCGATGAACTGGAGCAGGTTCAGGTGACCAGGGCTGGAGCTCCTGCCTCGTGAGCAGAAGCTGAGGGAAAGGATTGGTTCACCCATGTAAAATCAGGGTATGTCTGCTTAATTAGATGCCTTCAGTAGACTTTTAGATTATTTTAGTTTCAAAGTAATTTTAATGAGAAAAATAAATTTAGATTGTGCCTGTGGGTGTGTTTTAATGATTGGTATTTATTCACTGATCTAAGCAGAGGCATGATTGTGGCTCTCTTAAGACATAGATGAGTGTGTTTGTCACGTATACCAGAAGGTATACTGATAACTTTGTAATGATTGTTTTTCAGTCTCTCCTGTTGGAATTGTTTCACTTTAAAGAAATTAAGTATTAATGAGAGGGAAAGACCACAGTAAAAGATTGTGCCATTGAGTTCTCTTAGGAAGTGGAGATTTTTGACTTCACATACTTGCTGCAGGGAATTTTAGTTATCGAAAATGAAATGGTTGCAGTGAGTGAGTCAACCATCTCAGAGGAGCCAATAGACTGATAGGTAGGGAATGCCTGGGGATATGGGGAAATAGTGGAATCCAGCACTTGAACTGAAGACTCTCTCTTTCCAAGTGAATATCCTACCTGGAGGCATTTTTGTTATCCTCTGTTCCCCTTTTTGAATCTGGCAAATTTGCATTTTCCAGTTTAAAAAGAATATTAAAAACTTACTGATGAGTTCCAATCTTAATTTGATCTGTAACATAAGATCTGAGATTTTTAATGTTACTTTTCTTCATTTTGTGTCTTTTATCTGCTTCTGTGCTGATTTTAATTTCCAAGTAACTTCACAAAAAGATCTCTAAAGTCTTCTGAATTTAGATTTATTTATTTATTTATTTAAGAAGTGACACTTCATTCTGACAGGCTAGTAGCTAGTGTAAGGTGGAGCAGCGTCCTTGCCAACTGCATAACGTTTGTTAACAATGTTTATTATCATAATGCTGAAAGTATGTTATTACAAACTTTGTATGAATAATATTTTTATGCAAGTTACAGCACACAACAAGGTGTGTATTATAAAACAGCGTGTCTTTGGCTGAATGACCTAAGTGACTTGAAAAGTGGGATTTTTGTATTCATCCACACAAACGTATTCATGCTGTTAAAATTTTCCAAAACTACTTTCTTTTGAATGGCGAGAGAGATTAAATAGGGAAAAGTGATTCTGTGTGATCTCACTGTGGTGGAAAGAACTTCAAGCTAATGACTGGACTGTAATTTATAATCTGTTCCCATGTTATTTTTTCAAGGCAGCTATATGTTCTGAGTATATTGTAGCTTAAGACGGAAACAGTACTGCTTTGTCATCTTAAAGGGACTTATCTTCAGTGATGTGTTGAAAAACATTAGTGCTACACATCCTATCTATTTTCAACTCATACAGTTCCACGTAGTGGTTTTTTTTAAAAAGTAGATTATTGATCAATGTTAGTTTGTTCATAATGTGGCAAAGAATCAGCTACTAAATATATTCTGCATTGTGATTAATTCGTCTTTCAGCTCCAGGTAAGCTGCAGAAAAAGAAATCTGAAATAGCTAAATCAATGACTTTTCACAGTTACAGTTTCAAAGTTGGATGTGTGATCGGTGCTAGCTACTTAGGCTTTAAAATATACAGAAAAGTAGGATAGGATGAAGCATCATACCATTCTAAAGTGGATGTCTTGCATAAGGCAATGGATTACTCTCTGGTTGTGAATTCCTTTCCACATTATCTATCAGAGTCTATTTTATTATATCAGAAGTGGATGCGTAATTTTTGCACAATTATCATTAGATGAGCTGGATCCTACTCACCCCCCATCCCCAAAATGAAGTCAAATGCTAGACAAAAATGAAGCTGGTAACAAATGAAGCGTTAACATTACTAGTGTGTTATGTATTATAGTGGTGTAATGCCTTGAAGAAGTGCTTTTACTAAAAAGCCAGAAATTCATTGCAAATAAAATCAGTGCCATTCTACTGAAGTCAGTGGACTTGTACTGATTGTACGTGAGCTGAACGTCTAGCCTGTGTTCTGGAGCTAGTGTGGAGGACCTTTTGTGTTTACCTTTTACTTTATTAGTGTCTCAGAAACACACTGCACTACCATATATTTGTGTCAGTCGCTTTGTAGAATTGGCTTTTATTAGTTGCTTGTGAAGCACGCAAAAGATTTGATAATTGATTGTATGACCCAGAAATAACCAAATGAAAATACAAAGCAGTTTTTGCCATCTGACTGCTGGCAGGAAACCAAAATGTTAAGTTCTAATATATACCTCAAATAAAACTTGACATATAACTATGAAATGTATGGAGAGGTACGTTTCACTAATACTGTATTGGCATAACAGAGGGCAAAGTTCTGCTCTCCATTAAACGGAATTCAATTTCCTGCTATCCTTAATGGGAAAGGAGAATTTGGCCTCCATCTTCTTAAGCCACCCTGTCTTTATTATTGATAAGCTACTGGTTGTCTTGATCCACTGTACTGGTCTAGACTTTAGGCTTGAGACTGAAATAGGGAAGCTTTCCTGAGCATCAAGCAGTGTAGTACGTCAGTGCTGTTTAGTCAATTCACATTTACTAGCGTCAGCAAATATGATGGCTTGCACTGAAATGAAACCATGAGGTTCTTAAACAGAATGGTTCCTTTCTCGAGTTCAAGAAAAAGTTTAAACCACTGGATAAAATTATGTGCCAATTATGTATAAACTTCTTTACCACTAGAATAAAGGAAGCCATAATTCTGTAGACTTACATTTTATTGGGTTCATCTGTTTTCATTTATAAACAGAATATAAGAAAAAGAAATCTGTGCTGGTGGACAGTGAAATAATGCAGCTTCTATACACTTGCAGTGAAATGAACCAGAACCCGTGGTTTCTTTCTTTGACAGGTTAAAAGAAGACTCAGAAAAGGCAAATCTACTTTATGAATGTCAGTCTTGAATAATGTAGTTGTTAATGTCAATCTTGAATATTATAGTTAATACTCGGCCTGCTGTTTTTTAACAGCATATTCAAGTTTCCCCTGGAAAGAGGAAATTTGGAAGGAAGACAATTATTTTAACAATTCTTCAGAGAAGAATTTAGACCAGCTCTATAAAACTCCATATTTGGGAGGTAGTTTTTTTAATTGCCTCAAAAATTCCTAAAGATCTGATTTCATTATTTAGAATGTTTAAACTTAAACTTGTTTGTTGTGTGGAACCTTTTAAAATTAAATACAACTTAAATCTAAAAAATGGGGGGACATGGGATATTTAGTACATCAAAGAATACTTAAGCTGGGACAATAAACCAGGAGATCCAAAATGTATCATGGTTAAAATTCTGCTGTTGCATCTAGCTTGGACATTTGTTGGCTGGAAAAGGGGAATATATATTTTTTTTTTATTTAAGATAGACCTGTTGATATTAACTTCTTGAGAATGATAAATATATATATACTGTTAAATCTCACTTCTATTTGCTACTCAACAGTAATCTTACATTACATCAAGGTCTTAAAATTAATCACTGGAATAAATCATAATTAGGGTAGCAGCTGGTATAAACAGGAATGAAGTATTTAGTACACCTGTCACTAATGAAGAATTAATTTCTCTAAAGTATATTAATCTAGGTATGAACATATAGCTTGCTAATTGAATTTATGGTTTACAGGGTACAGGATGAATGTATTCTAAAGTATCCCCTTAGATCCCTTTAGTAGTAATTAGGACCGTAAGGACAGCCTTGCGGTATTTTCATTGCATCATTAAAATGAAATGATTAGTTAAGTAGTCTTGTACCAGAGCCACACCAAAGGGGTAGTGTTCGCTTAAAAAAGGGAGGTTTTCTACTTCAAAGAATTAGTGAATCTATGACCAAAAAGTTGGTTTTATGCATGTGTTGTAGATATATTAATTACATAGAATCTGGAAAAATATACTGCTGATACTAAACATCAAAAATAAATAGCATTCATTATAAAATGAGATGTATATAATCTGTAACTCCCCTGTAAAGTCCCAAAACATCTTCCTTGATAGGTCCAGTTTTCAGTAAATTTCAGTGAAATCATAGTATTTGGCTAGTAGCTAAAAACCGCTGCAATATTTTCAGTTTTTTATTGTGAGAGAGTCTGAGCTTCAGTGGACATCTCTGAAGACAGAGAGTATCTTAGAGTTGGGCCATTAAGTTCTCTGTGGTAATTTCAGTCTGAGCTATGGTCATCATCCTGTTGACAGCAAGTGCTGCGTTTTGTAGCGATGTGGTGTAGAGTGAATGGTAAGTGTCCAATTTTATTTTTGTGAATTTGCGACAATTGTGTTTCTCTTTATTTTGCCCAAAACCTCTTATCTTAGAGTGTGTGTAAGTTCCTCAAGGATGTTTTCTCTGAATCCAATCAAAAACGTAAATCCTAAACCCATCACTTCGCTTGGTGTTTTTTATGATGCTGCTATGACATTGCAATTTAAGACTTCACTTAGCGTAAGAAGCAATAAAACTTCTGTGGAGTCAGCTGGGGCAGGAGGGAAGCTGTTCGCAGCCAAAATACAGACATATTTTGCCACTTAATGTTAACTCATAGCAAAGCATGTGTGGACTGAGGCGTTTTCTTGAATGTTATTTCCATGTATGTCCAACCAAATAAATGAATGTGATTTCAACATAGGAAGCTTTACTCCAGTGTTGGTGGCACCAGCAGTGGCAATGAGGTGGCTTAAGCCAGAGGTCCCAAAGAGCACTGAGAAGCATTGGGCAGGCTTGTAGCTTGTCCTTGGTGCCGCATCTTCACAGAGATGCCCATCAAAACTCCTGGTAAGCCTTCACTCACACAAAATTGTGAAAACACAGCCTCACAGAAGAAAGTGACGAGTGAGCTAAGATCAGGCCCACTCTCAAGGGAAAGGCAAATAACCTTGTTAGTGAAATGTTTCTTCAAAGAAACACACGACTTTCTCATCATTTTCTCTTTGTAGTAGAAATACCCTAAAGACACTAAATTTTGGCTTCCTGCTCAGGCCAAACAGAAGTAATGCTACTCAGGCAAAACTCCCAAAAGGTGTGTCCAATAAAAATGTGTAACTTTCTTGGATTGCCTTTCACTGATGTAACAGAGATTTAGATGACCTAACGTACACGAGCAGTATAGGTCTGTTTGCTTCTCTGTAGTGTTCAAAATCATTCTCCTAATTGCTGCCATAAATTACATGTACCTGTTCTGCGCCCAGAAGGCTGTCGAACACCAAGAGGGTAGTCAGAGTTAGGGATGCCCCAGGTATTTCTCCTTTTTCCTTACCTTGTGACCAGCAGGTGGGGCATAAGGAAATATAGGAGTCATTATCCATGCCCTTGGAACACCTGAGAGCTGCTTTGCAAAGGTGAGCCATCTGTTTACTGCACAAAATAATTTTTAACGATTGTTTTTCAGCACCAGAGTACCAATGAGCAACTTTTAAAAGTCGTGAGGACTGCCTATATTTCACTGCCATGGGAAATCCATCAGGCAATAATTTAACCTGTATGCCCTAACCTGTATGCTCCTACATATACACGTGCAAGTTCCATATTGTATTACAAATCTGTCATCTACTTTGTATTTCCCCAGACAGTCTATTTGATGCATAAACTGTGTTTTCTTTGAAACTGTGGCCTGCATAATTCTCTGTGGAAACAGAGAAAAGGAAAAGGATTGCAATGAATTGTTTCCAGAGTCCTTGTGTATATAGGGATGCTTAAGAAAGTGAGAGTGGATTTATTTAAGGTTGCGAAATAAAGCACATAAGCCAAAATTGGATGGATCTCCTTGTGGAGGATCTCCTTCTGGAATTAAGATGATGGTAGAGTGTGCCACCAAGGTGCTAAAAATTTTCACCTCACAAGATATAGAGGAATGTTATTTGATGCATTTGTCTTCGAGCCTTTTCATTTAAGCACTTTAACTTTCCTGAATGAACCCATATATATGTGGTTAATCCAGTCAGTGGGTCACTGCTCCACTTCTGTGGTGGTAACATGAAGTTTATTTGGGGCTTAGTTTCACCATGCGGACAGAATAGGGAGATTTTTTTTTTTTTCTCTTATTTTAATGAAAAAAAATAAATACTTTTACTCCGAAAGTGAAAGTGGCATGTGAAGACAGTTACGCAGCTCCCATAGCCACTGTGTTAACTATACCACTCTGTTAAATATACGTGGTACTTCATAGCACTATGTAGATTTACGAGTTTAGGCTTCTGCAATCTCACCATCATTCTCGTTGTGCATTGTGGAACTACTGTGAGAAAGTTTGGGCTCTTACCAAATGAAGTGTCATTCATGAGAAGTCATCCTAGCAGGCTTTCCAGGAAACATAAAATGGAAAATGGCATGATTTCTTTCAAATACACTGAATCAATAAACTGTGGCTACTCTAATGTGAGAGCCCACCTTTAAAGCATGCGTTACTAATTATTTTTTTTTAATGTTTTACCATGCTATCTCATTTTTAGTTAGTGAAAAAACAGTTCTACAGAAATATGTATGATTTCCTGCTTTATGTTCTGAAGCAGAATTAATAAGGCTGGAGAGAAAACATAAAAACGGTAGTTGCTGGTTTTTTAAAAATTTGATGTACCAGGCCAAATATATAATAACAATTCATTTTAATAATTTTGTCTTGATGCAGTTGTTTCTTCACCCATGTTAACTTTTATTCCTAATTTAGGTTAGCCAAAATTCTATGAAAGCATAAACTCCTTAATAAAGTTTTTGGGAAATAGGAAAATTGGAATATAGGCAAACTGGAAATAAACAATAGATACAGTAAAAGACTATATTTGGTGGGTTTCTTCTGTTCATTTCGTACTTTTTCTGCTGGTTTTTAAACACCATCTCTGAAATCTGATAAAGTTCATATTCAAGTCTATTTATTAAACTCTGGGGTTTTGTTACAAATTTGTTTTGGATAATCCTGAGAAAATGTGGCATCTAAAAGAGAGTGCTACATTGCTTCAGAATTTGCAGCTTACCCTGTCTTTGTGCATGTAATAAGAAGTGTGTAGCAGACTACAGACCTATGTAATTTTGCACTGCCCAGACAACATGATCTTATCAGAATGTGATTATCCATACTGTCAAGATTGTAGATATCAACAGTAGCTGTATTTTTCTATGAAAGACTGGAAGGGGCACTGTATTCACAAAAGCATGTTTGGTATTTTCAAGATGGCTGGAGTTCATTTCAAATAAGCCATTTAAGTTCATAGTCTATTTAGTAATATTGATGATTTCTGTTGTTGACATTCTTGGACAATATTAATTTTTGAGAAAATTGATTACATGTCCTCTACAGGCATCAGGAAAAGATGTTTCTGGTGTCTTTATCACCAAAGATTGGATAAAGGTGGGTACATTTAGTCACTTTTAGTTTTTCTCCCATTATTTTTGAAGCGAGGACATATTGTAAACTTTATTGGGATATATAATTTGCTCATTCTTGAAGAACTTGTAGTCATTTTCAGGTTTAATTAAAACCGATCTGAATCTGCAGAACTTTTTCCTGTTACGCTCATGTAATTGTTACCAAAGATGAATGCATTTGAAAAGAATCCTTTCCTAGTTCTGCTCGTTCTACAGCAGCCTTTGCTATACAAGGGGAAAACTTCAGTACCCTTCACTGTAAGCCACAATAGCTCAAGTTATTAGTATTCGCTACATGCATTATGTTTCCGTTGAGCATTTCTCCCTTGTCCTTTACGTTTGGTTTTAGTGTCCCTCTCCATTTTCTGTGCATAATGTTCATTCTTGTCTAAGTACAGGAAGAACCAATTATTGTTATAGTATTTCAGTTAGGTGACATTGTATATCGAGGTATATTAGGCATTTAGGAAATACCACAGATAGATGGTTGACGGCTTGCCTGCTCTGGCGTTTCATTCTTCCAGGTTATAGACAGTCTGGCCACCTTTCCTTATGCCTGTGATCTTTGGGAAGCTTGTATCTTTAGTCTAGGTATGACTAATGATCTTCATAGATGTTTCAGACAGATCTGTTTAATGCAGACTTTTAAGATAGCTGTGTCTTTGTGTTCTCTGTTCAAATAATAAAGTATAATTAAACTTATATAAGGACTTAGCCACAGAGATATTTATGGACTGATTAGGACTAGTGCTTTTTCAGACTGTTTTGATTTGTAAACTACTGCAGAACTGTAATGAAAAATTGTTTTTTCAAGGCCTTTAGGAAAAGACCATTGATTACAAATTTAATACACTTGTTTTCAAGTGTTATTAACTGTCCTTCCTCGAGTGATAATTAATAGAATTATCATAACAATCTTCATATGTAAACCTCACACTCTTCATATATTTTTCCCTTATTGTCCTTTCTGACATAACCTTGACTGTTACAGTCTTTCCTTCATCATGGCTTCCTCTCCATCATCTCTCCTGGTTGAAATTATACAAATATCTTTTTCTAAGATAATTTTTTTCCCCGTGTCTCTGACCATCTCTATTCTTCTGTCACTTCCCACATCACATGCAGTCACTTGGTGCTGAGCTGTCACGAATCCCATTGCTTTGCTTCTTTCTTTCAGGCTGCTGTAATTTTCTGGTGTACGCTGTTCTGGTGTGTACGGACCTTTGCAACTCTTACTTCCTTTCTGTGTTTTTAATTCTCCAAGCCAGAAACAACCCTTCAAGAATCCTTTTTTCCAAATTCCTTCCAAAGCTTCTCTTCAGGAACAGGAGCACATCTTTTCATTGACTACTCCTGTGTGCATTTTCTCATGTCTCATAGGTGATACGCTTTTTGGCAAAGGGATTCCAGATAATGGTGCCTAAATTATTGATGGTGTTACTAGCTCTCGGTTGTATGTCTTGCAAAATCTGATGCTTCAGTAAGACCTTCAGCTCTTCAACACAACAGACTTGAAAAGTATATCGACTTCTATATTAAATCTATTTTTTTTGCTAGAAGTTATGCTTGTGAAAAGATTTGCATTAAAAGCTCAGGAATGAGGACGCAAAGGTGAAACATTCTAATGCTATTTTTTAACATTTTTGTTTTTAAATTTAATGTCACGAATTTTGGAGACTGACCCATAGTTTTGAATTTTGGGGATTTGAAAAACTGTCTTTTGTCAAGGTTTCTTATATGAAGAGGTGATTAATAGTTAAACTCTGCATTTTTGAAGGGTTCATATGAAAATGAGATCCATTTCAGAAAGCTATCTTTTTGCCAAACATAAGTTTTGTGTTAGGAGTACAGAGGTACCTGGGTGAACTGCAGTGGTTTCGATATGCAGGTGGTCAGACTACTTGATCTAACGTTTCCTTCTGGCTTCAACCCCTGTGAAATTGAGTTTATAATGAGTATAGAAGCCATTGTTCCTGAGCAGCAGGGTTTTATATTTGTCATTCAGTCGTGAAGATGAGTCTTTGCATTTTCCATTTTTTGCACATTATCTTTCTCAGGAGTTTTGGCTTTACTTGTCTGATTCCAAGTATTTACAGTTACATTAATTTGGACGGGGAGAAGGGGGAGGTGCGGAGGACAAATGTTAGTATTTGTATTTCTTTTTACACAGGGATCACGAGTTTTGGCTGTAGGCTTTAACTGGGTTGTCTCATTTGTGGGGTAGAGGAGGGATGGCTTCTCCATATCCTGCATTTATGAAATCAGAGACGACACTTTCCAGCCCCACACTGGCTAAGGATATTATATTTCTTTGAAAAATCTCAGGGGAAAGAGAGCATCCAATTGTCTGTGCCAGATACAGTGTTATCTTGGACAATGTGTGACCGGCCATGGTTAAGCAGTCCACAGGCTCTAGTAAATTAGCATCTCTGGATGTTGTAGCAAAAGAGTTCTGAAACTCTTGAAATTTTCCTCTTTTATCAGCCAAGATTTCTGGCCTGAAGGATTAGCTAGGCTTCTTCCTCTCAGTAATCGTGTCACCTTTTAACATGCAAAACCAACTATCTTCATGCAGAGATTTATCACATAAAATGGTTTTGCTGTATTAAAAACTTCATGTGAGTGAATATTTAGCTCGTGATATCAAGGACTGTAATTCACAATCTAATTTAGAAAATAAGAAATTATGCTGCAATAAAGTGTGCTTTATTCACAAGACGTTTTAAGCTTATTATATTTTTCTGAATATATGTTCTCTAGAGTCTATACAGATAGCCCTTTTTTAACCTCTAAATATAGTACAACGGTAACACAGAGCATTTCATCCAGGGCACAAGTGATCTAGCAACAAAAATGCCTGTGTTACAAGGTTTGAGTTCAAATGTTCAAGGGTAGAATTGGCTGTAATGGTATATCTGTGAAAAAAATAAGCCTGTGGTGAAGTTGGAACCCCAGTGCCAAAGCACAACATATAATTGGGCCTAATTTTTTCCATATGTATCAACAAAAACAGTCTTTGCTTCCATGAGAGATGAAAGCTTCCCTTTCTGTCATATTTTTATTTTGTATATAATTCCTAACTCTTTATAATTTCATAGGCTTTTTAAAAAAACATGCCTAGATTTAGGGAGAGATGAGCTGTCACCCTGGATTTGAGTTTATATTTCTAATAGAAAAGCCTTTTTTGGTGGGGAAGGGAAAACACGACTATTTCCCCTCCCCTGCCAAAAGGGCTACTATGTTAAAATCCTTGTACAGTGCCTGTGAACTATCCAAGTTGGCGTGGAACAATCCATTTGTGAATTGATTTAAATACCTCGTTTAAAATAAATAATCTAGTGGAATTAGTGTCATAAATCTTCATAGAATAAGCTTACTATTTATGTAAGACCGAAGAAGTGTTAAATACATTTCTGTTCTGTCGACAATGTATGGTGGTGTTTTTCCCTCCTTTCAGTTTTATGCTAAGTCCTGAATAAAAGATGCATATTTCTTATGCATTTGTTTTGTTGTTTAATGTGGTATCTTTCTAAATAATCTCCCTTCCTCCTCTCTATAAGTTCTATAAGTCTATAAGAAGACTGATAGTATAAATTATATTTCACCAATGTTACGTGATGTTATTTTACATTCTGTAAATTCATCGTCATCAGGATGGTTGAGAGATTCTCTGCATTGTATTGTAGCTCCTATAGAAAGTTTACGCATTTAGTAAAGGATTAAGACAAGATTTGCTATCTATCCCTGTCACTTGTGCATGCTCGTAACTGCACACAGACATTTGTGTGCGTTCTGATACAACATAGAGCCAGCCGAACTGCCAAGCAGAGTACCCCCAGCCTCTTGCAGGTGACACTGATGCAATGGCTGCTGGATCCAAGTGCTTTGCCGGGTGCATAGGCGATCTCTCACCGCACCAGCCTGCTCTCCCTGTTTGCCTGGTGGCAGCCACTGAGACTCCAAGTGTTTGACGGTGTTCAGAAGGCAGTTAGTTAGGGCTCTGCATGCTGTTAAACAGCCTTTTTGTGTGTCTTCTAAGGAAAGAAAAAAAAAAAAAGTAGACTTCATGGAAATGTCTCGCAGGATGCCAGTGGTACCTTGCTGGTTTACTAGTTCACCTCACTTCAACTCCAGTTACATCTAGAATTTGTTTTGTAATTTATCCCTTCCCTAACTGATTCCGTGGAAGTGAAGGGATTTTTTTTTTTTTCCTGGCCTTACATCTATACAGAGTTTAAAACATTTTGCTCTAGATGCGGTTATTTTGCTAGGGGCAGAGTTGAGAGTTGGACTGGCAATGGAAGCAGATGTCATTGAAGTGACTTTTGAGTTCCCTGTATTACCGGCTGTGCAGAACGTACTTGGATATGCGTCTGAGCTAAAGTCATCTTGGAATTTATGCCTCATGGTCTGTTATGTGTCCTATAAAGGTAATGTACATAGTACCTTTCCCAAATGACTTTCTATGTTAGTTTTCTGTTTGTTAGGGGGGAAGAAAAACTGGCAGTCAAGGAAGAGGAAGAAGCATTCTTCCTCCTCCGATGCAGCTAGAAAGTATCTAGCTAAAATCAAGGAAGGCACGTCTTGGTCACGGTAACCTGTTTCCATGGATGCCCACTGATGTATTTTTGTAGAAGCAGTCTTACACATCTTTGCTCCTAGTTAAGAGTCTCCAGGAAAAGCAGCCAGCTCAGAAGAAGGAAGCAAAGAAAGCTTTTCTTCCTTGTTCTCTTTTCAGGTCAGCTAGAGAAACATTCTCTTGGATACTAGGTGACCCAAATCCCAGGACCATCCTGTAGCAGCAGAAATCCTTTTGGATTTCTTCCAAAAGATTTCTTGGAATCGTAATGTAGGTCAGCCACCTTAGAAACAGGAGCTGCTACTGACGGTGTTGACAGCCTCCAGGTACAAGCCTTCCTTCTTCAGTAGTCTGCTCCTGTCACTTGATATTATTCTTTTTCAAGCCGTGGGCTGGTCCTGCTTGCTTTTACTGCATCAGTTTCCCCAGATGTACCACGCAGACCTCTAAAATCTCCACGCTACTACCCTCAGCTCCAAGCGCTGGGATGTCAGAAGCAGAAGTCTGGCCTGTATGCCTCCCTCAGGCTCAGATCAAACATGCTACTGACCTGCTTATAGCACCTCTCCTGAGAACCCCTGCTAGTCCAAGACTCCTTCTGACAACTAATAACCATATTCCTCCCACTCAGTCGCGTCTAATGAAATGTATTGCAAACTAAATACATCTCTTCTATCCCTTCCTTTATTGACACCCACTGGTTTTATTTGCCTCCATTAACTGCCGTCTCCTGCCTGAATCGCCTGTGTTTGTTCGTCCTCTCGCTTTATTGCTTTCACGCTGTCCTTCCAGACTTTCAGCTCTACTCGTACGTTTCCTGCAGCAGTTCCTCTCTAGCTGTCTCTCGCTTGTCTTCCTATTTTGGCAGTGTGGTTTTTTGTTCCAGCCTCTGAGCCTCCTCTTTATAAACTCCATCATTTTGGACTCCTTTTACCTTTTCAAACAGGATGTCTTAAGCCAAAATTTTAGGAATGTAATTCTGGCCCTAGTCAAGTGAACTCAAAGTCATCTATCTCTCTGTATTTTTTTCCCATGTGTTTGGGCACTATTTGCATATATAATTGTTACATATGGATCTGTCTCTTAAAAGAAAAATAAGCTGAACTTACTCCAGTCTCTGTATAGTCAGATGATTGATATATGACCGGTATAGACTAACAAAAAGAACATTCTCCAATGCGCATATTGCTTTGATTACTGAGGTTTTTAGAATGTCCAAACGCTGTACAAAATGAATAACAAACATCAGATGTTTGAAAAGTTAACTCAATAGAAGTCAAGGAAATAATGCTTAGTAGCAACTTGTTACAAAGAGTTAATATTTTTCTATTAATGGAAAATGACACAAAGATGCCCTTAGGCCAGCTCAGTATTTGTATTAGTAAGTGACCAAAACTGTGTGTCAAGGCACTCGCACACATACTAATCACTTGCATTTGTAACTGCTTCCTCTGTCTTCCTGGCAAAATATCAGCATTAGGAAATTGTGACTAATGGTAAGAAGAAAGAACATTGAAACACTTATCTTAATAGGCACTATATCAGTACAATCTTTATAGGTGCCAAAGAAAAAGTAAAATACAGTTTGATTAAGCTAAATAAGATAGAGTGTGAATGAAGCAGGCAGTTCCTTTGAAATGTAAGTGAAAGTCACCAAAAAAGCTCCCACAGAGTTTGCTTTTATTACTTATTATTTTTTTATTGCGTTTGTTAGGAACACGAACAGTGTATGTACTCATTCCTTCAACACAGAATCAGTTTTGTGCACGTACAGGCATGAAAGGCAGGCAAGTCTACAGTGTTCATCTGTTTTGATTTTTGGGTATTTTTACTCCTTTTAAAATCTAATATTTCTGGATAAAATTTACATCCTTTGTTCCCTTGTTTAAAAATAAGGGGGCGTGTGTGTTTTTGTTTTGAATAATTAGTTATGGCGTCTGATTGTATAAGAATTGCTCTATTGTTTGGACAGTATGACAGTCTCTTGTGTTTTAAGGATTTTTTTTTCGGGCAAATAGCTTTTGAGAATGGCAGCATTTCAAGATTATGAAACTGCCGCTGATGGTAATGGTTCTGTGATAATTAAACTGTCCACAGTCTCTTTTTTTTTTTTTGTGAAACTGAGACAAGGGTAGTTGTGATTTCATCAAAGGCTTTGTTTGAGCTCTGGCAGCTGCCAAGGCAGAGCCCTCAGCAGACTGAGTACCATCCTGAAGAGTTTTCACTATACATTTCCTTCATCAGCTGCATATTCATCACATTTCATCTTTGCCCATCTTGTAAGAAGGCCAGTCGACTTCTTGGTGTTCTTTGTTGACAGAATAGCCAATTTGTCCTCTTAGTAGTAATGTATTAAAATTGGTTTTGGAGGCTTCTTAAGCTGAAGGTAGGGACCACATTCTCCTTAAGAGTTTCATTATTTGCATGACCATTTGTGTAAGAAAGCACAGTAAACTAAATGTGCCCTGATATTGAAAGTAAGTCCTAAAATTATAAAATATATTGTGACCCTGCATTAAAAATAAAAAAAAGTGTCAGTTCCTTCTCTTATTTTAAAGAAACGTACATCTCATTCTCTGAAGAGGCCTGCAAAAGCCTATGTGTCTATCTTTATGCAATTGTGTAATTCTCTTTACTACTTTAGGATTGGTCAAGAGTTTAAAGTAAAGGGCAATCACAGGTTCTCGTAGCTGGAGGAACACCGACGGGTTTTCACAGCTGCTTTTGTGTGTGTGAGTGCGCCGCGTAGGTAAGACATTATCTACTGTTTTCTGGAAAACTGTTGCTATAAATTGAGTCTCTACAGATTCATGGGAGCAGAGCTAGAGCCTGGCATGTAAACTTTGTTCAGACCAGTGGTGACATACTGTTGTTGAGACAGTACATTTATTTACCGCTTAGCTGGTACCCTTGCTCACGTTAGTAGCGTTTGACTTTTGGGCACTCAGAACCTCATGGGATCAGGTTCTTCTTCTGAGGATATTGCTCAGCCCTTGTTCTGTCCCTTTTTATATTGTTTTTCATTCGACATTGTCTATTAACACAGTCTAATGAGACCTGAATGTGAGATGGAGACCCAATAGACAGAAGGTGAAATCCAATTTAGAATTTACTTATGGTATGGTGCTTATAACACACTTTTGATAATGGAGGTAACTGAACAGTTCTGTGTTACACTAGATGTATCATTCGGTAGCTGTGTGGTCTCTATTGACTTGTACGTGTTATGCTTGGGGTGGGATTCTGTTGCAGTGGGTACCACACAACTACTGCCTGTTCTTGGGTTCGGAAAGAGCCAGCCCTTCTTCTATAGCGGAGGAAACAAAGTGAGAGCTAGCTCGAAGAGGAAGACTGCGGCCGTTCAGAGATATGTTAAGGAAAGACGTGGTCCTCAGTAGAAAGCAAATCTGGGTAAATTCCACTTCTAGTGAAGAAAAAGTTAAAAGGAGGAAAGCGTTTGTACCGTGAGAAATGTTTTGAAGAATTTGGGTGAAAGGTGAAACAGTTACGGAAGACAAAGGGGATTAATACACAGAGAACAGTGTGATTCAGAGTTTGGGTAACTAGGGAATGTGGGAGTCAGTAAACGCTCAATAGAGCTTAATAGGTGAATTGTAAGATATTAAAACCTAAGAGACTGAGAAAGAAAGTAGGAAGTCAACAAATACTGGCAAACAATGAGCAAGACAAAAGGTCTTTAAGGCTATTTGAGATAAAAGTCTAAAGTGTTTGTCAGTACAGCACTAGATGGGTAGTATGTATTTCTGGGTTAATTCTCACAACTCACTAGCTGTGGCCCTTTACAGAAGTCCTTTAGTGTGGAGTTACATGAGATGACTGAGCTGGTCTAGGATCACTCCTTGTTGGAAAGAGGAGATTGTTCTCCTTTCTCCCTCTTGCTCCTGTTCCCCAGCTCTGGAGCCCACCCCACCCTGCCTTGCCCATCTGCTAGCACTTTGTTCACTAAACCACCAGAAAAATAAATGTTTGTACAGTTTTTGCCCTTTTAGCTTTGCGTGGGATTATGTATTGATTCAGTTGTGAAGTCTGGTGGACCTCAGCACCAGCACAAGGAAGGAATGGGAACATGGAATAAGAGGCAGGAGATAAGATAGAGGTTAGGGTGGGAGTAAAGCTTGACATCATTTTGTATTAGGGGCTCCTTAGAGCAGCTGGCTTACCTGTCTCTACACTGCGGCTGCAGTTTTACAATTATCCAAATCGTATTTAAGTTCAAGCTCCTGCTGAAAGGAGTGGGAGCTGTGCTTGTCTCTCAGCCATGTGTTTTCCCTGCCTTGTGGTGACACCACCGGTGCCTGCATGGTGGGATGGTCAGCTGAGCTAAGAGACACTTAGCAATCCAACAAAAGAAGAGGTCTATTTTCAGCTGGATCCATTCCCTGATTTGGCTGTGTGAGCCCTGTTCGCAGGGACCCAAGAGGAGGGAGGAGGAGGAAGGGTGGGCCTTCCTTCATTCTGGGCTGCAGCCCATACTTAGATGAGCTTCAGCCAAGGGTGAAGCCATGCCCATAGGCTTTTCTGGTCCCTGCTGTGTTAGATTCTGGTTCTGTAACATGGATATAGTCTTACTTGCCCAGAGGGAAGAGAGTTGTAAATAGGCGGTTCACAGAGCTATGGTAAAACTTAACGTAAAGTGTTAAGTTCTTCAAGCTTTTTGGATGGAAGGTGTTGTATAAATACTGTTTGTATTAAACTGCATAAAACTGTTTAAAATTTCAGGAATAGCTGTGGGAAATAATTTTAGGTCTGTGTAAGAAATGCGTGTTATTTTAAAAGAGGGAAAAATAAAGAAAGAAAAGATACAGCAGATGAAAGGACAGCTAGAATAATGCAGTAATACGGGGGGTTTAGATACACAAAATAACTAGGTCTGTGTTCTTTAGGAAAGAAGGGGATCCTACTGAGGTAAGAGGGATTCCACTTAAAATGTGTGTAATTTTTAAGGGAATTGAAAGAGTGAGTCTCTAAAGGTTTTTTGAACTAGAGTCTGGGGCAGAAAACAAGGAGTTATGGACAAAACTTGAGAAATGCCATGCATGCAAGGAAGAGAGGAGGGATCGCTGTTTTACAAAGATGGTTATTAATACTGTACAGCTTCCAGAAAGAAGACAACGGAGAAGCAACTAATACAGTTTTCAAAAAAGAGATGGATAGGCATTTGAGAGAAAACATGCAGTGAACGTGTGCAAACTTAAATTGGGGGTTATGTCCTAAGTGAGTTTTTTGCTTCTCTGACTGAATGGAAATCTCTCTGTAGATGGTTCCCAGTCCATGGTGGTAGGCGACACAGGAAATTGTGCCAGACTGTGGTAGACAGTTTACTCTAGTAAAATCACTGGAGCTCACCTTTATGGTTCCATGGAAGTAGAATTCACTGTATTTTGATCAGTCTCTTGGCTGGTGGTGGTTATTTGCTCGCCGAATTGCACTTTCTTGTTTGGGCAACATTCGATGTGTTATACTCTCCTTGCCTCACACGAGGTATTACTTTGGTTGATGTTACTGTGTTCTCTCAAAAGAACATATACATATCCTATCTGGTTTTAGTCAAACCAAGCACATATTTTTATATGCAGATGGCAATTATAGTGAATATATATAGGGCAAAGATTGGGACTTCCTTCCTTTTGACCACAGCCTTCTCTGTTCCTGTATAGTTACCTCATAACATTAAAGTAGTCATAAGCACTCATGCATACTCAAGGTTAAAAATGGTCTCTCACAGGAGTGTTATACAACCTGTAACTAGATGCCAAACCCCCAAAGTGCACTGAATCAATAAAAATTCCTCTCGGTCTGCATTGAATAAAGTGATACTGAAGTGGAGTAGCCGTACCATTTTATGTACCCACATCCCTCGGTGCTCTCTCGCAGGTGACAGAATTGCAGAATTCCTCCCCTCAGTTCCAGACTGCAAAGGAAATAAATGGGGAGGGGCAAATCTCGAAAGACTTGAAAGGCTCCATTCCTGCAGTTTTTCTGTTTAGGATATTTATTCATATTGTTTTGATTTGGAAACTAAGCTGGGAATTTCATGAGAACAAGCATTTTCATGAGTTTTCTGGGATTTAATTACCTTCTGTTTGATATAAGTTTTACATGTTGTAACATGATTTTAATAATACTCTGTGTTTACGCTTTTTAGAAATGCATTTCTTATTTACTCTTCAGCTACAGCTACATGTCATGTAAAAGGGCTGCCCTCTGGTTGCATGGTAACAGAGTACTTATACTATTTTGAATTTTTTTTTTTTTTTTTTTTTTTTTTTTTTAAGAAAGAAGATCTCTCAGTGTCCTAGTTTGGTCATGCAAACAATTCTATGATTCCAAAGGCAGTCACGGAGACTGAGGAGAAAATCCCATCTGCCCAAGCTATTGTTTCTTCTCTGAAAGCTATTGTTTCTCCTGTGTGTAGAATCAAGATGATGGTACTTACAGCTTGCATTTTTTTTTCGGCTTTTTGTTGTTGTTGTTGCTCAATACAGTTAGAGACTGGAGCGAACTCTCCAGTAACAGTTGATTGCTAATTCTGTCACTCTAGATTCACTGAAGGTCCAATGCCTGGTTATTTTTTATCTAATAAAGTTGTCTCTGTAATGGATCACAGATAAAAAGATGTCTATGATTTTCAAGAGCAGTGTGGTTTGAAATATTGAGAGTGCCATTTTAAGCAGAGGTGAATTTAAGAGGTAGAAAATGAATGAGGCGTTAGTGTGCTTTGTCTTGTGTAGTTGTAAAATGGTTATTCCGACTGAAGGTGAAGTCAGGTACAGTAAAGGTCTCAAAAATGAAAACAAAAATAGAGAATTGGGTAACTGAAACTGCAAAAATCTTTTGCTTTGAGGGAAAATTTATGTAGGTTTTTAGTTTATCCAAATTGCTTCACCCATCCTTAAAAACACTAATAGTGCTTTGGATTTCTATAGCACCTTTCATCTGAGAACCTCAAAGCACTTTACAGGCATTAATTTAATTAAGTTTCACAGCACTCCTGCGAGCTAAGTAATGTTTAAATAAGGATCACTTCACCCAGCACTGAAACGGAGCCACCCCTGGGGTGAAATGCGCTAAGTATTTAATAGTACATAGCAACACTACACAACAGTTTAGGAGAGAGCCTGAAAAAAACCACTGTATCCCACTGAGATGGCAGGGTGAATTGTGTTGGACACCATATCTGTTTGTTTGTTACTTTTCCTTCTTAATTGTAGGTTAAATTCCACCCTCTTTTTGATGACTGTGAGGGCCTAGGAACTTGCTTTTAGGTCCCCCTATACGATCTTTTCCTAACCATGACTTAGCTGACTAAGTTCTGTGATGCTCAATTCAAGGAATTTTCCTCTCTAATAAGCACAGTGTCTGTTACTTTCATGCCTTGATAGTTTGATTTAAAGAGTGGAGCATGTCATCTGCTCTGTCATCAGTTGCGGGCTGGCACTTTTTTTTTTTTTTTTGGAAGTTTACTGTGCAAGTACCGCACTGGTCCATCCCAGCTGTGTTTGTAAGATCTGATGGCATCATAGCACAAGGTACAGTTTTCCTCTCAAATTATGTTATGGTGCCAAAACCAGAGATGGACTGCTATTTCTGGTAGCTGAATTAGCTTTTTCCTCCAAAACCAAGCTAATGCATTGAATCAACTTTTACCAAAGTCTGTCTGACACACAATATTTTTCTGTTGTCACTCTGAGTGCTGTAGAATACAAACATACCTGTTTGTGGCTATTTTGCTTTGGACAGTAGCAGTTTATGGAATTTTCATTTTCAACATGCCCTGCCTGACTTTTACCCAAGTTAGAAAACATAACTATAAGGTGGAAAGAGGGGAAGGGACTCATGCCAGTGGTGCTCCATACTTGCTTTGGGAACCTGAGTTGGGACATTCATGGGTCAGTAACACATTGGCTACTGCAAGCAGAAGGAATTTCTTTCCCACTATCTGCAGTGATGACATTATCTTGAGATCAAAAGAAATTGCTGTAATAACTGTTACATTCTGTTTTTTCAGTCATATTTTGCATCTCATATATGTTTTGTTTTACTAACCCACCAAAGTGCTGAGGGTACCAATTAAAAAAAGTAGTCTTTTTTTTACCTTCTTCATATACATTTATCCTTCTAAATTGCCTTCTCTTTTTTAACATGACATTGAAAATCTCCTGTCTTGTAAGTAGTAGTATAGAGGGAACATAATGAGAAATTCTTCTGTCATAACCAAGGGGCAGGTGGTTTCCATTATAAGCTCAGCTGGAGCTTCCTTCCATGCCAGCAGCTTCCCGCAACTGAACCACTCAACTCATCTCTGCCCTTTTTGGTGGGGAGTGTGCAGAGGAAGTGGAACACGGCCCTGACAGATAAGGGATTACTCAAATGGCTTCTGTCACAGTTTGGGGATTAGGTTCAGTTATGAATCCCATTTATTTTGTGATCCTGTTTGTACTTGTGACAGTCATGAATGAGGACATTCTGCTGGCAGGGATTTGGCACTTGAGGGGTGGCGGTGGAGGCACGGTGTCTGGAAGGGTGCAAGAAAGCAATCTAGCCATTTCGGTATCGGATGTCTCTTACCTGCTTGAACAATGGGACCTTTCGCAAACAGAAGTGTTGTCTGTACCTATGCTATCTACTCCCAGGCCTTCTGCTGGAGGGAAGAGTACGTGACTAGAAGTCTTTTTGAAACAGAGTCTGACTGGAAAATATCCCAGTTTTATTCAGCTGTTACCGCTTGGCCAAAGAGGGACAAACTCCTACTTGAGGTAGGAGATTGGTGTGCAGAGGCTTATCGTGAGACTTAGAGGATCAATTAGAAAATGGAGAGGTGAGATGCTGGTCATAGTCCATATGGATAACAAAGGCAAAGAGGAGGAGACAGATCCAAAGGGCAAAATTTAAGCTAGAGACCAGATGCTTCATGATAGCGTTTTCTAGAATACAAGAGAGGTAAATAAGGCATGAGATTATATGATAGAGACACAGAAAAACTTGAATGGTGCGGATGTCAGGAGGGATTGTTCAGTGATTCTCAAAATACTAAAATTAGGGCCGCTGAGTGAAATATAAGGCAGCAGGTTTCAAAAAAACCAAAGGGGATACCCTTCTATGCGGCATGTAAATTGTAGAACGCCTTCCCACAGGACGTTGTGGAAACCCAAAGTACAAATGGGGTCAATGATTAGATGAATTTATGAAAGAAAATGAGTTGTGAACTACTAGCTGCAAAGGTGTAAAACTGATCTCTAGGTCAGGAAACTTTCCAGCTGCAGAGTACTAAAAGGTGGATGTTGCTTTGTATTTGCCCTCTGCTTTATGTACACCACCAGAGTGTCTACTTGGGGTTACTATCAAAAGGTGACTATTGGGCTAAGTAGGATTTTGTATGTCGTTCCTGTGCATTTTTCTAAGTACTTCTTGAAATATTCTTTTCTTAAAGGTAAAGAAAGGTTTGTCTTTAGGCAGAAACACCAGGCACAGAAGGAAATGAGAAGCAGGAGTTCCCCAGTTTATCATAAAATATTGGATCATGCTTAACTTTAAATCTGTCACAGAAGTAAATGAAAATATAAGTATGTTAAAACGTAAACGTAGATATAAGTTCTTTCCTGTTTTAGCGCCATGGTACTGGCAACATACGAACATGTACAATTGCAACTCAACAGATTTTATTTTTTTTATTATTATTATTTTTTATTTTTCTGCTATTCTACGTGAGAACTGCACTCATTGCCAGAAAACAGATTTTTTTTCTATGCGCATTGGCTAATTGGGAATTGGAATCAGTAGATGGGGAGCCAGATGTGCGGCTGGTCTGGGGTGCAAGAAATTAGGAAGGTGGTCAACAGAAGCCTTTCTTCCACTTGCTGCCCTGCCCTGCTGCCAGCACTGAGCGTTAACTGTACAGCCTGTGAGGGCAATGAAATGTGCTTGCTATATGCTTCCTGGAGATAGATGGTAAGTGTTTATTTGATTCTTTTCCTGTTCCCATTGCCATGCTAAAAGAGTGCTAAGGAACGTAATCCAATTTCGGTGAGATCTGGGTAACCCTGCACTCATTTGAGAATTTAAATTCTACACAGAGTTTTGAAATGCTGTTATTCAGTTTTGCTTGATGGACAGGTTATATTTTTAGGCAAACATGCCATGTGAGCAACTTTAGGGAGGCATTTGGCATATAGATTCCACTTAAAGCCTGAAGCTTAATTGCGTAGGAAGAACTAATCCCAAAGTTAATTAAAAGTGGATAAAATAAAATAAGATATGAGACATCCATAAAATGTTACAATGGATTGATTTATTTACTAAATATTTACAGTATTACAGTATTGTATGTTTTACTGCATATAATTATATATATTATTATTTACTAGACAAAAAAATAGGAATCTCAGCAGGTGCCTTTTAAAGTTAACAATAAAATAAAAAATGTACAGAGAAACATCTGAAAAAAATTGAGTTCTTTAAATTTTATATTTCAGAGCCATTTTTATTCCTCTGTATGCATTCATATTGAAGGAAATCAGTAGAATTATAACTTCAAACTTTAAGACCTCTTCCCGGGTTAATTTTCTTTATATTACAGAAATAGCTGGCCTCTGGGTCATTGGTTTTGAATGAACTTCCACTTTATTTACACAGCCGTTCTTAAATTTGGTTTTCTATTTCAGTGATGGAACAAATCTTTCTTATTGTTCAAGAAAGTTCAGCAGATGCTTCAAACCCGAAATATTGGCTTAGCTGGCAACCAGTCTGACCTGTGGCTTAGGTACTAGGGAATATATTGCCTCAGCTCCTAGCCTCTTTGGTCACAAACTGCATACTGTGCAATATTCTTGTTGTTCCTTGGGGGAGATTGTTTGTTTTTATTTTTGCAAATCAAATACAAACCAGGTGGTGAAAGAATAAATAGCTAAACTGTAATCAGGAAGTGGTTAGAAACAAAGCAACAGTAGCCTGTTGATTCTCAGACGGACACCCGATCAGGGGACCTGGTCCCGGTGTCCCTAAGTCTAAATTACGAAGCTGCTGTCTTTAGTCTAGCAATACTACCTTCTGCGGAGCTGCTGCCAGGAGTGGCATTAGGGCTTGAGACTTTAGTAAATGATGACATAGATGGAGATGTAATTGTGTTCCTGGTGTTGTTCTTGGTTTGTTGATGAACATGGTAAAATGATATTTTTCTGAAATTTAATGTTTACACTATGAATTCTCTTACCTCAGCTCAGCCAGTGTCCCACAGAGAGCTCTCTTTTGGCTTGCATTGCTCTCTTCCTGTGTGCCATTTAATCTTGCAAACCTGGCTAAAGATTTCACCACCAGTCACAGTTTTTGGTCAGCGTCCTCCATCAGAGGTGATGGAGAACTACCCCCTGGTTCAGAAACGGCATAAAACTATGGGCTTCCCTTTCCCTCTTACACTACTGATGCAACTTGATGCAACTGTATTCCCATACTGCTTGTTTTGCTACCTCATGTGCTCAAATGGCATTTTTAGGACAATGAACAAATGTCTGGTTTGTCTTCATCTTTCTACACACTGGTCCTCTGAGCTTCCCCATTTCTTCTTTATTGATGAAGCATAGATCTTTCTGAACAAGAAGCTAATTCCACCATTGTTACTGTGTTACAACACTAAAGTTGAAAGCTTCTGGGGAAATATGTCTGCCAGTGCCTTCTGCTGAAGAAAACATCAGTGTGCTAATCAGAGTAGGGACTTTCTGGTACAAAGTTTTGGTGTGCAGAGTACAAGTTTTTAGTTTATAAAACGCAGATTCAGTTTGCAAAGACCCTCAGCGTCTCCACTCCGCTCTTCAATGACTAACACACACAGGACTGAGCTCCTATTCCATAGTTATAACCAGAGAACCAAATTGGTTTTTAAAAAATGTATTGTTATTTTATAAGGAAAATTATCTGTTAGTAGAATGACGTGTTAAAGAAAAGGGGTTTTTTGCATAAATCAAGTCACCTGGCTTTCAGGCATACTTTGAAGAAGAGAGAGAAATGTCCACCAGACTGTTACCGTGGAGAAAAATCTGCTGAAACTGCAAAAGCGCAGAGTGTAGAGAGTGTCATTTCTGCCTCCTCCATTCCATAATCGCTGCCTGACAAATGGGGCAACTATCCGTGTTGGGCATAGTTTGCTCGGATATATGCTTTACCTAGACTTAATCCTTCTTAGTACTGGCAAATTGAACTCGCTATCCAAGCAATGACAGTTCCAGTAGACAGTGTGTGTTATATTCGAGATTGTTATCTTGTACTTTGTATGACACTAGACGTGAGATTAAGTGCTCTGTAATGTGCATATTACAGCTATTTTTTTACTTCCTCTTGTGTTTTGTTTGATGTAAAGTAGAGATGAACAAAACCAGATAATGATTTTAGAGCCGATGTATTGCACATGTACGTGGCTGGAAGCAGAAGCAAGAAAAATTTGGACGTAGAAATAAAGGACAAATTTTGGGCAGAGAAGAATAACTTCCTTACAGATGTGATTCATTCTTCAGTTGAAGTTTTTACATCAAAAAGCTCAACTTGAAGTTAAGGGCTTGTTGAGTAAATTATTGGGTGAGATTCTATATTCTGTATTATTCCAGGCATCTGACTAGATGCTTGTATTGAGATCATCGTAGTCTAAGCCCGTCTGTTCTTTAAAATCTGTGAACAGTGAAGATTGCTGGCATATGTTTTCATGTTACCATGCTGTGTTTTCTTAAGTGGTGTGCCCCAGTGAGGAGCGGCATTCTAAAGGTTGCTTAATAATACCCAGTATTCCTTTAAAATAGTCAAATTCTGCTCACTTTATCTCCAGCAGGTTTTTTGTAGGTTCCCAACGGAGAGTTTCCCCGGCACAGAGGTACTCTGTGTTTGGTGCGCGTGTGCCAGATGCATAACCATGTTTTCCTTTCCCCACTGATCCATTAAAGAGTGGTGGCACACTTTAGGGTTGCGTGGTATCAGCTGAAAGAATCTCCCGTCGTTCTTATGTTTGTGAGGATGAGGCCTTTCATTCAGTGCTTCACCCAGTACTATATTTAAAAAAAAAAAACAAGATGCGATTATTTCTTTTTGAAAATGAGCACCTGGTTTTGCAAACCCTTACTGAGAAGTGATCGCTGCGTGGGTTTCTGTTCCCTCCTTTATTCTGTGGGCAGCAGCCCACCGAAATTGGTTTCCACCAGTTTCACAGAAATCTTCTCTATGCCCCGAGAGAGGCCCAGGGCCAGAAGGGTGAGAAGCGGGTTTACAGTTCTCCTAGTCACCTCTCACGCTGCGCTCAGGGCATGTGGTGGAGACTCCATGCGTATGGAGGTATCTGCTGGGGTCCTGCCAGCATGTTGATCACACCTACACAGGACAGAGCTTGCGTTAATGATCCCCGCGCTCTGTTCCACAGAAATCCTGGGGGTAAAATCAGGCATCTCCACTTAAACAGCATTTTCTTTGTCTCATCAAACGATACAGTTTTCAGTACCATCTTTCTACAGAACATTTACAATCAGGAAGGCATTTTTAGAGGTATTGAATTCACCCTGCTTTTTAAATTATGTTTGCTTTTTAACATGTGGCATTTTATAACGCTAACCGGTAGTATAAATCATAGGGTTATTTTTTAAATTTAATACAAGCCTCTAACTTAGAAGTGCTTCCTTATAGACTGTTTTCCTAGTAGAGTATATAATTAAATGTCAGTGTGTGGGCTTTTGATTTTGAGTGTTTTTTGATTCTCCAAAATTCCTCATCTAAAGCTACTCTTATCCAGGGAAAATCAACAATACCATTTTTTTCCCCCTGTGGTGAATTAGTTTCTGTAAAGGTTTTCAACGCAACTTCAGTGAATATCTCTGAGATACTTATGAGTTGCTGGAAACCAAGCTGAAAATGCATCAGTTTTTGTTTGACATGAAGCAACTGGACATACTGAAATGGGACGTTTGGATTTGCTGAACTGGAATCTCTCAAAATTATAATTCCAAAATGTCTGGTTACTTGGTATCTAACAAAAATGCCTTTCTTTTTTTAACCTGCTTTGAAACCTTATGTAATCATAATGGTTCTATCCCCACCCTTGTTGAACCCCCACGGCCAGTTTCTTATGCATTTTAAATAGAGATAAACATCTCAAAAATATACAATTTCATACAAGTTTCGTAGAAGTTGTCAGGTGGGTGTAAAGGAAAGGTTCAGATTACTAGGGGGAAGGCTCAAACAGGAATTTAACAGTTACCCATTGCATTTGGTGTGATCTTGAGTAAGTACACCCTTACCTCAAAACCAGCCTAATTTGTGGCTCTTGCTCGTAAATTAGTAGATGTGAAGGGTAGCTAAGGGTATTGTGAAGTAAGACGAGAGGAGGCATTAGGTGCGTTTAGCTGGGCAAACTGTGGGAGAAGGGAGTATGTAAATCTGATAGAAAACAGGAATAGGAATCAGGATAGGAAATGAGACTGTCATTTCTGTTGTTCTTCATAACCCCAACTTGTTTTATGGTGATATCACCAATCTGAAACTGAGTGAAAAGTTTCATTCTTCGTTGTATTTCCATGTTTTGATACAGCTGAGAATGGAAACCTATGGCAAATACCAACGTTTTCCATAAAGCAAGCATTCCACTTCCAGAACTGAGTTACAGTCACAGACTTTGCACAGTTCAGAGTGTATATATTTGTCCAGTACAAGTACTGACAATCAGACTTAAAAAATTCTGATTTCATTATTCTACCCTCTTGGCACTTCAAAGTTATATGCAGATCTCAGAAGAAATGCCTTTGCAAATTTGGGTGACAGTTGCACTCCTTGCCAAGTCAGATTTCAAAGAAAAAAGCAGTTCTTACTGTCATTCCTCATTTTAGTATTTGATAGCAGGCCAGGAGCCAAATTTAAGACATTATTATGAAAATAGGTGATATGGGGTGGGAAGAATGCAAGACACCAGAAAGTTACCCAATCTTTTTAATACTTCCAACTATTTCAAGTTGATTTATAACCTTTTAGTTTATCTCAACAAGTTCAGCTATCAGCAGGTTTACCGTGTAAACCCCTGCTTTATCTTCTTTGTTTTTCTTTCTCACTGTTACAATTCAACATAATGAGATGCAAGTTACCCTTTTATCATCATCTTACTTTTAAGTTAGCAAAAAATGAATGTGGTAAAAGTTTTGTTAGCAACTTGTTAGTCTTTAATGGGCATAAAGAATGATGCTATCTACTGTTTACAGTTTTAAAGAAAATAGTCTGAGGAGTGTCTTCCAGCTTTCAGATCAAATATAAATAACAGCTACGGTGCAGAATTTGGCAGAGTGAATATACGTATGCACACGATTACCTAATTATATATGATCATGTGGGTATATTTACATCATGGTAATAGTGTTCTTTTTAAGTTTTAATCTCAAGTATATTATCCTTTAATATTTCACCAGTAATACAAGAAATTGGAAACAGTGCTGACTTCAGAAAGTTTTAATTTCTTTTTTCTTATAGATAATGTCTGTTTGTAATGTAGAAATCATACAAGTACAGCACAGTTCACTAGGAAAATGAGCTTCGTGTTCTCAGTTTAGTCCAAGTTGGACAACACATTATTTGGCACAATTGGGTGGCCTAGCTTTAACAGAAGTACAAGACTGCATAAGCGTAGAGGTTTTATTATTTGAGTCGAACTGTGTGCTTAGAATGGAGAAACCCTTGTACTGTGTCCCACCTGCTTTCAATTGCACTGCTTTTATAATCGTTGGATCTACAGTAAAAAAAAAACTCCTAGACAAAAGCTGTTCTTTCATATTGTGCACAGATGAGAGGCTGCATACTTCTGCCTTTCACATACTGTATTTGTGTAGACCAAAAAAGTTGTGTGAGTTTTATAGAAACATTGATAAAAATATTAGTGTGTACATTAAACAGTCGGATAACATTTTTCAGAAAATAAATGTGAGATATTTTATGTTCGATAGGCAAATCGTTTTGTTATGTTGTATATTGCTCTTATGCCTTGCCTGTTGAACAAAACCTACTTTTAAGGGGAAGTGCCATTTTCTTTGTATAAGTTTAACGATTCCTTGGTAAAATGTTGACTTCTGTTGGAGTCTAAGTATTAAATTACACCATCAGTTCCTGTGAATTGTAATGTTAAGAAGGATGAAATTCATACATTAGGAAAGAAGTCATTCTGGTCCATGGAAGATGTTAGTTGTGTTGAAAGAATAGGATAGAATAGAGAGCCAGTGATGAGCTTCCCGTTCTGAGGGCCTTCAGAAAGGGGCTCAGTTACCAGTTGGAAAGTACTATCTCAAAGATAAGATTTAGTGAAAGCATGACAGAAATGCCCAGTCTGATATGTCTGATACTCTGCTCAGAGATGTTGAGCATGGGGACCTGAGCTTTCAGACTATGAGGGCAATAAAAGGATGGGATTATTAAATGATGGCTTTGCAGTTGACTCCTGGGTTGAAGAGGAGCTATTGAGTTTCATTTCAAGGGAAATGAAAGAGACTGTGTTCTGTATGCAGTTCTGTCTTGGACCTAAAGTTACAATGTGCAGGGCATTTTAGATGGCTTTAGCCTGAGCTGAGGTTAAATAAATAAACTGTGAATTTAAGTGCAGTTATCAAATACTCAGTCAAACAAAAAATAAGACTGCCTTTTTCATATAGTCTTGGCCTTCTCAGAGGTGCCGGAGGAGGAACTTCAGTATTAAGGGTGTTGAAAATAGCTAGTAAAGCAGAAGCCAATGCTAATAAACAGTTTTGGAAGTACCGTGAGTGGTTTAAGCATAGTCTGGATTATTGTTGTTACTGTGTTAAATCACAGCAATCAAATAGCCAAGCATCCCTTTGAATGATTAAGTGGAATGGCCGTCAATGAAAAACCTTCAGGCTGTATTGCAGACATAGGGATGGGTGTGGTAGTGGTCAGGTCTCCCAAAAATTACTTTGGATGCTGTTGGAGATACAGAGCAGGGTGTTACATGATATTTTCAGAACCTGGCAGGTTGTAGTTTGGTTTGGATATTTTTTGTGTACCTTGGCAGGCATGCATATCCCTGCAGCCATACAGCAATCTGCATTAATGGCTGAAGTAACATCTACTGGTGAGGCAGAGTCAATCAGCAACAGGCTGCTGTTGACTCATGACTTCAGTTGATTCATAATCCCATTGAGCTTTGTGGGTCACTCTTTGTTCCCACCCTGAAGCCCAGTGCCAGTTCCTGTCATGATTTGAATACCCATCGATTAAGAAAGTAGATGATGTGCTTTGTGGACAAATGAGCACGTGCCTTTAGAAGAGCCTTGTATTATTTCCATCAGCCAATTAAGTTAATTAAAATTATTTGTTCACACTTACAAAAGTTTCCACTCAAAGTTTTAGATAGGTTGCACTAATAGAATCATAGAACCATAGAATCATTTAGGTTGGAAAAGACCTTTAAGATCATCGAGTCCAACTCTAGAGCTCAGTGTGTCAAAATGACACAGAAAGATCTCACAAAGGTAAGTGATTTATTTCAAACGGTGTTCAGACTTTCTTGTCTTCCTTATATATTTCTGTCTCTCTTGGAAGAGCCTGAAAAAACAAACGAGGCTTGAAATGTGCCAGATCTGGGTATTGTCATGTGAAAGTGGCATCATATGCCAGATAAAGGAATTTCTAGATCAGATTTGAGGGAAAGAATAAAGACACGGAACATTTTGATGCTGGAATTTGGAAGGTAAAGAAGTATTAGAAGCATTTCTAGGAAGTCGTTCAAAACAGTCTTGACTTGAATGGGAAGTGGTGTTGCAGCATCTCTGAAGATAGGTATCTCAGTATGACCCAGTTTAGTTTTACAAACATAAAGTTATTTAACTTGTCATCCCATGCATGATGTTTCATAGATATGAGAATAGCTCATACTTTTTTAAATCTGTAACTTGTTAAAATCACTAGCCATGCTTTTCCAAGCTACTGCACAGGGACCTAGCCTGGTAATGCGTATGGAATCCTTCAGGCAAATACTATTTCTGACAGCACAAATTTAATTGTCCTGTGTGGGTGGAGAAGATCTGTCCATGTTAAGTGTGAGCCAGCAGATGATTCCACCGTGCTTAAAGGAACTGTCTGTCTTGAGCTACTTGATTAGTCCTTACTACAGCCCATTAAATGAGATGCTAATACCTGGACCTATTTCAGAAGTGCTTCTGTTTTGCTGCCTTCCAAAAGTCATGAGAGAAGGATAAGGGCTACTTTAAATAGTGTATTTGAAACTTTGTTACACATTGTTGTTGTTCACGTGTTTTACTGTTTTCTTGTTCATCTTTTGTAGTTTAAATGAATACTGGTAAAACTGCAATTTGATCCTCTACTTTTCATCTTCACGCACTGTTGAATGAGTGGTTTTCACACTTTCCCAATCATGTATTTCTGCTGGCCCATTTCCGGCAGATGATCATATCTTTGCACCTTTAGCTGGAAATACTGTAAGGATGATGTTTATTTTCTTGTTTAATGTGATTTCATGGGCTGCAGACCATGACTTCATGGATGACAGATTGGAAAACACTCTTACCATTCCAAGTAAGGGTTAAAAGCAAAAATGACCTATACCTTAACTCACAGCTCCTTTCAAAACATCTCATGTGTGATGTGTATTGCCTTTCTTCCAACAAAATCTCTGATTATAGCAACAAGACTTGTAAACTGCAAATGCATTGGGAGAGAAGCAATAGCATCCAGCTTGTTGCAAGATCCTAGCAGAAGCAGATAATGGGTAAGCACAGTGGGACTATGTCTACACTTTGATAAATCTCCATCTACTGTATTTAGATTTCACTTCTGCTGCAACAGAATCTCTCTCAATAACATATCTCTCTTTACATTTTTGCCCAAACTATCACCTTGAGAGGCTCCAATGAAGCTTTTGGAGCTCTATATGAACTTTAATGTAAAGCTCTCCTGCAGTGAGAGATCAGAAATGCCGCGTGTAAAAGCCAGAGACTCCTTTGAGAACACTTTGGAGACAGAAAAGTATCTCTTTCCTAAGGAGGTTTTAAACAAAATTGTATCGAGTTAAAAGTAATATATGATCTAGGTGTTTCCTTGGGTGAAGTCACCAGATTCTTTTTAGACTTAAAACCTCCCACAAAAACCCATACCAACATTACTTGCAAGTCATGCGCACAGTGAAATGCAAAATATTTTAAAAAAGGAAAAACAACCTAATTTTCTTTTTGTTGCTAAATGAGCATTGTTCATTAGTATTTTGTATTTAATTCAGAATATGGATGTAGATTTTAAAATTTATTTTATTTTCTGTTTCACCACAGTTCTTTTATGCTAGAATTTCAGAGATCGTTAGCAAAATCAAGGAGGGAGAGAGGAAGAGAAAAGGATAAAAATCATACACAAACTACTTTTATGTCTCAAAGATTTTTCCATAATCAATATTCTAACAAGTTTAGATTTGAAATAACATTGAAATACTTATATAAATGCATTGATATCACCACTTTTGGAGTATAGGTTGAAATGTGTGATAGCATCAGAGAATTGCGGGGCACTATTTAGGAAAGCATTTAAGGCTGTACTTAGATTCGTTGTTAAGAGTGCTTGTGCATTCAGCCAACTTGAACACGTACGTGATGCATTCAGTTCCACAGACCTCAGTTGATCATATGCTTAAGTGATTGGACGCAGTTTTCTGAACTGGAACTGGAGCTGGTTAAATATCATGCATGAGTAGTTGGCTACTCTCTGAATTAGTAAGCCCGAGTCTTAAAGCGCTGTCCTATAAGCTAAATAGGAGCAGATTCATGTTGTTGAGGAGAACTTTCACTGGCTTCAAGGTGGCTTGTGAAAACCTGCATGTCCAGCTTCTTGGTGACACACACGTTATTGCATACGTAAATATGGACAGGTAGTGGTGGCCTAGATGCTCTCTTCAAGCACAGGTTTGTAGACCTTGCATGCGTCAAGTAGAGAAGAACAGCATTAAGTTGCATCGAGGTATAAAGAAGTATAAAGTCAAGTAGGTTACCTTCAAGCATGACTAATCTGTCTTTAGGCAGTCTTCAGGTGTTTCAGGTAAAACAGCTCCAAAGGCAGCTCTTTCTCTGCTATATAGATACAATTGTTGAGTTTGGGAAACCTGATCTTCCTACTTCAAGAGACATCATTTGTTTGCGTTAATTAATAATATTTAATTGATAATATTATTCTATTTATCAGAATAAAAAGAGAAAATCCGTTATCAGCTTAAAAAATATGTAGTATGAAAATTAGGCTCTACTTCTGCAACAATTTGCATATTTGAGAATTCCTGTAGGACTCCTTAAGTTCAGTGGAATTACTTATGCATAAACCATGGTGTTTTCAGTACCTAACCTTAAATCAAGGATTGTTTTTTTTAACTATTTGTAGCATACCCTTTCAACTATGTGGGGATTTGGAATTTGTTTCTAAGTGTTCCAAGACACTGTTTAAACTTCCTCCAAAGTTGGAAAGAACAGCAAAATGATTGACAAATTGAAACATTGCACAACAAAAGATCTCCTTCTCACTGTGTTTCGGTGTATTTTCTGGAAATTGTTTACCATATTGGACCTATAGGTTGTGGGGTTTTGTTCTGATTTAGCATGTTTGTCTTTGCCTTCTAAGCTTTGTTCAGACCTTACTAGTCAATAAGGAAGTAATCTTAACATTACGTAACTGCCAGAATGAAATTGTTTGCTCTTCCTAGCATCGTTAGTGTCCAGTTCAATGAGAAGCCTGTAATTTAGGACAGTTAGTTGTGTTGCACTGTAATTAAATCAACTCATTTACGATGTGAATTTATTTTGAGCAGTGTCCTTGCAGAAAACATTAATTTCAACATAACCTGCTTTTGTTGTGGGAATCCCATAGCAGTGATGTTTCCTGAAAATTTTGTAATTTTATTGGTTGTCTATAAAAATTGAGCATGTTTTCCCTAAAGTCACAGAAAATTATGAAAGCTATATTGCTCCCTTGCAGTCTGACTATACTTAGTTTTTATTGCTTCCTGAGCCCATAAGAAAATCCATAATACTTTTAAAACTGTTACTTTCATCATTTCAAGCCTTAGACGCATGTGTGTTGGCTTCTACTGCTCCTTCTGGAGGTGCTAAAAGGCTCAGTCCTGCAAAGTGCTGCCGTCCTCCTGGTTCTGCTGATTTTGGTGTGAGGTTGGAGGGCCCAGAAATTTCTAGTCATCGTTCAGAAATGCACAAATTTGGGCCTTAAGGAATCCTTAATTGGATCATCAGATCTGAGTAGCTTTACGATTTTTGTTGTGAGTACTGAAATTGCCATTATAGCTACTACAATATGCCTTGAGATATCCAGGGGTGTAGCAGGGGGTGACTCTATTTCCACCTGTATCAGACAAGACTGATTCCAGTGGAAAAGTAGTGGAAATAACAAGAATTACAAGTCTTTGGTATAGTGAGATATTGAAAGAGTCGAGATTACATATGAGATAAAATATACGACCTGCTATTATATTACCCCTCTACCCCAAAAAATCATCCTTTCCATTTGCAAAGATAAGATTTTAATGGGGAGAAGAAACCCCCCCAAAACAACAACAATAACAAAAAATCAGGTACAGATTTTTGATGAGCAATAGAAAGGAGTTAAGTGTCCATTTAGAAGAAAATTCATCTGTTACTTTAATACAGGCTCTTTTTATTTTGTTCTTTTGCTTTTAAGCCAACACTGAGACTTATCAAAAGATTCTATTTGGGGAAAAAACTCTTAAAGCATTTTTCTCATATACTGTAGCTTAAAAGGAATGTGTGAAATTCAAGATTGGAAAGTATTACACAGAAGTATTCTTTTTCCTTTGTTTTTTTTAAACACATTTTTCCTCAAACCTGCCTCTCTACCGATGTCTTTTTTTCCCACAAGACTCCAAAGGAAAAATGACATCAAATGGTAAAATCCTGTTGTATGTTATTTCCAGAAGAATGCATGGAAATACTGAATATGATTTTATCATTTGCACTGTAATGTTCCATTTGTTAAAAGGAGCAACACACTGAAGAGTATTTAGTTGCTGAATACTTGATGGTAAGCAAAAACTGATGTTTCTGTGACTATTACAAAACACTCAGGAATTTGTAGCACCTCAGATCTCTTGTGTGTTAACAGGAGTTAGAAATGGAAAACTCTTGTTATATCAGCTTGACCATCTCCCTGACATCACCAGATTGTTGTCTTAATTGTGGTACTAATTTGCAAATGTCATAAGTCATGTGGCTTCCGGCACTTCCCTTGAGAGAATACATGGCATTAAAGCAGCCTTGAATGTTCCTTTCCTTGACTTCATCTTCTTGATCCTCTTTTGTATCTCTTCGTTGCACTAAACAATTCCTAATGTTGCTTTGCCTTCAGCTGTTTTATTTGTCTCCCTCTCCTCTTTTCTGTTTTCCACAAAATCATACAATTATTTACGCTGTTCTTTTTGGAATTTCTTCTATTTTGTTGTATCTTTCTGGTACTGAGGAGCCATGGGCTTATGTGTACCGTACACTAAAAAGAAAATGTTGGAAATCTCTACTGGAAAAGCTGATGTTTATGTATGAAGTTACTAAGTTGTTTTGTGGCCATACAATTTAAACTTACACAAGAAACACAGCACAGGCCCTAAATGCAAGTCAATATCAGACTCTATTCGTAAAAAGGTGGGGTTTTTCCCCTATAAACCTAATATACTTTTTATTTTATGTTTTGCCGAAGCTCGTGTTGGATAAAGCCACATATACTTTGCATGTACGTATTGTAGCTACGTTTGTTGAAAGCTTCATTCTGACGATTATATCATACATATTAAAAGGATAACCACAGTATTTTGACTTAAGATAGAGGTACACACTAACAAGAGTAGAGTTCTGTGAATAACTGGCGGGTTTTTAAGTTTCTGACTTTGAAGCAAACAAATTAGAAAATTTGTTATTTTGGGACAACCTCCAGTGATTGATTTAGGTTTCTTTTTTTCTTCTCGAATGAAGTATTTTGCTTAGACTTCATACCTACTAACTTTTTAAAACCAAACCAAACCAAAAAACCCCAACATTATATTCAAGGAAGTTTATTTGCAGTACTTCAGTGTGAAATGAAAATGCAAAAGATTTTGAAAATATCAAAAATGCTGTAATTATTTACGTTTTTTTAGCCAAGTTGATCCGACAAATTCAGCAGAAAATTGACCGATGGTTTGTTTGACCTGCGTTTACAGTTTTCTGAGGAAAATCATCTCAGCTGAAAAGTTTGCTCAATATTAGCGGAAGTTACATAGGTAGATGAGGAATGGTTGAAGTTGTACTAACAGAGAGTTTGTAGGTCTTCAGATGTCAATTATGAGCTGCAGCCAACCTACCTGTAGGAGTAGAAATTGACTGTAACGTATACATCATATCCGTGAAGGATCTTAGATCTTCCTGCAGGCAGACACTGGGTGGCTGTCTCCAGGAGTAGGATTCACTGCCATTCATATGAAAATGGTGGAAAATCTTGCCCTAAAGCTAACCTACCCCTGGAGTTTTGCCTATCTGTCACGGTGATCGCTTGTCTGGGAAGATAAAGGATTTGTTAATAGTCAGCTGGCTGGTCTGTCTGTCTGGGAAGTCAAAAAAATAGCACAGCTAATCAAGTAGGCAAAAGACTGATTACTATAGCATTACTGCTCCCCAGGACAAAGTGAAGAGTTATGTCTACCCAAAACCAAAAGAGACCCTGTTTTTAATATATTATCATCTGTTTGATCTCGGCATACATGGCCCAAATTTTTTTTTTTTTTTTTCTTCTGACAGCAAACTGTTACAGAGCGAGCATTTCTGAAAAGCTTAATAGGATTTTGGGTTATAGTGAATGGGAAGACATAAGCATGAGGAGGAATAAATTGAAGCATTGACATTTGCGTGGCCGTGATTAGTTAAGTTTTAGATTTGTATTGTGCGTATTTGCCTTAGAAGCCACTGAATTAATTTACTGCCCTAACACAGGCTGATAGCTAATTAGAAAGAAGGAAGGTTTGGCCACTGAAAAGCCAACTCACTTTTACGGATTTACTGCTTGGCAAGAAATAACTGTTCCAGCTGAAATGTGTAATTTGTGACTACTTCTTGTGGTCATCTCTAAATAAAAACAACCATTTCTCAAAAAATTTGCAAGCTTTCCCAGAAAAATGTACAGGATTTGATAGGTGATTGTGATAAGGCAGGTATTTGGAGGAAATGGGCATTTTTCAGCCAAAAATTTAGCTTAATTGAAACTAAATTGCCCACAGTAATGATCAATTACTTCATTGCTGCTTCTGCTTTTTAGGCAGCTTGTCTTCCTGCAGGCACATTCAGTTTGCTCTGTAATAATTTTTGGATTTTCGTTGGTGATTTTGAGGTGTTTTTTGGTTCCGTGCTGCTTACAGAGCTCTGCATTGCTTCAAACTAACCAGCATCCCATTCCTCTTGTTCTTCTCACTTTGATATCTATAAATGTAGGCTAGATTCGGTGTTCTGGCAGATCCTTGTTTCTTACACATTGTGTTTATTCCAGCAGTGTGTGTGGGTATGTGCGTGTCTGTGTGTGTGTGTGTATATATATATATATTTATATATATTTATTTGACTGGGGTCATTAGAAGAAGCAGCTGGGGGAATTTTTGGTCATGTCACTGAATGTTTTTCCTGATGTTCAAATTTGGTAACTTTCTATTAGAAACATTTGATATGTCTTGAGTATTTTCCAAATACGAAGCCAAAGAAAGACCTAAAGAAAACATAGAAACTTTGCAACATTATAAATGTAGGGGTCTGAACTCTACAGCTTGAGTACTTGATAGTCCCAGGAGCTGTGAACTGGTGCACACCTCCTTACGTTACCCAAAACAGGTGGACAATAATTCAGTCTACTTGTTCAGTCCTTGGACCCATTGGTGGCAGCTCTAATGCTTCTTGGTGTTGGGGTTTTCAACAGAAAATTCTGTAGTAGGGATGTGTATGGGTACGTGTGTGTGTGTGTGTGTGTACACCATATAATGTGATGAAAGTTGAAGACAACAGTATTATACAAAACAAGCATAAGTTATTAATTATCGGCATAAAATTAATGATAGGGATATTTATTTGCTGTATTTCAGAAAACAAAGAAACAAAACAAAGAAATTGCCTTGGAAGGGACACTAACTTTTCCTAACATGACCGTTTTCATAGTAGGCCTGAGTTGCCACAAGCCCATGTCTGCAGTCTCCATTGAGGGCTACTGCCGAGGAGCAGGAATGCACAAGAACTTTGTAAGGTGTTTAAAAGTTAATTAAGAAAAAAAAAAAAGTGGACACTTGGTAAATGTTGCCTTTCTCGTTGTTACCTCCATGTTATCTCCATTGTGTTACACTGCTACTACATGTCACTATTAAGTCAGAATGACAAAAGGAAGATTTTTAGCAAGGTTTTTTAAGTGTTGTGGGAACAGACCCTGCTGTCCCCACGCTAAGAGCCGACCCTTCTACTGCTGCTATTTTGTGGCAGTTTAGAAACTTAACTATTGATAGCGTCATATAGGCTGGACTTGCCATGTTAGTTGCAGTTAGTAGGGGGCATATTTAAGAGTGAGTGATGGAAACTGTTGTTTCACATTATCCATCCTGTGGTGCCTGTGGTCCCTTAGGGCAAAGAAAAGTTCACTGAATGAAGGCCTTTCTCTCGGTCACACTACTTCCTAAATGAAAAGCAAATTTATTTGATTTACACAATTCTTTAATGAATGACTCAGTCCATGCTTCCCACTCATTCAGCTACCATCAGTCCCCTTTCAGATACAAAACTCTGAGCATTTTTAAATTATGTATACAATGATCAGTGACTCACTGGTGACTTGGGAGGCAGCGTAAGGCTCACTCTCAGTTTATTATTCCATAAAAAGTGATATGGAATACCGATCAAGTCCAGTTTCTCCCGTTAAAGCAGCGTAGGCAAGTTTGTAGCTTGTCCATCATGGTGATCACTGCATTAGAGTTGATGATTTTTCACTAATTTTTGCACTCCAACTAAATTGTGTCCGTTTGCTTGGGATGAGCAAGATATTGTTGCGTTCTTAAACTTTCTGAAAAACACTTTGGATTGTGTTCATGTAATAAAGATTATATACTAAGAAAAAGGAAGCTGTACATGTTTCCTCAAGCAGTTTATAATGATAAAGAAAATTATTATCAGCAATTAGATGGGATTTCTTAGAGAATTATCATGATTTGCAGAAATGTGCCTTGAAGGTGCTGGGAAAAATGTGTTGTCTTTTGTTAACAAAAAACCAAAAAGCTATTAACTTTGGTCATTCGGAACATTTAGTCTTGGATCAAAATTTTTATGAAAAACAGTTAGTTTAAAGCCGTAGTTTGTTCTAAAGCTGTTTTATGTCGGGTCTAGAAATAGCAATATTAACCATCAGGCCATAAGATGGGGTGGTTTTTTCCTCTTTTAGGTGGGAATAGCTGAAGAAAGGGGTGCCTCCCTTCTCTAATTTAATCTGAACTCAAAATAACTTTTGTTGTCTTGTTATAACAGCCCTTTTTTCTGAGTCACTGTACGAAAAAGAGACCGGGAAGCATTGGATATTGTAGATCAAACAGTTCAAAGCCAACTTTGACTTAGTTTTATGCATGCTTCAGAGTAGACTAATGTACAATAGTATCCAGGAAACTCGGCCAGTAATTCATAAGAGTCCAAAATGTTCTCCTTAGGATGAATCATAGCAGCATAAATGATAGGATTGGAGAAGATGCTTTAGGTCACCCAGTTCAAGGCCTGTGTATCTTCCTCTTCACTAATCCCCACTAGGATTTCATCTACCCTATCTTTGCAAACTTCTCATATCCTTGACTCAGCCACCTCCCTGGGTAGTTTCTTCCATTGCCTAATTGTTTAACCTGAACATCTTTAAACCTTACACCATCATGCTTAGTGTGAACAATTTATGACTACAGAAAACGATCCTTTCTCCTCCCTTCTGCCATCATGCTCAAATATCATCCCTCCCTTTAAATGTTTTGGATTGTTTTTTTTTTTTTCCCCCTCTGGCTGCATGAATAATAATTCCAGGAAAGCTGGGGTTTTTAGCTGTCTTTGCTTCTCTCACTGTGGCTGATTTTCATTGAACTTTCAGTTTTCAAGACTCAGAAATACATTTTGATCTACAAATAAACTTTCTGTGAGTCAATAATATGTATGCTTTTCAAGAGGCAAATTAACACAACTGTGTCTTTGTTTATAGAAGCTGTTTTCATGAGGGCGCTAATGTGCTTTGACTGACAAATACACAAAAAAAAAAATTTGAGGGTTTTAAGTGGCTGAAGGTGGAATCTGTTTTTGACCTCCGATATATGCACTCTTGTGTTACTAATCAGGATATCAATTTAATCATATATTTTAATTCTGTTTTAAATACTTGCTTCCAAAAACTCTGGGGGTTGCCTGCTGCAGAGGAGTTAAAATTTATGACTATTATTTCCAAAAGCAGCTTCTCAGTGTTGATAAATAGAGATGTAAACTTTTTAATATACATTTGTCAAAGTGTGTGCTCAGACCAGTATTATTCTGGTAGGATTTTTGGATGATCTATAAAATAAAACATTGAGAACTTCATAATAGGGGATCTGAAGATGGAAGGAAGCTTTTTTTTTTTCCTGATGAAATGAGGTAAAGGAGCCTTAATCTACAGAATTTTTAGTTTTATAACCTGTATTTCTTAGGATCTGCCTGAGCTTGTCAGAATATACTGATGAGAAACCTCTCTGATGTTAATCATTTCACTTAACTATGATACAGCATGTGCCAGTTAGATCAATATGAAATTTATGTTGTTCCCCTAGATGACTAATAAATATTGCATGTTGAAAAAACACAGGGTAGAGGTGGGAAAGCTGATTGTTCCAAGCCATGTTTTCATACTGCCTCCCATTTTGCAGTTACACAATAAAAATAGCTTCGGTCTGTACATCACCTGTCAGCTCACCTCTCCCACGCTTTACTCATGTGGTAGTTCTTTGATCCATGCAGAAGTATTCCAGGTTCCCTATAGCCGTGTGTAGTGCTGTTGGGCAAAGTTGTGTGAAACTGAGGTAAATCCTACTATATTACTTCAGTTCTGCCAGCCCATAATTACAGTTAATGCATTAAGCTTAGCGGATCCACTGTGTTTCATGAGCTTGAAAGTAACCATTCACCTTGCCCATTTTGGCATGGCAATTTGTAGAAATAGACACAAGGGTTATTTATAAGAAGCCAACGTCATGGAAATAACAGGTTTTGAATGCGGTATCTTGGGCACTATTTTATGGCTCAAATAATTTTTTTTAATTATAATTTTATAATTCTTAATTTTTAACATGTTATTTTCAGCTTAATAAAGGAAAAGATGCAAAAAAAAAAGAAAGGATGTAATAGCCTTTTCATTAAGATTTTAGTCCCTCCCCCTGATATTTTTGTAAAGCTCTCTTCCTTAATTTCTGTGCTGTTATGCTTCTTAGATGTCCTCTAGCCAGTTGTCAAATGTATGGAGGTTGAGGGCACAGTGTAGCGGCAGTGTCACGCGTCTCAAGTGTGCAACGTAGAGGGCAGTGCTAATACACAACTTAGTGCCTCTTGGTCTATGGTAAATCTGCGGCTGTTCTCTTCAGGTACAAAGACCTGACCATAAACATACCCCCTTTTTGTTTCCAGTATGAATCACGTGCATGTCCAGCTTTTGTAAGAGTGTACAGAAACCAGTTTCATAGTTCTTGCAAACTCTTTTCCTTGATTATGGTGGGAAAGTAAGATAGCCTCCAGTATCTTTTTATGTGGTACAAAGCTGTAAAGAGCTCCAGACGTGATCTCAACAAAGCTATATAGCCAGGAACAGCATTAACTGTGAGCTCTGCAGTGGCTCCTCTGGTCCTACACTGCATTGAGCAATGTGGGGTATTTCACTGCAAATGCATGACTTTAACAGCTTTTTCCACTGTGCTACTTCTGCAGGGCTTTCCTCAGCAAGTACGTGTGTTTAAGATTGTTATTTCCATGATGTAGTATGTCCTTTTATCTTCCCTCAGCCTTGGTAATCTCTTAGTCCTAGAGCAACATTTCTTTTCCCTCTCCACTATTTGTAGCTCATCTTGGTTTCTTATAATCCACGCATTTCATTATCGTGCTACCTACCTCCTCCTTCCCCTGGGTCATTAATGAAACAAGATGGGACCTGCTGCTGGTCCCTTTGGCATCCCAGCATGTGCTATGTGCTAAGAACAAAAGAACCACCATTTGAGGGTGACCTTTGTAAACGCAAGTCAGCTCTTAACATGGTATTTCAAATTGTCCTTTAAAAAACAAAAGAAAAAAAAGTAGACACTTCAGTAAGGGCAACGTCTTAGCCCCTTGGGGGCCTTGGGCTTCCAGCTGTTGCTGAAATTTTACTGCTTTAGTTTTTTGTATCTTGGCGATTTTATCCCGGATATCCTGCTCTTTTAGCTTCACTGATGCTTTCCTTCAATCTCAAGGCTTGAGATAAAATTTGTTCCGTTTAGTACCGTCAGCCATGAAAACTATTGTAAATACTGAAATCCCCAAGCACCAAAAAACATTCATAGTGTAAAATAAAAACTGAAAAAGAAATCTAGATGTTTTTGTTTATGTGGAATTGCACAGATCTAAATGAAAGCATGTTCTTCTAAAATTACGTAGCCTGTCGGTGCTAAATTCTGTGTGAACATGACTGTGAAGGTAGTCGTGCTGTCGGGCGACTGGTGGCTTGGCTCTAGAAGACCTGGATGCTCAAATTTTATTCTGCTGACCTGCTGGATCATTTCACTTCATGGGGTGTATGGGGATTTCAGCCTTCTTCAGAGATGGCTCATAAGGAAAAAACCAAAACACCAAAACCCATAAAAGCTGTGTGTTAGTTTTATTATTATTCATATATCATTTGGAGGTGGTGCCGATTTATTTTGGATTGCTTTACATTTATTAGAAAAGGATTTAAGTTTCATTTTCAGCTTAAAGTAAGAGTGGACATGTAAGAAACTGCTGGGTTAAATAATCGCTTTAATTTAAAGTCATGTGAGTATAGGTGTATACAAATCTGTATTATTATCCACTGTTCTTTTTCTCCCTAGATATTCCAAGCAACTTTTTGTGAGTTTCTGCCCACTTTTCCAGTTCTGTCAGGTTCATTATTGCAAAGATTAATATCTGATCCAAGATGGATTCTTCTCTTGAACTGATATTTGAAAATGGGAAACTCATACTCTTAGTTTAAGGCAGAAGTTACCTTCAGTGCAGGGGTTTTGCTGTTTTCCCCTTGCCCAAAGTGTTAGTTTTATATAAAAAAACAATTCCGTGTTAATGAGTTTATGGAGCTTAATTTCCTATTGTTTTGCAATTTGTGTTGCAAGTTCTACCTAAAAAAAGGGGCAGGCAAAATGCAAATAGATTGGAATAACTGTGTCTCAGATCATATGTCCAGTTGTTCTCTGTTGGTTTTGATGTACAAATAGTCTGTGATTTTATGACTTAGACTGTATCATCCATCATATGCATAAAAGAGCTGATGTGAAATTGCCCTTATTGCCTTAATTTTTTATATTTTCTAAACTTGTGAGTGCTTGAATTTGCACGTTATGCGTTTTTATCCTGTTTTGCATGTAATAAATTGTTTCCTCCAGCTATAACCAAGGCTTTTACAAAAGGATGGAATCAACAATCAAAAACTGCATGTAGTTGCCAAGTATACTGAATTTTTAAGAGTTTTCTTTCTGCTTTATAGGTTTGTCTGAGGATGCAGCAGAGCAAGCAGAAAAGCCGTGAAATCCGAAGACAACCCTCCGGAGGAATTTCTATCTGACATCAAATGCATTTATAATGCAGCAGTACCAGTCCCATTTTACTCTGTACTGCTTGCACCTTCCAGAAGGAGAGGACTGTGCTAATTTATACAAAAAAGTTCCATTCAAATAATTTTGGTTTGGTGTCCCTGCCAACTACTAGCATCCTTTCTGTGAGCAAAGTTTAAGCACTTAATCAACTGTGGTAGGGGTGTTGTGTTATGTTTTGTGATATATCAGTCCTTTCTAAGGATTCAGTCGATTGATCAAAGACTGTTTACACATAGTTAAAATCAACCTTTGTTTCAGGATATGTTTTATCTTTTTTAAAAGATATTCTGAACTGTACCTCCCTTTGAGATTATATTAACATTTGTTATATCACAGTTTTGACAAAAGATAACTGTCTCGTTTCCTCCTGTACTAATGTTCACGATTCCAGACAGCTGAATTCACCACCAGAAGAAAAACTGGTAATCCATCAACTTTTTTTTTTCCCCTCTCACATTGCTTATACAGACTCCTGCTCTCTAGAGATATAGAGTAAAATATCGTTACTGGACATAAAGGGCAAACCCTTTTGCCATTAACTATGTCAGTATGAATGTGATTAAAGTTTACAGTGTAAGTACCTTGAGCACAGCAACACATGGATCTTTTTATGGTTACCTGTGATTTCTGTTTTTCTTGTCAGTCAGTCTGTTCTAGTTATGGGTAAGATTTTCAAAATAACTATCAATTTTTGAGTGCCTTAATTTTTATTAATCCAGTTGGAGGGTGCTTTGAGGGTTGAGTTTTTAGAAAGTGCTGAGTATTTGCCTTCTGAAAGTCAGGTCCATGCAAGGTGCCTGAAATGCAACACCCAACAGCTGAGGTCACCTTTGGGAGGACCTTGGCCTAGTGTTTGAAAGCGTCAGGCTCATGTCTGGATTCCTGAGAGTGAGTTGAGCTATCAATAAAAGATACTCGGAACTGAAAACAAATGAGACCTCGGTCAAGTGTAAAAATAGTCATTTGAACGAAGCCTTTCCCGGCTGTTGCTGGTTCATACCAAAATAGAAGTTGCAGTCTTTTGGACGGCAGATATAAAAGGCACTGCTAGTCTCAGCTTAGTTTCTGGTGGATGCAATTGCACGAGCCATCTCCACATCCCATGCTCCTGTTGGTTTCCTCAGCAGGGGTTCACCAACTCCTGTTCTAGCTGTAGAAGTCCCTCCTACTCACTTTTGTGCTGTTTCAGCAGAGGTTGTGACAGTTCTTGTGGTCCGTGCTTACTTGATCTGTGGATAAAAAGGAGACGTTATATTTCAGGATGTCTTAAGCCATCAACCTTCATCATCTCCATATCTACTTTCAGCCTCTTTGCATCCACCCCCAGAACAAAAACAACTTTGCACCACTTGTGCATCTGCTGCTTAACCCTCTGGTCCTACTCTGCCTCAGTAAATGTGATATAACCATGTTTCATGGAGCCTTTTTCAACATGTTAGGTATTAAATAGAGCTAAGTGGCCAGGGAACTGGGTAAGGCTTCTGATACCTCTAGGACTGAAGCAGGCAGCGACTCCCAATAAAAATGACTGTGTCCCCCAGGATACCTCAGATATCTACAAGTTGTGGGGCCAGAAATCTTGCTTCTTTCCCTGGAAGAAAAAATCCTACCCCCTGCTTGTTATGGAGTGATTCTCCTGGCTGAGTTTTCTTCACTCTGATCCCTCCCCTGTGGTTTTTGTCAGGAGGGTGGTATCCAACCCATTGTCAAGGTACCCTGCTGCGCTGTGAAAATTACACAATAAAATAATCTCCTGTAGTCTCTGTACACACCTCAATGACCAAAGAAAATCCATGGAGAACTAATCAATTACTGTAGCTATTAGGCTTAAACTTTAACTATAGATCTCAAATCTTCTTTTGTCCTCTTGTCAGCGGCTACTAGGTAATCTAGAAAAATCAACCACAGTTACTACTGAAAGCCTGCACCATAATGGTGTAGAATCCTAGACCAAAGAATCCTAAGCTATAGGTGTATAATATAGCTAGAAAGCACACTACTATGAGACTTCTGTGAAACATATTACCCTGTCATAATTGTCATTATTGAATGTGATCCCAGTGCTCAGAGCTGCCTCGTTTCATTGGGAGTTTAGGGTAAACAACGAGTAGGTACTCAGGTCAATTATATCATCCACTCTTATTTAAGTTATTTTCTGTCATTTTAAGATGTAAGGCTCAGAAGCACTCTCGTTTGCCTTCTCTGCTCCATGCTTTGTAAAATGAGGTCTCATGAGAATAGTTTTACAGACGGGGGAAAACATACTGGTAATAAAGAGGAAAAAAAAAAAGGTAGAACTGTCTATAGTAGTAATGTATGACCTCTTTGTATATTGCACTAAATTGCGGTATTTGATAGTATCATCCGGATCTAAAAGAGAAATGTAGTTGCATTGAGTAAAAATTACTTAGTTTCCCCCAATGCCAAATAGTCTATCCAACTCAGAGGAAGGAAGTAATTGAAATGCAGTCATTTATGCAGCAGGGTAAGAGGAAACATTGTAAAGTAATTCTTAGCAGTTTTCAAATGCAGTTTGAATTTTTAAGAAAGTTCTTTTGGGCTGGAAAAAAATCAGGCCAATTACAGGAAGTTTTGAAGTTAGGGAGTTGGCCAACTGAAAAACGTAAGGCAGCATTGCTAGTTCAAGGGGACCAAATGTTTGGTTCTCATCAACGATGTTTCTGAGGCCAAGACTGACATTGCTGGCCAATCAGACTATTCTGAACAGGATTTTAGAGTAATGCCTGGTCAGCTTTTCTGCTTGGCTTAAATATGCGAGCCTGTCTGCATGTTTAGCTATTCGAGGAGAATTGTATATGTCTAGGTGGCTCACAGATAAAAACAAATTTTAAATTATCATTTTATTGAAGTTAATTTTGTATACGTATATCTAAAAGGAATTTTGTGACATTTTGAAAACCATGCTGTGAGTCATGGCAACTTTGTTATATTCGTGCTATAGCGCTTTGAGATGCATTTTTCTAAAATAAGTCCTAACATAAAACATATTCTTTTTTTTGTTTTTCTGTTAAACAGGTAAATGCTTCTAGAGTTTATTTTCTTGGTAGAGTTTATCTTCTGAATGTTATTGTCCAAGGGCTTTTCTTTCATTTTGTTTTTGTGCTGTTGTAATTTAGAAAAACAGATTAAAACAATTACTACTCTGATGACCAAAATCTGGAGGTCTGGGCTCTGATGATATTTTGGGCTTTGAACACAATGCTGAGTTCAAACTGTGGTTTCCAGCCCCAGATTGATTCTTCTGTCCAACTATTATTAAACTATAACACAGAAAACCAACATTTCTTTACTTTCAAGGCGTTGAGTTTCACTTTATAATGTCTTGTCTTTTTTTCTGTTCTTCAGCATTTACTGTACAGTGAGCATTAGAGATAAGTTTCAATATTCTTGTGTTGCTTATAAAGAGTAATTTATGCCATAAACAGAAATTTGCTGAGCAGAGATTGTATTTCTATGTGAAGTCCTTCCAGCATAAAAAAAATACAAATACGGGGTATGCATCATTTTGGATAAGTGTCTTTCCTTCTTATCATAATATCCTGTTTATATATAATCTATTTAAAGAAAAACTTCTGCGAAGGTGCTGTAAAATACATGACGTGCTCCTGAAACCACTCTTCTGTATTGCTTCTTTATTTGAAATTAACCTTGAGTTTCCCATAGCCTTGTTTGTTGTCACCCCTTGCCGTCATGCTGCTTTGTTGATTTACTCGTAGCACAAGGTTCCCCCAGTATTTATGTGGTATCTTCATATGCTGTTTGCAAGTGACTTAATTCCTTTGCCGTTCAAAGGTAAAAGTTTGCATAGCCTTCCGCTGGTTCATGAGCCTTGATCCTGTTGAGGGGACAGAATGCCCTCGGGTCCTGTTGAAACAAGTGGGAGGCCGAGGCACTCAGTGTCTACAGGGCTGGGTTTATAATTAGCAAAAGTGACCCAAGCTAGAAGTGGTTTTGAATGCATTTCTATGAGAATTTCTATGAGTTTCAGTGCGAATTTATTGTAATATTCCGGTAGGCCAAGTTGAACGCAAGTTTCATATTTCCGTGAAGGCTGAAAAACATTGCTTGGTTTAGAGCCTAAAATGCCTCTCTACTTGCCTGTCTCCTGTCCTGTTAATTCTTATAATGGTCAATAGTATTAGGAATTATTATTTCTGTCCTCCTTTGCAAGATAGCTATGCGTTTGCTGAGTAGAAGCTGCTAATTTCAGGGAATATACTTTATCCAGGAGACCAGCAGATCACAGCAGAGACACTTAGCACTTTTGTTAGCACTAAATGTATAGCAAGTGATTTAGTTAATTATGGGATGGAAGCATTGCCCAGTTAAATCATTTGACCTGGTGTTCTCTGACAACGTGTCCTGATCGCTGTACCTTTACATCTGCTATAGCAAGGAGTACAAACAAATGAAACATGCAAGCATATTTAAATAAGTATAATTATTATTTTAAAATACTGTGGTGTTTTCCAAGAGTTTCATGTTGTCAAAAGCAGGAAAGGGAGTAAAATACCATTATGTTTTCACACATACTCATTGTAGGTTGATGTTTCCTTCACATGTACTGTTATGTGCTTAGATTTACTACGTGTGGATGAGGCATCCATGCCTGCAGATGAATCTGCTGTATTGAAGATTTCGGTATCCATCCTCATTCCTAAAGTCAAAGGATTGAGCAAAATCATGTTCTTACAGCAGGAAAAAATTGCAAAAGTAACCAGAAGCCCTGGAAAAGATCCACACCCTCAGGCCGGGGGTAAAATTGATGTAAATTGATGTTAGCTGCAATGGGAGTATTTTCCACTTGATATAGTATGAGCATATTCTATTATTCACTTATTTTCTAGCACCACTTTAACATTACACTCTCATAATAAAAAATATTTCTTTTGGAAATTATTTTTGGCAAAACCAGTTAAGACTCCAGAGCAAAATGATAGCAGTGTTTGATAAGATATTTTGATTCATCCTTAGGCGGAATAGAGACTTGGAGTGCTTCCTAAGTGGGAATGATCATTGCGGATCATAGCTCACCCTCCACCACAGCTCCAGCGGGGTGTAGACCGACAACATATTAAGCTGCAGAAACAAGATAAAAGCTGTTCCAATTATGTAAGCTGTTGCCTGATCAGAAAACTTGAAGGGAGGTCAGTCATCCTGAGTCATTACTGTAACCTGATTAGAGGCCCAAATCTACTTTCGTTGAATTTAACTATTTGCCATTGATTTTGACAGGAGAGCATCCATGCTTTTCTACTGGAGGCTGCATGTCATAATAAGGTGACATATAAGCACCATTTAACTCCTAGCTGGGTGATGTAATAAATGATGAGGTTGCTCTAAAAGGTCCTGTTCCCAAAATACAATATGCATGAGGGTTAGCTAGGCAGTATTAATTAAATAGCTGCTGCATTCCACCCCAGAAGTGGTTGCTTTTCTGTAGAAAGTGATGCTGCGTGTGAAAAAATAAAAAGCCAGAGGATTTTATACATGTTACTTCAGCCACCTATGAGATGAAGTCACTCTCGGGATGATGTATAGCAGCTTTTCAACAACGAAAGCACCACTATCAAATAGTTTAGGAAATCAAGCAATGAACAGCATGCTCCCCTCCTGCTCCCCAGCCAAGAGAGTATGGGAGGCAAGTATTTCCAGGACACATTCTATTAAGAAGAATGCACTTACTTAATTTGGCATTTGATCAACAGAAAGCTTGGCCCGCTATGTTTTAAAAAGTTGCCATGGTTTCTCTAAATTGAGGTTGTTATTATTATTATTACTATTTCCTGAATTTCACGTACTATTCAAAAATTGGCACCTCCAGCCTCCTCTCATCATACTGAGACATTTTATCATTGTTAATGAATGTAGCATAGGTGCTATTCTTAGACAGCCTTAGGAAACAACAAGGGTTTTGATCCAAGGATGACTTGGACCAGTCCTCCTTACTTTGCTAAAGCTGATGAGACCGTATTGCAAAGTCTACAGTGTGTTTGGGAAAGAAGGGAGTTTTTATTGTATTGATTTTACTTATTCATTTTAAAGGCTAGACCAGTTCCACAGCATCTTGGAAGTGTTAGACAATATGTGAAGAATTTGGTCTATAATAGATGATATTCCAATTCATTAGGAAGCAAGCATTCAATAATTAATAGCTTCTTCAAGTACCCACAATATATTATAATCATGGTAGGATTCAATTACAAGAGACATAAAGGGAAGTATTGTACTTTTTCTTCCCCCGATGGTATAATGAAGTGGAGGCAGTTGGGATCCATAAATATTGGAGAACAGTCAAGTTGCTACATATATAACAGGAACTGTTTTTTCCAGCTGTCTGGATGTGTAGTGTCTTCCTTCTGCCTTAGCAATGACTGTTACGAGGAACTGGTGAGAGTACAGCTTGGTTAACACGGTGCGATTGCTTCTGATCCAGTAGAAACAAAGGGAGTTTCTCTTGGCAGCATATATGAGTGCCATGTTCCAGCATTAACTAGAAATTTCATGGCGGTGCGACACGTATCTTTCATCATGACACTGGACAGCTGCTTTGCAGACTTCAGAGTGCACATCCCAAAAGCAGTTGGGAAGCAGTGACTTGTGAGAAGAGCATTTTGGCCATTGCTTTGGGCAACAGTATTTCGGCTCTAAGGATTCACCCCCTCTGGCAGTGACTAGAAGGCCTGGGAGGAGGAAGAGGAGACGCAAGGAGCTGGATTCCCAGCAGGATTGTGTCCTAAAGCTCCCATGCCAGCTGCCACAGAGAAACATATTCTCCTGAGAAGTGGAATCCTACTTCACCTGGGTAAGACTGTGCCCCAGGATTAGGACATGTGGGTGTTTGGCGTTCAGGCCGCAGGGCTGGATGCAGTGATAAGAACCAACTTGACATCAGTAAAAGAAGACTGAAAATGAATGTTTCTGTGGCCAAACAACTACATCTTCTTGCTGACACCGTGTCAGTTATACCTATCTAGTCCCACAACACTGTGAATCCAGAGATCAAGAGTCACAGGAAAGCAAGGTCCAAGCAGAAGCGGATGATACTTCCTCAATGCAGGCAAGCAGGACTGGAGAAGGTAAAGGGTGGTCTTCTGTGTAAGTGCTACAGGTGAGGTTGGCAAAAACAAGTTGGAAGGGTTGTGAATGTGCAGGTGGCTATAGACTATGGATGGACTTAGTGCATTAAGAATTGATTTTAGTTTTCTGGTTTTGTCTCTTTTAACAAAGTCATTCCACATTCAGCATCCATTAGCTCATCTCATGGGGACTTTGCTTTTAGTCCTTCTCATCATCCACATTTTTGTAAATAGCAGTCACTCTTGCAATCATGTCATTCATTTCTTTTTCTTTTTGCTTCTTTTTTGTTTTCTACCAGATCCCATTGACTGTAAGCTGATGATTTTGCCCAGCAGCCACTTTGTAGATGTGTTTTAAAATCCTGAAAGAAGGAAAACTTGCAGCAAAATGAGTGTTTTGGTTAAACCTTTGAAATACAATGGTAGCTATTCTTCTCTGGGATGAATAACATTGCTTTCAGCATCAGGAAAATAATGAATGGAAAACCAAATGTGCTCTAAAGAAGTTGAAGGGTTTTTTAAAGGGCTACTGCCCAAGTATGTCATCCAACGGAGGAAAGTTGGTAGCTGCATTGTTTTTTGTACGACAGCTACCCAGACGGTGATGTGATACCTTTTATTGGGCTAACCAAAGTTAAAATTAGAACTGAGCAAATAAATCCCAGTGAGTAACAGAGTTCATCCATTTAACCTTTCTTGCTTCTCATTAAGATCAACTTTTTCAAACCTGGCCGCTGATGTTTGGCTTCTAGTTTGCAGCATGCTGAGGGAGGACCTAACTGCTAAGCCTGGTGAGCTTCCTACCTCCAGCTTCACAATTTTGATCGCGCAAAAATAGTCTGGTCCTACTTGTTCAGGATTGTTGCACTGGCCAGAAAAATGATTTCTACGAATGCTCTTCCACCCCTCTGTCATTTGGAGATACCCAACAGACAAATCTGAAGCCTGAGCGTTTAGCTGAGTTAGGCTTCTTTGGTCTCATCCGTCTGTGGCTAAGCTAGGAAGTGAGTTCTGGCATTTACTTGTGTGTTTGTTGCTATAGTAGAGCTGGGGAAGGTTTTGTGATAGCATTTACGGAAAACTTGCATGCACTGTGACTTTTTGCATAGAGTTTTGTTACCAAATCACTTCCATGTTGAATTCTGATGGAAACTTGTTCCTCTCTCTCTCTCTGGTCATTGCCTTTCTACTGGAAATTTGTAGGTGCTCCCACAGTCACTAAATTTAATGAGAAATTATTGCTTCTGTGTGTCACTTTTGCCCCTGCTGATAGCTGCCTCTCCTTCAAAACCAGCTGTGCAAGTGAAGCGAGCAGCACAGCAGAGGTAAAGCAGGTCAAACCACCCGTAAATAGCCAAGTTGTATAACTCTCACTGATTCAGCATCCAGCGGGTGGGGCCGAGCAGTTTCCAAAATGGTAAACTTACTCACCAGAGTGGCCGGAGGACATTTTTGTTCAATAAAAAAACCCAAACCAGCCAGAGGGTATAAGCAACTGCAGCACCGTTCTTCTTAATTTCTTGTGCTTGCTTCATCGTTACTCGAGGCTAGACTGTTAGTCATGTGGCTTCTGTGGTGAGAAGATGTTGGGTTTGACTCTCAGCTGGGACAAACCGAAACTGGGCTAGTGGAGGCTCTGACAGTGTGCCTGGGCAGCCCCAGAGCCACGTACCAGCCCTTTTCCCCTTCTCCCTTGCTCCCCAACAGGGCAGAAGCGGGGATGCGTCGCTTTACGTTTTTGAGGGTGAATCTCCTGCTCCGGCACACGACTTCAGCAGAGGCTGCGTCTGCAGTCAGGCTGTGCCAGCATCCCCCAGGACTCGCCACGGATTCCCCCAGCTCCGTGCCTCTCCCTGGCTCACATCGGAGGTGTCATCTGGCTCCCCACTAAACTGTAGCACCAGCTGGTGCTTGGAAAGTACTCATAAACCGGTATAATAGGTTTTTGCCTCTCCCTACAGGCTCCCACGTCTCTCTTCATCTTCACTGTGTGCCCACGGCGATATTTTTGGGTTAATGTACCACACTGTCTCTGCTAGGCTTGGCTTAGTTCTTTCCCTCGCTAAGGCCTGCATTATCAAAACTAACTGATAATTTTGATTGTGCTCATTTTTGTAGATACCCCAATTAAACTTGAGGCTCGTGGCTCAGTCTGGGAAGCCAGAAAGTGAGACTCCAGATTTGAAGGATTTGGTTGCGGGTGAATAGAGCTATTGTTCGGCTGCTCCCATGCTCATACCTTCGCAATCTGGCTGGATCGTGCTAGCTGTGAAAAAATACTTAGTTTGCCTTACACCTCTTCTAGGAGAGAACAAAGTATGGCTTTCAGACCCATCTTTTCTTCCTCGTTTCTTCTAGTTTGCATCATATAAATTCAAACTGTCTTGTCTTAATCCTTTTCTGCACTTGGGCCAGCAGCCGAAAGCCTGCAAAAGCATGTGTGTTTTATCCTCTGTGCGCTCTGCAGAAACAGCTTTACAAACCACAAAGACTATTTTAAAATAAATGGCCATTTTTTGAAATCCTATCATTACAAAGCCGAGGCTTGATTGTCATCCTCCGAGTGCTTCATAGCAGCAAAATTCCTGCATTTTGGGAATTGTGCTGTCTATTCATCCACTTGGAGTAGATCCAAAAGCAAAGCATGGAACTGTTGTGAGCACTGGCTGGTGCTCACAATGTTACTTTCTCTAATAGATGGCCTGTATGTTGCTTTGTGGAATGCTCAGATGTCAATTCATCATCATTTGGAGTGTGGGGATGATCTTTTATTTTTAAATGAAGATGTATAGAAACGATCTCTAAGAAGTCCAGTTGCTTCCATTACTTCTGGCACAGCTGAACTGAAATCAGCTCCACTGTGGGGCGGCGAAAACCCTCAGTTCTATGATTTAGTATTTGATATTTTTCTTTCTTAATATGAACATTTATGCAAGTAAACACGTGCTTCAAAACAAGTCCATCTAAGAATGTAACTGTGAAAGTTAAGAAATACCGCTCTGCGTGATCTCTTAGGGAAATGTTGGCATCTCCATCCTGCAGGTGCTCCATGCCATGCATGATCCAAGCCATGCCATCCAAGCAACGCCAGCGGGCAGCCAAGTCATGCAGCTCGCTTCGAGTAGTCTGTAAATACTGGGGCAGTCTCACGCCTTTTCTCTGAAAGCTTCCAGTTGGACTTTCAGGTTTCTTTCTGTCTAGCTTCCATGAAACCACTGCCTCCCAAGGAAAGCCTGGGAGACCCCAAACACTGGCAGCTGCTTAGCTGAGTTTGTGGATTAATTTAGGTCTGGTGCCAGTTTCAATGTCAGGGCTAACTAAATGGGTTGCAACTGAATGGGGTGTCCTCGGCTTCTTCTGGGACCATGATCACATTCCCCCCTGGCCCAGGGGTGTGGCTGTCTGTATGCACAGCACTCAGTGCTGCCACTTCTAGAGGGCTGTGGATGCAATTTTCTCCTCCTGGCGGTCCCAGGAGATGCAGCCCCCCTGGGAGAGGAGACCTGTTCCTTGGGTAACGCAACACAGAGTGAACCTGAACACAGGGACACCCTGATGCCGTAGTTGCCCCGCTTTTGGATGGTGTTATCCTGGCTCCGTCTGGGGACCTGCTGCAACAAGTGCTTACAGGAGAGGAGGGTCTTCTGCCCATGATGTGATTATTCTTATGGACCTCATCTGGGCTACTCTGATGTGTGAACGTTTCCCAGGGAAGGGTCTAAATTATGTGGTCTGTTAGCACAGTGAGCAGTTTCCAAAATACTTCCAGCACTGCAATCTTCTGGGGTTTTTTAAAAATAGCCATCTTATTTATTATCTGACTTCCATACTGATACGAACTACACTACAGCCATACAGACTGACTTCACTTTGGTCAAAACATAAGAATATTAAAGCAATGATCAAAACCTAACAATATTAAAACCAGTTAGAATTTTAAGTGACTTGGTAAAGAGGTAGTTCTGTGTTGTTTTTCAAACTAGCTCAATTAAAAGCCCAAATCCCCAAAGCCACAAATTCTGTTCTGAAAATAGTTTACCACCAACCAGCCTCCCACAAGATGTCGTTTTGTATGTCAGAATACCTGCCAGACACTACCTTGAGACTTCAGAGTCTACGTTTAAAGATACCTAAAATAAATAGGGCACACCACAAGTAAATACATATTTAAAATTCTGTGAAGCCTTAAAACTGTTGATTAATTGTTTTCTTTGGTCGCAAGTAATTCAGATGACTCTCCTGGGTTTAACCTGCTAATATATACAAGACATGTGACTGATACTTTCCCAAAGTAAATACTATTCCCTGTCTTTGTTCACCTCATGCGTCTAAATGATGTATTTAGAGATATGCTACTGTCAGAGAACTTGGGGATTTGGCAGAAACCCCTGCAGATCTGTGTAATGACACCAAAAGGCCACCTCTGGGACATTTAACTATGCTCCCATCTCCCCCTGAAAGAGTCTTGGATGGCTGAGAGGCAGGTAGATGAATTACACTGCCTTCTGGAAGTCCTTTTTTTTTTTTTTTTTTTTTTTTTTAAACTCTTGTCCAAGTGGCTGTGTGTTGTCTTTTTGGTGAAGGTCTGGGATTAATCTGACCTAAGTGAATCGGTAGCAAAACGAGACAGGTTTTTTAACAAATTTCTACTTTGTTGTTGCTAGTATACTTGCTTATTTGTGTTCTCTTGTCTACTTTTGGGTTTAAGCACATGCAGAATATCCAGGGTTTAATTAGTCAGATTGGTGGGCAGTTCAGTATAACTATTCAATCTTGTAGTATTGCTTCTTTACTAATGGCTGTGTTACTCGTTGTGAAACTGCATAACTAGCAGAAGTTTTAACAGATCAGTGCGGGATTACCCCAGTTTGCCCATGTATAGTATGTGAACATATCTTGATGGTTGGAGCTGAAAAAAACTGCTTATGATTGTCAGTTCATTGCTCTCTCTATGCGTGGTACTGTCAGTCAGTAGGACAGATTGGGTATTAACGCTTAATTGAGTGTGCTTCATTTAAATCAGAAGCCAAGAAGAAGTAGTAGGGGAGATTTCTCACCTATACCAGCTGTAATGTTGCATAGCCAATTTTCTTACGAAAAAAAAAATAATCGGTAAATTGTTTAAGCTTTGTATCTGGAAAATAACAATAAATAGGGGTTCTTTGTAAAACCACCTTTTGCCTTGTTTCCAGATAAAATAAGGCATGTTGTACTAATTGCAGGGACAGTAAAAGCGAATGTCCTGCACAGCCACAGCCAGATGAGCGCAGAGAACAAGTACATCCTGGGAACAAACCAAGAGAGCGTTTCGCTCGTGTGGGAGCAGGACATTAGCACACATGGATTATTTGGCTCTAACCAGATCTGCGGTTCGGGTTGATTGTGGAAGCGGCATCTCCGGCTCATCCCATCCCTGCGCTGGGGCTGCGGGGCTCCGCTCTCCCAACACCGCCACCTGCCAGCGGCTCCACCACACCGCAGCTTCTCCTTTTCCCTCGCCATTGTCGACAAGCCGTAACTTTTTATTACAGATGACTTAAAATTAACGGCCCTTAGTCTCCTCTCGCTCATTTGGGTGTGAAGGAGGGCACCCATGTGAAGGAGAGGAGGCTCCGACATGGTGTATTTCATTCCTCGAACCTCAGCTCTTGAGTTTTTTAAGCCTTTGGTTGTCATTTGGAGAAAAAAAAAAAAAAAAACCAACCAAAAAAAAAAAACTCCTGGGAGAAATTCTGCTGTAAGACGGGAACAGCAGCAGGAAGAATGAACGCATGGGGTAGAGTCTCGGTAGGTGAAGTGACGATCTTACAGCACGCGTGCCGTTGGAAACGTGTCTTTTTAGCAAAAATGCGAGCCTTTGCCTTTCTGCGTTTGGTTGTCGGGGCAGCTGCTTTTGAACTGGATCCTGGCTGGAAGGAAAAGTCTGTCAAAATAAGCATGTCCTTTCTTTCAGGGGGACAGGGGGTGGGATCAAGAATTTCTGCATGCGCAGAGCGGCAGAGCGGCTCTCTCGAGTATAGAGAGGGTCCATCCTCATCTGCAATCATCAATCTTATATTTCATAAAATGTTCCTAGAGTGCTCCTTGTTTGTTGCGTTTATTAGCTGGTGTAGCAGCCGGGCAAAGTGCAGGTTTCGGTTTGTCTCACAAATAGAAGTCAAAGAAGTACCTCGTGTATGTCCCTCTTCATGTGATTTCATTAGCTCTTATCCTTTATCAGGCAGAGCAGATGTTCAAGGGTAAACCTAACACAAAAACACATAACTCACACAAAAATAATTTTTATTATCTCTGGAAGACAAACTATTTACGGCAGCGAAGTAACAAAAAGGAATACGAGCATATGCCGCTTCATTCTGTTTCCTTGGCCTATGGCCTCTTGAAGAGCTTCTGCTGGCAATCCCATAGTTAAGATGGCACCAGCATTTATTTTATAATTTACTTTTTTTGTTGTTTTAGCATATTTGATATGGACTACTACAGCCGTCCATTGTCTCCATATTGGAGCAATATTTTCTGCTCTATACAAGTATATTTCAGTTTAAGGCACTGGTGGATATAAATCCAGTTTAGTTTATGCTCTGCTCGTTTGGTTTGCATTTGTATGAATACAGATGATGAAGACCATTTTGAAGAGTTTTGCAATGAGAAACTCCCTTTTGTAAGGCTAACTTTTTTGAGTTCTTAGAGAATATAATTTAAACAATAGAAGTATGCACGTTTGACTGTGCCAGGACATTCTATGTTAATAAACTTTTAAAATGTTACTCATTATCTTTATCTTGCCACAAATAAATTAAATGCTTTGCATGTTCCAGGGGTTTATGGAAAACTGTCAAAATGATGAGTTGTTTGATAAAATGTATAAACATTTATTCAAGTAAGTCTCACTGAAACTTTTAGATACTTTCTTGTACTTTCCTTTTATTTAAGGACTTTAACCATATGCCATTTTTAATCGTGTTACAGTTTTAAAATCTTTTAGTGTGGTCTCCAGACCTCATTTACATCCATTTGGCTTTCTGAATATTTTGCAGTAGGGGAGCTTTGTCAGGAGCACCTCTTTTGACACGCTCAGGCCAGTCTTGAGGTTTATTGACATTATCTCTTGGAGGAGAAGAGTCCATGTTACAAGTACTGTTTGTTCACACTGGTAGATACTCTTAAGTTTAAAACACGATTAAGAACAGGAATGAATGAATGTGCATAAGCATTTGAAAGGCAGCAGCCCAGCTCAGTATGCGAAGTATCTGCAAAGATAGGACGAGGGGCAATGGTTTTAGACTAGAGCAGGATAGGTTTAGATTAGACATTAGGAAGAAGCTCTTTACAACGAGGCCAGTGAGACACTGGAACAGGTTGCCCAGAGAGGTGGTGGAGGCCCCATCCCTGGAGACCTTCAAGGCCAGGCTGGATGAGGCTCTGAGCAACCTGATCTAGTTGAAGATGTCCCTGCTTACTGCAGGGAGGTTGGACTGGATGACCTTTAAAGGTCCCTTCCAACCCAATACATTCTATGATTCTATGATCAGCCACTGAAGGATGAGCAGTAGAGTAACTCCCATCTGCTCTCCTGCATGAACGTGCGATGTCTTCATCATGATCCTATGAGTTACTACTAATCCCAATTGCTGTGTGCTGATGCACAATGATAATAAAATACTTTCCCAAATTCCAGGTCTCTGCAAGAATTTGCAGGGTTGACACTTATCAGGCCCATACCTCCAACTACAGCAGGTGTGTGTGACCTTCTTTTTCATTATCTAAGTTACTGGATTGGGAATCCTTTAACTTTAGTAAAATGTTAATAACAATAGAAATGTGTAAATTCAATCTGATATGCAAACGACCTTCAGTGTCTTGTGACTGCATAGTCATTTAGCAAAACAGAACTGGAAGCAGTGAGTTGTGACCATTTACGTAGCCTTCAAAACTGTTTATCAGAGACATTTTTTTATTTTGACGCATCTCATAAACACAAAGAAACTGTGTTAAAGTAATGCGTAGCAACATAAAAGTAACAAAAGCAGGGACACTCCAAGTTCCAACGTAGACACGTTCCTATGGAGCATGTTTATTGCACGTTTTCTTGCGTGGTAAGGGACCCTTAGGAAGGCTTATGCCCATGACCTAGAAGAGTGAATTTCCTAAACAAAAGAAAATACATGTGAATTCTAGTGATTCAATGCCGTCTTCCACTTCTGGAAGAATTCTCTGGCCCATGAAGGAATGGGCTTTCTAGGAATTTTGACTTGCCAGTAAACCCAATAATCATGAAGATAGATGTGAATGTGCTCACTGCCATCTTCTTCACTGTTACTATTGTTAACCGTAAAGCTTTTTTTTTCTTTTTAGATGGGTGCTACATTGAACCTTTGTTATGACCAGCTAATGGCTGACATTGTTTTATAGCTGACCGCTGGGAAAGTATAGCTGGAGAAGCAGCTGAATTACATATAAAGTTGTATTGGTGAACAGCTACCGCTCTGTCAAGCTGGATGAGCCCAGGACGAGCAATAAACAGAACTAACAAACGTATCCTTTCGATAACAACTGATACCATGTAATGCTTATACAAAAGAGGTAAGGTTTTTGATGACATGACTTCTGTCTTAACTGCTGGCATGTAACAAAGCTTCTGTGCATATCCGATAGCAGGGCACGGTTTTCGGTGTGACCCTCTGATTTTGCTAAAATTACCACAGCTTTGAATGTTGCTTGGAAAAATAAGCACTTCTTCAAACAGCGATGCAAAAGGGTAAAAAAAAAATAGTCTTGAAACTGTATTTAATGTGGTATTACAACCAGAAAGGACGCTGACCTCTGATAGGGTAGACTTGGAACACAGGGTGAGGGAGAGGTAAAAAGCTGAGACAAATACCATACCTGTAGCACTGAATGGGTGAAACTAAGGTGGGAGAATTAAGATGGCATGTTTCCCTCACAGCCTGGGTTTTACTTCATGAGAGATGTAAATGAGCGAGTGATCTTCCTTCATGACATGTCACCATTATCAGTATCAGGAGGAGACAGGGGTTGCTGCTAACGACGAGCATCTCCCTTCTTCCATGATGAGAGTGGAGATAGGGAACCAGGGCACTGGGAGACTCGGAGACAACCCCAACCCTCAGCAGGCTCTTCTAGTGCCTGTGAAGCCTGGTGTAGGCATGGTACGGGGAGGCTTAGAGTCCCATTTCAGTAGGTGTTTCGAGCAAGGAAGACAGACAAATTCCTCACCCCAACACTGGTGCTACCACGAAAGAGGCACGGACCAAGTGAGCTCACCCCACGGACAATATTTTCATGCTGCAGATGTTGTTTCAGAGGTAAGTTTTAGGCCTAATCAGAAAGTGATGATCACACTTTTTTTTTTTCCCACGGAAAAGGTAAAACTGTGTAATGAATCTGTGTGTATTGCTCTGCAACTGCCCTGCCTTAGGTATGATTTCGTTATGTATTCTGGTTAACTGAATGAGTTATGGCAGGGATTGAGTGTGAAGTTCAGTTGCTGTCGCCTCTTGTCTTCATGTTACAAAGGAGACGAAACTTTTTTCCATTTTCAGCGTATTTTAGCAAGTTTCCCGCTGTTATTTGGATGCCTGAATTGTTATTTGATGCCCTCATTGTGATTTGTATGTTTCTCACACCGGGTGACATTAATATTTAATGAATTTTAGACCATCATGAAGAGAAGATTTGATGCACGCAATGATATAAGTACTCTCCTGCGGTAGTTGTCACTTGAGAAATTATTAGGGTAGTTGTTTTTTTTTTTTCTATGGCTGTTGCTTTAGAAGGGCTGTGGCTGCACTGGAATTAGGAAAGAGAAACATAGCCACTGATTACAGATAGAGAAGTAAGAAAAAGCCAGTTTGCCAAAAGATTCAGTACATCTTTCCAATGGAAAAAACATTCGGACATGTGAAAAAATCTCTTCTGGAGTAGTGTGTAATAATACATACCTCTACAGGCTCATCTGTGTTTAAGACAACGTTTCCCAGAAAAAAAATATATCCAGGTTACACGCATTATATTTATGTACTGAGTTTGTTATGTATTCTACACAATGTGGAGCTCATTTTGTATGCCATTTGTATTTTTAGGAGAATATAGAACCCTTTTAATGGCATCTAAGCTATAGTATTTGCCTACGCAGCTTCAACCTCTACATATTGAGCCTGGGAGATAAGAAAAAAGTAGACTTTCTTTTCTTATAGAGAGGGGTTTTGCTCGTGATGTCTACAAGTTTAACAGTATCAGTTTTCCATAGTCCTTAACACAGGTGGAATTTTTGGCTGGTTTAGGACTTCTGCCTCCTAACCTAAAGGTAGATGACAAATCTTGTGGGAAATGAGGTGTACCTACCTTACATCTTAGAACAAAGATGCAGGCTTTCAGAGGTCTTGGCTTTGGGGTTTTATTCTTAAAACGAACATGCAAATCTAATTGTCTTGCATCTTACTGGGAAGTGAAATCTATTTAAGGTAATCCCGTACATACCAGCCTGCCATGCACCTGATTTGCTACTACTGTAAGGTATTTGAAATAGCAGCTCACATCCACCCCCCAAAGAAAGAAAATAAGAATGTGTATAAATCTGAAAACGTTTTTCAGCTTGTCGTCAGACTAGTTTATTTCAGAGCGCGTTCATTTCCCCAAACGAGACATCGCGTTTTGAAGGAAAACGATTTGTAGAACAGGCTGGGGAAGATCTGTCACAGAGAAACCTGCCACACGCCAGAAGTGTCACCCCGTCCGGAACGTACGTGTATTTCTGTGCGCAAAGGCTCGGTTTCGGTGATGTCTAGAGCTAACATTGCCTGTGTTTATACCGAGGATAGCAAAGCCTGGACCTGCAAACGGCAAGTGTCAAGTAGGAGCTGCAAAGGCAGCAGCCCGCCGGGGAGCGATGGACGGAGGGACCCGCACGGCAGGTCAGGCTCGGGGAGGGAGAGCGCGGCAGCCGTGTCTGTCACCCCGCGGCTCCCCAGCCCCCGCCCAAACCCCGCCGAGCCCCGACGGGGAGAGGGATCCCCGGGGCTGGGCGGGGAAAGGCCGGAGAAAGCCCCTTCGGGGGTCAGCGGCCCCGGGAAGCGGCCGGCTCCGGCTTGCGGGAGTTTGTGCTGCGGCTGCCGTGAGAGAGGGGGCAGCACAGGGGACGGAGGGGAGGCGGGAGGGGATGCCGGCGGCCCGGGCCGGGCGGGCAGCCGGGGGAGCGGAGCCCCGCCGCCGCGCTACCCGCGGGGGCAGCCACCGTTATCCCTCCCCCCCCCCCCATCCCGCGCTTCCCTCCTTCCCTCTCCCTGCTCGCCGGCGGCCGGTAAAACCTGCCCGCAAGCGCGAACGGCACCGCCACAAGCCGGGCTGCGGGGCCGGGGACGAGCCGGCCGGAGGCAGCCGCCGCTCGCTGCCCAGGTACCGGGCTTTGCGCCGCACCGGGACCTGTCCGAGGATCCACGTTTCCTCCCCTTCTACTCCTTCCTCTGTTACCTTTTCCTCGTCTTCTCGCCTCCTCTTCTCCTCGATCCTCTCCCTTACGCACCCCCCCCCCCCCCCCCCCAACTCTTCCCCTCCCGCCCGGGCGGCCGCGGGCGCAGCCCCCCGACGCGGCGGCCGGTCCGGGCGGTGCTCGGCGGGGCCGGGGGAGGGAGTGGCCGGGCATCTCCCGGCAGGGAAACGGGGTCTGGGGCTGGCAGCCTGTCTGTGCGTGTGTGCGCCGTGGGGGGAGGGAGGCATGGGGGCCGGGGGGTGCCGGAGGAGGGACTATGGGGAGAGGGAAGGTATAAGAAGGGATGCGGGCAGGAGAAGGGGGGTGATGGAAAGAGGGGGTGCGGGGCCGAGGGGCAGGCGCTGACAGCTGCCTTCCCCTCACCCACAGTCCCCTCCCCCGGTGCCGCCGTGGGGTGGGACTCCCCGGCGGGACACTATCTCCCGTCCTGCTTCCCACCCACCCCCCCACCCCGACTCGTTGCTGCCCGCCACCGGGGGTCGGTGCTGGGGCGGGCGTGCCGGGGGCGGCCGGACCCGACGGCGCGTCCCGGACGCTGCCCCGTAGCCGGCGGGCAGCGGCACCCCCCCGGGACGATGCCCCGGCGGGGCGGGGGCTGGCCGGCCACCGCCGTCCTCCTGGGCGCCCTCTGCCTCCCCGGGGCGCTGGCCTCCTCCCTGCTGACAGGTAAGGGGGCGCGGAGCGGCCGCGGGCGCGCAGGCTGAGCGGTGCCCACCTGCCGCCGGGACCCGCCGTCGGGAGCGGGGGCTGCCTGGCGCGGCGTGGGAAGGGCGGACAGACAAGGTGTAACCGCGTGGTTTGGGGCAGGTGAACACAGGAAACATGCTTCACACCCCCACCCCCCCTTTTATTTATTTTCTCTTTTCCCCCCTTCCCCCCCTCCCCCGCCCCTTACCCTCGAGGGTTGTACTTTCCTGCTTTCTGGGCTATGGAGGGAAGCGGTGGAATCAATTTCTAGCGCAAGCGAGGAGCCATTAGATTTCGAGAAGTGATTCCAACATGACACAATACCGGCTTAATCGGCGCGAGGGCCATAAAGGGGTTTCTAATTTGATTCCGTTTGACAGTCAGCCTGCTAATTTTGACTCATTTGCCAATTGGCTGTCGTGCATTAAAAGGATGCTTGGTTTAGGGCTCGCGCTGTACTCCTGGTCCAAGTCCTCGGGGTCTAATGGACAGCTTTCTGCTGATTTCAGTGAGCTCTGGATCTATCGTTATAGAAGTATCCTGCTTTGCATGGAGTACTCATTATTCTCCACACGTCATCTGAGAAGAGAAAAAGCATCCTTCTTTGCTATAACTGGGGCACAAAGTCTAGGTTTGTGCGGCAATAAAAGGCCAGTCATATCCCAGTTCCCTCTGGAATCTTGAACCATCCTTGCTTGCTTAAAACGGGCAAATTAAGGCAAATTTTAAAATCGAAGTCTAAGAATGGAGCAAGGGTTAAACGTGAATGTGACGAGGAGTTTCCAAAACCAGCTGGAGGAATTGAAATATGTCAGTATTTTAAAATTTTTATTTCTATTTCAGGATCCGTTGCAAAATGTGAAAATGAAGGGGAAATTCTGCAGATACCATTTATCACAGACAACCCTTGTATAATGTGTGTTTGCCTGGTAAGTTTGGATTTCAGATAGTAAGAACATTCAAGCCTGTACTAAAAGTAACTGCGCAGAGAGGGGAATATTTCACATAATCAAATCTTGGGTGCCTCTGTCGCCTTTATGTAACACAAGGTTATCTCAGAGCTGAGCTAATGGAAAGTAATCCAATCCATGATTTGGCAATCATTTCTTTGACTTTAAAACTCTCGGGCACAAAGTTGTACATGACTTTAATATGACATTGTGAGGCTGCGTCTGCCATGTGAACGCGGAGGGAGGACGGTTTTTCACAAAGTCGGGGGTGCACGCGAAAGTCTTTGCATGTAGCTCAGCAAAGAGGGTGAGAGGTAAGGTTTGGAAATGCTGCTGCTTCGAGCTCCCACGTGCTTGGTTTCACACGCTGGTGGCTGAGGAGCTGCCCGAGGGTGCAAGGTGAAGGCTGCCAACGTGACGACACACGCTGTAATAAGACGGCAGCGAGAGCCCAAGTGATACTTCCGTCAGAGCGCTTTGTTCTAAGGATGACACTGCCTGCTGTGTTGGGAATTCCATGGTTAATAATGTCGCTAGCTGATACGCATTTTGGGGAGAAACGTTCCCTTTCCTTGTAACTCTGCTTTGGAGTTAAGCATTTTTGGGAGTGATTCAGCTGGAGAAGCCAAGGCTTTAGGAGGTATTGAAAAACAGTTGTTCTAAATAAAACTTTGTGCAATTAAATATAATATAAAATAAGCCATAAACCTTAATTTGCTGTGGAATGCAAAGAAAAGTATAGACCAGAAAGCACTATGTTTTACATTTTGGAAGTTACAGAGTAGCTGGATGTACAGAATGTGTTTTACTTTAGGACTGAAATATCAAGACACTCTCTCCCCCCTTCTATTATTGCTATTAATATTATTAGCATTAGCCAGCATTATTGTAAGTCTATAAAAGACTTAAACAATTGTTTCAGACTGCCTTTTAGAAGGCGATTTTGGCAACTGTAGGACCCTGATCTTGAGCCCCCTGAAGTTGATGTATATCGCTACACTGAGTTCAATAGATTTTAAGTGAGACTCAGTGATAACTTTTCAGCTAACAGTGATAAAGAATAAGTTATTGATTCTTCTGAGTAGAAGGGGATGGGGAAAGGAGGAGCATGGGATGTGGTGAGTAAAGAAATCAAAGGGAAAACAAAAAAAGACACGAAGCTGTGTTTTATCATGGATCACCTTCCCAAATATGTCTGCCACCACTCTTGCTAATGGAAGCTGGTGTTAACCAGCGAGGAAGCAATTTATCTGTGAAGGAGCAGAAGTTCAGTCTTGGGCATCAGGGCAATAATGCATCAGGGTAAAATACTTGTATTTATAGATCTCTCTAGACCTTGGCTTTATTAGATCAATGAGCATCCTTTTAGTGCACGAACATGAAGAACTGCAAAAAACATTGGATGTAAGAAGTCTAAATCTATGCGGTTTGTAGGGCATACTTTAGTGAAACGGCAGCTGAGGGCATCTGGCGTCCTCCTATGCAAGGAGGACGCTATGTTTTATTAAGAGTAAGGAAGCCTAGCGAGTTACTGCTGTTGCTTGCACCGGATACGCTCTGTTTTATTTCTGCCAAAGGATAAATGCGATCTCTGTTTCTTGAGTTGGAAGCTGGGAAACCTGGTAGAGGAGAAGGAAAACAGTCTGGAGATACTGACTTTAACACTGTGCAGCATCCAAAGCAATGACTTATTGGACAGCCGGTTGCTGAAATCTTTGTTCAGGCCTGTCACAAGGGAAAAGATCCAATTTTAAGAGGTCTGGGGAGAGCAGAAACAAAAGAAGCGATGTGGTGATTTGTGACCAGGAGGGAAGAGAGAACCAGGTTTCCTTACATCCAACTAGAAATATTGATTGTTTAATAGCAATTCAGTGAGGAACTTTCTCTGGAAGACTGATCATGCTCTTCAAGGGCAAACCTGATGGATGTTCATATCGTAAGAAGTGAGGAACTAAAAAGAGAGCTTAATCAGCTCTTCCAGGAAGGAAGCAATTGCTGTCCAGGAGAGGACAGAAAATTCAACAGAGGGCACTTGTGTTAAAAACACCGGTGGAGCGAGTAGCTGAAATATTGGTTTGGATTATGGCAGGTCTCCCCTAGCGGTGATACATTTCCGTGACTGCAAGCTGCCATAAATAACTGGACAAGTTACGGAAATCTGAACTGCTCTGGGAAGAGGAGGAATATCTAAATAACTCCCTCCCAGGACTTTCCCGTCTCATAAATGAAAGGAGACAGAACTGAAATGCTGGAACCAAACCATCAAGTGTTTGACAGAACAGACTCTGCAGGTTGTGTCCTGCGGAGCACGGGGATGCATCCTAGCAAGGGAGAAAGAGTCAGGCAGCAAAAGCAAAGCAGTCTCCAGCTTTCTCTTAACAGGCTAAATCATCTGGGAGGGCAAAGAAAAGGTGTAGTACTCTAAGAGCAAATGTGGTAAAAACTGGAAACTCCTAAGTTATGAGTAAGTTGCAATAATCCATCAAAGACTGCAGAGAGCAATTACAAATGTAGTTCCTCATACACCACTGAGAAGTCTTGGTTGGAAGACCAAAACCAAAAGTTGCCTTTTCTCCTTGGTTAGCGGAGACAGGGCGGACTGATTTTCATGATAGGGACATGAACAGGACCAAAGCAGATAGAGCAGAGACTGGCTTCTGGGGGCGCTGCTTTAATAAAGCTTCTAGCTCTTGTTTTACAGTTATTGGTAACGCAACCCCTGAGTCTTGAATACAAAAGGGACACTGGTGGGGATCTCCTAGAGACAGCCAAGTCTAGCTACCAGGCAAGATGAGTTCATTCTTGAGCATCTGCTGTAACATGTGGAAAGAGAAGTCGTGGTGATATGGGAATTCAGACTGGGGGACATGATGGAGATTTCATATATAGTACACAGTAAATCATTCTCTTCTAAAGTATAGGTAATGCTTTTCTAATAAAAAGGCAGTGCACCCACCATGAGATAACTCTGTTTTGGACTTCCCTACTTGTTGAAATGAAATGTGGTGGAGTGCACGGAACAGCACTGATGCCCTTAATATAAGGAAAAAGGTAAGACTAAGAAGTGTGTATGTGTGTGTGTAAATGTACACTGTAGCTCTGTATGCAAGAACTACCAGCTGAACAGCTAAAATCTAGAGTCCACTAATTTGTAATTTATAAGCCTCTACTTTATGGTCTTAATGATGCCTATAAAAGTGGTCATTTTCAACATCTGTAAGACAATAGTTTCAATGTGAGCTTTTAGAGTTACACCACTTTAGCAATGGTATATTGCTGTCCAACTAATCATCTCTGAGCACTTAATAAACATAGATGAATTTGATCTCCAAAGAACTGGTCATTAATTACATCTGTCTGCAAGAAGTGGCCATTTTAATTTTTTTTTTTCAGAGAAAAACATCAAAGTCAAAGACTGTGGTTTATCCACAAGGAATTTCTTGTAGGACTGTGATGAAAGCTCAGGTCTCCTAACTCCTGGTCTAATGGTTTGACTACAAAGCCATCCCGTCTCACTTCATGCACTTTTACTTTACAAGTTGGACGTGGGTGGTATAGTCGCAGTATGAACACAGTCGTTCTCTTTTTTTTTCTTGTCTCTCTCTGACGATGGACAGGCTGCACAGATGCCAGGTTTGTGGTGTGTCTGCTCTCCTGAGCTTGTTCTGAGGCATGGATGGGCAAAGGCAAATGCAAGCTGACTGCCCGATCCAGAGGTTTTGAGAACTATGATTTCTGACTTGCTGTTGCTATCTGCAAAATGCCGTTAGAGGCTGGTGTGCTTTGGTCTTCTGCCCACTTCCACTTTGAACACCTGTGGTTCTGCATCTCCGAGGAGATACGCTCGGTCCCTGGGAAGCAACCATGCCACCTGGCTTTCCATAGGGTTTGAGAAACTGGAATAGCACAAAGCAGGCTGAAGGCAACTGAAGGTACCTGCTTTCTCATGCGTTCACTTTATATGCTGTTAAACACAGAAACTGGAGAAAGCAGTGGCATCCTTAAGTACTTAGAGCTAATGGGTAAAACAGAAGTACAGAAGTTGCCCTGGAAAATTGTTGTTCTGAAGCTAGGTCACGTAAAAAGTGCAGGTAGGCCTACTTGTGAAGTGCCAGTGTAGTGTGCCATGGTTGACTGGGCCGTTGCAACCATATGGCTAAAGACTTCTCCGATGGAAGGGATGGAAAAATGCTCTAAGCTGCAGCAAACGCGGTGTCAGTGAAAGGAAACGCTGGATGTCACAGGCAGTACCAATAACTAAGTAAACCAACTCCTGTGAAGAAAAAATATTGCCAAAAAAAGGGAAGCTCTTATTTCAGATAATGACGTGGACCCTGACAGCGCAACAGAAGATGTTAGAGAACGTATAGCTGTGAAATTATTTTATGCTTAGTGCTCAATAGTAAGAAAATCTCATCTCCTGCTGTTTTCTGAAAATCAAAGCGAAAGCGTGGGTAATGAGGCGGACTGAAAAAAAGTGTGGGTTTTAAAGAACTTGTCTGAATTGGCATCATGATTATAGGTAAAATATATAATCTTGATGGTATTCATAATGGAATTGTATTGATTCTGTTTGAGAAATGGATTTTTTTATTCCTGTTATTAAATGCTTTAAGACTGCAAGTGATTATAACTACACTACCTAATGCAAAAATTCCCTTCTAAAAATATTCTCACACATCTTTGGGAAAACAAGTTTATTTCAATCCATAGGAGCATTTCACACCCCTTGTGCAGCTTGGGGAACACAAATACGTCATGAATGACAGGGTCAGGTCTTTATGTTTCAGATGTGAAAGCTTTAGGCTGAGGGTAGTGGAGGCATGAGTGAAGTTCTGTTAGTAGAAACAAAACTTCATAAATGTGAAAACTTACCACATTTTGCTAAGTTTTGGGCTTTCTGTGTATTAAGGACTTGACATGTTAGGGGGAAAATGCTGTTAACAGAATATTGGGGAACTTTTGATTAGATTTCTTTTGTATGGTGGTCAGCATATAAAATAGGCATGGAATATTTAAGTTCAACTCTGGTACAAGTACGGTAGATGATCAAGTGCAGCAGAGTTTTTGTTGGTACAGATTTTTGGCTGGAAGGTATCTAAAACTCAAAATAGAAGTAGACTCACACCTGATATTATGGTCTTTGCTTTCACGAAATATATACCTCAACATATGCGTGGAAAAGACATAAAAATGCTGCAGTCCGTCGGAAATAGGTGAAACGAGAACCTGTGCATAATTATAGGACGAGAATGTAAAAACCCCGCAGAATTAACTTAGCCTGAATTAAACTTCTGAGTGCTGAGTTTTTTGAAGGTGAGATGAGCCCAGCAGTGGCAGCGATGACAGATGGTGGTGCCAGTGGTGGTGAGGAGAGCCATGTCATTTCATGCTCATTTATCGTCATCTGCATGGACCCTGAGCACCTTGCCAGAAGCAAGGAGAGATCCAAGAATAACCTGTCCACTGGCCAGTGGTGGATGTAGTTTTAAAAAAGAACGTACCAAAAATGCCAGCTGACAGGGACAGGTGAGAAGGCAGGAACGGCAAGGAAATAGATAAGTGTACCTCAGCTCACAGTGGCCTTCGCATTGCAAGAGGGTTTTTTTTATTTTTATTTTTTTCAAGAGAACGAAGGGGTTTATTTGCAGTGTGTTCTTTGTGGGGAGAAAAGGTCTTTTTTTTTTTTTTTTATTTTTCAAAAATACTTTAGAACAAAGTGAGTTGTGTCAAGAAACAGCTGATAAAAGCCAGTAGTGATCTTGACAAACCACATCTAAACCAGTGCCATTTCCCCCACCTTTTTTCCTCCCCCCTTCCCTCATGCCTGCGCCTCAAACTTGCCAACTGCACCTGAGGAGTGGTAATCATATGTCTCAACCTTTTATCACCTAAATCCAGAACAGAAGGAAATAAATGTGAGCCAGAAAGTGTAACCAAGTGTTGGAAACCTGAGAAAAGTTTGGAGACAGGAGCTCAGGAAACTAGAAATCAGAGCTTTGCTTGGCATAAGCTTTATTCAGCATGAAACATCATTCTGTAGTTTAAATTTCCGCTTTTAAATCCAAATGTGCAATGCAGAATTTGACCTTTGCTCATAAAAAAATTATGTTGAATTCGTTGTTATAAGATCTAGTGTTCTACCTAGCTTGAACCGACGGAGTAGTGAAACTGAGTTCAAGCAAACCGAAAAAATGGAAGAAATAACTTCTACCCTTGGTCCCCCCCACAAAAGACCCGTCTCCTCACTGCAGGCTAAAGCGAGAAAGTTACTAGATTTGCTGGGGTTCTTCACCTATAGCATAGCTGGTTTCTGTGGCACAATACATAAGTTGAAAGCGCGTAGCTAGCCTGAGAGCAAGTGTTTGACACATGTTCAGTGAAGATGGCAGTGTTTTAGTACATCAGGATTCAATTGTTGTTGCGTCAAGGTATAATGCGGCCCAGATGACTTTTAGTGGAGTAGTGCATATTAAAAAAAAAAAAAAATCATCAAACAATTCTTTCATACCTATTTTATTTAATTTAATTTCAATAGTTTACATACATCAACTACAGAATCTACCAAGACTGCATCTTCTTTCAATTTCAATAGTCTTGATCTTTATTACTGTATAATATAATCAGCTTTCTCTTCACCCACAAAAATAACAGACAGAGAGACAAAAAGGCCTAAGATACAGTAGTATACTGGTAGTTTTCACCCCCATATTACTGGAAAAGAGAATGCTGTTTTGATCGGTGTTTGAAGGGTTCCTGTAACACAAACATGCCCCAACACGATGAAAGCTTTATTAGTTTTTGTCCAATTTAAAAAAGATACAGATGTATATGCCATCTCTTAAATGAAAAAAACAACACCCCACACCCCAAAAACAAACCCTGAAAACAAAAACAAGTCAAAGCTCCATGTCTGGTGCAGCTGGGTGTCCCACATGTGCTTTGTCGCGGAGACCCAAGAACAGTGTGTGTATATATGAAGATGGTTTTGCAAGTGAGTAGTGAGTTGAATCGAGAGCCTGAGTTGGTTAATTACCTGATGTGGAGGTGATTGCTTTGGTAGGCTCTCCTGAAAGACGATTCGGGTAGATTCAGTTGTATTCGTTCTTAATTCTTGCAACACCTTTGTGTTAAGACAAGACTTTGGCCTGTCTGAGAATGAAACACAAACTACTGATGGCAGAAGATGGTTAGTCTAGCTTGATCCTCTGAGTTTCCAGTCGCAGCGTTGAGACGATGTTCAGGTCAGTTTAGTGCCATATACAGATATGGCCATCCTGGACAAGTACTGTATCATGTGCGACATCTCATCTCATTTTTTCTTCTGAGGAATGAGTATGGATTGTATAGCTGGGTGCTCTCTGTGGCATCTGTGGACCTTTTGAAGTCCATTTTCTGCACTTTGCTTCACATCTCAGAGCTGCCTCAGCGTGTGGCACATCCCTGTGCAGGTATGTTTGCCTTCAGCTCGCTGTGCTTTATCGTGACATTTCTTTTGGAGACATGATGTGCCGTCATATGTGACCCAGCTTATGATGAAGCCTTTCTGGAAATCTGCAGGCTTGAAGAAGCTATTTCATGTTGTTCTCAGGCCACATGGGATAGTGAAGAGTTCACTACTTGCACATTTCTAACATAGAGTCAGCTGCATTGAGCAAACATACATATGCACACAGTGCTGAACTGATTATAGGTCTTGGCAGAACGCTCCTGGAAGAGAGCTGATGATATGTCACTGTAACGATGATGAAGATCCAATCCATCAAGTATGGAAATGAGATTCTCTTTGGCATAATTAAACGATCCAAGAACTCAAATACAGATCTTTAAAATGTACAAATAATATGTGGAAAAATATGAAGGGTGCAAAAATGCCATAAACTAAATGGAAAATGTAATACAAGTTGCAAATGTCTTTGGAATGTGTCTACAATAAGTGCAAAATGGATCAGTCTAAGTTAAGGCACTTTTTTATTGCCAATAAGAAAAACATTATTAAAGAGCTGGTCCAATATCAAAATGGCATTTTAAAAGCATACGGTTACCTGTATATAGTTTTTATTAGCTTTCAAGTTTCTTCCATTGACTTGTTAACGGTCTTTTTAAGAATTATGGTCCTGTAAGTGAATGGTTCACAGTGTCAGTACTTCTGCTGTTCTGCTTTGTGCTGCTATATAAAAATAGATATTTTTTCCCCCCACCAAATATCTGGGTTTATTTCCCCATCATGTTTTAATAGACATTTTTGAGGGAAGAAAAATATTAAGCAGCAACCAAAAAATCAAATGAAAATGCAACCTTTTTATATTAAGCTTATGGTCAAATAAAAGGCCATTGTGAAGAAAAAACAATATTGTATAAAAGCTTTTACCTGTAATACTACTATTAAAATGACTATCGTACTGGTACTTGCTCATGTTGTACCTAATAACTGCTGTAATTACTTCCTCTGAGGCCTCCAGGCCTCTTCATCTTATGCGTTAAGTGGCAGCTAAAAAATTCCTGGTCTCACCATTTGTCCAGTTGAGCTCCGTGCAGCGTTTTGCATCCTACTGATTCAGGTGCTGAGCTCTGGGTCCAAGTACAGCGTGGACCTCATCCCTGGTCATCCCCAGCAGCTGTCCTTGTGTGCTGAGACCTGGATTTCTTATACCTTCTGTCTCCGCCTTTTTTTCCCTCCTTTTTTTCCATTTTACCCCAATGTCTGGAATCCACTTGCTCTAGATAGTGGCCCAAAATGAGCTGTTAAACTAGGACTGTGTGCCACCACCTGACTGAAAAAATAACATGTCTTCACGCATCATATGGGAGTTGCGTCCTCTTTACTTGTTTCCTCATCCGTTCTACACATCAGCCTCCTGGCTGTAGTTTCCCTTTTCTGTATTGTATCTTAGATTTTTCAGAGAGGGTAGCTTTATGTATTTGTGGCAAAAGGCAGTACTATGAAATAGCATTAGAGTCGGAGATCTATTTGTTCTCGTGAGCACAAAGGATAGAAATGTGATAAAATGCCATTTAGAAAAATGATGCAAAAGATCTGATGTTTTCCCTGACAAATTGAGGCACCAGTTTTTCTGAGTCTCTGCTTTAAGTAAACCTTTTCAGAAAGCTTCAATGTTAAAGATTGAATCAGGTTGTCTTTAACACTGCCTTAGAGCTGCGCTTGCATGGTTACACTGCATTTTGCTTTGGGGCAGGTCTACTTCACGTAGTGCACCGGCAGTCAGTCGCACGGTAGCGACGCTGCCTTACGTATGCGTAAACCCAACCTGCAGTGTTGAAACCTCCTGTAAATTGGACATTTAGTGCAAATTCCTCAATTGTGTAGATGCTTCCTTTTCGGTTTTAAGTTCCTCTGTGCTGAGCATTGCATTGGCTTCAATGTGCCAGACTTGAGAAGTTGAAGGCTGCCATTTCTACTTCACACCCAAACCCAGGTATTGCTCAGCCCTGGGCTGTTAAGGTGCTCAGCCTTAACCCCAGGCTCCCCTCTTGACTGCAGGGCCAGCTGCCCCTTTCTCCAGATGGCTATGGTATGGCTCACCTCCTCTTTTGTAGCTAAAGATCTCGCTTGAGCCATGGAAGCAGTAGCTCTGCACTCTTCCTTGCCCGGGGGGTGCAAACCAACGTGTCATAGAGCCCTGGCCAGGAAAATCAGATTTCTGACAGTTCATAGGCTAAAAATTGTGTGTTTGGGGATTTGTTTTCTTGATTTAGTTTGTTGTTTGTTTGTTTGTTTGTAGCTGTTCTTGACATCTTTATATTCAGTTATATTAAGTGGCTTCAATGGGAATTGGATCTTCCCCAAGGTTTGGAACCATCAAAATGTATTCTGATGGCCAGCTAGAGTCATACATTTGCACCTGTTTTTAAGGTTTGTCTTAGGATTTATCAGTGGCTGAAGAATAACAGACCTTGACTGTCCTGAGGTTGTCTCCTCCTCCTTTTTTCTGTCTGGGTGGTGATGTGCAGTTGAGGCATGGTTTGGGAGAGATGGGGAAGAGCTGATAAACGACTGCTCTAAGGCTACGTAGTGGTTATGATCTGATTGTGCCAGTTAGCAAAACACCTCCAGGTTGTGCCGCTTGGAAATCATCGGGGCGGGAAGGAGCCAGGCAGGGTGGCTGGGCTCGAGATAAGGCTATTAGCTGAAAGATTGCCTGTGGGACCTAAAATACTGATAAGAGCAGCAGGCTCTCCTACTCCAGGGAGACTGCTGATCATTTGCTTATGACAAAGAATATTTTTTTTCTGTGTATCGTAGTGCAGAGCTGATAATTTTCATATTTATCACTTTACACACACCCCACCCCCCCCACCCCCCCCCCCCAAATACTCAGTTCTGGGGAGAGCTGGAGCAGTTAACTGGGTTAGGTGGATTGGTGATTCAATCTGGCAAATGCTTTTGATTAAAATAAATGAATAAAATTATGTTGGCAGGCAGCATGCAAAGCATGCAAGCTTTTTAGCCTGTAAACCAATGGGTTGTTTGTAAAAGCCGTGGATAAAAAATGCTGGACAATTAAAATCATTATACATGAAAATGTTGTCGGTGCGGTAGTCTAAGAAACCTTTTTAACACATGCATGTTTGAGGCATAGTTTGTCTATGATCTAAACGCATTAAGCATTTCTGGAGAAACTTGCTGATGTGGACATTTAAGATGCAACATAGTGCACTGGTACTGAACCAGAGCTTGTTTAACATGAAAACGCAGAGGAAACAGAAGCAGCATGCAATTTGTATAGCTTCTGGAAAAATGTCTGTATATGTCCGATTTAATTTGGCAAGTTTTGCAATCCTCAAGCAAAAACTGTTTGACCCAGAAGTCTGTATGAAGTGGAAATTTCAAAAACATCTAGAACTCCAGGCCATGATAGTATGTTGTCACACGAAGGCTACATACTCAGTGCCTAAAACGGTATATAATAATTTTATTATAAAATGAATACCTTTGATGCCATCAGGTTTCTTGGCATGATTAAACCAGTCCACATATGGAGACACACAAAGGTGGGAGCCAGAAAGGAAAAAAGAAAGCAAATCACCTACAACAAAAGGGAGGTTTCCTGGAAGGCAGCCATCTGGAGAGATGAGTAGGCAGCTCCAGCCTGTTTGCTGGGCATTACCTCTTAGATACAACACAGCACCAAAACTACTGGTGAAACACAGCTTTAGTTGAGAGGACGTGAATGTGATGTGACTCCAGGAAAGCTATATGTGACTCTGGAACCCAAAGTCTAAAAGGATTTTTAAGGATCTTCTGTGGGCTTAATATTACTACGGCGTGCTTGTGGACAACTTGTGACTGTGGCCATAAGGTACTGGTACCATCAAAGGATTTGGGTTAACCCATTGAGTAGTGCTTAGGGTGGGCTGTTGGCCCAAGCAGCCCATGCTAACTGTCTTGTGTCCTCCATTGAGAAGACAACTCAGAACAGGGATTTCTTACAGCAGATATGTCAAGCAGAGAGCTGACAGGAGCTGCTGAGTACGAGGCTGTTATCCTAAACCCTGTTTTGGGGCCAACTACCTCATTCTGTGCCCTTCAGGGTTCACTGCTCTGACCTGGGTGACAGGAGCATCTCCTCTTACGTGATACAGCTTAGTAGTTGGAGCCTGTGGGAGAAAAGCAGTTTATTGTAAAGTATACCCAGAGTCATTGATGCAGAAATTGGTGATCTCATCTTGGTTAGGAAATTTCCTGCTCTTCTCTAGGCTAGAGAAGTGCGTTTCAATTGCCCGTGTAAAACGCAGTGGAGTGGATGGGCTAGATGAAACGTCATTCTTCTTCCAACCCAGATTGGGCTGTGACTTGGCAATGAGAGCCCTCTCTTATTACAGAGGAAGGCACAGTTAATGAAAAATGAAATTTCTAAGACCTCAGCTAGATACTTTTTAGTTTTCTTCGGTTCAGCCCCAGATTCTCATTTTTACATGGCACTTCAGTCTCTCATCATAAAGAGCCCTTCTTATGCTAAAGGTGTGAAACCTTTGGATTTCAGACCATCTTTTCCACCTCCCCTTTGTTTTCCTCTCCCTGGCTGTCCGGGCAGTAGCTCTGCTGCCTGAGTTCTTGCTCTTCAAAGAGAACAGTGCTGTCCCCCACAATGAAATCATCTCTGGCTGCCTCACAAGCGCTGTGGACTTCCAGCCAGGCGTAATCCCTTTCCTGACATTTGGGTCTCATTAATTGGGTTAACAAGATGCTATCTGCGCTCCATACTTGCGTAAATATAACCTGCTAGCAAAGATCTTAATGGCACCTGATATATCACACTGCCTTTACATCTATCAAGAGGTACCACTGCGGGAGTCACTTCCAAAAGCAGGTTGTGTTCTTGGTCCCATGGGTCCCTTTATAAGCCGTAAGAAATGCTGGTGGTCAAGGCCAACCGTTCAGATGTCTTTAAAGTGTCCCACCGGTGACTGAAAATCGCTTTGTCAAGATGACAAATGGCTTGCGCATACCCTGTTCACCTTATAGCTTCGCTCTAATGTCAGCTCCATTTACTTGTCAGAAACAGGTATTTTTTTTTATTTTTTTTTTTTACTTCCAGCAGTGCAAATGGGGCAGGGGAAAGGAAGGAGTGAAGGGTACGCAGGCTGAGGAAAGATCTGCTTGTATGGCTTTTATTCAATGTATTATTATAGTTGAGTTTCGCGAGCTTTGGACATACCAGAATCTGTTTGTTTATACATGTACAAAACAGAAAGAAGGGAATTTGCTTTTCAGAAGTGAGAACTGTCCCTGCAGGGCTACGATTATGCAAAAACATGTTTTAACCACTGGATTTTTCAAGCAGAAAGTGGTTTTGCAATATTAGTTTCTTATTTTGGACAGCGAATTTCTTTCCAGAGCAACATTTAAAAATAACTGTTTAATTAACAGGGTCTACCCAGTACAGAGGGCATTGTGCATGTGTCTGCGCTGAGGAGCTCGGCTCAAACCTCTGAACTCGTGTGGGTGGTTTCATTGACTGCAGTGGTATTGTCATGTGGCTGAGCGATCACTGCTGTGAATGAGGGCTGCTACATCTCGCCCAAAAGCAGTGAGGGCCAGGCCACAAAATATGGTCAAAGTCAGCTCAAGGACTGTGAAAGTGACTTTGACAGCTTTGGCTTTTAGTTTCCTCTCAATGACTTCCATATCGCTTTTGCTTAGTTTACAAGTCAAAAATACGCTTTTTCTCCTAGTAGCTACAGTGTTGGCTGAAGTCCTGAAAGTCACAATCTAAACTTTATTTGGCAATGTGGTTGATTGCACCAAAGGAAAGCTTATTCCACCTTCTACAGGAAAGCTGGGGAGGGGCTGTTTGCAAGGGCATGTAGCGATAGGATGAGGGGCAATAATTTTAGACTAGAGCAGAGTAGGTTTAGATTAGACATTAGGAAGAAGTTCTTTACAATGAGAGCAGTGAGACACTGGAACGGGTTGCCCAGAGAGGTGGTGGAGGCCCCATCCCTGGAGACATTCAAGGCCAGGCTTGATGAGGCTATGAGCAACCTGATCTGGTTGAAGATGTCCCTGCTTACTGCAGGGGGGTTGGACTAGATGACCTTTAAAGGTCCCTTCCAACCCAACACATTCTATGAATCTTTCTTTGCATCTGATGGAAGCTTTGCATCCATCAAGTCTGAGCGGGTATGAAGTAGAAACGCATAGAAATGAGATGTGTCAGATAAAATGTCATTGTGGCATAAATTTTTCTGACTAAATTCTTCCGTGGCCAGAGCCTTCTCTTGCTGGCACCGACCGGATGAAGCCCGCTTGAGGATGACTGCTGTCACGAGCTGTCCATGAGTTAGGATTCCTGCTTGCCCCTCGGAGATGTTACTAGCACAGACCAGTTGCAGCGAAAAGGAGTAAGCCCCAGTGAGTTGAAGGCAGCGTTAAAAGACCCTGAAAGCCCTTGTCCCCTTCAAGGAGTCCTGGCTGAAATGCTCTGGCACCTTGTCTCTTCCCACACCTCTATGCAGATGGACAAGCTGGTGGCTGCCCCTTCTCTCCGCAGACCGCCGTGGCTAACCTCCTCTTTTTTTTCCTGTTACCACTGTGTAGCCCAGGCAAGATCACGTAAGAAAACAAATGCGGGGTCAGCGCTCAGTTTACTTGCGAGTTCATTAAAACAGCAGTGTCTGGAGGCCTTCTTGCCTAAATAATTTCATAATAGAAAACAGACTCTTGTTGCTTTCTTTTGGGCTACTATTTTTATTTGGTTGTTGTTCCTCAAGCATTTTGGTCCTATTTCAAAACTTGCTTCAATTAAATTGAAGAGGGGTTTTTTTTGGTGCTTTCCAGTTTAAAAGCTGTGCTACTACTGTGAAACTTCTAGGAGTCCTCTGGATTATGAAGCTGGGATTGACAGGGATTTTCCTGACAAAAGTACATTAAAAAAACCCAATGTGTAGATTAAAAATTTGGAAGAAAATAAAAAACCCTCCCCCTTCTCTTCCCCAGCCGAGATCTCCTGTTGCTGCTTCTGGCATGCATCACATCTTTGAGGATACAGTATCATGAGAAAACTGTCACTTGGTGATGTATTAGGGTAATATATCATGAGAGCATCGTTTCTTTAGAGGATATGGGCAGTAAAAGACATGATTCTGGCCAGACAGAGCAGCAGGGGACCTTGCTTTTTTTTCTTCCCTTTTCTTTAATCTAGGCTTGTTTTTGTGTTGTACAGAAGTGAGTTTCTTCATGGGATATGACTTGTTGCAGAGTAAGTTAGGAGGCCCATTGGGCTTTTTAAACTCTTTAAGAAGTACATGGCCTCAAGGGCTGCTTTGTTCTAAGTTTTTAGAACAGGCTCAAGCCCAAAACCGGAGCATTTACCACCGCCTAAATCTCCAGTGTAAGGGTTGAGTAAGCAGACTTCAGACAGAGAAGGCAATAAAGATGCAATGACAGGTAACTATTGTTTGGATAACATATTTGTAGATTTAGCCCATCAGAATGGGATGAAATGATATTTGTAAAAAATTCGGTGCATCTCTTTTAAATAAATGTTAAATGAAGTTTTAATTCACATCAGTAGAAGAAAAAATACTATTGGTCAGTATTCAGTCTGTAATAAAGATAAAATCATCTCCTTCAAAAATAGGAATTCTGAACTGATGGCCTTAGATTTTGATGTACTATTTTTTATTGTTTTCCTGTTTTTGTTTTTCTCTCATTGTCAATATCTGCTGGAAAATAAGTCGAATGCAGTCTGTAGGACCAGACCAGGATGGCAGTAGTTGAGAAACAAAAGTAGAGTATTTTTGGAACACTCTTTTTGATGGGACTGAGTTAATTTTTGAGATGAGACAGAACGTGACACGGTGGCTTGATCTAAAATTTGCTGAATTCAAATGATTTAATCATTTATTTTAAACTTTTGGCACCATCTGCTTTACCCTCTGTGAAATTAGCTTGATAATTCATCAGTGCCACCTTCAACAGTTTTTTGGGGTAGAATTTACTTAGAGCGTTTTCAGAGGCTCGGGGATGGTATGAGTGGAGTCCTCCTTCTCCAAGCCATCCTATGGCACTTAAGGAGGGTCAGCAGTAGAGCAGCATGCTCCAGGAGCTAATACATCCAGGGCAGCGATGCTGTTCCACATCTGCTGACTCCAGCTGTGTGCGGGTGGCCTCTGGATCGAGCTGAGGTCGTGGAAGATTTTATGGCCTTAAGCTTCCTGTCCCTTCCCTGTGAGAATGAATTCTGCCCCAGCGGCCGCAGTCAGGGTATAGCAGGCTAGGCTGGACCACGCTTTCAAGATCACTCGTTTCACTCAAAATGAGTTGGTCAGTGATCATCTGAGAAGTTCTACTGGCTGATGTGAGTGACTGGGAACATCTATCAAGGGGTAGATCGTCAGCTCATAGGGTTGGGTCAGTGATCTGTAACCTTTTCCAGCAGCCTGGGTACAGGTTTGCATCCTGAGTTTCAAATCAGCAGGTACTGCCTCTGACTACTGTTTTCTTAGGCATTGGCATCAGATTTGGGTGACTGGTAATTAATACAAATTCTTTATTGACAAGGTAGAAAAACCATTAATTTGTTTTTTGTTGTTGTTTAAAAACACATTTAAAATTCACGGGAAAAGCTGTGAATTTTACATGGATCCATCTCGTGAAATGTAAAGGTGTGGTCTCCCCCGAGAACCCCGGTGCGTACCTCTTCCCTGGAGCCTGGTTCCTGGATTACTATAGGTAGTTTTTTGGACTACAGTATGAACCTGTGAAGACCGTGTCTCTTATTGGTAGAAGACCATAATGTTACTTTGCCTTTAACTTTACAGCTGAAGAACTCCAGTCCGAAGTGGCACTTGGAGATGGAGGCAGGGAGATTGAGAGCTAAACAGTCTGGATCCTGCTCTGGCTTTCTCGCTGGCTTAATCTGCAGTTATGGTCATTTTGTCTGGCTGTGTCTTTGTCGATAAGATCACTGGAGCAGAGATGTACTCCTTGCGTGTGCTTATAGGATGTCTGATGTAATGGGACCCTGATCCCAGCTGCAGCCTCAGCGGTTGCATTAACACAAACAAATGTAAGAGGAAGAAAGCGCTTTCTTTTCACCACGTAGTAGTGCAGTGGGCTGCTGTCAAGGAGTGTCGGGATTGCAGCAGGCCACCGAGGTCACTTTCCTCATGCTGGTGAACATCATTAAGCACAGTGGAAAAAAAAAATAAATCTGTTCAGTCTATAAGGGGTTTTGAGTGATGTGTCCTGAATGACTTGCACATACTCATGCCTTCCTCACAGCGGTGGGGAATACCCGTTTGCAGTGAAATTCGGTGTCGTCTTTCAGCAGGGCCTTTGTTTTAATCATCTTTGCTAGGGAGCAGGGAGAGCTTGAATTATGAAGGGGGTGGTTGATGCTGTCTGAGCGCACCACCGCAGGGAGAGCTGCAGCCTCCTCCCTGCGCGCCCTCAGAGAGGCCAGATAAACTAAGGAGATTACAGGGATGAGGGGATAAATTGGAGGCTACCGTGTGCTCTGCTCAAAAAAGGGAAAAAGAGTCTCTGTGGACTGAACTGGCATATTTTGTTCCTGACGAAATGCCATCATTTGCATCTAATGCAATTCGTGCTGAAATCACAGTCGTGTTGTGCCATGGGCAAGGACCTAATGCTGAAAGTACTGAAGCATATGTTTGGCTTCACTCCTATGAGTTGTCCCGTTGAAATTGAAGATGTGCTTAAAATAATAGCACTTGTCTTTCTGTGGGGTGAAGCGTATGCCTTGGTGTTTGCAGGTTTATGTGGGTAAACAGAGAGAACTGTATCGTTTTGCAGAAAACAGACATTGTTTCATAGGGAAATATTTTTTCCACCTTGAATTTAAAAATACACCTAGTGTGCTAAACCATTTTTTGTTATTGTGCCCACAAAATTTGCTTTTGCAAGGAAAAAAAACCGAACAGATAATTGGTGGGGAACAAAGGAAATGAGACCTTTTTCTCATCTGCCTCTACAGTGGTTGGAAATGTCCGCAAACATCTCTCCTTGGGGGGTGATGTCTCCCGCCCCCGAAGTCAAATTGTGCGGCTCTTGCTCAGGCAGAGAAATGCTTGTGGAAGACAGCGGTCCCACGGTATGAAGCAGGGATCGCTTGCTTGTATCAACTTCGCCAATTAAAGGGAAGTTTGTAAATTGGACCTGAGTGGGTGAGTTCCAGGCAGGAGTGCCAAAGGAGCAAGGGTAGTATTTTCAGAAAGCGCCTCAGGATTTGTCTAGACGATGAGTTACGCACATGTCTGAGCCTGTTCTCAAGTTCAAGTTGGCCCAAACTTGGTGTTGTTTGCACATAAGCATAGGTGCAGGCACGCACTTGGGAGCCTGGTGCTCCCAAGCTTTGCTGAGGGACAGAGCCCGTGGCCAGCGCTGGCCCAAACCTTTGCTCCTGTGGCCCATGTGGACTGAGCGTGGCTCTGCACTCGAGAGGATGCTCTGGCCACGTGCAACACCTGGCAGAGAGCCGGCAGTGTGGCTGGAGAACGTGCGTCTGAGCCTGCCCTACGCCTTGCAGTGGCGATGTTGCCTCTGTGACTTGAGTGCACTTGTTTCATTAATTTTAAACGGCTTTTTCTTCTCATAAGGTCGTACGTGCACATTTGAAAGCTGCATCCCAAATTCCCTGAGGGTAACTTTTGCCATTGTTCGAAAATTGTTATTGTTTTGGCAGATGATCCCATAGGCTTCTCCTGGCAGAAATATAAGGACACTCTGAACTACTTGGTGAGGAGTCCTATCAGAGTTACTGGTAGGACTGTGATGAATAATGGTAAAAAATGAATGTTTTCAGGACTAGCCATTAATGGTAGTTTGTATTTCTACCTAATCTGTCCCTGTTGGTTTTATTATTTTTCTCTCCACAGCCTTTCTTTGGTTAAATGAAAGTTTAAGCAACATTTTTCCTATTCAATATAAATAGTTAATAATCTCAGGATATCAGAAATGCGGTGCAAGCATCCTAAAAGTGTTTTCAATACATAAAAAGGAAAAAAAAAGAAAAAAACAGACTCTCACAGTGGAAATCTAGCCCACTAAGAACCTGCATCTGCAAGGTCTTCAGCAGCCAGCTGATGGCACAACAGTGGGCTCGGGGTACCGCTCGTGGAGGCACTCCCTGGTACATCTCTGAAGAAACTAAGCAGACTCCACTTTTCTGGGGTTGTTTTTTCCTCTTCCAAGCGAAATCCAGGTTGAAAAGAGCCATCCTCCTGGTGGCTGCTGTGAGCCGGCAGGAGCCCAGTGGGGAACCCTGTAGAAAGTTGGCTGCGGCTTCCAAGCTGTGGTTTGGCACACGTCCTCTCCAAGACCTCTGCCAAATATTCAGATTTCTTTTTAGTGCTTTTTTTTTTTCTTTTTCTTTTCATGTTGGCATTTTATTTAACTGTACCACATGAGTTTAAGGCCGTTTAGTTTGATATATTTTGTCACCAGAATGGGCTATTTTGTGTGGAGTTCTTTCATGGAAGGTAAAAATACAAGGTGTATGTAGAAGGTGAACAAATTGTGTTGAGAGGAGATTGTAGTAAAGGTAACATGAAGCAGTAACACTGGTATTAGGTCTGGTTAGTGTGTCTCTCTTAAATGGGAATTTGACATTACCGTTGCATGCCAAGTTAAAGAGACCTTTGGTTCCCACTGGCAAAGTGTGGGAGACGGGAGAAACGTGGGCACTCAACAGAACTTTTTGATCTTTCCCCAAACGCGTTAAGACATGAGCTCTCCAGCAGTCGGGCTCGGTGAGCGCGGGAGAAGAGTCCGGGGTGATCCTCCGGCACTTCCCTAAGTTTTCCTTTCCAAGGGAGTCTGGGATTCCAGCGCAAACCTTTTGCTGAGCCGAGCGCTGACTGGGGAGTTGCGTCAGCTGTGGCAGCATTGTTCTGGATCAGCCTGACCTCTTTTAAAAAAATACGTATTTTTCCAACACTAATAAAAACCTTAGCTGAGGTTCTCTCCCTTTCTGTGTGTGTGCCTGAGCACTAAATTAAAAAAAAAATATCCCAGATGTGAATCTATAAACCATCTGTTTAAAATAACTATGGTGCAGGACTATAATTAAAAGTTATTTATTATGAATCTTGGGATCCTATTATGGATTTTGACTGACTCCCAGGTTTCTGATTTAGCAAACGGTTTATGTATTTATGAGCCATGTGTCTCTTCCGCACTTCTCGGTGCCAGAGTGCATGTCCTTTAAACAAAAGGAAAAAAAAATAATCCCCTACCCTCCCATAACTGTTGGCTTCTGAATGTTGCCGTCTAAGAAGTTTTCTCTTAAGAACAGCAAAAATCAAAGTATCTGAGAGCTTTCAACAACTCCAGAGATGCTGCTGACAACACAGAGGTTTGGTAACACAGCTCTCTTGCATGCAGCTACTTAGCGACTTTTAAAATGTGTAGTTGGGACAAGTAATGAAATGTTATGATTACTGGGGGTAGGAGGGGTCATATTTGGAAGGAAAGGATTTGTTGCTAAAGTCCATTTGCTCTCACCCTCTGCTTTACCCTTGTGAAATGGGAGGGAAGAAGGCAGCAAAATCAACACAAGCAAATGGACAGTAGACATTAAGACCAGTGTTTTGGGCGACAGGGTGAAGGAGGGAAAAAAAAAAAGCTCCTGATGACAATTGCTCTTTGTTTTATCTTTGTACTTCTACACCCAGTGGGCCTAGGAGATCTGCACTGGATAATGCCTGACTGCAATAGACTAAACAATGATTTACCAGCCCTGTTTTATCTGCTGCTGTCCTATGATTGATCAGCATGGTACATTAACCCTTTCCTCCACATCTGCTTGCCTAGTTTTCCACCAGATGCAGCACTGAGATAAAAAACCCCAGGATTTCTGGAAAGAATTTTGGGATTAAATCCTGTCCTAGAAGCAGCAAGAGGCACTTGGATGTGCTTCCCTGGAGCTACGCTCATCTCTGCGTAGTACAAGAGGGATTTTGCTGTGAAGACTAGGCCAGGGCAGTAAGTTGCAATTGTGGCTCTACTGTATGTTTGTTCGCCAAAAAGCTCCCAAAGGAGGGCTGAGCGGTGCGGTACCTCACACCCTGGAAGAACAGCCCAGCCCCGATGTCAGGGAGGTAGGCACCTCGGGGTGGCATCTGAAACAGACGCTTTTGGAGCCGTCCGGGGCTCCAGCTAGGGAGGAGGAACATCAGCTTCGCAAATCACACCCTGCTAAAGCGCTTAGCCGCCCTTCTCGTGCTGGAAAAGATTAGCTCTATTTACCTGGGATACACACTCCTGTCCCTGCAGGTGGTAGGATGCAGCTCCTCCTTCAAGGGACAGAGCTGATCTTGCTCTTTAATTTAAAAAAAAAAAAAAAAAAAAAAAAGAAAGAAAAAAAGGGAGAGCTAGTGAGTGTGGCACCTCCTGCCCACCTCTTAGCACCATGCTGTAACTCACCTTTGCAACAGTGATCCAAGTGCAGTACCCTCCATGTCCAGAGGCAACTCAGAGATTCATCTCCCGCTTTTCCCACAAGTGTCCTTGCTGGCAGGACCGGTGGCTTTTGGGACCATGAGGAACAAGCCCCTCTTCTGCTGAAGCTGGGCCACTGAGCAGCAAGTAGTTCAAGGTCGACTGGGATAAAGAAAGAAAATACAAATCTGTAGCCTACTCCGCTTAAGATGCCCTCCAAGGAGGGGAAGGCCTTTCAGTTCCCATAGCTGCCCTGCAGGCCACTAACGTGCTTTATATAGAACAGCTGCTTAACATAAAACAGCCCTTGGTACCAGGACACGAAGCCCAAAATTTTCCCTCTCCGGAAAGCTCTCAGCTGCTAGGCTGTGAAGCCTGGCTCAGTTTTGCTTTCCCTTTCCAGTGCCTTCCATCCTTACCTGTAATGCAGGTCCTGAGTTTGGGGTTGAGCCACCAGCACTGCTGGTGATAAGGAAAGAAGAGTAAGATCCAAATTTGGCTGCCCCGCTGGGTTGGCTCCGTGGTACCAAACTTCTCATTTTCAGAGAATATTTCTGATTGAAGTGATTTGGGCCAAACAGGATACTCCTAGTTAGGTAAGTAGCCAGTAGCTCCCGTGTGAAATACGTGTGTCTGGGTCATTCTTAGCAATATCTTGTATTGCCAACAAGAAGCAACCATGTCAGGATGTACCTGAGGGCAGAGGGAGGCAGACGGAGCTCAGGGGAGAGGGTGAGAAGCTGCCTGGGAAGCTGAGCTGCATGAGACGTTTGCCCCAGAAGTCTCCTGGGAATCAGGGAACCAAAAGAAATACGGAGCTGCATTCTACTTCTTGTCCCTCTCCCTGCCATCTGTAATAATGTTTTCTCCCTTTGAAGAGGGAATCCAATAGGTAGATGCCTGATGGCATCTGATGTGGGTCCTACCCAGGTAGGTTCGCCCAGAAGGGCACCGTGCATCTCGCAGAGGTCCACGATGCAGCTGGTGAAATCATGCTCTGTAAAGGAACACACTCCAAACTGGATTTTGCCCTTTCTTCAAACCTGCTTTCACCATGCAGAAGATTTTCCCACAGATAAAGGGAACAGGGCCGCTAGGCTTATTAAATCTTTCCTTGAGCAAACTCTCATTAAAGAGAATTGTATCTTAGCAGAACCCTTTAAAATACAGACAGCATGTAGTTGATTTGGTGAACTTGATTCTGCTGCCCTTCGACAGGCTTTAAGGCGGCAAAGTCAGGGGGCACTATGTTCACATAAAGGGAATGGGGATTTCACCCTGTGCTCTGAAAAGTTGTTGTTGAGCCAGTGGCACTGCTGTGCCGTGGCTGCTTTGTGCCAGCCCAGAGCTACAGACCTGCCATAAATTCAGTTTAAATCGCCAGTTAAATTGCACTTATGGTGGGTCTGCAATGCTGGATTGATGCAGAGCCGCCAGCACGTAGCAGCGACCTGGCTTCTTACAGTAGTCGTTTGTGTGGCCGCAGCTGCGCTTTAGGGCCTGATTCTCATTTGCTGATTTCACAGTGGCTTGGCGAGAGTGATTCCTCATTTACACTGATAAGGTTGAAGCGCCTTTATAGCTCCCATCAGATCAGGCAGTGACTTTGAAGAAAATAAACCTCTGATTTTAGACAAAGAGCTGGAGTGTAATAAAAGCTGCGTGTTATCCTTCACAGGCACCTTGAATAAGGCCACAGGGAGCACAGGACTGGAAAGCAGTTTCTTTTCCTTTAGTTTTATGATTTACATTTTTCTATCCCTTTGATATTTTTAGTCTCTAATTAAGTCATAAGATTGGATGAGGTGGGTGCTTGCATCTAGTAAATGGCCACCTGTGTCACTTAATGAACCAAGCTACTAATTATTAGGTGGAGGTCACTTCAGAGGGCTACTTTCAGTCAGGAATTTCAAGTAGCAAAATTTTACTGAAAGAAACCCCCAAAGTATTTGTTTTCTGCCCTTGTTTAAAGGCAGAGATAACGAGAAGGGCTGACACCACAGGGGCAAGCCAGGATACAAATGGAATATTTCTCCTGCCTGCTGCCACACATCCTCTATTGACATTCCTTCATGTGGTCAATGTGCTCTTTGGCCTTGGCCGTCGCTGGCTTTTTGCCATAGAGAGATGACACTATAATGTACAGTGATTCTGCCTGCTTGTGTTGTTTCATCGATTCTCAGCATTTTGGGGAGAAAGATGAATTACAGTAGTCTTTTTTTCTAGTATAGCATATAGTAGGCTCTTTTGAAGACCCTCTGGGTAGCTAGGTAATTCTGCCAGCTAAAAATGACTTTCAGCAGTGGCAGAGAGTTTTGTTTTCTCTGAGGTTGCCACCTCTTCCTCAGCCATCTGTCCTTTTGTCACCATGAGAAATGATTCTTGAGCTGCGTGATTTCATGGGGCAGCACCTCCAGACCCCGAGGTCGTCTAACAAGCGCGTCGTGTAGCTAGTTGTTCATTTAAGTAAAGTGGATTTCTTCAGTGGGGCACGTTTTCTGTACTGTGATGGGTAGTGGTTATGAATTTCTGTCTAAGTGGAGTTTAAACACCATTTACTTGAGTTCCTGGATAATTCAGAGACTGTCATCTATTGCATTCCTTCAAGGGGAGAAAGGTGTTCTGAATTACAAGGATCTCTCCTGAAGCAGGAGAGAAGATTGCTAGCCTCATTCCTTATTTTCTGAGTTGCAAGAAATGGAGCTGTGGATTTGGTTTGCTTGCAATAGCTTTTATCTCTTTTTTTTTTTTTTTTTTTTCCCCCCACAGAATAAGGAAGTGACATGCAAAAGAGAGAAGTGTCCGATGCTCTCCAAGGACTGTGCTCTCGTCATTAAGCAGAGAGGAGCTTGCTGTGAGCGTTGCAAAGGTGCGGTTCCTTTCCTGTTGTTTGACTCTTTTTAAAATGTTATCAGTTCAAATATATGTTGCCGGAGACAGGCCAAAGTTGGAAGCTTCTCAGTTGGGACTTGGCTGTCACCAGAGGCTTGAAAAGGGCAGTAACAACAATAAAATCAGTATGTTTACAAAGCTGGTGGAGATGCATAAATTCACATATTTGTCCTGTAATTATAGTTTTTGTGCAACGACAGTCCTTTAGAAATACGTCTTTATTGTTCTTCATTGGTGTGTTGTCAGTCTTTCGAGGGAGAACTCCTGTTCTGACTTTATCAGAAATATTTTAGGTCAAAATCAATCTGCTAGTAGTCACTGGTCAATAGGAGTTCCTTAAATTTTTGTGTGGTTGAACAGAATAGGAATAATGCTTCTGAGTAATAAAGAGCAGAGTGATTATCCATGACTATTTTTATTTCTTCCCATAGTAGAAACAAGCCAACCAAATTCTATTCATTTTACTAAATATTTCCTGATTAAAATAATAATACTGTGAACATTTTTATTAAAGCTAAAATGGGCAACAATCTGAACATTTATTTATTGACCAGCACTGTATCTTACAAGCTCTTTAGAATGACATAATTATCAAATATAAAAAAAAAATTAGTAGAAGAATTGTGTAAGCATGCATGGTCTGTAACTACCATGCTTACCCACGTGAAAAGCGTGCAAGTAGATGAAGTTGAAAAGTAGTCTTATTTTATAGCTATGCAGTAAGTAATATGCTCTAAAAAACTAATTTTGCTGAGGGACTGCTGATGCAATCAATGAGGTGGAGAATGTCAGATTCAGGCAGTTTTACTTTTCTATTTTTTCTCTATTTTAATTCCCCAGTGGTGATAGAGTGGCTTTGGGAGGGGGGAGATAGGGTAGGATAAATTCTTGGGAAGTGCAAGCATTTATTGCCTTCCCAGAGGAAATACTAATGCAGGAAAACAGATTATACTGAAATTCAGGCGGAAGAGACGTATGATGGATATTTGTTTTTCCTGGATGGTTGCAGAAGTGTGTTAGCTGCTGTGCTCACGATTTGCTTCTGTGGCGCAACTTTGGAATAGGTTTGGCAAGCCCCAATTTGAGGATTTGTCTAGAAGTCTGACACTTAAAGAAAAGGAAATTGACTGGGAAAAAAAAAATATTAAAGCATTACTGAAAGACTAAGCATTTGTAGTTACAAGTTTTACATAAATTAAATGTAATTTATTTCTTTTGCCAAATTGTGTTTAGTGTCAGCTTTACAGCAAAAGATTCCTAAATGTTGGTTTAATTAGGCTGGAGATTGATTCTCCATTTCGATAAAGAAATGCATCGTTGCATGAAAATTTTACATACATACATATGCATATGTGCATGTATGCATACAAAATAATTCTACATTAAAGAATATTAATGTTTCAAAGTTGAGGATACAGATATTAGCGTGTGGGGGCTATTATCATTAGATGGAAATTTTAATTCAGATTCCTTGTAAGATACTCTGTTTATCCTGAATTGGGGTGAGTTCCGGTGGAACATTATTAATAAGCTTGAGCCTGGCATCTGCAGATTGGTATGTCTGACATCTCTAACATGAAAATTAATAGGAACTCTTTAGAAATAGAATTAGGAAGCACCTGGATAATTGCAATATAAGGGAGAAAAGTTATGTCTTATAAAAATGCTAGTAATTTGTATTTATCGTAAGTATATGGACAGAGAGATTCAACTGATGTTGTCTTCCTGGATTTCTGATAGGCATCCAACAAGATCCCTCACCAAAAGCTATTAAAGAAACTAAGCAGTTTGTAGAGAAACTTTTCTCATCAATGAATAACTAACAGGTGGTGACGATGAATGGTTATTTTTGTAATGGAAAAAATGTTTCTAGCGGATCCTTGCAAAGATATCAACTTGTCAATGTTCTTAAAAATGATCTAGAAAAGGGGCAAAGAGGGACATGAAGTTTTCTGCTATTCTTCTAATAAAGACCTGGCCTTTATAAAGGAGGAGGGCTACCTGCAAGGAGTTGCAGAAGGTTCTTGGGACACTGAACAACTGATGACAAAATGGCAAAGGACGTTAACGGGGATGAGAATAAATGGGTGCACACAGGACAAAACAGTCCTAACTGTACAAATATAATTCTGGGCTCTGAGTTGACAATAACCTATCAACAACTGTTTCTCAGTGTTAAAAAATACACTTCCTTAGCAGGATCAGCTCAACCCTCAGTAGCTTTCCAAAGGGAAGACATAATTTTGGCTAGAAGGATGTTTGGTCTGATCCAGGATGGCAGTTCCTATGTGCTTAAGATGCAAGAACCGCTTTAAATGTCAGATTTTTTTAAAAAAAGGCTCTTGACGGCTTAATTTTCAAAGTAAATGTGAAGTTTCTGAATTAAGTTTTTCTGCTTTTTCTGAAAGGTAGAGCTAAATACACACCTGTATAACTACAGCAATCCCAACAGCACAGATTGTCACCAGGTTGTTCAGGTGCCATGGGAAGTGGATGATGGAGCCCCTTCTACCCTCGGGGAGGCTGCTTACTCTCCTGCAACTCTGAAGGCTGCTGAAGCTCCTCCTCTGTTCTGTGCAAAACCAAATGAGTGTCCCAGGGCAGGGGTGGGGTTAGTATTTGGGGAATCAAGGGTGCAAACACCAGCCTGGGTGCGTAGCACTTCAGCTACCCCTCTTTGGTGTCCCACCAGCTCCCCGGCTCTCCCCGGTGTGGAGCTCAGCTGCAGTCGGGACTTAGCCCTGCAGCGCTTGTTCTCAGTTACTATTTTGTCAAGCTGCCAGAGTGCCCATAGGGAATGCAAGCAGGAAAAGGGAAACAGGGATTTTTAAATTTTTTTTTTTTTTTTTTTTTTTTTGCTGGTTGCATTTAATCTAAACCTGAACAAAATGTTACGAAGAAAAGACATCAGAACCTGATGGCTTGCTTTCTTGGATTCATTCCTGAAGCCTAGAAAAGCTTAATCAGGCGTTACAGGCTCTTGCCAGCTCCCTTTGATAGCTTTGTGTCTTCCCACCTTGTGAAGGAAGGAAGGAAGGAAGGAAGGAAGGAAGGAAGGAAGGAATGAATGAACGGCTGCTGTCATTTGAGCACAACGTCGGGGGGATAACATCAAGACCAAAGGGTATGTTTCAAGAATTGGCTTGTGTAGGAAGCAAACCACCACTCGTGAGTCATTTGTGACATTGCTGCCAGGATATTTTATTCTATTATGAGGAGTGCGTGAGGACTGGGTCTGTAGGCCCAGCATCTCTGACAGCAAAGAAGTAGTCTGAAGCAAAGAAATACTATATGCCTGCAAAGGTGCATCCAGCTGAACTCCCGTGTTTAGAGATTTGCATACAGGAAAAACTTGAGTGGTTGGTAGAGATTTTTTTCCTGCAAATGGTTGGGTGCTGAACATAACTCCCTTGCTTCCGTTTGGGTATTTGTATGCTCCTTAGAAAATTTCTAGCGCTTTTTTCCCTTTTTTTTTTTTTTTTTTAAATAAACAAAAAATTAAGAAAGAGCAGTGAGTATAGCTTTTGCAATCAGAGAATTCATTGTGGTGGAAACAACGCGTTACCCCTAACATATTAAGAGATTTAGCTGTATTTAAGATTTTAATCCTCCAGACAAGCAATGCGTTTTAAGACTGTTCTTCACTTTAGGCTTGTAGGACCTTGGATAGGAAAGTCAGTGTGCCAAGGCTCTGTGTGTTTGTGCAAAGCCTAGAACAGGGAAATGGAGGCCCGTGATTATGGCTCCCTGCTGCAAGAAGAATGCAAACAACTAATTATAACAGTGAAAACTTTCAGTGAGATTATTCTTCTGACAGATACTTACTGTAGTTTATAAAACATACTGTATACCTCTACCATACTATTAATTTTGAAAATATTAAAAAAATTAAGCCCTCTTATTACTTTAGCATAGGATAAATAGGGCACTTTTCATCTCTCTTTTTATTTAATATATTTAATGAAAACATATGAGATCATTGAGATTATAGAAATAGATTTGGCAGCATTTTCTTATTTAGTTGGATGGAGACTTGTCACTTGGATATAGAGCTCTCTACACCTCTAATAATAAGTTGTTTGCTCTCTGAAGAAGTGGTATTACCAGCCCAGGGCTGCATAAAGTTTGCATTTCTAAAGTTGTGTACCATATTCTACTCTTTTATCCTAAGAATTTGAATCTTCCATGGATGTGCAAAGACAAAATTGGTGGGTATTTGTTACAACAGATACGATTTGTTGTTCTGAAGGTTCTTTTACTTCCCATGTGCAATTTTGCTTTTTCTGCCCTTGTTAACCTTTGAGAGTTGCTGTGGGTTTTTTTTTTGTTGTAGTTTTTTTTGTTTTGTTTTGGTTTGTTGGGGTTTTTTTTAGTAAATTAATTAATGATCCTCAAGGCTCACATGCTGTACTCCATTGATCTGGAGTCTACTAGGGAATGGAATCACAGCCCAGGCAACAGCAGCACTACTTCCCCTGAATATTGAATATCCAAAGCTATCATAGTTAATTGTGCATTTCTTGGAAAGGATATAAAATATTATGGTTGAGGATTGCAGCCAATTTAAACTATTAGAGCTGGCTTGCGAAGGAAGTTAGAGGGAGGTTATGAGTTTATCAGTGTTCTGGCTACTCTACTAAGGCCCTGCAGGAGTCATACATACATTTGGCACTTTGTTTGCCTGCGGACAACCCTAGTATGAGATACCTGATACCAGTTTGGTGCCCTGAGGTAAGTGGGGGGTGGGTGGGTGTGGGGGGCCCTGATGGGGCACTATAACTTGCAGCCCATCGTCTAATGTCTTAAGGGAAGCTTTCAGAGACAAGGGTGCAATCTAATACATGGATGGAGGCCTAATGGGCTAGGAAGATAATAATATATTTTCCTACTAAATCTTTTTCACCCTTGTCTGAATAATCTAGTCCTCGTATTTGAGAGAGACTGGTTATGGAAAGAGATGGTTTGGGGACATAATCAGGTCTAACTTTTCTCTCAGCCTTTTTTCACTGTCTCAGTCTCTTGGTAACATGCTCCAGCTCTCCTTCTTGAGGCTGGAGGTACAGGTTCGTCTCAATGTTCATTCAGTTTCTAGCTTTGCATTTCAAGTAAAGAATGAGATTTTGAAGCAGTGACAGATAGCTACTACAGATAGTATTATCCAGTATCACCATGGTGTCAGCTTTGGTTACTTCTGGTTATGCCTAAGAAGAGGTCTCTATCTCTCCATCACTTCTTTTGAGTTAACTCTTTTTATAAAGGTCTCGGAACATACATTTCATATCCCTTGAATATCTGGTGTATGTTACAGCATTCAGTAGTGCTTCAAATTTCAGATTTTCTTGATACCTTGATTGGTATAATTCTTCATTTACCTAAGAAACTTTTATAAACTGGCTTGTCATAGATACTTTTGCTGTCAAACACCAGTTAGGTAGACTTTTACAATCAGAGAGAAGTTGTTCAGGACTCTTGTGTTAGAAAACAGCACGAGACCTCTGGCGATGTGTGGATGCTCTTGTACCTTGTGTGTGGACATTGTGTCCAGCACAGCAAAGTTAAAGGAAACTGAAGATCAGGATGGAGGCTTTACCCAACATTCATGTGTAACATTTGTCTGGAACAACACGGTAAACATTTTAACATGCTTAAGACTGGAGTAAGAATTTTTTATACTGTTTGATTTTGAAGCTGTAAGTTGTACTGATCATGGATTATTTTGCTGATGTGAGGAAATTTGGTATAAATGGCAAATAATTGTATCACCAAGCAACATCATTCATGACACTCGTCACAGCCATGAGAGGTCACAGTTCTCCAGTTCTCTCTCTTGGCAAGCACATCAAGTATCAGCTCAGAAATCAATGACAGCTCTAACTACATGGCATTTTGGATCACAAGGTTCTTATGGACCCTGCCGAGTGACTTCCCCCTGCTCCCCTCAAATATATTGGTGAAACACGAGACAAGGTGAAATTCAGTTCCCATGGGGTGCAGGGGCAAAACCAAAGCACCTGGAGGGGCTGATGTCTTTGTTTCTGCTGCTATTTGCTCAGCGGACGTGAGCTGCATTGCATCACGTGCCTGTGAACTGTGCAGTCCCGGCACAGCTCACCCCCATGGCCACTTCATTCTGCTGTGTTGTATGCCCTTTATATGGCCCCTTCGCCTCGCATCCCTTGGGTATTGTAATTGCGATGGCTCAGCTGCAAATAGGTTTGATTGTACTCAATTACAGAGGAAAGAGTTGGATTTTCACTGTTTAGAGTTAGACTTAATAAGCATGGGAGATTCTGTATATATTTTCATGCTTCTGTGTTGACAAATGAAGACCAGGGTTACCCAATAGGAAGTTTAGTTTTCTAGTAGCTGTCAATGGCTTTATCATCATTAAAACATGTGAAAATCTATTTTATAATAGATGTATGTGTGATTCACGGTTCTCTTATTTTGGCCAACAGATTTCATGCCAGGGAAATACTGCAGAATGTGCGAGTTACTGGTTTTGGAGTTTCTTTGGTTGGGGTTTGGGTTTTTTTTTCGTTAGGTCTTTTTTTTTTTTTTTTTTTTTTTTTTTTTTTTTTTTTGGCTAGAACTGGTATTTAGTGTTAGCATGCCTGGATACTTCCCTGAGGATTAATTTATCAAACACTAAATAAAACATGTCTTCTGACTGTTTTCTTTTTCCTAATGTTTATTTTCCATGCAATAGAGAGGTTACTTTTTTAAATAGAAAGTGGAAGGAAAGCAAGTAAAAGACTTAATAGGAGAAGAAAGATGCTGAAGAAATGAGGGATGGGGTGTTAGTCTATTGTGCACCGATCTATCACTTCCTCTTGGGAGAATACGGAAATGACTTGTCTATAAAATTCTCATTAGCCTAAAATAAGCAAAAATCTCTTCTGGAATCTTATTAGGCAATGTCAAATTGAGTAATAAAGGCTTGTTTTTAATGAACTCCTGAGGACACTGGTTGAGCTTTAGCACTACTAAACTGTCTCTTACAGTCAATTTCTCTGTTTTATGATACTACTCTGTGCTGGGGTGTCTTGGGAGGCAAAAAAAGGGTCATTTAACAATGTTACTGGATTTGGAGAGACAGATGGCTTCCTGATTGTCAACTTGTCCACATGCCAATAACAAAATCTACTATAATTTTCCTCTTTTGTTATTCCAGTCCAATTCTGTGTGAGGATGCTCTTTTTGGAATTAAATTGCTCTCCTGCAAATTAAATCAGCTAAAGGTTAGTTTATTATGTTTACAACTAAGGTGCTCAAGTAAGGCATGCACAAGATCGAAACAGAGTAGCTAAATCAGCAAATTAGAAGGGATTTAACTATTTTATCGTCATTTTTTGTGCAGGAATGCCTCAAGTCTAGAGGATCATTTTGACTTTATGAGGTGACTAGAAGGTAATTAGCAGTTTCCACTGCTTATAGAACAACCGACCAACTTCAAAGTATTCAGTGGTTTGGTTTGATTCAGATAAGCAACTTTCAGCTTGCATGTTTATCCAGGACTTATCTGAGCCATTTGGGTTGAAGTAGGTAATAGGAACAAAACCTACAACTAACTGAAAGTTAATATTTTACATTAATAAAACACCAACTATTCTTAAAGAAAGAAACAGGAAAGACTAAAAAATTAGGACACGCTCCTTTACTGATATGAATCACCTTAGCTCCATTAAAATTGATATAGACCATTGATATTTAACTTCCTTCTGTATGTGGAATCTTAAAGGTTTTCCTTATAAGGTATATGTCATGGGATCAAATCATGTAGAACCTGTTACTTTTCATGTACTAAGAAAATTCTTAGGCTTTTTGGATTCCCCTCTTGAAAAACCTCCTCTGTAGCCCTTGCTTTTAAAGTTTTGTTTTAAGTATGTATACAGGCAGAAGTAAGTGAATGGCATTTAAGTGATTGTGCTAAGCTCTGATCTTTCTCAATTTATTCTTTTCTCCTGCTGTCCCTTTCAAATGGTGGACGGAGACAGTAAGGTAATGTAATATTTCCAAAGGGAATTAAAATGGCTTTTACGAACTCAAAGTATGTTCTGCCATACTTGGTTGTAGAAATTGGCATCAGAGACTTTGCTGATGCTTTTGGACATGAGATATTCAGTGAATGCTACTTTTCAAGACGAATATGATGGACCTTTAACCATGGATGATCTAGAATGGCTCAAATGAGTTGAAGCATGAAGGCAGGTGGGTTTCAACTCATCTGAATTTAGGTGAGGCTCATAAACTTCCATGCTATGAATAGGTGGGCTAGGGAAGTGTGGGTATATGTTTGCTGGTGTCAGCTGAGAGATTTGTACATTGAAAGTGAGGTTCAGAAAAACTAGCTGATATGTGGGCTTTGTTTCTTTTTCCTTTTGAAGAGTGAGTGGTGGGTGTAGCTCTGGGGCATACAAAGGGCAGAGTGTCAGGGCACACCTCTGGTCAGATACAGGTTAAAATCTCACCTGGAGATTGTAAAAAACCTTCCTTTCTTTCCCTGTCTTCAGTTTGGCTGACCTTCAGCTTTCCCCCAGCTCTTGTGAAGCCTGCCTGCGTTACTGGCTAACTCTCCCCTTCCTTCTTGCCATTTTCTTCAACTGAGCAGCTGCTGAAACCCAGCACGATGCTGCTTTGACTCCCTTATTCAACCTGCTGGCCCGTGCCAAAGCTCGGGAGCGGTCTTAGTATCTCCAGTGCTTCTGCAGACTTTTCCATCCTGGTCTCTATTTCTGAATTTCCCTTTTGCTGCCTGCAAGCTCTCCCTGCCGTAGTTACTTCTGCTGTGCTGTCCCCCGGTGCTGCCAGCATCACCTGTCAGCAACAGAAGTGGCTCCTGGGCAGGTGGAGTTTGGCTTCCCCCTCGCTGCTTTCCACAGGGATAACATCTGGAGCCGTGGGACAGAGGATTTTGTAGCGTAGCTTGGGTATGCACTTCAGGCAAGACCAGTGTGACTGCATGGATGGACCCAGCTTCCTGCTTTCTCAAACAGGCTAATCCTTGAACTGAAAGATTCAGTTTAATATGCACATCTGCACATGCAGATTAGCCCAGAGTCATTAGCTTTCTTACAGAAAAACCACTTCAAATTAAAGAACATAATTGGTGAGCAAATATGCAAGGTATTTTGCGATCAGTAGTAGTTTTCAACCTGGCCCTTAATTTTGCACAGTGCTGAAGACACCAGACCCATCCAGTCAAAATCACACAAAGATATTTAACAATACAGATTGTTTCATCTTGAGAGTCAAGCACGTGTAAACTCTTTCTTAGACTGGCACCAGTATGCCAGTATGGCCTGGGTTTCCTCAACTTGAGGACGCCAAAATGTGTTAAGCAGGCTCTGCTATTCGTCAGAATTTGCAGTGGGCAGTAAGTAGAGACTGTGCTACTGTGTTTTTCAGAATGGGACTTCAAAATGCTTAAGAGGAGTATAGGGCTTCACGTTCCTCTTTTGACATGTTGTCCTGCATGTATAAGAGCTCACTCAGAACTTTATTCACATGCTGAGAATCTGAAAACTTTTTTATTATTCAAAAACACTTCATAGGGACTTTGCCACTTAAAAAACCTAAGATTCAGATGTATACTTTGTACCTTTCAATATTTGACAAAGATTAAATTATCACAGAGAGCTCTTAGACTACTGATCAACTCTCTTAAAAACATACCTGTTCAGCTTAGGTAAGTGAATGGCCACAGCATCTGCAGATTTCTCCTGCGTTGCTCTGTACTTAGCCTGGAAAAATGTCTGAGTACTGCAAATCTTGAAGTACAAGTCTTCTGTTGTTTAAGATCTTAACTGGAAGCAGTTAACACATTTGTAAATGATCCCTGTATATCAGGTTTCCTTTAAATTTTGGGGTTGAATACAAAATGATTTTGTGGGTATTTTAAGTTCCTCAGCTGTGACCCTCAAGTTTTCTTATACACCGGGCTCAAAGATTTGCTGGTGTAGGGCTGATAAATTGCCTTTATTTTCAGAAGGAAATAAAACGTAGCCCAAAGCAGATCAGGAGAGAGCACCTTACACAGCAGAGAATGACTTAGAGTAGCTGCTGAGGTAGGGTGTGGAAGGGCAAATGGTGCCATGGGCATTGTTTGACTGATTGTAGTTTTGTGCTTGGTGGCTCTATGTATATGTCGTGTTTCAAAGTCTCTGGCAAGACTCCTGTTGGTTTCGTGGGCTCTTTGATCAAGCTCATTTTGAATAAAATAGACCGGGAAAAAACCCTCAGAGCAGTAAATGGAAAAATGGGCATTTTTCCTGCAGAAAATGGGGTTTGTGTTACTTCTAAACTTTTTTTTTTCAGAAACACTCTAGGTCTCCAAAGAATTAATTTTTAATTGAAATAATTTTGCATTAATAAACTAACTCTTTAAAACAAATATTTTATTTACACTTAATATGTCTTTTCTAGTTTTGCATTTCTGGTGAGTTATTTTATTCTTTTCTTTGTGTTCCTTTTTGGTTTTCCCTTTTGCGAAATACCAGAAAACAGTGAAAAAGCGGGAAGGGAAACTAGTAGGAACCTGTAATCAAAAATGTGAAAATTAATGTTTGGTGTTTTTTTTTCCAAATGGCTCGATGAAACTTCATTTTGCACAAAAAAAAAAAAAAAAAAAAAAGCATCCTGAGCCTGTGCACGGGCAAACCAACCTATTTTCTGTTAATGAAGTTGTCATATAACACACAAAGATGTATAAAGTCTTTTATATGTAAAGACATATGAAGTTTGGAGTCCCAAACCCTGTGGGACTCCAAAATGCCCCACTCAGAGATTCACCACCCACACAGAAGGGCCTGATGGCTTTTAGTTTATGCGGATGTTGATCCCTTCTGCTATGAAAGTAAAAAGGTATAAAGGAGGGGGTAGCTCTGCCGTTGTCAGTGCATCCATGCTGATCTATGCTGGCTGAAGAGCTCTCCCAGGGGTTTTGGTTAATGGATGAGGATAGCATGTCCAGGTTGGATGATGAACATTGCCAGCTCTTCTCTTACCCTCTCTCCTCCCTCTCCTCCCTCCAGTGCATGGGTAGCTGAGCAGCTCCTGAATGGCCAGCAGAATAGCCACCAACATCCATTTGTAGGTAAATTTTCACTGATTTCGGTAGGTCTTGAATGGTTGTAGTTTGTAAGGAGTTTGGCCAGTCACGCACCAGGAGCAGATATCTGGGGCTGTTCACGTCAGCACTCCTAGGGCACGATCCCTCTTGTCAGTCCCAGCTCTCAGCTCTACCTCTTCTGTTTAACCCAGGGGACAGGATGGGGCGCATTTAGGATGCTGCTCTGCCGTCCTCATCAGCAGCCTCCTTACGGGATTGTTGTGTTCAGCCAGACTGACGTGATTCTGTCTCTTCTAGATTGCAGTTTTGGAGGAAATACGTACAACAGCTCTATGAAATGGCACCTCCCTAGCAATCCCTGCATTACATACCAGTGCCAGGTAAGGATGTCATCAGCATCATGCTAATTGAATCACAAGCTTTGCCCACAAAATTCTGAGCCTTTTTTATCCAATACAAATAAGCGGAAATATTTTATACCCAAAGCACAATATGGGCTTTGCTTTTAAAGTAGTTTAAATCTACTCAAATGTGGTGAGCTATAACCAAACATTCAGAAGGATAGATTTTATATGACTTGAGTACCGTGATACAGAAACATTGCTGAAGGAGACGTACACAGCCAGGCCATTTCCTGCTGTCTTGACCTTGAAATAAGTTATCTTTTTTTTTTTTTTTTTTCTCAGCACGCTAAGCCTTTTGAGAGATACAAATTATTATTTTAGTAATTGGACACTTTTGTGTGTTACGTGTCCATGGGTTTTACCTGGGATGCTCTTTAAGAGAAATCCACAACCAAATCTTCTTTTCCTGGGCTCCTGCACTGTTAACACAGTGGTATTTTTGGTAGCTTGCCTCTCTACAACCATAATGTTTGCAAGATTGCCCATTTTCAGGCACAACACAAGTAATTATGTAGGTAATTTTAGTTTCTGTCTGTGAATAGATCTGCAATTTTTGCTGATAAATTGATCCAGTTTTAGTAATAGCACTCACGCAGCTACTAAGAATTGCAGCTGTTGGAAAGAGGAGAGATGAATGAGTATGAAGAGCTTCTACAAATCGGAAAAAAGGGTTTCAAGTTTTTTCTCTTTTTCTGTGATACTTCTGCTCTCCAAAACCCACCCATGTTTTTAAAGACAAGTGTACTGAGAAGAATGGAGTTGGAGCCAACAGTATTCTGCATCCTTGCACTTAATGAAAAAATACTCACAGCTTGAATTTAGGTACTCCAGTCACCACTAGCTAACTGAAATGAGCAATTCTTTATTGCCTGTTTCAGTGTCTAAATGCAAAACTGGGTGATCCTGTTTACCCTAGGCCCATATATTTAAAAAACAGGTTTCCCTTTCCTCCAAATGCAAAGCTGCAAGCAGAAAAAAAAAAAGAAAAGTAGCAGCCTTTTGTGCACAGATCCTCACACCCAGATTTGTTCAGGAGGACTCTTGACTTCTCCAACAAGAAGTACAGGAAATGTTAATTTACTAATACTTATCAGGCAAAGCATCAAAGATAAGCGTCTCCCCTTTACAGAACAAGATGCTTTTATCTGCTTTCTCAGTCTTTTTTCCTCCAAGGGGAGAGGGAAGAGAATGCCTTGTGTCTGGCCTGTTTTCACCAGAGCTGCATGGCAGATTACTGAGGCTAAGGATTCCTGATAAAGCAGGATTCCTTTTCCTAAGAAGGTGCTTGGTTTCTTACCTGGTGTATTTTAAGGCAAATATTGTGTCTGGAGTCAGGGAGACTCAAGTGGATCTTTTGACTATGGATTAACCTGAATGCTGATACCAGGCAGCAGGTACAGAAACAAAAGAGGTTTTGAAATCCAGGGCTCTGCAGCATGTATCGTGCTTTAATTGTACTACTAGTAATTGCGGATTTTTGCTTGTTAAAGCAACCACAACACTAACAATGAACGTGTCTGATCTGCTTCTTTTTCAGGAAGGAGTGATAGTAGAGTCAGAGGTACAGTGTGTTGTTCATTGCAAAAACCCTTCCAAACTCATGGGAATGTGTTGTCCTGTGTGTCCAGGTGAGATTTCATGGGAAGGTGTGCTGTTCCACGTGTGCAACTGTATTGCTAATGATAGCCATCATTACTGGGGAGGTTGCCTCTAACTTCTCTGCTATACTTGACAAGTTACTAAGATGTGGACCAGTGGCTCATGACGCACTAAATGGCACAAGAAGTGCATGCTCAATATTTTTTAGTAGAGGACATGCAGACTAGGGGATGCATAGGCAATAGCCTGTGGCAATATCCACATCTGTATTTACATAATTTCTTAGAGGTTCTGTCATCTGGGTTTGCCTGGCTGATGACTGGGATTTTGTTAGGAACGGAAGTGTAAGAGTAATCCTAAAAAAAGAGACTTAGTTTTTGAGGGGGAGTGGGAATGGGTTGCCTTTGTGAAGCACGGTGGCAAATTAATGTGGTTTTATAGGCTAATTTGATTTTAACAGAGGTTTTGAAGGGAAGCACTGCTCCAGTTGTGATACAATGGGTTGATTAAATTCTAATTAGTTATAATTTCTGCCAACATCTAATATGAACTCAGGGAGTAAGAATGAGTAGTAAAAAGCAAACAGCTTAGAAAAGTGTTTCAGAGACACTTAACAATGGAAGACTTGATTAGCCTTGACTTCATTGGTGCACATTTATTTGCCGTAGAATGATGTTTTCTTTCCCTCAAAAGATATTTGGGGGTTCTCAAGACTTTTGTAAAGGCTTCAGAAGTGATTTGTATCACAGAGGACGATACGATTTGCTTTACCTATTGTCCTGTGGTGGGGTGTGTTACAGAGAAAAGGCAGCGTGCTATCCTGAGCTAAACTTATTCAAATGCTGTTTTCCAGGTTGTATATTTGAAGGGAGACATTACAATGAAGGAGAAGAATTTAGGCCTGAAGGAAATAAATGTACCAAGTGCTCCTGTATTGTAAGTATTTGCCTTTTGGCATTGTATCTCCCTGTATGAACTTCAAAAGGCACATTATTATTGCCATAACAAAGCAAAAAATATAAGGAATTCAACACTGTTATGCATTCTTCTCTTGGAGTTCAAGTTCCTATTGAATATTTTACTGCACTAATACATTATATCACTCATATTCTCTGTTTATCATCTTTTTTGTGACCTCACACTGTGGGCAGATAGAGCAGGATATTTGTGAGAGGTTCGATGTATTAAATTAGTGAATTAGTGATGCTTTTTTTTTGTGTGTGATGGGATCATGCAGGAGGAGACAAAAAGCTTTTGGGCTTTCATCTATTGATCAACATTTATTAGCTGTTTCCTTAAACGGATCTTTTGCAAGGATTCCTCTCAGCTGTATGTGGCAAGGGCCTTTGCTCTGAATTACTGAGTGAAAGGATGAGGGTGGCTTCCTTAGGCTGTCCCAGGTGGATTTTGGCTTGACGCTTAATGAAAAGGTCATATCCTGGATTTTATCCTTCACTACCAACAATATAGAGAGGAAGTAATAATTGCATCCTTTAGGTAATGAGCACAGGCTTCTCTTTCACTTCCATTAAGTTAGAAGATAATGTTCTATGAGTTGGGGCAGATAACTTTGACTTCATTGGTGTGATCTGAGAGACCAGTAAAATGCAAAGTTCAAATCACTGCTTTTGTGGCAATCTGTGGGCTGGTTATCAGCAGAAAATGAAAGACTGGGGAACTTTACATTTCAGTAGAATGCCAAGAGTTTTGTCAGTATCAGACGCAGCTCTCCTGCATCAAGAAAATAAAATAAAAAAGGGAGGAGAGAGGGATATGATTAAAAAATTAATATGTATTTATACATAGACACACACACATGTTTAATGAAGCTGCTGCAGACAACTTGGACTGTTTTGCAGGAAAAAGTCCTGGTAATCTGCAAAATGAATTTACATTAAATCATCACTGCTATTGTGGAGAATTAGGCTGCTCAGGTGGGTGTTGGTTGGGTTTTTTTTTTAAGTTTTAATCCTGTAATAATGAAAATATGCCGTCACACATGTCATGGTGATATATGCCCTGGGCTCCTGCTCTGCCGAATGCCTCCTGTCGCAGTCTGAGGACCGTTGTTCCTTTTGTACTCCGTGTTCTCCCTCTCACTTTGGCTTCAGCTGTAAAGCAGTAGCTTTACACTTTGCCTTTCCTTAGTCATGTTCCTCAGGGGAAGGCAGGTCTTGGATGGTTGAGAAGTCTGTGGAGACATGCTTGAGTCTTTACAGGCTGTGCTTTGCTCTTCCCTAAGTACTGTACAGATATTGCCTATTGCCCAGTTGTTGGCATGCCAATATCTCCTTGATCAACTTTCCTTTGTTCCCAAAATAGCAAAAGCAACTGTGCCGAGAAGAGCAAGCGTGTGTGTGTGTGTATGTATATCTAGGGGAGAAAAGATAAAGAAATACAGGGTATTTAGGGTCAAATCTAAGGGTCTTTCCTTGACAGTTAACAGTCCCAGGTACGTTAGAGAAGGGAGCACATCAGCTACTGATAGTAAGAGATTTAAAGCCTCAAGCAAGGAGCTTAATGATCCCTTCCGAGAAAGGTGGTCTGACAGTTTTGGATGTTAATAACATCTGTATAAAGTGTCCAGCTCTAATTCTGAATCTTACTGACAGCAAAGGAGGTACCATCTGTGTGTAAGCCACACCTGACCTCCCTTCCCTCTCTCTCTGGGAATGCCTTTTTTTTTACTGCCTCTTGCCAGACTCCTTCAGAATTTGGGCCTGTGTTAATTCCTATGTAATTTAAATTGGATGCAAATAACGGGGGCATCCTCAGGGCTGTGGTAGTGGTTTGCTGCCTGCTTTACATCCATTCCCTTTTGGGAATTGGTCCCCAGTAAATCTCTTATCTAAGCAGTTGGTGGTTGTCTCATTTAAAGATACCTATCTAGTCATGCGACGTGATGGGAACAGGCTTGTGTGTGATGTGCTGTAACTTGTGCAGGCTTTAAATAGATGAAAGGTAGCTCTTCACCCCAAATTAGATTTCTTTTGGGATATGAGATTGTAACTAGTTAGTGGGTCTTTTGTGGAAATGTGACAGAGGAAGTGGTACAAATTATTACCAAGGCATTTTGGGGGTGGGGGTGTGTGTGTAAGGATTCAAGACACTCACTTCAGGGTGTATTCTGTAAAGTAAAGAGGGAACGGCTGGGGTTTGTTTTCCTGGAGAGATGTAGGGCTGTACCGCACTCGCTAAATGTATTAAAATGAGGAATTACTTACAAAAAAAGAATTTTACAGTTGCAAAATGATGCACTCAAAAGTCAGCAGGCCTGGGATGTGGGGCCAAGTCTTCGGCAAGGTCTTTGGTAGTCCAAGTTTGTGGTATTTTCAGCTCAAAGCAGTGCCTACTAGATACTGTTGAGCTCCTAAAGAATGTGAAATGGTTATTAAGATGTTTTTGTTGTTGTTGTTGTTGTTTTCAACACACATTGCTTGCGCAATTGAGGACAAAGTGGGGATCTTAGGAGTTGGGGACCCCTGTCTTAGTGGAACAGACAGGCCAGCTGCGGGGCTTCCCTGGTGCTCCTGGGCCCTGGAGGGCAGGGAAAGCCAGGCACAGCTAAGGGTGGGAGATTCACTCGGTCCTTACCCGCCGTGTGCTCAACTCGTTAATAGGGTTTCTCTTTAACACCACTTGTGGTTCTAGTTATTGTCTACTGAAAACCAGACCAAAGCCACTCAAATTCATTTTTCATGGAGGTCACCGAAACAATCCATTAGCTAATAACTTTTGGGTTGCTACTGAGCCAGGCCGCGCTCGCGGCGGCGGGGCGGAGATGAAAGGCCCTGTATTCCATTACCGCTCTCCTGAGCAAGCCGCTCCTTGGGGCGACTAAGATTTCTTGCTGAAAATGAAAATGTATCACCTCTCACTCAATGCATATTGCCTGTCAGGAGCGAACGAGCCGGCTTTTAATGACTCGGTTTCTCTGGGGAGAGGCATTTGTGTAAGAAAGGTGGACGGGATAATAGGGATCTCCTCGCACCCCGGCTGAAACCCATCTGTCTCGCAATAATTCATCTGTCTGGCCCGTTCCTGCTTTTCGTGATAGGCCAGCGGCCTCTTCTAGAGAAACCTTGGATATTTTCCCTACCATAAGCACCTACTTAAATGAAGGACTGGCTGCTTTAATCAAGTGTTATTTCTCAGATACTACTTTTATGAGGTTGAGAGTGTGTTTCTGCTTGCACAGTGAGAGCACTTGGCTTACATGTTTCCTTTCCTACAGCCTGCATTAAAATAGTCAGACTGTGATTATCTTAAATATTTTCATTTTCTCTTTTGATGTAGCACGTTTGGAAAAAAAAAAAATAGTGGAAGGGGGAAGGAGAGAGAGCCAGGGAAAGAGGAGAGGAGGTTTGGCAGGAAAGTGACCTTGCGTGAGAGCGGTAACCATGGAGAAGCTTATCTTTAAATGGTAGTATCCAAACTCATAACCAGCCCCTTTTGACTCACAGCGCTGTTACCCAGGCCATGGGCGCTGCGCCTTTCGGCATGCGAGGCATGCGGCGGTACGAGGTACCACCACGCTGAGAGCGCGCAGCACGATGGAGACGCTGCAGCCCAAGACCCGTCTTCTTCCACACCCCCGCAGGGAGAAGGGGAGCGGACCCGCACGGGAAACGGTGGGAGGCTGGATTACAGCATTGCTGGCATGGCCAGGAGCAGGAAGGGTCACGCCGTCTGTCTGTCCAGCAGGGAGGCATGTCGTGGGGGATGGCCATCATCAGGGGGGTCACACACGTTTTGTCCCCAGGCAGCATCATTTTGCTTCTTAGCTGCTCTTCCAAAATGATTTGAAGCAAGTGAAACCCAAATGGCTGGAAGCAGAGCACAGGGTTTTGGGACCCTTGGAGAGCTGAATTTAAAAGCATCCTCGGCTCGATCTCCTTTGCATCATAGGGGACTTTTACATCGCTGCTCAGAGGGTCTCGATGCACACCCGGCTCCTGGTCTGCAGGTGTACGCATGGGTCTGTCCAGGAAATGTCTTGTCACTTATGTTCTTGAGTGCTAGGGTGCAAAAACTGCATAATGAAAGTTTTGCACAAAGAAAAGGAAATCACACCGAGGAAATCTGTTCCTAAATCAATGAGTAACAGGCGTTGCAACTGCGATAAGTAATGAGAAACTACATATGTTAGTGTTTTGGACACTGAGGGTGGAATTCATCTTGTCTAGCTCCAGCTATTCAGAAGTAATGTATCTGGTCTGAGCTACTTATCCAGGCTTCTCTTCAGTTAATGGAGGCAGAGAGATGTGGGATGGATTACTCTCTGCAGATGCCTATCTTCCTCCGCTAACTACAGGGGGAGCCTACACGGCTCCCTGGCCTCTGAGATGGCTGAAGATAGCTGAGATGGATCCTGCCTCTGCAGTCAGCTGGGTGATAAAGCACCCTGATACTGCTTTAACAGCTTGACTTTAACAGATATTTGGGAGCTGCTGAAATACGTTCCCACCACAAAGGACTGCAGGGGAGGTACACCAGTCTACTGGGAAACTCAGGGGAACATACAACTAAGTGTATCCTCAGTGAAGGCTGGTAGCAGAAGCTATGTGCAAATTCAAATTTCCATCCTCAGTGCGGTGCCAAACACTCATCTTTCCTAATTTCCATGTACTCCATCTGCTCCCACTTTGGGGGCTAAGAAAATTAGACAAAGAGTTGTAGTCAGGGGTGGAAAAGCAAAGAGTTGGTCTTTTAGTAGGAGGAGTGTTCACTTTTTCGAAGTTAGTGACATAAGTAGAAGTGGTTGGCTTATGGGTGGATGCAAATGGAGAGCAGTAAGCATTCAGAAATGGGATATGGAAGAGTGCTCCCCATGTCTCTCTGGGAACCCCCTATAAGTTTGTCTGCAGATTTTTTGCAAGGCTAGAAAGCTTGGTTTTCTGACTAGCCTAATAAAAACACAGGTAGGTGAAGAAGTATGGCGTGCCAGGTAGGTGTGGAAGAGCGAGGACTTGGTATGTGCTGAACTTCAGCAAGAAAAATAATGCAGCATAGACACATAGACTGTGTCATGGTATTTATTCTTTTTTGATCTGATTTTCTTAAGACTTCAAAAAGTGTACTCACTTCCATGGGGACTGTACACTACATGTGCTATGTCTGAAATATTGAGTTCCTTTAATTTTGGAAATATCGAAGTTAAAAAAAATAGTTTGGACATTTAAAAAAAAAATGGTTAGACAACAGTGTGAAGTTTTTTCTTTTCTCTCATTGACATGCATAACCAATTTTAACCTTTATTTTGATTTCCCTCAAAAAATGCAAAAATTTTCTCAAAAAATGTCTCTCAGCAAATGTTAAAAATAATTTTAATAAAAGTCATGGAGTAAAGTTAAAAATAAAATTAATCACAGCTTTTCTGAAATACAAGTAAACTCTGAAATAGCAATGCAAGTGGGCATAATCCAGTGTAATTATTCAGTGTAAATGATTCATATTCATAAGCACTTCAAACCTCAGACTTTAGAAAGCATCTTTCTGTAGCAAGGTGTCATTTCCTCCCTCTGTTGATATTTGAATTTCATCCTACATCTCTCTTACCTGCAGAGCTTCCTAGCTCACCTAGTCTGAGTGTGTTTCCAGCTCAGGCTGCAGAAACCCTTTGTCATACTTTTAATTTTGGTGAGCATTGATGGAGTCTTTCTGTGCAGCGAGAGACTGTGCCCAGTTTGGGCATATTTCCAGGGGCGCAGAGGTATTGAGCAGCTTCCTAAAGATCTAGATGACTCTTTAAGTATTGTAGGCCCAGAACACACAGCATCTTTCTCATATCCCTTCCTTCCTCAGAGCCCTTTGTTTGCCCCTCCTGCCCTTCAGGATTCAGTTTGAATTTACCTGCTGCATTTCTGCATGGTCCATGCTCCTCTGGCCATGCAGTCAGAGGGTTCTACCTCCATCTGTTCTCCTCCTTCTCCACTGTTTCACATCACGTTACCCAGTTGTTATTATTTCTCTGATGGCATCTATGGCCACCAGTCAAGGATGAGTGCCCATTGGTGCTTTATATCATAAGGATATGTATTCCTGTCCCTGAGAGAAGAGAGTGTGGAAGAAGAAAGATAAAAAGGTGATTTGGCAGATTTCTACAGGAAATTTTTCCTGCTGAAAAAGGAGAGTGGATATTCTGAGGATTGGAGGAAGGAGTTCTGCCTTTATAAGTTTCTTGTTTGGACAGAGACTGTCTTTCCAGCTTGATGATCCAAGATGGTATTGCGATAATTAATGAATTAAAAGTAATACTAGACGACATAAAAGACTTAAAACTTCCTAGGTACCTGAAGGTCCTAAATAAATGCTGATTAACAACAGCCCCCAACTGCACATTGCATGAACAACCTCTTGCAGTACAGAGAAAAAGCATCCAGGCCTTCTTGTCATTTGAAGGAAATGAATGCACAAAGCAGGATGGGTTTTGCATACCTAAAGCATATATAAAAAAAGAAAATAATGCAGGTTGACCACATTTAAATGGTCATAATATAGGCTTATATCTCAAGTGTAAGTTGCTGTTGCTCTTGACAGCAAAGGAGCAGAGGTTATGCTGTCAGATGTCTGTCCCCTGTCTCGTTAAACTTTTCCTAATTAAGGCTGAGATTGATTGTTCTTATTAACAAAGAAGAATTAAGTATACAGAGCTTTAACAATAAAGGAGAGCTGTTAACAGGCAGCCTCTGATGAGGGGACTATTTTTTTATTGGCATTGGGCTGCAATGAAGACTGCAAACATCTCTGCTATAACTCACTCCTTGCAAAGGCGAGGAACTATCTCGGAGGGGAAAACAAAGCAGTAAGATGGCAGAAAACAAAGAGCTTGGTTAAAGTAAGCAAACAAACAAACAAACAAAAGAATCTGCTGGCCATCAGGGGATGAAAGGGTCGCACGTGGTTGAAGAGAAAGGTTTTATGCGAGATGGCTGTAGCACTTCTTGTAAGTGGCCTCAAATGGGAATGTGTGTGGCATCTCGTGGGAACGCTTGTGTGCAGAATTGATTTGGGTCTAAAAGATTCCCTCAAGTTGTGGTAGGAAGCAGTAAAAGCAATAGCTTGTCAATTAACAGGGCTTTTGTTTGGCAAACATTTTTATGAAGAGTCCAAGACCCTTCTGGCTGGTCTTACAATGCAGGAAAGTCTGAGAAGAGTAGGAGTGCCGGGCTTTCATGTTTGTCACCCTTTCAGTTTAAATAAACTTGGATGTCACAGTTTTGGGGGTTGTTATCGGATAACAATAGTTAATGATTTTAAACTTGCACACGGCGCTCTGTGTCCTGAGACAAGGTGTCTTAGTATGCACAATACTGCTAAATGAATTTACACAAGAGGGCTTGATTAACTGTGTAACACCTACTTGTTCTCCTTTGTCTGATTTTCAAAAGTAAAAATAGGAAAAAAATATTAAAGATTGGAGGCAATACATTGCTACATTTGGAGCTTTGGGTTTTAGTTTTTTCCCCTCTGATGTCTGTCAGATGAAGAGTCTGACCTCTTCATCACTTTGCATATCATGTCTTTTTACCTAATCCTGCAGTAGCCATTAACTTCGTTCATATTTAGTGTCTTTTGTAGAAGATTTAAAGTGAAACTTCGGATCATTAAGTTTGAATTGCCATTGAAATCTAGTGTGATTGCTAAATTCCATCTTGACTTGCTATCAGTCTGCCTAAATTCTCATTGCTCTGCATCCTACAGCATTGCTTTTGTTTTCTCTCCTGGAAACATTTTGTATTGATAAGGGAGCAAATTTCCAACACTGTCTGATAAACTATTTACCAGCTGGGAATAAGTGATAAATTAACATTTCTTACACCAAACCAGTCATATAAAAAGACTCCTTGGATTCCATCAATGTTTTAAACGTTAGTTACGTTATTTATTTTTAATTATGTATTTATTACTTCCAATGCCGTATTTAATGATGAGAGACAAACACATGGGGTGTTTGTCAAGGGGAGGAAAGGGGAGGAAAATGATACCCAGCAAATTATTTTCAGGATTGTGACAGGCTGTAACTTTTTTATACAACTCATCCTTTTAGGCTGAGAGCAGAATAGGGAGAATGATTCATTGGCTGTCAAAATAGACATGGGAAACAGAAAAGAAAAAAAAAAATCACATGACAGTGATTTACTTATTCTGCCTTTAACCTGTCAGAAATAAAATTTGACTGGAAGCCAATCTATCATAACATCTTTGGCATTCTGCTGTGGGTGCATTAATCTGAAGAAAAGGTGCAGGAATCCTTGCGGGCAACTCAGGGTTAGAGTCAGCAGTGGGATGTAAGCCCTCAGCTTCCACCATAGGTGCTTAAATATGAAAGGTGAGTCCTTAAAAATGCTTTCTAACTCTAGTGATAGAAATTGCCTGGATGTCTTAACTTTCTTCCAGGAAGCCGTGCTCTCACGGTACCTAAACTTCTGTCCCAAACATGACTAGAACACCATTAAACTTGACAACCTCAAGCTTCATTGAAAACCCAAGAAGTTTTCAGCTCTCTGCCAGGAGCTTTGTAACGAAGCATTGAGGTTTTCTACAGAAAGCAGATGTGTATGGGGCTTTTGTTGTTGGGTTTTTGTGGTGTTTCTTTTTTTTTTCTTTTTTAAATTGAGTTTAGCAGCATTACTCAATATTTTGTGCTAAAATCATTTAAATGGAAATTTCTTTATCACCCCTACTTGGATGTCAGAGCCAATGCAATTGAAAGTGCAAAGCCCAGATTTACAGCAGGCTCAGATCTGATGTTTGAGGTGTCTGAGACCCAAAAGGATTTGAGTAGCTTGCATGCTTTGTGTGGTTTCTTTTCCCTTTTTTCTTTTCTTTCTCCAGAACACAGTACCAGGAGTTTTGTGAGAGTAGGACAGAAGCTAATGTGCCCTTGCCAATAGTATCTTTCTTCACAGGAAAAAACAGAGCTTGCTTCAACTCTGAGAGCATAATAATGTGGAGAGTCTTGTTCCTTTTACTGTCTTCTGCATTGCCCCCAAATATTCAACATGCTGAACAAAAATTTGAAAATGAGACAATGTATGTGAAATCAATTAATTCCAAGAAGTCTAAGGATCTTGTGCTTTTCAGTGATCAGTCTGTTCTCTGCCCCCTCTCCTAGTTGCAGCATAATTTTCCTTCTCCTGGATGCAGCTGAATAGCCATTCTTCCTAGCAATCTCAGTTGTTGATGCACTATTTATTCTTTCAGCAGCTAGCTGAACTGCCCTGCTCTGTGTCTTTTGAGGTCAGTTTTTTAAATTCCCCAAGGTTCCTGCAATTATCATTCCTCCCTCATCTAGGTTTTTTAGTGCTGCATTTCAGCAAGTATGGGTACGTACACGTCTGGGACCATGTAGGGAGGGAAAATCCTGTGTTTATTATATCTTCTGCTATCCAGTCCTCTTTGCATTTGACATGCACGTGTGAAATATCTTATCAGTAGTACTTGCACAGCATCTGCTACTATGATTTTGTCTTTTTGACTGTGAACCTGATTCTAACACGGTGAGCATTTTATAAAGTGGCTAAATGGGAATAGGGCCCATAAAAGTTGACACCTGGTGGAAACCAAGCCAGGGAGGCATTTTCTTTCCCCATGGTGCTGTTACATTCCTTGTGGTCAGCAGTAATAGCTCTGCCTCCTGAAGTATGGGCTGTGGGGTTTTACTCAGTGTTCAAATGGGCACCGCTTGAAGCTTTAGCTTTATTTTTATGGTGTTTGGAGGACACATTCGTGCTTTCTGAGTATTCAATGCAGCAGAGGTAACAGCAAGCAATTATATAAAATGAGCAGTAAGTTACAGGCTAATTTGAGGGCTGAGGGGGATGGAGGAAGAAGCAACATGCTTGCGCATCAACAGAAATATCATCAACCTGTGTAGCGCGTTTGCTGCTGTTCTCCTGAGACTGCTTTTGCAGAACTTCTCTGAGTCAGACAAGAAGCTAGCAAGGATACTGTTAATACATCTAATGACCAAAAGTACTTTTTGCAGTTTTCATAATGAGCGCCTGTGTTTCTTTTTCTAAATATCTTATCCGGTGGCCTCTCATTGCTGTCACTCTCTGGGAAATCCTTTGTCTCAGACTTTCTTCGAACTTACGGAAAGAGAAGGTGGCAAAGTTCCCAAAGTAGAGTTAGATTTTGCTTGCTTGTTCCCTGATATTGCTTTTCAGGCTTTAGTCAGTAGCCCGTTATACTCTGATTTTTTTTTATTTCTGTCTGATTTTTCATGTGAGACAATGGGTTTCAAACAGAGAGGATGTTCTCATCTCAGAATATGACAAGGTTTAGGGGAGGGGAGCCAAGTCATGCTTAGGGAATAATTTTGTCCTTCATGATGTAGTGGTTGCAAAACAATGTGTAAAGCACACGGTGCTCCAAGGGGAGCAGGCAGGGCTCAGACTCACTGGGACCCAGGAGCTGCTACAGCAAGGGAAGTTACCAGCGTGCCCAGGAAAACCCAGGGGTATCCAGATAGTACAGAGATAAAAATCTGCATTTCCAGCTCCCTGCAAATTCCTTCATCTCTCCTTCATTTTGAACTCCATTTTTTTTCTAAATACTTACGTTTATTAAAGTGGGGATGTACATGTGAGATGTGTCCTGGAAGTGGGCAGACAGAAAGCAAAGGCAAAAAAAGAATTCGTAATTTCTGATGTACAGGATTAATACAGTATTTGTGCTCTTGCAACCAGTCATACTGGGAGTAGGAGCTTTAAGTCAGTTTCACAAAAATAATCTCTAAAATCTCATTTGAAATTCATATCAACTTTTATCAGATAGAAGACTTTCTCCTAGGGATGACACTTGCCCACGGAAGAAAAAATAAAATAAAATGTAGCATACCACACATGCCCAGTCAGAATAGCCTGAAATGTTCATATCTAGAATGCCAACAAGCATATTTGTGGTTCAACTACACAATAAATAGCAATTTAATATTATTAATTAAAAATTATTTAAGCACACAATCTCTGGGTAGTGTATAGTATCGAACGTATTAAACTCCACTTCCCCATTTCCCCTGGGCTGAACAGTAATTTGGATAAAACTTAGTCTTCTATAATAGCTTGCAAAATTACCGGTTTAATAAATCAGAATCAATACGCTGAAAACGTGTAGGAGTGTGACAATTTGTCTTCAACAGCCAGAACAACCAGAATGAGGACATGTCAGCCCTATGAAATACTATCAAGACGTTTCTCTCTCGTCTGTTGACAGAAATTAAATGGGTGGGGTTTTTTGTTTGGGTTTTTTTTTTTGGTTTTTTTTTTTTTTTTTTTTGAGGACTCAGAGTTTCAAAATTTCAGTGCAGGAAGGAAAGCAATGAAAAGAAACAGGATGGAAATTTTAAATTTTCAGACACGGTAGCTGATGATTGTACTCTTTTTTTTTGGCTTTTGGTTCCAAAATCTAAATGGCCTCAAATAAGATAGTGCTGAATACCACCACCTCATCGTCGAGTGAGAAAGTCTTAACAGAACTGGCTTGGAAACCCTGGCCCTAGGGAAGAAGTTTGTTCTAGCCCTTTTAAACCCAATTCCACTGAGACTCCATGTCTCCTCCTTTCATCTGAATTAAACAATGCTGAAATTAAAAGGTTACAAATATTGAAATGAATGTGGTTTTCTATGATAAAGTTGAGATAACTTTGTTTGAAGAAATGGAATCTGGGAGCTGGGTTGGGTGGTATAAAAATGAGAAACTAATTATGTCCACTGCATAATTTTATCACCTACTGCTAGAGCGCTGTCAAAACAGCAGACTGCTGTCTTTGGAGATTGCTATGTGCTATCTCTAAATTTTGAAAAACAAAGCTGTTTTTCATGTAGTCCTGCACGACCCGTGATTTCCTGGTTTAATTAGGTTCATTTCGGTGGTGTTAACTCGGGGACAGATTGAGTGCTGCATTTGTGACTTACTGTTTTGATACTCAAGAGCAAATACTGGCAAACTTTTGCAGTGACATCTTGCGTAATGGCTCGGATGGAGGCTGGATGGAAAAATGTAGTCCAAATGGATTGTTTTGCCATATTGCAAGAAAGTAATATGATGGCTCTGTGTGCGTGTGTGTGTGCGTGTGTGTGTGCGTGTGTGTGTGCGCGCGCGTGCTCTGGCGGTGGTGGGGAGATGCCTTTTTTTGGTTTGTTTTTTAAAACTGGAACATCCTGAGTTAAATGGATAAGTTGTGCACAGGTGGGTGTGTGTTTGAATGTACGTGTGTTTTGTGCGTGTGTGCGCCGCTGTGGGCACGTGTTTTTGTGCGAGTGCACGTGCGTGCGTGCATGCGTGCTCGTGCCCCTGTGTGTGCGCTGGGATCCGTGCATCTCTCGATGCCCTTGTCTGCCTGGCCCCGAGTGCGTGTGTGTGTGTGTGTGTGTGTGTGTCCCCACCGCGGAGTGTCCCCACGGACGCCAGTGGGGGGCTGCGGTCTCCCGCCCTGCCGCCGGGGGGCGCTGTCGGGCGCGGCCCCGCCGGGCGCGCGGGCGCTGCGCGCAGTTGCGCAGCGCCACCTGGCGGCGGCAGCGACGAGCACGCCCGCGGGCGGCGGCGGCGGTGTTGGGCGGGGGGGAGGGCGGGAAGCGGGGGTGAAGGCGGCCTACTTCGGCTTCCCGGCCCTTTTTTAAGTGGTTGTAATTGCAGATTTCTTTAAAAAGACCAAGAGCCATAAAGTGAGAGGGCAGTCAGAGAGCTAAAACTTCAGTCAGCGAAGAATGAATTTGTTAAAATGGCCAAGCTCCTTCAGGTCAGGCTTTGGCAGGGTTACCTCAGCCGTGCCTCAGTGGGCTCAGGCCTAGTCTGACCTTACGAGGAGACGTGTTGGCACCAAGATCCCTCAGCGAAAAGCAGCTAGGCAGGAGGTGGCAGGGGAAACGGCTGCCAAATTATTCCCCAGGGCCTGCTGGAGCCCCTCCTGGGACAGCCCTTGGGCTACGTGGGGAGCCCAGAGGTTTCGCCTCACCTGCCACCAAGCCTGGGCGAAGGGTGTTTGCTTGCCCGGTTCCAGCGGCACACGGAGCTGCGGAAAGTGAAATTTGAATTCAGAGTGATTAAAAAAAATGAGAGGTTACCCCACGTGGAGGTGACTTGCCAGTTGAAAGGTGCTGTGAAGTGCTACAAGCAGCTTGACGGGCTGTCCCCGAGTTCAGAAACTCCTAAGCAGAGAAATGGCCAGCTGTAACTAACTGGACAATTAATCTTAGTAACAGACATTTAATAAGAGCCATGTTCTGACATTCCAGCAGCTCAGTTTCTACATGCAGTAAAAGCCCAATTTAAATATAATTCGCTAGAACCTGAAAGTACTTGACAGTTTTTTGTATTTGAGCTGGCTTCGTAGCTGGTGTTGTTACCGTGTATGTGTGTGTTTGTATTTCTTTGAGTGAGGCCTTCTAATAGTGCTCTGTTCTTTGCTTTCGCCTGTTCTTTCGCCTCTCGCCATAATCATTTCTCTGGTAATGAAACTCAGGTCAGCAGGGTAAAACTCTTAGATTTGATTTCTTGTGACACTGCAGTTTTTGAAAGAAACTTTTGCATATACAGATTGAAAAAAATTTGTAATACTGGGATGACAGGCATTAATATATGGCTTTTGGGTTTCCGCCTAATTAAAATGATAGGAGAATACAAAGGAAGGAAATCTAAATAGTTGTGTTCCGCTGGGGAGTTAAAAAAGGCTGTATTGAGTTGTAGTCCAGTCAGCTGCGAGTGCTAAGTTCGAGTTGCTATTTATTATCAGAATGAAGATAAATGAAATCACTAGTCATTAGCTCACAAGGTGTAAAGAGCTCTGAAATGTCTTTGCACACACAGCAGGCTCCCAAGCTGCTGCTGCAGCTAGCACCGCTCAGTGCAGCCTCTCTGCCTCCTTGCAGCAGTGAACAGGATGCAGGGTTATCCCCACTCAACTTACCGTCTCTTCGGCTAATTTGATGTGTAAGGTGAAGCGAGCTGACAACAGCATGGGATGAGTTGCTTACTGACTAGGGTGCTTTACTTAGGAGGTAGTGGCTAGTCGGTCGCCACGGTCCTGCGTAGGTTAGCTAGTCAGTGTTCATATTGCCATTGAAGTCAGCATGTAGGGGACAAATTTAAGCTGCAAACTTACTGATTCACTCACAGTTGACTATTTAAAAAGAAATATCTTAGGCTACTTAAGCAGTGTCTTTGTGTTTACTAGGACTACTATGGACGCCTTTGCATTGTGCATGTTGCTACTTTTACCTCTTAAAGTGCCCTGTGTATCTGAACCCTCTGCTTGTTCAGACATCAGGATCCACAGACTGAGGCAGAAGAAGGGTTCATCTGGGCAAGTGGCTTGTCTCCAGCACTTGCTATAAGGAGATGCTAATTTAATATTCCTTCTAATACAACGTATAAAGTTTTACCACAATTTATTTGGTTGACTGTAAGAGATGCCGAGGCCAGGAATGTGCTAATAAAAAAGCATAGTAGAAATACCAACTATAAAACCTTGGGTAGGCCAGATTGACTTCCCCCCTGCAGCGTTACGTAGAGCCCCAACATGCAGTTACAAGAAGTCAGAGGGTTGAAGGTGTTTTAGCTTTGGATGTGGTTAGAAGTGTCATATGTTTTGCTCTAGGCCTTCCCGCTCCTCTGAGAAGACACAGTAGAAGGTGGAGGGGTGGAGGCCAGTGCTGGCTCAGGCAGCAGAAGGTACAGAGTCTGTCTTCAGGATGCAGAAGGAGACTGGTTCAATTTAGAATTGGAAGGCACCTGAGCTGTTCAGGCAGCGGAGGGGGATCAATTGCTATGTATGAAAAGCTTAATCATGCATTTGGGACATTCCTTTTTGTATCTTTACTCCACTACTGCTACTCTGTGCTTTTAAGTAAGCACACTCTCTTAACCTTTGTTTTTGCTTGCTGATAAGGCTGATTCTGACTGATAATGGCACATGTTTACTGTACAGTGGGAAATCCTTTAACTGGGATAACGGGATGCTTTCAGTAACTCCCAGCTCCCCAGTGAGCTACTGCTGGGTAGCCAGAGCATGGTGGTGTTTGCCTCTGCAGCACCTCCTTGGGTCACTTACAGAGATGACGTTCCAAAAACTAGGAGAGAAAGAAATGTCTTCCAGTGACTAGCAATAACAGAGAAAACTCTGGCATATGGCAGGCTTTGAAAAGCACTTATGGTTTTAATGAGAGAATGTGACATACAGATGTTGGGCTAGCATTAAATAGCTACAAATGAAAACTGGACAAACATGACAAGTTCTGGGAGTTTGCATCCTATGAGCAGATCATTGCCTCACGTTGAAGGAAATGTCCTAGCAGATACGCCAGTTGCAAGAGGAACAGGATTAAAAATTATATCTGAATTTCCTTGAGTTTAACTGTAGGTGGTGGAACACGTTATTTGTAGCTGTTAAAAATGAGATAAATGTTGTCGTGTTACTTTAGTGATAGCCCTAATGAAGAAGAATTTTAGGAAGTAGGGAAAGGTCCATATGACTTCAACTACAGCTATATCCCTGGATTGGTAACACCTTCTCTGGAGAAAATGGGCATGTGGCCAGCCAAGCTTAAGTATGAGCTCACCTTCCACTGGGACTGCCTGTCCTGCTTTCTTGAAAAGCATTTGTATGCAGGGCTTATTCACAGTGCTCTTTCCTTGGTTGTGGCTTGTCCTGTTGGAGACAGAAAAGGAAGCCTGATCTGGCTTCACACCTTATTCTTTCTCCCCACATGAAGGCAGGCAAAGAGCCAGCAGGAGAGCAGCGAAATACATTTCATTCTGGAACACTTAATCTCTACGCATTTTCCCAGGGAGCGTGGCTTTTCCCTTTTCTTGCATGGTATTTTCATGATACTGAACATTGTCCATTAATCTGATATCCTTGAGAACTGTCAAAAATAGAACACTCGTGTGAGTTGTAGGATTTATTTACCTTCCCCTAAAACATGGAAAATTCTCAAAACACAGGAAATGTATTAGAAGAACGAATCATTATACTGAGGAATTTGGTAAAAGAATGGTTACTTTTTTCCTTGCAGCTCCTACTGCAATACAGACCGTCAGGAGCAATAGCGGAGACGTATTTAGCCAAGCACGGAAAAAACCAGAGCACAAATGTGTTTATCTTTCTCTGTTGGTAGAAACCACGTAATTTCTTTGTAATTTTCAATAGTGGAAAGGAAATTGAGAGGTGCCCTGAGCTATGCCATACTGAGCTGGAGGGGAGGCAGAACAGGCAGAAGTGCATTTCCTTGGGAAGCTGAACAGGGTTTGATAGAAGCGTAGTAGAGGAGCAGCCAGAGAGAGAGGTAGCTTCTTGTGTTCTCAGGCAGGAATTCCCTCTCCAGACTCAGTTCTTTGAAAAATTTGTTGGCTAATAAGAGCAAGACAGTCTCTCGTTGATGTCATGAGAGTAGGGAGAGCCTAAAGACATCACCAGTAGGAATGTGCATGTTGGAATAAAATAAGAATTGATTGCACCTTGGAGTGAAATAAACTACTGTGAGAGACAGGCAGTGTTAGCGGTGATTTCATGCTGGGTGAAGCCAGCAGTGCCTGGGAGGCATGAGAACAGGATATTTCCAGACCAGAAATATTCCTGATAAACACTGGGTGGTAAGCGTTTCCCTCCCGCCTGACACTCTTCTTGCTGTAGCAACGCTGTAACGTGGTTTGCATTCTCGGGTGGGATTGGCATGAGACTTAAGATCTGCTGTGGGGCTCTGAATTTCCTAAATCTGGAATTCTCCATGTCTTAACAAACGTCCTTCGACTGTGGTAGCATTTCCTTCTGCATGATGCATGGGTCAGTGCAGATGGGAGTGTACATGACACTGTTAGCTGGGTCTAAGAGGCTTGCCAGATCTTCAACGGTGCTTCAGAGCAGTTCATAAACAATGACTTTGCCTGCGTATGGGAGAGCTGCTTGACAACTTACTTAATTACTGGGTGGAAAAAAGCTTAAACATTAAGAACTGAACCGTGTGTCATGTTCTTTAGGAAGGAAAATAGTCTGAGGGAATCAAATCGTTATTATCCAACGTATATGTAGTACTGGTCATGCTAAAAAGTCACAGAGAATGTTCTCCTCGGTGCTGCTTCCTCTCAGTTTTACTGTGGCTCATTTACACTAAGACTTGCAATAAAAAAAGGTAGGTGTGCTTGACACTGCAGTATACTCGAGTTGGCTTTGATATCCAAAGCAGTCTAGCCGTGGCAACGCAGACCATTGCATGAGCTAATATACACTGTAGACGAACTTAACCACGGACAAGGTACTTTATTAGTGAGGGAGCAGATACTTGTATCGTCTGTAGATGAGCCTGTGGGAGAAAGCATTTTCTTTTGCGAAAGGAGACCTGGGCAACAGACAGATGTTCACTTTGCTGGCAGCTGTGCTGGTTAAGATTCCCCAGATGTTCGATATTCCCATCTTGCATACGTTCCTGTCTCCTAAGCTCTGCCAGTGGAAGGGAGCCAGGAAGCACTTGCTAAATGGGCTTCAGGCAAAGTCAGCTGCATAAGCTCAAGTGGCTGATATAGGTGGCTTGAGATAACCTGACTGCCTTTGCCTGAAGCTCATGCAACCCTTCTTGGCAAACCTCTGAGTATGGGATAGTCTCCAGTTGGCAACGCTAAGATCTGGAAGGCAACCATCAGCTGGTGGTCTTAGAGTCACAACTGCCGCCCGTATTCATGCTTATCCCTTCCCTTGTGTTGGTCAGGAATGAGGTAAACGTTGTTCTAAACCATTATGGTCCTTATGTTTTTGAATTGCTGGAGGCCTTGTTCAGGTAATGAGTCTCACTTAGGGCTTCCCTAAGTTATTCCCTGTTTCTTAGGCCCCTCTGTAAGATTAAAATTAGGTTGTTCTTTGTTGCTTACTTCCAGCACTCAAAGCAAACCTGGCTTGGAACCCCTAAGCTGGCCCAGCGCTGAGTGTGGAGGACCCTGTTGTAACAATGGGGCCTTGGAGGGGCTGGTTTTGCTTGCAGTGTTTGACGTTATGAATTCTCCACCTGAGTGACATGGGATCCAGACTCGCCTGTGCTCAGCTTCCCCTCAAGCAGAGTGGGTAGCTGCCTCCTGGAAAAGACTGGGCAGAAAGTTGCCAGATTCTGGTTCATCGCTGTAGGCGTTTGGAGGTTCCCAGCAGAAATCTCCTGTGTACAGGGAAAGCGTTTTTCTAATTAAACCTACAGATTGCAGCCACCTCCATGAAGCTGTGTAGTGATCTTACCTAATTCGGCTCCCGGGGAACAGGTGGCTGAGTGAAAGAAAACAGGTCCAGTGTGGCATTGCAGTGGGAGAACTCAGCTGGGATTGGCTTGCAGAGCTGTGGGCAGCTCAGTTCCCAGCCATCCTTTTGCAGAGGAGAACTCCCCAGGAACCCACCGGCGAGAGCCCCACGGTGATAGTGCTGCCAGACACGATGCTGCCACAGGTTGCTGGGGCTCACTGCTGGATGAACAGGTTCATAGGGTCTGTAGTGCAACTGCGCAGGTGGGGAAGACAAGCAGCCGGGTGAGGGGGACTGGATCTGTGACATAAGATAAAAACGGCAATTTACAGAAGAAAAATATTTCTGAATAACAGGGGAGGGGGAGAGAAAAGGCTCTGAGACAGAGAGAGGGGAAAAAGAGAGAATCACAGCATTGCAGTCATGGTAGAAGTTGTGTTGTCCTGGCAGATCTCAGCTTTTAAGTGTACACTGAGTGCTAGTGCAGCCTTTGTTCCTGCTGGGGTGGTTGTTCTTTATCAGCAGATGTGACCTGTGTGAGCTTTGTGTTGTGCCCGTGTTTCTGTTAGCTGCATTTTTGGGGCTACATACAAGTGGCAAAATTTCTCCTTCCAGGTCCGCAGTGGTGAGGGCCTTTATGTCCTTTGGTTTTCCAAGAGGGATCAGAGAAGTGAAAGGCTTCATTAGAAACTCTTTTCAACTAAGAGAAAAGCAGCAAAGATGAATCAGAGAGGAATTTTTGCCAGTGCCGGAGATTCCTAACAAGGAAGTGCCACACAAGCTGTTCAGCAACAAATTCCCGACAGTGCGTCTCAGTTCAACTCTTTTCATTTTTAAATTTTAAGTCCAAATAAACATTATTTAGGAAAGAGTTTACTTGGGGTTTTCCATCTTTCCATTCAATTTATTTCACTTCCATCCGATGAAATGCTCCATACAAAAGGATTATTTGTTAAACGGTCTTGGTGGATTAGAAACATGGAGAAGTGGAAGTTGCAGATTTCTTTCTGAGCATTACTTGTGAGAGCAAGAAAAGGGAGGAACTGGTGTTTTTCCTTTTGAAATTTCACAAGCGAAATGTTGCTTTAAAAATATGTTAACTGTTGATTTTATAGTGCTCTTGGTTCTTCTGATTTTTGATGGAGTGGGTCTTTAGTAATTCTCTTCAACAGATACAGCAGGCAAATTTTTTTCCTTGTTTTGCTGCATTTAAAAATAGCTGCAAATATTGGATTTCTGTTTCATTATATGTCACTCTAATACCACTCTGAAACCCTGCTTGTAATTAAAAAGTTTCACTCTGGGGGGAAAAAAAAGGGCTTTTTCTCTCTCTCTTTTAATGAATTTGCAAATGGGACAAATACATGTTGCAATCTGCAAAGAATTTACACCAAAATAGAAGAATCCCTGTTTATGAGTGCCTGACATCAGGGTTTTTTTTCCTCCCTCTCTCTTTTTCACTCTTTTAGGAAAAAAGCGTGAATAATTACTTCAGAAAAAGAATCCGTTAAAATCACTTATGTCAAATTCAGCTTTGGTATAAGGAGCTGCTATTTCACTGTGTTCAAATTGCCTTTACTAGAGTGGCATTACCTCATGTTGTGTGTGAATTTGGCCATAAAACCTTACCTGACTACTCTGGAAAGCTCCTGGACCTTTCTTGATAAATCCTTGCATTAGGAAATATCCTGTCCATGGTCTTGCTTACACAGAGTCCATTGTATCTCCTTAAGAGTTCTGGTGCTTTTGAAAATCTGAGTTAAATTTTTTGGGGCTTTGCAGTAAAGCTGCAAAGAAGGAAGAAAAAAGAAACATAATTCAGACCTGTCTTGACTTAATGAGATTATTATGGAATAGGTTGATTCCTTTAGGATTTGCCAGAAAAAAAAAAGCTACAGGAAAAAAGGAAAAACCAAATGTAGCATCTATCAAATTAGTTGTGTGTATAAAAATTACACATGAGGAGTCCAGAATTTGCCTTAGATACAGTAGTTGCCTCATACTCTAGAGTGATAACGTGACTGATCATCCTTCCTTGCTTCCTCTTAGAAAGAGGGGGAGAAAGAGAAAAAGAGAGAGTAGCAATATATCTTCTGTTGCTAATGCTGATATGCGATCTAAAGGGATTTGAGCCAACTTGGAGAATGCTTTGAAACCAGCAGTAAAATTAATTAAGAAGGTTTGAGAGGGCTACGGATGGAAGGGATAATACAGAGATGAATTTATTTAGCTTTGAAGAGGAGCCCTTCCTAAGCAAGTGTTTCACATTTGGGAGGAGGGCTCGGAGGAGGATGAAATTGCAAAATAATCCCTTTTTCTTTACATTTATTTTGGTTACTCCAGATCGTTTAAAACAGAAGTGAGTTGAGGGGGGAGGTCTCACACACACACAAATCATAGATCGTGTTGTTATCTAGAGAGTGATGCATTTTCTTCTGTGTCTTCACTTAAAAGACAATCCTCTAGCTTCTGGTACATGCACTTTCTTAAATGTCATGGGAAACAGAGGCAGTATTTTGAGGGATGCTCCCAGCAGGAATTTATCTTCATCCTTATTTTGCTGCTTCTATTTCATTTATGTCTGAGGAAGAAACCATGTCATGCCTGTGCCAAAACAAGACCCCTGTGCTGCCTCTCCTAGGACACCTCTTTTGCTAACACCATCTGGACAATGCCTGGCACGCAGAATTTGGTGGCTGTCCCCAACCACTGAAAATTTCTGTTAAACTTTCCTTCCTTGAAAGACAGAGTAAACTTCTAAGTAGATTTGGGTTGGTTTTCCCTTTGCTTAAGTCCTAATTAGTGCTGGAGAAGACAGTTTGCACTTTCAGATTACCATCTGGGCAACCTTATTGCGTGATTTTTACAGAGTCCTTGGGAGAAATGGAAGTCTCAAAGTCAAAAATAACATTTTTATCTAATCCTCTCAAAATACGATGTTTTGCAAATCCTAACCAGGACTTAAAAGTGTACAGGATTTGGCAGAGTTATGCTTACACTTGCAAAAAATTCAAACCTATCTTTTTCTGCAATCGGAAAACACGAGAGGAAAAAAACATTTTCTCCTAAAGAAGTAATGAAATTATTTTGAAAATAAAGTCCCTGTACAGTCTTTGAACTACAAACAAAATGGAGCTGCCAGTCAGACTCCTCTGGTGTTATTGAAAAAATACCATCTTGATGTCAGTCAGAATAACTTTTTTTAAAATTAAATGCTTGATCGATCCTAAAAGTTAAGAGTTCAGGACTATTAAGCGTAGGCCATAGCAGAAGTGCTTGTCACCCACAGAAAAGAGAAAAATAGAAAGCCCTTAGCAATGGCTACTCTGATATCAATTTAACTTGGACACAGAATTGCAGAGACCTCATGCGGGCTCACTTGTCAACACTTACATTCTTCAGTCCTCTGTTTCTATCATCCATTGCTATTTTTAGCCCCATCTGTAAAAATATGTTTTTGCCAAGGAGCAAAGGCAGGATAAATTGCAGAAAAGCATGTAAGCAAACAAAGAAAACACAAAGCTTACAGGACAGTCACAGTTGCAGTTTTGTTAAGCTGCTTCCCGTTCGTTTTTTGGCTTTGTGTTACCTATGTAGATCATAAAGCTGCTAGCTGCTCAGGCAAGAACTTGGTCTTTTGGCTTTTTTGTTTGTGCATAAAGCCCACAGCACATTGTTTGTACCTATGTAAATGCATTACTTAATCTTACAGGAGGAGGTCTGCATTGCCCCACTCCAAGGAGAACTGGGAAAATTTTGTTAAAGGCATTTAACAACAGCGCTTCATACAAGCACCGATTACGGATGTGGGCAGCTTCAAGTTGTCAGCTCATGGTCTGCCTTTTCTGGGATGTATTACCTAGGTACAGTGCCATGCTAAAAGGTCAGCGTGGCCTGCAGGCAAGCCAGGAGCAATGCCTCGCCTCTGGCCAGCTCCAAATGTTGAAATAAGGAGATTTGTCAGCACTCTTCTGTGCAGCCGTGCTGAAGAGGTCTTTCTGTCACTAAAACGTCTAGGGTAACAGCCTGAGCATAGTCTGAAGCGAAGACAGCTGGCTGTGGGGAACAGCTACCATTTGGGGTAGGACAGCTTTAAGTTGTTCAACGTGAGCATTTTTGTGCCATTGAGTAGCACGCGTGGTTGCTCGTTGTTGTGCCAGGAAGGTATGGGTCTCCAGTGGTAAATCCTTTATCATGTCTGCCAGTGCTATGGAAATGTCTTGGATAGTCACTGGATCTCAGGTGGCATGGGCTAGTGACTTGTATGCAAATTTTGCCCAGAGGGACTTCTTAGCTAGCGTGGTCCATTCTTACAGCTCTAATTTGCTCTAACTGGTTATTAATTTGAAGATTGTTTGCCTTGAATTGCTGATGGTTGGCAACTACCTTCCAGTTGCCGTTTATTCATACGTCTGTTCATGGGTCAATTGTACATAATTATCCTTGAGTGATGTTTTCTTTTGGCATGCATTTCCCTGGGAGGCAGTGTGAGTACTGCAGAGCCCCTCTGTGATGTAGGGTAAAGATGTAGGAGGTGTTCTTTGGTGTATGTAGTGAGTAAGGTATAGGGCTTCATTTGCTGTATCTACTAACAGTACTATGTACGTGAGTGAAAGCACAACAATTACTGTACTAAATACATGAAAATGAATTATAGCATGCTAGCTGTGTGAGCGAGAAGGCTGGACGCCTTGAATTCAGTAGAAAATTTTGCTTTGTGTTTTTTACCTCTCTTTCCAGTAACCGCAGGAGCTACATACAGCATTTTTGTATGGCATCTTGTAACTTTAGCAAATACCGGTTCACAGAAATGGAGCAGTCAGGTGGAAAATTCCTGCAGGGGAAGTACATGGCTTCCTCATCCCATGAGGAGCTGGCCATGGAAACCAACCACTCTCTATGTCTAATCAGAGCTAACGTGTAGCACCAGTGACATGCTAATAAAACTGTCAGGCCTCAGGACCAGTAATTTACACCCGTGTTTTTAGATTCTCTATAAGAAAAAAGAAACTTTCCTTGTGGATGAAAAATGATGTGTGAATCTGTAAGGCTAGGCTGAAAAGAAGCAGATGCTGACATTTCTAGAGTTAATATTTTTGCCTTAAAAACACATCTGTCATCAGCCTCCACATATAAGAGCGGAGGAGCACTTATCTAAATAAACATGGCAGCTGTTTTATATGATGGGCCTGTTTTTTTTAAATAGTAAAAAATATTGTATCATTTTGAAAGGTATAGATACCTTTAGTGTTAATTTACAGTAATAGGTTGGAGTGTGTAGCTGTTCTCTGCTTTAGAATAATTTCAAATTACACTTTCTCACATTATCTGAAAACCTCCCTGCCAGCATAAGTAGAGAGAAGGTTAATAACTGGAAGTGCATGCAGCTGAGAACACTGCAAATGCTGAAAACTTGCTGAGGAGAGAGTTCTGGATTGTAATCTCAGGAGCATGTTAAAAAAAATCAAAAGTAGGAAAAAAAGAGCTTTTGGAGAAGTAAATTATCAGGGTTCCCTGCCTGTGGGATGAGGGTTACAATATAAATAATTCACATTTTTTCAAATGTCTTTGCTCTGCTAATTAACTTGCTTCTTTCCAGTAGTTCAACAAATCCTACGCATAAAAATGTATGATCCTGTTTCCTATGGGAATCTTTAATGAGTCACTTTACACTGATTTTAAGACCATTTTACATCATTAGACAGGTACAAAGGAGATTTAACAGGGCCAAGGAGAGACCTACACTTGAAACTAAAACCAAATTTTATTTGCTTGCTTATTATCTCTCTTAGGGACTACTAATGGCTTTTGGTGATGAGGTGGTAGGCCAAATATGAGAATGCGTTGTAATTTGCATTTCCAATTGCATGGGGTGTGACCCCCATTCTTAGTCTTAATATGATGTATTTTCTGAAATGCAAAATGCAGAAAGATCTTCCTGTGTGAGAAGTCCCATAATGTCAAAAAAATTTTCCTTTGGGGTATGTGCCCTCTTCATTACGCTCTAGAAACATAATCCTTCTTTCTAGACAACCTCATGGTTTCGTATAGATCTTTTCATTTTTTACTTCTTGGTGGTGTTGCTTTATCAAGAGGATGATGGAGTGCCTTTGCCTCAGGCTGTGCCTCTATTCTGAAGTGCTTTGGTTATCAGGATGTTATTGGAAAGGCAGATGCAAGTATTTCCAACTCCTCTGGCAGTCTTTTTGAATGAAGTTGGCCTATGTATATGGCCTTGCGAATTATTTAGATATGAGGCTATCCAGTTGGTGAATGTCATGTGAGCTTAGCTCAGAGATAAGTGCCAATCTGGTTGGCTTGCTGTAACGATGCTGATCCGGAGCAAGAACAGGAGCGGCCTTTAGGCAGGTGCCAGAAGAGCTGGACTGCCCAAAATATAGCCAGCCCTGGTGTGCGATAGGTGCCTAAATGGTTAAACCCATATTTCTGTAGGTTCTACATCATGCCTAAGCTGTCCCTGAGGAACCTATGATCTTTACAGATCTGGGCATCAGCCTTTTACAGATGCATTGCTGCCAATGAGAAGCCAGTAATTAGCAACAGGATCCCACCCATAAATTAACAGCAGTAGCTGGATATGAACTTTATTGGGAAAAAATTGGAAGACAAGACAGGGGAAACGTGAGTGTATGGTCGTGGTCCATTCAGGGGTGTGAAGGAGGAATGGAGCTCTTAGGGTTTCATCCAGCTTCTCTCCATGCACATGCAGATGGTTTGCAAGCCAAGAAGGAGAGGAAAAACTGTGATTCCCCTGTTAGTCTTGCTAGCCAGGACTGGGAAATGTCAGAATTTGCTGCTGATGCTTCTATAAGTCATTACCCCTGGAGGAAGGAGGGAGTGGTAGAGGAACTGTGACTTGTAAATGATTCCTTATCAAAGTGCTTCCCAAGGCTATTCCTGGAGAGCTGCAGATTCCTCAGCACCCCTTGCTCAGGCTTGTGTTTAAGACTAAAATGTGTTACTTTGCCTTGATCATAAACCAGAGTGTGCCCTTCCCTGGAGTAAAGCCAAGCCTTATCTCTGGGGAGGGACAGCTGTAGATAGTATGAAGTGGTGGAATTGTGCACCGTGGTATTAGGGATGTTACTATAGATAAGTACTGTTGGCCTACAATGAGTCTAATCCTACACCATTTCAGGTAGACTGAAGCTACCCCTGTGACTGTTTCACTGTAGCAACAGTTTCATAAAGGTAGCCCAGTTTTCCTAAAACTTCATTTCCAAGAAATCCTCTGAATGAGCTGCAGTTTAGCACTTTCTCTTGATGAAGTCTGCATAATACTTTAAAGTGTATTTTTAACTCTCTGCTAAGTGCTTAGGACAAACAGGATCTCCTGTTAATAAAAACCTTTGATGGATGCATTAAGGAAGCAGTGCGCATGTAATCCTATATTTCCTGAGGTTACCTCAGCAGTATACGTGGAGCATAACATTTAAGGGAGGGTACGTGCATGTATAAAGGTCTTGTAAAAAAGCTGGAAGTAGCATGCTTACTACCACTACAACAGTATGATTTATTTTACCACGGATGTTCTACAGATATCAGTGTGCTTTATCATCAAACCTTCAAGCAAAGGCATAAATTGTAGAAACAGACAGTGAAGGATTAAGCCTCAACCTCTCCAATACCTCATTGCCCTGAATCACTGAGGGAGATTTGTTCTCTTTGCTCGTGAATGGAACAGTGATTTGGTGTGGGATATTCTGGCAGATTTTGACCTAGTAACAGCTTTTCCAAATTCAGGTGTGTAGGCACCTTCTTCTAAATTGTGTGCCTTTTTCCTCTTCCAAGAACAACTCTAGTTGCTTTTATTCATGACCTTGTTAATACATTTACACCTCCAAAAAATGAAGCTTCAAACCATGCGATGAAATGAAGTTCATATTGTCTACAAGAAAGTATCTGCACCGCTGAAAATAATGCCTTTATTTTGTATCTAAATGCCAGATGTCAGAACTTGGGCATTTGGAGATTTAATTCACTCAAGTCTTGCAATTTAGTCCTGCAGATAAGGCGAATTATTTAAAACTAATGCTTTAAGGCGAGCCTGTGCGGATACATCTGTAGAGTTTCTTGTTGTGACCAAGTACTTTAAAGAATGATGATGAAGTGAGAGTCAGAATTGTCACCTCTCTCAGGACCACAATGGAACTAGTATTCTGTGTGTGCAAGAAACACGCTGGGGACACTGGAGGGATTTAATAACTGTGTATCTCTGCGAACAGACTGTTCAGGAGGAAAAGCTGTTCTCAGAAGGGAGGCCAGTACTGCGCTGTAATGTGGGAATTGGAAGTGGGGCTGAAGGTAGTCGCTGATAGCTGCCAAAGTGTGGGGTTTATAGGAGTACCGTTTACTGTAGGACATAGCAAGAAAAGCTTGTGAGGCAGCATCACAAAGCTTATGCTGCAGAAAAAGGAAAAAAAAAAAAGGAAAACCTTTGTACAAGTTTATCTTATGAAAAGCAAGTGCTATTTATATAAATACATTGTGGCAGTGACTATCATTTTGCAAGCATTGGGTTAGGACTTTGAAACGTTCTGCAAATGCACTGGCGGTGTATACACAACTGTACACCCACTGGACTGTGCTTCATGTGTTCTTCATGCCAATGAAAACAAAGCAGCCTCCAACTGATTCAGGGGAAAAGTCATGGCTGCAAGAAGCCAGGACCTGCTTTACGGAGCTACCGCTCTGCTTCTAATAACTGAAGTTAGGAAAGTCCCTTGGATTTAACCCTAACTTTCTTATTATCTGGGATGGGACGTGAATAAGCTGAAGCAGCTTGTTAGTGGTTTTTAATAGTTTTTCTGGCCACAGATGGTTTCCAGCATAACATGTTTTATTGCAATTTTTCATAGAAACAATTCTTTTTAGAAGAGAAATAAATAATCATGTGGCTCACGGCAAAGCTTCCATAGTCACTGGAGACCTCTGGTGTAACAGCTAAATTAATCACGAATAGCTGAACTCTCTCCTGCAGTGGCATGCCAGAATCGTTTCCTTGCCAATATCTTTGCTTCCCTTCTGCTGTCCCCATGAAACTGCTGCTCTTTACCCCCAAGGTGCTGCAGAGCTCTGCCCGTTTCTGCAGTGTGGGGCTGCCTTCCTGGTCCATTCCTGCTGAAGTGGGTATCTTGGCTCATTTTTCACCATTGCCCTGTGTAACTTCAGGGACTTTTGTGCAAAATGCTGTCATCCAAAGCAGACTGGAAATCAATGGAAAGACTCCCACTGATTTGTATGACCTTTGATGTGGTCCTTGCCTACATCCCGCTGTAAAATCTACTTCTTCCACCAGGTGTATGTCTTGCTAACCTCCAGCACTATAGAAAGGCATTGTGCTGTAGTGAGTGCTGAGTGGCCCTAGATCTATAACCCCTTTTTCCCTAGCAATATTCAGACAGATGATTCTGTACTGTTTGAGTATGTCCTGTGCACCAACTGGCAGGGAAATGAGAGGGGAAAGCACAGCCTATAGAAGGATGTCTGATTTATAGCAAACAGCAAGACACGTGTGGAGGGTACGTGCAGTGGTACCTGTGATTGTGGCATTTCTGTTAAGTAGCTCTCTTAATAAAGAGCTAGTTTTAATTTCACAAGTCTGAAGCCTTCTGATATAACTACCCAGCACGAACTATATACGGTGCAGTGGCAGCAATCAGTTTATTAAGACCTGCAGCAAGGAAGGGAGTTTGATTTGTAAGCGTGTGAAATGGCAGCAAGTGATGGAGTGATGTGAAAGGATTCAGACTAGAGGAAAAGCTGTATTTGAGATGCTGGCTAATCATCTCCATGCTGAAACCAAGAACTAACCTACTATGTAGCACTGAACATTGTGGGTAAAGTTGAGAAAATTAAGATAACTTCTTAGACACTCTCACTGGGGAAAAAAGTTCTGAGAAGCAAGAGAGGCTCTGTTGCTGAGAATAGTGCCTGGGATAATTAAACACCCCACAAAGGTGTTTGAGGTGCAGTGTGAATCCAGTCATCTCTGAGCTGCAGAGGGATATGGTTAATTTTTTTAACTGTCACCTAGCAGCAGGAGGAATAGGCATTTATATTACAGAATTGAAAGCTCTGGGTTCTGCATGTAACTTTAGAGACATTAAAGAGTACCTAACGAAAGACGGAATAATTTGGAAGACAAATTATTTCAGCTTGCAGGAGAGATTTGTTGAGAGAAACAGATCTACCCCTGGAAAAAGCCTGAGTTGTTGAACTGTCCAGGAGAAAGATCAATAAAATAATAGCTCCCAAAGCAGAGCAAGTATGTGAGCTCCAGCTGAAAGCATCCAGCACTCAAGAGTAGTTGCAGTCCACTCTGGAACTCAGGAATCCACATAGGTAATGTGGAAAACCCAGGAAAGACAGCAAGAAAAATGCCTCATGCCATGGGAATGGTGCAACAGGTATGAGATGCAGAGCTGCCTTATGTTGCCCTGCTAACCCAGCGGTAGAGATATTGTTTCAGGAGCAGCAGCAGTAGTGAAGCTCTGTCTCTATAGATGTGTGGCCCTTGCTCCTTTATCTGCCCTGACAGCCATAATCTGAGCTCTCCTCCCACCCCTCCATGACAAAAGGACCACGCAAAAGACAGGAGGTCTGGGAGATGCTGCCTGGACAGCCAGCTGCTGCCTCCTGGGAAAGAAACTGGGGGCTCTGTACTCTCTGCAGCAGTTTGGTTTTGTCAAAACTTGTAGGAACTTAATGTCCTTGAGATCTTAATGTAATTTTGATTTTTGCTATTTTATCTCCATATGCCTTTTTCAGAGAAGTCCCTTGATCATTTGTGGCTGGAGCTGATTAGGGATTCAGAAGCTACAGGTGTGCCTGGTTTATGCCTGCATAAGCCTTCTTTCCTTAGGAAATCAGCCTGAAAAGGGGAAAATTACACACCGTGATTAAACCTTTCAAGGCTTCCAAGTGAAGAGGGGCTATTTACAACATCACTTTCAACAGAGCCAAGAGCTCAGCGTGTAAGCCCTGGAGGGGAGAGGGCTGCTGGCTGTTCAGCTGCTAGACTCTGCAGCTAGGCTGTTGGGTCAGCGAGTGATTTGATTTCAGCCAGATTGTGAAGTCAGATGCAATATAATCCCAGCAACACTTCTGCACAGTGCTATTAGACTAGAGAAATATGACCAAGTGCTGGTTGCACTGAGTCCCCCGGCTGAGAGCAGAGCGCCGTGTGACCTTCCCGGAGGAGCCCTTCTGCAGTTCCAGCAACTGTGAAATTTTAGGAGCAGTGTCTCTGCCGGTGCATACTTAAAGAAAGCTACTGTGCAACCCAAGATTTCATTTTCCAGAATGTTCCCTTTCACCCAAGGCATTAAATACCCTGTTCCTCCACCTCTTCCCGCAGGAGAGTCGGTGCAAATTGCGTTTCGAAACTTGAATGATCCAGGACCAGCAGCCCCCCAGCAGTCCGATTTCAAAGTGGAGAGCTGCACCCCAGAACAGCATATTTCACTCTCTAGGAGGATGCTGTGGTATTTCCGCAAACAAACACCACTTGCCTCTGAAAAAGAGAAAATTTCTTTTCTTCGTGTAAGCAATCCCAGGAAATGTGGCTCTCAAGAAGTGGAATAGATGGCAAGACTGGATTGGCTTGGCACATACACGAGTTACTTTGTACCCATGGTATTTGGTGGAAAGCATGACAGTATTTAGAGGCTTCATCCTACCCTAAATTACTAACTAATGGATAATTTAGTTAATTCCTCAGAAGCTGGATACAACCACATACAGATTAACTTCCAAAAGAGGGAGGTTTTTTGGTTCCTGGTTTTAGGTCGAGATGTTCTAACTTTGTGACACTTCGCAACCACACTTGCAATTTGCTAGGAGCTTGAGGACATGTATTTACATTAGTTGGAGACAACTAATCAAACTTTCTTATTAATACAGCTTGTATTGATGACACAAACAGTACATCTAACTACTTGTATCATAAGGGTGCACATGGAAGGAGAGGTGGTAAAGTCAAACTCTTACCTGCTAGAAACTGATGGAGTTCTTTAGACTTGGCTGTGTCAAGGAAAGCCTTTGCATCAGACTGAGAGAAAACAGTGAGAAAGAATAGTTTAAGAACTGTATCTTTACTTTGCCCCAGAGTTTAATTTAGAAATTTATTCATAAGAGTCTTTTAGTTTACCGTTTCTAATCTATGTAGATTATAGGTAATTTTTAAGACGTTTAATACAATAATTTATATCCACACTGATCTGCATGATCTGGTATTAAAATGAAGGTGAGCTCTTAAGAGCATTTGCTGCATATGCAGTTTTTAGGACACCACTTTAGACTGTCACTAGGACCACTTTCTAAAGCCTTCCTATGGCAGTGATATCTCAGCAAATAGGGTTTGAGATCTAGATCCAGATTTTAAAAATCTAGCACACACAAGGCAGTATAAATACCTGTTGTTTTGAACTGAAGCTCAAAATCTTCCTATTCTGAATTTTATCCAATACTTTCTAAAGAGGCATTTTTAAAATCCTAGTCTAGACAATAGATCAGGCTGCAGAGATGTGGGAAGCTCTGGCTTGTCTGTCTGGCTGTTTGCTGAAGTGATTGATGTGCTGTTTGCTTTTATGCTGAGAACTGTTTTGCTACTTTGCGCATTTCCTAAAAACCTTCTCCCTCCTCTGACCCTTCCAGGGAGCTCGCACTGGGTGCAACACAGCTGTTGCAGGCACCCTGAAATACTGTGTAAGGGTGAAGTTACTTCCAGAGGCTGTCTGCCATACTGCACCAGCATTCTTAATAAGAACTGGAGTGTCTTTCATCTGATTTGGGAGAGAATGCCTATTTTATTTCCAAATTAAAATCACACTCTAAATACGGTATCCTCTCACTTTTGTGCCTGAAGTCTACTTACATGACACGTCAGGGACTGTATATCTGATTGTAAACCCAAGGTATGGGTTTATAAGCGTGTCATTCCAGAGGCATCTTGAAGATGTTTGCAGAGTACGTGTTGCTGACTTGTTTTATGTATTTAGTACACATCTGGGAGGTAGTGGAAGTCTTCTACCATCACACAGTAGTTAATACGTCAGACAGAGCTCCTGGTGACGAACAAGTGTAAGCAAGCCAATACACTATCCAATTCATGTAGGAAGCCTTATACACATCAGCGAATGTGGTGTAGTGAAACAGGAGTCCTGGTATGCCATAGTCTTTTTTTTGTTTTCTAGAATGGTGATACTCATCATTATCTGAATCTCAAATGATATGTCTGTCTCTTTATCAGCACATTTCTATTCATTGTCTTTATGCCATTGCTGTCACAAAAATGATAGTGTCTCTTAATATGTTCATGGTGGCTGTAGTCACCTGCACTGTGCTAAAGAGGTTGAAAACACACAGTAATACAATTGTGTGTTTATTTGGCTTCTCTTGCCACTGTCATGGGGGCAGACTTGATCAGTAGTGACCCTGTTGAACTTTCAAAGGTATTTTTCATGCTGGTGGCGTAAAATCTTTATTCATAGCTGGAGACAACCTTGAACATCTGTCTTAGTTCTTACAGCAACCCCTGCTGAGGCTACAGTATGTGTCTGACCATGCTTTAAATGTCTGGAATACATATCCTGGAGTTGAGAGAAATGTAATTTTGATATTTCTTTATAAATTTTTTTCACTGTAAGGATAACCTCACTGGTAGCAAATGAAACCTTTCACATTTCTTCTAGAATGAAAGTTAAAAATGCCTGCAATCCACTGTGGGCTGAGTCCTAATGCCAGCACTTAGATAAAGTATTCTGCAAAATCAATGGAAATTTTACTTCTGTTGGAGGATTAGCATAGTCTTTCAAGCACAAGGTGAACACAGGGCAAAACTAGGGAGGAATCTTTTTCGGGTGATTTATAGCTTCACTAAAGCACAGAGATAAAGCCTGAAAGTGAAATGGAAAATGAGATGCCGACAAGAAACATGGTTCTTGATAATACTGAAGTTAACCTTTAACATTAAAGAACATCTATATAAAATATTATTAAGTTTAGACATGCTTGTTATCAGTAGCAAACAAATTGGGAGTATGGAAACCTCTGTCCTCCTGAGATTTCACGAGTGCTTTCAAAATCTGCTTATGACAAGGGCAGCTCTGCTGTTGGTGGTCACTGTTCTCACCCTCATTGTAGATGAAACCCAAGGCTCTGGGAGATTAATTGCAGCAGGCTCCCAACCTTTGAGGAGTTTTTGGACAGACAGCTTTTTCAGCAGACATTTTTCTCTCCGTCTGTCCCAGCACACAGGCTGCATACATGCCATGTACCAGACATGTGGGTAGCCTGCGTAGAAACTGCACTCTGTGCCTCATCCAGTGTCTCCAGGAAAGTCAGCCACAGGCTGGATGGGTGCGTCTCTCAATTCTGCCAAGTTTCTTGTGTCCTTATTGAACAGTGAAGTATCATAGTCGAGGTAGGAGCTTAGCAGAAGTGGATGGGTGGGCTGATAGACTAGCTCCATGCTTTCATTTTAGGAAAGACTCATCTGTCTTTCTCAAAGATGGAACCTCTTGGGAGAGTTAGAAAGTGCTATTTCATCTTCCCCTGTCTTCTGTCTCTTGAGAAAGCTGCTGAGATGAGATGATACCTCAGTCCATACCGCCCTTCAAGCTGATGCCAGGGAGCCTCTTCCTTTGTTTTGCAGATAAGAGGTGGCAGCAGGAGTTATGGTGTTTTTGTTTGTCTCCGAGGTGGAAAGTGAATCTTCTCATTGTAGACTGCAGGTTTCTTATGCAATCTGTTACCTCCAGAGGACTGTGGACTGCAGCAGCATCCCCTGATTAAGGCTTCATGTAACTATCGCTCAAGGATTTATTTGCCTAGCTCTTGAATAACAGTTCCCACAGGAAGCAGATGTCACTTGTACTTTATTGGTCTGTGCTGGCTTCCAGGTCAGCTTTGGTTTTACTGGAAGGTGTTGCTTCGTACCTGGAATATTCTGGCTGCCTGGGAGATGTTACGCTTAACAAGGAAATGTGAGCTAAAAGCTGTAGATGTAATTGGGAGGTGGAGGAGGCAAGGTGTTTACTGTGCAGTTCCCACCCTGGCTTAGGCCATCCAGAGCCAATCTTTTTGCTCTCCTGAGTTATTTTTTCCCTTGGATTTTTTTTGTTGAACTTTTGTTGCACTGCTTTTTCTACACGGCTCTATTCCTTGCAATTTAAAGCACTGGCAGCACTAGCTAATCCTGCTTTGAAGGTTGTTATTCTGAACGCTTTGTGTTTCAAATTTTGATGACTGAGACTTTTAAGAAAATAGAAGTATTGCGTAGGTTTTGACATATCCTTATAGTGCCCAATGAGCTATCTCTCTAAGCTCTGTAGGGCAAGTAGAATTATTCTTACTTTAAATGGTACAGGTTAATTTGTTTCAGACTGTTTTTGAACTTGCACCCTAGCATGATATTGAAGCCTGGAAGAGCCTATATGGGACATAAACCAGTTAGAAAATAGTTTGGTGTTAAAAAGCAACATTACAGCTGGAAGCAGGAGTTGCAGTGGGGTAAAGAGAGAGATGCAACTGGACTTAATTTTGGGCAGAGGAGGGGCCAGTACAATAGGTTAAAAAGGAGCTATAAACAAGAGGCTGAAATGAAGAAATATTTCATATTATACATGGCATTTTGTATATTAAAAAATATCTATACAACAGGCTGCGAAGGCAATGTCTCAATAATGTGCTAAGGCTGAGCTTTGGTTCAATCTGTTAGAGAAGCAAGACTCCAGAGCAGTTCAGAGAGGCATAGGATCCTTTGCTCACCATGTGTTGGAACATTGTTTTATCTTCCATGGATGTGTCCCTGATCCTGTCACCAGACTGGCTGAGGTAGCCATGCCCTACTTTCCCATTTGCTGAATGGTCACCAAAGTTTGAACTTTGTCTTCTCTTGGCCTTTTTTCCTGGGCTGAATGACACCACTGCTTCAGAGAGCCCTTCTTTGGTATTTTCTCCTTCATTCTGCACCTGTGTCTCTTCTCGGAGCTATTCCCTGAGCATCATAAGGAACATCAGTGAAGAATTCATTTAGTTTTGTCAAGTTCCTGGTCTGACCCTTAATTTAGAGCAGTCCTTTCAGTCTACAATAAACTCAGTGTTCCTGCATGCCGCGGTGAAAGAATTACGAGCAGTCCTTAGCCATGTGCATTCAGGATGCTTTGGTGGCCCCATGGGACAGGTAGACTTCAGTGCCTGAAAACTTATTACAGAAAGGGGATACAGTCGGTACGTTATTTTCTGCATAATAGCGTATATGTGCGTCTGCCTGTATGTAAAAGCTTTTTACATGATTCACTGAGGCCATTAGGAGTGGAATGGCATACCATCATTTCAGGCACAGAGCTCTTCAGAACGAGCAGCTTTTTCCATCTTTCCCCAGCAAGCCCCAAGAGGCGTACAGCATGTAGGTGGGAGGAGACTGTTCATAAGTCTTCCATCACGGCATTCAGGAACACAAAGTTTATTGTTGGGATGCGCCTGCAGCTCTGAGTGATAAATAAGGCAGGGCAGTTAGATGAAAAGGTCTGACTTTTCTTGCTAAGGCAAAGGTGGACTGATTTTTAAAGTTTAACAACCTTGATCTCTCATGAGCATGTAGAGCATATGTTGGTAGAGGGTGCAGAGCTAAAAACAGTATTCTATAAACGCAGTGAAGCAATCAGGCAACAGAGCAGAATGAGAACAAAGATCTCTTTTGACTGACTTAATCTTAGACATATATTCCATGCTTTTGTCTTTTCTGTGCTTTTTGCTTCTCTCTGTTTCTGATATTCGTTGATACACCAGGATATATCCAGTCCAGGTTGCTTATTTTTCTTTTTTTCTTTTCCACATTCATTCTAAAGATTTCATGTACCCTCTTGGTTTTCAGTCCTCTGAAGAAAGCAGGCCTTCTGGGTTTGCATAGCTGGACTCGGAGGCTAACAAGAATGTGCTTTCTTAAGTGATTTTGGCTTATTTGGTTTCTGAGGTCATGGACATAGTGGAAGAACACCTGCTCTCATCTTGCTTCAGCACTTAATCCCTGTCCCAGACAAGCCTAGAAGGGCACGGCACAGGAGGTGAAGAATAATATAAAAAATTGCTCAATAACTTTTTTTGAACATCCGGAAAGGCTCATAGATAATGATTTTATTCTCCCTGTTTTTTTCTCATATCCACACCAAGAAATAAGATAGAAAGACACTGTTTCTTCAACTATTACATTCATTGCTTGAATGAAAAAAACATGAATGATCCAAGGTCTCTGCAAGCAATATAGAAAGTGTTGAAGGACATTTGCACACGTTCCTTGTATGCCTGATGCAAGCAGAAATTTCTGTTGGCAAATACTGCTTTGGCTAAGGCTTTTCAAGACTTTTTACCAGTCTGTGTGGGTGTGTGCATGTCTACTTGACATTTTGCTTTATTTTTTTTTCTAACTGAGCCTATTTTCCTTCAGGGTGGCAGGACACAGTGCGTTCAAGAAGTCTGCCCCATTCTCTCATGTCCCCAGCACCTCAGTCACATTCCTGCTGGACAGTGTTGCCCCAGATGCTTAGGTGAGTGTGGTTTTTTTCCTCGGAATTTTGTACTTAGCAGGATACGTTTCTGCATAGCATCTTTTGTACCAGTATTTCACAATGCTTGTAAATTCCAGGAGGTGGAAGAGACAGTATTGCTCAGTGGAGTTAATAATCTACAGTTTTAAACAGGTACACGGGGTCAGTGTGTACCGTTGTGATGGGTGGTGCTAAGCAAGTAGCCGCAGAAGAGCATTTGAGCATAGACCAGTTCACTTGCTTAGAGAGACAAATACAGAGATGTTTCCCACCTTCGTTACACGTGTTTTACAAAAGAGGTTGAGGGGGAAGGAAATGTTTTCTTGGAATTTGCCACAAGAAAAAGGCCTCACCCTCTCATATTTTTATTCAAGTGTACATTTGCATTCTTGGTTTTGAGAAAATGCAGGTCAGAGGAAACTTCGGGACTGGAATTGCATTCTTAGAAGCTGTTGTCAGAGAAGCCAGCGACCCAGGAGTCTGGCTCATGGTTGCCTTTTTAAGGTGAAATCATAGTTTCAGCCAGGAATATTTTCAATTACGTCTTTCCAGCAAATTTTAAAGGAGTAAGTCCAGAGGCCTTTAAGAAGGACTAGTTCTTCCAAGTCAAGCCAAGGAAGGCAGTGACTTTTGAGAGTCCTTGTTTTGCTCTAACCATGTCCACAGATCCCACAGGTTAACGTTCCTCAGCATGTATCCCTCTAGTTCATAAACAAGGAGTGCTTACCTCCTACCAAGTAAATTAGCTTTTATTTGGTCTATGAGTTTCAGAGCTGATAATTCCCAGCTCTTCAACAGAAACTTTTTGTCATTTTGACTATATCTTTACTGCTATCCAAAGTCTGTTTCCAGGGCTAGGTTCGGGGTACAGAGATGTCTGGCCTTGGAGGCAGCAAGCCATAGAGAGTTCCAGCTTCTCATAATACGTAACATTTTTGACTGCTTGAAACAAACCTGAATTTATTTACTTATGTGCTAATTGAGAAGTGTTGCAGATAAGTATCTGCCTTGAACATTTAACCGCAGCACCAGAGAGTAATACGGTAGAGGAATGAAATGGAGAGGAAAGCAGTCCAAACACTGAGCTTCTATTTTGGCTGATGACATTTTTCCTTTCCTTCTGTAAAATCCCCTTGTCCTCTCCAGCCCGTGCTTTTCCCAACTGATCCTTCCCCTCCTTGATCTAGGCATTCAAAACCTAGCTTTAATTTTTGACTGCTTCATGGAGATTTTTTTACAGATTATTTTTTCCCTATTAGAAATGTCTGTAAATGAGTTCGCTAATAATAATGATTTTCATTTTATGTGGTCTTTGCTCTAAAGCATGTCATATACCTGTGAATAGATAATGTCTATTCACAGGGAAGTGCTGAAATTTTTGGAGCGGAGGTAGAGCCAAAGGATATGTTTTCAGGGATGCTGAGGCATGTTTTTTAAAGTATCACGTGGAGGACCTCCCTGCAACTGAATTCCTGATACTCAGCGTATATAGCTTAGAAGAATGCAGTGGACTCTATTGGGACTGGAATTATTAGTTTAACTAGTGGTTATGAGCCAGAAAAGCCAACCATTAAGCCAATATCTTCACCACCACATCTTTTAAAGTGGTAGCTCCTTTGTCAGTGGTTTTTTACCAACTATTTGAACTGGGTTGGCCACCTGGAATTGCGCTGGGTGGTTTGCAAGGGATGGCAAGTGGGTGTGAGAGAGAACTGGACTTTTGTTCACTTGTTGACATAAGTTATGTGATTGAAGTCCTGGCCCCGCATAGAGCAGTAGAAGGGTTGTTACAGCCGGGACTATAGCTAGGTTTTGCCCGTAAGTGGTGCATGGATATAGAGCAGTTCCTTTTAGGGCTACTGAGCATCCTGAACTGATTTCATATGTCAGTCCTGCAAGAGAAATTAAACCTTTCCAGAAAGATGCACATTCAGTAAAAGGCAGGCTGGTTCTGCAAGCACAGGTTAGTCCAAGGTAGCTAATTTGCAAGAGAGAGATGTTCAAATTGTGTTTAACTGAACAATAGCAATTATTTCTTAACTTTTATTTAACAGTTATTTTAACATTAGATTTGTAAAATCTCGAGGCTAATGCACTGGATTTTGCTGTGTGCTTATCCTTTTGTTCGCTTATATCTCAGAGGAAAACGGAACCTTTTTCTTTTAAGCTATTCTACATTTATCAAGAATTACTGAAAAGGGAAGGAATTACAGTATGCCAAGACCTGGTGGTTTGAGAGCTAAAATATTGGCCTAGTACTTAGTGACTTCTCGTATGTACTTATAGTGGCCATTCCCCCCATAGGAATTGATGCCTATTTAACATCAGACCTCAGAAATGATAAGCCGAGAGACTGGCAGCCACTCATAAAAGAACTTATTAGTTGGCTGCCACCAAAAGTAATCAGGGTAAGGTATTCAAAACAGGAAGATAAGCGTAGCGATTTCATGTGAGTTTTTGTAAAGACCTCATGGTTACGTATCATAATGGTCACTTGTTTAACATACCCTACAGGGAAAGAAGCTGAGGAGTAAGAGAAGCTTGCAGAACCACAAAGTGTGTTGCAACTTGGATCTGAAAGTCCTTGCAGGATTGCAGGACTTCAGGAAGGATTCAATATTGATGCTGCCTTCCTTGTATAGTGCTCTAAACCTTGCCTCACTCTCATGAAACCCAAATATTTTATGGGCTATGGAAACTACATATCTTATGTTACCCTCATTCTGCTCATGAATGATGCAAGTAACTGTATTTCTTGCAACCTTGTGTGAACATGATACACCAAGCTATCTTAATGAGACTGGACAACACCTATGGTTTTTTTGCGTCAGTGTCACTGAGTTGATTTAGTTTGGCTGCTGTGAACCCCTGAGGTAGATATGCTAAAACCAGTTAAGGCTGCCTTATTTGATAAGTTATTGCATTAAGTTAAAGACTGTTTAAACTAGTTTTAAGTGTACCTACCCTAAGAGTTTGCAGTGCTTACTTTTTTATTCCTTTAGCTGCACTGTGCACTTTATGATGAGAAGGAGAAGAAAGATTTTTCCAATATAAACATGCCATAAATCATATTTATATTCCCTCCCACAGTAGAATTTGTACAGATGAATGTGCACTAGAAGAACAGTGAACTGTTAAAAGTACATATTTTTTTCACACCAAAATGGAAACACATAGCAAATGACACACTGCACATGAATTTGGTCTGTTGACAATAAGCTGTACTATTTTTGTTGACAATATGGCATCTTTTCAACCACATTCTGTTTCTATTACTGTTTATTTATATTCAGGACAGAGGAAAGTGTTTGACCTCCCGTTTGGAAGCTGCCTCTTTCACAGCAATGTGTATGATAATGGATCCTCATTTATTTATGACAACTGCACAACATGTACATGCAAGGTAAGTCCACAGTGCTTTGGTATTGTGTGCTGTTGGTTGTCTGGCTTAGCAGTTACTTGTAGAGCTGTGGAACTGCAAGCCCTGGGTGTTTTTGGCATCTTGTGTGGTCCCCGAGAATCTAATCTGAAGAGCACTTGCAGTTGTGCTAGGAAAGTTTAAAAAGTTACTGACTGCCTCAGCTGAGACATGATGCCTGACTCTGTGTGATGCAAAATGAAGTTACTCAGATTATGTGATCCTTTTTAAGTTTGCATTACAGTGGGAGAGCAGTTTCTAAGTGGTGAATTACTACATCATTGCTGAAGGGCAGTGATTTTTTTTTCTAATTCATCTAACAGGACTGTGGCCACTTAAACTTTTGCACCTAGGCAAAAAAAATGAAAGTGTCACCAAATCAGTAAGATTTTGCAGGGCAACAGAAGTACAAGCTGGGCTTCAGCTTCACAGACCTTGAAAGATTCCCTTAATACAGTAAATAATTTGTATTTTCTCTGAGTTGATCTATTCAAAGTAGTTGGGCTGTAGCTTGGGTGGATGCAATGAATAAGCAAGAGGAAATGTTATGGTAAGGACACACAGGAGCACAAACATCTTGATGATGATTTCATGATTTCCTTTTGTCCTTTTACCTAGGATTCAACGGTGATATGTAAGAAGAGGTGCTTACTTCCTGGTGAATGCAACAAAAGCAAAGACCACTGCTGCAAGGAATGTGTCTCATATATCTCTCCTGAGGAAGTGAAAGTGTGCAAGTTTGGCAATAAGATCTTCCAGGTAAAGTTTCAGGTGTGGCTCAAGAATAGATGCCGTTGTAACAGCTGAAACAGCATGAGTTTACTTTAAATTAATATTGAGGCTTGTTTTTTAGCAGAATCCTCACCATCCAGGTTGATGGTGGAAAAACTCAGAGGCAAAGCTTTGCAAAATTTGCCATCTGCTATTTTTTTTCTGAGTTTGTGTAAGTTCTGCTGATACATGGTAGTTGAAGATTAGTTCCTCCTTGATGACATGTTGCCTCCCTCTCCGTATGCAGAGATTCAAGCTGCTGTTTCGTGACAAGCAATGAATTTTTAGTAAGAGATAGTAATGCTCTGCTTTCCCAAACAAACACTGATATTCATGGAGAAGATATTCTGAGTGGTATGTAGGCTTTGTCTGCTGAGCCAAAAAGTCTCTTCCATAGCTGAGCCAACAGGAGCCGTGCGAAGTTCATCTTGGCTGAAAGTTACCTTGATTTACTACATTTCAAGTCTCTGCTAAGGACAGCACCCCTGACATCTTATATTGGGATAGCCATGTAATAACTATTACCTACTGCACTCTCACCCAATGTTTTCAAATCACAAGGGATTCCCTGCAGAACACTTCTGCCATTGCCGAGAACCTGTTTGTTTTTCCAAGTGGTGGGGCTTTTTTCACACTGTGTCAAAAAAAGATTCTGTCACCTCATGGGCCATCTGTGAATTAAGAGACCCTTGAATCAGATAAAATGTTCAATCCTTTGTGAATACTTGGTTTGCTCAGCCAGAATCGCTTCCCATTTATTCCGTCTTTTGTGTACATAGCTGAAGTGTTTATTCTGGAAATTACATGTGAACCTACTGTACGCTGAGACTATACTCCATCTGATTGGCACTTTCACACTGGTGCTATTGTGCTTCAGGAACAAATGCCTGCTTCTTAGGCACCCAACTAAAATATTCTGCTTCTTGTGAAGATTTTATTATATTACTAAGTATTATATGGAGTAAGAAAAAATAACGAGACGGTACACCCATTTCTGGCCTCATGTGCAAAACGGTAAATCCAGCGTTGCTCAGTTGAAATTAATGGTCTAACACAGGTAGAATGGGCACAGTGAATGTTTCTGCGCTCCTGTGCAAAACCAGCTGTAGGACAAGAAATCAGGGTAGCTGCATGCAATCAGCTGTGATATATTCTGTTAACTTAGCAGATGCTTGGAGAGAGATCATTAGAGGCCCACAAGAATATGTGCTGCATCAGGAACATGAGGCAATTGTAACATGGCTTGGAAACAAAAGATAGGGGAGAGACAGCCTTTAACCAAATTCTTCACTGTGAGAGTGGTGAGACACTGGAACAGGCTGCCCAGAGAAGTTGTGGATGCCCCTTCCCTGGCAGTGTTCAAGGCCAGGCTGGATGGGGCTTTGAGCAGCCTGGTCTAGTGGGAGGTGTCCCTGCCCATGCCAGGAGGGTTGGAACTGGAGGATCTTTAAGATCCCTTCCAACTCTAACCATACTATGATTCTATGCTGTGCTGAATAAGTTAGGCTCCTTGGCATTTCAGATTCAGTTTGTTTTTCTCTCTGGTCAGAACATCATGTTGAGGTGGGCATGTAATTGTTCACAGCTGTCTGGTTGGACTGCCTTTTCCTGTCAGGTCTATCCTCACCCTTCCTTCACAGCAGCCCTGTAAACAGAAAACATGCACATTTTGTCTCTAAGCGAGCTAGCACAAGACTGTAAGTGGGTGAGACAGAATGTTTTAAGAACCATTCTTGGCAAATACAACACCATATAAAAAGGAGACAAGGCAGTTCCACAAGCAATCTTCCCCAACTAAGTGGGGACAAGACCATGAGGCATATTTTGCTTTGCACCTAATACTTTAAGAGCCATATGTAGATGGTCTTACCTGCTTTGCATTTGAGAAGTTCAGCACTGTATCTCTTCTAAACATTTTCAGATGTTTAGCAGATCAAGTATCTGTGAAAGTGCTGTAAGTAATCTAAATTAGAATTCATTATTCGACCGTTCCTGCCCTAAGTCAAAATGATGCTGCATCTGGGAATAAATTCACTATATGCTGACATCTTAATCAAATACTTTCACGTGCAACAACTTAAAGACGTCACTCAACCCAATGAATCAGGTTTTTCTAATTATGCGAGCTTAAATGAAAATTTGTGGTAGGTGTGATCACATCTCAGACACATACTGGAGAGAAAACAATGCAAATAATCGGGACACTGATGAAAAATGCAAATGTGATTTCTGACCTAGAGGGCCAAAGGGAAGAAAACTCTGCTGAATTTGATCTGGGTCTTTAATCCAACTGGCCATGGACAGACACCTCAAAATAATTTAGACTAAACAATGACACAATGCCAACAGGGAAAGTCATCCTTTCTTGTGCAATGATACATTGCTGAAATAGCTTCCTGTTGCCACCCCAGCTGATACTATATCATGTTCCCTCTTGCAGGATGGAGAGATGTGGTCCTCTGTGAACTGCACCATCTGTGCTTGTGTGAAAGGCAAGACAGAGTGTCGCAAGAAACAGTGCATTCCAGTCAGCAGCTGTCCTCATGTGAGTTTTTAAAAGAACAGAGCTTTCTTCTCTTTTTTTCTCCAGCATTATCTTTCTCAGTGTTTCTTGTAAGTGTGTGCATGGCAGTACGGCATGCAGATTGGAAAGAAGGGATCCTCTGGCATATTAATTTAGGCTAGCATTCCCCAAGTGCGCTACTGCTACCCTGGATATGGGCTTCCCGTCTCTGTCCTTGCTCTGAAGACTCTGCTTCTTTTCTCTTCCTCCCTTTAACTTTCTCTGTCCCAAGTATCTGCACTGTAACATCTTTAAACATATATGTAATATATGTAAACATACATAAATATATGTAAACATATATTTAATAGATTTATAGAGTGGTGAGATGACTATGTTAATATTTCAAAAGCATGCATATTGTTAAGGCAAGCCACAGGAGGTTGTTGTACTTGCGTTTCTCAGTGCATATGCAGCTTAATACTTGGTTGAAAATGTAAATTGGACAAAGCAAAGCAAATGATTTCAATCAAGCCATGCTGCTTTCTTTGAGATTGCAGTCTGAGTATTTTTTATTTGAAAGTCTGAAGAGAACCCAAAGAGTGGTGTAATTGTAACTTTACTTAATTGCTTCAAAAATTAGCATTACTTGAAACCTTGAGCTAAAGTCAGCCTTTGTTTCTTGGGTTTCTGTCACTGACAAATTATTTTGTTTTAATAGCTCAAGCTTTCAGAAGAGGGAGCTCTGAATAGCACCTCATGTAGGGGCAGATCTTTGAACAGAACTGCAGAAGTGAGAGCCAAGTCATTAGCATTACACCTTCTCAGTGTTTCCTTCTCCATCCTGGAAGCCAGTGAGGAAAATATGAGTCACAGACACCTAGGTATAAAATTTTAAATGACAAACTCTAGTTTGTAAAATTTTATACGTGTGAACTTTTGACAGCCAGAAGCGGTGGTAGAATACAGAGTCTGTGCTCCCTGTTCTACTGTGCCAATGGGCTGCAAGAGTGGTTCTTGCATCCTCAGAAGAGGGGCCATCCTTTTCAGGTCACTTTGGCACTCACCCCCGAGGGCAGCTGTCCTGTTAATGGGCCTCACGTGAGATGTTGCATACATCTTAGGAAGTGTGAACAAATGGAGCTGCTCTTCTGGGAACCTGATGTGGCTCATGGCAATCAGGTTTGTTCAGGCCATTCACAATATAAGCAGGATGTGAGAGTTTGAACCCTTTAGGTCTCTTCAGATTCTTTGTTGGCTGAGAACCAGGCACACATTGCATCTCATTTATATTTTCGCTGTGCTGATGGTTTTCAAACATTTAAGATGCTTCTGAGATCAAATAACTAATACGATTTAACATAGGTCTCAAGTGAAATATGCCACTTCAGCAGTACTCGTATATAAGTTTGAGCATTGAGATGATCAGTTGAAGTGGCTTCTAAAATGGAAAAAGTGGTGGGTAAAAATTCACCATCTGCAGTTCTGTGGCAGCATAACCGACTGACTGACGAACTTGTTCAGTACTGCTACACGATCTGCTCCAAGGTTAATGTCAAGTCCTAAACTGTCCTAGGCCTCCAAGTTGAGTCCTCAAACAAGGTCCAGTTCCATAGGGCTGAAAAGACCAACTTTGTTACCCCGCAGCACCATTCCCTCCAATATCTAACCAGTCAGCCTGCTCCCCACCTTAAAATGGAGTCTATAGCAAGCTGCATGCAAATCCACCCTCCTCCACAGGTACACATTACATTTCTGCTCTTGCAAGCTAAATTGGAAGGACAAGTAGGAGAAAGAATGTAAACACAAGTGTGAGATTTATTTTCCTATTCCAAGTGGGTTCCAAGTAATTTTAAAGCAAATAATGTATGCTAATGGATTTAAATCTTTTACTTTTCATGTGTGCTCCACTCTGATGAGATATTCTGTCACAAATCTATAAACATTAATTAAAGACACCATATTATTCAAGTGATCCTGATACTAAAAGTCTGGACATCACACACAGAGTTATGCTGTCTGCTCTCTCTGCAAACTGTAGGTGTGAACTCCCATTTCTTTTCTCTCTTCACAATATTTCTGGCAGTAAGCAGTCTCTATTGACTATTGAAGACTGCTGTGGAATAAAATGCTGTTTAGTGTCCCTTAGGGTGTCAGGCCACATAAAGTTATGTCATTAAAACTGTGTTATGATACACACAACTGAGTGTGAAAGGATCGAAGATTCACAAGGAACTCACAATATTATTCCTTGACTTAAATGCTTTACCATGCAGTCTTAATACTCTTTGGAGGATGTTGTGGGTTTTTTTTTGTGATGGAATATTATTTAATTTACCAGCATAGATTTTGGCCAATTATTTCTTGAAAGGATGGGTTTCAAAGCGGTAATTCTGCAGAAATTTCCAATACCGTACAACCATTTCTATTATTCAGTGTGTTGGTGGCAGGCTGACATATTTTCAGCCTGTTTCTGCCATTTCTTTCATTTTCTTCACTGAGTTAGGCACATTTTTCTGTTTCTTTTATTCTTTTCTTTTTGGAGCCTTTAATCCTATATCAGTAATTACAGGAAGTGTCTTTCTTAGCTTCTTTTCATCTGCAGCGGAGGCAATACGTTTCACAAATTCAATCCCTCCTGTCACATTTGTAGTAAAATGGGTCCTCCTTGGGCTTCTAGTGAGCCTTGTGGCCTGTGGTTTCTGTTTCTTATGAGATAAAATGAGATATTCCCTCTCTCATTTACCTGGAGTGTCAGCCTGCAAGGTGCGGTACACGTTGGCCCCCAACCAGCAAAGCTATTAAGCACGTGTCCAGTCCTGCTAAAGTTAGTAGGCCTTCCATGTGTGTTTAAACTTAAACACATGCTTAAATACTTCATAGAAAGGGAGTAATCTCAACACTTGGCAAGACTGCGTTTCAGAGATCCTTTAGACCTTTTCTTACCTAATTTGCTGTTCACTTGCCCTAGCTCTGCTCCAGCCTCTTTCTTGCCTTGTGCCATCTCCTTTCCGATTACCCATCCTTCTTATTTTCTGCCTCGCCTCCTCTCCTCGTGCCTTTGCATTCCCTACTAACAATATAAGCCTGTGGTAATGGTCGGTGGCCATGGACATGTCTCTTTTTGTACTGCTAGAGAAGAGCCTGGTGAATTTTACAGCACACAGCCTTTTCTGAGTTCCAAGGCTGTGCAAAAGTTAATAGAATTAAATTCATGGCATGTGAAGACATTTTCAGAGTTCGATTTTGTGGGTAAATTTTGAACCCGTGAACTTCAAGTGAGTTGAAAATTTATTCAGAACACGTTCTCCCATCTCTAGCACAGACTGCATTTAATGTTATACACATCTGTTATTATTACAAACAAAAAGTTGCTGTTTTTACTCTAGTGCCAAATGAGGCACAAAAAAACAACAGCTGTTGCTATTGCACAACCAAACAACCCCCTTCCCCCCCGCAATTAGTCTTGCCTTAAAAAAATAGAAAATAAAACCTCAGACATAAAATTGAAAACCTCATAAAAAAGAAGAAAAATCCCAGAAAATAAATAGACTCAAATGTGGTCTGCTTATAAATATTCATAGGGAAAAATGGGATCACATCACTTAGCCCACTCCTAAGGGAACCCTCAAAGCTAACGAACTCTTGCAGCACATGTTAGCAATAATGGGTTTCCTTATTCTACAAGACAAAAACAGGATCTTGGGCCAACATGGTGGCTCAAGTAACCAGCCTCAGCAGGCTGCCTTGGAGATTCCAATTTCACTTGAATTCTTGCCACTTCCAGCTCGGCTGATGATTTCAACTCTTTTATTGAAATGGAGAGGTAAGGCTGTACAGTGCAGTGTGTGGCAGTCAGCTGCACATCTTCCGTTTGTACAAATAAGTGTTGCCCTGCTCCCTATTTCTGTGCAGTTTTAATGTTCCTTCTTTAAGGGGTTTTGTTCTAGCAAGTGCTTGGAGGGTCTCCCTGTTGCAGCCTGGTCCTCAGCTATTCTCTTTGCTCTGGGGCCTGGTGGTCACACAAATATCTAAGCATTGCCCACACTGCCAGTGAAACTCTGATCCAGGCCTTTTCTCAAGTCCAGATGTGCCCTGTGTCTGTTCACATGCAGTTGCACATTCAAAGACAAGCTTACACTCAACTTCTATGCCCTGCGGATGATAAGCCCAAGCGCACTCATCACCAGGCTCTCATTCATGCCATCTGGGCACATGAAGCATGAGCAGGATGGAGCGCGCCCCACTCCAGTCTGCTGGCAGATACTTGGAGTTCATTTCTCCCCATGCACATTGTCAAAGCTTGGCAGCACTGTAGGCAGAAGGCAAGGCAGACAGCAATAGGGGGGCTTGCTTCCCTGCCCTCTGCATAGGCCTGCCACCTGTTGTCTGTTTTCATCAGCTTTTCTGCACTGTTGAGTATGTTGAGTGGGCAGAATGGCACAGCTCTGTTGGCTTGCTCTTGCTGGCCGTCTCTTGCTCACCTGCTTGGTGGAGGACAGGAGCAGCGGTCCCACAAAGGGGACTTTCTGTTCAACTACTGTTGGAGTAAAGGGTCGGTGCTGGGGAGCAGCACAGCTCCATATACCTCTTCCTTCCCTGTATGGAAATGCGGGTGAGCTCCAGTAAGTTCTGTTATAAGCCACGCCAGTTTTTGCTTGGAAAAACACATCGTTCAGTCTGAAATTTTCCAGGCTTATCCTTTGGCTTGACGGTTAGCTTTAGGGAATTTAAGTAAAATCAGATAGAACATCTTTTAATTCGAAGAAGACTGAGAAAGACCATGAATGTATGTACACAGAGGCATGGCTCCTACTGCTAGCCAGCCTTCTATAAGACACAATCATAAATAAAGCTGACCGGGGCAGAGTGGTAAATAAAGACTCAAACCTTTTGTCCGTATTACTATGACTAGACCAAATGTTTTTAGACGTTTAGACTTTTAGACATTGCACATCCTTGGATGCATGCCCATTTACTTGACTGGGGAGACTGGTCCATGGTTGGTAATATGATTTGGTGAGAGATACCACAAGATTTATCCATGAAAGAAATCTGTCCATACTCAATCTCTACCAGTGCCTCCTTCCTTACTTCATTTTTGTAGGAAAAATGAATGATTTGGGGGGAGTGTGGGTGTGGAGCAAATGGCCTCTGTGTGGCGACTAAAAGAGTATGTGTAGGAAATGCATTGTATATATTTTGGGAGGTGGGGGACAAGGTAGTGATCTTGTTAACCCCTTGACTAGTCTGCTTTAGATATCCGTGAATACGAGTCCAAAATTCTCTCACACTCTCTCTAAAGAGAAAAGTGGTAACAGAGAACTCTTTTAGTATTTAATTTCTTACAAGACTGCCAGGAAGCTCTTTGAATAGTTCTGTCTGTTTTTAGCACCTGATATTTGAAGCTGTAGCTGGGGCATTGAGTTCAAATACAACTTGAACTATTTTCAAAGGCTTATCCAGCCTTACAACATAACACAGTCATTGCTCCAAAACCTCTTTCATTAAATCAGCCTGTCTTTCTCCCAATTAGGGTAAAATCCTGAACAGAAAAGGATGCTGTCCTATTTGCACTGAAAGTAAGTTCTTTCTTCACATTCTTTACATTCTTTTTTTTTTTTATTTCAGAGAAAATAAATATAGTAGAAGTATGTTTACTTTTCTGTCTTCTTTTTAGAGGTGGATAAAGGGCAGGTGATTATTGCTGACCACAGATTTTGCCTCCTCTAAATCTGTAAATTTAAAATAAAATGCCTGGGTGTTTTATTTTTATTTTATTTCATTTTTTCCAAATGACACCATTTTTGTCAAATCTGAGGTGCTGCTTCTTGAAGGATATAGTTGGCCTGTGAAATGTGTAGGTAATAAGCAAAATAAGCAAATGAATAGAGTTGTAACTTTTAGAACTGTGTACCTTTTATATCCGTAAATAATGTCCCAGCTATGTGTATATATAATCCAACACCTTTGCAGATGACTTGTGAGAATTAAAAAAGGTGTGCAGAAATCTGAGACAGTGTGGGGCAGCAGTGGAAAGTACAATAGAAAGCTATCCTTCTGTCTGTATGAAGTTTAGCTCGACCATCACCTTTTTATCCCTTTACTTTTCACTTCAGGAATGATCATCTTACGATATCACTTGTGTTCTCTCCTAGTCAGCAAAGCACTTACTTACACAAATACTTATGTTTAAGCCTGTCCGATTTAAGTCAACAGGGAGACCTGTCTTCACTGAAGTGAACAGGATACAACGCATTTCCTTCAGGACATGTTTAAGTATTTTACCAAATAGGGGCAGACTGCTTTTAGGGGTTTTATGATTTCTAGGAAGACTTCTGAAAGAAGGAACAAGTTTTTAAGGAGAGTGTTTCCTATTCTTTTGTCTAAAAGCAAATTGATTTTGCTGATCAACTCAGTTCTGACTGCTCTTGGATTGCACAAATTCCATATGCTAAATACCTGTTTTTCCACTCTGCAGCTCAATTATTTTGAAACATGGAACTTGTGATAAAATAAATCTAGTTTGCAAGTCTTCTGTATCACGTCGAAATTAAATACAAGTGGGAACCTCAGAAACACTTGAAATAATACTGAGCAGAGGGAGAAATGAAAGAGGATTCAACTGACCAGCAGTTAGTTTCATGTTAGCTCAGTTTCAAGGGAGAAAAAATTTGCATAGACCTCTGCTCAAACATGACATGTCATTAGTGTCATGAATTTATTGATCTCTATCTTGCCTCTGTTCTTATGCTTCAGTCTCATTTAACCTTTCTCATGTGTTCTTTTGTAACATGAGAGAGGGAGGAAAATAATAGGGTGAGCCATTTTCCCCAAAGCACTGGAGACCTTCTACTGGAAAGGGTTAAAAAGAAGACAGTACAGTGACTCCTTCAGAAATGCTGCCAGAGAATGATGACTTGTGATAATTGTTTCATGGGAGAAGGAGGCAAAAATTAGATTTCTTCAAAGTAAAAGTAACTCATCTAGGAACTGTATTACCTAAAAAGTCAGAACTTGTTAATGATAGGGAATGGTCATGACTATAAGACATGTGAAATTAAGAGCAGACCATTGTTGCTTGTCCCCCTGCCATGCAGGTCTGTAAAGAGCCTGTCTCCATCTTCCCAGCAACCTTCTTCTAGGTACTAGCAAATGGCTCTTAGGTCTCCCCAAAGCTTATTACCTTAGCCTCTTATTATGGGTCCTGTCTGCAGCTCACTGGCTTAAGTGCTCATTGTACACGAAGCTGAGAGGCTTGTTGCACTGTCCTGCAGTGGCATGCTCTTCCTGCACATGAAACAGAGGGGACCTTTTTTGGAGAGGTGTCTCACTATAGACCCATTTAGTATTTGGAGGAGAGATGATACTGAGCTGATTCTAAGCTTTTGTAATTAAAGACTGTTCCCAGCTTTTATCAGGTAATGCAATCAAAACCCTTAAATATCCAGTGTCACACAGTAATGGTAGCCATTAGTGTTTTAACAGTTGCTGTTTGCAAGGAACTAATTCCACCTTTGCCCCAGAAGTGCTGTCAATCCCATCATGACATAAGACAGGCAAAAGGCAAATTCATAAGGATTTCAGTGATGATGACTATCTTAGATAGTAATTAGAAAATTTGCCAATTCAGCCAATTTCTGATGAGACGAGATAAGATGTACATGCACAGCCCTTTCCCTCACCCACCCACTTATGTTGGTTCTCTCTCCACATATTAACACACCAGACATTTCTGGCGGTCCAGCAGATATTAATTTTCCAAAGTAAAAACAACATAGGAGGTACAAGAACATACTGTACACAGCAGAGCTTTGAGTACGGTTTAAATGCAGCCAATTTCTATGAAGTGGGTCAAAATCAGTCACGTTGTTAAAGGATACACTTTAAACTGAAAAAAAAATCAAAGGATTATTTTTCAAAGCAGTTTGTTGCAGGGAGAAAAAGTACCTCGTCTCCTAAAGAGCTGGAGAGTCTCTTTTGTCTACTCTTGCTGAAGTTAACTATGGTTAGTTTTGGCATGTTGCTGTTTTAAGCTCCATGGCTGGTGTACAGTTATCACTAATTAAACACAGTGGTCATACCAGTGGAAAATTCAACAGTTTAGTTTATCCTGCTGTAAAAATGTAATGAAATGTACTCTTTTGGGCTTGATTTAGAAAAATCACCACTGACGTCAATTCCATAAATTAGTAATCCTATGTTAGACCAAGGTCATTTTCATATTAAAAAAAGAAAACACTAAACCTGAGTTCAAATAACATTAACAGACTGCTCTCAACTCCAGACAAAGATGGGAATTTGCAGGGGAGGTTAAATCTTTGTTCTTGACAAAGAAGAATTGATAGGCCTTGCTGAAATTGCAGCACGCAGTATGAAAGCTTCCTATGGCAACCATGTAGATGTATTTTAATCATGATCAATAATCCTAACACAGTCTTATCCAAGTCATTGTGAGACTTTATGGATGAAGTTTTTTCAAAGTGGACTGCAGTCATCTAGGTCTAGTAGTACACATGATTAATTTTGCAGTGAAGGCCACTTTTGGGGCAGAAAATTTCATTCATCACAAATCATTCTGCAGGTTTTTTAATTGACAAAATGACCAATGGAGCTAAACCAAAGTCAAAGGCATTTGGACACAGCCTTAGGAGTAAAAGGGCGGTACTTTCACCTAGTCCTGCATCCTTTTTATGTGTTTTTATAGATACACTGAAAAAAGTGCGGACTCTTCAAAGGAAAAAGCAAAAAGAAAAAAGGTGGAGTTATGCATTGCAGGTACCCATGAGAGCAGGGAGTGAGACTGAGGGACCACATAGGCCCTTGCTGCTCCTGTTTCTTGTGTTATTTTCTTGCCATGAAGAAATACATAAAACAAAAAGACTGCAACTGTTTATTCATACTGGAATGCTGTTCATGATTTACCTCCTCAGCCATTTCAGTCATGATGGTCTACTGTATAAATATGTATTTGGACAAATTGGAATAGCTATTTTATTTATGAAATAGACCATAAAGACTCCTGTGGAGTTTTTGACACCACACCTTGTAATGTGTATTATATCAAGCTGCACTATGCAGCAGTTATGAGGAAAGTACTCTATGGCTATGCATTTTTTACAGAAAAGCTAATGAAATTCTATTATGCGTGTTCTGTAGCTAGTTTTCAAAAGTTAATAATGTGTTCTGTTTGATTTAGGGCTTAATTCAGCATATGGGCTAATTGCATTCAAAGTTTCATTCTATTTTTAAAAAGCTGAGATCTTTTTGAATTATAGATGTGCAACCAGAACACCCTTAACTGGTAAACTTGTATTTTTTCCTCCCTCTCCTTACTTAGAAAGTGTCCAAACCAATTTTAGTTATAATTTAAAGTATATTTTTCTTGGCCACTCTTAACTAGCTACAAGCCCAGAAGAGTGTGACCAGACATCTGGACATCTTGGACTTCAATTGACTGCTCTGATCTCCTGAAAAAATAAAACAAGCTATTCCATGAGCACCAGAGCTAACAGAGCCTGGTTTCCTACGGATTTGTGTCCCATTTCCTTTATATCCCAACAAATAATAAACCCAGCTAGAGACAATATATCCTGTGGCTGCTTTGGAGCTACAAGTGTTCTAATTGCGCAGCCAATATGCTCATGCTCTCCGGCTGGTCAGGATGTGTGTGCTGACTGTCTGTCTGGCCTCCACCAAGCAGTATATATATCTCACCTTTCTAGAAAGGCTAAATGCTGTCTGGGGAAGGGGGCATTGTGTGGAAGGCAGAAAGGTACTTTTTGGCAACCACTTATTTCAATAAGTGGTTCTTACCCTTACTCAGCATAGTACTTAACTAGAAATGAGTTGTCTTTCAGACTTTTATCCCTCCATGTTGACCAAAACAGGTCAGAATTTCATCAACTTTTTTTTTTTTTTCCGTATGAGAGTACATTAAAACTCAGGGAATGCTAAAATGTTCTTTTTCTTGCTGTTGCTTTTTCAGCTTCCTTTTTTGTACAGATACGTGTGTTTTCAAAAACGGTGCTTCTTGCCCACAGTTACCTTCCTCGTTACCTTTTCTAATGAAAGTCAATATTTCATTTGAATTGGGCGCATGATTTGTAAATGCAAGGAAAGTATGCCAAGAGTTCTATAGTATTCACTTTAGCACTTAAATACTATTATTATTAGTTTGCAAGTAAGCTGTAGAGCCTTAGGGTGGGAGCTGAGAAAACTGCATGAATCACACATGTAGTTTAAGATTGTCAAATGTAAAAGCGTGAAGTCCATATTTAGTTGCTTAAAAAACAAATGTGAAAACTGCTGAGCTCCCAGAAGCTTTACAAAAGCCAGAAGTTTTGAATACTGAATTGGGAGCCTAAATGCAGGATTTCCAAAAGAGGTTTCTAAGTGTTTGCAGCCAGGTCCCAATAATGTTTAATCAGAGCTGAGTGCCTAAGGCACTTTGAAAATAACAGCCTCCTGAACGAACATAGCTCTGGGGCCCTCCTTTGGAAAGCCTGTGTTTTTCAGGGACAGAGAGGGAACGGGTATATTTGCCTTCATGTGCATGTGTAAATGAGCAAAAGATGACATCAAAAATCATGAATGACAGGTTCAAAACAAGCAAGAAGCGGTGGTTCTGCATGCACTTTGGCTAAGGATGTGGTGGATGCTAAAATCATTTTAGAGTTCAAGGGGAGACTGGAAAAATTCACAGAAAAGAAGTCTATCAAAGGTTACTAAATAAAGAGAAACCATGTCTAGCTCAGAAAGTCCCTAAGCTGAAAATAGGTGGAGGCTGGTGGAGTCTTAGACGGAAGTATTCTATATAATTGCCATTTTCTAACCATGCCCCAGACAGCTCATAGAGACAAGGAGTATCCACAATAAGCTGGGAACAATTTACTGTAGGAAAAAAAGGGAAGGGTCTTTACCCATGACCCTATGCCTTGTTAGCACAGACTACCAAAATTCATACTGCAGTGTTGGGGAACGTAGCTTTGGTGGTGCAGCAACACCTCTCCGTCTGCTATGTCCCAACAGAGAAGCAAGTCACACATGATCCGAACTAGAGAACTGGTGGTTCCAGTAGGTTTCAAAACCAGCCAAGCAGAAAGACTCATTTGTTTCAGAAGGGGAAAAAAAGGAAGAAAAAAAAAAAAAAAGAGGCAAACTGTAAAACATGACTGAAAGTCTCCCAACAGGAAATAAACAACCCCAAACCTAAAAATGGCAGGAACTCTTTTCATGTTGCCTGTCTTTTGCAGTCTCGTTACACCCAGTGTTTAAGGTTTATTTCTAGGCCAATCAGTTCTTCTTACTGGCAGTGCCTGAGTTATCACACACACTCTTGCAGGGTGTAGATTTTTTTTTAAAAGCCACAATTTTAGCAAACTTTTCAAGAATGTTTTACACAGTGATATCAGAGAATCAATTATTCAGGCTGTTTTTAGGTAGATTTTCCCTCCCCCATTTCCTTGGTTATTAAAGAAAACAGTGAAATTTGGATCAGACATTCAGCTATCCAGTCCAAAATACATTCTTTTTTATTTTAACTGCACTGCATCAAGTTGACATATGACGTGACACGATGTAACATAACATAAAACAACATTACTGTGCATAACACGTTAGAAATTAAAAATAAATATTTCCTTTGGATCCCATTGGTACTATCAATTTTACTTGCACATCTCTAAATTACGGTTGTTCCTCTCATGTCTTGCTTCTTAGTCACTTGCTTAGGTGAAGAACCAGCTTACCCCTCCTAGTATGTTAGGTAATAACTTGTATAACATCTCCACATTCTTAGCCTCTAGAAATGCAGACAAAATCCAGTTCTCCTCTGAAATCTTCGCTGATATTTGCACTGATTTTTTGTTGATAGTTTCCTTGTTTTCATAAAAGTTGTTAGTACGTTTAAAGAAAAATTAAAGCCCAAGAAAATGAAACAGAATCTGAGCAGGTAATGTATCTTAATATTCATCGTGCAGATAATTACATAAGTACATAAGGAATTCAGAAACAAGTTGGTATGATTTAGTAACAGTAAAGTCAGCTGATCTCCATCTAAAATTTATGGATTTTTTTCCCATTGGTAAAAATTATGTTGGTGATTAAAAACTTTATGGTTCCTGCTAATTTATTGAGAATCAATTAATCTCTTTATAGACTTTGGAAAGCATTTCTTGATATCCTCATTGGTATTAATGAGGAAAATGAGACTCACAGAAGTGCACATTTTTAAAAGCATTCTCTTATCTAAGCATCTTGGTTTTCAGGATCTGCTTAAAGTCCTTTGGGCCTGATTTGCAGAGGTTTTGGTCAAATGTGCTTCATTTTGACTTCTAATGGAGCTGTCAATAGAGAAATTGAAACTTTTGGTCCCTATTTGCCAGACGTAGTAAAGAGGCATAATAATGATGCCAAGACTAGTTACTGGCTTAGCTAAAGCAGCATGCGTGTCTCAAGTTAGGGGTAAAGTACAAATGTCTCAGGTACCAGCTCTGTGATGGCACTGTGCCGTGCGGTGAGGGAGACTGAGGTTAGACTTTAGGAAGACTTTACTCACGGCGAGGACAGACGAGCACTGCTAAAGGTTGCCAGAGGCAGCCGTGGAGTTGCTGTTACCACTGCTCTTTAAGAGCAGGTTAGAAAAATATCTGTCAGGAATAACATAGACACAGGTGATTCTGCATTGCAGCTGGAGAAGGAAAAGGTAATGTCTCCTGGGGTCCCCTTCAGCCCCATTTTCTGTGCTTTTTAACTACACCTAGAAAAATGCCAGAAAGGTTATAGCTGTTCTAGCATAGGACTATGCCCAGGCTGAAAAACCCTGCTGGGAAAGGTGTGTTGCATAATCCGAGCTTCATTGCACTCCACTGAAGGAACTCTCTGCCTTTTCTCCATGACATCCATATCTCTTTCTTTTTTGTGGGTTTGAATTTGCCCTTTTTAGCCGCTTTTTCAGGCGGGACATTGTTAGTTGGATAATTTATTTTTTTTAGTGAATAAATTGTATTCCCTGTTACTCTCCCCTCCTTTGTTGGTGGGGTTTTGTTGGGGTGTTTTTTTTTTTTTCTTTGGTTGATGCTGTTCACAGCTCTCTGATTCCTGAGTCAAATTTTGTTACTCCACCAAGCCTTCCATCTAAACCAGGCGTCATCTTTCAAAAGCGGCCTCAGCCCATGGGTACCCAGCTGGCAGTCACAGCGTGCATTTCTCTGCCTCGAGACTCTTTCTTCCAGGAACAGCAGCAACGAGCTGTGGTTAGGACCAATTGTTATGCCAGAAGGCTGCAATGCAAATAAATTTGCTGGTCTCTTTGATTGCAAGGCAATTCAATCAATTGTTGGGTAACTGCAGGGTAACTCAGCATCATTGACACGAGCGTGGAAATGTTCTGCCTATGAGCTGCAACTTCTCTGACCAGCGTATGGCTGCAAACATCAATAAGAACTCTCCCTCCATTTGTAATGATGCAAATGATTGGTAGAGATACGATACCCTTAGGCAGTCATTGCATCATGCTATGCAAGTACTACGGGCTTTTAGTGGATAGCATGATAACAATAACTGCTACAAGTCAGTTGTGTATCGACAAGATATATGATAGTTTGTAACATTAAATAAAGATTCTGGTTCTACAGATAATTGAGGAAAAAAAACATAGATGTATCTAGTTTATAAATGTACAATATTTATAAGTGTGTCTATGTAAAATACGGACAGAATCAGGTCCTGCTGAAGTGGTCTGATGGCTTTTAATTTCAGGGGATCACCCCTGCCTAACTGGGGACATGAAAATTAGTCTCAAAAATATCCGTGTGATGTTTTGAATTCTGCTTCGGTTAGTGGATTAGGCTTTAGTCCCACAACACAACTTAAGGATGGGAGTTCATCCCAGGGGAATTTAACTGTCTGAGAGAGGAATGTCTATAGCTGTAGTACTTTTTTGTGCTCCCAAAGCTGGCAGCAGAGAGGCAGGTGCCTCCAGAGGGTAATTCCCTATGTATTAAAAGAGATGTCTAAAACTAGATGAGATGAAAGACTTTCTAGTCATGTCTGTTTCTCTCTGACAGTGAGAGGGAGACTGGATGAAATGCTTAGACTAGGCATTTCATCTTTGGAAAGCTGAAGCTAGGTGGGAAGGCTCCCATCACACATCTCCAGAGACCTGTGGGCTCTGCAAGCCCAGGGCTCTGACTGCTCTGATATCATGATTGGGCCTCGTATTTTCTGGAAATGAAATAATTTGAACAATTTCACAGGCATTGTAATAACCTAAACTGTTTAGGTGGCACGTTGTGTTTAATGGACAAACACATACGTTGGGAGATGTGTCTTTGGTTCCTAGCTACAGGTTAGCCTTCCTATGCTGCCCCAAGGATCGATTGGCCTTGGTTCGTTCCCACCTGCTTTGGGAAAGACTTCTACAAAAGCCATGAAGCTTCTGTTTCTGAAAAATACATATTCCTAGTGGGATCAGCTAAATCTGCCCTGTAGGGCAGACAGATTAGGTGAGAGGGGTGTCCTCTAAATTCTTATCAGCTGTTTTTTTCAGACGTTGATTGATCCTGATATGGCGCTTTTGTTTCTCACTCACCTGCAGAGCCTGGAGTTTGCACTGTATTTGGAGACCCTCACTACAACACTTTTGATGGACGGACATTTAACTTTCAGGGAACATGTCAGTACGTTTTGACGAAAGACTGCTCCTCCTCTGCCTCGCCCTTCCAGGTGCTGGTAAAAAACGATGCCCGTCGGACCCGTTCTTTCTCCTGGACAAAGTCAGTGGACCTTGTGTTGGGCAGAAACACTATCAGCCTCCAGCAGCACCTCACAGTGAAGTGGAATGGGAGCCGCATCTCACTACCTTGCGAGACACCACAATTTCAGATCGATTTGGATGGTTATTTGCTGAAAGTGACAACCAAAGCAGGTAGGAGAAGTGTCTATGTGTGTGTGTCTTCTCCCTGAAGAACTCAAGTGCAACATAAACAGCAGTTAGTAGAAAAGCATGAGAGTGGTAATAAATGTGGTTATAACTCTTTAGAGATCTGAGGAACCCAAAGTGCTTTCAAAATCTCTGCAGCCCACAAGCAGACAGAGATCCCAGCTATGAGTTTGAAGTCTTCACAGAACATTTGCTAAGCTCTGCTTCATTCTGCAGCTGACAATTTACTGCCTTCATAGACGAATGTGCCATGATTTTCATTTCCAGTAACTTGAGTGGCTTATGCAGGGTCATTGTTTGATATTTACAGTTCTTAAATATGACATTCAATCTTTTTTCCCAGTTGTAGCAACATATCTTACAGTCTAAGTCAGCAATTATATAAAATCATAGTTATTAATGGCTGGAGGGAGTTTAAGTTGTCAAATTATGGAAACATTTCACTGGGGCTACCCAGCAAAATGGAGGTCCTGGTTTTAAAACCAAGGCCTAATTTGCTGTTCAGTGCCATCTTGTTGGACTTGCTTTGTGCTCAAGTAAGTTTGTCTGCAAGGAAGAGTCCACAGCACCAAAAGCAAAAGGAAATGAGAAACTTCAAAGAATCTGGTACCTCATTTGTAGAAATAGGGAAGGGAGATAGCAGACTCTCAGGTCTCTAGAGTCCTAGAAAATACATTAATTGTCAAAATGCTAAATGAGAGGACTTGCAATTGTTTTGATAAACTGTTCTGAAACTATAGTATCCTCGCATAGGTAAATATTGAAGGGAAGTTTAAAACTTTCTCATTAGCATGTGTTAGGTACTACTGTTGTCCTGAGAGACTTCACTTACACAGTGAAGTACTGTTTCAGTGAGAATACTGTTTACTGTTAATTCAATTAAATACCATGTGAAAGCAGTGAAACCAGTCTTTCTTATGGAGTGATATGGTCACAGGCGTGACGCGTAGTCATTATCTAGCACCATTTTTTTTCAAGGGGGACACTAGCAGCCACTGTTGAGCTAAGAATTTAGACACCTGTTCATCTAGCCCCTGGAAATGTAAGTCTGCATAATGTGGATCCCAGCTCTGGGTTCATTCCTCAAAGTGGCAATGCAGATTTTTGTGGCTGTCTGTAAAATGCACACAAGTTGACCATTATTCACAACTTCTAATTAAAAGCATCTTGAGGGTTTCTCTTTGCAGCCAGCTGAACGCTATGAATTCTGGCGATGTGGATTTCATTAGCCAACCACAGGCAAAGGAAAGGTTTTCAATCGAAGATGAATGACAGCTAATCCTGCTGCTATTCCATTTGTCTCTGGTGCAAGCCTAATAAATGACTACACACATCCTTGTCCATGTGTTGGCAGAGGGAGTGCAAACATGGCATATGACAACATACCAAACAGTGTGTAATCACTGCAAATTATAGCCTAAATAATTCCTCCCCTTAACAGAGCAGGATCAGGTTTCTCTTGCTGAACACAGCATGACGGGCCAAGTCCTGCTTTCCTTAGCACATTAAGGCCTGGAAAGCAGCAGAACGGCATGGCTCCATTTTGCTGGGAGAGGACAAGCAGCAGAGAGGCTGTAGAGAGGAGGAATGTGCTGAGTAGAACTGGTTTAAAGATAAAATTTTTGTTCCACAGGAAATTTTCAGTGCTGGAGGAGAAAATTGAACAATTTTCTCTGTTTCAGAATGAAACATGGATATTTTTAAAAAATGTGTGCTTTCCCAGTGTAGGGTGAAAAAAGAGGGGGAGGGAGGAAGTAATGAAAAATAAGCTGAACCACTGAACTAGAAGCAAAATTCAAAGTAAAATTGGGCTGGGAAGTGCAGGGTCTGGTGCTTACAGCTCAGTCAGCATTCCCACGGCTTTTGGTTTTCCTTTTGCAGAGGTGGGAGCTGAGCCCTGGAAAAAACAGGGGAGCCCAAAGCTTCAGGAAGCCTTGTGGTCCCTGGCTACAGGGCAGTCTGCATGGCAGGGCTGTCCTGGAGTTGCATACCCTGAGAGTCCAGGCTTCCAGGCAGCCCACCAGGCGAGCTGGCAGGAAACCAGCTTGGAGCCTTGCCTGTGCTGTGTTGGAAGTTCATTGAATCTGATATGCCTCCCTGAAGAATTTCAGTTCTGATGAATTGGCATTTTCCAGTGAAAACCTGTTTTGTTGCTAAATTCCTCACCAGCTGTAACCCTGGATGCCATGCAGCAGCAATTCTGGCACCCTGCCCTTGCAGGTACTTCTTCGTGGGTGTGGTTGGGATGGTGTTGAGTCCTTTTCTAAAATTTGTATGTTAAAAAGACAAGAGAGCAGAGGGGCACAGGACTGGTCTTGCCTATCTGTCCCTCTAGTGCAGGAGCGTTTTTTTGTTCTTGCCGTTTCTGTGCTGATCTTTTGCATGAAGCCACTTTGCTGAGGTTTTCTGTACCACTTTGGCACTGAATCTTCAGGGAAGAGTGGTCTGCCAGTTCTCGAGGATGCCTTTACCGTGAAAAATCATGCAGAACAATTGATGGGAGTTCCCAGCATGGGGAACTCAGTGTGTGATGTGCATAAATCCAGAAGGACTTTTTTAAAGTGCAGTAGAACACATAGTGTGCCAAGCTAAGAAATCAAGTAACAAATTGGTTAAGTATCCTTCAAAGAAAGGGGAAAATTGGAAACTCCTAAAAAGTAACTCAGAGAATATTGCTTTTCTGCACATCCCCAGATGGGACAGATGCTGCATCCTTTGGCTTCACATATCTTGGATTCTGATCCTTGTCCAAATGAATGGGAAACTCATCCATTTTGAGGGGGAAGGAAAGGGGGGGTATAGGCACCAAGAAACTCTTCCAAACAATTTCTGTCTGCCAAGGACACCAATTCAAACATTGCTCTGTAGCATAATCCTGTCTGTCACAGCTCTTGTTGGTTTACAGAGACCAACTGAATTTTCTGCTTGTGAACAAATAAAACAGCACACACTGCACAGTGCGATCAGGCTCTGACAAAATTATTGTGTGTAGGAGTAAATACCCTTCCTTATTACCCCAAAAGGGAATAAGCTCCATTATGGACAGAAACCTTTAGGCTACTCATCAAAGAAAGAAATTATCCTTCCATCTGAACAATTACAGCAGAATATAGTCTAATTGAACAATAACCAGCTAGAGAAAAGTACATCCTTTTGTGGTAGTTAAACTGCGAGTCTCTTGAATCAAATCCAGTAATCAAAGCAGGAATCTCCAGATTTAAAAATGTGCATTTTTATATGCTGAGATGAAAAGTCATAATTCTGTTATTTTTTGTCTGCATACCTAGAGTTCACAGAGCAACATGTAACAAGTAGATTAACTCTCACAAAGGACACACAAATATTCAGGATAATTTTAGAGTTAACCTTTCGTAATGAATTTTGCGTGGTTTCACTGGAAGTCAGTAAGTCTTAGCTTAAGAAAAAAAGTTGTAAGAGGAAAATTGATAGAATCATTAGCTAGTCTTTTGCGGCTGTCCTTAAAGTCAGCAGCTTCTGAGGGAGCTTGTTTGGGGAAGCAGCTGAACACCGCCTTAAAAACTGGAGTTATTTTCTGAAGAAAACTGTCTGAGAATTTGGATCTTGATGCTTCAAGCTTTGAGAAAGTTTATATGATTCTCAAGTCCGAAGAAATCTTAGTTTATAAGTTAATGGCAAGGTTTTTCTAAATGCCAGTGCGGCAGTATTAATCTGGTGTCTGCAAATCAAGCTGTGTTTTGTTTTGTTCAGCGTTGTCAGAAGCAAAGACAGCTGGAATTTGAATTTGTCCAGCAATGATAATGTATGAAGCAGCTTAAACAGCAGCTTTCCTCCTTGCCACTGTGCTGGCCTCGTTAACGATTGTAGTCTTGCACAATTTCTCAGTTGGCTGGGTGTAAAGTGCCTTTGGAGGAGGACACAGTGGCCCTGTCCATGCTGGGTTTACTAGATAATTTGAAACTGCTTTCAGGCATAGTCAGCTCAGGATATATTTGTGCTATCAGTGCTAATCTACAGTGATAAGAAAAGATGATGCAATAGACTGTAGTGGCCAGTGATGCAGAATTATCTGCACAACCTTGCTGGGTAAACCGTTCCTCAAACTCTTGGTGACACGGTATAAACCACGTAAGTGTCAGGACAGTACGTACCGATGGCAAAGGACCCCTTCTATAGCCATAATTGCTGTTTGAGCCTCACCCTGTTTCTCTGTGGCGTGGGTAGGAATTGTCATAAGAGACAATAGGATGTGTTGCTAAAGGAAGGGTTCCAGCTTTGAACTGAGTCACTGGTATGTTAATTACTTACATGAGGATAGGGCAGGATTTGGATCACATAGTGACAAGCATTGATTTACAAGAGGAAAGGGTGGTGCTAAGCCAGCCCACACAGCAAATGTAGAAAGCTGGAGGGAAGCCCTAGTCCTGCACTGCGGAGTGATGCTGTTTGGTATTCTTGGCCAGGCAGGGAGAAGAGGGTAAAATCTGGATTATCCTGTTTAAAAGCTGGTTCCTGTATTTATCCTTAACTAATTGCCGCACACAGGTACTTTATGGGAATAAATTAACATCAGCAAAATGATTTATCTACAGATGGAGGGTTACTGCAGAGATGTGAAGTAGTAGCATTCATTAAACATTGGAAATAATTAAAAGAAAGGCCATTTTTGGGTAGAAGTTAAGCAGCAGTAATTCTTGGTGTTGTTTTTATCCCGTATGATACCAAAATTGCTTTCCCTTAAGAGATACATATTTACTCCTCAAAGGATGGAATTAATTTAATTTCCAATCACCCAGGTGAAAACTAGAAGTTTAGTCTCCATCTGATCTCTAGGCCCTCTAGAGTATCACTGGAAACAGAAAGGCATTCAGAAGCTAGTTTATTCCCTCTGCATTAGACACCCATATTGTGACCCAGAGCTGCCTATTTCTCTGCATCAAAGAGAGGGCCCAGACAGCTGGCGTAAGCTGAACACCTAGATTTTAGATGGGTACAGACAGATAAAATGTATTTCACCCACAGAAAGTAATTTTGATTTTGATGTACTACAAGTGCAAAACCTTACTGTAAAAGAGATGGTAGCAGAGCACTTACATCCCAGCCACTAGATGAAGGTTAGATGTTTACCATCATTCTTCAGTGTTGCTGATTTATGAAGACAACTTCAGAAGGCTGGTTATTAATGCCTTTCGAGTGAACACTTTGAATCCAGTTCAGAATGCCTTCTTACACCAATTTTACCCATCTGACATCTCTTTATGGCCATCTTTTTAACTCTCTCTACCCACACAAAATAAGGTACTTGTATTGGAACAGCTGTATTCACCAAAATGAGTGATCAGTGTCAGCTTTGCGGGCAAGAAAAGGATGTTTTCCATATGGTGGTCACTGGCGGGGTCTCATGGGGCATGGGCACCTTTGTATGCCCATGACCTGTGCAATGGGTGACAATGGCTGAATATCTGGGCCCCCTGTGAAATCAGCTAGAAATTTGCCCTAGCCAATTCAGTTCGCAGAATTTTGCAAGAGCTCTCTTTCAATGTTGAGAGTAGTTCTGCCTTGGCTCCAGATTTTTTAGGATAACCCCATTCATTAGCAAGGAAGAATAAAAATAAACAGAGACAGGCACAAGTGTATTGTAATTGACTGTGATTTAAGAAACACTACACTTGCCAGAGGCACTTACTACTGGGAGGTATATAGAAATCTAACAACATTATCAGAAGGAAGCCAATGGCTTTGTTTAGGTTCCCATGAACACTGTTTCACAAACATAAGGCATGGTTTGTTATCCTCAATTTCTTCTTTTTTTTTTTTTTGTTTGTGTGTTTTGTCTCATCTCTTTATTAGGCTTGGAAATTTCATGGGATGGAGACAGTTTTGTGGAAGTCATGGCTGCACCGCATCTGAAAGGCAAACTCTGTGGTCTGTGTGGCAATTACAACGGGCACAAGCGAGATGACCTGATTGGGGGGGACGGGAATTTTAAGTTTGATGTGGATGACTTTGCCGAATCTTGGCGTGTGGAGTCCAACGAGTTCTGCAGCCGCCCGCAGCGAAAACCAGTGCCCGAGCTGTGTCATGGGACAGTGAGGGTGAAACTCCGAGCTCACCGGGAATGCCAGAAACTCAAAGCGTGGGAGTTTCAGAGCTGTCATTCAACGGTGGACTATACCACATTTTACCGGTAAGTGTGGCTTGTTGCGGAGGGAGATAGTAAGTTACTGTGTGAGGAGAAAAACCACACGGTTGGCCCAATTTCAGTAGCTTTTGAGCACATGGTTTGAGCTGCTTTTGCTAAGAATTAGTATAGAGGCTTGGAGTTACATTATGACAAGTTTTTCTGAGTCAGGAATCAGAAGAAGATGATCCTGAGCTAATAAAAGACCCGAGCAGCCAACAGTGAGAAAGGCAGGCAGGCTTGTGATCACCTAGAGAAAAAGTACTTTTGGAGCCTTCAAAACATTTTGGTAAGCTCTTTATGGTTTCAAAGTCAGCTGTAAAGTTGAGGCTGACTTTAATTGCTATTGCTTGTGGTCCAGAGAAGTGTGTCTTCCCAGGAGCATTTTGGAAATGACTTTATTAAAGCAGGGATATTAAATATTACTAGTGCCTCTTGGATGGTGTAGTTTGTGGGTTGAGAGTTTGAACGGAGAGAATTAACAAAAAGCTCGGTATATGCCCATCCTGCCCTGGGAGCAAAGGGAGACAGATGAGGATCTAGAAGCCTTGTCTGAGTAAATTATTCAAGTTTTTTTTATCTTTAAAATGCTTCCAGTCTAAACCGCAGAGACATCATTTCTGGTTTTTAATTGGCATGAGTTTATTTGCCCCTTATTCAGTAAATAAAATTGGCTTTTCTTTTGACTGCCTGACATAAAAGATAAAAGCAACCCGAGTCACAGTTGCATGATGGCGGATGGAGCTGCCTGATCTCTGCGCTCCCAGCTTTCCCCACTTGAGCACATCTGCTGAACTATTGGGCTTATTAGGAAAAGCTTTCTAAAATGACTCCATTTCCCTTATGAATTGCCTTTCCTCTTCTTTTATAATGAGACAGAAAGACTTTTATCTACCCCAGCAGAATGTGTCTGTGACTGGGAAATGCTAGAAGATGACACACAGTTTGGCTTGTAGTCTATGTGCTTCTGCATTTAGTTTGCTATAGTGTATCCCTGTGCTAGGAGCCTGGCAAAGAGTGAAGACTATATTGTGTGCAGGTTATAATACTTTATCTTTTCCAATGGCTGGAGGCACAGCAGAAAGCACTAGAGATGCTAAAACACACACACGGTCTGTTGAATGCATTTCAGCAACATTCCCATCTCACTTCCATCGTCCTCTAAAGGTAAGTGATGACAATGCAAATGGAAAACAGGCACAGAAAGATTTGTTTCAGTTTGCAGTGGATTTTTTGTTCCTTTTTTATAGTAGCTCATGATTAATTTAGTGCAATACACTTCCTGACACCACAGAGGAAAATGATTTATATTTTGGCTACAGCAGCCAGAAAAAAAATCTTTACATGCTTGCACACAAGAATTACCATAGAGCATTTCTGTTCTTTTAAAATGATGTCTTCTATTTGTCTGGGAAAGACAATGAAATCAAGCAAGTATTTAATTTGTTTATGTGCTTTTGTAGAAAAATCTATTTTTCCCCTAAGGAAACTTTATGTTGAAATGACCATCATATTCTTTCAGAAGTAACTGTTCATTTGCTCCCACTTAGATGTTGCCAGCTGTTAGAATGCACAGTTCCCAATACAGGACTCAAGGATAATATATAAATTAAAATAAAATAATAATATTTAGTAGAATGCTACTTCCTGTTAGAAAATGACAAGTTGTCATTTGCAACATTGCAAAAGTTGTAGCAAACAATTTATTCAATGACCATGGCCATTTTTCATACTAGGAAATTCCTGCAAGGAGGTAATGATTATGGGACACTTGTTCAAGAAAGTTCAAGTCTGACATAAATCTTTGTGTATATAAATATGTGTGTGTATATAAGTATAAATATGAGTACGTAAGAGATTTGCATTTTTCATGAGTGTTTTTCAAAGAACCCATTGCTGGTGATGTACTTTTGCAGAAAATTTAAATTACCATTAAAAGAAATTTAAATCAACATTTACAGATTTTTACTGAGTTGTTTTAGAAAAGCATATTTAGTCAATGCTTTCTAATTTCAGGCTAGGTATACCTAAAATATTTACAATTCTGCTTTTCTGACTATAAACAAGCTCCTAGCAGTAAGAGAAGAGAAGAGGCAGAATGGTAGGGTCAGGTTCTTTCATTTTTCTGTTCATCTCCTCTTTGAATGGAATAGTTTGTCAGTTTTTACCCTCCAACATTACATATTATGGAATTTTTCTGTTTGGAATACTGCATTCTCAAGAGTTAACCTTTCTTGGTCACTCTTGCCTATATTATCAACATTGCCTCATTTTCATTATGCTGCTCTGGTAGTGACCTGCTGTTAATAAGAATTCTCAGAAATAGAAATAAACTCAGCAGGAACATTACGAATTAGGGTGTGTTTTCTCCAAATACCAAAAAAGGCAGTGAACAATGCATTGCAAACATTTGTCTGACATTGTGTTACCGAGGAGATTTCTGTGAAGAGGTCTCAAATTCATTTTAAGTCTCATTCTTTTTACAGCTGTAGTTTCTCCTTTTGTTAGCCATCCAAAAAACATATACAGCAAGATTGTCGTGATTGTTAGGTGAAAAGGATATGGTTAATGTTTTAAAGAGTAGAGATGTAGCTGCGTGGTTGTGGGGTGAAGAACAGTTAACTCCTGAGCTCAACCTTGATAAATCTGTGACACCTTAGGAGAAATGGTTGTGCACCTTGCCCTTAACCCTGTTTTTGATGTTGTGAACTTTGGTGACTTGTGTTTCTCTGCAAAGCGTGTGGTAGAAGAAAGCACAATGTAAGTGCACAAGAAAGGATTTTGAAATACTCCAGACTGCAAACTAACGATTTTAGCATCTGATTTTACACCACTCTTTTAATTCTTTGTTTTGTAGCTAGACACATTTTATGGGCTTTTAATTGCGGTTTGTTTTGTTTAGTTTTGAGTTGGTATTTTTTGTTTGTCTTTAATGCATTGCTAGTTGTTCAGTACTCATGAGTAACACTCTAAAAATAACCCTTAGGGTTGAACTTTATGGAGGCAAGTTCTTTAAGCAGGGAAATAATTTTGAATTTCCAGGAGATTTTAGTAAAGCCTGGGTAAAGAAGAGATTAGCAGTGACAGTCATCACCATTGTCTATTTTGATATTTTAATATGGCTAAGCATCCTGGATTAGTCCTTGCCAAAAAAAGAAAAAGTTACCAAGGTTCTCAGCAGGTTTTTAGAGGGGATATTCGACCATGTATGCAGTAAAGCTTGCAGTCAGGCTTCTGAAGATGCTCTTGAGTATAAGCAGCAGTAAAAATAGGTGATACCACCTGAATTTCTCATGCTGCTGTTACCAGGAAAAGCTCTATCACATTGTCAAGAACAATCACAGTACTGTTTAAGCTCTGGGATGAGGCTTTGGGGACTTGAGGAAGGAGAAGAGGACTTTCTCTGCTCATCAAGCCCTGCTCCATGGATGATCTCATCATGTATCTTTGAGATGTGCTGAAACAGGGGCCTGGATGTGGCTGCAGCCCCAGTGAGGCCAGGCGAGGAAGGTCCCCCGGTGTGCCCCCATGCCTGCTTTGCTTGGCTATGGCTGATGCCTCTCGAGAACCTCTTTGGGAGGCACAGGAGCAGGCAGCCCCAAAAGGGGTGCGGGGACTGCAGTGAGAGAGGCACAGCAACGCTGCTCGACACAGGGACAAGTTGGGCTGCAGGAGGCACCGTAATTGAAGGCACAGGACTCATATTCCTAGTAACACCTGCCCTCATTAGCATCCATGGCTTACTAGAAGGTTTTTTTTAATAGTTTGGTATCACGGACAGATTTGGAATGTGACATCAACGTGATATCAGTATATCACCCATCTCTAATACACCTACACGGCATCTGGTTTCATAAATGACGAGTTAGACATTGCTCAAGACTCTCACTACTGCCATAACTTTGGAAAAATATTCGATGTCTTGCTTTTGTCATGCAGTAAATTTCCCCAATTGAGATTGGGAAATTCGTGCTTCTAACTCTTGAGACAAGTCTTTTTATTGTTATTACTCTTCCTATTATTTTTTTTTGTTGTCGCTATTATTATTATTACATTTTTAACAGACAGCAGCATACCAAATAATTAGTTACTCCTTTCTCTTTTGTAATTGTCCTAAGAGGTATGTTGTTTTCTCAAAGACTTGAATTTAATCTTATTCGGTATTTTATGGCAAACAGTAATTAACATAGTAATAGCCTCATTTGCTTGAGTCCATTAATCAAATACATTCAGGAATTGCAAATCTACTTTATTGCAATTCTTTTCTTACATATTCCTTGTGATTCTGCTGACATTACTCCATCTTAGCTCTCAGTTAATCAGTTAATGAGTTTCTATTTTGGTTAACCAATTCACTTCGTGCAGTTAACTACTGCAGTCTTGCAGTTTTTCTAAAAATTTCCATTTAACTAGAGAAAATATTATTGTTTAGAGTTAGAGTATAAATTGGAATGTTGTGTAGTCCATCAGCTCCCTGTTATTAAGTTTGACAGATATGCCATGAATGGCTGCAGAGAGCATGTGAGCCGTAGCATTGCTAAGTTAATTATGAGCTCTATTTGAAAAGATGGGCATCAAGGGTTTGTGGCTTTGAAGCAGAGGGTTTGAAGGTTTTTTTTCCCCTTGTTAACAATGATGTCCTACAGCTGTAAAATTCATGTGGTTATGCCCCTATGTTCACTCAGCAGGATGGTGCAAAACAAATGTAGGCTGAAGAATGACTTCAGAAAAGCCCGTTTCAAGTATTAAAGGGGTGGGTGAAACTGGGAACTCTGGAGCCCTCTGTGTGCTGCCAAGGGTGCATATTGCAAAATTCTCCCAGCGAGGTTTTCTGGTCCTGGCTGTGCATGTGGGCACAGCACTTGCCTGTGCTGCTCCAGCTGAGGCCGGGCTGCTCCAGGGCTCGTCTGTGGTGTAACCGAAGGGCGGCTGTAGCTCTGACTGCTTAACAGGGTGGCTCCTGTCCCTGACATTGCTCCTGCTAGTGATGTTGGCTGGAAAAAAGGACCGATGGCATGAAGCCATGGCTGGTCCCCTTGCAGACCCGACACAGAGCAGGGGCTGTTGCTCGTGCTAAGGTAGGGATGTTCCAGTGCCTGTCAGACCGCTTGCCCAAAGCTGGCTGCGACTCTGGCTACTAGAAGCAGCGTAACCACAGCAGAGAGGAGCTCAGGATGAAACAATTTACTCTGCTTCTTGGTGAAATTGTCACTGAGCAGCTGTACGACCCAGGGAGCTTCTGGTTAGAAAGGAACTTAAAAATACTTGAAATAATAATTGAATTTTTTTTAAGCAAATCTGTACCAGGACTTGAGTTTCCTGTGAGCTAGATGCTCCACTTTTCAGTCTGCTCTGTTCAGTTTCTTGGAGTCTTCCATCCATTTGAAGTTACCACTGGAGCTTCAGTTGCATTGTTAAGTGCTTAATAATTCAGGCTTTCGGTACAGAAATACTCTGCTTTATCTCATTCTACTTATGCAAGGTGATCCTTTGCAGATCTGCATTGGAGAAATGCGCGTAGGACTGAACCTAAATGCGTAGGCACTGGGAGAGTCAGTGTTCCCAACACTTAGCAGAGCACTGGAGCACTGGTGCTTGGGAACACATTCTCCACACATACCTAGCTGGGCTGCCTGCTGCCTTTACTTTATGCCACTACACAAATAGACGTTATTCCCCAAACTACTTCTAAATGTCAGCCTGTGCATCTTGTGTAAGGCCATGATGAACTCACTGATGTACAAGTAAGAAACGCTGTGACTTACACTGCTGGTGACTGACTGTGCTAACAAATGTGAGAAAAAGGACTTTCTAGTGTCTGATGCCGTTCGGGATTTTTAGCAGCAAGCACCAACCTTTGCTACCTATATGCTGATGATAAGGAGTACTGCAAAAATGCCGCATGTATATAAGTCTATAGATCACCACTGTTTTAAGCCTCCTCCATGAAGTATTTTTCATCTGATGTAGCCAAGAATGAGTGCAAGCTGCCAGAAAAATACTGTTTAGATTTAAGGATTATAAGTTTGGATTTGGACAAATAGGTTGAGTGGTCAGAAAAGATAAATCTGAAGCCAAGCTGAGCTCAATTATCTGCAGATCATAATACCTCTTCATCTTTCCCCCACACCCCTGCTCCTGCCGGGGTATTTTTCACGTAACCAAGCCCAATCCACTTGTGTCTGTTTAGAAAAGTACTTCAGGAATTTGGGGCTAGAAAACATTCTTCTCTTCGTATCGGTGGTTATTACAGCTGTAAAACATTGAAGCAATGCCAGAGGATTCACAGATGTCTCCTTTCCTGTTGAGGTATTGGGAATGGGGGGGGGTGGGGAGGGGTGGGGGGATGAGGGTACAGAGGGCTCCAAAATCTGACAAGACCATGGTGTTGGACAGACACCATTCACCTGGGATCGTCCGTGGGTTGCTTCCAGCTGAGAAGCGCATGCTTCCCCGATGACCCACTTTGTGCTTCCCTATATGGAAAGTTAATGATTTTTTTTTTTCTAACAAGGAAATATTTTTTTTTATGGGAAAACCAGATGAAGCAGTATACTACTCTGTGATTAAAACCCAGGGAAGTTTCCTTTCCTTCAAAGGATGGCATGTCTGGAATGTGTTTGTTTTGCTTACCTAATTACATGATCACAACCCTACCTGATGCTGTCCTTTTACACTGAATGAGATGTTATTTCCTACTGGTTGCAAGTGCAATATGAGGCTTCTTTTCTCTCTTTCCTAGGAAAGAACTCCATTTGTGATTATCACGCATGCAGGTATATAGAGACTTATTACAAAAACCTGCTTCTGCCTAGTAAAACTTCATCTCTTTCTGCTTTATTACCTGGCCCAATGAAATTCAAGTCAGGTGTTTCATAACCAAATACTGTCTTCATCATTGCCCAGTGTCTGACAGATGTGAGACTCTATGTGAAAATATAAGGTCAGTTTGACTGAGACAAAAATGGTCCTGAAGGAATGGTAGGAACAATGGGGAAGGGAGGAGAGGGGGAGACATCTAACAGAAAAGCACGGTACAATAAATGCCTTTCTCATTTGTCAATATAGACTGCATTCTCAGAACTTGTTGTTCCTGGATTACCTTTGACAGGCTTGATAGGGTGGTTTTGTTCATTTTTCTACAGTGCCTTGGAGTCATGGGATAAAATCCTGATTTGTTGAAGTCCATGGGAATTCTGCGATATGCGGGCAACGGGTTTTTATCGTTGTGACTGTTCCTGTACCATGCAGGTTTATTACAGTAATCTCTTGGATCACTTAGTAATCCTTGGTTAACTTTCCCGACATTTGCTGTACCACAGAGAATTTAAGAAAGCTTAAGCTGGTTCAGGGACAGCGGGTGCATTCTTTACTGGGGCAGCCAAAATGAAACGCATTCATATTAGGGCTCCCAAATCCTGTCTGCTTGCCACTTTTTTCCTAGGGGAAATCTAAGAGGTGGCTTTTCAAGGCAGAAGACCTAGTTTGTCTGGACATAGGCAACTGAGAGATCCTTTCTGTGTTTCACTAACTTGAGTTCACTTGTGGTTCGTTCTTCTTGGCTGTAAAAAGTTTGTAGAAAAGCCTGCAATGCTAGATCTGCTGTCCTTCACATTTTTCAAAGCTTATCTGATAGCCTTTTAAATATGCCCTAGGAATAACTTCTTTAATACAGAGGTCTCCATCTCAAATGTCCTTATGAAAGCTGCAATCTTAAAATACCACTATTTCACAGTAAGCATGAGTGTGCCCTAGGACTATCAGGGCAAAATACAGGCACATCCCTGTTGCATACACTAATAAGTATTTTTGGAAAGGGCCCTTTCACATTCTGGAAAACACCCCTGATGTTTCAGTAATATAATACAATGCGTGATTTTTAAAAAGAGGAGGGGAGCAGGTGTGGGGAGGAACTGGTAGAAAAGCGGAGTGATATCCTCCCTTGTGGAAATGTTTTAAAAGACTCCACCTGCCATTTGGTGCAACTTGATCCATTCCCAAAGCGAAAATACTTGCTACACTGAAGTATTCTTTTTAGCTGCAAAAATAAATCCCATTTTTTGGGGAGGTGCTATTCAGAAAAGTTGTCAGTATCATCAGAGGAAACCACCCTATGTCTCTCTCAGGTACCGCAGAATTTTAACTACGGCTGCTACAAAATCCAAGACCTCTGTTCGATCTCATTTTAGTGAACCTCTAAGACATGTTCACAGCAGGGCTTTCTTTGCTAATTTGTTTTAATTTAATTTTAGCTTTTCATGTTTTAAACTTTATTGCGGTATTGATTTTAAATAAAATCCAGAGATGCTTAGCTGACGGTAATATGTCTATTTCCGTGAATGAATAATTCAAGAAACCAGCCCATCGGATCTCATATTCTGCCTTGGGCAAAGGCTAATAAGTGTTGCAAGGAAGAGGAAACCCACCCATACTGTAGCTGGCCAACTGTGCCATGTCATATATGGTGGAGAAATCCCTTTCAGGCCCCTGAGATGATCAGTTTACATCTCATAGCATGAAATTTTAATTACCTTTCCTTTAACATGCATAACTGCAAAGCTACTATATTTCAGCTCCTATTTTAAGCCACCTGCAGTATATCCTGCCTAATTAGACACACAGCAAAGATGAACGAGGGTGTTTATAAGCAGGCAAATGAGACGAATTTGTGGGAAACGTTTTAAAAATAAGCTTAACCTAATCCTCCTGTTATTCTTATGAGTTCATTTATGCTTCTGGCAGGATAACCAGACAAAGCAGGACGTGAGCTGTGACAGCCACAAAAAACTTTTCTGTAGAAAGTTTGCCTTAGGAAGGTTTTGACAGCTCTGAGCAGCTTATTGAGCTTGCTCTCACTGTTCTTTGGAGAGCTGACTTGCCACATGCGAGGTGTCCATTCTGGAGACTTTACATGGGTTATATTTAACTGAAAGCTTTCTTGTGGGTGTTTTTAATAGCTGAAGGATTTTCCTTCAGTTTTGCTGTTGTTTCCTAAATATCGCAGGGCATCCAAAAAATCTGGGTTGTTCCCAGTCTTCAAGATCTCTGGGGACTTTGGTGTTATGTCAGCTTTTTAGTAGCTGTCTGTGGTACAACGTAGCAATCCGGGATAAAGGCAAATGTGCTCCTCTCCTGTCCGTCCGCACAAAGGCTCGCTGTATCGATAGGCACGTGGAGGTCCCATACTCCACAGTTGCTCTCTCAAGCGTGCAAAGTGCTAGTGTGTAAAGCAATTAACTTCTGTTAATTACTCAAGCCTCATTTTTCTTTCGGTCTTCACAGCACATGAAGCAATCAGCACCTCACATTATTGGTGATTTACAGAGCCTCGCAAACAAGCGCAGCACGAGCTGCTTCAGGAGGCTTCTACTGCTGCCGTTCAACCTGCAAAATGTTCGCTCCCTGGGCAGCGGAGCATTGAGAGCAAGAGCAGATCGAGCACCAGGCACCGGCAGCGTGATGAGAGGCTGGCACAGCCCTCCTTTAACTGCAAGGCCACAGGTCCTAAACAGCCGTATGCGGCAGGGCCGGTGCTGATGAGGGCTTGGGACATGACAGCAAAAGCTCGTGACCCCCCACGGCAAATCTTGGCACCTGAGGATTATTGTACCTAGGGTGTTGCAACACCAGGGCAAAGAGCAGACTTGTGGGAAGTAAGGCAAGAATGGGTGGAGGTACTTGTTGTAATACAGGAATATGTATTTATCCATCTCAAATATTTACCATCACAATAGCTAATCTTGGGTAAGGTGCATAGCACAGGCTGGATGCATGGGTATGTGTGTCAGGTTCACCTACCCTTTAAACTGTTGAGATGCCACTTAGAAACACGTGTGTGTGGCTCCGCTCCCGTAATTAACTCTGATGGACGTATCAGAGCAGGCATAGATTTATGCTACCATGATGAGGTCTCAAGATGAGATTGCCAGTGCCATCCTGGAGCAAGGGTAGAATTAAAATGCCGCTGGATCCAAAGTAAAACATAAACAGTCCCTTCCTCTCCCAAAGGGAGCAGTAGGGTTATGTTCTCACCCAAATGGAGGGCTCCGCATATGTGAGAGCAGGTGCTGTGATTTCACCTCTTCATCATGATATGCAGAGGATGAGAGCATTTCAGTCTCTCCCTGACTCCCCCACTTAAGCCAGTTGAAATTAAAATTGGTGGAGAATGTGCTGGGAATACTGAAGGGAGTTGGAGCCATATGTTTTCTTGCATTCCTGGGTACTCCTACAACTAACATTCTGTTTATATAATATTCCTGAAACATAAAAGCTAAAATAAATCCAGCATGTGAAAATTAATAACAAGTCATTTCTCTTATGATGAGTCCAGAGGAAGCTGTCGTAAGTGTTAAGGTATTCAGACAGCTGATTTTTGTACATCAGCTCTCAAGTGAGGTATGTAGTTTACAGTGAGTGAATGCTTAAGGTTATGTAGTCTATGAGTACATGAAGTAAGAGACTGTTGAAGATGGTGGATACCATGGCAGCAATGAAAAAGTTTACAAAGTTCATTTCCTAAGTGCTCCTTCTTAGCACTTTACATTTTCAAATTACAGTGTAAACATTTAATTCTCACTGCACCCTGGTTCAAAGTTGTTGAAATGAAAAAAGAGTTCTTTGCTGTTCAGGAAGCCAAAAGCAGATTTGAGATTAAAACGTTGAAAGTTCCTGGTTTCTGTCCTCAAGCTCAAGTCCTTCTGATGGGATTTAAGAGGTTTCACATGCACAAGAAGTGTATTGTCTTATTTTTGTCAAAGCAAAAATTCTTCTCAAACTTTCAGAAGAAAGCATTGCTAATATGTTTAGGAAGGTACTGAATCTTCTCTGCTCCTGTAAGGCCCAGTTAGATGACAACCTCATAATGCTCCATGCAGCAATGTGTCTTTGGCAAGTAAGAACCTTAAAATAAGTCAAAAGGTAGTAATGGATTGAGGCATGGACTAAAGACTTACTCTTGGAACAGGAGTCATCAATTTGCAAGAAGAACCCCATACTCTCTTTTTGGATATCAAGGATTTGTCTGAAATTTGAAAGCCTATTTTTGTCGTTCTGCTCATCTGTCTGTTTACGTGGTTCTTCTCTTTCTCAGCCCACTGTTAATGAAAAAAATTTCCGTACTCTCTGGAGGGATATTTTGCATCATGGCAAGGTGATGACAATGATCACCGATGTCCTTGATGTCCCCAAAGGGTGACATAAACTTTCAATGATTTCAAGATTTGCTGTGGATACAGATAATCTTTTTGAAAAAGGCTTATAGACCACATGGCATGAGGGACATGCTCCTTGGCCTTGTTTCCAAAGCCAAAGATGATATGCTGACAGTATAGAGAATAATCACCAAAATATCACTTGAAGGGGCTTGAAGGTTGTCCATCAGTCCCATGCAGATGAAGAATGAAGTTAGCAGCCACCTGTGAAACCGCTCTTCATGGCCAGGTGAAATCCCACAAAAGATGGTGGCAGAGAGGCAACGACAGAACAAACTTCTTCGGCAGAGTATTCTCTCATGAGTCCATGCTTTCTCCCAGGATGTCTAGACTGCTGCCTGAATTGACATAATCTATTCCATAGCCACAGCCTGTGTTATGGGGCAGCCAAGCGATATCCCTGGCCAGGATTCCCATCTGGTTTTTGAGGTGAGGAATTCACACTGCGTGGTTCTCTTTACCAGCTGCATGCAAACTGTGCGCTGCCTTGTAGCCCCCAGAATTTCCTTCACCTGTCTCTTTTATTTCTCTTTGTCTGTCATTGGCGTTCATATTTCTTTCCAAATGACAAAGTACTTGGCCAGGAATGCTTTCTAGTTATGGAATTCCACAGAGATTTTTGTCAACATTGCCCGTGTATGGAAGTTACAGTTTTATATGGTCAGAGGAAATTTAACTGTGGCACTGGAAAGAATAACTCTTGTGACATAAAAAGGTGCTATTTATTATCTTTATGGTCCTTGCAGCAGATGCAGGCACCTCGTTCAAAGTCGTGCCAAGGTTAAAGATCCTGTGTACATGCTCAGAGAATTGTTGGTGGAATATGTTTTGGTTCCATAACTGTGATGGGCCTGATCGACAGTGGTCTACGCAGAATGCTTAAAAGCTTTTCCATATGACTAGGAAGTCAGGAGTTGACAAATTTCCTCAGTGTTTATAATTAAAACCCAGAAGAAGATACTAAACAGTTACTGGTTTCTATGTTGTGGTCAATATTAAGATTTATTGAGTTGAGAACCAATATTGACTGAGAGGAAACTAAGCTTGATTTTTTCCCCTAAGGCCTCCCAAGTCTGGATATTGACTGAAAACAGAAGGTTGCATGGCATAAACATCAAACCTTTTGCAAGGATAGGAACTTGTTTCTTCGTCTTTCAGAATGACTCAAAATTTTCTTACAGTATTTGTTACAATGCTTTACATAAAATAGGATTGAGCCTTTTAATTGTGGCTATGCCCCTTTGGCATACAATTGTTGGGGTTACATAGAGTGCATGAAAATGCTGGATTGGTAGCCTAAGGGAGGGAGTGTTGTGTGTTGAGTGGGTACGATATGAACAGCAGTAATAGGAGCTTCTTGTGGTGTCCCACTGTTATGTTTCAATCTTGGGCTGTGACAGCACAGCCTACTGAAGTCCATGGTTGGTATCATCCCCATATCTATCCAGTCGTTGACTACGTCTCAGAATTACTGCAAGCAATGTGGTGACTTTTGTGACATGGATGACTCCTTGCTGGGAAGCAAGAAAGCACAGCTGAACTCATTCCAGGTCACCGTTGCTGTTGCTTTTGTGTTAGAAGTTTTATCATTTAAAAACATCAGGTGCCTGAAGAGAAGAGAGTTTGAGCCAGGAAAGTCAGAGATCAGAGCCTTGATCTCATAAACCAACATATTACGTGACTATCACTCCTACATATACAGCATATGTATTTTTGCCTGCTTCTGACTGTTGCCTGAATTATATACATTGCTAAAGATCTGAACACTGCGATTTTTTTTAACAGTCTCTATGAAATTAATCTCTTGCAGATGCTGGCTTGAGGCTGGCAGCATCCTTCATTTTCAAGCTTAAGGTACTAATAAAATTCTTGAGTCTGCTTTCCATTCAGATGTGAGAAAACCCTCCAGTTTGACATGAACTAACTCTTTGATTCATCTTTTGTTGAGTGGCGAGAGCGGGGCTAGTTCATCTCTCAGGGCTCTATACAGATTGTATTTCACAAAGTAGCCCAATAACCCATTCAACAGTTAGACCCACAGAAACAGTTTAGCCAGGAGTTTTTGACGCCTCCCTTGGCAGCTTGGAGCCTGTCAAATTACATGGTCAGACCAAATTTAGGCTTCCTGGTGGCTCAGCAAAAGGATTGTGTTGTGAGCTGAGTGTGGAATGACCAAGAGAGGATTACTATGCTTATGTGCAATAGGAACAGAAACAATTTTTGTGATATTGGGTGTCAACTGCAAGAAAACCAGCTTTATCTTAAGATTAATGGTATTTCTGAGAGCTGGCAAAGAGACATGAGGTTTAGTTTTCAAGGCTTGAATTAGTTTTGTCCTCCTCTCTTGCAGCGTCCGCTGCCTGATATGAATGGGAATGTTCTGCAAGCACAGTGACACTCTTACTTGTCCTTTTGGCTCAGGAAAATGCGTTATGCCCTGGTAGCTAGTGTTTCCAGAGAACAGTAATAACTTTGTAGAGAGTCTACCAGAAGCCAGTTGCCTCAATGTTAAAAATTTTTAGTGTTCCCTTATATATCTTGTAAACATGTCTTTCTGTGTAGTAATCCAAATGAAACTGTGAAAGTACTTTTTTTTTTTTTTGGTTGACCCTTTGTTTTCCCCTTTTGCAGTACAGGTGTGACAATGATGGAGGAACACGTTTACAGGGCTATGGGGCTGCTGGAAAAAACGATCCCTCCCAGGGCTGTTCACAAAGTGAATCATTAGCCTGGCTGTAACAATAAATACCACCACAGAGAACATGCAAGGATTTATCCAAAGGTCACATTCACCCAGAAGGTTTCTCTGCTGAAAGAAGCCCGCAGCTGTGTTAAGATTAAAGAGTGTTAGAGAACCAGTGTGTGCGATTTTTTCACTCTGGGTAAAATATGAGCTGTTTGTCTAACAGCCCCAGCTGAGGGATGCTAGTGTCAGACTGCCTTGGGGCTGTCATATATATTTCCAGTGGGTTTTTAGCGTTCAAGAATAATCTCCTCTTTGATGCATTTATCTGACACATCCTAAGCTGCTGCAATGCCCAGGAGGAGATCTTCCTCCCGCTATTCTGAGAACTTTGATCGTCATTCAGAAAAGGGAAGCGTAATGGGAACAGCCCAAACAAATGACTGAGGTCAAAGTTGTGTCCCAAAAATGGAAGTAGCCTGAACGAATTGCTCACCTTCTCACTTCAATGTCCTTAACATGCAGTGGGCCGGACTACGACGTGATAAGAGTTTTATCTGCAGCAATAGGCAGCTGCTTGGGTGAAAAGTTGCTGATGGGCTTCAGTGGAAACCCTTTTGTGAGTTTTTATGCCTGCGTATAAGGACACAGTCATGTAGTTCCGTGTACGGAAACACCTCTATGGCTAATCTTGTTAACCGGCTTCTCCTTTCACTGGTAATATTTTTAAGTCAAGAGGAGTGGCATGGCATGAGTTTAATACTGATTTAAATGGAGAAGCAAGAATTTTGCCCTTAGCAAAACTCTTTTGTGGTGCATCGTAGCCCATGGTTGCGTGATGTCTCCCTTGGTCTCTTTCTAGCAGATGGCATAGGTTTTCTCCTTCCCAACTGTAAGCTGGCCTGGCTCTTTGAGCTCAGGCAGGGCTCCTCGTGTCATTCTCAGTGGTGGCAGTCCCTAATAGATGCTGTGGAAAAATGCTGTGGTGGCAGAGAGGGACCTGCAGTGTTGCTGTACTGAATGTTCCTCGGGAAGCAATTGTGGTTGTTGCATCTGTGGACAGTAAACAAATTAATCTTCTGCCATTTGTGTTGCAGAAAACACCAGAGAAAAGCCATGAGAAAGTTTAATACAATTTTAATTGCCCTTTGTCATTTCCTACCCACAAGTCATTTAATTCTTTATCAGAGGACTCCACATTGGAGGTGCACGTGTGGTGGGCATGAGGGAGAGAAGATCTGTTGGTCTGTCCTCCTGGGTTTCCATTGGGAGTTGATTTTTCTGAAAACACTTAGTGGCATGTTTTTGCTCTGTATTTTAGAGAAGCTTCAAGTGATCATCTCGTGAGAAGTGATCCCTACCAGGGACTACACGAGAGATTATGGGCAAATATTTTGACAGCCCAGCAAGAACTCTTTAGCAGCCAGTTAGCATATTATGTATTTACAGCCAGAGGCATTAGAAGTGACCTTCAGACTGACATCTCTCTCAGCAGTGTAGCCATGATGGTTGTTTGGATCATCTCTGAACCTGCTTTCCCTCATCGTGATTCCACATGGTTCTTATGTGGGCTTGGTCTGGAGAGTCACATAAATGATTGTGGGTTGTTATAAGAGATGGGTTTCCATGTGTGATAGCCTTCAAATATGGAAAGCTGCCATGAGGAACAACAGGAGGAGAGAGGAAAACACCTGGGGCTGAACTGGTGTCATGTTTCTATTTTACTTCTGAAAAAACCTAAGTCTATATCCAAATTGCACAAGACAAAATACCTTCAGTTTGTTGTCTTAGCGTGTGCAGAGCTCCTAGGGGACCTTAGTTAAATCAGAGCACATAGCTTTTGGCAGAAGCTCCAGAGGTTTTTGGTTGTTGTGGGTTTTTTTCCCTTGTTTAATACACAGGTGATCCAGTCTTGATGAAGAAGAGCAGTACTGACTTTAATGTAATATTTCTCTGTGTTATTATGACACTAAATAGAAAACGTGCAAGCACTGCGATGATATACTCAGCTGTAGCCCAGTTAGATGCAGAAGACCAGAGTCACATTACAAGGAAGTAATCCCTTTTCTTTGGGTTGTGAAGGGCTTTCATTTTGAATCTCCAAAGTTTTTTAGTAAGCATAAAATTTTTTTGACACCTTCAGGAGCTGGCTGATGATTTGGAGATGGGTGAATGGGAGGTGTGTGGCTTGGTCCCAGCTCTGCCCTGTGTCATATATGAGCCAGCCCTGGGATACCTCAGTTGAAATTTTAATATGTGAGTATGCAAGATAAAACCTCCGAATTCAGAGACAAGTGGTTGTCAGGTGCTACTGTAGAGTCTGTGCAACTCCACTGACCATATGGTGCAGGTGGATTATCAGCTGTGCAGAACGTGGGTGGCCATTTAAACCACTTCCATGCCCATCAGTGCAGAGTTTTGGAGATGCACACATTGTACCAAAGACTTAAAACATGCGCCTGAACCACACAGACAAAAAGTACTTTAAAATTTATTTTGGATCTCTTTTAGACATCCACCCTTCTTCTCTGTGTCTCTCTGGTACTCCAGCTCTATTAATGTATGCTTGCAAAAGAAAAACCATAACAGAATATCTCTTTAGAAAGAGATTTTGAAGCAATGACCTTCTTCTGAACTTTACATCATGGTTTCCGTTGGCCATCATGCTTGGAGCAATTTGAAATTTCCTGGCGGCTTATCCATTGGCTCAGAACTGGGGTTTTCACTTTGTCCTCATTGCCCAATTAGTGGGCAAAGAGCAGAAGTGTGCTTGTGGAGGGGCTTGCTCTGCTGGGTTGAGGTCTCCAGTGAACAATGGTCTCTGTTGAGCTTATGGCAGCGTTTCTGGGGACTGTGTTTTATGGAAGGCAAGTTGGAGAGGCGGGCTGTAGAGGTTAGGTTTGGCACCTTTTTCAGTTGATGACTGGAGTGGAGAGGTTAGCACCCGATTTCAGAGTCCCTATGAGCTAGGGAGAAAGTCCAGTGCTGCGGGGAGCAGCTGGATACTTGATCTGCAATTCACAAGCGAAAGGTATTTGCCACTTAGCTGATCTCTGGTCTCTCCGTTTTCTGACTCTCATGCTGTGTGATTCCCATGATGGTTGGAAACAGCAATAAAAGTGGATTTAGAATGGAAAGGTTCAGTTCTGCCATGTGGTCTTTTAGAGTGCCATGGGTTTTCCTACGTAGGTTTCTGGGAAAAGGGCTGCTCCAGAGGCCAGAGGTGTTTGCTTCATGTCGTAGGAATTTGCACTCCAACCAGAGCATGGAGCAGTTGGAAGTTCCCTGGAGATAAGACTGTGAGTCTGACTGACAACGCAAATGGGATATCCAAATGGAGACATTTATTTTGACTGCTGCTGTGTAAATGGATGTCTTCACAGGGATTGTCCCTTCGCGGTGCAGTACATGCAGAGAACGAGGACCACGTATTGCTGATTATTACTGGCTCCAGGGGATGCTCTCAGCACAAGCCTGTGACACGGCAATTTCTATAGCTCTCCTCCACTTTACATCAGCTCAGGGTCAGACCTTAATGGCACAGTTTTCGTCTATCTCACTGCAGGTGAGATGATTTGTGTGAGGCCACCCCAGGAAATTGTACATACAGGTTCACATGTCTATTCAGGATTAACAGAGAAGTGTGTTTTAAGCCTACCCTAGAGTGCTGTGCAACTGCGTGTAACGAACCACAGGGCCTGCGACTTCTGCTACGTAAAACAATAGAGCTGTTTTGTTTGGTAATACAATAGTATTAACAATAGTTATGAACAATTATAAGAGTAAAGAAGCGTTGCTCCTAGCCAAGTTCTTCTTTTCAGCCTTTAACCTGACATGTCCCTATTTGTTTCATGAATGGAAAAACATCTCTGGGTCACTTTATTGCACAGAAAACAGGAAAAAGAAAATATGTGCTGGGATTGTCATCATGACTGATGGAGTCTAGTCAGTTTAACAGATTTTTCACAAAGTTGCTGGAAAACTGCTGTCGTTGTATTTCAGATTAGAATATGGGACAGCGCTTGTTTCTTCTGTTGTCAAGACAAACTCTCCATTTTGATTGTCACCCCCCCATGACCCCATTTTTGACATGGATAGCTCAGGCCTGATTAATCTGAAATGACGCAGCCAAGACCTTGGGCCAGGAGGGCGTATGTCTAGAAAAATCTGGTAAATACTGGACAAGTAACATGATAATAGTAATGAGGCGGGGGCATCTTCCACCTCTGCGCATATTCCCCGCTGCTTTTGGAAGTCAGATGGCAGCAGACTGTGCACTACGCTTGCCCGTGTGGAGGACTGATATTTGGAAAAGCTAGATAGCACATGTCTGCAGTGCTCCAGGCAGCATCAGAGGAAGCCCTAGGAAGCATGTGTATCCCAGAAACACAATTCATATATCACTCTGTGGTCACAGGGTGTGATCCGTACATTTTGTTCATCCTCAGGAACGCACTGGAAGTAAAAATAACAAATGAGAGAGAGGCTCTGCCTACCATGCAGAGACGGTCTGAGGCGTAGGCTCGATAGCGGTGAAGCAGAGTGATAGGCAGGACATCAGATGGGATCAGAGCCAGCTCTGCCATTCTCGCCCTGCTGAAGACCTGACTTGTGTCTTATGTGGGACAGATCACTTCCCAAACTGTCACCATTCCCATGCCTCCCCATGAATGGATCCCTAAAGGGAAGGTAGAGGTTCCTTGATTGGATCTGCCCGTTGCCTTGAACTTGCAAAGAACAAACTTAAGACTTGGCATCATTTCTCTCTTCCATCCCCACAGATGCGAGATCTGACCATCTTTAACAACTGCCTCTGGTTTGAATCTAGCCTGGGGCTGAAAGCTGTTTGCATTCAGTGAGCAGTATGCAAGTTGCAATAAATGAGATGGTGACTTCCCTCTGTTGTTAGACATTTGCATAAATAATTATCAGCAAAGTGGTATCCTCAGCAGAAGCTATGTAAAGATCCTGGAGTCTTTCCCCACCTGTGCAGCAGGATCATTGTCAATACTCTGGAAATACATTGCTTCACCTCATTTAGTGTTAAGTAGGAGATTTTAATGCCAGGGCTCTCACTCTGCCAGTGTTTTGTAAATACAAAGTTTAGGATTTTTCACAAGTTAAAAAGTATACAAACTGCACAAGCTTAGCAGGAAACATACAGGGAAAAATGGCATTTCAAGCTACTTTGACTTTAAAAGTATTTACAGTATCAGCACATGAATGTAGTTATGCTTTGTGTCTGTAAATATTTTTTGCAGCGCATTGGCTTATGCTGTGCATTCACTTTTGAGGCTCCAAATTTCCCATGTACTTGTGTGTGAAATGAAGTATGAAAACAGACCATGGGAAAATGAAATGCTTCTGAGGCTTACCTGCTGATCTCAGGCATTCAGGGCTGCTTGGTATCATTGCAACTTCTGATTGGCATAAAACCCACCAAGTGGTAGGTTGGCTATTACCCTCATGGAGTTCATGGTGAAAACAGCAAGGTGTTTGTGGGTGACCAGCTCCCTCCCCGCCTTGCAGTTTGCGGTCTTCGGAGCACGTCAGCAATGTATTTTGAATTTCCTCAACTTTGGATTCTATTTGAATGTAAAGAGAAGGGAGAAGAGCACTTTCTGAGGTGGGTAAGGGCAGCTGAGGCAAGAGGGAGGCAGGGGGGACTCCTTTATCTGGCATCACCACAAAAGCATTGAGTCAAGGCCTGAGGTTAGTTAACTATGAGACCACCACAGCTCCCTGACGAGCCTCCCAAACCAACTGATGGGCTGTCTAGCTGGAAGATGCTTTGACACCAGTTCCTTGGTGCTGCAGGGCCAAGGTGCTCCATAGCTGTGCAGTAAGGGACTGAGTCCGGCCACACAGTCAGGCAGGCTTATGGGCTCCACTGTCCCCAGAACAGAGGCTCCACCTTGCTGTCCTCCACAGCTCTTCTTGTTCTTCTTGCTACTCTATTTCATTTTCTGCTTTGAATGTCAGGGGTTCAAAGCAGACTTGGGAAAAGACATGGTTTTCATGTGATTTCTGAAGATAGATACAAGCTCTGTGAAGGGCCAGATGTAGGAGGGTTAGGGGGAACAATCTCATAAATTGTCACTGGTGAGACTGTGATCATATGTGATATTATTCCACTGCTGAAAACAAATATAATGTGTTACTGCAGAGCCAGATTTGGGGCTAGGAAAGTTGGGTAGAGATCCTTGCCTGGGGCTTTCTGTGAATCTCCGCTCTTTCTAGTGAAACCGGACTGATTTATGGTTGTGTCTGGAAACTAGAAGTGGCCCAACATGGATCCAGATCCAGAGGCGAATGTCCTTAAAATTGAGTGTTCCATTGTGCGTATGTGCGGACATGTGTATGGGGAATGGAGAATGAGTTTAGTTTGTTACTAAATTGGAACAGATGTCGGATCTGGAATTGGAGATTTCGGTTCTTGTCCTTGTGCTGTGGAAACAATGCAATGCTATCATTTCAAGTGGCAAGTTGGAGCTGGTGTGCGAGTTAGGTCTCAGCTTTGTTACCCTCTGAGCTCTGAGGTTTATCCAAACTGAAATACAAAATACAATTCAAATGTTATTGTCTCGGAAAACCAAAATGGAAGTAGATGTTGGTAACAAATGTTGATACTCCTATGGACAGAAACCTTTCAAAGTCCCTCACACTTTAGTACTGTTCTTCTAAATGGATCAGACTGTGTGGGCACCTTGAGATCATATATCAAGTAGAAGAACTGCTTATCCTACGCGTGGTAGAACTGAAAATTATATTTTTTTTTTTTTTTAAGACTTAATCCTCCTATTCACTATTTTGAAATATGGCTAAGGACAATCCTATATGAAACAAATGGACAAAACCAGCATACAAGAGAAAAAATAATGAACTTACATACTGAAAGGGAACATTTTATTCTCCCCAAGTAATTCATGCCATTTTATGGTTTATTTGAAATGAAGTAGTCAGTCCTGGCGGGATAGTGAGCAACTTGGCACATGTGTTCGGTTGCATCCATGGAGAAAAGAAACAGCTTTTTCTGGAGAAAAGTCAGTATGTGAGTATGAGAGAACTTTTTCAGAACTGGTCGTGTAGGATGAGACGTCAAAAGCAGCTGGTGCTGGCCAACCATACCTGGCATTACAGACAAACAGAATTTTACCCTGGGCTTCAACAGGGACAGAGTTATACCAACACCAAGTGTTTCTGGAAAATCTTAACTATGAAAGAGTCTTCTTTTCTCAAGCCAGGCCGTGGAACCAGTTTTTCGGGAGAAGGGAGAAGTTGGCCTGAGGTTAACCACCGCATGCCCAGCTGGGACCAGCTCAGAGATGGTGAATGTAAAAATGCTTAAAATATACTCCTTAGCCAAAGCTAGAGCTACTTGCTTCATATCCAAACACGCTTAACAATTTCTTAGAAATACATTTAGTCATTTCCAAGTCCTAGCTACTCTTTTATTTAACCATAACATCAAAAAGCCTTATTCATAGGCTAGGATCCTAGGGTGCTAGTGTCAAGCACAGATCAGAATCTCATTGCTGCCCTCAAAAAGTTTAAGTTTTAAAGATGTGTTTGTCTAGCTTTGCAGAGTTCAGGACAGTCTGTCCCATACAGTATTATACATTGTTCTGCAGTACTGAGCTTCATTTGATAAAGAACCAGCCTGCTTCGCTGCTACAGCTTCCTCATCAAGCTGCTTCCTCTGCTAACATTTCAATGGGATTGATAATTGGGTGTATTAAGAAGCAGAGAGAGGAAATCATAATGGGGTGTCTGTAATATTTCCTATCTTCAAGTGTCATGTTCTCCAGCCTTTCTCCTTGCTCTTGAGAAACATACAGTCGGGTCTCACTAACTCAGCAGAGTCAGGTCAGAATGCTGCTTACATGGAGTACCCCAGGGGGCTGAAAGCGCACACAGCAAGAAGTTTGTTTTAGGACTTACTAGATGGCATGCTGCCTTGGAAGGCAGTGCTGTAGTATAATCATCAGGATGCCTTATAAAAACAGATCTGAAGGAGTACAAAGGAAAGCTATTTGCAATGCACAGCAATACATTTTATTGAGCGTACACAACCAAGAAAGGGATTTTTCTGTACTTCTGAGCACATCTGTAGACACCCCTACAAGTATATATGCGGGGAAGTTCTCTCTGCCCAATATGAAATAAAGACCAAAGAGTAACAGCATGGGGGCATAAAAATTAATGTGACGGTTTGCATAAAAAGTAAAGGGGGGGTAATACTCTGTTTTTCTGAGTTTCATTTCTAAACATTTAATTCTGACCACCTCAAGTCTTCCTGCACTTTAACTTAACTACCGCCTTTTTGTCACTTCCCGTCATGAAAATTGTACAACGTTTCTGTGAGATGATAAACAGGTGTTACTTTTCATTCTGGCGGCAATGGCATTTTGGTGCAGGATGAAATAATCCTACCATTAAATAAGAAGCTCACAGTGGTGTTGTGAAGCTTAATTTGTTTGGAAAATGCTTTGCAGTATTCAGATGAAAGGCACTCTGGATATTCAAAGTATTATTACTGCACAGCTGGTGGTCTACACGCTGCAGATGTTTCTTCCATGCTGTTGCATGGTTACTTAAGTGGCTTCTTAGTGCAGATGTTCACGAGTGAGCATGCACAACCTCCTCCGCCTATGTTTTTTGACACGGATTTTATTGCTGCTTGACTTTTGATCTTGAAAAGAATATTCCTCCACCGGTGAGGCTGGGGTTTTGGTTTTTTGGTTTGTTTTTTTTTATTTTTTTTTAAGGCTAGTAGGTGCTATGTGAGTGTGTGACTACTCCTTGTTGGTTCAGCCCCCATTGCAAATGACAGCATCTGCAGATATTTACTGTGGGCCTTTCTCTTTAGCCTCCATTTCCTTCTGTGGCTTTTACTCATTCCCACAGTGTTTGACTCTGGGGATTCTGCCTCTTCTGTTAGTACTCCATCACCATCACTCTCTTCATGCAGACGTGATGATTCCCTTTGTACTCTTTGCCCAGATGGGATCAAGAACTTCATTGCCTCTTGATTCTTTCTTTCCATGGCTGCTGCTACTGTTACATAAAGGGATCTCTAAGAACCGCTTGACTTGCCCTTCACAACAATATAATCTCTCTGAGAAGATTTCAAGATAAGATGAAATTCTAATTTCTGCATGTATGGTGCTATTCTAGTGGAGAGAGGCAAGGTCTGACTGCAGCTGACATCCATGCAGAGTGTGATGATGTGCTATTTGATTTCATAAACCTATTTGATGAGAGAACAAAAGTTAAAATTTATGTTCCTCTTGTGTTGCTGTAATAGCAGCAAATGGCAAGATATCCAGTGCAATAGAAGGACAAATGAGTAAACAAGACTTGCCTTACTAACTGATGAGCAACACATAGCCTATTGCATTACTGACCTAGGAGTAGAAAAGGAGCAAATCTGTCTGCAAACACAAAGAAAGAGTAAAGTACAGGAGGACGTTACCAGTTCTGGTTAACATAGATCTTATTTACAAGATTCACACGGAAGACAGAGAACATTTGGTACAATATGCTGGAGTGTTTCTTCTGAAGTATTTTCAAGATTAGATCTCTCTTGGCAGCATGTTCACGAGCCACTGTCTTGCAGCCCAGATATGGCCACATATCTCTGGGACAGACTGTGAGAAAGCAGAGGCTCAAAGCTCACTGCATCCACACAAATAACTTCAGAGAGAAGGAGATACCATATCACTTTCTGTAGCACTTCCTGCAGAATTCACAACAAATCAAAGCAGAAGGCTCAGTCTTTACCTAGGAAAGTTAGATCTGAATGGAGACACCTTAAGAAGACTAGACTCTGGCTACATTGTGAATTGTGTCTTAAAGACTTGGTCATTTCCCCTGGTGTTTTAGTGTGTAACAATTTGCCAGAGCTTATGAAATCTTCTAAATGGCATCCCTGGAGACCATAGCTACTTTTATACACAGAACTGATATGGTTTATGCAGATATATACAAGTTTCTTTATGCTCCAGTGATCCTACTGAAGTGTCTCGTCCTTTCTCTGGGTTCATCTTGGTCGGCAGAGCTTTCATTCTGCCTCCCTAATGTGTCTGAACTGTAAGAATTGCAGAATTGCTGCAGATACGTGTAACAGGATTTACTCCACGTTACTTCCCTACCATTGCCTGTTCCAAGTGGACAGACGTCTGATGCTGCCACTCGTCCAGATCCCCATCTTTTCTTCTCCTGGGCTTCTGGTACTGCAGTTATTCCTCCTCTTTCAGTGCAGCTATTTCTAATATTCGTGTGCCCTGCATCACTGAAATAGCAGAGGGAGCAGGGAAGGAAGGGAGGAAAGAGGGAGGGAGGGAGGGAAGGAAGGAAGAGCTTTTAATGTTATCTCATTACTCAGTTCATCTCCCCTGATTCATGACCAACACCTCCTCCCCTCTTCTGATATATTCCTTTGCTCATTCGGATTAGGTATCGCAGCTGAAATCTAGTCATCATATGGGTAACATTTGGATGCATATAATCTCATTTATTATCATGTGATCATTTGTGATCTACTATTGCTTGGTAACAAAGGTTTCTTTTGCACATGATAGAAATTGCATTAAATCACTCACCCCGGAATAGTGGCTGAAAATCAATCAGGAGGGGCTTTTACTTCTGCCACTTTGGCTTGAGCTTGAAAAGTTTCATACAGTAGCTCTGCTAGGAATAGGCTGGGCTTCCTTACTAATGTAATAAAACGCAGACCATCCTAAGGGGATGAGGGAGTTGCATTCCAAAACTTGCTCTGCAAGTGACTGAAGTTTAATGGAAAACTTTGAAAAGATTCTATTAAAAAACAATTTTCCTTCTATATATCATACGCTCTATTTCATGCTTTTCCTGCTCCCTCCTTTTTTTCCTTACTGGCACGAAAACAGGATCTTTGTTTTGACAGAGCTAATCTGATCATGCTTTCATATGGGCCCTCGGGCTCCCCACCTGTGGAAAGATCCATGGGAGCAGAAAAACTACAGAGCGGGTGCCACATGCTCACCTAAAAGGGAAGAAATCAGTGTCCTCCCGGTGGTGTGGACTGTAAACATTGTGGTTCCCAAGGACCCATGGAGAACATGAACTATGAATCCTGCGTAACCTTCAGCAACAGTTTTTCCTTCCGTATTGCCTTCTGGGATTTCCCTCTCCTGTCAGCTGGGCTTCTTCAGGAGACGTGCTATATGGGCTGCTTTGCCGCAGCTGTGCCGCCTCCCTCTTCCCGAAGACTGAAAGGCACACTCAGCGCTGACAACTTCTACCCGCAAGCTTCTCTGGTGAGAAAGGTTTAAAGTAGCTTGCAACCACTGCCAAGTTTGACAGCAAGCTTCATAACAAAGTGGTACAGCTCTGAGATCTCTCCGCTGCTTCTGTGGGGAGGCCAGGGAAGACTTTATGGAGTGAAAAGTGATGGAGAGAGAATGAACTGCTTTGTGCCTCCATCAGGCAGCACACTCAAGGTGGCTAACATTGGACACTGATCTGCTCTGTAGAGTCCCTGCCTAGACAACAAAAAGAGGCAAAGTCACATTCAGATGTTTAGGATTTTGTATGCAAGACGAAGCGCAGAATTTATCTTAGCGTCTTTGCCACTGGACATCACCCACAGATGAGCAGGAAAATAACCCGTGATGGTGACCATTCTGTGACAGGGAGGGTTTGCTTATGCTCATGGCCAGCATTTCTCTTTAAAGACTGTTGATTCACATCAGAGCTGTCATTGTATTTAGCCAAGTAAATGACCATGCCCAGACCAACATACTGAAAGGTAAGTTTGTCATGGAGGAGAACAAACCTTGGCTCTGTCTGCTTGTATCATCTCATCCCACCTCACCCAGAATTAGGTCAGTCTGACCATAACATTCATGTGGCTTCCTCTGGCTCCCAGGCCAGGCTGATATGTTGTGGAGTTACTTATGTCTAGTATAGGAAATTTTAGTTCATAGCATTTTAATTCAGGAAGCTTGAATTTAATGTTCAGCTGTGTCCTGAAAGTGTCTGGATCCTTCAAAGCCTTGAAGTACAGAACTGCAAAAAAAAGGCTGATGACAGTTCTGAGTCTTGGCTCCTGTGTTGTCAGTAGGAAAATCCTCATCAATTTAACTGGAGACAGCATTTCCTCCACTGTATTTTCAGGCTCTGTACAGTGTTTTGGAATTGACATCTTGCACTCAGGAAGGTTAAAGAACTGTGGTAGTACGCAGAGCATCTCTTATCCAAAGCTTTCTGCTTATGAAGTATCAGGCAAAGCCAAACTGACCAGAAACCAGGTCTCTTGTCTCCTGTCTGAGTCCTGTATCACTATCTAACTGTTATGCTCACTTTCTCCTTCTGGTCTATTGAATCTTGAATGGCACCACAGGAGCACTGCTGCTGTTTTAAGATAGGCTTCCTCAGTGGGCAGGAGGACCTCACTGTCGGGATGCCAGTTGGGCTTATGCCCGCCAATGCCCACATGGTCTTGAGAACATGCAGAGCAAAAGCAGAGGTGCCTGAGGAAATGTAAAGGCAGGAACTAAGTATCCAGTGAGAAAAGGTCAGCCTTGCTGGGGTCAGGACAACCAAGCCAAGACCGTACTTTTGCATTTGGGAGTTTGAATTCTGCCTAAATCAAACTTTATGTGCTTATGTCTTTGTGTGGGTCTGGGCCAGGACCACACAGGAAGCCATAAAACCAGAAACAGAGCGGTTTTTTAAACGTTTCAATTCAGGTAAGCTGGCTCTTACGCCACTTTTTGCAACTCCTATTTTTAGCGGTTATCTTTGATTAAGAGCAAACAGGGAGACCTCTGAGATGAATTGCGCGGTGAGCATGTGACAGGCTGGAAGGGTAGCATGCTCAGTGAGCCTGACTTTGCTGAAACGAGATTTTGACTCTTGGTTTGTAAAGGGAGCAAGATGAGGAGGAAAGCTGTTTTCTAAGTAGTGGTTTCCTATCTGCTCTTTCCCGTGCTCTCTTTCTTTCATATTCCATCTGGAGCCAGCAACTTTTTAAATGCTCTGCAGCCACCTAGAGGAAAAATATGCTTGATTGAAGTTAATTATATATGGGTTAAGCCGGGAAGTGGGCTCTGCAGAGTTTAAGAATGTGAGTTTCTAAACTAGCCAGCCTGTTTATTATTATATCACAGGACCTCCTTGGAAATATATACAGTGAATCATCATCAAAAGCTGAAGATAACTTCAGTTTATGTTTACACTTCAGAAATATTTCCTGCTTCGTGTTCTCATTGTGCTTGTTATTGGATATGACATATTTTTATGACAGATAGCATAGCAGGGCCACGATATATTTTGTCATTAGAGAGAAGGAGATGATCTGTTTTAAATTTTTATTTTAGAAGATTTAAATCTTGTGCTATTTTATATATCTATCTCATGGCTATGGCAATATGCTATTGGTATATCTACATGGTTTATGTTTCTGTAGGGCCATGACTTCAAAACCTCTCAATAATTTTTGAGGTTCTATCTAGGATGTTTATAAGCTTCTGAAAAATCTCTGGCTTTTCTCAGATGAGGACTGTCACAAAGAATACACTAATGGGCTCTCTGTCTACTAGAGTGAAAGCTGATGCAGTCATATTAGATTCATTTAGTCTATGCCGTATTCGTTTGCACTGTATGAAACATAATAAAGTTTAACTGTTGATTGAAAGTACCACTTGAATGCTATAAAGTTAGATATTAAAACATGTCTGCCTTTTTGAAATTGAATTGAAATGGCTGGTTTTTCCACTCTCAAGATAAGATATGACAGTTCAGTCTCCACTTGTCCCTAAAGAACTGGAGACTGGGTGGACTCTTCTTTAAAAATCAAGTCTAGACATGGAGAAAAAGATAAAATTTTATGTTAATTACATAATGCAAAAGCTCAAAATGATGATGGATTTTCCATGGTAGCTATGCCAGAGGACACTGAAAATTCCATTACGATGGAGTGACTCTGTCATAGGGCAAATTCACATTAGCAGTGTAAGTGCTAAGCTAAGCATGTGCACATAGTTCCCTGTAGAAGTACTAGTATGGATACTGAGAAGGTCCACTAAGACATCCTCCGTTTCTCTTCCACTCATAAAAAAGACGATATACACATCTGAAATACCAGTATGATGTGGTCAGTTGAAGTAGCTTGAATACTGCTGCATTGTGTCAGAACAGGATAAATAATAAGGAATCTTATTGGCTTAAGAAATTCAAAACAGGAAATTATGAAATTTAGGAATTTGTCTAGGTTGTGGCTTCTAAGGGGAAATAATGGGCTTCTCGAAACACAAAGTAGATCAATTTGGTCAAAACACTGTGCCACAGGGAGTCAGTGATGGGCAACGCAGGTTGTACACCTTATGCTATTGGGCCTATGAAAGATGGGATTTTTGGTAGAAAACCCGTTGGGAGGTGACTTTCTTTCTGAACTTTCTTTCTTTCAGTAAATCCATAGAGCACCAAGAGATTTTTCACCAGAAAGCCTTGTAAAAATGCATGATAAGCCGTATCACGTAGCATTAGACATACAACTACTGTAATCTTTACTAATTATGTGATGCATATTTGCAAGTGGATGACTGCGGATATTAATTAACTGAAGAAATACATGTCTTCAGAAACCAGGTTCCAGATTTTGAACCTTCGGTGTCAGGTTCTAGGTGATACTCTTAAATTTGCCTCTGTATCTGTTGGTCCAAACTTTTTGTTGCAAATGACCTCTTCATAATGAGTTTGGGAACTCTGTCTGTTCTAAAGCAGAGTTATTATCGTCCTTGTATTTTCCAGCCAGATATACAAACTACAGATCATACAACATACAGGCAGCCAAATCCTTTTTGCAGTGATCTCACCAAAGAAAGTGGAACAATTTGTATGTACACTGCTCAGGTGCGCAAGTAAAAGAGAGCATTTTTTGATGGGCACAATTCAATGTGATAATGAGCACTTGTTTTGAATGGGTTAAGAAGCTTATGCTGTATGTCCTCTTTATTCCAATAGTTCCATATACGAAGTTGTATGTAATGTGCACAGAGAACTGGTTTTTAACTGTTTCACCTCAAGCTATATGCTATATATGAGATTAAACTCAAACCACTTGAGTTCTTATGCATACAAATATTTATTTCAAATGACAGGACTTTAAAGGTAAACTCTGCATGGCCCAACACAACAGAAAGAGAGGAAGAGGAGGTGAAAACTCTTTCCCACTTTCTGAAAGTGAGTGGGAGTGCAAGAGGTCAGCTCTTCAGGGCTGTGGATGGCGTTTCCATATTCTGTTCGAGTTTCTTGAGCAAAAATACACTCTTTCTAAAGGTGGCAAGTCAGCTGCTCAACTGTACTGTAACTATCAGCTCTAGGAAATATTCTGAGTCACACCAGATGCTTCTTGGAGCCCAGCGTGGGACTTCATTGTCTTCCTCAGTCATGGTTCAGCTATTTCCCCACGGAGGGATTTTAGCCAACCTTTCCATTCTCAGGACCAGAAAGAACGTTTAAAGCCACAGGCGCCTGTAAGGATCCAAGCACAAGACAGAAAAAGCCTACTTGACACATTAGTAGGAGAATGATCGTGAAGAAAGAAGTAGGGAAGGTTGCTGTGCTTGTTCTGTTCTTTATTTGGTTCTTCCTCCTTCCCTCTTTTAATTGCCTTTACCACTGCTACTGCATATGTAGGCTTATTATAAATATGGTGTCAGGGTAGTGCTGTCCTGAGAACTTTAATTTTATTCAGTTTTAGAAAATGTTCCAGAATGTTTCGTTGTTCATTTTACCATATTCATGTGGGTAATGTTGGTTAGGGCAATAAAACACAATTCTGGCACAGCATGCCCTTTATTTAAAGGTTAAAAATACACATAGAACACTCTTTTTGGCATTTTCCAAAAGCGTTTGGATAATACTTTTAGCAGCACGTAGTATAGGCTTGTGGTGATATTGTGCAGCACAGTATGCTTTTTCAGAGGTCTACATGGACCGTCATTTATTCAGTGTCTGGAAAATACCGTTTTTGCTTGCCCTTTGTGAGGAAAGTATGGGTTCTGACTTTTTTTAAAGGAGCTGTATATGCAATGAAATCAAAATTGAATCGCTCTCTGTCTCCACTATGTTGGAAATTACCAACAATAATTACCACTTGCATTTAAAGCATCCTTTTCCCAAGTTGACTGAACTCCTCTAAATAACTGCTTTGGAAGGGTGCCTTGGCAAGGCAGAGATGGATGTGGATATCTTGTGTGATTCTGTTTAATTATCTCTGAGTGCCAAGTCTATATCTGGAGCAGGAACAATGGCACTCGGAGTTAAATTAGGACTCTTCAACATGTGTGTAATGTGACTGCTATGCCCTAGAAATCTTAGATCACGTGCAGCCCTTGTCCTTTGGTGGAGTTGTGTATTTTATCATTTCTTTCCGCTTGACTCTGCGGGGCAATACACTCCAGGACTGACTCAAATTTGCACAAAAGTCGGGGATCAGGATGAAATTTGAATGTGTGATTCAAATGTCTACTGCTGCAAACTCCTCCTCTGCAATCTGCCCAAAATAACTATGATACTGTCAAGCATTATAGCCAATGCTCTCTTTATAGGAATGAGATTTCCCCATGGAAAGCATATGCCTGCAGTAGATTTGCTGTGCACTGCTCACCAAAGATGAGCTGTGAGTTCCCTTTCTGCTCCCACGTTTTTAGGGTTTTTTGGAGGCAGTTCAGCAGTGTGGGGGTTCCTGTACCATGGGGGAGTCTCCACTACAAAGCGCATGTGTGCTTCCTGCCACTTTTTCTGGGCACTTTCCCACTTACTGGAAAAACGGGTCAGGGCACTGGTGATTTAACTTTGTTATGAATGCTTGCATCAGATCCCCAATTTAAGGCAATGTTACGATTGTTATGATGTGTAGGAAAAGCACAGAGGGAGTGCAGATATAGTTACCTGTTCTTGGAAGAAATGATCCTTGAAAATGACTGCCTCTGCTTCATGAAACAGTCTGTTCCCCAGGCAAGTGCTTTGTACGAATACTCAATAGATGTAAGGGCTTCTGTGTTTTCAGCAGCCTCCAAAATTACCTTCCTCATGAGTTATTTGCTGCTTTTGCATTAATGTTAGTAAATTCTGAAGAAAGAGAGAATGATCTTAAGCCTCTGATCTCAAGCCTCAGAGCCATAAAAAGTCTCCAGCTCTACAAACCGTGCTTCAGTGCTTCAGTACTTCAGTAAGATTAAGCATGCACATACAGTCAAGAGAGAGCTTGCAATAGCAACAGCATGAGCCTTTCCATTTTACACTGGTATATGGCTCATCTTCTCATCTTCTTATCTTGTGAAATGACTTCTCTAGCAGGGGCCATAAATAATGGCAACTCACTGAAACTTTGTAGGAAAACCAGCCTAAATTGTCTTGTAACAACATGACTACGGACAGAAGCCATTGGTTTTTATTTTTCCTGTAAAGGAAGAGAAAGGAGGTAGAATTTTGGATCAGGAATAATAAATCCTGAGTGTTGCTGCTGAATTGTGAGCACTCTGATATGATTGTGGGAATCCAAACTGGCGATTGTGTAGAGTATGGCTATTTTCATAGCCAGTGCTAAATTAGGCAAAGCTTGTACTAAAACTTTGATTTGGCAAACCCAATAAGAAGTTATCTCAAGAAGTCTGTCTCACAGGATGGTGAGGCTGGAAATTAATCCTCCTCTGTAGGCAGATGACCCTTCAGGCTCTGGAGTTCGCAAGTGTACGGCTTATCCCAGGTACACGGGACAAACCTCTTCACTGCCTGATGTCTCTTCACTGCATAAAATGGATGTAGTCATGCACTATCTTTAATTGCTTTTGAAAAGTTGAGACCTACTGGTGGAAAGAGGAAGATGTGTTTTCCATCTGCGTAGAGCCACTTCTTGAAGGTACCAAAATGTTTGAAAAATGCACTGCATCACACTCCTGTTGTGAAATGTGAAAAAAAAAAAATGCGAAAAGAAATAGTCCCTCCAAAAATAGCGGGTTCTGGTTTTGGATTTGTGTGTACTGCAAAGGAAGAGGAACTGCTGATGTTCAGTGAGTGAACATCTGCAATTTCAATCCCGCGTGGCACAGACTAAGGCTGTAGGCTTCATTGCTGTGATCTTTTCTTCTTCTTTTTAATAGTGCGTGTAGCACAGGACTCGATTCTTTGCCCTTTGTGGGACTTGGAGACTTTCCACGGTTTAATGGGAAAAAGGGCTGTTGCTGAAGGACTGTACTCATCCAGTTCGCTTTGAAGATGTGGCAGCAGAGTGTGTGTGTGTGTGTGTTTGTCTCCTTCACGGGTGTGTCCCACAGCTGCCGGATGCCTTCACTTTCATGGATTTCCCCTTGCAACAGTTTGTGATTATACACACCCAATTAGCTCCATCTCTGACACACACCCTGGGGGCAGCATAGGCAGCATCAAAAGGTATCACAGGGAGGCGCTTGGTACCAGTTGAGGACTCAGAGGTTGGCTGTGCTCCAGCGCTCATTTGGAGCAGGGACTCCAGATAAAGTGCACCATCACAGCCAAGTATTTTTTAGAAATGTAAATATGTCCTTAAAAGAAATGTAATTTTCTTTTGGACCGCAACATCATTGCATCTCTCTATGATTTCACTGAGGGCAGAGCTAAGACTGCCTGAAGTATCGTGTGTATTTCCCTAGGTGGTAAAATGGCTTCATTTTATAAGTAACTTGTACTGCAGTCTTCCTGTAGGATTATTTCTATATGACTGTAATGCTTTGATGTTTAAGCTTCTGATATGTATTCTTAATTTTACTTCATTTAAGCAAATGTTTTGGTCTTGGTAAAGAGTCACAATACCTTGTGGCACAGAGTCTCTGTGAGTGTGCAGTATAGTAACTTGTGGTACGGCTTCATTATCAGTATAATTCCAAAGTTTTACTAGAAGCCTATTTTTCTGTTGTTTGAACAGTACAGTTAGATTACAGATAAGTCTCTGCATACATGCAGTTAGTGTCACCAAATCTATTTATCAGTTTCAAAGGAGGAATGAAGAGGAGGCAGAATTTGGGGTAGTAGAGAATAAATTTTGAAATGTATCAATCACTGGAAAGGGGAAAAAAACAACCTGTGGGCATACTGAAGATTTTTGCAAGAGGAAAGGATTAGTACAGCACACCAGAATCAGTTTTTAAATTTACCTAATGAAGCATCCCGTAATAGCCCTCTAATACAACTGTAACAACAATGAATGTGAGAAATGTAATTATATGCAAGAAGAAAACATGTTTTGAAAAAAATACAGACACAAAGTCAAACTTGCCCATGGGCCATCGCCAGCTCCCCCTCACTAGCCAGCCCCCAGAGGATGGACATCTTTTGCTTCCATGTCCTTTCCCAGAACTGCCCTTTGCCTCTCACAATGGCTATCAAACGAACTACGACCTGCTCTCTGCTGATTTCAGAAACGTTATAAAAAGACCCCTCTCCCCCAACCGCTAATCCATCTAACTACAATTAATATTAATGTGTTAAACTTGACAGCAAGGAATTTCATTATGAAAAGAAGGTTCTATTGTTATTGACTAGGCTTGGCAGCTGTGCATAAAGTTTCCTTTACTATCATTTTAACCTTAATTAATTAATTTAACCTTACAAACAATTAGCAATTGTAATTCATTAATAAAACCACCACAATTGATGATTGCTCCTCAGCCAAGCCTAGGGCTTGAGCCCAGCAGCTGTCACCAGGATTAAACTCTTCAGGAAAAGAAAAATTACACAAGCAATTAGGTGTGTAATGAATCAGAGGACTGTTTGTGTTGCACGTGGCTTGCTACCTTCCTTAGTGGACACCCGTGCTGAACACTGTAGCAAAAGTAGTGCGGATCCCAGCCAAAGTGGAGGTGTTTCACTCTGGAGTCTGTCTGGATGTCCAAGGCCATCTCAATGCCAAGGACTAATGGTGTTGTGCCAGCAACGTGCATGTAGGGGCTAAAGTCTCTGCACCCTCAAAGACCGTGGCTGCCCTCCTGCAGACTGGGATCGGTGCCCTGGCCTCCCTAAGACCCCAGACCATGCGCAGGCTTTGTCAGGGTGCATGCTGGCCTTGCCATGAACATGTTAATGATTAAAAAGACTGGGTGATTGACAGTTAGCCTGGAGATTTCCTGCCCTGATGTGACCACCTGAGGTAGCTGAAGGTGCATTGACTCAGTGCAGAAGTTGGCGTCCCCCTCTGAGTAATGGTAAAAAAAAGTATTTACGTTATAAAAAGCAGAGTGGGTACCTCAGGTTTGGGATTTTATAATTTCTAAGGCACGAAGTTGCTGAACACATAACCAAGCTGGCGCTGGCAAGCACCCCTAAACACCGCAGGCATTAATAGTAACTAAATCTGAGTGGAGGGCAGTAAAATGTGATTGATAAAGGAGGCTAGCACAGAAACAAAAAGATGAAATGGTACCTTGATAATGTACTCTATCTGTGGAGATTATTACAGACTCTCTTTGTGATAATAATTTGCTGCAGTAGCAAACAAGCATCTACTTCACTGTAAAATGAGACATAGACCTCCTAAATGGTGTGGGGTATATGGAGCAGTGCCTGCTGCGGGGATGCTAGCAAGAGATCACAAACATGTTGTGGCCAAAGGGAACAGTGTAAAGTTATTTAGTGTGTCATGTGAAAAGGTGACCCTTTGTGCTTATACAAGGTCTTTTATCAACTAACAACATCAAACAATGCCAAGGATGTTGTGCTAATCTGTTCCTTGCAGCCTATCAGCTCTGATACCCATACGGCAACATCTGCTACTGGGAAAGATGTAAAGGGACCTACCACATGAAATTACATTGTCCCTTGAAAGTAAAGTTATTTCAAATGAAAACCAGTGGTCTGTAAATAAAAACATGTTATATATATGATCCAAAGCAATTCTATTTAGCTACAGTACGTATATATCAGGTAAGTGCAGGACAGGTAACCTTTTTACATAGCACTTATGTTGCTTATTTGTCACAGTGATTTTTAGGTAATTTCATGTTGGGGGTCCACTGAGAGTAAAATGATTAAAAGTTCATGTAAATGTCAAGCAGAACTGTCAGGTTTAACCATATGAATGGTCACAGAAATAGCCAGCGGCTTTGGCAAGGGGAAATACTCCTCTTTAAGGGGCACTGGTGGATATTCAGAAACAAGCTTGTCTGTGTTCGAAGGACCACTAATCCTCTCTCCTCATTTTGAATAAAGGGTTCCCAATGACTTGGGATTGTATGGGCGTTAGAGCTCCTGATTTCTTTGACTGAGGTGTTTGCACCTTTTCCAAGCTAGTACCTATTCAGTTTCTGGAAAATTAAGCCTATAGACAATTGAATTTTTGGTCCATAGCAAGAGCAGTTAACATGGAGAGCTCGCTTTTTGCTTTGTCCTCTCAGGAACGGAGAAGTCCCTGGACGTGCCTGGAGCAGGGGGCTCTTGCCCACTGACACACAAGGTGCGTGCACAGAGCACCCTCAGTGGAAACCAGAGGAACTGAGGGCATGATTTGCACAGGGCCGAGTAGTATGTCTTCCCCGTGTCTTGTCCCTGCCTTCTATTGATTCCACTTGGAGCAGCAGATACTCGGCATTTCTGAATTTGTATTGCTGCGTTGGCAGAAGTATCTAAGCATTTTGCATATGCAGAAACTGCCGACTGCAAATCCGCCAGCTTTTGCCAGTTATATTTTAGGTCTGTGCCAAATGGGCACACGTTTTGGATGAGCTAACGTGAAATATAGTGGTGACATATGCAGTAGCAGTTTCACTTAAGGGCCATGTTAGCAGCTTTGCTCCCTGCCATGTTTTGTGGTGATTCCATCTTATGCAATGGAAGAAGATGGTGGTGTTAACAAGTGCCTGAGGGATTTCCTAACATGAGAACTGCTCAGTTATGCTGCATCACCCCTGCTCCTTTGGAGTCTTGTAAAGTCTGGCACTTAGTAGTGATGCTGCTGAGAAAACAGGCATATAGCTATTTTGGGGCCTTCAAAGCCGGGAGAGGCTGGAGGTAACCTGGAGAGAAGGCACCATTTCTCCATCCCTTGCATGAAAGGGCATGTGCTCATTGCCTGCAGAAGCCACCCACTTAACACTTCTGCTATTATTATTGGTAAAATTATTAAATTATTACTTTCCAGGGAATAAGAAAGAAGTCTTTAACTTGGGTTGAGACAAAATAATTGGAAAAATGGAGTTTGCTTTCTCCCACTGTGGTCTCAGTCCTCTCTGCCTGACGTTTCTTGGGTCTTCTCACCTACCTGTTTCTGCATGGTTGTCTATCTCCCTGGTGCTCTTGAGACTTCTCTGCCATCCAAAGAGACTTCTCTCACATCAAAAAAGAGATGAGCCCTTGGGATGTGACAGCAGAGACGCGTTTAACTTTCTTGCCGTTTAGCACAAGTTGCTGTGGCACTGGATTCCATGTGACTGGAAAGTAAACAACTCCAAACTTCGGGCAGACATCTGCCAAAGCTTTCCTTGCTTATTTGTTTTGGGGCTTTTTTCTGCAGGTCCTGTGTGACAGACATGTGCGAGTGCCCAGTCCATAAAAACTGCTATTGCGAGTCATTCCTGGCGTACGCCCGAGCCTGTCAGAGGGAAGGGCTGAAAGTCCAGTGGGTACCGGAGCAGAACTGTGCAGGTAAGCATTTTGGGATTGCTTCTTTATAAGCCAGGACATAGACTAATAGGCAACTATCCTTTTTCTGGTGGAGGAGGATCAAAAAAGAACCAGCTAGGTAGGACTGGGATTGCACCAGCAGGGAAGTTGCATTCTGAGTTATGGAAAAAGACCTTACCAGGAAAGATTTTCAACCATCAAATATTAGAAATGTTTATTTTGCTGGAAAACTTTTCACCTTTAATGCTGCCAATCTTAATTTTATGTACTTCCATGAAGAAGTACCTGCCTTTTTCTTTCAGAATATGTAAACAGTTGATTGCAGGTAACGTTTAAACTCCTTTGACCTCCTGTTAAGGCACACTTATATTTCCAGAGACAATGTGCATATATGGTTGCAATAGGTTCAACAAGGGAAGAAGAGAGAATGTATTTAATGAGAATATTAAAATGCAAACCTCCATTAATTTTGGTACTTGGACCAGATTGCCCGTGTGATTAGGACTGCATTAATTGCAAGTAATTGTGAGTAATTGTTTCCATGAGAAGTGGTGGCCTGCGGTCATGGGCACTTGAAGTAAAATGCAATATTGCAAATGATTATTTCCCCTGATGATGGTCTCATTAATTTAGGACATTCTATAATGGCATCGGTTTGCCTGGAAATGTATTCAGATTTATGTAAAGCAATTGACAGTAGTTGGAAAAAAAAATGGAGAGAAGGCTACTCGGTGCTGGTCAAAGAGCTTTTACTCTGTGGTCCATTTTGGTGATTGTGTGTGGCTCAGGGTCTACTCTCTCAACTTCAATTTCCTTTTCTGTTGAAGGCATGATAGCAGAGATGGGTGAGTGACAGAGCAAATTACCTTTGATTGACTGTTCCCAAAAGGCTCGGGTTTTTTTCTTACAAAGGCACAGAACAATCCAAACAGGGTGTCACTAAGTGAAAGCCCTGTTCAAGGATGTGGTCTCAGAGAGCACTAATAACGTGTAATTTTAATTTATTGATCTGGTAGGAGATCCATGCAGAACCTGAAACAAGCATTCTGACTTCTTTTTTTTTTTTTTTTTTGACCAAAGCACTTCAGACTGAGACCTCGCTGTGGCAGATGCTGTAAAGAGAATAAAAACTCCAGTCCGTGTCTTAAGGAGTTTATACAAGTGTTGGCATATCACGACTTAACTAATTGAGGCTTCTTTTCACATTTTTTTCTGGCATTTTACCAAAGACAAGAAAAGTTTCAAAGGCAAAAACAGTCCTTGAGAGAACATTATGAAGGAATTTAAACACACATCTTCCATTAAAGCTAATGAAAGAAGTGTTTAAATCCACGCAAGTTTTCTAATCTCAGTGCAGACTGCAGACTTCTAGAGGGAAAGGGGAAATCTTGTTAAGCAGAAAATACAGATAAGCTGTATATGGTCAAGTACCCTCAAAACACTTAAGCATCCAATGTCAAACAAGTAGTACCATCTTCTACAGTCAAGATAGCATTAAATTAAAGTACATCCACTGCACTTCATATGTTACCAGTGGCCAGCGTCAAGATTTTAATTTTTAACTTACTTTTTTTCTCCTCAAAACTTGTAGTTACAATTATTGTGTCCTAATTACGGATAAAAGTTCTTGGGTATGAAACAATATATCTGTAATAAAACTTTAGCATTCTGTGACTTTCATTTCCTGTTTGACATTTCATAGCTGGTGGGATACTTGGAAGAGCTGTGTTGTGATGAAAATGGAGTATACTTATTAGTAAAGTCAGGTTTTAATTACTCTTTTGTGTGTTATAAAACCAGATTTTGTGTGGTTGCCAGTTCCTCTACCCTGACTGCCGTTCGCTTAGCTCATTTTTATAATCTTTAGAAAGCGTGTGTTGTCTGGAGGGCCAGCCAAACAGGATGCTCAGGAGGCTGAATTACATGTCCTGTTCCCTGCATGCTCTTCCTCCTCCCCCAGTGTGGCAGTGTATCCTCCTCTAAGTCCTTCGTGAAATACTGCTGCTCAAGGTTTGCTGTGCTTTGAGGTTGGCTCTATAAGGAGAATGTCAGCTGTCATTTAGCCGGAGGGGTGAAGAGAAGAAGCTAATGAGTAAGGAAAATGGTGAGGGTAGGAAAGGGTTGTTGAGATCCGCATGGGAACTGAGAGGGTTTGGAAAGGAATATGGGTTTCCATGGGATGTAGTGGGGAGTGAGACCTGTTAGGATGGGCACAGGAAGAAATATGATGTGTGAAGGAGAAGAAAAAGAACCAGGAGAGCCAGTGTGAGGGAAAGAAGAAATAAGAGAAAGTGATACATGCGAGAGGGAAAAGAAAGGATGCAAATGGAAGGAAGAGATTTGAAAAGGAAAGGAGATAAAAAGAAGATGTTTTTTTAGCTCAAGAAAGGCTAAGCAAGCAGTTTATAAAGTGCGCTTAAATAAACTGAAGTGGTGAAAGGCCCTGGGCCATAGTAATTTAATATTGAACTTCTGAGAGCACTGCGAGAAAGAAGACTCAAGGATGGCAGATGGCAATAGCTCCCTGCCATGGGCATGACTACATAGGCAAGAAGAAAAAGCAGGTATGGACTTCATTCAAGTGCAAATTGCACATGGTAGCACTGATGTGCTGACATGCTCCAACAGACAATTTTCTCTTTTTCCTATGTGATCAGTTGAACTAGAGGAGGATGAGTGTATATCTGATTTTGACTCTTCTCTCCTGGGTCCCCTCTTCTCTGCTGTGGAATTTTCTGGCCAAAGGCACTCTTTTCCCAGTTATATATTGCTTTCCTTTAACAGCTTTATTCCATATGAATATGTATCAGAAGGCTATTGTGACTTTTCAGTGGAAACTCATTAAAACCTGAAAGTTGAAAAGATTAACAGAAGTGTTTCATTACAATGTCAATGCCCAGATCTATTGCCTTCTACTGTGTTAGAAGGAGATGCGAATTGCAAGCACCATGAGTGGCATTCAGTTTGAAAGTCCTACAAAACACCTCAAAAGCCCAAACTGTGCAACACTAACAGAAGAAGCAGAATGATTCATTGATGCACAAATATTAGCTCAAAAATTTCTGGGGAATCAGATTTACCAGATATCATCCACCAAGGGAATCCTTCAATAGTTCCATGTTAGGTATTTTGGCTTTTGTGTTGGGGAACAAGAATTCCTCCTAAATTATTACGGCCGTGTCTACAAAGACAGGCGCAGACAGATACAAGCCTTCTCTGTGAAACTGCCAAACTGGCTGGAATAAACCAGCTCTGGTCTGAAAACTGTATAGCCTTATTAGGCAGGGTTTATTAGCTCAGGCACAGTGCTGTATTTATGCGACTATATGGCTTCTGGACTGGAGCTGGCTATCATCCCGCCAGCTCAGAAAGCGGTCTGAGGAAGCTCACATCTGTCATGCCAAACACATGTTCTAGAAGAAGAGTGGAAAAATCCTGTTGGGACTGGTAACATTGCAAAATGCAGTATTATTAGTAACTTTTGTACTTTGGGGTTGGGTTTTTGATTATTTTTTGCTAGTGCACTAAGGAAGTTATTACTAACAGAGCTCAGTTCTTTAAGAGAGGAATTTGCCTTAAAAGATGGGTGCAAAGGCATCACTTCTGTTTTCCATGTTTACATGGTACTGATTCATTTCAGCAGTCCCTGGGAAGCCTACTGCAGAATGTCTTTATTTTTATTTTTTAAACTGTTGATGAAGTGGAATGTTCTGGATCAATCACACCACATGTTAACAACTGAAACACTCAACAATAAAAGCCATCCAGGGAACTTAAACAGCAGCCATTGTACTTTTCTGATTTTTCCCTTGACAGCGAGTTAATAATGCCATTATAGACTGCCTACAGCAGAAAGTAAAGTCGTCATATCTTCTACATGGCATCATCTGAAGGAGAAGGAGGTGTTTTGACATACCACATCCATGTGTGGTAGAGCAGAGCTGCGGAGTGCTTACAGATGCCACGGCTGCTGAGGGCAGACTGTAATATATTCTCATTTGCTCTGGGGCAGAGATGAGGAAGTGGAAAGGAGACCTCAGCCAACTTTCCTCAAACCCACCAGCTGAGGCATCAAACAGAGCTCAGATGGAATGAACAGGCCGGCTGTTACTGCAGTCAAGCTTTGTGGGATGAAACCTGTGCAGCCTGAAAACTGAAGCTCACAGACCTTTCTATATGGAAACTGCATGTACTGAAGCCTAAAGTTCCAGTTTGTCGTTGGTCAATTAGAGATCCTTTGAAGGGAAACTCATTTTCAGAGAGGAGGGAGAAAAAGCTTCTAGTAAATAGCCCCTTTAAGATAGTTCACGTTGTGTGTGGACAATCGCTATCAGTCTTTGAACATCTTGGTCTACTTTTCTAGACAGTTAATACATTGTTTGCAAAGCTCCTGGGAACTCCGCACATTTTTGTTTCCCCTCTTAGGGAGATTCAGTCTCTATTCTTAACACACTGTGCAAGTGCAGAGTTTGAAGTGAATATAACGTTTCACTGTATGCTCAATATTTTGTGCATGTTTTTGCCACCTTCTAAATTTCCCATTTCATTTAAATTTCATTTTAGTTATTCCTTTAGTCATTTAAATTTCATTTTAGTTGCTTCTTCAACGTGCATAAAAGTTATCCTGCAGAGCAAGATAGAAATGTAAAGCTGGAAAAAAGTTCTCAAAAGATCTATGCCCACAAGCAGAATAAACCTATCTATCTAGAACATTGCTGAAAGATGTTTTTTCCAATCTATTCTAGAATTATGTTCAATAAAAGATGTCTCACAGGGTTTTTAGGTAGCTTGCTCCTGTGCTTTCTCATGCTTAAAGCTAGAGGACTTTTTTTTTTCCCTAATATCTACCTAATATCTAATATCTATCTAACATTCAGCTGTTGATTCTCTACAACTCCAGGGTCATTTTCTGCTGCACTATCCTATTTTTCCAATTTTTTGTTTGTCTATTTAATATCTGCATCCTAAGAACTTTGTATGCATTCTTGCCAGAATTCCTTCTTTAGGGGTGCTTTTCACATAGGTATAAATGTCATAAAATGTACAAGAAGTGAAATTTGCAAGAAGTTGATGCTGTTTTGAAGATCACTTTGTTACTGGTGAAGAGGAACCCCTTAAATTTATGATGCCTTAGCACGAAGACTTCCATCCTCTGTGATACACTCTTATACATATTTAATCTTTATGAATAATAACAGAACTGTAATGGCACTCTAAGGCCAATCCTTACAACAAATCAGCATTTTTTTGTCCGTAACAGAACTGTTCTTTAAAAAATCTGGACCTTCAATCTCTCTCAAAATGGAAGAAACCTTCTTAATGGAACCATCTCTCTGTAAATAGCAAGAGGTGATTCTGGATGCTTGAGAGTCCCTTGCCATCTATAAACTATTTTATCAGTACTTGTTTTTGCCATCAGCATAGCTGTTAGAAAGAATAACAGGCTTTTATTCGCTATCGAACCATGTATTATTCTCCATACTAAAAAGGCAGGATATAAAATATTAAGAGTTTAAATATTGATCTGGAGGGGGTATAGTGCTTTTAGCTGAGCCCTCAGTGGTCTCTTATGTTGGAAATGCATTGTACTGTCAACTATATAAATCAATGAATAGATACTGGAATCATTAAGTACAAGAATACTCATTCTCAGTGATCCCTTGGTAAAATAGCATAAAACGTGGAAAGAACTGATTTTCATTTTTTTAAAAAATTGTTTTAGAAATGGTGCTGCTGAATTAACAGCATTGTTTTGGTTTGTTGCAATATGCAATATTGAAAGTATAATCTTAGGAATAGAAAGTCTGAATGGTGAATGACGTTCCTTTATCTTCTTTTTTCTGTGGGAGTGTGACTGATAATAACCGTCTGTCCTTGTAAATGTTTCAAGAATCTTTGATAAGAGTCATTGTAAGAAATAAACAATGCTAAGCCTTAAATATAAAGCATAGATCTGCTTATAGATAGAAACCTTGCCAAAGCTTTATATACCGTCAGCGGTGTTAAAATTCTCAAAAAGTTCAAGACTGCTAGGAACTTAATACCTTTTTGATTAGGAATTTTGCTACCTTTGTATTTGTGATGTAAACTAAAGTTGCATTTAATATACTGAAATCTCTTTACAAGAAATTTTTTCCTCTAGATGATCGTCATACCAAAATGTGCTTCTTGATATTTGCAGTAGACACCAGGCAAACAGATATGTAACTTTCCTTGTGTGACTCTATGTAACATGCATATTTTGTTCCTTTTAACTGCCTTTCAGCAACCCAGTGTAAACACGGTGCAGTTTATGATACCTGCGGTCCTGGATGTGTCAAAACATGTGACAACTGGAACGAGATTGGCCCATGCAACAAGCCCTGCGTTGCAGGGTGCCACTGCCCGGCAAATTTAGTTCTTCACAAAGGAAGATGCATCAAGCCAGTCCTGTGCCCACAGCGATGACATTCGTTCTCTTTCTGCGGACGCTAACGTGGGTGTCGCTGACCCCGTCGACACTCACAGCCAGTGAAGGACTCCAGCTGTTGGTCTGCAGATTCTGCAAAGTACACGTCTACTCACAGTGTAAATACCTGTGTGTGTATTTATGTGTGTTTATGTATACACACGTGGCACCTGGAAAGATATATAAATGTATACTGTGTGTATGTAGATACACATATCTATACACAAGTGCCCTAAACGTAAGTACAACCCATATATTTATATATATGTCCACACACACAAATATACATCATTTCTATATATCATAGAAGGATGAATTATTATATGTATATTTTTTGCTATAAAGTTTATGTATTATTATTTCTAGGACCCTGATCTGTAAGTCATTGTATAAATAAACCAGGTGTTTTTAATATAATATAGTGGCATGAAAAGATTGGATGACTTTGCCATTGCATAAGTTTGTCGTTTCCAAGGAAACTTTTCTAGGGCCGTAGCGCTGCCAGACTGGATTAGTTTCAACACCGAACCTGGATTTACAGTTGTACAGGAAACACATTTCTCTGGAGATGGAGGATTTATCTAGGAATATTTCATGCGTACCTTACAGCTGCATAGTGATTGGTGACAGTGCTTAATCAGGCAGAGAAAGCTGGGGATCGGCTTTTATGCTTTACTGAAATAACTGTGCAGAAGGATTTCCAAAGCTGGCTGGCCAACTGCCAGCATAGAGATATTTCTTTCTGGAACGGCACCAAAGAGTCAGGGGCCAGATTTTCAAAAGTGTTTGGCACCCAGCAGCTCACTTTGAAAATTTGACCACTTCCCATTTCATATCCTAATACCCCGTCTCTGTTGTTGTGTTTGGCAGTAGCTGTGAATACACAATAAGGAGTTTGAAGAAAATATTCATGTACGTATTAGCCCCTTGAACATGTTTGAAACTGCTGGGTTTGTTTCATATTTCCCCCAAATATTATGCAGAAAGCAAATCCCACTGTGAATTGGAGTGTTTGATTTCAGTGTGCCTTAAAACATGAAATAATGCTGGGTTTAGTAACTCATTTAATTTATCAGCATGGTTTAGAAGAAAGACAAATTCACCCCACCAAAAAAACAGTAGAGAATGTCGAAAGCTAATTGGAGAACTGCAGTTTATTTCCTTACTGGTCTATTGCTTGAGGTTTATGAACATGTGGGCTCTGTGAAGTTTGCATGACTTTTGAAGTCTCCCCGGGGAGAAGCAATAATATGGGATTTCATTAGAAACTGTTAAAAAAGCCATACAACTTTCTCAACCCTGAAGGGACGGAGGGCTATTTTTCTTCCACTGGAAAACCTCTTGTACAGCCTGATGGAACGGTCTCTGGAGATGACAGAAATCTTTGGGCATCTGATTTAGGTTTATAATGAAGTAATGTCCTCCCACACAGCTACTTCCATTATGCCTCGCATTGAAATTGCACATTGTAATGCTTTGAACAATTTTCTCCTCTAATTTTTCACTCTCCAGGAAGTTTCGCAGGGCCTGAGTTTACAGTGAATGAGTGGGTGCAACACGCTTGGGTTATACAACCTGTCTGTGATCCCGTCCTGGAGGAAGATGCTGAGTGAGCCCGGTTAGCTTAGGCACCACACTATCCAAAATGCTGCCCCACCACAGTGTAAAAAAGAGCTGGGCAAATAATGCCAGGAGTGTTCCACAGACATTTGTCCAAATCTTAAATAAACTCAGCTTGATCTTTTTATGTCCCCTTTGTGTTCGTTTTCTCAGAACAATCAAATAATTTGGTTTTACTGGCAGAGGGTTTCGAAGCCACATACACAAGTGCACTGGGAAGCAGCATTGCAAATGTGCAGATCCCATCAGAGCAGGAAACTGGAAGAGTTTTATGTGGCTCATGTGATAATTGAATGGCGAAGCTGAAATTTAGAACAATTGCAGTTGGTCCAAGGAGTTAAAACATAAAATGGCAGCCATTAAAATAATTTAAAGCATCAGTTAGACCAAAGAACATTTCAGCCTGTGAGCTTTCAATGCTGAAAGGCGGGTCTAAACCATTAAAAGGTTATTTGCCCAGCTCTAGTTTAGGATAGATTTTCATTACTGATAGATTTTCATTACTTACTGCTCAGTGTTTCCAAAACAAAAATACAGGCAAAGTGAATTGCATACATGAATGGTGTCTAGAACTGTCCTTCCCTTTTCTTCTCCTGACTGATGAAGGTGAATGGAAGGTGAAAGGAGAGCCCTCCAGCTCTCTCAGTCCACTGATCGCATTCAAGCAATGCTTAATTGACGCCAGGTGAAGAGGTGACTTCAGTCTATCTGTAGGATGAACTCTATTTTTAAATCTTAAAATGGTTCAGTTTGAAACCTGACCTACGGGTCATCTCAAAATGAGGACTCATTCCTCGGTTTAGCTTTTTCACATCTGCCTAATTAAGGGTAGCCCCCTGCTTTTTGCTTTAGTGATGCATACTGAGGAGGGAGAGGAATGTGGTTTTACCTCTAAGCTGTCTGATTGTTCCTTTATGGTGCTGTAGAGCTTTTTCCTCCAAACTCTACAGTTTTCAAGGCAACAGTAAGAGCTGTCATCTGCTCAGTTCACATGTACGGTCTAAGGTAAAGTTCTTTGGCTTTTCTAGAAATTGTCCCCAAGTTTCAACTTGGCACAGATTTTATACCCATGTCCATAGTTACCCTGTGCCCAACCGAGCTATTCAGACCACATCAGTCCCAGCTGAGGCTGTCTCACTCCACTCTCCTGTTTGCCTCTCCCAGGCTTTTCAAAAGTTGAAAGTCTAGCCCAATAACATCAGTAACAGCATTACCACTGGCCTCATAGGGTTTGGGCTGCAGCCCATCTTCCTCCTTAGCGCAGCATGCTTTCTAATTCTGCTGTCTTGCCTCATTAAATATTACCCCTAGGATGCTAGAGCTGGAAACTTCCTGCGTATCACTGGGGATTTATTTTTGACAAAACTCACTGATAATCCAATTTTAGTATGCTAAATGTGTTTAGTCTGCAATAATGTGTTTTTAATAATAGAGTAAGGTTGATAATCCATATGGTATGTCCACCATGCAAAACTGATGGTTGTGTAAATTTTGGTCTTGATTATGCTTATGTCAATCTGTGCATACAACTTTGTGCCAATTTGTAAGGTGAAATATATTTCAAGGAGCAGAGGTTCCAACAAAAACTGATCCAAAAGGAAAGTCTGAGAAATAGCTCTGTAATCCAGTGGATGGAATCAAGGAAAGACTTGGATCAATAGCTTTGCCATTAACCTGCAATGTGTTCCCTGGCAAGTCATTTAATATTCTGTACTTCACTGGGAAAATGAGGCTCTGGGTTTATGCATCTTTTTTAAGTTTATGGGTAGAAAATGTTCTGAAATGCCATACTTCACCAGGAGAATGTCAGCTGGTATTTTACCAATCTACTCAGGTCTGCTTTGCGTCAGGTTGTCCCATATCTCACATATCATTGCTTGAAAGTCAGCTTTTACTTCCTCCTCGTTTAATTTCAATTGTGTCTATTTTTGTCATATATATTGAGTCTTATAAACCATGGAGACAAGCCATAGCCAAGCAGAGCAATTTGAGTTGTAGCCCAAGATGCTGTAGGTACTCCCACATCTTCCAAGAACACCTTTCTTCTGCACAGTAAGATATGCACTTGGAGTAAAAATGAAAAGATTCTTAATATCATACCCCTATCCTTGCATCACGTAAGTAGTTTCCAGTAGATATCCTAAAAAAGTTTGTTCTCATCAGAGGCTTTTCTTCTTTTTTTGAACACAGGATTCAAATACAGTTTGACACTGCTTGGCCTCCCACTGACAGAACCTGACATTTGCAATAGCTGGACTGATCTTGAGTGACTGTATAAGGGTAATTTTTTTGCCTTCATCAAAAGTGGGCAAGGTTATGTCAGAGCTAATGGATATGAGAATAACAGCCCATGCATTTGCAGCTGGACAGGCTGGAAAGAGAGGCAGTCAACAGTATTTAGCACTGAAGTTGTGAGATGTTTCAGGTATTTCAGGAACAGTCCCAGCTTAAGGGGGCATTATGCCAAGGTCTCAGTATTTGACAAACAGGAACTTTATGTTACATACCGCTGATCAAATGCTTGTTCTTCTATCCCTGGTTTTACCATTTTAGAAAGCCCTGTGGCAAAAGAGAAGTTTCTGCTTCCTTACAGAACATTTCTTGTCTACAACTGCAGATTTTTCAGGACAAAGGCCTAACTGTGCTGCCATTACAGAACTCCTCCTCTCTCTGTGTGAACGCTGTTGCACAGATTAGTATTTCTAGTGCAATAATCACCATGACACCTGAGCACCAAACAGAGTCTCTAACAACAAAATAAGATTCTCCTATGAACACGAGGTGGCTCTTGATCCCTTGGATGGCCATGGCACTGTGTTTGAATGAAGATGGTACAATAATGTGAGGAAGTAAAGAGTCAGGATGGCAGAATAGGGGTAAGAGGCAAATGAGAAAGGAGGAATTTTTTTCTGTGTGGATATTTTCACCTCTAAATGGGAAGAACTAAACTGAAAGTGTTCTCTGACAAATGCAAAGTATGTCCATACTCCCTGAGCAAAGAAACCCCCAACAACCACCCAAAAAACCAAAACCAACCACAGCGGAATTGTATGTTGAGATCTGAATAGAACAGGTGTATATTGGTAGGTATAGAAATCCATAATTAAAATAAAACCATGAGCTTCTATTCCTACTTTTCTCTCAACCCTTAAATCACAGTAGAAGAAGTCAACAAAGTTAAAGAAAGGAATCTTATTTCCTGGGCTGAGCTGAGGCAAACGTCTGCAGAATTCGGTTCTTGTGCTTCCACTAGCACAACAAACCTCATTTTGTTTCCTCCAGGATGCGTGTTTTAGTGAACACACATCATTTCCCAGTCTACAACTGTCAGACGAAGGCTACAAATGCACTCTTATAACTAGTCTTGTTCCAGGCTTTGAGATAAAATTGCAAGTTCTACTTTCTACTAAGAGGGCACAAGTTTCCTTTTTGACGATACTGCTTTTACCAGGCATCAACGTTGCTCGGCATCAGGCAGCATCTTGGAAACTTTAAGCAATGTTAAATGAGACACGTAGCATTTGCTTTTTGCTTGACTTTACCTTTGTCATTATGCATTACCAGTTAGGGCTAGCCCTACATACAGGAGGAAATTGCCTCTAATGGAGGGCGTGTGTGTGGTGGGAGAGTGGTGGCATTGTGTAATTACCATTATCATTGATAGCACTTTGTATTTCCCTAAGCGATGCTTATACCTGGGCATCAATATAATTTGGTTTTGCACATGCAAGTGAAATGAAGGGAATGTAGGAATTTCCCACCCAGACAGACCCACATTTTTTTCTTATCAAGTGGTGAAGAAATGCTTCAAAATGTTCCTCAAAGAACAGTATGTAAGCCTCGTAATGGACAGCTCTGCAACAACCTGTTCATAGCGGTAATTTAGCCTTATATTCTGGCAGTAAGTGGTTGGTACTTTAATGACCCAATCACTCAAAGCACTTAACTATGTGTTCAAACTTTGAATAACCTCGTTTGCTTCAATGGGGCAACACGCATGCTGACTTCTAACCATATGCTTAAATGGTTTGCTGGGTCAGGGCCAGAGTGTTCAGCATCTGGCAGGATCAAGTACTAAACCTCCTAGCATGATATTTCTTATTTCTTCATGATTTCTAGACATAGATCTATTTTATGATCATGCTGCTATCTACTGCTTGAACATCATAGAAGTCAAGGCTTTTTGAAGCCTTTTGTTTTAAGACTTTAGAAGATCGAAGAATTTTTTTTCTATTGATTTCCAATGCCAACGTAATAATTTCTTACATTACATTGTGATTTCCTACCCTATTTTATTTCTTGTTATTGTTAAAAGAAAGGGGCATACTGGAATTTGATTTTTTTTTCTTTTGCACTGGTAAAAGTAGGGAACAATTTCAGTGAGTTAACTGTTGCTAGCTATACTAGTTTTAAACTGGTTTGAGATCATACTAGCACCATCCTGGCTTTATAGCTGTGGTGTGGCTGCCCTCAATTATTAGAGTTCTAATTGCTTCTAGCTATAGTTCAGTATAAAACACTGATAACATTGTATTAGAATAAAAGCCCAAATCAGTAATTTTATAAATGAAGGGGGAAAAAGTGATTTGTTTTACTTAATTTACTTTCACAATAATTTTAAAAATAGTACTAATAAGGAAAAAGGAAGAGTGAATATAGAAACTGATGAAGAAAAGAAAATTTAGAAACGAAAGATTTTTTTTTAACACTTAGTTCAAGTGCTCAGCTTCTTTAATGACTATCATTGAGTGTCACTCAACAAAAAACTTGGTTGGGTTCTACAGAATATGGATCAAAACCCAGAAGTGGATAAGTGCTGATGCAGTTCTTACAGTTAAAATTTCACTGTGTCTTGCAGGGAGTGAAATAAGTAAGTAGAGTTTGGAGGAAATTTTTTCTCCCGTCTTAGGCACCTGAACGTTTGTTTGCTAGTTTGGGGTATAAATATGGAGGTGCTTGAACCCCACCATGTCTGATCCACAGCCCTGACTTCATACTGGTGTGCATCAAGAATAACTCTAGGGGAACCCATACAGTTATACTTATTTCAAAAGACAAATGTGCTCTTTTTTTTTTTTTTTTCATTTCTTGTTCATTATAATTAACTGTTACCCTGCAAATGACCAAGGGGAAGAGAAGCTGCAGGGAAAATTACAGTGTGTATCACATATATTAGATGTTTGAAGCCATTAACATATGGATGGGTTACTTGAAATATTTTATATGCAATTTGTGGAGAATGCTCTGTAGTGTCAAGAGCATCACTGCAGAATGTTTACATTTTAATGTTTAGAATTGCTTTGCTTACTCATGCTAAATTTTTAACAGATTTCACCTGAGGTGCATTCATGTAAATATGAAATCTATTTAAAATTTTACTAAATTTTTGTCTTCAGTATGTCTCAGTTTATACCGTTGTTGAATTTAAAACGATTATGTAGTTAATGTATCTTACAGAACTGCAAAACTGTGCAGTAACTTTGACATGGCTTGTCTTTGAGTGTCTATACAGTTTTTGCAAGAATATTGTACTAATATAATTTTGTAAAAGTAGGATTGTGATGAGTATGTTTGTAAAGACATTATTTATTCCCTTATAAACTTAATATTTATTATCTTTATGCAGATAAATATTGATGCCTGATTATTTCATAGCTATCAGTGAAAACTGCTGTTCTGATTTGCAAGGTCTGACTCAGAAAAGCAACATCTCCCACACAATGGTTGATACGGTGTTCTCCTAGGAACTGATGTTAAATACTGTTATTTCTTGGGAGGGGAGGGAGGAGCCATGCAGACTGTTTTTCTTTACTTTTACCTGTGATTTGGGAGCTGGGATTTTGGGACACTTTGTTCAGCTGGTGAATTGTTTATGTGGTATCAACTTGGCCAAGTTACTTCACCACTGTTTGCCTTAGTTTTCCCATGGATGGAACAGAAATGATAATGCTTTAAAAAAATCACAGAATCTTTAGGAACAATGAATTTGTTAGAAATCCATTGATCTGTGCTTGGACAAGGCTCCTGTTAATGTCCGTTGGGCTCCAGATCAGGCCTCGCAATTGCCAAGTATATTTATTTTTTTGCAAAGAGGAACCTGCCCTACTTCTAAAAGGGTAAGACCGTCATGAACCCAAGAGGCCAGGGCTGAGAGCAGGCCTTGCTCTGCACTGAGCAGGAAGGTGTCCTTCTTTGGTGGATTTCCTTCCCCTGGACCGAGATGAGGAGAGCGTAGAAGGTAAGAGATTCGGGAGCTTGTTTGCTTTAAATTCATAGGACTGCAGGTGTTGCATGCTCTGTAGCTATGAGACTCCTTGCTTGTTCTGGACTAAATATATTGATGTTAAGTCCTCACTGACAGGCTGCTTCAGTATTGTGAAATGCTGAATGTTCATTTTAGGGAGGGCAGGCTCATCTCACCAGTCTTTGTTCCGTTAGGGGGATGTGAGGGCATGGCAGAAGTGGCAAGGTCTGTAGTTCAAAGGCTGGGTGATCTGGCCCTACATACTAGTGTACCAGGTGACTACTTACATGGTCACATGTAACTTTTCCCCCAAATTACCACTCAGTGGTGATGGTTACTCCCTATTATTCTTCCTCCCCAGATTGGATGCAGCAGTAATGCTGCAGTATTCTTTTCCTCCCAAGTGCTGGGAGCGCAGTCTACAGACTTTATCCTCGCTTCTCTCTTGCCAGACTTCACTTGGCCCTTGACATAATTAAGCTCAAAAACAGTGAACATTCTGTCTGCCCAACATGAAGGCTTTACAGACTGACCTTTTTCAGAGCACTTGAACTGTTCTTGGGACAGGGTAGAGGTCCCATGGTCACCTCTTGCAGCTACAAGTTCTCCGACCCCCAGTGCCTAGGATGCAGTACCAAAGATGTCCAGCTTTACATAGGAAACCCCTAGAAAAGACCAGGATACAATCCACAGGTTCAGGATGGTGTTCAGCCTCGACCCCCAAAATGCCACCTCCCTGCTGTCCCCCTGCCTCACCCACTGTCCCCCTCCAACATGTGGTTTATGGGTCCTGCCGTTGATGGCCTCCAACCTACGCGGCTCACATTCATTGCTGGGTAGATCCAGTGTGGCCCTGGAATGGAAGCAGAGGTACAAAATGAGAAGCTCTCTTAAGGCATGTTGGGCAGAAGGGCTGAAAGGGCAATGAGGAAAAAGAGGACGAGGAGCTCCAGCAGAGCACCTTTGGGGCTTAGGCCCCTCCACTCCTGCTGTCTTGTTCATTTGGGCAGCCTGTTCCTTGCACGTCACAGCAGCAATCCTTCCCTCCCTGCTCCTGTGCGACATGTTCTGAGCTAGACACCTTCTGACACTATTTTTTTTCCATTTTTTTCATTTTTTTTTATTTCTTCTTCAAAGAGAAAAGTGTTCTTTAAGAAAAATGTGGAAGAAAGGGCTTACAGAGAAGCTGAGAAAAAAGCCTAGTGGCTGTTTTTCATTTAAATAGTCTCTAGGTTTATTTATGCCTTTCAGGTTATTCACTTAAGTCAGACTAATACTTGGAGTACTTTTCTTCGTCACTTACAGTTCACCATCAATAGAGTTGTGATGTTTGTGAGTATTGGTAATAATTGTTCTGCTAATTAAACCATACTGAAAAGCTAATAATCGCCATTTAGGATTTTAAACTGATGCATAGCTTCTGTTCTTATCATCATGTCCTGCGGTTACCACACATTAAATTTGCCCTTGAAAGACAATGCTTTTGAATTGTATTCATCCTATTTTATTTAGTACATCTGGAAATCAGGCTCAGCATCACTAATATTTCTCCATCTCCTTCCACTGTCCTATTCTAGAACACGGTGTTTCATAATGCAGTTTCTCCCCCAAGTGTCTCTCCTGGTCTGTGGTCGATATGTAACTGTGCATAGATAGATAATGCAATAGAAGAACTATATAAATGCAGTTTTAACATTCCAGAGCTGAAATCATGTATTTGATTGTGGGCAGAATTTAAATAATTTTAATTTGATTTAAAAGCTGGAAAGAGAATAGCGATTTTAGTTGCTATTTTCTGAATGTACAGCAGATGGTGCTTAACAAATACGCTTTACAACCAATGTCTGAAAACAGCAAAGCCTGGCAATTTGAATTTTAATCATGCTTCCTGGTCTCTTCTAAATGAAAAAACAGCAATTTGAATGGAAAGCCCCCAAGAGGGCTGACTTCAATATACACGATGTGCACAATGTTTGAAGGATGGGGATACAATAAGAGTTCTTCCAAAACAGCCTCTCGTGTGCTATAAGGAACTATACATTTGGAAAGGAATTAGGCATTAGCAGGATTGTTTCTTTCTTGGTTGTTGCCCCTTCCCTCCAGCCTCATCACGGTTTACTTAACTGATGGGAAGGATCCAAGCTCCCAAGTACTACATTCCACATGGACAAAAGAATAAGAAGAAAACGATGTGATGAGACCTAGTCTGATGCTCCTGAACTCTCATTCATTTACCTGTCAGTGAAAGAAGGTTTTTTTTTGTCTGCTGGCACCAACAGATGAGCCTGTGCTGTGGCTCTGGGCAGCCCTTTCCCAGCGTGGGTGGGACCTGTCTTAGGACTAAACCAGAACTTGCGTCACTGTTTCCCCTCTTGGTATCTTATTAGCGAGATAAGAAAGGTGCTGTGACTCCGAGGTGCTATTTACATTCTGCAGTGTCAAAAACTTGAGATTTATCTCTAATAAGGCAGCTGTCATTATATAGAAGCATAAGCTACCCTGAGCCAAGAGAATAAAATGAAGGGGGACAATGAGTCAGAAAGCTAAAGAGAGTTTACTGACGTACTTAGTAAGGTTTTAACTAGGCTTTACTCTTTTTGAGACCTGTTTTTTTTCCAAAAGGCGTAATTTCTTTTTACACAAAAGCACTTATTTTTTTGCATTACTGATGAAAGTGAACATCTCGGAGAGGGAAATTCCTCCTGCACAAGCATTGATAAGGTATGAACAGCAGGAATACAAATATTTACACCAGTCTCCAGTAGTGGTCTATCAAACCCAACCTTGTTGGATCTCTTCTTAACCCTGAAGGGTACTTAGCTGCAGACTGTAAGCTGTAGCAACAGCCACACAAAACCCATTGAGAAGACCTTTCATGTCCACATAATTGGCCTAAAATCTCTGGAGTTGCACTGATGTAAAAGAATGGAGCATTTTTCAGATGGTCTGTTTGCCTGCTAAATAGCCAGTCATACTGCAGTGCTGCCCCAGTTTCTCTAATTTAGGGTCAAAACTTGATCCCATATTAGAACTGAGACAATCGGCCATGTGTGGAATGGGATGGGGAACCCATACATCTTATGGGCAGCGGTGGGGGATGCAGTCCTCATCCTTGCCTGCAGCAGTTTTAGAAGCCAAGCCAGCCTTTAAGTCAAGTTAATGCAGCTGCAGGCCCAGGGCCCGTGTTAAGACTCCTTTAAGAGCTTGAACACATGAATTGGATGCTTTTCCACGGCATCTGCACAGGGATGCACATGATGACCTGCCAGTTGGCCTTGGATATAGAAGTCTCACATCTGCAGTAGATTAACTAGGATTCAAAACCAGAGTGATTTCAAATATGGGCCTGATCAGATGAACTTTGAAAATACATGGTGCCACGAGATGTTATGAATCATACCTACTAGTCCAGGTAGGGAACAAAACCCATCAGCTTTGCTGATTAAACCAAGCCAGAGTCCAGGTTTTAGAGCAAAGGTGAGCTGCTCATTTATGACTCGTAGCCGCTGAGGCCTGAGTGGAAAAGCTGCCACCGATTCAGCAAAGATGCTGAAGATCTACCAGGACCTTACACGTGCAAGCTGTGTGAAGAGGCCCTTGTTCCTTGCTCTGGAGCTGAAGGGGGGATGAGAATGCATCTCTCTGGCATATGACGGCACGAATGTTTATGGGCAATGGGAAATGATGTGATTTTATCTGAGGCGTAGCCAAAGAGAAATGGCCAAATTCTCTCTGAAACCATTATTACAACAGACAATTAAAGGAGCCTCTGTTTCATCATCCTAAGAACATTTTGAGGAGTAGGCGATTACAGCCAAGATTGTTGGGAGCCTGTGTGCAACCGAGTCTCTGTCTAACCACCATCTGCAGCTGTTGGCCCACCTTCTCCCTTTGTTTAAATTTCTATTCTCCACAGGCCGCTGCAAGCAGATCACAGCGCTGCTGAGGCAATAATCAATACTGCTCTCATTTTAATTTGCTTGCCGCTGAGAAAGCCAAGTTTAATCCTGAAGTTTTTGCAACAAATTCAGGCAACAGACTGTGTTGTTTAAGGTGCAAATTCATTACAGTTATAAAGCTGTAGGAAAAACATTCACTGGTATATTAATCTGTCACAAATGTATAGCATCTACTCCCCTCTCATCAGTCCCATTTTGCAGAGTACTGGGCAAATGCCAAAGTGGACTGCAAAAAAAATCCTTTATGGGCTGCAGTGAGAAAGCATGATTTACCCAGTCCTGAAAGGGTGTGCTCTTGGGCATGGAATCAGATCGCCCCAAGTGTGTGCACACATATGTGTATGCAGGTGTGATGGGGGGGAAGTCACAGAAGAAGTAGGATCGCTATGGCTGTATCATACGATGTAGAACTCATTGCCCATTTTAATGGTGAAGGCAATTTCTCCTTTCCTCCCAAAATCAGAATATCCCTTTCTGGTATGGAGAATGACAGGGTTTCTCTACCTTGAGTCTTCTCAAGGTATTCAAGAGAGAGTTGCCATTTGAGCCAAAGTCCTCGTGCCTGCTTCTACTGTCCCTACCACAGACAGTAACGTCCTACTGCAAGCTGACCAGAAATGTAGATGTGGCCCTCCACAGACTTGCTTCAAAGGATGGTAAGAGTAAAGCAGCACTAAAAGACTCACTGAGCAAATCCCTGATCAATCTGAAAGGAGCAAGTTTTACTGCTGTATCTACCAGTAGCCGATCAGAACTTGTGCTCTAAAATTTTTGTATTTAGGAAATTTCAAAGCTAAGGGAGCTGTATTCAGCATCTCAGTTTCTGGGGGAGAAGAAAAACTGAAAATGAAACCAAGGTAAGTTGCAGCAACATTTATAGTCTAACACATGTCTCCTTAGAAAGGTATGTTCAGACACTGTGAGATGGGAAACTGCTTGGCTGCAGGTGAAATTTAGAAAGGAGGTGTTAAAAGGAGTTGGGTTTTTTTTGTATTTATTTAGAAGGGAGGTCTCTATTATGCTTGCATAAATACAGCTGGATTTCAGAAGTTTACCCTATTTTCTCAAAAGTGAAAATGGTAACTTGGAGTTGGATGCAACTGGGTGTCCCCAGAAGCATGAGTTATGCTATATGATTTAAAGACTTAAGAGTTGCTGTTTCTTATCTTTGTGTTTACCTCTACCACTGTGAAGTGCATTGATCAAACTGAGAGAAAGCAACTTATGTCAGTGAAGTTAAGCGAGTGTAAACTCCAGCTGGCTTGGAGACAACATATAGAAATAAATTCTTACATATACTACTTTGAACACTGAACTGGCTCTTGAGGTGTTGTGTAAGGCTGCGGCAGCTGCCATTCAATCTACATCCAAGACTGGCTCTCACTGACACTCACCAGTATGCCATGTACTTATTCAGAGAAAACAGAAAGGCAATTACACATCTTTGTTTAATATCAATTGGATCACCAGAAATCAGTGTCCCCAGGCACGGAGCAGCATGATTAAGGTCTGAGCAGGAACTCTGCCGTGGGTCTTGGCAAGCTGGCGGCAAGGACAGGGGCTGGGGCACTGGCTTCATTGCGGTTGCGTGTGACAGGAATCCAAAACTGAGCAAACAACAAGAGAAGGCTGCGCAAGGGTGAGACCGAAGAGGGGTAAGAAAAGCTTGTGGTGCCCATGGCAGACTTTATCCACGCTGAACTGTGTTTAGAAAAGCTATATTTTCTGCTGTCTTTGTATGTAAACAGGACTACAGTGTCAAAACCAGTAACTCCTTACTCCAGACAGACAAACATGACCTACACAACCGATTCCTAAGAAGCAAATCTTCCTGTTGTGGCTAACTGCTTAAGGATTAACACTTAAAGAAACAAAGCAGGTCTTTAGATGAGATGCTCGATAGCATAAGTTCGCACAATCTATTTCTAGCATAGCTCCAGTGAAATACTAGGAACCCTACCAGCCTGTATCAGCTGACATAGTCGTCAGCTCCTTTCACTATCTACCATCAAGCCATCCAGGGCACTGTCTGCACTGTCCAGTGTCCATTATGTCCACATAAATGCACTTGACCTCTCAAAACAATGATTTTTCTCCCTGCAAGGAGTAATTATGACCACAAGTCATTAGGAGAACAACAGTTATAGAGCTTTGATATTCCACATTCAACTCCTGCAACCCTTCCAAGTATGGGGTTTCCTTTCACAGCTGCCAACGCTCACCTCCTTTTGCATTGTCTCTCACCAGCTCCCACTGCTGTGACTTTGTATTTTGCATTTACTGGCCGTGACTCAGTTTGAGAGGAAGAAGATGGAAGACTAGCTAGGTGGCTCACAGCTCTGCCTCAGATCAATGCTATGATACTGTGTCCGCTGCAGGGTAGAGATGACCGCTTTGTACCAGTGCTTTCTGAAAAGACCGTGAAGAAACTTTTCCAGACTTTCATTTCATGATTATCTATCAGCAGGGCCATCAACAGGACAGAAATGAAAGTCTTTAAGATTCCTTTTCAAAAACAAAAAGCCTGCAGTTTTCAGAAAAAATCAGAGTTATTAGTCAAATAATCTATTTGCATAAATCAGTATTACTTCTGTAAAGCAGCATTGACTGTTCTTGACATTTCCTAGCTCAAGGAGCAGCAGTCCATTGAGATGGAAAGCAGCTATGACTTCGTCTTTAAAGTAGCCCAAACAACAGAGCCAGATCTGGACACTGGTCGGATGAGAACATAATGAAAAAATCCAGTTTATACTGCTGCGGCACTAATTCCAGTTTCTATAGGCAGCTCTGAAATGAATCCGGCAGTGTAGCTCCAAAGCCACCCTCTTAATGTGTCCACTTGATTTTTTAATACCCTGCTGCTATATCACGGACAATCCATGCACAAACCTCAGATTCTTCTTAAAGCCAAGCTCTTTATTAAAAATATTAACTTATCAGCCACACAAAATACATTCTACAGCAAGTTTCTGCTTTCTCATATTGCAGTACTTCCCAGCAGCCACACTCAGCTATTCTAACACCTGAGCCTCTTCCAGATACTCTAGAAAGTCTAGTTCTAGACGGTCTAGAAAATCAGTCCCTGCTGAAAGACAGGACAAAGGGCTTTTCACAATTCATGGTAAATCCATGAGAAGAGATCTCTGAAGTTTATTACAAGCAACGACTGAACTAAGACAATGCTGAATGTTCATCTCCATAGTGGAATGAATAATGACTATGTTACCAGAGTGATGTGAAATATTGATTACAACTGCCTTATAAATGCTTTTTCCCCTGTAATTGTATCAGCAACTTTAACTGAAACTCTACACAGCAGCTACAATTTTTCTACGAATTTGTAACTGTACTCTACGGAACTTACGGAATAAATTACCTATACTAGCAGGATTTTTATTTGGACTGTAAGACGCCAATAGTGCATTTCTAGAAAGCTATATACATTGTTTATGGCATTTAAAACCAAAGTAAAAATATTAAAGGTTTTTTTGCTTATTTTTAAGACAAGTAACAACTTTGCAAATTATTCTTTGCAAATGGTTTTCATTAGCTGTAAACAAGTTACATAGCATTTCATACCCATGCATTTAATTGTAAAAAAAGTTTGACTAGAGTATTTTTAGAACACAGTTACTCCATGAATTTGGCTTTAAGGATTCCCCTACTCGTTAGATAGAAAAAACAAGAGAAAAAAAATTTAGATGGGTAACTTTGAAGACTGTATCTATGTAAACTGCCTTTATTAGCTGTAAACAATCAGAGATTTTTGTTCTGAATACCAAAAGGCAATTTAAATTCTTCATAAACCAATTAGTTCTCAACAAGTGGTAACAGTCAAGGAGGTAATATTGTAGGTACTAACAGATTAAGGCCTAACTTTTGTGGGTTTTTTTTTGTGTATGTCTTCGTTCCAAAGAGATTAATACATAAAGGGATTTTGCTTGGAATGTGTAAACTTAGGAAATTAATTTTGAAGTTTGTACACGCAGCCATACATCTAGTGTATAAGGTTTTTTCCTTTGAGGACTGCCTGGCATATGTGGCCACATCTCAAGATGCAGCAGCTCCCAGTTTGGCAACCATTTAATTTCAGGGGTTTCTTCCAGCAGGTGAAGAGGTGCTACAGGCAACACGGTACATCTGCTGAAAGAATGCCATGTGCCATGTGCAGTACAGTAAGTCAAACAACACCCTTCTCATCCGCGCTATTAAGGTAGTGGTCATAGAATCATAGAATGGTTTGGGTTGGAAGGGACCTTAAAGATCTAGTTCCAACCCCCCTGCCATGGGCAGGGACACCTCCCACTAGACCAGGCTGCTCAAAGCCCCATCCAGCCTGGCCTTGAACACTTCCAGGGATGGGGCATCCACAACTTCTCTGGGCAGCCTGTTCCAGTGCATCACCACCCTCACAGTAAAGAATTTCTTCCTAATATCTAACCTAAATCTCTCCTCTTTCAGTTTAAAACCATTACCCCTCGTCCAACCCCTACACTCCCTAATAAAGAGTCTCTCCCCATCTTTCCTGTAGACCCCTTCAGGTACTGGAAGGCCACTATAAGGTCTCCCTGGAGCCTTCTCTTCTCCAGGCTGAACAACCCCAACTCCCTCAGCCTGTCCTCACAGGAGAGGTGTTGCATCCCTCCAATCATCTTTGTGGCCCTCCTCTGGATTCGCTTCAACCAGTCCGTGTCCTCCGTATGCCGGGGGGCCTCACCACCCAGCAGAAAGTCGAGTGCTCCGACACTCTCAGGGAGCCGCTCCAGCATGACGGCTGTGCCGTCACCCTTGGGGCCGGGCTGGTCAGGGCCTGCCTGCTGGGCCATGGCCACTGAAGGCCTGCTGGTGAGGCCCAGGAGGAGGCAGTGGTGGCCTCCCCTGGCCTGAGCGGCCAGGGCAGAATGTGTGGGGGACCGTGGGGCGGTGGCCAGTGAGGCCAACAGAAACATCCACCCAGAGATGCAAGGTGGACTGGCTGTGCCAGTGTCTCCATACAAAGCAGTTTGTGTTTTCACTGCCTCTTCATGAAGAACTGCTTCTTCCCGCTGTGCTAATGCTTCCCCCCCTTCCCCGACCAGTCCTTAGAGCTAAAAGTAATCTTCTTTCTTGATTATTGCGATCTGCTTTGCTGCAATCTCCATCAGGGCGTGCAAAATAATTATCCGGCTCGTCTTCACCTGCTGGTCTGAAAATACAAGTGTTTTCTCCCCACTTGCTTGGGATTCCTCTGTCGTGTCAAACTCAACTGTTTTTATTTCAAGGCCCTGGCAAGAAATGAACAACCCCTCCTTTACCCAAATTTTCAGCTGGAGTCAATATTTTTAAAATTCCGATTGTGTTGAATAAAACTCTTGATCAATAAGTTTTTATTTCCCCGTGTAGTCACAGGCCTTACAGTTTGATTTTCCAGCTGTCTGTGCAGGTTTCTGCTGCCGTTGTGGTTTGAAATTTGGAGCTTTAGCGGATGCCTCACAAGGGAGAAAACTGAGCATCTTTCTAGACAGACAATGTACTTACAGTTTTAGTTTTGGAGTGTTTTGACCAGCAGTTGTAAATGTACCTGCTCCAGCACATTTTCATTTTCTTTCAGCTCAGTGTCACTGCAAATATATATTGCAATGTGAGTTGATGAATGTTCTTCTCCTTAAGGAGGAAAAGAAAAAGTTGTGTTATACAGATGGACAAATTTTGCAGAAGTACTGCTGTAGAGGTGGAGGGATGTTGCAGCATTTCAGTGTGACCGATTTTATTTTCAGTCGAAAGGCTCCAGCAGGGAGGGATGCTATGAACAGCAAAATGGCTGAAGTAGCAGAAAAAATGGCTTCCAGAATAAAGTGTTTGCCATGTGTACATTTATTTATTTATTTTGGCAAATGCATGCGCATAAAGGTAGTGTCAAGGGACTTTGTTAGGGAACGGCTTCTCTAAACCATTTTCCAGTCATGATTTCTTAGCTGCTTTGCTGCACAGCCTTTTCTTCAGCTGCAATGATGCTTGCGGCAAAGTCTCCTAGAAAGCTAGCTTAGGTTTTCTCTAGTTTAGCAGCATGATGACGCTCCCCACCAGTGGAGAAAAGTGGTACCACAGAAACCATAGCCTTAAGTGGCAACTAAGCTCACAAGGAATAACTAAACCAAACATCTTGTCAGTGGTAACTTGCAAAACTTCAGTCTAGTTGGCTTGGTCTTACAAGTCTTGGCTGACTTAGTTACCACCATAAACAAAGCTTTCCTTATGAACCATTCCTGTTTGATAGAAAACTGTTGGAATATATACAGTTGGTGTGTACATATGTAGTATATAGGAAAACATAACAAGCGTTCTCTAGAAATACTAGAGCGCCGAAATATCAAAACACTCATCGCTGTTACGAGAACACAAGAAATTCACAATCTGGAATTACAGTTTATTTTATTTGAAATCAGCAAAGAATGACCCAGAATGGCCTATTTGACTTAGTGCAGAGAAAATTTTCATTTTGGATTAATCTCTCTGGGAACAGGTTTTGTAATTCTCTCTAGCATTTGTGATTTGCATTAACATATGCAAAGTGTTGTAACAGCAAACTTCTTCCAAAAGCAGACCTCTTCAAAATTAAATCCTCCATTTTGACAAAAGAAGACTTTTGTTTAAAAAAAAATAATCCCTAAACATGAAACCTTCTTTTTTTAACCCACAGTAGTCTAGCTTTTACAGCAAAATACAGAAAGCATTTAGAAATACCAGTTTGAATGGTTTAATTTTACCCGTTATTAAACTGGGTAATTCCTGCACAACATATGCATATATACCAGAGTGCCTCCATCCCATACTAAACGTATGAGTATATATATATGTGTGTATCCGTATATACATATATGTATTTTCTACCTATTCTGTGTAAGAGGCAGACCATGATATTATTTCCTTTAGTGAATTAGGCTTTTAGGCCTGAGTTTACTGCTCAACCTTTTACTTATGACAGTTTCATACTGATTTCAGTGAGATTTTTTGCTCGGTTACAGTCTGAATAGGAAATTGATGCTGTCTTCATGTTTTGGTTCAGAGTTAGTTCTGAGTGACTGTGATTTGTTTCTTGTGGGCTTCGAAGACCTGGATGCCCACACGCTGTTTCACAGTTGTTGATATCCAGCAGTCGTTTTGTTTCTGTTTGTTTGGAAACCCTTCCCGGTCACCTTTTTTTCAGATGTCAGCATACAGTCAGATTGTACATCGCTGTGAATTCCTGGATCATGAAGAAGAATTAAAAATAATTCAAAGACCTGATGGAGACTGTGCCATGCTTCTGTTTTGACTGTTAATTTTTTTCTTTCAGTCTTGAATCTGTCCTAACTGTATAGGAGTCTTTAAAAGGTCAGAAGAATGGCCATTTGGAAAAGTAAAAAGCTATATTTAAGGCTGTATCACTTTACATCTTTCTGATTGTTTAGTTTGTTTTCTGTGACTGAGGGCCTCAAATTCACCTTAGCCTTTCCCACACTTAGCTCATGAAAGAGACCAATGGCCTGTAATTAGTGAGATGTGCTATAAATGCCACCACTTTGCTTACAAAACAGTTCTATTTTTACTTGATTCTTGACATTCAGACTTGTTAGCATGCTGACGTGTGTTTTACAACATTTCACTAACTTAGCATCTCAACTCTGCAGGCTAAATGGCAACTACCTTTTCATAGCTTGAACATATGCTGTTTAGAAAAAGATTCTTAATGGTCCGTCACGTTTTCTTTATTATTAGGTTACTGTGGCTTTTTTAATCTCTTTGGAAGTTTAAAGATATCCTTCTTCTGGTGTCACTGTTGCTGGAACTCCATGACAGCCATCAGGCTGATTCTTCTCTCCGGTTTTGGACATGTGCCCAGCAGTCCCTTCCTCTTGCAGGTGAGAGGTGTAGTAGGTCCTGTAGCCTCTGGAGAGAGAAAACCTCACTGAAATGCCAGAAGTAAAAAGGTTCCCCCCCCCGCCAAATTTTTAAAGTGATCTAAAGATAGTAAGATCACACAAATATAAGCTTCTTCAACAGGTTGCTTTAGTTTTAAGTGGTTTTCCTATGATGAGATAATGCTGTGCGAGCACTGAAACGCGGAAGAATATGAGTATATTCTTGATATTGCTATTTTTTAAAAGTAGCCTGTAATTTTTCCTATTCTAAAAGCATGTATTAAACCCTCTTAAACTGAGCATCTTTCTGAGATGACATTTCAAACTATTCAGTCAGCTGGAAAGATGTTTTCAACAGAACTTTGGTCTAAGCCATAGTTTCACAAAACATGGGAACAATGCAATGTATTCATAAATAGCTGCTGCCATTGCTTCATCTGGTGGTGATTTATATGCAGAAGGCCTCTGTTCAAGGCATGATTTCCAGCTCTTTTCCTATCAGAGGGGAAAAAGAAGCCAAATTTTGACTCGGAAAGTATATAAAATGATCACACAAATCAATACTGTGCTTCCAATTAATGGTTTTAGTTTTGCATCACTTTCCTCATCGTTTGCTCTTAATGAGAAGGCAGAGATTTCAGTGAGAGTTTTGTCGTTTACTTTGGTCAGTTGAACCAGTCAGAATTTCATCCGTGGATGGTAAATATGGTCAAAGAATAGTGCCTGCTAATCATTGGGTGGGTGGGAGAAGGTGGTTTTTTTTTCCCCTAAAATCTCCCACCTTCAGATTTTGGCACTGAGGCTCTTCTAATATTTTCCTTTTATCCTTCTCTTTGTTTTCCATGTTATGCCAGTAAAATATAGAAAATAAACTAAAAGGCAAGCCGAAGCGTGTGCTTCCTCCTTCCCAGTCTCTGGTGTTTGGGAGGGACCAAGGCAGGGAGGAGTGTGTTTGTGTGTGTGTGTGCATGAGGGAGCGGAGCACTGGTGGCTTTAGTGAAGGGCTGTGCGGGGATTCAGGATGCACATCTAAAGGAAACCGGTGTCTGCAAGTTCTGCTCCTTGTGGAAGAGTGTTTTTCTGTACCTGGTTTGCTGCTGCTGGTTCTGGGAAAAGTCTAGTAGCAGTTGTTGCTGGCCCCCTGCAACTTTGAAGGAAACGAAAAGTCCTGAGATACTTGGTAACACTTTGTTTTCTGATGGCTGCGAATGCTTCCATGCTTAATTTCAGAGTAACTTCATCAATAATAAAATATTTTCTTCAGAAGTCAACGGGGAATGTTTGCTTCATTTAGGACACCCGCTAGAGGGAGCAGTGATAATGTTTTAACTTTAAAGATGCTAAACAAACTGCAAATTCATGTAGACCTGGGGCACTAAGAAAAGATTTGGGTTTCTGCCTCTCCTGAAAGCCCCATTATGTACTAAATCAGGAATCAGAGGGCTGGAAACACTCTGGATAGATGGTTTTGAAGAAAGGCTGATGTTTCTTTTCTAACTTACATAACTGCATTGTTGAAGGCCTGTGCTGAAGAGCATTTTCAATAATAAAAGGAGCTTCAGTTGCTCTAAGGAGTGATCTAGGGATGGAATGTAAGTTTTGGGTTTTTTTTTCATGGGTAAAATTGATATGTAAAAGTACTATCCTGATCTTCAGAAGCAGTGTTTTTAAGCTGAACTTTGAATTTAAAATTATGTTGGCAGTTAGATATTCGGGGTTTTTTTCTCTCCAGGGTTGAAATAATTTGTAGTTGGGAGGAAGAAGATATACTTCAGGTGAAATATTTCTTTTCTTTTGAATTAATTTTTTTAGCAGACAGCTAAATGTTACTATGCTGTCAATGAAAAGCTAAGCAACTTCCAAAGGTTGCCTAGGCTGATGAAGGGACTTAGGCATTAAAATGCCTGAGTATTTACTGTGGCTATGTGTGCAACCAGCCCTGTGGTAGAACTGACAATCCAGTGTGGGGTACCTACACTCTACATACAGTCAGGGGAAGAAGTGATGCATCCAAACAGGATCTGTAAAAATCAGGGCACTGAATACGAACAACTTGGAGATAGTCATCTGGACACTGCTGGTGGGACGCATAAGAGTAGCTGTTACAGTACTTCTTCTCTTTTCACTTGGCCAAAAACCTCATAGTAAACATCTTTGTGAGGAGTTACATTTGCGAACCAATTTTTATTTCATCCTCCACTTCTTTCTCTTCCCTCTGTCTTTTGGTAGTTGTGAGAAGAGTGGACCTTACATACCTGCAGCTGCAATGACAATTTGAGTATTTTCTGTTCTTTCCTCTTCTCTCATTTTATAATCCTAACCCTTTGAAATACGATTTTATTAGTATAATGCTGAGCCTGAGTAACGGCAATAAATGATTTCCCAGGACAGACTTTTATACTTTTTTGGGCTGCTTATGCAAACTTTTTTTTTAACTTAAATTCATAGACTGCTTTATTCTGAGATATGGGGCAACTTCTACATTGTTACTGGCCTATTTTTAACCCTGTATCATAAATTATTGGTACTGAATGCCATAGATAGCAACACTAAGTATTTCTTCACATCAAGGAACTTCACCTTCCTGGTTGAAGATGGGAGCAGCAGCATCTTGCTTTTGACACTTGCTTCTTTGCAGAGTTTTAATCCCTCAGGTTTACATCTGTCAGGATTGAACCAGTCAACAGATCTGTGTAGCATTGCAGAACCATATAAAAATCTAGATTGTCAAGGACCTCTGGAGTCTGTATGGTCCAAGCTTTTGTTGATAGCAGGGCCTTAAAGTGGGTTATCCAGGTCACTGTCAAATCTTGATTATTTCCAGCAAGGGTGATCCCATAGGGAAACCTACTCCAATATTTTTTTTTTCTTATGGTGCAGATTTTTTACTTATACATATGGAATTTCTTCTGCAGACGTTTGCACCCATTGCTTCTTTTCTGTCACTGTGCATCCTTGTGAAGGGAGTTCCTGCATCTCCTTTGTAATTATGTTTCAGGTATTGGAAGACTGTGATTAGATCTGCGCTGAGCCTTCCCTTCTCTAGGCTGAACAGACTCGGTTCCTTCAATCTTTCTTCTTCTGCCAAGTTCTCCAACCCTTCCGTCATCTTGTGGTGGCCCTCCAGTGGACCCTCTCCAATTTTTTAGTGTCTCCCTTGAACTGGGGAGACCAAACCTAGGCGCAGTATTAGAGGTGTGTCCTAAGAAGTGCTAAATGGGCTGGAATGATCACAGGCCTGGATTCGCTGGCTGTACTCTTGTTGACGCAGCCCATGACAAGGTTTGCCTTCATTGTTGCAAGGGTCAACTGCTGGCAGCATTCAGGCTGCCATCGATCAGGGCTCCCCAAGCTGTACCCTAGGCAGTCAGACATCTCCTCTACTGCTGCGTGGGATTACTGCATCCCAGTGCAGGATTTGACATTTATCATTATCAACGTCATGCAGGTCTTGTTGGCCTGCTCTCTCAGGCTGTTGAGGTGTCTCTGTGAGGTGCCTCTTTCTTCCAGCAGATCTGCCTCCTCTCCCAGTGTGGTGGCATTTGTATATTTTGCAATGTATGAGTTGCATGTCATAGTCTGGTGTATGAATATATACCCTGGCAGGAGGGTGTCTGGATTGCTCACAGGTAAAGTTCAGTTGTCTTGAGTGAGCAGGCAATATCCAGTTGGGTCAGAAAAGAGCTGCATCAGGAGATACTCAAGTGTGAGTTTAATGCTCAACTTCCATGAGAAATGGGAGAAGGAAGACAGCATTGTGATGGAGGTATAAGTAGCCAAATAAATATTTTATTTTCAAATCTGATCTAAAATGACTCTGTTTTACAAAACCAAAACACTACTTGGTAATGCTGTCTCGGAGAATACACTGTATTGGTGTAGCTTTCAAAAAAAGTATGAACGGATGCCATTTTCCAGGTGCCTTTGCAAATACACGTAACATCATTCCTATGTCAAAGATTTATAATTATAAAAAGAGAGAACATGATAAGTGGGGAAAACAGCACTTGGGCATAGTTACAATTTGAAGACTTGGAAAAAAAGTCACTGACATGAATTGATTGTGTGCCCAGAACAGTCCTGATAAGTGAAAAGCGATTTTAAAAAAGGATCCCATAACTGAACATATGCTTTTGCAACTAAATCTAAATTTTGACACAAAAAGTGAAGCGTTCTAGAATTAAATGGCATAATAGCGTTGAAAGAAAAGTGTTACTTTTCACACAGTTCTGGAAGGGAAAAGGAGAAAATGAGTCTATAGATTCAAGGTTGAGTGTGTCAGTGATTGTTCCCTGATTGTAAACCCAATCTGAGCTGAAGGGACTGTAACCTGAGTGTCAGCTTTCTGTTTCATCAGAATTACTGTGTCTGTTTTCAGAATTGGAATCCTTTTTAGAGTGTATCTGGTGTGTCCTATTACAGGCTGAGGATACCTTGTCAAGCGGAATGAATGGTACATGTACTGAAAACACAGGCTGCTGTTAACGTATGGCATCTTGAAATATCCACCGTTTAGATTGCAGACAGATAGCCTGGCTATTCTCAAATATTATTTTTTTTCAGTCTGGATGATGATGGGTGTGGACAGCAAGCAGGCTGTCGTATTGCCAGATGGCATCTGACTCCCTAGTTTCTTATCAATACAAGAAAACTGTAACTTCGCTTGATGAAAGAAACTGGTTAAAAAGAAAGAGAATTATTATGTATTTGGAGAAATAAAACAAGATTAAATACAATACAACTGCATCATAATTATCGGCCTAATGATGCAATAATGTATCTCTGAGAAATCTTTGGAGTGGGAGAAGAGGGAGTTCCTAGTACGTCAGAATTTTAATACAAAATGAGAAATATTAATGTGTAGTAATTGTTCTGCAGCCATCTGCGCATAAGCTATGTTTTTAAGCATGAATTTATTTGCTGTGGGACTAGTCATGCACGAAACCACTCCCTCTCATCTATTTTCAGAACAAAACCATGAGACTTATCAAATGTTTGACACTGATGCTTTCTGCTTGAACTAAAAATTCCTGCTGTTGTGGCTTTCTTCTTTCCCAGCAGATTTTGTTGCTGTTTTCCACTTCTCCTTCTAGAGGAATGTTTTAAAGGTTTTTGGTTGCTTTAAGAGGCTTGTTGTTGTAACAATAATTTGTTAGTCATGGTCTCCTTGAAGTTTTGAATGCTTTTGAATAAAAATAGATTTGAAGCTGGTATGGGGATGAAAAACTCTTGCTAAATGTAATGATTTTGATGAAGAAAAAATGCAGTCTGAATTACCCAGTGTATTGTTGAATGATCAAATAATCCAGCAGCTTGCAAAATTTTCTTCATTTGTCCTTACAGGCACACAAGTGACTGCTCTTTTTCCTCCCCCAGATTTCTCTCCAGCCCTTCATTATGCGTCTGGATGTTTGTAAAGACTTTCCCAACTGTTCCTGTCTGAGCAGCCTCCTGCCCAGCCGAAGAACCTACACGGCACAGATGCACTGTGGTATCTCTGCTTGGAAATGGGCATAACATGATTTTCTTTATCATAAAAATATGTCTTCCCTGGTGCTGCAGTTTCTTCTAGAGTAACCTCAGAGGCGTGCTTCTCATGTCATACAACATAATACATTTAAAATAAACCTTTTAAGGCCACTGATATCTGTCTGTTTTGCTGTGATACTGGAGTTTTGAGTTTATAGAATACAACAGTAAAATTGTGCCAAATACCAGTTGACATTTATCAGCTGTCTTAATTTAAGAATAGACCATTTCTTAAGGCGTAGTAAAATACCCCATAGACAGTAGTGAAAGGCATAAACTGTGCTGAGTTTGGTGATGAGACAGGGCGGTAAATATATCTTAGATACATGTTAGATCTTTTTCTCGATCTCATTTTGCCTCCAACAGTACTTTAAATAATGGTAACAAAGTGACAAAAATGAATTTTCCCAGAGGAGTACTAAAAAAAATCTACAGATCTGTCAAATTACCATTGCCTTTCATACTGAAAGAAGAAATCTCAGGCTTAAGACTCCCGATTTATGTTGCTCATGAATAACATTTCTTGTCTGACTTTGGCTCTAAGAAGATAACCCTGAAGTATATGAACAGGTATGCTGAAGGAGCACATTTCTCAAGCCCACATTCACGCTGCATTTTAAGCAGTTTCGGGTTTTTTTCCCTTGTTTTGGATGGAGGAAGAGGGCGATGGCAGGGTTGTCTGTGCTGGGTTTATAACTCGTGCACAGTACCACAACTTTCACAGGTGACTGACATGTCTTCAGCAACACTGGGAAAAGTATTCTTGCACAATGAGAGAAAAAGTACTGTCTAATCTCTCAGCCTTAATACAAAGAAAATGTTTATGCAGAAGAATGGATTTTCTACCAGAAAGGCTTTGATGATCATGCATTTATATTCTCAAATTCCCAATCTCAAGAAGTAAAGTAATTATGATGTCATTTGGAATTGTGATTTTTTTTCTTTACTTATGTAGTTTTAACACCAATGAGATGAGGATTAGGTGTACTATGGTCTGATCCTCTTGCACTGAGTACTAATATATAACACAGGAGAGACATGCAACTTTCCTCTGTATTTACTGGCTGCAGCTCAGTCCCTGCTGCTCTGTAGAACATTTACCAGAATGAACGAAGTGCCTTATAAACTGGATGTATATCTGACCAGGACTAGATGTTTGTTGTTTTGTTTTTTTCTTTTGGTGAGAGTTAGAGGCCAGTGAAGCACCGGAAAAGCAGTATAAATAACCATCCTGAAAGGAAAAAGGTCACAGACTTTTTTACGTGTACAAATAGGATTTTAATACAGGATTTTTCACTCTGAGGGTGGTGAGGCAGAGGTTGCCCAGAGAAGATACGGATACCCCATCCCTGGAAGTGTTCAAGGCCAGGCTGGATGGGGCTTTGAGCAGCCTGGTCTAGAGGGAGGTGTCCCTGCCCATGGCAGGGGGGTTGGAACTAGGTGATATTTAGGATCCCTCCCAACCTAAATCATTTTATGATTCTATGTTGCAGGCCACATGCTCCACAGCTTGATGTCTCCATACAATCTCAAAAGTTGAACAAGAACACTTGCCTTTTGCCTAACAGAGTTTGCGCATGTGCAACTTAAGTGGTTTCAGTAGTTAATATTGACATGCGTGAGTTTTAATTAGAGGGTAACTAACACAATAGTTCTTGCTCAAGGGTTTCTGTGAGGTAGTAATATAAACTTGTATGCAAATAGAAGTAAGTGGAAGCAGACTGTCTGGCTTTTCTGCATTGCACTTGGAAAGGGATTTGTCCATAGCACCGGCATGTCTGGCTCAAGCTCCCCGCTTGCCAGGACTTGTGGTACAATTAGCACTGAGAGTGTAAGAAAGCACAGTTGAATTGTGCTGCACAACACTGCCCTCAGCTCGTACGTTTAGTTTATGATTGATAACTTGGCTGCAAAACCAAATTCAGTTACCTAGGAGGAGTTTGCTGGCAGTACTCAGGGCTAGATCAGCTTATGCCAGATGTGGAGAGTGCGTAGTTTGTCATTGTATTAGGACTGCACTGGCTCGTCATGGGAGCAGAGATAGCTCAAGCCTACAAGGTTGTTAATGAGCTCAGACTTAGAGGGGATGGAAAATGAAGATTTTTGATTTGTGTAGTTTTAGGTGTTAAGTGCAGAGGAATTCTGGAGCCTGTCCAGAAGACGAAATGGCTTACCAAAGAACTCAATAGGCTACCTAGAGTTAAACTGGGGTATTGCCATGTAATGATTGGAAACATAAAAATCTTGTCTGTGTTCACTAAAGTCATCCATTCCTGTCATCTTCCCCTAATAGTGTCTTGAATAAAAGAAATCACTGTTAAAGGAGGGGGGCAAAAAAAGATTACTACATCTTCTGTTTTCTGTTGGACACATTTGAGGAGGGAAAGATGTTAATAGTTAGGTAGATCAGAGGATGATTTATTTTAATATGGATGTTTGGCAATTAAAGGAGTAACATACCTTCTTTCACAGAAGGTGAAGACATGCCCCAGACTTACTCCCCTCTCCCTTGTGAGCTGAAGTTGGAGTTCCCATTATATGTCTGTTAAAAGTCATATGGAAGAGGCACTGTTCTGCTCTGTGTTTGGGAACACAGCTGTTTTTTTCCCTATGTAGAAAATTGGATGGGGATCAGAGAAGATGAGACGACCTGCTGGACATGGAAAGAGAGTTATCAGTGTGAGACCCATCCACTATCTAAGGGCTTTGTAGCTGCTAACATCTGAGATTTATATTAGGAAGAATGAAATGGTATTGTGATGGGGAGTTTTAAAGGTGTTGAGAGATTGGATAGCCCCCTCCACCACCTGAAAGTTTGGCTCAACTTAGTCATCAAACTATAGGAGAACCCCTCTTGAGAGCATGGTATGAATTTCCTTAGCTGCTGTCAACTAAGCTGATTCCTTATTAACAAAGTAGATCTGCAAAACTTGCTCTAAGGAGAGATACTGAAACTTGATCTGTGTTATCAAATCTTATTGAAAAAATAAGATAAGGTAAAATCTATTTTATAAAACAGTGATAAAATGGCCACAAAAGACTTTTTACCCTGTATTCAAAGGGATCATGAACATGGTTTTTGGAGACATAAATTAACTAAAAGAGAGCTTTAGTGAAAGCTGGGGTAGAGTCTGTAGTAATACTTCTAAACCTGCTAGTCATCTCTTCTGAGTTAAATACCATCTAACCCAGAGGATGCAGATTTATTTCAGACACTGATTACGCAGGAAGGAGGATGGTTACCAGTACATAGCACCAGGAATTAGTCCTGGGCACTGTAGATTGACTGTGGTACTGTTAGATTCTTAGGAAGGTCCTTGACAGCTATTGGTGGCAAGTAGTGCTCTCCCAAACAATTCCTGAGCAAGGCTCAGAGGCTAGCTTTGGCCAGGGGCACTCTCTCCGTAGGCAGTTTAGATGGGGCTATGTTGCTTTGGAGGGTAGGAGAGATCAGGACTATAAATGCAGACTGCTCCGCGTTAATTGACCTTATTGCCAGAGGGTGCTCATGTGCACATTTGATCTAATAATATTTGAAAAGAGCTGACTTTCTGCCAGTTTTCCCTGTGCAACACTACAGGCTTCACTGGATTTTGCAGATCTTCTGGGAAGAGACAAGCATCTCTTCTGACAAGATGTTGGAGCCAAATGTATGCTCACTTTTACCTTGGATAATAATAATAACAACAATTACCATTATTAAGCAATATGAATAAACCATAATGTAAATGTTGCATGACGTTATAATTCATTAAGTTTATTCTCTTACACCTAAGAAATGCTTCAAAAAATGCTATTTCTAACCACAAACCAGTCCACATTCTTTTACTCATTTCTTTGTTCTGGCATTACACCTGCACTGCAATCTTTAGGGAATTGCTTCCTCCCCTCCAGCAGCTTATTGAAATGCTGTGCGTGGCTTCCCAAATATTGTGGTATTTGGGTAAAAAATACATCTTATCATTTTTCAGTGAGTGCAGAGGTTTGCTGTTCCATTCACTGACAGCTGGTTTCACAGGGTTAAGCATTAATATTCCTCTGCATGAACAGCTGTTGATTTTTGTTTTGTTAATAGAGATTGTGCATGTGATTTGTCACATGAAAATTCTGAAGAAAAGTGAAGACTTTGGCTGCTTTGGCCCTCAACCTTTTTCACTAGTTTTGTTCTTGACTTTGGTTCCAAGGTTTCATTCGGTGCTTCTGCAGACAAGAGATGTAAGTCAGGTGCCCTTCTTGTACCCTTGTGAGTCATTGTAGCGTGTACTTTTTTTTTTTTTCTGGTTTTCATTCACCAGCTATAAGAGATTTGTTGAAAGAGGAAATCTAAATGTTGTGAAATACTGATCAGTTCAAGCATCTCTTGGTTCTCCAGCTCTTAAAGGATTCTGTGTGTTATGTGTTTGACAGTAGCCCAACTGTCTGTAGTGTACCAACAATTCATATCCAGAAATCAGTTTAATAGAGGGCACTTGTACGAAACTTTACATGGATTTCCTTCTGACTTTTGAGTGAATTCTTTATTCTTCCTGCAATTTCCTTACTCTTAAATAAGTTTTTTTTGGTGTGTGTTTTATCTTTTCTGGTATTTTTGAGGATTAAGTAGATTGTAGGGTGCCTTCCCGATGAAAATATCATGCGGATGATTATTAATTGGCAGTTAAGGTGGTGATAACTTCTAGTCTGCCTGAGTAGACGAATACGCCTGACTGATGTTCTTTGAAGCAATGTATGATGTTGAAGTTTGTCTGCATGGTTTCCAAGTATTTTTGGCTTTGTGCAACCTGAAAGTTATGTGAGAGACAGAAAGAAGCAATAATAATATCCATGCAAAAAGGATTGAATTAATAGATACTGTGATCGTTTTAGGTGAGAAAATTTTACTTATCAGAGCTGTAGCATTTTTACAGCATTTGTATTTACTGCTCTCCTTATTGTGAGAACTTTTTGTATAAAATTCCTTTTTCTGACTTTTCCTCTCATCCATAATCTTGGCTAATCTCTCATGATGTCACCAAAAATGTGTGTATTCCTTCCTCTGTTCGTTCTGGGACGTAGAAATGAGATCTCTGTCATACCTGTGGTGGTACGTGCCAAAGGTGTAACACAGGGTACTGAAAGGGTAACATGCCAAAGGTGATTAGTAAGGTCATTTCGCTGTGTGTCCACAAATACCTGAGGCCGCTCAGCGCAGACAAAACAGGCAGCTGCCTCAAAGCGCCTCCCAGGCTGTGGGAGCAGCAAGCCCAGCAGCATCTGGCTCATATAGAAGTAGTATCCTTCAATCAGCTACTTGAGTGTTTTACTTTATTATCTATGAAGTGGGTGATCAGCACATATAAACGTGTACTCTGAGTAGCAAAACTGTAACGATAATTATTGCTTTCATAGATCTGTGATTTCTGTAATTGGATATTTCATCTGAAATATAAGAAACCCTAAACTGTAAAAAGTCTGTGCTTATTGGAGAGGCAGGCATGGGCAGAGGAGGGAGGATGCTGTACTGTAGCTGTTGAGCTACATTTCCTTCCCTTCCATCCACTGCTACTGTAGTTTTTTTAAAAAATATATAGAATTTTAAGTTGAAGAAACAATTGTGTTGGGTGGATTTTTCACAGCTGGCAGCAGAAATATGGTAGTTGACAGCATGCTGGCATTTTTAATTGATCTTCTAGCACCAGGTGGACAGCCTCCAGTTGACAAGTTGAGTGGTTGCCAGGAAATACAGCTGGAAGGTACCTGCTGTTACAGTGCTGCATGTGCAGAAACAGATGGAGACATGCGCTTTTGGAAATTAGTGTCTCTGAGCCCACTCATTGTTTACTGCTAGCCACTACAGGCAACTTCTGGGGGGCACCTTGCTGTTTGCAAGTCTGGCTACTGCCAATTTCACTTTTTTCTTCTCTGTGGTGGTGTCTTGATTGCCTATTGCCTGTCAAATTCAACAGGAGATGAGTTAGGCTAACACTTTTTAAGACTCAGGTTCTTGTCAGTATGGGACAGTTCTGAGAGAGAAAATGTCATCTTTCCACACTTTGCTATCGCTTGACTTTTCCAGAAAGCCCCAAGGCATGTCTGCTTATCACCTGCGAAATCCTAATTATAGGGCTTTTAATACTCAACGACTATTCTAACAGTGCACACAATCACCAAACATTTAATTAGAACTGCTTTGTGCAAATCCTTTATTCATAAATATTATTCTTATGATCCTTGGCAAATTAAAAAAAACCCAAAACTACATATTGCGAAGATGGCAACATGATTGAAGTCCCTTCTAGAAATGCAACAAGAAAGGCCCATGTATGTTTTTTTTTATGATATCTACATTTTAACCTATAGTATTTTTTTACCATCAAATTGTAAGTTGAGAAACCGCTAATAACATGCAGGTTTGCACAATATTAATTCCTGATGCTATCAAGCTTTGAAAACAATTATACAAAAGGCAAGTTTATATCTTTCCATTCTACTAGTCTCAGAACATATCCAAGAACAATTTAGATGACAGTCATGTATGCAGATGTTGATTAACTACTACAGTCAGGGTCTGTGCATTTTACTGTCGTTATTGCCTTACTCATATTTACAGTATTAAAGTGCCTGACACGCCAAACTGAGATTTTTGGGGATGGATGAGGAAACTCCTTGACCTTCATGAAATCGCTTTGTGATGCTATCATTAAACAACACAAACTGATGCTGTGCAGCCATTCAATAACTAGATCTGGGCTTGGGCTTGTGGTTGTTTTGTTTTGTTTTTTTTTTTTACAATGCTTTTTTGCAAACCATTTCTTTGATTTGTACCGAGTGTGACAGTTTGCTTGAGCTTCTATTTCATTTTATGTAGCTGTACCATTTTAATTGCCTTAATGGTCCAGTGCAACATTCTGTACTGAAACATGCATCAGATCTGTGTCTTGCATAGATTTGACAAAGCTTGAACTTGACACGGAGCCGTTATTGATCAAACATGATCCAGCTTTCATCAGTCTTTTGTATTAGCTTTTTGTATCAGCTTCAACTAGAAAATCATAGAAAAAAATTGGCAGCTGAAAGGTGTTATTGACCAAATAGTTGATAATCCATGATTCAGATTACGGCTGAGATTCAGAATTAGTTAGCAAACATTAAGGGTTTCAACCAATTTTCTGGTAGAAATATGTCTATCTGTGTAGGTATACATGTATGTATATGTGCCTGTATGTAAGTGTGGATACAGATACAGATGTAGGTATCTCAGTACCTTGTCCTGTTAGCTCTTGTGTTCCTACTATGGTACCATGAAGTGAATGTACACTTCTCCATGCCTAGTTAGTGTGGGTCCTTCAGATAACATGATGTCCCACAGGAATGTTCCACAGAGAGGGATCTTCTAAGACCATAAAACCAGAAAGCAACGTCTCCCTCTAACCCACCGATGCAAAAGGACAAAAAAGACACAGACACCAGGCAGAAGCAAAGTTATCAAGGACAGGCCGCTTTTCTCGCCTGCCTCTCATGGGGCTGTGTAATAGCAACCTCCATTTGCACTCCAGATGGGGAAAGCAGTAAAATCCATGGACTCCTGCTGTACCTCTCGCTCACCCACTGACAGCTTTCTCCTTTGGTTAGTGTTGGTTTTCCTTGGGATTCACAGCTTCCAAACCAGGCAGGTGTGAGGAAGGATTGCATTGTGCAGGAGGCTGAGATACGGATTTAGTTTTCAACACAAAAAAGGCCTGGTATAGGTCTAATACCCTTCTGCTGCAGTTTCCCATCTAAAAAAAGGCAAATTGTGTTCTTCTTTTGTTTATTTGCTTGGTTTAGGGGGATTTATATATCCTAACAGAATTATGTGTCTAATTTTTATTATTTGAGAAACGCACAGCTACTTCCCTGCATGTGGTAGAGCTGGTTACATGACTCACAAGAAGCCTCTGAAGTCCCAGTTTTGCTGTTCCATGACTGCATTACACCTCACTGTCTTCACTGCCAGGGGACTTCCAACCACATGGCAAGTGGCCCCAGAATCTCCCATCCTTTCCACATGGCTTCTGCAAGGTGCATGGCAAGCACCCGATCTGGCATGAAAGGAAACGTGCCACACGTTTTCTCCAGTGTCTTCTCAAACAGGGGCTGTGCAGTCCTCCAAGGTGCCAAGTGCCTTCTAATCCTCGTGAGGCTGATGGACGCTGTGAGCACTTGGGAGTAGAGATGGGGGTGGCGTCAAGTCAGATCCACTTCCTGAAGCATACGGGAAAGAGACCAGCCCATCTCAGCCTCTGTTCCCATAATCTTCAGCTTCGATTGCTGCAGACGCAGACCTTCCCCCTTTGAATTTCTTACTGGTTTCCAATTTCAATTGAAAGTCAGGGCTTCAGCAGAAGCTCCGAGTTTCTCATACCTTTGGCGTCGGCACAATAAGCTGGTGTAGGCTCAGAATCCTGCAGAGAGTCCCAGAGGGAATTCTGGACTGGCGCACAGCCAAAGGATGTATGGACTGCTAGTCTGTGGACATCATTTTTGCACAGCAGGAATCAAACCGCCACTGCTTAGGAATTGGGCGGGGAAGTCATTACCAGGTACTGTGATAATCATACTCCCTTTGGTGGTTTTCATCTGTGCTTTTATGAAATTAGCGGGGGCTAGTTGTTGGTGATGTTTAAACTACTACCTTCATCTGCAGTCCTTGCCTGAGCCTGTTCCTACGGCATTTGAGTTTGCACAATGATATATGGGACTGGAATGCCGGGTTTGCAGCACTTGTCAGTCAAAATCACATTGCCACCATCAACCGTAATGACACCCCCTGTCAGTCCCTCTTTATGCTGTTCTGTTGTCTCCAGTGTTAATTGCAGAACGCCCTGTCAGTGCTCACTGGTGCAGAATAAGAGTGATAAAATGATCGCTGCTTTTTGCAGCCAGACTGGCATATTCCGTGTGCCATACCTTTGTAAAGAGCCGAATTTGCTGCTGGAGGAGCCTGAGGAGTGGTGGAGCTGAGGCTGGGGAGGAAGCAGGACCATATGGGCAGGCACAGGAGGTGATGAGCCGGAGCACAGTAAAGGGGATGCAGCATCGTCCCCTTTTGGCAGCAGGGACCCCCTGCCCTGGCTCTGCTGCATGCCAAGCCCTGGCCTGGAGGGGTGTAGAAAGCACCTGAGCCACTGCAAGAGAGAGATAGGAAGGCTGTGTGGCCAAAGCGGGAAGAAGGGAAGGGCCTTTGCAGTGGCAGTGGGCATCTAACAGCGTTAATTTGTTCAGCTGGTGGTCTGGAACTTCCCCCAGATTCTCCCTAGGCTCAGACTATGTCATTATTTTAAATAAAACAGATCTGCAACAACCCCGAGCTCAACTCCAATGAGCAGTGCTCTCTCTCTGTTTTCCATAGCAGGAAATCTGTGTCCCTGGTTCCTAATATATGTATGTACATAGCATAGACATTTGTCAACTGTGTATTCATTATCTCACTGTGTCACATCTGTCAGGCAGATTTAATTAAGTGAACGTGCTTCCAGCTCCAGCGAGACTTTCTGTGCACACAAAATGCATCAGAGCCCAAATATGGTTTTGGTAATCAGAAAATTGAGGAGAATGAGCTAGGGGGAAAGCAGAAGGTAAACAGTGTTAGTTAGTATTTTCAGGTTTACTGCCCCAAAGGCTGTCTCTCCAGGTTTTTGGAAGTGCTTGCAAATACAGGGTTGTACAGTGTCGTTCAAGAAGAGGATGCTGAAGACCAATTGGAGAGTTCGGAACATTTCACTGCTTATTATCTGTTGTTTCCTTCTTTTGGTAATTCTTTAAAGAAATGCAGCTTAGTCTGAGAAGTTTTCTCTATTAAGCATTAAATGCTCTCCATCTTTTTGAAGCCTGAAGTGCAGGCATGGTTTTGCATGCATGTGTGTGTTTGCTCTCTGCACTTCACAGCTCAGTGTTCTTACCAACCATCATTAATATACGAGGTCGTGCTCCATCTCCAGAAGCCTTTTCCAGATGGCGTGAAAGTGCAAACAGCCTTTGCTACCTCACAGGGAAATTTATTGCTGGAATGAGGCCCCCTCCTCTCGAATCACCTTCAACTGAAAACGTGGAACCAGAAACTTTAGCATCTGAGGGAGCAGCAGTCACCGCAAGATCACCTGGGAGGTGTGACAGTGACACGGCAGCACGCACATGTTGCACGTGATGGGCAGGCATACCGAAGTGGCTCTCTGCACCTTCAACAAGCTCCCTGCTGCTGGGGGTGGCCAGCAGCACTTGCCCCTGGGGCAAGTCAGAGCATCCAGGGACCTCTCTAGCTAGTAGCAGGTAGGTAATGTAATGCCTTGATTTCTTACTAAATTAACTTCTGCCTTGAACTCTGAAAAGAAGGAAGTGCAGCCCTGAGTGTTTGAGGAAGCAAATGAACTAACAGGAGTTGAAGGCTCAGCTCCCGGGTGGATTTTACCTGTTTTGAATATCCGCGTGTGCTCAGTGTTATCGCTTGGGACCTTGAATCCCTGCAGTAAAGCAATTCGGGGTAAAAACCCCTGATAAGGAATGACCTGGACTTGTAGACAATGGGAAGGCAGACACCAGACTGTTTGTATTAGGAGCTTCTGGAAAGGAATTTGCGTTATCAGCCATAGACTAATTTAACTCTGCTGAAGTCCAATAGTTTGCATAGGTGCAATAATAACATAATGGGAAAGATCAGTCCTAAACTGACTTGTATTCATGCTGATTTAAATACCTTCCTTGACTTGGCTTCTACATGAAGAAGAAAAAGTTTCCGCATTTCATTAATTTTTACATCACATTTATTTGAAATGCTGGTGGTGGGGATTTTGTGTGTTGAACAGTCTAACTCAAATATAGATGTTCTGAAACTCTTTTGTAAAACTAGATTTAAGGTCTAGAACTGCCAGGAGTTTATGAGTTCAGGAAAAGGGATTTTTTGTGGCAGCTCATTATAACACAATCTTAATGTCCTTCCTGGACTAGATAACAATTCAGTGTTTGGCACAGGAACTTAATTAAACAGATTTTCCCAGTGGATGAGTCATGAAAAAGTTGCTAATTTGCAGCAGAGACATCTCTTTTGAAGAGGAAATTTTGTTTGTCACATTATTACCAAGAAACTTCTCCTCTCTGCCAGGACTGGGGACTGAAGGGCAGAGGGATCTCCTGATACAGTAGCAGAGCTGTGTACAGCGCCGCATCAGGAACCCAACCAATGTCACCTATGGGGAACTGACTTGGGTCTCTTTTTTTAAAAATCTTCAGTCATGTGATATTTGGTGTATTATCATGATATTTTTAAAGTTCCAGCAGCTGGATTCATGTTGTTACATGAAAATCACAATTACAGTTTAATTTTATTTTTTAAATTATGATAAAATTTGAAGTCCGAAAAGGGGACCAGGACCTAAAACCACTGCTGGAACCAGAGACTAACTGCACTCCTTTCGTAGATTTTACCATTTCCAAATGTTCCCACTTCCCAGAGCTCTATGCAGTTTTATGTCATGATGAGTCTTGAAAAATAACGAGAGTTTAGCAGTACCACTGATTTTCTCTCACACAAATCACAGTGGGCAAAGTTCTGGCTCCCAAACATATGTAGGGTCATGCTCCCAACCCCTGCCCTCTTTATTATGGCACAAAGATAATTTCACTAAAGTGTCCACCTGACAAAAAACTGAGAAACATTGAACATCCAAAAGGAAACAAAACTGTGGAACAAGCCTGTCCATGGCCCTCCTGTGTCGTAGTCCCTGGGAACTCCTGTCCTTCCCTTCCCTGTCTCTGCCTGCCACGAGGCTCTTCTGAAAGTCCCTGGTGGCATTTAAAAATAGCTCAGTGCTCCTGAGTGGCTCCATGTACATCAGGAGAACAAGATGACCCGTCTTCAGCTGTGATTTTTAAGTATGCAATGTATTATTAGGTAATTTCAGAACAAATGTAGCAGACACTTGAAATCAATTTAAGTAGCTGCAACAATTTGAGCTAAGGTGTTTTGATGTCTCTTTCTGCTTCTTGGGTGTCTTCATGAGGTTCAGAGTCTTAAAATATAAACCCCAAATGTTTGTTTGTTGTAGGAGAAAGCATGTGTTGTGCATACACTCATGCTTTTATGTTTGCAGCTGCAGCCTTGTGTAAATTGCTGTTTCTTGAAGTCTCCCATTCATGATCATGGTGGTAGATTACACATTTCCATTCTGGAGGGCTAATTAATGTCATCCAAATTCTGAACAGTTAATTTCTAGGTAGTCTCGAGGCAGCTGCAACATCTATAACCAAAGAAACACGCTTTACTTGAATAAATGGCCTCTACACTCTTTTATATTTTATCAAGCTAGCTTGGGAAAGGCAGATGTTTAACACTCTGATGCTGTTCTCTCGAATGGGGTTCATCTGGTCCCTGCTGAAATCAAGAGGATTCAGCTTAATTTGCAAAAATGTGAGATTAAAATCACAGGAGGAGGTAAGTGAGACAGTCAACCCGATATTTTTTTGGCGGAGCTCTTCTCTGGTGGCGGCTGTTCTTGCTGTATGTGTGGGGGTGAAAGGAGTCGTGCTGTTTGAGCAGTTGGGATGCTGACAGCCTTTGTGGGCACTCGTAGTGTCTGAACTTAATGCTTGGATCTCCATGGCCACTTCAGGTGGGGGAAGCAGACCCCTAATCAGAGACTTCAGCTCTTTTTTTCTGATTTTAAACCTGCTTTTTGGGAGAGAGTTTCCGCAACCTGTTTCCTTTGGCAGATGATCTGCTCCAGTGGAACAGCTGCATCATCGTGAGTGAAAGAAAGCATTAACAACAGTGTGTGTATGTTTAATGTTTACATTTAATTCTCAAGTTTTAGAAGTGCGTACTTTTTTATGAACTGCTTGCATGTTGTCCGTCATCAGATGCCTCTCTTCAATTCAGCACTCTCTCTCTTCATTTCATGCTCTTCTTTTGACAACAGTGAAATATCTGCTCTTTCTGTGGTTTAGCAGACCACAGTATTTTCCTTTTCTGTCCCTCTATCAGTATCATCATGGAATAAACAGGAAGCTAGAAAGCAGCCAACCTGTCCAGTGGTCTTCCTTCTAGTAGGTAGTTTCACTCCCGTTTTTTACAGCACTGCAGCTGAGAGATATGCCCAGTAGCTATTCCTTTCTTCAGCTGTCCTGGCAGGAACGAGTTGCTGTGAATCCAAGGAACCGACTAATGTTCTTCAGCCTAGCATTTAAAAGCTACGTGTCCAGTTTGAGTTGTCATCTAGACTCTCTCTCTTGGCTAGGCAAGCAAAAGCAATTTCAAGGGAGAGCCAATACATCCTAGAAGAGAAGGATTATTTTTTTTTTTTTAAAACTAACTTTCTCTTTACTGAAAACTAGCGGAATGATGAGTCTTCTTAGTCTAGAGGTTTCATTTCTTATCAGGCTAGAATTAAGCAGGATGAATGTTTGTTCTGCTCAGGAGCCAGCATCTCCTGGAAATGGAAATGTGACCCTGTTCCATTCCTTTAGTCCTCAAGCGAAGCCTTGTTAGGCTAGATCTGTCCTAGCTGAAACGACAAGAGAAATAAGTGAGACTACTTGATTTACCTCATTAGTGGGAAAATAAGCATTACATCAACATCAAAGAGTGATAGAACTAAAGAACATTTATGATTTTCAGTTCAGGTTTGTCTTGGACTTGCACTGCTACCTTCATTAGTGCAATCAAAATAGGAGTTTGTATAAACTCATCAGCAACAGCATCACAAAAATCCCTGTAGCTCAATGCTCTGGACCTTGCCCTCTTTATCTAAATGGAGGTATTAGTATTCAATTATTACCACTATTTTGGAGGGTTAATAGTATTCAACAAAGCTTGTACTTTCAAACACAGATGATTGGAGATGAGAAATCCACTGGATAAGATTTTCTTTTTTTCCAGAAGTTTTCTTACTATACAACAAAAAACATTTTATGATATTGATATGTTAAAATGCTACTTTAATACAGCATAAGGATTGGATTTCCCGACTGGGATACCTGCAAGAAAGTAGATAGATGTTTGAGGCTGCGAAAATATTAAACAACACATAAGAGATGAAAAAAGTAAATCTGATAGGCTGCTTTACAGAGCTCTGGAGGTAATTTCATCCAGACACGTGTGGAATAATTACTAAATTGGCTAAAAATACAAAAGTACCGCATTGTTCACACATTCAGGAAAAGTATAAAATCAAGAGGCTTCTGAGGTAGAAAATAGCCGCAGCTGGCATGAAGAATACAACACCTGTGGTTCCCTGATAAGGATGCTTGTGAAGCTACATGAGGTACAGAACGGGATGCAATTATTCCACGGCTTTACCTTATGATGTATAGCAGATAAGGGAATGGGATGATGCCATGAAAGAGATAAGCTGCCAATTAGCTGCCCGCTCGATACTCAGAGCCAACATTTTGTCAAATTTTGATGAAATGCTGTCCTTTGTGCAAACTTTGCTCATTATGATGTCATTACAATACCAAAACACACCTCCATCCCAAAGGCTACCCGCCTCCAAGGTGCGACCACTCCTTCTTGAGTCTGCGCCCTGAATTTCTCGTAAACTATACCTTTAATTGTGAAGCAAGAGAATTTTACACCAATCATAACAAATGTATGACTAAAGTCACTCAAACTCCACCTTGAAGATAACAAATAGTATAAAAATAGCCCGAGTGAGGGGCGATACCCAGGGAAGACACCATCGCAAAGAATTCCATCACTGATTTCCAGGATCAGTCGACGGGCTGAGCCTTTCTTCCCCCTCATAGGGACGCCTTTGGGTAAGACTTTGATTATGCCGAGTGCTTCCTCGGGAAACTTAGGAATTTCTCTAGAGACTCTCTTTCCTACATTTATAGCCAGGCTGTATCGTTTATAACTTTGTCGCACGTTTTGTATATGTAACAATACTTTCATTTGCACGTGCTTTGCAGACAGTGTATTTATCACCGGCAATCCTAAGAACCTATATACCTGTTGTTTAAATAAACTGTACTTTTTAGGTAGCTAGTCGTTTCGGTTTCTCACTGAACGCGACCAAAGACTCGAGAATGGCCGTGCTAGTTCATGAGGACAACTAGACGGAAGGTGCAGTCCACCATTAGTGTACCCAAATCGTAATCGTTTAATACATATTAAACGCGATTGGACTGATAGTGCTGAATTGGGCATCACTCAGAATTTAAACCTAGCTGCACCTGGCCTCCCACCTCAGTGAGGAGTGTTAGAGCGCAAGGGGGTTTATTTTCTGCCAAAACTGCTTTGCCCCTTTCACACAACAACACATGAAGGCCTTGGCTGTGAAGACACAAAAATAAGTAGTTCAGTCAAATGAGCAGACTTCCACATGATCACGCAGGGCTATGAGACAAGAAAACGGATGGATTTAAAATACAGAAGTAACGTAGAAAGAGTGCTTCTTCAGCCTTCATGTCTCTGGCAGTTAAATGGTGCTCTCTCCATGTGCCTTCATGGTGGAGATTTGGGTCCAGGCCACCTCAGAAGTGAAGGGACAAATGCTGTGTTCAACTCTAGAGCTAGTTTTCTTTCTGCAGTTCACTCTTTGGATCTTAACATTTGGTTTCAGGTCAACCTTTTTCTCCCAGTTGAAGGCTCTGTAGGGATTAGTGGTTGCGTTGCAGTCATGAGGGTCCTAGGGAAGGTTTGTATAGACAGGTGAAGAGAAAAAAAAAAAAAGTGGAAAAGACATTTGAGCACACAAGCCCTTCTTTTACTCTCAAAGCCACAAATTTCAAGCTAAACTATTATAGGAGAAGTTGCTTTGGGAATAATTTACTTATGGCAGGAGAGCTGCGGACATACCTGGCACTGGTGTAAAGCAGGAGTGTTAGCAGTGGAAGAGGGGAAGCCTCGAGGCTAGTGGGGTAGAAGAAGAGACTACGGGTTTTTGAGCATAGATCTGCACAAGCAGAGGTGCAGATGTGCCATAGTGTAACGAGTAGTCGCATGGCACAATGAAGGTTTTCATTTGGTTCCCTGACACGCTGCATGTTTCCGTTGTGCAGCAGAGGAACAGTTGATCTGTATGTTGGCCTCCCACTTGTGAAAGGCAGATAGCTTATACATCCCTCCAAGAGGTGTGAATTTGGAGTCGCTAGAGGCTGCGAGCTGTGTGCACTGGAATGTCTCGCATGGATGGTTTGTAAAACCCAAGGTAAAAGAGGTAGTCAAGTAAGCTGCTAAGTCTCTGAAAGGAAACATATGTTCATTTTATGTATTTGTTTTCCTGAATATGGTGAATTCATGCTTTGTTTTGCATTGCAGCTTACACTGTGGCATATGCTTTACTGATTACAGGGAGCTGGGCCTGCAAAATTCATTACTTAACCAGGGAAGGTTATTTGCAGCAAAGGTAAGAAAACTAGGATTAAGGGACAGATACCAGGTTAGTTTTAAATTTATCTCACTGGTAGAAGATTGAGTTTGTTGGGAAGTTCAGAGAACAAATCTGAACCTACTTATTAGCAAATCCACTTCCATAGGCCGAGATTAAGATTTTTTTAAGAGTCCAGCCTCAAAGCTGTTAGCTAGTAGAGTTGTGCAAATATTGGAGAAACTTAATGCCTCTAGGCAGGACTCACTAGGGCTGATCCTTTTCCAGCTAGGCTGATCCTTTTCCAGCTAGGCTATCCTCGACAGTTCTGCAGGGAGAAAGCTTAGCTTTAACCTGAGTATGTGCATCTAATCTGCATCTAATCACCGTGGCAGTATATTGTTGGTAACTGTTCTGAAGTAAGAATATTGTGGTCATTTGTGTGAGCTGTTCTTGCATCTGCCAAGTTTTTGAGCCACGTGGAATTGTCTGGTGCTGAACTTCATGCTTATGAAAAATGGTAGTGTTCTCTTGATGTCAGGGGCAGAGAGGAGAGCGGTGACTTTTTGGCAACAGCTGAGGAAGGCAAGATGATGTTTTCCAAGACCAACTGCCTAAAAAAGGTTACAGTGCCTATAGGCCACTATGGAACAGCTGGAGGTGCTGTGCAGGAGCAGTGCAGCAGGCTCTCAGAGCAGTAGCTGCCATGGGCAGCAGACATCTGCAAGCTGAGCTCTCGGCTCCTTCTTAAAGAAAGACTAAAACTTTCTTCTCTGTCCTTCCTAAATAATGTGATTAGCCTATTAGTATCAAACAACCTATTAGCATTTCTTTGTCTTAATGAATTTGTACTCGGGGTCTTTTTAAATGAGGTAACACGAGTGTTGTGCGCTATTTGCATGCTTCTGGGTCAAGCTAGAAAGATGGGCCTCTAGAAATTAGTATCGCCGTGGAGACAAGGTGTGCTACTAACACTTAGGTGTTACAAGCAACCCCACTGAAACCTTGCTGCAGAAAGGTGGTTTTGTTGATTAGATATAAATGCAAATGTGCACCCTGAAAAAGAGTTTCCTCTTCCTTTGTCAAGGCTCTATGCTGGTATAATTGAGCATAGGCAAATTAGAAGTAAACTACCTTTGTCAAATCATCCTTCTGTAATTTGATCCAAAAACCTGAAGGCATGTGTCAGTGCTGATAATTAGATACAAGGGCACAATTAATAAGATTATCAGTGGAGTCCAGGCAGTCTGCCCCACTTCACATATTAGAAGCAGACCACCAGCAGGTTATAAGACAGTGGGCCATGGGTTTGGGTTCAAATGACACCCCAGAATATTGCAGAGCTGCTGCAGGCAGATTAATGAGGCAGGCGGAAAAGGTTTGATCTCTCTGCCACCTTTACTGCTTGCAGCATGCCCTGAGGGCGTTGGGCTGGGGCAAGCTTTTATTAGGCAAGTGTTTGGGGTTGCTCCATCCCACTGTCACATCACTAATTTAGCACTTGCTGTTCCTGGCATTTGGTCACTGAAAGAACCGGTGGGATCAACAGAAATAGCATCACTTTAATTAAAAATAAAAATGGTGCTTGGCAGGAAATGCGAATAACTTGAGTTCACTTCAGCCCAGATTTTAAAAGTATTTAGGTGCTTGAAGATACAGGTAGGTACTTGGAAGTTTTTTCCAAAGTAGCTGTATGCTCAACTCCAATTATTTTTAATGAGACTTATGTGCCTCCTTATTTCGAAGACACCCAATAGGAACATATGTGAAGCCTAAAGCACAGGAGGGCCTTTACAAGTCTGCTATGATGTCACTGCTGAAAATGAGACGTCATTATTTAAGCATTACAAGACTGATTTGACATTAAAATGATCTGCAGATTGTATTGATGCCTTTGACCGTTTAGTGGGCTTATGGCATCCATGTTGGGTAGCCAATCTGGAAAAAACAGGATTTTCTAGTTCATCAGAAGAATAATTATGTTACAGATATGAGCTGGAATTATGCGACTGCATAAGTGTGAGGGAGGAGGAAGGGAAGCATGTATAGTAGCATTTAACAACAAACACCAGAGTTTGTTCTCAGTCCACTGCGGGTACTGCCTATGCTTCTGTGCTACTGTCAGAGAAGTGGACCTCAGGTTTGAAGAGTGTCCTCTCAGTGGCCTGGAGGTAACACCGAGTAATGTGGCCCAGCACATGGGGCACGGGACTTGGCACCAGGAGAGACAGGATTCTGCCCGAGAACCTGAGCTGGCGCAGGACCACAGGTACCTTACCCCTCTTTACTGGTCTAACCCTTGGAAGGTATTTTTCAATCTCCCTGTGCACAAAGCTACTAGAAGAGTCATCTTTGTGTGGCGAGCTGTATGCCACAAATATATCATAGAATCATAGAGTCATCTAGGTTGGAAGAGACCTTTTAGATCATCAAGTCCAAATGTTAACCTAACACTGCCAAGTTACCACTAAACCGTGTCCCTCAGCACCACATCTACACATCTTTTATATACCTCCAGGGTATATAAAAGACTCATCCACTTCCCTGGGCAGCCTGTTCCAATGCTTGACAACCCTTTCAGTGAAGAAAGTTTTCCTAATACCCAATCTAAACCCTCCCTGGCGCAACTTGAGGCCATTTGCTCTTGTCCTATCACTTGTTACTTGGGAGAAGAGACCGACACCCACCTTGCTATAACCTCCTTTCAGGGAGTTGTAGAATGAATATGGGCCCAGCTGCGTATGGGTCAGGAGCAAGAATAGGTAATCAATGGAAAGAGACACATCGTCAGCCAAAGAGGGCAGAAAGGTCTGGATGTCCCTGTAAGCAGGGGCTGTGAGAATTTTGCCTGTGCTCACCCATATTCGTGGTTCATTTTATGCACACACACACACACAGAGATAGATGCACACACATCCTTTTCTCTCCCCGGGGAGCTCCCTTGCATATGGTATTTCCACTACTGCAGGGAGTAAAACAAATGTTGGGCTGTAAATATGAATTTTAATGTTAGACAAAAAGCTGTGCTGATAATGATGCCAGTAAACTCTATGGCTTCCTAAAAGCATGTTTTTCCAAATGATAAATGATAAGCAGTTATCGAAGTGGGAAGGAAAAGTAGTTAAAAGCAAACTGTATTGAAAGAAGATTAAAGCATGAGCATGCATAGGAAATGATGTGCATTAGTTTGGTTTTAATTCTTTTGGAAAAGGGAAATGCAGAAAAAGAAAATACCGAGATCCAAAACTGAGACAAACATCAACATACAGCTGAATAATAACACAAATGGTTACAAACAGCATGTTGATGACGGTAATTAATGAGATATTAACCACGATAGTAATGATTTCTTTGATTACTTATGTTGTTCTCATGTGACTCTGAAGCCACCTGCCAGGTTTTGACCTCAAAAATCTCCTTTTTCCCTAAAATAGAGAAGAGAGGGACTGAAATACTGTTATCACTCTAGCTAATTACTTGGTTGCTAGGTTGCCATAGGTGTAAGGTGTGCTCCCAAAAGGGTGGCAAGGTCCATTGCATCAGTGTATTAGCACTGGATGTATCTGTATGGAGTTTGATGAAAATTTTGGGGCAAATAGCCTTTTCGTTTTAAAAGAAGTGTACTTTCAGGTTGGCTGAAAGAATCTGTGCAGAATTCAATGAATACTCTTAGCTGTAAGCAAAGAGAAAAATGAAAGCAGGAGAACTGTGGATCTTTTTAAATCAAAGCATTGCAATACTTTGTTTCAAAATGACATTCTTCTTCAAAGCCTTGAAGAATGGTAGACTTGAAAAATAGTACAAGAACCTCTCATCATTAAGGAAAATAATTGTTTTTGTATAAAACAAAATATGAGTAAATGAATATATTTTTTACAGTTTTTTTGTCTTGACCAAAGCACAGAAATCCAGACTCTGTGTGCTGGTGTGTGTGTATGCAATAGCTGAATTAAACCAAGATAATAAAGAGGAGCAGTTTTGAAAGGGAAGATAGCAAGAGTAGAAGCTTGTGATGGTTTAGCTCATGCCTTTTGTGTTTTGATTCCTTTTTGACATTTACTACAGACCAAACCTAACAATTAGCTATTCCTGGTTTGCTCTTTTTGTCTGTTATCTCACAGGGACAGTCAATATATCCCTTTGAAATACTACAATGCAGAAAATAATTTTCTACTTTCTGTTTTCATATAATTGGCATTTACAAGACGTGCAAAACATTTCCATAAAAACAGTTTGCTGCATCTCCTTAATTCCAAGCACAAGGGCATATCTCTCTCCATTTCCAAAGCAACCCTGCAACAAATCATTAATAAAAGGTTGGGGTTTTATATATACTTGTGCGATAGTTAGTAGCTTTCCATATAGTTAAAACCTGAGAATCTGGGCATTTGAAAACAAGTAGAACACTGGAGATGAGTTAATCTTCAGGCAGTATTGCTTGAACACACTGTGAGATAGTGCAGGTCATTGATCTGGTATGTACTCATGTTACCAGGAGGCTGGTCTGAAATTTAACAGATATGTGGTAGTTTACAGTTTATAAGGAAAGGCATTTACATGTTCACAAGATAATAGCATCATACCCAAAGATAGTAATCTCTGCTGCTTGGCAAGCTGGAGCAATAAACTATGTAGTAAGAGATGTATATCCAAAATTTAGAGTTGAGCCCATGATCATCTATGTATATGCCATAGAAGGGTGCAGGCAATGACTTTTGAGATCTGGAGCCTTACTTCTGTCTAATGCTGCTGCTTTGAATGTCCTTGACACTCATCCAGACAGGGTACAAACCCACCACGTGTCTGCTGTGAGAGCAGAAAGTTTGCCTCCTTCTGCACGGGGATGAATGGTCCCTTATGGCCTTTACTGACTTTGGGATTTTATGCGGTTCTTATGGAACTGGGAGGGACCTTCTGGTGGTGGTCCAACATTGTAGGCAACGACGCCTAGCAATTTCCTCTAGAAAATAATTGAATTTCACCTGAAAATCTATCTCCTGGGTTCTGCTGGAAACTAGTTCCACATTTCCAGTTCCCTGATGATTACAAATCTCTTGTTTTTCCAGACTCTGTTTACTCACTGCCATTTTGTGTCCTTTTGCTCTCATTCCAGTGTCATCTTTTACTTTAAAAGCTTTTCTTACTGCTGGAGAATTAGATGCCTCTTTCCTACAGTGTGATTACCGAAAGTAATCTTATTCCCTCCCAGCTGTGCCCTGACAGTCTTCAAATGCTTGAACTCAGGTGTGATTTTTTCTATATAAAGCACAACCAATAGTCAATGTAATAAATGACAAGAAAAAAATATTGGACAGCTCAGTGGAAGAAAAGATATATGGTACCATTACGACCTGTTTGATTAGTTCTTCGGTTCTTGGCAGAAAGACTTTCCAGTTGGCCGGACTTCTAAGTGGATTCCTCTTTTACGTCTTCGCTCTCCTCTACCCTTTCTCTCCCGTCACACTGTGTATCATGGACTAAAGCTGCCTTTTGGTAGTGTCAATTAAACACCGAGGGTGGACTTCGATTAATGTTTTCATTTAGATTGGAGTGCAGGTTTGAAGTGAACCTCCTGGTTGCCCACACTTACTGTGCTTCGTTTTGTACTGTGGAGTGGTCTCAGAGCTCACAAGGTGCATTGTTTTAAGAGGAAATTAAGGTGGAAGACATGCTGGAGTGCAGCACTTCAGTCACAAATAGGCATTCAGACCAGGAGGCCAAACTAGAAATAGCCTGGAAATAAAAACAAGCACAGTCCAGTCTTGAAACTAGGTCCTCAGCACCAAGTGTTTCACTGTACAAGTCTGCCCCCACGGTTCGCATTACTTGCTATTGCAGACGTAGGCTTAGCCTTCTGCCCCTTGTTTCCTGGCTGTCTGAGCGGGTAGGATAGGTAGATCATACCTGCATGAATCTTTCCTTTGCCCTTATAATGTCTTTGCATTCATCTGTATTACTTTTCACCATCTACAAAGTGTTTATCCCACCTTTAGGCAAACAGATGAAACTACCCAGAGGAGAGCAGACCAGCTATTCCTCCCGTGCATGAATGCAGTCTTGCAGAAGCAGCACAGCACTCGTCATCAAGGTTGGGAACCAACAGTGCGTTCACCTCCTTGAAAGAGATTCCTTTGGATGGTATCCCTTGGTTACCTACTGAATCCATTTGGGGATAAAGAAGACTATTGTACTAGTAAAACCTACAGAGGTAGGTAGATTGATATTTAAAGGCTTGAGTTAATATGGCAGATTTAAACCCTGCATTTGCATATATTGACTTTTCTTTCCTTGGTGCTGTAAGCCTAAGGATTTGTCTTTAAATCTTGCTTATTAGCTTAAAAATGCTGTCTTTTAACAGAAAGAATAACATGCAAAGTGGTTATCTGCCTTCTAGTCAGGTACATTTAGCGGAGCTTGGAGTAGGAACGGGTAACCTTTTTGATAGCTGTTCATCTCATTCAAGGTGAGCTTTGGTTGCAGGCCCTGCTTTTGGAGAGGGCTCATCTGACTGTGGTGCTGAGGACCTGATCCTACAATTAGCGTATTTGAGGTGCTCTGACTTGAGAAAGAGGGGCTACATTTTGAAGGAACATTTGAAAGACAAAATACTTGTATTAGCAGCCGATTAATTAGTCTAACACAAGCCATGGCCTGTGCCTGTAGTCCTGCAAGCTTATCAGCTTGCTTTTCCTCTACCTGTCCGAAGGATTTGTGAGGCAGAGTTTAAATGGAGATTTGAGATCTCAGTGTGTGGGCAGGAGTTGGAGTTCCTGTAGCAGTAATAGCAGGATTGTTCCTGGTGGTAATACAACAGTGAAGACAAGCCTGAAGCAATAAGATTTTATATTTTGCTTAATCTAGCTTCATTGTGGAATGACCGCCACTGCCAGTGAAAATGAATCCCAAGTGCAGTAAATTGTTGGTTGACTGCAAAATTATATTAAGCTAAATCAGTCCTTCTTTCTTTCAGTTTATTAAGTTTATGGACTTGGTTATGAGAGGGGAATGAGTGAGTATGGAGAATATGAACAAGGAAGTTGTATACCTCCATGTATACTCCTGTTCATGTAACTTCAGCAAACGTAATTCATCCTTGCATGCACAGAACATAAGCTGGATGGATCATATGGCTCTCCATAAAGTATCTTAGTTATGATTATTGCCCAAGGTAACATCATAGTTAATTTTTAGACTCTTATACAAATCTGTTCTTGGACAGGTTATGTTGTGTTTGGCACAGTAAATCTTTGCAGATTTTACTTCATTGTTAGTGACACTTTGTATAGGAAGAGGAAATACTCTTACTCTCTTGTCACGTTCAGCACGGGGCCTTGTGACAAAGGCTGAGATAGATATTTTTAAGAGCTCTCCTCAGAGTGGGTTTAAAAAATAATGAATCAACAACAGAGAGAGTCTGATTGGTAATCCCTGAGAAACTGTTTCTTTCCACTGCTTTATTCAAAGCTTGAGTATGGAGTCTGTGGTATCCTGCCTTGGGTGAGTGGTTTCACCTTCTGTAAACCCTGAATTATTTGTAAAATTTGATGTGAATGTGAATGCACTGAATGCCATAAGGACAGTATTCTTCTCGCTTGACTGATGCACTCCTCCCTGAGCACCAGCTTGCACACCCTGCTGACACCCAGAGCCTGCAGGACAGGCTCCATAGGAAAGGCAGCGCTGGCTGGCACTGTGCTTTGGGAGCCTCTCGCCTCCTATGGCTCCTGGCCACAAGAGCATCGGTACTCACTGCTGAAGGGAAGGCAAGGGGAAGAGGGCACTGGTGTGACCCTGTTGCCTCCTGTCCCAGATTGAGCGACGCAGGACTGATTTCTCTTCTAATGCCTGGGAAAACCGCACTTTTAGAAGACTCTAGTGCCTGAATTTGTGAAAATATGTACTTTATAGCCATCTATAGTTTGTGAGTTTCAAGGTCTCAGTGTTTTCGAGTTAGCCAGGTGCAGGGATAAGGAGGAGCGAGACCCAGGCACTTGACCCAAGCTGGCCAACAGGATTTCATACCATGAATGTCACTTTCAATATCAGTTGGAAAGTTTGCTGAGAATTTTTTTCTCTCCCTTGATGGCTGCGATCCTGAGAACTTCTTGCCCCGGTGCCGGACCCCTGAGCCCTTCCCTTCCTCCTGAAGCCGTAGCGCTCACAGTGTCCGACATTTGCTGTCCACGGCTGGCAGTGCACAGCTCCTGCTGATAGAATGGGCTGAGTATAATCCTTGTCTATTTTATATTGGTATTGGGATCAATATTGGTTCTTTAGTGTTATTAAAGTTATTTAGCCTTATTCTATTAAATCTGTTTATATTTCAACCCTTGGGTTTCCTTGTTTTTAACTGATTCCCCATCCTGGATGGGGAGGGGTCGTTGGGTGATAGAATAATTGTCTAAAGGACAATAAATTGGTGTGGGTTCCTCAAACCATAACACCTCCTCATCCCCAGGACAGGAGGGGTCCAGGGTGGTGTGTGCTGTGCAGGTCTCTCTGTGCTCCCGTGGGTTGGCTTGGTGATTGGGCAGGGATGAAGAGGGATGTAGGAAAAGAAATGTTTCTCCAGTCACCTGTGCCTGGTCCTTCCCAGCTGGGAAGGGCTTCACGGGAGCTGCACAGGGTTGTTAAAGCAGAGACTGGCACACTTTCCCCAGGGTACGGTTCTGGTTTAAGCTAACTTTCTTTCTTGTATGCTTTTTAGTGCGGACAGTATTAATTTGGAGACAACTCTTTCATGAAATGTTTCTCTGCTTTCCATTTAAAGACTCCTTTTCAGATACTATAATCCTGCCAGATACTGGCAGTTTAAAGGACAGCTTATTTTCTTGCCTTCAAAACAGGCTGATGGATTTCTTAGGGAATACTGCTAGGAACTCCCTGAGAAAAGCAGGAGGTGGGAGGGTGGGGTTGGGGGTGGAGGAGAAAGCCAAGTGGCATGTCAAAGTTGGTGTCTCCAACAAATCCTAGCTGTCCACAGGCATTCGACTACCTCTATGCTGAGACTGAAGACTTGGTATGGGAAAAGTCCCCTTGTTTCTTTTCCCCCGCCACGGTTTCTTTGATACTCAGCAGTTTAGAAATGTCTTCTCGTAAAATCCTACCTATAATTTTTTTTTTCCTGATTACATGCACCAATTATGACAGAAGAATTGTGAAGAGCATTGGCTAAATATAAATTTGGAGAGGAAATTAAATACAGGCTAGCTGGGCTTTGATTCCCAAAAAGTCTTTTAATATGTTCATCTGTTTCACCACTTACCGAACCTGATAATTTGATCCCAAGTTATATGTTTTCTCGGAGTGCATCCTACTGCAGACTTTGTAGAAAGCTTTGCTTTGCAGCAAAGCTTGTGCGCAGCATTCTGACAGACATCCTTCTTTACATTCAAAATAAATACAAATGGACAATCTTTACTGAGCCACCATTTTAATAGTGTTACTTGGTGACCCTACCTGTGTCTCACCAAGTCCTGGAACTATGCATAGCCACTCTAACGGTATTAGTTGAAAAAATCTTAGGCATACAAAAAAAAAAAAAAATCACTAAATTAACAGTTCTGCCATACAGAGGGTAACTTTGCTTGTGTCCCCTATGCGTTACTGTTGTTGACAGATAAAAACCAGGATTTTCAGACCTGATGAGTGCTTTCTGAATGATGTGGGTTGCATTTAGGATGACATTTTAAAAGGACTGAATTCTTAACATTTGGCAGTGCTTCTTGGAGAATTAGACTGTTCCCAGGTATCTCAGGCTGAACATGGGCAACAGAAGTATCCAGTTTCCTACAGGTTTCTCAGACTGACATCCAAATTTCCTTTGTGGAAAGCTTTCTTCTCTCCCTTGTCCTTCTACAGTGGCTTCTGAGATGTGAAAGAGACATATTTTTTTTTCAGTCTTTTCGGTACTTATTGTCATCTGGATGATATTTGGTTGGACCCAGTGTCTTGAATTTGCCTTGTTATGTTTTTATTTGCATTCTCAATATTTTGTAAATAAACCCATGCATTTCTTTTTTAGAGCAGCTATTTTAAGAAATTTTATCGCATGGTGCACAAAGGGACACATGGCCCTGCTGTGCAAGTAATCTCGCAAAGATGTACTAGCAAATGCATTTATAGCAGTGGTGTTCGTGGAGGACCCTGAGAGCTGTGCCAGGGAGCAGAAGTCATCCGTATGAACCATCTGGAGCAAGTCCCTGACTGTGAGTGACAAGTACTCAACACAGCGATGGGGAATACATGCAGGTCCCAGTGTGTTGCCTGGGTCTGGGGCGTCATGGGGGGCTCCAGCATGGGACGTTGGGCACCTCCATGGGGATGGGGATGTGCTGAGGCTGGGCTGTGACATCAGCCCGTGGGTTGGGGACAGAACGAGCGGGTCCCACAGCTGGGTAGGGCTGTGGGGAGCTGGAGACTGGCACTGCTGCACACTGGCACTGCTGCACACTGGAGTGTGGGGTAAAATGGGGTCCTGTGCCAGGGGCAGGGGTGTCCCCAGGAGAGATCAGGCAGGGACAGAAAAGGTTGTTCCTGCCCTCAAGGCCCTGGCAGCAGCTCTGATGTTAGCAACACTCACAGAACCATCAATAGTTTGGGATTTATGGATGTTTGTGGGTAATATACTGGCAGGAAACGAGCTTGAAATTTGCTAAAGAAGTTGGCCACTATTAATAACTTCCCTTGATCAAATTAATGCATTTCAGGATGACAAGCACATGGTATTCTCTCCTTGGAGACCATTCTTGGCAGGGGATAGATGCATGTAGCCACAGTCTGTGTGTGTGTGTGTGACAGGACAGGATGAAATAACAGTGATGAGCTCCTTATATGTGGCTATATTTGTATCCCCTTGCTTAAATGAATAAGCCCTTACTTCTGCTTTGAATTTGGCACATTGGTGCTACTAAAAGTACCTTATAATGCTGCCCTTCTGAGTCTTTCTTCTAAGGATTATCAGGCTGTACTTCTTGCTCCCAACTGTTGCTTTTTTCTGTACTGCCTCACCCCAGAAACAGCTTTGCATTCGTCTCTGGTGCACCCACCAGACCGTACATTCATCCCTCTGAGCCTTGTGGTCCAAAAAGTGACACAGCACAACCTGAAAAGATGCTCAGAGTTGTCCATAAGTGAATTGGCTAACTTAAATAGATACAGTCCTCTCAGTGTTTGAAGACTTCAGGCTGATCTTTAGCAGTTCACAGTCATGTATTTTTCAGCTGGGGCCAGAACACGAGCACTGTGATTCATTCTACCCAAAGACAGACGTTTTAGTTGATTGAGGGATGTTAGTTCAGCTATTTCGATTTTATTGCTTTGTGTTTATTCATTTTCCTCACTGGTTTCCAGCCAGGCGTGGAAGAAGAATTGCTCAAACTGCAGAAGATTCTGCATTATGTTACCTCCAGAAGAAACACCACATTTCTGGCAAGCGAGTAAATACATACAATATTTTTAGCCCTGTTTTGCTGCCTTAAGAGGCACAGATGCATTTGAAGAAATATCCAAATGTTTCAAGGCACAGTTGCATTCCAGCCCTGAAACTTCTGAAAGTTCACAGCGATGAAACTAAGCAGTAGAAGGAGGCGCCTGAGAAGCCCAATATTTGGGTTGACCTGGGCTGTCTGCCTGCATCAGTAAGTACAGCGAACCAGTAAGGAGTGGATCTATAGAGCAAACCAGCTGGCACTGAAGACCCGACATCCAAGATACACATATTTCAGGGGGATTTACTTTGGATTAGTCTAGTCTGGTCCTGTGGAGTCCACATCCGTCAGCGACTGGAGTGCCACAAGGGCAGATGTGGAAAGCTTCTTCCAGATAATTTTCATTTCAAAGGCAGCCAGTTTGTATTCTCCAAGACTGCTCAGCCGTGTGAACCAAAACATGGTAAGTGGGGACAATTGGGAGGTTCGCTTCAAAAGGGCACTCTTGATCTGAACAAAAAGGCTAACATAGGTGGACCTGTAATCTTTCCCAGTCTGTCCTGGATTTCTAGTAAGTAGTTCAGAAAGCCGCACCACAAATCTGAGAGCTCTGCAGAGGGCTCACATTTATTTCTTATCACAATGCTAGCAAAGGTAATATTTTTCCCGAGCTAAATGTCCAGCTATGGCTCAAGTGGTTTATTTAACTGGTGATAAAACCCATTGTGTGTGTTGGGGTTTTTAAAAAGACTATTTTGCTGCAGTCTAGCAGCCCACACAGGTGGGTTGCTTGAAAGCAAACTTACCGTTTTTATTCAAGTATCATTAAGGGCACGTGAAAACTGAAGGAGTTTCTTAAGATACACAGGGAAGAGAATCTGCATTTAATGAAATTTGCCAGAGGAAGAAAATTAGGGCTTATGTTTTTTGTTGTGCTGTTTCTGCAATGAAATTGCCAAGGGGATCTTATGGAACTGTGATCCAGAAGGAAATGGGTCAGTTTTAATTGTGTTTTCCTGTGGAGAAGAAGCACAAGCTCAAACACCTACCAGCATTTCTTGAGTGAAGCTTTCATCTGTTTTATACTGTGGTGTTTTTTTTCCCCCAGCTGAAGGTGAATAGATGTGAAGTACAGTCTTTCAAGCATGTAAGAGCTGAGGGAGGTGAATGGGATGCAAGGGAGAATGTTTTTGTGCCGAGCTTGCCAGAGTTTTGTGCATGATTACAGAAGTTGTGTTCCTTGTGTGTCGTTGTCTGGGTGGTGGGAGGAAGCTGAAGTCACTGATCAGGATTCAGAATGTAAAATCATTTCCCTACTGGAAGTTCAGCAGGGTTTTGCTAATGACGTCTGTAAAGCCAGAATCTCATGCAGAAAATTTGGATGGTTCAGTCACCCTATGGTGACTAGAAAAAGGTGAAGTTAGCTGGGAAAAAAAGCAACTGAGATAATTAACCTAGTTTCAGGGATGGCTTTTCAACAAAGACAGGGAAGGAGTTTGGGTCATAGGGCAAGACTCTGTAAGACCTTATCTGGACAACTCTATAAACTTCCACCCTTTCCTCTTGAAAGACAAAGTCAGATTGGAACAGTCACAGAGGGGTGATGAGGGGAACGGGGAGCCTAATGTCCACATAGAGGGTATTAAAAGAGCATGGTTTGGTTAGCCAAATGAAGTAAAAACTTGTTGGAACATGACAGCTGTAAATACTCAAGGCCACTAACTTCCCAGTCAGAAGGACAAAGTTAAGTGAAGTGACAACAGTGGCACGTGAATAAATGGATATTCAAAAGCCATGAATAAACTAACATGCAAAAAAAATCCATGAATAAACAAACATGCAAATTGGATTACCAACCATTAGAAGGATGAGGTTCTGGACTGGCCTTCTGTAGGCACTGGGGACAAAAAACCACCGTGTCTAAGACAGCTAGATAATGTTTTCTGAAAGGAATAGCATGATGTTGTGCCTGTAAGAGGAGGGGACAGGTTACAACGACCATTCAGGATGTCCCTTCAGATCCTATGTTCTGATACAGAACTGTTGGAACACACTAAAGAAAAGAAATGGAAAATTCAACTCATCTAAAAGCACATATTTTTATAAATAAATAAGGAAATAGATTTGGGGTCTTCCTTAGGATCATGTTGTAAATGTCAAATACCATCAAAGTAAAGGCAGTGTTGTATTCTTTACTGACAGAAGTGCATTATCCAATACAGAGGTCAAATAATGATTATGTTCTTGCCTGTACATTAGGTTTGGATATATTGCACCTGTTTTCAATTGCCTGGAATTTTGCTTAAGATGCAAAGCATGCTGTAGTGATGCTACGTGTTCCTGTAAAGAGGAAGGCTAATTATTATAGCAATATGGATGAAGTAATGGAGCGTGACTGTCAGGAGTGTAACTGGTGAACAGGCAGATAACAGACTAACGACTGAGATTTTGTAGTCTGTCAGAAATCCAAGAGTTCTACGTGAGATGCCTGCAGTATTGTGAGCTGGGGATGCGAAGGCTGGAAATGGCCAAATACAACAATCGAAGACACATGGTTTAAGTTGAACACAGGCTGCTGGTAATGCCTGAGGCTCGACTGTGTGCTTAATGAAACGAAGCCTTTTAACTAGTAAGAAAGTACAGGAAGCAGTGTTTGAAGATTTTGTATGCAGACAGGAGCTATGTTCTGGCTTCTTCTCTCTTCGATAGCTATAGCTGGACCCACCTGGATGCTGTTTTATCAACGAAACGTGCTAGATGTTGTCCAGGCAAGGTCTTACAGGTAAAGAAGATCTTGAGGGAAGACTGTAGTTAAAGTGGTCTGAGAGTGTAGGATCCCTTGTCAGGGAGAGGGACAGATAATTAGTCTACTAATTGTGGCTGGTGGGCAAGCACTTGTGGTACAGCCCCTGTTATGCAGTTTCTGTGGCTCCAAGGACTCCAGAGCACCAAGAGACACTGTAGAAGAGAGAAATATATTCAAAAGGGCAACTTTATGTTCATTTAGTTTAACAAGAGTAGATTACTGTAAAAGATGGCTTTCCTTCCTGCCCCACGATACCTGCAGTGTCTTGCGCTCTTAGTGTCTTAAGGGAAGAGTAACTCAAAACACACGTGCAGCGCAGAGAACGTTGTACAATATTAATCTATATCAAAGAAGTCTTTCCATGATCAGTACCATGGAAAGAATTAAAAATAACTTTTTACCTTCTGACCCAAGAGGAAATACAGTCTAGCATGTTACATTGCTCACAGATAAGACTTGAGTGATTTAAGGATAGCACAAACCAACTCAGTAAATCTGTTAATGAAAGCACTCCTTTGATTAAAATTGCTCAGTAAAGTGATCATGTGGAAATTTTTATGGGCAGCATGGCTTGCAAAAAGCAAACAAAAAGATACAAAGCTTTTGTCCGACATTGGTTTCAGATGAGTGTAGTGCAGGACCTCAGCAGGTACAAGTCTGAATGTGGTGGTGTTGTCCCAGTAGGGCCAATGCAGCTGCTGGGCTTTGACAATGATATTGCAGTGGTCTTTTGTCTGGGGGTTGTTCCCTGAGGCAGGGGGGCAGAAGGCCCCTGACGGAGTGTATTCCCAAAAGGCTGTTGGAGGACCCAGAAAGGGAAGAGAGCAGCTGGAGAAAAATCCAGCTGGGGGAACGGGTTGGGCTGTGCTAAGAGCCTCTGGTCCAAACCAGAAAGGAACGCGTGTGTGTGTGTGTGTCTGTGTAGGGCAGAACCTCTCAGATACATAAAAAAAAACCCCATCAAAACTATTTTATGATTGAAAGTGGGTTTTAGTGATTTTTTGTTGTTTTTTTCTTTTATAACATCTAGCAAAGAGTACTTTATACAGCTATGCTAGGAGCAACAAATGGAATGGGGGGAGTGATGTAGAAAAGCACATGGACAACCTTTGCCATTTGGGGGGCAGTAAGGAGGGCATTTTCCACTCAATTCACTTCCTTGGCCACGCAAAGGTAGGAGAAATCTTGTGTACAGCCCTGGCTTTTGAAGTGGAAGAACCATGCACAGATCAAGACCACTGTGCAGCATCTCAGACTTCTTACTGTTATTTTTAAAAAAACACATTGCTACCCTTAATTCAGTTCTGGGGAAATCTAAGCAGACATCGCTCCTGCCTCTGGTTAATTCATAAAATGATACTTGCAGTGTATGTTACAGCAACAGTTGAGCTGCAGTCAGGGAGAGAATGGAAAAAACCATTCCCCGGGAATGGTCTTCGAGATATGACAGCGATAAAGTAAAGAAACAAATTCAGTAGTTAAATGAGGGAACCAGAGCAGCAGTCTGCCAATGTGAAGACTCACTCAAATACATCAACCTGAGAAATCTGCTGCACTTGTCTTTCTTTCAAATCCTAAGTAACTTCTTCCTTCAACAACTCATTCTCAGTTAAATCCATATCTAAGAAAGATACTGCAACACAAGCTTTGTATTTCATGATCACTTCTTTGTATTTCATAGTCACTATAACAAAAAGTGCAGCAAATGACCTCCTGTGTCCGCTTCTAAATTTGGTTGCTCTAAGTGTTTACAAATCAGTATCCTGCAAAATAATTGACCCTATACTGTTAGGACTTGAAGCTTTGACTAAATGTTGAAAATTACTAAGACTTGAGATGGATAAGAATAGTGACAATGGTCATCACCATCATCAGAAATTAAGGGAAGAGAAATTTTACTGATTGAGCATTTTGCCTCAAGACCAGGAGGAGTAAGATGCCATAAATGTGTTCTTGCAGGACAGAATGTTCTCTGGGCATTAAAAATGATGCATTTAAGGGGAGGTGTTCTTCCTTTAATGTTCAAATTTAAAATTAGTGCAACCTCTCCTGTAATTCTTAAGGCGTGATATGTGTGTCTCATTAAAAATAATAATTGTGAAATACCATACTGTATTCACTGCAGTGGTTTCCTATGTTCCCTTCTGTCTTTGTACACCTTTGGTTGGGCAGAAGCAATCATGTCCGATAGATTGTTCATGTATCTTGGTGGCTGTAAAATGCATTTTGTTGGCTCCTGTGTGTGCATCCCTGTGTGTATATATTGGGTGGCCTGTTGTTGCCCAAGAAAATGGAAAATCATTTCAGCAGAAAAAAAGCATTCTCCGTTGTGGGTCCTCTGAAATGCTACCAGTGCTTTCTACAGCTGGTGTGAATGAAGTTGTAGGATCTTAATGTCTTGGACACGTCCAGCATTCTGCCACACGTGACTGCAAGTTGTCAGTGGACTCAAAAGTTAAGGGGAACTGGAAAGATAGTGTGATTACACAGGTTTTGTTTTTTTAGAAAAGCGGCTAAAATCCCTCTTAGTTTGTCCTACCAATTGACATTCAAATTAAAGTATGTCTAAGCAACTCTTTGAGCCTATGGATTTCTCCCATATAAAACACCTGACTGCCACACAAAATGACCTGAAGCACTTATCCCCAAACAGAAATGAGCATTGGATTGAAGGATTTACGATGGTGCTGAAGACTGCTAAGACAGCAACAGACTCTCCAATGTGAACAGTGCTATGGGGAACCTCACGGTATTTTATTAAAATGTCAGCTGTAACCGTTGGGTTGTTTCTTCTCCTGAAACTTTATATATAACATTGAAAAAAAGATGAAGAGCAAACACTGTATGAACATATGCATTTCATCAGATTTGTATAGTGGTCACAGATAGTAGTCCTACTTTCAAATTTGGGCAATGATAGCATGAAGTTTTGTCTAACACACACATAAATGAAAACAGACATCCTTTGCTCAGAAAACAAAAATAATGACATCACTAAATCAATGTTAATCGTACCTGACCTTGAAAGTACAAATGAAGAACTGGAATTTTTTTCTTCTGATTTTGAGATTTCATGAACTCTACAGAGATCTGGATGGAGCAATGCTCTGAAGAAAAATCTGACCAATGCATTGCAGATGGAACAATCTCAATAAACAAGAAACCACACTAACTCTCTGGGGCCATCACTGAAATGGTGTGACTTGTCAGCATCAAGTAGCAAAAAATTGTTCTGTCTAGCCTAGCTATGTACGTACGTGTTGCTGTCATCTAGTCTTATCATTCTTTCTGAGGTCTCAAACAATTGAGCAAATAAATAAAAAAGTTATATCAGGCTACTCAAGTAATCTATGAATTTCTCAAATACAATTTTAGTTGCAAAAGTCTCGTAACCCATGAAATTTAAAAATAGTCAAAAGACCTCTAATATTTCCATTTTAAATTCCATCTCATTTTGTCGGTGGATTGCAAGGGGACTGAACCTGAATCCATTAAATATGAATGAACTAAAGCCTGAGTAGAACCTAAATAAATTATGATTGAACTCTTTCCTCATTTCTGAGAGGCTAAGCCATATTTTATAAGCCCAACCTCTGGATATCTTAGCTCAAGACATCCTGACATCTATTGCTCTCCAGTGGAAACTGTTTACGTCATTGACTTCAGCAGAGGTGAGGTGTCTCGTGTGTCCTGCAATTCTGTAGTGCCACCATTCAAAGCTCTCAGAGCACTTAAAACACTTGTATAACTTTCACAAAGGCCTTGCCCTGTCAGAGTTCATAAACATGTCTTTGCATTTTCACTGAAGCCAATGGGACTTTGTGTATTTTGAGATTCCATACTTGTAAGTTCTTTGCTCAATCATACCCAGACCCCCTGGGTGTGAAAGGAGTTTGTTCCATTTTTTTAATTTTAGTTCTTTAAAATCTGGGCTTGCTTATGGCCCTTAGGTGGGAAAGCTGCAGAGCTCCTGTCCTCTTCCCTCCAGCTTCATTGTAGATTGGGGAGCATAGAGATGTTTTCCCTCTGAACACCTGAGACAAGTGACTAAAAACTTGCACAGCCCTGGATCATAAGCACAGCTAGTTTGGTAGACTGTGGCAAGAGAAGGAAGGAAGCTCTTGGAAATCCTGAATCTGGGTTCTTCCAGCTCATTAGGGAGCAACATGCCAAAATGTTGGACAGAGAGTAGTAGCTGTTGACTTTGTGTTAAAGCAATGGTGACAGACCGGCAAACATTTTTGTCACATTCTTTTGCCCATAGTAGGGTGGGAGGAGAAAGAAATAGAGGGGGGAAAATATCAGGAAAAAAGCAATATTCCATTGTAGAGAAATGATGAAAAGGTTGTGCTTGCCCATTGTAGAGAAATGATGAAAAGGTTGTGCTTGCATCTCGGCAACTTATTTCAAGATTGATGACTAGCTGGAGGGGAGCTGTTGACTTACAGCAGTATTTGACTATTGCACTGAATTTATGTTACTTGGCAACGGTAACATGCATTAACTAAAAGTGCAGCACACCTCCCAGCTGGTCCAGCCTGCATCCCTTCAATCATGCAGACCAACGTGTGAGGCAGAGGTCGTATCTGTGGCCTCTACCAATTCCCTTGTAAAATTTTAGTGCAGCTGCTTCTTACAAAATTAAGGGTTATTTTAACTATATTTCTTTTCCAAAAATACTTGTCATAAGACAGGGAGGGCCCTTGTTTCACTTTCGAGGCCATGAAATACTTAGCACATCTGGTTTTATTATGTCTCTCTGCAGGGCACAAGGCACTGTGTTACACTAACTCTGTCAGGATGGAGCTGGGTTTTCACGTGCTTTTGCTGCCTTCCAGGAATTTGTCCTTTCCATTGCAGGTGGGGAGCCAAATGTTTCTGTTGGTGTTAAGGGACACTTGTATATGTATAAAGAAAGTAAGAAAAAAAAAAAAAAGAATGCTAACTAGGAATAGCTGATCTTTACCACTTTGTTCAAAAGATTTGTTCAATGAACTCGTCCATTTTTATTTCAGATCAATTTGCTTAGAGGATGTCTTTTTAAATTTGCTGTCTAAGGAAATGAACAACAAGCAAGCTAAGTTTTAAAAGACCCACCAGCATGTTTGGAGCTTTACCAGGGACCGCTCGGAGCAAAAAGGAGGAAAGGGGCCCCACGGGTCTCCAGGTGACTCTCCAGGTAAAGCAGGATCCCTCCACAACCCCTCCATTCCTCTCTCTGCGTGTGGCAGCCCACCTTTGTTGGCTGCCAGTTGCCCACCAAGTCACTCGCGTATTCCCTATCATTAGCAGAACAGGTGGAGAAAATACGATGAAAAAGATCATGGGTCAAGATAAGGACAAGGAGATCACTTACCAATCACTGTCATGGATAAAACAGACTCTACTTGGGGAACAGTAATTTAATTTTTTGCCAATTAATAACAGAGGATGATAGAGAGAAATAAACTACAACCACCTTCCCTGCGCTCCCCACCCCATTCTTCCCAGGGTCAACTTTACTCCTGACTCTTCCACCTCATCCCAGCTCCTCGAGTGGAACGTGGGGATGCGTAATGGGGGTTGTGACTGTGGATAACCTTTCATCTCTGCTGCTCCTTCCTCCTCACACATTTCCCCTGCTCCAGTGTGGGGTCTCAGCCATGGGAGACAGTCCTTCCCGAACTGCTCCAATGTGCATCCTTCCTACAGGGTCCAGTTCTTCAGCAAAAAACTGCTCCAGTGTGGTAGGTCCCCCATGGGCTGCAAATCCTGCCAGAGTACTCTCTGACCAGAGTACTTCGAAAACACTCTTGGAAAGCTGTTGGAATGATGTGCCCTTCTGTCTCTCTGCTGTTGGTGGGAATGCACTGCTTGAAAGGACAAGTGAGTTACATCTGTCACTTCAGACTGGTTCCGTGTGGCATTTAGGGCTGTATTAAAAATATGTCCCCTTGAAGAGAAGAGGAGATAAAATTCAGGAAATTTAAGAGGTGATAGTTAGAGCAGCTGATAGCATCCACATCAGAAGTTTAAAGTGACTGGACAGAGGGAATAAATACCCAAAAATCTTCCACGAGATGAAGAAAAGGGCTACCTTGCCTCTCAAGCAGTCCTCATTTGAAAACTTTTGAAAACTATTTAGTAGAGTTGCAAGCTTAAAGAGGAGGAAAATCGAAGTTGAAATGTAGCAAGGAATGCAGAGCGTTAATATTTCCCTCTCTTGTGCCATTACATTAACATATAAATAAACTACTTACTGATTGATTTTCTCATATCAGTGCATTTGGAGGAAATGGAAAAGGAGAGAATAATGACAAAACATTTATTTTGCGTTTGATTTACAAAATGAGAAAACTATGTAACAGATTAATAAAACATTGTTTCAGCTATAATTAACTTAGCTAAATTTGCATGACAATACAGTACAACTTAAATGCTCTGCATATACCTTAAACATTTCATAGAAGCTGTGCTAAGGCACATGGAGGACAGGGAGGTGATTTGAGACTGCCAGCATGGCTTCATCAAGGGCAAATCCTGTGTGACCAACCTAGTGGCCTTCTATGGTGGAGTGACTACATCAGTGAACGAGGAAAGAGCTACAATGTCATCTATCTGGAGTTCTGTAAGACCTTTGACACAGTTCCCCACAACATCCTTCTCTCCAAATTGAAGAGGTATGGATTTGATGGGTGGGCTGTTTGATGGATGAGGAGTTAGTTGGATGGTCCTATCCAGAGTGTAGCAGTCAATGGTTTAATGTCCAGATGGAGATCGGTGACAAGTGGTGTCCTTCAGGGGTCCATATTGAGACCAGTACTGTTTAACATATTCATCAATGACACAGACAGTGGGACCAAATGCATCTCAGCAACTTTGCGGATGACATCAATCTGAGTGGTGCAGTTGACATGCCTGAAGGATGGGATGCCATCCAGAGGGACCTGGACAAGCTTGAGAAGTGGGCTTGTGTGAACCTCATGAGGGTACTACATCTGGATCGGGGCAACCTCCAGTATCAATACAGGCTTGGGGATGAAGGGATTGAGAGCAGCCCGCCAAGAAGGACTTGGGGGTACTGATGGATGAAAAGCTGGACAATGTGCACGTGCAGCCCAGAAAGTCAACTGTATCCTGGGCTGCATCAGAAGAAGTGTGGCAGCAGGTCAAGGGAGGTGATTCTGCCCCTCTAACTCCACTCTGGTGAGAACCCACCTGGAAGACTGTGCCCAGCTCTGTAACCCTCAGCACTGGAAAGACGTGGACCTGTTGGAGCAGGTCCAGAGGAGGGCCACAAAAATGATCAGAGGGCTGGAGGACCTCTCCTATGAGGACAGGCTGAGAGAGTTGGTGGGTTGTTCAGCCTGGAGAAGAGAAGGCTCCAGGGAGACCTTATTGCAGCTTTCCAGTACTTAAGGGGGACCTACAGGAAAGACAGGGACAAACTTTTTAGCAGGCCCTGTTGCGATACAACAAGGGGTAATGGCATTAAACTAAAAGAGAGATTTAGACGAGATATAAGGAAGAAGTTTTTTATGATAAGGGTGGTAAAACACTGGAACAGATTGCGCAGAGAGGTTGCAGATGCGCCATCCCTGGGAACATTCAAGGTTAGGTTGGAAGGGGCTCTGAGCAACCTGATCTAGTTGAAGATGTTCATTGCAGGGGAGGTTGCACTAGATGACCTATAAATGTCCCTTCCAACCCAAACTATTCTATGATTCTATGAGAAGATCAACTTTTAAGCAGCTAAGGTGTAAAGCTCAACGGTTACACCGAGCCAAAGACAAGGTGCCAAAGCTACTCAGTGGAAGTTTTCTGAATGCCATTCCTATTGCTCATTCGTTAAAAACTGGCTTGCATTAGAAGCAGGACTGACTGAGCAAAGAATATAAGAAACCAGAAATCTGATGATTCAATCTGAGGGACTGAATTCTGAGAATTTCCTGCTTTTTGCTTGGTTTACGCCAGAGTAAGTTTGGTATGCCAGTTTAACGTAGAAATTTGCCTTTTTTTTACACAGAATAGATGTTTGCAATTAACTTCTGGGTACTTGACTTTATTAAGGTCCTCAGTAAAGAAAATAACGAGAGCAGGACAAGTGTTGTGAAACACTAGTTTAAAAAAATGTGGCTTTTTTCCCCCCTAGGTGAACCAGGAGTACAGTGCGAAAGAGAAAAGAATGGGAAAATAAAATGCCTCCAAAACTAATGTAACAGTAAAAACCTGAAGTAAAAGGTGCTTCTTGACTGTGTTCTTATCCCAACACCGCTGGTGGAACAAGCCTTGGTTTGAAAAAATACTGAAAATACGATGTGATTAGACAGAATCCATGTATATATTTTTTGTTTCTTTACTGCAGAAGGGTATTATATAGATTTTCCTGAAAATTGCTTTCCAGTTATAAGCTTCTGAAGAAACTCATTGAAAGGAACTGGTCAGGAAGTCAACTGAAAAAGTGGTGCTTCATGATGTTAGATTTAGATTAAATTTTAAAATTATGACTAGGTAGTTTTTAAATTAATGGCAGAAATGCAGTTCTATTTTAAAAATACAGTGCCTTTTTCTGTCAATACTGTTTTCATTGTGCTCTTTCATACTCTCTCTCTGACTTTTCAGAAAGGAAAGGAGAACAAAAAAAGGAAAATGGGAGCTGAATAACAGTACATCTTGTTCTTTGGGAAAGGTAAGTGTGAGAAGTTATATACACTGTCTACAGAGATAGGCAGAGAAAAATTGTCAGGGATGTGCAAAAAACTATTGCAAAATAGCAATTTAATACATACTATAAAAATACTCAAATTTACAATTTATTTTTTTAAAAAATTGTATTACACGATATACTAGTGATGTAACAGCGTTGTTACTGAGTTTCACGACAAATGAAAGATCTCTGGTGAAGAGCTTCTAAAACTGTTTTGAGTCCTGGGGAAGCCAAAATGCTGCTGAAGTTGTCTTTTTCCTAGTCAGAAAACTGTACCTGCCTACTTGTACTGCTCTTGTAGAAAACTGCCTTTGGCCACTAGCAACTGTATAATAATGACATTATTAGGGCAAGGGTTAGAATTTAGGACTTTCTGATGTCTATGCCAACTTGTTTTGGTGTGGGATGTGCCCATGGTAAGGATAATAGATGCCAGAGCAGCAGTAGATGTGTACAAAGGTCCTTAAGGGGCTCCGGAGTGTGTGATTACCCTTAACAAAAAAAATGAGGCAGCAGGTCAGTCAATAAGGATGCCTTTTACAGCTGTCCAAGTACAGAAAAAGGGGTTCCCGGGATCGTCAGAGAAGGCGTCGTGTCGATACCGTACAGTAGCTGTACCAGGTGGAGGTAGAGGAGGGAAGCTGTGACATGCACAGTCGTTGCTGTAAACAGTACGTTAACTAATATTAAATAGTGGTTCCAAATATTTCAAAGGTTGATTTTGTTTGGTTTCTGGCATGGGAAATTAATATTTCTCTGACCAGTGCCTGTTACTGTTTTAAATTAAAATAAGATGTACATGGAGACATGAAGAAATAAAACTTCAGACTCTTAATGGATGTGAACCAATACCCTTTTCACCCTACTGAATTTGTTGTGAGATTTTCCATAGATTTCAGCAGGCCCTTTAAATTATTTGCTGCTAGCAGATCATTCATGTTTTTATTCTAGCTCTCCCATGAGATGTAGAAAGGAAGAGCAAAAAAAGTCCCCAAACCTTACCCATGAAAAGACTCAGAAGGAGGATTAAAGTTAGGTTAAACAGAAAAGACCTAGATGCTGCCATGGATTAAAATGACTTTTTTTTTTTGTAAAGAAGGAAAGGAAGTGGTTCTGAAGGTGATTTGCTGTAGCATAAAACACAGATTGAAAGATGAAGGATTTAAGAGTAGGATATATGGCTTGGATACGAACCTGGAGATTTACTCCATTTAGATTCTGACCCAATATATGAATGGAAAAGCTCTAAATTGAGTAAATTTGAAGTGGGTCCCTAAAGAGGGAAGAGGGGTTAGGAAAGCACATCCTCTCCAGTGCAAGACAGAGAAATTCAATAAATAAGGATTAGTAGCCCATCACAGTTTTGCTATGAACAACATTCCCTCTAAAAATGAAATACTTCTATAATCTCTAATATTTCTGTGCTGCTTCTGGGTGAAAAAAGTCGAGTATGTATATAGGTTGTGACATTTGAATAAAATGGAGCCATATATAAAATATATCCTGAGATATAGCTGGAGAGAATTATTATAACAGTTTTCCTACTGGAAAATAAACCATTATTTATTAAATTAAAATCAGGATGCATCAGGTATGCCCTACTTGCAGGAAGGTCAACTGCTGAGCACAGTGTCATTTCACATAGATAATTTCAATCGTGTTAGGACTGCCAAGCACAGACCATTTTTACACCTTGGCATAAATAATAAATGGATGGTTCAAAGCTCCAGATGAGGATACAGCAAATCTCATTGTCTTCTCTTTGCAGTGTGTTGTTTTGTGCAGCTGTTCAAAGCATATAAAAATAGCCACCATGCAGTCCGGGCTGTGTTTTACATCACTTCTGTAGCATCAGTGCAATGGACTGATCAAAGCACCAACTGGTGGAGAGATAACGTCTGGTACTTGAACTGTGGACTTTTCTGTCGATTGCAAAAGGCCTTCTGAATGCTGCATTGGATTATTTCTAGAGTTGCAGGCAAGGTTCCAGGCATCGGTGGCCAAAATCCTACGGATTCCCACACTGAATTAAGCAAATTTCACTGAAATAATTTTAAAATTGGGGTAGTTGTAGTTGCAGCTGAAATTAATTAACTAGTGAAGTACCTACCATAGAGCAGATGTGCAAAACTGGACAGTACTTATTGGTCTTCAGCTATTTGTTCTCAGAAAACTGAAAACACGCTAAAACTGCAACTAGTTGGTCTTTATTCCTCATTGATATCAATACCATTGTCTTCAGTTGATATTGGACCAGAAGCCCAAAAACCTTCTGAAATTAATTTAGTATGAAGGCATAGGAAAAAACATCAAGAGAAAACTTACTTGGAGCCCATTTCTGCTCTGAAATACTTATGTTCTTGCATCCTTTGGTGTCATATCTTTGAGGGGAAAAGGTTTTTCATTTTTGATTATTTATGCAGAGCAGGATGCACTTTCCTTAATTGCAACCAGAACAGCTAGGTAATTACAAATGTTTTCAGGCAGGCTTGCAAAGAACATAATTTTTATTCCCTTTTAAACTTCACTGGATTCAGGGACTTCACATATGCCGGTGTTTTCCAACTTCTAAGGGATCAGTGGGAGTACTAAGCAAAGCAAAGCTATCAGCAGAGGCTTAAATTCACCAAAGACAATACACAGCTTCACTGGAAACGTTTTATGGAGTCTTCAAACTGAAAAAGACCAGCAACTTACATCAAAGACCAGAGAAGAGTTTTCTCCTTCTGGCCATTTCTCATCTGATTCATAAAGTTCTGCTTTATTTCTCTGCAAAGGAGTCTATATGCTCAGATTCATCACACAACTGAGTTTGAAACTCATTTTATGACTCACACTTCGATGCTGACCTCTGTAGCTGCTCAGACTCTCAGTATTTAAAGAGAGTGTGAGTCAAATGGCTTTCATTGCGAAGACACTGTCACATTATTTTAGACTCAGACAGAAACTAATTTAATGAATGAGGATGCTCTCTGTTCATATCAAAGATTGCTTCCTACTGTCAGATATATTACCTTACTTCACCAAAGAACAATAGCAGGAGCTAGTTTTGCTAAGCCAAAGCATATACATATATGAAAATGGGAATGAAATCTATGGTACCTCTTGAGCAAAGAGCAAAATTCCACTAAGAGAGAGCAGGTGCATTTGCTTTTATCTTAATAAATGGAAATTACCTAGTGGTTGTAGACTTCGGTTAAGTTATCTGTGGAAAATGTCTCGGCCTGTGCCAGCCCTGTAGGGTGTTTTTTAGACTTTAGGGCATCTAGGCAGCTGATTCCTACTGCTGAGGTGATAAAAATGTGTGCAACATAGAGGGGTACTGTAGGGCGCCACAACTGTACAAGAACAATGTAGCATCTGACTCTTCTGTCTGGCACAAAGAAACTGGAATGATTTCTCCTCTGTTCTCCTTTTCTCTAATACTTTCTACTTACGTTTTACCCAAGAATTAGACGAAATATGGATGAACGGCATGTCAAGAGATTTGTCTCCTTCCCTGGTGGCAAGAGAAATTTGTTCCTTCTTGATGCCCATTTCATTAGCCAAACTAGAAAAGCCTCTGTGCTGGGCTTCCATTACATCCCCAGGCAATCTGTCTCAGAGATTTCCCTCACCTTACAATTAGGGAATTTTTGTTGTTCCTAATGTCCACCTTAAAATCCTTGCTGCAATTTACATCCATCATGTCTTGTCCCATCCCATGTTGATGGATTTGAAGACTGGTTCCATGTCTTTCTTCACTCACTTCCTCTCCTGATTGAACAGTTCTTTCATGTCTTTGCACAGGCTACATACCCTAAGGTTTTGATCATTTTTACTATAACTTTTTTTTTTTTTGCTATATTTTTATTTTAAATCAGTGAAAAAGTAATAATTACGATAAAATAATTATGCTAAATATTGGAAAGACCAAATTGTAATGGCTTGATGAACAGCACTTTTTTAAGGAAATTGCTGAATATGGAGATTTCTTTAGATAAATGTTTAAATTGTTATTTAAGGTAATACGTATGTACACGCACACATATATTAAAGATTCCCAAATATAGGAAAATCATAGGCAGTCTGCAAAGATAGAGACCAAAGATACGAATTCAGTGTTTCATTCCTGAGTTTCTTGGATTGTTGCCCTAGTGCTGTATGAAAATGATGGGTAAAGAAGAAACTTTACCTGTAACAGCTCCTAGATGTGTTTAAGCCTCCTAAAGCAGTTTTTCATGAGCAAAAGCTCTTTAGCGGAAGGTGAAAAACGAACGCCTACAGGAATGCCGCTAATTCAATCTCAAATGAATGCTAATAGAGTTCATTCTGTCAGTGATATTTGTTGTTATCGACTGAGATGCGCCTATGTGTTTGATAGCCTTATGAATTTCCCTGAAAACATTGTTTATCCTGTAGACTTGGATAGAAATCATCATAAATATCATCCTCCTTTAGACCCTGACTCAGCAGAGCAGTTAAGAACATAGCTAATTCTGAATATAAGCCTAAATTTCACTACTTCTGTAAGAAACTTAAGCATTAAGCACATTTTAAAGGGCTTTTGCTAAATCACAATGTTATTTTCAGGTGGCTTCCTCTTCTTTAGCATTTAACAACTCAGTGCTGTCTGATTTATTGCTTGTTACAATGCATCTTTCATCGCTACCTTTCATGGTCCTTTGTTGCTCAGATGTGCACTGCTGCTATAAATAATGCTGTTGTGTGAGTATGAAAGAACAGTTGCCTCCAGCAAATATCATTGTATGTTGTCACTACGTATGTGAAGATTAAAGATTAATGCTTAAATAAGGTACTTCATAATGTTCACATTATATATCATATATCTTCTATTCACTGGCATTATCGTTTCTTCTTTTGCTAAGGGAATAGGTGTTATTGAATAAGAATGGCTGCAATCGCTATTTGAAAACACTGAAGAAGGCAGTTGCTTTATAGCTGCAAATGCTTCAGACTTTTAAAGTTTGGGCCTTTTACGGAAGGAATGGTGGGCTTGTCTTACTTTGCTCCTGTCTATTTTGTAGCTTCTCTGGATGGAGAACTCGTCTTGCTATGTGGAAATGCTGTGGTGCCTATCTGCAGCTACAGGAGGGGCTGTAAATTTTAAGTTTCTTGCAGGTGAGAATACTGAATTTGTAAATGTAGCTAGGGTTTAAGTAACACTGTGTTTCTTCCTAGTTGGCTCGAGTGTTCCCTCATTCTGCTTGTCAACTTTTAGGATCTTTGCTCCAAGCGCATAACTCTTCTGGCTATATATGGAGCCTACCTGCCTGGGTGTCACACAGGGTGGTGGAGAGTAGCGGTGCAAAGCTTGAGTCCTCTTGTGAATTCGTAATTGCACTGACAAAGTTGGTTTATCGCTGCACTGAGTAGGATCTGATGGGCAGATGTTACCAGTAAGCCCCTGGTTTAGGAGACACTGCTGTGTATGGCATTGACATGTTATGGACAGTAAAAACGATCATTAGTGACCAGGAAAAACAGCTGCTGATAAAGTAGGAGGCAGGATTCTCTTTTATCAAAAGACAGCGATTTATTTGAAGTGCTGGATCTCACACGCATCAGGCACACTGTGTTTTTTTCTGAATGCCGGGCAGCTTCTGCAGAACCACAGCAGAGCCCGTAGTGTCTCTGTTTGAGTTTGGGAAACCGAAAGCTTGTGAATTTTTGGCTCTCAACAGACAGCCGCTCAGAGAAGAGCGCTTTCAGACCTTTGTACAGAGGTCAACTTGTACAAAAGTTTGGAAAGGCAAAGTGGAAGAATAGTGATTGTAGGAGTGAAGGGAAGAAAGCTTCCATGAGCTAGAAATCCTGCTTTTTAGCTTCCTCCATTTCAAGGTAGGATAATGAAATGAGTCTGTGCAGCAGCTGGGAATAGCTGAAAGTGTAGGTGTGCTCATGGATATGAGAGTGGAAAATTCAATGATATGGGAAAACTGTGCAGTAGTGTGACTAGTAGTGGCGTAAGCTTCATGTAATTTGTCAGTTGGGTCCTTTCTCCAACTTCTTGCTGGAACCCTGTGGGAAAGACTGGTGTGGCAGTCACCTGTAATCACCTTGAGAAACCCATCCTGCTGCCTTCCGCATCTGTAGGGAATTTCCTTCTGGTTCCAGTGGGCAGAACATGGGGCTCCTACTGGGGATGCTGGGGTCTGGCTAGATGAGCACTGTTGCTGATTTTTAAATATTGGCACAGTTAGTTTTCATTTCTCTTATTCATGGGTTCCAGTGGTAAGTCATGGAGTACCAGCTCTTTCTCCAGATCCTCACCGCTGTCACTGATGCTCTCTCAAGCCCCTATTAACTTTGCAAGGCAATCCATAAAAGTTTTAAATGCTGGGTTTGTCCTCAAACTCCCATCTGAGTTTGGAAACGTGCCTCACACATAGGCAGCAGCCAATTCCCACCTTTTAAAGTCTAGGCCCTGTACTTTGTGCTTTATTTTCAGAGAATGCATGGAATTAAAATTGTCTTTGAAAAGCTATTTGGGGAAAAAAAGTGTCACGATACTGCAAAATGCTAGAATCTGATCAGCCATTTACAAGCTGCTGTATTCAAGGTTTCTTACACCCGATTGTGGCAGCGAGCTCTTGGGAAAGTCACTGATTTTGGTAGCATCAACATACCTTACGAAAGAGGCATGCCACAGAACAGCTGTGCTATTGATTTTTTAAATATAATTATGGGACAACGATTGCGTGCAAATGAAATTTAGTCTTGTCTCTTCAGGCTGGGGAACAAAACTGAGCTATCACTCAGAGCTGGGAAAAAAGTTCATATTCGCTGCTGTCTCCAGAAGAAAGCTAGGTGTCAAGGGGTGCCGTGCTTCATTTTGAAGTCACATAGTGTTGCCTTTTCCCCACTGCACAGATACACAGGATACACCAGGGCAAGCCTGGAAATTCACCTTCACAAGTGGATTTGGTTTGCTTGGACCTGCAAGCAAGTTCCCTGTCCCAAGAGAGTCTGCCGGGCTGCAACTGAAACCCTTTCAGCAGCAATCAAACGCAACGTGTTCAATAATGAGGTGTCATTATGGAGGCAAGTACATCATCAAGACATGGCCACTCGGGCAATGCGGTCATTTCATAAGCTGGCTGCTCTAGCACGTATTACCTTGGGTGGCCTTCAGGGTGCCCCTTGTTGTGAAATTAACTATTGCTCAGCTCTTTCATTTTAATTGTTGATGTGAAATTGTCAGGTTAACTCTTCCATTTGAAGGGTAGCAATAAAGGCACAGAAACCAGAGAGAGACGAACACATTATTTATCCACTTTATAGCATTCAGGAGGGACAGTCCAACATGGCTTAATAGTCCATGCTGTAAAAAAGCATTTAAAAACCCAGACACTATATTGATGCCACAGGTGGTTGTCAAAGTCTTAACCTACCTGCTACTCAAAGTATGTTCTTAACCTGAACACGACTGTGTTCCCTGAGCTGGAAAACTTGAACCTGTTGGGGGACACTGGGTGTGCCCCACTGGGGAGACACTGGGGGAGAACTGGAGATGAGCCCTTTTACACTGTGAGCAAAGGAGCTGAGCCCAGGTGAGGAAGGCAGGATGATGCTCCCCTCTCCATTATCCATCTCTTCTTACCCACCAGCTCAGCTCATAGTAGGAACAGAGGGGAGGAGCGAAAATAGTCTACCTCTGGTAGACTACCTCAGTCCTGGGCTGAAGGGTGGTCCTCCTAAATCATGCAACTCAGCTAAGATCTGGGTTCGACTGCAGGCAAACCACTAAGAACCAGTAAGAGGTCAGTACAATAAAGCCTTATGGCTTTTTGCCTTCACAAGTAGCGTTCAACTTAGCTAAGAGTTTCAGCTAAAATAAAAGGTCAGAGGAACTACAACTTCAGCACTTTCCCACTGGAATATTTAATTTTCTTCATTTTGCAAGTCTTGAAACATTATAGCTTCATCTATGCTTAATTAAACTAAAAAACCCCAGTTACCTGAGCTGAAGCAACAAAGCTGAAATTTTCAATTTTCATTTCACTGTATTGGTGAGCCCAGTCCTCCTCTCCTCATCATTTATTAGCATAGTTCCAAAAAGTAACGTAGGAGAAGATGTATAAAAGTTAATACACATACCCAGTCTCAGCTAGACTGAGCTATGGATACGCTATGTTGGGATACAGTCTGATGTTAATTTTGTACAGGTATTCCAAAGATTTCTCTATAACTTATTTAATGTAGTTGCTGATCTAGGACTGAGTATCTAGTGAGTCTGGGATGAATGAATAAAACATACATTCTTCTTTTTTTTTCCCAATTACAAAAATGGAATGAGAAATTGTACATATGTATTATACATATGTATAATTTACTGTTCAGTCTTTGAACTCTAATCTATTTGACAACCTGGAACAGTGATTTTAAATTCACCTATTCCTAATTATTTGATCTGCTCCCTTGACTACTTTAACCTTCTTCAAACCGAAGAGATTTATCTTTGGAGCATGTTAAGATTCGAACAGCGCAAATTAGATGCTGACACGACTTCTTTAAGTATAATTAAAATACATGACCAAGTCACACTTCCATACCTTTAAAAAAGCGTTTTATTACGTTAAATATATAATCTGGAGCAGTTAATCCATATTTATCTTACAGGATCATGGCAGTGACTGTAAAATTGCAGGCCATTGATCCTTCCTTGTACTCCTTGGAAAAGATCTATAAGAAAATTATGGGCTAAGATTGCCTTATAAAGCTCAGGCAAATACTCCTCAAAATTGAGCGGTGTTTAAATCAGTAGACCAGATCATCCAATACTGTGGTCCACTCCATCCAAGAGACGCTGGTCCCTGTTATGCTAACTATGTGGTAATTTCTTGGGTGTTCTCATCAGTAGGAATATTGCCTGCTTTTTTTGTGTTCTTGCCTGTGCTGTGCTGCAGGACAGAGATCTCAGCCCCCTGAGCAAGGGACAGAGATGTTCATAAAAAAGGGTAGCAGAAGTTGACAAGACATTGCCTTAGACTTCTTGCATTTTGGAATTGAAGAAATGAGCCAGATGCAAGGCATGAAAATCCAGTCAAGGTCACAGGCTTTTATGGGGAGAAGCTGCACAGCAAAGTTTATAAAGTTCTTCATTAGAGTCTTTGTTCTTGATTGCTTCTTTAGATCTTACTCTCCATTTGCCATTCATCACTTCTTACCCTTGTGGTATGAGATATGCATTAATTGCACAGATTTTTTTTTTTTTGGCAAACTAACTCTGCTTTCCCATATCCATGTCTTGGGTGTCAAATGAATACGCAGGAAGCTCTGAAATTTGGCCTGAGCCATTTAAATATCTACTCATTATATATATCTCTGTATAATATAAATTTACGTATAAAATTTGACAGATATTTCATCAAAAAAATGTGTACAATTTAAGGGTTGCTGGTGTTGAACACTTCATAAAAGGGAAGGTGTTACAAGAGTAATAATAAGACAATATTTACAAGCATAATATAAAATTATTCTTGTAAAATAGCTTTCACAAAAATGCTTGTTTGGTTTGAGTAAGATTAATTAGTTTGAGGTCAAATAATTTTGACAAAGAAGTTGAGAATTGATGGTTTAAAACAGATATTTTTAGTTTGTTTTAAAATTACATTTGTTCAGTAAAGTACCTATTTCTTTTAGACTTTCATATCACTGCTGGAGGGAGTTCAGACATGTCTGCTGTTGTTTTTATCATGAAAAAATAATGGATGATTTTTAATTTTTTTTATTTTTTTATTTTCACAGGAGCTATTGTGGATTGCGGCTTTGTGGAGAGAGAGAATGGAGGGGGCCAGGCACCAGCAGGTTTCCTGTGAGATGCTCTAATTTATGTCATTCCTGACACAAGGTGGTGAAAGCCATTTCCAGACTTTCAGACCCTGAGGCATGGCCAGATTAGTTGGATTTTCATCTGAGTTCTCCAAAACACCAGCTGCTAAGGTCTGCAAATATAATTTCATACTCTTCTGTGACTTAACATAGATTCCCAGTTTTGCGTCTTCGTGTAAATTAAACAGAAGTTGGTGAAAGGCATTTTACCTGAACAGATTTCACCAAAGTTCAGATGCTATTTGTAGTGCCTGCTGCTAGCTCTGGTGACAGATGGTCGGTAGCAAGATGACTGATAACAGGAAATGCATCTTAGAAATCCATGTATTAAGATCTTTGGAATGGAAAATGCAGATTAAGGAAAGAAGGGTTTCAATATTATTTCCCTCTTATTACTAAAAAGACCCGTTTTCTTTCATTCTTTCATTCATTCAGTCACTTAAACAGCAGCAGTGTGGACAGCTGAAACTCTGCACAAAGGGGCAATGAGTAAATACAGAAATAAATTCTTGCTTTTTTCTTCCATGAGTGCCACAAGAACAGTCAACAAATGCTAGAGATCAGTGCAAATTAGTAAGCACATCCTCTCAGCAGCCCATCAGTGCCTATCCCTATTTTTTGCATTCCCTTAAATTGTAAGTGTTTCAGGATAAGCACCCTTTGCACGTGCCTTCTGTTAACTGAAACATATTGGACACTTGCACATTGCAGCTGTGCATTCAGAGCAGCCTCCGCAATTCATATAAAAGTATTCCAGTTAAGCTGCAAAAGGGGATATAATTCAGCTAGAGAGAGTGTGTAAACAGTACTTTGCTAAGACAAATCCTACTGTGAAAATGAGAGGTAGGTATGCTTCTTTTAATTGCTCTGGGCTTTGACTGATGGTAAATACGTTGTCATCTCAGTTGAATATCATTATGTGGACCAAATCTGAACACCAGAAAATGAGCTCTAGCTACCTGGAATATCTGACTTTAGATGATCGTTCCAGAGTGTTTGCTTAAAAAATACGCACACAAACTTGAACTGTCAAACAAGGGAGATATCAATTCACCCATGAGCCATTTTTTAAAGCAGACACTATAATGTACCTGCACTTGGATAAAAGTTTCATTATTTTTTTGGCAAATGTTACAGTCCAGGAGCCTCTGTTGTCTTCAGTTTGCTGAAGAGACAATAAAAGTGCAGGGCACATAAATAAGCTGAATAAAGTTAGGCACTAATCTTGTTCCAGAATTTATTAAATATAGGACATTTTTAGTCCCCCGCATCATTACAGGTGAAATGAAATCACAGCCATGTCCAAAACCATCACGCCATTCTTAAATCATCATTCTTATCAGATTCAGCAAATAATCTGATGTGGTAATAACAGCTGTGCGTTAACAACGAAACAATCAAAATTGCACTTGAGTCTGAAAAAATCCAACAGCAGATTCCTAGAATTAGCAAGTAAGGATGGACAAAAGAAAAAGCCTACTGAAAAGTATTTTGATGTAGCATTGGAATTTTTTTGAAAACACAGATTTTTCATGGTAGAAGTCTGCTTGCATTAGAAAAAAATTGCATCACAAAAGTCAAAACCTGAAAATTTTTACCAACAAAAAAAAAAAAAGATTGTGTGCGTGCACTCTTCAGCTTTTTGATGACAATTGAGGCCTTTCGTGAAAAGAGTAGCAAAACTTTCCCCGAGACAGTCATGGAAATGCGAAAAGCAATTAGATCTATCAACTAGCCAGTAGACTTCCTAACCAATTTCACTGTTTAGCATGGGAAAAAAATGAAACAAAAGGACAGATTCTTCGTGATGTTTAAGCAGTATTTGTTTAGCTCCTAACACTAGATTTTCAAAGTTTTCTAAAGGAGACTCCCAGGATTCAATTTCTTTTGACATTTTGAAAGCGTGGTAAAACCCCTTCAGCAACTCCTATGGAAAAATTCTAACATTATTCCTTTCTTTTAAAGAAAAAGATATGAAATGAGAAGTCATCATACACGATTTATTTCTGTAGAGAAATAAATTAAAAGCTCTATATACATATGAAATTGTCTTGCTCATCATTTTCCCAAAGAAGAGATGCTTTAATTAATCCTTTCTGTGAGAAAGATATTAAATCCTCATCTAATCCCCAAGCAGCAGTTCATATAAAGTCTAGAATCATTTTGCGTGTTCATAACCACAGAAAGCATTATTTTCTCCTAAAGCAAATTGTGCTACAAAAACTATGAAAGCTTCAAGTGCAGAGATGTTTCACTTTTCCTTCATTTAATCTCTCCCTGATTTGATACAAATGTGGAAGCATAACAATAATTTTTTTTTCTTCAAATTTTCTTTTTTTTTTCTTAAGAGAGAAACTAGGGAAATCTTCATCAATTTTGGTCTTTTTAAATGTTCTGAAAACTCAGCTCTGGGCAGCAGGAGCAACAAGTATCTCCCACGTTGATTTCAGGTTTGTTTCTAATGACTTTAACAAAATAGGTATTGTATTTGCTGTTTTAGGTATTCTACCCACACCACTATTATGCACTGGCAACTTTTTGCACTCCTGTTTTCTAGATGATACCTATTATTTTACCCTGTATAGCTTTATTACAAGAACTGTATGACTTGTTTCGAGGTATGTTTGGGCAAAGACTGGAAATTTGTTGCCTAACTAATGGAGATGTTTTTTTGTCTGTATAAACAGTAAGTCAAGTCTGCTTATACATACGAAGAAATCAATAACCTACTCCCAGGCAGAGTCAGCAAGCCAGATTGTCAGCTCACATACGTGGGCACAGCCTGCAGGGATTTGAGCCCCTTTATTTCTATGAAGATCTGGCACCACCTGTCCATAACTCATTGCAAATAGAGCAGTTGTCCCTGGCTAGCAAAGGCTGCTGCGGTGTAATGTGGTCAACTGGGTAATTATACCCATTCTGAAAACGACAAACTATGTTACATTTCTCTGAGCATTTGTATCGTAATATTCCCACTTACAATGGTGAGCGAAGAATCAATGGTGAGCATAAGATATCCAAATCATTGTGCACATCTTATTGAAATGCCACAAAAAGAGCCACAAAAGTCTATTACAATATGGAGACACAAAAATACCAGACTCACTTGATTTGCCTACTTACAACTTCCTGCATGTTCGATCACTAGGGGATGTGAATACTTACATCAAGTACATCCAAAACCTTATGTCAGTTGCTAAATGTTGTATTTTTTTTTTTTAGACAGTATTGTTTCTTTGAACTGTCCTTTCTGCTTCCAAGTCAGCCTGTGGAGCAGTCCTGTTTTAATCCTCTTTCTTCATTGGATCGGAACCGTAATCAAAATGTTTTATTTGTGCAGAAATGGAAATAATAGCAGTCCATTTCCCTGTTTTTAAATGAAAATATGTTTCATAATGTGATCAGGAACATTAATATACAGCCTTTATATTCTAAACAATGCCAGACAATATCCAAAGAAGTATGCCTGAAAAATGTATTAGCAAAAGACTGTAGTATTTTGGAAATGAATTTTTGAATCACACAAGACTCAGTAATTTACGTCTATATTGCATTCTAGGAAAAGCTGGCTTGCAGAAGACTTTTTTCGGTGTTATTTGTCTAACACTAAAAAAAAAATCATAAGTTGCTCTGTGGTGTACCAGATCTAGATTGCTGTTCTGGCCAATGTATGTTATTAAACACACTGCTTGTGGCAATATGCAGTGACACATGCCAGAGTGAACAAAGTGGGTTTTGTCCACACGAGCTCTCTGATGAAGCTGAGACAGTTCCTTTGGTGAGTGCTTCTTCACTTCTCTCTGGTCCCTCTCCCTTTCCCCAGCTCTGAAACCCAGTGGATTTTAAGTAAGCGCCAACACAAAGCTGCTGAGATTTGAATAACTCATCCCTTTTGATGCCTGAAAATATGTATCATCCTCCTTTAGGGAAATGCCCTGGAACACAATTGCATATTGTGGTCAATATTATCTTCTGACCACCCCCCCATATAAGTTCTGACCTTGAACACATTTCACCTGTGTCCTGGTTCCGGTGGGGATAGGGTTAATTTTTCCTGGTATTCCATGCCATGTGAGCCACGCCCACCCTGAGCTGCCGGGGGAGGGGGCAGAAAGTTGCTGCTTAAAAGCGGGCTGGGGTGGCCCCGGTCTGGCCGGCGAGCGGCGAGCGGCGGGGGAGCGGCGGTTCCGTAATCGTGTTTGTATATTCCCCTATCCGTGTTGTTGTTGTTGTTTGCCTGTTCCCTTTGCTGTTCTGTTAAACTGCCTCTGTCTCAACCCAAGAGTCTTGCCTTTTCTTACGATTCTTCCTGTATTAGGAAGGCGCGAGCGAGCGGCACGTGGTTCTTTGTTGCCGTTTGAGGCTAAACCACGACAACCTGCAAACAGGGGTTTTCTTCTGTCCACACACTGCTTTTGGAGGGGAGAGCAGTAGGTGAAATGTATCTTTTTCTGGAGATCCTAAAAAACTGATCTTCAATAATTGAAGAGGTTACACTGTTCTTCAGGTGCCTGTTAGTGGTAGCAGTGCAGTACATTTATTTTATTCTACCTTAGGCTTTATTAAAAGGAAATTGGGCGTAACTTGTTCACCTTCCATACCGTGATTTTTTTATTTCTCTGTATGTGTGTGTGTGTGTGTCCATGTGCGGGCAGTCAGAAGCATGCCTGCTACTGCAAAGGATTTTTCCTCTAGCTCTGTATAATTTCTTCAGCCTTTTTATAAGTGGAATTAAGCCTGAGAGCAGTTAGAATTCAACTGGCTGCTTCTATATTTAATAAATAATAACCCTGACATGAAATTGTAATTGGCAATAAAAAGTCCTGCAATTCATCTAGTGGCTTTCCACCTCTGTTGTAAATCTGTACCTCCACTCTGCTGCTCATCGCCAAAAGACAGAGTGTATTCATTACTTCAGATACAACTTCTTCCATAGAAAGGGGAACTGGGATGCAGGCATTTTAAATTCTTTCTTCCCACACTTTCTTTTACTCACCTACCTCCCTGTGGGCACAGAGTTCCTCCATTTTTTGACCTATATTGTGGTTTCTGCTGGTCTTTTCCAAGCTTTTAGTGTTGACGGATTAGACTAATTTCCCTAGATCACCCTCTTCCCTCTCTGCAGCATCTGTAGTACCATTTGATTGTAAACTAATTCTGGTATTATAGTCTTAAAATATGTCCTAATGTATTAATTTTTTGGTTTTGCCATGCTTTGAACTTTAATTTTAACGTTACCTAGAATTGTATTTTTTAAAATCTTCTGTCCAACAGAAATTCATATCAAAAGTTCAGTTTGCTGTGAAATGAACAGCTCGCTCGCTGCGTGGCTTTTCCTACCCCTGCTTCGCAAAGGAGGCTCAGCGCAGTTTCAGCTCACTGCTGATTTCTTCTGTTCAGATTTGGTACTCGAGGATTGTGGTGCTGCAAGGGCTCACCCTTCTTTAAACAGGGGATTAGGTCCCTGTTAATAGAGGGTCTGTCAAAAATTATAGTTGAATGATCAGGCGGATACTCCAAGTGTTCTGTGTGCCCAGGGATAACTACAGAGACAGCAGAGACCAGGTGGATGAAGGGTGGCAGCCAGAAGGGCATGAGTTTCTGTCACACCTTCATTTCACAAAGCTCTCCCCTATGGGAAAGGAAGTCTCTTGGCCAAGGTCAGAATCGGAATGTGCAAAGGAGAAAGGAACTAAATCTCTTCCCTGAACTCCAAGCCTGTGTTTTAGCTGTTGGATTATTCTTCATCCCCTGCAGAGGAAGAGAGAGGTTTATCGGCTCCAGGCATCCTCTGCACTCTAAAGGGGGATCAGCTTCCAAATCAGTGCAGGCTTGAGTGGAAATAATGGAAAGGACGTCTTGTATGCAACCACCAGAAGTGGCACACAGGGTGGGTAGGGAGTGGGAGGAGAGAAACATTTCTCTCCCAAACCAGATATGACACGATATCCGTATGCTGTAGTCTAAGATGGAGTAAGATTTTGTTAATAGAATAGAATAGAACAGAACACAACGCAACGCAATGCAATGCAACACAACACAATAATTTTCAGTTGGAAGGGACCTGCAATGACCATCTAGTCCAACTGCCTGTTAAATTGGTTTTAGTTCAATTAAACATGAGTAAAGGGAGGAAAAATGCTTTAAAGCAACAATACATAAACTGCATTGAAAATAATTCCTATTTATATAGGTTAAAGGCAGTACGTATCAGTGGTGGCTGTTTAAAACACTGTAAGAAGTTGGCTTGTGGAAGCCTCAAACTCAGTTCTCCTCCAGTGGCCTTCCTGTACTGCGCAAAACAGAGCTCTGGCCCTGCTGAGGCTCCGGCTCATAGCTCAGAAGACTATAAATGCACAACAAGCTGCTGGTGCCAGCTGTAGACTAAATGGGAACTAGTACCTGCGCCTGCACAACCTCTCTGCCCCTGTCTCAACGTGCATTAGCACTCATTGTAGTTAACCGGGACCTTAAGCAGAGGGAGGAGAAGGGCAGGACATCCATATGGCCGGTGTTTTGTTCTCTGCAGTCGCCCAGTTAATGAACATATGGTCTGCTGGGCGATGGGGTCGAGCAGGCTGGCTGCTCGCCTGCCGGGTGTGCTGGGAGCCAGCCAGGTATCACCTGAAGCTGCCTTTCCCATTTGGCAGCGCAGCTTTATTTCTGAGCTGCTTTCCCTTTCCAGCTGCAGCGGGCACGCCGGTGCTTTGAGAAGGGCAGACAGTGCCTTGGCAATTGGAAGCGGAAGATTTTGAAGGAAAAAATCTTTCTGGTGACAACGTGAGCTGTGAATCTATTCTGCCTACCTACCGTAATCCCTACGCGTAACTCCGTGCCAGGACTTGATGGATGCCATACATGTTGGCTACCTGCTCAGCTGCTTAAAAATCGGAATACTCCAAGTGGCTGTCTTGACCGCCTCAATATTTTATAGGAATGCACATTTATCACGCATTTGTTTCAATTCATGGGGCTTGGCTCTTTTATTCGCTAAAGCTACTTGCAATTCAAGTCACTGAACAGGAAGCAATCCTACTCTGCAACAGACTAAATTAATGCAGAATCAGGCCCTTGTGAAATATATGATTTTCTTGATGGTTATATTGAGGGGAAAAGAGCAAAGGGATTTGAAATTTCAGGGTGTCTAACAGTTCCACTAGCATGATATTCATATTTAATGGTATTCTTCTACGAGTTTTCTTCATCTGCTTGCTCTTTTCAAAGATAATTCCTTAAGGATTGCTTATTCTTCTGCAAGACTTTCTTAGCAAAAACATAAATGGCTGTGTATCGTTTTTGTAAAATGGACCAATCTGAATTAAGACTACAAACAGAAATGAAGATGTGAAAAAAATGTCCTCCTTTTAAAATTTTTTTAAGTTACCCATGGAAAAGAAAGAGCATGCTTATATTTTATCATTACTCTTATAAAAATGCTTTGTAATTGCTATGACTCCAGTGCTTTACTATGGGTAAAATTTAGACTTTTGCAAACCATCTGATCCAAAACTTAAATGAATAGGAAGTATCCACTTGCTGGCAGTTTGGGGATCTGAGTCAAAGCTGGATAGACACTCGACAGGTCAGAGACCAGGCTGGAGCCCAGCAGAGAGCAGTCATCTCATTCTCTGAAGGCTTTAGTATTTCAAAATTGAATTTGTTCAGATTCTGGAGGAAAATTAAACACAAATTACTTTGTAAAAGGAAAAGCCTCCTCAGCTCCAGCTGCCAGCCTCTAACTCCGGAACGCAGAAATTTGGGGAACTGACGAAATCAGCGGGCTGTCAGTTCCATGTCCCGAGGTGACCCGTGTGGTGCAGCTGGGACAGAGTCACAACCCAGGAGTCTCTGCAGTGTGTAGCCGAGATTCACACACTTGCAAAGAGCAACTTGGGATGGCTGAGATTGGCAGTGTCAGCATGCTGCTGCCAGGATCCCAGGCATCACGGATCCTGAAATAAAATGCTTGGGAGTGAGGATGAAACCAGCTTCTGAAATCTTGCCGCGTCCCCTGAACCTTCAAACCCTAAGTTACAGCTGTTTCATTCAGAAAGGCAGAGAATGGGAGTTAGAGGTTTCTGTCAAGAGAACCTAGTAACCTTGTGACTGTGTTTAGCTCATGAAAGATTGTTGCTATTTCAAGTCTTTGAAGATTTAGAAACTTGATGTCTCCACCTGGAGGGGCTAAAAAAAATGAAAAAATGCGAGTGCAAATGCAAGGGGAATAGTTACCTCCTAGCTAAGGCACATACGGACCTCGCTTCCTTCGCACACAGCACTGACCTCCAAGACTCCAGAAATACAGGCATCCCTTCCCAGTCACAGCCCAGGCTGCGGGGAGACTTGCAGCCTTGGTGGGTCCTAGCTCTGAGGGTGGCAATTCAGCCTGTTTGGGTATCTCCTACCCGTGACGAACAGATCTGCAGTCCTCCAGAGGCACGACGTCAACAGAAAACAATGTACATGCTAAGTAGCTTGTAAGCTAAAGGAAAATGAACTTACGTCAGACAACACGAATTGTGCCGCTAACGTGTGATTTCTGCTCCTCTCCTGTGCGGCTGGGATGTGGGAACACAGCTCTCCAGTGGTCCTGCTCTCCCAGAGTCGGCAGCTGGACCCCTCTGTGCTGCCCCAGATGTTCAGCTTCTGGAGACAAGGCTGCGCATTGGGAAGAGCAGACTGACCTTCCTCTTCCAAGGCCAGAATATAGGAATTTGGATAAGCATGGGGTTTTTTTGTTTGTTTGGTTGGTTGGTTGGGTTTTTTTACAGAAAAACAATTAACTTGTTGTTCTTTTAGAAGCAAGAAATACCTCTTTCTCTTTCTTTGTGCAATCGGATAGCATTGTTTCTTCTTTGCACTTAATATGATTGTGTTCAACTACACCAGAGTGCAGGAAACTCCAAATAGATAGAACCCAAATATTTTTTCAGTTTACTTCCAATACTGCCTAAATGCAGCAAAGAGAAATCTACTATGAATTCTCTGTGAAAAGTAATACAGACTTAAGCAGATGTTATTTTCTGTCCATTTCAGACATGCCTGATTTTTTTAAGTATTAGATGCATTGGAACAGTTAGCTTGGCTGACTTTTGGCAAATTATCAACGTCATGCACAACAAATACTGCCACACAGCAGTTTCTACCAGGGAAGACAAAATAGGGAAAAGCATAGCACAGGAGGAGCTACATATTCCTGCATAGTGCCCTCTCCTACTGCTGCTGGGTTTTGGAGAGCAAAGTCCATTGTGGCTGCGACGGCACCTCTACCTGGTGTGGAGTGTCCACACTGTGGCGTACAAAACGACCCATCTCCATCTATTGTGTTTCACAGCTGCTGTGCAGGAAAGACCAGAGTCTCTGCATGAGGAATTTCTGGCTTAAATAATCAATATCTATGCTATTTATTTCTTTCTCGGTCTTTAAAAACTTCGACTCGTTGTGTCTTTTTTTTCCAGAAGCACCTGCTTTTGTCGCATTGTATACCTCTCTGGATTTCACTTTCTGCAGCTGTGCAAGGTTTCCTTCTCTTTCCCGTAAGGAAAATCATGCCGCTGTGGGGAGATACAATATACGTGTTGCAATGTCCCCCCATGTGCCTGCACATGGAGGATATCAGTGTCATTACACACTGCAACTGCAGAGTAGTCTCTTCAGCTTTCGCTGGAGCCATTTATGCTCTTAGGTTTTCTGGTCCTCTGGTTCAAGGCTATATTTAAGAAAACTAAACTTGTGTAGATTTTGAGGTCAAGATAATAAGAATGGCCAATGAAGTGGCTCCTGAGACAACTCCTCTATTCTTCTTCCAAATAATCCATTCCCTTGTTTAAAGATTATTTTCAAAATTGCCTAATCTTTCCTGCAGTGTAATACTCAAATGTGAATTTAAGAAAAGCCATTCAAAAAGGTTAAGCAAGCAGTATCACATTTTATTATACATTAGGAACAAAAAGTTAGAATACTAATTTGAGAGCATTTTATATTAAAGCAGAGGGAAGACTCAATTTCTCTCTCTGTAAAACTATCTAAATCTCTTCAAGCACCGAAAGTTCTTGGAGACTTTTCAATGTCCTGGCTAAGGAAAACAACAAAGTCAGTGGTAGGAATCAGTCAGCCAGCCATTTCTTCTCCACAGAAGGACTGCTAGGATTTGATCTTGCCTTTTATAGGCTTTTGAGATTCAGTAATTAAACTTTTATTTCACCATTCATTTCAGAGGTTAATTTCAAATAGTTGGCTTAGTCTCCGGGGGGAGGGGGTGGGGGTGGTGGACGGACACAAACCCCAAACCCCAAATTTCGGAGAGCTGGTATGACTTTGTAGAGGTTTGAAAACAAAGTGTTGCATCCTAGAGAATTATGTTAATTATAGATGTGGTGCCACAGACAGCCCATGGCTTCAAATTCTGTGACTAAATGGAAAGAAAACAGTGTTTCAGCAAAACCAGCCATCAACAAACCAGGGCAGTGACAGTGACTGAGAAATACTTAAAGACAGAAAAGCTAATAGTGATGGAAAACTTGAATTACCCCTGTGTAGACTGCAAAGTGCTGGAGCAGGGCACGGTATAGCCTTTTCTAGCACCATAAGCACCACTTAGTGCAAGCAGCTGGCAAAGCCACAAGAGAAGTCACTCTTGGTTAGTCCTGAGAGCTGTGCACGATGTGGCATGCAATATAACTACTGAAAAGCCTCTTAGTGCCTGTAATATGCTTGAGCATAACAGCTCTGTAGGAATAAGAGTGCCAAAAAACCCTCCCACATTCAGTGCAATAACTTTTAACTCTAACAAGGAGAATTCTGTAAATATAAGAAAGCAAGGTAAGAAGAAGGAAGAAGAGCAAAAAACTGTCAGGAAGCATTCAGGAAGCTTGGATGCTACATAAATACTTCATAGCAGAGGTTCAGATTCTACCTGTACAATCAGTTGGAAAAAACCTTCAAAAAGATTTCCTCTCCTCTCTTAGATAATGTATTAATGAGCATTTCCCAATGGTTTTCATCAAAACATAGTGGTTCTGGAATATTTCTTTTTATCTGAGCCCATTCCAACCTATGCATCATTTGCTGCTGTTGATTACTGGTGCATATGGATCAGGGCCAATCATTTCTCATCATGACTGGTACTAATTATCTGTATGGGCCTGGATGAACACTCTCCTCTGAATGACTCCAGGGAAGCTGTGGAGGCCCCATCCCTGGAAGTGTTCAAGGCCAGGCTGGACGGGGCTTTGAGCAACCTGGGCTAGTGGGAGGTGTCCCCGCCCGTGGCAGCGGGGTTGGAAGTAAATGATCTTTATGGTCCCCTCCAACCCAAGCCATTCTATGATTCTATGATCTGCTGGAGAGGCCGGAATAATGCTCAGACATCCGGAGGTTTCTCACATCCCTGGAGCAGCCTGGTCCAAAGCCCTAGATAGAGACATGTCTCAACTTGGGAGGGTTCGGAGTCAAAACCTAGACCTGATTTTCACTGCTTGTGCCCCCATCCCCTGCTATTACTGGCCCTGGGAGTCGAAGGTCCCTGCAGCCACCCCTTTCTTGCTGCTCACGTAACCAGACCCACCTGGACTGTGGGGGTGGATGCTGTGGGCATGTTGTGGAGACCCCTGCTCCAGCAGCTGGGCAGAGGGTGTGCTGTGCTGGCCCCAGCGAGGAGTTTAATTCCTCCTGAGCGCCCACATGGCCATCTGTGCTTACACGTGCATAAGCAAAGGACTAGGTTATGCTGTGAGCAGGTAATGGGAAATTGAGTTGGGAGGGAAATTGAGATGGCTGGGAAAATACATCATGTTCTGCTTAGGGTTGCATTGGTATTAAGGCAGAGCACCTCCACAAAGCTGAACAAGTTCTGGATTTACATGTGATTATGTGCTACGGTCAGGGAAGGTGTGCACAATCTCACCTGCTGTCTTGATATAAACCCAGGGTAACGCGACTAGAGACAGGGAAAAACATCCGAATCAATGGAGGGTAAGTGAACTAAGAGCCCAGAAAATCAGTAAGTAGAAAGATAATTGATTATCTTGTTCTGAAGAGTCCTTGAGCCTCTAAGTGACACCAGCAATCCCTTGGAGCCATACCTTTCCAGGCAGGCTCTCCATATGGAGAAGAAAGCACTGCCCATACTGAGTGTGCATCAGGTTTGAGCTCTTTGCAAAGATAAGTGCGAAGGCCTATTTAAGGTATTTTTTTTTCTTGGTGAAGGCAACTTCAGAAGTCAGACAGACACTGACAGCGAAATTGTGATAGCTTAATCTTAAAAATTTAATAGGGTTTTGCTAATACAGGAGAGCGTGTTAGTGCTTGTATATGGATATAGCATAATTCTGCAGGTAATTGAAATCAAAGCGGGTTGAGCTAGGGTAAATAAGCAAAGCTGCTGAGGGGAATAGCCAAGCTCCTGAGCTGAATGCAGGGAGGAGGTCCATGCTTTTACAGGTGTGCCTGACTCCAGAGCTGGCAACTTTTGGGGTGCAAGATAGTCCAGAGTCCACAAGGCATATGGCTGGGTCCACGTGTGCTGACTTTCTTACCGGCTGCTGCTCCTGCTGCTGGAAAGAGCATGTGGAGGGCTGTCGTCAGAGTTGTAGCGAAGGAGAGCTCAAAGGGACAATGCCAGCTTGGTTTTTTTTTTTTCTTTTTTTTCTTTTTTTTTTATCACTCAGCTGCACTGAAGCCCGACGCCTCTGGTAGCCAGCGGTGGAGCAGTGAGGAGCTGGTTCTGTTGCTGCGCTTTTACAGGAGAAGCCTGGCTGCGTTAACTCTCACAAAAACAAGCACCTAGACAACTCGCAACAAAATCCAGTGATGGAGGTCGGCTCCACAGAAGCCAGTAGCAGCTCCCAGGGAGGCACCGGCTGGCTGGATCTTACCCTTGTCACCTGCACTGAAACGGTGACTTTCACGGAAGTGGTGACAGAAGAGGAGTGGGGATCCTTTTACTATTCTTTTAAGGTATTCATTTAAGGCGTGCGTTACTTTTCTCACATGCTTGCAGCTTTGGTGCATTTTCAGCACCTCTGTGGGGAGGCATGTAGGATTATTGAACTTTTTTGCCCAGATATTTGTGGGTTTTTCCCCTGCAAAGACAGCGGACAGCATGTGTGAGGCGTTTACTGAAAAACAAAATAGTTGTAGGTATTGGAGTTCAGACTTTCAGTCCAAGAAGGGACAATACTGTTTTTCTATAGAGGTATTGTAGTTACAAGTGCACCTGTAGACAAAAACTTGTATTAGTTCAACACATCTTTTGTGTAATTTCTTACAGACATCATCTTGACATAAGGGGTTTCTTTTCAATTTTCCAGCTGCAACAAACATTGTACACAAGCGAGAAGGTTTTTTGCAGGGTTTTTTTGTTGTTTGGTTGTTTGTTTTTTTTTAGTCACGAGGGCAGATTCAAATTAGTTGTTTTGTTTGCTTTTAACTTGAACGGGGGATGCAGCATCTCTTGAAAGCTGCTGTTAAGAATGCACCAGATGAATCATTCAGTAGTGAATGCTGTTGAATGACATGGGAAGTGTATTCATTCATCTCCCCAAACAAATATCACCCTTGCAATATATGAATGTAGGAAAAAAGATGAAAGAGGTACTGAAATTCATCTTTCCTTCAGATTTCTGTGCCTGTTCTCATTGCTTAATTTCATGCTGCCTGCCATGTGTCACTCCGGTGTTGTGACACATAGTACAAGTGAAGTAGAAGTTATTAAAAGTCTGACAAGGAGTACCCTGCCATTCCTTCTGGAGCTCAGGACCAGAGAGATCACTTTCAGTTGGAAAGGTACAGGCACTTACAACATTTGACAATATGTTGGGTAAAAGGAGATATGTTCAGAGGCAATTTTGATTCCTGTGAGACTGTTAGCGCTCTGATACAATGCCAGTGAAATCAGTGGAATTACAACAGGTTTCCACGTCTGCTAAGGAAAATGTTGATCTGTAGTTCTACGGTTAATTAATTATGGTTTCTTCTAACATGCTGCTGATATGTTTTTTTCTTGATAAGACAGTACTTTCTTATCTAGGACTTCAAGGATGAAAATCCTTTTTCTTTGTCTTTTTTTTTTTTTTGCCTCCATGCCTAAAATGTTCTTGAAAAAAGCAGAAGCGACAAGCAAAATATTTTTAACAACTTTATCTCCTTTCTTTTCTCCACACTTAGGGCTGTAAATCTGAACAATGTCACGGGAGCAGTATTCTATAATGTTAAAAGTGACAATTAATTCTGTGATTAGAAAGTCCTCAGGCAGAAAAATGCTCCTTAATAGGGAGATTGAGGAAATTACAATAATTAGGGAACCATGGATAGTCATGCATGCCCATCCATTGCTAAGGGAAACTTGATTCTGTTAGCTGAGAGCTTCTCATTAGACTTGCACTCCTCTGTCAGACATCTAGCTCTGGCATATATAGCATGAACTTTGCAAGGAGGTTGACTGATTTCGCATCAATTACTAGCTGTAGATAGGCATGGAAATATTTTGACTCTGGAGACAAGTGACAGCTGGTGCTGCTGCAGGAAAGGAGGGATAAAGCACCTGCTCTGACGACTACGGTGCAGGGAAGACAGGGCTCCCTGCCAGCAATTTCAGCTCTCTGTAAAAGCTCACGTGTGGAAGGTGCTGCTGATACCTGCTGAGTTGGTTGCCTGTCCTCCACCAGCGCTGCCCATGTTGTGGATGTGTCCTTGCCCCTTCCAGCAAGCCAAGCAGCATCCCCTTGCTTTTCACAAGGGTTAAGTAGCTACAGCAATAAAAGGTTCAGCTTGGAATTGGGTGATTAAAAACCAGATCTCAGTGCTCAAAACATAGCTACAAATGGGGGTTTGGCCTTTTATTGGGATTTTTGAACACATTGTAGCCCATGGCTGACAGTTAAGGCAGGCTGGATGAACAGCCACAACACAGGTTATCTCCACAGCCTGCGTGCCGGGATGCAGAAGTCCAACACAGGGCACACAAGTCATTTCTGTTTGGGAAATGCAGGTGTAACCCGTCTTACCAAAGTGGTCACAGGAAAACATGACCTAAGCAGATCAATGGAGACAAGGGAATGGTGCTCACTCCGTACCTGGAGCAGTTCCTGTGTTAATGACTTTTTAATTATTTTACCCAAGGACAGCCACGTAGCGTATCTTACACGCTGCTCGAACGACAGGAGCAAGCGCTGGTTTCTTCTTTTCCTCCCATGCTTCGAAAGGACAGCCTGTACCCACCTAAGGTAGTGTCTGTGTTGTACTGTGGTGGCAATGTGACAAAAGTAAAATAATGCGCTTTAGAGCATTTCAGTGCCAAAAAGTCCTGTTATGCGATAAGCTGTGAGTGCTTCCCAGCTCCCTGTTTCAGAAGCATTTGAGTTTCTGTCCATTCCTCTTCAGAGCTTAACAGCTAAATCCTGCACTGCTTCAGATTGGAAAGCATTTTGCCAGTTCAATTAGATTATTTATTTTTTTCGGTTTTTTTGTCTGGGAAATGAAGCATTTCATCCACTTGGGGGAATGCACATTTGCCTTCTGGTAGTCATTACCATAGCCCCTTGCCCAGCCACTAGCCAAGGCTTTGCCCATGAAGTCTGCTATGGGGCCGTGGCCATGCGTGCTAACTAGGCTGGCTCTTGGGGCACAGAGTCACAGCCTTTGGGGCAGGATTGTGTGCACCCATGCACCACACAGTGTGCAAGATGAGCTGGTGCTTCCCACAGCGAAGGCACTGGCTCATGCCCACATCTACATTCAGGTCTTCCTGCTCTGTTATGGCAAATGGTCCCTGAAAGCCCAGACCGTATTTCTTCCCACGTACCTTTACATGAGGCATCCAGGTAGCTTACTGTCTTGAACCACGAGCATCAGAAGTCCTCTTGACTGTGTCAGCACCAAATTCAGAACAGATGTGCAAATTGGTGTTAACTACAGCTCCAACCTCCCAGGCCAAAGGAGAGTTCATTACATCCCTTTACAGTCTCCCTCATATGCATTTAATCTATGTGTAAAAGGGCTCTCAGCGAGTGTCAACTGCCCTCTGCCAAATACAGTAATACAGAAAAGAATGGAGATCATGTGAACACCTGTGGCCTTCCTCCACTTTAGGACCTTCTTAACTCTGTGAACCTGATGAGGCGCAAACCAGAAACCTGCCTGGAGAGAAGCTGGAATCTCAGAATAAGTTCACCCTGTTGTCCGCAGGGCTGGCCAGCTTTATCAGGGCTGAAGGAAGCACCTCAACTTGCCAGGCCCCCCGCAGCCCCAAAGCTCCTCCCTAATCCCAGGGATAGGAGTCCTCCTGACAGCTTGTCCTCAGAGAGGAGTAGGGCTCATCTCTTTCATAAGAGATCTGCTGAGAAACAGGATGCCCTACTTTGATGCAACAGAGTGCTTGAAAGGAGAAAAGTCCCATCTGCCATTCCTTTCTCAGTGGGACTGTGTTCCCACCATCATCTCCTGCCTCCCAGGAGTGTTGGCTGACTTCCGTGATCTAGTGCCTTTTCTTATTTTGTTTTCTGATGTGTAGAGTTGAACCCTCACCTGTGCAGCAGGACACAAAGGTTTTGTCGTTTACTCCCAAGGTTGTTTGGTAACCCCAGTCTCTCCCCTGCCAGGCGGGAACCCCAATCACTGGCCCACATGTTGACATCCTACGCCCTCTGGCCCCGTGAGACCTGGTCTCTGTGCCGTGCAGTGTCGCCACAGCAGTGATGCTGAAGTGCTAGAGCTCTCAGGAGGAACAACATGAACATCAGCTCCACCACAAATTATTTTATATGTATAATCTAATTCCCAATTTTTTTCAGGAAGGAATGTTTGACTCTCTGACTGTTTTCCCCCCACACTGTAGCATTCCCAGTACCTTCATGTTTTAGTCCACATAGCTCAGGTATTAAACAGGACTGTATAGCCATGCCAGAGTAAGCACAAATCTAAGAGTATGTGCTGCTTATCCATGGAGCCTAAAGCTCTTTACAAAGGTAAGGGCTTAACGTTTCCAGCAAAAAGCTGAGGAGACCAATGCGTGGAGAGAAGGTTTGTGTTGACTTGTTTTTCAGGATTATCAGGTAACAAGGATTTGGCTCCAGGTGTCCTCAGAGCATGTTTAAGTCAGAATCTGTTGTACATATCATTTCATCCAAATGCAGGAGTCTGTCTGTCTCTTGGAAAGCATTCGCCTATGCTATTGCTCATTCTCATTTTCAAGCACACCTCACAAAGCATCCCATCATTGAATACATAATAGAAAAATAATAATGGGTGCTGTCAAATTTCTGAGGTAATCTCTGCAAATGCAATCATACATTTTAGAAAAATAGGCATATCAAATAATTCATAAGTAACTTCGCAATCTTTCGGTGGGGGGAGAGGAGGAGAATTAAGTCTACACAAATAAGGTGTCAGGAATTCCTGAACACAGCCTCTGAAATATGCCATAGCGGCTGTTGCTACTCCTGAGATGCCGCACTGAGAATGTAATAGCTTATCTCCTTGTGAAACAAATCTGCAGTGCTTTTGGCCAGGCTGGCTTCATCTTGTAGCTTAAATGCAAAACAGAAGTGATCTGTCTGTATGACAGCCGGGCTGGGGGTGGCTGTGAGCCAACTGATTTAGGTGGGTTTATACTAGCAACCCTCATACTTCTGACTTCATGGTCCACACAGCCACAGAGTTTGCATCTGTCTGCCTCTTCTATATAAATATGCCTAGAAAGTATTAATTTCCTCAGGCTTTTTTTTTAGATGTTTTAACTGTACAGATTAGGTATACTTAATAATTTTCCCCCTTTTGTGATTAAGAAAAAACAGCATTTCACAGTTTTTAACAGGGCCATCAAAATCACACAATTATGGAAGGACCATTGAGTGACCTAATATTGCCTCTTCATGTTGATAATATTCTAGGAAAAATAGATAGGTACACCGTGAAAAATGTATCTTTCCTGATTACATTAAAATTAAGGATACCTGCTTGTCATCTTCTGCACAAGTTTCCTAGGGAGAAACAGGTAAAAGAATCCTGCAATAACTGAGCAGTACTGTTGCCATTTATTATCCCTCTTGTACCAAAACGCAACAGAATGGCAAATGCTAGTAAATGCTGGTAATGCTGGTAAAATTCTATTGTTACCATTTGTTATTGACTGACATTCTTCCCCTCTGTTCCAGTCACACCTATGGAGGATTTTTGGGTAGGGTGAGGGTGGTTTGTTTGGCTGTTGTTTGAGCTTGGAAAGATCACGGCAATTCACATGCATTAAATGCTGCACACTGAAACGACCCTGCCTGGCCTGTGATGGTGAAGTCAGAGCTAAGAAACACATTTTAAAAACCTGGGGATTCACAAAAAATTTTGCTAGATTTCAAAAAGAAGTGAAAGCAATTTTAATAACGTAATTACCCCTCTCCATGAGAAAGTGTCCTGATTTACTGACTAGGCCTCCTCAGCTGGTCTGTTTCCCTAAGTATAAAAGGGTGAAAATATGATAGATTTTTCCTCTATGTAACATGTTAAAATTCACAGACTATGAGTGCAAAACCATATAGACACAAGGACAGGCAAAACTGCTTCTCAAGTTTGGCAGAACAGAAAACACCAGCCTGGGTCCCTTCCAGCTGTGCCCTTCTTCCAACCATAAGGACCTGTGGAGAAGTGACTGTTGACAGCCCCTCTGGCGTGTTGTGAAGGCCTCGTGTGGCAGCACATCCCAGGATCGCCAGAAGGACCTGTAGCCATGTGCTAGCAGGATAACATGGCCATCCTGTGAGAAATCATCTCAGTAAAACAGGCTCTGTGCAGAAGGAGATATGAAAACTATCAGGCATGACCATTGCCATTGAAATGGGAAAGCAGCGGTCCCAGAGGCAAACCTGGGGCTGAACTAGCATTTATGAAGTTTGAATCAGGCTCCATTCCAGGCAATGCTAGCAAAAAAAAAGATAAATAATCAACTCCTAGAGGGCTTGCTCCCTGCCCAAACATGTTTCTCTCAAATTCAGTCATAGTGGAAGCACTTTGAAGGACAAAATATAAAACTTAGCTTTGAACTTTCTCTTTTCTCAGTCTTTCTTATCTTCACATGAGTTTTCCCAGAGCTTTTCAGTGTCAATCAAATTGCTTTCCCAAAATTTTCAGGAACATCTTGTGTGAACTCTGTATGGAGACATCTTCTCATTTTTGCCTTGCTAGACGGAGAACGTTCCTTCAAAATGTGCTTGTATTACAGGACAATTTCTGCTGCTTGTGACAAGTAGGGTATGAAATGTCAGTGATCTTCGCAGTTGTTAGTGTGTTTCTTTCTCACTGAGACAAGGTCTACCTGCAAATGAATCAAGGGCAATCCAACCATTTTTCTATTTTCCCCAAATCTACCTTCCTTCCCCCCGCCGCCCCAGATTTCTTTGGCATTAGGAGGCAGTTTGAATTAATCATCTGAACTTTCACGTTCAGGTGCCTGACATTTACTGTATGAGGCTTACTTCTAGCCTAAGTATGCCCACCGCTGTCCCACTTTTGGCAAAATATTTGGTGCCCCTTACTTTGTTCCTTCTTGACAGTCAGAACTGCTAGTTACATCTAAGTATGTGTAACACACCTACAGCATACGCCTACACACCAACAGAGATTGATGTTGTTTTTCTCGCAACGCAACTTGTGTTGAAAGTTTCAACGCAAGAAGAAGTAGGAATGCTTCTTCCAGTGGGCACTTTAACCAAGTTTCTTCTTTCTTAAGAAGAAGTTAAAGAACATTTATTTTGTAGCTGATAAAACCAACAACAGTCATGATCCCTTCAGTGGCATCGTGCTTTATTTCTGAGAGCTCATTGTTTAAGCTGGTCACACCCTGGCAGAAATTCTTCATCTCAGGCTTCTGTGGAAGCGTAAGACAAGTGCCACCTTATGCTTTTTAAGTGTTTTTTCCTAAGACTAATATGTCTGTGTTATTCCCATGCCAGTAGCCTTTACACCGTACTTTTGACTTGCAGGGTGAATTTTATTTTATGTAAAGATTCCCACAAAGATCTGAGTTATTCATGTTTCTATGATACAATAAATAATATACAACTTGTGCAAAACGCTCATCTGATTATGTCTGTATAAGTACCTTTTAGTTTTAAGCACATTCCTTAAGAAAATAGGTCTTATGCGTACTTGTGTGTGCATAATAATTCAGGTAGGGAAGGACTTCTGGAGGTCACCTGCACCAGCTGCTCGAAAGCAAATTCAAATTATGCCAGATTGCTCAGGGACATTTCCACTCAAGTTTTGAATATCTCCAGGGATGGAGATCCTGCAGCCTCTCTGGGCTCCCATCCCAGTGAGATGAACCCTCACCCTCACGATGAACATTTTTTTCCTAATATCTAATCAAAATGTCCCATGTTACAACTCTTAGTTGTGGCCTCTTGTCCTTTCGTTGTGCACTTCTGAGAAGAACCTGGCTCCACCTTCTCTGAACCCTCCCTTTAGATAATTGTAGGTAGCAGTTAGACCCCACAAGGCTCCTCTAGGGTTTCTGCTGTGGAGGAACCTGGCAGTATGAGACAGAGGGTTTTTTATTTATTTTTGCTTTGTTTATTTAGTTTTAAAAACTTTATGAATTATGTTAGAGGTTGTGCCAGTACCTTTAAGACTCCTTAATTAAATTGTGCCGATGAGTGTCTATCTTTGATTTTTGTCAGCGTTGCAGTCCAAAGTGCAATTTGCCTTAGAGGTAAACTAAACTGACTATAAATCCCTGACTGGAATCAGTCAAACTGCATGGCACCTGTCTGCCTGAGGAAAACTAATCTTCCTGGTTTGCTTTTTTAGGGGGTTGGGTTTTGGTTTTTTTGTTCCATCCGAAAAGGGGGATGTTAAAATAGCAAATCTGTCCTGAACATTGAAAGTTCAAGGTTCCAGAACTTGTACAATGGGGTCAAAATAATGCAAAATCTAGACTCCTCCATTTTCTTGCATGGCCTATAATTAAAGTGATTATTTCAGAGGGTGGGAAAATATTTTTCTCTTTTTTTCCTCCTTTAAGAAAGTTCACCACTACTAGTGGCGAACCTCACCATGAGCATGACAGTTCCCCAATTTAGCAAGAAGATTTATGTGTTCTTCGTATGTGTCGAGAAGAACATCCTTAGAAAATCGTTTAGCTTGCTCCATGATTACCTCTTTCTTACAATCTCAATTGCTGCAATCAGTTACACTAGGAACATAATTTTTAAAATATACCAAAGGTAAGCAGTCAGATAATTTGCGTATTCCCAGAATTTAATCAACAAGCAAGAAGCAGCCATTCAGAGACTTAAGCCACTACTGACCTGTGATATGAGAGATCAGAGCCTCTTCTTCACCCAGGTGACCAAGGACATGGAGCAGGAAGGCACCAGGTCAGTGAGGACATGAATTCACTACAGACCTCCTCGCCTTACACTAGGAGGCCAACCGGTCACGTTAAGAAGGGAGTACCTCTCCCTCTCTTTTTCTGTTTATTAGCTCATTTCTTCCTGGCAACCCATTTTTTCCAGGCTGTATCCCAACCGGCCTCAACAGCTAGAACAAAGCTGTTTCATGTTGTGTTCCTGTTCAAGTACAAATGTGCTTTGTCCATTGATAGTTGAACCCCTCCTCTTAGGCAACTGCTGTGATATCAGGCAAAGGCTTCTGCACCTCAAGACACGAGCAACAGCATCTCCATTGGGATGGGCTATTAGATATATCCACATTCCACAGCCACAGCTGGTGTCCCCCAACAGAGGGGATATAAATCCTGAGAAATGAGTGAGCAACGAAGTTGGATGGGGAGAACTGGAAGGAGGGATGGCATTGTGGCACCAAAATGTCTCCCAGTGGCTCTGAGAGGATTTAACTATGGTCTCGATTAAAGCTGCTCACAGGGATGATCTTTGTCTCAAATATAAAGCAGAATAACCTCATGCTATTGCAACCTATGAATTCAGAAATTTTTGTCAGAGAGATAAAATAACAAGCCTCTTCTACAACCAAAGGAAAATGCACACAATCTTCAGACAGGTTTTCTGGCTTACATTTCACCCATGAAGCAACTTATTTCATTGACTAAAGCTGATTTTAATCTTAAAGCCAAACAAATTAGCCAAACATGAATATGTGCTCCAGATGTCAAGCACTTCCATGCTCCAAACATAGCAGTCTTGTGGAATAGCAGTGCATGCAATGGTTGTAGTCAAGCCAAGGAAGTCCTCTTGACTTTGATTTACTCCGTGACCTCAATTAAGTCAGCAGCATCTTTATGTTTTCTAATCTAAAAGAGCTGGTGTATGTAACTAGTCTCTCTCATTGCATTCTCATGTGCTACAGTTAGCGATGTCCATTTCAGAAGCAGCCCTCACCAAAAAAAAGCTTCTACACAGGGGTTTGGCAGATTTTATTATCTATCTTTTCATCCTGAACACTGCTGATGTCTGTGCAACATGTTATTAAACAATGTTTTTGTAAATCACCTCGCTGAAGGTTATTGCAAAAAGAGGATTTCTGCTTGATGAATAAACAAGACATGAAATGAAAATTCTCTATGTCTAAGCAACCTTAAGGTGACCAATAAACCAGAATTATAGAAAAATGCAGCTAGATTGAAATTCAGGGATCAATCAGCTATCATTCTAATCTAATAGCTATTTTTAAGACCTTCATAGATAAAGTTTTCACTGACTCAATCAATCTATATATATTGTATTTTTTAAGTCAATTTTTGAATATGGTCAGTCTGAATTCTGTGCTGTAGTTTTAATTCACTGATTTTGGACAATCTGCAGTAGATCTAAGAAGACATTATTCCCTTCCTTTTTTACATCAGTCTTTTTGTGTCTTCAAGGCTCTGTTCATATTTCCCTGCAGTCTGCTTTTTTGCTAGATTAAGCAACTTAATTCATTCGGGTTTTTTTCTCCTGGCTATACCCTCTCGCCTGCTGTCAATTCATTGCTCGGTGTCTCTCTGGAAGCCTGGTGCCCAGGAATGGGCACGGTACAGCGTCTGGGTACAGTGGAAGAATTAAAGCAGAGGCACGCAAGACTAGTGTCGATCCCATGACGGTGATTGTCGCTCTCTTGGCAGGGTGGCATTATTACATGATGCTCCACTTGTGGGGCACTTTACCTGCTGCATGCAGGGGAGATGTTTTGAAGGCTCGCCCAAGCCGGTGTCATTACACCCATTGCACTGTACCATCCCATGCTTCTCCTTTGTTGAACAGCATCTTGCTTTTTTTTCCAGTCCATGTTTCCAATTCATCAAGATCATTTTGAATTCTAATCCTAGCCTCCATGAAGGCCTGTATCACGGTGGGCATCCCATTAATAACCACAGAAGTTTCCATTCTGCAAGCTAACACAAACTGAGAGAGGCTGCAGTGATTTAAGTTGCCTATTGTTATAGCTCCTTAATCCCCAAGAATGAGATCTGTTTCTCTTCTCTCTGGATGGCAGCTACCACAAATAGATTAATAGAAACTTTGGCTTTATTCCTTTGTCTATGTCTTTTCAAACTTACCTCTCCTGTATTCAGCTTTTGCACCTTTTAGGTTATCTTTGTAGTCTGGTTTAATCGTACGTTTCAGTAGAGCCTTAGCCTGAAATTGTTAAACTGTTAAGCGGTGCTTTTTAACTTGGCAGGAGGGGATTTAAACTGACCATATGTGCTGCGCTCCTGTGATCGAGAAACACCCTTCTAACACAGTCTCTGTTGCTCCATAGGTATTTCTTCTGCAGGAAATGGAAGAAGATTTGAGTGTCAGATCCTTAGTCTGTTTGTACCCATATGAGTATAATATAGGAATACAGAATTTCTTTCAAGAAAATGCTCTCCTGATTTTATACTAGAGAATACGGGAACAAGTCTTGTCCCTCAGTTTTCTTCATGAGTGAAAGATCTTTTCTAAAACAGAAAAGACAAACCAAACCCTGAGGGAAACCCACTGATTTCAAGGACAAACATGATGTGAAATCTTGCTTTTTTTTTATTTCAATTGCCTTCCAAAACTACAATTCCTTTCAAGTCCTGTACAAAGCAAAGCATCCCCGTAAAAACAGTCCCACCGTGTCTCTGCCACACATTTTGAAGGGAAAATTCCAAGAAATTCAAGAGATTTGCAGACGCACAAAAAAGGTGGAGGTTTTTTTTTGTCTAAAAGCTAAGCATCCAGACCACACAAGGTGTCTCATCTAGGTCACTCTATAATCAGTGGAGACAGGCCATCCCAAGGTAGGTGAGATGAATGGTGACTCATCTCCGAGATACTGCTATTATCTAGACTACACTATGCCAATTTAGAGCAGTTGTCTCCCTTTAGAACTTTAAAGCTAGGTGAGATGACCCAAATGGTAGATTACGCTGGGAAAAGTTATCACGCTGGGAAAAGGGAAACCACCTAAACAGAGCCTTCATTGTACGCTTAAGCTAATCTGTGGGTTCAGGCACAGAGTGCAGCCTCAGATTGCTCATACACCAGGTCTTGCCTTTCCTGCATGCCCATGTAACCCACAGGGTAGCGTGGCTCCCTACCTGGAGCAAAGGAGAGGCTGGTTCCCACAAGTGGCTCCCCAGTAGAGGAGGAACCATGGCTGCTGGCTGGGAGGGAGCTAAGCGCTGAGGAGACACTAAAGCTCATGGCAGAGCAAGAAGTTCCTCACCCCTGCTCCTTTCCTGCCGTTTCACCTTCCCTCCCCATGCTTACAGCTGAGCTGTTTTCTCTCTGCAGGCAGCAGGAGCCCTGGTTTCTGCACAGTCATGTGCAAGTCATGGGTTCTGGCAAAGTCATGGGTTAGTGGCTGCCAAATGCTTTTATATGAGTGGTCTCCCCTCCTTCTGCTCCATCATCAGCCCAGTCATGCAAACATGGGTCTCCCCAACAGCCTCCTTCCCCCCACCTGCTCAGGACAGTGTCTTGGGTGCCACTTCTGTAGGGCCAGCAGCTGGGATCCCTCTTCAACTGCAGCCCTTATCTGTCTCCTCCATTTTCCACTAGCTCCCACATTAAGTGTTTGGTGTCAGGAACAGGAAGATCCCAAATGACTGTGTCGTCATAACCCAAAACTCATCCCAGTTGCTAGCAAGTGAATCCAGGCAACCACTGCATCCGAAGCACTGGAAAGCCACAAGAAGGCAAAGCAGGGGGTTGAAGGCTCTTCTGTATTTCATTCATACGGACTGTCTCCTCCTGAAACACCAAAGGCAGGGGTCTGCTCAGGAGCAGCAGGCTCTGTGAGCCTGAATGGAAATTGGATTTACCTTTATAACTACAAGTTCTGCAGAGCCATACATGTGGGGTTTTTCTCTCTTTGACTCTAATATTAATGCATATATTATTGTTGCTGGATACATTAGGAATTCTTTTCTCCTGAGGGTCCCTACTCTACACCTTTCAAACCTTACTGTTACTGTGAAAATTCCCCTCTCTTCTACTTGTCTTTGCAGAACAGCAGCAGAACCATCTTCCCTCATGCCACTACATGCAGCTTTACACAGGACAGGTTTTTTATAAGTGAGAATTTTGCAGAAATGCAGAATATTTTCTCCATCTGCCCCCATGATCACCAGACTCGGTGCTTCTCAGGCATCAGAGCTGGCTGGCTGCTATGGAGAAAACATAAACTTCACACTCACACGTGGCGAGGGGAAACCTACAGAGCGGTCACTGAAAAATAACTGTCCTGCATCTAGAGAGGACCAAATGGGTTTTGGTAGGTTGAAAGGAGGGACAAGTTTGGGCAGGCACTCACAAAACAAACAAACATGGATACATACACCCTTGTTCTTGCAGCCAGACGATCCTGATGCTTTGAGAGAGCGAATAACGTTTTTTCTCACTTTCTTTTCTTGGTACACACTACCACTAGGGGACGTTTTGTCATCGCGTATCGCTCGCTACACAATTTTCCTTTTCCTTACAGTGGGTCATGCTTTCTTTTCAATCTTGGTGCACATCTAGATCATGGAGCGGATGTCTGAATTTCACAGGGCTTGTGGATGACCCAGGCTGACTGGAGCTGGGAAGGAGAGAAGTATTTATTTCCCCCGTTTCTCCAAAGGAGCCCATCTATCAATATTCCTTGCAAAGTGAGGCAGCTGGTTATTTCACAGCTTGCTGGAGCAACACGAGAAAACTGAGGGCTGCCTCTCATTTCAGTGTTAAGTGCCAAACACAGACACTGCTAGTGGTTTTGTGAGGATAGAAGCGATATACAGCCACTGCAAATCAAACTGGAATGAACATCACCAGCAGCGATGCATGTTAAGTATTTTCTGAAAGAACAAGAATATCTTTTAGACTACATAATTAGAAATCGATTGGCAAAACTCTCATTTCATTCCTTTTTTCCATTCTCATCTCATTTGTCCGAGGATAACTGACTGGTTTAACCCAAGTCACTACCCACCCACCTACCGATGTGCTTTTTTCCCTTCTCTCCAATGCAGACAGAGCAGCTTGTGACTCTTTGGATTCTTTTTATTGTCACAATTGTTGGAAATGCCATCGTGCTCTTCTCTACCTGGAGGAGGAAGAGGAAATCTCGAATGACCTTCTTTGTTACGCAGTTGGCAATCACAGGTAGTGTACGGGAGGGGAAAGGGCATCTGAGCTGCACAGGAATCACAAAATGACAAATAAGAAAATGCTAGTTGAGTGGTGAAGAATTCACTTGCCACCTAATGTCCAGCTGCAGCTTGACATAAGACAGATGTATGGTTTATCTTAGGGCTCGAATCTAAAAAAATGTTGCTAGATGTAGTAGTGTCTGTGTCGGATGCAGCAGCTGCAACTCATTGATTTCACTGAATCTTATCTTCCAGTCTGAACTTGCACCCACATTTCTCAGAAGTTGTGTCCCCAGCTGTTGTCATGGAACTGTTTAAACTAAATAGTTTAAGATGAATCTCTTGTGTTTTTCGGCTAAACCCCTTTCTAAAGTACTTCATAACAGTATTGCTCCATCAATTGCACTTTTGCATGGAAGAGTGAGAATAACTTCATGTTGTCTGGTTTAACCAAGTAAAAGAAATATAAAAATGTAAATGTGGAGAGGAATGCATTTAGCTAATTTTTTTTGAATAGGAAAAAGGATGCCGATCCAAGAACTTTATAGTTTTTAAACAAAAGGAAAAATGTACAGAAACCTGGTTTGTAAAATGTCAATGTCAGCAACTAGGAAAAGAAAGAGGAGCATAAGCAGCACATTGTTTCTCTGTGGCCCTGAATGGATGAAATTTCTGGGGTTTTAAGTTTCCCAAGGGAAAATATGTGCCGTTTCTATAACAGTATCCTGCTACTAATCCCTGCTTACAAGACAGCTGTGTTGTATTGTTTGCCTATATAGGATATGTTTATATGCTTTCTGTTGCTTTTTTTTGGTAAAATATGGTAGGAATTACAGCACTTTTCCACTAAAGACCTATTTAATATGTGATTTCCCAGCAGTACCTCATCCCCTTTGATATCTGTTGTAACTCTGTTTAAACTGGAAAAGCAAAGGACTACGCTTCCCAATTTTCAACATGCATTCTTTGCAAGTAAATGAACTCCTGCTCATGGTCTCAACCATGTCTGCCCAGGAGCTTCTCACATTTGAAGAGCTGTTCTCAGTTGAAACAGTTAGACCAAGGTGTGTAAAGTGATGCAACGGGACTGGCCTCTAATTAACTACAGGTGATGTAAGAATTATTGCAAGGTGAGGAGGTGAAGAGTTGCAGTGACTCCTCTTCTGAAGTGCTGAGTGCTGGTTTTCCTTTTCGCCTGCAAGTCATCTGTAATAAACGGTTTCTCTTCTTATCTTGGTCATGACTTTCATGTCACTTCCTCCGTGTACCAGCGGTATTTTCCATCAGGTAAGGCGTGTTGCTACAGCCTCACAGCACAGTTTGGAAGCATCAGTCACAGATCAAGCATTACAGTGTCCACGGAAGTTCCAAAATAGCCAGTCTCTGCTCAAAGAACTCCCAATCCCAGATGAATATACAGAAGATTTTAAAAGATAGGCAACCAAGCAGTAGTATGGGCAAAGAGCACAAGAGCAACTGAAGCCCCAGATGGACACTGTCCATTTTCTACCTACCGTCATCAATGAGCAGAGTACTGGGACAACCGTCATGAGAAGGGCTTTGGAAGAGAGGAGGGTGGAAAATGACCCTGTGTGTCCATTTGGCACAGAGGGCACAAGGGCTGGGCTTGCTGCCAGAGCAAAGGCACAGGTAATACATACACCAGCATGGTAATAGAAGATGCGTTCTAATGGGAAGAGGTCAACTAAATAGCAAAAGGGCTTGTCCTAGTAAGAAAACAAATGTACTTACTGCAACAGAGAAGGAACCAGCATAAGGACACAGGTGCCCAGGTCACAGGAATAAAGCAAGAAACAGACAGAAATGTCTGGACCAGGATAACCCAGGAGAATGCTGGTCCACGTGAGGTGTACTAGGAGGAGGCTACTGCTGTTGCTGGGCTGGGTAAGGGCCTGGGAATTTTTGTGGGAATTTTGCAGTTCTGGACCCATAGGAAAGGCTGACTTTTTGGATTAGAAAGGAGGTGGATAGAGAGCTATTCACTAGGGGTTCAAATATCATCTACATAAAGGGAAGGGAAGGCATTGCAAGTGAGTTTTGAGGGAGCTGGAATTATCAGTGGCAAATACAACAAAGCAAATATCCCATTAGACGTGGGCTGCAAATAGTGCTGTACAGCTGGCATTAAAATATCAACTGAGGTCCAAATGTTCCACTTGCTGATTCTTCTGACCTCCCTTCCCTAAAATTATCCCTGAATTTTAAAATTAGAGCTTCAAAGTGTCTAAGTTCAACAGCCTGTCCCATTTCATATTGCAAAAATTCCCATAGAAAACTCACATCTGCAATATTAAAAGCAGTAGCACCAGCTTGAACAGCAAAGCTCCTTTCAAGTAGTGTTGACTTCTTTTTTGTAATGCAGAAGTCAGAACTCTAATTTATCTTCCCGCATCAAGAGTTCCTGTCAGTATTTTGGCACAAAGAAATGACTTAATTCCTGAAATGGAGCCATTTCACATTCTTATCTTCAAAAATATTAATAAGAACAAAGCAAGCTGGCAACAGTCATCTTTCTTTCACAACAAGTTATGAGATAGGAGCAGCACATTATGGAAACACTGGCTTGTCACATTGCTTTGACATGCCAGGCATATTTAAATCCTACCAACTAAAGCCTAATCTCCTGGCAAACAGTTTCTGCTTAGTCAATATTACTACTTCCATCTATTTTGGGATTCTTAAAATATTTATTATTTCTACCCCAGTAGCAGAGAGAAGAATAATGGATATAGCTTTATCAATGCAGGCATTTCAAAGCCATTTAAAAATTTTTTGTCTATTGATCTGTGGCTCAATAATTGAGTAGTGTCCTCAATTTGCACATCTTCCCACTAATGTAGTACCAAAATGAAATGAAAATATAGCCTTCATGTTAGAATAAACAAGGTATTCAAAGCAAATTGTGCATAATACATGAATAGGAAATGAGCACTGTTGTTCTCCTTGACTCATTGCCAAGCCAGATGCAGAAGAGAAGTAACTAACTGATTGAAGCTTCTTTCAACACCGCCAGCATTCAGTGGTTCAACCCACTCGGCAAATTCGGAGATAAGACTAGTACTGCTCCCTTACTATGCCATAATTCAACGTGGTGCTCGAGGTTGCAGGGATCTGTAGGAATGTGAGTAATCCCTTCAAGTTCGATGTGCTTAAAGATGTTGCTGAAGCCTGGATTCAGAATATTTCATATTAAATATATGCCTATACAATGCCTGTGTCAGCACCACATTTAAGTCTATGTTTAACTCTCAGTTCATGCATAAATCTCTTTGAAATTATCTGGGAATTAAGCACTAGGAAATCAGCTAAGAGTTAACAGCTGAGTTGAACAATAGTCCTAATCACTCAGCATCAGCTAATTTAACAAACAGGAGCATTACCATGTTTGCCTTTTGTTCAGTTTGCTTTTGGGCATATTCCTTTTTTTTTTGGTAGAAATATTTTTCTTAGAAACAAGCTCGTCTGTGAAGATTGAAACTAAAGCGAGGTTTCCTACAGATTTCTGTCTCCAAGGCAATTTAGTATCTCAGAAAGTGTAAGCTCTGAAGATTACCCTGTGAGGAGGGTATTTCTAAACACTTTTTCCCACATAGATTTCTTCTGGGTTTAGCACAAGTTATGCTCATGGCATAGCTACCTCTCCTGGCAGGAAAGCTCTCGCATCTCCCCCTGCCTGATGCCATGATTCCATTTCATATAACTTGCAGAGTCTCAGTGTCTTTAAGACCTTAGCCTCTGACTGAATTCACTGAGTGGTTCAAGAACAAAGAGTGGGGTCTGACAGACAGGCAAGTTCACAGGCACCGTATTAGGCTGGAAATTTTCAAGTGAAATACGGTTGTTTTCAGAAAAGATGGTTTGTCCACACATTTATATCCATTTAGATCACTTTACCCAGCTCTACCAAATGAAGACCTCTTCATCTCAAAATGTAAAAGCAGCAGACATTAGCATATATAAAACATGATTATTTGAGTAGCCTTAGACAAGGAATGTAATTTTATTGAACAGTTGGTTCAATAAAAACCATTATTATTTGACCAATTCTAAAACCAATCAAGGAATACATTAAAAATATCTGCTAAAAAGTATTTTACTTCTCACTTTTCTTCATCTAATTTCAATTACTAGTGACAGAGGAACATATTTAAGTTCCTTTTAATGGGTGCATAATTTATGGAGGGTTTTTTCCTCCAAAATTAACATCTGAAAAATTTGAGCTGGAAATGTCATGACCATTAGCTCTGTGAGTTTCTCTTTCTATTCCAACATTTAGCAGAAACCAGAACCTTAAGAACAGTATTAGATTTTGTTCATTATTATGGGGTAGAATTACAAGTAAGCACTTTACTGCATGCCCAATTTTAAGCCTTAGGCTGATGGACTTGGTTGGAAATACGTGCTCGCTTAGGTATTGCTGTGACTGTAATAAAGAGAGAAAATAAAAGAATGTCAGCTAAATTCTATGGTAGCTTACATATAAACAAAAAAACCAAAAGACGACCAGTAGAAGTACTTAGCTACAGTCTATATTGTGATATAAATACCGAATCCTAAGGGATGATTTGAGAATGACATTAAAAAGACAAAGAGGTATTTTTAAAAGTGTCTCTTCATATTGTTGCCACCTTCTTCAGTTGCTGCCAGAAAGCTGGATCACAGGAAGGCTTGGTCCTTAAGCAACTGCGCTCCTTTTATTTCGTGTTCAGTAAAATGCCAATGCACTGAAAACTTGCTAGGAGAGGGTTGTGTGAGCGGCTAGGTGGACTGGAACCCTGCTAAAGCAAGGAGTGTTTCTTTTCTGTGCTGCTTCTGTCCAGAGAGAGTATGACTGTGGGGCTAAAACCAATTAGGCTCCGCCACCGACTTCTGAGATGGCTTTAGTTAAGATGACCGAAGGCAGAGTCTGCCAATGAATCTGCTACTTAGATGCACTAAACACGTGCATCTGACTCCACTACTACAATGGCTAAACATGAACAAACACATTAGAGGTTGTCCTGCCTTTCTCCTTTTTCTTTTTCTGCCTACACCAAAAATCACCATGGCACTGGCTGCTTTAATGGATTGTGCATGTCCTTCATTATTTTTCTTCCTTGTCTCTGTGACTTGAAGGAATGAAGATGACTTGTTACCCCCTGATCTGTACAAAAGCCTAATATAATAACACCATTACTAAAATTAACACGTAGAACAATATTAACAGATAATTGTCTCTGTTCCAGCTTTTCGTCTGGAAAATGGTACTTGTAATATTTCCTCACTTCAGAGAAATCATACATACGAATTCATCAGTTTTACAAGTACCTTAGACATCACAGTGATTATGAGCATTGGAAGTTAATTGCATAGAGCCAATTAGCAGCTAACTCAGCAAGTCACCTTAATGGAGGTGGACTGTTGGCAGCCAAAGAGTCCATAGAGTTCCCAGTTATACTGGAAAACTTATACCTTGCCAGCTGGGTCTTGGCTGGAACTTGCCATCTGATTTACATGATTGCCTACTCAAGACGCAGAAACCTAATGAAGACTGCTGAACTGAAACAGAGTTTATTTCAACAGTTCCCAGAAATCTGTATTTTTTCCTCTTTCCACACCTCTATTTTCTGCTAATTTGTGGGGGAAAAAATGAAGGCTGAGGAAAGGGGCAGAGGCGCTTGCTTTTTTTGGTTTTCTTTTGTGTGAAGGAAATGGTTCAACATCCTACCTGCAGAAAAAAAGACATGGAAGAAGTTACAACAGTACTGCACAATTCATTGATAAAATTGAAAGAATGATATCTGCATTTCTTGTCCTAAAAGCTCTTGAAACTGTAGTTAATGTATGGTAAGGAAACAGTCTCTGCTAATGGATCATCTGTTTTCTACACTACGTGTTCCCATCACTACGGGAAAGGATATGTCAAAATTGGGAAGGGAGTGTGACATTTGTTGGTATTCCCTCAGGCACAGACGCTGAAATTTACTGGAGTACCTGATTGCAGCTAAATTCCCCAATTTTGGAAGCAGTCTGATTCCCAAGCACCTCGCTGGAAGTCCAACAACTCCGCAAATCACCTGAGTGTACACACGGCTTGGAAAACAGGGGAAGAAATAGATTATATCCACCTTTCCTCTGCAGGCTAGAGAAAGAAACTATAGCATTTAGTATGACTGTTCATTTTGCATTCACAGAATAAATAAGAATCAATTTACCAAGAGCAAAAATGGTCGCTGGAGTAAACACAGCAATATTAACATTACTTATTCAGTGCATCCCGTGAAACTATGTCTAGTTCTCTGGACTCAGAGTGAATAAGAAAATTCATTGAGTGGCCGCATTAGTTGCCTGGAGAAGCAGCAATCATTTTCCATCCTGATTCTGCCAAGAAGACTAGTTCAGTAACTGGAAAACAACATGGGACTTACTTTTAAGTTAGGTTTGTATTAGTGTACCCCCCCAAAACTGAGGCGTAATGCAGGATAAGATAAATGTGGTCACTGCCTGCAATATCCTGTGGCAGCACATGGCAAACCAGATTTGACATCCATTGCCATTTCTGGCAATTTAATACCACACAACAGAAGATCAAATTCTCCTTTGAACTTCAACTCAGATTTGAAGATGAGTCATAGAGCCCTAGATCCTAATAAGTAATTTGGACACTGACGCTATACAATTCCAGTTTGATAGTATGAATCATGTTTTACTATACTCTTAGATTTCTTATGTGAACAGCCAGGAATGTTTCTGTATGTCTATATATAATCATTCTTATCTGCATATATGGTTAGTCAACCCAAGACTCAATCTTTCCTGAGGAAAATAGAAAATATCCAATACATGCATCCCACTTAAAATGCATTTTCTCCGAAACCAAGCCTGAAGTAGATGGGCTAAAAAGTGGAATATCCTCCGAAGTTAGGCAAGGAAACCAAGAGTGAGCGTTAGCATCAAAACTGAGTGACAGAAAGAAGCTTTATGCAAATGAGACATAGTCTCTTCTGGGGTACCAGGACCTCTATTTCACAGTGTCTGTCATACAGCCAAAGGAAAACGAACATGGAAAATGAAGTAGATTTCATATTTTAGAGGTGAAATCATGAAGCGAGAGGTCTGACATAGAGAACTTGGCATCCTGAAAATACTCCAATCCCCAGAATCACAGAATTTTCATGGTTGGAAAGGACCCTTAAGATCATCGAGTCCAACCAAACAACCTACAATCTCTGCCACTAGAGCATGCCCTGAAGTGCCACATCTAGACGTTTCTTAAACACCTCTAGGGATGGTGACCCAACCACCTCCCTGGGCAGGCTGTTCCAGTGCCTGACCACTCTTTCAATAAAGTCATTCTTCCTAATATCTAATCTAAACCTCCCCTGACGCAACTTCAGACCATTTCCTCTGGCCCTGTCATTATTTACTTGGGAGAAGAGGCCAACACCCACCTCTCTACAACCTCCTTTCAGTTAGTTGTAGAGGGCAATGAGGTCTCCCCTCAGTCTCCTCTTCTTCAAGCTAAACATGCCCAGCTCCCTCAGCCTCTCCTCATATGACCTGGTCTCCAGACCCCTCACCAGCTTGGTAGCTCTCCTCTGGACACGCTCCAGCACTTCAATGTCCCTCTTGTACAGAGGGGCCCAGAACTGAGCACAGTACTCAAGGTGAGGCCTCACCAGTGCCGAGTAGAGAGCCACGATCACTTCCCTGCTCCTGCTGGCCACGCTATTCCTGATACAAGCCAGAATGCTATGGGCCTTCTTGGCCACCTGGGCATACTGCTGGCTCATCTTAAACTGGCCGTCCACCAGCACCCCCAGATCCTTCTCTGCCGGGCAGCTTTCCAGCCACTCTTCCCCAAGCCTATAGCATTGCTTGGGGTTGTTGTGACCGAAATGCAGGACCTGGCACTTGGCCTTATTAAACCTCATACAGCTGGCCTTGGCCCATAGATCCAGCCTGTCCAGGTCCCTCTGTAGAGCCTTCCTACCCTCAAGCAGGTTGACGCTCTCACCTAGTTTGGTGTCATCTGCAAACTTACCGAGGGTGCACTCAATCCCCTCATCCAGATCATTGATAAAGATATTAAACAAAACTGGCCCCAAAACTGAGCCCTGAGGGACACCACTGGTGACTGGCCGCCAAGAGGATTTCACCCCATTAATCACAACTCTCTGGGAACGGCCATCCAGCCAGTTTTTAACCCAGCGAAGAGTACACTTGTCTATGCCATGATTCGCCAGGTTCTCCAGGAGAATGCTGTGGGGGACGGTGTCAAAGACCTTACCAAAGTCCAGACAGACGGCTTCCACAGCCTTCCCCACATCCAGAAGGCACGTCACATGGTCATAGAAAGAGATCAGGTTGGTTAAGCACGACCTCCCCTTCCTAAACCCATGCTGGCTGGCCCTGATCCCTTGGCTGCCCTGTAGTTGCCGTGAGAGCTCACTCAAGATGATCCTCTCCATGATCTTTCCTGGTACCGAGGTCAGGCTGACAGGCCTGTAGTTCCCCGGATCCTCCTTACGACCCTTCTTGTAGATGGGCGTCACATTAGCCAGTCATCTGGCACCTGCCCTGTTGACCAGGATTGTTGATAAATGATGGAGAGAGGCTTGGTGAGCTCTCCCGCCAGCTCCCTGAGTACTCTTGGATGAATCCCATCCGGCCACATAGACTTATGTACATCTAGGTGCAGAAGCAGATCATTGACTACTTCCTCCTGGATTATGGGTGGGTTGCTCTGCTCTCCATCCTTATCTTCCAGCTCAGGAGGCTGAGAACCCTGGGAATAGCTGGTCTGACTATTGAAGACGGAGGCAAAGAAGGCATTAAGTATCTCAGGCTTCTCCTCGTCATTGGTTGCAACTTTCCCCCCAGCATCCAGTAGGGGATGGAGATTCTCCCTGGCTTTCTTTTTGTTGAGGTATTTATAAAAGCTTTTTTTGTTGTCCTTAATGTTAGTGGCCAAGTTGAGCTCCAGCTGGGCTTTTGCCTTCCTAATTTTCTCTCTCTATAACCTAACGAGATCTCTGTACTCCTCCTGAGTTGCCTGTCCCTTCTTCCAAAGGTGGTAAACCCTGCTTTTCTTCCTAAGTCCCATGCAAAGTTCCTTATTCATCCAGACTGGCCTTTTTCCCCGCCTTTTAGACTTGCGACAGTTGGGGACAGCCTGCTCCTGGGCCTTTAAGATTTCCTTCTTGAAGAGCATCCAGTCTTCCTGGACCCCTTTGCCCTTCAGGACTGTCTCCCAAGGGACTCTCTCAACCAATGTCCTGAACAAGTCAAAGTCCGCCCTCCGGAAGTCCAAGGTGGAGGTTTTGCTAACCCCCCTCCTCACATCTCTACAAATTGAAAACTTGACCATTTCATGATCACTAAACCCAAGACGACCTCCGACCACCACATCTCCCACTAGTCCTTCTCTGTTTGTGAGCAGTAGGTCTAGCAAGGCACCTCCCCTGGTAGGCTCACCTACCAGTTGTGTCAGGAAGTTATCTTCCATGCACTCGAGGAACCTCCTAGCCTGCCTGCTCTCTGCTGTGTTATATTTCCAGCAGATACCCGGCAGGTTGAAGTCCCCAAACAGAACAAGGGCTGGCGATTGCGAGACTTCAGCCAGCCGCTTATAGAATACTTCATCTGTCTCCTCATCCTGGCCAGGTGGTCTGTAGCATACTCCCAGCACAACATCTCCCTTATTTGCCTTCCCCTTCAACCTTACCCATAAACACTTGACTTTATCATCACTGGAATCTAGCTCTATACAATCAAAACACTCCCAAATGTACAGAGCCACACCCCCGGCTCTCCTTCCTTGCCTATCCCTTCTGAAGAGCTTATAGCCATTCATTGCAGCATTCCAGTCGTGACAGTCATCCCACCACATTTCCGTGATGGCAACTACATCATAGCTGTCCTGCTGCACAATGGCATCCAGCTCATCCCGTTTGTTGCCCATGCTACGTGCGTTCGTGTAGATGCACTTGAGCTGGGCTACCGATTTCACCCCCATCCTTGGCCCTTTATCCCTAGGCTCATTACTAGTGGGCCTGGTTTTATCCCCTTGCCCCTTCAATACTTGTTTAAAGCCCTGTCCGTGAGCCTTGCTAACTCTTGGCCTAATACCCTTTTCCCCTTTTGGGTTAGGGTTTTCCCATTCTTAGTGAGCAGGCCCGGTGTCCTGTAGATCAAACTATGATCACTGAACCCAAAGCCCTGCTCGTGGCACCAGTTTTGGAGCCAGGTGTTGATCCATCCGATTTTCTTGTTTACCCATTTGTCAGTCCCCAAAGCTGGAAGGGCAGAGGAGAATACAATTTGTGCTCCCAAACCCTTGACAAGCCGTCCCAAGGCCCTTAAATCCTTCTTCATTGCCCTCAGACTTCTACTCTCCAGCTCCTCACTGTCTGCCTGTAAGACCAAAAGAGGGTAATAATCTGAGGGTCATATCAGGCCAGGAAGCTTCCTGGCTATATCCTTAACACGGGCCCCAGGCAGGCAACAGACCTCCCTTTGGGAAGGGTCCGGCCTGCATATGGGACTCTCAGTTCCCCTCAGAATGGACCCCCCTATGGCTATTGCCCTCAATAGGGCAATTCCAGACTGGTACCATAGGAAGAACAGTGAAACTGGGACTCACAACAAACACCCAGTCTAATTACACGACTTGTGAGGTTTAATGTGAAAGAAACTGCTTTTGGTGCAAAATGAATTCTCCTTAAAAAGGTAAAGTTATGCTGCCACAAGACTGGGGCTCTGATGGTGGCCCTGGACGACTGGCAGTAATTATGTGGCAGCTGTATTGCCTTTGCCTTCTGTGCATGCAGGCAAGAGAACTGGAGTCAAGGAAGAATGCTAGGAAAGACAAAGAAACGGTGATGGAGCTGATCTCAATGCACTAGCCAGAGAGTTCTAGTCTAGAATATGGTACCCCAAAAAGCAGGCTGGTTAGTGCCCCACCAGGGAGCTCTTGTAGAGGCGGGACACTCCAAGGGCGCAGAAATGAGCTGTAGGTTTACTGACAGCTACTTCTCCTGCTTTAGTTTCCAATTCCAAACTGAATTCCAAGTGTTTTTAACCAGCCTGGACCCAAAGTTGTGTACTCTATATTTTGCCTAATGCTCACGTATTTTTAGACACCTTCTTAAGGGGTCACTGGAAAGTCCAGGGCTGTACACAATATTCGTCTTTGCTGTGACCCTATCGGCTGTAGCTCACTGCAGTCAGAAACAGTAGCACTGGCACAAAAGCAAAAAAAGATGAAGTGCTGTATCTATAACAGTAGAATGCAATGGCCCTCCCATTAGTGGAAATATAAAGATAATGAGCTCTCCAAATTTGCTACTGGAAGCAAGAATGGTCATCCACTTAAAAACCCTGTAATGACTGTTATTTATATAGCCTGCTTTAATCTTACAGATGCAGGAACAAGATGTCCATGATTCATGGTTTGTAATTAATGCAATCCCAACCCACTAGGCAGACATCCTTAAACCAGCGTATTTCAGCCTGCTGCCTCTGAGCAGTGGTCTTCAGATCCCTCACAGGTAGCACAAAACACTCTGCAGCATAGCTTGCTTGAGGTCCCCGCAGGCAAGGGGAACGCGCAGAAAAACCCCTCTTCTTTCCTATTTACTCAATGTACAGCATCTAAATACTGTACTAAATTGTGCCGGAAGGGGACAGTTTGCGTATTCATCATCCACAGGACCTTCAGAGTGGGATTTTCAAAGTGCCTAGTGATATAAACTGTATCCCCTCTGCAACTGCAAAACAGCAGACACAGTCTCCCAGCTTGCCAATAGCTCCAGTAACAATTTCAGTCTAGGATATGGTGGTGTGGGTTGTTTTCACTCTACACAGGACCACCTGGGACCCTGAAAATTTAGCAACAAAGATGAAATGCCCTCATTTCATCTGTATCTCAGTCACTCTAACACTCTCAAGCCAGATAAATCTTTTTTAACTTTTATTTTGTGGAGCCGTAACATATTTTCAGTAGTGGTCTGGATTCCTGTAGAAAGAATTGGAGTCTTTCCTTTTATAACCTTTAGGGACTTAATAGGCTTTAGACCACAAATCCCCCTGCTTCTAAAGCAGAGGAAAACCAGCTGCAGCACACCTATACATATGCAATGCAATACACAATGATTATTCCTTTGTAGTGCACATGCATATTTAAAATCGCAAGTAGGTACCAGACTTCTGTTCCTAAGTCACCCACGAGAGGCTTCAAATGCCATCCCTAAAGCCTGGGCCCCTGGTCACTCCCACAATGGAAATCATTATATTAGTGGAACATCTTGTGCCAATCCTATCTTCCAAAATTCACCCCAGATCATACATTTTTGAACTAAGATGGAATTCAGTTGCTCTGTTTGCTTTTCCTGGGTAGTAAGTAATTTCTGAAAGGATTAAAAAATGACGAATGGACCTTCGGTGCCCTGTCTTTATACAAAGGCATCGTCTTCTCATTTCAACAGACACACGCAGCCTAAACTTAATTCCACTTCCCCACCTACAGATTTCTACATAGGAGATGCACATTTACCATTTCTATTATTTTAAAAGGAGCTGTCATTATTTCAGATCTTTGCATACAAATGCTTTCCCTGACTCGACATCCGTGTGACTAAAATGAAAGCCTTTCCTTTCAGACAGTTTTTGCTGGTAGCTTTTTTCCCCCATCTTTCACCTTCAATGCAATTTCTCTAACCCTGTGCCAAGACCCGCACTGTGCAGCTAAATTACTGCTCCATCACAGCTCCGCTGATACCAGTAGGGCTGTGTGGACATTATAAAGGTTTGCTTGGCCAACGACAGCACTTTTGAGGGCTGCAAGGCAAAAATGCAATGTAGTCTGGGCACGTATACCAAAGTGACCCTGCAGTATTTGAAAGAAAGGGCAAAAAGAGCAACAAAATTCTAATCTCAGTAACTTTTCTAGTTAGCCTAATAAAATGTGAATTAGGTAAATTTCTTCAGACACCTGCTTTCTCTTGTACCTAGGCGGTTGAGTACTTTGGTGACAACCTGCGTTTGCAGGTCTTTGAGGCAAAGGGATTTTAATCCGTGCCCTTCTTCACCTGAGGAAGTTACTGTTATTCGGAGCATTGAACCTTTTGCTTTGTACAGCATCATTGTCAGCGGGGAGGGTGGAGGGAAAATGCTCTGTTAGCTTCTTGCCATGAGTACAGAAGTAGGTCTAAAGAAAGCATAACTGCTCGACATCAGTCCTGGGAAGCAGAATGGGGCATAACTGTCATAGAGATAATTGGATTAAATTTCACGACTGCATTCTTGGACACTGGTATTCATTTTAGGCATTATTCATGCCATCTATTTTAGGCACCTCACTTAGGTATGTAAGCTACGAAGCCACTCTCCCTGTGCTCCATTTATAGCTGATAGAGGAAAACACTCTGAGCTGCCTTTAAGTTTCACTGACTTGTGCAGGATTCAATTCCTAATTTAGATCTCTAAAGTTGACTGTATAAACCCCTCCAGTACTCATACGTCACCAATTATGTCTGGATTGCTATTCATCTTTGATAACTAAAAACCTAATCTTCCAAAGTTTCAATCAGACCTCAGAAGGCTCTGACTCAAAAACCACCTGCAAATACAGTTTTACAAAGAAGGTATTTCTCAGTACTTTTTTATTTATATATTTTTTAAGAGCAGCAAGGCATATCAACATGTTACCTGATGGAAAAATGCATGATTATTTCTTTTGTGCTCACCTCTGTTTCTAAACAGCCATCCTGAATTTGCCCAGACTTTTCTAGACTCTGCCCAAAAGACAGTTTATTCCAGTGGGGTCTGGAAAAAAAATATAGCTTAAATGACAAATGTTATTCCAAACTTGCGCAGTATCACTACAGCCGTGTGATTAACCTTAAAGAAGAACCTTTGCAGTGCAGACAACTGCCATGCCCCGTTGTGTTAGCGGAAAGAACAAGCTGAAATTACGGAAGGATGCAAAGTGGATATGGATGCATTTAAGCAGCTCATTCTGTTAATATACACAGACACACCAGAAAAGAAAAAAAAAAGAAAAAAAGAGCTTTGTCAGTGTTAAACCAAGGTGGATAAACTCCATAGCCCAAACTTTGAAATCCAAAAGAAACTTGGAGGTAAGTTATATATTTCTCCACTCCTATTAAGTTAGGCAGGCAGTAACAAGACAGAGAAAAGGGTGAAGACTTGCTTAACAAGAACAAGAACAAGTATAATCAAAACAGGATGGAAATTACACCTGGACAAACCCCCAAATATTTAACTTCCAAGTCAGACTTTTTGCTACTTCTTAAGGAACAGGGATAAGAACACTGAAAAGCAGAAGTGGTCGGTTGATCACGCTGATTTCTTAGGCTGAGAGGTTACTGATAATGCACTGATAAAAACAATTTTTCTTGCAAGATGTTTGTACTTTCATTGTAAACTAGCAAAAGAGAATGACAGAGAAAATATTACCCAAACATGCCAGAAGGCTGAAGACTAGAAGTGGGGAACAGTGGGTTTTCAGCACAAGGAAACAGTTTGTTTTGAAGCTGTAGGAACCTGAAGAAACATGACAAAAAGAGGAGGAATTTAACTATTTCCTAAAAAAAAAAAAATTGTTTTAATATATTTTCAGCCTGGAGAAGAGAAGCCTTCGGTGAGACCTTCTAGCGCCCTTTCAGTACTTAAAGGGGCTTACAGAAAAGGTGGAGAGGGACTCTTTATCAGGCAGCGTAGTGACAGGACTAGGGGTAATGGTTTTAAAGTGAAAGAGGGTAGATTTAGATTAGATATTAGAAGAAATTATCTACTCTGAGTGTGGTGAGACACTGGAACAGGTTGCCCAGAGAAGCTGTGGATGCCCCATCCCTGGAAGTGTTCAGGGCCAGGCTGGATGGGGCTTTGAGCAGCCTGGTCTAGTGGGAGGTGTCCCTGCCCATGGCAGGGGGGTTGGAACTAGATGATCTTTAAGGTTCCTGTCAACTCTAACCATTCTATGATTCTAAATCGGTATTTTATGTGTGTGTATAAATATTTTTACGAAGCCACGTATGAACTGAAGAAGTGACAGCAAAATCAGATCCGAGCCACTGGATGAGCTAGGACAGCTTTTTATCTACTGTGTTTTCAGTACAACCTTAACTGTGGAGATAAGTAGCACACCTCTACATTTTAAGATGGTGTTGTTCTATGGAGGGATATTTTCTAGTCTTGAATGGAAGAACTGATTTCTATCCATTTTCACTTTCCAACTCACATTGGCAGGGAGAAAACCAGGAACTGATGCCACGTGTGGGAGGGATGGAGAGCCTTCTTAGAAAAATGGCTTTCCCATGCTACAGAGATAGGGATTGTATAAACACTGGTTTTCTAGCGTGTTATGGGATTGCTGGAGTTACGGTTATATTATGACTAAGTACAGAAAAACAATTTAAGGTATATTAAATATGGTAATTCCCTACTGCTCCTTAGGAAATTGTCTCTCCAGTGATATCTGATAAGCCAACTGAAATACAAGAAATGTCATTTCTGCTCAGTCTTCTTTATTTTAATGAAATACACAAAATATTTAAAAATCAAGAGAACGTTCTCTCTAAATTAAAGTCTTTTACTCAGGAACTGCAGGGCCATGGACCTTTGCTCATGGAAGTCAGTAGCAGATCCCTGCTAAAAGGGCTGGAGAGCAAAAGTTGCTTTTCCTGTCAGCCCTAGCATGAAATCCAGCATCACCACTTCTGAGGCCAGCTTCGTACATAACCCTGGCAAAGTCAGGGTCATTCAGTGTTTTGTTCATCTCTCTAAAAGGAGGATACCATGTCACCTCTTCCACCTTTCATTTACAGAATCAATTTAAATTTGGGTTCCTGGATTTCCCTGAGAGAAGCACATGAAGGCATAGCAAGCCCAACACATTTTAAATACTGGCCTTGTTAGATGGCACGGTCCATTTGGAGTAAGCCTCACGGTACTGGCTGCATGGGTCCCATGAAGACTGTGCTACAGCACTGATTCTGATTCACTTGTCCAATATATACATTTCCAATCTCTGATGATCTTCTCTGATAAGTTTTTACAGCTCTGTGATACTCAAATTCCCTATGAAACAGCAACTAAATTTCTTTGCGTCAAAGAGTTATTAGTGGCAAATCTCATTGCTCTAAGTCAGAAACCGTCATGAAATTTTAATGCACAAAAGACAACACAGCGAAAAATACCCCACCCATGTGAAACCTTTGCTTTGCAAAGGTGTCTGATTTAATATTATTAAGTTTCAACCACATCAGTTGCACATTGACCTGGTTTCTCTCATAATGTTGTGCTGCAAAATCTTAGCTGTCTCATGCACTGAAGCTTCTTAAACAAAGAAATCAGTAGCGAGTCCTGTACCTTTGCAACCTGGCTATAAGTGAAGATTATCTCTTAGTCTCCCTGCATGGGTCAGCTAGCACTTGTGGCTTGGCAAGTTAACTGGAATAGCAGCCCCATCACCACAAACATGGTTTTCATCAAGTACTTGCCGAGTGCCCAGTTTACTTCCCATGCAGCAGGTAAACTAACAGGTTTTGTTCAAAATATGGCACCTTTTGCACGCTTCAGGCACTTACCAAAAGCATTTTTTGTCTCTTCCACAGAAAAAAACTTGTTCAAACAGAGGTTTTGACTTGCGTGAGCATGCTGCATCTCGGATGACATTGACCTCATTGTAGAGTGGGTGGGACGGAGGTTGTTGGCCATCTGCTGAGGCCTTGGAGCAAATGGGTGGATGATGGAAATCAGCATGAAAGTATTTTGCACTGTGTCTGGCGGGGAGTGTGAGTGTATGCTACTTCAAGTATGGATTTTGTGTCAGCAATGACATTAAAACCATGTATTGCACCCTGAAGCTAGCTTACTATAAGCGCATACCGTCTTCAAAAGCATGTAGCACAGAGCAGCCAGTGTGCTTAAATTCTGACTTCGGCTCACTGCCTACTACCTTCTTCTGGGTACGGTGAAAACATAAACTGCACCGTTGAAAATAACTTTTAAGTGCTCTTTCTGGGAGGAACACTCACTCTCCTATCTAGACCAAGGCTGTCAAATTATCAAATATCAACATTTCGAGCTGGCAGTGGAGGATGGGGAAGGAAGCAGTGGAGAGGAGGAAAAGGCGGCAGCACAGTTTACTCATTACGAAAGGGAAAGTATATTTCACTAATACACCAAGAGGGAAAAATAATTTCCCTTTTGAGGGAAATCATATGCCAATAGGGAAATTGTTATTTTGGGTACAGATCTTGAGGTCAGCTGTAAAAATAAATAATATGTTGACAATTTGGTACTGGCTAGATTGGTCTCTGCTGCCTGCGTGAAGGTCTTAGGTATTCCAACATATTCTGCAACCTTTATAACTGCGATTTACAGCAAAATTTCTCAGGCTACAAAACCTGAACCCTGTAGGCAGTATAAAGTTAATGCTTAGTTTACAGCAGAAATTGGCAAGATAGACGAAAGATTGAGAGAACTGTGGCAAACTTTACAGCTAACACAATCTACACTGAGGGTAAAACGACACTGCAGCCAGGGCAGCTGCCATCATGGGAAGAGTCCCCAGTAAACTATGAGGTTTGGCAATACTCACTGAGCTGCTAAAGCAGCGGCAAGTATCGTGGCTCTCCTCTACCTGGGGAAAGCTGCAGACCACCTGCATAGGGTCCGATTTTGAGAGAAAGCCCATCCTCAGATGAACTCCCAGTCCTTTAGGTAAAGGAATAAACTCACATGTCTGAACATTACATTCACAGAGATTGCTGAGCAAGGGATGACCTCAGGACAGGGGAAGACATCTGTTTAATGCATCCAGAAACCAAAGCAATATGCCACTTCCCCAGTGAACATCAAGGATGTCTTTAAAATAGCCCCATTATTATTTTACCAAGTGGAGCGCTCAGAGCACACGGGCACAGAAAGCCCTCTTTCCCTCTGTGGCCTTCACAGCTCTCCCAGAGCCCCAATTTTGGGGACAAACTCAGGTTAGAAGGTGAGCCAGAGCACCTTCGCAGGACGCGGCATCTCCCAAGGCTCCCACGGTTTGGGAGGACACTCACTGGTACCAAGGAAATGCTTCAGCATGCTCTGAAAAGGATCCTTTTGTATCCAGGAAGAATATATGTGCCACCTGCCTGCCATCGCGCTCCCCGGCAAACATCGCTCAGAGGGAGAGTCAGAGCCAAATCAAGCCGGTGACTGACAGAAGACCACAAGCTGTCAGCTGGAAAGCAACGGTGCTAATGCCAGCAGAGCACATCTCGATATATTACAACGCATTAGAAGTATTAAAGCCCTTCAGCTTACGTAGTTTAGAAGCTATGAGCACAAAGGGCATTTACCTTTTAATAATGTTTTTATGAGCTGCCTGAGTGGTTTGCAAGCAGTTCAATATCCACTGCTGCATACCATTACTGCTGTATTTTCTAGAAGACTGCTTGGGAAACACAAAAAAGAAAATGACTGTGATCAAAGCGAAATTACAGTACACAATTGCATTTCTATGAACGCTCTGCGCAGCTAATACAAATAGACTGGAAAAATTGATTCAATGGGATCCATCAGAAAAACAAAGCAGTACTTCCAAAACCATACCCCTTACATGTACGCTTTTAAATAACCGTGCTTTACGTACGTGGCTTAAAATGTCAACATAAATATGAAAGGATCTGGAAAAGGAAATGGCTTGGAGTTCTTTTATCGGACCTCTTTGTGTGCAGATAATGTCGCAAACAAAATATTTTGCTCTTGCTCAGGACTAATTTGATCATCCTGAAACGTCACAAGCAAATGGACTACCTACTCTTGCAAGACAGCTTTATGCATTTTCAATTGTATTTCCAAATCCTTAAACACTCACTTGTCACTGTATCAAATACATTTTCAAATAAATTCTTTGGCAAGTTAGCATTGTTTTCGGCAAACAATGTTTCCACAATGCATTTTTTTGTACTTCGCAGAAAATGTTCATGAAAGATAGTGATGTTATAAATTCATCAGATCTATTTCTCCTAGGAGGTTGCCAAAAATAATCACATCCCTTCTTGGTTGATCATTCTTTGCTCCAGAAATGGAGAAAGACACTAGGATCTGTATAAAGCTTCTTTTATTTTTTTGGTGTGAATTGTAAATAAGTACAAAAGTTCACATTCATTCATTATTTCGGAAGACATTCCAATTTCAGAAGAACTTTGCTAGGATGCTGACTTAGAGGATGTGGAAAAGGCGCAAGTAAATTGATTTTAGCTTTTTATTGAGAGTTGCTGTTTATACTCTACCCTCATCAGTCTCACTGAATTACCTGCAGGGAAAATCCAAATTTCTGGATATTCATCTCAAAGATACCCAGACATTTTTGGTCAGGAAAAGAAGCCAGATATTTTGAAAAGACTAATTTCCTTTATGTTTTTAGCATGCCATGATTTCAGTTTTGGGCTGGGATTGCAACCTTGACACAGCTGCAGGCTGGCTTAGCCCTCGAACCAAAAATCACAGCTCATCCACAGGCTGTTGACACTGGTGCGAAACTGACTCCGTTTTAGCAGAGCTCCACGCAGGTCTCAGGGGCTCTGCTTGCCCTTTTACCAGCGTTAGGTTGACCTCTTTGGGACCACAGGGAAGAGGTGTCAGAGAGGTCTGACTTGGCCACACCAACAAACGTCTGAGGCACGAGGTCCATGCTGTGCCACAGCCCATGAACACAGTGTTGTGGGTGGCATACCCACACCTTTTATTTATATTAGTAACATGCTTTGGGAAAACAGAGCAGCAGCATCTCTAATTCTGGCTAGTAAAATGTTGGTCCTGTTTGATGTATCTTTTCATAAATTACTCTCTTCAAAGCAAACTGGTTTTTGGACAAGGCAGAGTGCAAGAAAAACAGTTGGTTTTATATTCCTAGCACACTCGGCACACATAGTGTGGTACAGGGAAAAGGGAAGGGCAAGAGGTGAACTCGGGGTTTTCTTTGGGGCCCCAGAGCAAAAGGAGACATTAGGATGGATGATATTTTGATAACCTTTCCTGTGTCCCAGTGGTAGGCCTGAATATGCTTTGTAGATACACTTGGCAGCCAGCAGACTGAACTATGTATTTTTCACATCGGCAGCAGTTGTCTTTTGCTGTGTCAATTTATGTCAATTTATAGGAAGACTTAATTTTTGTTTTGACAGCTATAGGATTGTTCTGTGGTCCTGAAGGACTGATTATGGTTTTCCTACCTTCAGCCCGTTTCAGACATTCAAATCCTAATGACAGTTGTGCTATGTTTGTTTTTGTTTTTAATAAAAGGTGCTTGGCAGCCAAGCTGTATAATCCTTTGGGTCCAACATTTCAGCATTAAGGGGGGAAGTGGATTTCTTTCTGAATTGCTCGGGAAACATATTGCCTCTAAATTATACGGATTCCTGTTTGATTCCCCGCTGAAAGTACAGGCAGGATTGTCATCTGACAGAGAGGATGCTTATTTTACAGTTACTGTACGTGAGAGTCTGAGTTCTGTTGATAAATTAAGGTAGGTGTGCAGAGTTTTCTACCTGGCTTCTTCATATGCTGGCAGTAAATGTTGAGAGAGGATTGCACGAGCACGGTGCCGCCAGCAGTATGGCTATAATGACTCTGCTTTACTCAGAATCATCATTTAGGATCTCATTAGCTCCCGTTAAAAGACATGACTTTAAAGTTTTGACATTAGATGTACAAATACATCATTAACACCTTTTAGTCTAACATCTGTACCGCAGCATTTCTAGTTGCAATCGAGTGGAAATTATGCTGGAAAGATCCTTTGCATGCCCTAAAAAGCACTGAAACAAAAAGCTACATTAAGAAGGCAGTGATTTTTTCTGTTCCCTTCTTGCATATTAAAGCAGTGATATTTATTTATTATCCTGAGTTAGATTGTCTTTGTGCCACCAAAAATAGAACACTTTTTCCCATCTTTCCAAAGAGCTGTAGGACAAAATACCCAGCATTTTCATGCTGTACTTCCTCACCTGCTGATCTGTACAACTCACATTCACGTGTTTTACAGGTTTTCTATGGAGAATCACTTCCTTTCATTCCATTGCCTAGCTGGTTACCAACTGCTTACAAAGGTTTAACAGGATTTATGGAATTCAGGTCAAAGATATCACATATGGCGCTACAGAGACTTGGCTATTCTAGTAAGACCAAATGCTCAGAGGTCCATTTTGGCCAAATTCAGCCCAATTATAGGACTGAGATCCAGACCATATGTAATGAAATCTTCAGCCTGTTCTGGCATTACAGTATATTTAATGGAAAGCAGCTCAGTTTACATCTGCATGGGCCAGGTTTTCCACATGACAATTTTACAAGGCAATTCTACAACAGATCTTACCAGTATGCTTTTGTTCATGCTGTCAGCAAATACCAGGGGAAACAAAGCAGGTACAAAAATGGGAGTGAACATTTTTTCTACGGTTCTGCAATTGCAAGCCTACAGTTGGACAAAAATTGAGCAGCAGCATGCAATATCACTGCCCGAGCATCACGGGAATCCGATTTACAATTTGCTGCAAGGTAGGAAAGAAGGCTTTATTCTTACCATTCCTACCTCGACTAAAGTATCTACATCAACCATACCTGAGACTACCAAGACAGGATTGTAAGAAGTGCAGGTATTCGGGGACTAAGAGGACCAGAATGCCTGAATTACACCAACAGAAATTATTCCCAGGATAGTCCACCTTTTTTAGATGAGAATAATCGTGTAGCTGCAGCTGTGACCAAGATAAGAACGTGCAGTCCAGTCCTTAAAATATTTGAGGTAAAGAATTGCCAAAAAGGATCAGTAACGGGGATTCAGAGGAAATAGTGAAAGAAACTACGTACAAGATGATGGGGAAGGACAGAATTAAAAAGGTCTGTTTGGTGCTTGGTACCTTAGAAGATAAATTTATTCTGGAAAATGCTAGAAGGCACCACTTGAAGTAAATGAAGAGGCAATGAATTACAAGCAGTGTGATTTCTGTGTCCTTTGAGGAGGCATGACCCTGTTTTCCAGTGCGTAGGTAAGACAAGCTGATCCATAGCAGCTTATCTTCTGCATTTCCGCTAATTGAGGCCAGCCTCCCCTATGCAGGTTTCTTCCCCAGGCCAGTTTTCTTCTTTCTACCTGTTCTTCTTTGCCTTAAGGAGAAAAGAGGGCTTAAATTAATGAGTTGCTTGTGACATATACTTTCCCAACAGATAAATAATAGTGATCTAATACTTGTTCTTGCTTAACTTTGACTTACGTATTCAGGCATGCATAAGTCATATGTTCGTATACCTACAGTAGTTTGGTTCCTATTTCAAAACCTACAGCCACATGCCTCACTAAAACAAGAATTTTAACTATGGATTTTACAGTTTTGCTGTTACCTGTTGTGTAAACAGCTGCTGAAACTCTTTGTCCACTCTTCAAACCCCAGTGTGAAACTATATTCAGCTGATTCTATACAGTCTGTCCAAAAAAATGTCTCTCTTTATGCAGAACTTCCCACTGAGCAACGGTAGACAGCAAAATAATATTTGGTCTAGTAGACCATGGTCTCATCTATGTGTAAGTAACACAAGATGGGAAGTGGGAACTTTGCCCTAAGATTCAGAACTATCATCAACTTCATCTGCCCCCACACGATTCCCTAACGCGAACTGCCAATCCCAAACCATGGTATCAGCAGAGGTCTGAAGAAGGGGACATTTGAATGGAAATCATTTGCCTTTACTTTCCTGACTGCTTTATGATGCATCCTGATTTTGCAAGAAAACAATTCTCCTATCAGTTCTTCACCTTTGCGGATGGACTGAAACCACCACTGATGTGGATGACCTAGTATTATAAGCCAAGTCCTCCTCCTTGCTCACCCTCTACTGCATTTGACGTGCCGCTGCTGTTCCATTTGTCCTGCCCTGCTTTGGCGGGTGCCATGCTCCCTCCTGCATTGCTGCTGGTTCAGTCTAGCCCCCTGTGCCCCTCCAGCCATAGCCCCACAGCAAGGGCAGGGTGGGAAGGAATGGTAGGAAGAGATTTGTTAATAAAGGCAAATTAAACAAAACCTTAATGCCCTTCAGAGTGGCAGGGCATGTTGAATTCAAATTCCTAGGGACCTGCTCTCCAGCTCTTCTGTAAACACTGTTCTGAAGAGGTTAACATTGTGCAGTACATTCTTTTCTCAGTCCTTCATCTTTTAACCTGGATGAGCTCTGGAGTGAGGCTGGAGCTTCACTGCATCCACCATTTACGACATGCAGCCTAACAGGGCCCGCCTCATTTCGGGGGAGGGAGACCTCGGAGCAGAAATGTAAGAAGTGCAATGAATAAATAAAATGCTCACCCAGTGCAACAAAATTTCTTGTCACTTCTTATGAGCCAGACAGAGAAAAAAAGCATCAATTCTGCCACTGAAAAAATACACATGGCTTTAAGAGAAGGAACTGAACAGGTTTCCTCTTGAAAATTTTCAAGTGGGTTTTGTTTCATCCATTACATTTTGTGTTCTGCTCCAGGCTCCCGGGCCTGAAGGAGAAAACACACAAGAGCAGCGTAGTACGCATCGCCGGCACACGTGCCAAACCTGCTGCCTCACGCGTGCGGCAGCACAAGCGCTGTGGCGGAGAAAAATGTTTGTGGGTGTGCTTGCTGATTCCCCACAAAAGCTTAGCGCACCCCAAATTTTGGCCACCACTTTTCCCCCCCTTTTCCTGGGATTCTCCAGCAGAGAGCTGGGATCCTTGCACCATCTAAGCGCAACCACATCGCTTCCACATCAACACTTCTAAAAGAGTTAAATTCAGGGCGGGAGGGTTCACAGCGGCTCCTGGGGGTGCCAGCCATCCTCCCCACTGGTCCCATCTCCAACATTGTACCCAGATGCTCTGCAGTGCAAGGGGCTGGAAACAGCTACAAACACAGGCAAAGGCACCTGGAGTGATTGCAATGAGGACGAACGGGCTATCAAGGTGCTCTGCTCTCGCAAAGGCACTGCAGTGGGCTCCTGGGGGCTCAGTGGTTTAAGAGCTAAAATTTAGTCATTTTAAAAGGCATCTTCCAGGTATCTTGCAGGTATCTTGTCCTACAGGTGCCCAGGTACACATAAGTACATAACCTATTTCACCATCAGCTGCTGAATGAGAGCAGAGGGGTGGGTAAGTTTTCTAGCTAACATGGTCACAAAACTATTTCTATTGCAGCAAATACTTGCAAAGCCACCTGATGTGTTTTCACTAGAAAGCACAGACTAAGGGAAGAATGGAAGTAAGACTGTAATGAAACGAGATGCAGGGGTGTCTGTGGGAGGTAGGGCAGCTTCTGCTGCTCTCTCTCCCCTGTGTCTGTCCTCGAGCCAACCTGCCACTCCAGGAGCCCTAAGTACACTTAAATTTAAATTGCTTGCACCCTCAGGTCTGTAACAAAATCAGCTGGGGGTTTACTAACTTGTAAGGCAAGTTCACCGCACTGTCTCTTATTAGCTGACAGCACATTAAGCGTGATACTGAGCAGCAGTGGCAAAGCCGCGATGGCCACCTCATCACTTCAAAATCGTGGACAGGATGAAGTAATAGAGCACTGATGCCATTTTTGTTTTTAAGGGTCTATCACTCCATTGCAGGTAGGTGTTAGGAAACTGCTGCTTCTGATGCTTCCAGAGGATGTGCTCCTTGGGGAGTGGTAGGTGATGGGAATGCACATGGTGAGGTCCAAAAAAATGAGCCATGGGAAATACTCAGCCCTGATGAGGAGCTCCCACCCCCTGTCTTGCCTTACAACGTGTTGCTGCTGCTGTGTTGCCTTGTGCAGCTTGGTACCGTCAACAAAGCAGAACAAAACATCCCTCATTAAAATGGAATCGCTCTGTAAGCGACATGAAAAGAGGGATGACATTTCAGTAAGAGGCACAGCTTCTCCAAAAAGTCGTGGATCACCACATCCAACTTAGTAGGACTGTTCTCATCAGGGGAAAAAAAATGATCAAACTGCAGCTGAGATGACGTGTTGAGTTTTTTAACCCACGTCAGTTTACCAGCAATCTGCTCTCCACTTCTGACAGAAAAGACTTTCAGCATCTTTAGGGTAAGTGTCTTAAGGGAAGAGTGGTGTCACTACTAATAATCAAATGATAGAGATATTTTCTTGCAGACTTGCTAGCACAGATTTTTGTCTTAACCTCCTTAGTTGTAATAGAAGAAATATCTGAAGTCCACGCAAGGTACATCCCTTTGGCAATGCCATCAAGTCAATGAATTTCTATGAACAGATTAACTAGGACAGTTGTAACCTGTCTCTATTCCCATGCTAGACCGCTAATTACCTCCATCTGTTTTCTATAATGGACTTCTGTCTCTGTGGAGGGTATTTTGCCATGAAAATTTGTCTCACTCACAGCAACAGCAAGCCTGCATTCAGATTTGTTCCTCCAAGGGTAATGTTTTCTTTTGCACCCTTTTGTGCTCGTTGGCCATAAGAGGCAGCCCCTACCACCCAAGCTGCTGCCATCACCTCCTCAACCAAGGGGTTCCTGTGCCCAAATGCCTAGAGGCAATGCCTGCACTCAGTCATGTCCAGAAACAATCCAAAGAGATTTTGCCGAGCACGACGGAGACTTGGGTAATACTGGTCTTTAGGGTCCAGTATTTTCACGGATTGTTTCAGTACCTGCCATATTTCCCAGCCACAGACGCTGCAGTACTATATTCAGTATGTTTCAGTCCCCTCTAAGAGGGAATAACAGCTGCTTCTCCTTCTCAGCTGTTTTCTTGGTCTTTTTGATAAATGCTGTTTAAAAATCCTTCATTTTGAAACGCTGACAGGTTTGTAAAGCCAAATACTAGTTCTGCTTTTGAGGATGGGCTGCAGCCATGGTGGCGACAGGTAGGAGGCAGCTGAAGGGTCGCAGACCTAAGCAGCTCTAAGCTGTGCAAACACCAATAGGCAGTTTTTCCCTCCCTGTGAACCGCAGGCAAAGCCATCTTTCCTCCCTACCTCCCTCTACTTTTCCTTATTATTGAAGTCTCATGGATCTTTTCTTTTAAATTAGTTTATAGTAACTCCACCTCCCCTCAAGAGCAAACTACTACCATCCCCATCACACCAGTGCTGTTGTCTTCTGTTCAACAAGGAATCATTTTGCCTACATGATTTTGTGAACATATATTTGGCTATAAGTCACAAACTACCACTTGCTGGTATTTTTATTTTCTATCAAAAGAGAATATATGTCATTAATTGATTTTCTGCCTATTTTTCTGAGGAATTAAATGAACCACACCGTTGCCTAGCAATGCAGACGCAGAACCACTGTACACGCACCACTTCTTGGTTAAAAAAAACCAGAGTATTAAGAAAGCAGTGGCAATGACAAGTTCACGCACAGTTACGAGCAAAGGTTGATTAGCACTGTTTTCAGGAGCAAGCTTGGTGCCATTTGTCCCAGGAACATTCATCAGGGAAAGAATACAAGCATCTACCGTGCAAGCCACTAGCTTAGTAAGGAGCAGTGGGGATACCAGCAGTAATGAGGACACTGAGTTTTAGAGCCATGTATCAGCTACGTTGGTTTCCTGTAGCTGACATTTACCACTTAGGACGTCAGTGATGTAATCCAGTGATACACACTGAGGTGTAGGCTTGCCAAAAGCAACCAGGGAAGGTGGGATCTGCTGAGATCACATCGCTGAAATCGGCTGACTAAACACTAACCTCTATCACAGCAATCCAAATTACACAGCAAATGAGGATTTCAAGACACTGATCGTGGCTGTAATTGCATCTGAGATGATACGTGGGTGAGGAGGATTCATCTACCAGTGACTAAAGCTCTGCTGGTAATTCATGATCTGTGTATCAGATTTATAGCACTGGGACACTGGGCCTTTGTGTGAAAGGGGGCTTGTAGCTGTGAAGGAGTGAAAAAAATGAAGTCTAATTATTGCGCCTGTGATGAGCAGTAAGATAACAGAACAATGAGCAGCACATTCGTTGTCTAAATAACTAATAAAGGTTTGCACCAGGTACTTGTGGCACTGGAGGGGGGAGGACACAACGCAAGAAATGGCCAGGAGGGACATTCAGGGCAAGAAGTGAATCGGTGGAGCTTGCGCGTATGCTTAGCACAGGGGTAACCAGTTAGCTGACGAGAGAGTGAATAATAGATGCGTAACAGAAAACGATGTGCAGAATCAACAGATTAGAGCGTATACAGCAGGGAGCAGTAGCACAAATTCTTTGTCATCATGTGTAGGTTTGCTGTGTTTTTCCTGACCACCTGCACAAGGCACATTATTTACTTGGTGGCTCTATATAAAGTAACCTGTGTCTGGATGACAAATCCTCGAAAGATGTGCAGATGGGTCACACTGAGAGAGTCTGTTCCTTTGAAGAGATGGGATAAGAAACACCCTCTGGAGCAGGCAGTAGAAGAGCAAAGGAGTGAGAAAAGTTGGTCTGGTACTTGGTAGGATAGGAAAGACAAGAGAGATTTCTGAAACCTCCAGAGGGCATGAGGATATTGCGTGGAGAAATGTTGCTGTGATTAAAGGGTATTGAGAAATCTGGCTAATTCAGTGTGCATGCACAGCTGGCTGCATCTGCTTTGGCACTCATGTGTGTGCTGTGCTCAGGGGCACATGCTCGGAGGAGCACCTGCTTAGCCCTTCACAGGGATTCAGAAACTCGGCACAAAGAGCTCTTAAAATATACCGCTGGGGGAAAGGAGCTGAGGCTGCCAGCACAAAGAAGCTGTGAAGTTTAAACCTTGCTTAAAAGCCTCTGCAGTCACATGAAAAACCTCACTCAAAGGCTTTCAAGAGAAAGACGGTTTTGAGTTGTCTTTAAAGCTCATGAAGTATTTAAGGCTATAGCTGTACTGGTAGGTAATTCCATGCAGAGGGGGCAGACCTCTAGCATGACAAAGATGGAGCTTTGGATGTGTAGATCCAAAGATAGATCTACACTGTGCATTCTGGGGGGGTTACTTCAGCTGAGTAAAGTCCCCGTGGTCACAGAATCACAGAATCACAGAATGGTAGGGGTTGGAAGGGACCTCTGGAGTTCATCTAGTCCAACCCCCCAGCCAGACCAGGGTCACCTAGAGCAGGTTGCACAGGAACACGTCCAGGCAGGTTTTGAATGTCTCCAGAGACATTCATGACGCCAGAGCTGGTCCATCAGCCTGAGCACTGGCTGGCACCTGCATGGTATGGGGTGCATGAGGGGCACCCCTGGAGAGCAGCTTCAGGACAAGCATTAGCCAAACCAAAGGCTCATTCCCCTGTGGCTTCTCCATCATGCAGGGGCCAACCACAGGTTAAAAAAGTACACCCCTGATGCAAACTAAAAAGCTGATGTGGGTGTACTCTGGAAGCGCGGTTCTGGGCCTGTCCAAATTGCTTGCACCCAGCAATTGGCTCTGCACCCAGTGTCCCAGAGACCGACAGGATGCTGGCCCGTCTCCCACCTCACCTGCAGGATCCACCTCCAAATCTCTCTCCTACTGCATTGGAAATGGATGGCAAAATGGCTGTGAGAAGGGGGAAATAAGGAGACAGCTGAGGTGCCTTCCCTTCTCCCACTCATTCCTCTAGAGCGCATGGAGATGGGCAGGAGGGAGGGCAGGCCCTGCACCCTCCTGCTCTGGAAAGAAGATGAACCCCCATTTCCCACCTGCTTGGCGGATGCTCAGAGCATCAAAAGCTGGAGGATACCCTGAGGTGAAGCTCTATTGATGTGTATGACTCTGAACCTATGAATATTTCATTACTGGAGAGAGAGAGAATATGAATCAGTAATTCAGGAGTAAGGAAAGGGGAAGGGCTGGGTTTGAACCACTGCTGGAAGATGCATTTCACTTTTTGAAACACTTAAACTCTGTGGTTTCTTCAAAGACCACCTTAATTATATACACCTACAATCTTTTCCGTAAAGTCTTAAAGCCACTGTACTCATCAGAGGAACAATCATCCCTTGCCCCATTACTCTAATTAATGAGCAACATTTAACACAAGGTTTCAAACCACAAACTTTCTTCTGGAGGTCGTCTTTGATCCAGCCTCCCTCTGGAGGCAGGGGAAGAGAGAAGAGAGAGAAAACGGGGAAACACCAGGAGAGGAAAGAACAAACCAGAATTAGTTGAACAATAAAGTCATGAGGAGGGAGGCAATGTAGTTATGCGCAACAGCAATGATATTTCTCTTCTAATTTCCTTTCGAATTTAGCCTTGAAGAAATAGAGGAGGTAAAGGATTACTGATACAGGAAAAATAATCCTAGTTTTCCAATGAAGCAAAACACGTTGCTGCTTCTAAAGCATTAAGCTGAGATCTCAATTTCCAGCTAGAAACATCTGGAATTTCTGGAATTTCAGAAAGCTTGGAAGAAACTCGTTTTGACAAATCCATACCTGTTTGCTTGGAAATTCCTGTACAAACTGTCCACCACTCAAAAAAAAAATGTTTTGAAATTGTTGAAAAATCTTGTTTCCAAAAGCATATATTTCAAACCAAAATCTTCTGATTTGGGGGTTAGCATGCCTCTGCCACAGTAAATTTTAGAGGTGGTTTTCGAATGTGTAAAATGGTAGTATCAAAATGAAACATTTTACCTCACCACTCTAATTTTTTTTAAATCAGGATGTTACTTGGTTTTGTCCTGATAAATTGTACAAAATGTTTTCCCAACCTGCTCTTTCCCGTTGTGGTAAACTGTGCAAGAAAAGCAACATGCTGTGTCACTTAAAGTGGCAAAACTCTGGATTGACGCGCATTTTCTTCCATGGGCAGCACCTAAAACACGTATCTTGTCCTACAGGGAGAGAACTTTTTTATTATCGTGGTTTTAAAGACAAAATTTAATATTGCCTATATGTACAACAGCAGTACCAGCTTTTGCGATTCCTTTGTAAAACTTGCATTGCTGTGAGTGTTCATTTGTACAGTAAGAAGCAGAACAAAAGCTGGAACATCTCAGATTTTCTACAAAAAAAAAGAAAAAAAAAGAAAAGAAGATGGCTTGAGGTGTATTAATTTTGGTGAATGCAGACTACAGAAGTACAGGCATAAGTAGGCTAACTTTAAGCTGACAGGGCAGGGTTAGTCATTAAATAATTAAGTTTTCTAATAAAATCCTGACAAAATTTCCACTAACTTCAGCAGCATTTGGATTTCACCCCAGGTGCTTTCACAGGAGACATATTTCTTTTTACAGTGAAATAAAAGACAAAAAGACATTAAATAGTTCAATATTTGGCACAACTGAGATCAAGACGACGCACTTAGACGCTAACCTACAGCTTCTCCCACGCTATATTTTAACCACACCTCACAGAAAACCTGGGGGATCTTGGCAGCCAGTGGTGAGCCTGGCAGGCTGCAGGATCAGGGCCACCCCCTCCATGTCTCTCGTGGATAGGCCTGAAACGTTTAGATGTATAGATGCGTCATCCCTCGAAACATTCGAGGTCAGGTTGGAGGGGGCTCTGAGCAAACTGATCTGGTTGAAGATGTCCCTGCTCATTGCAAGGGGGTTGGACTAAATGACCTTTAAAGGCCCCTTCCAACCTAAACCGTTCTGTGATTCTATGTACATGGGAGTAACAACCCAGAGGTGATTTTTTATGCATCTGCACACACAAAAAGCAAATTGTTATTTCAAGAGAAATTGATCTAATTATAGGCATCTTCAGTATACATGTGGGTATAGACCGAGACCTGCATCCAGTCTAGGGCTGACGTGGCCATTTCAGCTGGTCACCTTACGTCCCTGAATTAGCAACGGAGAGAAAAAGGCACTTTAAGGGTGCAGCTCATACCCGTTTGTCATGCCAGCCAGGCAAGTCGTGCTCACAAGAAGATGCCAGCTCTGATGCTTAGAAGAACCCCACCTCGTCTGTCTGAATGGATTGGCTTTAAATTAAAAGAAAATAAAACCACAAAACTCTAAGTGTTTTCTAAGGCCTTCCCAGCAACTCTAGCATCCTTTACGGACCGGTCACAGCATGGCTGGGGGAGCTGGTACATCCCGAGGGTCATACCTGCCTCTGTGGCTCACCTGCAGTTATGTGTTTGCTTCTTTTAATGCTTCTTCAGTTAACTTTCTTTGCAGATTCATTCACGGGACTCATAAACATAATGACGGACATCATTTGGCGCTACACTGGAGATTTTATGGCTCCTGATATTGTTTGCAGAGTCGTTCGCTACTTCCAGGTATAGAAACCTTGTGCTCCCCTGTATGCACAAGCTCACGTGGCTTTGTGTCCCCACAGCAACTAACCCTAACGAAAACGCTGTAGAAAATTTTTTGTAGCATCAAAAGCGATAAATGCTGAAACTGTTCATTTAAAGTTGAAACACTTTTAATTAAAGCATAATAAGTATTTGAAATTTTGTGGACAAGATAAAGGAAAAAGATTTGGGTGAAAGCACAGGGTTATTTTTTTTTCTTTTTTCTTCTTTTTTCTCAGTGAAAGTTTTCAGATATTATTAGTTCAGTGTTCTCACTGACATTATTTTCTGCGATAAACGTGTCTCAACTGCTGCCTCATGTATCTTCTGCCCCAGGTGGTCCTTCTATATGCCTCGACTTACGTCCTTGTGTCACTAAGCATAGACCGGTATCATGCCATAGTTTACCCAATGAAGTTCTTGCAAGGAGGTAGGAGAATTTCTGTACCTTGCTATTGCTATGGATATTGATGGATAGTTTTTAGTTTCAAAATTATTGACCTTGTTGCCATGAATTATTCATTCCTGCTGTAGCAACATTTGGACTCCGTTACAGTTTTCCAAGTGGCAAAGGAGCTGTGGTTTCGAGATTTATTAAGCTGCACTTAGCCCTCAGCAGTTTTTTTAAGCATTGTGTTAGCAAAGAATGAAATGACATTTTAAAAAGTATAGAGGTTTTCATTATCTTCCAGCATTTTGAGAAGGTTACTATTGGCAAAAGCTATCCCTCGTACAGCTATGCTGATTCTAGGTGCCACAACAGTTACACTATTTATTCACACTAAAAAATAGCTTGGTGAGAGAGTGCAGTACTGAGAATTCATACAATAGTTTGATAAGACAACTTCAAAAGCTATAGCATATAAGTTTGGATATCTATTGTTTCTTGTAATTTCTTCTATTTGTTATTTTTACAGCACTCATATATCCTGGCTGCTTAGCAGTACAATTTAAAGAACATGATTTCTTTCCTACAGAGCCTAAAGTGGGAAGTTAAAGTATGTTGCACTGAGTGAATAAACAGAAATAGCAGGTGGGGAGGAAGGGGAGTAGTTACAAGAACCATGAGGTCTGGAAGACACACTTTAATCAGATGCAAATATCATTCTTGGTTTGGCGTAATGATGGCTTTTGACAGCCTGCTCTATTCAGGGGATCATATTAATTGTCCTTTCCGGCCTTAAAAACCTATGAATCAATCACAGCCCAGGCAGTGGTGCAGCTTTGGCAGATGTTAAGGTCTGAAAACTTCAAATACTTTGTGAAATTTAGCCTCATATTCCCTGGCGTGCAGACCAACTTTTTCAGACCGGGGGGATTGATATCAAGGTTTTCTCTGCAGGCTTTGGGAGGCTCTGCAGCACCTGCCGACATTGAGCTGGGCTCGGGAGGGCTCAGAAACCACCTGAAGCACCGACTGCCGGCTGAGCAGGGTGAGCTGTGAGACAGGCTCGCTGGCATTTTGTCTTCATATGTGGTACAAGAAAAGCAGCACTTGTTAAATTACCACCTGGGCCTAGTAAAGAATTTGGTGGTTAATCTTTGCAAAACACCTTGAAGTTGAAAAAAAAACCCACCAAGCCACCTCAAATATTTATAAAAGCCTTTTTTTTTTTTTTAACTCGGTCCCATTTCCTATACCTGTACCATAAAGATTTTTCGTGTCTTTTTAAGACTGGAGAAGAGCAGACATTGCACCCAGCCGAGGGGCAGCAGAGGCATCAACTGGGTGTAGGTTTGGGGGGGAAACAGGCCACGAGCAGAGATAACGCTGGCAAAGCCCACCTGCCTCTGGCAAGGGCTGGCTACACACTGATGGACAAGCAAAGACCATGTTTAAGTGCCAAAAGGAGGCAGCAGTAAATAAAAAAGAATGATCTAGAGATTTATATTTACCCTAGCAGCTTCCTGGAATGTACATAAATATATAAATATTCACCTTTCGCACCCAGCTGTTCCTAGCAGAGGTGTTTTGGGGGAGCTTTTCAAATGCCCTCTTAGCCATTCTGCAGGCAGACAACAAAGAGAGTTACAAAACTTCATCATTGGTAATGACGCAGGGAAACTTTCAGAACAGTTCTGAGTCAACTTGTGGCAAAGTTCTTTGCAAAAGGAAATGCTCATCCCCCAAAATAATTCAATCGAATGAAAGAAACAAAAGTTGTTTGTCCTTACCAATTTTAAAAATTATGTTTCCATGTAGCCTTGAAATATCATTTTGGAAAAAAAATGAAACTTCTTGCTTTGAAAAAGTGAAACAATTTATTTTTTAAAAAATTGCGGTTTAGTTACTAGCCTCAAGTCATGTTAAAAAAAACATTTGCATGGCTTCTAAGAAAACAAACTTCAACAGTTAAATATTTTATACTCACTTTGTGAATATATAAATGACCACAGAAAGTGCAGGATGTGGAAGAATTATACATTCTAATCCTAACGCTTTTACAGTGTGAGGCACTTAATTCAATAACCAAAGGGGTAATTTAAAAAAAATATCGTAAAATAAAGATTAAAAAGAAAAGAAACTGATATACAAACTAAACAGCAGGTGACAATAAAACTGCTTAGGTAAAAGACAAAACCCAAGCAGGTGTAAACTGTCCATTGCATGGCTTTGGGCTGCGAATGATGCTAAATTCCAGCAGATTAATGAGGTTCTGGAACAGGTCCCTCCCTCTGGATTTAAAACCTAATTTTAAAATGGCACTCACTTTATAGAAGGGTTGCATAGCACTGCTGTTCATGGTAGGAAGGACCAAAACTCCTCCCAAGAGGTGCCTTCCCACCACATGTTGCTGGGAGCAGGCAGATGTGCACCAACCCACTGCCACAGCGCATGGATGGCAGAAGTGGAGCAAAGGGGACGGTGACATGAAGACGTCCTTTAGGAAAGTCAGTGCCAGAGCTCATGACTGAGATTCTTGCTCCAGCCCTGGGTGTTAGTCTTGACCACCCCAGCATGAAGAAATCTCCCGTCTAAAGAGCGATATTGTTCTTAAAGGAAAATACTGAGACTGGCTGAATAGAATATCGTATTTCAAAAGCTGTTATTTATTTGATTCCATTTATAATTGATATAGTTCTAGTTATAGGATTTGCTGGCATTCAGAGCATAGTCGAGCACTTACAAAAAACAACATAAAAAGCCCCTGCTTGTGAGGCAGCCAATTAACATTAGTCTGATAAAACAAAAGTCTACTTACCTAGATGCTATCAGTGCCCTGTGAAGCCCTTTAGACCAGAAAGGCCATATTTTACCAAACAGAAGGGACATTTAAAACAAGATTAAATGAACACTGCAGGTAACGTTTTATAAAGCACAGAGACAAAATACCACTCTTGTCCAAACCAAATTGCCCGCTTCTCATCAAATTCAGGGCATCGCTGCACAGTACAGAAAATAAAGTATATTATCCAGGTATGATCTTTTCCCCTCAGAAATAGGGAAGTGGGCCCACTGTGGCTTGTATGTATGTAGTTTAAGTAGCTAGCTCACAATCGAAAAGCCCTTTCTGTCAGGAAATATTTTATGAAACTTAATATTCCTTTTGCGAAGTTTATTCTGTTATGCTTTGGGAAACTTTACGGTTCTCTTCTGCCTGTCCAATATTTATAGACTCAATATAACTCTCTCACGTCAATGTCATCAGAGTTCCCTTAAGCCCTAGATTAGCAAGATTGTATTTTGCTCAACGTGGGTAGCATTTAAAAATGAGGAGGATAAGTGAATATTTGCAACTGATGTTTTATAAAGCATAAAATCACTTTTTGAATGTTTCTCTCACACACTTTCATATTGCTCTTTGAGCTTCAAGGAGGAAAGACGTTCTTCTTGATATGCATAATTTAAAGCAATTTTCCATTTCACACACAACCTCGGGTATTTTGTAGGACAATAAAGTATTTCAACACCAAATCTTCCCAGATCAAAAAATCCGTCCCCATCTGTTCTTCTCACAATCTGACTCAGGAGGAATAACCGCTGCTGAGAATCACTGGTACTCCACAGATCAGCCTTTTTTCCCCGCACTTATCTAGATCTACATGGATTTTAGCCAGAAGATACAGATTTGTCAAAACAAATGCATTGGGGCTGTTTGCTCCAACCCATTGATTTTTACAGTATTCCATGGGTGCCAACAGACACGATTTGGTTTCCCACCAGTTTTCCCCACTTGACAGTGGAGGAAGCCAGAAGTCAAGGGGAAGCAGTAGCCCAAACCTGCCAGGTGTTTTGGAATTACTCAGTTCCTGATCTTCATCATGATGTCCAGCACAATATTCTAGTCAATGTCGCTTGTGGCAGATAAAATAGAGCTGAGCACTTGAACACCAGCCCACCATCATCTGCCCTGTCTCATGATTAGCAGTTCACCCTTAGCACGGCTTGGGCATGTTCCCATCATCAGGAGCTGGATTTGGTCCCTGCTGTGCCATGGGGAACTGCAGGAGTTGCCTGGACTCTCCTGGACCATGTTTCTTTGGGGCAGTAGAATTGCATTTGGAGTTAAAGGCAGCTAGCTGTGCAGTTCTTTCCCGATCCTGACCAGAGGTGTTTTCTCTCCCCTGATAGGAAGTGTTTTGCAAGCTTTCTCACTACAAGATGCATCTAAATGTTTACTTACCATTCCAAGGAGGATATTTTCCCCCTCCAGTACATCCAGTATGTTCCAACCTAGTGTATGCTTTAAGTAACCTTTCCTGGTCTCAGCCTTCCTCTGTTATCTGTAGCACAAGGACTTCTTCCTTTCTGTCTCTGTGTCCTCCTACTGACTGCCGCTTTGCTGTGCCAGGGTAAGAGTGCACAGCAGGTCAGGGCTGCGGTCCTTTGCATTTGTTCATGATGTTGTCTTGGTGGCACTGAAGCACCTTTCACATCTCATGTTTCTGACTTGCTGACCCTGACCAGTGCCTTTCTCATAGCGTTTCAGATTCACCGGACCCTTAGCACCTTTAAATAAAACATTTAAAATACAAGCCCATAACAACCGGACTTTTTATCATGAGAAAGAGATGAAATCCCCACACTCCTTTGCAGTCTTTTCAGCACCAACCAGCTGTAGACCAAAATTCCCTTTCTTCACCCAGTTTCCTCCCCTTCCCTGCCTGTCTATCAGTATTGCTACAAGGGGACAGTCGTGCCAGCACCCCCATTAACAGCATCTGTTTGACTCTGTTGCACAGAAAGACAGGCGAAAGTTCTTATTGGAGTGGCCTGGAGCCTCTCTTTCCTGTTTTCCATACCGACTCTGATTATTTTTGGGAAACGGCAGCTCTCCAACGGGGAAGTGCAGTGCTGGGCTCTCTGGCCTGATGACTCCTACTGGGTACCCTACATGACGGTGGTGGCTTTCCTGGTGTACTTCATTCCTCTGATCATTATCAGGTAAGCCTGAGCCGCAGCCAGCAAGCGTGTGGTGAAAGCTGTCAAGTGTGCAATCAGCTTAATGCTTTAATTTCTACTCATTCATTACGATTTCATTTCCGCACCTGCCTTATAGCTGCTTCAGTTTTTATCACATAATGCACGGGTCACTGTACTTGCCCTGGGTGTTCTCCATACTGTATTAACAGCCAGAAACATTTTCTCTGAAAAAAAAGGAATGAATCTCTAAGTGTGTCCACTTATCTCTGCAGATTCAGGCTTGAAACATATCGTTATAAATCCAGTAAGAATGTCTAGCTATTATGACAAAACATAGTTTTAATAAAAGAACACGAGACGACACTTAACGCTAATTAAACTAAAATTAACTTAAAGTGCTCTCAAGCTTCATAATACTAGAAGAGTGTTTCTTCACCAGGATTGGAAAGAAATCTCCAAGTGTATGAAGCTGCCAACCACTCCTAAAATATAAAAAAATATTTTTTTTCCCATTTTGTGATGGGAAACCTGAGCTGCAAATATTTGAGACTGATTTGCCTAAAATCGCGAAGACGATCTGCAGCAGAATCTACTTTTAAACTGAGGTCAATCAATAACCCAGCCTGTGCTTGGTAATCAATGAATTTTATTGCCTCCCTCGGGGTGCCGGCATTACCCACTGTTAAATAAAAATTACTTAGCCATGAGGAGCTACTAATGCAAAGGAGCAGTCAAAAACTGATGTGGAAGAGGAGTGAGGCTTCTGAACTGCCTTGAAAGGCTGCCGGTGGCAGTAACTTGTTCTCCAAGCCCAGACGTATTCCTTTTCTTTCTTTCCCTTTTATTCTCTTTCAGTTGCAGGGTTAAAATAGGATTTCTTTGTGTCCATGTCTTCCTCTTAGGGGCAAAGAAGACTTGCTGGGACTCCTTTTGTTCCCCATAATTTGGTGACATGCTGTTTGGGCTGTGAGAGAGGAGCTATGTTTGCGTGTCCCTTGGACATCTCTCATGGTCCATCTGCTTTTCCAGCCATGAATCCCAGCTTCCTGCTCATTAGCACCCCAGATGAGAGCCGGTGGGGGGGAGAGGGGGGGCTGATCTTTTCTAGGTGATGGACAGGACCGGCTACACAGGGTAAATAGTAAAGACCGTGTCGTGGTTTTAGTTCCTTTCCAGTTGAGCTGTGCCTTGAAGTTTATTACTGTTTAATCACAGAGATTAGGTTCTGCAGCTTCTAATGGAAACAAGTTTATCTCTATTAGAACCAAAACCACAGGAGCATGGAAACCGTGATGCTTGAGCTCATCTAGCTGACTTTTTTGAGACAAATTTAGCATTGACCAGCGTTGGTCCTTAGAGAGAAGGGACAATTTTTATACTTTGCTCGTAACACATCAGTTCGCTAATCCTTCCATTTTTGTGTCAGATTGCACAGATATACAAACAAAATCACGAGAAGTTCTCCTTGAAGAAAGGACATGATAACAACAGAGAAAAACTACTCCCAGATTATCCAATTGCTCTTCCTTCCTAGACAGGATCATTTCTCTTTGTATGTTTGCCTGTATCTATAAATCAGCCTATCTTTAAATAAACCAAAAAATATTCTTGGAAATATGTAAATGAAAATGTGGATCTGCAACCCAGCACTAGCAGCAAAAAGAATAAAGACACTCAGAATTCTGAGACAAAAAGTAATTTAACTGTGCAAAAGAAATGGCACTAGAAAACTTTGAGGCTGGCTGTTACTATGAGAGGAGCTTTGTTAGGATTTTTCTCAAGTAGCTAGCAATCAGGAAATTCTAGCCAGCATCTTAAGTGTTTTAGGAAAAGAGCCCATAGCCTCTCCAGTTATCAGTCATTCCACAGGTGTGTGAAACATCACTTTCGCACGCTTAAACTTACAGATTCACACGCTTTCTATCACAGATCAGCCACTCCTTTTTTCATGGCATATACACTTGTTTGGCAAGAAAAGGCAAGCTACAGAGCAACAAATTTTTCAGAGCTGCTGACGTGCTCCCCTCCTCCCTGCCGAAGGAAGATATTCAAACCAGATCTGCTCTGTGCCTAGCTTTACAGGAAATCCCCAGAAGCAAGAAGGCAATGAAGACACGAGGGGAAAGGGAAAGGCAGTGAAACTGGCATTGCATGAGATTGCCCTGACAGCTGAGAAATGAATAAAGCATCCTAAAATTTTTGCAGCTTTAACCTTAACCGACTTTCACACGAGAAGTTTATGGCAGGACAGGAACCGAAAACACTGTCCTTGGAGCCACAGGGCAGAGCAGAGCCCAAACACGTGCCTGGTTTCAGCGTACATTAACAAAAATGCTCCCACGTCCTTGCCAGCAGAAGTAAAATTTTTGACAGGTCCTAAGTGGTGCAGGGCACTGGGAGGAACGATGCGGGGGTGGCACTGGGAAGGATTTTTTTGTGCCCATTTATTTCTAGTTGTCAGTGATACTATTTTCTTTAGAATAGAGAGGATTCTCTAAAACCACATAAAAAGAGGATTACCATCAGGGCAAGGTCAGCGGAGACATTATGAACAAATGCCATGCAGTTTGGAAAGAACTGGCCGGTTTTTTAGAACACTTTCTCAAGTTTCAAGCATACAACTGAAGGTTGCAACTTGCCAGCCGATGCATCTGTAAAACAACTGTCAATATAGCCTCAAGGCGTGAATTTAAAATTTCTTGGCAGTCCAGGAGTTTAAAGCTAATCCACTTGATGTGGCTGCAGCATACAAATGCTCTAGTGAGCAGTTTGCAGCCGAAGAGCGGCAGGAATGGCTGTTAACACCTGCAGGGACTCAATTTCTCTGCAAAAGTTTTGTTCCACCACATACTTGCAGACACACAGTAAGTTTGATGACAAGCGAGATGCTGTTTCATACGGGTGAGTGAGGGAGGTCACGTACATTGTAGTTGTGTGTCACTCTGTCAGAAGATTAATTATAAAAATGAAAGGTGTTATTTAGTAAATGAAGGAAGGCATTTTGTGATTTTTTTTAATTTAGTGGCCTTTAGCTGAAGATGTTATTAAAAAAAGGCCACAATATAACAATGGATAGACGATCCGTAAATGTGTGACTGAAAAGTCACGGATCAGTATCTAAGAAGCCAGGGAATACAAATAAGCCAGAAACACATGACACCCTTACTGAGGAAGGGAGGCAGGGTGCACACAGAGAAAGAATAAGACCTTTTATGCAATAATTCATTTTGTTTGCGCAGCTACTTTATTTTTTCTGCCAAAGCACTCTGATTTAGCTGCATGGCAGGTGCCTGATGCAATGTGGGACACTGGCTGGCGGAGTTAATTCTTAATTAGTTCTGCTGCCTGAATCTGCTGAAAACCTAACCTCTAGAGCAAAGCAGTTCACTGATGACAGCACTTTTTCTGGTGAAGTTCATCCGAAGTGCATACAAAGGATAAAATTTTACTTTTCAGGTGCAGGACTTAATTCCACATTATATACGCCGCTTTGGCTGAGTGGTTTTCACTTGCTACAGTCCAGGTACCATCATCTTTTAAGCTTCTCTCATCCATCCCTCAGCTCTCTTGGCAGAGCTGATTTCACATGTTCCTGACACAGCCTTCAACTAACTCACAGGAATTGCGTTATTCATAGCACCACAGCCCGTGGAATGAATTATTTAGCTGATAACCTTATATGCTCAGTCTGGAAAACCCTTCCACTGATGAGCTAATCTGCTAGACATGGTGTGAGCAAACCCTATAGATTCCAAGCCAAAACACAAACCAAAAGAAAACAACAATCTGTCCCTTTTTTAGAAAAAAATGTATCACAGAATCATAGAATAGTTTAGGTTGGAAGAAACCTTTAAAGTCTTTAAGTTTAACTGTTAACCTAGCACTGCCAAGTCCACCACCAAACCATGTCTCTAAGCACCACATCTACAGGTCTTTTAAATACCTCCAGGGATGGTGACTCAACCACTTCCCTGGGCAGCCTGTTCCAATGCTTGACAACCCTTTAATTGAAGAAAGTTTTCCTAATATCCATCCTAAACCTCCCCTGGTGCAACCTGAGGCCGTCTCCTCTTGTTCTATTGCTCATTAGTTGGGAGAAGAGACCGACCCCCACCTCCCTACACCCTCCTTTCAGGTAGTTGTAGAGAGCAATAAGGTCTCCGTTCAACCTCCTTTTCTCCAGGCTAAAAACCCCCAGCTCCCTCAGCCACTCCCAAAAGACTTGTGCTCTAGACCCTTCACCAGCTTCATTGCCCTTCTCTGGAGGTATATTTAAAAAGGCAATCTATGAACAAAACTGCAACAGCCCTCAAAGATTTAAATACTTGGGAGGTCTCTTCCCATCACTTCTTCACAACTGGAGAATCAGCAATCAGTTATCAAACAGCTTGTGGTTTTCTGGCGAGTTCTTTTATCTGATTATAGTACAAATGAACAAGACCTGAATATTGAAAAGAGATGTGATTAGATTTTTAACCCAAGTGCGCGCTTATCTTTGAGAGCTGAGAAAAGGGGAGAGCATTTGTTCTTTTCCTGTAGAAGCTGCCCTCCTCCCCACCATCTCAGTGTTGGTCAGGGGGAGCCACAGGTCCTGCATCAGGTTCCTCTTTACAGTGCTTAAAAATTTGGCCTGTTCTTCCCTCTTATTCAGACTAATCTACCACTGTTTCTGCAGTTGATATTGTCAACCTACCAAAACCCAGAAAATTCAGGAAAATTAATTAGGCAACCTGCAGTAATTAGTTCTCTCCTATTCTGGGACAAGTGTCATCAGCCAAGATAGCCAAGCAAAGCTCAAATGGTATCTGGGATAGCTGAATACCTCTGGGAAATTGCTGAACAGAGGTTAAATATGGGTCAAATCAAGATTACGGACTGCTTTCCTGCAAATATTTGCACGTGGGCCCCTCAGGTCCTGTGACGGGGAGACAGGAGAGCTACTGGGCTTCTATTCTGTATTGCTACTCTGTGCCAAAACGTAATTATATTCTGGCACTTGAGTATCCAGAAATTCAGGGTCCTTTTAGCTGTTATTCATGATTGCCAAATCTATTTTTTATATTTTAACCCGGTAAATGTAATACATAGGCATTTATCTAATATAATTCCAAATTCAGGTTAAAAATATTGCAAAAGTTCCTCTTGAAGCACAGAGGAAAAAAATATCCATCTGCTGTTTAAAATCAAAATTCCAAAGAGAACATTTGCTTTGGAGCAGCATAAAAATAATTAGAAGAGAAAAAACAGAATCAGCTAAAGGAAAAATATGGAACTAAACCAATGACATTGCAATGAAATTAAAAAAAGATTAAATAAAAGGTATTTGTCTGAATTAAATCCAATAAAGGGAATAAAAATCCCATTAATAAAAATATCAAAGGTCATTTTTTGAACTTAATTCAGTGAGCACAATCATTTTTGCTTGCAATTTCCGTTTCTAAATAAAAAAGCCCAGATCTTGCGCATATGCTCAAATGTCAAATGTCATCTATTCACTTATACATTACACATGCCTACAACGGTTTGTTCAGGTGAAGTTACATATGCCTTTTGTCTTTGGATAAATAGTGCTGTAAATTAGCTACCATAAAACATAATGCAGCTGCATCACTTTGCACAAATAAAGTACAAGGAACGATAGGCAATGCTGGATGATAAATACAAGCAATTAGCAGGGAGCTTAAGTGTATTTTTGGCCATAGTAAAGGCTCATTTTACTGGTAAATACTGAGGCTGCGTGGGACACTATCATAATGCAATCATTTATTTAAAATAAAAAATATTAATAAAATAAAATAAAATAAAATAAAATAAAATAAAATAAAATAAAATAAAATAAAACTCTTATGATTATTAATATCAATACATAACTTTACCAGAAGACATTTTATTTTCCAAAAAAAAAGTGATTTATGAATTAAAAACAAAGACAGAGTGGGACTATTCATGGTAGTATTTGTATGACTAACCATAAGTTAGTTATTTACATGGACAAAGAATGCTGTAATTACCTATGGGGTCATATTAAACACCATTAACTAATAACATGCTACAATGAATATGCATCTCAGTGCTTCAGAGTTTGCATCAAGCTAAATTGGTTTTGGAGATGCAATGAATTTAATTTGCTGAGATACATCCATAGTCTGAACCATATTCTATTTTCCTGCCACCTTTCCAGATAAGTATTTTATCAGGGCTAGAAAAATCACTGCATTTTCAGATCAACAGCATGTCCTTTCTATCCTGTGGTCTTCAAATCCTGAGCAGCTCCTCCTCAAGGAGGCTTGAATTATTTTTCCATCCAGGTTTGACTACTCCACCTGAGCTCTTTCTTCCCTTTCATTATTCTCTCACCTGCAAATAACGGGCCACAACGACTTATACAGTATTTGAACATCATATTATACATTCGAATGACTACAGCATGTGTTTATATAGTGCTCAAGAATCCCCAGTGAGGGCTGGAAGACCAATGCACTATGCACTTACAAACACAAGGAAACCTGACAACGTCCTGACCTAACAAACTGTGCATCACATCTCCTGGTGCTGCCAGTGGAGACAAGAGCAAGCAGCATGCAGGTGTGTTAGACGTGTTGGAAAATGAGGTTTGTGGCAATGTGTATGGTGTGCTTTTACATCTTGGCAGTGAAGGCTGAGCTGCTTGATGTTGAGAGGAAGGAAGCAGAAATTACAATACTGTCAGAATGGTGGAGACCGACGCCGAACACCCTCCTGTCCATCCGAATACCAGTCACCATGTGTCCTCCGCTACTCTTTGCTCAACTGCTACTTCATTTTCCATCAAGTGGGAATTTCTTCCCACCCTTTGAGATGTCACCAACCACCATGTCCTCCTCCAGCCACCTTTTAACAGAAAGAAAGAAGCCACAAATGCATTCTGAAAAAATACCCTGCTTTTCCCTTGCAAGAAAAATACAACTTCTGTTCCGTAAGTGCTCTCTTTTTATTGTTGTGGCTTTGAAACACACACACAGATGCCTTTTATGATCTTAAGCTTTGGGTGACACATTTCTGGAAACTCCAGTTTCTTAGCTCCATGCCAGAAAGAAAAAGATTAGGCACTAATAAGATCTGGAGTCCCAGAGAGATCAAAGCATAAACGCATCATTGTGCCTGGCAAAACAGTCACTGGGAAGTGTACCTAGCATGACAAGTGACTCGTCTTTCCTGACACCCACCCTGAGCAGCTTTACACCACCTCTGGTCCCCTCCCGATAAGGAAGGCTCCAGTGGATCCAGCTATAGAGAAAAGAAAGATGAGCAGAGGCAAAACCACCAGTACAAATCCATTATGTTGGCAGCACTTTAGAAGCCACTGGATTAAACTAGGAATTAAACTTTCCCCCGGACCTCTGAAAATTAAAGATTCAACTGAAACAGGATGTAATCTCATATGTGAAATGCCAAGTGTATTCCAGGGCCCGATGTCGCATCCCACAACTGGTGCATGAAGAAGACAGCAGCTATAACTGGATCCGGTGAAAGGGATGCTCCTACTGGGCTCTGCAGCCAAGAGGGCAGGATTTCTGGGGTTGGAGGGAAAGCAAGTGAGGAGCCTGACTTCGTAATTCAATAGTTGTGGCTCCTGGCTAGAAGGCGGCAATCTGAGTATTTTGACTACGGAGTTAGTCTCCTTCATCCTGATGCTCAGGCAACACTGAGTGCGTCCTGCACATGCAGGACACATGCAGGTCTACATCAGAGGGGATATTGTTTCAACTGCAAACTAAAAGGTCAGGCTAGAGATAGCAGGCTAGGGAGAAAATAGAAACAGGACGTTTAGGAACTGGCTGGAAATTTTCTTACAATTATCATTACAACACATTCTTATTCATCGGAACAATCAAAGGAGAAATGATACGTGAATTTTCCACCATTGTCAGTGCTAAGGACAAAGGAATTCTCAAGTGCACCAGCTGATAAATAAACAGGTCCTTGAAAAGCCAGGAGATAAAAGGAAAATGTTGAAGTCAGCTGGGAGCCATGCTGGACCTTTGAAGGGATTAAGGAGGGCAAGCCGGAGTCCGCGGCAGACGCATGCAAAACCCTCACTGGGCAAGTATGCTACTGCTCTGCTGCACATCCTGGGCTGCATGTCGAATTTCCAGCTCTTGCCTATTGAGCCTGGAAACCAGATGGCTCAAACTTCCACAGAAAGGAAACCTCCAAGGCACACAAATACTGCCTTTGCAAGCATGTCTAGGAATTGAGGGTGCTGGAGGAAAGGTTCGTATATCAGTCTGAAAGCTCTAATAAGTATAATGTCTCTTCTTATAATAAAAATAAGCCATGTGGTAGTAAGACACATTTTTGTCTCTACAAAACACCCTGAAATAATCTCCCTAGTTGCACAGAGTGGTCACTAAGGTTTATGGCAATTAATGCCCCAGGCCTTCTGTTATGATTCTTGGTTTTTACATTAGGAAAACATGGCAACCCAAGTGCATTAGCTGAAATATTTTGAAATTATTTTTGTCTTCCTTAGCAGACTAAAAAAGAAAACACCAGTCAAAAGTATGCTGTTGCTTAGTGATTTTAGCTGCATGTTATTCACTCTTGTAGGAGAAACAGCAGACAGAGCAAGACCTTGTATTTTTTTTTATGTAAACTGCTGAAAAGGTGACATCCTCATCCAGGATGCGGATTCAAACAGCTCTTCAGCTTGAAGGAATTCTTTTACCTGTTCTGTATTAAATAAATAGAACTCCAGATTTGTTATCACCTAGGGAAAAGTCATAGCTATCCAAGGTCATTGTGGACTAGGGTAGTTTTCATCTTTCTCATTAAAAGTATAGCTATGTTCCCCTCCAAATATGCAAATTGTGGTGGGTCTGGTTTTGAATCATCTAACTGTTCCCATCTACCTGCTTCTTCTGTCCTCCTCAGACCTTGAGACCTCAAAGTGAGCAGCGCCACACTTAACTGCATTTCTCATGGATCTTGCCACCGTTGACATCCCCAGGGTACCATTTTATTTGTCAGCTTTATGCTCACAAAGTAACACCAAACCCAAAGTGTACACACAGCCAAAACAGGTCTGTCCCCTTGCTTCCTCCATTTCAGGGCTAGTGTCCTTCTTGCAGCTCCCAAGCCCACAAGCACACCCCTGTGCAGGGATGAGGTGCCTCCTGTTTGGGGCTGTTACCTAAGCAGATTTGGCCTTTGTGAACCCAAAATCCCCAACAAGTTCTTGCCTGCGAGATCTTGGCCAAATCATTGCACTCCTCTGCACCTCAGATTTGACATCTGCAAAACCAGGACAACGATAATGGCTTCCATGGTGAAACCTCTTCAGCTCTGCTTCTGAAAAGTACTACAGGAGAGTCATGTTTTATTTATTATTGTTGATGTCATTATTATTATTATTATTCCTACGAAGTCCCATCATCTCTATGAGTTCCTTACACATAGATAAATATATTCATAGAGCACAAATGACTGGGATGTCAGTTAAATTTACTGTAGCTCATAATATCAATGACTCTTTCCCTTCTGTAGCGTCATATACTCAATCGTGATTCGAACCATCTGGATGAAGAGCAAAGCTCAGGCTGTCATCATATCCAGCTGCCCTGGTGAGTCTCAGCACACATGTGTCTCCAGCTTCATGATTCCAATTCAGCCGGCATCCCTCACATCCAAGAATGCCTGGACGTGTAGTGTCACATTGGGCCCCATCACTGCAGTGGGAATGGGGTTTCTGTAACTGCTCATTCATAACTGTTTTCTACATTTTTTTACCTTCTTTCTTTTGACACTAAATCCCCTTTGGAAAAATGATAGAAAACAGCTGAGGAAAAAGAACTAAAAGGTAAAAAAATCCTTATTGTAGAACTTAGAATCCCTACTCCTCAAACTTTGCCTATTTCCAGAATAAATTTTTCCTAGCAGATACTTAGATAAGTCATTTGCTGTGCTTTTGTATGACCTTGCAAGCCTGGATTTTGGTCAAGATCAAAATTCTTCGCTATGGAAAGCCATAAACTGAGCTGAGCTTTCCACCCCAAGCCCATAAAGTTTTTTGGATTGTTCTGATTGATTCTGGCAAAGAATCTGAGCACAAATCATTTCAAGATCCTCACTTGTCAGCTGCCTTTCCTATTAGTTATGAAGAAAAGTATGTTCATTTATGCTAATACATTTTACAACACAACTGTAAGAGCACACAACCAGTTAGTGCAGCCAAGTGGTGACTGGAAACACTTCAAAGTATGGGGACCAAGTTGCTGGTACTTGCTTGACGCAGGATCATGGATCACGTCTGATACAGGAAGAAGTGTCCTAATGTGATGTTGCACATATTCAGATATCCTTATGTCATAACCTGACATCCGTCAATTAAAATCTAAGATATACTCCTCCTTTGAAAAGCTTGAGCAGGACTGATTTCTAATTATGTTCATGACACAATCAGTATCAACTAGTCTTGAAAAAAAAAGTCATTCTTCTCGTCCAAGAGGTATATTGTGCTCTATCAGTCAACAAGTGATTTCCAGTAATATTAAGTATGGACCAATTTCAAGCTTCTAGATTGGACATTTTACTGATAACAAGCCCATATTAATTTTATTTACGTATTTTTCCTTACAAATTACACAGCCTTGATACGCTGTTTTTATAAGAGGTGCAAACAGTCCTGTACACAGAGCTATTTCCAATTACACTAATCAAAATTCCAGTCCTAAGTTTGGACTACAAGAGTTTAAAGATGTTTTGATAAAAAATGACCTTCTTTTTTATTCACTATGGTGAACCTAATTATTCTGACCCAGCAACATGAACAGCAAATTGACATTAATAATGAAATCAGGCATATTATTGCAATCCTGCTGGTACTGTTATTCAAATACAGGACTTGATTCTTGGAGACATTAGTGTGACTTCAGAGGAAATGAGATCAACCAGCCTTGGTGTGAGACTGAATAGGATTTGCTTCTCAATTCAAGCCACACTTCATCTCTGAAAAGCTATTTCATATTTCATTACTGAGTCAACAAGAAGAGTAAAATGCATGACTGACTATCCAAAACATCAAAAAGAAAAAGAGTAAGAGGTTCAGGGAATGGAGTATGTAGCTTTTAAAATCCTTCTGACTGAAATGCCGTTAAAAGTGAACAGGTAGTTTGTTTTGCCAGGTTTTTTCTTGTGTTTTCTTAATTACAGAGGCCAGTTCCTTTCAGAAAATGTCTCCTATAACACCACTCCGGTTGCATTTTTGTAGCTGTGACGGTGCATGGTTTTTATTAGACTGGTACAGTTGGGCACATAGGCAGTGGTTCTCCCAACTAAGTGTCAAGGATCAGGAATACCCAGCTGCCACAATGCTTCAGGAAGATCTCTTCTGCTTACATTTCCCCTTTTGATTTTGAGTGGCTCAGGTTTTGAGTGTCCAACTTGAGCAGGTTTGCAAGTGTCTGAATTTCAGGAATCACCGAGCCCCTGCCAGATGCCAGGGAAGGATGGGCTACGTATCGCTGTCCTGCCTGCAGACATCCTCTTTCTGTCCTTTTCCCAGGTGGCAAAACCTCTGCTGGCTACACCAGTCGTGGGTTCATATCCAGGGCAAAAGTGAAAGCGATCAAGTACAGCATCGTAATTATCCTTGGTAAGTGGGAAGCCCCATAGCTGGTAGCTAGGGAGAACGCTGACATTTAGGAAAGCTGGTCTTCCTCAGCTCCCTCTGCCACCAGCGGATAAAGTGAAGTAGATGGCTCAGAGAAGAAGCTTTTTTAGACCCTCTGACTTGCCTTCTGACCTTGTCCTTCCCCTCTCCTCTGGCTGACGGGCTCCTATTTTAGGCATCTGCCATAAGCCTCAAATGAAATGATATGCACAGCCCCTCGTGTGCGTAAAGTAAGGGAGAGACATTGCCTAAAAGGAAGAAAGGAAGGGCTCATCTGCTTCCCATCTGGGCTGCCAAAAGTCTTGGCAACTGAGTTGTCTTTTAGGCTTAGAGACTGTGTATGGCACGTTAGCTGCTGGGGCGGTGCAAGGGAGAGTAGGGAGAGGTGTGGGATGCAGAGCAACTGAATTTGATGTGAGAGGTGTGTTGCCTGCTGAGGTGGGAAGAACAAGCTCTCCTTTCCTGACCAGGCAGCAGATGACTCAGTGCAGGTGTCCTCCGTCTCCCAGGGAGATGACATTATCCTGATGGAATTAGGAGGCTGACATTTTATCTCGATAAATAAAGGCAGCGTCACACAGGGCTGGTGATTAGCTGCAGGAGACAGGCAGGAAGGCGGCCGAAGCTATTTACTCCAAAGGCTGACAGCCATCCCCTACCACTGAAGAACAGATCTCTCTTCTTTCCAACACTACACAAAATTCAGATGGGATGATATTGTGATAGTAAGTACTACTGAGGTGCTTAGCTCACCGTTTAGTGGTAGTGTCTGCATGTGTGTGATTCATGCTTTTCAGAAGCCCAAGAACAGCTTCTCTGTGTCTGAACTTTCCTACGTGACAATCAGAGAAAGCTTTTGTCAGACACAACTACTATTGCAACTCCATCAGATGCTAAGAGCTCACCTGGATGCTCAGTTTTTCAAAGGACCTTGATAAACTTAGGCACCCAGCACCTCTTGACATGCAAATAGATCAAGGCACCATGGATTTCTTTAAAGCCACTTAAGGTTTCTACGTAGTCAGGGCTGTGATCTATACGCTGACACTGCGTATTGCTATTTTGCTGGTATCTGTGCATCGACACTGCCAGTTTGGTTACTCTAGAAAACAGGAGGGGAGTTTACCTCTTCCATGTGCCTTCAGTGAGCACTCAGCTGACTGCCAAGAAAGAAATACTGATTAATGTGAGGAGAAAGCAAGCATGAGGTCACTCTGCTGTGTCATTTGGGTCAGGGAGAGATCGTGTGTCTAATTTCACAGATACTTGTAAGTTTGCAGCCCAGGTATTTATAGCTTCGTTGAGTGAACTGCCTGTCTTGGCGTTTCTATATAGATCTTGAATCAAAAGCCTTTGTGAAAGGAGATGACATAGAAATTTGTGAGGGACAGATTCATTCACTATTCCTGCAAATAAGGGTAGATCTGTGGCCTTTTCATTTCTACCACCTCGGAACAAAAGCAGGGGCTATGAACAACGCAGTCCTCTCTTCCCTTCCCCAAATTCTTCTCTCAAATTGCAGGATAGGAATTAGGGAGCCTTCCTGCACACTCCGTGTACACAATACCTCCAACCAGCATGCAAAATGACACGTTGGCATGCTGTAATGTGGTGCGAAAGGGAGTTGTTCCTTGCTCCTGGGTGTCTAAGAGCCCTTTTTTAATAGGTGGCCGCGACAGGCAGTGCTGTCACGCAGCGGTACTTTGGTGCTGTGTACATTTAGATTGGCCGCTCACTCAGGGGACCATTAAAAGAGCGCTTCACTGTAAGTGATGATGCTTTAACTGGCTACCTATTTACCCTTTATGTGTTGCATTGCGTTCGAAAGTGCCTCGATATCTCTAGAGGGAGTACTCTAAACACTTAGAGGAGCTCACATAATATATTTTATGGGCATTAAAATAAAAATAAAGACAAATAAGAGCAAAATCTAATAACTACTCTCTTAAATAAGACCCTGAATAGGGAGAGATTTTTTCTTGCATGAACAAATATTTATGTGTTATGACAGTCTCTCTAAGCTCTGTGTATGTGATTACCTCCCTAAATAGCTAAACTATCTAATGTCAAGCGCTTCCTCTCTCTTCCAGCATTTGTTCTCTGTTGGAGCCCTTACTTTCTTTTTGATATACTGGACAACTTCAACATACTCCCTGAGACCAAAGAGCGCTTCTACGCATCCGTGATCATCCAGAACCTGCCAGCCTTGAACAGTGCCATCAACCCCCTCATCTACTGCCTCTTCAGCAACCACCTCTGTCCCCCTTTCGAGTATCGCTCCTTTACTGTCACTCTGGCTACCCTCTAAAAAGGGAGGGAACATGTAAACACAGTCTCTAAACCGACTACTTATTTTCTTCTGTTTTCATTCTGACCGTTCCTTATTTTCTTTAGGGAAAGAAGAACTCGAAGGCTGGGGGGAACTTTCCGGGACAGAAGTGACGGAGGGCAGGAGATGCAGGTCTTGTCCAAACCAGAATACATCTAGCACAGATGATGCTCTGCAAAAGCTACGCTGAGAACTGTACCGAGGAAAGCGGAGGTCCCCCACAAGCCCTGTGCACCGTGAGTGGACGGACACCGACTGGAAAGAGTCCACACCTCGCTGCTGTTGAGCAGCACGTGTATTTGGGATTGGCACTGCAGCTTCAGCAGTTGCACGCTGCCGGTGCCAAACTCAGTACGAGGGGTTTGCATGCCACTGTCATGAGGGCTCATCTTGGCCCTCTGTTTTCAAGAAAGCTGTAATATCTATGTACTCCAAATGGCAAAAAACAATGTAAATGGTGTCTAGTCAGAGTCTTGTCTATTTTTCTGAAGTCTCTAAAAGTCATCTACTGTACCATCTGGCTCATATAACTGATAAAGAGTATTTACAAGTAATTACAGAGCAGGAACCCTACTTAGAGTGAAAACACAGGCACTTTTCCAAGGAGAACACACCACTGTCACTCTATATAATTGTATCTCGGTTTCATACACAGCCACTTATGAAGTCGTAGACAGAGAAGAGGGGACTGAAGGACTGGGTTGCTGCCTCCCACCTCTCCTAGCCCACTTCCCAGCTCACACCAGTCTTCCCAGCTCACACCAGTCCTCCCAGCCACACCGTCCCTGCAGCTCCTCCTCCCCTTCCCATGTGGTATTTTCCTGCTGTCCTACCTTGATGCACCAGTGGCACCCCAGGGTCCCTGCAGTGGTCCCACGCAACACATCCGGACAGTCATTTGTTCCTGGGTGTCATGGTTTGGGCTACTGTATTAATGAAGCATTTGCCAGCTCCTCTCAGACCCTGTGGTGCATCACGTGTGCAGATCCTCACATGCTTCTGTGACAAAGGCCCTGAGGAGCCTTTTGGGGGACCCTATGGGGAGCTGCCACACAGGGCACTTCACCAGTGCAGGTCAATCTCTACTGCCCACACGGCAGCATTTCCCTGGCTTGTGCCTTGTGTAAATCATCCATGATGCTTAAATCACACGGGGAACCATACACATCTTAAGGCAACCTCAGACCTGGAAAAGGACCCGAGTGAAACCATAAAACTCAAATTACATTTAGAAAAAATTACCTGTTGATGTCCCAGTCTTGTAAACTCATTGTAGGGTCCACGGAGCACCGGCCATCAGGCAGAACTTTGCTGCACAGCACCCCAAGCAGTTGGGCATCCCCTTCCCTCAGCCCTCAGAGCATCCTCCCACCACACTGTTCTGAAGTTTAAGGAGAAATGTTCTCATGCAGGTTCAGTGGGTGGGTGGATGATATTGACTTCCATGTTCATTTTACCGCAAGGCACTTCAAGTGTTTTTGTTATAATACACTCTAACCAGCTGTATGGCAAGCGTGTTTGTTTCCTCTCAGTAAAAAAATTGCATTCTTACTTAAGTGGAGTCAGTTTAAACAGGGTTTTTTTTATTATTATTATGATGATCCTTTGCAATGAGTTTGTTCCCTGTAAAACAAGAACTGAATAAAATATATTTATAATTACCTATATTACAAAAATCTTTTTTCCTAAGTAGGAGATACATAAAAACATGGGGCTTTATGTTCTCAGGAAAATAAATAAGGTTTCTCTTTTTATTACTATGAAGTTCTGTTATGTCTAAATTCTGGTAATAGCTTAATTAAAACCATGAATCTACACCAGCCTTTACAGCTGCCACATTGGATAGATCTAGACACATTATAACTTCCCCAAAAGTGGGCTGCTTGGTTTAAGCCTCATAGTGATACAGATATGTTTTTTTAACTTTTTCATCTGATACATATACATTGGCTACCTACTTTGGAACAATTAATGGAGTTTGTAGACTTAATACCTGGAAATCAGATGATATTTCTGAGCAGTACTTTGATTTGCAAATTTAACATGACTCAATCCCACTAAAATTTACATATTATTCAATGGGGTCACCACCTGAATTATCCTATCTAAATTAAGCATATGCATGAGTAGGACTCCAGCCTTAAATGAAGTCATTACCCATTTATTTCCAAGGAAACAGCCTTTTTTGTTTAATTCATTATTGTATTATGTACCATTTACATGTTGTTCATATCTTTTTCCTCTAGGCATGATTGTGATGCTATCCTCATATGAGAATCTTTCAGTATAAATGGCCTCATGCCACTTTTGTCTGTATTCCTTCCAAGTGCTTAAATACAGAAATAAAGAATTTATCTCATTTTCTATCCTGCTTTCTTACTGTGCAGGAGATGGCATTTTACCACCTTTTTATATTCTCCAAAACTGTTGTTGTAAAGAAACAGAAAAATCTGAGTTTTTCCATTAGTCTGGAAAACACTTGCATGGCCCTCCTTTGTCTCTTGGAAGAGAAATTTAGGGAATTTTGTCTGACTCCAGTAGGTTTCTTATTCCACATCTGCAACTTGCTCTACATCTGTTGACTGTTTAGGTGACAGAGTTGTTGTGAAAGACCCCACACCTAGGAGAAGAGGTAGCAAAAGCCAGTGTCAAGGTCCAAATGCCCAGTGAGAGAGACTGAACATTGTGTTTTTCATCAGCTGTAACACTTCAAGATGTATCTGTGAGATCCTTCCGACATTCCCACAGCAACCAGAGGTATTTGTATGCATGACTATTAGGACACAAAATCCCGTACAATTATAGATTCCCAGGAAGCATGAAAAATCAGACACTCATCCCTCAGAGAAGTCACATCAAACAGCATAGGACTAGGATACTTTTCAAACTAATACATTAATTCAAGAGAATAGAAAATGTGTGCTTTCTGTGACAGGTTCAAATAAAATCTGAATGAGAAAGCTATATAACTTGGTCTTGGACATTTTTTGATTTAATTTAAATGTCAATTCTCTTAGTCCAGATTTTCATCTGTTGCTAAAAGTGTAAAGCAGTATTTTGCCTTTCATCTTGGATTTGCCTTTGAAATTTCTGTCTTCTTTTTTATTTTTACTTTGAAAAAACTAGTGCAAGACATCAAAATTAAACATCCAAATCACGGGGTAAGAATACTCTAATAATGAAGTGCAATATTGCACTGCAACCAGGGAAGAACAGCAAAGTAAAAGCCTACCTAGAAGCATTTTGCATCCTCCTGCATGCTGCTGACCAAGCACTTAGAGGTGCAGACATTATCAACCAAACCAGAAAAAAAAAAAAGGTAGCCACTGCCTCACTGTCTGGTTGGCTATAGATTTGGGGCTTTTCTTGCAAGATAACTTTCATGGAAAAAAATAATTAGATCTTCTGATATGATACAGGATGATTTGTCTTCCACAGAACAACAACAACAAAAAAAGTTAAGTCTCGCACACCTCTAAGACTTGCAAGGCATGAATGAATGAAGGTCCATACTCTACAAGTTAACTAGATGCTTAAATATGAATTGTTTTAGTGGGAATCAGGCACATAAACGTCATTATAGAAGCGGACTTACCTAATATGTTTTTAGAGTACTGGCTATTGCAAGTGTCTGACCTCTTCTGATGGGAGTCTCTAAGAAGGACACATAAGCAGTAGAAGTAAAAGCGAGCCCAGTACTTATTTTAGTTCAAGATCTGGAATTTGAATACCAGAAAGCTTTGTGTCTATTAGGATTTCATATTTTCTTGACACTACAAGATGCAGGAAATCGGGAAAACCCTCTCTCAAAACACAAGCCCCTATTCAAAACATAGGAACAAATGACTCAACAAAAAAAGAACATTTTCAAAGTGACTTTGGCAGAGAATTTCTCAACAGCTGAGCACTTTGGGGTGACACTGACCCAAGATAATTAAGAATAGTCTCTTGGCACTCCCTCTACAAGGAATACATTTGCTGGCAAGATGCCTCAAGTTACATGTCCCTTCAGAAAGCCCTGCCTCACTGCTTGTTCAGATTTGTTTCAGACAAGAACCCAGAAGGCATCACGCTACCTGCCACTTCACCTTACCCCTCACAAAGACTGCATGTACTCTTCAGAAATACTTGATGAAAACAGAAACACTACAAAAGAGAGAAATTGCAGAAAGTGCAGCAAAAAGTATATAGATGCCGTGGGCATAAGTGCCTTCTTTCAAGGGAGGAAACATTCCACAGATAAAAATAAACAAGTGCAGAAGCTATCTGTCTCTACCTTCCAACTCAGAGCCTGGTGCTTAGAGGAGCAGAGATTTTAGTTTATTCATCAACCTTGGAAACATGATTGATTTGGGGAGTAGATGCAATTTTTAGTGTAAGGTAAAATATGTTTCATTTTCTTTGGCAAACTGTAATTTATGTTGCACAGCGTTCAATTTAGATAAGCATTATAGCTGAATGGTTCATCAGATAATCTTTTGTCATGTTTGATGGCATCTTATTCTGAGTACGCATAAAATACAGGGGTAGAAGGTTAAGCATATAAACACAGGCATGAATTTACAAATAGACATCACTGATTCCTCAGACTGAGTTGGTTATAGTAGTACATAATTAGGAGCTTAACTGTTAATTTAGACTCAAGCAAAGGAAATGAAAATGGACTAAAATTCAGCAGCTTTATTAAATTCAATAAAAATGAATAGAGTCTGAGGCATCTTGTAGAAAGAAGGGGATGATCTTCAGGACCCTAGTAGCAGAAATGTGGTGAAATGTATCATGCTGTGTGCTAATAATCAGTTACATCAATTACGAGAAATTCTGTTATAAATTGTGAGCTCATCAGCTGGAAATGTCTGAAGAGAAGAAAGCCTTGAGTGGGTTCATCAGCCAGAGGATGCCTGGTTACTGACAACAACGGGGCCGATGGGGTCAGGGGGCTAATATGATCCCAACACATACCAGGTGAAGCATTTGTCAGAGAGCTAAGGCTGTGCCAGTATCACTGTTACCCCCTGTTGAGACCACTCTGCACGAAACAAGAGAAAGAAAGAACACAGAAAAGAAAAACCTGAGTTTTTAGCTTGTTGGGCTGGTAAAACGGAAAGCTGAAAATGGGCATTTCTGTTGCCTGTTAATGCAAGGATATCAACAGAAAAAGGAGGGAGAGGAGAAAACTACTTAAAATACATGATAAACCTGCAACAAACCCTGCCCCCTGGAATAATCTCACCATGAATACATTTGTATAAATTCAGCAGACACAATGATTAGCCTGCCCAGACCTTATTGCATGGGTCAGGAACAAGCTTTATGGGAATAAAAGAGCCCTTCTAGTTTGTGTTATGGCTATTTATTGAGATCTAAATGCGAGGCAAGGCAAGGCTTTCTGTGCAAGCTTTTCAAGGGGACTGGGTGCCGGTTTCTCTCATTTTGAATTGTGCTAATGGCCATGCCTTTGCAATGGTGCAGCAAGGAGATCTGATATGAGGAATAGCAGTGGGGGGCATTTATTTGGAGATGCAATGTCTTCTTTAGTCAAGTGGATGGAGCTGGAAAAGCAAATGAACTTTCAGGCATGAGCATGCCCTCCCCATCCCTGCCTTACCAATGCACATCACAGGTTTCAGCAAAGTGCAAGGCAGCAGCTGGCCTTTTTGCTTTCATGTTGAGACCAATACTGATGATAGCAGAGTTATACAAGCGTTACTCTTAGAAGTATAATCCTCTCTCCTCTTTGCCCAAGATACCGTGGCTCACCCTGTTTGGTCTCACACGACAACCACATGTTGGAGCAGCAGCCTACAGCCACCCTGGTGGCTTGCAGACAACCTGCGTCTGCTCACCTGGTAGCTGGGTTGGCTCTCAACTAACTTCACGTGTGCTCATGGTTTTACAAAGAAATGATTAAGAGGCTGTAATTGGGCATACATTTATGCATAGCGTGACTGGAAAACTACACCTCCTGAGCAGTACAGACTAATGCCAAAGGGAAAAATTCTTGTAGCTGTAAATTAATAAAGTGTCCTTTACTTAAAGGATTTGGGGCCCTTAAATGAAAATTAAAGAGAAGTCAGACTCCCTTGATCGTACTAAAAGCTAAAAGGTACTTTATGAAACTACCATAAGGTGAGGAAAGACTTTAAAGTGATCAAGTAGGAAAATATCACTAAGTCCCATTTGGAACCCATGGCTTAATCTCCTCATTTGGGAGAGCAGGATTACTCCAAGAGAGTTTTTAAAAACCTAGACAGGGGAATTACTGATTTGCACAGACATCAGGTAGGTGGAAGAAGTGGGCTCAGTTTTGACATGGTGCCAAAAATAACAATTTAAAGGTGACTCTGCTTTAGGCTGTTTGTAAGATGCCATGGACGTAGGATAATTCATAGAGGAAAGTCAAATGCAGTTGCTTTTTCAGGAATACCTGGCAATTCCCCAAACATCCCCCAGAGAACAGGCTGTTATGTGGTTGTTCCTATGGGACAGGGTGTAGTGTCATTTGGGAATATTTATTGTCAAACAAACTCCTGCAGGAAACTATTATTTTTGAGAAAACTTTGATTTTGAAGGGGTTTGCATGCAGAGAATATCTTCTGGATCAAACAGAAGAGGGAGGCACCTCAGCACATCCACGGCCATGGACACGGGTTTAGGGAACGTGCTTAAGCAAATTCTTGATGTAGCTTCCCAGATCTGGAAACCTCAGGGCTATACAGACAGGTACTAAATAAATATTCACTCATTTGGATGAGAACAGTTCCAACAAAAGAGGTAAGGAGAGGCTTCCTGGCAACTTCTCCCACCCTGCAGTGGTGAACCCCTTTGGACTCATCTCATGACTCCCCAGTCAAGGGAGAACCACCCCAGAGAGGAGCACCCTGGAGATGCCTTTGCTTTCGCATCCCTCTGCAGTTGCTCCCCTCTTTCTCAGCCTATCTTCCCTCCCACACGAAGATTTTCACATGGTTCGGGAATTCTTATTGAGTCTGGAAAAATGTCTACATTCTTAAGAAAAGGAAAAAAAAAAGAGAAAAAAGAAATTTCATGCAAGTGAGTTTAGCCCGAGAGCCAAGAGGGGTAACGTGGCCTGCCTCAGTTTTCTTAAACAACACTGCTTGGCAGGCAAGAATCATTGTAACATATCATGTTACATGACTACGTTAAATGCTCTTTTCGAATCCCGAAGGTGTGGGTGAGATATCTAGTTAACAACGTACAGAGACACACTGTTGATATGGCTCACAAAGGGGCTCAGTAGATATCAGAAGGGACCTGTTGGGAACCCAGCATTACACAGTTGAACCTGTTTAATATTCTGAGCCAGATTCTCAATTCATGTATCTCAATAGGTCTTTATCACCTTCCGTCGAAGATACAGTGGTTTTTAGATCAGGCTCACATCCATGTATCAAGGAATATATGTGTGAGCCATTCTGAACCATGATCAATCATCAGAAAAGAGGCATAATTATAATTTTATAATTATGAGAATAATTGCAAAAGATTAGTAGTCTACCCAGCTGGAGACTTTGCAAAAGCCTGAAGGCAATTAAGCTGCTCTATTTTGAAACTATCTAATCAATTTAATTTATTTTCTTAGATAAAGCAGCATGAACTTCAGTTCGCGTTGTCACAGGAGGCCTGTTGGGTGATGAATACATTTTACTGGTAGATCAACCCAACCCTATCACAAGTCAGGAAGATTCTTCTTGCTGGTTTCAGTAGGAGTTGATCGGGATGTGTTCAAGGAGAACACAAGACCCATTTAACATGTTTACATTTACTATTTCGGGCAGGACTGAACTGATTTAACTGACACCCCAAATCAAACTGACAATTAAAAAACAGGCTGCAGAGACTTTTTCAGGTCAGCCTAGCAAAATGCTAAGAGAAAATAGTGCACATTGACATAGAATTATCTGAGAAAGGACTAAGAAATAGGATGCGAAGAATCACTGAAATGGTGACAGAAGGGAAAAAAATAAAATAACGCATGCTTCCTAGAAGAACAGGTAATTACTATTTGTTGAAAGACTGCCCCGATACCCAGCAGAAGTTTAGTGGATTCAAATTACACTACAGACCAGAAAATCGTAGAATACTAACAGTCTTGAAACAAAATCCATTTGATGAGACTATGGGACACAAATCTCTCCAAGATCATTGCATGAACCTCAAACATATTCTTGATATTTTTATGGGCTCAGAAGTGGTATAACTCCTGGATCAGTCAGCATGCTTAGAGTCACACCTATAGGAACTAAAGGCAACCTAAGGGATAACTTAAGCCTCTCCCTACTCCACATCAGAACTCTGCCAAATTTCACTCCTTCCCACCCCAAAGTGGTATTAAGCAGCACAAAATCCATGGGACCTCTTTCAAAGGTCCTGATAGACAAAAAGTCTTAAAGTCAATAAAATTGCCTACCCTGCCCTCAGAGTGTGACCAAAAGTCATAGACTTTCAAAAGCGGGTCTGGAGTATTTCACAGGTGCAGGGGTCCTCATGAAGAGTTTGGGGAGTCACTGTCATTTTCTCTTTTTACCCTGGGGAAACCCTGGTTACTGGGGGGTAACTGGTAACATGTGCTGGTGACCGTAGCCTGAATGTGAGTCTGGAGAGAGGAGAAATCAGGCTGGAAAAAGTCCAGGAAAGATTTACTCACCCTGAAAAGCCACATCCAAGTCCATCATTTGAGTAGTCCTCCATATGGCACTCTTGTGCGCCTGTGGGTTTACAGGCAAGAAATTGGGGACACAGTGCCCTGACCACTCAGAGCCAGTTTGGACACCTCTGCACACTCCCACACCTAGCTGCATCCTTGGGAACTGCCTCTGCATATGTGCCTCCCTTATGTCTAGGCCACAGTCACACCAAGTCTGACATCTGTCTTTTTAATAAAGTAAAGGTTTTTGGATAAAAGACTCAGCATTCCTGATCGCTTTGCTGTTTGTCCAAGAGACACGAGCAAAAGGTGAGCTTCAGAATAAAAGCGTTTTCCCTGCCAAGACATTATTTTTTAAGATTCATGATATAGCAATCTGATTTTAATATTTCTATGGGCTATGAAAGCCACCCACCACTCCATCTCTGCTTCACAAAGCTAATATGACTCAGATAATTAACTCAAGGACAAATGATTATCAAGCTACAGGACATTCACCAGTGGAGTCATTAACCACTTTAAACATATAACCATTGCTCTATTGACTGACAAGCTTTATGCGATTAGCTGAATTCAGTTCATGATCTTTTCAATCAGTCACCAGCACAAAACGCATGACTGTAGTTTCCCAGTCCTCCTCTTCTGAATTGCTACATTAGCCTCCTCTGAAGTCTGAATCACAAGGATTTGTGAAGCTTCTGCTGCTATCTATTAAAGTGATTTATGGTTCATACTATTTCAGGTGGCATACCTGCAAGCAGAGACCGAAGTGGCACTTCTGCTCTAAAGCTGCTTTTAAGTCCTTTAAAACATTTTGAAAATGAGAGGAGGAAAAAAAAAAAAAAAGACTTTTCTAGTAGAGTGACTCTCAGGAAAGTTTGTTTACTGCAACCCTCAGCTACCATCAGAACAGCAGCATGACATTTTGGCATATCAAACCCCCGCATTTAGGGCTTTCTCCTGCCACCCCACTGCAGCCCCTTAAATCCTTTACAGCGCATCAGAAATCCTCCTGTCACCATGTTGTAGCGCATTGGAAAGCTGAAGCACACAATATCCTGCTGATGGCAGTGACCCCCTTTCCATCTAATCCTCCGTCTCCACTTGCTATACAGACAAGGGACAGGCATCTCATGTAGAAATGTGGGAATTAGTGGGGGACAGGCAGGGCTGGCAGCAGGTGCCCTCTGCCAGGACAGTGCAGGCAAAGAGGGCTTTGAGTCGTCACCTCCCACTGAAGGCCCTTTCATCAGGGATCTTGCAAGCACTTTGCTGTCAAGCATTCTGCAGTCTGAAGCCTGTAGGCAGACTAAAAAGAGTGTGGAGAAATGGCATATTGATCCGATTCAGTACGCTCGTTGCTGATTTGGAAATACGAAGGAAATCACTTCTGCTAAACAATGCAGATGGCAAATAGATAACACGGACAAGGGCTGAGCCTTCACAAAAGCAGGACAAGGACATTCAGTAAATTAGTCCTGTACAAAAGGCGTATTCATACAGTCAAACACCAAGCTACGCATCAAGTGGTAAAAAACGTCCCCTCTGTCTAGAGAAAGTGCTGCTGTGGCTGGAAAGCCTGAGACTAGAAAGGAACAAGAGAGTTCTCTCTCCTAGAGAGAATAATAATGAATAAACAAGAGAGCATGAGCTCCTAGCGTCATCAGGGTATCAAAGGAGATCAGGTAAAAGAAACAAGGGGTTGTTCGATAGCCTTCCACACATGATGGGAAGGACAGATATGGAGATCACACCTTATTCAAAAAGCATTCACAAAACTTGGGCACACCACCAGAAGAGAGGCAGAAATTAATCTGAGGATGGAAGGAAATCTCCTACAGTAAGAACGTCAAGATCAATCTCTTTTGCTTAGAATAAGATTACTGATAACAGCACCTAAGAATTTTCACAGGGAGAAAGAGCACAGTGCCAAAAAATTAGGTTTAGTGGAGCAAGGCATTACACATCTGTGGTATAAAGCAGAAGCCTACGAATCAAGTCAGACATTAAGATTACATTTTAAGAGCAAAAATTTTTAACTAGTGGAGGGAATTACCATGACAAATACTGGATTCTTCATCTTTGATGTCTTCTAATGAAAGTTGAAGAGCTTATATTTTATAAACACAATTCAACAGTGTAAAAATCTTTAAAAAGCAAAGTTACATTCTGCATGACTTCGCATCATCTCCTCTAGCAATAGTTAGCTTTATTGGGTAATGTAAGAACCAAAGGTAAAATGGTTGGCCCGCTTCCAACCGGATTTTGCTTGGTTTTGGACAGAAATGAATTCAAAACATTGATTGTTTATACCTAATCAAAAGGAATAAAATGCCCAGGTATCTTTTAGAACATGTTGAAGTGGCACAGGGAAACCAGCAGATGGGACTTTCAGTCTGGGCGAAGCAGAGTCCTAACCTCGTCCCAGCGGGACACAGAAGAAACAGAGCAAGGGGTGAGCAAGACCACAGCTGGGTAGCAGGAAGGAACTTGCAGGACTGTGAAGGAGATCTGGCCCTACTGCAGTCAATGGAAATTCTGCCTTTGAGTTCAAAATGAACCAGGATTGCGCACAAACATTGCTTAGTTTACCTGGGGAAAAGTCAGAATCTGGACAACACTGTGATATCATTTATGCACTGCTGGGACAGCTTCCTTAAAAGGACAGGAATGAGGTATCTAAAACAGAGATACAGAACAGACTGGACACTTCTGTCTATTTTGTCCCATAACCAAAGAAAAGAAAGGATTAGATTCAATTAGAAAGGCAATCACACTTGTAAGCAATCACTGTAAATGCAATATAATAATTAGCATATTAGTATTTGGAATTCATTACTCCATGCTAACATCTAATCAGTTTAAATCTTTGTAAACTCTTCAATGCTTGACTGCAAAGAGCAGCACCTGCAGTTACTGTAGCTCTGTGTGGATTTCAGATTAAAAATATCACGATTGCTATATTTGCAGGTAAAAAAATACCAGTGGTGGGATCAGAAATAAAATTCCATTCCCTGCAAAATATAGCTGTGAATAAACAACCTGTCATGTATTGCTTCAGGGACTGTCTCCTTTTTCCTCTGCTGATGAAAACCCAGCCAAGATCACTGTACTGGTAAAACAGGACATTGGGAGGGATGGTCTCTAACCCATTTGAGGATGTCAGTTCCCCTCTTTCCTCTTCTAGCAACTGTTCTGGCTTCTTAGGACAAGAGGAAATGGCCTCAAGTTGCGCCAGAGGAAGATTAGACTAGATATTAGGAAAAAGTTTTACACTGAAAGGGTTATCAAGCATTGGAACAGGCTGCCCAGGGAAGTGGTTGAGTCACCATCTCTGGTGGTTTTTAAAAGATGGCTAGAAGTAGTGATTAGAGATATGGTTTAGTGATGGTTTTTGTCAGAGTTAGGTTGATGGTTGGACTCAGTGATCTGAAAGGTCCCTTCCAACCTAGGCAAGTCTATGATTCTTGTAAATCTTTGCGTGTGGTACTTCCCATATAGCAAGTACAAAGAGAGTCATTTTTCATTTTCACAGTGCAGCACTGTGATATTACCAATTGTAAATTTAATCTGCAATGTGGACTGCTTATAGCTCTACAGCTGAGTCACTGTGATTGCTTGGATCTGCTTTTGTAATTCTGAGAAGGATTTATTTAAAAAAAAAAAAAAAGAAGGAGGGAAAAAAGGACTAAACTGGCTCATTGATGCTTGGCAAACACCTGAGTCTTTTCCTCCTGAATGGAAGATTAGCAGGCATTAATCCTTCCTGAAGGCAGTATATTCAGCAGATTCCCATGGGGAATGTGGTCCACTGTGACTATTGAGATGTTCTGCTTCAGAAAAGCTTGACAACTGTCCTTGTCTAAATGCCAGGATGTGCGTAGCCAAGCAGTGACGGGCCAGGCTGCCCCTTGGGAGAACCTCAGCATGTGGCAAAACGGCATCCAGGGCAGCAGGGAAAAACCTGTTCCCTCCATGGCTCCACCAGCGATACTGGGGTTTCAACACGCTTGAGCCATCCTCAAGAGACAGCCTTTCTTTGAAAGGACAAATACGTGCATCAGTATCTCATGCGTGGGAGTGCAAGCACAGGACCATCAAGCACAAGGCAGGCCGGTAAGGGTCTTCACAACAGCTAACCTATATAAATTCTTCATTCAATTTTCATTTCAGTTTTTTAAGGGCTGAAATTGGAATCCCACAAACTAATGGCAAAGTTGTGCTATCAATAAAAATACAGAATTAATCCTGTTTTCAGTTATTCTAATTGGAACAGGAAACTAATATTGTGAGTTTTCAGGGATTTTTTTAATAGCCTCTCTGTATTCAACAGCATCCAGGTTTAGTTTAAATATATTGCTCCCTCTTCACCTTCAAGCTCAGAGGATGGTATTTTTTCTTCAATAAGACAGATGTGGAAATTATTCATTACCTGATGAAATACTGGCGGCTGAGGAAATGCATTCATGAATGCTTGAGGGAATTTGTTTACATGCATTCATTCATTGTCAGTGTTAACCAGACTGAATGTATTTGACTTTCCTTCTTTTTTCTTTTTTCCCTAAACAAGACATTTGGAGACATTTTGAAGGTTAATTTAGCATTTCTCAAATGTCACCCAAACTCTGAATGATAAAGTTTATCTAATTTCTTTTTCATCCTCCATCACAACAAACTCTTAGCAATGTACTCCTTAACAGTTCCCTGGGCCATAATCTCTACAAACGGAAGGCATCTGAAAGCATGAGATGAGCTCTTGGTCATGCTAGAATAAGTCCCACTTCCTCAGGTTTCTTTCATTTCTTCAGCTTTGTTATTTCCACAGTAGATAGCAAGAGGGCAGCCAATTCCACCCACACCTCCATGCACTTACCAGGCAAGGATGCTAAGAAAGAAGGGGTGGGCATCCTGTAACCCAGCTTTTAGGCCAACAGCGTGTTAGGGCATTTGGGTAGCAACTCTCCATGGGGTTTGAAGTCAATGGATTTTCTCAGCTACTGAAGATGATCAGAATCTGAGGTGACACATCCACCAGGCTGGCAGAAAGAGAACTACTTATTTTTGTTAGGGTTGTTTCTAGCCAGATCATTCCTGAGAACCACTAGCGTTAGCACGCAGGGAGGTGGTGGGGACTAGCTGTGGAAGACACTGGGAGTCCAAACTGCAGCAGCCCTGACGGATCAAATCTGCACCAGGATCATTGCAAAGGTGCACGTATCCATGTGCAAAATTGCCTTCACCCTGGTAAGCCCGACGAGACACCTCTACCTAACACAACACCAGAGGCACCAGGAGCGAACTCTTCACACTTCCCAAATTCCCTCTCCCCTCACACATTGTGGGTATCCTGCCACGGTCTCAACCTTGTAGACATATAAAATGAACATAGACCTGAGTGCTCCAGGTAAGGCCTGTCTCTGGCTAGCCCGCAAGAGAGAGACAAAGTCAGGCCCCAGTGCCACTTCACACTTCCCTGGAGCGAGCCATCTCACTTTGCACAGCATACATCTGTTATCAGACCAGTGCCGAAGACATCAGATTAGCTGATGGGTGTACTGAGTTGGCCTAACCAGAACTTCCCACCGCGAATCCTGAAGAATGAATTCACTGCTGATGAACCGCCACTGAGTACAGAGAGGTTTGGTCCAGAGATTTGTGAAACTTCTGTGCCCCGCAATTCAGCTATTACCATGCTTGTCATTATACACCTTTCAGTAGTCAAACAACAGGTCATCACCACTACAAGAAAAAAAGTCAGCCTTACCAGGTTATACAGAGACCTTAAGCTGATTTCCTCCTTAGTCAGCATGGAGTGGGGAGAAGAGTGAAATGGAGTCACCTTCCCAACACGTTGTCAGTGTCCATCCAAGGGCCTACCCAAGTCAGCTTGCCTGAAACAGATGAGGACAGCCGGTCAAACTCCAACTGAAACTCCAACTGTTTCAGTTATTTACACATTTACCAGAAAACCTCGATTCCGACAGCTCTTCCCACAGCAAGTTTCCAAACAGTATTTCTTTTGTTGCTGAACATGACTGCTTTATTTGGAAATACCAGCCACAATGAGCGAGCTCTGTAATGCCGGAGTGAAACAATAGCAGGAGGCGGGAGGAAGGGAGGGAAGGCATTCAAAGTTACCAGAAGGAAAACTGCAATTTTCCAATCAGCTCACGAACGAGGGTTCACTGACACTGTGAAAACTCGTGTTTCAATCAGCCTGCAAGGACTATTTCATCTAATTTGCTGATGAGCTCGGGCAAAGCCTTCCTGTTCACTCAGTTCCTTGGTCTAGTGATAACCACACGTATCGCCGTAGCTGGTGCCATCCACCCTTGTTCCTCGGGGACTCTCCACCCAAGGACAAGTGTGAATAAGATGCCTGCTACCCTTTGGTGGTAGCATAGAAAAACCCTTGTTTAAAAGTCAGCGCTAATCTAGGACGACGAAATGTATTAACAAAAATGCAATAGTGATAAAACAGCCTTACCAGGATAACAGCTTTAGAGGAAAAGAGGCTGATATTGTCTCTGTAACTATAATTACTTAATAAACATTTAAAGCAGCAACTGAGCCGTCACTGTAACCGTGCCTTGGAATTTCACAAAATTCATAAAAAGAAAACACCAAATAAAGGCTCATTGCAACACATGCAGTTTCCACATGACATACAATCCCTTACCATGCAAAAGACTAATAAGATGGGCCAAAAAAGATGGAGAATTTGCCATGGGAAGGCTGGACCCCAGAGGATGTGGGTCTGTGCCACAACCACTCAGTTGTTCCCCTCCCGGGTGGGAAACTCTGAGTTTGAGTTTGGCAACTCAAAACTCCCACAGCCCTTGTTTAACCCAGTACAAATGATGGCAACGTGGTTTATGCCCTGCTCACCTGCTCTCCTCGGCTGCCAGGCAAGGAGAGAGAGGAGGAAGGAGCATGAGCACATTTCCAAGAGGGCAACATTGCTTCTCACTGGCTGCATTTTTCAAAGCGAGCCAGACACTGCCCCTCTGTGCATCAGGTCGATCTCCACCACCACCATTCAGGGGTGTAGTAGTCCAAAATACAACTTTATCGCACCAATTACCCTTTCTACAAAGGGTCACACTACCACCTCCCAGCCCCCATCCTCCTGTGTTCCCTGGGACATTTGCTTCAGGAGGATCAGGTTTAAGAGCAGGCAGGTAGGGAAACTACCTTAACGTGGTGGCATGTGATTAACTGACCTGTGTATAACACCATTGATACCAAAAACATATTTAAGTGTTTGCATGGAGACAGGCTGAGCACTGAGATGCCAGTTCAGCCCGTCAGTTCCAAGTGCAGGACGTTGAGTTGCCTGTGCCAGAGGAACATCTGCTTCTCCTGCACCCTACCAGCCCCCAGCCACAGCACACCCTGCGCCCATGGCAAAACACCGCCCAGAAAGCAAAGGAAACCCTAATCTGAGACCACGAGCACAAAAGCAAGGGCAGGGAGACTCCAGGCTCCATGTGGGGCTGAAGGAAAAGGGAAACAACCAGACATCTAGAGAAAATCCTATTGACCATCTCTGCCAGCCACAGCAGGTGTTTTTTGCTTTGCCACATAGACTGTAATTTACATGGGATGTTCAGATTTTCCCCGTCACCTTTCCTTGGGGCAGTGAAGGATTCCAACCCAAACCATTCTGTGATTTTCCCAGGAGCTTGTTGAGCTCACCGAGTAGCTCACGCAGTCACTTGCGTTAATGGAAAGCGCACGGAAAGGGCCATCAGCCAGGTTGGTGCACCTTAACCCACAGAGCAAGGGGGCTGGTCCCACTGCCCTGACCTCAGCTGGAAGCGAGTCCCAGGCAGAAGCGTAGCGGTTAGAAGCGGATTCCTTCACTCAACTTTAAATATTAGCTACCTTTCTGAAGTGATTTCTGACCTTTTAAAAATGTCATTTTTATTCATTCAAGCAATTTGCAATACTAAATTTTAAATATTATTCAGAGGAATCCTTTGTCCTTTTCAAAATGCCATTATATTCATCCAGGCACACTTTTTTTTTTATTTATATGCCTTTTTTTAATTCTATTTTACTGTAGTACTGAAAGGAAAGTGCATAACCTTTGACTACACTTTGAATTCCTCTTTAGTTGCACCTCTTCAAGACTTCACGCTGCATTGAGCTTGCTGCAGCGCTCAGAGGCTGTTTCTTTACCTTCTTTGAAATGAACTTGTCCAGAGGTAGGAGTCAGGGCTGCGTTTCCCAGCCCCCTCACAATTCAAACAGGAGCCCCGTGGTCCCGTGACGTCCCCAGCCGTTCTTCGGGCTGCAGGAGGTCACGGCAGAGCTTTGCTGTGCCCAGGCGTCTGTCTGCTCTCCATTGCACTGACAGTGCAATACTAGGGATGCAAATATGGCTGTGCAGTGCAATATTGCAGCTGCAAGTGTGGCTGTGAAGATGCACTCAAGGTGGCCTTTCATCTGACCAGACAGGATCCCAAGACCACCCCTACTCAAAGGCGTATCTGCCTAAACATTCAGGGCCAGCGCTGCCGCAGCTACTTCGCTTTCTGTCATCTGAGCTACTGAGATAAAAGCTTTGCACCTCTGCTTTTGTGCCAGCTACAATCTTTAAATCCCTGGCTGCAGAGTCGATACGCTCTCAACCCCTTCGACTGCCCCGTCCTCATTTGTACACAGGCAGCAACATCACGCCAAGGATCACTGCGGAGCTGCAGGTCTCAGGCTTACCCCTGAAAAACCCCCTTGTCCCCAGCTGTAAACCAGCACTTGAGAAAAGAGGTTTTTGGTTTTTTTCAAACTACTCACAAAAACAGTAGGTGTGCCAAATTTCCATTCAAATATGGAAATAATTTAGGGTGGTGAGGTGGGGGTTGTTTGTTTTATTATTTTTTTTCCTTCTAAAGAAAACTCCTCTTTGGTTACTTGCTTATCTGTCAGCTGAGGCTGTGACTCACTGTCAGAATCCGAATTAAATGGTATGTGCAATAGAATGAATACAGGAAGAGCTGCTTAGCTAAAAATATAGACAGAAAAAAGTTCTTTATAGTTAGCTTTTAAGTTATATAGTTCCTTATGTAAGCATTTAAAACCAGAGGGGAAAAAAAATGTTTAAAATCGGCCTAAACCCAAAGAAAAAACAAAGTAGACTATTTCCAAAATGATAAAAATCCATTATTTTTGCATTTCCATTTAAAGTGAGAATTCTTTTATGGGTTATATGTTAGCATCTCCTTTAGTTATATGGCATACAAAGGACAGTATTTTGACATAGGAACTGTTACACTGAAGTTTCTGAAGTTACCTAGGAAAAAGCATATGTAGCATATGAGAAGACAAGAAAAGCTGAGCATAATTTTCTAGAGCTCCTGCATGCACAATTTAAAGAGATAACAGCATATAAAGCATTGAACTGAAAGTAAACCCCAGCTATTTTGGACGCGACAGACTACCCTTTGATTGAAGCTCACGGTGTGCGTTCTGTCAATCCAGTATTTCCAAATTCCTTGCTGTGCGGAGCTTCATTCCCGATCGATTAGCAGATATTACGCTGTGCTGCCAGACAGCAAACTGATCTCATCTATGGGCTCTTGCAGCCAGGCTACTGTAATTCAGGATATCTAGGTGCCCGAGTGTCCTGGATGTGCAAGGCTCCTTCAGGCCCCTGAGTGTCCCTCCAGCAAACCAGGAGGGTACTGGATCTCACTCACTCCATGTGGGCTGCTGCTGGATCATCTTCAGCGCACCAGCTGTTATCTTTTCAGCACTTCAGTGCCTGAGACAACAACTGTTAAAAGCCTACAAGCTCCGGGATTGAGTTAAAACATTGCCTGACCAGTGCCAGGGAGGACAGTCTGGATCCAATACCTGTCCTTCTGTCTCACATAGGTGGCACCTACCTACAGCAGTGCTAAGCCTGCTTGCTTTGATTGTCCAATACAACCAGATACCATATTCAAAAGACTCATTGTCATATTTCCTAGCAATTTTATCCTGAACTCTCTCCAAATCTCCGGCTGTTCAAGCTGAAGATGAGCAAATTCAAGATGAGAACTTTGCTCCTCTTGTTTTTGTCATGGTTCAACCACTTTACTTTTCTTCACGGTTTTTCAGAGCTATGTCAGTGTTAACTATTGGCCACACATGAGACGGGATAACTTTGTTCTCTCTCTTTTGAGCCATTTCTGAAGTATGAGGTTTTCCTTCACGAATCACACAATTGTTTTCTTCTCTTCCTGTCTGAGGAAGAGTGGGGAGGAGGCTAAATAAAAGTTACAAATCCTTTACCTTACACAGGGTATCTCAGACAGAGATATAGCTTCACCCTACAACACAAGCTTATGTCATACATTCCCTCCCCCGTGCATGCACACGCAAAGCTGGTGACTGCTCAAGCGATGACCTATATTTATCATGTACCTGCCTTATTTATCATGTTTTTCATGCAATTCCCCTTCTCCTCTTACTCAAAAAAAAAAAAAAAAAAAAAAAGCTTGAACAGTTGTGATGAAATGTTCATCATTTTTTAAATGATGGGAAAAATAAATTCTGCAACTTTAATGTGGAATTTCTCTCTCTGCAGCAGGAGACCTCTCAGGAAAAAACTGGTAGCCCTATGAACAGGGAAGCCTGTTCTCCTTGGCTTCCCCTCCCCTTTCCTTTACCACAATAATTCTTTTTCCCTATATCCTCGCTACATCTTCACAGGTGAGAGTCGAGAATGTTGCAGTTGGGGCAGAGGTATCCAGGCAGATACTCATCTGCAGCTGGTGTTGCAGTGGGGGAGGTAATGCTGATCTCTCTTGCCTTCCTCCTTCTGTCTACCAGTTTCACCAAAGCCTGTAAAAAATGACCTTTGAGAGCTCTATGTCCCCATCAAATTTCATTGAACTTAGTCAGGAGCTCAAAAGTTTTTTGGTATGGATGGACAGAGAGGGGCCTCCTGAGGGTCCAGCATCACAGAGACTTTGAACCAGTGTAGGGTGACCCAGCCACTGAAAAAAGCCGTTGTTCATAGAATCATTTAGGTTGGAAAAGACCCTTGGGATCATTGAGTCCAACCATCAACCCCACTCTACAAAGTTCTCCCTTACACCATATCCCTTAACACCACACCTAAACAAGTCTTAAACACATTCAGGGATGGTGACTCCACCACCTCCCTGGGCAGCCTATTCCAGTGTCTGACCACTCTTTCTGTGAAGAACTTTTTCCTAACGTCCAGTCTAAACCTACCCTGTTGCAGCTTAAAGCCATTCCCTCTTGTTCTATCGCTACTTACCTGTGAGAAGAGACCAGCACCAACCTCTCTACAATGTCCTTTCAAGTAGTTGTAGAGAGTGATGACGTCTCCCCTCAGCCTCCTCTTCCTCAAACTAAACAGTGCCAGCTCCTTCAATCACTCCTCATAAGATTTATTCTCCAGGCCCTTCACCAGCTTCGTTGCCCTCCTCTGCACTCGCTCCAGCACCTCGATATCTCTCTCGTCTTGAGGTGCCCAGAACTGGACACAATACTCAAGGTGTGGCCTCACCAGTGTTGAGTACAGGGGGACAATCACCTCCCTCCTTCTGCTGGTCTCACTATTTCTAATACAAGCCAGGATGCCATTGGCTTTCTTGGCCACCTGGGCACACTGCTGGCTCATGTTAACGGCCGCTTGTCAATTAGAACCCCCAGGTCCTTTTCTGCCAGACAGCTCTCCAGCCACAGTTCCCCAAGGCTGTAGCGCTGCATGGGGTTGTTGTGGCCCAAGTGCAGGACCCGGCACTTGGCCTTGTTGAAGCACATTCCATTAGCATTGGCCCATCGGTCCAATCTATCCAAGTCTCTCTGTAGAGCCTCCCTATCCTCATGCAGATCAACACTCCCGCTTAACTTGGTGTCATCTGCAAACTTACTGATGATACACTCTATGTCCTTATCAAGGTCATCAATAAAGACGTTAAACAGAAATGGTCCCAACACTGAGCCCTGAGGAACACCACTTGTGACTGTCCACGAGCTGGATTTAACTCCATTGACCACCACTCTTTGGGACCGCCCATCCAGCCAGTGCTTGATCCAGCAGATCGTATGCTCATCCAGGCCATGAGCAGCCAGTTTTTCCATGAGACTTCTATGGGTAACAGTATCAAATGCTTTTCGAAAGTCTAGGTAGACAATATCCACAGCCTTTCCCTCATCCAATAATCGTGTCATCTTGTCATAGAAGGAGATCATGTTCGTCAGGCAGGACCTGCCTTTCATAAACCCATGCTGACTAGGCCTGATCCCCTGCTTGTCCGTTATATGACTTATAATGTCACTCAAGATGATCTGCTCCATGACCTTCCCTGGTACTGAGGTCGGACTGACAGGTCTATAGTTTCCCAGATCCTCCTTTCTGCCTTTCTTGTTGATGGGCGCTACATTTGCTAGCCTCCAGTCCATTGGGACCTCCTCAGTTAGCCATGACTTCAGGTAAATAATGGAAAGTGGCTTGGCAAGCACGTCTGCCAACTCTTTCAGCACTCTTGGATGTAACCCATCCAGTCCCATAGACTTTTGTGCATCCAAGCAGTGTAGCAGGTCACTGATCACTTCCTCTTTAATTGTGATGACCTCGTTCAGCTTCCCCTCCCTGTCTCCTAGCTCATGAGGCTGGATGCCCAGGGAACTGCTAGTTCCACTGCTAAAGACTGAGGCAAAGTAGGCATTGTGCACCTCAGCCTTTTCCTTATCCTTTGTGACTATGTTTCCCTCTGTATCCAATAAGGGAGGGAGATTTTCCTTAATTCTCCTTTTGTTGTTAATGAATTTATAGAAACAGTTTTTGTTATCCTCAACGGCCGTAGCTAGTTTGAAGTCTAGCTGCACTTTGGCTCTCCTGATTTTCTCCCTGCATAGCTTCACTGCCTCTTTATAGTCTTCATGAGAGACCTGCCCCCTCTTCCAAAGGTCATAGACTCTCCTTTTGTTCTTGAGGTCCAGCCAAAGGTCCCTATTTAGCCAGGCCAGTTTCCTTCCCCACCTACTTCTTTTTCGGCACATGGGGACAGCCTGCTCCTGTGCCTTTAAGACTTCTCTCTTGAAGTATGTCCAGCCTTCCTGGGCTCCTATATCCTCCAGGGCAGCCTCCCAAGGGATTTTGTCAAGCAGTCTTCTGAACAGGTCAAAATTTGCCCTCCAGAAGTCTAAGGTGGCAGTTTTACTAACCCCTCTCCTTGTTTCTCCAAGAATCAAAAACTCAATCATCTCATGATCACTGTGCCCTAGACGGCCACCAACCTTTAATTCCCCCACAGGTTCTTCCCTGTTCACAAGAAGCAGGTCCAGGAGGGCACCTTCCCTGGTCAGCTCACTTACCAGCTGTGTGAGGAAATTATCCTCCACACATTCCAGGAATGTCCTGGATTGTTCCCTCTCTGCTGTATTGTATTCCCAGCAGACATCCAGGAGGTTAAAGTCCCCCACAAGAACAATGGCAAGTGACTGCGAGACTTCCCCCAGCTGCTTATAGAAAGCTTCATCCACCTCACTGCTTTGGTTGGGAGGTCTATAGCAGACTCCCACAGCGATACCAGCTTTATTGGCCCTTCACCTAATCCAAGCACTCTCAACCCCATCATCACTATACTTGATTTCCGAGCTCTCATAGCATTCTCTAACATACAGGGCCAGTCCTCCACCTCTTCTTTCCTGTCTGTCTCTCCTGAAGAGCTTGTAGCCATCGATGGTGGCACTCCAGTCGTGTGAGGCATCCTACCACATTTCTGTGATAGACACTATGTCATAGTTTTCCTGGTGCATCATGGCTTCAAGCTCCTCCTGTTTGTTGCTCATAGTGCGCGGATTGCTATAGATGCACTTCAGATGAACTAATGATTCCAACACCTTTTTGTGAGTGTGGACCCCATTTCCCGCCAGACCCCTCTCAGGTGCTTCCATGATTTCCAAACATCTGTCCCTTCTCTTAAATGAAATGGCAGACCAAGAGTCCTCACTAGTCCACCATCCTTCAAGCCCTGGCATGCTTCCCTTGGGTTTAGTCCTGACAGGTCCAGTTATCTCCCCTTCCCCCCTCATATCTAGTTTAAAGCCCTGTCAATGAGCCCTGGTAACTCCTGCCCCAAAATTCTTTTCCCCTTCTGGGACAGGTGCACCCCACCTGCCACGAGCAGGCCAGGTGTCTCTCATAGCAGCCTATGATCAAAAAACCCAAAGCCCTGCCGATAACACCAGTCCCGGAGCCACGAGTTGACCTGTTGCCTCTTCCTGTTAATTTCCTCATTCATGATTGCCACTGAAGGGATAGAGGAGAACACAACTTGCGTTCCTGATCCCTTAAGCAGCTGTCCCAAGGCTCTAAAATCTCTTTTAGTTGACTTTGGGCTCCTTCTACCCACTTCATCACTACCCACCTGAAATACTAAGAGGGGGTAACAGTCAGAGGAGTTTACTAGGGCCAGAAGTTTGTCCAACACACTCCTGACCCGTGCCCCAGGGAGGCAGCAGACTTCCCTGTGAAGTGGGTCTGGACGGCATATTGGCCCCTCCCCGCCCCTCAGTAGAGAGTCACTCACAACAATGGCCTGTCTGCTTTTCCTTTTGGAGCCAGTTGTGATGCTGGGTCCACGGTGGCTTGGTCTTTCTAACATTTCTGGCCTGAGTGTATCGTCCTCCTCTCCAACAGCCAGTTTCTCCTGCAGGGCTTCATATCTGTTCTGCAAGGGCAACTGGGAAGGCAGGAGGGGATTCGCCTGCTTCCCCGAGCAGGGACCTGTTTCCATTCCCCCTCTTCTCTGCGATCCCCTCCTACTGCCTGGTGACGAGAGGGGAGGGGGGTCCTCTGACTTGTGTGGGGCCTCAACCTGTTCCCTTTCTCTCAGGGAGTGGGTCCACCAGTCACTCTCCTTCTTGCATTCCCTGATACTCCTCAACCTTTCCACTTCCTCCTTCAGCTCAGCCACCAGAATGAGCAGGCCATTTACCTGTTCACATCTGACACAGGTGTTGTCTCCACTGCCCTCCATTGCAAATGCCAGGCTCTGGCAACTCTCTGCAGCCAGAGGCCTGGACGCCCACATGTTTGCGTGGGGCCTCTGTCTGTGTGCCCACAGCTTTTCTAACAGTCTTCGACCGGGTGGCAACCACGGCTGGATCTCTACAAGCAAGTGACACCTTGCGACTCGAGGGTCAGTAAGGGTGAGCACCCTCGTCCTCTGACCACTTAGAGGGACTGAACTCACCTCGTGCACTGGCAGAGGCTCAGCATCCTGCCGTACAAGCTGCACTCAGCTGAGGCACCCACCGAGGCACTGGCTGCTCACTCTCCTTGCCCTCCCTGAGGCTTCTTATAACCTGGTGGCTTGATGAACCAGGGGTGGTGCTGTCTCTGCCCAGGCTCACTCAGCAGCCCACCCACAAACTGACCACCCCCAGCACAAGCCAAGGGCTTTTCCTGGCTTCGAAACCCCCCCAAAAGAGCTTTTCGTCGGCCCTTTTGGCTGCAGATCCCTTCCCCAGCGCAGTCTTACCTGCCCTGAAGCTGGTCTCTGTGGCAGTTGTGCCACTCCGTGGTGTTGACTGTCTGCGTCTTCCTGGTGCCTTTTCTTCTTGGTTGTTCCAGGGTTTCCTGTGTGATGAATGAGGTTACATACTCAGCTGACACAAAAACCAATTTATTTTGCCAGGTGAGTTTCATCTGGACCAATACCTCAACTGGTTTACTGCACTGAATGATTGAAAGTTCATGCTAGCATGTGAACTGGCTGGGGGAGAATGACTTCTTCAGAGGCACTCTAGTTTATGCTGGTCTGACACATATGTGGAATTACAGCTTTAGCCAGACTAAATCCTTCCACCATTTTAACATCACTGAGCTGGGAAAGCATTTAGAAGAAGATTGTATTTAACATTTTCATACCTGTATTTTTTATTAGCCATTCTCTCAGAGTTAAATTAACTTTTTTTTCTTCAAATGTTCACCATTCTTTTTATTTTAAATTTAATTTCTTTTTTATAAACTCAATGAAAAAGAATAATTTATTAATGTTTTTCTCTAAATAATTGTGACTGCTGTGTTTCCCTTCAGTCTTTCAATCTTTCCCAGTCAGAGAATAGTTCTAGGAGGTGGTATTACAGCTTGTACAAATTATGGGTTTTAGGCTTCAGTAATCCTGAGGAAGTAGAAAATCTCTACCTCGGGGAAAGTTTAGTTTATGCCCTTCTAAATTCTTCCAAAATCAAACACAGGTACTAATACTTAGACAACAAAGTTTCATCCAGTGATGAGACTGAATCCAACCGCTAACGAAACAAAGCCTGAGGAAAATGGGCTCCTGGGTGCTGGAAAAGTGTACTAAAACCAAGGACAACCTCCCCAAAGTCACTAGAGTGGAACCTGAATGGCATCTGACCTGGCAGCGGTACCTGCTATAGATGAAATTTGATTGAACGCTGGCATGTCACCTACGTAGGTCAGACTGCTCCATGGTGACAGCCCACATGCTATGTGACCTTCCCAGCTTTGAGCGTGTCCTTTGAATGGACCTTACTGGTTGCTCGCTGCCACCCATCTTCTTCTCACAGTTGTGAATCAGGTAGTCAGTCATGCGGGAATCAATGAAGTCCATGTACAGGGTCTACTTCCAAGAACACAAGTAGCGTTCAGAAGGATTCGCTGCAGTGGACATCTGCCACTGACTGTGCGGAAATAATAGATACAGCAAATTCAATAAGCATAAGCCAGTAGGAGGGTTTGGCTCCTTCACCTTGTGCCTTAGAATGGTCTCAGTGCTCAGTTACTCTCTGCTATCAGCTCAGACGGCAATAGCAAAGGGTGGCCCGCAGTCACGCTGTGCCACAAGGAAGAAAATATGAAAGGGTATCAAGAGACCAGAAACTGATGAAGAGTGTCCGTACTTACTGTTCACCCTCAGCTGCATTTCCAGATTGTGTGCTTCCCTCACCCTTGGTTCTTATCGAGTGTAATCTGACCCATCAAAACCAGATCAGAGCAAGCCTGCAACATTGTCAGAAAACATCTTTCGGCTTTTTGGTCCCTTTAGCAGGTGGAATTGCCTTGGTTTTTGAAGCTTTCAGTAAAACTTGTACATGTCTGTGTATATTTTCTGTATTTACTTGTCACAGATTTACAGGAGCAAGTTCCGGTAGGGAATGTAGATATTTGCAGAGCGGCAGCGGCCTCAAAAAGTACATCACTGTTGTTATCTATTTGTGAAATGTAAATAGGGGAGCACAGAGCAGACCACTTTCCATTGTAGTTGCTTGGTCTGTACAGATGGCGTTTAAATCCCTTCAGCTGCACAAAAAGTGGAGTGTTACCTACAACACAGAAGCATTGGTAATGAAAGCAAGGTAATGAAAAAAGGGGGGAAGCACAGTGTGAGGTGATAGGGAACACTGAGGTCCTATGCCTCACCGCATTGACATTAAAGATGACGGCACCCATGTGCTGCCCAGGAGAGTCTAAACGGTTTGAAACGATTCAGAAAGCACACCAATACAAAGATAAACAAAACAGTTAAGCTGGCAAACATCAATGCCGTGAAATAACATCGCCAAACACAAATCACTCAAACTTTGTGGTTTTAAACACTCCAGACATGTCATCTTCTGTTTCAAAAACTCTGAGCCCAAAAGGGGTGATTGCACAGGTAACACAGCTCTTCACAAAAGCTTTCCAAGTGAACTACTTAGCACAGCACAACAACGTCCTCCCTCTTCTTCCTCAATGACTTGTCCCAATGTGCTTTAACACCAGCCTTAGAAAGAAAGCAAAAGGAGCCTCAGAGCAGCAGGACTGTCTAATTCTTCATGTGGCAGCAAAAAATCAATTAGCAAGCTCCATTCTCGCATTCAAAGCCAAAGAGCAGCTTGAAAAAGTGCTCATTGAGGATCAGATTGGTTTTTTAAAAACTGAAAATTGATATCCTGAAACACTTCCAAGATGTACTGTAACTACTGTTACACTGGGTAAGATACTAGCAGTATATCAGTTTCTCTCCCTCTCTTTTAAACAAGATTTGGGGGTTAAAGTTTTGATTTAAGTAGCCAATTCTGAGTGACTGACCCCACCAATATTTCCTTCTGGAAGCTGGGCCACGACTGTGCACCAGAGAATGAAGGCACACAAAATCATTCATGACTTCTGAAAAGCCAGTCCTTCACCTCTTCTGTGCTAAAGTGTGTTCATTATGTTCCCAGAGGTTAATAATGCACATCATAATGCCTCATTTTTCTGCTCCAACCTTAAGAACCGTCCTAATCTAAATAGTCACCTATAAAATTGGTAATAAATAAGAGTATTTTGAGGGCAGCAGCTATGGGAGGAAGCTCTTTGATCTACAGTAGGCCTCCTCTGTGCTCTTCTTCTTGGTTAGTTACATTACACAGATCAGATTACACTCTGTTCGAAGGATTGATGGTTGGACTCGATGATCTTAAAGGTGCCTTCCAACCTAGACAATTCTATGATAAACCACAATACAGTATATGACGTTTGTCTAAAGGGCTCTTAAGTGGAAGAATGGAAAGCTTGGTCAAGCCACCACTCCGACATAATGCAGATGTCATTCGGATTCATAGTAGCTTGAATGAATTCTTCAGTAAAACACACTTCTGGGCTTACTGATCAGGTTAGCAGCAACAGGCGTCGTCCTCACTAAAAATGAATCTAGCTCCTACTAGGTCACTAGTTCAAGACCATGCAGAAGATGACATGGTCTGATCATAACTGCAACACATCCACTTTGGTTCCTGTCATTACAGCACAGCACAGCATGCTCTTGGTAGTTTACTACAGAGTAGTAGTTTACTGTGGTGAGCACCCATGTCACAGACATGAGCTGAGGTCTGCTGCATATGGAATTTGTAGCCAAGTTATTTTTAGACCATATAAACAAACACAAATGACACATGTGTGTGGGTGGGGGGGTGTTCTCCAATTGTGCTTCTTACCCTGGCTGTGAGATCCTGATGACGTGTACTCCAGGTTTAACCTTGTACAAGGTCCAGGCTCTTTTTAACTCATGAATAAATGGAGAATGACGACAAACTACCCTGGTACAGGAATACCAGGAAATGTGGGCAGCTTCCATCACCTAGTTCATTGGCATAAGCCAAGCATTTTGACAAGGTTTACTAAAAACAGGTCACGTTTGGAAGACACAAACACCTTCTCAGTTTCAGCTATTCGATTTTGCTCAATTCTATTCTGTTCCGTTTTATCCCATTTCCCAGCATCGAAGTGAAACTGCATAAGATGAAATAGAACACAGAAAAAAACCCAGAAAAAACACATTCCAAATAAAGTCTGACTTTATTAAAACCATGTTTCCTTTCAGCAATCCCACTGCACCTCGACATTGCAAATATTTACGCTTTTCAATTTATTTCAATCCGAACTTTATTGCTTCGCTACTTCCTCATGTGTAAGAGCAATCTTACAAAACAAACCATCAGTGCTGACAGGTTTCTCTCTAAATTCAATTATCAAATCAGTTGCACGTCGAGGGTTCAAAGGAAGGCAATTCATGTCACAGGCTCCTAATTCAAAGGCATCTTTACAACCCCTTTTTATTTCAGGCAAAAACCTAATGGATGAAGCAAACCTGTGACTATTCAAGTAAATAGCCAAGACCTCATTAGTTTAAAAATTAGTTACAGATTCTGACAGCACCACTTGCTGAGTAACATTTGATTGATTTTAAGCATTGAGGGTAGTAAACTCTAGGATTAAAGCACCTAATAAAGAAGTTGTGAAATACAACTTACTTTTGATCATCTTATTACCATTTCTCCCCTCTCAAAATATTTATTCCTTTTAAATTAGGTAATAACACAAAAATGGCCAAAAGGTATCAAATCAAAGATCCTGTCTGCAGCAGCCTGCAGCACAGCAACTGCAGCTAAGTCCAGCAAGAATCTAGAAAAAGGAAAGCCAAGGTTAAGGAAAACACCTACTCCTAGCGCTTTTATACAATTTGTGTTTTGAGCTGAATGGCCTTTGAAATACTTCAGGTATACGAAAATTTCTACTCTGCCCAGCTACTAAGCTTTATTCTAACTTTAGCTTATTTTTATGAGCGGTGGAAGATTAACTTCTACAAATATAGATGCATTATGTTTTCATAACCAAAATCAAAGAAAAACAAGGCAGTAATTCAAGCACCATCATATAGCTAATTCAGGAAAAAAACAGGAGGCACCCTACTCTGGGGTATTTGCTACCTTTCTTTAGCTAAGATTAAAAAAAGTTGGACTTTTAGAACCAGTTAAACTATAAAAGCCAATATTTCATAGGAGGCTAGGATTTTTTGCAGAGCTCAGGCAGAGATATCCACAACAAAACACTAACTACTTGCAAATAATGTTTGCTAACTGCATCCTAAGACGCTCTGGGGACTTGCCGGAGAAGCCGAGCAACCAGTTGCTCAGTAACATGAGCAACCAGCTCAGGTGTCTAAACACAGCAATAATTAGCAATGAAAGTAAGAATTTGGTGCACTGGCTTTGAAAATAAGCTTGGTAAAGCCTGAAGAATCAACTTGAGCGTCCTTTCAGATGAACATCAACAGGACAGAGGTTTTCCCGTTAAGCGTTGTCCTGTTTCAGGCTCAGTATTACCTTCAAATGAGATCCAGTAAACGTTTTCATATGCTTCGGGCTAAGAGCTAGATCTCATCCTTCCTGCCAAACAGGCAACACAAGTGTTGCTTGCACTCCAGAATCAATTTATACATTGATAATCTTGACAGGGTGAAAGACTAGCCACAGGGAACCTGGCCGAGTCCTCAGCCAGAGATGAAACCAATATTAGTCATTCACTCTGTGTTCTATTCACATCTCTCAATCTATTGGCAATAAATGTTCTATACGTGCTGTAATAGGAAGTAATAAAGTTGTTGAACTGCTACATGATGAACCCACTCAAACAACTGACAACTTCAGACATTATATCACTTTTGTCAATAATGGAGAATTACAGCACAAGATCAGAAAGAAGCCAATTTGCTGAGAAGGAAGGAGATTCCGCCTAACCCTGTAAATCCTCCTACTCCTCTGCTCCAGCACAACAGGTCAGCTTAAATCTCTGCTACCGACAGTAGACAGCTACGACAAATAACGTTTGATTTTGTACTGAAATAGCAGTGCTTACCTCGTATAGCTATAGCTGAGAATTTGTTTATCATAGCGCTGAGTTTTCACTGCCCAAGCAACTCCTGCAAAGCTGACCAATTCTCTGATTCAGAAGTTCTGCATGCCATTTTATGTCCCCCGTCCTAATTTCACTCAAAAGTGTAATTATTCCTTAACATCTAAACTCAATACTCAATATTCAAACAATAAAGTCTTTATTTCACACCACATCTGCCATCCTAACTCTTTCCTCATAGCACAATGACAAAGCTTACATAGAAAAGCAGTATTGTCAGGGTTTGGCTTCCTTTGTCCAGCTGACTGGGGAGCACCTTATTCTTTTGGGTTTAAAAATATCACGTTGTTTTACTGCAGTCCTTCACGTTATGCAATTTAGACGAAACAACAGTGTTTACAGGTTGTTAAAACAGCGTCATATCGTTGGACTCGATCTTAAAGGTCTTTTCCCACCTTTTTCATGATGCCATAATTCCATGAAAACTACGCAAAAATGCAATCTGAAAATACAGGTCCCAAGGCATAATTAGCATTTTGTGATTGCGTTCAACCACCCTGTGCTTATACTCTTCCTTACCTATTTGCTTTTGCTGAAGGAGTTTTACTTATCTTGGAGCGAGTTCTAGGTTATGGAACTCCATATCTTAATCAGAAAAATCCAAGAGATACCGAGTGCTTTAGTTTCACTGTTTAAGCTGAATTGTGAAAAAGGGTAAAAGCCAAGCCATTTTTTTAAATGGTAGATGAGAATGACAAAGTGCAAGGGAACAGGACTTAGCATCTTTGTTTCACAAAGGTGACTCATTTGGTCTCCATCTTAAATATGATTTATATATATTAAATATTATCTATATTAAATATTATTTATGTATATTAAATATTAGTTTGCACAATTATCAAAAAGATCGATACTGAATTGTAATTGTGCCCTTTGTAATGAAGAACTTTACTGCATTCAAAGCTACCAATATTTCAAATTCCAACAAATAAATCTGTATGATCCAGTATTACTAGAATGTAAGAGAAACTGTTTTCAGGTACTGAAGTATTCTAGTCCTGTGCCTAAATTACGCCAAGGCCAGTGCATATTTAAAAATGAACTTACTTGATTTACAGACATATTGATTAGGATCTTGCAAAGAGAAAACCAACTTCATCTAGAGCTAAGAAAGATCAAACTTCGGTTTTCTGGCTGAAGTTGCAGTGATAAGCACAGGTGCTCCTAATGTGTACAGTGTTTTATTATGTAAACCCAAATTCTTTCCTTCGGAAGTGAGAGCAAATTACTGAGATGGCAAGAAATTCATAACATGATATACCCAATTAATTCATTCTTGTGTTTCTTCCCCACAATCAGATACTGCATTTTTTACTTCATACCTTTCCATCACTAGATTTTATCATCTTAACATTAGATGACAATATTTATTTGGGTTTAAGACCAGTTCAAAGAGAGGGACAGCATCATATCCCTCAACATCAGCTGAAAATTTACAAACAGGGTCTGGTCATGTACTCAGTAGCAACTGCCTCCTCATCAAATGGGGAATGTTTTTACTAAAGCACATCTTCAAACCTGGACTTTCAAATGTTTCTTCATTCTACCAGTATTTGAGTTTCAGTCTTGATTACCTGAGTTCAGAAAGTTAGAACAAAAAGAGATTAATTTTGAACTGCCTTCCAAGTTCACTTTGTGTGTAAATAACGTATTTGACATTTTCCCACTGTCTTTTCACATATTCCTGCACTGATATTCCAAATAAAACGAAGGCTGGAAAGAGGTGTATGAGTTTGCTTGAATTATCTGAAGCACTTCCTTGCATTGTTTAGTGGAGGGTTCAGCTTCAATCCTATCTGCTGTGGCAACTGGATTAAACGTCAGTTTAATAGACATAAGAACAGAAATGTAACATCCATCAGAAACATGAGAACAATTTCCAACTTTTTCTTTTTTATTTAACCACATAAGTACATGTCAACAGTTGGCATAAACTTCATAAAAATACAGTACCTTTTTGTGCTGTAACACTAGTCACAATGTTTATATATAAAGATTTTTTTCCCCGCTTCCTTGAATTCAGTTAACGTTTTAAAAAGTGACTTCCCAAAAGCCCTTTTTGTGATAGTTTCCTTATAGAAATTTTTTCCAAAATCTATTCTGTAAAAGTTAAAAAGCTAATGCATTTTCAGCCATTCTCCCTCACCCTCTCAATAAAACAGATTTTAAAAAAATAAGAAGTCTCAGAATACTCATCAGTTGTTACACTACTACTTTTTCATAGATTCCCATTTAATTGATACTGTTACAGGCATGATGGATGCTATTCCTATAGCATCTAATATTGCTAGATGCTACTAGGGCTAAAAAGACCAGTCTCATCAATAGACTGATGTTTGAACAAAACAAAAAACAAACAAACCCAAAACAAACCCAGAACATGAATGATATACAGAGAAATATTAGACTTTAGAAGTCTTATACTGTAGAATCACAATTACTGTGATACTTGCCAATGGCAATAAACATACAAAAACTCTATCAAGTCAGTTAAACGACTAAAGGGTGTCCTTGCACTGGGTATCTTGGAAAGTGAATTCTCTAAATTCTTTATTACCTACAATATTGGTGTGACACCAAGATGACAGAAAAACTGCTGAACCAGACTAACATCGTTGGAGCAATTATACCCACACAACTGACTCTACCCCTATGACAACTGGGTTAAATTTCATTTTTCTTTAATGCTGATGATAAAAATCCAGGCAGGATCTAATACATGGGGAAAGAAAAGAGGGCATAAATTTTGAAAGTAATTTCTTATCAAGTTAGGCGCTGAAGATCTAGTTAAGGCAGTGAAGGATTTATTTTAGTATCTTTCTAAGGCTATGACAGATTTTTCCTGAATAAAGCATTTTCCTTTAAAAATTTCATGTATATTATGCGAGCTTATTCTGAATGCATAAGAATGCTAAAAATCCTTGGACACTGAGAAGCTAAACTATTGCTCACTGCAAATATTACCTTTATTAGTCTTCTTTTTTAATATCAATAAGATTCCAAGAACATGCACCTAAATAATGAAGTTTCAAGTTTGCCTACAGACTTTTCCATTTCAAAAGCAAGCTTAAAAAGCATGTGTTAAGTGATTCAAAATGACAACTGTTCTTAATCCTCTCAAAGAAAAAATTGTATTTCTCTCCGATATGACTAGTGAAACTATGTGACTTTTAAGAGAATTTCTAGTACGACCTTGTCCAGAAGGGAGATGGGTAATGAGAGAGACATGAGAAATGTGATGCCAGATGCTATAGCACCATTCCTGTGTTCCTAGCTGCTAGCACCAAGGCTTTAAACAAACTTGCTTTGCTAAAACATTCTGACAGTCCCATTTCACAATATCATTGGTTTTGAGAATGGAGTTACTTCCCATAGCTACTTTTAACTCTTTTTGGATCAATGTTAAATAAAATGTGCAAACATATAATCATTTGCATAGCAAATCTCAAGGGACTGACCCTGAAATAGAAATCCAAACTGTTAGGTTTAAGACATTTCTATAATCAGAATTCACTTAAAATGGTAAAAAATAAAATACACATTTTTCCATTTTAAGTCTGGTAGAAAAGGTATTTCTGATTTAGAATTCTTATAGTTACTAGTTTAAAAAGTTGAAAGACTGATGTTTCTTTGCATTGAAATGTTATTCCTTTGGAATCCTCAAGACTCTGTAATTGCTATTTTCAAATACTGTGATGAAATACGGCCTGGAATCCTTGCTCATAAGGGTACATAAAGGAATTTTGCCGCTATTAGCAGGATCTTCGACATCCCAAATTTCAGGCATACTGCAACCAGGCCTAGAAAACATATGAATAAGAAAAGAGAAGTGAAGAAATGCCATCAAAAAACATACAGGTTGCTGAACTCAGTTTTATATCACCCCGCCATGAATACTTGATCACGCCAACTATATTTTATTTAAGTTTGTCTTTACACTAGAAATTCTTATCAGATTACAAAATCAATAAATATAGCAGTAATTTAAAAAATAGTACTGAGAATGTGTAAAATTTGTCTGCTTTTCTGGTTACATAATTAATAACAATTAATTTGGAGGAAAAAGCATACAAAACATCACAAATTATACAATATACATTACCAGAGACCCTTAAAACTTCCTATAAAATGGAGGGTGATGTTCACACTCCTAACATTTCTAAAGAAAACTCGGGAAATAAAACACCTTTTTAAAAAAAAAAAAAAAAAAGTAATAATGCCTTGGTCTTTTAATAACCAACATCAATTCCCTGTTCAGTTATCTTTCAAAGTGAGAATTAATGAGGCTTTCTTTATTTTGTCAAAGATAATAGGAAAGAAATAGAACAGAAATAGCAAAGAAAATAAAATAAAAAATCCAAACTAATAATGTTCTAAAGGCCAAAAAGATAAATAAAATAAAGGAAAGAAGCCTAGGATAATATTTTGGTGCTCAAACTATCTTTTACTCTGCACCTTTTACTCATACTAGGCTTTCATTATACACACGCATCTGTTCCTGCCACCAGAAAATAATTACTTGTTTCCTTTGTGAATCTCTTCTGTATTTTACAGCAAAGTTTAAAAATACATACAGCACAGCTTTTCAGGTGCACACAAAGACCACAAGGTTACTAATGTGGGTAAAGAGAATTATACTTATTAATATCTGGAGATGCTGGACAAAAATGTATTTTGGACACTTTAATAAAGCACAGATCAACATTTCAAAACTACTACTTGATATGAATCTTAGACTACATATTTGAGCAGCATATCATTCTTGTGAGAAGGACAGAGATTACTCACTTTTTTCTGCTTACACACAATGACTCTTCCAGAATGTAGTAATTCACTCCTAGTTTTATTAATTCTCTTTTTACTTCTTTTGCAGGTTTTCGACTGTACATGGAATACACTATTTTAGTTCTGGCCCTTCAAAAAGAGAAATATAAAAGTTAGCTAGCAACATAGCATGAAAGTGTAAGCTTTAACTTTAGACTGGACAGTAAGGCTTTTTATTTCACAAGACAACTAGGCTAAAACAAAGTTTAAATTAATAGTGCTATTTGCTTTAATGTGACTAGTTCTTCTCAAATATAATGATTCCAAGAACAATCTATACAGCCCCTTGATTTCTCTGTAGCAGGAAACAACTTTGTAACAAGATCCATGGTTACGTGAACAGAAAATGTAAAGATGTCAAAGCAATGCATTCACCATATAATATTCAAGACTAGAAATGACCTTGCTTGATCTGGAAGTGATCAGAAGAAATCATCTGCCCAGTCTGTCCGCCAAAGGTCATACTCATTGCCCTTGTTTGGACTTTTTTAAATGCAGAGTGCAAGACCTGATGTTCCGCCCACGCTGAATCGAGCAAAAACATCACTTGTAAACCATGATCCTGTTTGTATTACCCAGTAATATCCTCCTTTGATTGTGCAAAGCATGACGTTGTTAAATCCTATTAATTTTCTGATACTGTATCCTCTCCAGCTTATTTTCCCCAAACATGCCTTGTCCTGTATTTTTTTTTAGTTAGACTAGAATAGGAATAGAACAGAATAGAATATTTCAGTTGGAAGGGACCTACAGTGATCATCTAAGTCCAACTGCCTGACCAATTCAGGGCTGACTAAAAAAGTTAAAGCCAGTTAATGCCAGACATAGAACTAAGGACATAAGGCATGTAAATTAATCTCCTCCTTTTCTCCTTTATCCCTCTCTATCTTGTTGTTTTCTTGTTGTGTCTTTTTTTAACCAGTTTTACAAAATTACCAAAAAATGATGCTACAATACTAAAACTGAAAAAAGAAATTAATGACCTTTGCAGATAAATCAATTTCAGTTTAGAAAAATATCCTGATTTTGAAAATAACAAAGTAAAAACCTCAGTAATTTCACTACAAAATTTCAGTTCTAATTAGTCTTAATATTTCAATAATTAGATATATTATCATGAAAAAAATACAACCAATCACAGAAAGCTAATAGGACTAACTATATTGGCTATCTTGAGAAAAAAATCAAGTCTGTCTACGATGTCAGGAGTAACTACAATGAAGAAAGGATATACTATTACACATTAATTCCAATTCCATAATTACATCCTGATTTTTTTTGCATATAAGTCTGAAGCCATATCTATCCTACAGTATATCCTTTCTGATGAGCACAAATCCTGAAGAAATACTGCATGTGTTCTCAATCTGACTAAAATAAGAAATCAAGTTCTACGAGGTTTTAACAAATTTTACAATATAACGTGATGCCATTCCTACTGTATATTACCAACATTAAGACAATTAGTAGCAAATAAAAATAAGTCCTCAACTTTGAAATTTACCTTAATCCTGCATCTTCATAGTGAGGATGATTTACAATAGGACGAAGCGTAGACAATTTAACACTTGCCATTGTAGGCATTGCTCCCGCAAAAACTGCATCTGAAATACAGAATGAATCATAGAATGATCTGGGTTGGAAGGGACCTTAAAGATCATCTAGTTTCAACCCCCTGCCATGGGCAGGGACACCTCCCACTAGACCAGGTCGCTCAAAGCTCCATCCAGCCTGATCTTGTTTGACCAAAGGCATGTTTGAAACGAAGACCTGAGCAGTAAAAGCAGAGAAGCAATCTTCAAATATCTAAACAGTAATCCTGTAGAAAAACGTAAAGAAGGTAGGGTACTATTCTTTAAAAGGCCTTACATGGCACCAACAGGAGATGCCCCAAAATAACTTTTTTTTTTTTAAATCTTGAACTCAATCTAAGTCATCAGATAACTAAACATCTAAGAACAGAGATTTTAATACATCTTATTTTTCTGGAACGAGCAGAATGACATATTCATTATGACAACAAGTTTTTATTTGTCACTTCTTACACTATTGGTAAACAAGCAATGAAATCTCAGTCTACTTCAGCTGGAAAGTACTGTCATACTAAAAAGGTAACTGCTTTGTTTCCAGCAGGTTTTCTGACACTTTTACCCATTTCAGTAAAAGGACAGGTGCAACCACAACCCACACACTTTGAATTCTCTTCTAGCAAAATGATTATCACAGACCCACATCCAGGACTGGTGTCATTTAAGTAAAAAAGCTATTTTAATTGCACTTTGCAAAAACACTTTTGTTGTAGAAATAATACACCAGTGGTTAGAACCTCCAGACTGGTAGCCTGGAGTCTAAAAAGCAAGCTTTCAATGTTTTTTCACATGAGATAGCTTCTATATGGACAAGTATATGTCACTAAACCATGGCTTTAAGACAGTCCTAAGGCAAAGCCATGGATAGTAGCAATACTTCTGCACTCATTCATACCGAGTGCTATAGTTACATCTCACAGCAAATGGAGAACATCATACATTATTAAATTGTTTACCTTGTCTGGTATTGACTTTTATCCACTCTAAAAGTTCCTCCTGTGGCAAATTGCTAAATTCTCCCATGATGTTCCACTGCGTTTGAAGGTTTGCTGATCCTTCTATTGCCATCAATGCTAAAATAGCAAAGACCAATGTTTTGGGCTGGATTTTACAGAAGAGCCATCCAAACAACTGAAATGCAAGAATCAGTTAATTTCAAGACAACAATTCCCTAATGTTGTATGCAGGACAATTAATTTTTATTTCTCTAAGGGACCTAATATATATTACAATATGAAACATCTCTGGTACTGCTTCTCCTCTAAACTTCAATGAAACCTCATAAGAAGCATTCACGTTTACCGAATGTAGGGCATTACATTTGTAATTCTACAATAAAAAGAAAATTAACATTAAGGCAGCTTTTAAAGTTGTAGTTCAAACGTCAAGTTATGCAAGTAAAGATGATTCATTAGTGCTAACTGCACTTTTACAGTGTTTATCTGATATTTACATCAAGAGTTTCTAGCTGTAATATATGCATTAAATATTGTACCACAAACTTCCAAAAACATATCAGAAAGGAAGACTTCGGGGATATAAGGTTAATGTTGCTTTATATCCTACTCTTCCCTTTCTTGAACTGAAAAAGATGGCCTCTGCATTTTTCCTAAAGAAAGTTTATTGGAAGCTCTAAACAAATACTCATAAATACGAGAAATGTGGAGTTAAGAAGAAAGTATTACCAAATTTGCTATGTTGAAGTTTAGTTTGAGCAAAAACACTCCTTAAACACCCTCAGGGCCCTTTGCTGGACTCTGTTCAGTATGTCCATGCCTGTCTTGTACTGGGGAGCCCAGAACTTCACCCAGCATTCCAGCTATGGCCTCACCAATACTGAATAGAGGGAAAGGATCACCTCCCTCAACTTGCTGGCAACACTCCTCCTAATGCAGCCCAGGATACCACTGGCCCTCTTTGCCGCAAAGGTACGTTGCTGACTCACGTTCAACCTGGTGCCCACCAGAACCCCAGGTCCTTTTCTGCAAAGCAGCTTTCCAGCTGGTTGGCTCCCGGCATGTACTGGTGCCCCCAGTCATTCCTCCCCACGTGCCGGACTTTGGCACTTCCCTTTGTTGAACTTCATGAAGTTCTTGTCAGCCCATTTCTCCAGCCTGTTGAGGTCCCTCTGGATGGCAGCACACCCATCTGATGTACCAGCCACTCCTCCCAGTTTTGTAGCATCAGCAGACTTGCTTAGGGTACGCTCTGCCCTATCACCCAGACCATTAACAAAGATGTTGAACAGGACTGGACCCAGTATTGACCCCTGGGGTACATCACTAGTTACTGCCCTTCAATCAGACTTCGTGCCACTGATCACACCTCTCTGGTCCCAGCCGTTCGGCCAGTTTTCAATCTACCTCCCCGTCTGCTTCCCAGACAAGGGACTACCTACCCTACTTTTGCTGCAACTGCAGAGCTTCTAAAACAGCTGTTTACATACAGATTCAATCTAGTTCACTTCTCAAAACCACAGATACTAAAACATGGGAAGACAATTCTAAGATCTTCTATACCTGGAGAAAATCTACTAACATTTTATGTTATGGATGATTTCAAGTTAGGAAAATTAGATTTGAGTTAGGCATATGACTTTTGATTTTTAAGGCTGAAATGTTTTCAACATGCAAGACTTAAAACTATACTTCTGGAAAGAATTAAATACACAAAAAATATGCAAGGCAGTAAGCTCTAAAGAGCTGTGAAAACACAGTGTAAACAAAATCAAACACTGTTTGGATAAAATTAATAGTCAATAAAAATCTTGCAATGGCATAGGAGTGTGTAAATACAGCAAAATCCAGTGCACGTCCCCCTATGTTCAAGCTCAATACACTGCATCTTAACTTGTGTAATAATGCAATTGGACAAGTTGCATAAAACAAGACATTTGCTTTATTTGGGGAGAGGGGAGAATGGAACTTGTGTAATTGTATTTTTTGACAGGCAATATAATCTGGTTTATTTTTAACTGGTACACTCAGATTCAGGAATTAGACACACAGAAATTTGCTTTAGGACAAATATCTTGGTAATACTATAAGTACTGAGATAGCTACAGGATTAAAAAAAGACCTTACCTGTTTTGAACACACCAAGGAAGCCATAACACATAGATGTGGTGTCAAAAACAGTTTTAGTCTCATGATTAAAATTGCTAGGACACTGTATGCCAATAGCTGCAATGCATGGTATACCAGCTGCAAAACCAAACAAACAATAGCATAATATTTGCATACTTCTCATTTGTGTCTTAAACATACAACTTCATTTTCAGTATATCTTAAATGATGAGCTTGTCTGAGTCATTTAAGCATCTAAGTCAAAGTAAAGATCTTCACATTTCAGATAGTGATAAGGACTTTCTGTTATCTTTTTTCTAAAGCGTGTGTAGTATGCTAAGGTATGGAACAACAGGAAGGACAAAGATTAACAATAAAACCAAAGGGAGATGGAGAAATGGCTAGCCATGCAAAAGATCCTGAAACATAAACAGGCAATACCGTAGGTAAAATTTATTGTATAACTTCTTTATAGAAGTGAGGAGACCTTGCTATTTAATACCTAAAATACCTAAGTACGAAATGAAAGAAGCAAATAAAATCATCCTTGGTACTCATACAACCACAGGCAGCTTGCTTTAGTACTGTCAAAAAAGGTTAAAAAGCAGAGATGTCGCTCACCACTCCTAACATTGAATCTGTGCTACTTGTGGAAGCGCTGTGGTAAATCATACAGGCGTTTTTGCAATCAGTGCAATCTAACTGATTGATTATCATATTTTGAATGATATGAGCACAAACCACAAATAAACTGCTGTTAAAGAAGTTTTGCGCTGTCCTTGCTCACTCAATTGCAAATAAAGAAACCATGTAAGAAAGCTGCCGTTCAATTATATTTTTTTTGGCATAATTTTATTAAAAGAACCACATGTAGAATTATTTTCATTATGGTATATTTCAATTCAGGATTTTAAAATTATCTGTCACGTGAAGCCCCAGTAAAGGAACCAATCTCCTTCTCAGTCTATATGAGGAAAATGGAAAGTCCAGTATAGTTTCAGTGTCTTTCTGTACTGCTGCAGCAAAAGCCTCTTGCACTGCCACCCCACCATGAGCTAGTATTTTTTCGTTCAACATTCCAGAGTTATTTTGGTGACATACCGGACCCAGTTTAAGACGAGGGAATAAAGATGCAAATACTTACCTTCAAATAAACCACATATCGGGATCAGACCATTGCAACCTGTACTTCGATTTTGAGTATTCAAATTAACGTATAAATAAAATTGTGCAGAAAAAGAATCTTACCTCACCATGGTTAAAACGTTCCTCTCTAAATAAAAAAAGAGAAAATCACATTATTTATGTACTACAGAAGCACTAGTTTTACTTTGAAGTCATCTATAGTGGCTCTAGACAACTGAACTAATCCAGTAAGCGTAAGTCAGTGCCTGCACAGAGATTTTTTTCCCCCCTCCTCTGTAACAAGCTTTGAAATATATTGCAAATTAGTAACTATCCTCCTCAATCCCTATATCTATTTTGAAATCTGAAAATTAATTTCAGCAGTTTCTAATTGCTTCCAGGAATCATTTCATATATAGAATTGCTTATTTAGAGAATGAAACTTGAGTAGCATAAAACAGGCACAGCACTGCTACCAAAAAAAGAGTTTGCCATTTACTCAGGTACTACATAGATTGGATTTGGATTCTTAGAAGGAAATACAAATGTGAAAAGAGTCAAAACCTGTTGCTCTCCAAAAACATCTGTGAACACAGGATGCTGAATCCGGCTCACATCTGTTGAAATTTTGATAATGGCCATTAGACTATGGAAAGCAGAGATCATTGAAATGATTAGTGATAAAATTTAAAAAGAAAAAAAGAACAGGAAGCATAAAGTTATGTCAGGGAAATGACAAGATTCAACTGGAATCAACTGATTGCTCTCAAGCACGGCATCAACAAGTGATGCCAAATGGCTCTGACAGAGCATGTATTACAGATGTTTAGAAAATCAAATCAATACAGTTGGGATCCCTTACTAAAGATGAAACACAGGTATCTTTGTACCTGGAAACACAGGTATCTTTGTAACCTGGAAAAAAATAATGGGGAGGAAAGAATTTGCATTCACTATTTATAGGAGAAAAGCACATAAACAAATACTGGTTTAGGAACAGAGCAGAAAAAATAAATTATTAAATAGAAAATTTGGGGGTAAGAGGCTTAAGATGTCTAAAACTAAGTTTAGCAGCTAAACATAGTTTTAGACATCCTATAAAAATACCACATATATTACATCCAAGCCATTCAGTTACTGAACTATACATAATTTACCCTTCAAAAAGGACCAACATAATTTAGAATTCTGAGTTATCTAGGATATAGCAAACCAAATAAACTTCCAGTAAAAAATGCAGACGATAATATTTACCTTTCATATTGGCCTGCCTGAGTTAACGCCCACATAAGATATTTAATCGCCTGAAGAAAATAAGAGCCAATAAATAGTATGAATAAACTTTCAAAAGCATTCTAAAGCATTTTCAGCATTTGCTAAGTCAAGTTACACCTGGGTAATCTCATTTTGAGATAATGCTAAGATAAAGACATGCAATGTTTTAGCTAAAAATTCTTTTTGAGGATGTTTAATTAGCCACACAGTTAGCAGTTATCCCATCTGTTCCTGTGTAAACTGTAAGCTGTTTTTACACAAATTATACATAATCAAATTTACAAAAACAGTTATAAACTTCAGTTATAGTACTCATCAGCAAAGTGACAGAAATTTTTCTGGCGCTTAACAACAGAACAAGTTTTACGACTGACTCAGAACTGGACCTTTGCAAAAATTCTATGTAAAGAAAATACAGAATTTTAAGCAAATATTTTTGAAAACCTGCATTTTATCTAACTGTAATGGGTTTATGCGGCAAGGTTTTGGCAGCAAGGGTGCTGCAGGGATGAATTCTGTGAGAAGAGACCAGGGGCTGCTGACACGATATGTCAGACAGAGCCAGTTCCAGCCAGCTCCAAACCAGACCTACCACTGGCCAAAGCTGAGCGCCATTAGTGACACTGGTGGTGCCTCAGTGACACTGGTGGTGCCTCTGTTGATAACATGTTTAAGAAAAGGTAAAAACCACTGTGCAGCAGCTTTAACACAGAGCAGTGAGAAAAATGGGAGAGAAACAATGCTGAAGACATCAAGGTCAGTGAAGGAGGGGGAGCAGGTGCTTCAGGCACCAGAGCAGAGATTCCCCTGCAGCTCATGGAGAAGACCATGGTGATGTAGGTTATCTCCCTACAGCCCATGGAAGACCATGGTGGAGCAGATATCCATCCAGCAGGCTGTGGAGGACCCCACGCCAGAGCAGGCAGACATGCCCCTGAAGGAAGCTGCAACCCATGGGAACTCCACACAGGAGCAAGCTCCTGTCAGCAACTGCAGCTCACAGAGAGGAACCCACACAGAAACAGGTTTTCTGGCAGGAGCTATGACCCTGAAGGACTGTATCCTGTGGAAAGGGCCCATGTTGGAACAGTTCTAAAAGAACTGCAGCCTGTGGGAGGGATCAATTGAGCCTGGAAAAGAAGGGGGTGGGGATGAGGGAAAGGTATTTTTAGTTTTGTTTTTGTTTCTCACAATCCTACTCTATTTTTAATTGATGGTAAATTGAATTATCTTCCCCAGTTTGAGTCTGTTTTGCTGATGACAGTAAAATCAGTGAGTGATGTCCCTGTTCCTGTCTTGACCCAACTCTCTTTTCCCCCCCTCTGTGTCCTGCCGAGGACAGGGAATAAGAGCACAGCTTGGTATGCACCTGGCAGCCAGTCAAGGTTAACCCATCACACTAACTTCTTCCCATCTCAAAATAGTGATACCTTGAAAAAACCTAAAAAAGTAAATTCAAGGTAAAGGTGATTCACTAAATCAATCACTTACCCTTTTGATGATTACCCCAAAAACCACCAGAACAACTGGTAATAGAAGAGTCTTTGTGTATCTTACTGGAGTCTACAACACAAATAAACTGCATTAATTGCTTTCCATTACCCTGACTTCAATGGTCATTTTAAAGAAAACAGTACAATGAGTTCTTCCTCAAGTAAAATGTAAATGTGATCATTTAACAAGAACAAATCAAGCTTTAAGAAACTCAAATTTAAACTCCACCCAGCGATCATAATAATAAGGTCATTGGTAAATTATTCCCAGTTCTTTGGCAAGCCACCCAAAGACTAAAAGTAGATTGTATCTCATCTGAATTTGAGTACTATAAGTTGAGTAACCTGTAAACGTTCTAAATGCATATTTAGATACCGATGAACTAAAAAAAGTCTACTATAGCCGCATCAAGAATTTCAATGGGCATCAAAATCATTCGATGCTCTTCTGTAGTCTAAATCTACCACGCAAGACCTTTGCAGCTCTCAGTACATTTTCCATATACTCGAAACCAGTTACTGACAGCCACATAAAGTTTGCAGAGCAGTTACCTTTCATTTATCCCTGAGCAAGCACTTCTTTCATCCGAGCAAGCACATTTCTTAGATCCAAAAATCAAAACACTGTTTTGTTTGATTTAAAAGCAATAAACTCAGTTAAATTTAGCTTAAGTTCATTAATACCTCTAACTTCACAAGTAAGCACTTGAACTTATGATGGCAGTAGGAGGCTATGGCTCACAGATCTTTTAAGTTCTAAATTCAGATAAAACTAAAAGTTCCCTCTTCCATAATCATCTATTTTGATCAAATTACCTCTTTTTCCATGAAGTCAAACTCTGCAGCGCAGGTATACATTAATGTATCAAAATCCTTGTAGCCAATAAATTTAGATTTTAATATATTTCCTATATGAGCCTGGTAGGATATACAGAAAAAAAAGCTATAGTAAGCAAAACTGTTCTGTTTCCACAACAAAGTAGTTTAAATATATACGAGAAATATTTTTAATTAGAACAGAAGTTTATACCATTTACAATACCATTTTAAGAGCATCAAAAATATATTTATGGTACATTAAATGACATCTTTGAGTGTAACACAGATTGGACGGTGTTAAATGAAGAGCAGAAAGCAGCAGAAAAAGGGTGTTACCATTGCAAATGGGTTCAACAAGAGTATAGTTTTGCATACTCATATTTTAAGATACGAGCTTCCCATCTTTTGCCCCTTGATGCACATCTGCAGATAAGTTTAGGTTTTTAACAGTAGAATTTGACAATAAAGGTGCTGCAGTGAAGTGAGGAGTCCTAGTTACAAGCCTTTCAAAACTGTCTTAAAAAACTGTCCACTTTCAGAGGAAAGGGAACTAAGAAACTTAGTAAATAAGGAAAAGATGTTGGTAGAATATATCCGAAATAAACAAAGATCTATAAACCCACATTTAAAAACAAACACAATGAGCATTTACTAACTCAATAGTAAAACATTTGTCTTTTTGCAAACTTCAGTAATAACACCTCAAAGTGATAATATATAATGAATGAGAAAGCAAATATGCAATCGCTCAGCCATTTCTGCAAAACAAATCTTGGAATTTTAGGAAAGTATATCAGTAAGATGCCAAAATCAAAATATTAAGAATTAAAAAAATTTTGAAAGACACCACCCAGACACTCAGATAAAAGAACTTACATCATCAGCTATTCCAAATGCTAAAGAAGTCAGGTATTTCAAGGTGACTGTCCCAAATAACCAGGCACATCCTTCAATGACCTTAAACAAATATATTCAGAATAAAATAAACATGTCTCAACAAAGCTTTAAAGAAACCTTTTATGTTTTAAAAGTCTTATTAAATTTAGCTACTAGTTACAAACTCTCCCACATTATCACAAGTACAGTAATTTCTAACCAACTACACCTCCTAGATTTCAGTACACTGGGGTGTTTTTTTTGGTATTTTTTATTACAGCTGAAATAATTTTGTGCAACTGATTTATATTACAGCTGCACTGCTGCATAGGACATCACTGTAGCAGAGGAGGTACCAAAGTTAACTTTAAACAGGGGCTGCCTAAATGTCAGTACCACCTGTTTTGGACACACCAGTGTGCAGCGATTATTTCCCACCAACAGCCTCTCCATATTATCAGGTTGTACTACTCTGGTAATTCAAATCTATGGAGGAATTTGCTGATTTATAGTACCTTCTCAAGATAATCTCAAGTTAGAACTTGAAGGAAATATAAAGAAAGTACATGCAATTACTACTTTTAGTTACACATCATGTTTATCTCTGTATCAGAAAGATTAAATTCTTGGCAATTTAGCTTAATCTGTCTAATTCTTTATAAAACCAGATCAACCAAATCGGACAATCTGTCTCAGTATCTTGTATCTGGGACCAACAGTAGATGCTTTCAGAGAGAATATAACAAAATACAAACTGATCTTTACCCTACTGTAACCAGGGTTTTTATGTCACGATGGGTTGCATCCAATCATCACATTTAAAGGCTGCAAATGAACCTAACTACCTAGAAGGTACCTGATCCTTTTCTGAATGCCTCTATTATTTTCTTTTGCTTCCACAGTATCTTCCTTCTCCCTTACAAGCTTATTGCTGTTAGCATAAGGGACATTAAATAAACTATAATTATATCCTACTTCTATTCACTGGCTTTGTCATATTTACCTTTATTTTACAAGATATTGAACTCAAACCTATTTTCAAATCTCAGCTACTTAGTGATTCTACGTTAATAATTAATTTCATACTCTCCCTACTTAACTTTGATGGTAGTACATTTTGGGGGAAGGCATTCTACCTCTTTTTTTTTTTTTTTTTTACTTTTTTTTATTTTTTAAGCAAGACACATTGACTGAGACTGCATGCATATATTTAGGATGCTAAGTATGAGCTTACAAAATAAAAAAATATTTTCGGCTTTCTCTGCAGTTCCTTCTCCATGACTTCCCTCATGTATTTTCCTTTTTGATGGCTGCTTAGTTATGAATTGATGTGTTCAGAGAACTTTTCGTAAGAATACCAAGAGTTCTCTGCTAAGTGGCAAGGACTTACTTAGGATCAATAATTTTATATACGTACTTAGGGTGGTGGTGGTCTTCTTTTGAAACCCTACCATTTAATCCCACCCTTTCTTACCTTCTAACATTCACACTTTATCCCATGGAGCTTATTTTCTTTTATAGTTCCAGTTAGATACCTTCCCCAAAAGGTTTCTGAAATCCAAGTGCGTTACATTCACCCCGACACCCTTCTCTACATCCTTCAAAGAAGTCATACATTTGGGAAGTGTGACTTCCTTTCACAGAGGCTGTATCGGACCTATCTCATTATATTGCATGTACATATAACCTTAACAACTTCATCACTGTTGAAGTTTTTATTCTTTTACACACGTTACCCTTATTTGTCTGCTGTTCCACAAATGCCTTGTATCTCCTTTTTAAAAACCGACATTGATTTGCCTATGTTCCCATTTCCCCTAGTATTACAGCAGGTTATACATGCATTGCAATTTGTCATAAATATATATATTTAATTCCTTTATAATAACTGTACAAATTCGATCCAATTTGGCTAACAGGCTACCCTTTCTTTAACAAGAATGCCTGTCTCAAGCCAGCCATAGTCTTGGTAGGCTCCTATTTCAGGTGTTTTTACAAGTTAATGTTACGTCTTAAGCAGAAAGTTGCTTCTCATGTTTACTACAATGTTATATTTTATTTGTCGTATTTTTGAGGGTGTCCTCCATGCTGGACATGACTTCTACTGCCCTCAATCCCCCCCTCCACCTTACAGTGTTTTACTCTGACTTGCTTCCTTTACTTATGGAATTATAAGTTGCTTGCTGTTGTTATAAAAACTATCCTAAAAAGGTTATTTAGGACACATTTTAGTGAAAATCTAATGCAGTATCTTAATTTCCATTTCTCCAAGCACTGTTAGCCTTTTACTTGCCTTTTCTAAATGGCCCTTTTTTTTTTAAAGGGATTTTCATACAGATCTTAAATTACCAGTTTAAACTTGTTTACAAAACCTAAAATGAAACATGTTGCCATTTGAAGGCTATTTCAATTTTCTAATATAAATGTATGTTTATGCCCCTTTTCTTCCTTCAGTAATTTAAAATTAATTTCTGGGAATATGGACAATTTACTTACAGAGAGTAGTTCAGCTATATTTTTTGATTTTCAACTATTAGAAACTAAAACAGAAGTTATTTCTGTATCTATCTCATTCAAACAAAAGAGTTATAGTTCTCTTCTGAAATTCAAAATATATGAAATTCCTTACCCACAGACAGACTTCTCTTCTGCTGCTTTTCAAGACTTTTGGACTCAATTCAAGAATTCCCTAATAATAAAATGAATGTAAATTTTCAGGTAACATACAGTAACAGCAAGATATTCCAGTACCCTGGATGAGGGTTTTTTTTGTTTTGGTAAGCACCTATTGTACCACACAGCTATTGATTAAAAAAACCTTCCATAATTAATACAACCTGAAAGAGGACTGAATGACTAATATTGTGATTTCACCATGCACTGGCAAAACATGCCAACATAAAAACGCTTACTGCAGTTTATATACTGTTAATGGAAGACTACTCTTCTCTTTAACAAGTAAGATTCTGTATTACACAGTTCTAAGCTTCTTTAAATCAAAACCAATGGAAAACTGAAGTATGTCTGCTTCCATATATGACAAGACACATCTGAAGCAATAAATTACTAGCTGCATAATACAAACTATTTTCAAACAGAGCAACCGAAGATGAGGGGTAGAAGTTACTCGTATTTTATTATGTTCCTCATTTTATGATGAAAGGAAAACTCACTTTAAGCTAATTTGATGAACAAAGTAATTAAGAAAAACTGAGAATTAACTTAAAAGCTTTCAGAAACCCAGTCCGTATGTGACACTAAGACTGAGCTCACTATAAGCACCGAAATAAAAAGAGAATAAATATTTTTTCCAAAGCAGAAAGTAGGCAAGAAATTCAATGTATCTGTACTTACTATATGATTACAAAAGCTGCTACAAGAAACTAGAATGGGTTTATAATAAACAAACTATATGACAGCAAATACCAGCAGCCAAGGCATCTTATTCTTAGCATAAGTGGGAGATTACCACTCTTTTGCTGATGCACAAAATATAAACAAAAGAAAAAAAATTAATCACTGAGCTCACCCCAAGCTTCTAGAAGAGGCAAAAAGAATCAGAAATGGAGATGATTTGTAGTATGCTAAACTAGATCTGTTCACGCAATCTCATCTCCTATTTCCTATGTACGTAATTCCCTTAAGAGAAACTGTATGAAATCGAAAGAGGCTGGGGCTTGTTTTTCCTATTTAAGGAAAAATTAAGATAGCGAATGATGAGATTATGAGTCTTCAGTGAATAATTTCACTAACGTGGCAGCAAGACTCAGCAGGTTCAAATAGTCTAAAAACATTGTTATATATGTTTTAGTCATTTGTTCTGCATTTGCAGTTTCACAATCAATAAAGAAGCATTCAAAACAAACTCCTTGCTCATGTTCTTGTTTTACAATTATTCTGGTTAAAAGTACATACACGGTAAATCTTATACTTTTGTATAAAGAAGAGAGCTACAGAAACATGAGAACTGAGCATTAAGTGAATTTCTTTTAAGGAGAGGTCTTGGTGTAAAACCATGATTTTTTAAATTAGTATTTACCCATTCTCCAGACATCTTTAAGGTCTAATTCTGTTTGTCATGTGAAAGATTTCTCAACTCTCCGATAATGCAGCAGTTTCATATTTTATATGAATATATACATAACAGAACAGCATTACAATCTTAGCATGTCGTATGATTTTTTCTTAAACAACTTACCCAGATAACTACTAAAGATGCAGCATAATATGATGTCAACAACATTGAATTACCAAACATCAGAATAAAACACACTACAAGAGATACCTGAAAGAAGAAAATAAAAATAATTAAATTTAAAACAGAAAAGGAAAAAATTGCTCAACTATAGAATTTACTTTCTATCAACAGCTTTAAATTTAAAGACACCTACTTCACAGCAAGAGCAAGCTCAGTTTACGGAATTATTCTGGAAACACTGATGAGAAGATTATATTGATAATATAATCAATCACTGATTATATGACCTAACGGCAACAGGTAGCCAAGTGTAGATTATTATGTTAATTTATATTTTAAAATATTTATAGACAAAAAAGACTTGATCATAGGACTAACTCATCTTACGTGATATACCAGCTACACTTTTGAAGTTATTCCTAACGTAATTATTTTTTTTAAATTGTTGTATTATTTCCCCATCCTATTTGCTATTTTTCAGAATCCTCGAAAAACATAAAAATGTTGAATAAAATGTTTGTTGTCTTCTTTCTTCCAAACTGAGAAGCATGTATTTAAATTATAATAATCACCACAGTCAAGGAAGCAGAACTGTGACTGTTTGATCATACGCACTTAACTACATGAGGGTGAAAGTCAAGGCTGAAATACAACTTTTATCAGCTGTCCTGGTCTCCTACTATGCTTTCTTTTTAATAGAAAGCAAGCTGAATTACATTTTCTAACTTGGAGAGCAAAATCAATGACCAATCTCTGCCTTCTGCTATACCCAGGAATAAGGAAAAATAATGTAGTTATCTGTAAAACTTGCAGACTTTTGTACTCCCCACCTCATACAGTTAGACTTTCATTTTCCACAGAAAAGCTGGGGGGGGGCAAAAATTGAAAACAAAGACTGTCAGTTTACCAAGCCTCATTAAGCTTTCTCTGTAATATACAACACTATCGTTTATCTATCCGAAAATAGGCCTTTTGTGACAATTTGGCACAAAAACTTTGATACAGCTATTGACATAATCCAAAAGGCTTAAGTATTTCATCCTGCTTCTGTCAAAAAATTGCTAAACCAAGATGCTTATTTGCAAATTTTCCTGGTAAATCTGACTGGGAACAAGCATTTGGTGTCCCATGTTTGTATCAGAAATGAGCTGCATAGAACTTACCACTGCCTTTAAGATATCATTTATAGTATTTCAAAATATGTTTGAAAACATATGAAAGACAATTTAGCTCAAAGCTTCTTTCCTGTGGTAAACATTCTCTTCTTGCCCACTGAGTTTGCATAGCACAATTTTAGCAAAAATATATTGTTAAAGACAACCACATTTCTTCAAAAAAGTTGTTTACATCTTCCTGTATATTTAAAACTATAATCTCACTTCAAAGAGAAAAGCTCCTGATAGCAAAACTTGATCGCTATCTTAACTTTAAAATTGAAAATCAGATACATTATGCAGAAACTTACATGCCTTTATCAACCATTTTTGAAAAGAGTTTTTCCTCAGACTAATAGTTGATTTTCTTTGTCCTCCTTTTTAACTATCTCCTCAAATAGTTCAATCACATCATCTTCAAAACCTGATTTTACTTGGGGTTCTCCAGTGATAAAGACTTACTAGCAGTAAGTTTTGACTTACTAACTTCTCTTTTTTTTTTTTTTGTTTCTACTAACCTACGGCATGAGATGAATGCTGCCTTTTCATCTTTTTATTGTTTGTGCTCTATTACCTCATATGTTTTCTAGTCTGTTGTTTGAGACAGTATCTTCAAGCCCATGGAATCAGTAGAGACAGAAAGGGGAGGCAAGTATTTCTACAAATCTTTTAGGTTGGTAATTTTTCTGGAGGGATCCTAGTTTCTGATACTGTGATATAAATATACATAAGATCAAACATACAAATCCAGGTCCCTCCGTCACTTATTACTGTATCTTTTCAACCATCTTGCAACTAAGGAAAACATTTCAGACAACTGGCCTCTTTTGATGCTCTGACCTGTTTGAGGGGATTTAAGTTTCTTAAAAAAAAAGTATTACCATATGAGCAGAGAGTATCTTCTGTAATTTGCAGGAGTCAATATAACCCATAATACACACAGCAAATAATGAAGCTATCTAGAATCAAAAGTGAAAGGTAAGTTGAAACAATTTGCAGTGGTGTACTCTTTCTAGCAGAATACATACTCATACAAAACAGTGATTATTCACATAATCATAAACTAACTTTTATTGCTACTTTTTTGCTAAGTAAATACTTAGGCATTTCATAATGGTTTCTTTCAAAACACCTATTGTGTTGCTCTGAATAACAATTATCAAACATATTCGGATATTTAAGACATAGGCATTCAGCTTTACAAAAATGCAAGTCATCAAAACACAGCACTAACACATCATCTTTCACCCTTATATTTTTAAAACAAAACAACACCAAAAAATCATTCATTAACATTATTTAAACTTAACTTCTCAGCAAAGTATGGAAACACCCATAATTTGCTGCTGTGGAAAATGAGATTCATTGATTTGGTGGCTTGCTAAAAGTCACATGGGAAATTAACAAAATTATGAATTGAACCTGTAATTTCAAATTTCAGGCCCAGCATCTTAAACAGGTTACAGCTATGAGTTTCTCACAATATTTTACAGAATTTAATGGCTTTCGCTTCTGCAGTTAGAAAATTTGCATACCACAGCATGTATTGATTGTTCAAAACTAGCAACTCAAACCAAGCAACATCTGCTTCAAGTACGACAGACAAGTCAAAAGGTATGGAGACATAGATGGATTTCCACCAACAGACTACATTTCAATCAATTTAAACACTAAGAAAGTATGTTGTACGACAGTATCCTATTGCTCACATTAGCATTTACTATATTTCAACACTAGCTGAAGTTACCTCAACTGTCCATACTCTCAGACAGTAAGATTATGCCACTATTCACAGGCTCATCAAAATGAAATAGGAAATCATGCAAAATCATGCCAGATATTACATGCCATGCAAACATTGCTCCATTTAAAAATTTGGAATAGCTTAAAGAGATGAAAGATCAATGTTTTTTCAATTTTTGTACTTCAGTATACAAAGTTTTTTCTTGTTCTGCACTTATTTTGATGTACTGAACTTAGGCTGGAGGCTGTTTTTAAAATAAAAGTAAATTTTCTAGTCCTGAAAACAGAAGACTGAGTGGTGTAAATGGTCAATTTTTAAATTTAAGAGTAGAAAAGTATTGATGTGATAAATGGTGTGAATCTTTCCTAAAAGCAAGAGTGAAATCTGGCTAAAAGGAAAGGATTGGGATAGTTGTGAATTCAATGGCCATCTACACAAAGCAGTTTGCCTAGATAAGACAAAGAGGCTATTTAGAGATGAATATGGTCTTACCTGTGTTAGAAGAACAAATTGAGCAAACTGCCAGGGAAGCATGAAAAAGATATTAGAAACACACAGTGCAATCAAGCTTCCTGTATTAATATTCGGAATCCTTGGGAAAAAGAGACAGAATAGGCATCAGTAAGTAAAATTACAGAGGTGTTTGCATATTATTGAGAAGTACAACAGAGAATGCAATAAAGACAAAGTTACCTTGGAATTTAGCTAGCAATATAGATCAACTACAAGTAACACTGCTCAAGTAAATTTAATGTCCATTTTCCATCAATTTCCAAAAACAATAGTTACGATGCTTAATGTTTCTTAACTATTTGATGAATCACTCACTACCAAGCAAGTCTTCTCCTGGCAGCATGTAATACAGCAGCAGGCTAACCTACGTCACCTGCAGTGGTGCACCTTCTTGTAACAACTCTACAGTCAGGTCACAACCATTTCCATTTCAACTGGGATCACAACTATTCTCAGAACACTCTGCATTTGAAAGTGATTTCACTCCTCTCTCTCACATTTCTTCCATGTTTACTTTCTGCAACTTTCTTCTAGTGAGGTTTCAGGGCAGGAGACAATGACAAATACATGAAACTCATCTGTAACTGAAAACAGCTCATTCTCTATGTCCTGCTATAAGTGTTATTTATTTATTTAATCCCATGTTAGCGTCAAGTTCACTTCAGAAACATGTCAGGTTTCAAATTTCACTAAGCAGCCTCCAACAAATGAAGGCACTCTGCTGTAAAACCCAAACCCAACAGATTACAGCAGTCTCACCAAATTTTGTAAAATTTTCTTCAGCTTCTTTTACGAAGCCTTGAGATTAACTTCTACTGGAAGTCACGCTGAGCATGAGTTTTATGTATTAAGTAATACATTATACAAATGTGATACAAGTGATACAAATAATGGAGAATTTAAGTTCCAGTCTCTGTTTCAAAGATAGTTCCTATATTTCATTAGAATACTGCTATACATAGCACAGAGCTGCTCTTGAAGCAGGAATTATAACTGAGAAACAGAAAGTTAAAATGTCTTATGCCCTTTCTGGAACCTCACTCTGAAATGCTTAGATTAAATACCTACTTCTCATTGGTAGGCAAGCCCAAGTACTATCTTGTGTACTAAGATTTGAAGAACAGGAGTGAATCTATCTAATCAAGAAGTGTCGTAATCATAAGTACAGAATATATGTGTTCTGATCACCTTAACTTAAAGTGGAATTTCCTCATTTTTAATTTGACCTCACAATTAAGCATGAAATGAATAGGTGTCTTTCTAATATGAAACCTAGCAATAACTCTACAAACTATTCCTCAAAATATTTTCCTGGACAGCATGTATCTTTTCCTCATCTAAAAACCACAAGTTAATGATGAGCATGAAATATCTTTCATTTAATCATCAGTAACTACAAATCAGTATGACCTAATAAAGGAAAATCTGGGGTTACAAGTACGAAGTTCAGCTAAATCATAAATACACTAAAAATCTGATGCAATGGAGTTGATAGAAAAGCCCTCAAGTATTAACATTCATGCTTATTTTTCAAAACGGAGGCAAGACAGTAACACAACCATGTTGCAAGCCAGAAACAACCACTGAAAAGCAGGGCTAATGAACTCAAGAGCATCCCCACATTAGCATAATTAGATTGCTCTAAATCATTGAACTAGTTAATTAGACTAGTTAATTAGTCATAGAAAATGGCAAGAACAGACTAGCTTATGGGTGCCAATAGCATCCTCTGTTGCATAGCATAGGCTTATTTTAAGTGCAACCAACATACCACTCTCCAAGAGGGACAAAACCAATTGATGGAGTATCAGCGTGTTTCTCATGGGAAGGAAGGGACATCAACCAAAAATTCTGATATTTTAGTTTAATACGCATTTGCCAACACAGTAATTCTGATTTTTATTTTAATCATGTCTTCAAGTTGCAAAGTTTTTCCTTTTAATAAGTGAGTAATATCACTGCAGTTCTACTGGTGCAGCGTCTGCAATGTAACAGCCACAGGAAAGTTTCTATGTTAATGATATCATTGCTACAGCACACAGAGGCATTTAAATAAATGTCCTGTGACATTCAATTTTTTAAATCATTGTAAAGAGTTAAGTATAAATTGAGAAGTACCTGAGAATATAGGTCAAAAGCAACATCTGAAGCACAAGGAATGGGTATGAGAAACTTTCACGAAGAGGTGGAGTCCACATGACGCGAGTGCACTGAAAATAAGAACTGGGTTAGATGATAACATTTGCTGCTACATTTCCATAAAACAATGCACTTGTATTTCTAAATGAATGACCACAGATACTTCAATAAAGCAAAACCCAAGCTACATGAGATTTTACGCGCAAACTTAAAATAAAACAAGCCAGGAAGCTGAAAAGGGGAGGAAAAAGGAAGCAGCTTTCAGACTTGAGATCTGTGATGCACTGTTTAATTAAAATAGATCACTGCTTTTCCAAAATTAAATGTGGCAGGTAGAGAACATCCAAGAAAAAAGCCAGGACAGCAGCTGCTTGTCTCTGCTTCCGCTGAGATTAACAACTCATTCAGGTAACTAAAACCATTCTCAAATTCAGGCAGTGACTCGCCACACTTAGACAGAGAAAGTGTGAGGGAAGAGGATCTGAAGGATAAACCAACATAGTCTTCATTACACTAGAGTTCTCTAGGTTATAAACGTTTCACATTTCTACTAACAACAGCACAGAAAGTATAAAATCCAAAGCTGCCTTCCAAAACAGGTCAGTAAAATTGAACACATGAAATTAAACTCTTACGGAGCTTACACTAAGTTATATACTTTGCTCTTTAACACTAGTAAAGCAAAGCATAATATGATGAAGTCAAATTAATAGCTTTTTCATTAACTTCTAGGGGTTCATGGCAAATGGCTCAGCTATAACCGTCATCTCCAATGCTTATATTCATCTCTGTATAAAAAGTGCTTGCAAATGGTACTGAGCATCAAAAAAATAATTACAGCTTTACAGAAGACCTTTGACATACAAACAAATGGGTTCACAATAGCTATCAATAGATTTGCACTAAAAATTAGAAGTAGATTCTTTACAACTAAAGGACAAAAACGCAGTTCATCTTAACATGGACCATAATGAATCTATGAAAGCTTATAGGATGTTGATGCCAGGATGTTCCTTCCCCTTCACTTCCTATAATCTTAAAACCATTTTTAAAAATACTGTTTTACCAAGAAGTCACTAGAATCAAGATTCAATAATTCCTTGCTTATTATCTTGCTATTTCACAAATATGTTAAATTAATAGTGTAATATAAATGTGTAGAAAAAGCGTAAAGTAAATGCAAAGTACAGAAGACCATCACATTAAATCAAACACAGTCCTTGCTGTCTAAAAGCACTCTCTGTAAAAGCTGCACTCTCATTACCACTAAAATAAACCTTTCATAAATGTATATATACTAATGTGTTGTCTTCAGCTGACTGCACAGACGTGATTAGTTAAAATTATTTTTATTAGCAATAAATATAATCATGCTTATTCAAAAGCAGTGTAGTCTTTTTGATTATTTTTCAAGACTACAGCAACATTTCATTTACTACGTCTTTTCATACTTGAGGCGATACAGACAGGAAAGAAGTGATGAACATATACAGCCATAAAAAGGAAGCATTACCTTAAAGTGGATTGACTAATGTAGCCCATGCTATTTTTCTATATTTGGAACGTAATACTAAACTCAATCATCTGTGGATGATTTATCAAAGCTGTAAACTAACTTTGCTGCAGGTATAAAGACATCATATCTGTCGAAGCTTGACATCATTAAAACACAGTAGCACAAGCACAGCATAAACAAAATGTCCTGCCTTAGGACATCATCTCAATATACTTTTACACAGCATTAGATCTGAGATACCAAGACCTGCAGGCTTACTCACGTAGCTCTGTCCTATCCTTCCAGAAAAGGAAAGCAAATTTTTAGAAACAGTTCTAGCTCCACTGTACATGTTGACCCACATGCAAGATGACTTCCACAAAATCAAGGCATATCAATGAGTTAAATAAAATAGGGTTTTTTTTATACACACAAGTGCATGTGATACACACACCCCCTGCATGTGATTCAACAGTATGCACAGTGAAGCTAGACCACCTACATACAGGTAACTACATATATTACCATAACTCTATATACATAACAATATCAAACAATTCTGAGTTATTTCATTTGGTATGGTACAAACGCAAAGCGCCAGCTGAGATCTAACACTTCACCTCTGCAAGTAAGTCCTATTGCTCTCCAGAAATCCATAGAGCTGAGCCTGAATCACCCTACTTAAACTCTAGCTAAGTGCAGACTACATCTGTGTAGAGCTATGCAGACCTAATTTCATGCCATTCTCCAAAATACACACGTTATCTGTGTTTTTTCTCCAAAGTCAAGTCATCCATAGAGAGACACGAGCTCTCCTACAGAGCCTCCTACGGATGGGAGAACCACCTGTGCCATAGTGAAATAAATGTTTCTTTTCATTATTGCTACCACTACCTTTGAAGTTTTCAACTTGTTCCTTTCTGAAGTTACACTTTATCACAGACTTGGCAAAACAGTGCATACTCTATCAGCATTTCCTAGCAAAGAATAAAACATTAACTTCACTCCAGAACACCATTAAGAAGAATGGAAATCCCCACAAAACTTTGTATTTACCCTCTCATAGCACCATAAAAGTGCAGAAACTCTGTAACATTCACCTGGTCTGGACCAGGCCGATCCATGGGTGAACATTAACACCAGAGGTGAAAATTCTTCATGGTGGATATTTAGAGAAAATCATTTCAAATGAAACTTAAAAATAAAATAGCTATTTCCTCACAAAGGTTTTTGTTTTATAAGAAAACTGACAAAGTTCACTTTTGAATCTGCATCTGTTCTGTGCAAGTACGTATTCTTACTACTCAGAGTTTTCTATTGAGTTCAGCTTAGTAAAGTAAGAAAACTAAACAAATAAATAACTTTAACCCTTAACAAAATCATAAGGTAGCAGATCCATCTAGAAAATCTTTACAGTACAGTTGCATTTTAAGTAAAATAAGTATTTATATCAATTTATATACATAAAATGAATTTTAAAAAAAAAAGGACAAAAAACCAACAGAAGCACTGCCTAAGGGTATCAGAACAAAAGCCACGACTTTTCTTCCAAAATAAGAAACAATGACATGAACAGCATTAGGTGGGGACACAGGGAGATGTTTTAAGTGACAGTTTCTTTTTTTTTTTCCCCTGTAATGCAGCTTACTAAAGAAGTTTAGCATTGGAATCCTCTATATACACATACAGTTTCTAAATTCTGTGTATCCTGGCTGTAGTATGTAAGTACTACAGGGGTTTCTTTGCTTTTGTGTGTGTGTGTATTCATGAATTTCCAGTAAAATATATATCAGTTTAAAGAAAACTGGTCACAAAAATAGAATATTTTGATGTTTTGAAACTTGAAGTCATTGTGCTACTAAGGTTTCAATCTCAGGACCACTATACAATATATTTCCCTTCTGAATTATTCTTTTTTTAACACCTAAGGTGACACACTGGACTGTGCTATATATTTTTGCGTCATAGCCTATAGCTTTGAATAATGTCTTATTCTCTTTAAACTCATCTGCTAACAGATAATCAACATCACTATATTTAATGAAATGAGAATTAGTTTAAACTTTTTTTAAAAAAAAGCCAGGGGGGAGGTTAAGGAGGGAAACTTACCTCTCCATGGTTGAAAAAGAAACACATCACGGTAACAAGGCCTCCTAGACGGCTCCCACTGTGAAAAGAACAGGAAAAATAGGTACCACAATCTCATATGGTCAATGCTGCTTAAAAAACGTGAAACAGCACCTATGTACAGCTAAGTTTATTGATGAGGGGTGGTAATGCTTTCAAGCACCAAGGGAATGATGCTTGAAAATTGATAAAAATATTAAAATACAAGTTAGTCAGCTAATGTTCATTTCAGAGCAGACCACTCTTCATACATCAGCTCTTTTTGGCAGAACACCAATTTTAATGTAAATAACTTGGAAAATGGTTATTCTACTCCTCACAAACTTTGGTTTAGATCATTACATCTGTTGCTTTGTCTGCTGTACCTAAAGCTTAGTCTTGAAAAGTGCCAAGCTTTTTTTTTTTTTTTCCTCTTTTAAGCACAAAAGGCAATATAAATGAAGTTATTTCTTCCCTAAAATGTTGAACAGAAAACTTTAGTGTTTGCATGCTCAATCACCCAACAGGGAATTTTGGTCTGTATCTAAGACTATGTTAGTATAATCAAATCAAGCACGTTCATATTTAGAAATGAATTCATGACATAGTCAATGCAAGATACAATTTAATTCTTACGTGAAATACTGTGACATTAACATGAGAAATTTTTTTAAGCCCTTAAGGATTTTTATACATTTCTAAACCAATTAAATTCACCTGTTGAATAATTAAGTTAACATTAAAACCAAACATATTTTACTTAGATTTATCCCATCTCAAAATAGAAATAGATAAGGTTCCTATTGGTTTGACTAGATTTGTAATTACTCATGTCCTGTGATATAAAGCAAAGACCATTTTTGTGCAAACAAGGTGCACTATGACTAGAAATGACAGAATATACCATTTTTGCTACTAAACAAAACTATCAGCCAGCTGTTAAGATTCTTAAAAAAAACCAAACCTCAGATCCTTTCAGATCCTTCACCCATCACTAATGTACAAGTCAAAAGGAATCAGTGAGTTCTGGGTATAACATCTGAGGATTAAAGATAACAACTGAGTGCTAAGACAATCTCCAGGAACTGTGCCTTCTTGCACATAAAACTCAACCTTTCATTCCAAAATTATAAAAGCATCAACACTGAAACCCAAAATGACTAAAAGTACATGCTTAATATTAAAAAATGTTAGCCTTAGAAACAAAGCAAACTGAAAATTTGCAAAAAACCACCCAAAATCAGAAACAAAATTCAAGGTCTATGCTAAAGGTTAACATTGTGATAAAAACCTTAAAGTCTAGAATGCAAAGGTCTTAATTGTATTGTAAATGCTTTAGAGCTATCAGCCTCTATAAGGGATCACTCTTACCACATGAAAAAAGATCAGTAAATCTATTGCACAGAATAGGAAAATGCACCTTGTCAGTATCTTTTCCAGAAGGGAAAAGGCAGTGAACAGAGACTTATGGATAGTGTTGAGTTAGACTGGTTATCTTCTATCAGTGCAATGCTGTCACCTAGGAAATACAGTAGTTAAGCCTTTCTATGCCAGTGTAAGAGATAAAGGATAACTCCTTCCACTGAAACTTCCATACTATACTACAATTGGTGAAGTGCATGCCCTTTACAGAATCATAGAATTGTTTTGGTTGACAAGACCTTTAAAATCATCAAGTCCAACCATTAACCTAGCACTGCCAAGTCCACTGCTAAACCATGTCCTTAAGTGCCACGACTACATGTCTTTTTAATACCTCCAGGGATGGTGACTCAACCACTTCCCTGGGCAGCCTGTTCCAATGCTTGACAACCCTTTCAGGGAAGAAATTTTTCCTAACATCTATCCTAAACCTCCCCTGGTGCAACTTGAGGCCATTTCCTCTTGTCCTGTTCACTTGTTACTCGGGAGAAGGGACTGAGACCGACCTCGCTACAACCTCCTTTCAGGTAGTTGCAGAGAGAGATAAAGTCTCCCCTCAGCCTCCTTATCTCCAGGCTGAACAACCCCAGTTCCTTCAGCCACCTCTCACAAGACTTGTTCTCTAGACCCTTCACCAGCTTTGTTGCCCTTCTCTGGACCCGCTCCAGCACCTCAACGTCCCTCCTGTAGTGAGGGGCCCAAAACTGAACACAGCATTCGAGGTGGGGCCTCACCAGTGCCAAGTACAGGGGGAAATGATCGCTTCCCTAGTCCTGCTGGCACACTATTCCTGATCACAGGCCAAGATGCTTCTGGCCTTCTTGGCCACCACGGCACGCCGCTGGCTCACATTCAGCCAGCAGTTGACCAGCACCCCCAGGTCCTTTTCTGCCAGGCAGCTCTCCAGCCACTCCTCCCCAAGCCTGTAGCGCTGCATGGGGTTGTTGTGACCCAAGTGCAGGACCTGGTGGTTGGCCTTGTTGAACCCCATCCAATTGGCCTCAGCCCATCGATCTGGTGTCCAGATCTCTTTGTAGAGCCTTCCTACCCTCAGGCAGATTCGGTTGGAACCTACTTCCCCAATGTTTAATACAGAATAATCTAAATTTAATAAATAATTAGTAATTTTTAAAGAACTACAAATGACCCAAACGGTTAAACTTTGTCTGGTAGTCAGCTCTGGAACAATGAAAGAACTAGTCTTTTGACCCCCTGGGTACAATAAGCTGAAGCTTAAAGTCATCTGGGGAAATGCTGTAATTGTTGATTAAGATGAAAGAAACAAAATACTGAAAAAGTACTGTCAGAAAGAGATATGGGAAATTTACTGGTAGTTCCTCAAGACACAGTATTTGACAATCAGCTTAAGTATTTTGTCCCTTGACTACAAGAATAGAGAGGCAGGGAAGACTCGCGGGGGTGGGGGAGCAAAAATCTTACAATTGAATAAAGTACTTATCATCCAAATGCTATTCCTTTGTCCATTAAAAAAAAAACCCAAACTAAAAATGGCATGAGTTCTTACTGTATTGCTTCAGTCACCTTAACAGAGAATGCTCCAGAGCTTGAGACTAACTTGCATCATGTAAGAGGATTCCCAAGTGCATTTGCATAGCCAGGGACCATAAACAGAGGCAGGGATATACTACGTCTGGAAATCTTCTAACCTTGTGGGGAAATTGGTTAAGGGAGCTAAACAGCAAAAACTAATCCTACAACAAAAAACTAGTTCTACAAAAGCAACTAGCTTTCTGCTAGCTTAACCCTTTGAACAAGCTTATTATAGAGTACAGCCAGCACAGATGTAAGAACACATGCTAGCTTGGGAAATAATGATAAGAAAGTGGTCTTCCAATATCCTATCACTTTCCATCAGCAGTCAAAGTTGCAAAGAAACTAAAAGCAAAGGCCAAAATAAAAAGATTACATGTTCTATGAACATATAGGGAGACTGAAAAAACAATTATGCAAGCTTGAGATGATTACTGATAACAAATTCAGGAATGAAAAGATAAAGAAAATATTAGAGGATGGTTTCCCACCATCAAATAACTCAGGCTACCTTTCAAAATGCACAGCAGAAACAAATCAGCTTTATGAGGGAGACTTATGACAATTTTACTTCAGTGTAGTAGAATTGCCTTTCTCCAGATTCAGTTCTTTCATATTTCACACCTTATGGAAAAGACTAAATATTCTGGCTTGCTTTGACGACGAGGAACCTTGGAACAGCCATAATGGCTAGGCAGTCATCTAGATCTGGTATCCAACTATGAATATTCTTCATAATAAATAAACAAGATCAAAATCCTACCTGCAGGAAAATTCCTAGTCAACTTATTATTTTTCATAACTCCAGATAGGTATTAGCTTACACCTTGAAAGAACTGCATTTATATTCTAATCATCTTGACTACCTGCTTTGCAGATCATTTTTATTAAAAACTGACTATCAATACTTGATAGTTATTTATATTCAACACAGACCAAGTCCAGGAAAGTACTGAGAAATTAAGACCTTACTGATTTTTCAATAACATTAATATATAAAATGTGGGTTTTCATACACCTCCCTTAAAAGAAAAATGACAAGTTAACGATATGAATATTCATTTATTTCCTTCCTCAAAACACGAGACATTAATTTCTCATGTTAAGGAATACAAACGTATATGCTTTACTCCCACTGTCAGCTCCTGCCCTGCACTATTCTTTATTTGAACTATCAGAACATGCTTCAGAGAGAGCAGGAAGAGAATCAAAGACAGTGAAGCCAGGGAATGAGGGGGGAAAACAATCACATCTCTCAGAGGAAAATGTAACAGCCTTTTGCATTTTTGCAAAACTAACAAATGAAAATAGAGGTAAACAGAAAAATAATTCCACTTCTGTTTTTCTGCTGAATGCGAGTCTGGTTTCACATAAAAGTAGATTACAGTTCCTGAAATTTAAGGACAGTTCATGAAAACAGAAATTCATAGAAAAGGGGAAGTGTATACACATCTTAAGAAGAATGCATTATCTTAAAAAAATATTTTATACCTTCCCAGTTAAATTAAAATGGAAAGAAATGCAATATGACTTGAGACAAAGCATTGTGAAACTCCAATATTGGTTAAAAGTATACTGTCATTCAAACTTCATTTAAAAATGAGTTACACTGATAATTTTGAGCGCACAAATCTGTCAAAAGCTGTTTAAAACCTGCATAGTATTTAGTTTTATCCACAACCCTGTGGCAGCAAAGAGATCCACTTCGCTGAAATTTTCCACAACTTTTTCCAGCATCGTTATTTATTTTAAGCAAAGAGCTTCTTTGTCCCAGTGATTTTTTAGTGACAATGTATATGTAATAAAAAGCACTACTATTGTACAAATAAATAAGAAATATCCCATAAAGATATTTTATTGTTCACTTTTTCGAATTTAATATACATACTGACAGCTAGTACCAACTAAATAACTCAGTCTCAACTGCCTTACCTGAGGTATGTACCATATATGAAGAACAGTGACATCATTAATCCATTCAAAAGAAAAATCACGGCAACATAAAAGGAAGCAGGGTCTCCCAGCCCTAACAAACAAACAGTTAACGCAAGTTGTCAAATATAGAAGAAAGATCATATTGCTTATAAACCACCATACAATCAGTATCATACAGCACACTACCTTAATATATCTACAGAAAGAGACAACAACAACAAAAAGTTAATGTCACCAAGATTATCGTGCAGATTCAATCTGAAGACTATATTTCGGGGGGGGGGAAGAAAAAAAAAGAACAAGCCAAGAGGGAAGCATTAACTGTAAAGAAAACCCTGCAATGTATAGAAGGCATCAGAATGACTAAAAACATTCTCTACAGACTATGTTTTGGCTTCATAGAGCTTTATAGAACAGGTTTGTACTCCCTATACTCTCACTTCCCATCTCTTGCAGGAGTAAATCCATCTTTAAACATATCACACACAATGTTCTTTGCTTTCTTCGTTTCATTAGAAGACAAAAGATTTTACAATCATGCAAATCTTTCAGTTTATTCATTCACAAACACTACTGCATTCACATTTCTGTTGTTATTCTCTTTCTCATTATTTCTTTAAACCCTCCTGGCCCTAATCATTTCAGCAGTACGGCATAAAAAGCCTTATTCATTATAGAGAAGGTAGCAAAACTTCATCGTTTCACATGCAGAAATGATTATTCACCACTGCTGAAAACACAGCAAGACAGTTCTCTAACAGTAAGATGATATGCTCACCAAACACGGTAGTCTCAATAGTTGCTGTTTTTATTGGTTTTGTTTTTACAAAAAACCAGGAAAAGTTATACATTTATTCACTGTTTATTGCTTCTGACAAATTTAGAGAAAGTGAATCATTCCAGCTCTGAAGAAAGTTCTTATAGCCTTTGTGCAAAGGAAAAATACTAAACTTGTCACCACACAAAGACATTTTAAATGATAGAATGAAACAACTTCAAAAGCTACCATCTATCATTCAGCTTTAACGGATTGTAGAACATCTCAAAAGTGTTTCTCGGCAAGGTATTTTTATTGCACAATACTTACTTGACAAGCCAATACTTTAAATGTGGAAAAAAAACCCCACCCAAACCCAAAAAGTGGCAGCATCCAAGCTTTGGTGTCAAAATTAATGTATAAGATTGAAATTCTTATGCTGAATAGACGGTCACCAGAGGAAGAGGATTCTTCCCAGCAGAATCACTACAGAAGATTTCTCCAAAAAGGGAGCCGTGTAGTTACCTTTTTCTCCTTCCTCCCCACTCCTCAAGTTGTAGTTAGAGGAGGAAACACAGAGGGTAAAGTTTTGAAATGTAGGAACTTGGAATGTATTGGGGGTTCTACAGAAGCTACAAAAATCTGATACACATGCAGTGGCCTCCAATTACATTTAGGACATCTTACTCTTTGTCCAACGGTCCAACATTATGAAGGCTCAGGCTACAACTGTGAAGTTTTGAAGTGCAGTACAGGAATTCAACGTAGGTAGGAGGAGCTACCTGATAAGCAAAGCCCACATTCCCACCCCTGGTGTTCTTAAAAGTAACCTGCCAGAAACACAGGCTTAGCCAAATGAAAGTACATCAGTGATAAAGACACAGGAGTATTTGTTACTTCTGAAACATGTAAAGCTACAATTATATGCTTCCAGGAGGAAACTAGAATAAAACACAACTCACCCTCGCAGCTTTCAACAGGACTAAGCCCTTTTCCTCTGTTTACAGTCCAACATGTCTTTGTTGGTAGACCAAAGAAATCCATAAAGGCAGTGTATATGCGGTACCAGCTGGCGAGGACCACCTAGGTGGAAAACAGGATTTGAAGTTTCTGAAAAGGAACTTCGAGATTAGCTCAATGCCCAAGGTAACCTCTCATGACAACTGGCCCTCATCCAGGATTTTTTTTAAACTCAGAATTTATCTCAACTACTTAGCATTTTTGACCATATTCTCCTCAAGGCATCAAACATAGACTAAGTGTTCATTAATAGACTAAAATTATGCCTGCTTTAGAACAGAAATAATTTCATGCATCAAATTGAAATATCTGAAAACATTATACGTTTCAAAGTTGTCTGGAAGGTTCCCCATTTAACTGTTTTTGTTTAGCAGTTATTACAGAAGACAGCTGAATTAAATCCATTAAGGCCAATTCTTTTTTTTTTTTTACATCTGGCAAGAATATTAATGCACCAAATCTTTAGGGTTTTTACTCAGATAAACTTTGATGGGTTAAATTTAAGCATGCACTAGAAAGGGCTTCCAGATGCAATGTAAGACAGCATTTCCATTTCCCATGCAAAGGTTGCAATATTCTTATAAAGACAACCAAATTAAATCTCAACACCTGACACAGAAAACATCAGTATTTGACACATAGAAAAACGACAACATCTCACAGCAAAGTCACTAGTTAACATTACTAAGCTATTCTGTCAGGATATAACTGGCTTTATAGAGTTCATAAATGAGTAACGTGGCCATTTCAGTTGAGCTGCTTTGAAAGTTATAACCAGATTGAAAATATGTTTCACCACTCCAGTAGCAGCCGTCTCAGCCCTATGTCACAGAAAACACATACAAGAAGGATCATTCCCTCTTTTCTCTCCCCATGTAATTAAACTCGTTATGTCACTTCAGTCGTTAAGAAGGGCAAGAAGGAAACACAGGGAATTACACCTTGATCCCTGAGAACGTGATGGTGTAAATCCTCCTGGAAACCACTTCCAAACGTATTAAGGACAAAAAAGGGATTGGAAGTGGTCAGCAAGGATTTACACAGGGTAAATCATGTCTGCCCAACTTCATAACCTTCTGAGATGACTGTCTTGATAGATGAGGGGACGGCTGTGTATGTTTGGTTTTTTTTTTAATTTGGTGCCAATTCTGTTAGCATTTTTATTAAGACTAGACGATGGCACAAGAGAACATCCTCACCAAGTCTGCACGTGATACGGAATTGGAAAGAGTGGTTGACTCTTGTGTTGCCATTCGGAGGGACCTCAACAGGCTAGAGAAATGGATGAATAGGAATCTCACAAAAGGTAAATGCAAAGTCCTGCACCAGGGAGGAACACCACCACGCACCAGTACAGACTGGAGCTGACAAGCTAGAAAGCAGTTCTGCAAAAAAGGACCTGTCAGTGCCGGTGGACAAGTTGTACTTGAGCCAGAGATAAGCCCTCGTTGCAAAGAAAACCAAATGTATCCTTGGTTGAACGTCACCAGTGCAAGAGAAGTGATCCCTCCCCTCTACTCAGCACTGCTAAGACCCTGTCTCCAGTGCTGAGTCCAGTTCTGGGCTGCCCAAGACAAGAAGAACATAGAGTAAAGATGACTGAGAGAGACTCTTCTCGATTGACAAGACAAGAGCCAAAGAGCCCAAACTGAAATACAGGAAATTCCACTTATACATAGGAAAAACCTTTTACTTTGAGGGTAGTCAGACACTGGAACAGGTTGTCCAGATGTGGCGATACTCAAAATGAAACTGGAGATAGCCCTGAACAACCTGCTCTCTACTTCATCCTGCTTCGAGCACAGTGTTGAAATTAGATGATCTTCAGACATCTCTTCCAACCCCAACTGTTCTGCGATTCTATAATTCATTATTTTTTAATACCAAGGCTCCAATTGTCATGACTCACTTCATCTGTGGTCTTTACACTCACAATGTAATTCTTATAAATTTAAAATACAACTACATCTTTCTAGATCAAGACTCCCTGCCTCAATATTGTGTCCTGCAAAGTACACTACCCTGATTTCCTGGAGGCTTTCTGAACATCTGTGCCCTGTATGTGTATGTGTGCATACATAAACCAGACACTTGCCCCATCTCCTGATAGGCAACAACAGGACTGGGGAACCAAATCCAATTCTTTCCCCATAACACCTGAATGTGGTTTGTACACTGCCAATAGAATGCATAGGCAGCTTAGAGACATCTGTCTAGTATATTTGCATCACCAGCCCTGAAGGCGACATTACCCTAAGCATGTAGAACATTCTTGCTGAACCAATGCTGCACAAAAAAAAAATTATTAATTTACCAACTTAATGTTTTTATGCCACAAGTGCTTGTGTCTACTGCACGTTACTACACATGAATACTCCCTAAAAAGGTACCACATAGGTGCTTCATGCTAAACACAAATATTTTTTGCCAAAAGCTACTTTACATGTAACAGTTAACATGGGCATAAAAATGGAAGCAAATCAGTAGTATAAAATTGCTAGGTGAATTAGAGCACAATGGCCTTTTTGGAATTTCTGCTGTGCCATATCAGATGAGGCAGTAAATGCAAAACTTGGAAAACAAAAGACTGGCTCTCAGATCCAGGAGATCTCAAGAGGCTGAACCAGTCCTTTGCTGTAAAAGAACACGTAGAAAAGTCAATCCCTTTTACTAGTTGCCTTTGAGTAAGCACTCTAACACCAACTACATGGGTCTTTGCATCACTCATCACTCCAACTCAAATTTTCACCACCACTGCCACACACAGAAATATCAACTGTTCTAAGAGACAGAGTAAACTTAACACATTATCTCTCTGCAATAGAATTTAGCACACTATCTCTCTGCCATTTTGCATCACGGGTCACAGATGAAAACACCACCACAACCACTGGAACAACCTGACTATGCAGCAAACACCTGGAAAATCAAGACTATTTAGGATTATAATAGTGTACAAGTACGAAGACTGACTTGTTGCTTTCGACATATATTTTTTACTGACTATATTTATACTTTACACAGAAGATGCAGTGATTGCTATGGACTCACTTTACTTTTTTTTTTTCCCTTTTTTTGAAGTTTTCATGGTTAGTACCGGCTGTACATGAAAGTGAATTGTTCTGCTTTTCTTAATGGGTTTAACATCCTGTTTAGTAACTGGATTTCAAGGTTAATTTTGACACGATTAATTTTGAAATCCACTAAACAAACAAACATTTTATTAAAATTCAGCCTTAATGCTACTATTGGGCTGAAAGAGCTGGAAAGATCCTAAATATCAAAAGGAAATTAAACACTTTCAGAAAATATGACTGGATGCTGAGTATCACAAGAAAAAAAATTCACTGCCAACAAATAAATCCACAAGCATCTTCCCATCACCCAGCCCCATTATAATCAAAAGTAAAATCAGATAAAAACGGAGAACATACTTCAAATGTCAAGTTGCACCTATAGACAGTTTATAGATGTAGTTATGTAAAAAAAAAGAGTACTCAAGAAATACACTTTAAAAAAACCCAATATTTGCAGGTGGGCTAGACATCCAGCAATAAATGACAGAAAGGAGCAGAGGAGACTATTTGTCTGCTTTGCATGCCCACACAGGCACAGAGAAGATGAATGAATTAATATCACCAAGTCCTCTGAGCCAGTATGATCCTAGAAAACTCTGAATGAACAGACAAGCCTACACATCTTGCACAGTAATCTGCCTAACGTTCTTACAGTATGTCAGCCACTATATCTGATAGCTCTTGTTTTGATTTCATCATCCAATTTACTTAGTCATCTTTCACCGTGATACTGATGATTCTCTAACAGCTAGTTCATTTGACCAGTTACTTTTGATTTTTGCAAGTCAGACTATAGCTGAAGTAAATAAATCCCTCTCAGATAAAGAAAGTAACTTTATAGTGTCCAAATGAAAGAAAAAAAAAAAAAATCAGGGAGAGGGTAATAAAAAGCACTCAGCTATAGCATTTAGTTCTTCCAGAGCAAGGAATTAAGAAGCAAATGAAATCACTACATGCATGTTATATAAATACATGCATGCCAAGAACTCTTACACATATAGTTCCTGAAAGCAGCTCTGCTCCAACAGAGCAGGAGAACGAGTATAAATGCTACTACCCAACAATTACAGACATTATTAGTCCTTGGTTCTCCAAAAAATAAGCTGCTGCTGACACATGGAGTCATAGAAATGTACATTAGCCAAAGGAGGTTTCCCTTTGCCAAATATTTGAGACACACTGGCAAAACCATGAGAGAGAAAACCAAACATTTCTGTACTTAAAGACATGTTCTTTTTAGTGACAAAAAAAAAAATCAGAGTAGGAACATAATCTAAGCAGGTAACAAGTCTAACATCAAGTACGTACAAAACAACAGCAGTCAGTCTTCTACAGAGGAATTTCTTCTGCAACATGTAAGGAAACTATTACCGTTCATGGATTTTAGGGCCACAGTGAACTGTGATGTGTTAGTTCATTGTCCTACACAAAATGCAAACCAAAATAATCTCTCAATACCTGTATCACTGCAGGCATTATTTCACATACTACTGACACTTCGTAAGTTATGTTTCCTGAAGTACACAATGTCAGCAACTTACTTGCTTTCAGTGACAAGAACAAAAAAAGACAAGAAGTATAAAATTGGATTGCAACTTTAAGGCACGAAATACTAAGATCTAGAAAGTATTCACATTTGATTGGACATACTTGAAGTCTGAGAATTGATCATAATGTATGAAGTAACTTATTTTAAATCTAGAACTAAAATACAGTATATAAGCAACAGTTCATTAGTCACTATATCTTTACAACCACACTTTCCATAGTAACATTTCTTAGAAATTTGTAGTCAAACCTAAAGAAACCAAAGATTTATCAGAAGGTATTATTTTTAAAACATAGCTCACCTCTGGATAAAGATTGAACCTTTGTAAGGTGTTAATCACTAAAGGATATTCAGTTATTCTGTCATTCATAATTGCCCATACTCCATTCCAAAACGATGGTGCCTCAATAATGATCTTGAAGTAGGAATAATAAAGACCCTACAGGAGAGCAAAATCATTGTTTACAATTAAAGAGGTCACTTCTGCTTCATTAACTGCCATATACAAGGTTAATTTAAAAAAAAAATGTGTAGTATAACAAATAGGACAAAATGATTCAAGATGACTATCCAGTTTTTCAAATCTCTTCTATTAGTGCCACTGAAACAAGCAACGTGCGTTTCCTTCCACCTTGTTTCATCTGGAAACCTCTCATTTGGGCTGGCAACTATGCACGAGCATAGCACTTCACAATTCTCAAAATAAAAACAGCCAACAGGTGTATATGTATGCAAACATTTTTTTTTTTTTTTTAAAAGCTGCATAACAAGACTATAATTGAAAATAACCTACAAGGAACTTGCAGTTTTGTATTTTAGGTCCTCCAGAATCATACTTTTAAATCATATTTTAAGTGATCTGTGAAGAGATACAATCACAGTGATCAGCTGCAAGACACACAAATGCTTTGTATGTAAAAGTGTAATGCATGCTAGTTGCAAGACATCTATATATTTACTTATCCAGAAGGTATTCAGAAACTTTGGAAAGACCACAATCACAAGATTACAAACAGAAGGTTTTCAATCACTGAATTTTTATTGAAACATAATCTAACCATTTCCGTGCGAAAAGCCATTTCTCTTTCTAGCGTTGACAGGTGAGAAAAATGACGGTCATTTTCAAAAAGAGTTGTTATGTGACACCTGTTAAAAAATAATAATTAAAACTGAATAAAGAGTTTTAGAACCTGTACTAAGCTATATATACCAAGGAACAGCTGGCAAAACATTCAATGAAGACCTAAAGTTTACTTACATACTCCTATTTTACTTATATATTATACCAACGTTCTCCTCTATTCAGATTATTTTACATGGAAAAAATATGAAACCATAGAGCATTTATTAAATTCTATTATGGAATTAGTTATAATACTCTAATGTATTTTAACTTAAGTGCAGACACTTAAGGATCAAAAGTTTAATGCTATTAAAACTATCAAGTCTGTATATTAGGAAAGAAAATTTAAATATCTGACAAAGGAAAAGAAGCACAGATTACATGGTGAAAATAATGGTGCACATACAAGTGGTGTATGGGTTTTTCCCACAAAAAAAATCTTTCATGACTCGTATTTTAATGCAGTTATATGCCATTATATAGAGATGCACTTACCATCAAAAGTATATTTAAATAAAGGTGTGACTAGAGGGGGGCGGGGAGCCAGGAAAAATGCAAATAATTTTGGAGGCAAAACTTGCAATTTACAAAATGCACTTCATCTCCAGAAAGGATGGAAAAAGAAAGAAACACAGCAGTGCACATGACTCTGCTTTTGAATAGGAATTTGCAAGAAACAAACTACTAAAAATCAATAGTTCTTTTTGAGCAAGAAAACAAAAACAGAGTGGCAGAAGCTGTTACTTTTCACCTCTGCAAAAGCAGCTGGTGAAAATTGCTACAGAAGCCATTCTATTTCAAGTCTATACTACAGAAAAGAAGGGTGAGGATTAGGATGGAACCTGAAACACAAGGATTACGGTGACAAAATGTAGCTGAAAGGCCATTCTTCTGTACACAAAGAAAACACTGGCCAGAGTTCTCTGAAGAGGTTAGAGAAAACATGATGTAAGACTAAGAAATTAAAGTGGAATCTAAATAAGCAGAACACAGGAGAAAGTTGAAAGGATTTACCTGGACTTTCAAAAGTGGAAAAATACCTGAATTTGTATATCTAAGCAACGATTTTCCGCCTGGATAGCAGGCTTCGCTCCTTGATTAAGAAGTTTAAGAGATCTTTCACAATAGCTTTCCAAGAACAGAATTATTCATCTTAGAGAACAACAATTTGTGTTTGAGAGGTAAGATCTAAATATAAATTATCCCAATAGCTTGTCTAAATATAAGTCCAAATGATATTTTTATTATTTTAAAATACCATATTACTCAAGCAATAAATTTAACCTTACCAATGTAGGACTCCTGCAAAAGCAGCTGTAAAGGAAACAAAAGGTGTCAAGTTACTCAAATATTTAAATAATTGAACATGAAATCATGTTCATTAAACTAATTACAGTACGACTTCAGAGATACACAGAAGGTACTCAGCCTCCAGAGGAACAGAAGAATAGGAACATCTGAATTAACTTTCATAGCCAGCTCTTTGAAAATCTGAAATTATGCTGATGGTATTCAGCAATAAGCAATGTTCCCACCTATATCCTGCATCACTCAAGTCAATCCATCAAAATCTAATGCACCCATTTCAGCTACCAGTAAGAAAAATTAGTTATAAGCATTTTTTTAATAAACATAAATATTTTTAACATCTTTAAAATACGTACTGTGACTGTTCTCTCAACTCCTGCTCAGATTTCGGCTACCACACAGCTCATGCAAAGGCCTGATACATGCTAGGAGCAGCACTGTTAGGTCAAAGCAAGGGCAACACATAGGCAGGACCCGGTGGCCAGAAAGAGCTAAAGGTCATCATGCAGCCATTATCACCTGCAGAAATAATCCTTGCATATGGATTGTCTGGCAGTTTCTTCAGAATCTGCTAACTCATGGAAATAGTATAGACCAAACTTCCAAGCTGGAAGGTATAAAACACATCAGCTTATCCAAAAAGTTTTTCAGGCAGATCCAGCAGCAGCTGGACTGCTGAGGCTTTTGTGCTTCCTGGTGTGATACAGGGGACACTTGCATCATGATGGAAGAGGAATGATGAGCACTCTCACCATCAGCTTTTGCTCACAGGTGCACAAGTTAGGAGTTACAAGTTATGAGTTTGTTAATTAGAGAACTTGTGAGTTAGAAACCTCATGCCTTAATTGATGAATTAGTGAATTCCCATGTTAGACTACTCTGTACAAAGTAGACTGAGCCCTTGTTTATCATGTTTGTTTGTTTTCTTTCTTATTCAGCTCATAAAATAAAGTTTAATTTACAGAGTACAGAGTCCTGTAAATTTAAGAGATCCAAACAGACCATGACAACTAACACAAATCTCATTGAGCCTGTAATTGCTAAAAAAGGTAGACTCTGCATGTAATAACGTTCCATTTGTCCATTCAGAGACTATCTATCTGCACTGTTGTTGCATAGGTACAGAACAAGGGAGATAATCTGAGGGACAAAGGGAGAAGACAAATGATGATAAAGCAGTGGGTAAACAGTCTAGGTATCCAACTTTTTGAGCATGACAAGATCCACAGGGCACAGAAGCCACTCCATTTTACTTGGGCAGCATTCAAAACATACCCAGAGCTCACCATGGAAGCAAAGCCAGCACGAGTGAGGCATAAAGGGTAGGCATTTAGAGGGACCATGGTGCTCTTTCTAGACTGAAGGTGTCTTGGTTGCCCTCTAGGCACACAGCAGCTCTCTGCCATGGTTAATGTAGAGTCCTCTTATTCACACAGGCTATACAGAACAGAGAGAAAGTGGAGAGGACGAGCCCCTTCCCTGCTCACACCCAGCTGGAGCCAGGAAGGTGCTAAGCACCGTGTCCCTCTCCAGGGTGCTGATCCGCACACACCTCCCACACCCCACGGGCACAGCCCTCGCCTCCGTGACAACCCAAAATGGGTCAAGTTGCTGGCACATTGGTAAGACATACATTAAATGCCTGCCCACTGATGCAGAACACAGTTGGAGAGTTAGTGAATGTGCATGTGCTCGGACTGTATGTGTACGGTAGTCTGTTTCTGGAAAGCCGCAGGGACAAGAGAAAGACAGACACCTTTGCAAAACCACCAAATGTACGTGGAACAGAAATGGACTGAATGTACACTTCATGCCCTAGTACATATTCCCAAATGACATGGTCCTCCAAAACAGGGCCTGGAACTACTGCTGCTGCTGGCAGTACTTGTTATCATTGCCACCACAATGCTGCTAGTGGCAGTACTTGTTATCATCGTCACCATGGGTGATGCAACAAACTACATTTATGAACTTCAGTTTTAATAGTAAAGTTTTGTATACAATGATGTGTGAGGTGAAACTGAGTAAGACAGGGGGAAAAGAAAAAAAGAAAAAAAAAAAAGAATTACCTAAGGGTAAAATATTTCTAAACTACCTGCCTGTACAATTTAACATTTACCTCAAGTTACATACTTCACATAGTAGTCGAGGTTGTACAATACGACACTGAAACTTCCTTAAGAAAAAGTGGAGTTTTTCAGCTCCACTTCAGTCACTGAAGTAGTTTTCTCACAGAGAAGCCTGGATTTCAGTCAGAAAATTAATACCACAAGCTTTCATTTAAAACTTTACATTTTTACATATACTTTCTACGAAAAAAAAAATACCTAAGGATTACTCAGTATAGTTCACATTAAGTGGAAATTAATGTCTTAGGAAAGTCTCAGAGCTACAGAGGTGGGTTTTTTTTTTTTTATACCAAGGACATTTACATTAATTCTCATGGAGAGCTGCAAATTCCTTTTTCAGAAAAGCAAATCTGGATACAATATGGAATTCCAGGTAAGCACGTTAGCTGTATCAGCAACATAGCAAACCATACTCCATAAACAAACACATTTTGCAGTAATTGTATGAAAAGAAACAGAGCAGTCCATGCCTTTATTAGTTACTACTTATTGTGTCTCACATTTGCACAAGAAATTACTTCGTTCCTCAGCAACATTTCTCAGATTCCCAATTAGATGCTGAAATACATTTACATACACACACACTCCAACTATAAAAAACATATCAGCTTTGAGACAGATTACACGTTAGGTAAGAACATACAGTAAAGTTAAAGCAAATGCACATAAGCTACCAATACTGTTCAAATTCACAGGGTTTCAAATAAGCAGTGTTTTACTGTTGCAAGTAATTTATCTATTAATATGGAAATTACATTTCAGATTCAAACATACCACTTATTTCATAGAGAAAACAACATATTCAAATCTGATTCTTACCTTCAGTAAATGCTTTATTTAAAGTCAATGCATTAAGTGTAAATACATTCATAGCTATTTTGGAGAATTTCGTATATACATTTTTATAAAACTTCACAATATCACTCTATTGTCTTTTATAATAGACCTTTTATAATCACACAGCAATTCATGTAATTACTCACATTTCAAGAGACAATGCACTTAATTCATAGACTTACACTATGAGTCCAAATCGACGTTTTTCAACAGACAGCATTCAGACTTACATTAAGCTAGTTTCTGCTGGAAAACATGCAGATCAGCTCTCTTAAATTACCCTCCTTTGATGCCATTAATGTCATTACTGGGGAGGGAATGAAGGAGGACAAAAGAGCACTACTAGAGTCCTATTGCTACAAAGACTCACACAGCTTCTACGTACTTGAACTTGCAGGTGCCATTTTCTCACACAACCTGAGAACCCCCAGAAGCAAAGCACGTGATCGGATTTTTGCAGACTAAGGCTATTATGTAAAGTCTGATAGTTTATTCTTCAGATTTCCTATTTTTGCCTATGTTCTTTTCCAAGAAAATCAGTACGAGTGGCTTATAAAAAGCATTCTAATTCTGGAAATTAAATACTGCAGAATAAAGCCATAATATACAGAACTCAAGAGAACAACAAATGCTGAGATAATGTAATGCAACAGGATGTGAAACGTACTAGAAACTGATTAATACTTTGCAAGTATCCCCAAAGTGACTAGGTAGGAATACAGCAGAACTGGGAACAAGGAGGAATGTGCAAGCATTGACTACTTCTGCAGCTTAGTCAAGATGTTTCATCGTGAGATTCTGTGCAATCTAGAAAGGATGTCTTCAAGAATAAGGCCTCAAATCAACGGTCATTTAAAAAAAACCAAACAAAACACAACATAATAGGGCAAAGTGTTGTATAAGAATGTCCTTGAAAATTTAACAACTTCATTGCTGCACATCAATTGGAGATAAAAGGAAAAATCCACACCCTAAAACAAAGCTAGCTCCAACTGTGGGAGCCTCTGTTTTAAAAATCTGGACCTTAAAGCTGAAGTAACAAGAAAAATTCAAATGTCATTAAAATTGAACAAAACCCACTATTTCATATTTAGAATACATACGTTTTTTGCTACTGCAAATACTGTATGCTATTACATACTTTGCTATTAAGGGTTTACTCCTATTAAAAATGTAAATAGCTCCCTGATAATTCGTTATCTGGGTTTCACAGCCAAATTCAAACTCCAGAAATTATAAAGCTCCCTACCTAATCTGCTCTCAAATTTCAATCAAATGAAAGCATTCTTCAATTTTGACCACCAGTTTAACATTTCTATGTCATTTAAGTAACTACTAGTCTAGGAAACGCTGAATAAACAGAGGTAAGCAAAGCAATTCAGGAACAGTTTATTCATCAATTGCTTTGCAAGCTAAGGGTTGTTTCCCTGCTACTACTTTGCAATGTAATTCATCAAAGTGAAGAAACTCCCTTTGGCAACAAGGACTACTGGTGATGTGATTAATAGTACCAGCGGCTTTGGAATACCCTGACAGTCTTTTAATATAATACCTTTAAGAGTATATCTAATGGCACATCTGACAAATATGCTGTTGTTTAACAATTGTTAACCTTAGGAATGCACTTCTTATTTAATTTTGCAAATACTTTAGGTGCTTTTTCCAAGACTTTGGCCATTAGCCATTTTATTATTTACTCCAAAATATTCCCAAAGATATTAACAGCCCAATTTACATCCCCCTACAGTTGTATGTTCTTGCACACGTAATCCTTACAACACAAGTTGTTTTGATTACATGACTTAATAAGAGTTGCTTCTTTCCCCCCTACCCTAGAAATTAATGACTGGATAGGAGAGATCCATAAATATCTGCACAATTATTTTCCTACAAATGTTCTGATACCACACCAGCTGCTACAATAACAGCTTTGCAAAAGTTACGAGGTAGGAAGTTACTTACTCTCCCTTTTCAACACTAACTATGCCTTTTTGTTTTTCTGAGTTATAATTCCAAATATATTTTGATACAGTTTACAATTCCAGAGAAAGAAAGGTAAAAAGAACAGTGTTTTCCCGTGACATATTCCTTCTACTTACCCATAAGGAAAGTGAGCCATATCTTGCTATCAGCTTTTACGATGAAGGCCTTTCTGTCATCAACAAATACTGTCAAAAGAAAACAAATACCTTAAGCATCAATTAAAAACAGCTATTGTAAAAGGTAATCTGTTTGAATGCTGCAGCACTAGTTTTCCATATAAATCTCGACTAGACTTCAAAAACGCTGAAAGAAGTTTCATGCAGCAAGTTAGCAACTACACATAAAAGCTTTAAACATCGCAGATAGACCATTAAGGTGACTATACACATCACAAGGCTTTTAATTCCTGAAATAACTTTTACAAAATAACTTGTCAGAAGAGGATATCTACAGATTTATGTCACTGAAAAATCTGCTCAAACAAGAGAGTCATCCTTTTAAAGAATAAGCAACCCTCCGTGCGTTCAGCAAAGCGTTATCAAGAAACAAACTGGTCATGCCGACACTTATAAGCTGAGCTCGTCAACGCGACTATAGACTGTTTCAACAAGAGTTAGTTACAGAAACACCATGTTTTCCCATTTCTCCCCCGAAGGACGCTAAAGTGGCAAAAAGCCCTTTCCCTTCCCCTCGCCCACGATATCAGTGTGGGTCTTGTCATTTTATTTTTTTTTTCTTTCTCTTTTAACCTCCTCCCGTCGTGACAGGCTGGAGAACGAGCACGGGGAGAGCGGGAGAGCCACCGGCCGCCTGCCGTGCCCCGGCAGTGCCACACACAGCCCTCCCGCCTCCCTCCGGGGGACGCCGCCGGGCCACGGGGGTGCCCGCCGCCTCCCCTCCGCTCCCCGCCCGGGATCGCCTTCCCGAGGAAGGTACGGACGTCCCGGCGCTCCCCTTCCCCGGGAGGGAGGGAAAAGCGAAGGGAGCTTTTCCCGCCCTGCCGGGGAAGTCTACCGACAGCCGGAAAGAGGGGAGGGAGGAGAGACCGAGCCCCATCCCGCTTCCCCCGGGCGGAAGGGCTGCTCCCCCCACCCACTTCCCCAGCCGAGCAGGGGCAGAGGAAGCGGGCAGGATTTGGGGGAGCTCCGGAGGGCTAGCTCCCTCCCCTCACCACCCCCCACCTCACCTCGCAGTCGGTCTCTGCAGACGCGCAGGAGCCTCAGGGGCCCGCGGCCCAGCACGTCCCGCTCCCCCTCAGCCGCGGGCCCCTCCCTGCAGGGTCTCTGGGGGTCGCTCCGGGCTCCCCGCCGGCCGCCGCCGCCTCCCTTCCGCATGGCGCGGGCCCCGCCGGCGGGGACCTGCCTGCCGGGGGAGTGCGGCGGGCGCCCGCGGCCGCTCCCGGGGCTGGCGCCGGGCGACTGGTGCTGCTGTTGCCCGGGCTTGAGCGGCGGCGACTCTTTGTTCCTGCTTCGGGTCGGGACGACCATCTCCGCATAGTCCCCACCGGGGCCGGGGAAGGGAGGGGGGATGCCGCGCCGGAGAGGGGAAGCGAGACGGGGAGTGGGCGGTCCTCAGCCAGGAGGTTCCCCCACCCCCGGGGAAGGGCCCGGAGGCCTCGGGGCGGGGGGAGCGGAGGCAGAGACAGCGAGCTCGTAGGAACCGGGCGAGGAGGGGAAAGGGGCGCCCGGCCACTACTCCGCCGCCGCCGCCGCCTGCTCCGCCCGGCTGGCCACGTGGGGGCGGGGGCGGGGCTCCCCGCCGGGGCGGGTAACGGCTCCTGCCGCACCGCCCCTCACGCACGCACCGCCCCGGCGGCGGCGGGGGGGCCGTTGCTGCCTCCCTCCACCCCCCCCCCCCCGCCGCCACCGGGTTGCACGTGCTGCCCGCCCGCCTTCCCTCAGAGGAGGCGGGAGCGGGGCCGTTCCCGCTCGCCTCTTCCCCCGCCCCGGGAGGGACGGCAGGGCTTTGCCCCAGGCTGCCCGTGCCCCTGCGCCGCCGCCGCCCGCCTGCTCCCCTCCTCTCGTTGTTTCTCGCCGTGGCCTTTCTCAGCCCGCTCCTAAGCCGTTTGGCTTTGTAAAGCGTCGTCTTCAGGCCCACCCCCAAAAAATCGATCTTTCTGGAGTGTCCTCCCTTTCAAATTCCCAGAATTTTAACTGCCAGAAGGTGTCCCAGGGCCACAGCAAACATTTCTTCCTCCTTATTTTGGAGTTTAGACGTGGGTTTGCCTCACGGTGCGCCAGTGGTGGGGCAACACCCGAGCGGCCTCTGCCACAGGCCTGCGAGCCAGCCAGGGCTGCTGGCCGGGCCCCAGGGCTCCCGGTGAGGCAAGGCCGCGACTTCACAGCTTTCTAGAGCAAGTCACCTTCAGCACCTGGCAGCAGCAATTACTGTGGCCCCTACACTAATTAACGCTGGGATTACTGTTCTTTTAAGGGTGGTGAATGTGCAACACAGCTGTCAAACACATCCCAGCTACAGCAGAACTATCTTTCCTCCTCCTGCGCCCTTTTTTTGACCAGCACACAACAGTAGTCAGACAGTGACTCATCCGATAGGGATATATTAATGCAATTACCACTTTTTGATAATGTTGATTAAATAAAGCAGAGTGTAACCTCTTCGTTAACTGCAACATCTCCAAACGGATCCATTTCACTCTCTTCTCTCTGTCCCCTTGTTATTTCCCCCCCCCCCGGAAGTTCTTTCTTGACTGTATGTATTCCTTGCCTTCTAGGTGCTTTTCATTGCTGTCTTCAGGCTTTTCTTCGACCCTGTTCACTTTTCATTTCTCTCTGTATGTTTCTGCTCCTAAGGTCTCTATATGTTTGAGTTTTCATCTTTCCACTCAACTCTTCGCTTATTTTTCCTGGCCTTTTCACCTGTTTCCTCTGATGTAACAAATATGGGGCTCTTTCTAAAATGTTTACAACTTCTGTTCTTTATTCATCTCCTTCTCCTCATTATTTTTATGAATGCTGTCCTGTGAAACACAAGGTTTGAGCCTTATGTGTCAAATACCATACTGAGATAGTATTTTAAAAATATGTTTAATAAATATGTAGTTGGCATATCGTTAGCACAGGAAGGTAATTTTGGTCCAGATTCAGCTACCAAGGTAACAGCCATATGAAAACAGGACGGCCTTTGCTGTCTTCTTTGTGGTAGGAGGAATGTTGTTACCACAAAAAGGGTATAAAGGTACAAGCTGGTACAGTCGGATAAAACAAACCAGTCTGTGGGACTGACAGAGTGTGTCCACAAGCACTCTTGGCTCCACATTTTTTTGCTTGTTGAGGGAAAATTGTCCTTCTACCCCCATTTGTTTTGGGGAGATAATTGCAAAGGGCATTGATCTCAAAAAACAAGCAAGGAAAAAATAGTATTTTTAATTTTACCAGCTTATATAGTTATATAAAACAGCCAGTCTCCTAAGCACGCGGGCCCTTTTTCTAAAGTGAATTGCCTGTAGTAGTTAAATATTTCAAGAAACATTTATCTGTGGTAATAACTACATATAATATAGTGTATAATGATATACTAAATATAAATGAAAGCATGAAAGGAACACCATTTGAATGTTTGAAGAGCCCATACTATTTTCCTACCTGCTTTCCAAGAGAAAAAGTTCCACAATCTGCTCTTTTTCATATTTGATTTTAATCGTGCAGCCTTGTCATAAATTTAGTAACTCAAGGAGTCTATTGTTGCTGGCTGAGTGATTGAAATGTACAGGCTCCAGATAGTTAAGGAGTTCTGCGTGTAACTGGCATAGAAAAAGAGTAATATGATATGTTCTGCTGATTTTTAACTCCTGAAACCTATTTTCAATTTTTGCCAAAAATCAATAGAGTCGTGGAGCACTTAGGAACTTGAAGGGTTGCGATTATTAAGGTTCAAATGACTGCTGTGGGATGGCTCAGCCATTACGATTAACTGGGCCTGCTCCAGCCTGCAGCAAATCAATTACTTTCAGGCTGTTTTCTTTTATTAAAACTCTTCAGACAATTTATTTCAAAAGATACCACCCACAGAACCGGATTACAAAGGCACATACTACGAAACTAAACAACTCTAATGAATTTAAAAATTATTATAAGATGCAAAGACAGAATATCACATTCTTAAACATAAAGGTGTCCGTATTCAACTATGAATTGCTGAAGAAAACCGTCAACGCTACTTCAAAAGAGCTGCAGTAGAGCAGTACACCTCTAAAAATAAAATGACACTTGCTTCAATCTGTAGGAGATACAAGTAGTAAGAAACAAATCTTGGGTTTTTATCATCACAGGAGTTGCATATTTTTCCAGAAGTGCTTGTGTTTATTTCCAACATCGTGTTTCATACAGAGTAGCTCATTACTAATCCCGGATATCCCGGTGAAAGCAGTGATCCCAGTAAGCCAGCACATACCTTGCTGTTTATAACCAAAAATAAAAAGGGGAGGGAGGGGGAAATGTGATAACTCTGGAAGTAAATTTGATTTCTCTCAACTCTTGAGGGTGCTGAAGGACATATACTAGGCCGTAGGGGAGATATCAGCTTAATCAGTTTATCCTAACCTCTTTTATCCAGGGACAGCAAAATCCGTAAGATGTTGCTCGACAGGTTTCTGCTGTCCCAGAACAAAGCCCACCATGGGCCATGACATTCATGTTTCTGCTAAGTTTTCCCTATCTCTCTGACAACACTTTTTCCGCGGTCACTGGACTGTCTCTTTGTATTTCCAAGTTACTCTGCCTGATATCAGCAACCTCAGGATGCTGAGTTGGATGGTGGTTGTGACACACTGTCAAGGGAGATAACTCATAGTCCTCAGGTATCACGCCCTGTAAGTAAAACACATTGCCTTGGCGGTTCCTGTATATTCTCTAGCCGTATTCATTCCTCAGGACACTAGCCATGCATACCTTGTCACCAAATAGTCCAGGTCTTGCTTTCTTTTCCTCCACTCATTCTCATCTTCTGTATTCTTTCTTGCCACTGGTTCTCTTACTCTTCCTCTTGCCTCAAGTGAGATCTTCACTTTGCAGTTTATTACAAATACCAACCTCCTTTTCTCTCCCAAGACGATCTGAATAAGAGTGCCTGTAGAGTATTCCCTTTTGATATCTATCATGATGTTTTTTGTACTGCTCTGCGTTGTTCCAGTGGCACTGCCTCAGAGCATATTCTGCAGATTTTATGGCGAGGCTGCCGTTGCCACCTACCACAGGGCTTTGCTTCTGCGAAGTTTGTGTTGATCCCCCACACTTTCACACATTCAGCAGCAGACTTAATAATAGCAGGACTGCACTGCAGCAAGTTAGGGAACTTCAGGCTCTCTTTCCTTGGTTTATTTAATCCGAGGTTAGCATGCAATCAAGGCATAATCTGGAAAGCATGCCTTTTCTGCAAGTGATTGTGTGGCTGCTGCCCGGTTAGATGTACTCAACCTAGCATTAAATTAGCCATTTTGTGTGCTGACAGCAACATAGCTGCAGCAAAGGGGAGCTCAGAGCCTCAGGTATCTAGTCAGGCAGTTAGAGCATTCTGAGCTCCATACCATATGGCCGTATCTGATTTAACTCATTATTAATCCTACTTGAGCTTCAGTCACAGAGCAGACAAAGTCTTACCTAAGGAAAAAACTTTATGAGAACAGAAAGAGTTGGGACCTCTTCTTGTGACTACCAGGCTGAATAGAAGTGCAGGAGGCTAAGGAGTCTCTTAGGGCAGAAGTAAAGCAGCAGGATTGCCTTTGGAGTTTGTACGTGGAGGAATCTGCCAAGAAAAAACAGCAGAATATAGCGGGAAACAAGTTATAGTGTGTACCTTGTTCTATTCAACAGCTCTGTGGGGCCAGTTCTCTTTCTGCAGGGTACTAATGTCTCCCCTTGAGTTAACTCCTTTAAACACGCATTGCCTGTATCCTGAAGAGGGAAAAATATACTCCTGGTGAGTAAGTAATATAGGAGTCTGATCTCTACTTGCGCATCTCTGTTCACATCTATCTTCTCTCACTTTTAAAATTGCAGTTGCATTTAACTATATATATATATGTAACTATATGTAACTGGAGCAATTGTACTTGCATTTTACCTATATATATATAAAAAACTATACAGAACTGGAACATCTATGTCTGTATGGCTAACTTCTCATACAAGCAAAAGCTTGTTTCTACTAGAAACAAATGAGAACAATTTACCCAGCTTGCCTACCCTGGCAACAACAACAACAACAAAAAAAAATCACATTTTTAGAATGAGTGGTCCTGAAGACCCTTCTTTCTTTGACACAGAAATTACTCCTTCATTTCTATAAAGATGATTGTAAGTCTCAAACTGCCTGCTGCCAGAATAACACTGAAGAACATTAGTGACTCAGAAAATCCAATTATTCTCTACCAGACTGTTTCTGATTTCTTGGCTTTCAGTTTCCAGTACCATTTTAATTCTCCCCTTAAATGCTCCCCTGCAGCTCTGGGGGGAAAAAAACCAAAAGTTTAAAAAAAAAAAAAGGAACAAGAAATAAAATGAATATCAGGAAAAAAAAAATCAAGCTACACTGGTAAGCTCATAGTTCTAACACATCTTCAGTTACCCTTCCTTCCTTCCTTCCTTGTGGCAAACAGAATGATCACAGCAGCACAGACATCCACTTGCCCTGCTGAGCAGCTGATTTGGGAGATTTGCCACTGCCCCTTCTTATAGCTTGGAGTGTGATCATCTCCTCCCAACTGGGGCCTGGAATGTTTCTGTAATTCTTCACCATTCTGAGGACTTTTAACTCCTCTGCACGATATAATCTCCTTACAGCTTTCAAAATGAAGATCTCTTGCTGCACGCTCCACATTCTCACTGCGTGGCATTTGGCCCCAGCAAGTAGTCATGCTAATTTGGCATAGATGCCATGATTCACAGCCACAGCAACTGCATCTCATTAGGCTTCTATTTGGAGGCACAAATTACAGAGCAAGTTATCTGAGGACCACAGAACTCACTATTCGAAGCAGAAGTGATGGATCCTAACCTGATTTACCAGCCACCATGGTTTTGCTTCATTTTTTGCAGAGTCAGTGTTTATCTGGTGTGTCTCTAAGTAGCCACTGCCAAAAGATGCATCAGAGAAGATGGAGGAAACAGCTTGCAGTGACAAGCAGGAGCTAAATGACAACAATAGAACAGATTCACATGAAGATGGGCTGAGCTATTACTATATTTTGTGGCAGATGTCCTTTATGTGAGATTGAGAAAATGTACACCATTTATAATGGAAATACAGGAAGGCCAGCAATGGACTTCGAACAGAGACATGAGAAAAGCAATGGTCTGGAAGTGTTCACAAAATAGCTTTTCAGTTAACAACTGGCAGAGCAGCCAGATGTGAGAAACAGTAGGGCTCCTGAAATATGTTGCCATATCAAAGTCAGTAAACCTACACTGCTGGAGATTTACTGGCAGATCTACTTTGGCAAGAGAGTGAGAGAAGCTTGTGGACCACTGTGAAATACTTACAGACAGCTGTATCAGAAACAGCGGCAGGGCCTAAGTTTGCCTGTTCAGATGTTAGCAAATTTATTTCTGTTTCACCCTTCGCTTACCCTGATATTCATTTCAGTATATCTCTTACTGGCCTGGTTAATGAAGGTAGAGAAAGAGGCAGATTAATTACCCACAGACAGTGATAGAAAGTGCCTTTGGCATACTAAGCAAAATGGAAGACCAGACTAAAGGCAAGATGGTCCTATACACCAAACACCCCTTAAAGGGCAAACAAAGCCATGACTTGGGAATATTTTTTGTCCTGTATATGACTGAGCAAATGTGAATTCTTTGTGACAAACTGAAGTGACTAACATGGTCACCTGGAGGGCTGCAGGACATCCTTTCTTAGTAAGTCTGGTCTTTTTGCCAGAGACCTTATCAAGAGGGGAAAAAAAGACGTTGAGGCTACAAACCCTTTAATTTCTAGCCATGCAAAACTAAAAACGTAATACAAATTTTACACACAAAAATTTTGAAAATCCCATATGGAGTCCTTGTTGGTGACTGGCAGCAGCAGTTTATGTCTTCGTCAGCTCCTTCCTCACCTTTTCAACTTTTTGATAATCTGTCTCAAACCGCAATCCTGACTATTTGTGTGCTTTCATTATACATTCTGAGACCTTACTAACAAAAGCACCCAAAACAGGCTTTTAAGACTGTGTTCCGAAAACATTAAGATGTGCCACAGTGTCAAACAACTTGATGGAATTCATCCCTTTCTTTCAATTTCCCACGTGGAAATAGAATTCATTTGTAGGCATCGTGGCTTTACACTACCTATCAGTCTGCCCCCCCCTTACTTTTTCACATCACCACACCACTCTCTTGAACTACTGTGAAACAAGCAGTGCTCCCTTTCAGCTGGAATAAAACATTTGCCAGTGTCTTGTCAGCTGTGCTGACAAATACGTAGCTATGGCCCGGTGTGGAGCTTATTTTTGAGGTCACAGTGCCCTCTACTGTAAGGCGTCCTCTTTACTTCTGCGTCGTCTAGGTTAAAAAAACAGTATGCCAAGTGTTTATATATGCTCAGTAAAAAACATATTTTTTTTTCTTCGCAGAATTAACACATTCATTTCTGTTTCAAGATACATTTTCTAGACTAGCAGGCCAAATCTGGGTTGTTAGACTGGACAGAAATCAGGTTGGCCAGGGCATAGTCATTTCTTGCTGACTCTAAGGCTGCTTTGTCAAAGTCCCTGTTAATTTAAATTAAACCACTGATCTATGCAGAGCTTGAATCACACCTGACTTGTAAATGTTGAGTAATTCCACATAAGGAAGCTCTCTGACATACATGCAAAGTAAGAACAACCAGGCCTGTGCTTCAAGTACAAATTGTAAATACATCTGCCACAGATTTGTATTGGGAATCACTCCAACTCTGCAGATACAAATCACCTATTACACATGGAGGCATTCTTTACAAACTCCTCTCCTGTTTGTGTTTACCTTCACCATCTCTCTTCATGAGTGATGTGGGGTACTGCAGGTGTTTTCACTCCCCTGTGAGTGTCCCCTGGAGCACCACAGACTGTCCTGCAAGTGAGCCTGGGACCATCCCTGCCCTCCCATATCTCACAAAGTAACCACAGACCCCTTGGGACACTCCCTCTCTCACCCCAAAGCCCCATTTACCTTCACACAAGACATGGGCTGCCCTGCCCAGCCTGTCCCTACCATTAGAAAATCCTACTAGCTTTTGATTTTAGCAAAGAGAATTCACTTCAAAAGAAGCATCTATAGCCAACAAAAGTCCCTAGCCTGGCCCACTTCGTAAGAAGCATGCAACGGGTAGCACTGAAGAGGGTGGCAGGGTCTGTGTGGGAACCCTTTTTTTTTTTTAAATATAGTGTTTCTTTTATATTCAGAAGGTTTTTTAGCTTGAAAGAGTAACTCATTATGCTCAGAGAGCAGCAGCTGGCTTATTGTTTCACAAAGCAGGTGCAACCACTCCAGCTCTTCAAGGTTCTACAACTTGTTTCCCAGTAGGGCATCTTGTAGCATGATTCCCTATAGCGTGACACGTGGGAGTTCAGAGGATTTTCCTTCCAGAGCAATTACATTGATGGTATGTATCAATGTATATATTGATGATGGACTGAAGCCTGAATATAGTACAGCATTCATTTTCCCATCTTAGTCTGATAGCAAAATGAGGAGAGTTCACTAAGCAATGCACTTTCAAGTATACACGTACTCATACATACGTGTGTGTGTTTACATGCATATATATATAAAAAATATCTATAAAATACTAAAAAAGCGATCAGTACTGCTTGCTATGGAAGGCATATTTCAAATGTAGCAGACTTTTTTTTCATGCAACTGCCACATCATAAAGTCACAGGCACTTAATTTCATTGATACTGAGTAGAGCTGAGGCTCCAGAATGAGCCCCGGGGCTGCACTGCAACGGAACTGTGTCACACTTGTAATCCTGGGTTTCTCTGAAGAAATACTTCACAGGAAGGATGCTTTTAAAATTATCACTTAATGGAAGGAGAAAAGGATGTCAGAGCAGAACAGTATGTTGGATGGGGTGAATATTTAGTGCTGTTTTCACGTGCAAGGACACACTGTTGGGATCACTCAGGGGAGCAGAGAAATGCAGAATGACTATCAGAAAAAGGTGATAAAGTCTTAAAAGACGTTTTCTCTTTAGAAAGGTTTACTTTTTCCCATCTGCTGAGGCAATACATACAAAAATTCTACCCACTTTTCAAAAAGAAGGAGCTTCATAGCCCACTAACAACTCACAAACTACCGGTACCAGGTTTAAAGTAACTTCACATTTACATGCCGTGTGCATATGCAGAAGTGCATTTTGCAAGCAGTGTGGAACCTCCACATTTTAGCTGTCATTGTAAGCCTTATTGCTGGCATTGTTAGAAAAGTTGCAGAGGAAAGAATGCAAAATAAATGATGACTGTCTTACTTTATACTGATAAAAAAGAATCTCTTACATTATAGTGAAATCAGTCAACATTGTTGCACAGCTATGGAAAAACAAAATGCTACACTGGAGTATGTGAAAAGGAGTTTCATATCTCACTCATGAAGTCATCTATTGACTCCAGTTAGTACTGGTGAGATCTCGGTTACAGGAATGTGTCCAATACTGAGCATTGCACTTCAGGAAAGATGTGGACCCACTGAAGGGTAGGGATTTTTTCTAAGCTCCTTTATCCCTTACTGTCATTCTTATTTTACATCAGCCATGGTAGTTGCATAGTAGATTTTCCCCCATCAAACACATACACACAGCAGAAAAAAACCCTTGAAGTCTGCACAAGGAGGATGTAAAAAATAGCCTGGAGAAGAGTAATCAGAGGCGATGTAATATCAGTTTTCAAATAGGCAAAAGGCTGCTAAAAGAAGAGACAGAAGCACTGGATGAGGAGTGAAGGGCTAAAATTACAGTCTGGGTCAGGATAGATATTGTGGCCAATTTCTAAGGAAAGAATAGTTAAGCACGGGACTCTTTAAAGGACCTGTGCAATCTCCATTGTTGGAGGTTCTTAAAAGCAAATAAGATAAACATCTTTCAGAGGTGGTTTAATTATAAACTGATCTTGGCTTGAGCCAAGGAGATGATCTCTGAAGATCCCTTCCTGCCCTACTTTTTATTATTATATGCTGACTAATCCCTCAATGAGTCTTTATGAAAAAAATTTCATCCCGAGTATCCCCTGACCCAGCTGTGAGCTAGAGACCACCCAGCTCCTAATATACCCAGGAAAATACTACTTTTACCCTGAGCTGCCCTTCAATGGTTGTTTATCACAAAGGTTCTGTGCAACTCAGAGATTATCAGTCCTCTACAATAAAATACGTCAGTGCCCTCAAATTTTGCTAACACATGAAGAAAAACAAGAGAAGAAAAAGAACTCTGGAAGCAGAAGAGCAGGACCAAACCTGTAATGTTTTCTTGGGCCTTTGTTTTGAGGTTGGGGGAGCAGGAGAAGAAAGGGGAAACACTGAAAACTAGCTTGGGTCTTAAAGAGACGCTTGAGTTTCACTAACGGGTCTGCCACAGATCTACTTTGTAAGTACAGTGGATGATCTAAAATGAGGTGATAACAAGGAAGGAAGGAAGTTGTGACAATAATTGATCAGTATCGTTGAGAATAGGGACTGCATATGTGGAACAAGAGTGGAGAGGAGCAGGCAATAAATGAGGAAGAAAATGAAAGGTCAGAGGACAAAGAAGGAAAGAGGGAGGAAAAGTCATATTGGAAAATAACCTTAAGTGTGCAAGTGCAATAGAGGCCTAATTCAAACAAAGATTATGCTGTTTTCAGTGTTTCATATGTTTTAAAGGAGTACTATGGGTAGAAAGGAAATACCTAAAGCTGGAGAGAATCCTGGTCCTAGAACCTGGATCCCCTGGCTTGCTGCTTATAGTAGGTCAGAAGCTCTGAGGTCTCCCATTTCTGAAGCAATGCATAAAAGCTCAGTCAGTCATAGTTAATTTTTCATGTAATTCAAGAGATTGAGAAGGCATCCTTGTGTGTACATTCTCTACCGCAGGATATAATAAATGTTGCTTTCTCATGGAATGATATCCACTCTATTGCCCACATTCAAGAATGGGTCTGTCTGTCTCTTGTGTAATGGATTTTTGCTGCCGTCCTCTCTTGTACAGATTCTGGAGGTCTCTTCCTCCTCAAGGCTTCCACAAATAAGTCCCAAAAGTCTTGTGGAGAGCTTGCTTCTTGTCCTTCTTCCTCACTGTCACCACTATCTGAAAAATGAGCACTGCACCCCTTGTGCTTTGAAGAAAAAGAAATCTAAAGGCGGCAAAGGAGTTCACACTGACGAACACCTTACAAGAAGTAAGATTACAACTGCATCTTCAAGTTGTTATGACATTTCTCCTGTAGTAAGCTTTACCTCAATAAATTCTGTCAAGTTTCTGTCCTCTCTCTACTTTACTCTTCAAAGCTGCCTTATCTTTGTCTTACAGTCCCTGTGATTTTAGCACTAATGGAACTGGCATCATCTCTCCTTAGCCCTTCTGTTTCTGAAATGGTCCCAAAATATGGCTTGGAAGAGCAAGGACAAATTCAAACTCCACAACCAGTCAAGCACGTGTCTCTACTTCTCAGAGGTGGCAAGGCTATGGCAGACACATGCTCTGGACTTCAGCATTTCCCTTAGAAAGAGATTTATTCACACTTCACTAGGGAGTCCAGCTAAGACATCCTGATCCTACAGCAGAGGCTGTATTACTATTTCTCTCATTGTGTCCACTTGAATATAGAATACAAAATCCTGAAGACTAGATATGAAAATAAGTCCTTAAGGTCATGATTTTTACTCCGTTACCTACAGAAATAAGTCTTTGTATACGCATATATGGGTTTGTCTAATTATACCAAATGATTCTTCACTACTTAGCCAATTTCAACTTAATTCAACAGTCACCCTTTACAATAGTAGGGTGTGTTTTTGTATCCGGATGGCTTCTATGTTAATAGCAATTGAGATCTATGCAAGCAATGGAAGGAAAAGAGGACAAAACATTGAGACCACTGCAAGAGAATAAATCACAAGGTCTCGTTACAGCTCCCTGTCATCTTGCTTTCTGAGACTCGACGTGAAGGTCTGCAAAAGTATGAAAATTATTGCCACAAAATAAAATACACGCAGCTCTATGCAAACATGCAATCTACATAGTTTTGCCCTGAGTAAGGTGTTAGGTGTGGCACACTTACCCGGTTCAGCAACAGCAAGTCCCGAACAACTATCCAGTTACTCAACTCTGGTGTGGAAAGAAAGCTTTAAGTGGGTGCAGACATCTGCTTTAAGCCTTGCAAGGCTTCCTGAGCATTATAAATTGGCTTTTGTGTAAATGAAAATCAGGCTGTGTATTTTCTGCCTGGGTATGGTGTTGAGTACATGTTCCAAAAGTATTTAAAAACAACTTCTTTGTTAAGATATGGACTGTTACACTTGCTTTGTCTACCGGGAAGAAGTTACAAGTAGTGCATGTGGATACAAGCTAATTATTTTCTCTTGTTCAAATAGCATTTATTACAGAAAACACTAATATTTGCTGAAAATAACAGAGTTAAATACGTGTATATAACTCACCATCCATAATCCAAAAAGGCATTCCAGTTTACAACTGCCTGGATGCCGTCCAACCAGTAAGTAGAAAACAAACAAACAAAACTAGAGATAAAAACAAACCAGAGAAATGGCTAATCAACTTAAGAAACATAAATAGATAGCTGATGCAGGCTAGCATCCTTTCAATGCAGACTGTAAGTTACATATTGTGTAGGAAAAAAAAATGCATTTTGCTGCCTGAAAAAATGCTTGAAGCAGTACTGTGAAATTTTGCAGTCATGACAGAGTAGGTTCCTGCGGAAAGAACTGAAACACCACTGTTATTGCAGGGACTTCAGGTCGGAGGATGAAGGCCATCGGGAACAAGGGAATTTGGGGAATACCAGTAACGGCATCCAGGGCACGTGGAAAATTTTGGATACACCAGATCTTTCTCTCCTCCTCCCGATTTTTCCCTTTCCCTGATTACTCCCCCGCCTCCCTGTGCCTCCCCGAAGAGACCACACGCTGAGCCACCAGCAGCCCACTGCCAGGGCAGCGACTGCTGCTGATGAGGGGCTGTGATGGCCCAGCAGAGTGGCGCTGGCCAGCAGGCTGCTGGTCGTGGTGGCCCAGCAGGTTGCCGCCGGCAGAGGGGGCAGAACGCCTGTGAAATACACCGCTGCAATCCCGTGCTTGAAATGAGACACTTCATTTCCAGGTGGCATTCTTTTTATAGTTGTATCACAGTACAGGAGGGCAAAGATCAGATGGTGTCCCAAAGACCATTATTTTTTAATTAGAAACAAAGGCAGGAATTGTTTCTGTGTCTACGTAGCTTAAGGTTAGGCTGAGTGTTAGGGAAATAATTAGGAAAAAAAAAAAAGAAACTCACTGATGCCTGACAAGAAATTATGTAGGTGACTGCCCTCCACTTAATGCAGCACACTCCCTCCTCCCCTGCAGCAGCCTTCTCCGTGAGTTACTCCATGTGAAGTTTCTTGGTGGTGGCATCTGAGCTGGAAGCATTTCCCTGAGCTTTGAAGTTTGACGGCAAGGTTGTGCTGCGAGGGGACACCTGTGCCAACAGCTGTATGTGTGCACACATGGATGTCAGCATGAACATCAGGTAGGCAAAGCCTCCAACCACTGCAGCATTGCAAAGAAATGGGCTTGTAGCATGTGAGCTGTTGACCCCAGGCAGAGCATGCAAGAGGGAACCATGTCTCTACCTGTAAAAGGAAGCTGGTGGAAAAACACAGGGCTACAGCAGCCAAGCCATGTAGAACACCTCCATTCTCCAGCAGTCAGCACTCCACAATCATAGAATGGTTTGGGTTGGAAAGGACCTTAAAGATCACCTAGTTCCAACGCCCCTGCCACGGGCAGGGACATCTGCTAAACGAGGTTGCTCAAAGCCCCATCCAGCCTGGCCTTGAACACTTCCAGAGCTGGGGCATCCACAACTTCTCTGGGCAACCTGTTCCAGTGCCTCACCACCCTCACAGTAAAGAATTTCTTCCTAATATCTAATCTAAATCTCCCCTCCTTCAGTTTGAAACCACTACCCCTCGTCCTATCACGACACTACCTGATAAAGAGTCCCTCCCCACCCTTTCTGTAGGCACCCTTTAGGTACTGAAAGGCTGCTATAAGGTCTCCCCAGAGCCTTCTCTTCTCCAGGCTGAACAACACAAGCTTGTGTGGCATACAGGGAAGCAGGGAAGGAGCAATGGCCCTCAAAGCACTCATCTTGCATCTGCAAAAAGGGTCTAAATCTACCACGGCATCCCAAGCTACAGAAGGGGGTGTGAAATTACATATTGTCTCAGCCTTTACGGTAGTCAGGACTGCAATTTTATGTTAGGATAGGGTTTTTTGTTGGGATTTTTTTTTGACATGTAACAATTAAAAAGTATGATGCAGTGGAGGGGTGTAATAATGTAGAGATTAGCTATTCAAATGAAGGCGTGTGACTTAGGAGCCCACATGGCCAAGAAGTTCAATGATAAGTGAATTTGTCAAGAGAAAGATCTGGTTCCTTGAAACTGAAATGAGTTTCTAATTCAGACCAAACGATTTTCAGCTGGCAATCAAAAGAGGAAACTATATCATAAGTAAAAAAAAAAAAATGTTATTTTAATTGGTGATAAAGTGTTTTAATATTTCAATTTGAAACTTATATAAATAAATAAGAATGGTAACTAACCCGAGGACACAGTCAAATATTTTCACTGAATACAACATTGCGCACTTACCCAAAATGCATCGTTCTTCTTTTAAATCAGCCCTTTATACTACTCCAAATTACAAATGTATTTTTGCATTTTCAATTCATTGTGAATTAATTTTCCCCTATTTTTCCAGTTCATCACCAAAAAACATCCACAAGCCTATTATTTCTAAGTAGAGCTGCATAAAGAGTGACAGTGAAAAGTCACTTTGCCATTGTTGTTTATTTTGGTTATGTAACTGGAATAAATTATGTTAGAAATAAATGTATTTGCTGGCATAGCAACAACAGCAAAAGTTATTCTGCTATTTCCAGTTCCAAATATTAAAAAAAAAAAAGTAATGACCTAACAAGAATCATAAAGTGGTTTAGATATTATTATCCTGAATTTTGGAGTAGATTTGTTTGACCTGTTCCCACTCCCCCCCTTTTGTTTTTTTTTTTTAATGGAAGCTATGCTTCTAATGAAATTTTATTTCTTGTGGGCATGCTTTTAATAAAAATAGTGAAACATTACAAAATTCACAACAAAATTACAAAAGAAAAGTCAGAGGGTCTCTTGCAGGGAAAAATGGGTGCCCTAATAGTGAAATGAAATGTTTTGGTCTTAAAATTAGATTATGGGGATTGCAGCGATTCCACATTCAAATTTAAAATTAATCTTGTACCTTACAGCTTTACATCTGGATATCTGATACATGCGAGGTTGGGTGGAGCAAAGTAAAACAACCAGTTTACAGCGTCTTGTAGATATAAATAAGGAAATACAGTAAAAATAGCAGAAACCACATTTGTGTTTCATGAACAAGCTCCTTGCCATGGTCCTTTCCATCACAGAGATACTTACAGAATCAGGTTTATGTGTGAACTTTATCATGTTTAAGAATCATTGCTTTCTTTACGTGCAGACCATCACGTAACATTTTTGCAAAGGTTTGCATTTTTTTTTAAACTTGTCATATCCTCACCAGCTTAAAATGCTTCTTCCAAGTGCTACTTTTCAAAGGGACTTCACATGGAAGAATCTATCTCAAGGCATTCATTAATTCAACATCAGTGAAGTGTGGAGCGAAACAAAAATGAAGTCATTGTTCGTTTTAAGATTATTTATGTCATATTCAATACTGGGGGAAATTTTTCAGAGTTCTGTTTCTTTTCTCAATTTTATTCCAACAGCTTGGTGCACTTATTAATTCTTATGGCTTTCATTATTTAAATGAAGATGATATACAGTTCTCCGTTTCCTTTTCTGGGGTCCTTTTCGTCTTCTCTGAATAATTTCTCCATCTGGATGCATACTCAGTCTTTGTCATGAATCATAGATAAAGCAGAAATCCATTATTGTCGTCCCATTTGTTGTCTTTGTGTGTTTGAATAACTGGTTTAGCCCCAGCCATGCAAGTTATTTTATGTGGACATACTCCAGAGCCATAGCAGTAAATAGGGCATTAGCAGTGCTAACACAAAAATTAGGATAAGCATTCATTTTTCCTGTGTTTAGGCATGCTTATATGGGTGATTTTTAAGGTTTTCTTCAATCAGCATCTGGTATAGCTGAAACTTGGATGTATGATCTGGTTTTCCTTCAGGTTACCGGATAATGGAAACCTTCCTCCTAAGCTAGAGTTGTCTTTACCCATACTGCAGTTTTGTTTATGATCATATTGCACGTGTGACTCTTAGTAAAGCGTTCTTTTTTGTGGTTTGCAATTTCTCATGTGATTTTAGGTTTTGAAATGTCTCCCCTAGCCTCTTGTTATCATACAGTGCATAGTCAGTGCAAAGTTTTATGCTTGGCTCGTAGAGCAATTCATCTCAAAATTACATGTTATTTGCTTAATTTGGTATTTCTATTTACACTAACTCTAAATACCCACTTGGATCTTATGATCAGCTTCCAATTTATTTCTACTGTAGCGTCCAGACAGTTGCTATTTATGTCTTCCTAGTTTTTCCAGCGTGTTCATTCTGGTGAATCTCATCATGGCTGCATTGTAGATGATTGACATTTCCAGAACAATACAAGTGTTATAAAAACTTACGACTTAAAATATTTTTATGTGTGACAGAGACTTGGACATTGCAGATCTTAGTTTCTAGGCTCCTAGATCACTAGGGGAATCCACAGGCTTGAGTGGCTCTGGGTATAGGCTGACAAAGCACTTCCTCAACATTAAATAGTCTTTGTGTTGATAGGTTGGTGGACAGGGGGGACAGACCAGTCCCAAACCTGCCGCCTGCTTTGCTGCCTATACCAAAGCCCTGAAGAGCAAAATATATTGCCTTTACTGTGGGGCAACTTGAACGTGCAGGGCAGCAGTAGCTGCTCAGGAGCAAGGCTAGAGACACTGCTGGCTGACTGCAGGAAGAGCGTGCTGATCCTACGCTCCTCCATGTAATTTTACATTCTGACTTCTCCCAGATTCTTTTGTGGTAAGACAGTTCTAGCCCATCCCTCATATTTCAGACAGCAAAATTCAGTTTTGCCTATATTATCGAAATTTCAGGTCTACCTTTGAGACAGGTCCATAGACTATTCTTCTATAAAGCAAGAAAGAACTAAGCTCCTAAGAAGAGGATCCACAAAGGCAAACGTATCTCAAACCCCACAAACAAACAAAAAACAAAACCAAACAAACAGAAACATAAATTAACCTCTGCAACTTAGATGAGTGCTCTTATTATTGAGGTAGCAAGTAAAAAAGAAGTATTCGTATATTCTCCAACAGTTTGGCCAAGGTTGAAAGAACAGGAGAAAGGCATGGTATTATGGCATGGAGCAAAAGAGGCTTTAAAATACTGTTTCAGGAAGGGATGATAAAACGTTTAGGCTTGTCTCTGAAAAAAGAAATAAACCTTTCAAAATAGCAAATACTGTAGCTAAGACTTTCAAAACAGGACTTAGAAGCATGATTCTTGCTAAAATTAGTGGGAGCTGTGCATCTACATCCGTACTGGCTTTGAAATCTCAGCCTATAATATTCCTTGTTAGTCTTTTCCCTCATCAGGCATATAGGAAGGAAAACATTTTCTGTGACTGAAAAGACAAGTAGTTGTCCATCCAGAACTACTGGAAACCATGCCAAGTTGTCTTAAGTGCCAGGCAGGCTATGGAGTACATACTAATTCATTTAAGAACAACTGAAAGATATTTAAAGCCTTGTAAAGGAAATTAGGGAGCAGAAGTGTTACTTTTATATGTTCATACAAAAATGCATGAGGTTCCTAGTGCATTGTAAAATGAAGGAGCAAAGGCGTCCAAAGTCTTTAACCATCTGGAATAATCTAATTATCCTCTGGAAAGGCACTGTTTGGAGTGACTATGTTAACTGAAAATGGAGTGATTAAATAAAGTCAGGCTGATAAATCTCCCGAGTACCACTAACTTATTTGTAACATCATTGAAGATGAGTCGTACGACTGGTGTCTCAAGTCTAAAAGCTATGACATTCAGAGGAAGGTAACTGAAGCCTGCCATTCCAAAGCCCTGGGTACACGTTCAGATATTATCAATGCAAATTTTACAGCCAACGATTTGCATCAAGATAAAAATTAATTCTTTGTTTGGCTGCCTTGGGATCAATCCATGAGAGAGCACAGGAAGAAATAATGATAGATTTGTAAGTGACTATGTATCAACCATGACTTTAAGACAGGGAGTAAGATAAACAGAAAAAACCTGCTCTCTCCCACACTCGGCTTTCATACCAGAGAACACCAGTGAAGACCAATAGGCTTTTTGTCTGCTAAAAGCATACAAAAAGCCAGGTACAAACAGAACAGGAGGAGTGATTTTCAATAGAAAGACCCCTGATTGAAGGCGGTTCAATTCCAGCAGCCCCTATTAAGCCCAGACTACAGCTTCAAGAATCACAGCTTATTCCAGCTCTGTGAGAACTCAAAGAGAAAGAGAGAGAGAGAGTGGATTCTGATGACAGCAAATACCAAAATGATTTAGTATTTTATAGTCAAAATTGCAGTATGCATTGTCCCTAGAAGCTGACTGGAAGACAGTGCAGACTGCAAGTAAAGACGTCATGAACTTCCGCAATTCCATAGTATTGATTTCAGGACATTTTAAGATGCCTTAAGACAGAGTAAGGTAAAAAGCACAGTAGTAATTCTGGTTTGAGCTGACAAAGGCATATGAATGCATTGTCTCTGAAAGAGTAGATAACAAACTTTTGATGAAGATAGAAGACAGATTTTATGCTACGTACTCATTCCCTTCTATGAATCTCTAAGGACAAATGACCAGACTTTGAGCATCTAAACAGAGAAAAGCTGCAGCTGTTCAAGGAAGTGTATCACCTCCACCTTTTGGGGAGTTATTTTTTCTAAATGTCATAAATTACACATTCAGTTGCAAGCATTTGCCCTTCTTTAATTTATCATAATATCTGAGGTAGTCTTCTGCCGTAGCTGGCTGAATTAAAACAGACAAAGAGCTAGCTGAGTGTCCTTTGCACATCTGACGGACAATCATTCATCTCATCACCATTTCTGCTAACCACCCAACTCCAAACACAGGAGAGCGCAGAACTTTGAAGCAGGTACTTATGAAGTCGATGAAAACATGACTCAAACCCAGGAGGTTCTCTAGGACATGAAAACCTACCACTCAAAAATTACTGTACATATTCCTGGGAGGCTTCACAATGAGAATACGAACAACTCAAAGTCAACTAATAGACGAAAATAATTCAACATGGTTGCTTGATTTCAATGCAACAAGTTACTTAGTCCATGCAGTCCCTGTATTAAGCCTGGTTTTCAACCTAAAAAGCCTTAAAAATACCAGCTTTTGCTGGGTCTGCTTGTTAAAACCGTATTTTATATTAATAGAGGTAAAAATGCTACAGTGGTGAATTATCTAGTACTCTCTGCATTGGGAAAAAAGTTAGCATCCTACTCTTTAAAAAAACCTCTCTGGCAAACTTTTCAGGTAGACACTGCCATAGGTTTTTCTTAGTTCCTTTGGCTATTACTTTGGAGAACAAGGACCAGCTTCTGTAGTCCCCGCAAAAATCTCTAAGAGCCTCACTAACCAACCCTTATATCAACGACTAACTTCAATAAGGATCTTGGACATTAGACCACTGACAGTTTAATTCTTTATTCTTAGAACTATCATTACTGATTATTGTTAGTTTCTATATCTTGAACTGAGAGTGTATAAATATTTTGTGTGTATTTGAAGTGGTCTTTTTTACTCACAATTCAAAATATCATTTATTACTCTATATTTCTAACATACCATTAACTCAGTGCATTCATTGTGCTCCTGCACAGGAAGCTTAGAAAATATTATTCTTCAAATCATTTGTTTTCTGCACTGCTTATCTCCAAGGTAGATAATTTGGATATAAATCTGTTTTCTAAATGTGAAACATAAGGCAGTCTACAGTCATCATGACTACTCAGCAGTCTCTTCAGAGCAAGCCTACTGGGAGGCAGTTCAGAATCTTCACTTTATTTAATCCTCTGGTTTCTCTTTGGACATTAACAAATAAAGGCTCCACTTATACAGGTGTTTGTTGCATGGACAACTTGTTCCCAAAGGTCTTGAATCTACAAAGCACAAGGAGTTTTACAGTTGCGGAGCCACCGAAATACTTAAGCACTGATTTAACTTTAAGTGAGCAAGCCTACTGGTTTCAGTGAGATTATTAGCATAACTACATCCTGAATCAGCTCACAGCCAACATTTCTGATTCAGGAAAGTGCCAATGCACGCACTTAGCTTTACATGTAATCAGGAAAGCCCCCTAGCCTGAGGTTAAGCAAAAGACTTTCACAGCACTGAATATCCATGAGAAAATACATGAGTTTTTTTGCTACTTAGACAACATAAAAATATAATACAGAGACAAAAGGCATCATATACGGTTACCAACTCAGTGAGCTGTCCTCATTTTCATATATTCCAAATGTAAAAGACATACATTAATGCATGGCTGCAACTCAGCATAGTTAAAAGTGGATTTGAATTATTTCAGGTTGTTCTTTCCTTGCTTACATTCACAGACAAAACCAAATTAAGGCAACGATCCCGCTGTTCATTAGGACCTTACAGTTCTTCTATCACATTGAGTTTCTTTGTAAGCCAGCAACTCTTGTGAAATAGCTGCAAAAGACCCAGCAGCTGATCTCAATTTGAGGACAAGCTGAGCTACAGGTGTGTAACAAAAACTTTTGTCAGAAGCTGCTTTAAGGGATGGCTCTCTCAGAAACCTTGGAAGCACCTGAAGAGATTGTTTGGTTGTCCCAAGGCAAGATTAGCTCTAATCATATCATTCTTGACTAATGCATGTTCAACCTGTTCTTAAAGACTTACAATGATAGACATGGCTCCTTATCTTCTCTAGGCAATCCTGTGCTGTGCTTCACTATCCCTCTTCTTTGAATATCTTAGATGTCTCAAGTAACTCTCCCCGGCTTTAATATATGCTATTAAAATAGAAACAAAATCCTATTAAATAAAAGCCTGCAGCAGATATGGAGAGGAATTTATTCCTTGCTTCTTCACATTCTTTGTACATTTGAAAACTTTATTGTATCTTCCCATAATTTTCACTTCTCCACGCTAAACAGACGTAATTCCTTTCCACTTTTTTCTCAGACTGTGTTTCCTAGGTCTCTGTTTGTTATCTTGGGGAATGTGGGAACCCCATATTTCAGCCACTGATTTGTGCTCTGGTAGCAAACCCAGCAATTTTTCCAAGTATGATTGCAAAGCACTTTGAAAAAAATCACTTGTGTAACTATATGCAAGCTACTATTGTATTTAACTACAGTACAACTATCACTCCGTATGGATCCAGGATTTAGACCACCTTTTGCAGACGAAAAGCCCTACCGGATTTTGTGCACTCTCAGAAAAATCTGTCACTGGCTCCACTGCACTCAGTGACTTGGTTAGAGGAAACCCAACAGAAGAAGAAAGCTTTGGCTAAATAAGAATGATATATCAAAACACCCAATATTTTAATGAAAGAAACTGAATATCCACACATTTGCACTTCTGTACAATTTTTGTGATATATATATAATTTTAAGCTGTTTACAAATAACATTTAATGCTTCAAATATTACATAATGTTGATATTATATTTCTAGCAGAAATAAATATATTGCACTTAAAAAGAAACTTTTCATTAGATGTTGCTTCATAGTTTATGTTCATAACTTCTTTTTCCATAAAAAGTTTTCCCCCGATCCCCACCCCATACACACAAACACACACTTCAGTACATGGTGAATGTGCTCACGCAATGCATTATAAACAACAAAGTCAACACAGCAAACAGCAGAACTGTGGTACATTCTGTTAAAGAGGTTACATCCAGTTTTTTACCTTCCTTTTTTTTAAAACCAAATCTTTCCTCGTGTTTCTGAAGGTACAATAAAAAAAGAGAGATTGTTTAAATGTGCTAAAGGTAAAATACAGAAAACTGTATTTCTTGTCCTTAAACTATCATAAAAAGTTACTTTAGAATTTACTTAAATCACTGCTTAGTTTTCTTTTAAAAAGATAAAATAAAGAAAAAGAAGTTGTCATTTGATAAACTAGAGACTATATGCAAGGACAGTTTATCACAGAGTAATACATAAATCCTCTGGCCAGCAAGTAAGTGGTTAGTAAAGAAAGCACATCTTCTGCAGCAGAAAACGCTCTGTAAGGAACAGCGAGAATAAGATGTCACCAAAACCAAAAATAATCTTGCAGTGAGTGAATGTCATCCCTCTGCAGATGATGAGTATGAGCACTGTGGTCACAACTTCCTCCCAGATGAGGAGCCCTAAGTGTTACACTGATCTCACTGTTGCTTTTACCCCATATCTAGGGGTAAATTACCACAATTTATATTAGCTTACAGTTTTGGAAAGCTCCCCAAAGTTTTTGCAATAATTTTCATTGATATTTCTGTTTCCCTATGGTACGCACACAGAAAGAGGATGTAGTGCATAATCAAGTTGCCAGCCAAAATGTTTTCAGTTTGAAAGAGGTTCCTTTTCTAATGCTGGTTACTGTTTGCTGGATGTTGGAAGCCGCAACATCTTATGTGTACACACTCATGCAGTGTGCCGGCTTCCATGGATAAAGCCTTCTGGGAAAAAATTTGCTATTGCATTTCATAGACTGGACTACCAAGTATGTTAGCTATCATACAACATACCACGTTTGAACTCGTGAAGAAACATTTCCATTAGAAACTCTGCACCTTTTTCCACTTGGTCTATGATTATTTATCAATTTATACCTAGAAGAGTCCCACTGAAACCAGTGGCATTGATTTTTCTATCTTTGACAGTGCCTCAGGCCATATAAAGCAATACTGCAAACCAAACAGACAAATTTAAAATGTTTTTTTTTTATGTCTAGCTTCTCTCAGGGCTCCAAATTTAGAAGTAAAAAAAAAAATCAGACAGATGCATCTAAGTCAGTTTTGTTAGTCTTTGGGATGCTTTTGTTGAATTGAAGACCTGAGGCCGTTGACTATCTATGGATAAAAGGGTAATCCAGAAAACACCCAAAAGTACTTGTAACACTTTGGAGGATAATCTTATCATTCTCTTTGAAAAGCATATTCAGGCATGTTCACTCCACCCTTCTAAAAAAAAAAATAAAACAACAACATAAACCAGCACCAGTTTGCTCAGCCAAGAGAGCTCATAAAGGTGAAGAGCACTTCTCATGGGATATAAAATGTGAATTATATTGGAAAATAAATTCTAGATTGTATTTGGCATTCCTAGACCATCTACCAGCAACAGATGTTCTGTCCTGAAAGTGATATAATTTTGACAGCAGTACAGCAACTCCTTAAATAAATTACTCAGTTATTGTCAAAGTAGTACAGATTTTTTTTTTTTTAGGAAAAGCAATTTCACTCTTTAAGCGATTAGTTACGAATTTACATTAATTTTCTCCCAATTGTTAAATCAATGCTAAAGCTGATTTGTAGCCAGTTTTTAGTCTTTTCAGTAGAGTTCCTATATTGTTCTGTCACTAAAGTCACTGTTCTTACACTTAGACTTCATTTTTGGGTAAGAATACTGAATGAAATCCCATCTCCATTACAGTCAAGAAATTTGGCGCTGGTTTCAGTGGGGCAGGAATTTTATCCCTGGAATCACTGCCATGCTGCCTCTTGCCCACAGGACAGCGAGAGGGACAGGGAGAAGAAACCTTGGAAGGTGTCAAGACCTCTTCGGTGGGTGTCCTGTGGTCTCTGTGAACTTAATCCCTTCAACCTCAACTCTACGCAACAGGTTTTGGAGGTAGGATTGTGAGGGCAAACAAGAGGAGGTGAGGCTCTCACAAGCTGCCTTCGTTCCCTTGCTTGGGATCTGCCTGTGATTCTGCATTAGTGGGGAACCCCAGTGGGTTTGTGATGCAAAGGAATGAAACCATCGGAGAGGAGCATATGCCAGAGACCAGCGTGGGGAGGAATGAGCACACTGAGAGAGACTCGATCTGACTGGAAAAATCAAGCTGTGGATTTTGACAGATAGTTCTGCATCACCTACAATATGGAACTCATCACAGAGGATTTGGATGAGGAATTCACCTTATTATGTTTTTATATAGGGACAGTCTACTGCTGTATTTTTTCAGATATGCATCAGGTTTTATTCCTAGTGAAAAGCACTTGTCTTTCACTTAATATTTTTGTAAATGATGTTGTCAAAATCTAGTTTCATTCTCCAGGAAGACCCTGGAGAATTTTCTCTGAAATGGTACCAGGGGCATTTCTGCATGCCAAATATGGGTGTTTTCAGAACAGGGACCATGACAGGACTAAAGAGATCATACAGTTTAGTTCTCTAAATTTGCTTCACAAAGGAAGGACAGGTCAATGTATGAGCAGGCTTTATGTGACTTGTAAAGTGTACCTAAATCAGCCTACCTGTTCCAAACTTTTCTGGAGTCGTGTAAAAGCTGCCTACTTACTCGACCATTTCCTGATGGAAATATCAGCGTTAAAGCTACTGGCTTGTATTCGGAACCTAACCATATCCCTTGCAACTCCAGATAAGTTAATGGAGCTGCAGAAGGAGACAGATAAAAGAAGTAGAATTTCCCCACAGGCTTTAGTGCATGTCGTCATAGGGCCTTCAGTCAAGCAACTGAAGGAGAGGGTTTAAAATTTTCTTCCAAATCTCCCAGAAATTCTCATTTCTGTGTAATGATATATGTACTTGAAGAGTTATGTTGTTGTGGGGCCAGTATCATCTGATTTTCTGAAAAATAGGGGTGTTATATCAAAATGGGTCATAAGTAGACACAACCTTGCAACATGCACTTTTTGGGTGAATCTGATAGCCTGGACCAAAATCTAATATTTGCATGCATCAAACCAAATTCAGTGTCTGATTCTAAGCTATTTAAATACTGCAGAGCTTGGCTTATTATGTTCACTTATGGAACACCTTGCAGTAGCTCTGAACCCAGAAACTATAAATAAAAGTTCATTTTCATTCACATACAGAGCACAGAAGTTGCAAATTGCCTCAGGTCATTTGTTTTTATCAGCAGGTCCAACAGTGAGTAAAGGGAAATTAGGATGATACTGCAGATAGCTGAGGTGATTGAAAAATGGCCAATTTGACAAGATTTTAAATTCATCTACTGGGAAAAACACAAAGATGGCCCTTATCTGTGGGATGCAAGTACTGGCCTACAGCAGAAGCTGGGAAAAGCCTGGGAGGTTGTCATTGCTCTGTGTGATGGGGCATGTAAGATGAGGCAACGGGACAAAAAAGGCACATGACTTGCCTTGTCCTTCATAGAGGTGGGAGGTAGGTGACTCTGTCCTGCAGTCCACTTCTTACCATATGATACCAAAACACACACTAGGGGAGTATAGTGCTAAAAAAGTCTGTTTTCCATTCTGTGTTCCAGACGAGATTGGATTGCTAGTTCTTTTTTATCAGTAGACGTGTTATCATCTATAGCTTGGATGCAACTCTACACAGAAACTCTGGGTTGACTTCTTATTTACAGTGAAATCCCAGCTCCCACCATGCAGAAAACCAGCATCGCTCTGGTGCTATTTTCAGCAGCGCAGAGGATTCACGCCAGCTCTCTGCAGAGAGGTCAGTTTTTCTTATACCTCTACAGTTCCTCTGTTGCATCAGACATAACATACTAGAAAAGGTGGACAATACTTGGAATGAGAACCCTAATTACTAACTTAAAAAAGGCAGATATGAATTTAAAAAAAATTACATGTGACATTCTGCACTGATATTTTCCCAAGGAAACTCCACTATTCTACTGGGACATGGAAAAAAAAGACAATACAACCCTCATTTTCCTGGCCAAAGAGCTTGTATAATAACAGCTGTGACCAAACCCAAGAAAATCAAAACAAGTAGAAGGATACTTCAGTCCCACTCATCCTATACCAGTCCATCAATTATAGTTTGATCTAGAGAATCTGTAGACTGATCTAGCCTGAAATTCAGTTAACTTGGGTACACATTTGCAGCTAGAAACAGGTCTTCACTGGCAAGTGCAGCAGCAAACAAGCATTGATTTAAAGGTTTGATATCTTGGGTTTCTAAGTTTAAGTAACAGATTTTTCCAAATCAACATTTTCCTTCATCATACCTTAATACAGAGTTAAACTGTTCCTCTTAGGATATAGGACAAACTTCTTTTTAGACTGAAGGACAGAATAGACTATTACTGCTACAGTCCTGTAACACAGTTCTTTTTTGGAACTGATAAGTGTTTTGTGAAAGAAACAAAGAAAGAAAGAAAGACTTGTTAATGATTTTCTCTTTGGGATTATAGTAGCAACTAAGAAATACTGCTTTTGGTGAATATAAGCCAGTCTTTTAAAAAGGACAGTGGCCTTCTCCACTTTGTCCCATTCCCAGCAAATGTGTGCTGAGATAGCCTAAAACATGCTCAAAGTTATAGCAATACATTTTTCTGTTTAGATGTTCGTCAGTCACAAGAAGAGATGAAGATGAGTAAGAGTATTGCCTTTCTCAGAATTCTTCTAGCGTATGAAAAAAGACCTATACACAATTAATTTGTACATTGCTGCACAAACATAATCTCTTTCCGCTAGGTATAATGCACCTTTGGAACAAGCTGCACGTGACCAAAAATCCTGGGAACTTTGGGATCCATTTCGGCTGTGTCACACGTAGATCTGTGAGCAGCTCCAAGCTGCATGCTCTCTTCTTGTGATCCCTCAACAGAGGAATCTGTATCCGTAATGCATTTTCTTAGCTGGTTTGTTATGAGTTCAGCACTCCTGCCACAGGCCTTTCAGGAAGGTCCCTTGTATTTTTCATACCAAACTTGCACATTTAAAAATCTCGTGTTTCTCTCGTCTTACATCATCACTCATACAAATGGCGTCATCACTGCAGAGGAGTGACGCAGTCCCTGGATGGCTGCATATGGACCCTGCTGAAAATAATGGTGGTACCTGGGCATGTGGAAGGAAGGGAAAGTGGGGCCACTACCTTGCATGGAGCTGGCTATAGCAGAGGGGGTAAGAGGCATTCCCAGGCGGCTGTACGGAGGCAGAGATCCTTGGATGGGATGAGGAATGGGTGTAGCTATGGATGCAGTGCTGGTACCCAGGGCACTCAAAGACTGTGGATGCTGAAATCCAGGAAAACTGGTTGAGGAGGACACCCAGGAACTGAGGGACAGGTTATCAGATGTTGTAAAGGCTGACCCTGCAAGCAAAGAGAAAGAATGCCTGACATTTGCACTGCAACACACAAAGCTGGTAAATTAGCAAAAAGGGAGAAAAAGAGTCTTTCACAGAAAGACAAGTTGTCATTGGAAATACTTCCCAAATACTTCTCTCTCCTTATTTCTTTCTTTATATTATTGTTTGCCAGTCGCTGGCAAATAATCACTTTATCACTACATCTTAGACAAATTTCCATTTTAAGAAGCTGGTTGCAGTGGCTTGAACAGTAGAATCAGCATTGCACATTGGACATTTTTGATATTCACACTGAAGAAACTTGTAATGCTGCCACTAAACACTGAAGCGTCTGCTCTGATGTGGAATCTCACTGCATTACATCCCTGGTGTGAAGGCGTGTTTGTAGCTTTTTACCTCAAATCCTCAGTAGAACTGATTACTTTTTTCTACAATTTCAGTCTGGAAAAAACGCGGAAAAATGTAATTTGCACTACAAGTCTTCCCCCCCCCCCCCTTTTTTTTTTTAGCCCAGTAAAACTTGTCAACACTGCATCTTTTCACTCAACCTGACTTTTTCCAAAATATAGAACAAAAAATTCTAAAATATCAAAGCATTTGTTATTTTTTCAACTGTGTACAGTGCTCTAAGAAGCAACGCTAATGCTAAATCATAGTAAGAGATGTGGGGTTTTAAGTGAAATGCACAAAAATATTAAAAACTTGCTCTCGGGGTAATTACCTACTTTTGATCAAATGGAAGTGGTTTCTTCTGGATTTTTTTTAATCTGAAAAGTTCCAAAAATTATTTTCACGAATCTTCCACCTCTTTAAAACACTTTTTCTCTGAATATTGTAGAATCATAAAAAAGGGAAAAATGGTTTATTGAAGTTAGAACAAATTATTTATTTTATTTTGACAGTAAAATTTGGGGGAAGCAATGAATAATTTGTTTGGGTAATTATACATAGTCATTTTCAAATAATCTGGTGATGATGTTTCCCTTCACCTCTGCAGTTCCTCTATGCATCTGGTCATCATCACATGTCTGATTTCTAGAAATGGGAAATACAATACAGTCCTATAAATAAACTCCTAATTTTTATTCCTATTCAAACAATAATTCACCTCATGCCCCTTCTGTATTTTCTGTCTTGTCCAACTTCATCTGTTGAGAAAATATTTCTTACTTTAAGAAATAAATTTACTGGCAAGAATAATTGACAAAAAATAATTTCAAACCAGTATTGCAAAACATTTTGAGACAACAAATTTTACAACAGGTATTAGTTTCATAAATCTGATTCTGGAAGATAGGTTCATCCAAATTGTGAAAAGAAAAAAATATGAAGACAACTATCTGTCAAATTAAACTTATTGGAATTATGTATACTAACCAATCGTAGACACATTCTCAGTACAAAACTGTAAGCAAATGACAATAGAAAGAAAAAATGCAAATAATTATTTTAGAAAAATCATGAATCTCTTTAGGGATATCTTCTCAAATCAGAAACAGAGCTACTCTTGGTTAATTCCTCCTCTGCTTAATGAAACAAGTAAAACGGCCCAGTAACAGGAAAGAGAAATTGTGTCAATTCAGCAGTAGAAACGGACTTGAACCAAACCCTGTCCTTACCACTGAACCAAATCTTAACTGCTGGGAAGCTGGGATCCAGAGCCAAACTATAAGGATAACATCATACTGACAGACCAGAGCAAAACCCTTTACAAAATTTGAACATTATTGCATTACAGGGAAAGCAGGAAGTGAATCTGGATTTCATAGAATCATAGAATGGTTTAGGTTGGAAGGCACCCTGAATATCATGTAGTTCCAACCCCCCTGCCATGGGCAGGGACACCTCTCACTAGACCAGGTTGCTCAAAGCCCCGTCCAGCCTGGTCTTGAACTAGGGATCATCTTCCAGGGATGGAGCATCCGCAGCTCCTCTGGTCAGCCTGTTCCAGTGCCTCACCACCCTCACACTTTGAAGCCATTACACCTCGTCCTATCACATTTGCCTACAAGGTTTACATTTGGCTCCCTTCAGGTGGCTACCATGAATCCCATGTGTGAACGCTGGAGCTCAGGCAGGCACCCAAACGTTATGCATTAAAGAGTTTTAATTGGATTTATATATTTCATATTTGTTAATCCCTTTGGAAATAGACCTCTTGTGATAAATATACTACTGAAGGCTAGCCACTTCCATCTTTAGACTGCTGAAATTGGCTGAGTTGAGAATGCTCTGGGTGGGTGCTGAAGTAATTAGAAATAAATAGCAGTGATAGACTTTCTTTGTTCTACACAGAATAAAGTATGTGATTCCTTTTCATGAATGATCATGAAATGATCAGAGGGCTGGAGCACCTCTCCTGTGAGGACAGGCTGAGAGAGTTGGGATTGTTCAGCCTGGAGAAGAGAAGGCTCCGGGAAGACATTATTGCAGTTTTTCCATACTTAAAGGGGCCTTATAAGAAAGATGGGGATAAACTTTTTAGCAGGGCATGTTTCAATAGGACAAGGGGTAATGGCTTTAAACTAAAAGAGGAAAGATTTAGACTAGATATAAGGAAGACATTTTTTACAACGAGGGTGGTAAAACACTGGAACAGGTTGCCCTCAGAGGTGGTAGATGCCCCATCCCCGGAAATATTCCAGGTCAGGTTGGACAGGGCTCTGAGCAACCTGATCTAGTTGAAGATGTCACTTCTCACTGCAGGGGAGATTGGACTAGATGACCTTTAAATGTCCCTTCCAACCCAAACCATTCTGTGACTCTCTGATTCTTATGAGGAAACCTCCATGAGCTCCCTTTCCTCCTCTAACAGCAATGGTCTCTAGTTGCAATTTATTACTCCAAAAAGTCTCACATACCACATTTGCCAGCACCAAGGAAATGTGCTCTAGTAATTCTGAGGCAGTCGGGGCCTCAGAGAGCTTATAACACACCCTACCCAGCGACGTGTATGTATTTTGCTGTGAACTCTCTTATGTATCAAAGGCCATCCCTCAATTCTGCATGCAAGGTAGTTTTAAAATGCATCAGAAGAAATGGAAATGTCTGTGGAGTTTCAATAAGATCATTATTTCTCTCCGCATATCTTGGAGGACTTTTCCTTATTTAAGGACACCAGACCTAAACAGAGAGTGAAGGCAGTACCAATTACTCATCTGCAAGAGCAGTATATTTTACCCTCAGTGCATGTCTCTGGTTGCCCAGAACAACCACATCCTAACGCTAGCATATGGCTCCCAGATTAGAAAAAAGTTGGTTGCCACAACTCATCATCTTCCTCACTTACTCATTTGCCACATTGTGAGCAAATGCAGAACTGTACTCTGTATATATTACACATAAAATTAAGTGTAATAAACTATTCTTTCCTCCTGTGACACCTTCCTTGGTATTCTCTTCAGAAGAGAAAGGTTTTAATGGCCAGCTCTCATACTGAGGTTCACTTGGTTCCAAAGGAGGACACCACACCAGGGAGAAATTTAATTCTTGGAGAGAAGATGCCTTGCTCTGGGCACTTCTGGCAAAGGAAAATTTAAGTCTTCAGCAATAACTGGTCTAGGATCTAAACTGATGTGAAGCGAGGTAATCCCCCGGAAGTATGTGAAATGATGGCATCGTACCAGCTGAGGAGTTGCTCCAGAAACTCCGCAATCTAAGGAACTGCTCTTAGAATAGACATGTGTGAACAAGCCCACCTAATCACGTTTTGTTGAAGAGCAACACATGGTTAAAAATAAGTGTGTTTTCCCTGCACAAGTCCAAAGAGCTTATGACCAGAAATAATGCTCTTATCTTAGCAACACTGTATGAAGTTAGAGGACAAGACAAGGGCACTGCCAGTCGGAAGGCAGATAGAACTGCTTTACCTCAAGTGGCTGTTGCCTATCAGGCAGGTCACGAAGTCAACATGCAAAGTATAACGCAACACAAGTTTATGCTAGTCAGCCATCCCACAGGATGGGTTTGAGATCTATCTCCAGTGGCAAAGTACGACAGATGCAATTGGTCCAGTGAGTATCACCACAAAGAACAATTCTGTCTTGCTACTACTTTTGTGACTGCTAAAGTAGACAAACCAAGTTGATAAAGCATTTGAGGTGAATTGCCTCAGCAGGAAAAGCACCTTTTAGAGAGCAAGAGACAACAATTAAACATCAGTTTTCCAGGGAGCTATGGACTTTTCTTCCTGTAGAGGCAAAGCAGGTTAACCTGGTTGCAGATGGTCAGAACTGTTCAAGTGTTCTGTTCACAGAAGGCTTGGAGGGGCAGCAAATGGCACATCTATACCACAAACGGTGCTGAGTCTGAGCTAGTAGGTCTGCCAAGCGATGGGAAGTGTTAGCTTGTTCTCAGCAGCATGGTAAAGAAGTTGCCTGTTTTGCAGAGGAAGCAGAGGTAGTTCTCTTCTGCTGGCAAAGGCTGCACCTCTAGAGCTGCCTCCTGAGCTAGCTACCCACATCAGTGCCATGGGCATATCAGATGTCCAGAAGAGCCATAAGGTAACAAGAACTATTCTTCATTATAGGACTTCATGGCGGAGAGACACACCAGAGAAATGCTTTGGTCTGACTGTGGTCCTCCTAATTATCGCACATAACCAGGTCACCAAAGTTTACTTCATGAGCACATTTTCCTACCTCTGCTTTGTGTTGCCTGGCTGTCATCTCCAAGATCATCTTCTCCTCCATAGGTTCGAATGGGGGATCGGGCATAGGAATGCTTTTGGATAAGGCTCTCCACGCTTTCTCTGTGAAAGGAAACAACCTACTGTATTAATACATCCTAAACAGCCTCCTAATTCATTAGGCTAAATACCATGAACATGCTGCCTTTTCCCCTCTCCAGATCACAGCTTTCTCCCACAGGCTCTCTGAAATTACTTAACAAAAGGGTTACCTCATAGTGTGTCACTGAAACGCTGAACTTGGCTTGTGGTATTTTAACATTGCTGATCACCTCTTACCTGCATGGTACTGCTTCTTCAGCAAAGTAGAGTGAACTTCCCACTGCATTTTCTGGATGTGCTTCCAGACAGGGAAAACAAGACCAGCACTCTTCACAAATTTGAAAATGCAAGCTCTAGGGTTATTTGTGCTGAGTGATCAGCCTGGGTTCAGAGGGACACCTGTGGTCCAGCTCCTTTCAAGCAAGATTTCACATCACACATGACCACCTCATCTGGTGCTTTCCCATTTTTCTGAAGTCAGGGGCAAGAGATAGATGTGTCCAGAGACAGCTCAGCTCTAACCCTGCTCTCTCAGCATCAGGGCCAAGGCCAGTTTGTAGCAGGAAGTCTACAGATACTACCGATCTCGTGCCACGTCTATTCTGGGAGGTTAGACGTGTCTGCCAGGCCCCCGCCTCACTGGTGGCACAAAGCACTGAAGTCGCCCAAACAATTTTTAAATAGAAGGAAGGCATATCTGCACGATAAGCCATAGCAGTTTGTAAGGAAGATCCAACCTTACACATTGCTAGCGCATTTCCATGTAAGTAGGTGGCATTATACCAAAGATGAATACTTTCTAGGCACATTTCCAAAATGGCTTTGACCTTCTGTTCCTGTTTAAGAAATCTAGGTAGCTGTAGCTGTTTAAATCTGCTGCTCACTGAAGGTTTTGTCTGAATTTACCATTTGACGATTCATATTTGCTAATGCCCTTAGCTCGGAGAGTGTGGCTGTTGCAGAAATTCCAAGGAAAAACATTTTCCAAGTAACATGATAAATCACAATGGCACATGTTTTCCTTTCCTACAGAAAGCCCATTATGGTCATTTTGTCCTTGGTCTATCACTGGCATCATTACTTATGCTAGTCTCCTCAGAAAAAAATAAATAAAAAGGGGATCTTATCAAAGTGATTTACTTGTGTCAGGATTGGAAGTGGACTGAAAGCAATGGCAGTTCCTACATAGAGGATGATATAATTGAATTACTGCCTTTTAAGTGATTGAAAACAGTAGGCATATCGGGGCTATCTCAAAGAAGATTTTACAAAGAAAAAGACAGATGGCATTGTTTACATTATGTGCTGAATGCCTCTTGAAACTTTTTTTTTTCTGAAGCAGAATGTGAAATGCAAAGAATTTTACTTAACAAAAAAGACTATCTCAGATGAGTACAGAATAACAGAATAATTAATTAGACCAGTTTTGTCTGAGTGACTTAGATACCAGTCTATAAACATATTCATAACCAAAGAATTACTCATCTTTAGATGTCTTAAAATAAATGTGATTCAGGTGATCGTCTGTATTGTCTCTATTGACTTTATTTCTAATAAAGGTCTGCTTGTAATGACAGACATTACAGCATGTAACAATATCCTGAAGCAACAGAAACAATGCAGGCTCTAGTTTTAGTGCAGTGGGCCAAATTCATCTCTAAAACATTGGATCCAATGGCAGTTTAGGGATAAATTCACCCCAATAAATTTACATTCGAATTACCTACAGGGATTTAAAGCTAAATCAAATGCCCACAATTATTGCAGAGTAAATTCTTTCCAGATGGGCTTGTATGCTAGACAGAGAACTCTATTATTCTATATGGTTGTCTTCTTTTAAAGGAAAAAGAGGGATGACTTCTTAGTGAACCCTGAATCTGCAAAGTTTGAAACCAGGGAACTATGTGGTAGGTTTATTTATTTATTTGTAATGTTGCAGGTAGTGTGCTAAAGGTTTTAGAAGATTAATCTCATTCATTGGCACAAGAAGTGAAGTTTTTTACGGCAGGGGGAACAGTCTAACGAGGAAACCTGGATCATGGAAAGCAACTAATTTCACAAAAGCAGTTCCTTTTGTGCAGCTGGGATTTAATATTCAAAACTGTACATGCTTATCTTGCCGAATCATGTTAGTGGTTTACGCTATAATCACAACATGCCTACTAATTTTTCTTTTTAGAGGTTGAGGCTGTGGTTCATGAGCGTAAAGCGTTGAGATTCACACCAGAATTTAGGCACCTGGTCCCCACAGCCTTCAGGCGGACACTCTTCTTTCCACATGCAACACGTGCTGCATATAAACCTCCAAACAGACCTATGAAATGCAAAAGGCTGAGCGGGAAACTAAGCATGCAAAGGGAAACAAAGAAAAGCAAGAAGTGGTGTATTTTCTCCACTCATGAAGCCCATCTCTGACTTATCCCACGAAGCACTGTTTCTTCCACCTAGCAAAACAAGAGCTGAGGTCTGCACTCGGGTCTCCCCCATCCGGGACAAGTGACCTAACTACAAATTAAGGGATAACCTTTCCTTCCCATTGTGTTTCAAAGGGAAGAGGTGGTGGCCTCTGCACAATGCTCAAATATTTCATACTCAGAGAACACTACCCAGAGATCAAGTCTTTATGGAGAAGAAAGGGCTTGCAAATCATTTATCTATGGAAACATGTGGAGTTTCCCACACAAGTTGGAAAGAGGAGCTGAGCCTCCTCCACACTTTAAAGACAGAGGTGCTCTGGGACTTGCTCCAAAGTTGATGTGTAGGAGGAAGCAAAATTTTAACAACAAGATTTAAGTGCCTGTGAAATCTAGTTCAAAATGCAGGAACAAAGCTGGCAATCTGGAACATAGGATCCTGCTTATACCCTTCTGTCAACCAGGGCCAAAAGGACTTAAATCTCAAAATCTTCCTGAAAATTCTGTTAACGGAAGTGTAAACCGTTTAGGATATCCAGAATGTGGTACTCTGTAGAGTGGACCAATAAATTATTTTTTTTAAAGTCCCAAAATATTATAATAATACTACTACTGCTAAGAGGCAAAGACATTAATTTAAACCTCTGGCTTTATAGTTCTGTATGTAACATTGTCAGATATCTCAATGCGGTTCAAAGGATTTATGGAAATAATTTTATAAATTACTGAATGATAAATCAATATTTGCCATTTTATGATTCTGCTTAATAAAAACAAAACCAAACCAACAAGTGAAGAGTATGGTGGAGTTTTTTTAAAGCTTTCCTTTAGCTTTTTTCTGAGCTGATCCACACTAAACTGGCTGAAGAATAAAGTGACTTCCAGTTACTCAGTGCTCAACTTCTGTACTCCTGTTACTCAGTTTTTGATCAGACACTTGTTATCTAATACTTGGACCTGACAACTTTTAACTTTTAGTGTATCTGAGAACTCCACAGTTTCTTCCATCAGCAATAAATTAGCAATAAACTTTGTTTTGAGAGATCACAAGCTGCCAGATGGATAAAGGAAAGATGTCTTCTTTCTGTCAAATTCTTTTGTGTGGTCTACCAAGAATTTTCAGTCTTCCAGGCTGCTCTTCAACTCACAGATATCTTGTAAATACCCAGAGGAGGGAGAAAACACACACATAGGCATAATATATTACTGTGATTAGGCTGTGCTGTGTGTACAACTGGATAATAGTAGCAGATGACAGGCTGGAGAAGAACGAGTCAGGGGCTGAAGCTGTTTGAGAAAAAGAAGAAGGAACCCTGTGCCAAGTGGAGAGGAAAAAAACCTAAGTTCGTATTGGCTAGCACACCCACGGAGAAGATGCTGAGGCAGGACAAATGTGAGGCGAGGTAGTAAGGAAAAGGAGCTCAGGCTGTTCCCAACGATCTGCGTTCTCACAGAAACACACCTTAAGCCCAGCCCTGTCAACAAACCCCTGCTTATTATGAACGGAACACTTCTCTCCTTTGTGCAAGAACTAAAAGAAGGAATTTTGAACCAGGAATCAAAGGGTTGGGAGAATTTATCAGTTAGCAAGGTTTTAGGGTGCACGGGGAGCATCTTGCCATTCTGCAGGTTTTAACCTCTTGACTGAACATTTATTTCACTCTTGTCCCGGCTGGCAACTGATTCCAAAACTATACTTCCCAGCTCAGGATGCTTTATGTCTTGCAGCTACAAGCTGAGCCTTTGTCCTTGTTTAGTTGACAGTGCCCTGTATGTACAGGGTAGTCTCAGAGGATCAAAAGTAGATAGGAAAATCCTGATGTAGCTGACAGATGATTCACTAACACTTTACAGACTAAACTCGAGATCATGGCATGGATATTAACTGGGAGATGGTAGAAAACAGAGCTGACTTGGGAAGCGGCTGAGGAACGAGGCCCTGCGTGTGGGTGCTCACTTCCTTTTACTGTCAACCCAGATTACAGAAATTCTCTCAGGAGATGGTAAAGTCCCAGATTACCCTGAGCAGAATCTTTAATCAAGATGAAAGAATAGTGCTTCTTTGTAGGTGGAAGCAGGCATCTCTTTGATGATGCTTCGTGTCGTTTTTTCCGCTCCTTTGGCTGTTACTGTGCTTCAGCTGTGCATTCACAGCAGCCTGGTGATCGCCACGACCCTGATTCTGGAGTGCATGACCATGACCCCTGCTGATATGGAAGAGGGCTCACCTGGCCACAGTGCACTGTCAACACTGGTGCTGCCTGGAGCTATGGGTTTCCCTGAATTCGGCAGAGAGCATAGCCAGGGGATGGAGAGAGGAAGCCTGCCTTCTCCCTTTGGGATGAGGAGGCTTGAGGCAATATATGTAGTTTTGGCAGAAGGCGTTAGAAAAGCTGATCTAGAACTAGCTTGCTGGAGCCAGGCCTTGGTTAGTATCCATCTTAGACCTATACCATGGCTCCAAAGAGGATGGCGTTGATGTAGTAGGCAGCCACCCGTTCCACTGGGAGCCAGGTTCAACCTCCTTTGAAGACAACGTGCAAAAGCCAGACTGCGGTGAGAAAGAGCAGGTGGCAGAGGCAGGCACTCTGAACTCATATCCTCAGCAGAAGTTACTGTCTCAGGAATGGCTACAAGAGGTACAAATTTCTGAGCAGAGTTGAGCAACCTGTTATTGTTTTCTCTTGTTGCCCTTACTAGCCAAGTGTTAGGTAAGGAAAAAGGTAAGGGTGTCCTCAGAATCTGCTCCCTGATCCTGGTGTCATGAAGTTTTTTTATTTCTTTTGGTTTGTTTTTTTTTTTTTTTGTCTTTTTCTTTGCAAGAAAAAGGGCAATGTTAATTAAAAAAAAATGAACAGAAAGAAAATAAAAAAATAAAACTGACAACCATGTTTTGCTTGGCCATTCAGTTCAACACAAAGAAAAATACAGAACAGGATATAAAGTGTATGAATTATCAGTTTGCAGCCTGAATGACTTCTTTAGTTCTGCATTTCAAAGGTTTCCTTTTTTTGTAGCTGCCAGTTAGTATGTTTGGAAGAAAGCCCAGATAACAGAAGACATCAGAAGTGAGGTGAGGTGAAGACAGATGGAATAAATGGGCTGAGAAGGCACAAAAATAAACTTGTCGGAAGTCGCACTGTAGTAGAACTTTTTTTTTTTTTAAGGGAAAAGATGACTAATTTGTCCAAGACGCAAGTGCTAAAAACAAGTCTGTAAAAAAAAAAACCAAAAACAAACAAAACAACAAAAAACCAAACCCAAACCAAAAAAACCCAATGCAGCAGGAGGAACAAATACATATCCATAATGGCAGCTCTAAGCGAACAACAAACACTGTCAGAACCACTATTGAGATATCACTCAGCCTTCATGTTCTTCTGGCTTTAAGTTGCTATATTACGCAGGCACAAACATAGCGACACATTAGTTTTCTGCATATACTTGCTCTTATACTTGTAGATGAGTATTACGGACCGACCCTAGGAACCTAATTCAGTTCCGAAATGGTACAGACCAAATCCTTGACCAGAACAAAGTAGCTCCATTCCACTGCTTGGGTTAAAGCTGAACCACTTCCAACTGGGGAAGAACCAGGGCCCATCAAACTACATTGGCTCACGTAAGCTGAAGTTTAATTTGGCCCAAAAGCTAATACAGAGCCACCAAACACTTTCACAAACTCAAAGTCAAAACTATTGGAGAAGTGTTGGATGAATGCAATACTCCAAGAATACATACAATTTAAAGGAAGAAGTGAAAGGAGAATTAAATTATGAAAAATCTAGGGTTTGATGATTGCAGGGGCAATAACAAGTGTATCTCCAAAGTGGTGTTTACTGGTACCCTCGCAATAAACATCTGGCTACCGATGGCAATTCTGGAAGAGCTATAATAGGCATGGAAGTGAAGTAGCCTGGCTAAAGCCATAACATGGGAAAAGTAATGATACTTATGGAGAAAGAGCATGAAATTATTAAATATACCCACCCTACTTCTCTCAACTGCAAATAAAAATGAGAAAAACAGCTTTTTACAGCGAATGAAAAAAAAAAAAGCAAAAATTAACATTTCTCGTCTCTGATTTGGAAAAAAGCACACACTTGCAAATGTATGTCAAAGCTCTTTCTCTGTATCTTTTTTCCCCCAAATACAGTGACACAATTAACTCTAACATAGCGGGTCCCACAGAGCTCCACTTCACCCAGTGACTGCAACCATTTATTTCTGACTGCCAGGCAGAGGATGGGAGGTGAGGACGGAACAGTGCTGTAAAGCTGGGACTGGGGGAAGTCCCTGGAAAACTTCCTCTGGATTGGAAACCGGGAGTCTGATCTGACATCATCTCCTCCCCTTATGGACGCAGTACACCTGCATGAGGTGACTGGAAAACACTAACAAAATGAAGCATTTTTATACTGTTGTGCACAAGTAAAAAGATAGATAACAGAACACCTGAGTGGAAAATGAGCTAGGGCATGAGTGCTTAAAAGCCTGGGAACTGAAGATATTTTAGCTGTCATGGAGGGTTTTCTGCTGGAGAAAAGAAACATTTGCCTGGCTAACAGTAAGCAGAGTTGGAGGAATCAGATTTCAAGGGAATGCTTCAGGTGTCTAAATGTAGGCAGGTAGTGCTTTCTAGATGTCTTCAGACATCGAAGCCATCTGTAACAGAAGGGATGATACAGGAAATATAGACAACCCATCTACCCCTCTGAAGCAGCAGCTGGAGGCTGGAGCAACCTGAGCACATCTGGAATTGCACCAGATACCAAGTGAGTCCCTGGTATTTCTCCCTAAAGTCAGGACTTCACTTCTTCTCCCAACCTAAACATTGGATATGATCTCCCCTGGCTGGTCGCCAACATTCACAGATTGAGAACTAACCACAGATAAAAGATCAGCTGACGAGTTTGACTTGTTGGAGGAGAACTATGACAAAGTTCTGCTTAACCATGGACATGGGAGTAGGTCATAGAGACAATATGTTTCTGGGTGTTGATGGGGTGCTTTCAAGAGTCTGAAGTTCTGCTAGACCAGCAGTAAGAAGTGGCAATGGGGAGGAAGGCAGCTCTGTGGGGTGAGCAGGGAAGGGGTGGAAGAGAGGACTGCTGTGGATAGCACATCATTAAGCACATGGCTTTGACTACTACTTCAACAGGGCAGTGCTCATATCCAGGTATTGGTATCCATTTCGCTTACAGCCTTGTAAGCTCGTACAATGTATTTCCACATCTCAGACATGAAGTTCCTCAGGGGAAAATTCAGAATCTGATTACCATGCAAATCCAGCTGGGATGCAGCTCTCCTACTTACTTCCCCCATCCCCCAGTCCTTCCTTTCTCTGCCTAAGAATTCCTTGCGTGTGCAGCCATACTCTTCCATTACCCAAGATATTGCTTCTTGAAGTATGTATCTACCTCCCAGAAGCATTACTGGACTTGTGCAGATGGGTATGCTCCCTCCGCTCTCTCTAATCATTACAAGTCCACACCCTCAACTTGCCTATCACATGCTGGATCAAATAGACGAGCAACGTTCAGATCATGATTATGATCTGTCAGTTCTTGTTTGGTCATTATTTTATGATTCAGTAGTTCTGTTGACTCACATTCTTGAAACAATCACATTTTTCAATGGATTGTTTGCATGGTATTTAATTGCAATGGTTTTATTTATTTACCTACGTATTTTTAAAAGGCTAATTCCTCACAACAACTCAAAAGATAAATTCAGGCTCAAGGTAAAAAAAAAAATAAGTTGTTGGGTTCTGATTTTGCATCCTTCGTGTCTTTGTCAGTTTTTTCTTAAGCAGAAGCATAAAGATATTCCCTTAAAGCCTATCTCCAGAGTGAATTGTTCGTAAAACCTGCATTAGTCCTTCTCACAAAGGTTACCCTTAAAAAGGATCGTGCTCATCGACATGACTGGCATCCCATAGTCAACACCACAGTACATTAAGCTCCACATTCTGACAATTGCTGCTAAGTGTTCGGTTTTTCAATCACAACCACTGTGGGGGCCTTTTTATAATAGAGGAAATGTAAATACCACATAAAAAGATCAAAAGGTGAATCGGCAACTTATCTAAATCACAGTAGCCCCAGATAAAGTCTGCCCCATTACCGTAAATAGATTACCACAAGTACTGTATGGAGAGAACGGGTTGTGGAAGGAATCTCACGTCCTACTGAAAATTTGGTATATACCAAACTCACCAAAGATTTTTTCAGCGGGTAGAAGCCTTGCATATATAAGGAAACCGTTGTAAGGTATTTAGGCAGGAACAAAAGAATATACAGGCACTTCAACAGCCTTGCTGTTGCCTACCTCCTCTAACATTTTGCAAATTTCACTACCTTTACATACATTATTTTAACTCCAACTTATATAATTCAAACAGATTTAATCCTAAAGGCATTTGCAGCTTGAATTTCCTACACGGGGATCGTAAATCTAGAATGGGAAGCCTGAAATCGTTAAAGTCACATATTTATAAAATCATATTCAATTAGGTTAAAAAAGTGCAATTTCTGTCATCATGTCATAAAAAGATGTGTTTTTCTCTCAGATCTACTATAAAGGAAAGCTCCCTATATTGTTACAGATAGAGGCTGTTTTCAATCAGTTACAAGGAGCAATCCAATTACTGGATGGTTTAGTGCAGTAACTGACTCCAGACTAATTTAATTTCTTTAGGTCTCTAAAGATCAATTGATCTGATTTGTTTCCCTCCCCAAAGGCTGTTTAGGAAAAAGCAGGCTTAAATACCTGGAAATGAAATACAAAGCTCTGTACACTTTCACACTACTTAGGTCATTCGGAAAAGCTGGAACTCGCGATAAATGAGTGCTCTCTTGGCCCTAACATCACAGGATGCTTTACAGGAGACCATTAGGATCACGGCACAGCACCGCGGGTTATGCATGCACGTGCTCCACGCAGGCCTGCTTAGGAAGCAGTGCATGGACCGTATTTTCACAGCTTCTAGATAACTATTCAATTTTCACAAGCTGTGCAAATGTGCATTTGGCCTGCATGGTCTTTTTCCTGGCAAATAAATATTTTTCTCGGGCAGCGATCTTACAGATATGACTAAGTTTCCAACTAGACCAAGCAAGAGTCATCCTGTACTATTTGATGTATCACCTACATCTTGTAATCCATGTTGCAATGGACATCGAGCAAGAAATTCTTCCTGTTGTCATATCTCACTTTGCTGTTTCTTTCGCTTTGTAGCAGGTTTCTGTACAGCAGAATGCTACATTCTGTAGCAGAATGCTATACAGCAATTTTGCTGGCACTAAGATGACATCTATAGAACCAGTGGGCACTTAGAGAATGACATTCTCGTCTGCCGGAATATGTTAATGCTGGAACTGAATAAAACCCTTGGTATTTCTGGACCGTTCAGACAACTTAGTAAAAGTGAACACACAAGAGGGCTGGTAAAAGACTGTTTGAGAATTTCCTATCTCATTACCTGGTATGTTGTGCAGCAGGTTTTCTTTTTTTAAATATTGTTTTTCCCTGAGCAGGGCTAAGCTTTCCCATTTAAGTCCAAGTAAGCCCTTACCCAAACTTGGACTCTCAAATCCAGAGTTTTAATGTCATTTTTTTTACTTGTCACCTTCTGTTTCTTGTATTTATTGTAGGTTTCACATTTGGCTACCTTATCTTTCATGGCAGCGTTCGTGCCTGGGCTAAGCTGCCTGTCTCAGTCTCTATTCTTGCACTTATCAATAAACAAAAGGGCACTGCAGTTTATGCGCAGCATTTCTGACTCCCTGCCATGTGCTGTTATAATAAGATGTCCTCTGGAAAAATTCCCTTCATATCCAGCCCCGCGATAGTTGGTTCATCTGCACAGAGGTAACTAAGTTTTTCTCCCAGCTTATCTATTCGGACTCTCTCAGCCCTTACAAAGCTGTGTCATTAGATATCGCCTGTCTGTAAAACAAGGAAACCAAAATGTGAAAAATCAAAGTCTTTTCTCTTTCTATAGGTCGTTTATTGACTATTTATTGCATACAAATCTGAGCTTTACATGTTGCTTACCTTAATACTTTGTCAACACAGCAGGCTGTGCTATTTTAATTATATCTCCTTTGGGTTTTTTTCCCCCCATTTTCAACTAAGACTTTCACTTAGGAAGCAACTTTTAACAACTTTGCAAGTGTGCACTGCAGTCTACAAGCTTGCTCCCCAAATTAGTGTTTTTTCACTGGCGATCAATGGATCGCCAATGATCCAGTCACTAGTAAGGTATAAAATATACGGCTATTTCCCAGCCACGGACCTGCTTAGATTGATGTACTTTTGAAATGCTGTAAAGACTTTCTCTAGCTGTATGAATATGACTTCATTGAGCAGTTTGTCCCCTATATGCACCCGTGAAAGCTGATGCACAGATACATCTGGATAACCCCACATAGGAGCCTAGAGGGTTTTGGCCTCTCCAAACTTTCTTTCATGATTGTGTGCTCATAGGAAAATTTGGATGTGCTATATCCATCTCCATCGAGTTCTCTTCCAGGCTAAAGGATGCAGGCAGCTTAATTCACTTCGTTTGCCAAACTATTTGACACGATATCATAAAAATGTGACGTGCTGGAGAGCTACCAAGAGATTGAAGTTTATTTCCTACTCAACTGTGGGTTAATGCTTCTATCCCTATGGCAGCAGTTGCTTATAATGAGCTGTACACACACAAAACTCAACAGTTTCCAGATAAAGCTTTCCCCTGGTGCAGCCTGCAGTACAATTTTGGTGAAACAAAAATGGCATCTTTGTCGTCAGAGTGGGAGTTATGGGATTTGTCCTGATGGCAATAATTGCTGACTTCAGTGTCTGGGACTGCTGAAGTGTATTTTGGGAAGCTCCCCTCTCTCTTTTCCACTGTGTGGAGCAGTGGGGAGCTATAAAGCTGTTTTTCACAGGACCACTGCCCTTACTTCCCAGTGACCCAATTCACAGCCCTCAACAGGATTAAATGGCATGATAAGAAAAAAGCTTTTCATTCTGAAGTTGTAAAACTGACCCTCTCCCCCCTTCAAGAAGCCCCCTCAAGACGATGAATATATTGGCCCCAACTGGAACAGATGTCAAAATTCAAAACAGCTCTTTCTTCATAAAGTTTATAAGTATTTTTAAAGGAGGTGGAGGAGGCTTACTATATGCAAGAAGATAACATTAAAATGCACGGCTTCTCGGGAGTTGAAAGGATGCTTTTCCTACAAACTCTCTCTTCTCTTTATCTTATCTACATGGAAAGTAAACAGAAAGTCCCCATTACCTCTCGATATCAGTGAGTCTGGAAGAGTCCCGGAATCCTTTAGCAAAAGGGTTGCTGTCAATTTTCAACTTGGTTATCTGGAAACACAGAAAAGAGCAACGCAACATGAATATAGTGTTAAGGTATTGCAGCGTACAAAGTGTTAACCAATCCATCCTCCTGACTTCACTGCTAATTTTATCCATGCTCCTGTGAGTGTGTGTGTGCACGCTACTTTTGATATGCCGCAAAGCTGGGGAGGCAAACCAGGGTGTATTATACATATGGCAATGGAAAGACTGAAGGCACGGTGGGCTCAGCCTTCATGTTACCCAGAGCAGGAGGAACCCACCCACATACAACATTACTGCTTCAAATTACTTTAACAGCATGACTTAGGTTGTCTTTTCCACCAGCACTGCCCAGCACCCTGCTAACATCTGAGCCTCGGTGGTGGAGCTGCACGTCACCTAGTATGAGCCCAAACTAGGAGCCACTGCCCGCAGACCTGAAGATGTTGCTTCAGTTCAACCCCGCCTTTTTTTTTTTTTTTACTGGGATCCAAATCTTCTCAGCCAGACCTACCAGCCATCACACAGGGGCAATTTAACTGTTTTTGCCTGGGAAGAGGCTAAGGAAAGGAAGGAGGGAGGAAAAATGTGGGGAGAACTCAGATTTAAAGTGACAGAGCATGTGTTAAAGGAGTAACGTCATTAAAACCATCAGAGTCCTGGAAAAACAGCTCTTACAACCACAGTTCTCTTCCTGTCTTCAAATGCAGCTACAAACCTGCCCAGCACATCCTGTCAGCCTTTCCATTCTGCCAGAGGAACCCACTGATCAGGACTCCCTCTGCCCCAAAGCATCAGGGCTCCCCTTAACTTTGCAGTGAAACTTTTCAGCCATAGGTGGTGGCTTCCACTGTGCTTTTGGGGAGCAGGAAAAAAAATACACCATTGCCCTTGAGAAATTTTCTAGCTGTCCAACCAAATGAGACTTGGTGAATAAAACCTGAGACATCATAATATTCAGATTTTCCAGCCATACTTCTTCCAAGAAATAAAAAAAGGCTGTTAACTGGGAGTTGGAGCTTGATGAGGGACAACACAGGACTTGTCCTGCAAGGCATTGAATGCCACCAACTCTAGCTGAAGCCCATGCAGATCAACAGCTCTCAGCATTTCATATGGGGTGGCCATGTCAGCCTGGCTTTCCTCAAAAAAAGCCTGTGTTGCAGAGGCCACAACCTCATTTTTAATAGCTGGCCCTCGAGACTCAGAAAGAAAAGGGAGCTTTTCCAAATCCTCAAACAATCAAATGCTCTCGTCAAACAAAGGTATTTCAAAACAGGGTGGCTTCTCCTCCAAATTTTTTTTTTTTAAAAAAAGAGGACAACTGAACCCAACTTTTCATTCTGAGAAAGACGTCTTCTGGGAGGGAAACACGGAGAGGGAGAGACAGGCTTACAAAGGCAAAATCTGAGTATTTAATCACTGCTCTGCTGTATATGAATGATGTGCTGAGCAGCTGCCAGCGACCTGCTCTGCAGCCCTGGGAAACTCACTGCACCCCTGGGCTGCAGCCTTCCCTGCCCAGCGTGTCGCAAGGGGCTCCCATCCAGGAGCAAGGGGCTTTCTGGGGAAGGTCCTTGCTTTGAGGGGCTACGCAAGAGGCACCGCAGCTCACCAGTTGTTCCTATGGGCTGGTCAAGCAGCATGGGATCTCAGCACTGGCTGAGGGTTTGAGGCTGTCTCATCCTAGAATCACAGAATGGTTTGAGTTGGAAGGGACCTTAAAGATCATCTAGTTCCAAGACCCCTGCCATGGGCAGGGACACGTCCCACTAGACCAGGCTACTCAAAGCCTCATCCAGCCTGGCCTTGAACACTTCCAGGGATGGGACAAATCATGCAAGTACAAATGATGGAAACCACCTTGAACAATAGCCTTGCCACGGACCTTGTCTCATCCTACTCCCAAGGTATCCCTAAGCCCTCAACTCGTGGTGATGTTGCAAAGAGCGGCGGGTTAGTGCCTCACGTGCAGCGAACATTTTTATGGCAGCACTTTGAAAACTACCTTGAACAAAGACAAGTTCTAACTAGTTCCATTGACTTAGATCACCAACACACCAAGCCAACTGCACTGCAGAATAATAAGGACATCTATTCATCGCTTGAGTGTATTTTCACCAATCAAACTTCCATTTTCCTAATATTAAAGATTTGGTATGACATCACAAGAGAAACTTTTTGTATCCACTGAAGCCAGATGAGACTCACGATCATTTATGGCCATATTTTTCCTGAGAGACTGTCTCACAAACAATCAGAGAACATCTGCTAGAAAGCATTTTAAAATGAAATCTGACCTACAATTCAACTCTGTGGCAGTGGTTTGACTGTTTAAATAAATGCATGCCCTTTAAATCTTAAATTATGAGATAGTTTGTTGAAAGTGTAATGTATTTAGCTTTTATCTAATAACCTCCAGAAATGTAATCAACCCCTCCTTAAAACAGTTCTGAAAGAAATGGCAAAAATGAAAAAAGGCTCCATTTTCATTAGTCATAAATAAAATGACAGCATCAACCTCTAGGGGTTCCGGAGATGTTCCATTGAGAAATTTTCCAGGACTCAATGTATGTGCTTTGGGAAGGTTAGTTTAGAAACATCTCTGGTGTAAATATCATCGGTAAACACAAATCCATCCTACAGAAATAAATTCCAGGTTTCGCTGGTTTTGTGCCTGTTACTATTTTGCTGGTTTCTACAGAACGTTACGTGGAAAAATCTAACCGCCTGTCCAAACATTATATTGTTGAGATTGCCAGGTGCTGAATGCATTCTCTACAGCATTCGGGTACAAACCTGAGTTTAAAATCAATACATTCTGATATTAAAACCTTAAAGTGGGATGTGGGGTCTGTCATAAGGACCAAATTAATACTACTACTATTACCTTCATGGCTTCTTTGGCCCCCTATGCAGCAGTTTCGTTTTATTCATAGCATTTAGGAATTACTTACTTTTGCTTCTTAATAAGAAATGCAGACTTCTTTAAATAAACCAGCAGGTACATTGACTCTGGGATGCTGCCTGCCCACATGTTTGGACACTACTTATATTTGTCTTAACTTGAGGGAATTAGAGAGAGAAAGAGGGTTTTTTTTTGAAGTGCTATGGTCATTAACCCCTTGAAACACACTCTGAATCGCACTGAAGCCAGCAACATATTTCCACTGACTTAAATATTAAAGCCTTATCCACTGTCAAGCAGAGCCTCTGCTCTCTGATTGTTTATATACTTCCTAAAATTACTCATTAGCAACCCATTGTTATGATCTCCTCCATTTTGTATATATTATTCACTGGCATGCAAATTGAAATTCAGACATCTGGATGTAATCTGGGCAGCCTCTGAAAAGCATATCTCTGAGTGATTTCCCTTACGTTTGAGCCTTACAGCTTAATTAGTCAACTTTTTAAGCCAATGAAATCATCATGTGCAAACCAGAATATGTCTCAGCTCATGGTGTGAAAGATCACTGCAAATGAGCACAGTTCCTTAATGAGCTATAATTAGAAAGGACTAAATGATAATACGCAAACGGCTTTGTATAGACAGAGGGGAGGACAAATGGAAGCCTCTTTCATGTCATCTTTACTTCCATGAATAATCCTTACGGGCCTTTGAAGTTACTAGTACTACCCGTATACATAAGAATTACTCCTGAATATGAATTAGGTTGGGCAAGATCACTCCAGATGTTGGCATGGAAAGGTAGGTTATATCAGAAAGTTTCCTAGCTTAGACTGGGGGAAAGGGATTCAGCGGGGTGGGATTTAGTTAAATCCGCGGAAATTAGCAACCGTACTCACCAATTGATTCTGGTAGGCGGTAACAGCTGTAAAAACTGTCTCTGGAAAGATAAACGTCCTGAACTCTTCCGATTTCAGATTTAGCAAAGAAGCCGTGTGATCCTTCTTCTTAATAATGTGGACCCTTGGCTGGTACTTATGCATGGAGTTCAAAATGATCTGCAAGAAAGAGTGAGAAGGTGCTGTCCTGAGAGGAAGGGTAACAGGACCCTCCGAGGCCATAGAACCGAAGGGGAGAAAAAAGACCCAGTTAACACTGCAGTGGACACACCTGAAATCTAACTAGCCAGGGCTGATTTTCAGAGCAAAGTCTCCAGCTCATTTGGGCAGTCCCAGAAAATGAAGCTGGAAAAGCCAGCAGCCCAGGAGCTGGTTTCCCTTTCATGCCTACGCCACTGGTGAGCACACCTTTCTTGAAGCATAAATACCTGTTCCTACAGGTGAGGTGTTTTACATACAGGACTTGTTATTGCTAGCGTGTGCCCCAGTTTGCAGGTGTCAGCTGCAAGTGTAAATATGTAACTCTGGAAAGATCGCGACCATGAATCCACACTTGCAAAAATGTGCAGGTGCAGAATGAAAACAGCCAGGAACACCTCAAAAAAAAAAAAAAAAAAAAAAAAAGGCCAAAAAAAGAAACAACCAACCAAAAAACCCCCCAAAAATAAAATCCAACCCAAAAATCACCACCGCCACCAGCACAAACCAGCTGACCAAAAATAAAACTCCCCAGATCCTTTTACTGTGACAAACCTTTAAAGCAAACTACTTTGTAGATGCTCTTCACCGCAGACTACCGAAAATGAGAGCAAGGAGGGAAACCGGTACCGAACCCCCAAATGACTAGGTTTTGCCATTTTATCCTCATTAGTAATTGTTTACAAGCTTCCAAAATAATTCTAAACCTTAGGTACCAACTAACCAATTTCAACGTTCACTGGAGCCAAAGCGAGAGTCCCACTCGCTTCAGTTACCGCTGGCTGGAGGCCTGTTTGGCTGCCTCTAACCACAGTATTACAATATAAGAAGAATTAAATACAGAGCTCGGCTCGCACCAGTCCTTGTTTTGGATATAATCACAGTCACAAGACGAAATTGGCAATGGTGTGGGTGGTTCTATTTTGCAGGGGCCATAACGACGTTACAGCCAGCTCTGTACATCTGGAATAGCTAATGTGCATTCCTCGGGAAGCGTTAACTTCAGCTGAAACACAGCAGAAGTGGTGCAGTATTTCATGCTAACTCAGTCAAGGAGAAAGGTTGCATGTTGCATTGGAGGGGGGAGCTTAGAGACAGCTGCGTCATGGCTAAAATTTCCACCAGCATTTTCTTTGCTGTTCCTTTGGGGCCAAATGTTGTATGACTTCCACTGTGGCTTGGGGGAAGGCCACACAGCGAGATGAAAAATCATTACAGTGATGGGGAACCATTGTCCCGAAAGCTTTGCATGTCCAGTTTTACTAAATCAAGTCTTTTCTCAAATCACTTCACCATTTTATATATGCACACACACCCCGGGCATTGACCTTGCTGTTAATATCTTCAACACGTTTCCGTCTTTTTGTAAAATGTTGTCGTACCAGCCGAGTCACTTGGGCTGCTCTAAGCAGCTGGAAAAGGCATTTTAAAGGATGGGGCATGGACGGTGGTGAGCTTACTGAGGGGTTGGCTCACAGAGCTCGACGCTTCCCATTGCCTTTCATGGCCACGTTATCCACACCAAGGCATTACATCTGAGCAGCAGCCGAGCAGAAGGAGGAAAAGGCTGGGACAGGCCAGCTCCCACACATGCCCTTTCCCTTCACTCCTCTGTGAATGCAGATTACGATAAAGAAACTCAATTTCTCAAATGAGACCACATAATCCTTTATGGAAGTTTTCCGAAACCAAACACGCACATGGATAACATCCCCTGCCATGATGCTCTACACACACATTCCCACCAGAGACAAGTCAGGCTGCTCAGGTACAAAACAAGTACCGAATGCAGCCAGGAGGTCACAAAAGATGCATGGCCAAGGTTAAGGTCACTATTTCCTTTTCATGAGGGCCTGTGCATGTAATGCTCTCTCTGCATCCCTGCACAGTCTGCCGATGTTGCAGCACTCACTGATATTGAAGTCAGAAAGGTACTGTCAAAAGATGCCCCTTAATATTCATGCATCTTCTTATCTTAGGACCATCAAAACAGCTTAAGGGAGTTAGATACACAGAGTACATCCAATGGTGGTCTCAAAGTCCAAGCAGTCCCCTTCCTGCACGGTGTATCTATCAGAAAACTCCTGATGCCAGCTCTGCGTACTCATGCTGGTGTGCCCAGAGAGAACCATTAAGTGCACATATACTTATGGCAGCCCACTGACACACACTTTCTGTCATTACAGCGTGGTCACAGGCCCCTAGCCGTGCCATCTGCCCTCGTGCTGACAGCCTGCGGCAGGGGAGATGACCAGGATCCATCCTTACAGGATCCTGCTTGATGTAAGGTCAGGCAGGTTTGTAGGCATCTGGATCCCACTGACTGCAGACCGGTCACCAGAGGCAATCTGGATGCCAGCTGCAAAATCCCCGAGGTGACTTTGAATTCAGGAACTACGCTGTGAATGCGGCTTCCACATTCACCGAAGAAGAGTGTTACCAGGCAAAGTTTGCTTTCTAAAAGCACGGAGGTTCCTAACTTCTGCCAGGTTGACTTTAGAAAGAAAAAACCCTAGGTGTAACTCCTGGCGGGTATTCTGAAACCCCCACTTTCAGTTACTTGTTGGCCACATTCACACCTTTGTGTTTGCTTTCACAAATATTCAAGTGTTTGTGTTTTGCTATCATAAATGCCAGAAAAGCAATTACAATAATGTATACACTCATTGTTCACCACACCATAAACCAGAATTGATGCTACCCCACCTAAGTGCAACCAAAAATCCTAAAAGAAGCAGCCTCTGTGAAAAACATCACTAGAAATCTGCCAAAAAAAATCACGTTCATAAATGTTCCACAACCAGAAAAAGGGGAATCACTTGCTTGGCTGTAAAAATCCAGAGACAGGAACCATTTCCTTCCTCTGGTAAGGATATCTGAAAGTGTTTCCATGGAGCAAGCTGTATGTCATGCACACAGAGATAAGACTTCTGCCTGATGCTTGGGGAGAATATGTACATAGCTGTGGAGTTATGCACGCTGCTGAAGATACACAAGCAGAGATGCTTGCCAACTCCAAAAGTCTCGGAATAGGAGAAAACAAACAAATGCTGGAACAAACAAATGCCTCTCTTCTCTACAGATTCCTTTTCAGGAAATGAACCACCCTACAAATAAAACACCACAATTACCTTAACAACCAAAACTGTCTTCTGGAAGATGGAGAAAGCAAGCAACTAGAACAAACTGGAATTAGGTTGGATCTAGCTTCTCTACCTATAACTAGTATTTAAAGGTATTTTCTAGGTCATTAAAACTTCCTCAGGAGCCAACACCCCTTATCAAACATAATCACGATTTTAGCAGGCCGATTAAAAAGTTCTCGTCCGTGAAGAAGGGCTCTTTCAAACTGAAGGGAGAGGTTTCAGGAGGCATTTCAATTCTCTGCTTCTCTTAGTACACGGGAGCTCAGAAATGCCATTGGCCATAGCACAGTGAGCCCTCCTTAAAGAATTAATTTCTTCCTTAATTCTGCTGAGCACCCAATGATGGTATTTACACAGCTTCAATAAGGCAGCGCATAAAACCTGACAGCCTAATTTGGAACACAAAAAAACCCACAAAATTTTAAAAAGGGAGTGCTCCGTGAAGGCGTTAACACTTGTCACGCAAATCTCAACACGGGATCATGCCTTCAGGCCTTATTCTTGACTGAACGCGTAAAACTTTCCATCCACTTCGGCTCTCCAAAGCCTTTGCGTAAAGAACGGGATCCACCTCTGCCGCTTCTTGGAAAGTGAATCGGGAGACCGCATCTCAAACGCTACGGGCCATTTTCTCCCACCGCCTGTATTTGAGACGATTACGTCTTCTTGCTCTGTCACATGTCTCTGTTCCCGACAGCTTCTCAGACCGACTTCTTTTTTATACTCATCTGGGCTTCTGGGAACTGCACAGCTCCTAACTAGTTTGCAATATACTGCTGCGAGCGCTTTATTAGAGGCACACATGGCCCCTGTTATGATGAAAAATGCTTCTTTTTAAATGCGCACGTATACTGCTCTATCATCACTCGGTGATAGAGCCCACAAATCTTCAGCTTTGCCCTTCTACAGATTATGAAATAAAAGAGAGGAAAAAAAGAAGACATTCTCCGCTAGTCAGGAAGGGAGCAACAGTGGGAACCGGATTCAAGAAAAATACACCCACAGAACTTAACAAAAGAAGAACACACAGGCATCAATCTGGGCTTGCTTATTTTTAAAAAAAAAAATACTTTTGTTGTCACTGTTTCCAGGATATATTTTAAATGATCATGGCTGCGGTTCAATTTTTACGTCTTGAAATTAGTAGAAATTGTCTTTCAGATGAGAAACATTGGCACAGAACGCAGCTCAGACGAACAGCCACTGTCTCACGCAGTCCAAAAAGGCAATAAACACCACACTAGAGGAGGGATTTCTGATACTATGTATGCCACAATTATTCAACTTCACAGGTTAATTACCCCTACACATGCTTCAGAGTTCAAAATCATTCCTCTCTTCCTGACACCTCGTTTACTAACACTGCCTTTAGGCTCGTTCTTCTTAGCTGCCCTGTTCTCAGCCAACAACCCTTTCAAATCCATCCCCCTGCTTCTGCAGCCTTCCTTTGCAATTTGGAGGTGCTACCAAGCCATTCCTGTGCTTTCCAGGCACTTTTGGGGAGGGGACAGACCAGACAACACTTGTTCTTACCACCTACCATTAGACAGTTGGGTAGCTAAAGGAGTTGTCCCCGCTGATGGAGCACAGCAGGAGCTCATGGCCACCGGTTCTGCATCCTATTTACCAGCTTCCAACCTCAGGGCTTGTGACAACAAACTGGTAGCAATCGGAGCTGGGACCTGCCTCCTTTAGAGGCCCAAGTCCACGCTGTGGCACTTTGACTTGCAGGTAGCCTACAATTATTTCAAGGGCAACTGAGGCACACTTATTTTTATAATTCAATAGCCCGTGCTTTGGTGTCACATCACTATTTTCTGATGACTCTGTGGCCATGCTGCGTTGAATCTGGAAGTACAAGAGTTCTTATTGATAGACTCAACCCTAACAGGTTTCCTGTAACAAGAGGGAGCTTCCAAGCACACATGGAAAAGCGTGTGAGCTTGCTAGCCAGTGCATGTGGCAGAGCATACTGCCAAGTCACAGCAAAATGCAGGCAGAAGCACGACAAAGAGCTCACCCGCCTCCTTTCTCTCCCTCGCTTTGATGCTCAACTCCACACTGAACTTGTCTCCGATGGATGTTCTGCCTCTGACAGCAGTAGGAGCACGATTTGAACGCTTGTGTTGACCTGGGCTCTACCTTATGAAAGTTTAAAAACCTGATTTCTGAAGTTACCCGTTCCTCTACAACAGAGATTAAAACCCAACATGTCTAAGCTTCACACAGCATCCTCCTCCACTGCGGTAGGAAGGACTGGCCAAGAAAGGGGCAACATGGGGGGCTATGGCAGTCTTTCCCCATTGCGGTGTCTCCCCAGAAGCTTAGCCCTGTGTTACAGGAGAGCAATTCCCCCGTCGTGGTTCCTTTACCCTTTCCCACCAGGAGGTCTACTCACGTGGCCATGCTGATCCAGCTCGTTGTTGGTGAGTTTGACTTTTTCGAAGGACACCATCTGCTTCAGCAGTTGCTCTCCCGTGAAGGGGGAGTCAGGGTGCACGTACAACCTAAAAAACACAGGGAAAAGGCCTGCTCATAAAAATCTCACCTCTTGGCTCGTGCCTGGGCACCACCTCTGTATGAAATGAAAAAGCCCGTAATATCTTGCTTTCGGGATATGCGGTGGTTTCACAGACACGGATTTCCTGAGAGCTTAATGTAAACACAGAGCTGCTACTTGAATGAGACACACACAATCTCCCCCAAATTAACGAACGCCTGAAATACAACCATTAATGAAAGACAGTAAAGCAGATGACTCGAGTTGTTTAATTCACTGGAACGCAATGAAGAATCCCATGTCCAAGTGCTAGATTGCTCTCTAACCATACCTATTATTTTATCTAGTTATCTAAAATGGAGACATTAACATTTGCTGTTGTGTCTTTTCCCAAATGAAAAATTGATCATGTCTTTCCCCACAGCTGTACTAACAAGCACTTAAAATAACAATGACTACAGCTCCGAGAGAAAAAACACGGTGTCATTAGAGAGATAATGGGGGAATGTAGATAAAAATGCATTTTTCTTTATATGTAACATTAAGCCGTGATAATGATTTTAACCTGCACTCGATCACATGTTAGCTGTGGTGACGTCTGTTTATAAGAGGTTGAAGGCTGCAGTCCAGCACAGTGGTCTGACATGAAAAAATTAATTGCAGCTCTGTAATTAACAATACACCACTTGGGAAATTAAGCAGAAGAAAAGGAAGCATAGAAGACATGTAGATACAATGATATAGACATTACGACTAGACTAATTGCAAGTGCCAGGCTATTTAAAAACAATTATTTTGTAGGAATAACATATTGCTGAGAATTATTTAACCCAAATGTTCTTCTCTGATAATGAATTAAGGGTTGAACTAGACTTTCAGCTAGCACAAACGGGACCTGTTCTGCTTCTGTTGGTGGTGGTTATTGCTGCTGAGGGCCTGACTCTCATTTCAGGTCATGCCTTTGGCCCCACAGATGGATTTCTCCCATTAGGCAGGTGGGGCAGCGCTGAGGTGACGGGTTAGAAAGACAAACATTTGTTGTTGAGCTACGATTTTGCTGGAGGAAGGGGAGAATGGAAAAACCACTAAGCAATGGGGCGTAACTCTCTGGTAGACTACGCTGGTTCCTAATCAAGGAACGCCTGTACTAAAGACTCCAGGGAGCACAGCCCTCTCGCTCAAAGAGGAAGGAGATTTGATCCTGCACTCCCTGTTTTTGCCAGCAGAATCCCCAAGACGCAGCAAAACTAAAGTTTTACTGGCACGGCTCACTTCAGATGTGCAGGAAATTTTCCTTACATTGATCTGAAGCACAGCTTGGCTGGTATGGCTGTGTCCGCGGGAGGGATGCTGAGCCAGGGCTCCTGGTGCAATAAAATATTCCTAGCATACAGGCACCCTCACTGCTGTCGACTGCTGATTGCACCACAAGGCTCATGAAAACTATTGATGTATCTGAAAAACCAAGACCTGGAATCCTGTTACGTCAAAAGAATTTTACCTCTAATGAAAATTAACTTTGCCTTGCTGTTAAAAAAAAAAAAAAAAAAAGTGCAAAAATCTCAATCTTTAGACCCCTGAATTAGAGAAGGCAAAACTAAAAGAGTTCCAAACACGTCCTGCAACTTTTCAGCCCGTCTTGTGAACTTTATTTTACTTTTTTTTTTTAGCCTGACTCCTAGTTTTTTATGTCTGGATAGCTAATAACGCTTACCGTGATCACAGAGTGTCAGGCTCAGCAAGGTTTGGCTAATGGGGACCAAAAAGCTGAACGCATTTCAAAAACGTGCTGGGGAGTGAGTAAAAAGATCTTCATGTGCCTAAAAGCTGAGCACAATTGTTTTATGCCATAGACGGTTACTGCTTGGCACTGCTTTCAAACTACAAAGCACCTGGATATTAGCAGAGCGCTAACGGGAAGATCACTGAAGGATCGGCACCTGAATATCAGTTACATAAATGTATTAATAGACCTTGGTTTTCTTCACTCATTTGCTACACGCCGTCGATCCCACTACAACACGTGGTTCCACCTGGTGAACTACAGTGATCCGCGTGCTTCCCCTGCAGCCTGAGCTTCTATGCCTCGGAAAAGAGGGTTCAAAACTAGACGTGTCGCCCACTGAAGTAGAAGTCGTCGACGAGACCACGAGCAAAGGGGTTGGAGAAACAAATGCGCACATTCCAGTGCGGCGCACGAGGCTCCCCCAGAAGTTCACGGGGGCTCTGCTGCCTACAGGCCAGCCAGATGCGAGGGGCTGCTCGCTCCAAATCACAGAGGCTTTAGAAGCCATATTAGGATGTGAATCTGCTCCGTGGCATATAATGTTTCATGATATATGCAAGGTTTGGGTACTGCTTCCTTCTTGTGTATTTTGGAATGCGACACTGATCTCCGTCTATTTAGTTTAACAGTTGGTCTGGTCCTACAAGCCCTGTGCATGCTGCTTTGGATTACCTTAATGTCTCAAATAATTTGCAAAATATAGTACTTTTTAAAGGCCTTCTACCTAGAGTTCTCTGTGAATCTGTAAACACTATAACTTTGTTAAACAAATGATTGAAGCCAAATACAGTAAAAAACACCAAACAAAACAAAACGCACAGACTTTTGAGTGAAAGAAAGGAGGTGAAAAAGGAAGAAGAGCGAACAAAGGTACGTGCTGAAACTTATTAAACTGATGTTTCACACAGCGTTAGCAATTTGGAAGAACAAACACAAAATATCACATAGGAATTCTATCCCCAGATAGCACTTTAGAAGACTTACAAAAGACTCTCTAAAAAGTATTTTTATTTAAGTGTTCGTTGCAACATAAACTTGTCTTAAATGTTGACAGCAGGAAGACAGGGATAAAACTGGGTTTTGTAGAAAGTTCCCTGAAGGGCTAATCTTTCAAACAGAATCACAGAATACTTATTAATTTGGGGGGGGGGGGGGGGTGGGGAGGAAGTTGTCTTAGCATTGAAAGTTATTTTTATAATGGAAAGAGCAAAACATCTAACGGGTTTGATCCTGCAAAGTCTTACATCCGTACATAACGTGACTCTTGAATAATTCCCCTGACGCTGTTGTGCCTATGCAGATGCCCCCCCATGATGTGCGTGGGGGGGCTCAGCACCTGGGTACCGGTGCCCAGACGCTCAGCACGCCGATGCCCCTCGCTGACACTCCTCAAGTAAGGAGAGCTAAAACCGTGTGTTTGGAAGACAAGAAATCATGGGTGATAACTTCATTAAGGGCTCCTGTCACCGGAGCAGGACCAAACCCATTTTGTGATGGGAGGAGCACTGCTTTTAATCTGCTCGAGCAAGACTGAGGCTTCCCACCTCAAAAGATGCATTAACGCTCCAGAAAAAGCATTAGTAATGCAAACGTCTGCACACTGAACCTCTTGACAACCTTTTTCTCGCCAAACAGGAGCGTAAGAAGGAGAAAGTGCACAAATGGATATTTAAGTACTGTTCATACAAAGAAAAAGCAATCTGTGCCTGTGCTATCATCACTGGTCTTTTGGCTAAGCAACCTGAAAATGAAACAGGAAAAGGCACATGTTTGCACACAGGGGCAAAACATCCTGAAAACATGCTGGAAAATGAAACAGCAGAGGTATACTTTTGCACACAGGGGCACTGACTCAATGAGGACCTTAAAGAGTTACCACAGTACCATGATAATAAATACAAACTCCAAGAAGGTTTGACCTCAGCTCTAAAACAGTCAGTAGGGCAGTTGCAGATTACTCCAAGGATCAATCTCTTATATTTCCTCATTGAACTACTCTATGCTAGATTGTGTGAATTAGCCGCCTATTTAAATGTATCCCAAAAGGCACATGAACAGAAAAATAAGAAGGGGAGAACCCTGCCTTAAAACTATTTCTGTCCTTCCCTTATTTCTTCTTTTGATGCTGACTCTTTTGGAGCAGGATCTGGGTTTTTTTTTTTTCTTTGGGTTTTGATCAGTGCCCATTACAATACGTCAAATGAAGCCCTCAGACGTTAACCACATTGCAAGAAGGAGTTTTTGGCCATGAAAACAAAGCTGACATAACTCCTAGGTTGCTGTCTTTAATCACAGCTTCTCGGCATGCACTTTTTGTTTGTTTACTTCCCTGAACCGCCTTCCAGAGATCAGCAGTCAGCAAGATTTCAGTCAAACTATTTATATGAGGAAAGCATGCAGGATTTGGTCCCTATACTCACACACACACACAAAAAAAAAAACCAAACGTGCTTCCATTTCTTATGTTTCACTTCTAATTTTTGACTCTGTAATAAGCAAGTTCCTAACCCTGGGCTAAGCCACCTGGAGCAGATCTGTGTGCCTGCACAGAGCCCTCCACAAAAAAGTTTCTTTGAAGCCAGAGAGGCATCCATGTTATTTCCATATCTCCAGCTCTGACTCAGCAAAGCCGTTCGACATGTGCTTCAGTCTTACAGGACTTGGGGACTTAAGTAGGTCCTGAAGTGCCGGGCTAAATAAGATGAAGTGTGGGTCTCCGCTGGAGTGCCTTCCTACCGTACTGCCTGGTGCTGCAGCCTCAATTTCCCAATGCCGAAAGGAGTCAGTCATTAATTACATTAGTGGAATGATTTTTAGCAATTGATTTTTTTACAGCATTTTGTTTCTGTATAGAAAAGGCGGGGGGGGAATTTACTTGATTTTTTTTTTTCCTAAAGTCTCAGAAAATGTTGTGATTTCTTAACACACACAAAAAAAAAATAGTAAATCTGTGCTGTAGGACTGATCCATACTTTGCCTGCTAAGAGACAACTAAAAGCAAAATTATTGCTTAGTAAACACTGGATATGTTATCAAGAAATAATATAATTTCAAGCATAAACAGCATTGAACTGTAATGTAGTATTTCTACTTGGACTTAGCTGGTGGTGCCTGAATTGCTTTAAATTATGAAGTCAAATGCTTGGGGGAGGGAGTAAGCTCCAGAAACAAATAAAATTTTATATTTTTTTAAATTTCTTATCTGAATTGAGGCAAACTTCACTAAAAAAAAAAAAAACCAAAACGTAAAAGAGCCTTTAGCCAAATCCTGCATGCCTTGGAACATCCAGTATAAGTCACACCTCAAGCGGCGATTTGAGGCCCAATTCTGCATCACAGAAATTAGAGTTTTGCAATCAACTTTGTTGAGCACGGACACAAAGTCTCAGAGTACTGTTTGCAAACAGCACGGAAAGATTAATAGCAGGAATTACTTGAAGGAAAAAAGGGGGAAAAAGGAAACAAAATAAAAGAAAGGCCAGTGGTAAAATCTACAAACCTTGCAGGGAGCGGAGGGTCAGCTTTTCCAGCCACTAACCATGAAGACCTGTGGTAGGCATATCTATATCTTTTATTGTCCACAGGAACTATATCCATTAATACAATGTACTTGGCTTCAGGATCCACGCCCGAGAAGGAAACCCTGATTGTAGGAAACATTCTCCTGAAATAAAGGCAAATCAGAAAATAAATACAAGGATGGAGAACAGAAATAAGAGAGTTTCTGAAAAGCTGCTAAGAGCAAGAATCATATTTAAACCACCTTAAAAAAAATTAAAGTACCTATTGATTCTGCTTCAGCATGATACAAGTTAAATCCTGTGTATCTCTCTAATATGCACAGATAGAGCAGCTTGAAATCAGAACGATATTTTGGAAGCAAAAAGAAAAAAACGGTAAAAGTGAAAAAGTAACAGAGAAGTGTACTTTCGTCTGTTAGTTAAAAGTAAACAACGATTTCAGAAAATATTTTTACCTAAGGCACATAAGTCCTTAGAAACGTCAATTTTTTTTTTTTATGGGATCCATACTAGTGTTAGGGAAATATTGCAGAAATTATTGCTGTTAATGTTCTAACATATTTTAAATGCATGTTCTTTTAAGCCTGCTCACAGTATTTCTGAGAGGAATTTTCAAAACTAAACTTTCTTTTCTCCACTTAAATTTTGACAAAACGCAACTTTAAAATATAAGGTTATGCCATAGACTAGAAATAAATAATTCTGAACAGTTTAAAATTTTAAACTTCAGATTGCAGATTTTATACGGAGTACTTTTTAAAAACACATGCTGGTAGAGCTCGCTACTTAGAAAAAAAAAAATCATCGGGGAACTACGTTAATAACAAGGAACTTTGGGGATTGCAAAACCCGAAAAGACATTCGGCTCCTGCAGACTGCATTTGACTGACCCAAACCCCAAAAGCTTTGCTGAAGAAGTGACATGGTTTGAGGCGACGAGAAAGCCTGGGACTCTTTTTTTGCACATTATTTGCAATCGAGAGAACAACAAACAGAACCAAACCAAGCCCTGACTGAATCACTTCCCCACGGCCCCGCATTTCCCTGTGTCTCTACCAACCCAGCCCCGCAAAAATCACTGCACCGCAGGAAGGAGCTTTCAGACACAGACCAAATTATTCGGGAAACAACATTTCTAACCCAGCCGCCGGCATCCCCCGCGCTGATTTCAGCTGCACCGCATCCCGCTGCCGCCTCTCCCTCTGTCCCCCGCGGGGCTCTGCGCATCGCACCGCGCCGCGCAGCCCCGGGCTGAGCCCGCCGAGTAGCTGCTGATCAGCGCGGCGGCAATTAAGCGGCTTCGCCCTCCTCTTCCTCCCCTTTTACCCATCCGTGATGCTCTCCCACAATAAAAACTGTGGGGTTTTTTTTTTGTTTTGCCTTTTCCCCACCCTCCTCTCCAAAGACACTTTTAGGAAGCTGCCCGCAGGGAACCCCAGCCTTACCTGCCGGATTTCGTGATGATCATCTCGGTACCCAGTTCGTGAAACTTGTCCCAGAGCTCTTTGGTCTCCAGGCTGCAGGAGATTTTGGCCATCTCCTCGCTGGGGATGATGGGGGTGGTGGGGATGAGGGGCTCGGTGCACAGGGACGAAGGGCTGGTGCTAAAATCCCCGTGAGGGTCCAGGCTGGATAAGTCACTCAAAGGCTGGGCGCAAGAGGATTTCTCAACGAATTGTTCTGCAGGGTTTTGGGGGAATAAACAAAAATTAAAAAAAAAAAAAAAAGAAGAAAAAAGAAAAAGAAAAGAAGAAAAAGAGAGAGGGGGGATTCAGCCAGGACGGGGGGACGGCCGAGAAAAACTATTTTAAAATAAATAAATAATAAAACTATGCGCTTATCGTTCAGCTGCTCCCCTTCTGGTCCAGCACACCCCCAGATCCGCGCTGTTTCTTAGGCGTCAGCTCACGGTTTGAGGGCAGGGGCTGTGATTTTCGGAGACGAGCTCCGGGAAGCGCCTGGAGCGGCGCCTCTCCCCGAAGTCGCACGGTACCGCGGCCCGGCTTGTGCCCGCTGCGCGGGGTGCGGAGGACCAGGGCGGGACCAACGCGCTGCCCTCTCTTGCCAACCGAGAGTTTCCACGGAAAGGTCACTAATTCTCATTAAAACTGGAGCGCTTCGGCTCCGGGGGGCTGCTGAGGGCCGGGGTCGCTCTGGGGGGAGCGCGGGCGGCTGAGTCTAAATTGCGCCGCTGGCAGAGAACGTAACACAGAAAGACCCCCAGCGCGGCCGCGCAGTCTCCGCGTTTCATCCGCGGGGAAAGCAGCTCCTAACACTAACTCAACGCCGGGAGCGGGCTCATCCGCCCGGAAAGCCGGTTTTGCCCTGCCTCCCGGCCTGTTTGCTGAAGCTGAAACACGCTCCGTTGGAGAAACAGGCTCCGGGGGAAGCTGCGTGCGGCCGCGCAACCTGCGCGGATGCGGTAGCGGCCGCCGGCGCTGGCCGCCCGCCCCGGCGCGCTCCCGCCGGCCTCCAACCCCCCTGCAAATACCGCGGGGGCTTTGGGGGCTTCAGGGGCTTCTCCGGGACTTTAAGCCGAAGGAGAGGACAGGAGGGAGCAGGGCGGCGAGGGGGTCTGCCCCGGGACCCTGCTGCGGCACCGGGATGCGGCGGCGGATCCTCCGCCAAGAAACGGGAGGCGACGAACGCGCCCTGTCCCTGCAGAGAAGGATTTCGCCCACATCTCCGGTTAATAAAAACCGAGTTACAGGCAGTCGTTTCCCTTCGATTTCTAACTGAGTGGCGTGGGGCAATGAGTTAAAAATTTTTTTTGAAAAATTAATTGAACAAGCGTTATAAAAAAAAAAAAAGAAGAAAACTAGCTACGTTTAACACAAGACCGTGTAAACGGGAATACTACAACATTCCCGGCCTACGTTATCGCCTAGACTAAAAAATAAAGTTTACAATGAATCCCTGGACTATGTAAAGCCTATTGAGTCAGTTGATTAGATGGAGCAGACGCCGAGATAGCTGCCTTTTCTAAATTCTTACAAGATTGAATGTAAACTTGTTCGTTGGCGCCCTGAAAGCCTAATACTTTGGTTTTATTTTATTTTTTTTAGTTTTCTGCGGACTCTTGGATACATGCAAGAACCACAAGCCGCAGAAAACAGGGGGGAGGAGGGAAAGTTGCTAATGTTTTTTAAGTCTTCGGGAATCTGAATCGAGGCGGACGAATAGAAGCGAAATCGCTTACTCGAAAATCGCGAGGAATTACTATAAAAATCCGCCCGGCCGATGTAGAGTAAAACAGTCTGTATGAGCCTACATCGAGTAGCTGTGGAGCAAAGGGATTTTCAGGTCTACGTACAAGTTTTACCACCCCTTGTAAGCTTAGGCACGATACCGGAGATTCCCTTATTTGACTTTTAAAACTCCGATGATTTGCAATAAATATTTAAGAGGTTCATTTCATACCAGCGAAGAGAAACTTAACTACTTTAGGGTTTGAGATTATTCTACGAATGGCGAGGCTGGATAAAATAAACGGTGTAATTTAAACTGGAGGAATTTAGAAAATGGTTGGTGCTGTAAGCAGCCTCCCCTGGAAACGACGGTGGGTAACGGGGAGACTTAAACCGGCTTCAGCCGTGCGGATTTTCCTTCCGCCAGGGAGGAAAAGACCTGTGGGCAGGGGGAGACCCGCCGCCGCCTGCCCCGGCTGCCGGAGCTTTGAGGATGGTGAGGCGGGGACGGACAGACGGAGGGGAGCCCCGCGGACACCGGCGGACACCCCCGTCCCCACTCACCCAGCGGTTTGATGGTGCTCTCGGGGGACTCCTTGTCCTTGGAGCTGCCGCTCGACATCAGGGCGGCGATGGAGAAGGCGTTGGCCCGGGAGGAGAGCTGCGGCTTGGGGGGCGGCGTGTACTCCATGGCCAGCCGGCGGGGAAGCGGCGCGGCTCGGACGGGAGCGGCGGCGGGGACGGGAGCGGCGGCGGAGCGGGGTAACCGGGCGGGCGGGCGGCGCTCTGCGCCCGGCGCCGTGCGCTCCCCCGCCTTAACGCGGGGCCGCCGAGATCCTATCGGCCGGTGGCCAATCGGCGGCGGGACACGTCAGGGCCCCGGCCCGGCCGCGGAGGCGGGCGGGAGGAGGAGGAGGAGGAGGAAGACGGTGATGATGATGATGATGATGATGATGATGATGATGATGATGATGATGATGATGAGAGGGGAGGGCTCTGCCCGCCCGCGGGGTGGGCAGGGGGGCGACCGGCCCACGGGCGGGCTCCCCGCCGCAGCTTCCCCTCAGGGCAACCCAGCCCCGCTCCCCGCCGAGGTCCCGGCTGAGGTTTGGGGTGCGTCCCCCGCTCCTCTGAGCCCTGGCGGGGGAGGGGCATGGAGGGGCATGGGGGGACAAGCGACACGGCCGGGGATGCTCCCGAGAAGGTCCCCAGGCTATTGGCTTTGTCGAGTCAAGAATCAGTGGAGAGATGGTTGAAAGAAGGAAAAGAAATTGTTTTGTTTTCTCGTGTGTGCATGTGTGTGTCGATTTTCTATTTTAAATTCAAATTAAAAAAAAAAGAACAAAACTAAAAAAAAACCAAAACCAACAACCTACAACTTTTAAAGCAGCCGTTTTTGTCGTTGTGTGCCTTCTGCTGGGACAGAAGGTTCCTTAAGGCTGATCGTGCGCTTGGTTTTCCTGCCTCGGATCCCAGATATTGTCATCCCAAGCAGATGTACTCGCCCCGACCGACTCCAGGTGAGACCCTCGCTGGGTTCCCGTCCCAGCGTGGCCAGTGCGCGGGCCGCTGGTCGCACAGTTGCCAGCGGTGCACTTCGTTTCATCCGCTCCACCAAACTAGATAGTTTTGATCAAGCACATACGACAGAGAGAAAACAGGGACGGGCTGATGGTGTCAACGAGCAGATTATTCCAAGGCAGTGATTTAAGTTGCTCACCAGTGCTCTTTTAAACACATCGTGTAAGTATCCTCCCGTAAATAATAAAAAAAAAAAAACAAACCGTGGGATTTAACTAAAGTAGTTTAAATAAAAAGAGGGTTGAAAATATTTGCTCGCTAAAACGACTCAAGAAGATACGCAAATTTGTCACCAAAGTTCTAACTTCTAAACCTAGCATAGAATCCAAGGGGCTTTTAATACGCAGGCTTGTGCCAAGAGACGTGCTGCTGGAAGGACTACCCCCGGTCAGGCACAGCGCTGTGCCTCTCCTGTTCCTGATTAACTTCTCCTAATCAATACGGAGAAACAATTATTCGGGTCACCCTTCACAGCCAGCGAAGCGGGCAAGACAAAATAGTGCCTTACCGCTTTGAACTGAGCGAGAACCAACGGCGGTTTGCCTTTTTGTTACCTGAATTTGCTAATATGTAGGATATACTGATAGAATAGATAGAATAGACTATATATATGTTCTGTCGCAAACAGGATGCGCATTTAAAAGCGCCTGAAGCCTTTGGCAGAGGGCTGAGAAACTCAGCGTGGCCCACAGTGGTCTGGGGGGGCCCGGTCTTTGCCTGAGGCTTTTCCTGGGGGCGAGGGGCACAGAGGAAGAGCCCAACCAGCCCCCGCGCCCGGGGCGGGGGGGGAGCAGAAGACCCTGCAGCGACGAGGTCAGCTCACGGCCAGGTCGCCTCTGGCCGCAGAGACGAACGATTCTCCCGACATCAATCCCAAGAAAAGAAACAAACCAAAAAAAGAGTCCACACATCGCTTTTAGGGAGATCCCTCCTACAGCGCGGTTTCCCCGCGGGACAGCCCTGCTCCTGGGGCCGCTCCCGGCGTGCGAGGGGCGGCGGCGGCGGGACGGGGGTCCCGGTGTCCCGCGGTCCCGTCCCTGCGCTCCTTTGGCCCAGCCTGAAAAGCAGGGTCCGGCCTGCCTGAAAAGAAAGATAAGGGAGTGTACAAACAGCCTGGGGAATTATTCACTTCACCCTTCTTGTGGTGGTGGGGAGGGATGCCTAACTCCCCTTTGGTTTCTCACCTCCTCTATGCGCCGCGCAAATAAGGGTAAGATAAAATCCAAGCCCTCGTCAAAGTAACAGCTCAGATCTTGCAAAGAAACCTCTAATTTTGCTCCTGCTTGTCTCCGTCCCCGAGAAGCCAGGTCGTAACATACCTGTCCCTAGCAGGGGCTGCTCCCGGCGTGCCCGGCCCGTCGGGGCTCCGGGGAGGGGGGCGGCGGTGAATATTTCGGTGCTGACCGCGCCTGGCTGGAAAACACCGACACGGGGTGGGGGGGGGGGGGATCGGCTCAGCCCCGGGAGCTGCGGCACCGCCCGGACCCCTTTCTGCTTTTCCTCGTCGCGGGATTCTCAGCCGCCGCGGGGTGACCGGTCACCGCCTTCGGCTGGGGGAGAAGGACCCGGCCCCGGCGGGGGGATGCGCTGCGCCGCGCCGTGAGAGGGAGCGGGGAGAGGGGCACTACGCGGCCGGGCGCGGAGAGGCGCGGAGCGGCGGGCGAGGAGGGGAGACGGAGGCCGCGGCGCGGCCGTGGAGCGGGGACGGGGCTGGCGATCGCCCCCGGGCAGGGGGTTTGCACCCCTGGGAGAGGGACCGGCCTTGGGGATGTGCGAGTCCCTGCTCGTACCTTGGAGATCAAATGCCAGGGCGGGAAGAAACCGGGGGCTTCGTTTTATTTTATTTTTAAATAAATCCCGTCCACACGGGATGGCTCTTGTTTGCTCAGTCAAGCCATGCAAGCCCTCGCTCTATCCCACGAGAATCTTTATTTTCTTAGTTTTCCCCTCGCTCCGCCTCCGATAAGGAAATGAGCCTTGTCTAGACGTCCAGAGCACCCCTTCCTCCCCCGTGGGCAATGAAAGGGGCTCGGCTCCGGCCGCCTGACCCCCCGCTGCGCCTCCCTCCCCCGCCGGGGCCCAGCCGGGGGGACACGCGGGTCCAGGGACCCGAGTGGAGAAGGGAGGGGGAGCCCGGCTCCCCTGTGCTGCTCAGCCTCCCCTGCCCACGGCCGGAGACTGGGCGGGGGGGGTTCAGAGACGGTGCTCTTGGTACCCCTTTGATTTCCCAACCAAGGGGATGTAATTCAGAACCTCCTGCGCGCTCTTCCCGGGGGATGCGAGACGGAGCAGCCGGCCCCCGCCGTCCTCCCCAGCGCCCATCCCCGCTGCAGCCGGGCACGGCGCGGCTGTCCCCGCTCCCGAGAGCACAGTTACAAATCCTGCTGCACCCGAGCAGGGCGGTTGCCTTGTATGAACCCGTTTAAATTAAAACCTTCGTTATTTCTTTATCCGTACATAAAGAACACGCCATCTACACCGCAGAGTTTGTTTTCTGTTCGGCAAATCCGTGTGTTTGTCGCTAGTGTCAGTCTGGTGTGGCAGAGACATTTCATTAGCTTCGTTATGCTTTCAAAGTACCTTTTTTTCCACCCTCCTTTGCGTAAAAAGCTCCCTGCTGTCTTGTGCTCTGGCAAAAACCAGCGTGCGGGCAATCGCTGCTTGCCTCGTTGCGCTCGTTCAGTTACCAGCTTTAATTCGGATTAAATCTCAGTTTCACCATCAGGTTTCAAACAGGGAGCTTACACCCCACCTCCAAAACGTTTCTCCAGTCCCTGAAAAGCAAAGGCGAAAAAACTGATCCCGTGAAAACGATGAACAGCGCTTCTTCCCGGCCCTTTTCTCACCTAGCCAAAATCGCGACGGGAACGAGACACGAGGGACAGAAACCTGCAGGAACCCGCCAGGAAACCCAGCGTCCTGCCGAGCAGGAGGGATGATTTCAGGTGCGCCTTTGCTTGACTGACACGGGCTCGGACCCTGCGCGCTTTTGCGCGGCCGCGCAGTCCCGCCGGCGGGGGGTGTGTGTGTGCGGAAAGGGGCGCAGACCGGGCGGAGGACCACGCTCAGTTTTTAAGCAACTGTTTCGCGCAGTGATGAGAGGGGCCACCGCTCTTTCCCCCCCCCCCGCCCCCCTCTTTTTCCTTCCTCGCAAACCCCCCCACCTCGGGGACAAATCTATGCGTAGCCCCGCGGCGGTACCTGGTGGGGCTGTGCCCCCAAACCGGCCCCGGCTGCGATTTCCCCTCCGAGCTGACCTGACACCCACTCCTCTCCCGGACGCCCCTTGGGATAACCTGGAGTTTGCCATCCCATCCCTCCTTCCCCGGTACTTCCCCGTCTTCCCTCCGCCAGAGCCGTCGCCCGTGTGGAGGGACAGAAACCCCCCCTTTCTAATCAGGAGCCTACGGGTGGGGTGTGCCGCTGCCGAGCCCCCCACTGCCGCTTTCCCATCCCAACCGCTCCTCGCCCGGTGCTGCCCGGAGCCGGTGCCCGACCCTTCAGCTCGCACCGCCCGCCGCAAGGCAACCTGCGGTGCTGCTTCTGGCTCGAACGCACCCCCGCCTCGGGAGGGGAGGAGTTAAAATCTTTTTCTTTTTTCTTTTTTTTTAAATTTTTTTTTCACCCCTTCTTGTAGATGAAAACAGCTTGTCCTATGTAAAGAATCGTGTTTATTCGCTCGGGCAAGGGTGGCAAGAGCGCCCGGTCATGTCTTGCGAGCGCATCGCTGCTTTGCAAAGCGATGGCTCCAGGGCTCCCCGGCTCCGGCACTGCTCCTCTGCAACCTTACGCGATTATCAGCTCTGCTTTCAGGCTTTTTTTTTTTCTTTCTTTTTTTTTTTTTTTTTTTCTTCTCCGCTGCACATAATTACATTGCTCTCTCCGCCGGATTCACCCTCTCTTTGCGCTCCCCCGGTTTTGGAGCAACCCCCGCTCCCGGCGCTATTTCTGCGTCGGGGGCATCTCCCCCCTCGCCGCCGCTTCGCCCTCTTCCTTTGGCGAAGAGAGCCGCGCCAGCAAGGCAGAAACCCAGGTACCCGAGGTCCGATTTCACAGCAAAAACATCTCAATGTCACCTACACCAAGAAGGCGGCTTATTGGAGCAAAATGCGAGGCATTTTAAACCCATTAGGCATCTCCCCGATGCAAATCCGATGGTGGAAAGAGAAAGGCTCTATTAAGACCCGAGGGCTGACAATTAGATTATAGTCCAATTGCCAGTGGATAATGTGCTAAAAGCTTTCCCACTTAGTGTAACTCCTCACCGAAAATTATTCACACTTTGCAGGCTGCTGCTCTCCCGAACGGGAGACGGAGTCTTTGTCCACGGAGAGCGCGAACGGCCGGGCACAGCTCAACACACGACACACGACGGACAGACACGCACACACGCAGGAGGTCTGGCAGCCAGGAGGATCATTAAACACATCCATCCCGACCCAAAGCCACAGAGCAAGCGAGTTTACGAGCCACAGACGTGCGAGTATAGAGGCATCCATAGGAGTACGAACACCTATTCAAACGTGCGATACCGTAAATACAACACATCGGCACGTCAGCTGGATACCATTAGACTTTAACGCCCCTTTTCATGTGCAGAAAGTACACCGTATTTTCCATATAAACCTAAAGTTTGCGCTCAATGGAAGCGATGACATTTTTATTAAAAAAAAACACCAAAAATCCGAGTTTGGGTACTCCGCAGATTTCTTTTTTTTTTTTTTTTTCAGTTTAAAACCGTCACTAAAAAGCTGACGAAATTTTCACTAAGGGTTTGCACTCCTAACGCCCTGCAGCTACAATTTGGAACACCACCAAGCAGTGCAAGACTCCGGACGCGACCATTTAATTCAAAGATCGCAAAATCTCTTAGGTTTAGGTTTCAAGATTAGCCGCCCAGAAAGCTGCAACGGAGGAGGCACAAAACGCTATTTTATTTATTTTATTTTTTTTTTTTAAATTTATTCTTTTTCTGGCCTGAGCTTATTAGCACCCCGGCTATCCCCGGAGGTCGTTTATCCAAGGCAATTACTTCTCCCTGTGGCTGGCAGCACATTTTAGCCAGCCGGGCTGGTTTCCCCCAGGGCAGCTCTTGCAGTTGCCCGAGGCTCCCCGATTGCAGGCAGCGAACGGGCAGGGGATGGATGAGGGGTTTGCTGCTGCCGATGCTGCTCCTGACCCCGCCGGGGGGGGGAGAGAGGCTCCCCCCCTCCCCGGGGCAGGGGGTTCCCCCTGCCCCGGGGAGGGGGGGAGCCTCTCTCCCCCCCGCGGCGGGGACAGGCGCTTCCACCCCCGAGAAGGGGTCCCTGAACCGGAGGGGGGGTGTCCAGAGCAAGGTTGTGCTCCCCATGGCAGGATGGGGTAGGGAGAGGCAACAGGGCCTTCCTGTCTCCCCATGCAGTGAGGGACCCCTGGCCCCTATCACACGCACCAGAAGTCAGGAGCCTTTTCTTTTTCAAGCTTTTTTTTTTTTTTTTCCTCCTTAAAAATTAATTAACGCACAAGTTTATCTTGCTTAGCCTTCCCAACGCCACTTAATTGAAAAACCAAAGCAAAGCGAGTCATTCCCGCCAGCACCCAGAGCAGCCGAGACCTGTGCGACACACTGCGCTCCCGCAGTGCCCAAGCACCCGCTTTGGATTTGGGGGTTTGAAGCAATAGACAGCGGGATTACAAAAAAAGCCACGTGATCTTTAACGCTCTGTTTTCATCCATCCATTCCACGCTCAATGTCGAACCGAGGTCCTTACAAGCCCTTCCACCTGTTTTGCAGAGCTAGGGGAGACATGCATTGAATTAACCAGAAGAACGAAGCAGAAAGGCTGGCATGTTGGAGGGATGGATAGGTTCAGAAAAGCTCCTTCACAGGTCTTAGAAAAAACTAATCAGAGAATACAAAATTTTCTATTTACAGTCCAGCTCCTTCGCCGGAGGGGACAGCATTTCAATGGTTGGCAAAAGGATCTGTTTGCCTGGTGCCTTTACCCAGAAAGCATTTTCACCTCCTTTACACACAGAACGTTTCACAGATTGCTCTTCAAAATTTTATAAATCGTACAACGCGACTTGCTTACTTAGCGCGTGGGAATATTATTCAACATGAAAAATATGTGTGTGTAGGTGTATACGTATCTATCCACATACATCTGCAGCACCACACACTTAAATTTGCCCAGTGGTGCTTTTCTTAGTTGCCTTCCATGAATTGATACAAGCAATCCACAGTCTGCCACAGCACAAGATTTCCTGTAAGCTGAAACCACTGCTTTGGACCAAACTTGCAGTGGAAAACAAGACTTCTGTATTTCAGTGCTCATTTTAAAGACGTAAAAATGTATGTCAGTGATGTGGAAGGCGTTTGCCGCAGCACCTGAAAAATCACTTCTAGGTCACAACTTCTGAAGTCTCACTGAAGTTATTGCACCCTGACAGGCATATGTACATCTGTCTGTCTGTCTGTCCTAGAGATAGGACTGAGCTCGTTCTTGACTTTCTACTTGAAGACGGAACAGCAGTTCCTGGCAGACTGAAAGATCGCGATGGCTCCCTCTCCTTTGATCAGATACTGCAGTCCTTCAGAAATGTTGGGTCTGCAGTTTCCAGGAAAGATGTCCCCGCAATTGTTTGTTGGTTGAAGCGAATCTCTGGCTACTGAGTGGTGTGATTGTGCAGTGGGACTGCCTGGAAAATGTATTTGAGCTCTTGGAACAATATTAATGTCTTTTTTTTTTTGGTATCAGTGACAGATATTTTATGTGAAACTTTTAATTTAATTTTATTTCAAGCCTTCTTGACTTGTTTTCCTATTTCATATTTGATTTTCAAATAATTATTTAATAAATCAGCATTTTTGAGCTTTATTACATAATTGGAATTTAAACAGGTCTTTTGTTTGCAATTTAAACATTTTTTAACATTGTGTACTTAAAAGACATACATAAACAATACATTGCCAATTAAAACTATTTAGAACAAATTCATCTAAATAAAAAACTCTCAAGGAGCATTTTTCGGGGTAAAAAAAAATAATCAGACTTTACACAGCACTCAATCTTAAGATAATCACAATAGCATTAAAAAACAAGGATTTTTTTTCCCTCAATTTTTGCAGGCCTTGGATTGGTAGGAGAATTTCAGAATTGCCTGTAATGGCGATATGAAAATAGGAATAGCGGGAAGTGTGGGGAAGGACAGAAACCTCAAGAACCAAGAAAAAACGTTTTCTGGCAAATGCGAAAACTTTTTTTTTTTTTTTTTAAATAGAAGAGTCTCTGGTTTTGGGTCTCTGGTTCGCGATGTCTTGGGTGTTACTTACTTTATCTAGATTTATAGTTCCTTGACACTTCTTTTGTTGTGTCCAAAGTTTTGTCCCAAAATATCCAAAGCTAAGAACCTAAAATTAGAGACTGCCTTTGAAACTGCTGACCTCTGCATATTTTCCCTCTGTGAACATACAGCAGTAGGAATACGCCCAAAGACAACGAGTTTTGCTTTACGGGCCGGCGGTAGAAAGAATTAAAAAAAGACCATCAACCATTTCCCAAAAACTTCAGTAGCGGATGCTTTTCCATTTTTGCTCAGTGATGCATCTGCGTTTTGTGTCCCACGTCTCTCCTGGCACGATGTAAAGGAAAATGGTAGTTTAAAAGATAAAGAAAAGAAAGAAGTGAGAAGACAAGGAGTTGTAAGGTGAATGTAGAAGAAAGAAGATTTCATTTCTGGCCTAGTGAGCTCGCAAAGTGAGACGAAGCGTCGTGATTTACAACTCTCCCAGATCATACAGAGCAGCTTGTAGTAAAGCGTGTTATACGGGCTGGGCGCAGCGCTGCTGTCACCACGGAACTCCTCTAGCAGCCTTCTGCTGTCTGAAGCCTTACAGCCATGAGGGCAGAAACCTAGCGCCTGCAGATAGGGCCGCGCTGCCGGACCCATCCGGCAGTGCAGACGGGGCTGCCAGATATCCCTGGCTTATTTCCACACTGTAAGGATGGAGGGAGCAGTATTCCCACACCGTGGCGTGGTGAAAGGCATCGCTTTTGCTTATTTTAACAGTATGGGGAACAGGATTGGGGGTGTTCTGGCTTGAAAAGGAATTTTTAATTTTTTTTTATTTTTTCTAAAGCCTGCAATTTCATAAGTATTCAGGATTAGGGCTTGGAAAACATATTTCAGTACCCATAACATACCGCTGATTTATCTGGCAACGGCTAAGCTTGCAGAGAGAAACTGAGCTTATTTGAAATAACGCGGTCGTAAATAACACTGCGGGGAAAGCAATTCACAAGTTTGTGTAATTCTCGCTGTACGCTTTGCTGGAAGGCTGGCACCGAAAGGGTTTTCATTTCAGCGGCACGAAGGCAACCGTAGGAGCTGAGCGCTTCCCGCCCTGCCCGCGCCGCTTTGCAGCGGCAGCCACCTTGCTTCCATTAGTTATATCAAAGCGAGGAAACCAACCCACCTGGAACTTGCACCGCAAAACGTGGCTAAAAGCCAGGTAGGTTGCCATCAGCTTTCAGGCGATCGGAGGTGAAAATCTGGCCCCTCTAAAGTTAGCAGTTCATTTAGTGTGGATCAGAGAAGGACTTGAACCAATATTTTGGTCCAACCTTACTGAGCCTCTCAGGGATTTTTAGGCTGGTTTTAGAGCTTTAACTTGTTGACTGTAGTACAGTATTCATGGTCCACCTTAAAGGTTTCAGTAATAATGACTGTGGTAATGAAACTACAAATCAATTAGGCTTCTGGGTGGCATAGAAATTAACATTTCCCTCTGACAGACGTGAGGCTATAACTGTTTAATACAAACGAATGTATAGATTTTCTTAATGAAGAAAATTTATAATCTTGTAGTGCCTGAATCTGTTAATTTAAAAAATGGCTCAATGAGAGCAAATAATGCGTTAGCCTCAAGCCTTTTTACAGGATATAAAGTTGGGCTGGGTTTTCTGAGATACTGGAAAGGTTTACAAAATTTATCACAACTGTAACTCCTGTTATTGTGAAACACGGATGAAGAAAGCATAACTCAGCCGATAATATCTTGCTGTACATGCTGAGTAAATAAGCAGTACTTATAGTCATAGATATAGTTTACAAGTGCAAATGTAAATTGGATATTTTAGGGTTAAAAACAATGGGAAGCATAAAGGTGCAAAACCAGCTCCTTTCCACCAAAAAAGAGACAATACTTACTACCTATCATGCGTCTTATTTTTTCCCCGTGGCAGAGGAATCACGGTACCTAGGCTTTTATTTTGATGACTCTCTGTTACACAAGGACTGAACTACATTTGCAGTCCAGCGTGCTCTTTTGGCCCAGCATGAGCAAGGTAAATGGGGAGCTTTTGAAAGACTGCCGGGCGGGAGGGATTCCTCTTGTGCGAGGTTACCACCAGAGGAGGAAGACATTGAACCCGACCCTCCACCGCTGGCCCTCCCCTGCTTCTGAGGGGCTGCAAGGTCTTCGGAGCTAGAATTGGCCTTTCTGTCTGTCTATAATTACCCATCACTGCTAAATCCCACCACAATGTAGTTGATGGTTAGTAGCAAGGGCAGCCCTGGGTTACCCTAGTAGTTGATCAGCTTCCTCATCTTCCCCCCTACCCACTGCTAAGGTCTGGGCTAAGCCTAGCCCAGTTAAGCCAGTGCCTTACTTGCCTCCACGGTAGCCTCTTAAGTTTAGGGTTAAACACTTTCTCTTTTTCTCTTTAAGAGATCTTTCTTTCATGAAGGGATTGATGAAAATCAGCCTGAAGCCATAGGTTGTAATTCCCTCTGTACATGGAGTCCAAGTAACAAAATATTTGTCAAATAATAACTCTTTTTCATTAATGGAGACATTTTTACATTAATGGAAATTATTATTTAAAATGTTAGAATAACGTATTTCAGGTTAAAAACATCTTTTACATGGTCACTTGTCATCAAGTTAAGGATTTGACCAAGAGCTTAGGTCTCACACAAGTTGAAATGAGTGGGTTCTCTTAAAAAGTTCATGGCATAACCCCTTTTTATATACTTAAGTCTATATTCCTCTTTCTTTCACAGAAACTCTCGAGCAAGTACGGAGTACAGAACCTTGCCGTGCATCTTTCAAAGACAGCTTCCAAAGTACAGTACAAGAAATAAAGCTTTAATACATTTTTCTTTCTGGCACCAGGAACGTTGTGAGTGCTGGTGCTCAGACAAACCTTTTCTCTCAGGTTTGAAACACTTGGACGCAAGTCATCCTGTGGAAAGTCATATTTACCTTTATATAGTGCACAAAATACTAAAACTCTTCACTGCGATTAGTGTGGACATCCTAAAAAGGCCTAGAATAAATGAGAATCAAAAAGGAAATTTCCTTTAGCCTACTAGACTAAATTGCATGGATTTACTAAGTGGATAGTAAAACCAAGGCTGGCACTGTAAAAGAAAGATACTGGCATACAGTAGGGTGCAGCAGAGGTGAGGGGGGAATGCCTGGACATAGTGTAGTGAGTACTTTGAAACAGGTATTTTATATGAAAAAGGGAAAATCAAGGTTAATACTGGCAAAATAAACAGGCATATCTGACACGTGGTAATGGAAAGAAAATTAAGACCAAAAGGCTGAGAGAGAGAAGATTTGGTGCTAAGTCCCAGGGATGGAAATACTTGCTGGGAAAAAAGAGAGTGTGGCTTAAGCGCGGCTAAACTTTTACAGCTGTAACGACAGCTTTGTACCTCAGGTGACGCCTCCACCCTCCCTCGGCAGTGCCGCGTTTGCTCTCCATCAGTACGAGATGGTAACTGCGACGTGGAACAGGGATTTACTAGTCTTAGGCTCAGGCCCAGAAGAGCGACTGCTCTACGTTCCTGCGCTTTGCTTTGCCCAACGACGAGTGCAGTGATACCAACCTGCTGCATACGAGGCTTCAGATTCCACCGAGTAAAAGCGCTACACAGAGAGCTGGTGTTAGTACTGCCTGTAAAACAGGGCATTTGGAACACAGATTGATTTGTACGCTCTGAGCTTTCATAGAGAAGAGGGCAGAGTCTCTTCTTGAAGCTGGCGTTGATACTCACTAAGAGCCGATGACACTCTTGTATTCGATTAGGTCAAATTTCAGAGAGCTTTTTAAATATTTTCGTTATCAAAGCAACCAATATTTGAACCCTTTCTCTCCTAAGTTCGGTTTGCAGAGGGTTGCAAGCCTTTCGCACCAATGTGTTCCTAGGGATTGGGAAGAGCACTTCTGTGTTTAACATGCCCTCAGGTTTTCAGCAAAAGAAAGGCCGTATGGAATCTGTCACTTAATATTTGTAACCTGCGTGGCATCCTTTTCTTCAGTTTGACAGGGGAGATTATGCCCACAAATAAACATTCCCAATAGTATATTTGGGCTCTTACCACTTGGCATCTGTCAAACAACTTGCCATCAGCTTTCTAAAATTGACAGTTTCAGTAGATTTCTGCTAAATGTTGAAAAATAGTTTCTCTGACCTCTTCTCTATTGAAGATTCAGACACCAGCTGAGGCAGCTGTCCTGTTTGCAGCATGATAGAAGAGAAGAGGAATTAACCCAACAGCAATTGAATTTGGAAATGTCTTTAGAGAAGCCACCGACTGCTGCAGGAAAGGGAGTATTACTTAGTTCTGCTGTCACTAAAATGGATGACACGCGCTAATCCACAGTGACTGATCCCTTTCTAATGTGTGACCTGAGCACTGGAAGACTGAATGGGTACAGACTGCAGCCGCAAGCACAACACAATGGTCACCATTATTCTGCTGATCCTCTTCACTAAAACCTGAGTATATGCGGTTTTGAATAACGTGCTAACCTTGGTATTTCTTGTCTGTCTCTAGGCAGTGCTCTTTTGCCGGAAAACCTGTGTCTGTTACGGGTTGGTGCTTTCGGTGGCAGTGATGGTGGAACTGCAGGAGCAGCACGCATCCATCCCACCGACAGCGGTGTAGATGGAAGCGATGGGGGCTGGAGAAGCAGATGCTGCACAGCGAGTGGGATTTCTAACGTATCCCTGTCGCTTACCCTGTGTTGGTTTTTTGGTTTTTTTCTGTTGACAGAAGTGTGTGTTCTTAAAGCTGCATCACGCTAGAGAACCAACTGTCATGGGGACGAGAGGGCTTTCACGGAACATCGAGAACCAAAATGAACCAACTTTTAAGTGCATCTGAAGCACGTAAATGAGAACTGCACGGGCTACAAGGGTAGAGAAGAGATGTCAAACAGGCACAGAAAGGAAGGGTTAGCTCTTTTGAAAGCCATCTTTCCTCTTTCCTGTCTCTCTTTTTTTTTTTTTTTTTTTTTTAAACAAAAGAATTTTCAGTTTATTCAAGCACTGCCTAGGTCATCTGCATGCTATCTCATAGCCATCACTGGCAGCCTGCAGTCCTTGACATCTGTAACTCACTTTGGTTCTCATCTTACTTTTACATTTTTTTAAAGAAAAGCAATTTCTGCTGTGAAATGCCAGCTCTCTCTTGGAGCAAGCAAGCTTTGAGGTAAAGCGGGAACACCGTCACCTTCAGCCCCAGATTCAGAGGAGTTAATTGACAGTGATCATGCTGCGGTGCGTCACCATTTTATATTCTTAAGCCACTGTTTAGCTGGAGCTTTGCTAACACACAGAGTTACTGGTGAACTCAGCTCAGCTCTCCGCAGGAAACATGCCATACGTGATCTAGCAAAGACGGGGTCATTTCAGCAGTTAACCGTATTCCTGAACCGAGTTCTTGGTATCTTAAAATAACCTCTCCTCAGAGCCATAAATCAAGGGGGAAGGATTACAACAAACTCTTTTGCGGCCAAACTAAGAGTGAATTATACCAATAGGCTGTCCACGACCCAGACGCGTTTTCTTCATTCATTGACTCACAGGACCGACACCAGAAGCTGCGGTTCCTCACTCGGCTCTTTACCAAGATCCTTGCCACGTGCCCATCACTTTGGTTCCCGAGCCTCTGTTTATTACCAGGTAATGGGGACACAAAGCCTACTTATCATGATCTGTCTCTAGTGAAGAAGAGGCAGGCCTGACCAAAGCACTGGTACTTTGAATCTCCTGAAGGCGGGGGGAGGAAGGGACGTGAGAGAGAGAACGGAGCTGATGAAACTTGAGGACACTGGTGCAGGCTTTTCCTGTGAAAGGAAAGACTTCATAGCTGGCTCTGCATATGGAACCCAGATTTTACAAAAGCTGGGTTCCCTTCTTCAGAAGAGAGACAGAAACCGGATTTACTATCTGTTCAGCAGACTTTATAATTATGTGCCACACTGATACCAAATAACTTTAGACGGGTCTAGGTGCGGTCCTCTTTGAAGGCTTATGGTGAAGCTCCTAACAAGCTCGTTTAGCTATCCAAGCGACAGGGACTGGAAGAGGTTTAAATTATTATATATGAGATAATAGTACAGGCAACACAGCTACAGTTAATTTCACCCCCTCTGGTATAATTTGAATTTAACAGTTATTATTTTATGTAAGTTTATGACAAATGAAACAATCGCATAAAGAACACATCAGCTCTCACAAAACTCTGCGTTGGGAAACCAGACTCACTTTGTAGGCTTGAGGAACAAGCCTCCTCATACGTCTACCCCATACTGGGTTTACTGAGGACCAGGCTGTTCCTCCACAATGCAATGGAGCGGGCAGCATGTGCAAATTTAGGTACACCTTCTCAAGAGCTTATATCGAAGGGGACATATAAAAAGAAATACATTGCATAAAGTAGCAGAATCTACTAAGGCTGGTCACCCATGAATTTATGTACTGTGATAAACTTTTCTATGTCAATAATTACCTAATATGAGAGAGAGCCAAGTCATGCTGTAATTCTTCCATCCATGGAGGCATAAAGAGAATCTCTGCCCCCTATATTAGTCTGTCTGTACTCACAAAACAAGTATACGTTTAATATCATTGACATCCTGCCTTTATTTTTAAGTGAAGTTGAAATTGGCCAAGTAGTTCGGAAGTTTTGTCGGAGGAGGGGTGGGATGGACAGACAGACAGCACCGTTTCAGCCTTGTTTCCTTAAGGAAGCCAGTTTTAAGAAACAGGCAACAAGCATAGTTTCCCTCGTGGTAATATCACAACAACGAAGCGTATCTGTTTTGTGTTATATAAACAAAGACAGTGCTTCGGGGTCAAAAAACTCTGGAAGAGACATCAAGATGTCTTGCAAATTGCCCATGTGTTCAGTGTGGAAGATGAAGGTCCTGCAGGTGACTCATTAAGTTAGACCTCCCTTAATTAAAAGAGATACTGAAAGCAAATGGCATAGCGTCCACATCAGGTGAGGGGAGGAAGAAGCAAAAAGCCAAAGACCCCCCTCAGGCAGGCTGTGGAGAAATCCTGGCTGCTACTTCCCCGTTGTTTCATATCCTACACTTCTGGGGAGGAAAACAGGCAGCATTAACAAGGTAAATCACAGTACTTCAGGAACTTTCCCTGCTTTTTGCAACTTGACCACCATCTGGTTAGGAAAAAAAAAAAAAAAAAGATAATGAAATACTGTAGAAGTGGGAATATTTTGCCCTTGGCAGCAGTGAAGAAACCCATATAACTTATCTTATATGTCAGCAGATTGTTAGCAGCAGACGTGACCCCAGTTGGGTGGGTACTGCGTCTATGCAGAAGTATAATGGTACGGAGAGGAACATAATGAGAACCAGGCTGAGCTGCAGCGTGGCTCACATGGAGAAAGGCTTTCTTTGCAGTCACTGCGATGTGTCAAGGAAGTGGAGGCTTTTGTGAGTCAGCAGCATCGCTAGTGTTCCCTCAGAGGGACACTGCTGAAATGGCTAACAGACCTGAACCAGAGCTGTAAAGGATGAAAAAGACACTATTATATCATCTGAAACCTTCCCATGCGAATGATGGGAAGTCTCCGCTCTCTCTCTGATTTCAAATGGAGCTTTAGAGCATTTGGGAACTGAATCTGCTGTTTCTTTTCCTCCTCACAGAAGTCCTTAGAGCTTTGCGGAGCAGCAAATGCTGTAATACACTGAGTAGGGAGAGTGAGCAGAAAAGTAAAGACGGCTTTGGACAACTAGCCTGTTCATTAAAGTACTGCTTGCAGGGCTGGGGGAACTGCGGAAAGAGCACCAGGGAATCAGTTACCAGTCATCATGAGACAGGCATCTTCGACACGTAACGTACTACCGTCACACTGTTCTCTTTCCCCCTCAGCTCTTGTCCACGGCTAAGTACATGAAAGACTTGACACCACGGCCGTTTCTCTACATTTGTGCTCTAGTGGCAGTAGATTTTGGCAGTGTTCATTAGTGCTGGTGTCATTAGTGGGCCCTGTGCCCAATCCTGTGCAGACCATTGCATTTTTGAAGTGCCAGCTAGTGTAGAAGCAGCATGAAAAAAAGATGATCAGAGCTACAAGTTGAACAGACATTTGGTCCTGCATTTTTGAAGTGCCAGCTAGTAGAAGCAGCATGAAAAAAAGATGATCAGAGCTACAAGTTGAACAGACATTTGGTCCCGCATATACTTTTTCCACATTTCAGCCAACATCTTCGACCATCACAGGAAAGCAACCTTGTAAAATTGCAAAATTTTGGGGCAATATATACACAATTCTTCTCTTAATGGCCCATTAATGGAGATTCACAGAGAGATGATGCTAGTATTAGCCAGCTCATGGCACTGAACTCTGCTGGAAGCAAATGTAAGCTTTGTAGTTGAGCAATAGTATTAGGCAAGTATTCATATAACAAGGGTAGCAGGGTAAATACCATTCATAAGCCATGAATATTAGCCTGAGGAAAAATCATCGCATGGTTTGGGTTAGAAGGGACCTTAAAGGTCATCTAGTTCCAACCCCCCTGCCCTGGGCAGGGACACCTCCCACTAGACCAGGCTGCTCAAAGCCTCATCCAGCCCAGTCTTATGTTATCTTCTTTCTACTTGTACAAATACTTTTTTTACTTTTTTTTTTTTTTTAATACAGTGAGATTCTTCCTTATGCAAGTGTAACAGAAATATATACCACCAGGACTAGCTAGGGCAAAAGATGATGGTGTTTTATGGATATATGTAAATACTGAATAGTATTGTGTTATCTAGAAAGCAGCCAGGCAGGAGTAGGAAGGGATGCCCAAGAAATCCATGAGAGGGATTTTGTGTTTCCAGCGCTCCCAGAATACAGTGCAATTCAGCTGAGCTTGGATCACTCGAATGGTCATAGAAACCTGCAAAATACTGTAGCTGCCAATTCTCTACTCTTTCTTGGGAGTGACGACAGATCTGTGGGGAAGCGTTTTGTTTGTCTGTCTTAAAAGCATCTGCCCCTGCTCTCCAGGTAAGCTGCAAGAGCCAGAATACAAGGCTGGCAGCTGGTAAGAGCACACCGTGCCAAGGACAAGGGAAGATAACAAAAAGGGACTCTAGAAAAACAGCTACGTTATCCCACAGCACTCTTCAGAGAAAGTGTGCCACCAAGTGTCTATTCAAACACAAGCTGCTAAAAGCGCCAAGCATCTGATTTCAGTTAATTAATACATGGAGAATCTGCATGAAGGAACCAGAGCGTACTCATCCAAAAACTAGAGAAATGCAGCTTCACCAGCAAGCGTGTGGCATTGCTTCTGTATCACTCAGAATATAGCACAAAAATCATTCTGCTATTTTTTTTTTTCTCTCTGGTACGCGAGGAAACAAAGAGCTCAGTTGCTCAGTCTCAGTTCCTGGGCATTTCTGCTTAGGCGCAGTGCTGCTCCTCCCACAGTTGACAGTGCTTCTGCATTAATAGTAATAACAATAAATAATGACGAAAAGGCCTTTTATCACGCTTTTCAGTGGTACAACCCCAGTGCTTTGTGAATAAGGGTGTTATCCCGATAGCTACCAAAGGAAGAACTACACAAGTTGTTTTCATCTTTGTCCTCTGAAGTACCAGAAGGTAAATGCCTATGAGAAGGTAGGAAGAGCATGCATCTCTCCTGAGACTCGGCCCGGTGCTATATCAAATAGCAGCAAATGCCTATGCTCCTTTTTTGGTATATAAACAAAGGAGCCACCCAAATACAGATGCTTACACTGGTACTGGCATCTCCTGCCACGCCAGTGATCCACATCTGGAGATGCAGCTGTCAGTCTCCTGTCGGAAACAAACAGCCTGGGGTACCTTGTAGGAGCAAAGCTTCTTTGATAGCTGTTTGTCAGCCCCTACAGAAGGAACAGAGTTTCTGTCTGCTGGGACAGTCCTGTCAGTGAAACCAAGGCATACAGCGCTTTGGCTACAGAAAGAAAAGAAAAGGAAAAAATCCAAATCTAGGTTATGATCTGTACAGAAACCAGTGCCGAGGGACTTGTTGCAACATGTCACCATCATGAGGACCCAGCAGATGCACTGATAAAACTGGGGCAGTGGTTGGGGGTATTTTTTCGTTATCTATTATACTCATGCAGCCCCTATGCAGATGTTTCTTTACCTCAGTGCAAAAGCCCATTCTGTCCAAGTAGTTTATTCCGTTTTCCTTCCAGAAATAAGCCATGCCAGTAAAAAACATACCTTATGTTCAAGAACAAAATGAAAATTCAGAATTGCTAGCATGCCACATATATTTTGCAGCCCACATCAGAAAACTTCCAGGACACATTTTTATTTCATCTCCTTTGCTCCATTTCCAAAGTGAACTCAACAAAATCCTATTAAGGACTTTTAAACTCTGAATTAGGAGTTTGACTCAGGAATTTAAACGGAGTTTAACTAATCCTAAAATATACACTTTTAGTTCATTTGGCTTGGTTTTTTCTGTGTGTCCTTGTATAGGCAAGCTGTTAGACTGCATGAGCTTTGGTTGTCTTTTGCATTCACAGAGCAAACACAACAGGATCTTAGTTTCAGCTCAAGCTGTTAGCCACTATCAAGATACTATGGCAAAATTAAGAGTAATCACAAAGTTTTACTGCTACTTGTTTTGCCGTGCAGATCGTAGGAGATAAATGCATGTTTTGGTTCATAAAGAAAGAAAAAAAAAAAAAGAAGTCAGACACGTGGAGTCTCTCGACCAGCACAATTCTCTGAGATTAGGAGACTGTCATTCAGCTTTCATCTTTAATTTTTCCCTTTGCTCATTTTTCCAGCTAAACAAGAAGTGTTATTAAATCGAGAAGATCAGCAACAAGATCAATGCTTTTTTTTTTTTTTTCCCCTTTTTTTTCCTTCTGTGTTTTGGAAGGAAAGAAACATCCTGCAATCACTTGCAAAGCACATGGCCATAAGCAGGCGGCAACTGTGGAGAGGGGCGCGCAACTAGATGTTGCAGCTAAGCCTCCCGTTGCTTAAACGAGCGACTCGGCCAGGGCTACCTGTTCTCAACCTAATTTCAGTATTATGTTCGGGAGAGAAGTCTCTTTGTATCAGATCTGACAGGCATGTGTTCCCGAGGAAGTGGAGGGGAAGCCCTCCGTTCATATGACTAATTAGACAGGCTTCACGCTGGGTTGCTCTTTTTTGATGCTGATCCCTGTACTAATTGTCAGTTTGTTCCTTGGGAAGGCAAGGTTGAGTTCAAATGCTGCAGTGCCTTGTTCCCCGTTAGCTTTCCTGACCTTAAACTGATGCGAATTGACAAGGAACAGACGGGGAGAGAGCGCGGGGTTCATTCTGCTGGCGGAGAGCACATTTTGGAGTCGCGGGAAGAAAGGAGCAGGAGCACAATTTAACAGGGAGCAGTTACCACTTGGGTAAAACGCGCGGTCGTCCCATTTGAGGTTGAGGGGGAAGAGGCAGCATGATGGATAAGCAGTCACTTCTAGCTGAGATTCTGCAGCTCCTTCAGGAAAGCGTAGATGGTTTAATTTTTTAGCTAGATCTCCAACCAGATTTTTTTGCTCTGCTTTTCTTCTGGTTAGATCTGCGAGACCAAGCTACCACAGCTGAGCCAGGCTCACTTCCCACAAGCTGCCTTTTTTTTTTTTTTCTTTTTTTCTTTTTCTGAGACTGTTTCAGCTCTGGTCAGGCTTTCATGGTAGGAAAGGAGGAGGAGGAGGGGGAAGAAAGGGGGAGCATTTAATCAAATCTGACATTCAGGAGCTCAATCCTGCAAGGTACTGAGCTCATTGACCTCAGCCCAGCAAAACAATATACATGGGACTTCAAAGGGGATACTCACATGCTTAAAGTTAAGCAGATGTCTAAGTGGTATATTGGATCTGGGCCAGAGAAAGCAGGGCCTTCCAAAAAGGCTAAGGCGCTCCAGCCTGCTCAGGGCTGCAAACCGCTACCTTTATCGGCTCAGCTCTCAGAGCAGCTCCAGAGCAGGTGTTATAATTATAGCGGGGACCAAGATGAAAGGGGCCCAAGGGCTTGGCTGCGAAGGCAGGAGAAAACTGGCAGTTTTCTGGGCAGTAGTCCCCGCTCCGTTCCTTGCAAAATAAATGCGCTCTCAGGCTATTTCTGATTCAGCATGCAATGAGGCAGCCAAATGCTCCATTCCTCCTCTAAAGTCCTAAAATTCTAATTTACAATCGAGGCATGACAACTCTGCAAAAGAGGGAAGAAAGATTTTGATTTTGTTGGTTGGGCTTTTCCCCTCTCTTGTTTCTGATGCTTTTAATTTTAGTAGAAGAGTTCAGGAGTGCAAAGCCATAGCTTTCTGATTTCAGGGGAAGACAGCTTGGAAATCACTGTGTGTATATGAGCATCCTCAGAAAAAAGCTGGCATTGTGCAACTTTAACTGACAGACTTTCCTCCACTCTGTGCATAGACACCTGAGGGAAACAGGGAGTTTTCAGCCAAGTGAGGACTCTCCTGGTCTGGTTTCGGACACGATGGTCTCAGGAGGGCTTCAACTATCCAATGCGTCTTGGAGGTAAAGAACGAGCGAGACCTGACACTGTGATGTTAACAGCTAGAAGAAAATAAACACAGGCAATGATCTCCACGGGAAACATTTAGTAGCGATTAACATCTGCTCAGCTCCTTTTGTCCAATGTCCTTCAATTAAATGTTCTACATAGGTACATAAGCACGCACGTATATATCTTCCAGTTCTTAATTTGCTGCTCAGTAGAATTTGGACAACTGGAAAGCTTATTTCTGGACACAGCACAGATAATATTTCTGTCTAACTTATGGCATGAAAATATAAGCAAGTGGGAGGGATACAGACAGAACATTACAACCTCCGATGAAATTAATTCTGCAGAAGTTCAACTGGCTGGACAAGAGCTAAGCAATTATTGAAGATCTATGAAACTCCAGCCTTTGAAATGTCTTTGAAATACGCAGAGAACATGTACTAATCAGTCCAGTATGCTAAACGTCAGCTTTCTGATAAAAGTCACTACTAAATTACAAGGGGTTTGGGGCTTTACACAGAACTCATAATGTGATTTTTCAAATTTTCTTTCAAGATATGACATTTAAAAAATTTTCTGCTTAGAATACGCTTCACTTGTCAGTGAGACTGTCCAAGTAAAGAAGAGAGGGTGTGCGCTCCACAAACAGGTGGGAGAAACCAGAGCAAGGAGAGAGAGTCCAGACAGGCAAAGCACTGTCACGGGTCCAACCCAATTTAAAAACCATGACATAGGTAAATGCTAATGTATATTAAAAACCCCCAATTTTTTCTTATCTACTTCTCTAGAGCAGTTCAAAAGAATTTTGCGTTGCTGTTTTAATAGCCTACCAGCATGGTAGAGGGTAACTATCTGCTCCAGTACTGCTTTCTTTTGATACTGCATGAGAAAAACGTAATCTCAGTTTTTCAACTTTTGGGGATTCGAGGTAACAGCAGATTCTTTCAAACTTGCTAAGGGCATATAAATTAAGAGCTGCCGTGTAGCAGATCATGTAATCCTTCCCCTCCTACCGTCTCTAGTGCTGCTGTGGACAATTCTCTAGTCTGGAACAAAAGGAATAGCACAAGCAAAAATTCATCTCAGACACCTTTCATGCGTAACACTGGAAGTAACAAAACATCCTCGCTTTCATACTTTGACGGCATAGGGTTTCTATTTTAGCACATTAGCAGCAAAACAGCTTCATGCACACTGACTGCATCTGCAGTAGGCCTTATTTTAATTTAAATGATGGGTTCTCAGCCTTCCGTGGTCTAGACTTTGTCTAAATAGGGGAATATTATCTCATCGACACCTTCCTCCACATTCACATCAACATCAACACAGACTGGCAACAGACTTTCCTGCAGAACTTAATCTTTATGGCATTAGCAATGTATTTCAGAAAATTATTTGAAAAAAAACCTAATAGGCATGTAAGAGAGAGGTCACAAAATGTCATGCCTGGTGTACCCTTTCCCTCCAAGCATGCAATCTTTCAAAACCAAAGCAGCAGGCTCCCCTGTTCAGCCATGACATCCGTCCCTACACGTCCTTAAGGAGGGCTTGCTAAGAGAAGAGGGGACTTGCAGAATGCCAGAAGGCACTGTCCTACGTCAAGTCTGCATTCAGATCAAGTACCTTATTCCAAAGCCTGTCATAGTGAGCCCTTATGGAGCCTTGAATCGGGTGTTATGTCTTGGCCCTTCAACTTTTCCTTTTAAATACAAAATAATGTGGGTTTGGTTTTTTTTTTTTTTTTTAGATCCTACCCATCTGTGAAGGAACAGTTGCTTCCATCCTATTCTTATGTGTCGGGATAACGTTCCAGCAGCACATATTGAATAGTACAGCTAACTTGAGTGCAGCCACAACTGTGTGGTTGTAAAAGATCTTGTTGTATCAAGTGATCAGAAACACACAAGTACGTATGCAAAAAGACAGACCGCCGGACAGACCACCGTCCTGGAGTTCCTACATCTGTAATAACAACTCTCCATATACCAGAGTTCAAGATAACAGTTATAACAAAAACACCAGAGTAAAGATGGCAAGGCATTTTTCCCCCTCTCCTCTTCCACGTGCATGAAACAAAATAAGGCAAGGGGAAATAAAGCACAATTCTGCCACAGCTTTGAGAACAGCAGCTTAGGTCCCATCATTAGGGCCACATCAGAACACACACAATAATCAAGGTTTCCCAGAGATCATTGTGGAAGGAATCTATTTCAGCATCACGCATGCGAGATGTAGACCATCTAAAACACAAAAGAACAGCAGGATATCTTTGCTGCAGTTCAAGGTCACTTGCAAATGTCTATTGAAGTGAGTCTCATGAAAACAGTGCTCTTGATATTGCAGAGGTCATTGGCCTGGTGCTTGGTTTGTCGACATAACAATAATTATTCCACAATAACAAGCTTAGCCGCAACAATGGGGACAGAGCATCGGGGCGGTAGAGTCTCCAACCTGCAACTTTCAACTTCAGCCTGCCTGTTCGGAGCGAAAACAGCAGTGTGTGTGGCATGCCCTCTGACTGGTGTACAAGGTCACTGAAAGCAGAAGTGTAGCACTTGGTGAAATAAAAGTTTAGACTAAACAGTGGGTGATATTGTTGGGACTTGACCATCTGAAGGAAGCTTTCATCACCAAATCGCATTTTACCAGATGTTCACGAGTACACTCACCCAAACTCACAATCTCTTGTCTATTAAGAGGGAATTCATACCATTTCCCTTTGTTCATTAGAATAGGGTCCTATTTGGACTAGGTCTATGGGAATATTTCAACATATAACAGCTCCCATTGTAGCCAGCTGGGACTGAATACTTGAAAACCTAGTCATCAGATACAATCACTGTGGGAGAGAGGGGAAGAGACCAGGAGAGCTCAGCGAACACAGTGCTACTGACAATTTTATTCAAAGGTTGCTGCGGTATGAAATGGGCATGGTGAGGAAAGGGAGTTGGGAAGATCGGGGGTACTTTGGGGTAGATGGTGATGGAAAGGTCATAGTTCTGAGGGAAGGAACCGAAAACTCTGGGTAAGAACAGTTTGGGAATGGGGAAGGAGCTTGAAGAATGGGAGCGACGTGCTGGAAAAGTGTCAGAGAACTTAGAAGCACTGGGGGTACTTGAACTCTAGGACAGGAGGGTTGAGAAGTAAAAGATTATGAGTTCCCATCATCCAGTCCCTCATGCTAAATCAGGAGGAGATGGGATTATCTCTAGCTAGTGATAAGGAGACCCTCATTAGGAGTCCAGGACACACAGAACTTCATCTAATTTTTTCTTGCACTGGACTACTGGGACACTATCCCTCTCTAACAGGCTGGAAATATCCTAACCTTTCCAGCCTCTCTTGGCCATAGGATAGACCTGTCAGAATTTCCTAAGCACACTGTGCTCACTGTCTTGTCAAAGAGCTTCTTTGACTATTTCATATTAAGAAATGAATTAATCCTGAAAACAGTGCTGGCTGTCATTAAAATAATTTCTTTTTGGCAATTTGTTTAGCTTTCTCTTTCTTTGCTTCTTTGGTCCTCACCCTCCACTAGCACAAACGATTACTGTGACACCGGAAATGCCAATCACCATTTCCCACTGCAATACACTCAAGGCCCTTAAGACCTTCTGAACATAGAACCATAGATTCGACATCTCCACACAGGAAAAAATAAAGTAGTTAAACAAAGTACAAAGTCATTTATTTGTAAATGTTCCTTTCAGCCATCCTTATATTGTAAAGAATGGCACAAAGTAAATGCAAGGAACCATTTTTTTTAAACTAGTGCAGAAAAGGGCTTTCAAGCACTGATGATAAGACAAGTGCTGATGAACAATCATTTTTACTTAGTCCCATCCCTCCTGGTCTCAAGGAGCCATCCCACACCCACAGGCCCATCCTGGGGCTCCCTGGTACACACATGTTGCAGTGTGCCGAGGAAATGGGATTGGGGAGCTGCAGCCCTCGCTAACTAATGGCTGTGGGTTAACCCAACTCAAACCATGACTGGCTTTGGAGATGGTGCTGAGGCAGGTGGAGGGACACCTGGTGCAGTGCAGAGCTCACAAAGTAGTCTCACAGAGGCAGAGATACCTTCACTGTTCACCTTTAAACCCAGCACCACAGTATTACGTGAGTCACTGCATGACATGACAACTGGTCCAAACAAGCTCTCGAAAAAAACCTCATTCGAGGTACAACTCACCACATACCACCCGAATGCATTGCTGCCCCACAAAAATAACAGGCTGAGAACGTGCATTTGTTAAATATCATTTATGGTGGGGCCCAAGTAGGGAACAAGTGGTAGCTAAGATATTTCATCTTTGTAAGTGCAAAACCTAAATTTTGTTAGTTTTCATAGTCTCTCCCCCTCCAAAGATAAAGTGCTGTGAGGTAGCTTATTTGCTACTAGGATCTACGAAAGTTTTACCTTCAGCCTTATTGAGTCAGACCTCTCCGGGTTATCAAGTAGTGTCCTAAGGCAAATGACACTATCTCCATCACAAAAATGTCCTACCTTTCATAAATACGAAACATTAATACAAAAATAATTTTCAAAAGAGGTGTAATGTAGAAAAGCACAGCATAAACAGAAAACTGAGTAAGATAATAGCAATGTTGTTGGGGACAAACCAGAGAGAATTTACTTGAAAAACTGTGTGGTTGCAATTGGACTTTAAGCACGTATAAAGAGAGGTAAAACTAAGTCCTATGAAGTTACTCATCGGAGATGCAACAGACAAAGTTCTCTTCAATAAAGGAGGAATTTTAAATAATACTCAAGAGTAACCATGCCTAAAAATGGTGGAAGTGACGCAGCAAAAACAAGTGGGTGATGTTACTTGCTTCTCACAGAACAATCCAAGAGGCACCTGATGAAATTATTCATCAGCAACCTTAGAAGTCAAGGAAGGGAAGTACTTTTCCACACAAATAATTAAGTTCTGGGGACTTACTGCTACAGAAGGCTGTGAAGACCAGGAGCGTGAAAAGAGGTTCAGAGAAGAATTAGGTAAATCCATAGAGTATAAATCCATCAGTGCATATTAAAGAACTAGGCACATAGGGTGATTCTGCAGCGTTATCAATTCAGCTGCAGTCCTTCAGCATCTGTGTTATCACTGTTTCTTTTAATACTCTAGGTGTTTAGTTGTTTGGTTTTTTTTAATTAAGACAGCAATTAAAAAAATCAGACCAAAACCCAACAGTAATTTCTTTTTAAGACCATCTTCAGCAGCACTTCTTTCACCCAAAAACATATCCTAAAAAACATACAAGGAAGGAATGTGGGAGATGAGTAAACTGGATGACACCAACACTGACTGGAAAGCAAAGACACCTCAAATGGTGCATGATTTTATCATTGTAATACAATTAAAGTGTTAAGTCCAAGGTCCAGAAAATCTACTACTCTTCCACTTAACGATTCTTCTCTAAACCTCAGTACTACGCTCAGTTCTATTAAATTAACAGGAGTCTACATTAAAACGTACAGCATCAACTTCAGTTTTAACCAACATTTCTCATGAGCACCAGACAGCCTGTTAACCACGGCTGTAGAAACCATAACATCACCACTGCCACAGCACCTCCTGTGATAAAAGGATGGTTTTCCAGAGAGAGAACCCAAGGTAGCAACAACTTGAAAAAACAGCGTAGCCAAGAAGGGTTACCTGCCTTTAACTGCCCTTGGAGATGCTCTGTGTGTACACCTGCCTTGTGGCAGTATCTGTATGCTGGTGCCTGTCGCACATAAGGAGCACGAACGCAGAAGCCGATGACTGCTTGCAGAAAAGATAGGTATTTCACTCAGTTATTAGCACCACACTCCCCCCTTCCCTGTTATTCCAGAGGCCTGCTCACTTCTCCATCCACCAGTGCAAGCTCCAACAAGCAAGCGGTGGTTTCCCATGGCCCTTCCCTCTTTGGTACCACTAATCCCACAGACAACACGGATGTTTCTCAGCCTGAGGACCTCCAAATGAACAGGAGCAAAACAGTCCACTCACGAGCCAGGAAATAGTCACATCACTCAACTACTTTACTCTTCCCTGTTGGTTTTAGTAAGGTCAACTCCTGCTCAGGAGTACCTAGAAGGAAACCAGGAGCACATGAGAGCCCTGAGTAGGTTCCTCACCCCAGATATGCTTTCCTAGGCAGGGAAGCATGCCTTTGTATACAGGTGTGGTAGCTCCACACCTGGTGGAGGGGTGCTAGGTACCAATTTTAGGCTCTAGGTAAGTGCTGTTCATGAATGGTGGCAGACAGCTTCACCACGCTCAGTTATCCAGAAGAGCTGAAGCGGTGCTGCAACTGTTCCGTATCTTCACTGGTTACAGAGAAAAAACCTCTTTGCCACCTAGAACTAGACTAATCAAATGGCAAACTGTGGTCTATATTGAGACCACCCAGTGGATTTTCTTGCTGTAACCCTCAACGGTGGTGCCCACATCTTGGTAGAAACAGAGACCGTGTTTCTAACAGTTTTCCTGGTGTCTTAGTGGGCTGCTGTGAAGCCATCACATATAATAACCAGTGGCCCAGGACCTGTGTAATTCTTTTGGCTGAGCAAGTTCAGTAAAACTGCCCAGGAGACTTCAATAAACATTAATTTAGTAGCTCTGCCCTCAAGCTTTACGTTTCAGGAGTTAAATATCCCCAGAGATAAGAAGCTATTTTGTAATGCCACAAACAACGAGTTTATATAAGCCAATATGCTACATGACACCTTCTTAGCAACCAGTTCAGCATCAGCTGTTCTCACTTCATTAAATTAAAGCTTTTTAAAAGCCTGTCTAGAGCTGGCTGGAAAAGGTATTTCTCATTCTTTCTACTCTATGCTTCCTCAGATATTTTTTTTGTGTTTTAACATAAAGTCCCCACCAACAACATCAGTGAATTTCTGAAATGAAAAAAAAAATAATTAAAAAAATCTGTTTCAGAAATGAGAAGCCCGCAAAACTGAACTAACCAAAACCACTGCACATCAGCATCCATTACTTTGAAAAGACATATTCAAAACAGATACTTCTTTTTGCAGTAGATTTTGTTATGCTACCAACTCTAGATTAGCATACAGAGCAGCACATTGTTTAATTAAAAATTGAGCAACATTGGGGGTGGGACCACTGTGTTAGAAGATGAGGCACATCCCTCTTAGTGGGGACAATATTCACTCTTCTCTAGCCTGGCATCACTTGCTGCCCAATCTCTTTAAGACAGCCAGTCACTGTTAGAGAGAGAAATAAGTGATTTTAGAAAAAAAAAAATCAAGGCCTTAATGAACGCACAATGAATTCTTCCTTTATGATAAACTAGTTCTTCTATTCTCTCAGAGCAGGATCCAAAATCTGCTGAAGGTTATGGAGCCTCCCTATTGATTTAAACGGGCTTTGGATCTTCTCTAATTCCCTCCTCACAGTTTTATCTTATTTCTAAAAGGCCAGATGCTGGGTCCGTATCTGCTCAAATCTATATTTTGCTAATGGAGCTCAGGTTTCCATAGAAAGAAATGTAACCGAGTTCCCCTAATACCCATTGCTGGGTGACTCTAAAAGAGAGACTTAGTCCGTCCTGCGGTGGAGAGATAAGAATCATATTTTAAACCAACCTACTTTAAATGAAATTAAATAGCTGTCAGTGTTAATTGAGGACACTTGTCCGTGGAACCAAAAGATCTGACTTTATTTCTTCCTTCTAAAAGAGATGCACTTATTTCACCTCTCCCAACGGTGAGATAGGGATGACCTCCCTGGAAACTGAGGAGACGGACGTTTGTGCAAACTGCTTTTAGGGAGAGAGGGAATCTTCTCTAAGTTTCTGTATAATTTACGTTTCACTCACCCGTAGATAAAATGACAAACAATGTATATTTGGACCTTTTAATAATACCTTTTGGCCGTTTGTGAGTGATGAAGTACCTTACCTGTGCAATGTCATACACAAATGCAAAAAAGATAATTGCAGATAGGGTAAGTGAAAAAAAAAAATAAATCCTGCAGCTGAATGCCCTGTGCCACAAATGATCTCATGCACGTGACATGGCATTTAACATGCTGGACAATAGTCTGGGCTGAAGCAGGGGCACAGGGCAGCAAAAGGGCTGTTCTGTGGTTTTATCTATAGGTGGTATTACAGACCACTGTATTCTTTGATGTCCTTTCTTTAAAACGTCATACAGATTAATAGAGAAATAAATCCAAACGAAACAAATACAAAAAAACCCCCAAAACCTATAACACTTTAGCTTTTCTGGTAATTTATAATTTCCTTCAAAATACCTATTATTTTTAAAAAAAACCACCCTAACAACCTTTTGCTTTGCTGCCTTTATTTCCAGAATGTTATCTCTCTCAGTTAACACAAAGGCCTTTGCCAGTGGTTGATATTCAGTGTCTGAACTCTACTAATTTGGCAGTCTTTGTAGGAGGAGATACTATCCTTTATCAGACCAACAAATGGAAGAAATTACAAGCTTTTGGGTCAGTTTGTTCAGACAAGCCACATGGTACCACCTCTGCTTATTTATAACAACGAATGCGCAAGCATGTCTAGCTTTTCATAAAGGGCTTTTAGCTTTAGTCATGTCAGTGATTCCTAAATTGCCTCCTTTGAATAGACAGACCAGTAAAACTCCATCACTCAAACCTTTGCAAGAAGCTATCCAGAAAGTGCCTAACATTCACTCAAAGAAATACACAAAAAGGTAAAATGTCTCTTTTTGCACCCACTCTCTGTATCTGATCAAAGCTGCAGAGCCTAATTGCAGAGATCCGACGTGCAACTTGTCTCATCTGCTATCCTTAAGACTGCAAAAATCATTCCCAGCGTGGTGATTTCCTCTTGGTTTGGAGCTTATCCCTTTCTGCTCGAGCCAGCTAGTGAAATCCATCCTTCTGTGTGCGCTGCACTTCGGCTGGCGGAGCTAACTGAAGCAGCGCTCCAAACCCTGCAACTCTTGTGCTAGGACAGTTCAGAACTTTTCATATAGCTGCTAATTAAAATAACACCTTCTCTAGCTGCTAGATCATATCCCTTCAAACATATCAAAACAGATTCACGGGTGAAAGGTTTAAACTTCAACAAAACTTAAGGGCCAAATTGTCCACAAATGAAACAGAGGCATAAGTTAACCTGGATACAAGTGAAAAATTCAGTGAAAGATAAAAAAACCTGAATGATCTCATTCCATTATATTTAAAGGAGTCAAACCCATTTTGCCCGCTGATACTTTGGGGAACAGGAGAACTGCATTTTGTTTTCACACATGGAAGTGAAATGCAGAATGAGCTCCATAAAGGATTAATACTCAGAGGAGTTTTTGGTTTTCCAGCGTGGTCTCCGCTTTTTCCTCTCTGCTTTTCCCACCTCTTCTCGCCCACCCCCAGTGCTTTTATTCAGAAAAACACAGCGTGAATAAATAAGACCACCAATAAGAATGTGAAGCATTAGCAGAGGAAACTCGTCATATTTCTTTACTGTGGCCACATATAGGACCTGATTAAAAACTAATACACAGCACATTACACATTAGACTTCATTAACACCCTCCTCCCATTTTTTGTTTTTCTGTTTGATTTTCTCAATTCCAGGCTTTTATCACCAGAGTGGTTTGATAAAAGTCTGGCTTAGTCGTGTGACACTGCAAAAAGGATTGTACGTTCAAGAACATTCTCACCATTTCTGAAGTATCCAATTTTTGTCTCACTTGTACTGAAGAATACTTGCCCCTTGGGGTGGTGTTTTCTACTCCACTTGAGTGCTGCGGTTTTTACATTTATACGTTTGTTCCAACTATGTCATTAAGTCAATATTTAATGGATGGCATTTTCCTCCACCTGCCTGGGGTTAAGGTTAGATGAAGTCCAGCCTGAGCACCAGCAATGAACATTGAAGTTGTTCGTATTGATTGCTATCACTCAGGAACACGACTACCTGAATGATTTATAGTACTGAGAGTACTCTACAGGGTTTAGGACTGCAAACACCTGTCCGCAACTTTAAAGGGTGAGTGTATCCACGCTAGGGCCCTGGGTGAATTGCTCCATCACAGAGGTCTGGCCCTGAGGAGCCTTCACAGGTCTCCTCTTCCCTCCTGAGCTGCACTGAAGCTCAGGTTCCCATTCCTGGTCTCTGCCTGAGCTTCGTCGCCGGTACGTCCATGCTTGGTCTTGAATATCCCCATCCCTGGCTCTTGGACTAGAAGTCCTGGCTCAGCTGTGGACCCGCCTTATCACCGTGGACTCATCTAGTGACCTGGGCTCTCAGCTCAGCCTGGTGACCATCTCCAGTCTTGCTCTGCTTGCTGAGGGGACAGATCCCAAAAGGTTTATTAATTGAGGACTTACAGGCATTTTTAGAATAAGAAATGAGCCACAGCACTCATCCTGCGCTTTGTGGAGAGAATTTCTGCAAGCATGAATCTCTAGCCCGTTTGGAGATCCAAATTCTGCTAAGGAAAGAAAAGCATGGAAATAATTCAAGACTTAGCTGTGTTATAAGAAACCTTTGGTTTGGTTTCATCTAGAACCTTCAGTTGAAAGACTTGAGGGGGAAAAAAATCCTCTTTCCTCCCCAAAATATTTGGGGCTTACAAATTTCTATCAGCTCAGAAACAAATGCTGGGCAAGACACTGTCGGGGAGAAGTTTTTGTAAAGAAAAATGCCACAGAAGTCAATGTTTTCATGAAAAAGAATACATTTATAAAAACACAAGATTATTTTGTGGCAAATGAGCACTGGTTTCAAAACCTGCAAGCGAGATTGCATTCAACTTTCCTATTCTTTGTTTTTCCTGTCATTTCTTCTGTCACTGGTAGATAAACTATTTGCAGCTGGTTACAATTTCCACACAGACTAAACTAACCTCAGTCAGTTTGAAGATGAGAAGAGCCTGTTTAGACCCAAGAAGACCGTTTTCATAAAAGCTCAGGCAAGCACTGAAACTGGTGGCTGCAATGGCAGCGGGAAATGGCTGTTGGAGAGAAGACCACCGTTTGACCTCTTTCCACAAAGACCTTGTAAGGTTTTGGAGAGCAGATTGCCAGTGGGGTGTCCCTTTTCCCTTCTTTTTTCCTGCCCTCTTCCTTCTCTCTTCCTCTCCCATCACAGTACAAAGAGGTTCTGAGAGGGGTATCTCCATGGCACAGCTCCCACCCTTGCTGGGTACGGGAAGCAGCCAAAGGGGACTAGGGGACCAAAAGGACCATATAAGACACAGGCTGAGTTAGCTCGGGTTGCTGCCTGTTGATGGCTCTAGCCCGATGCCCAGAGCCGATCTCGGAGAAAGGAGAGGGAGAGCAATGTAGAAAATCCAAGACGCACAGACACGAGCGACCTGCATTTTCTACGGCCACCAAATTTTGCAGGGTTTTGAACCCAAAGTGCTTTACAGCACTGCTCCATTAAGTGCAGCAGGATGAGGAGACTTCAATTCATCAAAGCCGCAAAACAAATCCCAGCTTAAGCCATCAGGTTTCACATGAAAAAAAAACCCAGAGAAAACAGAAGCCAAAAACGCTCAATAAAACCACAGGGACAATAAATCATCCTGGTTTCATGCAGCAAAGTTACCTTTGAAACATCCTCTGGCAAACCTGCTGAGAGCTTCATATCCCTAATGAAACTTGAAACCTGCGGTCTTGCGTTTTTGGCTGTTAATTCGGCACAAGTAAGGGGAAAAAACTACCCCATAATCTGGGACAAAAAAAACCACCTTAAAACATCTCTGCCGCTTCTTCTTTCCCAAGGCTTTCCTGTTTGCTGGCGCTTCCACCAGGAGACCAACCCTGCAGATTCATCGGGAGCCGGTGGGACAAGAGATGCTGCCCGCATTTCTGAGAGCTTTTTGGGTCAGGCTTTGGTGCTCTGTGCCCAAGACATGGCATCCATCACCAGAAATGAGAGGAGCGGTACCCTCTGTCACCCAGTCTCTTAACTATCAGCACACACAGGCAGAGCACAGGGAGCATTTCCCCGCAGCTGCTCAGCAAGCGATGCAGGGATTTCTTCTTCAGAACACCTTCAACCCCATTTCTGCTTCTTTCCCAGCTAGTTATTATTATTCTTACGGCGGAGAGTTTAGCGAGCCCAGAGAAAGTGCCAAAATCGCTACTTTCCTAGGGACAGCGGGTAAAGGGCAAGACTGCCCTGAAATTAGCAGATAAGAGCAGACCTTAACTGAAGCTTTTATCGGTTGTTTGTGTTCACCGAGGCCAGATGATTTTCAAGGAGCCGCTTAGAGATTTAAAGCGCTGATGTGACAGGAACTCTTTGATTTTAATGTTCCTGCCCTCTTCTTGCAGCCAGTGTTTATGTAAACTTGAGAAAAACTGCCACTACTGTTCATCTCCCTCATTTTTCAACCTTAATGGTAATTACATTCCACGCATGACAGGAGACTCAGCATTGCATTCAAGACCGGGGCTGTAACGCTGCCTTTGACATGCCATTACTATGCATTAAGTCACGATTTCATAGAGGGGGAAAAATAACCTGTTGCAAAAGCGTGGGCTTAACGAGCGCTGCAAGAACATATCGTTGATTTGTGTAAGAGGTTTCAATAAAACGCTGCCGCTTGAGATTTCCAGGGCCATCCAACTGATGGAGGCACTATTGGAATTTAATGGAAGCAAGGCTTCCAGTTTCCCTGGGGTCTATTGAAATCCCAGCCTCTAAGCTTTCCATTTAAAGTGCTGTAGATTTTTTCCCCAACCTTCTGGAAGACCGCAAGGCAATCCTTTATGTGTTTGAGGGGGTTATGAGGTGGGAGGTGTGTGTAATGTGGGTTTGTGTCTATAGGTACGGTATACAGCCCTTCCCAACCAAATGCCTCTCATTTCTAAACCTTTCCGCCTAAGTGCCTCAAGTTTTACACCAAGTGCTTTAGTGTTAAAACTTCTTTCGGCACTTTTTTCTGTGCAAGATCTTTCTTAGGGATGAAATTTCTATTTGTCTATGCAAGATCCCCACCGTACCCTTCTTTTCTCTCTTATCAGCTTTTCTCTCAGCTGATAAGCACCCTCTTTCCTCTGTGCCGTGGAAAAATCCCATGCTACTAAATATCTGTTACGCCTGCCCAGTCCTGCTTGAACCTTAACAAAGGTTGTCATTTGTTTACTGTAATGAGAAAAGATGGTTATTTTAATGTGATGCCTACTTAGCAAATAATACCCTCCCTCTCCTTTGTTTCATCTGCTTGAGGCTTGCTCTTCCAGACACAGTCTGGCCAGTCGACAGTGTGGAGGGAGGAAAAATAAGTAATGGTTGCTAGTTCTCTCCCCCAGATACAATGCTGTCTGCACGAACACCTGGCTGACTGACAGGTATATCTCACTTTTGAGAGAACGTAGCAAACTGCATCGTTAACAAACTCTTAGGAGGTACAGCTTGTGACTGCTTTGCGTGTGACATGCAGTCAGAGCACTGCAACGTGCGCACCCATCACCTGAGACTCCTCATAGCCACAAGCAAGGGGTGGCAGAGCACAGAGGAGACATTTTGATCTGGAGGCGAAGTTCATCCTCAAGCTCCCAAATATCATCACCCATCTGGACCACTCTCCTTCCAGCCACAGGCTAAAATAAATGGACCACAGTGAGTGATTTCAAGAAAATCTTGACATAAAAGCATCTTTGACTCACAGTTTCAACCCTGAAACAAAGCCAGCTGCTCTGGGCAAGGATTATTTCTGTAGCACTTCAGTTTCAGCCTTGGCTCCAAGCTCCTGGAGAGGAAAAACGTGATTTTACCTTGAGCAGCAGCCAGGTTATTCCCCCACCTCCATCTCACACCGACTCTGCTGCCAGCAGTCCCTCCAGGACAACCCCTGGCTGCTTCCACGGCCCCAGGCATCGCACATCTCTCCTCTCGCAGTCCCTACCCTCCCCTTGCTTTCAAAGCCTTGAGCTGAAGCCAGACCAGGCTGGTGGTCGCAGCACAGGGGTCTGCTATTAATTAATCTTCTGCCGGGCCAGGCTGCTGTGCCCTGGGGGGGGCCACCCAGTGCTCCATCCCACATCTTTTGGGAGTACTGAGGTGCCACAGCTTCTCAAACGTGTAGGCAGCTTCAAGATTACAGGAGCTTTAAAACTGTTCCCATTGAATGAGCAACTTTTTCTCTCCGTCTTGGACAGCAAAATATATGTGTGTGTGTAACAGGCCATAAGCTGCGTGTGTTACTCTGCAAACACGGATTCCCCAGAGAGGGAAAATACAAAAAATAAAAGGAAAATAACTCACCTGTATGTTTAATCTAGCCTGCGCTGAGAGGAAACAACTGGGCAGTATCCTCCTTCTAATGGAAATGGACTGTGCACCAATTGTATTAGTTTTCATTCTTTAAATTACAGATTAGATTTTAAAATTCCGCGCTGCTTCCAAAGACCTTTTTAAAGGCCTTTTTCAGGGTTTTATCTCATAGCCTTTACAGAACTTACTCTAGATGACACAGACCAAAAAAAAAAAAAAACCCCAGGAAAAAAAAAACTTAAACCCCAATCGATTGCTCTGGTAATGGAAATGGAAACCCTGCTTGTCCTTATTATCATGAGCCTTATTACCCTTGTCATCACCACCACCATTATGCCATGAGGCTTTTATTCTCCAGGCATTGTGAGGAGGTTCAGCGGCAGAAGGGGCAAGCACCCAACCCTCTCCCTGCTCGGAGCTGCAGAGCCACACTCCCATCTGTCAGTGGCTCCCTTAAGTGGCGCTTTATCTTCTCCGCCTAACGACTTACACTTTATTGTATCTGTCTCACGGTAATGCCCCGAGTTCTCTGCTAAAATCAGGGATCCCCTCCAATTACAGCCTGTGCAGGCTCAACAGTGAAAAGTCATCCTTGCCTCACAGAGCTTGCAATTTAAACCATCTGGGCTTTCCAGGCTGGATCCCCAGTCTCTCGTGATGCACGGAGACTGGCTCAGGAAGCAGGGCATGCAGGGCACCAAGCAGTAAAAAAATCAGTAATTTTCACTTGGAACCCCCACCATCCAATTCAAGAAATACGGTTCCCCTAAAGCGCTACATGGAAGACCACGTTTCCTATAGACGCAGAGGGTCAAATTCCATTATCCAGCCCAGATGCAAGTCCAGGTCAGCTCTAGCAAAGTTAATGGAAATCACTGGATTTTTAGGAGGACCAGTGAGAGCAGGCTATAGCCCACAGCAAATACTTTTAAAAAATGCCACGTCAGTGACTTTTCTGCAAGCAAACAAAAAAGACGTCAGGTAAGGAAACTGTAGAAGAGCATGTTGGTAACCTCATAATTTCAGTAGAATTATACTACTGCAATTGTGTATTTCTCTAAACATGATGAAGCTGGAATAAGTATACATTTTTCTCCTGCGTGACATACAACAAACTGGAATTGGAGTGACTGTGCAGGAAGTATAAGGCATGGCTGTGGCAATAAGATTAGACCAAAATATTTCCCCTCATCCAGAAATCTTGGCAGTATGAACAGTTCCCTCAGGTTCTCCAAATGACGTTTTGCTCCACAGATCTATATATTTAATAGAGAAAAATACCTCCAAAATTGTATTTCAGAAAGCGTGTTTTTCCAATTTGAGGAAATATCAGAGCTGCTGACACTAATATGCTGCAGGACACAAAGTCCCCAAGGGAACTCCCCATCTCTTGAAGGTGCTCGAATGGGCTCCCACAAAACATGCCACTTTCCAAATGCCTCCCCAAAGCGTTCAAGGTCCATCTCTCCCTGCAGTCCGCATCCTCATGTGCCACCAGTGCACAGGGAAAAGGGCACTACTGATTTTTGTGGGAGAGCATCGGGCTGCTGCTGGCAGAGAAGGACCACTGCTTGACCAGGAGTGGAGTGGTGGGGTCAGGCAGGGCACAGCGGGCACCCAGCCGCCGTCATTTCAGGGCCAGAGCTGGCACCTCTGCATCACGCCGCGGTGTGCCACAGGCACTGTGCCTATCTGAGCATCGCTGCGAGGATGCTGTGTTGCAAAGTGTAAATGTGCCCGACGAGGCTTTGAGGAGGTGGCTGTGAAAGTGGAGGAATTTGAACTTTGACTTGAGCCTAGGCTTGTGTCCTGGGCTCCAGAGCCTTACTTCAACTTCAGCTGGCAGCCCGACCATCTAGAAACTCTCACATTTCTCTTTCTCCTTTCTCTGCCTTGTGCACCACTCACAGTCTAATTAGCTATTCCTATTATTGCTACCTTTCTCCCATGATTGCCTTGTTCACTCCTAACAATGAGGAATGCGACTCCCTGGCAGTTATCAGCTAATTGGGGCTGAATAAGGTCACTGGCTAGGCATTATCCTGACCAAACCAAAATGTGCATTGACATTCAGTGCAAACATTATCCTCTGCGTGAAATATCCCAGCTCTAACCAGAAGCATGCCTTCCAAATTTGTCTGAAGCTGCTCTGCAAAAGCTCTGCTGTGGTTCTGTCAGATCCACGGGGATAAGCTGCAAGAAAGAGCCCACAGACGGAAACGGTGCTCTACGTATGTGTGTAAGCAGGTTTTCTGGCAGCCTTATTCACCGAGGCATCCAGTGGAGTGACTGTGGTTGAAAGCAGGATCATCGCTAGGCACAGTAATCACAGAGGTGAACTCCTGCATTCAGTGACTCTCTCAGCTGCACGTCAGAAGATTGATTGCAGAGAGTCTTGCTGCGTGTTGGAAGTTGAACTTTCTTTTCCACAGTCTGTTTGACCGGGTTGCAAAACCTTGCTGTCAAACATTCATTTGATTCCTGAGCGACTGTCCTCTTTAACCTTTCTAGCATGCTGCTTTTATTTGCTAATGGTCTATTTACATCACCAAAGTTTTGTTGATATGAGTATTTGAGATACATCTATTAATCATTCTAATGCCCATATTCATTTGCCTGTTCATGCGTCACCATACCTTTTTTGTTATTCCTGATTAATTTTATAAATCTTTCAGTCATCCAATTAGAAAACTGAAAAAAATGTGACTAAGGTGCGAGTCAGACAGCATGCTTAAGTCTCAAAGCGTCTGGCTAAGAGATTTGATGGACAGGAAGGCATGAAGTCTGATGCAAGAAGAAAACATCTTTATGCTTCATTCAATATCACTTCCTCTGCTGTTGGGAAGCAAGGCCCACAACACGGGCAAATGTCTGCTATGGTTATGTTCTCTGTGAGGAGATCTGGGTGCCCTGTATGGATTACTTTGAGGATGGGGTGAAGGAGTGGCCAGCACAGGGTTGGCAGGGAGGAGTCTTTCACCTTGCAGATCCATGGTGAAACTCCTAGGATGCTTGCAGCAGTGGCTCCACAGCCTAGGGAGCAGATCTCTTAACTAGAAGGGTGGCCAGTCACCTAGGAGCCAAGACCGGGTCCTGTTCATTAAAGACCAGGATTTAGCCCTTGGTGAAATGGGAAAGTCAATTCTGCCAATGACACATGAGTAAGAGCTGGAATTGCCTTTGGCTTTTGTAATGAAAGACTGTTTTCTCCTCATAGAGGCATTTTCATTTAACCAGGATGTTAGACGCTCAAGGCTAATACTTTCACACACCCAAGGAACTCTGTAGTTTTCCTCGTCAGTACTACTTGATATAGGTAAATAACAAAGCATAAATGAGTAAAGAAGCCTTGTTGAGCTGGGAGGTGAATGTTAGAAGGATATACCTGCAGTTCAGGCTGGTTCTACAGTCAGCAAACAGTGGAGTGCAAATTACAGAGAGGATGCTCCGTCCCTTCAGCAGCAGAGGAAAGGGGGTGGAAAAGGGGACACTGCCGGAAAATCTTCATGTGCTGATCGTTGACACTCAGATTTTAGATCTTCTGACAGAAAGCAAAACTTAACCAATCAAGAAGATTAACAGTGATGAGGTTGAGGTTCAGCTCTGATATGAAGTGATTTAACACTTGGCTGTGCAAAACACCGAGCAAGAGAGTTTCCTTGTGCCTTCAGCCAAGCAGAAAATCTCTGTGAAATTATCTAAAATAACAGCATCCTGTACGAGCTTTCATCCCCCCACCATACGGTTCCAGCCAGCTGCGGCTATTTCCATGCAATACCCTGCACACGTGCGTAGGCAGCAGTATGTCGGAGATGGGGCTGCACACCTTCCGTAAGCAGGAGGCCACTGGTCGGGCACTCACAAATTTCAACGGACTGAAATATTCCAGGTCATATTTCTAGTTCAGGATGATTTTTTTAAGTTTCATTTAAAGTCACGTAGGAAGCACGCTTCAATCGAGAGCCAATTTAATTGAATGGGAGTTTATAACTTCAGTGTTCTTTAGGCTGGGCTTTCAGTGAATAAAAGTGACTTCGGGTTTACTTCAACGTCATTTACAATTCTTATTCATTCAAAGATTAAGAGGATGGTGATCCCTATCTGTCAGTAATCCTTTCACTAGCCTTCCTGCTTTCTCCCTTCACAAAATGAAATGTGCTTGCTTTTCTATCTAAAAGAAGTTGATTAAAAACGTGCCTGGCTTCACTGAAATGCAGGAATGGATATTTTGTCTTTCCACCTTTTCCCTTTAATTCCACAGACTGGGCAATGATTATTTTTTGATTGCATGTGTTGCCTGATAGCTGCCAGAAGCAGAGATTGGCCTGGGCAGGGGGGGGTCCATGCCATGGCCTGGTGGAATCAAAAAGCAAAGCTTTCAGCCATAAAAGAGGATTGGGCAGTACGCTTGAAGATGTGTCAGTTAAATTAGCTAATCGATACTACACACAATTTGGCACGTAATTCAATACATTCTTACTGTATTTCCTTTTTGGAATCCCATGTTTTACTAGCTCAGACGTAGACTACATGGGTGCCTACTGTTTTTATTCCTTAGGAAAAAAATTGGCTATACAACCTTACAAATTTCCTCTGGTAGTGCAGATGAGCTGCCTCATGCAGCTGTCATCCCCCTCCCGCCCAGTCTTAGGATAGAGGGACCCATTTCTTGAGGACTGTTATGAACTCTGGCCAATCATTTCTTATCGACGAAGCATTAAGGGTAATACATTACATCATGCAAGAAGCCAGGAAGTGGGATGGCTCTTCCTATACTACAAATATTTTGGGGAACAAAGATGACAAAACAGTATAAAAACTATCTAGCTTTTAACAACTGAGACACTACTTTTATTATTCATTTCCCTCAAGACACACTTTTAACAAAAATGGCCATCTCCTGTCTTTTCAGCAAGGCCACGTTGGCCTGTCAATTAAAAAAAAAAAAAAAAGTCAAGATAAAAGGAATTATTGTGCGTACATAGCATTTTGTAAGGCAACGAGCAGAACACGTATGAGAATCCAGTAGAGACAGACATTGCGTACCCTGCTACTGTCAGCAAAAGGTTTTTATAAAAGCAATAACAAACCAAAATCACTCTAGTTCCCTCTTCCCTACCTGTTTTCAAGGAATGTCAGTTTGCTACAGAAAGTTGTTCCGTTTCCATTTATTTCCATTTTGGCCACACAGAGTTGCTTCCCATCCACTGACACCACATTTGTCCACCCCATAATGGTGCACTGATAAGCTGAGCTGGGGATGGGCAGGGGGTCAGGATGCCCTGCTCCATCCTGCCATCGCCCCTCTGCTGGCAGCAGGCTCTGGGCAAGACACATGGGTACGATGTGACATCCTGCCAGCCCCACGGCTCCTGTGGGGATGTGGTAGCAGCGGTTTGGGCTCTCTGCCCAGGCACTCACTGCATCAGGAGGTGGCGTGTGAATTTGGAGATGGCCCGCATCCCTTTGATGACTCTAATCAGAGCCACAGCCTGGTGTCGGTGTCCTCTCCCTCCCCAAAACCTGGTTGGGCTGCTAAGCGATGCCACTGCCCCTCGCCCCACTCCCATCCCCTAGCAGGCAGTGGAGACGGGAGATACTGGCCCCCGTTTGGTTCCCCCCACGAGCAGTGACCCCAGCAAATATCTTCCTTGCAGCGCCAAGGCTGTGGCTTGGCTCGCAGTGCCGAAACACAGTTGTTGGCTACAGTCGCCAGATGTCTTTCTCTGTTTACATTTCCCCCTATCAAGGCTTTTTTCTAACACCCGTGGTATCAGGGTTTGGGGGAGGCAGGGCGATGTCCTGGGACTACCTCAGGCATCCATTTTCCAGTGCAAGGGCTGGGGCCTTTCGATGCCAGACAGCCCCGAAGGATGCAGAGGTGATTTTCTCTCTGAATTTGCTCCCTCCCTGTCTCCGGTTTGATATCTCAAACTCAGCACCAAACTCTTTCCCTGATAACTGTAACTAATGGCTTTTGGGATCCAGGGGGATGTTTTGGAAAGGACAGAGCGTAGTATCTCACCAGGTCAGGGACTGGAGAGAGTTTTAGTGATCCGGGGTTGGGTCTCCCCATGTCTGTGCCCGCCATGTGCTGCCTACACCTGTGCTGGTGCGTCCCGTGAGCCTGAGTACATTGCCCTTTCTGAAGGAGACCATGAGATGGGGGTGAAGAGGAGTGGGCAAAGAGGACACCCAAAAAGTGGTGGGTGGGAGAAGAGATGGAGGGAGATAGCATCATTGCTCAGGTGTGAAAGGAGGAGCTCTTGTGATTCCTTCTTCTTTTGTAGTCTGAGAATTTCTTCTAATAAATTCAGTGAAAACCCCTCTACTCTAATGAGATGTCCCAAGATATTCATTGTAAAAGTACCTACTGATCCTTAGGACCCAAATGAGTCGGTGTCTCTGCACCGTGGCATCAGATTTGGGGGTGGCAGGGATGAGTGGAAACCACGTAGGCACTTGAATTTACAGTCCCTTTCCAAAAATGACACAGGTTCTTGGAAACATTGCTCAGCAAGAAAAAAAATAAAGGAAGAAAAATACCTGGGTAAATTACAACAATTCTGAAATTGGTATTAGTTTCCAAGTGCTTTAGAAAAAAGAATGCTAAAAGTACGTGTTTTGCTCTGACACTTCAGGCTACCTTTTCTTTGCTTAAGTTTAAACAAAACATCTGAAAATGAAATGTCCGTTTGTTTCAGGTTAACCTAAAAACACACTCAGCACTACTTCAGCCCAACACATCTTTTCTTAGTTGTTCATTAGACAGTAAAAAAAGTAACTTTCTGCTGATACAGATTAATTTCTTTATAAATCATGAGGCAAAAAACTCCCCAAAATAATCACATGTTCTTGCTGCTCCACTTAGACGCTCAACTTAGAGCTGTCACGGAAGGTTGATGAACTTGGGCTTCCCCACCATGCCAATATTCTTGAACATTTAATGCACCTGACAATATTTCCTTACAGTTCCTGAATTCCCAAATTCACAGTTATATTTCCAAATAAACTAGCTTCATTTGCAGAGGGCGTGTGTATCCCCTGAGTGGCGGAAACTTCCACTGAACTTACTGGGTTGTTGTAATTCTGTTTTCAATACATCATTGAAAAAAAAAAAGTCAAATCAAGTGTGTTTAGGGTATACAGATGGCTTCCAAGATGGCTTTAAAGACTGCATGTAGGGCACCAAATTTCAAACTTTAATCCAACTTTAGTATATTTGCGTACTTGCTCTGTGCGCTGAAATACGTTGGTAGAAAGGGGTTGGAAGAAGGTTGGTTGAAAGCAAGCTGCCTTACTATGTGACCTCCCCGCATCTACCAAGTCAGAACGAGTTTCTGCTTATAACAAGCTGCACTTGTTTTGATCGGCCAAAGCTTTTCCAGAGCCAGAATCTGCCTTCATCATTTACTGTATAAACTCTGGACTGAGTTTGAAATTGAAACTCCTTGGCTAAACACCGTTATAGATAGCACTCAGTGCACTGGGTGGAAGGTGTTACCACGTACAACGTGAGCAACACTAAAAAGATTGATATCCTGCATTACTAATAGAATTATTTTAATGTCACATGTTAAATTTATCAGGAAGATTCTTCTAGTATTTCAAACCATAAAAATTCTGTTGGATGAGTAGAACATCAACACAACTAATTACAGCGTGAATATTTTCAAACAGTCCTAACAAGATCTTCTGTGTTACACAATTTTTCAACCCATCAGTGAGAAGTAAACATATTTGCACCTCAAGAAACATATGGGCCATTTACAACTCAAAATATTTTCCTTGCCTTCTACTATGACTGATAAGATCAAAATAGCAGATTTGATTTTTTCTTTAATCCCTTCGAGAAATTGAATCAGCTCCGACATCCCTACATTTTTTCCAAAAAGTGAAATCTTTAAATCAATTTTTAATAAGATTGTAATTGACAAATCCATTGGAACATTAGTGAGCATTTAAATACTAATTAGCTGAGCCACTGCTAATCTCTCCTCAGCAGAGCTCACAGACACAAACGTCAATTAAACCTGAGTTTGTCCCCAAGGAAAGAAAGGTCAGAGGGTAGTGTTCAGTCAGCTGTGAGATTATGTTAACACAGTGTTAGGAGTAATAATCTCGGGGCGGGGGGGGGGGGGGGAGGAAGCTAAGCTTTCTTTAACTTTTTTCTTTTAATAAATAATTACATTAACTATAGGGTGGAGAGAGGAGAAAGAAGGGAAGAATTACAAGCAGTGAATCAACAACTGTTGCCTCTTTAGCAACAAACCAACCAACCATCAACCTATTGCCTAAGGAGTAAGGAGACAGTCCATTCCCTGTTTACAGCTAAATAATTGACTATCATAGGCAAACTCCTGCTTGTTTCCACCAGGCTAAGATTTAGTTTTTTATTTACTCCTGAAACTGCTGTAAAGTGTTTAAATTTGAGGGGTTTTTCCACCTTCAGCTGCCCCCCTACCCTTCCCAAGAGAAAAGCACATCTCAAGACCTTGCGCTCCTCCATCCGCCCCGAGACCTGCGGCTCTATTTGCTGTCACTAGCAAATACAGGACAGCAAAATAAGTGGTGTGTGCTCGCTATGCTCTCCCAGTTTGCTTCCTTTTGCTTTTCAGAGCACTTTATTCTGGTTCTGCGCTTTGGCAGGTGGATGTTTGTGAGCACACAAACAACCCCATTAAAGTCAAGGGACTTCTCCTGCGCTTCAAATTACGCAGCTCCTTAAGTGCTTCAGTAGACCGAAGCCGTAACTCATTAGGACTAGCAGCACAGGAGTATGTTTAAGTATATGCTGCAATGTTTCTGCAGAGTATTTATTTATGCTGCATGGATGGACTTCAGCACCTGTTTAAAATTAAGAACCCGCTTCCTCAATGAGGGACTCAAATACCTTCTTTTCTAGTTATATCTAGTGTCCTTTCTTCCCCACACAGTATTCCAAGGAGAGGCTGCCACGGAGTCTCAGAAGTGCAGCTCTACTGATAATGCAAAATCAATCATTTCAAACTAGGAGGGAAAGCGTGCGACAGATGATTCCTGACCCCGGCAGCCGTTGTGAGAAGCGTGTAGATTAACAACTCCCTCTCATCAGAATATGGTTCTTGTATCAGCCTGCTTTGTCAAAATCTTACATTTTATACAAAATTTGTGGTAGAGCATGGGCAGCCTACAGTGTGGTACAGTTGAAGTTTGGGCAAACGAAAGGGCACGTGGAAAATGCAAACTGCTACGGGAAGTGTTTTGAAGAGCCAAAACCACTACAGCGACATAGCCTGGCGAGGCTTCTCCCGGCTTTTGGAAAGCTTTAGCATCAGAGCCTCTTAACTGTGCTTAAAAAGAAAAAAAACCCAAATCTTATAAACCATTCTCTCAAAAAAAGAAGATTAAAAAATCCTCAACATATCTTAAAAAAAATAATAAATCTGTTCATGTACCATGCTGGTTAGCAAGCTAAGTATAAGTTGATTTATTTTGGAGCTTTGGAGAAATCTCAGCAGAGAAAAATATTACAGCTTGCTGTCATAATTTCCTGAAGTTTAAGTGTTCATAGATTTGTAATGCTCCAAGCTAGGAGGGGCCACTCTGTCATCCAGTCTGACCTGTTATATATCACAGGTCATTACATTTCACCAAGTTACCTTTGCATCGAATCCAATAAATCATGTTTTGCTAAAGACTATCTCCAGAAAGGCATCTGTCTGGATGTAAAGACTTTAGGAGCCAGAGAATCCAACCCCCCCTCCCCAACCTCCACCCCATCCCTAGTGTGTTCCAGTGATTAGGCTCACTCTAATAAAAACACGTGTTATTTTCAGCTTAATTTGTCCAGCTTCAGCTTCCAGCCCCAGATTCAGGTTATGCTTCGCTTCACTGGACTGTAAAGCCCTTTGGTGTTCAGCCTTCTCTTCCCGCGAAGACGCCTCTCTGGAGGACCTTTATGGAGGATAAACATGCATAAGAACCTCCATCCAAGTCATTCGTCTCCAACCCCTGATTTTGTTTTACAGCTGTTTCTGCGCTCTCTGGGTATACACCTTACAAGCAGAACTTGCTGAACCTGCGGTATTTCAGTGTCGTTCTCACCAGTTCCAACCACAGATGAGCTCAGAGCTCAGTAACATCTTTATTCATGCAAAAGTTACTGGAGTATTACGCTGCAATCCCCTACTTCCCTTCTGGTTCCAATTTAAATAACCAGTAGAGCCTTTTGTTTTCGGGAGTACAGCCCCCTTTCTTGTAGATGAGGTCTGCATTTTTTATTCTAAGATATACAAACTGGTATTTTAATTGTACCACTTCATTTCACTGGGCTATGCTTACCAAGTTGTTCAGACCAGTTTATATCACTGCTTAGTATTCCTGACTTTTACCATTCAGACAGTCTTTGCTTTACCTCCAGATTACGATTTTACTTCATCTCACAGATAAAGATGTTGAACTACCAGGTCAAATACGAATTGCCACTGAACCAAACCAGAAAAATTCACATTCAATTAAAATTCCTTATTTACTTGCAACTCCTTGAAGCTTTAGTCCATCTAATATATACCATATGAACAATGTGTAATGCTAATTTATTTCTGATAAATGGTGTGCAGAAGGCAGTGTGATAGATACCTTACAAAATTGTATTGCCACTTCTAACAATAAACTTCGTAATTCCAGGAGAGAACATCAGCTTTGATCTAAGAACTGATATTAATTTTGTTCCTGTCCTTGAATACTTCATTAACAGAGCCTCGTAGAAACTCATTCATTATTTTGACTGAGCCTGATGTTTGGTTAACTGGTTTAAGTTATCCCACTTATTCTTTGTGGCTACTGACTGTCTATTTAATACATAAATATTGGTAGTTTTACAGAGTGTCCCAGGTCTTCTGTGGTCCAAAATTCAGAGAAGATGAGCCTAAGCTCACATATTTATGGTCTGAAGACGCCTATTTTGCAACCGCTTTAGCATGCAAAGAACCACATTCACGTGGCCTTACTTAAGTAATTTATGGGTCTTGAAGCAAGGAAGGTCTTGAAACACACTCTTTTAAAGCCACAGGAACCAAAACCAGAGGACTCTGAAAGGAGAAAGGTGATGCTGCCTGATTAGTACAAGTGTAGATTATCCTCACTTGAGAACACTTACATCCTTCAGTCATTTTACATGAGAAACAGCTACTGAGTAAACGCGGCTGCCTGAAGATGCTATCTGGGCACAGGAGTCTGTAGGTCTAGAGGAACCCTAATAACTTTGCCCCAAATGAATTAAATCAACCACAGGGTATCTCCAGTCCAGGAGGACACATGCACGTGCTGAAATGTTTATTTTGCCATTTGTTCTGGCGCTGGCAGCCCCGAGTGGTGGAACCGCAGCGGACTTATCAGCTCTTCTCCCACTTGAATCCCACATGCCAGCAGGGAGCGTGTCCACGTCCCCATCCCATACAGCTGCCTGTCTCCCTGCAGTATCTTGTTGGGTTCCAGGCCTTTTCCTTAAAATTATCACGTTCCACTTCCAATCACCGCGGGCCTAAATCACACTCAACAAAACTGATAGGGTTGCAATTTTGACATGTCAAAATCATTACACAAGCATAAATCTCCTTGTCCCTGGTGGCTTCCCCTCCAGCATGGACAACGTTGTCCGATAAAGTCTACGTTTGCTCCAATACTAAAATGATGCAGATGCGTTTTATACTGTGCAAGAGAGAACGCAGCTGTAAGAGTTACACAAAAATCCTGACTTCAACTCTAATCTTCAGATAACTCCTGCTATGGAATAATATGCTCGGTACCAGGGGAAATATCAAAGGGCGCTTCCAAATTATATTTTCACATAAAAACTTGCTAAACAGCAGACCAAATCCTCAGCTGGCCTGCCTCAGCGAAGCCACAGAAGTTTATTTCACTGAGAATCTGGTTCAGCATCACATACATAGAATTAACGTGGCTTTGCTTGCCACTAACAAGTAGCGAAATAAAAATAAAGTGTGCAGGGCTGTAGCAAAGCATCTGGGGATTTACCTGAAGCACGTGTTGATCTTTTAACTTGTGCAGAAACTGGGGCCTGAGATGATGGCCTCAGTGTGGAAACGTAGATTGATTAGATACCTAATCTGCAGCATGTCTTTCATCCCGGAGTGGTTGTCCAAACATCATTGTCACAGCTTGCTTTCCCTGATAGCTCGCCTGGTACGTGATCACCCTGTTTCCCAGAGGCCTGGGCTACAGTTCAGCATGGCTGAATGCACACCAGGGCCGCCACTTCGGCATCAGGGCTACGCTTGGAGCATTTTTTACATTTCCTAGGCACATACATTTCTGGATCCACAAACTTTCAGGGCTTTGTAGGACAGAATGACCTGGAGCACTCAGACTTCAAGCACCAGGAACTGGCACTTTCCTGTCTGCAAGAGGTTTGGAGGAGGGGGAAGCCCAGGGAAGTGGAAGCCCAAAGACTAGTAGTCCTTGCTGGACCCCTCCATGGGCAGTGGGGATGGGTGAGCTAGACTGCAATCCCTGGCATCAAGCCCTGGGCTACTCTAGAAAGGGGGCTCTTGCTCCCTCCATACTGCCCAGCACATCGTATATAACAGACACTAGTGTGGACACCACCAGACAGGTCTTTCCCCTCTGCAGTGAGCATCCCAATCATCAGCTGTGCTCTCCTTACAGCGCGAGCACTGTGTATTTCATGACACAAGACAGACTATGTGCCCAAAACAGAACACGGGTTTTGCTTAGCTGGGCAGCACCCACATGCCTTTAAAAACATAAATCAAGGTAGATCCCAAACTTTTCATCTCTGACACTCAATAGTCCAGCAGAGCCTAGGCAGCACCATTATATTTTGAATATTTGCCTGATACGCTTGGAACGTGTCAGTTTGGGGATTTGTGTGAATGCAGCTGATTTTATAGTTGGAATTTGGATACTTGCCACTACTCCTTTCCTTCAGCTGTCCCTCCTTCCCCTCAATCCTGTTTGATCTTTGCTACTGCCCCCATTGGCCCTTTCAATGCTGAGCCCTGGGCACCCGGCGCATCAGCCCCACAGACTCCAACCAAAGCCAGAGGAGCCCTTCTCCTTGATGGGTCAGTTGCCGAGCATGGGCAGCTCTGGACTCTCCATCAGCTCCCCAGCCATGTGCTGCCTTTTCTCTGCAGAGGGGGAGAAGGACCGCTGCTGTGGGATCCACAGAAATCTCTTTTGGCGTGTTATTACCACACTAGCGAACTGCAGTCTGCAGCGGTTCCCACATCCTGGATAAAACTCCCTCCCTCCTCTGATTACTGCTAACTCATACTTTCCAGAGCTGATTTATCCCAGGCCTCATAAAAATGCTTCAGAACTGCCAAAGCATGTTGCCTTCAGAGCACAGCAGATTCCTTCCAGTACCAGGTATTTCAAAAAGACGTATCCTTGGGGAGGATGCCTCACCCAGTCCAACTCCTACGTACAAAGGTTTCACACTTACCTTAAATCACAAGGGGCGTCAGCTGGGCTGAACTATCATTGCTGCTATTATTATTAGCACTGGCAGGGTCAAGACTTGCTTATTATGGTCCCTGCCCCTTGCTCTGAATGGGCAAAAAAGAGAGGAAGGGTGAGAGGAGAGTGGAAACGGCTGAGCTTCTCACAGGACTGCGGCAAAGAGAGTGGCAGCAGCTAGGATAAAATGTTGGAATTCCCTAGATCTCTGCCCAGCACCCTGTGCATTTGGTCACTGACTCATTCTGCATCTCCACAGATGTCCTGCTCCTACCCTGCATTTACCTTCCAGGAGCCATAAATACTTAAGCAATACTGAAACACCTCTCCTATGAAGACAGGCTGAGAGAGTTGCGGCTGTTCAGCCTGGAGAAGAGAAGGCTTCGGGGAGACCTTATAGCGGCCTTCCACTACCTGAAGGGGGCCTACAGAAAAGATGGGGAGGGACTCTTTATCAGGGGTTGTAATGACTGGATGGGGGGCAAAGGTTTCAAACTGAAAGAGGGGAGATTTAGATTAGATATCAGGAAGAAGTTCTTTACTGTGAGGGTGGTGAGGCACTGGAACAGGTTGCCCAGAGAAGCTGTGGATGCCCCATCCCTGGAAGTGTTCAAGGCCAGGCTGGATGGGGCTTTGAGCAGCCTGGGCTAGTGGGAGGTGTCCCTGCCCATGGCAGGGAGGCTGGAACTAGATGACCTTTAATGACCCTTCCAACCTGAACCATTCTATGATTCTATGCAAGTCACTGTAGGTGACTACAGTGCAACTAGGCTACCATTAGCCAAACCTGTTTTTGATAAATACATACCTTCACCTCAGTGGGTCAGGGGCAAGCAGAGGAGGTCACCTGCCCACGCTCAGATAGGTCTAGGGTGCACTACTCCTAAGATCGTGCCTCCAGCCCTGTGTTCTCCTTGAAAGCAATGATGCCAAAAAATTGGGTTCACCACTCACCCCGACAAACTACTTTCACTCTGTCCATTACCAGACTGTTTTTAGCTGCTCTCTGTTTATTGTAACACACTAAAAAATGGACCATTGTCTTTCACTGGCATTAATCTACAAAAGAAAAACATACAGAGGTAGCAGTATGCTAAAGCAGAGCCAAGGAGCAGTAAAATACCATCCTGTTGCACCCCAGGGAAAGGGTCTACAAAGAGGCAGCAAGCTGAGCCTCACCTGGCTTCTCTGAACCCCCCAAAACCTCATCCTGTTCTTTCAAAGACTCCACATTTTGTCTGGAGAAACGAACCAGAGAGAACAAACAACCTTAAACACTCCCATATGTAAACACGCTCCCCTAACAATGAAAATGGAATATACCCAGCAATCAAAGCCCTTGACTTTCTCCTAACTTGGCTGTTGGGAAAACAGACAGGCGATGAAAGAAGAGTAGAATACAGACCCTAGGTTTTCTTGTTTCCTACAGCCCTGACCCAGCACATCCCTACCACCCCTGGCAGAGCAGTATCACGTATTCCTGCCTGTTGGGGCTGGCACCCACCACGCAAGGGGCTGTGCAGACACAGAGGAAAGGACTAGTCCATGCTCCGGCCATTTTACGAACTAAGTACAGTTTAGACATTAAAGTTACTTATTCCTATTACTACACCTGCTTTTGAGGGGTTATGGAGATGTGTGGGTCCTTTTTCTTCCCTTTATATCATGTAGGCACATGTTAGTCTCATACAAATACAACAATGCATATAATAATTTAAGTAGGAAGAGCATCTTCTTCAAAGGATGCTCGATACAGTCCTCTGAGTATGATTAAAACCACTGGGACTATTCAGTGGACTCTGGATAAAGCCCCACTTTACAGGGTTTCTATGTTGACAGATCAGCCCGGCTTCAGCAGTGCTTTTCCCCCTGAAACAGCAGATCCCCATCATTCCTGACACCAGGCAGGACACCATAGCAAACAATCAGATGTCTGAAGTGAACAACGTCTCTCCCTAGCCAAAAACCCATCCCACAGACTTAACATAATAAGTTATTGTCTTCTTAAAAAGCAGCAGACACCCTGATCACCCTCATTAAGGAAGCAGGACAATTTTCTTCTATAAAACTTCAGTCGTCATAAATGTTGTAACTGGTCCAAAGGGAGAAGTGGAGTAGTTTAGTAGCCAGAGGACAAATTCACAGCTTCCCCATGTGCTGTTGCCCAACTGGGGGAAAAATGAAAGGGGAGGGGGAAATTTGCAGTGCTGAACTTCTTCTCTTTTTCTTCTCTTTTTCTTGTTTTCCTTTTGAGAGCACCGCTCTCACTGTGGGGCAGTGGATCACTGGAGGGATAATTTTCCTCCCATCAGCCGGACCGAACGCATCAGTTCAGCTTGCTTTCCAGGCTCATGGCAAAACGTCCTCAGCCAAGGCCCTTGGCCTTTAAGATTCACTGCCCCTAAAAATCTGCCAGGGTCCCTGCTTGGCAAGCTGCAACCTGTATTATAAGTTTTTTGGGGCTAATCTGCTTTTTAATTATGTTTGATTTGTAGTTTGTCCCCGCAAGGGCAGGCAAGTGCTTAGCGGGAATTGATTCAATGGGGTGGTCTCTGAGAGTGAGTGGGATTCTATACTGAATGGCAACATGCCTCCCTACATCTGCTAGAAGTACAGCTCTAAATAGGTGCATTAACAAGTAACCTCAAAGCTGCCTAGCAGCCCAAATTGCTTTCCCTATTTTTTTGTTTTACGTGCATAAAGTAGACCACAGAGATGTCAGCTGAGGCCAGGTAAAGGGTGCGTAGGAGAAAAATGAGCAGAGATGCAAAGACGGAGCTTTTCAAGATAGGGAGAACCAGGGAAAGATGACCTGAAAACACCACCACACACTTCCTCTAGCATTAAAGCCAGCAAAACGTTTGCTGGAGAATTTCACGTGACCCTAATTAGCACAGCAAGTCCTGGAGGGAGGGACACACATCCATGGCAGTCAGGATCCAAACCACTTCGGCTGCCCGCATCGCCCCGCAGCAGGACCACGTGCCCGTGCAGTGTGTATGGTGGTGCACTGCAGGGCGAGCAGCTCCCTTGCTTCAGGAGGGGCCGAGAGCGTGTGGGGTTTGTCAAGAGAGAGTTTCCCCAGTCCCAAAAAGGGTGGAGGAACCACACGTTTTTAGGAAATGGTGCTTGCCAGTGGGCATCCACCAAGACTTTGGGTTACCGAGCACTCCAGCAGCAAGCCGGCTTTACAACCCTCAAGTACAGACCGTGTCTTTCTCCTAGTGTTTGCCCAGAGGTTTCTGGTGAGACTCCAACCCAGTAAACATAATGGTGAAGGGGCTGAACCCAAAATCCCATCACCACGCAATTCCAGCGGGTAATAGATGCTCACAGGTAGTTTTTATGGAGACCAATGAAAACAAATGCACCGTTGAAATGATGGAGACAAGGACCAACTTTTGATCCTTTGGCAGCTGGAAAATGTATGGTATTTAAAGAGATTCCTTGTCTTATCCTCATTTACCTTATGTTTTGGCCATCACTGAGATATCACTGTATGAATAATTTCGTCATCTGAAGGAATGAATGCATGCCAGGATGCCAAGACTTATTCTGAGCTAAATCTACAAAACCTCATATAGAATGAAGATACTCAGTGTGACATTATTTCACATTAATGCGATACGAGAGCAGCTATATACCCTGAGAGTTAGAGAGCTATTGAGCTATTTAAAAAAAAAATAAATCACATATAAAAAAGCCAACATGCCAATAAAAAGATCACCTCTTAAAACTGACCACCCTAACTTGTAATACAACCACATTATATCCCTGTTGTGCATAATACGTAAGTACACATCTGTTCACTTCAGCTTAACCTTCCTTTTCCCTCTTCAATCTCCATCTTATTTCTCTTGATTGCATTACATTTAAATATATATTTACACACCTGTGTCAGCTTCTGTACAGTAGGAGCACAAACACTTTTTACAAAAATTTCACCATCTTTATAACAGCAAGGGTTTCTGGGGGACAGCAACAGCAGTTTTGCAAAACCACCTTGACATACCCCAAGTGGTCCATTTTATCCAGTGATTACATTGTGCTTCCTCCAACTTCTTTACTGCACGTCCCGTTGGATAAATATATTGCCATTTACATTTGAATCCCTTTTGCTGGTGGTTTTAAAACAAAAACCTCAAACCAGAAAAGGATCAACACATACTTTACTTACCTGAGCCATACAAAAATTGCTAGCATCGCAATACCAGCAATAACCAGCAATTCCGTGACCTTTCTCTTTACAATGTTATTCTTGGTGCACAAGGACTGTTGGCTTTGAAACTAAACTTTGCCCAACAGGGTTTCCATCTCACATAATGATCTTCTCTTCCTTTTTTCCATTTTTTTGTTCTCTTCGTTAACAACTACTCACACCCAGTATCTGCAGTCTCTCAAGCACAAAAATACTCATGTCTTGGCACAAAGTCGTGTACCTGATTGTTCCAGCTAGTATTTTCCGGATCTGAATACATATAACTTCTGAGATCTGATGCTTTGCGGTTGCAATGGCAATCTAGCATTGAAAATGCCCTATGGGGAACTTAATGTCTTTTACTGTGGCTTTGTTTACTTGTTTATTGAACGGAATTGGTTTAACTGTTAGCTAGTCAGATTTATAAGTTACACTGATCTAAATAATTCCCTAGCCAAAAAGCAGAGAGAGACCTTCGAGGCGCTGGGCTTTGGTGAGATTAAATCAGTTGTGTATTAGCTATGTTTTAAAGCATTTGATCAACGTGCATTTGGCAGAGTCCCCCAAAGACATCCAGCCCTCTCGCTCACCATGCTCCAGCCTGCTGCAATTTTCTATGTGAGTGGTGGTTGCACATATCTATGATAACCTAAAGTTTTCCACTAAGTGTGCCTGCGCAAACCTTCTGCATGAAGAGAACCTTGGTTTGAAAGCGGTCACTCCAAAAACTGGGCACATAAGGTGTTGCCAAAGCAACGCGGATGCTTTTTTGTTGCTCACTTAAAGTTTCAGCGTGACCAAATCCAGCTGTCTCTTACAGCATTGCCTTCAAAATACAAATCCGAATTTCAGGGAGCGTGTTGCTTATTTACTATCTCCTTGCACCCCTCTGCTCCTTCCACATAACAGCATATTTTAATCTGCGTTTTGCCCACTTGCCATACAACTGCCTTCCCCAAACTGGGCAGGCAGGCAGCTCTTGTAGTGCCACTTTCCTGCTTTTACAGAAATCATAGCAGAAAAAGAAACTCAGGCAATGGCTTATCACACTTCCTCTGTCCCAGTTTAAAATAAGCTGGACTTTTGAACAACTTCCAGGCATCAGTTTGTTGCAGGTAATGTTTGCTTTCCCACAATGTGCACTCCCCCAATCCTTCTATTCCTCCTACTATTGTAGCGGCAAGGTGAATTTTTGCGGTTTTGTGCTAGGACCAGGGAACTAGAAGGAGAATTCGCTTTAAATGCCTCTACCTGACTTTATAAAACATGCTACACAGACCTATTGCATTTACACCCACGGCAAACAGGAGCGGCATCCCTGAAACAGCGAGGGAGAATCAGATGCACGGCATTAAATAGCGACTGCACCGAAGTGTATATATGCGTGTGTGTGTGTGTGTACGAATCTGCCCAGCTAGAGCTTCTGTGGTATTTGAAAGGACAGTAAACCCTGAAGAGCCTGAATGTTCACAGGGGAGCTTATCAGTTGTTGATGAGGCCCTGTCCAGCCTTACAGACAGCCAGTTTCCTTCTGCACTGGGGCACTAGTTTGCTGTGGAGCCAGCAGAAAGGTGATAAGCTGCGGAGAAGATTTTTTAGGAGTCTTGCCTATCTTTCACACCAAGTGGCCAGAGCACATTTTCCACAGTTGCCACTTACAGATAGGCTGGCTGCTCTCGGATAAGGTCAAGAAAGAAATAGGAAAATGGGTTCCAGTTTGCTTCCTCTCCCAGTCCCATAGGACTCTGAGGTTAGGCCAGACTTTTTTTTTCTCCCCCCACCCCCATCCTTTTTAAATATATAAATCTCCTGGAGCTTATAACTGCGCCAGACAAGGTAGCTATGGAGTCGACTCAGAGCGAGAGACAGATTTCAGGCTGGCTATCAGCAATTCCCTGTCTGCAACTGCCAGGCAGGAAAAGGCTGCAAGTTCTGCCAGTTGATAGCAAAAGCCTCAGCTAAACCAAGGTGCAAAACTTTTCCAGTCCCATCGGAGGATGTGGGTTCTTGAAAAGTTTACCTTTTGCCAAACTGCGAGCGACTCTTTTTGGGTCGGGCACTGAGGTAAGGGTGATGGAGAGCAGGATGGTGTCGTCGCTTCACGGGGAAGAGGCACGCAACGTCCGGCTCTGAGACGGAGCAGCCTCATCCCTCGCTCCCCGGGCTGCTTCTTTCGATACCGTGGGAAATGCAAATATGGGGTGGCCAAGGTTAGCATTCGGGGGAGATAACATTAGGAAACTCCATGGGGGGGCTTAAGCTGGTGTCTGAGGTTGTTGTATCTTCATCTTTGAATCTTGCTCTGAATGTTTGACCCCCTTGCGATTGCTAGAAGTGTACCAGAGCGTTATCCTGGTCACTGCTTTCCAGGGTTGCACACTTACACTTGCAGGTTAAAACGTTTTACCCTCAACTTCTGACGATGACAAGAGTCATCTCAAGTTACTTGCATATATTTTTCTTTAACACTCCCCTTGGGATAACGCTGCTAGCTCATAACAATACACAATCACTATAAATCTGATGTCCTGTAGGACTGTGGTGGTACTGCATCAAGCGGGCAGTTCTCTTTCACAGCAGAGAGAAACCCGGCCAACTGCAACTTTGCATCAGCCCCTCTTGGCATCTAAGCAACCCACCCTCATTACTGCCTTCCACCAAACAGCCGCCCCATAGAAGAAAGAGATTTGAGAAAAAGGCTACGTGATGCTTCAAAGGCTTAGCTGAATCTTTACTGCTCTAAGGCATAAATTCGGAATAATAGAGTCCTGTGTTTGAGCACTGCTGTGCCAACCCTTTCGAGTACTGCCAGTATTTTGGGGTCAACGTGTTAACAAGGAAATGGCTGAAGGGGAAAAAAGGATTTCAAAAGTTTCATTCCCAGTTCAAACTATCTCTAGAGTCTGTGGCCTGAGCTTTCAAGCTGCCCACGCGCTGCCATCTCTTTCTGTTTCATGAAAGCCTTATATCTCTGGCATTTCTTGCCAACACAAATCAAACACCTCTTAGACAAGCTCCTCCTCCTGTAAGTTTCTGGGCCAATTTTGACCTGCTGATGCATGGAGATTGTCCCCAAAATGTGTTCGCAATGGACTCATGCAGTGCCAGGCATCGAGATGGCCTCGATGGGTACCAGAAAAAAGCTCTCCCACCTCTAGGCCATGGAGGCAGTGGAAAAGGAGCTTGTTTCAATTTTCACATGGTTTCCACACAGCCTTGCAGTCCCAGACCGGGTTTCTCCCACCCGCACTGGCACGGTGGGGTGCTGCCAGCATCCTCTGCAGCCCTGGTAGCTTCACCCCATGGTGTGCCAGAGGCTTCGCAGCCTTACGCAGCTCCTTTGCAAAGCGATAACGCTCCTAATTAGCACCGAGACCCCCCAGAAGGGGGGCAGAGGCAGGATAGGGGGACATGGAGGTGGCTCGGCTGGGGCTGCCGCGCTCCCAGTGGTAACCAGGCTCTGGAGCTGGAACAAGGAGAAGCCTGGAGATAAGAGAGGGCAAGAGGGGAATATTTTGCTGACGGAAAAGAAATACATTTGGGACTAATGCCTAGTACCAGTGATATTTTAATCTCATTGGCAGGGAGCTGCTCTTCCAGGCAGGCAGAATTAATTTGGTGGTTTTGGTGTCTTCCCTTGGGTGGATGGGTAGATGGAGGGGCACGGTCCCTGTGCCGCGTGCCACCCTGGCTCTGGGGGGGAAAAATATTCCCTGACCTGACAATCAAGAATTCATTAAGGAAAAATAAACTTGAGGCCCAATTTTCCCTTGGGGCGACTGTTATGTCGGTGTCACCAGTAACTGCAGTGAAGTGGCTCCTGACCCATGTGGTGCAAAGAAGGGAAGAGCCAGCCTGCAGACTCCCGGGCCGCCGATCCTATTTAGCAGTGGCAATTAATGAGGCACCGCTACGGCTGAATTGCTCGCTGCAAGACCACCTCCATGACCCCTGTGTCTGTCAGCAGCAACAGGAGCACTGACCTGGCCAAAACATTCTTGGTGCTACCAAGAAAGCTCAGCGCAGGGGTGTAAATCCCATTCAGAGGGGCCCAACACCAGAAGATGGTTTTCCTGTTTTATGGTCTGCAACCAAAAAAAGGATGTGCAGGACAGAAGAGATTTTTTGCCCCTTTGCTCCTCTGGATACCCAATGGAGCCACACAGATGCACAAGGACATCACTTGTGGAGCCACCCACATCACAAGGACAGACATCGTACTGTCACAGCCACAGCAGTGTTTTTCTACATCCCCATTTGCAAAACACTTGTTCCTTGCAATACCTTGATGTTGTCTTTGTGCAGCATTTCCCAGTGACACAGAGATAAGATCCTACAACAGACCTGCAAACCCCTTCCCCAGCACAATACCATGTTATCTTACAAGCTAGTTTTCCACCAGGGAGATTTTACTAACTCCTGTCTTACACCTGATAATGAAATAGCTCACAATATAGGGTGTAGGAAAGAGGGAGCTTTTGACTGAATTCATACCACTTTCTACAGTTCCTAATTTGATGACTGTCTATCAGTTAAAAAAAAAAAGTAGTTGTATAAGTTGTTTGGGCAGGGTGCTTGTGATAGCTGCACAAGGTAGACCTGGGACTATTAAAGCATCTCAGTTCACCTAGGGTGATAAGAGCAATTCAGAGCACCCCTTCTACATGGGTGGATCAGTGGATCTTGCCATAAAAGTAAAGGCAACCAGTTCAGCCTTTACTTTATGCCTAACTGCAACGTTCACCCAGAGTATTCACCTAGCACAGCTAGATGAATTATCATTATGGATGGACAAGGAAGGAAAAATATGGTTTTGCTCTAGTTTAATTTCTAGAACATCGAAGGGTGATCCAAAGGAAGAAAAAAAACCAATGTTCAATTTACTTTTTGCAAGGTAAAAAAACTAGGCCTGGAGACATGCTACTTTAATTTGTCAGTGTATCGCATGTTCTACTGAGAGCTTTCACTGTAAAGAGCCTCCAGTGCGGTCCAAAACAATAACAGGGTATTTGTCAGGCAGGAAGAAAATTCACAGTTTCATTATGCCGAGGGACACCAAAAACTGGAGAACAGACAGTGGAAAAAACACATTACTGCAGCCTGGGAGCAGAGGTCTGCCAAATCCAGAGCGAGAAAAACAAAAGGGCTGTAACCTATACTGGATAACATCAGAAACTACAGTAAAAAGGTTAAAAGAAATCATCCCTTTCTACCACGTGTTTATTGCCTGCCTTTGTTTAGGCTTACAAGCCTGAAGGCTCATTTTCCCCCCTTGATCACTAGTTTTTAGGGATTTTTTTGTCATTGTTTTGTACAAGATGTTGCTTTTCTTCAAAGAGCTCACATAGACTTCATTGCAGAATTAAGACATTGGTCACTCCAGGAGAGGAAATGCCAAACGAGTATACAAACAGGGGGACGAAAAAAACACATCCCGAACGAGACCGATCCAGCAATAGAGACATGCACAGGCTCCCTCGTAAAATGTGACAATCAATATAACAAAGGGAAATTAAATTCCTGCCAATCCTCTGATAGACATCGTGCGTGCTGGGCCTGGATATTTCCTCCTCTTCCTCTCTGCCTTAAGAAGGGAAGGTTATTTGAGCCAAACATGAAGCTAAGCCTGTCAATAAAGACTTATTGGCTTGCTGACAAAGTCATCAGTTGCCGGCAGCACCATTGCAGAGAGACTCAGCGAAGGCAGGAGCGTAAGAGTTGCTCAAGAAAGCATCACTCAGACTGACGGGGGGCTAACCATTGTGTGTGTTTGCCTAAACTACCAGCTAATTGAGGTGGGAAATGACTTCTCAAGAAGACGGACACTCCTCCTGATCTTGATTAACTCCCTTTGTATTGTGGTTTACAGAAATATGTCAGCGTTCTCCATCAATCTGCCAGCAAGTCTTTTCTCTAACATATTTCAGCTTGCCACTTGGCCTTTCACTGTGGATAGGTGCTGCCACAGCTGATACAGCTCCCACATGACATGAGGGAGCAGCGCTACCTCTTCCCGCTGGTGCTGACCTTCCTCCTTCACAGTGAAAATGAAAGGAGTCAGCAACTCCAAAAAAAAAAAAAAAGAAAGAAAGAAAAAAAGATGGTGTCCTGGAATAGTTGCAGTTGTGGATTGGGAAGTGAATACTTCTCGGGTTTCTTTTCAATCCTCCCAAGGACTGAGAATAGTTATAAAAAAGTAAGTGTTGGGTATAATGCCATTGACGAGTACTGGTGCTGCTTTGAACACATATCTATTGGTATCAGTTGCTAAGTACGATTATAATATTTTAACTCTTAAAAATATTACTTTTCTTGAAATTGGTAGGAATGTTATGACACCTCAGTAGGGCAATTTACGTTGGATTCAGGAAGAACCGACGTTGCAGACGCAGGTTGGGAAACACCCGCTGGGGCAGCCTGATGGGAAAGGAGCTGGGACTTACAGCTGACCATGATTATTCAGAAAGCAGCAACGGTGCCTCTGCAGACTGTTTGTCATGTCACTGTGCCCTCTGTATCCCTGATAGCGCCCCACTGGAGCACCGCATTAGGTATCAGGTGCAGTATTTAGACAAAAGTGAAGATTGTGCAGGCAAAATGCATTTACAATTACAAAACAGATTGAGGGAAGGAGAAAAGGCACTCGGGATGGGGAAAGCTGGGCTGAAAGTCATTCTCTGAAAGCCCTCTTCTGCCTCTAAACCCTTCCATGCACCCTCTTTTCCTATGGCACCTTCCTTTTTCTAGACCACCACGCTCCCCTGCTACCCCAGCAGCAATCTATATGGGGGCTAGGGGTCTGCTGCAAGAAGAGATGTGGACTGGGGAGTCTAGAAGAGGGCACAGAGGGAGCAAGCAGAGACTAGAAAACATGGCTTTGAAGGAAAAGTCAAAAGAATCAAAATATCTGCTGTGTTGTTTTAAAGAAAAAGAAGGGATATTTAATTTGCTCATTGCCTACCAAAAACGATGCACCATATAAGAAAACAAAAAGGCAGAATGGTAACTAAGTCTGTACACCACTCAGAGTCCTAATAACCTTGTGACTACAACATATACTGGTTTCAGGTTGGGTTGGCAGATGAATGGCTCCTTGTGGATGTTCTGTGTTGCTTCTATAGGAAAGACCTTCTTTCCTTCTTTTACTGTGTCTCTATACAGCATCTCACTCAGTAAAGCCCTGCTCCAAAATGAAAGTCTACAGGCAAAAATACAGAAGTCCACTTAAGAAAAGTTAGCCAGTTTTGAATAGCTGGAATAATGAGCGTGGAATATTCTACTTGCTTGATCTGTCATTTGGTCATCACTAAGTCTACACACTATTCAAGATCCAAAGAAAAGCAGCCTCAAAATCCACATTTGTTTTTTTTTTTTTTCCCACTACCCTAGAACTTAGGTGGTTGGCATTTGAACTTCATACATATATATATGCCACATCATTAAAAGAGATAAAGAAGAGTTAATATGTAGAGTGCTACTAAGCTAAAAATTTTGCTATGTGTAATTTTTTTTAAGTTAGTCAAAAGAAAAATCTTTATCATTCCTAAATAAAGCTCTATAGCTAAATATTAATCTTTTATCATCTTTGCCACTGCAGAGTCTGTGTCTTCCACCTGTGCCATAAAACGTCCAACTACCTTTTCTCCTCCCTTCCCTAAGGGGAGGATGTGGATGCAAATGGAGTCTGCATGAAAGACACCTGCTGCGGTGCTCCACATGCTAACATTACTGGGAGGGAGGAGAGTGCAGAGAAAGGTGAGCATACAAATGGTACATGAAAACCAAATGAAAAGGTTTCTAAGATGGGCATTTTGTAATATAACTTCCTAGTGGGCAAATTAACAGGTCGGTTTCTCTAAACTTCTCAGAGTAATTTTGTTCCTTCATATCTTAGGTGGGATGTTTTTTAAAACGCGAATGTTGCTGAATGGCTTGCTTTCTTGTAGGTGACAGAGCCCGAACGTGCATAAATGACCATCTTCAATCATCTTACAACCTTGTTGATCCGCAACAACAAACAGAGAGACGATTTCTCATTTAGGAGGAAGAAGCAACCAACTTGAATCGATCACAGACCAGCCTCTGAATGCTGCCTTTTTTTTTTTTTTTTTAAGATAGGATGGGTTAATTTCCCAGTTCTACACAATTTATCTGTGCTGAGCTGGAAGAGTGTTGAGTGGGAAAGGGTTTCATTGTCCACTAGGGCCTTATGGCTCTTCAACACCCACCACTTCTGTCTCATGTCAAAGAAAAGCAAATAGGTTTATTAAATAGCTGTCAGGCCGAATGAGGCTGTACAGAGAACAAACAGAAGGGAAATTGGATTAGAGGCAGAGTACATGCCACACTAAACAAGGGTACAGATTTACGGCTTTCTCTGCGCAACTGGACAAAGGACTTTGAAGATGAGTTTTGGGGAGGGGGGAGACGAAGTCTGGGGAAGAAGGGGCAGGTGACCTGCACAGTTCCAGCAGGGTGGCAGTTGTCCTCCTTCGCAGCTGGGAGCACAGAGGTGAAGGTAGCCCTCCTCTTCCAAGCCGTTGGCTGTATTTCTCCAGCACATCCTTTCAGAGTGTGAATTCAAAGCATACCCAAGCTGTCCCCTGCCCACCTCCCTCAGGGAAGATGCCTTTACCCCGACCTTCCCGGGCGTCAGTCCTAAATCACACCATCTAGCCCAGCACAGGCAGCAAGAGGGAAAAGGAGTCACGGCAGAGCTACAGAGAATTAAACTTTCCCCGATAAAAGCTTTGGCTGGCAGGCAGGCTCAGAGAGGTTGGGTTCTTTTGCAAGTGGCTGATAGTTATTCCCAGAGAGACCCCGGCCAAATTCTCACTGTGGAGGAGGAAGTGCCAAAAATATTTTCAAGTTGTTTTTAGCTGGAAGAAAAGGGATGAAAAACACAGACATACTCACCAAAGGGACTGCAGGGGCTGGTAAGGTCAGAAGGATCGTAATGTGCCAAGAGATGTAAGGAGGTCTGTGTTTTGGGGCTGGAAAGCTGCAGACCTCAGCTAGCTACACGTGTGGTAGGAACTGACTACTACCTGTGTTGCTATAGCAGCCTTAACCTTTTTTTTACCGAGTGAGGAAACTATACCACATCACCCAGAGCACAGTAACTGACTCCACCATGAGAAGAAGCAGGTCTTGAACTATTACCCTTGCACCCACCTTCAAAACCTGTGTTTTTGTCTCCTACATCCAAGCTGGAAAGCAAAGAGCTAGATCCCATACGCTCCTGCACACTTAGATCCAAGACCAAGTACTTCTGTGGGCCTTTGACTCACCAACTCACATCCAAACCCCACCAGGCAGGTTGGGTTTTCTTCACATCTCCGACCCAGCACAGCAGCACCATCATCTCAAGAGCACAGGATTTCAGGAGGGTCCTGAAACGTCTTCATCACTGTTACAGCTTAATTCCTGTCTTTGTAACAGTGTGGGTAAATGCGTTTCTCAGCCATGCATTGACCTGCATATTTGCATCAACAGAGTGCTTATAACCAACATTTCCTGTAGTTCGAATTGACTGGCACTGGGATTTCTCCTGATTTGCTAGTATCTGGTAGTAGAGTTTGTCCAGCCCTCAGGAAAGTCAAGAAAACAAGGGAGAGTAGATGAGTTTTTCTATAACAAGTTGTCAGATTTCAATTTTATGTTTGAATTCGTCGCTTCTTAAAGAACCTCTTTGCATCAGAAACGTGCAACAAAAGCATTAGCATATGCAAACCTGCACTTTCCTACAAGTTTCCAAGCTACCATTCTCCTAATGACATCTTTTCACGTCTTCACTCATTTAACTTGAATTTGCATATCATCCTCTGAGTTATTTAAGCACGTGGTTGCTGTTGGATTTTCTTCAGTGTCTGACTGTATCACGTGTTGTGATATTTATCTCACATCCAGTGATTTCAGGAATAATTTTTTCTTCAGATCAGTGTGCATTTGGAGTTATTCTTGATTATTTAAATTGCAGGAATTTCCCTTCCGAAGACCAGTTGTGAAGATTGACACAAGACATTAAATACGTTACCTGTGATGGCCCAAAGACACCTTGACATGATGCTGCAAAAAGAAGAGTCTTCACTCCATGCACGGTCCTTGTACCGTATTCTCCAACCCAAGCTCATCTAACGAGGTCTCAAAGGTTTAATATAACGTAATAATATATTAGCTGATCCATTTTGAGTCACCTACGCACAGCATCCAAGATATAAACCTTGGCTCTTCTGTATTCCAGCAAAAATCTTGAAGGCTAGCAAATGAACCAGTGAAATTCTTTGAATAACTACTGTATTAGAATTTGGAAGATGGCGGTTGAGAGCATGAGGCAGCATTCAGATATTCGGGTAAACAGAACAAGACTGAGAAAATTACAGAGTTTGGGTTTTTTTTGAAGAGGGAAAGTGCACTCAGGACAGCCTGTGTCACACTGGTATTAAAATCTCTGATATCTCAAGGTCTTGGCCTGAAAACATCTCTTTACTGTTAGGGACTGGTTCAAGACCCGTATTCCAGCCGACCAAAACATGAACTAGCTTAAGTCCTTAGGCAAGCACAATGTGTTGTCCAACTAATAAGGTCAGTATAAAGATAACAAGGTCGCTTGAGGGATCCTGCCAGTAAGAGCAACAGTTTTAGTCTGAGTGGGACTACCCAAACAAGTCGGCAATGTTTTTTTCCCTTCGCCTGGAAACACCCCAGACATCTGATCCCTCAGTCGGGCTTGGCAGCCTCCCGGCACGGCCGGCTGTGCCAAAGGAGACGGGGACAAGAGACACCATATGCCTGGCCCCCAGGGTGCTGCTGGCTCGGAGCAGGGACAGCAAGCTGTCATCCCCACCACATTATCTGCCCTCCGAGTGACTGGCGCCTGTCATCAGCAGCCAGTCAGAGCGGTTGCAAATGCTGGTCCTCCTGGTCTGGGGACAGCTCGTCCGAGGCACCAATTGGCTTTGGCTCACTGTGGAGGCCAAGAAATTAGCTGCTTACGCTTCCAGCACAAGTCAGTGCCTATCTGAGCTTAGTAAGTATTGTAATAAAACACAAAATCCAGAGTTACGGTGGAAAGTGCCTTCCACAGCAGTCACATGGCAACGTTTGGTAAGGATGTTGTGCTACAATGGCAAGATAGCCCAGGCAAAATCCATCCCAGGACAGCTCAGGGATCAAGACCTAATTTCACTTACCAGAAGTCATGTTTCTTTTGTCTCAACACTGTGAAAATGCAACAGCTTCCTTCTCCCCACCAGTTTGTCAGGAGCTGAGGCTATTGTTACCAGAGAGCGGCTGAAAGTTTCCCTGATGTACCGCAGGAATTGGAAGTGAAAGGCTGGTTTTGAATGCATTTTTTGCAATGATTCAGTCGGTCTGGTTTGGGATGCTGTGGCTGTGCTTAATTTTACGGTCATATTACATGCTGATAGATCTTACTTTTCTTTATTTCAGTAACAGAAAGCATCAGTATCTCGCTCATGAATTATCTGAACAGTTTCAGCTCTCTCAATAATAAAACATAAATCAGAGGGCAAGTTGATTAGTAGCATGCTTGTAAAATATTGCACATACACCAGCACTGGCAAAAGAGCATTCAAGCCAAACATCGCAGGCTTTAGCTTATTTGCTTGAAATAAAAGAGCTAGAACTACAGATGTGAAGCGTTAATTATTTGTACCACAGCAGCGCACACAGGTAGTACCTAAGAAATAGGTCCATACAGGGACAGAAGGCTGGCCATACTTTATTTGGGGCTGAGAACAGGATGAATCTATATGACGATAAAGATTTTGAGGAAGTGATGACTGTTGGTAACACTCCTTCCTCGTCAGCAGTAGTGAGACTCATCCACTTTATTAAAAGCAGATTGAAGCCTACATAAGCTTCAACAGAAAAAGGGTTAGGCTAATAGCAGTCCCTACTGAAAATCCCACCCATTATGCATACACCAATACTGAATTAGTGAGCAAATAATGATGCAAGCACAGCAATAAATCTTATGTTGCACATCATTATGAGTTTTAAGTCTGGCATTAAGCAGAAAATGTATTTAATTGACATCACAGTAGGGTTTTCCTCAGAAGCCACCAAACTGATAGTATTAGAGTTACAAAACCAGGCTGTGTGTAAGAGCCACCAGGCCTTGCTTTTTCCTATATGAACTAAAAAAAAAAATCAGCAGATAAACGTACCATTAAGTTGCTTTGTGGCTTTGCCTGACCAGAGATTTTGCCTTAAGCAAGTTTCCTGCACAATCGGGCACAATAGGCCTGCAGACAAAAACGTTGTGCTAGATACGCAGAGCAGATTTGACTCATTAACATACACTACAATATAGAAGCAGCTATTAAAGTGTTTGGAACGTGGTAGAAGCAGTAGATTGATAAACTTCCAAAACAAGCTGTAGATGATGTCCAGTTTCTAGTAAAAGTATGGTAAAGAAAAAACAGCCAAACCCCAGAAGCCACTGAAAGCCTAAACCGACCAACCAAAAACAATCCACGGATTGAGATAGTCAGGTTTCAATGATCTGTGAAATTACCAAAGCAATAAAATGGAAGCAAGTGGAAAGAGCATGCACCACAAGTTAAAATCTTAGAGAAAATTAAGGCCAGGTCTGGGTCTGCATTAGCAAGCAGTAACACTGCGGTAGGAGGGAATCTGTAGAGCAAAGCAAGCGGTGGTGAGAACCCCACTACCACACTGCACACAGCTCAGGGGGTGCTTCAACCTGGCTCTTGCCCTGTTCCCCCAAGACCTAGCACCCGTTAGCCGAAGCTCACCAGGCACACATCATCTGCTTTCAGTCCATCCAGAAGAAACACAGTTTGCGACCTCCAGGACTGCCCCACAACACAAACCAAGGCATGCTAAGTGGGTATGTGTGAGAGATGGACTTCAAAAGTTCTCCTGCCCTACACTGATATGCTAACTTAGGTGCAGCCTAGCTTATCTAAAAGTATACCTGCATTGGAGAAATTTTCTATTCAAACTTTGCAACGTGATGTTTTTCATTCAGCAACAGACCTTCTTTTAGGGAGTGTATTGACCGCAGTATTCTGCAGTAACTACCACCAAAAAAAAATTATCTTGGTATTAGACATCATAGCACATGCTTTAACTATTGGTCAGCCCTGAAGTGGTCAGGAAGCTGAACTAGATGATCATTGTAGGTCCCTTCCAACTGAAAATACTCTGTTCTATTCTATACTTCATGATCATGCCCGAGTCTAACAAGCTGGAGAGAACTGACTTTACAATTATGTCTCTTTAAGGAAAAAAACTCTGAATCACTTGATTTTAGCATGTATGGGAGCTGGACTGGCGCATGAGCAAGACAGAACAAAGTAAGCTGCTGCAACACTCTGCTGACTATAGCAGCATGGATGCACATGCCCAGGACTCACCACCCAGAGAGGTTAAAACGTTCTTCCTACCATCAGGCACAGAGAAGTTCGCTCATCATGCTAACCAGATTGCTCATGCTTGTCTACCATTTTCATGGCATCTTTGAACTACCACATAAGGAAATAATCTAGGACCAGCAGCAGGAAGTATCTGTGATCACCTCCTAGTAAGAAAAATTATTCCACTCTCCACCAGCAGTTCCCCCCAAGTCTTTTTCTAAGGAGAGACTGTTCTTTTTGAGCAAGTAGATACCAAGATGTACTGGGCCAAATTTAGCCTTGGACCCCACAGGTTCATACAATGGGTTTGTAGACAACTATACAGCCTGTTGTTTCATACCAGCTTCTATGTTTCAGGTAGACGCTATCAAGAAATGCAGCTGGTCACACCATTTTCTCTAAGCAGCCAGATTGAGACCACACCAAGAAGCCTAAACCCATAACCACGAATTTCTGAAAATGAGACCATGCAAGCTACACTTAGCTCTCTTACAAGTTTTAGAGCAATTTGTTCATCCTGTGACATTGTAAAGATGTAATGTTGAGCTAAACTGCCTAAATGTCTGTATGACGGTACTCTGTCATGCAGACAGATGCTATTTGCCTGTCATTCTTGGGGGTGGCCTGTGGGTCATGGTGGATGGATAGGTCTTGACACTGTACTGCTCCAACGCCCTCCATACTCCTCCATAACACAATGATGGAGGAGAGTTGGTTAATGCCAAAGGAAGACTTTCTTTAGTAGTATAGTTTTTTTTCCCCATGGATCTCGCTTCAACTTTGTATGTCAAAAAAATAAACACATTTTAAAATAATCACCACCAGCTCATTGGTCAAGGACAAAGTGGACCTCCCAAGTCAATTTAACATAATTCTGTTTGATTTGAAGTTTATCTACAATTTGATAAGTCATGGCTTGTCATGCTTCAGGAGTGGTTACAAGAAAAAGAGGTCCTGAGTGACAGACGATGTCCCACTGCCCTTCACCCTCTCGCCTTCCAGGCTCTCTGGACCTTGAATTTTGATTTGAAACCCTTCCCAGCTGGGATCAAAAAGGCAAAAGGCTTTTTCTCAGACTTGATAGGCAAAGTCCCAGAAAAGTAGTACATTAAACACTAACCTGTAGCTCCAGAAAAAAACAGGACTGGTAGTTGTTTGCAAAAGCCCGAATTAGAGACTAGCGACTTGAGATAAGATAGGCAATCAGCTCTGACTCTGCCACTGCAGACTTCTGGTCTACTTGCAAGAGAAGACATGTCATCATTTCTCTTGACAGTCCCCAGGATTTCAGGGAGATTGCCTAGCAGTCGCAGGAGAAAAGGGGAAATGAAAACAGGACTCTTAAGGAAGAATGAAGGACTTCAGGAGAGAAGGCTTAGCTTTATTTTTAACAAGGGAGTCTACACCAGCTCTGAGTAAGGTTAGATATGTCATCTCCAGATCCTTGGGTAAGGAGACTAACACATATTGATGTAACACAGATTTTGCTGTTTCAAGAGTCCCTTACGTAAGAGTCACAGTGTCAGAAGAAGCCTGAATAGAAAGGAAGGTCAGTTTGTTTTTTGTACTGTTCAGTAGTTACTTGAATAACATTTTTTTTTTTAATTAGAATTTCTTCTGAATCTGCCTTTGCCTCATGTGCAATTACATTGGGCATCTTACCACTGGAAACACATTTTCCTAGACACTTCATGTAGAAAAAATGTCACATACTACATTAAATCCACAGCTTCTGTCAGAACAAAATGGATCGGAAGTAAATCTGTCAGCTATACATTCAACTTTGTATTCAAACACTGAAGCAGTAGGACTGAGGTGGTCGGTCTGCAGGGCTGGTTTGCCAGGCATGCTTTTGAGGCTCTCATGAACCTCTCTGACAGATCAGCAACTGGGAAGAATCCTGGATAACAAGTGCCGGACGTGAGCCGCAAGCAATGGAGCTACGCAGAAGCTCCTTCAGCTGTGGTGGGCTCTATTGGTGATAGCTGGCTGCACAGAGGATGAGAGAAGAGGTGCTAACCCATAAATGGTTGTAAGCTGATGAAAAACTCACTCGGCATTATTTCTTTTCTGCAGCGCAAACTCATGTACAAGCACGTGTTCATTACAGAAATAATTGTTCCACTACAGCTTCTCAGGAGGCTACAAAAATACTTCATGCCCACATCTAGTTATTAGAAATGGTACCTTATTCCATCGTGGCAGAAAAAATGTTTAGTATCTTCTGGCACAGATGTTTCACTTGCCCAGTTGTTCTTGACTGGTCAATATGGTCACTGTTCTCAAAAACACCCATCTATTGCTAGGAGTACCCAGAGGAAACACAATACTGCTCATCCATAGCCAGATTGTTCCCTGGATTGGTACTAAAACCAGCAGAAGAAAGTAGTTACGAATCACAAAAGGGTTTAGTGGAGATGGGAAAAGGCAGAAGGGCTGTTGTGGGGACTGTTCCCCATTATGGTGCACAGTCCCAGTCACACAGAGGACATGGGTCTCTACCTGGCTGCGTGGTCCCCCATTTCCCAGACTCATACGTGGAAGCCGGAGGCAACTACACTATCACTAAGCGTGCCACCACTTTCTCTCCTTGGTACTACTCATGCTATAGTTAACTTGTCTCTAGTTAACTTATAAGCTTCCCTACCCCAAGTCTGGGCTGCTTCTAGCATCTCTACATATGTGAGGGCTCTAGCTGAGCCATTTGTCACCAAACCCACCGCGCCTGTCCCCAAGGCTTCTCAGCAAACTGAGAAAAAACTCACCTTACTCAGCAAACACTAACTGAATTGGAAATTATTCACAGGAGGGTTCTCCCTTCCTCCCTTTTCTTTGCCAAATGAAACACCTCCTCCTGCTCTATGCTCTCTTTAATCCTGACGCTATTCAGAATAGAAACATAGGAAGAGGGTTATTGCAGCAGAGCCTCTTCCTTTTTTCCGGAAACAAATCAAACGAAAAGTTCAAAAGTCTCTTGCTTTTGGTCACAACCTTCAGGCCCGTTTACCAGGAGGTGTATGTATGTACATTTTTATTTTATACAGCCTTTCTTCTTCCTTCCCTCAAAGCAGTCCTCTAAAGACCACACAGTATGCAGCATTTGGAAATTTTTTTTCCTTTTTTTTTTTTTTAATCCTCTGGAGCTCATTCTAAAGCACTTCCACAGATATTTTTCTTGCTTTGTGCTGCATTTCCTCTGTAAGCCTTAAAAGACTTGGCAACACAACTTCCCTGGCTGGTATAAATACAGCCATAGATATTTTTAAATCACAAAAGCAAACCTTCCTACTCCCCCCCCCTCCTCCCCAAAACCCATATCATGCAAGCATCTCTCTCCTCCTCCTGATGGAAGTAATTTCATTATTTTAAAAGCACTTATGCAACCAACAGAGGCGACACCATGTGTGTGCGCATACAGAAGCCTCCTCAGGAGTCAATACGATTGTGCCCTCTCCCTACTTTCTCCTTTCTCTATCCTTTATCAATATTAATAATTTTCTTTTACATTTTAACTAGGTGCAGGTTGATATCCACTATGCCTAACTTTAGGTATAGGTTTCCAACGTATAGTGTTAAACCAAAGCAGGTTGCTATCTTGAGTGGAAAAGGCACAGAAAATGCGCTTTTGATGACATATAACAGGTCTGGCTTCCTCATGGAAGTTGCTTCCTTTTAACAGAGCAATGATCCCCCCCGACCACTGGATTAACTCTGAACAGCCCCATCCCCTGTGCATGTTTGGGGATCTTCATTTATTGCAGTGGTTCCTCTTAGTCTGTAGCAAATTAACTGCAGCGTCACTTCTTCCCAGTGTTTGGAAAAGGTGTTTGCTGACTTTTGGTTTGGGACTGCTTTTGAATGGGAAGAAGGGTGTGTGTGTTTTGTTTTGCTTCTTTTTCTTTTGCTTTTTTTTTTCTCGTTCTCTCTTCAATTAGAGGACAGTTATACTTGCTGTTTCTTAGGTTTGAATTCAGCACTCCTCAACATAATATCGCTTCCTACTGAAGGTATCTATATTCTTGTCCATGAATTACTTTTTCTGAACCCTAGTTCTACTAATACACTTCCAACTAACAAAAGCAGTTACCCACACTATATGTGCCCTGAAATCCAGCATAATAAGCAGTTAGAGCCAATGTTGACATAAACAAAGTGAAACACCCCCCCATCACTGAGCCAGGGCAGGTCTACCAGAGAGGCTGGACTGAGACAGTCATTCCAAATACAGTAATCCCATTTCAATACTTGGTTATCTCAGACAATCCATTTTCCCTCCCACCCCCTAAAAAAATTAAGCATCTCGAGGTAGGAGAGGCTCTGGGGCTTTTTGGCCCTTCTCAGTGACTTGTCAAGCAACAAACAATCCCAACTTTGGGAAGGGAATTTTTTGTACAGCCTTTCTTGTGTTACAAACAGTTGGACTTAAATACAGGCTTAACAGGAATAGTGTGACAGGCAGAAAGGGGAGGTATGGGATGCAGCAATCCCACCTTTGTCTGGCAGGCTACAGGGAGGAAGAACTGCTGTCCTCCTCTTCCTCTCTCCAGATGTCAACAACCCCTAATCAAAACTCCTCATGTCACTGCAGAGCAGAAAGATCTTGGCACATGGTGACAACATTCAAAGAGGGCAAAGAAAGAGCTGTGCACTGCATGTCTTAGCATCCAGCAATACTTGAGCTTTGTCAGACTAAGAAATTATACATAGATAGCCTGAAAATGCCAAAGATACAAAATTAAGATTATTTTGGGATGTAAGAGTTTGTCGTAATTTATTTTTAACAGAGGAAAAATGTTTCCTTTATGTATATTGATTCCTCATGCAATACCTGCTCTCCGGTGTGTTTAGAAGCAGGTTGCTGGAAGGGCTCTGTAGAAGCCCCTAACAAGAAGTCTCCCCTCCCTCCTTGGCTCTGTTTTGCAGCCCTGCACTGTGTGGAACGTGTGTGATCCCCGCCAAGGGAGCTGAGTGGTGTTCCTCCAAGAGCAAGGGCCTTGGTAGTTGCAATAACCTTAAGGGTAAGAGAAGGGTAAGTGACAACCAAGTCATTCAGCACACCCTTGCATATGTATTCCCCTCCTCATCTCATTATGCACTTTAATGTCCATTAAGGGCTAGCAAGTCCTGTTGTGCTCTGCTTTGATGGCCTCAGCGTTCCTACTTCAGCCAGCCCTCCCCAGTATTGGTGTTAGTTGTCTACTTGTATCCTCAAGTATTTGGGCTTCCTCTCTTTCTGCAGACGGTTCTCCCACACCCATCACCCATGTTCTGTATTTCCAGACATATAGTCTGAACTACCTTTAAGCACATCCAAATCTCCCAGGCTCCAGAGCACTGGAGGAGGCAGGGAGCAGCGAGGGGCAGGGCTCTCCAACATTAGGCTTTTGACTAGTTGTTGAAGGGTCAACCCTTAGGAGACCAAAACTCAAGCTTGACTGTAAGCAGAACCAGCATACAGCTACGGTGATGAATCATGCACGCTGGAGTGTGCTTTTCCTCCAAATGCACACGGCTTCCCTGCTGCGGGAAGAGCCATGGCTGCTGGAGGGCAAAGGAGACTGTCAGCTGTTTAAAAGTCTTTCCATGAGTCTGCTAACTTTTATTGTTCAGTATGATTTCAAACAAGAATATTCCATTTTCTCAGGAAATTATGGAATTTTATTTTTTTTGTAAGGCAGACAGAAGAAAGTCTCTGCACACCTCTCTCTGTTCTCAGTGAAAGAAGGAAAGGTGGTGAGCACTTATTCTGTCAAGGAAGAAAGAAAAGATACCTCAGAACACTGATGTCACTGCAGCCTTTACGTATAATTTATTTCATTTCTTTGCTTCAACTTATTTTCGCCTGACCCAAACAATGCTTTCCATTGTTAGAGGAGTGAATTTAGCATTCCAGTTACAAATATTACAGGAAACACCTACAGATTCTATAGTAACATCTTATTTTTCTTAACCTTTGCAGTCTCCAACAATATTTCCTTGCTTATCTATTTGGTCAAATGTACAAGTAACACTGACAAGACAAGAGCAAATAGATGAGCAAACGTTACAGGAAGCAATTGTCAGCATGAGACAATCTCCATTTGGAGAAACATCAACAGAAGATCTGTGATAGACCTGCAGAGGAACAAACCTGTCATAGATATCAAAGAGCACAAGCCTTTACCAGGACTCCCATAAAGGCAGCATGAATACTGTGCTCCTCCATAAGGCAAAATCCTTTAAGGAAAATTAGCTATACTGTGCTATTAGCTCATTTTCCAAAGGCAGGCTTGGCAAGGGAAGACTAGCTGTGGAATAGATGTCAAGAAGAGTAAGAGCTGGGGAAGCAATGGCAAAACAAACATAAAGAACTGCCTCCAGATGTTCGGGCAGATCCCCTTTTCCTCCGATCTGAGTCGTGGAGCAAAACTGCAGCTGCTTTTGCGTCTGCTCAAGATTTATATTGAAAATGAAAGCGTCAGCATTTGCCCGTCCTCCTTCGGGGTGTGCTAGAGTCACCTAGGCTCCAGCAGAACATAATCTGCACGGGGAGGTTAACATGGTTGAATCAATCTGATCATGGATGAAAATTCAGCTGCTATCGATTCCCTGCTTACACTGATTGCCCTTCCCGGGTCAGAATGGAGACCTGTCCCATTGTTCAGTGAATACAGTATTCTGTTCACTACATCAATTACCCTGACCCCAGGGGGTCCAAAAGCCTCCCCACTCACCCATTTACAGTGACAGCTGTCATGCTAATGAATCCACATTGACATTATAATTAAACCATTACACAAAGTGAGGCCTCACTCTCAGCTGTACAGCAAACACACACAAGGCCACTTTGGAGAGGTTGCCTATTAGAAATTTAGTATAATAAGATGAGGTATCCCTCAAGTTTTAGAAGATGAAAAATGCAGTCTGAAGATGCAAACTTAAAGAGGGATTAGGAAGCAAGGACAACCCTTGAGGAAATGACTTTTGGCTTTCTCTTTAGGGTAGCTTTTGCTGAAGGCATGACAGCTTAGCCTCTTGACAAGTCTTTTTTTGGAGTACACCTTAAGAAGAATAAGCACTTCAGGACAACGAGCAGCTCCACAAGCAGAGTTAGAAGCACAAAAATCCCCAAACCCTCTGCACTCACCTCAAATGAGCTAGCAATCTCACACATCACAACCAGTTCAAAGAACCCAAGAAACCCAATCAAAGAAACCCAAATATATGCCAGTTGATGTATATGTACATCAGTTGGCCAAGAGGAACTGGGTGCAGCCAGGTACTGCATTTGCATTCTGCTTAGCAGAAGCCCTTTGCTCCACAGGGGGACAGCAATTGCACCCAAGCCATAACCCTCCCAGAGTTCCTTTACAGCCATACACCCTTTTCAAGTTTGGCCATTACTGACCAACACTTTCATCTCAGAAGATGCTTGGGTTTTGTTTGTTTGTTTGGGTTTTTTTGTGGTAGTAATGGATTGGGTGGGCAGAGATAGCTTCCTATCATTCAAAGGGCTGTTGCTCTTTGCAGACCTAAACGCAGCAGGCTGGAGAAGCTCTTTTGCTCTGTCCTGCGAGTACTGATTTTCCCAGATAATATTTTACAGTTGTATGGCAGCCTATTACATAAAACCTTAATAGTGACTGAAAGATTTTCTTCTAAGGAATTATGAATTACATAGTGCAATAGATAAACAGTGCTCATCTAGATGTAGAGTGCAATCTACAGAAGGCAGCATTACATGGAGCATGGACGTAGGCAATTTGACAGTTTGAAGTCACACAGTCTGGCCTTAACAGCACAAAAGGGCATTCTAACCATATTTAGTTTATCAGAAGCCTCTCATTCGATTCTGAGCACCAGAGGATTTAAAAGCTGTATTTTGTTCTTTTTTTTTTTTTTTTGATGTTTTTAAATACAGTGCATTCGAGTACAGGGATAAGCTGTGGGATGTTACTGCACGTTGCTGTTTGGGAGTAAATCTTCATATTTGAGTACTGAAAAGCACTCAGTACAATGCTATATCTCAGGCTTTCAAGTTTGGTAAATTTAAGGACACGGCTGTCCTCCACCAGAAAAGATTACCTGAACTTACTTTGAGACCTTTGTGGTCATCCTGAAGTGACTTCAGATCTGTCAGAACAAACAGGAATCAATGAGTTTCTGTAAGTATCTAGAGACTTCTGCAGCTATAACTGAAAGATGTTTAGCAGAATTCAGCTTCCATATAACCCAGCAATTCAGAGTGGAAGATGATTAAGCTCTGAAAGCTTGACTTCTCTGTCTTTTCAGGTCATTAAAAGTGGCATGAAATGCCCCTAGTTGGTTTCTACTACTAATGAAGGTCATATGGCTTCTGCATATACCATGTTAAAGATGTTTCCCCCAAAGAAAAACCTGTGGCAAAGAGCCATAGTTTTCCACACCATCCCTGCCAAAAGAGCTGGACTTTATATTCTTAATTACTGTCAGAGAATAAATTCAAAATTTAAAACAGAATAAAAATCTAACCAGGAACCTTTACGTTTACCTAGAATATTCAGATGTATTACAATAGATGGAGATGTTCCAGAAAGACTCGTTTTCCCTAAAGAAAGAGAGCAAACTTCAACACTTCCAATCATTTTTATTTAGAGTTACCTTCTCTGACTGATAGCCACCATGTTTCTTTCCTCCCTTCAGCCTCTCGCTATAACAAATTACCCCATATCTTAAAGTAAAGAAAAAGAAAGGAACAGACATATAAGGAGGATCATGGAGTTCAGCATCCACAAGTTGGGAAATGCCAGAACCATGGCTACCCTGCAACCCTTAGATCAGCCCATGGGTGTGAATACGTTACATGGTCTTTAACTCTGTGCACTTGCACAAAGCCCACTCAGTACACAGGGTATATGCCCAACTATGAAGCGGCCATCAGTAGCACACTGCTAAATTCTTACAAACCACAGGGAGAGCTGAGGAAGCGCCCACCAGGAAATATTCATGTGGCATCACGCAGTCTTCCACACAAATGATCAGAAGAGCTAAAAGTCTTAGATTCCCCACTTTCATATTAAGCCAGTCCAAAGCAAACATTTAGTATTGGAAGGGGATACAACCTGGCAAAGTTATGGGCAACTGAGAGTTGGACCTCGGTCAACAATTTCAGCAATAGGTTACTCTTCTGGTTCTACTTATAATACTGCTGCTGCATGAACAGAACAAGATCTTAGAATTTTATTTTATTTTAAATCAGCATAGTTCCTTTGCCTTCCCTAGGGCTATGCAAGTCTACAGAAGCTGAAGACTGCCTATAATGTATGTTGTGTTATTCTGGTTTCCTAAACTGTACTTTGAATGATGGATGGGAGGCTGAAGCAGCTGATAACAATGCTAAATGGTGAGAGACCAAATATGCACCAGTAGCTCAGCTGAAATTGTGTAGCTGGCATAGAGCTGGGCTTGGGCTGAGAAACAGATGAAGTGTCCTGAGAGCGTGTCAGCCCTGGAGTCCTAGAAACTGAGTTTTGTTCTGCTAAACATCTTTCTCTTGGGGGGGGGTGGGCGCGGGGGCAGAGGGAGAGAGAGAGACTTTTAAAAGCTATGAACATTATGACTTTTAACCAAGGATGCAATTAATATATCAATAACTGAACTGATACCAAATGGATCAAAAGTAGACGCAACCAGATCAGCCTGCTCCTCTGTGGAAGGTGAAGCTGCACAATTAGGGAGGGCATCTGCTTCCACACTTTGTGCTATTTTGTTGTTCCCAGGGCAGGTCCACCTATACTATTCAGCAGAAATTCAGATCTTTTTTAAAAAGACCTGACACTTTCACAATAGGATTCTTTCTTCCATGCTCTGCATGCTGAACCTGGATGAAAAAAGCCCCGTTAGGTCCAGCTTTACTCTTCTGAAGTCAGTCTTTCTTTCTCAGCGCTTGAATCAGGTCTCCCAGAGGCTCCTTTATAAAGGCCTGTCTGCTGCAACCATTACAGCCTGGTGCAACAGCATTATTTCTCAGTGCTAACACATCATTTCAATGCATGTATTTCACCGGCACATCCACAAGAACTATCCACTGGTGGGACAATTTGTTAAAGGTGCCCCAAATCCACAAGTATCGACAGACCAGAACACCAGCGTTTTTTCCCCATCAGAACCTCTTTGCATGCAGATAAAACCTAAAACGTTTTTACCAAGCTAAGTATTTACAAGTGCTGGAAGGGTGGCTAAAAAAGTTTCCCTCTGCCTTGGTATATTTAGTAAATTGTGATGGTCGGGGAGACATCTGCGACCAAGACAACAGAGTTTTGTTGGAAGTCAGCTAGTCCAAGCTGAAGCAAGATGACTTGAACTGAAAGGCTAAGTTATATGGAGGGAAGAGTTAATAGGACCCCAGGATAAGATACTCCAGCAAATAAATCCAAACATGAGTTTGTAGGCTTGCTTTTCGATTCCTAATATTTTAAGAACTAACATTATTCAAACACAGCATTTACTAATTCAGCATGTTTACACAAAACCCGAGGCCCCTGGACACTTCTTGAACTACAACCAATCAATAATATTTGGATTTGGGCATTCAGTCAAGACAGAGGCGGAGAAGGGGGCAAAGAAGTCAGTATGTTGAAAACCTTGTTTTTGCATTTCAATATTTTTCCTTTATTCATCTGTGCCAGTCTTAACAATGAAGAGAGCAGCTTTTCAGTGCCCTGTCCCTTTTTACAGATGGGTCCCAAAGATCCCCCCAGTGTAATTCCCACTGCCTGAAATTTTACAAGATCCCCACAGCTCTTCAATTACCTTCGTTGGCCTGTCAAGACTCCAGCATCTCAAATTCAGTTAGCTGGTGTTTGGACCTCCGCCAAAGGCCAGCCTTTGCTCCTAATGACAGCCAGCTGAGGGGACACTGAGAGGGGCTGAATTCAATTTGCAGGCCCTCTAATCTGATTAGGGGAGCAGGGTTTTTATTTTCTCCAAAGTTTGCAGTAGCCAGGATGAATGATGGCCAAAGGATGAGCTGTCAACATCAACAAAGGCTTGGAGACAAAAGAAAAAAAATGAGAGGGTATAAAAAAATTTTTTTAGAAGAGAAATGAGTCTGCTCTGATTGACAGCACAGCGAGCTGTTGAGTGAATTGTTCAGGTGACAATGTTGTGTTTGCAGAGTGTCACTCTGTGTGGGCTGTTAAAGCAGGAATGGATCCAGCTACCAGGCAGATGTCAAACAAATTCCAAGGAGAGCTTTTCTTTTTTTTCTAAATAGATCCAGTGTCCAGCCTCTAATAAATATTGCATTATTCTCCCATCCTGGTCTAGAAGACATAACACCTTCTCCATTTTCTACTTCATGATACTCTATTACGACTACTCAGCTGCAACAAAAGCGTATTAAATAGCCACACACACTCTTAGTTTTTCATTCTTGCACATCTGAGGGTTTTGTTTTACCAAATGGACTTGAGCATCACACAGCTGAAGGCAGTAGTATCTCTTCACATTAAAGCACTCTCCTCAGGCGTACAAATTTTACTTGCCTTACTTTGTAATACAGTTATGTCAAAGTCAAACACCACTTTCTCACTATAGTTTTCTTAATGTTAGAACACCTCATTTTTCATGGTTGCCCACTAATTAATCTTTAATGCCATTTTTTTGTATCACCAGAACATGAGCCTGGAGGAAGACAATGGAGCTATGGCCTTCTCTCCAGAAGGAGAGTATGCTCTTCCTCTCGCAACACCCAGCATGGCACATACAACACCGCTATGGGTTCCCCTACTAACTCTGCACATGCTTATTTCTACTCACTTAAGACAGATCCTGGGGACAACTATTTAAATAAAAGGTCTTCTCTGGTGAACAGGCACGGAACAGGCTCAGAAACCAACCCAGTACAAAAGGGTCCATAGCACAACAGAAGGGATACTCATACACTCAGGATTTCCTCTCAAAGTCCTTGGGGTCTAGAATCCATCCAATAAACCATGAGCAAAGCGTACAGATTTGGAGAAAGAGACACCAGGGGGAGAACCCTGGTTCCAGATCTGACCCTGCTATGTCACAGCTTCCTTGATTTGGATATTTGAGTAACACCAATATGATTCACAGCCCTACAAAGACTATGATGACTTTAGCGATCAATGGGAACCCCTGAGAAGGCCACTTTTTTCAGAGACAGGACTTCTGAAATTCCCAATCAGAAAGATAAGAGTCTGCCAGACCCTCAGCATACCTCCAAGGCAATAGATTGGTTAGCAAAAGACTCAGTTCAGATGGCGCATAACACCACCTTTTCTCATTCCCTTGTAATATCTACCACAAAAAGTCATTCATTCTGTGAGCACATCGACTGGCAGAGCAGCATATAAACAGATAATTTTGGGTATCAGACTTGATAAGAGAGCCTGAAGGAGCAGTGAGGTAGGACTCAAGACACCAGCCACCGCTGCTCGTTCACCTGAGATCAGGAAGACAGGCATGGGCTCATAGGTGACCAAGCAGGTGCTTGTCATGTCCGAAGAGCTACACGCCAGCCACAGGAGAAAGGAAGCCCAACATCCTCCAGGCGAGCAGCACTGTAGTCTTGTGAAGGGGCACAAAGCAGTTGCCTTAGTCTCTGAAGGCCTGAAGCTGGGGGACTAGGATTAAGATATCTTAGAAACAGGCTTCAAAAGAGAAACAAGCAGAAAATCCAAGGAGTGTGTATGACGGAGAGGGACTGTTTCAGAAACCAACAAGAGACAGAAAGAATTAAAACAAAAATGGTAATAATTCTCCTCCTATTCTCCCACAGGCAACATCAGACAGTTTGCACAGGCTGTCTTTCTAGCGGGAGGCTCGCTTTGCTATCAGGTTTGCCTCACTTGCTATTCTGAAGTATTTCTGGGCACTCACCTCAGGTAAGACTTCCCTTGATTTTGTAATTTGGTGATGGAGAGCTGGTGAGAGGGTATCTCTCAGCCGCGTGCAGAGCTCTGACATCTCCTGTGCTCAAGAGCGGAAGCTTAGCATTTGGGAAGTAGTTTGTCGTCTCATCAAGGATGTGCTTTCTGCCTCTGTCCATATTTGAAGCCCCTGCAAAAATAAATTAGCATTCACAAATGCTCAGCTGGAACCTATTAGCTTGTCTGCAAAGATCCCTGATGGTCCCTTGCTCTAACCTCCCTCAGTTCTTGCGTTCAACTGGATTAGGCTGTCTCCACAGAACATCCCGGGGCTAAAGGGCCAAGTGAAATGTTTCTTGCAATCATTCTCCTGCAGTCTTCTCTCCTGTCTATCTGGAGCCTCCGTGGAGCCAGACAGGAGAGCTGACAGCAGGGAAGCTGCCTGTGCCATGCCCTCCACTTCCCTTGTTAATGCTCTGGCAGAGAAGAATGAGAGCAGCCTGACAAAGGTGCAGAGGGGTGAATAAGCAGAGAGGAGAAAGGAGAGGGGAAGATGAAGCTCGGATGAATGAGGAAAGCGCATAGGAAAGGAGATACAAGAAGACAGGAGCAGATGTGGACACATAAGCAGGAAGGGCAACTGCTGAGAGGAACAATTTTGGAACAGGAGGGGTAAAGAGAAGCCACACTGGCCCGGCCTGTGAACACCTTGCTGCCTTTAGCAGTCTAATAGCAATAATAGAGCTCTGACCTCTTATAAGTCACATCATGAGCACAGATAGCGCAAGAACCATTGCACAGACTTAACAGATCCTGCTCCTGTTGTGGGGAGCAGGCAGGGAAATTTGTGCAATTGTACATGGTCACATTTTACTATTCTCCATAAGCTTTAAATGCTATATGGGCAGGAAATTACAGCCCAAATAACATGGTGATGGAAAGGAAAGGCTGCAAAGCTGAATACCCTAACGTTAGAAGGTGGCAGAATTAGTCACTCATGTTTATGATAAATAACCCATGCTCTCTCAATCTGAAAAAGTCATAATGTTTTCAAGAAAGCAATATCCTTCATGTCAACAACAGTACTATATAACGGCAAAATAGGGAATCTCTTTCATGGCTTGCTGAGGTGTTTTGATCTAAGCCTCGCAACAGCCTGTGCAACAAAACTCTCACCTGTGCTTGTTCATTGCTTTGCATCTTCGTTGAGAATAAACTGACCAGTAATGGACGCCTTGCCTTTGTATTGGCATCCATTCCTTCAAAAACATTACAGAACACTATCAGCCCATCAGTAATGTTACAAGTTAGATGCCAAGTGGCCATTCCATATTCTAGATCTACCTTTGCAGTCTAATATGACTCCAAAAAGCCAAGCCAACTCCACCAGATAACAAATGCAGATGGAAAAGGCAAAAGCACTGAACATCCTACAAGCCTACGGATGACAAAACTTCAAAAGATGCTGCATATGTTTACATCATGTTTGAGGCCATTAATGCAGTTACACCATGGGAACATTTGGCCCATTATTCATAATATCCAGAAGATGAAGAAGAGTAACACACTTAATTGAAACCCTTGTCAAAATGAAAAATTAATTATCCTCCAAAGATTCTCTGTCAAACTGTCTTGTTCTATTTGCTACACAGGGGCAATAACAGCAAAATAGCTCTGCAAGTCCCTGCTACCAGCAAGTATATTATATTATGTACAAGTAACGAATGCAGAAGGAGCCAAGTCAGGAATTCTGCGATGAGGAACAGTTTCATCAGAAAATGCCTACTCCCAAACCAAATCTGCTTTAGGAGGGTATGGGAAAAGCATCAGGCACTGCAGTTTGAGCATGGCTGTCTCTACTCGTGAAGAAAGTTTCTGAGAGGCAGGAAGGGTCACTGCAGAACTACAAGACGGTCCAACTGCCTGGGCACTCTCCCAGCTAGGGAAAGCCTAGGCTCTGCTTTGAGTAAAAGTAACAAAAATCTATGCAGAAAGGAAGGACCGTGAGGTCGTTGGCTGCTTTGGATTCCTGCTGCCTCTGTGAACAGTCCAGAGACCCTCCAGGGGAACAGAAATCAAGGAGAGGGACTTTCACATCTCAGGAACTACTGAAGGATGGTACGATCGTTTTGTGTCCATCCCTTCTCTTAAACAGGAAAGCAACAGCAGCTCAGGCAGGGCTCGCACCCCTCCAACTCCATGACCCCTTTTCTACAAGGATGGACAGAGAAAACTAAACAGAGCACTTTGATAGCAGGCACAGATGACTCAAGACGGTGGCTGTCTGCCCAGACCCAACCAGAAATATTCAGTTTCTAAGTCTTCCTCAAGCAAAGGCCTACAGCTTCCAATCACCCAGGTATTTGCTTTCTCCCCTGCCAAGCAGAAAGAGAGAGAGCAAAGTCCCAAGTGCCTGTTAAAGGCCCCAGTCTACCAAACCTAGAGCATAGCTACAGTGGAGAAAGACCCCTGGCTTTTTTCACTTGCGCCACATTATCACAGAAAGGTGGATTAGAAGTTATCTCAGCTCTGCTTTCTTTCAGAGCTCCTTGGCAACACAGCCACCAAGATATAAATATGCACACACAAAAAATTCGCAGCAGGCATGTGTGCACGCACACACACAAGCCAACAGGCAAAAGCATTTCAAGGCATGGGGCAGATATGGCCAGCAAGGCAAAGGACTTCTGGAAATTCTGGGAAGAGGAGGACAATAAGGGAGACTTTTTTTTTATCCTCCTCTCAAGATATAGCCTTTTTTTTTTTTAGGGTATAAAAAAGTCACCTTGGAAAATTGAAAGCTTCACAGCTGTCCTGCCTGCCACCAACAAGCTTCACACAAACTGGGGCCAGCCACAGTTTCAGGCCTGCATTGTGTAAAATATAATTTAAATGAAGAAGACCTAATTCTGACCGAAGTAAGGCTGACAAAGGACCAGCTTAACGCAAGTACTCAATACTACACTAAGTAAGGGGGGGGGCATACGCAAGAGAGCTCCCCATTCCTGAAGGTAGTAGGCAAGTAGCATTTCATGGTCCATTTATCACTTTTCTACACCTTTAGGTGGCCATTGGCACTTGCACCAAGGTCGGAGCCGAGGAGCATAACACATTGGTATTACTATTTGTGTTCAACTATGGTAACAACACAGTAGAACAATATACACCAGGTGTGCATGCAGTATACTTTAGGGATCCTGTGCAAGAGGGAGATCAAGACACCACTGTAACTCATTATGCTAATGCCCAAAAGCAGCAAGTGACCTCACCCCACCAAGTGCCTGCGTACAAGTGAAAGCCCTTACCTCAGCCTATAGAACCCCAAAGTCCTGCAAGCTTTTCTCAGGAAAGGCCAAAATGAAGGCTGGTCACTGCAAGCTCCTTAAAGCCTTGCTTTCCTCCTGGGCAGCTTTGGGTAGGAAGGGGAGGGCCCTCCCCTCCTCTTTGGGTGGGAGTTTTCCCCACAGGTGATGGGTGTTGATGCAATCAGACACCTGGCACAGATGCTCTTTCTCCTGCCTCAGGTGGGACAGGGATTTCACATGGTATTTTGGTGTCTCCTGGCTCACGGTTCTTGTCCCTGTACACAGGGGAATCTCTACCTGCTCCCTAAGGTGTAGTGCAGGGTTGGAAGAAGGAGCAATCACATCAAGAAAGCAGCGCTAGGAAAGTCTTTGGGCTTGTGCAAGCTCTTCCCTCACAGCGGGCAGGAAGGGATTGTTTATCAGCTGCTCCTCTATCTCTCTTTTTCTTTATGTGTGTGCAAACTGTTTACATATTGAATGTTGTGCAATAAGATTAAGAAATATTTATTCTGAGATGTCTGTATTAACCATTCTTAAACCAAGAGCACACTTAATTTTGATCCAGGCTCTGGAAACCCTTCTGTGGCTTGGTTTTATTATTGTGAGCAGTGTTTCTGAAGTCCACATGGCTCCTGTAGTCTTTGAGGAGAGCACAAACACGAGAGTTTGCAGTGGAACATGAGAGTCCAAGTGGAACACGTTCATCAGGGAACACGGGCTCCAGAAGGGCAGAGGGGGGAAAATCTTGATGGTTCTGGTTTACTGACAGGGCTTTTTAGAGAGGAAAGAATCAAACAGAACCAAATTAATTGTGAAGCGAACAGACTCTTCGTCCATCACGTGGAAAAATGTGGAAAAGGTCTCCCAATTTTCCTGCCTTATGATTCTTTTTTTTTCATTCTACAAACTTAGAAAGCTTCATTATTTATATTCGTTTCAAGGTTTAAACCTTGTATCTGAATCCAAGTATCAATGCTGATTGTGAATTTGATAGGACAGAGGGCAATTCTTTGGGGAAAAAATCATTACAGTTTTCTCCTTGGCTCAATTCCTTTCCCTGCCCATGCAGCCATGCCAGGGTCGTATCTACTCCTGGATGTTTTTTAGGCAGTCTTTCAGACCATCATCCATCTCTTCTGAGATAGATACCTCATGAACTGCCATTTCTAAATGTTATTACTGCCCTCTAACATGCCTCTTTCTGGTCCTGCTGGTCCCCAGGGTCTCAGTCAACATTTGGCTGGGGGAGCTGCTCTGCGGTCCCTTTTGGTTTGTTTTGTAGGAGCTGATATCCTGCAGAGTGGACGCTTCACCATGAAAGAAGACCAGGCTCTTCCCTTAACATGAGAATTCATTAGTGAATTGCTGTATCACGGGCCTTTTATGTTTAATCTCCTCAATTAGTTCAAATAATGAATTTACTGCCAGGAAAGTTTATAAAAGCAGATGATTTTAAATAAATATTCCCTTAGTAAGTAGTCACTAAGTGCACTCGAAACCTGTATGTGCTCACCCCAGCAGGCAAGAGCTATGCAGGGGGGGTGGCTGCAGCCGCTGCCCTATTGCTGCTGCTCTATCTGCGCTAGCCAAGGGAAAGTAGGGCTCCGACCTTCAGTAAATCTCCGCTTGTTATTTGGGGGGTGCTCTGCTTCACTCCCATCTACCTTTTGGTATCAATATCCAGGCATTTGTAAAGAGTTATGAATAGCTTGTTCCTAAGAGAGCTGCAGGTTAGATATTATTTGTGTACGTTACATGTCAATTTAAATTTCATCTTCCTTAAAACTCTCACAAAAAGCAGAATACATTTTCACGATCATCTGCAAAGGCAGAATGATTTGGATAAATTAGGTACTACCGTTTTGTCTTAAACCAGCAATTACTGACAAAGTAGTGCATTTTATTTCTGTGTTTTGGCACGGACCTTGGAGGTAAGCCATTTTCAATGGCATGCTTTCCTTACAAATCTGGCTTAAGTGACAATGAATTCTTTGAGGAAATATTCTTTGTTCAGTTAAACAGTTCATCTTCCAAAAGCTCTGAAATTACTTGGTATTTTGGAAGATGTTCATTCCACAGTATTGATGGCGTGCTTGCCTTTTTGCAGGTTTTTGCTCTGATTCTTTTCTTTTTATCTAGAAAAGCGGATAATTACATAAACTTTTAATGTAAGGTTTTAACAAAGAGACTAACATTTCCGGTTTAAACACCTTCTTTGAACAGTTAAAGCATTTTCTCTTCAAGGAATAAGAATTAATACCTTGTGATTTCTTTCAAGCAAGAGAAGAACAACAGAATAAAATGAAAAAGGGAAAAAAATATTTTTTATACTACTTTAGTCTTGTCTGCTAGGCTAATGCTGGAAAACCACAAAAAGGTAAGGGAATGAAGAATTTTCCACAGGATAAATTGTCTTAATTTTCCTATGGGACCAAAGAGAAGAACACCCATTTTTCAAATGTTCTAGATGGGGATTTTTCTAATGAAAACTCCTATTTTTCCAGTAAGCTCTACTGGGTCTAGTTCAGGGTAGGGTCCCTATAATTTTGAATATTGAGTGTCTCCCCTAATGTCCTGGTGGGCAAGACCTCCCTAATCACTGTAGGAAGACTAAATATCTTCACGTTTTGTAGACCTGGACCCACTTACAGGTTTGACGTGTCCTTTTCAAATAGAATTCACTTTTTTTTTTCTAAGGGATTTTTAGAAATATATTTTAAATATCATGGTGCAACCAGAGCGTTGAGGCCTTGACCCTACAAAGCACTCCATGGGAGAGGACATAGAGTCCCCCAATACCTTGGTGGGACATCTGGGTGCTTCAGAAGGGCCCTGCTCAGGTGCCTGTGCGTAAGAACAAGACTTGGACACAGTGTCTATGTCCTGTGTCCAAAGTCTAGAAAGATGAGTGTGGATTCAGAAGCAACCCAAAACCTATTTCAGTAATACCACGGATTTTAAGGGTAGCCCTTAGCTTGTGGATTTACTTGATTTTTATTGAAATTCTAATGCCAAAAACATTAGGAAACCTACTTGCTGTCTCCCAAGTGCTCCTCCCAGCCTTGGAGGAAAGGTCAAGGTTATTATCCCTCGTAATCCATCATGGGGAATTTTCAGACATTCGGCAACGACGCTTTGGTCATTTTTTGTGCCACCTTAAGCCCTACGACTGCATATTGTTTTCCAGGCAAGGATAGCAAATAAACCCATTAGTTCGAGTACCTGCCACCTGGGTCAGGAAAGCCGCATCCTCCTATATACAAACCTACATATATATATACATAAATAAGAGAGAGGGGGCGAGACAATTTCGCAGTGGCTCTTGGAAGAAAGCTCTTTCGTGATGAAATTTTACTTAAGAAAAGCTCCTAAATCAATTGCTCCCAGTCAAGGGGGGGGAGGAGGGAGGCTGAAGGAGGGGACTGCGTTTTCTCCGCTCAGCAGTTTCCCCATCGCCCTTCCCTCCTCCCTCCCCTCCCCATCAGCAGGTTGCAGGCAGCGCCCAAGCCCAAAATAAGAGCTGGCCCCATGGCGAGGCACCTTGGGGTGCTTGGGTGGGTGGAAAGGGCCTCGGATGGCAATGCTGAAACACGTAGCGCCGGTCCCTTTCCTCCACGTTTCCTTCCCGCGAGGCGAGAGCAAGGCTCCCGTATCAGTTTAGCATACCAGAGACTTAGAGGGGCTTACCAGGCTGCTCTGTTTAGGGGATAAAAGATGGGAGCTTGGCAGGAATAAACATGTCACCCCGGGGAGCCTGCTCCGCGGGGCCTGATTTCCCTCTCGCGTCGGCTCGCCGCTGGCGCAGCTCCCCAGATGCTGCAGCACTAATCCTGATTTATGCTGAGCTTCGGCGGGCGCGGGACCAGCCCCTGTGTAGCTCCCCCAGGCACGCTGCTCCCCCTCCCCCGGCACTTGCTGGTGCTCAGGAGGAGGGAAAACGTGTCCTCCCCGTGCTGGCAGGAACAAAGCATGTAATTAAAGTAACTTTCTAGCTTCTAGGGTGGGGGCACATGGCTTTGCATGTGTTTGTGAAGCATCGCTTAACACTGCCGGGACTCAGTGCACATGGTGATGCCGGTGCTTAACAGGGATTGGGAACTGTGGGGGTGAGCTCTGCTTAGGTTAGCAAAACCAGCAATGATTTTCAAGCCTCCCTGGCTAGAAACATCTACAGGGCACGCTCTTTGGTGAGCAGACACCAGGCACTTTCTGCCGGTGAGGTGGCGCAGGGTGGCTGCACCGTCCCTGAGATGCATACCGTCTTGTGAAGTGAGCGGAGGTCTGCTCGTATACCTTCCTAACCGTGAGTATTGGGAGAACGAGGTCATTTATTTATGGTGGCTCCGAGATGCTTGGAGAAAAGATAAAAGAGCATCTAGCTGGCCTTAGCGATATGTTTGCTTTCAAATCGCTAACTTTCCATTTACAAAGGGAAGGCTGGTTTCCGTGCCGTTTTTTTGCACGGCTTTTGCCTTTTTGGTCTTTCCCTAAAGAGAAGAGCAGGGGGAAAAAAATTCCCAAGACTTTACAAAGGGTCTTAGTGGGCTTCCCAAAGATGTCTGCTCAACAGGACCCACAGTCCTTCACCACCAGCCTGAGGTAGCCGGGTATGTGGAAACAACCCTTCATCCCGCCGTCTCCATCACACAATGGACTTAGCAGCGTCTCCCCCAGATCTCTATGGGAAGTCCATGGAGGGCAAAGCCCTCCTGCAGTTTTTTTTGGAGGGAAGTTATCTCTCCCCCTCTTCCCCGCCCCCTCCCTCTGCTCCGTCGTGGCGGCCTGATGCGGCTCGAGCCCGCGCTCCCCAAGAGAAACTGCAAGGTCCCTCGCAGATGTTTGGTAACACATCAACGGCACGGCCCAACACAATGTAATGAAATTCCCCCCCAATCTCCCCCAGACATTACCTAATTGATAAAGTGTCCGCCCCGCGCCGCAGCAGCTCCCTCCCCAGCTCGTGCGACACAGCCGGGCTCTGTTCCCTTTCGCCATGACATCATGCCGCCACTTGCCGACCATGCATCATGCTGCCTGCAAGCTTCCTCTTCCACCCCAGATAAACACGGCCGAGACAAACTCCCTCAGCAATAGAAGGGAAAAAAAAAAATTACAAAAAACCCCAGCTTTCTGCAGCTCCTACCCCAGGCCCTGATGTTCCTGCCCAGGTCGCGGGTGAGAGCTGCTGGCCGAGGGCTCGGATGTGGAGCCCATCTGCAGCGGCCTCTAGCCTCCCGCTCTTTGTTTCCCTCTTTGGATTTTGCCAGAATTTGAAAAGGCTCAAAAATGCAAAGGCTTCTGTTATAACTTCCAGACACAAATACCAAAGTTGCTCTCACTTATACAAGCGCGCACGTGTCAGCGGCGTTTCCATGGGGTCAAGTATGTGACCAAATGAGACCATCAGGCTCAAACTGGCAAAAATCTGGTGTAACTTCGTCGGCGGGGCTATAGTTAAGTTCACAATAAGTTTGGTTTACTGTGTACTGCGCCTAATGCAGAACCTGAAAAAAAAGGTTGCGCACAGGGAAAAATGTGTGCAAGTAGGTTTAGCAGCAAAAAAAAAGCCATTTTCTTATTTTCTTGTTAGTAGCTTTTGATTTGAGATGCCTCCCAATGTTGCCCCCCTCAATGTATAGTTTACAATATCTTTTTGTAGTACAACCTCCCCCCTGATTTGAATGCTAAATTCAAAGTTATCCTTCACTGTCTCGTCTATAGATGTCATGAAAAAGGAAGATAGCTGTGAATTCTTTATCATCCTTATCGTCCTTATCCATAGTGGGTCTTAGCAAAATTTTCACTTTTTTTTATTTACCACAAGTAATTACAAATGTAATTACTTAAACTCACAATTATATACTGACCAAATTTATCTATAAACCCTTGCAGAATTTAGCAACTACATCAGAAAAAAGTGTACCTAAATACCTGAAAAGTTTTCTCTTCTAAATTATGTATTTTACAGAAGGAATTTTAGCTTTCATAAAAGTTGGGTTTCATTTCAAAATACCATTTTGTTTCAAAGTAAGTCAAACACACTTTTACAGTTATAGAAGAAACCTCCCCAGAATCATGCAATATAACCCAAAATATGGGTATTTGTGCACATGCAGACACACACACATATAAGCGTGCAGAGAAGGACACAGAGGAAGAGGGAGAGAACCTACAAAGAAAATTACCTCCTTTTTATTTAAGTCAAAGCTAAGCCCGAACAATTTTTCCTTCTGGTTCCTCAGTTCAGATATCAAACAGAAAAAAAAATAGAGGTCAACTATTCACTCCTAATGCTTACACACAATATCCTTTACTTCCTCCCCACAAAAAAACCCACAATGAACATCCAGGCTCTGAGCTCTAAGTCTGTATCTACGAAACACAGGAAATAGTAAATTTTTGAGCTTAAAAGCAAAAAAAAAGAAGAATAACAGAAGTTCTCTTCTGTTAATACCGACTGTGTAATTAATGCCCAAACATTAACAACAAGCATTAATTGTCACGCATTTTGTACAGGGTGCTGCGGGGTTTGGTGGGGTGTTTAAAGAAGCGGTTGCTCAGTCGCCATAACATTCCTCATCCCGCAATTTCCCTGGCTGCAGAGAGCGAAGCAGTTTTGCATCCAGGACTGGGCTGGATGCAAAATTTCTCTTTGGAGAAATTTTGGATTTCTGGATTTCTCTTTGCCTCCTTACAAGAGCGAGAACCGGAGCCAGAGCTCGGGGTTGGGATGCTGTAGGCAAGCTGGCAACGTGCACGCGAGCAACGATGTTTGCCTCGTTAATCAATCCTTCCTAGCAAGAGGAAAATTTTTAGCTGTGGATGCGGGCGTGGGTTGCTCCGAAGCAGGACCTGCTGATCCTCAGCCGTGCCCACTGGGGTACAGGAACCATCCCAAAAGGCTGCGAGAAGCTTCCCCCTAACCTGGAAGCACCGCAAGGTAGAGCATCACATCTACTGGCACCTTAAACCCCTTGGCGTTATTCTCTCCCACTGCAGGAACACAGGACAGATGAGATAGATACAAACAAGATTTTATTTTCCTCTCCCTCTCCCTCACCCGAGGAGGACATGGACATAACCCCACTGAGAATAAACAACCCCACAGCTAATCTTCCCACTCCTCAGGACGGTTTGTTGAAATTAGTGAAAGGATGCAGACGTTGCGCAGACTGCTTGATAAGAGTTATAAGCACTGGTTTGTTATTATTAAAGAGAGGGAGCATAACTTCTCTGTCTCCAATGATTTTAAAACACAACATGCTCCCTCCCAGCTATCTCCCTACCTACTCTATTTACATTAAATAGATGCGTGAGTAAGTGTGGGGATGTGTAATATGGAGGAAAAATAAACAGCTTCCAAGGGGAGGGTGTTTTGTCTATTGTATACATTTTTTGAGCTTGTGGCAATATAAGCCACAAAATCAGAAACGAGAACAACTCAGAAAGCACCACCAGAACTGAAAAAAAAACGCCAAACAAACAGCGGAGCCTGGGAGTACAGGCAGCTTATTTTCTTTGAAATACCAACACAGAAGCCAATAAGGAAATACAGATATCGGCTAACAACGTGCATCTAAGATTACTCAAGTCGAGCTTCATGTAATTAATGGCATGGGTAATTTCACCTTGATCCTTCTCAGGTGCCCCTGACGCTAAAACCAGGCTGCTGGTTTATTTGATAGTTTGACTCAAATACTTGCTCAAAGGTAACACCAGCAGCAGAGTATCACCAGCCCTGCTTTAGGAGTGAGAAATCAACGGCTGTTCAGGCAGGTGCCCCATTGCACCCCATTTCACCCTGTTTCCTTGGGCGCTACCGATGCCAACGGCGGGTGTTGAGTATGCGAGCACTGGCATGATCCATTGTCATCGTCCGTCTGTGGGGTGAGAGACGTGACACATATTTGGGCTGCAGCTGCTCTGAGGCAGACCGAGAGACCGTCTCTGTATTTTGTATCACCCCAAGCGCCGGCAGGATCCCTGACCGAGGCTCCTCGGAGCTGCGGTAACAGAGATAACGGGCTGTCGTCATCTCTGTCGGCTAGAATAGACGTAAGTGGAAAAATCCTTCAGCTAACGTTGATCTGGCACTTGCTAAATGTGCAGGGAAGGTAGAAAGATGGAGGGCAGCGACTAACGATGGGGGGAGAGAAAAGTAGGATTTTCCATATCTGATTTCACAGACTCTTGATGGCTTTTTTTCTTTCCCACTGGCTTGTCAGTGATTTTGCCACATTTATTTATACCCTAAAGAGGCAACTCCACAGCCATTCATTCCTCGCCAAAACAGCACCTGAAAAGGAACTCAGTGTTGTTGTTAAAATTACCGTTGAATTAAGCGCCAGTTCATTGCAACAGCTTTATTAACTACGGCTATGTTTTTGGAGATAACTTTGGGCATAGATGATTCCAATTCAATTTTAGGCAAATTCAATACCAATTGTAACTTCAGTACAGTTGAAGTTACAAAAATCAACCTGCAACATGAGAGTGAAAACGACATAATGACATTAAGTTTTATGAGGAATGTATCTGAATGGCAAAAGATTTGGAGTGAGAATCAAGCAGAAACTCGTCTGCCCTCAAAATCCAAAAGTTATAGCTAATGGAGTGTGTGTAAATCTCTAACAGCTGTTATTCTTTAAGACATATAAAATTACTGAAAAAGACATATCACTCTGTCCAGCAGATCGGTTGCAAAAATATTGCAGCTCAGTGTTTGTAACCGCACACTTCTGTGTGGTTTTTGCTGGTGCGGCAGCGTGGGAGCTGGACAGCAGGCGCTGCACACTTCACTGCACACCTTGATGCGACGCAAACCAATAACACGGCATTTCTTACCGGGTCACACAGCAGCAAATTATTATTTTGTTATTACTACCGGTTTGCTTTTTGAAAGGAAAACTTGAAAACGATGTCGTCTGAGTTGTATGGGTTTTGACTTTATATATGAAAAGATGATGGACAGCTGACGGATATTAATTCTGCACTTTCTGAAAAGCAACGCGGGTTATCTAGCAATCAAATGCATGAATCCTGCCACAAGTCCTGGGATTTCACTTTAGGAGCTTCTTTTTTTTTTTTTTTTTTTTTCATTATTTCTTTCATATATTCTAAAGTATTTCTTTCACACACTTTGGGCCAAGGCCTATAGGCTACTTAGAGAGCCTGACTATAGCCTTCTGTATGCATTGGTACCATAGAAACATACGCAGGTGTGTGCACCTGCATATACGTGTTTATATGTAATTGTGTACATACACACAAAGTCTCTCTATATACCCACAGACTCACATGCATCATATTATCTTATTTTTCAATATTAAAACAATTTATTTGTAATAATAGAAGGGAAGAATGTGATGTGCTATTTCCTCTCTGTGCAAAATACACCACGAAGGTTGGCTTTTTAACTTTCGCTGGAGTGTTAGTTCCTTGCAAGTGTTGTCACCTCAGAACCGTACAACTGGTGATACACCTTCAGCCCAGCATACTTGCTAACCTTGTCACTTCTGTATGCCACGAAGTCATGTGTTTGTAATCAGAGGTCCATGGAGCTGGCAAGAAAATAACTCTCTTTCCAGCTATTATGTCCTTTTACTGGCACCACATTTGGAGAGCAAACTGTAAATAATAAGGAGCTGATGAAGCTTCCATAGCTAGCAAATTTCCAACTTCAAAAGCTTTTCTGCTTCTGAAGTTAATGGTTGACTTCCCTCTGGGTTCACTTTTCATGCTTTTACTATATGCCATTCTAGACCGTTAATAACTATCAGTGTTTGTGGCTATCATACAAGGACTCAAAAACATATGACCATTCTTCACGGTTCAGAGTTGCAGACACAAGTGTGTTCATAGTAAAAGGCTAAACGAGTGTTTCACAGCAAAGCTTTTCATGTTACAAAACCACTCTCAGTTTTAGAAGCTGCAACAAACCTTATTTTTCAAGAATTGCCGGAGATTTCCGAACATTTCTGGATATTTAATGAGATGAATACACCCAGAATCTGTGATAATCAAGCCCTTTCAGGTACAAATAGCCTCTTTGGTATTTAAGGTCTGGAGCTAAGCTTGTGGGAGCCGATGGGCCTTCTGTGTGAAGATCTACTCTTCACTCAATGGGATGTGCACATCCATGCTGGTAATGAGGCAGCACCCACCAACTGCAGCTCTTTCTTTGCTGCATGCAAAGCAGTCTCTGAGATCAGAGAAGAAGGTGGGTAGGGAAGAATTTGAAGACCATTGGGGATGGTGTTGAAAGATTACCCTCTCTAGAAGAACAGGGTCTTGTGGTAAGGCATAATGTAGCCCATTATTTAAACGTCAGACGCATAGTCATTGAACCCATTCACTTCAGACTCAGGTATCAAGTTTCTAACGAATAACATCAGCAATATTTTTAGAACAACAACTATATCCCTAAAGAAGAAAGCAACATCTTTTTTTAAGTTTTAGGTTATCGGACAACACTAAGCAAGTATTCCACTTCAGAGCTACAAAGTACAAAACATGACCATATCACAGAATCACAGAATTGCTCAGGTTGTCATGGGCCTCTTGAGATCGTGAGGTCTGGCCCCGCAGCTCAAGTGCGGTCACCTAGCATAGGTTGCCCAGGATCATATCCAGTTGGGTTTTGCATATCTCCAAGGATAGAGACTCCACAACCTCTCTGGTCAACCTGTGCTAGTGCTTGGTCACCCTCACAGTAAAAAAGTGTTTCCTGATGTTCAGAGAAACGCTCCCTTGTTTCAGCGTGTTCCCATAGCCTCTGGTCTTGTCACTGGGCACCACTGAAAAGAGCCTGGCTCTGTCTTCTTCGTTCCCTTCTGTCAGGTATTTATACACATCACCGGGAACCCTCAAGCCTACTCCTCTCCAGCCTGCACAGTCCCAGCCCTCTCAGCCTTTCTTCACATGTGAGGTGCTCCAGTCCCTTCATCATCCTTGTGACCCTTTGCTGGGCTCCCTCTAGTGTGTCCATGTCTCTCTTTTACTGGGGAGCCCAGAACTGGACCCAGAAATCCAGCTGTGGCCTCACATAGTGCTGGGTAGAGGGAAAGGATCACCTCCCTTGACCTGCTGGCAACACTCCTCCTAATTCAGCCCTGGATGCTATTGGCCTTCTTTGACGTGACGGTGTGGTGCTGGCTCAGGGCCAGCTTGTTGTCCAGCAGGACCCCATGGTTGTTCTCTGCAGAGCTGCTTTCCAGCCAGCTGCCTCCCAGCACGTACTGGTACATAACATCTCTCCATTGTAGATGGATCGGGTCAGAAGGAGAGTGAAACCCCCTGTGTCCCAGGTAGCATTGAGTACAATGCATCACTGAGAACAATGTAGAGAGAGGTACCACATGGAGAGGTGACCTTGCTCACACTGAACACGGCAGGCAAGATCCTGCTTACTGACACCAGAAGTTAATCAAAAGTAAAACCATCCTGGAAAACAGACCCTTCCTTTCCTCATTGTTTGATCTTTGATGGAGAGCAGCAAAAGGACAAGGGCAAATAAAAATCTCACCCTGCAATGTTCTTAAAGTAGACCTAGCCTTTACAACTGAGGTCACCTGTGAGCAAAGATGAGGGCTGGCACTGCAGGCACAAAATAGGAGAAACTCAGTCCCTGTCCTGAAGTCTTACTATCAAATCATCAAGATAGTTCAACACTTGAGCCGCCATCTTGTAAATGTTTGCTTCTGTGATAAACAGATAACCTTCTCCCCCTTTGGTTTCTATTCTCTCTGATCTTAATAGCACATCCAAGTATATCAAACACCCAGGTGAATATTTTCCCATCCCTGTGATCCAGCCCAGATCTGAGCGTGAAGCCTGTCTCAGCAGTTCTTCATGAACATCTGCTGAAACTGTTTACCAAGCTGAGTTTCTTGATTGCTTTCCTTCTCCCTCACATTGGGCTATGTTTACACAAAGAATTTCAGCAGTTAATATATAAAAACTACATATTTACAACTGTAAACCGGTTTGCGACAAAGAGCATAACAAATTCTTTCCAGTTTGCTGTTTTCTTATTTCTTCGCAACTCTGCCCACAGAATGCTTGCCTTAAAGATGTAGTGTCACCCATTTGCTTATACTCTGCATGCATACAGAAGTTAGTAAAAATAACCTAGACAAATATTTTATCATTGTATTGCTCAAGACAAAACAAAGAGAAGGAGAACGAAGCTGTCAAGCCCTAATGATCATCGACATTCAAACACAGAGAGAGTTGTTTTCAAGACTCAATGAACAGAAGTGGGTCAAATCATCTGCCTTTGCATGGGCACCCACCTGACATGTCCCAGGGCACCTGGGAGGTTAGCACAAGGCTGGCAGATATGATATAAAAGTATGGGAGACCCAGGCCACGTGACCAGCAGCTGAAACCCAGATGTGGTGCCCTGGAGACATATCAATCTACGGGTGAACAACTGAATCAAGGCAGGCCCTCCCACGACTGCCTATAGCCAGGCAATGTCTGCAAGGAACTTATCCACTCAAGTTCACCAAGTGGTTTTAAAGAAAGCACTCTTTGGTATCTAACCCATTATTTCAGCACGTTTGAATGATTTACATTGAAATCACCAAATTATAGGTTGATGTAGGCAGAGATTATCTTTCAGTAGTTTCTGCAGTTGCTTTCCACCCTGTATGAAACAGTTATATAGTGAATGAGACAGGCGCCAAACAAATGCCTCTCCTAAACTACTCCACATGTAGGCGAGTGCCAATTCCCAAAAAATCTAGGTGTTTTATACATACTGGAAAACAATCAAGGGATGGAACTAGAGAAAATTTTCTCCAACTATGCCACATCCCTGCAGCTGGGGCAACTGCTCTGTGTGCCTGCATCCTTTCTGGTTCCAATGACCATTGGAGAAGGTCCTGAATTAAAAACTGATATTGCCATGAGATTTCCTTTGCTTCTGACTAAAAAAAAAAAAAAAGACTATTTAAAAAAAAGACTATTTTCTTCTGAAATAAGTTAGTTTCAAGCATTTTTAAGGGAGAAAAATGAAAATATGGAAATTCATCACCATGAAAACTTAAGTTGTTCTCAGCTTTTTGCTGAACAGCCAAAACCCAAAATCCAAAACAAAACAAAAAAATTGTTCACACAACCCTTTTAAATTTAGATTAAATTAAATTAACTTTTGATTAGATTATACTAAATTGTATGCATCTTCTAAATATGGAAATGAAACAAAGGAAGCAGAAATTTGACCACAATTACAGACAAGCTAGTGGTGGTAAACATGGCTTCCAAAGATGTTTGGGAATCAGATATCTACAAAGTTTCGTACTCAAATCTGTGCCAAAGCAACAAGCTTGATAAGACTCACTTAGGATCCTATCTGTTCAAGACAGTCTTTTAAATACAAAGGTGAGAAAGAACAGAAACAGAAAGTGGAAGAAACAACCCTACATATTTTGTTGAGCAGGTCACCTTCCAAAAGTTGGCAGTTCCTGTACATCCCTGCCCCCAAAAACAATGTTACAGAGAAAATATAAGTAGGAGGTCTCATGTTGGGTTTTGTTGGGAAAAGTGTACATAACAAAAGACGACAGGATCTGCTAGTATACAAGGCTGTCAGCAGACGTTGCCAGCTCTGAGGAGGTATATCTCACAGTGATAGAGCACACGTTTGCACATTACAAATGTCCAGGAGCATATCTATTTTACATACAACAGAGAACTCATATTTCAAGACATTCTGGCAGACTAAAGCAGGTGTTCCAGTGAAAGTATGGTCATCCAAACAATATTTCTGAGTATGCTGCCACATCTTTTCCGAACACCCACGGAACAACACGACAACAACAACCACGACTAAATTTACATAGTAGTTATTGCTACATAAGCATGTCTTGCATTCTGTGCATAGGTGACCAAATGGTCCTATGACTCTTAAACGTCCATGCATTAAGGCAGCTTTCCTGCCTAGCTGCCATTGCATGTGACAAGACAAAAATAAAACCACGAGCCTCTTGTAAACTTTAATCACCATATTAACACCCATGAGAAAAGCTTTGGGTGATCCCAACCTTATTTAAGAGGGTTCAGCTGTAGATACTTACAGGATGTTCTGTCCCTGCTGATTGCTCATTATCCAAAATTAGCTCTCAGAGTAGTCCTTGCTGCAGTGTCTGGCAAAGTGGAAGCTGGACCTGTTTTCAAGAGCTTTTGACATTCTCAGGACCTCCGCTCTTCCAGGAATGCATGCCTTCACGGAGCAGGACGTTACACAACTTTCTGCAGGGAGAAGTCAGGAGCATTGTTCCTCGACAAGGAAATAAACCACCGGAATATTAGGTCATGATGATTTTTTGCTTTGCTGATATAATCAACAGTTTATTTGGGTTTTGGCTCCAGCTTAATGCCTTTCAAGGCCAATAGGTTAAGATTCTGTTATAGGTTCGATCGGTCTTGCAGACAACAGGTCCAGTCTTGTAGGCCTTTTGAAAGTAAAATTCCTGTTGATCTTAGTGATGGTCTCCCACCATTCAGAGAAAAAATTAATCACTTGTGCTTCCCTCAAAAAATATACCTGCACCGTCACTGAAAAGCTTAGATTACAAAAATACCCTCAAAATGTGTATACGCATGCCTGCAGAAACAACAGCTCTTCAGTCAAAGCAGAGAAAAAAACATTCGTCTTTTATATATATAAAATCTCTTCAGTGCATCTTGTATAAATTATTTTAGATGGTAACTCAAATTCTTGTTAAGGCCAGGCTTACATTTTCTAAGCTCTGAAAACCTGTAAAAACAAATTACATTTTGAGGATTTCTGCAAATTTTTCCTTAGAAAAATGGAGGTTAGCGTAGCTGTTGATTTAATTCTAATAGGATGATGTGGTGATGTAGTTTATTTATTAGCTGTAACAATTTTCAATAGTATTTGTGGTAACTTTAAGCTGATAAAATGCTGGAGAGGTTTTTTTCTTACAGAAAAATGCATGTTTTGCCAAAACCTAAGATATTTCACAAGATTGCTCATCAGTAGAGGTCTGATTATTTTGTGTCAAGTCTTGTTTTGGCGTTGTCAAAACATGTACCTTTGTGTGCTTTTCATTTATTGCTATATTATAGTAAAATAATTTTTTATATATGTTACATATACATTCATGCTACACTTAACAAAATGTAACCTGAACCAAAACTGATCAGAACAGCAAAACCAAAGTCAACGTTTCTCACCTTTTCAAAATGAAGATCTGGTTTTCCAACTGAGATACTTCTGTTCCTTCACATGACATTTTTTTTCTTGATTCCTCATGAAAGTTTCCTAGAGAATGCTGTTCTCCCACTGGCTTTGTGATAGGAGTGGAAATGTGCTCACTTTGAGCACTTAAAAAAAATAATCACATCCTCTCATTTCATTTTTTAAATTTTTCCTGTTTCTTTTCACTCTATATCATTAATATATATTTTTTGAAACTTTGTGGTAACCATTGCTTGGTATTGCTACATTTTTCCATATGAAAATTTCTTTTAATGTGGCCATTATGTAAATAAATATGTCTAAAATATACTTTGCTATGTTACAAAATGAAGCTTTAAAACATATGCTTCTTATAACTCTTATAAAAATTAATGAAACACTCATTCTTACACAGTGGGTCTAGCTTAACTTTGAAAAACTATGTGAAAATGCTAAACTAAAATAAATGAGATTGCTGTTAATGTAAAATATCCATTTGAAATACTTTGGTATTTAAATTTAGCTCATTCAGCCTCTGGCGTATGAATTTGGAAGTAAGCCAGTTTCTCCTAAAAATAATAAAGTACTATGGAAATCCAGAACGGACCATGTTGGAGCAAAGCTGTGCTTTTATTGCATCAACTGTCTTTGGGTGTAAGTGAGGGGAAAAAGTTTCTTAAACATTAAAATCGTGGCGCAGGAATGCCAACAAAAAGATTTTTGCGTTTCCAATTGATTCTGTCTGGCGTTTCCCAAATCCTGAGAATTTACTCCCACGGAAGTTGTAGTCTCCGCTAAAATAGCTGTAAGTAGGAAAAGTGATTCTGGACTGGTGTTGGTCCCAGCCTGTGGTTACGGCACGGCTGGACGGCAGCAAGGAGCCCGAGGCAGAGCCGTGCGCGGCTGCGGGCTGCACACACCGATCGTCCATGAGGTACACATGTGAAGGTCTGTTCCTCCAGAACACAGAGGAGGTGATGAATATGGCCAGTGTCACCAAGAGGTGGCTGTTTTGGGGTCCCTCTGGCCCTGATGCACCCGGGCAGAGCCAAGCATGTGGGGAAGGGGAGTCTGTTTTGCAGAGCAGGAGTCGATCCTGCTCATGGTGGGTCTGTCTCCCTCAGCCTAATGGCGGAGAACTGATGTTCATCATGGGGTACCCCAGAGATGTGAAAGGTCTCGAGAAGTGCCACTGACATGCCATATTTTAGGCTGAACCTGAAGACCTGCAACAGATCTGGACAGGACTTGCCTCTACAGGCAAGTTGAAAATATCGTGGCAACTGCACGGGTGATGGAGGAGCCATAGTCACTCCTTCTGGGCAAAACCATACAGGGAAAGGTGAGAGAGAGACGTGGCTCTCCAGTGATAGCACTAGACAGAAGAAATCCCACTCTCTATTTATAAATGACCAAGACTCTCCAGTGAGTGACTGTGACCGTGTCTTTGTGGCGACTCATCCAGCAGCTCCTCACCACCGAGCCTGCGCTCTGCCTGAGAGGACATGAAGAAAAGGGATAACTGGTGAGGGAACAGGTACATAAGGAAGAATTAAGGACAAAGTGCAGGAAAGAGCAGCAGAGCGGCAGGGTTCAGTTTTCCCTGCAGAAGGCAGACCTCTGTTTTTACACTCACAAATAAGACAGGAAGCGATGCAGCCTGATCAAAGGGCAGTTGGAACCTCATACGGCTTCCACTTAGAGCAGCCTGCAGCTGGCCAGCCCTTTCCAGGATCAGATCAATATTTGGCGCGGGCCACTACTGTTTGCTTTCAACTTGAGTCATTAAGAGAGACCAAAGTTTTTCAGGTCATATGGACAATTCCTCCCCTAAGGGAAAGTGAAAAACATGAGCATTTGCCAAGTTGAGGGATAGAAAAATGATATAAGGTTGTAGTTGTTTTACAAGAAGCAACTTTTCCAAACATTACACATCCTTATTGTGAACGGCATTAACCCACTTAGAAACAGTACTCTACATCAACGTTCAGGCTAATTTATTCTCGATCAGCCTGCTATTATCTAGGACACTTCTCCAATCAATCAAACCCTCTTGTAATGGAAATATTCCATAGCAAAAAGTGTCACACCTTGTAAAAAGGGAAATCCATTTCACTGTTGGATATATAACATCGATAAAAAAATCACTTATCACTGGACAAGAAGATAGATTTTTTTCAAAGTGGCTGGGATTTGGAGGGGGAGAGAAGCAGAGGTTATGGTTAATGTTATTAGATTAGGACCACTGTTTGCAACTTACCTTTTGAATGATGTATTATGTTATCCAATGAAGCAAATCTACTGTGGCTTTCATCAGTTTCTCTTTTTAGTACTAACAGCAGTAAGGATGAAACTCTGCATTTTTGTAAAGAAAAAACATGAACAAATGAAAAAAAATAATTATAGCTTGCACATTTTTATTCCCTACTACGTTTGTTGGCATTCCCATTTTTCCACCAAAGAGCCAGCAACGGCCAAGGATGAAGGTTGTGCCTGAGGACAGGAGAACTTCATCCCCCCTGCTGCTCATCAGATGCACAGGGATGGTGATGCCTGTGCTCTGAAAACCAGTTTCCCACAGGGGCTTGTGGAGATGGGGTAAATCTTTTGCGGCTGCCCAGGAGTGCAGAGGTGGGAAGGATGGAGGAGCCTGGCTGGTACAGGCATGCTGAAACCCAGGCCCAGCTCTTGGACAACAACTGAAGCGGATAAACCCAGAGCTACTAGCTTGAAAAAAGACCTGAGATAGCCTAGAGCAACAAACCTGTGCCACGCCGGCACCACCACTGCAGAAGTCAGGTACGGGCTGACCTAGAGAAGGGCGGTCACTGTGCCTTACGTGCAGCACTGGTGAAGTAGCCAAACTTGTTTCAGGATAAATAACCTGCTGGTTTGATTTAGCCTCTGTTTCAGCAAAACAAGGCAGATTTTCCTGTGGGAGGTTTGAAGCCGCTGTCAAAGCTCCTGTACAGAGCATCTGCCTGGGATTTGCCTGGCTTTTCCCAGCTTCTTTCATGCGGAGGCTACAGAGAAAAGGCTGCGCATATTCGATTACCTCCGCTGGTGGGGGCTTGCAAGCACTGTGTGGCCCGATCTGGTTGCTCAACATCTCCGTGGTGCTCTTTGGGAGGGACAGGCTGGCAGGGACAGGTGGGTAAGAGGATACCAAGCTCCCTGCAGGCAGCGGCCCTGGCAGGAGGGGAGCGGGACCGGGGCACTGAACAACGTGTCCCAGTTCTCCCAAGCCCCTCAAATCAGATAACAAAGTCCTGCTTCAGCGCTGGGCACGAAGAGGAGTGGAGGGACTCAAGCACGGAGTCCAACCATGTAAAACACCTCCTGCTTGGGGAAAGCGCCCTCTCTAATGATGCAGCTACGAGGCATTTGCAAATTGGTACAGGGACAGATCTCCCTTATAGGACTTTGCCTGAGCAAGTATCCATCCCGCAACAAATTTGTCACACAGCATCTTTTTAATGCACGGCTCCCCTTCCTCTGTTTTTTCCAGGTTGCATCCTTCCCCCTGTCCGTGTGTGCGGATCCTGGGGGGTCACAGCATTCAGCCTGTCATGGCAAGAGCGTGCAGTCAGTCCAGTGGGAGCATCAAAGGCCACTCTGTGCCTGGTGGGCTCTGATCCAGCCCTGGCTGCGCCTGTCTGAACCATGCACAGGAGGGACCAGAGATGCCACGTACGTGTGCTGTGAACAGCTGGGGAAACCCATGCACAATCCGAGCAGCTCTACTAGTCAGAAAGAAATCTCTGTGGGTTCAAGTAAGTAAAAATGGGGCCGGTCCTAGGCAATTCTAGCTTCTTCATAGGGGGCTGTCTTGCTGGGAGCCTCGCCAAGAGGAGCATCCTCAAGCTCTTTAGGAACGGGAAGGCTGCCGTGAAATTCAGAGGCTGACCTGCAACGTGTGGTGCTTAAAGGCACAGCCAGCACCAAAAATGCTCCACACCTGAAAAAGATTCTCCTTGGTGAGCCCTAATACCCTTGTGTGAGTGTCTTAAGAGTCATGCATGGCTGCGCTGGCGTGATCAGAGGCTGGCTGGGAGAGCAGGAGACTTGTGCTCTGCCCTCGGCACCCCACAGCCACCAGCATCTCATCTTTTTGGCGGAGGAGCAAAGCTGAGTGGTAAAAGTCTAACACAGGCCTTGCGTGGCGATGCTAAAATGGCTTTTCATCTAGCTGGCAAAGGTTGCGTGAAGCCCCTTTCCACTGCTTGTGGGCATCTCTCCGAAAAAAAGAGTGGCAGGGTAGCGCTGCATGTCCTCTCTGGCTGGCAGAAGAGGACAAGGGAAGAGGGGCAAGCGCAGATCCTGGCATTTTACATCTCATGGTATGAAGTTAAGGATGAGCAGGGTGAATGTGAAATACTATCAAAAATTTCATTTCAACCCCACAGAAATAATTCAACATCATAAAATGATTTCCCCCTCATGAATTCCCCCATAAAATGTTGATAAAGCCTACATGTTCTTACAACATACGGAAATTCACAGATCTGCTCCTACAATGGAAGCTTCATCAACACTTCTTTACATTCCCCTTTTTAAACCTTGTGGAGCCCCATAACTGGAGACTTATTTCAGACGAAGCCTGTGACAAAACTGAGTATTATGGAGAAGCTTTTTCTACAGGTGGGAGATGGTTTAAATTCAGCTCCTCCGTGGTTACCGGAAAAGCACAAAGTTCTGCAGAGCGTCCTCTCGCAGTCCTTTGTTCTCCCTAATACTTTTAATTTCCATTCGATCATTAGGTTAAAGAAGCAGTTAATGAAAAAGTCAACACATGCGCGCACACACACACATATGCAAATTCACCCAGAAAAATGATTGCTGAAAACAGACTTTTTCTCCCTTATAAGATGCAGAGTACAATCTTACCGTCCTTTTTTTTCCAGCAAAACTCTCCCTGGAGCCGAAAGGAGGGCAGGATTGGCACAGCAATCCACCCTACTTTTACTACCTGCTGGATCTCTCCCCATTCACTTCAGGACCTCAGTTCTTTGGTGGTCTTCTGTTTTGACATCTGCTTGCCCTTATCTCTAATCAGTTTTGCTGATAGACATTTCCCCTGAGTGCGGAGACGCTGCCTAATAGATTTTTTTTAAAACCAACTACTACTTAGTAGTCAGGAAATTATCTTTGTGAACTGCAAGGGTGAGAGACACCGTTCCTAACATTCCCATGCAGACAGCTAAGTCTCACTCAACTTTATCTGATTTGCTCTATTCTGCTCTTTATACTCTCATAACATAATGGCATAATGACCGCAATACATTTTTGTTAAACCTGCAATTAGGCAGAATGCACAATATCCCAAGGCGCTGACTGATCAGGGAATGCACTGTAAGTAATTGTTAAATAATGCGGTAATTTACTGTGGCTTGCATCAAGAGTCACACCATCTGCCAGACCAAGGAACTGAACTTGGAACACGTCGCTTATAGCAAGGACAAGCGGTTCTAACAATTTGTCACTTGAGGCAAAATTCTTCAGAAAAAAAGCACCGCACATCAAAAATGCAAGGTTCTACAGAGAGAGAAATGGGTAAAATGAAATGTTTTGCCCTCAGTTGATACAAATGCTTAGTAGAATACGCAGCAGCCCACATTTTGCTCTGATGGCTGTGCGAAAGACAGTGGCTCTCCAACAGATATAAATGCCATAACACCCCATAACAACGCATAAATTCTTGTTATTTAGCAATGGTACATTGAATTTCCAGCTAGGCAGCTATTGTGCATGGTGGACAACAAATAAAATAAAAAAGTGATTCCGATGCCTTCCGAAACCTTAGAAACCATAACATAAAGCAGAGTACCAGAAAGTATACTGTGAATAAGATATTATGCATTGGCAGGATGCTTGAGAAAATCCCTGACAGACTTCTTGTTGTTGATTTTAATAATGCAAAAAGAACCACACAGATATGAGGAACTGAGTCCTGGGTGATTTCGATTTGAACTTTCAATGGGAGTGGGATGGTAAGGAATGTCTGCATCCAGGCTTTTAAATGGTGGTCTTTCTTTTAAAAAATCAATTTTTTCTGGGTCTATCAAACGTAATTTTTATTGAATTTCCTTCTGCTGGTTTGTTTTTATTCCATTTCAGTGAAAACAAAGAGCACACACTTGCAAAAACACGTCTGAGTCCAGACGGTCAGTGCAGGAAATTCCTGCAGTTCTGGTGAAAACTGGGACTGGAGGGAGGAGGGGGGACACAATCAGTGCCTCTGCTGAAGCTGCAGCATGAATCCAAGTGACACCTGGCCATTTTGGGTCTGCCCTGCCATCCATGAGCATGCAGACAGGTGAGACTGCCAGCTGGCGAGAGCTCAGGTGCAGTGACGTGGACTTTTACCCAATGGTTAGGTGAACACAAAAGCAATCCATTGGGAAGGGGAAAACCCTAGCAAATGTACACGGGGAGTAACCTGAAGTTGGGGCTTTGAGGCAGCACTGGTGCAGGAATCCATAGGAAATCTGGAGTCCCCAATTCCAGTGCGGCAGTATAACTCATTTTCACTTGTTTCTAAAGCGTCGTGCAAATCTAAAATTCACGTATCTATATCCACAACTGAAGCGAAAGACAATGTGGACCCATACAGCATCTCCAACACAACTCAGGCTGCTCCTTTCCCCAGAACAGGTAACATCTCTACGCCTTGCTAATTACAGTTTATAACCTCATGTGATTAAAGTAAGTGAATAGAGCAAAGCCAGGAATGCAAGGCCTGTGCTAGACATTCGTGTTTTGATGGCTCCTCATCTCTGGGCCTTATCTGCAGTCTTACCCGAGCGGCTGGCAAGCACCGTCTCCAAAGTGCTGATGTCTCTGTGCAGTTGCGGATAGGGAAATAACATCAGATCTGCTCCCTGGGAAAAGGCTATGCAGAGCCTCAAATCGTGCGGCCAGTTTTCTTGTCACTCCTTGCAAAGCGGTGATCTCATCCTCGCCGTCTCCAAATTTTCTATCTCCAGTGTAGGAGAAGGAGGCAGCAAGGGACAAGGGGAGAGGGAGAGGGAAGCTACGAAAAGAAAGATCCCATTGTTAGAGTGCTCTTATTTGTGTGAATGCTTGCCAAGACAACAAGATTGGGTCTGATGACATGAACTCGAAGGTCAGTGGGGAGCTGTGCAAAAATGCCTGAACTCCTTGTGCTCATGATCCTTAGGAAAAAAAAGCAACTTCCAGATGTGAGCGAGCCTTCTTTCAGCCATCCGGTCCCCTAAACCTACCAGATTATATGGCCTGAAGACGCCTGCACCCATTTTGCATGGCTGAGCAATTGCAATATTTGCCTTGGAGGGAGAACTGCACCAAAATCCTAGACCCAACCACCAAAGCACTTCAGGTGTGTTAGTATTGAATTAAAGTTGAATTAAACCTCAGGAAGATGGTCATAAAGAACAGGAAAAATCCGGGATACACCCTTAAGGAAAAGTTGGGAATGAACTGCAAAAGCCTAGGGCTCTGCTGAACATCTTGCCTGAACTGTATGCAGAGATCCAGACCCTCTCTCTGTCTAAAGCCAAACCAAGACTGAAAATCTTCAGGTAGTAACATCTGTTGCCAGAAAGTCACATTAAAATGTCAGGTACAAGCCCAGTGTTGGGCCTAAGTTACCCTCTTGTATGCCATCATCATTTATGAGGGAATTTTTTCTGAGTTCAGGTCAGTTTACACCCACTGGGGATGTGCACACCCTCACATCCATCCATCTGGGTCTCGCCAAAAGCAACCACAGCTATCAGGGGAAGTTCGTGCTGATGGGGCTGATAGGATGTACTGACAGAGCAGATACAGCACCGGCAAAAGCCAGTTCCATGGGTCGCACCCAGGAGGGAAACCAGCTCTTAGTCCAACTAACGCTTGCTAGATACTGGACTCAGAGGGGACTGCTGACACTTAGTTATTCATTTTAAAACAACTCCAAAACTTGCAGCGCCTCAGAAACACTCATCTGTGCACAGCTGCCAACGAGGGGCATCTGCCTTGGTGTAACCGCAGCAGGTGGAGAAACCAGGCCCCCACTCAGAGAAGCCCCTTGAAACCTCACCCTGTCCTCAGGAGAACGATTCACCTCCTGCTCAGCACGGCCAGCACAGCTTCATTGCCTACAGCAGGGCCCAAGCCTCAGCCTTTGGCTGCAAAAGACAGAAAAAGCTCTTTTCACTTAATTTATCAAAGGGAAAAAGTGTTGGGTTGTTTCGTTTGTTCCTGAGTTGTTGGTTTTTTTGCGGTAAAGCATTTTTTCCGCAAGCCGTTTTTTGCAGCAGGTGTGGACGAGCCGGTCCGGGTCCAAGCCACCTCCTTTCCGCTCAGCCCAACACCGCCTTGTTTCCTCGGCTCCCTCCTTTCCCAGGGTGTGACTGAATGAGTGCTTGTGAAGGCTGTAAGCACTTGCTAATTTGGGGTTTGTCTGGTAATAGTCCGGTGGGTCTGCATTTCCAATGTCTGTGGAGCGAAACTGACGGTTCGCTTGCACTCCCAGTTTTCCCCTCCTCCTCTGCAACTTTTCCAGAGCCTGTTTCTCGCTGACATCCACCTCCCCGCAGCCCCTCTCTCCAATTCCCCTCCTCTTTTTTTTTTTTTTTTTTTTCAAATCGACCTGGTCTTTGTTGTACTAATTAGATTATTTCTGCCTGAGGGACCCAGAGATCAGCCCCAACAGAGTACAGCCTGGAAAGACAGGACACATAATCCCTGTTATCAAGGGGGCTGTCATTTGGCATGTAGATCAACTAATTCTTTCAATACCATGGGAGCAATTGTACATCTTAATATTGATTTTCCCCCCAAGATATGATCTCCTACATTCCTTCATCAGTCTGGCTTGCCCTGGCTAAAAGGCTCCATTTATTATAGGGCGATACAACGTGTACACGACCTCCCCCCCAGCCCCCCAGCTTTTTGAATTCGCAAATGAGAAGGTGCTTCGTGGGGAGGGTGAGAGAGTGAGCAAACACGGACCAGGCAAGTCAACGCAGCGATTTCAGGGAGGAACGGGGAGCAAACCAAACCTACTGCACTTTCACTTTGCATTACAAAGTAATTAATTCAGAGCTGACTGACATCAAAGGCTGAAGGCCAGTCATGGGAAGGGGCATTAGCAATAAATCATATGCTAAAAGCAGTAATGCTTTGAGTCAAGCCATGTTGCTACCATTCAGCAGCCAGCCTGTTAAATAAGTTTCTGCTTGTTTCTCTTGTTCTTCCTTTCCACCCACCTCAGTATTAATTTCCAGAGATGTTATTTGTGTTTTGTGCTCCATACAAACGACCGATAGCTAATTGCAAAAAGGAGAAACACAACAATGGAATGACGTTCACTTGAGACATCGAAATGCTTTAAACGATAATCAACAAATCAACTTGCACAGGCACAGACCCCCTCTGCCTGATGCCCCTTTCAAGGCTAACCACAGGTAACTGGATGCTCAAGGTATTAATTTCTTTTAGTTCAGAGGACTTCTACAGTTGGTGCAACAGAAAATTCTTAGCTTTAGGTGCTCTACATTATCTTCCTAGAAATGTATGTTGCCAGACAGCCTATGTTCAATTGCTTGCACATAGCCTTTTTTCGTACCAAATTACATTCATATCACGACTCCCAAAAAGCAGGTTTGGATGACATAATTCATTTTCTACTCTCAGCCAAACTTATGTTCGAACCAAAGAGGAAAGAAATGATTCCCAACCAAAGGAAGAGGGAAAAATTCCTGCAGCTCCACCACCTAAGCAGCTCTCCTGACTTACGCCAGCTGAGGACTACACAGCTTTAATAAATAGCCTGTAGAGCCTGATGTTGGCACCTGTTAATACCATCCACAGAGCTGAATGTATTTTATTGCCAGACAGGAAACTTTATCCACAGCACTGGGATCATGTCCTTCTCTTCCAAAAAGTGTCATAGGATCTCTCACTTCCTCCTGGACAGTCACCAGAGCCAGAAAAAATAGGACCTGGGTCCAGTGTCTCAGCTGAAAGCAGCCCTCCAGCAGTGCAGAGCTTCCTGTAGAGCCTGTACAACTCTGCCAGCATCAAAGACAAACACACATCGCGGTTTGAAGACCGCTCTTTTGTTTAAGGGCTCCCTCTGCCTCAGTTAGCTCCTCTCCCCTCCCTACCAGCCTTTCCATTTCTGCTTTCCAAGTACCTGACTTTTTTCAGCTAAATGTTGGACTGTTTTTCCAGACTGCAAGGATCCACACACCTAAATTATATTCAACTTGTGACCAACACATGGACCTCTATAAATATATATATATATATAAAGTCATAGACGTCTATACTTGTGCCATGCAGAAGGGTGATAAATCAAGAAAACACCTTATGTCCACCACCATGGTTCACAGATATCCACAAAAGACAACTTAATATAAGAGCATAATGCCTTCAAAAATCAGTTCTAGGCTGGATTCTCCATGGGGAAAGAAAAATCTTGGCAAATGAGATTTAAAAGTACCCAACCTGACTGGATCTTCTGGTCAGCAGTATGGTGGGGATATGGTCCTGTCCTGAGAGACATGAAGTGTCCCTGCTTCCATGTCAGTGCACGGGAGTGTTAGCAATTCAACAGCAGCCTGTAAAACAAGAGTGTAACAGACACACAGGGCAAAATTGAGGCTCAAACCCCAAAGGACTTTCAAAAGCAGGGCCAGAGGCAGGTGCAATATTGATGGGAGAAGGACACACGAGGCATTTCTCCCAGCCCCTGACATAGACCACATGCGCTGGCTGGTGAAACTGGAGAAGAAACGGGGAGAGAAAGCGAGAAAGGTGAGGAAAAGTGAGAGCTTACATTGTCCTTCCATAACATTACCTCTGAGATCTCTGGGCTTGTTGGCTCCCAAGCCCGAGAAAACAGCATTAACAATAAACATCTTCTACCAACTGTTAATTTCTCCCCATTTCCTGAGCAGAAGGATGGAAAATACTTTATATATCATGGCAGTAACTCAATAACAGTATTGAATGAAAGGCATCATTTTCGGCAGGGATTTTAGGCAAACAATCACTGTGACTGTAGAGCACACTTAATCCGTGGCTTACATTTCACCCAGGATGGATGAGACAGGGAAGGTAATGGCAGAGGGACCCTCTTGTCCTCTTCTGATGCATGGACACAACCCCGTTCATTACAGACTCCAAAAAGGGGATGGAAAATTATAGGTGTTACTGGGGGATCAAAGTGTGCAGGGATTTCTGGGAGCCAGTCTCCTAAGGAATTACATCTCTGCAAGAACTGGGACCAAAGAGAACTGGTTTCCTACGGTTTTGCATCTTGAAGTTGTGTTTTTTGGTGTCTAAGAAACTGAAAATTTTGACTGAAATGCATCCGGATGTTGCGGGTGTGTGCAGGTTTGAACTCTCTGGTGTGTCTAAAGAGTTGAGTTCACCGTTTCCCTCAGATGGGGCATGAATAAATAGGTTGTCTGTCCCCTAATTAGATATTTACTGCCATGAAACCTGTAAGGATTAAACATCTTTGAACTCTTTTTTTACTGCTGCCCAATGATTTTTGAGGCAGAGGTAGCCATACGCACACCATACAACGGGCAGCACGAGACTCTATGTACCACGTTTCCTTTGGGAGTTGGGCTTAAAAATGGGGTTTGCATAAGGAAGCACAACAGCAGCTGAGAGAGATTTTCAAGTTTTTTCTAGCTGCTTGTATTTTGGAAACTCGCCTCACATAGATATTTAGAGTTATTTTCAAGCAAATCAAAAATGATGCCCAAAATCTCAGTGAGACTCCAGAATCATTACTCCGGAAAGACCGTTGTCACGATGGAAGCTCTTGCTGTGCCTTTACTTTGGGGCTCAAGCCTACCCACTTCGTCCAAAGTTTGAGAGTCTCCACAGCACAAGGCAGAGGTGTCCCACCTATTTGGAGACTCCACAGAATGCAGGGGCTCTCACTCCAGCCCTGGAAGCAATGATATTTCTGTGGGTGCAATGCTGTGTCTGGCTAATTAGTAAGAGGAGGAAGCATTATCTACGTCTCCCTTTCCAGTGTGGTGAGGGAGGTTTGAGGACTTGAGGGCATTGTCCTCCATGGGGCTGCACACAGATATATCCAATGTTTCTTTCCGAGAGCTTAGCTCCCCACCACAGTGCCCGGTGCCCAGAGCCAGGCAAAGTGCCAGGGAAGGTCCCTGGAGAGCTGCAGGGGAAGACAGCTTTCCATCACGCCTGCCAAGTCTGCGGTCCTAGCACAACTCTGCCAAGGAGGGGAAACCTGAGGAAATACGTAGCGGCACATTCTTCAGCATCGCCTTTCCCCTCCCAGGCTTGCACCTACCATGGCTCAGTGCCATGTGGCCACCTGGGGTGGGGGAAAGCTGTACTGCACCTTTTGTAGGATCGTGTGCCTTAATGCCCTCCTTTTCCGTTGCCACAACTCAGTTTTCTGCTCCGTACCTCAGTGGTGGAGCCAGGCCCAGGGATTACGTCCCCACAGGTCTCTGCTGCTACCAGACTAAATACAAGCTTATCCAAGTGTCTTCAATAATAAAAAAATAAAAATCAAAACCCTACCAGCTGCCCCTAGCCACTAGGGCAGAAGAGCCAATTTCACACCATATGGGGAAAAGGAGCTCGAGGGCTTATCTCCCGCTGGGAGGAAGGTCTGGGATGTATTCTGCGCATCCGCCCTGCGGCAGAGGAATGCGATTGGCGAGGGGTGGCTGCTATCAAGCCCGACACATTCAGCAAATTCTTTGGCTCTTGTCACCTACCCAATGGCTTTTCCTGGTCTTAACAGCCCAGTCTGCTGGGACCAGAGAAACGGGGGGAGCAGCAGGCAGAGCGGGCCAGCACCATGGATTTTCTCAGGTTGGCAGCCAGCACTAGCGCTGGGTGTCTCTTTGGGAGGTGTCCCCTTGATAGGGGCCACCACTCAGAGCAGGGTGGCAGAGAAGATGCTGTCCCAGATTAGGAGCCATGCTCTCACTTTGCTACCTCCTCCTTTCACATGGGCCGTCATCTAGTCATAGAGAAACAAATATCCTGTGCACCCCAAAATGCTGCTAGAAAAAGAAAAAAAACCCTCAACTCTAGGGCCAGAATAAGGGTCAGAGGCAGACACAACCCCAGGGGCTGTCCTAGTCACGTTGGTAAAGCTCGGTTTGCTACAAACCTGTTAAAGTTTTCCTGCAAAATTTTGAAGGGGCTTTCTTGTGTTCCAAAGGATTTCTTCTAGGGGAATATATATATCTGGCCAAATTTTCAGGTTTTGGTCGTAGCAAAAGGTGAAAATGAATACACACACATATCTATCAACAACAACCTTTTTTCCACCCAAACTCTCCCCACAGGAATTAGACACGCTGCCCAAGAGATCAGGCAAAACAGCTCCCAGGAGATATCTTAAAGATTATTCCCTTAACGCAGGAATGCATTTGCACCAGATCAGGCATATTACGCATCTTACTCTCCCAGACATGCTAGAGCACAATAAAAAAAAAGCACTCACCTAGAATAAAAATCATCTAGAAGTTTTCCACATCCTCCACTGGAGAGAAACTCTCATCAGAAGGAAGAAAATAATCTTTGATACGCAGTTGTTTTTGTCTTTGACAACAGGAATATTTCAGCGCAGATGACCTAACAACATGGCTTTGGCTAGGAAAACAAAGATTATTTGAACCAGAATTTAGATAGGCTAAAAGGAATTAATGAGTCTGTAAGAATATTAAGCAATGGAGTGGTGGAGAGGAGAGACGCCCTGAGCACCCAGGGAGTTTCACAAAATAGCTAGGAATTCTCAGAAAAAAAGCAATGAAAAAAACACCAGCCACCCTTAAGATATAACTGTATTTATCCTGGCAATTGCTAAATGTCTCATATCACAAAGCAAAACCAAAAAATAACAGAATGACATTCCAAATCACCATCTGAATGCAAACACTGCTTGATGGAGAAGGGGCAGAAGGCTGTTTTTTCTCAGATCCCAGTTATGTCAGATAGCTCTAGATCAGGTCCACCAAACAAACTGCCATGTCAGAAAAGCATCCTCTACAACTGGCTCTTCTTAACAGCCCCGCTGCCTTTCCTTCCTGAGCGTCGGAAACGGAGTGGGAAAGCTGGGATCTCCAGGCTGCAGGGCCATCATTTTGTCATCTCATCAGCGTGTGTAGCCACATCAGAAAGGCATAGAAAACAGAAGCTTAATTTAATAGCTCAGAATTTAAAGGTGTAAGTAGGATAGTTTTTCTGGAATCCCTTTCACTGAAAAAGTTAATTCATATTCATTTAACCAGGTTGTTATTCTCACATACTCTGATTTCTGTGCACGCGGCTGAAGAGCTGGCAGCTCTGTGCCTTCCGATTGCCAAAGGACTAACCACCAAGCAACAGTCTGCTATTTAAGCTCCCTGACATTTTTTTTTCATAGCAAAATTTTATTTTCATCTGCTTTGCAGAACTTCAGGATGAAGTTTCCATGGCAGCTGTCTGAGGCTGAGCACATGGTGTTTGCTGAAAATTCCCATCAAGATGGTCCTTGTTCCTTCTGAGAACATTAGCACAGAAGATGTATGCTCTACGTGTGACACCTATGCATGTACAGCACAGCTTTATGGCCTGCAAGCTTTGAAGAAATTGCAGCTTGAAATCTGGGAGAAGAAAACTCCAGACAGCGTTTGTAAACTGTGCTTTAAGTGAGGTCAAAGTTGAAATGAAGAAAAACAAGGCAGGATCAAGTGGCACCCAGGACGGGGGCTCATAAGGATCTGACTTTCATATACTGGCACTGGATGCAGAAGGGCCAAGCAGCCAGATAAGAGTATAGGTTAGGGAAGAAAGTGATGGGATGGGATGGGATGGGATGGGATGGGATGGGATGAAGAGCAGAGAAGCTGCTGGACTCAGTGGTGGAAGCAGGAGAGTTAGAGAAGGGAAACAGACGTCTAAAACTTTGGAGTGGCAAGGAAAAAGAATGGGGGGAATTGCAGAGGATGAGGACCAAATGCATCAAGGAAGGATGAAGGGCTGTGCACCATCAGCATGCTCCAGAAGGACATGCCGAGGAAGGAGAGAAATGCAGGCCACATAAAAGGAGGATCTGAAGTTTGCGGGTGCAGTATTTTGTCAAGCTGAATCAGCTAGAGCTGTTCCTCTTGGAAGAGGATGGTACCGAAGGAGGAACTCAGCAGTCTGACTGGATTCAAGAGCATTAACGCTGTGAAAACAGGAAGCTCATGAGTTCAATGGAAACATTATGAGAGTCCATTTCTTAAAATGGGACTCTTGTATACTGTTTCAAATCGTGCACGGATGTCTTGCAAGCTCTTCAATCCATACTCCTGGGTGCAAGTGTTCAGTGATAAACTCATCGCTCCTGGAGACCTAACTGGTTTTGTGCCTAACAAATTATTCAGAGAGCAATATGCTAATCTTCCCACACAGACAAAAAGGCATTGCAGTTCCTTTATATACCCAGAGCGTGCCCAAATTACCTATCCCAGTCAGCTGTAAAAGCAGATTTCAGGATGTAATGGCAAAATTTGCTAGATTATTATAGCCACCACAGTGTGCATGCTTTTTCTTACACATATCATTCAAAATTACCCCCAATAAAAATAAGGAATGCAAGTGAAACTGCATTACAGCCTGAGAGACACTACATCATCTTGGTCTGGTATACATCAGTGGATTTTGATTCTTTCACGTGTTATATCCGGAGGTCAAGTGAGGGAGTGATTTTAACATACCCAAGTTCTAAGTGTCAGACATTTGAAGCAGATTAACGATGTCTGTGTAAAACTGCCCCTGATAAAATGCTACGGTTCGGACCCCATCTCCAGCCTGGTTACAGGACTAAAGCAATCTTATTTCTTTCAATTCAAGCTTAAGCTGCCATTGTTTAGCCTATTCTCAGCAATGGCACAGCCGAATAAAACTTACGAACAAGAAGAGGTAGAGCCCTCTTCATTCTATCTCGACCACATCAGGGCGGAGAGGAAATAAAAGCAGAAAAAAAGCTGCTTATTTCTGCCACAAATGCTCAAAAGATTGCTCTCAGATCACACTGAAGCTCATAGAAAGTAAATAATCATCTTGTGGGATGTTGAACACCCACAAGTTGCTGCCCTGTAGGAATTATGGCTTTTCATGATTGCCCCTTCAAGATGCAAAAGGTTTGCTTGTAGGCATGGCGTTGGTCTGAGTACTGGATTTTCCCCCCATTTTCCTGCTGACCTGGAGAGCTACATGGAAATGTGGAAAAGTCATTTTGCTACTCTCTGCCTTTGCCTCACTTCATAGTCCCCATCTTCTCCATTTAGCTCTCACCCTGCTTGCATGCTGCCTAGGAAAACCTCGACTGCGGCCCTTGCATTCAAGGGTAACTAAATTTCAATTAGTCACCCTGATGCCAGTGGGGTAAATCTGGATAGTCAGTACTTCATTACTCATTTCTATTTATTTGGCTGAGGTAGCGCAAAGCTTATTTTTAATTTAAAGTAATAAAAATGTTGACAGAGGGCTGCTGCTTTTGGAAGAAGAAAATAATCAGGACTTTCCCAGACTGAAAACTGTTTAGAGCACTACTCTCATCCATCACTTCGTACGGCTCCACGATAACTCTCTCCTTACAATTGCAAGTCATTCTCTATCAGCGTACAGGGACAGCTCTCTAGCAAGACACAAACAGAAACAGGCACAAAGCTGCTTATTGGTAAATAAATCAAAGAAGAGGAATTGGGAGAAGGAAACAACACAAAGCTCTCTCTGTCAGGATAGCAGAGATTTATGTGAGAGATTCACTGATGCTTCGGGCCACTGGTGCCATTTTCCAGGGTATGAATGGGTGGATCTTTTGCATACATTTTGCTGGGTTGACTTAAGTAAGTCTTGACAACTCTCTTTCCCTGGGGACTAGACTAAAAGTATTGTTTAGAAATCTAATATATGGTTTATTTACTCAATTTGTGCTGAGCACTACAGTTCCTTCAGGCCAGCTTCAGCAGTCCATTACTCCATTAATGCTCCATTACTGAAATTAGTGCTGTAATTGGAAGGAGGGAGGATGATGGGGAAGGGGACACTTTTTAAAGGAGCAGGTCCTGCTTAATCCCATCATGGGAGAAAGCATTAAAAAAAAACCTCAACTGCTCCCCCCTGAGCCCCTCCCTTAGAGAAAGGGGTAGGGAAGAGAAACTTCTCTCTGGCGGATGACATGCAATAGCCATGCAGCGAACAGAGGGGTCCAAAGACCAGAACAGCTGGTCCCCCCTTCAGATCAGAGGACACAACAGCAACATCAAGATGCTGCCACACAGAGCTCCCCTGTGCCAGAAAGCAGAAGATGCTTGGGTTTCAGCCTAAGCTTCTGGTCCCTTGCATGAAGATGGCACTGCTGGTGTGGTCAGTCCTCCCAGTGTCCACTGCACAGGCATACACAGCAACTGTCTGTTTCACAGCCTTCACAAGCCCAGGAAAAGGAAAGGGGAGAGATGTGGTAGGAGAGAGAAGGGCAATGAAGCTGATAAGAGTTCTGGAGAACAAGTCTTGTGGGGGGCGGCTGAGGGAGCTGGGGTTGTTTAGTCTAGAGCAAAGGAGGCTGAGGGGACACCTCATTTCCCTCTGCAACTACCTGAAAGGAGGGTGTAGAGAGGTGGGGGTCGGTCTCTTCTCCCAAGTAACAGGCGATAGGACAAGAGGAAGCGGCCTCAAATTGCACCAGGGGAGGTTTAGATTGGATATTAGGAAAACTTTTTACACTGAAAGGGTTATTAAACATTGGAACAGGCTGCCCAGGGAAGTGGTTGAGTCGCCATCCCTGGAAGTATTTAAAAGATGGGTAGTCGTAATGCTTAGAGATATGGTTTAGTGATGGTTTTTGTCAGAGTTAGGTTGGTGGTTGGACTAGATGATCTGAAAGGTCCCTTCCAACCTAGGCAAGTCTATGATTCTATGGCTTAACCACGGAGGTGGCGCACAGAGCTGGGTTTGGTTCCCACCACAGGCCCTCCTTGAAGTCATGGAAGGTGTAATTGTGTTTGGGGTGGCAGAGATTCCTTTTGCTGCTTGGCTTCACTCATCTGTTCCCCAAAACACTTTCCAGCATGAAGGAATTTGGGATCTGTGTATGAATATTAATCAATCAGCTAAATTACATCAAGGAAATTTCATGGACGTTGTATCTAAGAATTATACATGTGCATACAATCACATAGTTTGCAATAATTTTTCAATATTAATTGTAAGCTGGTTACTGAGTAACAAATACCCTGTACAGTTATTCTAGATAACTGAAATACATACTGCAAATATACATATTTATTGGTTTAGTTAAATAGAAGACCTGTCAGAAGACTAGCAGGAAGGTAATACAATAGCCCTAGAGAAGTCATCTGTTAAAAGAGATTAAAGAATTTACAATAAGAAAAAATGTCAGAGCTTTTAGCTGGGATGCTGCTGCTTCCATTTTCCAGACAGTGACGGGGTTTGTTTTGCCAAGGCTGGAACTGGAGAGTCCCAAAGGAAACCAAAGAATTAAAAAATTTTCCCTATGGGGGTGAGGGACTGTGAGGTCAGGCAAGAATCCTGAATTTGCTCATGAGGAGCAGACTGACACAGAGACAGACTTTGCTGGAGGGGTCAAAATAGTAAAACTTAGCTGTCTACTATCATGGCATGGTAGGACTTAGGGTAAAGTGCACATTATATGCTTCTGCTCTCACATTTGCCTTTATTCCTATCACATAGACTCAACAAGATTTGCTCTGGAAAAGCTGTGTGATTGCTGGGATAAGCCATTGCTCTGGAAAGGGAGCCTGTGTGGTTCATCCCCTGTCATAGCCCAGTCGTGTCCCCAGCGCTGCCTGCACCCCAGTGAGAGCTCAGCTGCAGGCACAGGGTCCATGGGAGGTGGGAGGTCTCCAGGGAGGAGAAGGTAGAGGCTGAGGGAAGCAGCCCCTGGAGAAACTGTATCTCTTCCTCTCACAAGGAGAGAGGACTATTTCCATGGTGGAAAAAAAAAAAACCCAAACCAAAACCAAACCCCTACCTAAAACAAAATCAACCTGTTCACAAAGAAATTCAACCTAAAAAGAAGTACAAGCAAACCTTGCATCTTACATGCTTATGAAAAAGGAAGTTAGCTCTCTTCCTTTCTGACCTCTGTGTTTTGAAGACAGCACTACAACCCTTAAGGGCTAAAGGGAAGGCACTACTCCTTCAGGCTGTGCTTCTGATCAAGGCGCCTTGCCCCTAAACCTCTCCCAGGCTGAGCCACGCAGCTGGGATAAGAGTTTGTCGATCCTTCCTTGCCCGAAAGCTGAGCCGTAGGTGAAAGCTAAGGATGCAAAGGACAGCTGCATCAGCAAGAGCGAGCAGATCAGCTGTGGGGACGGCTGGAAGCATCTCTGCAGGATAAGTTGCCTTGGGAGAGCCAAGGCTCCGCGGCGTCCCAGGTTGCTATCTCTCTGGGCACCTGGCAGAGTCTCAGAGACACGTGCGTCTCCAGTGGCTGCCAGTGAGCAGACAGGTCCCCCCTGCTACCAAGCCCTTGGCTGAGAAATGCATCAGCGTGCCAGGGTACTCCTGTTGGTGAACACCACTGGAAGAAGATGATTTTAGAAAGATATAGATAGGCATTTCACATCAAGGTGGAGACTGACAGGATATAGTGGGAATAACATCACAAGAATAATAAAGCCTCAATGCTCCATCTTTCTAACTTTCAAGCTACCCTGGATTTCTCAATAAGGGTTTCAAGAGCAGAGAGAAAACTGGGAGGGACAGGTGAATGCCCCCTCAAGAATTAAATCCTAATTAACACGCCATCAGTGACGAAGGACACATTTTACATGGTCGATTAAAAGACTCCCCCCTATTGATCTTTGCAGCTAATCATTGTCCTACCCCTGCTTAGGGAGCGCAGACACAAACCAGCGATCTAAATTTATTGAGACTCCTGGCAATCAATAGGTCGGCCTCCCAGAGAAGCATTATGCAGAAAGCATCTCCACTGACTCATCACAGGCTGGTGAGCCCCAGGTCTCCAGCAGGTCCGTGAAGCCGTTCCCCTCTCTGCCCGGACGATTCACGAGAAGCCAGGGTTGCTCTGCGTATGCTCCCTGTCAAAGCCCAGACAAACAGCCCACAACAAAACAGCATCACGGCGTGAGAGCCGGGTACCTGGAGGCAGCAGACGGCCTGCCATATGAGCCCTGCAGTTCTGATTTAAACAAAACAAAAGTGAGTAGCTGTAATTTCACAGATGGGAACAATTCATTAGCTGGGAAAAGATGTGGTCGCTCTAATCGGGAGTGACTGGGGAGCTTTTGATGCAAATGGCCATTTGCAGCTGCCTCTCCCTGCCTCTCACCAGGGCAGCGCAAGGCAATATACTGTCAGATGGAAAAATCAAACTGTGTATTAATTTGATAGCCTACAACAGAGCGACAGCATTGCCAGGCAATATTTCTGGGACCTGCCATGTGCCCAGGTGATCTGCCACTTCTGAATTTTATAGTACGTGATAACAAGAGGATCACACACTCCATTAAATCACTGCCGTTCATATGACTGCAACTGAAGGGTCAGAACTAAAACCCCTGCAAGTGACTGACACGGGCACCCTGACTATCCAGGAGCGAGACAGCAGAGATGGGAAAGACTGGCTAAAAAACAAGCCTTGTCACATTTTAATCAGTCATCATCTCAACTTGAATGCCTTGTGCAAGGCTGATGGTACAAACCAGCCTTTCCTTGTTCTCCACTTACACTGCAGCAAAGCGTGTCCTCTGCAGCACTGCACCCTAGCCAGTCTGGGTAATCAAAGGGCGAGGAATATTTTTGGTCTGGGAAGAACCTGGTTGGTAAATGCCAGGGAAAGTGAGGAAATGGGGGGAAGCAGCTATAAAAAGGAGCTACCCACCGCAAAGCCTGATTTCAAGGATGGTGGTACTGAGAGTGGAGGGAAGCACATTCTGATTTCTGTGCAAGATGGTGTGGATGGCTTTTGCCTGGGTTAAGGCTTCAAAAGAAAAGGCCTGCGTGGCTCAACTGGGATCCACAGGAGTTTGGGATTTTAGCACATGGACACAAAATAAGGGTGGCCCTGTAACCTCCTGGGAATAGCGGTCCCTAATCTACTTCCACTAAGTTAGCCAACTTAGGTCAAAACTCAAGTCACAGTGGGACCGGTCCCAAAAAAAAAACTGTTGAAAAGTCTCTTGCTGACTACAGTAAACTTTGGAGAGAGTTCTCATTAATGGGGCACAAATAATCTAGCTATACAAACACATGCTTGAGGTGAGAGAGGAACAAAGGGGTGTGGAAGTCCCAGGTGGTGATCTATGCACTGTGGTGCTCTCTGCTTTTCCCCAACTACAAACACCTCCTGGTACCAGGGTTTCTACAAGAATTAGTCATAGCTTCAACATGGACCCTTTAGAAGATGCACATGCAAACTGGTCAAGAAAACCATCTTGCCGTTCCTCCTTCAAACAGAAGTCACGGATATTTGTTTCCTTGGTAATCTCCAAGAGCAAGTTGCAACAATCTCATGGTGATAAGGAATGCAGGAGACATGGCAGTCTAGTGTGAAAATGCACAGCAGAAGATTTAAAGAGAGAGAAAGAAAAACTCCAGACAAGCTGCATATTGTTTCATTTGTCACCCAACAGGCAAAGAAGGCAGCACCACTATTGTTGCATAATGTCCTCCTAATCCCCCTCTGGTGAAGCGGCATCCCAAACATCTTTGGGAACAAGCATACAGGCAGAAAAGTGGTACAAAGATGGGGAATGGGCAGGGTCATTTTGACTACTGAATGATGCAAGAAAGCTGCCTGGGGGAGAAGTCCTTAGAGAAAATGGTAAATCTTTATATTACATGACATTAATTACACTTTTACTGTGAGCTAACCCTATTACAGTATTGTGTATAGCCACAGAAGATGTTACTTCTGTGGTGTCCCTCCAAATAAAGAGCTGTCCTGCAGGAGGTCCAGGGGCCCTGCCGTGGGGTTTACTGCACTCTGTGTCACAGCTCATAAAGACTGCTTAATGCACTTCCTTGAAAGTACTTTTCTTTACGACTTTTACCAGATTAGAGGCGTGGGGAGGAGCAGGATTCTCATTAACTTACTCTTTAATGCAAGGTCCTTTAACATGGGCTGCAAATGAGATGTGAATGCCTTGGCCCAGACTTCCCAGCTAGACATCTACTGGGGGACTGGAAAAGCACTGCAACACCAATGGTGCAGGGTGTCGTGACTAGCCGTATCACTTGTGTTGACTTATCCTCCAGCCTAAGACCTTGAAGCAGAGACCCCAGCATAGCAATGGGACCTAATCCTCAGCCTGCGTTCCAAAAAGTGGCAGCAGTTAGTTCTTCGGTGTGCCAGATCACTGGGAGACCAGCAATGACTACCATGGACTCAGGTGGCAATGGACAACAGCAGAGGTTCAGGGCTGGAACACTGTTGCTGGGGTTTTGTTGGAAGCAATAAATGTCAGAGAAACAGAAAGAAAGAAGCAAGAGAGGACTAGAGGGCAAGAAAAGTATGATTAGCCAGGCTCTGAGAAAATACTACAAGAAAGAATTTGGTCCAACCACTATCACATAACGGCTTCAGATCATGAACAAGAGAAACAGTCTCATAGCATTTGATCTCTCTTTCCCCCAGGACAGTAGGGCTTGGCCAACACAAATTACATTGCATCAGGTTTACCCTCTCCAAATAAAATAGCTTACAAATTCCCTATCTAAGCATTACTGCGCTTGAGGCAAAAGGTGTAACAGAGATACCAAGCAGGGTGCTCAACAGCAAGACCCAAACAGACCAAAAGCAGCCAGGAAAGCTACATCAAAGCAAATGTTTTAACAGAGACTTCAAGTTGCCCAAAACTTACTCTGGTGCTGAGTGACTGTAAGTCTCTTTCTCACCAATAGCTGAAGGAGCCACTGATGGGTTGGACATTAATTAACTCGCAGAGATGCAAGGTGCCAGTGAGAATGTGTGAGCTGCTCTAGGAGAGCAAAAACAAGCCAAAGATTTAGGCTGGTCCTTGATATGGGTGAGGCAGCTTGTAATTTGTCTGAACCAGTTTTCAATAGGACCTGAAAGAGGTTCTCCCAAGAGCCACGAGCAGAGATATGTGCAGGCGAACCACCTCACACAGTGCCCGAGCGGGCACAGCCTGTGGTTGGTATGCCAGACTAATAAAAAAAATGCTTTTCCAAAACAACAGCAGGATAGATGAAAGGATGAAAAACAACCAGTTCGTACTAGAGAGACAGTGGACCTTTTAGATCCAGCTGGCCTGGGCTGGGGGTGATCTGCACATTGAAGAGGTATCCCTTGCTGGAAGTTACCTCAACTTCTCCTCTACCAACTGAGCTTCACGAGCGACTTCTCTAATCCCAGGCTTCCTGCTCCAAGCTAACCCTCTCATTTTGCTGGAATGGAATGAATGCTGTCACAAAATGTTGGGTCAGTATCTTCCGATCAGCTGAGAATGACAGCCAGTGTCGGGAAAATACATTCTCCTACAGGCTGAGCTAGATTTGAAAGTAAGTCTTCCCATAGACTTATACCGCAATTATGCTTACGTCCAGGTACGCTGCATTAGTAGTGGATTTCTCCTCAGGTACTGCAGGCACCCCATGCTGGTTGCTCAGCAGTGCAGCAAACTCATGCTATGGCAGACTCTGCCAAAAATAACTTCCTGCCCGCCAGAAACGCTTTGTGCACTTGCCTTTCCAGTAATCAGTGCAAGCACATGTGTGTGAGGAATGCAACCTGTGTACAGCACTGAACTCAAAACGTGGACTTTGGATGAACGCTTTGCAGATATGTAATGCATTTCAAGGCAAAAATGAGACTTGGTCACTGACAGATGTCTACAAACCCCCCTGTTTTTAGTTACAAGCAACCAAAAAAAAAATCAGCAGGAGTTTTGGAAGTGAAAAAATATTGACCAAGCGTAATTCTTGCTATAAGTCAGTGAATTCAATTAAAAAAAAAAAAAAAAAGCAGCCATATCTGATTAATTCATTTCAGAAGCTGCTTTTTTCCTTTTCGAAACAAAAAACAGTAGAGCAAAGCACAAGAGATACAAGAGGCCTAGGAATGAGGGATGTACAAATTAGACATGCTGCTCTGGATGAGCCATTTTCCACGACGACACTCTCTCAGAGACGGTCATAGAGAGGAATTGAGAAATAAATGGATAAATAAAGACGTAGGACAGTTTTATGCCCTGTAATTAACTGACAATACTACCATGAGGAAGAGAGATGGCCTGCAGAGGACTAAAAAAAACATAAAGACTTGATGCTGGGCTATTTCTTGCATGAAACATCCCCTGATCTAAAAGACCACCTAGCAGTATGTGCAAATCTCTATGACAGTGTAGAAAAACTTCAGCGATCCTTTCTGGGACCAAACTGCCACAGCTCAAAAAGAAAATACTTCCCACATGGGAAAAATAATGATACAGAAAGGACCCAACTATGTTACAAAATTCTTTGAAGGTTATACTGTATTCCTGCCCCTGACACCACCATTTCACTGTCAAAAGGAGCACTAAATAGCACTTTTCTTGAATAATCTGTGATTTTTTTCTCCTGAGCAAGTCTGCCAAAGAGAAGGCACTTGAGCAGCAGGGCCCCAGTACTATGTGGCACCTAAAGGGTAGTCATTTTCCACACCATCTCCTGGGCACCTTTTAAAGTTTTCCCAATTTGGCTCAAAATTTTTATCTGTGACATTCAGCTTAAAAGAGAGCATCAGCAGAGCAAAAGTAGCCTGTTCTGCCTCAAATGCACGTCTCTTAGTCAGGCTCCTGAGTACCTCCTTCACTGTGTGCCCTGGCAAGGCTTTCCCAGGGCTGGGTCCTTCATAGCTCCTCTAGACAGCGAGGGCTGGTCATCTTCTCCCAGGGAGACCCCTGGTGATATCTCTCACCTCTGTGGACCCCTGAGATCTAGCTTTTTCTAGCTGGTTTCCCACCCAACCTGCCAAGTCCAGGAATTACCATGGGGGTGAGCAAGAGCAGCCGGGGCACCATCACTCCATCCTCACTTGCCGGAGAAACGGTGGAGAAAAATCCCAAATGCATGAGCAGGAGGAACATGAAATGACCAAATACAACAGGAGAAACAGATGTTTTAGGAAGGGGAAGAAGTGCTCAGGGAAGGTTCAGACTCCTGAACTAGAGAGAAGCTAAGCTAGTACCTCTGAGTTTTGGCCCCACAGCTCTCCTGTCTGCTTGCTTACAGCTCCTGCCTCCCCATCTCAGCCCACCCAGCAGACCATGCCTCGTGCAACCTGCCTCTGTGGACTTTTAGCTTCTCTGGATGCTTCCATTCAGGGGAGCCACATCCATCAAAATGGATAGGGAGGTTGTGAATCCCCAGTGCCACCACCTAACAGGTTACGAAGAGGTTGGTTTCTTTTTTTCCCTTGCTTCCCAGCTCTTGAAGAGAGCCCTGGGAGCAGAAGGACGAGATGAGAAAAAAAGGAAAGGGGGGGGAGAGGCTGCGGCGGGAGGAGGGGCAGAATGGAGTTATGCTCACGGCTTTTCACAGCTGAAAACAGACCCCACTGCTGGTAATGTGAGAGGGCTGGAGCAGGCGCCAAATGGATAAGGCTGTAGACAGTGGGGCCAGAGCGCTGATACTTGCCAGTACCTGCAGATAGGAGACAAATAATTGGCACATGTTAAGAAACCAAAAAAAAAAAAAAAAAAAAAAAAGGGGGGGCTGGGGGAAGAAAAGACAGGGAGAGAAAGAGTTGTTAGATGTCCGTATTTTCTAAACGTGTCTGGCAGGAGCCCCTGCAAGGAATTTAATCAGCAAGAGTTGTTTAAACTGGGCTTTGAAAACAAGCCCTGTGCTGCTAGTAATGAACTTCATATCATCTGCAACTCCTGTTTGCTGACGACATTCAATTTGTTAATTCTGCAGCTGGTGATAGGGGTCAGATATGAAAGTGACGATTGTTTTTTGACGTTCCAACCCCTGCTCACATCTTTCTAATTAATCCTTTTAGGAGCCACCAGCAGATCAAGAGAAGTGTGGGGAGGGAGGGGAGGAGGAGGAGGAAGAGAGACAGTTTTTCCACGCCTGCCCTGCAGCTCCTTGTCTTCCATTCTGGTGGAAAGGAGGCGCAAGGACATACCTGCTACTTGGTCCTATGAGCATGAGCCTTTTCAGGCTCTTAGAAAACGTTAATGTTGAAAAGGTAGGTATTAAAAAACAATGAAGGCTCACTTTCCCCCTAAAATAGCTCATTTTAAAATCCGGAGAGTATTCTCGACGGGGGATAAGATGGGTGGTGGAACTGGCGGTGGGGTAGGAAACCACTCTCCTGCTAGTTTACCCTGCTGATTACGGGGCTGGTGAGATCTCCCAGGCCACGGTTTAAACAGCTGAGTGTGTAAAAGCCACACGCGGACCAAGCATTTCAGTGCAGGCTGGTAAGAGCCCCAGCAGACCGAGAGGAAATGATGGCCTCAGGAGGTCTGGCAGTGCCCGGGGAGTGAGGCGGGTACGGACATGCAGGTCCTGCCAGGGAATCAGGATAGGCTGACCATCACTTGGGCTTATGGTACGCAGATGGCTTTGAGGGAAACAGCAAAAGGGCTGGTGGGCAGGAAATGTTGCTGGCCCATGCAGCAAGCAAACAGGAATGCTTTGCAGTTGCCGAAGGAGTTGTCCAAGGAGTCTCCTTCCAAGGAGATTTTAACTCAGGAGCCTGAACTTCTTATCTAGAAAATTATTTAGGGTGTTGAAGCTACTGTAATGACCATGTGTGCCTTGGAGAGGGCCAGCTGGAGCATAGCAATTACATGTGGAAAAGGACAGCACCATCGAGTGAGAAGGACAACCAGCAAAAACCACAGAGGGCTGGGCAGTGCCCTGAGGTTGGCCTTGACTGGATGAAGCCTGGAAGCAGAGATATGCCTCTGAAACCTCTTGTAGTTGGCATCAAAACTGTTCACACTGTGTTCCTTGCATTTTGCTTGTGGCATTAAGCTCATCCCAGGTTCACCTCGTCCCTGGTGGTTTCTGTTGTAGGTCTCTGGTTGTGCTGGCAGGAGGAGGGGGACGGTCGCTAAAGCTGGTCCCAGTTCCCAGTGGACTTTGTCACAGTGCCCTACAGCAGAACTTAAATCCAGACATGGTGCAGTGAGGTCTATGTCCATCTGCACAGGTTGGATGAAGAGACCTTGCAAGGTAGAAAAGCCAGCAGTCAAGAAAGGAGAAATTTATAAAAGGTGAGAAAAGTAAGAGTGGAAAATTGGCTGAGTGACAAAATTTTGAGAAGAGAGAAAGGCCTGAGCTTACGCACAGAGATTGCTGGCATTTGGGAAAGAAGCGGAAGGAAAAAAAAAAACTCCCTCTGATTAGCGCTAGGCTGAAAAGAAAGAATTTTTTAATGGAGGAACTCGGTCTTTCTTTCCCAGTCCATCTCAGCACTGAGGTTTGGACTCACGTAAAATAAATCAGCACCAGCCTCCGTAGCGCAGGAGAGCCCTGTCAGAAGCTGGACCCATTCTGGGTCAGAGCTGAAGAAACAGGTCCGGGGACCTGCTCCTGCAGAACGCCCCCAAGGAGCAGCACTCTGGGGGTGCTGGCACAGCTGGGGACACACAGCCGCTTGTGTGTTGTGTTCCAACTGGACCCAAAACCGAACCTTTGGCTCAAGCGCAGTGGTCCCAGTTCGTCTCAAGCAAATGGAGATCTGCTGTCTCCTTCTAGCTGGGTATCTGTTGGAACCTGCTTTGTCTGTGGCCAAAAAATGCAGCCACTTGCTTATATGCTGTCAGTGCTCTGGTTTTCCTATAGAATTAGTTTTCACTTGACTCACTTTATTAATCAACAAGAAGTACTGCTGTGACCTCATAAGGGTTTATCCATCCAGTAAAAACTTGCCGTATCTGGTATTGTGAAGAGAAGTCCAACCAACCACCATAAAGGTTTTTCTTCTTTTTTAACAGACTTTATCAGTATGAATTGTTTTACACATAGGAAGACGGTATATTGCTCTTTCACTCCAGACTTTAAAAGTCACTAAAACAGAGGCTCAGTTCTGCTCTTGGCATGTCTGGAACAACACTAGCTTCAATTAAATTAGCCTAGATTTACAACAGTGGGCTCATGAGCAAGCTTTGCCTTTACGATATCTCTTCAGTTTGTTCTAAACTTTGTGCAGAAAAGCTAGGAAAATACTGGGGGGGGGGAGAACTGAATGCTGAAATTAATTTGATGAGTCACATGAAAAGATTAACAGCAAAATAAACGTACTGAGTGGCACTTACCCAAAAAGGACATTATGGATGATCAGGCTCTGTGATTACCACCCAGGACAATAAGACTGACCATCTCCCTTGAGGACTAATCTTCAAAGGGTGAGTGCCCAGCACACACTTAGTGAGACATCAGATCTCATGAACTTGATTTTAGTAGCACATTCCAAAATGGAGACACCATAAAGTTCATCGCTAGCCACTTGAAATCTCAAATCAAAAGCCTTTCAAGCACCAACATCATGTAGTCATCTGCATAGCCGACAGATGTTGAGCCAGATGCCACATCCCAGTGGCAACAGGAAACTGGTATTTCCCTGGTTCTCGATCCAAAAGAATTCTTTGACTTCTGTCATTTGGTTAGTTGAGTCTTGGCTGAATTATAAAATAAGATCACCAAAGACTGATATTAGCATAAGGAACTCTGCTTTAAAAAGAGGATACACTACAATTTCCTTAATGGATCAATGAATAAATTACACCAAACAAGAACCACATGATCTGCAAAGGTATTATTAGAGGTGGAGGTATCTTCCTACTGGAGCATCACTACCTGCCACTAGCAGGTAGCTCACTACTGAAGCCTGCTGGTAAAGGAAGAAGAGTATTTGAAGGCTGCCTGATGTTCTTGGTAGATACCAGCCCCACAGAAGACCAAAAGCTCTGCTACATCTGATGATCAAGGATAAATGACTAGAAGGAAGAGGCTGCACTGCAGCTGCATCAGCAACGCAACTATTTGGGATCAAACAGCGTCCCCCCATCAGATAAGCAGAAGGCAGGAAAACGGAATCATAAATGCCTGAAGGAAGGGCTCATGTCGTGAAAAACTAATAGAAATGACTGAATTTCTCAGCCCGTTTGTAACTATATACGTTGCTATTTGTTTGTAGGCTTTCACCTGTTGCATTTGGGATCATGAGCATGGCTTTCACTCATGCAATATTTATAGGCTTAACTTAGCTGCTTATGAAAAACCTGTCAGCCCTGAACATCTCTGCAAGCAGCAATGCAAACAGCAGCAAGTGGTTTGTGGCATCCCCTCCGCTTAGCCAGAAGCACAAAGCACTTAGTGAAAAACATTATCCTTTCCAGTGTTTACATTCAGCTCGAGCACATCTCAGCCATTTTATTCTCCGTACGACCAAGTCCCACAGGTACCCTGCCATGTAAAAGACATGTTGTTTATTATTCAAGTATTAACAAAGTACTTGAGTGAAAAAGTAATCTATTTTCAGGGGAAAAAAAAAAAAAGCAACAGCAAAAGCAAGTATGGCAAGAATTGCCAGCTTCAATAGCAACAAGAGTATCTTTTTCTGCTGAAGCCACTGTGGAGGGGTCCCCGAATAAGCCTTGTGCAGGCAGGTTTTCCCCTCTATCTGCCTCTCAAACCATGGCTTTCAACTTGCTGTACCACTTCACTCACTCTGCCATTCTGGCAAGATATTTCTTTAAAACCCAAACATTTCCTTTTATTTAATAACCACATGCATGGCTATAAATTCTATTTTAGGGCAACAGTTCTGATTTTGTTCAGGTAAGCAAAAGCCCTTACATCAGCCCAGAATGCCTAGCACCATAAGGAGTCACTACCACACATTGCCATCCTGTTTTCTTAAATATTTTCTTTTTTTTTTTTTTTTACCAGACACGTCTCTTGCCACAATATGAGGTTTTAATAAATGAGAAAATACATATTTTAAAGAAACACACCCTCTCTCTGAGACACATACACAAAGAAAAAGCACAGCATTTCTAGATAGAAAACAGCTAGAAGGAGTAAAGTCAACAAAGACAGTGTTTAAGGGATCAGCGTTCCCAGATAGGTGATGTCAAAACGTTAATTATCCTTCCAGAGCTGCCTGAAAAATCTAAAGCAGAAGGTAAATGTCCAAAGAACTGTATTGCACTGGGTAGAGAGTACATCTGGAACAATGTGCTCACAAAACGGTCTTCATCTTCCACAGCCCTCCGGGGCTCTATGGAAAGGGTGTAGGTGGTCTAAAGGGACATAATTACGAATAAAGGAATGAAATTAAGCACAATAACATTTGCACTGTTTATCAGGACAAATTCCCAAGCAATGAGACATAGCTGACGTGAGGAACAGTGTCCTTAAGGAATCAATGGGAGCTCCATTAAAGGTTATGTTAGATAAAGCAGGCTCTGCTACAACTTGGAAAGAAAAAGTTTCCAAATACTCTTTTACAGAGTGAAATGGCAGAGTCTCCACTGGCAGCAAAGTTTCAAAAACGCTTTTAGGTCTCTGGCTTCTTTAGGTTACTGCTTGGAGCGCAATGCAGAATAATCATGTTGTGTTAAAACAGCATTTTTCAGTAGACAAGCGTTATCTTGGGCACTTTGGACCAATGTTATCCTCTTGCATTTGGAGCGCAGCATAAGCCCTATGATTAATCATTTACCTATGCCCTGCTCAAGTCTTGGAGGGGCTCTGAGGATGCTGCTGCAGTACAAGCAGTCAAAAGCAGGTTGGTTGAGGTGGCAGAGTCCCAGTTCATATATGATGCTATTTGTCCAGGTCACTTCTATGTAGGTATCTACCCATGAACAAAGAAATCTAGCTTTAACTACGTCCTTCAAAAACATTAGGATTGATTATAATTAATGTGTGTGTGTGTATATATATATAAAAAAGTTATACAAACTCCTTGATGTTTCCAATATTTGTATTCAGTCACACTAGCCTGAACTCAGACATGTCCTCCCGAGGTAACACATCACCGTCATGGACACTGCGGATCCGCTTCTGAGGTGAGAGCACGTCCCATCTCCTACAAGTGACGGGACCCATACTGCAGACCATAACTCGCAGGTTTGGGGTTTGTCTTCTTTCTCTCAGCCTCAGAAGGCCTATAGAATTTGTGAGGCTACGGTTCAACAGGTGTATGCAGGATTGGGAGAATAAGGACAGGTACATGAAGCTGTCTAGTCCCACGTTGAGGAATCTGAATGAAACCAGCTTGATTTTAAAATAAACACATAAAAAATGAGCCCCTTTCAGTGAAAAGTCTCCTTGAGGCATACCACGCAGGAACAAGAGGTGAAAGGAATAGCTAAATGAGCTTTGTAGCTGTTTGCAACATGTGATACAGAGCAAGGAAAAAGTCTTAATTGTGGCTGGAAGCAAACACCTACGCCAGGGCCTGGACATGTTAGCGAGACAGTTCCTGCTGTCCAAATGCTGTTAAAATCTTCATAATTAACATTATCAACAGACATCAATTTTCAGTACTAAGATTTTAACAGCACAGTGCAGCAGAAACCAACTCTCCAGTTATTTACAGAGATCAATTCTGACTTGCGACCAGAAAGATATCCACGCCGAGAAGTGAAAAATGGGGGAAGCAACAGAGAAATAGCTTAGAACAATACTGTTATTGCGCAGCATCACGAACACAAGATAATTCCCTTCTCTCCTCCTGCAATGAGAGGTTTCATCTGTGTCCCACAGGCTGAAAAGGCACAAGTGACCCACGTACCAGAGGGTCCAACTCTCTCGCTGGCAAGTGCCAATGCATTTTGCATTAGCACTTCGCACGAGGAGACCCTGAGTCCCAGCACCAATGGGCCTGGGGGGGGTGTGAAAAACCTCCAGAATATGCTTTCTCACAGCCTGACAGATAACTTGCCACAAAACCCAAAGAGAGTCATATCGTCCAGGATGCAATATCCCATGTTCTAATTCAGTCGTCAAAGGAATGAGTTGCTGCTCATAGGTTACATACATAATCCTTAAAACTACCATTGAAAAAGTACATTTTCTTGGAAACAGAACTTTGCTTCTCATACACTATTCCCTAAATCCACATAAAATCTAGCTCGTCCAGCTCTCTCTGGAAAAACACAGCTCAGATGGTTTGAAAAACAGAAAAGACCTGCTTACTAAATGTTTTCATTCTATGGAGTTTACTTCATAAAAACACCAAGTAAGGAGAGGAAAGCAGATAGGAATGCTTTAAAATACAAATACTTACTTTAAAAAAAAAAAAAAAAGAAAGGGTTAACATCAAGGAGGTTATTTATCTCCCAAGATCAAATCCAAGATGCTCTGAGGGAGCAGCGGTTGGGGACAAGGCTAAAGTAGTAGGTTTCTCTTTAAAGAAATGCAGACCAAGTAGCAAAATATAGACTGAAAATTAAAGTGCAAGAAGAGAAAAATGCTTAAATTAGCCTGGGGAAGTCTATCTATCTAAGTCTTGCCTATACTCGACAGGGCTTGCTGGAAAAGGGAAAACTGCAAAACTACCAGTAAATTGCCCTACTAGAAACACAGCCTTATATTAAGGAAAAGGAACCTTTTGGCTGGTATATCCCAATGCAGTTCCTTCAGGCGAGTAAGCCAAGATGGGGAAAGGATTCAGCTGCTGCCAAACCATTTACCTGCACCTGCAGCTTGATGGGGAACGGTGTTGGCTTTGCTGGCAACAGTTAAAACCTTGGTATTTAAAACTACCGTTAGCATTCTTGCACACAAGCCCGGGGAGGCAGTAGCAAGTTTCGCAGACTGCTTTTCAAAACAATACAATGTCCTCCTGGGTGTCAGCATTTACGATTTCTACACACCCTTCTTAAAAAAAAAAAAAAACAAACAAAAAACAAAAAACCACCACCAAATTCTTTACTTGAAGTTGAAAAGAAAATTGATTAGTTGCAAAATTTTAAATGTAAATATCCAGAGGGAGGCAGAAATCCCAAGGGAACAGGGGAAAGTGGAGGCTGTGGCCTTCAGTCCCTTGGCATGGAAGGATTTGAATCCCTCTCTAGCCTGTCAAAAGAGATTCCTGGTGCAAATTACCCTGTTTCCCCTCCTGATCCTTCTCCAACTTGCAGGTGCAGCATCTCAAAGACAAATTTTGAGCATGGGTAGAACGCCCTAAGCCCTTCCAAATTCCCCTTGCCTAGTTGGCTTAGCATCTTTGGGACAACATGGGACTTTTTCTGCAATTCAGCCTCATGATTTTACACTTTTCAGACCTGCCCTCTACCTCCAATCCTTCCCTGAGCCCCATTGCAAAATCTGTTTTTAAGTCCTTGCAATGGAGCTACAGCAAAAGCTTGCAAAATGCTGGCCAGAAGCACATTTCTTCGCCTGATTCTGCAGCCTGTAAATTTTACAGTTTTGTTTGATGTGGCCTCTACTTTCAAGTTTCTAATAGAAACTAAGGACAGGCAGACACCACCATTTTGTGGCCAGTGCAATGCAGGCAGGCGGGGGTGCTACATCAATTTCCCCCCAGTATCTGTTTTTGACGATTTTCATTTTACTGTTCCCATCAGTGGGGATGCCCAAGATGGCTTAAGAGAGTTAGGCATCCAAGTGTCTGTTTTAGACTGTTCATGCACACTGCTTGCAATTCTTTTCCAAATGCCCAGGCTTAATCTAACAAGAAGAGGGTCATTTCAGCTGATGATTTTTTTGCCATTTATAAGTGAAGAAACCTATCACGCAAAATATACCAGTGGGGGTTTCTGATAAAGACACTAGTCTCCGTTCAGTCAAAGTGGTAACTTTTTCCAGGGCAATCTTGATTTTCTACTACCAAACTATGGGTCTCAGAATTATATTCTGCATTACAGATTTCATATTTGTGGCCTGCAGTCATAGGAAAATCATCCTTCAAAAGTTAATTCAGTAGGACCGCAATATGGGACTTGCTGTTCAAAACAATAGGAACAAAACATTTATTCTTTTCTCTAGCTACCATGGCTAAAAAAAAAAAACAAAAAAGAAAAAAAAAAAAATCAACTTTTGCTTCTAGAAATGTCACATTTGCTTTGTGTCCTTCAGAGTCCATTGATTTCTTCTCTCTTCTTCCCCTGGAGTAATTGCCCAAACCTTTTCTGCCCATCCACACTTTCTCTACCAGAAGCTGCAGAAGCATTCACTATTAGTGTGTGTCAGAGGTGCTAACCTAAAGAGACAATATTAATGAAATAAATAAATCTCTCTGTACAGCCTCTTCTGTCCTTTTTCATTCTTACTTTTCAGGAGACAGGGAGCAGAGGAGGGATTTCCACAAGGGTATCGTTTCAGATTAGTATGAAGAAAATCCTTGATCCTTTCTGTGTGCTTGGAAGCCTATAGTAATCATATTAATCCAGGGTCCTTATTGCTGGTTAATGGAATTCTTTTAATATTGACCCAAGTTTCTAGTAAATTGATTTGCATTGATCTGGTGATGTATAGAGCTCAAGTAAGTCTATCTATGTGTAAGCAAATTAAAAACCTTAAGCCTATACAGCCAAACTGTATAATCCCATGCTGAAAAATTGATCTTCTGATACTCTCCGGGCGACATTTTTTTTCTTTTTAGGTAAAGAGACACCTTCAATTTCTTCGACAGAAAAAAAGATCAGCATAATATTTCAGAGACACACACATAACGTATTTCACACTCAACAAAATCCAGTTCAAAGCCATTAGAATAAATCTTTACAATTAGAAACTGCACCTTGTATTGTGTAACACAGCATTGATAATTCAACAGTTGGAATTAATATATAACTGTGTTGCTACAGCATCATCCATCCTTGCTTTCCTGCCTGAGGACAGAGTTTGATATTTTTGAAGGAAGAAGGTTACCACAGCCTTGCTGGGATGGCAGCTGTCACCAAATTCAACACCAGCTTCACCCAAACCATTCCCCTTTGAAGTCAAGTTGGTCCCAGTGTGCCTTTTTCTTGCCCTGGGATAAATACATCAAACATATAGACCCCAAAACACTTAATAAATAACATTGTCCTTGTACAAATACAGTGATATTGAAGATGCATCCATGAAACCTGTGGCGACAGAAATGTGATCTACAAATCTGCATGAGAACCAGTCTCTGACCACCGCTGCGAGTGTTCACAGCCACTGAATGCAGAGGACAGGCACAGCAGGAGCTTGGAAGGGTGGTTTCCAAAGGCACTGTGCCCCAGGGGGGTTTATCCCACGTCGAGCAAGATCTGTGTTCACTTCGCAGCCTTTCTTCTAAGGGAAGGCACCAGTACGGTCTCTCCTTTCTCTCCCACCATGCCCATAAATCATATTCATTAATTAAACTGGAGATAATCCCATTTCACTATTAGACTAGGCCAATGGGTCCTGAAAGCACCCGAGGAGAAGGCAGGCAGACACACGCGTACACCCAAAGAAGTGGGATGGCTTAAGCTTTATTTCCATAAGAAATTAGACTGAAATAATCATAAAGGTTAATTCAGTTGCTCAGTTGCCAGCTCAGTTTCACACACATTTTGACCCTCCAGCACACCTGTGTTAGATGTAATCCTTGTCTAACTAATTCCAAGCTACTAGCACAACACTAGAAAAAAAACAACCACGTCCAAGATGTCCAACTGCATATACAGATCAACCTACATTTTGGCAACTCAGACAGAGCACCTATAATTTAGAGGTCAGTTTTACGTTACCCAGTCAATAGACGCACACAACTCTGTTGTGCACTTATACTTTGTGAGCACAGATTGAGTAGAAAAAACACAGAAGCCTGGCAAAACACAGTGGTCAGATTGGCAGAGCTCATGTGGTATTTGCAGAGGAGATAGAGGATGAGCAATATCTCAGTGCTTACCTTATTGGGTGGGAAGGTTCCAGGTGGACACCTGTTCAGGAAAGGGAAGGCAGCGTGATTCTGTCATGTAAAAGGCCACCTTTTTAGAAACGCTAATTAGCATCAAACACTGACCAATAATCTTTAAAACCTCCCCATTATAAGCATGAACAAGTGCAGCTTTGCAAATTGAAGTAGGTGTTGGAGGATGTGGAGATCTTCTGACTGGAAGATCCGTATCTCCTGTTTCCCCATGTGTAAGCATTTCCATCGCTTAACTTGTCGATATGCAGATTCATTCAAAACACATTATCAGCAAAACCAGCATCTTTTTAGTTACCATATTGCATGCCACGATCCCTGCACGTATTTCAAGAAGTGCTTTCACTACTTGTTATTTTGATTTGCACTGCTAAGCTGAGACCTGGGACTGATATCTAGTCTCTGTTCTCCTGGGAATCGACAGCTCTGCTGGAGGGGTTTCAAAAGCAAGGTCAGGGGTGGTTTTCTTTTGATAGCTTTTCCACACGCTTCGGTAAAAGCAGCGTAATATCTTGCTTTCGTAAGGAAGTTGTACACTCAATTCTCCATGATTTCTCAAACACACACACACAAAATTATAAAGTGCTAAAATAATTTTCCTGCGGGTCAGCTCCATGAACTTGCTTTGGGATGACAAGAGTGAAAGCCTCCGTACCATCAGCAGCCCTCAATAGTTAGCGGAATGAACACAGCCCATCCCTGCACCAAAGAAAACCCGCTGCCTGCCAGGAGCTCAGTGCTGCATTATGGCTGTCCTAATACCAGTGGAAATTTAACGGGGTACTAAAGAAAAAATATCAGCATGGGTTTTTAACAAACAGTTTTATCACAGAAGCAGCGATCTTCCGCCTGCACAGAGCAAAAGAGCCTTGCCTCTCACTCCCTACTAACGGTAGGCATTACCTGCTCTATGTTTACCTGCAGGATCTCTGGGAAGTGTAGGATGCAACCAGCCTCTCTTTCTCCAGGTGCAGGAGTCAAACTGAAAAAAAAAAAAAAGGGGGACTAGTACCCCCAGATCCCTCAGCAAGGGACTACCATGGCTGGCTGTGCAGACCCTCAGGTCTGGGGCACCTGAGTCCTACCTACTTCAGTCTTCTGCCCCAGCCCTGAGCTGGAAGGTGACCTGCAGGAAACTCAAAAAAAAAAATAAAATGCCATTACTGTCTTGTGTCAGCTCAGAAAACCGCAACAGGGCCAGGCAGGGGGGGAAAAAGGCTGGAGAGGAAATCAAGGAAATTCACTTTGGCAGAAACTAGCAAAGCCTTTTTCTGAATGTTAACTATCTAATTTAATGAAGTCTAGAGATCAGTAGAGACAATTGTCACTGCCAGCTTTGATGCCAATCACAAGCTCCAGAATAGAAGCCAGCAAATGCATCTAACATACAAAGGGGAAAACAAAAACAAGGCAAGGATTTGACCCTTCGCTCTCATGATCCTTTAAGAAGAAAGATCACCTTTCGAAACTGTGGAGAAAAAAGTCTTCCCGGTCAGAACAAGGCAGCCAGAAAAAGGAGAGAGAAATCACAAGGCGAAAGAGTACAGAATTGTAATTTTTCTCTGTCGGTCTGTGGTGCCTTTAGGGCCGTCAGCAGGAACTCTTACAGGCTGAAAAACTCTACGTGGGCTAGGAAATCAGGGCAGATTTCTGTAATCCATGTCAGGGGAGCCAGCGTGTGCTTCCTCCTTGCAGGCAGCTGTAAGTCTGCTGTGCCTTTGTGGCACTCCTCTCCCCCCAGGGACACACTGCTCCTGTGCTGGCGGGATCCCAGTATCCTCATCTCCATCACTCCCTTCACCGCATCCTTCAGAAGGCACATGGTGAGGGAGTTTTTTCCATCTCTGCTAAGTATATACAAAGTCCTAACCTCTGTGCATTGAAGGTAGAGCTAAGTGAATTAATATAGCCTGATTTCTTTCAAGGAGGTTTTTCCACAGAGATATTCCATGAAAATTTTAAGAGTCGTTTTGGTCACTGATCAGCAGTCCTCAGACTGGAAGTTCATTTTCATTTCCATTTCTTTTTAAAAAAAGAAAAGGCAAAAATGTGGGTTTTTTTACTTTATCCTGCAAATGCAGAAAGACCGAGTCTCCCAGAAATCCAACATGGCCTATGGGCCACACTTTAGCAGCCTCCCCTCTTAGGTCTGGAAGTACAAATGCTGGCCATCACGAGGAGTTGGAGAGTTTGGGATTCCCCACCACTTTCCTGTGTGCACCTGATGGTCACCAAAAACACATCTCAGATACAGATTCCTGTGTTACTCCCATCAACAAAAACTAATGCAGCTTGATGGAAAGGTACCAGGTGTTTTCTGGGTGCCCTGAACGTGCTGCAGGTATCTAGGCAGGGAGAGAAGGTAGTCTAAGGCCCCAATTTTAAAGACAGAGTCTGGAGTGCAGCACTTTAGTGTACATCAGGGCACTCGGCCAGCTTCATCTCTAGACAAGGTTTACTCAGGAGCTTAATAACGATTCCCCAAAATAAAACAAAGTTACAAAGATGGCCAAACAACATTGTTTGGATCATTATGATTTTACTTCCCAGGAAGGACTCTCCTTAGCACTTCCAGTTTTTCTGTTCACTCAGGAGGGTAGCTGATGACTTCCACTTCGTTCCTGAACATCTGCAGATCTGGAGTTCCCAATCTTTCTGTTAGACCTCGTTTAATGTATCGTTCCAAACAATCTGCTCCCTGGCCCAAGGGCTAAACACTTCTTTCCTCTCTCATCCTCTTGATACGCATCCTTCTCTGAAACTGGGCTCCGGGGAAGCTCTGTAAGGGAAAACAGCACTTCATCCCCTCTCCCAAAGATTAGGAACTTCAGGTGTGCCCATTTCTTGCTTTATATGACTTTGGCCAGCCTACAGCCTCCTTAAAATAGTCACCTCATGAGCAATTCTGATGGTACTAAAAAGGCCCTTAGACTGGCATTCCACTTACTCAGAGGTTTGCATGGAGTTTGTATCAGGTATGCAAACACAAGAGGGCGATTTGGGGATGGGACTTCCCTGAAGGTATGGTCCTTACATCATATTCGGTTAGTTTTTGAGGAACGCACAAGCGCGTCTATCCTCTCTCCTGCATGCTGGGACACTAATGAGAAAGACAAGATCCTAAATTCTTCTGTTTGACTTTCTCTTGCTTTCTCCCCTGTGTTTCCACCCAAGCTGTAGACCTGAACCCCGAATCATATGATCCAAAGGTCAGGACCACATGGATGCATACAGAGAGACCACGAGTGTACAGTGCAAAATCACCCATTCCCAACCTTCATCCATTTCCCATGAGTCTCATTAGAGCAGCACTGACAGCTGTCACCAAGCTACACCCAGACTCACCACACAGCAAATAGCAATAGACCTGGGCAGGCATAATCCCATCCAGGCCAGTCGTACAGGCATTGGCTCAGTCACTTTGAGGGAAGGAGGCATGTACCTTTTGATGGGGGTGAGAGCTGTGGATCATCTTGAAATAATTGGACCATCTGAACAAATTTGTAAGTACAGTTTTTGAAAGCTTTCTGTGTTCACCCAGTTGAGCTGGGTTTCCACAGGATGGTGAAACCCTGCATCTCTGACACTAGTGAGGCTCAAAGACCAACCCCTCAGTCGGAAGCAGGATGTGCTCCTCAACCTCAACCGTTGCAAATCTTTTTGAGGTGAGCAATACCAGTTCATGTCCCTGTGGATTTCTTTTTTTTTTTTTCTTCTCCTTGTATTCATTTTTAGAAATGCCTGAGCTATGGAAAAACATAGTAAAACAAAAGAGCTTGAGAACAAAAGTGCTTCCTCCGAGGGAAGGTCCATCTGGCCCAATACTTGGTCCCTAAAGTGGCCAACCATCAATGTCTACAGGAGAGCATATAAGCAGTGCAAGTCTACTTCTGTCAGGGTCCTGGGGGTGCTCATAGACCTCAATGGCTGAGACTGGCCTCCCCTGGGACCCCCACCCACACTGTCTCCTGCCAAGGGCCCAGGGAATGTGTCGCAGCTCAGCCTGGGGCCGTCAGACCCTGCCTGAGGGATGTTATAGCTGTATCCGTCTCTGCCCCTGTCTCCTGGATGGGCCTGGTGTCATGGTTTGGGCTGGGCTGGCCAGCAACAAGATGACAGAGGCTCTCCCCCCACCTCTTGCCCAAGGAGAGGAAGAAGAGAGATAAAGAGATTTGTGAGTTTAGAAAAAAACTAAACTACTTTAATAAAATATTAATAAAAAAGGAATTAATGAAATAGATACAATACAAATAAATATATACAAAACCAGATCAAGTTCCCAGGGAGATATCATTGGCAGGCACTGGGAAAGCTCCAGACTGGACTCAGTGACAAATGGGATGACCAAGATCATAAGGCAAGATGAGCTGACGAGGTCCTTCTCAGACGTCAGTCACTGAGCAAAGAGAGACACTGAAGAAGAGCCCACTGGAGAAGATGCAAAGAAGAAGAGCCCTTGGAAATGAGTCCTTGGAGAGGAGCCAACCTCACCCCTTTGCTCCCTCAACTGTTACACTGAGCATGGCAAATGGGATGGAACACCCGATCGGTCAGTTGGGGTCCCCTGACCTGCCCACTCCTCCCCACAGGTGCAGCCTCTCCATGGGGTAAACAGCCCAGTCAGGGACCCTGGCTGCCACAGCAACAAGGGTGAGCAAGAGCCTCTCACTGAACAGAAAGTTGTCTCTGCTCCACCCCAAGCCAGGACACTTGGAACCTGCACTGCAGAGAGCTGCTCTCCTGGGTGGAGCCCTGAGACCTAGGTCTGATCCTGTCACGCATAATGCCGGGCATATAACAGCATAACTATTCTGTTCTATTCCCTGCACTCACAATGACTTGAAGAACAATGAGACTATTTTCCTGAAATGCCAGCGGTTTTTCATCTCCAAAAACACTTTCAAGGACACGTAACACAAAGGCTACAAGTGGAAACAGGATTTTATTTTGTGCTGGTTTATGTTATTTTGTTATTTTTCTGAATGCATTTCAGAGCTAATGCTCATGAGCATTAACACAATGCGCATGTGTAGCCAGGAGCAAGCCGATGTATTCTTCAGTTTAGCTTGAAAAAACCTCCCTTGCAGTCTGACAAAGCAGAGCTACAGAAACTAGCAGCAGGAGTACAGGCCAAGCAGTCCCTGTTTCCCAAAGAACAAGAACATGAAGATTGAGGATCGGAACTGACTGACCACAAACAAAAGAAGAGGAAGATGAAGGCGGCGAAGAAGATGAAGAAAAAGAGCATGATGATGAAGAAGACGACAACAACGACAAAGATGACAACAATGAAGAAGATGAAGAAGACAAAGACAAAAGAAGAAGAGGGAGACAACAACAACAGAAGAAGAAGATGACCAGTGCCAATCTGCCCTGGAGGAAAATTCCTTCCTGACACCAGTGATGGCAATCAGCTATTCCCTGAGCATGTGAGCAAGACCTGCCTCCTCATCCCAGAGGCTGGTAATGCCTCCCAGCAGATGCCCAAGCCCACTTCTCCCTCAACTTCAAGCTATCTCAGGGGCTTCTGAGAGCAGCCACGTGCCCCTGGCCTGATTGACCTTGGGGGCAAGAATCCTTCACATGCCCAGCAGGACACCAGTGGGTGCTCCAAAGGTTGGTGATCCCTTGCAACATCTCTTCATCCCATTTTTTACGGCTGCTGCCCCTGGCTCTGCAGAGAATGAAGATGATGGACTCTGCAGTGCTCCTCAAGAAGGCATTCCCACGGTCATACCACTATTATACAGCTGAAAAGACCTGATATCCTTGGGCACCTCCAGGGGTTGGTGGCTCTTCCCATCTCCTGTGGGGCTTCCCAAAGGCTGAAGCAGGATTTCCATACATCAGATGGGCTTTGAATGTGGCCCAACCAGGAGCTGGCCTTGCAGTGGAGAGCCTCCAGCAGCCTCATCCAGCCTCTGATGTTCCTCCCTCAGCCCCCTCCAAGTAATTCCACTGTCTCCTCAAGGGCTTCCTCTCAGATGCCCTCAGGCTGCCCCCAGACCAGCCCTGGCAGTGGGACATGGGAGGATGCCCCCCATTTATCCTGCCCCAGGATACTGTGACTGCTGCGTTGCGAGGCGGTGGCACATTGACATGGGGGAGACAAGGGCCTCCATGCACAGCCCCACCCACCACCCCTCCACCCAGCATCCTTCAGAGGAAGGCCTTTGGGGCTGCTGGCCCCAAAGCTGTCCCTGAACCCAGGAGGCCCAGGGGGCTGTCCCTGCCCTTGGAGGGCATGCACTGGGCACAGCTGCTGGGCATCCCTGATGCCTGCTTTGCCATTTGGCTCCCAAGGACGAGCCTTATGCTGTTCTCTTCTCTCAGGCCATGGCAGAAACCAACCCTGCAGCCCAGAGACCACCCCTATTAGCCGTGCTCTCTCTGCACCAGAGCTAATGTTCATGAGGCCATGCTGCAAGGAGGATCAGGGACACAAGGCCTTTTCTGAGGGGATAACAAGGGATGGTTTCAGCAGCTGCAGCCTGGAGGAAAGCCAAAGTGTAACCAAATCCATAGGTTGGGGTGGACGGTGCCAATAGACCACCATGGAAATAACAGAATTGCCTAGGTTGGAAGGGACCTTTCAGATCATCTAGTCCAACCATCAACCTAACATTGACAAAAAACACCACTAAACCATATTGCTAAGCACTACGTCTACCTGTCTTTTAAATATCTCCAGGGATGGTGACTCAACCACTTTCCTGGGCAGCCTGTTCCAATGTTTAATAACCCTTTCAGTGTAAAAAGTTTTCCTAATATTCAGTCTAAACCTCCCCTGGTGCAACTTCAGGTCATTTCCTCTTGTCCTATCACCTGTTACTTGGGAGAAGAGACCGACCCCCACCTCTCTACACCCTCCTTTCAGGTAGTTGCAGAGAGCAATAAGGTGTCCCCTCAGCCTCCTTTGCTCTAGACTAAACAACCCCAGCTCCCTCAGCCACTCCTCACAAGACTTGTTCTCCAGACCCCTCACCAGCTTTGTTGCCCTTCTCTGGAACCACTCCACCACCTCAGTGTCTTTCTTGTAGTGAGGTGCCCAACACTGAACACAGTACTCGAGGTGGGGCCTCACCAGTGCCGAGTACAGGCAGACGATCACTTCCCTTGTCCTGCTGGCACACTATTCCTGATACAGCCCAAGATGCTTCTGGCCTTCTTGGCCACCTGGGCCCACTGCTGGCTCACATTCAGCTGGTCAGCAGTTGATCAACTTTTTCTGCCAGGCAGCTCTCCAGCCACTCTTCCCCAAGCCTGTAGCACTGCATGGGGTTGTTGTGAACCAAGTGCAAGACCCAGCACATGGCCTTGTTGAACCTCATACCATTGGCCTCGGCCCATCCAATCCACTGTCCAGATCCCTCTGCAATGCCTTTCTACCCTCAAGCAGGTTGACACTCCCACCCAAGTGGGTGTCACCTGCAAACTTACTGAGGGTGCATTCAATCCCCTTGTCCAGATCATTGATAAAGATATTAAACAGAACTGGCCCCAATACCGAGCCCTGGGGAACACCACTTGTGACCAGCTGCCAGATAGATTTAACTCTGTTCACCATCACCCTCTGGGCCCAGTCCTCCAGCCAGTTTGTTACCCAGCAAAGAGTACTCCCGTCCAAGCCATGGGCAGCCAGTTTCTCCAGGAGAATGCTGTGGGTAACCGTATCAAAGGCCTTACTAAAGTCCAGGTAAACAACACACACAGCCTTTCCCTCATCCACCAAGCGGGTCACTTTGTCCTAGAAGGCAATCAGGTTTGTCAAGCAGGAGCTGCCTTTCATGAACCCTTGCTGAATGGGCCTGATCGCCTGGTTGTCCTTCACGTGCCACATAATGGCACTCAGGACGATCTGTTCCATAACCTTCCCAGGCACAGAGGTCAGACTGGCAGGCCAGCAGTTACCCGGATCCTCCTTCTGGCTCTTCTTGTGGATGGGCTAGGGACAGTCAACTGGGACCTCGCCGGTTAGCCAGGACTGCTGGTAAATAATGGAAAGTGGCTCGGTGAGCACTTCTGCCAACTCCCTCAGTACCCTTGGGTGGATCCCATCTGGCCCCATAGACTTGTGTATGTCTAGGTGCTGGAGCAGGTCCCTCACCATCTCCCTTTGGATTATGAGGGCTTCATTCTGCTCCCCGCCCCTACGTACTAGCTCAGGGGTCTAATAACACAGGGTCTGAAAAAAACGGTGGTGTGGTGGAAAGGCTGGTCATTTTCAGACGTAGAACATTTGGATTCGTGCCCAAAGCACAGACAGGCAAATGACAACTCTTCCAAACAGCAAAAATAGCCCATTTCTGCTATCACCATCACATCCCCTTGACCCACTGTGCAGCTCCTCTGTTAAACACACTAATTGGCTGTGCTTATACGGGATAAAAAATGCACTTCAGCCATGGGGTAAAATTTCCACAGCTCATTTGTGACTTTAAGCTTTTGTAGACAAGAGGGAGAGGGAGAAGAGAGTTCAGTTGGAAGGGACCTACAATGATCACCTAGTCCAACTCACCGAGGAATTCAGGGCTGACCAAAAGTTAAAGCATGCTATTAAAGGCATTGTCCAAATGCCTCTTAAACACTGGCAGGCATGGGGCATTGACCACTTCTCCAGGAAGCCTGTTCCAGGGTTTGACCACCCACTTGGTAAAGAAATGTTTCCTCATGTCAAGTCCAAACCTCTCCTGATGGATGAAGCTTTGAGCCATTCCCATGTATCCTGGCACTGGGTACCAGAGAGGAGAGACAAGCACCTCCCTCTCCACTTCCCCACCTCAGGAAGCTGCAGAGAGCAGTGAGGTTGCTCCTCAGGCTCCTTCTCTCCAAACTACACAAACCCCGAGTCCTCAGCTACCCCTCAGAGGACATGCCTTCCAGCCCCTTCCCGGCTTTGGTGCCTTCCTATGGACACATTTGAGGATATTCACATCCTTCTTAAATTGGGGGGCCCAGAATTGCACACAATACTCAAGGTGAGGCCCCACCACTGCTAAATACAGCAGGGTAATCGCCTCTTCTGACCAGCTGGTTACGCTGTGTTTGATGCGCCCCAGGATGGGGTTTGCTCTCTTGGCTGCCAGGGCACACTGCTGACTCCTGTTGAGCCTCCTGTCAACCAGCACCCCCAGACCCCTTTCTGCAGGGCTGCTCTCCAGCCACTCCTCTCCCAATTTAGACTTGCGTCTGGTGTCACTCCGTCCCAGGTGCAGAATCCAGCATTTGTTCTTGTTGAATTTCATGCCATACACATGAACCCACAACAGTATCTGCTTTGTCTTCCATCCCCCTGATCCTCACCCAGAGGGTCTCAACTACATCATCTCTAACCGTAAGGGCCGGACAGTCGAACACCTCCCCTACATGCAGTGCAACTCCTCCACCTCACCTGCCCTGCATATCCCTCCTGAACAGCCTATAGCCCTCCATCCCATTTGCCTACCTCACGTTGTGGGAAAAGGTTCAGATTTTATCTAAAATCCTGGCAAATCTCCTTTTCCTTTAGGATTTTGCATTTGGAGTACTGAAAGAGTAAGGAAGGCACTGTTCTTGTCATTTTGTACATTTGTGCCAAAATTGGTATGTACACACCAAGAAGGTGTGGAAACCTTCTTGGAAAGTTGGAGTATGGTCCTTAACAAAACACATATTTTCACATCTCTCCCTAAGTAGCTCTGTCTCTGTGGGTAGTGGCTACCTTGGTCATATCACCTGCATGCTGTGGATCACAGAAGCCACCTGTCTATGAGAGGGACAGAATTTTATTGAAATGAATTCTTTTTTCCATTGGCCGCATTCAAATCCTAAACACATTTCTTTGCCTCCCAAAACCCAGAAGTATCTCAGATCAAGGGACAAGACTTCATATAAAATGAGAAGGCTCTCCTAATTGTGAAAGTTTCTTATCTTAAAGGGATAAGTGGTGAAATATATATTGTTAGAGCACCCATCAGCACTGCCAGAGGTCTGTCATATTCACTACAAGCCCGAATACTGAAGATAAACTAGAATTAAGCTGTTATTGTCCCCTGTGTTAGAGCCAGCCCCAGAACAGGACATATCAACTCATGTACGTTAATTCTATTTTTAACTGAATTTGATCTCCACTTACTCAAATTCAGAGAGTAGAAATGAGGGTGGATGCAAACAAAGCCAGAACAAAATTTTGCTCTAAAGAATAAAACAAGTATAATTGTCCTGGCTATCCATATAGTCAAGAAATAGCCATTCAAACTACCAAGGTTCACAGAACAGATGGTTTGGATACAGTAAGGCTATCTTATAAATAATATTTAAGTTAGCAAGACAAAGACTAAGAGGGGAGATAATTGTTCCTCTCTGTATCTGTGGCATAACAATATGTGCAAGAAGAGATGAAGCCGAGGTATATCTGTTGGTTTAATATATAAAATCCAGCTTTGTACAAAGTAGCAGTGGAATTTACATATATTTACTTTAGAAATTATGTCAGCAGAGAGCTTCTGGATCACTGATGCTGTCATGGTCGAATGCTGCAAATTTGGTCTTTCAGAGATTGATCAAGGGCAATCTTAAGAGCAGGTAGGTTTGCCGCTGTCCCTGCTGCCATTGGAAAGCCATGCCAGCCGCCCCCTCACCTTCAATATCCCGTCTTCCAATTTCCAGCCAAACTCTTTTATAGCCAGTTGTTCTCACGCCAACATTTTATTTTAGGGTAAACGACAATTTTTCCTCCTGGCTCTTTGTTCCCCTCGTACACTCTTGCAGTCCCCTCTCAAAGGGTTTTCATTTTTCTGGGCACAGTATCTGTCCTGTCCTTCTGTGCACAGATGTGTCTTAGTACCGTATGCAGTATTTCCTATGAGGTTGCACTGATGCTTTGCCTAGGGCTATTGGTTTTCCCTCTGCTGAAAGTAGATCACCTGATGCAATCCTAAGTTATATTTCCCCTATATTTTCCCTTTTCACAGCCTATCACATGAGTATTCATAAGTAATCCTGTGTGTCATTAATTGTCACTATTATTTGTCCTCTACATCATGCTTCAAGAGAGTTTCCAGTCACCAGGAGAGACAAATTCTGGAACAGGCTCAACTCCTACAACAGGGTGGGGAGCAAAAATCCTAACTTATTTTAAAACTCAGCCTGATAAATGAAGAGGAATATATGATCTGACTGCCTGAAATATCAGGAGTCTGGACCTCATGATCCGTGAGGACCTTCCCTATCCTGAGTCCAGAATTACTAAATATAATATACGGTAGAGTCACTAAAAATATCTAGCTAATCACTCACATGCCAATAACATTTTAGGTGGAATTTTGAAGAGCAAGAACAAGCTAAGTACCTAAGTCCCTTCAGCCCCTATAGAAATCCCAGATGCTTTTTAATTACAATTATTTCTATTTCCAGTGGTGGTTACAGAACTATGTTTACATAGAAAGTTCTCGTTTCCTGGTATTAATACACTAAATGACCATGAAAGAAAGTTGTAGAACAAAAGGAGTATCCAAGTTTTAAACACGCAAAAATGAAAAACAAAGGAGAGATTAGAAATTCTGTGCAACTGCAAAAGCCAGAAACTGATCTCACCTCTCCCAGTCCTCCCTGAAACACCTAATTTGAGTGAACATCTCTCTTCCCGTGTTGCGCATCTACTGTTGAGTGAGTCAGAGGAGGCTGAATCAGGAAACGCATTTCCCATTTAGATCTGAAACCACTTGGCTCCACAGTAGTCAACCTCTGTTGCATAAAGCAGACACCAAAAATAAGAACAGTCCTGAGGAAATTGTCTCCTGTATTCCCATGTTTCCTGCTATTCCTCAGTTGTCTCATTATTCCATTAGAATAGCTTAGATATGACAGTGAAAGTCTCACTTAGGGTAGCATTTTCTAAAAAGCCTACTTAAGCACTCAAAACTTATTTTTAGAAGTAAGACATATATGCCTAGCTCCAGTGAAGAATCAAGATATCGAAAACATAATTCTAAATAGCAAAAATGAAATACGAAATCACAGTCAAACACTACCATCCCCATTCAGCCCCTACCTGCCTTCCTTGTCACCTGTGGTTGATTTTCAGTTTCCCCCGTTTCATGTACCCATACCGAAGGACCACAATATTGGCTTGATGTCCGCCATGGACCTATGCTCAGCTGGGCTTCAGAGGTTAGGTATTTGACCCCCAGGGCTATAAGGAGGGAAGAAGAGGAGTGAGATGCCCAGATCACACCTACATGCACCAGCAGTACAAGCCTCTCCAAGAAATAAAAAAGTCCCATGGCAGCCTAGGCAGTAAAGATGTTATAGACCTAAGCCCAAATCCCTCCTCTGACTGAGGGGTTTTTCTGCCCCCCATAGCACACCTCACCCCAGAGCTTCCCAGTTACCCCAAAAGGGGACATTCTTTTGCTTCAGATATTCCACTTAATAAAAAAATCCTAATTCTTTAATTGAAAAACGCAAGAGCAGACTTGGCAGTCTGACCCCTGCTGTAAGGATGGTCTATGTATTATACAGCAAGTGTTTAACGTAAAGAGTTAGGCATGTTGCTTACATTTCTTTCTCCACAAGATCCTAAGTTACTTCTGAAAACAGAACTTGGATGTTTTTGACAATTCTGTCTTTTTTCATCTATCTAACATATTTTTTAATTCAACTAAAAGTCTTTCCCTCCATAATTTATTGTGGCAGTGAGTTCCGCAGATTAACTATATGTGACATAAAAGGGTATTTTCTTTACCGGTTTTAAATTCATTGCCTTTTAATTTCATTAGGTATCCTCTCACAAGACAGGATAAATAGTAGCACCTGCTGACCTTCTTTGTCCCATACATTATTTTATATACCTTTGCCACATCGCTTCTTGTTAGTCTCTTTACTAAACTAAATAGCTGTAATCTTTTTAATCTCTCATATTATGAGATACTCTCCAACCTCCAATTGTTTGCTTTGCCCTTTCTTAAAAGTTAGTGGGTATTCACGTCTCTCTAGGTATTCATTTAAAAGTAACGTATAATTTACAATAACTTAATCTTTAGGAAGTCTTGCATTGTTTAGACAACTAGGTTCCTTCTATTATCTATTCTTTCTATACTGGTGCAAATTTATCAGCAAAACAGTGCCTCTGGGAGCGACCTTTGTTGGTAGCAGTATTTGCAAACGAGAGAGACCAAGCTCAGCCTCAAATACTTTATGTATTTGGGGCAACACTTCAGGGTGTACCCCAGCTCAGGGCTGGTTTTACATTCACAATTACTTTGAAACTGTAGTCAAATCCATCCCACGCGCACCCCTCCAACGCTGGTGCCCAGAGTGCGCTTCAGGTGACCTTACCAGACCTTCCCGTAGCACCTTCTGCCAAGTTTCCTCTCAACGACTGCGGGTTGGTGATTTCATTTCCTCTTTGTGGAGGTGGGTCCCAGCCAGCAGCTCGCGATGGGGAGTCCCGGCACTCAGCACGAGCAGCTCACCCAGCGATCCCAGCTCAGGCTCCTGCTGTTGATGGAAACTAGAAGAGATAATCTCCAGTTTCAGTATCTCTGAGTTATCACATTTGCTGAACAGATAGAAATTCATGCAAGCACTGAACGGATAGCTCAATTTCGTGTCAGTGCCAAAATGCAGCGTATGGATCAGGAGCTTGACAGTCGTCAGAGCTTTTTCATCTCTCCCAAATATTTTTGGGTTCACAGTTTCTTTTTTAGCAGGTGAGACTAGGTGAGCTCAGGTGGGTTGCTAGCTCTACCATAGGATAATTTCTACCACCAGCACACAGCAGCACAAAACAATGTTGTTCTCCTGATGTAACTCAACCGTGGTTTAAGGAGGAATTATCTCCAGGTATTATAGCTCCTTGTCTGCATTTAGACAGTGTCTGCTCTGCACCCCAGGAATGTCTCACTGCCATCATCACATATGTTTTAGGGTTCACATGCTATTCTTGAACTCCGTAATTTAAACATTGTAATCCCGCTGTCCAATTGACTCATGAAGACAATGTCCCTCTATCTTCTTTAAATCTCCCCAACAGGGACCTGCCTTCTCAGGGCCTGGTAGCCGTGCCACGCCAGGGCACCCGAGCTGCTGGGCCCAGAGAGGGATGCAGCATCCCGCTGGATATTTGAGTTTTACTAAGGGTGAACAGTCGTGATGGTGGCTCATCCCACTCCAACAGCTTCAAGGCTGCAGATGCTAAGAAGAAAATGAGTGAAAAATCTCCCTTTCTTCTTTTTCTTAAACAGTAAGACATCCTTTTTAGACACACTCAGAAAGCTGAAACTCTGGGTTTGCTCCAGTTGCCTAAACCCAGGTGCCTAGTACTGCTGGAGATGCCATAGGTAGTGGTAAAACCCATGGCATGTTGGGAAACTATGGGAGTCCCTCACCTTTCTGATCAGTATCTTGATACCAACTGCTGCAGCCCAGGGCTTCTCAAACAGCAATTCTTAGGCACTCAAGCTGAGCCTTTCTCTGAAACTTGAGTCCCAAAATCAAGCACCAAAAAAATATTTTTTGTGGAAAGTGGCTGATTATTCACAGTTCAGCTGTCTTCAGAGCTGGCATGTTAAAGAGCGTCTAATCCCAACGATTGCTTTCTGAACATAACATCCACTAGAAGGGGAAGAGAAAGCCCTAGCACAATCTCATTTCCGAGGTGTTTCTAAAACAACAGCACTCCAGAAATAGTGTAGGAAAACAGAGCCATCTACAGGGGAAAACTTTCTGGTTTGGCAAGAAAAGGGATCTGAAGAAGCAACAGCGTGATCCTGTGCAAAGAGCACAAGGGCAGGTCCAGGCAAACCCTGTGTTACCAGCAGAATGATGGAAGTTACACAAATTTATTCTGTATAATGGGAGTTTTGTGAATAAGGTTCAGTGTCTCTCAGACTCTTTTCTTTTATAGTTTTGGCAAACCAATTTCCACGAGCATTCCACCGAAGCAAAACCTTTTAGTTTCCCAATTGCTACATCCTCATATTACAGTTACTAGTAATTGCTGGAAGACACTTTCACTGGTACGCACCTTTCACACGTTCCCAGGAGACAGGCTCCATCTGAGGCTGTGGTCCCACCCCACATTTTCACACTCAGGTCCTTTCCAGCTGCCCTCTGCGCCTCGGTTCCCTGGGCATGCCCATGCCGTGTCAGAGACATGCACGCTGGCAAGCAAGACACACCTAATGTACTTGGCTACAGAAGACGTAAAACAACACCTCCTGCCTGCTGTACAATGGAAGTACTCCATTAACTCAAAACGCAAGTCTGGCACTTTTTTTGGTATTTAATAGCGTATGCTCAGTTCCATGCTGGTGACTGTAACAACCAGGAGATAAAAAATTGCATTCTCACCAACGGCACAAAGAATGACTCCTAATTGCCCTTCTGCCTCCATGGAAAAAAATCTCAGGGCTGAAGTCTCCTTAGTTTATTTTCCTATTTTTTGATTGTCCCACTACATGTCTTCAACAGAGAAGACATTAAAGAAGAGAGAAAGGAAGGAAAAGAAGAGCTGTTTATCTGGAAGTCTTAAGAAACTGTAGCGAAGCTGCTGCTTAAAATGCCATGTTAGGAAATATAAGGTCTTCAGTGTCAGGAACTGCTACAACTTAGGGAAACAGCTCTAAGAGTTTCGCTATGGCCAGATGATAAAGGATGTTTTGTTACGTTAACACAGGGGCCTCCATACTTAGCTGGATTAAGCCAATTAAAATGGCACGAAATCAATCTTTCTTTAAATACTTAAAAGCAGAGCAAAAATTAGGTTGAGCGAACCCTCCCAAATTGATTTCCATTTCTGTAATGACTGATTTATGTGATATATAAAGTTCAGTTTCATATCTAGCTGGACTTCTAAATGTTTGTATGTTCTTACTTATTCAATCATATTCTCTTGTAGGATTATTATTTTAAACTCATCCAGACTTGAGCTTTTTGAGTTATTAGAAAAAAATTCCATTGACTTACCTTTGGCTGAATTTAATAATAGTTTTAATTCAATTAAATCTAATTGAATTACATTAAATGCATCCTGCAATTTTATATGTACTGACTGAGCAGTACAGTCAATGGAACAAAGTCATCAGTGTAACAGTATAGCTTTGAGCTTTAATGTTGTTGATATAGGTCATAATATAGGAAACTAGGACTTTTGTGGGTAGAAAAGTTTTCCCTTGGCCTAGATAGTCTCAAGTCCTGCGTCAAAAAGAACAATGGTTGAGCCTCATACTTTATAGCGTCCATCTGGTTCAGATACCACACACAGAGATACCAAACAATGACCCCTCATGAGATGGCTATTGACTTCAATGGGAGCTGGATGGCCTGGGAGAAAGGAGAATCATGTATATGGGTTCTCTGGAGCGTTGCTAGCACCGAACAACTTGGGTCCGCCACTCTCCTAGGACAATTATATCTGAAGAAAAAATAGTGAAAGATATTTTGAAACCTTTTTGAAAGGATTTCTCTACTCTTTCTTCTGTTTTAACAATGAGTTTAAATAAAAAACATGCAGCAATCAGTTACATGTGGACTGTAAACTCTCCCAGACAAGGGCTGCTCTTTTTGTGTATACATACAGGGTGAGATATGTTGCTGTTAATTTTAACTATCTAGGAGTTGCATCTACTCCAAAGCAGTTGTCCAGGCTTCCGCTCAACTCTTTGCAGAGTCCTTCTATAAGCAATCCACCCCATCTATCTTTGATGACATGTATTTTGGGACTATGGAAAAGTTTTGCACTGAGTCATATTTATACATTGCCTCATATGAGCAAAAATGCTGTTTTAACCCCATCTCTTTGCCTTGCCACCCGTCCAGCCCCAGTCGTTCATAGCCTCCATAGCTGGAGAGGAGGGGATCTCCTCTGTCAGGACGGCACTTTTGCATTCCTGCTACTACCCTGCTTGGTTAAAATCAGTCCACCTGGGGGAAGAGAGCCTCTGGGAGGCCCAAAAAAGGGATTGAGTTGTGGAGGTGGAGCGTTGTTCCCCAGGGGCTGATGCCACCGGAGGCATGAGGCCTGCAAGCAAGGAAGGTGCAGACGGTAGAAGTCAAACAAATATCTCTAAAAGGGAAGCTGGACCTGGAAACAAAGGAGAGATCTCTAGAGCCTGATCTTCGGGCAGGTTGTGCAATTCTTTCTCCACACGTCTGCAGCTATTCTCTGCTCCACATTGCCCGGGAATTCAATGAGCACTCTTTCTACTCCATCATCCAAGTCACTAGAAAAAATCCCGAGTACCGCCAGGCCCAGCATAGAGCACTTTGATACCGATTCCCAGCTCAGCGGTGACTCACTGACAACCGTATGGTTTTCGACCAGCTGCATACCTAAAGTGTTAGATCTTCTCTTCTCCTTTTCAAGGTGTGTCAAAAGTAGTCCAGAATAGATGTTTTGTTGAAATGTAGTTCAAAATCAGATCTTACAGTAAGCCATGGCTAAAAGAAAGGCACTTGAGTAGTTAAAGTTTAGCAAATGGGATTACTGCTGAGATTTCTACACATATGTTTATGCCTTTTTTGTGCCTGTTCTCTGATAAAAGCGAGCAGCAGCTGTTTTAACGACTACAACAGCACTTTGCTCTCAGAAATCTCCACTGAAAAAAGTCAGTTGGCTTCCAAAGGCACAAATATGTGAAAAAGGTCAAGAAAGCAATATTAAATACCAACGGCTGTTTTACTCAGTATCCTAAACTTGGTTAAAACATACAACTTTCCCTTAACTGTTACTTTTTTCCTAAAGGGATAAGCATAAATCTAACTTACATTTCTATTTTTTATAGGACGCTGTATAATTCTAGCTGATTGTAAAATATTCCTTCAGGGACAAACTCACAGTAGATAGGCTTGATACTTGCCTCTGTTTCTCTGTAAAAAGAACATGCAACTCCTTCAGGTAACAGGAAGGTAGAACAAGTATCTAGTTAATTAGCTAAATGAGAAAACAAAGAAGAAAAATATAAAACTGGAAGTTAGGCGTATGGTAGGCATGTTGTCCTTATGAGAACGTACGTGTCCATTTGGGGTAAGTGCAAGGAAAGGGGCATCTCTCAAAGTTATCTACTTTCTAGCAACAGGAAGAGAGGGAAGAAGTAATCTAAGGGATTATCTGTACCAGATAAAAGCACTTGGATAAACTCCCATGCCTATTAACAGCTCATCTCCAAGAAAACATAGTGGATCCCACAGACAGGGCAAAAATGGACGTTTACCTCGTATAAAATTTTCTCCCAGGCTCTTCCAGTATGAGGAGTAGGAGTAGTGAAGAAATCTGTGGCAGAGGTCTGCCACTCTCCCACCCTAAAGCACCATCCTTCCTCCTCCCTGAGGTCAGCAAGCCCACGTAATGCTCTCCCTGTTTGTGCTTTGCTTTGTGTAGAAGCTGGGGGGGAAATTAGCTCTCAGTGCACTTAGGGAAGGTTGTCAGCAGTGGAGGAAGCTACTGGAAGACAACCTTTACTACCTTTCCACGGTGAGCCCACATACGTCTCTCTCTAGCTCCAAGTCTGAGGTTTTCCAAAATGCCAGACAAACTCTTCAGTCAAACATACAAATCCAACCTAATTCCACTGCACAACCCTAAAGAGATACCTCCACATTGCAGCCTGAGCACGTGGCTGGCTCCATGCAAGTTTGACGCAAGCTGGGCAGGGCTGCAACAAGCATGACAGGGGTTTTCTCCATGAGTTCTCTCAACTGGATTCCCCTCTTCCAAGTATGTTAACGCAAAGTAGCACAGTAAGAAGCCAGATATATAAAGCTTGTCTGCTAGGCACTTTCCTCACCACACCAATCACTGCTCTGAGTGGGCATCTGTGAAGTCAAGAACCATAGGGAAAAAATGCTGATACCTAAACACACTTAAAAAGACAGAAACTCAGCTGGGATAAATCAGTGCAGCTTTGACAAAGTATGTGAGTCTGGACATAGCAGTTTACATTTTAACGCTACAGTTCAGGCGGACTTTGGGATGGGGAGATGCACTATCCCATCACCCCATCCTGCTTCCCAGCTAAGCGAGCTGCAGTAATCCAGCACTTGATTATTCCACGCTCAAGTAAGACCTTGCCAGCCAGGACAGGAATTTCTCATTTAGTTTTAGGGTTGATTTGTGTTACTTTGATAGCAAGTTTATGGAACAAGCTTTCCTTTAGGTTTTTATTTGTGTTTCCCTGGTGACTTGAATCAAAAACTCTGACTTCAGGCAAAATGGGAGAATTAGTGTCCTATTGATGTCAAATGGGTCTACATGACAGCCCTAAATATCACTTCTGTGACTAAGTCATAGTAATTCCTAAAAGTGAAAGGAAATAACACTACTGCCTACATACACAAGCAACGATTCTTGATCTGTTTTGACTGGTCTCTCCTCCTGAGCACAGAAACTTCCTGAAATTTTGTTTGGTGTGATGGGTAGAGATCAATCCTGTACCTTAAGATGCCTTGGTAGATAGCTATCCTGATTTTGTTCAAAGACTTAAGGTTTCTGCATAGGTACAAGAGAAAAAGAAAAACAAATTCCAGTCCATGCAAATCATGAACTTCAATGATCTATGATAAGTGATTCTTAAATACTAGATTACATAGAATTAATCACATTGTTCTCTTAAGAAAATGTACAAGTTTGAGGAGTTGCCTGAAGCAACTCAAGTTTTATGTGTTCTTCTCCAGTGAATATAGTCTTAATTTATACAGAAAGCCATGGTATTTATTGGTCAGATATGTAAATCACATTTAGATCAGGCTACATAACTAGATAAATTCAAATCACAATAGATACATTCAAATCACAGCACCGCTTTTGTCTGCTGAGTCTTCAGGCTGGAGCTTCTCTTCCCCATTTCTTTCACGGTCTGCTCTCAGAGGTTACTGTAACCTCAATGTTTCCAGAGAGCAACAAGGGAAAAAAAATTATATTTCTATCCAGTTACTCGATTGCCGGTATACTAGGACTTTATATTGATTTTCTGTCCTCAGCTGCTAATGTGGTGCACTTCTCTCTAGTTTTCTCCTCACAGGTCACTAAGATTTATGGCTAACCCAAAGGAGATGAAACCCGAAGGCAGACTGCTGAATCGCCACTGCTGGAAGTCACCTGCTGCTGACCAACACTGGGTCACGCACATCTGAATGCTTCAGGCCACCCCAAAAACTCTCCTGGATGTTTTGGTCCTCACATGGGAAAGCTTGGCTTATTCTTGCCATATTTACTGGCTGGCTAATTCACTTCTTCCCCACTCTAACCAGATTTCAGCTTAGCTGCTAGATAAAATGCAGTGCATCTCAACAAACAGTCTGCTTTATAAAAGGCAGGGTCTTCGCAAAGAGATTGCTTAGAAAGGCACTACGTAGCAAGATGTCTCTAAACTGGGTAATGATTGGTTTTCATTACTCTTTCCTAGGAGAAAAAAGCCCCAGTATATTTGAAAGGGTTTTCGTAGAATGCTGCTAAATAAACCAACATTGGGTTGGGTGAACGTGGAAGGAATGACAAAACCTGTAGCTGCAGTCTGGGGAGGAAGGAAAAATAAGGGATGCACAAACGAAAGGAAGGACTGAGGGTAGGATCCTCATCTGAGATACAGAAGGGGTTTAGGATGAAGGGGATGAAGTGCAGTCCCTGGCCTATGGACAGCTGAAGGTTAGGATTAGCATTCCTAGTGAGTAAACCACCAGCAACAGTGATGGAGTGCCTGCAAAAGTGTCTCAAAAAATAATTAAGAGCTTATACTGGCAGTCTCCTTTGTCTCAATGGATTAGGGTCCTGGCTTGCAAATCAGCCTAGGATTTGAGTTTGGGCTGACAGAAAGTCCAGGGCTACAGCTGGCGTGGGGCTGGAAAGGGGCTGCCAAATGAAACCGAGGGCTGCAAAATGAATCGTCCCCTGAGAAAGACATTTCGCACAATTTTACTACTAGGATCCAGAATATTATTTCCGGTAGAGATTATAGAAAATCCGTAGCAATGGAACTCAATATTTTAATGCCTTCCTTTTCTTTGCCCAGCCTCAGTCTCTCTTGCAGACAATCGCCCCCACGGTAGATTTCTAACCTTGAACTATGGAAATACCTTTTCCTAGAAATTAATAAGACAACATAATGGTTTAATCCTCACGTGTGCTGAAAAAAAAAAAGTCCATCACAGTTTATTAAATACACAGAAACATCAGCCAACTCAAAAAAACCCAACTTCTCCAAAAAAATGTGAGCTGAAAATAGGTGGAAGCTGAGAGAGCATGTGAAAGAAGCATCAATTTTTCATACTAAAAGTCACATCCAGACGAGGGTACGGAAATGGGTCCCCTGGTTGCCAGAACAGTCCCCACCTTGCTCTCTCCCCCTCTGCTGTGGATGGCCAGGGCAGGAGGGGGTTGGACAGAAAGTCCCATGACTTGGTGGGGCCACAGATGACAAGGGGTGTCAGTAAAATGGTACAGGGAGGAACACAGCTGAACCTCAATGAAGTTGTGAGGGAACTGGAAGAGGGACTGCTGCCAGGAGCTCTTGAACTACAGACACACGTAGGTATCCGTCTTGCTACGTGAACTGGGCAGCCCCCATTACTGTCCCACAAGCACACCGTATACTTTATGGTTGCTCTGGGCACAGGACATGGGGCAAGATGCATCCTCAGCTCTTCTCCCCTTCCTGGTGTGCCCTACACTCAGGGAGGAGGCAAGGGAGGTGCTACACCCACCTCCCTCTTCACCTTTCTCTTGGGGTGAAGGTACTTTATTTCAAATCAAAGCAACCTCCAGAGTCCAACAAACAAAGGGTTGCCTGTGAGACGTGCCTCTGGCCAGGAGCATTCCCAAACAGCCAGGCCTCAGACTGCTGCAGCCTGCTCAGTCCTACCCAGATCATGTTCTCCCGCAGCATCCCCAGCTCCACAGTGGAAAGATGGATGGGGAAGGCTTTGAGCTCCTGCCTGGCAGTACTGCCCCCAGTCCTCTGCCAGCAGCCCAGCTTTGCCGCACTCTGGCAGCTAAGGGAAAGAAAGTGGGACACTACAAGTGAAGCAGGTTACCTAAAGGGAACCTAAAAGGAAGCACAGCCCCTGAACCCCTGCGATCTGGTTCTGTTCAGACATTTTGAACCCATTATGGCTGAATGGGTCCTAAATGTCCCCAAACATGTTCCCATTACCCCTAATTAAATTAGTCTATTGAGATCATCAATGAAAAAACATTATACAATTAAAACATTTGCACTCAATCAATTTTAATTGTATTCACTACAATTGCCTGTGCCAAACCAGATGCCTTCTAGCCCGAGATAAGTGAAGAGAAAGCAATTTTTAAAACCCTCATTTACTCGGGTTTGATCTGATCAAGTAGTACCACAGTCGTTGTTGGTTTTGGTTTGGGATTTTGTTGTTTTGTGTTTTTTTTTTCCTGGGAGAACCCCCAGCACCTGCCGCCTGTCCCGCTCCCCGGCAGCGGAGGGACCGCCGGGGACAGGGAGGGGGGGGACAGAGCCTCCGCCGGTGTCTGAGCACCACCTAGTGCTGGCGACGGCAAAATGTCAGCAACCGGCAGGGAAAAAGGCCACCATCCGATGGCTTCAGCTTCCTGAGTTAGAGAACTGTTGTGGGAAGACTCCTGTGGGTTTAGCAGAGCCTGGGTACCAGAATGGCACAGCTGAGACCCACCTTCACCTTCCTGGAGACTCTTTCCCTCGTTATCTTGCACTGCTTGGGCTGAGGTCCATTGATCAAATGACAGGTTTTGGAGCCCATCACAAATGACAGGTAAAACATCCATCAGCTTTAACCTCCGTCGCTGAGATTTAACCCAACCTGCTTGCCTCTCACTGCCATTGGGCTTAGAGCATCAAGATGTACAGTCACTCACGCTTCTGCCCAAAACCTCTGGGGGAAGGGAGATTTGGCTGCCCCCACCCCTATCCTCAGCCACAACAAAACACAAGGATGCCTTGCAAGTTTTTCCTCTGCCAGCTTGCAGCCCGTGCCTCCCAGATGAGGCTCTGGGAAGGAACAGCCCAGGCTATGGTTTCCTTGCGGGGAAGGTGGTAGTGAAGCGTCTGGTTTTCATCCAGTGCTTGTTTAACCGAAGGAGTTCTCGGTAGTCAGCACAGACCAGGATTAAGTCTCTGACCACCAGGTCACAGTCCTGCTTTCCCTCCAGTTCAGTGGGTGTGGTGTGCTCTTCTGCTAATCAAAAGCAGGGGACGGCTGACCCTAGAAACTTTATAAACTGCAGGTTCTGACCTTCTCTTGACACATGGGTGTGAATCAGGCAGAAAAGGCCAGTGAGGCTCAGGGTCCTGCTGCCTGGGAGGCATGCCAGTAGGCTGGAGCTTTATCACCAGCCAGATCAGTCAGCAAGGCTAGAAGAAAGCATCACACCCAAACGCACGGGTACGGAGTCGCAGGAGGCAGCGCCAGGCTCGGAATCCCAGCTGGAAAGCAGACTTCCCCACATCCCTGAGCCAGGAAGCTCTGATCTCCAACTTTCTGGGTGAATGCTTTCACTACTAGCTTGAATACAAGCAAGCAAGAAACCAGATTCTCCACTGTTTACATCTTGAACAACTAACCGTAAGCAGCCTGCCCAGTTTACGTGTGCATAAGAGGGTAAAATACTTAATTCACATGGTCTGGTCAGGTTTAGGTTGTTTCTCCTTCTCAGACTGATGTGCATTTTCACATAACCAGAAACAATCTTCACATATCTGTGAACTTCTGGGTTCAAACCTGAGGCTCTTACAGATTTTCAGTACCTTCAAATTAGAGGAGAAGTTGGTGGGATTCTGCATGTGGAGGCATTCAAGTCCCTTTTCCTACCTCAGTGATGAAGCAGAGCCTTGCTGTAACTCAGACCTGCAGTAGGACATGGGAATTCTGACTCACATGCTCAATATGGCTCACTTATAATATTTGTAAGTCTGGCTCTGAATCTGAGATCTTCATGCCAGTTTTATATTAACATCCAGCCTCTTTCTCTCTTTTTAAATATGAACACTAATTTACTCCCAGCTGTGTTCTCCCACTTGTCGTTGAAGATCTCTAATCTCCTTTGCTCCTGTCTCCAAATTTTTCCCATCAAACTGATCGCTGTAGAAACAGCAGTAATTGATAGCAGGTGTTTCAGATGCATTTACTGCTCTGTAGCACCACTTGCCTCATATCTTGCCATATCGTTCCCTCTTCCAACATCATGAACTTATGCTCACTGATCCTGAACGGCTGTACAAGAAGATTGATTTAGAGATGGATTAGTTTGCAAGTATTCACTGCTTCTCTTAATAATCGAAGAAACTCAATAGATGCGAGCACTGAGGAAGCCAATACTAATACAATTTTTTTTTTGCTAGGGTTCAGAGCAAGGTTTTTCTTTCCTTTCAATAAATTTTAAGGATTATAGTGTTTCAATTTCTACTTCTCTTCCCATGCTCTGAACAAAATTATACATATTGCAAAATCAAACAATAGCCCAAATGTACTAGGATCAGTTGTAGATTGTTCAAATTATTCCATAACGTATAAGCTCTGTTGCTGGTCAGCCTGCTCTGTGCTGTATTCCCCTACGCTGATGGAAAAATAAAGCATACTGCAACAAAAGAGTAAGAACCTCCAGGAAACGCACCTTGCCAGAATTCGAGTTGGATGGACATGAAGCAGAAAGAGTCTGCAGAGAGCAATTATGTCTGCAACAGTTCTCCAGAAACTCTGAATAGCAAGTTCAAGAAGGCATAAGAGGGAGTTCCTATTCATTTTAGTAACACTAGGTAACACGCTCCAGGTTGCAAGTGTTCCCCCACCTCAGACTGAAATTGCACCATATCCATATGATGTAATCTGGGATACACAGCTCCAGGTCTCTGCTTCATTGAGTATGCAAACCCCTTGTTTCTTTTATTCCCTGAAGTCTGTGTCAATGCCTTAGCTCACGTGCAGCTGCAAATCCTATATGAAACTCAGCATTGGTCTTTCCCCCACTCAGCATTCCTCTTATCTGCTGCCATAAACACATCGATATTTCCCCAGTGAGAGGGAAAGATGCTATTACTCCTTTTTTTTTGCAGAAAGAGAAAAGATTCAAAGAGATATTGCCAAAATTGCCAAATAGTTTGCTAACTGACAGTGCCTTACTTCAGACAGCCATGACCCAAGCCATCAGAGGACCATAATTTAGCATATCTCAGTGCAAATCCCATTTAACTGCAGCCATCATGCCCCCTGCGAGGCTGGTTCCCCATCTCTCACTGAGGAAGGATGATGCACTGGGAAGTGCACCACCAGCAACAGGCGGAAGCTGAGGTTCAGTTTTACAGTGTTCGCAGGTCTCAAGAGCCACCCATGTGAGGACGAAAGGAAAGTTGTCCTTGCCAGCAGAAACCTGATGGTTTTTAAGCATCAAAAAAGCCACTGACCTGCCCCGGTATTTCTGAATACCTCCAACACCAGCCACAGCAATTCATTAGTACCAGCAGCAGGCATACGATCTGGAACTAGGGCACTCACGCATTGAGCTGTATCAAGCAGCAAACCCTCTGCGAGCAGACCACAGAAATATTTACTCTTTTCCTTGATGGCCATCTAGGATGGCAAGGGCAGCAAATTCAGAAATTATGACTCAGTTATCTTCGAGCCAATCCCTTGTGTGACCCCCATTTGGGTCACCCATATTCCTCAAGTTACTTGGAAAATGAACCCAGGTAAACCTGCAGGAGCTCTGCCTTCTAATGTTTCATGTCACCTACTGACCCCCACACACTGTAACAGGGACCTTCTCCATTCCCCTCTCCCCAGAAGCCTTGCTATGCTGATCTGACCACCGACAGCGTGGCAGTGTTGCACGAGCCATAGTATAACCATAGATCCAGGAATGGACTAGGTGTCCTGAGTTCTAGCATAAGGTACAGATTACTTAAGTACAGGGAGTAGGGCTGAGGTGGTATAACTAAACTCATCAATATAAATGCCAATAACACGCCCCTGTCCTTAAAGCCAAGGTACAAACGCTTCATGGCTGGCATCAAACACTGGGAGATGCAGTACCCTCGAGAATAATGCTTTCTTGTCCAACCTGAGGTAAGGAAAGCTCTGGTTCAGCTGGAGCTTGGTTCACCTCCAAAGCAGTGCTGGAGCTGTCTGCTCTGCATCAGATTTCCAGCTTCGATCTCCACAGAATTGCAGGTTCTGAAGAATTTTGATTGGGAAACATCAAAACATTATAAAAAGAAAAAACAACCAAACAAACAAACAACAAGCACTCAAAATGTTGATCTTTTCATTGTTTTGAAATGCCAATCAAAAATGTCATATTTAAAGTTTTCCCTTTCAGAAGAAAATCTGAATAAACGGTAAAAGCTAACATTTGCTGTCAAAGAAAAAATATTTCAGCTAGCCTGAGAGAGATAGGATTTTACAGGGCCAAAATATTTCAACAACTGTTTCCTCTTTAGCTGGAAAATGGAACCACCTTCCTCAACCCCAGCCCGCCTGAGAGCACTTGGCAAAGGCAAATTAATTAATCCTTTTGCCAGTGCGGGAAGGACGAGGGGCAAAAGCAATTAAAAGACGTGCTTATGATGAAGTAGGATGTCTGTTGACAGAACTACAGAGATACGTCATGGCTTCAATCCTATAACGTGTCTGCCTGGGCACAGGTTGCCTGGCGGTGAGATGCCCGACGGAGGATGCGGGTGATGCCCAGCAGCTGTATCCATCCCTTAGCATCCTCGTCCCCTGCCCCGCCGGGCAGAGAAGAGCTGTAGCAGCGGGAGAAAACTACACCGGAGGCTGCCTACCATAAAACACACTTCAAAATCTCAGTCTGGCAAACCTGCTCGTTTCTGCAATGTGGTCATCCTGACTAGACACCCAATGGCTTTTCCTTAACCTTCTCTTCTAAAAGGGAAAGGAAAAAAAGAACAATGCCCAAGAAAAATGTTTTCTTTATGAAGCCATCCAAACTTTTCATTATCTTTCTTTTTCAGGGAAAACTAATAACGGCAAACCACAGAAAGATACACTACGTGGTCTTGTCCTCTCCGATGTTACTGAGAGCAGAGGAACATGAAACTAAATAAAGATGTTTACTGACAGACTAATAAACAAATGGGCCCATTTTGATGTAACCTTGATGAATGGAGCATCCAGGTGTTTTCAATAATGGCAATAAGCACTACAACTCAAAGTATTTCTGATTCAAGTATAATGCATTATTAGGCCATTAGAGGCTGAGTATAGAGGGCCATTTGTGCTCAGCCCTATCAATAATGCTCCTTCCCAGCCTACATTTAGGCCAGGGGAATTAGTCATACGGATATTCTATTTAATAAAAACCTAAAGAAGACGCATCAAGAATCGCATTACATTTTAACAGGGTTACAGTAGTCCAGGAGGACCACAAGTTTAATTTTCATAAGAGCATTCATTCCTCAATTATGTCAAACATGAAAATGTAAATGGCAAATTTAATGCTAACAATATCCCTCAAAGCACATTGGCAGGTAGCAACCATTATGTTGAGTGAATGCTGGCTGCATAACAAGCAGCCCCAAACTAGACAGCAGGGGATTAAAATTGCCAAGCTGAGCTCCGCTGATTACTGCCGCACACTGCCGAAAATATCCTTTGTAATATGCATGTGGACTAAGGGCGGATTCTTTCCTCCTGAAGAATTCGCTGACCCTGCAAGAGTCGCTATTAATATTGGCCAAAGGTGGTAGCCATGAGATGCAATAGGAGCTACCCCTTGGGTCCTTCCAAGCAAACACAGTGAGCCGAATTTATCCCGGGGTGTAATTCCACCAAAGAGGAGGGAGTTGCGTGCGCAGACGCGCTGTGCCGGCTACTCCTTGCTCAAACAGGGGTGCCTAAGCAGGCAGGAGAAAGAGCGAGTGGAGGTTGGATGCTCACGTCTTGCTTCAGGGATGCAATCTTCAGCCTCACAAATAATACAAGGCGGAAAAGCCATTAAAATGTTCTGGGACAGAGCCACACTATAATACTCCGAAGTTATCTCTCTAATACGTGATGGTTGCTTTTGCAGCCATCCAAACCACAGTGAAATAAAAATGAGGGGGATAACACCATGGATTCCACCCTGCGCCCGTCTGAATATGGCCCAAACCCCTACCTTTGTGCAAGCGCTTGATTTCATTGCCATGCCAGGAGTAACCTGGGACTCCAGCCCTGTTTTCACATTAAAATAACATGATCGGGGGTCAGATGTGGAGCGCGCAAAGCATGGATTCCCCTCCAGTGTCCTAAAAGGAAAACGCATTACTTAACGTGCACCATACTCTTAGGTGCAACTGCTGAGCAAATGCAGCCAGTGCCCTTCTCTGACATTCACAGCTCTAAAGAGCGATTCGCTTCAGGCTCTGCGAAGCGTGCCTAGACAGCCAAGATCTGACCGGTTTACATCTCTGCTCCCAGAACAGAAAGTATCGCCACCGCTGCGCTTCCCAAATGGTTGGTTCAGCGCGGGGCAGATTCGTCTCTCTGAGGTCACTGGAACTACGTTTGTGCATTAAGGTTTTTTTCTAGCTATGCTTTTGCATGTGGCATCTTTTACATATTAGTAAGACCACTTAAATGGATAGGTGTGTGCATGTAAGCAGACAGATTTAATGAAAGTAACGGATATATTCATATACTCATTAATGCACCTTCATTATGTAGCAAGGAAGTTTGTATGGGGGGGTTTCTTTGTGTCTTTTTTTTTGTTGTTTTGGGGTTGGTTTTTTTTTGTTTTGCTTTGTTTTCACCAAGATTTGCCAAACAAAACATTAATTCAGGACATACATCTACTCTGGTTTTTGAGGTAGGAAACGCTACTCAGCCACATCACCTGCCTGACATCTCCAAACCTACTCACAAAGCAAAGTTCTACTGAAACGGAACAAGAATGGGATGCTTAACAAAAGTCATATTTTTTAATAGTTTTTTTTAAGTAGGCATGAATCAAGACCTGGCTATTTTACCCCCTAATATCCTTAGGCTTTTTCCCCATAGATACATCTAAAATGTATATACAGGGAGATCTGAGGTACAGATCTGTATGTTTAGAGAGCCATGCCACTGAAACCTCCAAATGCAGCAATGCTTTCCTTTAGGTGGGAAGTCAGCTCATTGTTGTCACGGTGCTTAGTTTATACCTAGACGCGCATGACCAAAAATCATGTCTCACAGCCCTATTGGCCCCAGACTCCTGGGAGACGGGAACTTACCCCACCTGCCGGCAACAGAGCCGTGGTGGCACCAGCTGCATCCTCAGCATCTTCCAAGATGCCTGGGGCAGAACTGGGGGTCAGAAAGCACTGAGGAAACCTGGACTCTGTGGACCCTGAAGGTCTTTAGGTATTGCTTTCTACTCATCTTTATCTGCCCTGGCTCTCCCATTTTCTTCTTCCTTTCTCTCAGACAATGCTAATTAAACCTCTCTCCTTGCTGTAGGCCTTTCTTTTACCCCCTTTTCTTCGTCCCCCTTGTCCCTCTAAGTCAGCAGACTCCCTCAATCAGCAGATCCTTCGTTATCCTTAATCCCCTGTCAGAGCAGTCATTCCTCACCTTTACTCTCCTCCTGCCGCTGCTGCCTCTTTCACCTCCACCTTATGCAGCACTGCGCTTGCTCCGGGACCGAAACAACTTTGATCCCAAACCAAAATCTTGGCATCAGATATTTTTGGAATATGAAGGGTTGAAAAGGCTTTCCCTAGTCAGATTCTGCAACTCCTACTCCTCTTTTTTACAGCTATCCCAAACCTAGCACTCCGGTTGTTGACAGATAGAACATACATGCTTTACCAACCAGCTTGTTACACACAAGGACCAGCACCAACCTTCATCACACAAAATAAGCTTCTGACGCCAAGCTGTCTCAGGAGAGAATTACTTCTAATGCTTACACTGCACAAGAGAGAAATTTGGAATAAGCAAGCTACCAGTGGGATTTCACTGTGGGTAGATTTATCCTTTTCACAAGTCAGCAATAACAAGGAATGAGGCATAATAGCATTAGCAGGGTTTCAGGTTAAAATGCACACACTTGTCTGATTTAACTTCCTTATCTCTTGGATGCCTTCCTGCTTAGAGGAGGAATGATTCTGCATCCTGGCCAATAGACCTAATGTCTTGCTTTGGATTCTACCAGCTCAGAAGACAATTTCCAATATGCCCTTCCACTGGCTAAGCTAGCATGGACCTCCTCAGCATGCATTTGGAATATACTGAAGATGAGAGAGAGAGATCAGGGAGTAGAGGCAAAAGGGAAGAAAAAAACAACATAGTTGAGGAAACTACCTAGTGAATGAAAAAATTTAGAAGTGGTTCTTGTTTGACAGTCCAGTCATACGAAACTAAATTGTTCTGTATGGACATTACGGAAGAGGTAAATGAGGTTTTGGGAGACTTCCTCAAATTTCTGGAGCCACAGAGAAATCCACTATGTATTTTTTCTTGGCATAACTGAATATTTCAAGGGAGCTTGGTTTTCCAGGGCTGTAGAAGAGTTTGAGCTTTCTTTAATAGCCTGTAACAGGAGTCACACTTTGCAAAGGGTACACACTCCGAACCCAGCAGATGTGTTTTCATGATGATTGGTTCTTGTTATTTCAGTCTCTGTGCCCCAGCTTTCCTCCAAGGATTGCTGCGGGAACCAGCCCAGAACAAGTGCTGCAGCGTGAGACCCTCTCTAGCCAGAGGCTGTTGTGTCAGCATCAGGAAAGATTCAGCTTTCATCAGCCCAAGGTGAGGATCAGTTCTCGCTTCAGTTCTGAATTTCAGTGAAAAATTCATGGTGGCTTCATAAAACCCCAAAGCAACCAAGTTCTTAAGTACTGGAAGGACTTGCCTGTGAGCACGCTGAACCAGCGCCACCAAACGCAGGGTTTCTTGGTGGGTCAGCACAGCTTGACCTTGACTCCCAAATGCAAGCACCCACCTCTGAGCTCAGGGTATTTCACGTATTCAGAATTCTTCATTCGGAGGCGGACGTGTTTTCTTTTCTCGGGGAGGGGGGGGTTATTTTAAGCCTATGCCAGATGCTGTCAGTCACCAGCCTAAGAGAACTGCTCGGACTCCTGGCTTTGCTCTTGGTGTCCCACGAGGAACTTCACAAGCAGTCCACAGGCATATTGGCATATGGCTATCACCACTCCGCTCCCCAGACGTCTTAGAATAATAAACTGGTAATTGAAAGGCGAGTTCAGTGCTGCTGTTTGCAGAGAGCCATGACCGCTGAATGATTACCACAGCAGGCAGTGCTACGGAGGTGTTGAAAGAGTCTATTAGTCTGCTTAGTCTAAGGCAGTATGGAGTGTTAATGCAAGCTCTCCGCAAACAAATACCCTGCACAGACGACACAAGAGCAACAACTGGGGGAGGGGGGGCTTTTTTCTGTGGGGCTTGTCATCAGAAAAGTGTCATACTTGAACGTGTGAGAAATACGCAGAGCTAGGTGACCAGGGCTGGAAACATAGGCAAGAGGAGGAGTTGTCCTTGGACCCTGTTTGTACCTCCTGTGATGGCCGAAAGGCAAGGCAAGGCAAGAAGATTGCTGCTGCTTGCTGGCAAGGAGTCACGCCCATCCTTGAACATGGTGTGCCTCTGAGACTCATTCCCGGTGATTTAAAATGACCCTTTAGATACTCAAGGGCAGAGATCATGCTCAGGAAAAGACAAGGATCACCACATTCAGAAGTCGGAGGAATAAATGGGTCCAACCTAGGTTGACACTCCCCCACCAACACCCCTGTGGGATGCCTGCTCAGCTCCCTGTCCCAGTGGCCGTGAAGCTCACAAAGCCATTCCCAGCCAGGACAGCTGCAAGCTCCCGCCCTGACAGGCACCCTCCCTCCACCAGGGCTTGCAGCATTGCACAGTGCTTCTGCAAGCTGGCGGTTCACAGCCAGTCCTTGGGGCAGCAGATGCACTGAGCAGCCCCCAGTGGGATCACAACATGTGGCATGAGCAGAGGGACACAACTCATGGCCCACTCAACAATCAACAGGGCTAAAATAAGGCATTTGCTGTTGATGGGATATATCAGTTTTGGTCATGGATGACTCTTGAGTAATCACGACTGTGGGTTGCTTTGAACAGCCAGAATAGCTGCCTATTACAGTGCAAGTCTTCTGCCACAGAAAAAATCCTTATAGATAACTTTCATCCATCCACAAATACCTAACCCTCAAGCAGTGTTTTCTAAAACATATTGGAAACACTTTAAATACTTCCAACTAACACCATGAGATGCTTTACCATATCCAGGTTGGTGCCTTCAAGTAGATTCTCTCTTGCTTCCTCATTTTTTCTCATTGGGAGACTGATCTGACATCATCTGAAAGTTTGGGATTGACCTTGTTTGTGTTTATCAGCTCTCCTGTTACCATGGCTCTGGAAAAGGGTTCAGGTCACCTTGCTCCCAGTTGTTTTGACATGAAAGCAATAAGACACCAAACACTGCTTTGAAAAAAGGAGGCTTTAAAATAAAACCTTATAAAACAGAAAATAGCACAAAAAGTATCCTTGGGATCTGAAGGAAGAGATTCAATGGAATTGCATCTGTCACCTCAAGTTAAGATTTTAATTGGGAACCTCAGGCACTCAAAGAAAGGGAAAAAGCTTGCTTTGTGACACCTGGAGTCAAACACTGCCCATTTCAGCCTGGTGTCCCTCAGTGCAGGGAAAGCTATGTAACTCAGCCCAAGCCAGATTTGACAAAATCGTGGCATATCCCCCATTATTTCTTCTGCCAGTTCTCCTTGGCTGCTCAGGTGCTGCTCGTGGAAGTCAGGAAAGAGGCGCCAATTTGCACTGTATGAAAACCTGGACCCTGAGACATAATGGAAAGGCAAGTAAAAGCCAGTGCTGCCTGGTGCCTTTGGTGAGCTGGGGGGAAATTCAGCTGCCCCCTGGCCCCGGGGCCAGCCATGCCAGCGGGGAGGCTGAGCAGCCAGGGAGATGGCTGGTGGTGGTGGTCCCTGCCTGAGGCTGGAGCTGCCTGCGAGTATGCAACACCATCTCTACACTTCTTTGGAGGAAAAACCTGCACAAGGCATTCCGATTTCCCAGCACAAGATGCTCAGACACTGCTCCCGAGGGCTGTATCCTTCTCCTTTCCTTTTTTCCCCTAGAGATTAGGGGGAAAGTATGCCTCGTCACAGGCTGCTGCAGGGTGCCAGGGGCAGCAGCATCTCAAATCGGGACTGGCTTCCCCCAGGTTGGTGCAGCTGCTGCAGCCCTCCAGGCAACGGCGAGGCATCGCGCTTCTCAAAAAACAACCATCTGACAACGCTACCGCTGCAATTAAAAGTGCCTCTTGCCTCTCCGACCGGAGCAATCCCTTTCTGTCTGAATTGAGCCAAGTCCCCGCGCTCCAGGGTCGTTTCTCAACAGCCAGCCCCCTCCCTCGCCGTCAGCCTGCATTACGGTCCAGCAGATCTGAAGGGCAGGATTTAACACGCTGCCTTGTGATTCTGACCGGCTGAGGATGTCCAGTGGCATAAGCTCATCATATGACTGCATGCTGTGCGCATTGGGGTAACCATGTGGAAGAGCTAATTACAAGGCAGGAAATTAGAGCACAAGCTTGGAGGAAGCAATCTTTCAGCACGCAGCAAAGCCAATCACACAGTCTTCAGCAACCGTGCCTTAAAGAGCAAGAAAACAGGCTGATGAAGGAGGACCTGGGTTAAATCTCTCCCCCTCTCTGGTTCCTCTCAACTTCTGCTGTTGCTGTAGCACTACTCAGTGGAAGTCTAAGTAATGCTGTCCAAGCGAGATGGAAACCTCCCTTCATTAACAGTTCAGCAGGACACTTAAGCATGTGCTTAAATTTAGGCATATGGATAATCTTACTGACTTCAACAGGATGGCTTGCATGCTTTTTATTAGGCGCGTGAAGGAGGACCTTGCTGAGTCAGATCCAGAAGGTTCATACTTTCTTCAAGATCAAAGGCAGCACACCAGCTCCTGCAGCAAAACCCACATGGCTGCAGTTTATTTGCTTTACACCGACTACATTCGAGTGGGATGAAGTACAGTCTGCAAGCCAAATTAAGCGCTCTCCCTCTTGCATTTTGTTGTGATTTTTTTTTTCTTTTTGAGCACGTCAAAAGAACAAGCTGATTTTTGACAGTGCAAAGATTTGCAGATGAAACGCTGGAATTGTTTGTGAGTTGCTCTTGCGCTTAAATACAGAAAAGAAAATCTTCAATATGGCAAAGTAAGAAGCTAAGCGACTTAGAATAATGTTTTCATTGGCACCAAGACACCTCTGCCTTCCCCTCCCCAAGATTTAGCAAGATGGAAGAACTAACTGCCAGACCACGATTCTTTTTGACTTGGGAATCTGCATTTACTACTACTGTTTGCTTTGAAATCTCTACACCAGCAGGACAGAGTAGTAAAGTGTCTTTGAAATACTTACCCCTCTGGCCTGCCCCCACCATCCAAATTATCACCAAAGCAAAGGGCGCAAGCATCACCCTGCCCAGCTGATAGAGAAGCTCTGGAAATAATATCGCAGTCACGTGGAAATAGGCTTGAGTGTAAATGGCTGCAAATAGGAAAACGATAAAAGCTTACTTTTGGCAAGCTAACTTTGCAAACACCGCTCTAGGTTAAGGGGAGAAAACATGGAGAGCTGTCAGATCACATAGGGATCTCAGTGGATCAGCTGTGACTTGAGGAGAGGATCAAAGCGCTCACAGCCTGCTGCCGACCGCTGAGCTGGGCAGCAAATATGCACAGCACGATGCAACAGCATAAATCTCTAGAAAAGGCTGAGTAGCAACTACGGGAGGTGCATGGGCAAGATCTGATATCCCAGGAGCCATACAAGGAACCTGAAAGCCGAGAGGTGTCACAAGGACAGGGGCAGGGCTTGGGAAATGATCCTTTGGTCTCCAGCATCAGCTAGGTAGCTACATCCAGACCAGGCTTCTGGGGGCTGAGGAACAGGAGTCAAGATGACAGTGAAACAGCTAGTAACACAGCTCTGCTCTGGGAAGCACACTGGCAGCACTCACACATGCAGAAGCACATGCCTATATGCCCATCTATGTATCAATCCTTATAGTAAATTCTCATGCTTTTTTTGTACAGGTTGAAAAACAGATGGTAGTAGGGTACAACTGACATCCCAGAACATTTATGGGACATAAACGATGATCTTGCTCAGAAATGTGAACAACAAAGAAGAAATCTCTTGTGGGCTTCTTGCCATCTCAACAATTCCCAGTTTAAATTGCCTTATTTAACGTGCGCCGGCCTTTGCATCAGGTTTTCTTACAATGCATACCGTGAAGCGCAACTTGAAAACTTGAATGCAGAAGCCAAACTGTTGTGTTTCCAAGGAACGTGCCATCTATTTGGCAACCAAAAAGCCACAAATGCTTCAAACCAGACACGAGATCGCTGTCAGATGAAGGCAGCAGATTAATACTGTGAGAGCACGAGCTGGAGCAGAACATGGGCTTATGTCAGTGCTTGCTTGCTCACTCCGCCACCACTGCCAGAAGCATTGCAGAATCCGGCTAATCCCTAAACATAACCAGAAGGAAAAGCCCCGTGACATATTTTGGACAAAAATACGAGCAAGGATCAGGTTTGTCAAGTAAAAGGTTGTTGCGCTGGAAGGTCACTTTTTCAGCGCTATTTCCCTTTAACCTTTATCACCCTTGTTCACACAGATCGACCGAATAACCAGAACCAGGGAAAGCTTTCCACTAACACACCCATAAATGTATCTTTCCTCTGAAGCAATGGAAAACTTTTAAGGCACTTAGATGCCATGATGATGAGCATGGCATTAAAAAAATGTAGATAGATAAGGCAGGGGATTGTCTGGCAGGAGTCAGCCGCTGCAATTTGACATGATGATAATTTCCTTTGTGAATGCCGGGATAGGGGCAATGTGGCTCTCACATCTTCCATTAGCAGGGCAACAAATACAAAATATTCGTCTAAAAGAGTCCTGTAAAAATGACTGTATCTCTCCAGACGATGTCTAGAGCCACCAAGAGAGTCAAATACTCCACTCTTAAACAGGAGGCTAAGGAGTGAAAGGGACGGCATCAAGTGTTGACAGCTCCTCAGAGCTCAGATGCTAAGTGAAAGCGAGATCAGTGCTTGGATTAGGACACTGGTAAAAACACAGCACCGAGGAAGAGTTGAGATCATTAAGCACAAATTTTACAGAGAGGTAAAGCAAAAATGAATTTTGCCTGTGTACCAGCTTCCTTCCCTCTAGCTAAGAAGACTCAGAGGAAAGAAAAGTCATTGTAAAGTCGTCCCTCGAAACCAATTAACAGGCAGCCTCCTACATCAGAGGAACATTGTGCTGTGAGGAACATGGGGTGACACCAACATATGGGAATAAAGCACAATTACAGGGGAAGTAAGGCAATGTTTTTAAGAGACATTTCGAAGAAACACCGTTTGCCACCTCACCTCCCTCAAAATAGCCTTCTGCTTCCACGCAACTCATGGTTGCATTGCCATAAGATTAATTTCGCCATTTAAAAGTGTACACACCTTTAGAGGTTTTTTAATAATTCCAGCAGAACTTGTGTTTTACTCCCAGGCGTAATGCCCAGGAGCCCCTCCAAGTTAAGTCAGCCATGAGCGATGGAGCAAGTTTGGCTAAACTATGAAGCTTTACTACAACTTGCTATTATTGTAATCAATAAACGATGCTATGAACATCACTGCAAATTGCTACACCCTCCCCTGATACACGCACAATCCTTTCTCCATGTATTTCAGAAGACACAAACTCATTTTTTCTACAAGGTTTCTTTACTCACTGAAGGAACGGCACCTCTGCAGTCACAGCCAAGGTCCGCGCAGGGATGCAACTCAGTCACCTAAACCCAGGATACGCTCATCCCTGGATATCAAAGTTTGAGTAACAAAGGAATAACCTTCCTACAGCTCATACAGACAGAAGAAGAAATATATTTCTATTTTGTCTTCTCTATGTAACTGCTAGGAAAAGTATTTTCTACAGAAAGTTTACAAAAAGTTGCAGGATTCTTTTGTTTTAAAGGTCTTGAAGAAATTTTAAATGCAATTGCTAGAGCTCAAGTGCACAGGATTAACCATGAACTCTGTCCTCCACGTTACCTTACCGTAACACACACGAACATAGACACATTGCTAGCCCTGGCAGCTTCTATAGCCATTAATCATTTCTTTCCAAGTTTTGCCCCTTTGCTTGTTTTTTGGGTACAAGGAAGAGTCCAGCCCCCCTGCCGCAGTGAGCATTTGTTCTCGTTTCTCCGGTGCCATCTTGACACAAGCGTGTTTTACAGTCTCCTGTGGCCCCACCAGACCGTGGAAATGGAGAGCAGGGAAGTCCTCATCCTCCTGATAGCCTGGAAGTACCCATGGTGCTTCAACCAAGCTTCACCCAGCATCTGCGCCCATCCCTCCTTCTGAAGCAGCCATACACATGGAGTTAAATAGCAAAAATGCATCGAGCGGAAGGGTCCGTAAATAAAATTATGCCACAGACACACCCCCCCCGGCCCAAGCCAGCATCAGCATCATCAGCATCCTAGAACACTACAACAGACGCTGTTCAAAGCTCCAAATTCATTTCCCCAAAACAAGCTTGGATATAAAATGTAAATCCTTCCATGACAAAACTGAGGCAGAATTTACAGTGGAAGCAGAGCAGAACATAACAAGGAAGTGGTTAGATTTTTTATCTATTTGTATGCATACATATTTATATACGTATATATGTAAGTATTTTACATTAGCAAGAGGTTTTACTATGGAAAAAAAATAATCCTATCTTAGTGGGGTAGAAAGGTCAAGGTATTTTAAATTAATTTTTCCACAATTTGTGTCTGACAGAAACTGATGCTGTCTAGGTAAGTACTGCTATCTTGGGATGAGCTCAGGGCCAGCAAAACAAGGTGATAAGGAAGGGACATCATTTCAAAACCAATAAATCTCCTTTCCAGATGGCATTTTTATCTAAGAGTGCCAAAAGAAGCTAGACAGGAAATTCGTGGACCTATATCATGGTAAACTCATTAAGAGTAAGTGAGTTTCTGAAAGACTAAAAGCGAGTTAATCTGGTGCCTCTGATTAAAAAAGGACCTCAGCACTTCAGTTCCATCAGCCTAATGTTTACAATGTATAAAATAATTTAATCCACCAGAACATCAGTCCTGCAAACATCTGTGAAGGAGATAACATAACGAGCTTGCATTTTAAAGAGGTCCCCAAACAATGTGCTAAAACTGATGAGAGCAGCAGCGTGAGCATCGAGGCTTCCCTGGACGGACTGAGAGGGTTCCTGCTCAGAGTATTTCCAAATAACACTGAAGTTCAGTTTTAAGGCAAAAACATGAAAGCACAGGGTGAAACTTTCCACGGGGTGGAAAGCACAGGAACTTTTCTCTAAAGCAGCCCAGTCCTTATGCTGTGTTTCAAGACATGGGACCTGGAGCAGAGACCATCTCACTCATAGTTATGGACCAAAATGACACCAGGAATCCATGCAGGACAGAAGATGGTGCAGCCAGCTGTGGCCATAATGTCTGTCTGTCCCAGACTGGTGGGGAAAGAGGTGACCTCCCAGGCACACGATGAGGCACCTGCTTCTACCTAGGAGCACAGGGAGGTTTTGCATAGTTTGGCCCCAGCTATCTCACCTGGGTTTTGCAGCTGTGAAGACAGCATGGTAAGACTCCCCTGCCTCCCAAGAGGGTCAGCACAACAAGATACTCCAAGCACTCAACTGCTATTGTAATAGGATCAACCAAAGCCGGCTCTGAGCCTCCCTAGTCCCTCAGGCAGCTGCAGCCCAGGTCTGGCAAGAGCAAAGAAATGCTTTGGCTACATCACATCCACAAAACAGATATCTGTTTGCAGCTCGGTCAGCTTTTGGATGAGCTTCAGCTCTGAAACTGGCGACACTAGAGTACGGTCATCACCCTGCTCTCATCCCACTGCTCAGCTGTGGGCTCTCCTCAGCTCAAACAACATCAGTCCTTGAGATGGGGCTAGCCAGACCACCAAAGTTAGAGAGGACCATACCACAGCCACAGGTCATACCACTGAAACAGATCAGACACTAGGAACTCACTCTTTGATTCTCGTAGAAAAATAACAAACAGTTTTTAAATTTACTGTTATTATCATTGGACAGAATCAAGCATCCATGGTAACTACCTATCAAACTCTCAATGCTGATTTTCCTTAGAAGTAGAAGAGGGTAAGCAAATATTTACTTTGCTATATTTTTTGAAGACAATAAAAGCCTTTTCCATGTGCTTTTGCAATTGTAGCCATAAAGTATTTGTACAAGAAGGAACATATTGTTGGCAGAGGAAGCATACTCTGTTCTTAAAACTAATATTTAACTAATGCTCAGAAATGCATTTATGTAATCTGTGCTCTGTTACACTGATGTATTAATAATGAAATTGTAGCTCTCCAAGAAAGTAATGAACATTAACAATGGAAGTGGAATCAGAATCCTATAATGCAAGAAATACTGCTTGGTCAGCTGGACACAAAAGGTGCATCAGTGATTTGAGTAAGAACATGAAAGGACCATAACGATAATGACTCACATTGCATTTGCATAGTTAGGGCCGTTCAGCCAGAGAGTGCTCTCTGGACTTTATAAACTGCTAGCCCAGGAAGCACCAAGCTGTTGCAGAAGGACACTGAGCACCACCAGCTTTTGAGGGACCTCTCTAAAGAGTTAATTGGGTAAGTTCTGTAAGGCTTGTCTTTGGGACACAGCAGCGAATCTTGCTCCCAAAAAGCACTAGTCCTTTTGGCTCCTGTGAAGCACCCTCACCCATAGACAGGCTCGTTCCTACTCCGGGTCCAAGGCACTGTCCTGGATGTACAGGCTTGTTACTACCTCTTTGATGCTGGCCCATTCAGGGAGAAGTATTTTTTCATACAGAAGCTTGTTCTTGCACGTTGTTCCCACCAGCACATTCATGGTAGGGACCACAGAGGTCTCTCCATTGTGTCCCTGCTCCATGGCAGCCCTAGGCTCAAAGGCTGCACTCCCACTGGGATGCTCCATGGTATTCCTTCAGGCTCCTGGTCCCTCATCGTCCAGATTGAGAATTTTTCAGATGATGCAGCAGCTCTGGCTTCTGGGATGTGCCTAGTTTTCCTTACTGTACAAAAAAAAAAAAAAAAAAGAGGGGGAGGAGAGGGGATCCTCACTCTGACACAAGTCTGGCTGCAGCCACTACGTACCTCCAAGCGTGAAAGTACTTGGAAGCTTAAAGGCAGCCAGAGTGAATCATGCATTTTGTAACAATTTACACACAAATGCAGAAATTCATTTTTTTTTAAATCCCTATAAAGTCTTCTGTGCCCAGTTGTAATGCTGCATGTAGCCTTATAAAGCCAAGGAGCTTTTATTGTCTGATAGACAAAGAGACTGAAAGCGTTGTCAGCCGCATAAAGGTAGGTTGGAATTGCATCCTTCCCCAGTTTGCTTGAAGGCAATGCGGGCTCATCAATAACTATAGTTCGAGAAACATCAGTATTTCTATCAACTGCTACTGACCCAGAACTCAAATCATGAAACCCAAATATAGATATTTCTAATTTCCTGCTGCAAGAGGTGGGTGGACTTTCTATGTTACAGATGAATAACCAGCAGAGGCACCCTTAAAAGCAGCAGCAGCGCTAAATGAATCTTCCCATGCTACACATAGTGGCTCGAGGAGAGTTTTCTGGTAGTCTGGAGTTTACTGAAGGCTTGGGGTTTTTTTCCCCCCTCCCCTCTCTCTTTCCCTAAACAGATTTCAATCTTCTTTGATTTTCCATGCATGAGTGGCCAGGCTGAATGAGCAGATCTGTTATCAGCTGCGAGGGGCCTGGGCTTACAGCTGTTGACTGATAACTCTCTGCAAAACCCCCACCCAGTGCACCAGGTCTCGCTTCCCTTTGCTTATCCTCCACGGGGACGCCGGGCTGAAGTTTTTCTTGAAGGAGCCTCTCTTTACCCTGGCTCTCACTCCTCTCTGACAGACCCAGGGTTCGATGCTATACCGAGCCCTGGGCTGCAATGCTGGATTTGGCCAGACGAAGCCACAGAAGAGTTTTGTGTCCTAGGGTAAAACCATAATAAATTGTTTGCTGGCAAACAATATCCATGATTTTGATTCTTGTGCTTTTTTAAGCAAGAGCAGTGGATACACACAACTAATAAAGCAAACAAGAATACAGCTTACACTGCTAATATCTCTAGCAGAAAAGCAGCGCGTTTCAGATGTACGGCCCATGACTTCTCCGAGACAACACGTCGCCTTGGTGGTTTGATTTCCCAGATTCAAAAGTCAGTATTTCCAGAACAAAGAGCAACCGAGCGGTTCTCCAGGAGAAAGGACAGTGGTAGGAAGCATCTTGCACACATGCACAAAACCAAACCATTTGTTTTGCACCAAGGGAATAATTGTCAGCCGAGACCCTAGAGATAGTAAATTGAATTGTCTGTTCTGCATATACTAATGGGAGCTCAATGTTAAGTCAAATAATGCCCCGAGACGATGTGATGTTGAAAAGCAAGTTGTTAACAAGGAGAGGAGCTGAGGGTACTTTTCCATTTGGAACATGCTTCTGCATTTTCCTTCCAGACTCGGAGGATTAGGGTGATAAAGGGATAGGATTTGCTGGGAGTATTTTAGCTAACGCATGGAAACAATGCAGATCCCTCCCATCCTGCTTGCAGATTAATCACTAAGACTTCTTTTTTCACTTTGCCTATGGGTAGGAACAGTCCTGGTAAAGAAAATTATATCAAACACTTTCCCAGAACTGAAGCTACCTATATCAACTTTATACTCAATTTCTACATAGAAGAAAGAAGACTAAAATCCTCAATCAGCTTTGGGCATACTTGGAAACTTGATATTTCAATGCAACTGTTTTAACGACTTACGTGTTAGTAGTCAAAATGACAGTGAAAACTGAGATTGCAAAACTGCACAATACATCTTCCCTTCTGGACAGAGAGCAAGTCTTAGAATGACTGTGAAAAGATTTTAAAATATTTGTTTGAAAACAAGAAAAGGAGGTGGTAAGCCTAGGAAATAAAGATATTTTAAACAACATTTAAAGGAAGTATTACAGGTAGAGAGTTTTACTGTAAAGATTACTTTTTTTCAGGTCCTGGCCTTATTGAATTCAGTAAAAATTTCATAAGATTTATTAGGGATGGAAGATCTTGCTTAGCTTTTCCCCCATATACATTTGATTATCTTTGATCAGTGGATCAGAGCTGATGATTTACACTTTGTTTCTCCTTGGTTGCAGGTACCAGCTGTGAAGCACATGGACACTGGACATGGCAATTCTTTTCTTCATGAGGAGAGAACGCAGTGACTGTCCAAAATGAAAAAGGTGGTCAGTCTTGTATAAGCCTATTCATCCTGCAACCAGCACAGGTGAAAAATACTGATACTTTATTTAGTTATTTTTAAATGCTGCCCCACAAGGGATCAGCTCTGCCAAATGCTGATGCAGAGACGAGGCAGGATGATCAGGGTCCTGCCATGTGTTGGGCATGGGCTGGAAAACAGGGACAGCCTCTTCCCAAGCTGTGGCCAGGGTTCCTCGCCACCCAGTCTCTGTTGTGCTGCTCGGAAGATCACGCCTCGAGGAAAGCTTCCCTGCTGGTTTAGCAGCATTTCTCAGGCCGCTCTCCCACCATAAATCCCTGACTGGCTTGTCAGGAGGAGGAAGGCAAGCAGAGTCAGAGGAACAATGAAAGCCTCAGACCACCTACCCCGGGATCAGCAACGCCTGCACGATCCAGGGAGACACACGCTGCCGAGACCCGACTCAGGCGCTGATATCACTGAGAAAGTTTCCTGATTTATAGTCTTCATTCCCATGCTGGAGCTTGGCCAGTGGCCATCATGTTTAAGGCCTTTTCTTCTAGCCAGGTGTTCATTTCACAGCTCTTCTGCGCTCCAAGAGCTTTCTGGTTTAGGTTGGCAACGCTGACCATGCATTTTTTTATTTCTTTGTAGATAAGGCTTTCCCCTCCAGCAATATTTACATCCTGATCCTCTTGTTTGTCCATTTATAGACCTGTGCTTAATTCTTTCATAGCATCTGCAAGGCATTGACATCCAGAGGTTTGCATAGGAAAGGCCTCTCGTGATCCATCTGTCTCTCGGGTGCTGTCCTGCTCCACTTGAGCTCAATGGGGCCTTTGCTGGTAACATCAGCAAGAGGGTACCAGAAAGCTTCAGACTGCAAGCGTTTAACACATCGCAGCCCAGAGGCTCGTAGTTCACTCTTAAGCAAGTGGCTATTTTTGTGAACACGCACACTCCTGCGAAGCAGAGGCTGCTCCAGTTTCCACTACTGCGTTCAGATTTGTGAGAACTTCCCAGCTGCCCACCGCTGATGGTGGAAGTAACATCTATTTCGGGATGATCACTGGACCCCAGGTAACACATACTCAAACAGCAGGTAGGATGCTTGTTTTAGCTATGCTCTCACTCTTGTCCCACACTGAAAGAGCCATAAGTGGCAAATGCACCCAGTGGGCTACACTCAAGCCAGAAGCAACACCACAGGTACCAAGTGACCACTGCTGGCAAATAAGATATCCATTATATTCAACCTCACAATGGTTAGATATCAAAACAGATGGACCTAAAAGCATCTTTCCTTGCCTTGCTCTAGTTCATAATCAGGGCCTGTTTTTTTCTTGCCTTGACCGTTGTTTAATCGACTCAACCTTTGCAGAGTAATTTTTATCTATTTTGCACATGCATACTGCATAGGTATAAATGAAAACATATGGGGCTGGGAAGTCAAACCCCTCAGTTTTGTCTGCTCTTAGGATGTCTTTTCTTCATGCCTCAAACTCTCCTCGACCCCTCCCTCGTCTCTCCTATCCATGCATCTTGCAGGTGCATAATGAGAGCTGGACAGCCATCACAGGCATTTTTCCACAGCCATGGTCAGCACTGCTGCTAAACTTTTCCAGAGGGGATTGCTGATGAGGCTGCAAGTCCTTTTCAAGATGACCGAGAAATATGATAGCCCCCTTCGCATCCTCCATCCCTGAGGAACCTCTTTGGTAAGAGCCCAAGCGCAGGGAGGTCTGCAGTCCTTGAGAAAGCCTTAAACGCTTCAGTCTGAGAAAGTTTAAGAAAGCAATGGTGTTTCCAAAGGGAAGTATGAGCACGTAGCTGGCTGATGTGTCTTTTAGGGCCTTTTGGCATCACCACCCCAAAAAAGAGAAGCCACAGACCACTCAGCATTTCTGTTCCTTGCAAACTCTGACAGTCATTTTGAGAGTGTTTTCTTCCTCCGGTGTGAAAACTAACCACTTCAACATACCATGTCAAAGGAAGAGACCGCTTATTTTTCATGTAAGGAACATTTCAGTTTGATTTCACCACAATAGAGTATCCTGCTACGACTCCTGGACCTCATGGGGAAATCTTGCGAGCCCCCAGCTGCCCGCACACAATCCCCCCAAGTCAGAGGGGATTCATAGCAGTCCCTGCCCCAGAGCAGACACCCCACAAGCAAGCCTCTCCACCCTTTAGTGGGAACAGAGGTCTTGAAGAGCAGTTTATCTGATCTAGAGAGTCTATAGTAGCTTTGATATGGCAAATAATCCTGCCCAAAGGATAGAGGGGCCCATGGCTTTCTGAGCTCCCAGAGGGGTTTCAAGAGCAGAGCACAAGGATGTTCATGTCCTGATGATTCAGGGCCACAGAAGGTAAGTTCTGCTATGGGATGCCTCTGCTCCACCCCAAACAGGATCAGTGCCCAAGGGCTCGTCATTTCCTAGAGTAATAGAAAATGTGATCTTAAAGCTGTTTGCCAAGGAGAACAAACTTTCTTCTTTAGGAGGTACAGGCTGCATTTCTGGTTCAGTCCTCATCGAGGTGTAAGAGAACTCAGAAAGCATCTCTGCATTTCTCCCTTTGTGCCTCCAGGCTCTCCCTCAGCAGCAGGAATTTGCCCCACAGAGCTGCACCTGCAGCACACCTACCAGCTCTCAGGGCTGCTTTTGGCCAGCCTTCCACCCCACTGGCACTAGCAAGGAGGTAATAACTCTCTTTTCAGTATCAGATTAGATGGTGGGAAACCTTGGTGACTGTTACAGATATGTCAGGGTGGGGGAATTTAGCCAATGCCCAATTGTCCAGTGCATCCAGGCTTAAATGAAGCCGTCAAACACATATTATTTTAATTCTGGGGAAATTAGGAGATTTTTCAACATGCTGTTTCATGGCACATTTGATAGCCACTTTTTAATCTTCTTTTTGACACCAGTAGCAGGATAGAGATATCGAGTACCAGCCCCCTGTTAGCAGAAGGAAAGACCATGTCCTATTTCCCAAACACAGCATTGAACTTTCCCCCTAGACCACCATGGTTCAGTCAAATGGAATAAACAAATAAGGATCTTTGAGCTGACTAACTGGAAAGTATTTTTCCCCTTAATAAGAAAATATGCTGAGCAAGTACTGGAGGGCCAGGGGGAATCTTTCCAGAGCAAACTCTATGCCCTTATTTCATCTTTTGTTTGACAGAGGCAATTTAAGAGAACCCCATTGCAGAGCAGCATACACCGGAGGAGCTTCATCCCCAGCCCGTCACTGATCTCAGCTGTCTACCCTTGCAAATTTGTCATCAGTCACAGCGGCCACGTCACAGCAGTAAACACCACTGGACTTGGCTCAACCTTCGTCCTGCCTCATGACCTGCTCCACGCTAACGTTTTCCTCCTGTTAATTCGATTGTCTTATTCTTTATGCCAGGAGAGGTGTAGTATTACATGCTCAGAGTACTAACCTCACAGTGTCTACAAATCCAATGAGACTTTGCTGGCAGATGCCAACTGCTTTCAAGAGCCAAGAACTCACACAGGAACACTTTCACTTCAAACAACACGAAGGCCAAGGTTACGCTTACCCAAGTACTGGGGAATAAATGGTTTTAAGCAAGGAGGAAGGGTTGGGAAGGCGCTTTTCTTGCACATGCCACCACATCACACGTCCCCCAGCACAGACAGAATCACAGAATCTTCATGGTTGGAAAGGACCCTTAAGATCATCGAGTCCAACCAAACAACCTACAATCTCTGCCACTAGAGCATGCCCTGAAGTGCCACATCTAGACATTTCTTAAATACCTCTAGGGATGGCGACTCAACCACCTCCCTGGGCAAGCTGTTCCAGTGCCTGACCACTCTTTCAGTAAAGTAATTCTTCCTAATATCTAATCTAAACCTCCCCTGACGCAACTTCAGACCATTTCCTCTGGTCCTGTCATTATTTACTTGGGAGAAGAGGCCAACACCCACCTCTCTACTCTTTCAGGTAGTTGTAGAGGGCAATGAGGTCTCCCCTCAATCTCCTCTTCTTCAAGCTAAACATGCCCAGCTCCCTCAGCCTCTCCTCATATGATCTGGTCTCCAGACCCCTCACCAGCCTGGTAGCTCTACAAGCAGCAAGGATCGACATGCTCCAACAAGGACATGTTATCCTGGCTCCTGCATCATGCGGAGCACACACGTTGCACACCCCAGAGACCTTTGTATGTGCCTTGCACACAGAGGCATTTTGACAAGCTCTTTGCTATTGTTTTTACAATGTCCCGTCACCCTCACGAGCACTTGACATTTTACTGTGGATCCTGCTGAAGTCAGTGTCCTCACACACGTGCCATACACAGCAAGGGACCTCTGCTACAACTGCCACGTAAAAATCAAAGCTATTTAAAAGGTACAGGGGATAAAGCCTTGTGAATGTACTGGTCCTCATTACAACTTCAGAAGGAAGAAAGCTGCTTCTGATACCACTGAATTCTTGATGAAAGAGCTAACAGGCTGCAGGGAAACATCACCCCAGTAGTTCTCGATCACCTTTAACTTCAATGCCTGGTACCTGCTTGTAGGCATAAAGTCAAAGAAGAACTAAGTTTTTTCAAGAAAAAGACCAGTTCTCTAGCTAACTCACAAGAATATCAAAAAAATGAAGACAAACTTCAAAGGAAGGAAGGAAAATGCAGCCCAGAAGTAAATATGTTCTGTGAAAATTACCACGAAATGCCAAGTTATATCTTACAAAGCACTAACCAGAAGTCCTTAAACCTTCAGACGCCAGCTTATCCAACACACTACTCAGCTCTTCTCAACTCAGGATATGTGAGGATACTTAAGGAATGCAACCCAGATGTACACGCTTTTTTCCCATTTAAGCCTTTCTGAAACACTAAACCGGTGAGATGAGTAAAGATTTTCATCCACCAGACACCAGTCTGTTAATTACAAAGCAGATAGGTTTGGTTTGTCTGGCTGAGCTGGGAAAAGGGGGGAGCAACCACTCATGCTAATGAATACTGAAATAGAAGATTCAGCAGGTACTTAATATTTTTTCTTTTATGCTTGACTTTTAAATTGGGTTGCAGTCCTCCATCTTCCCATCCAGGTAAGATCTTGTTCCCAAGTTAATTTCGGTAAGGAAACTTCTGCTGTAACTCCTGACGTGTGCAGTCCGCAGCAGAACCACAACGTACATCAGCGACTGGGGCAAGCAGGTTGCCAGAGGGCTGACAAGAAGGTGGTTAATCTGAAACTCAAATTCCAACACATTGCCTGAGTCTGACTTGTTCCAGGCTTACAGATGTGGACAAGCCAAAAAAAGAGACGTGGTGAAGAGAGGTGAAAATAATTACTGTCATTATTTCTTGGCAACCACTTTCCCATGGATATCATTTGATATATTTTGGTATTTTACATGTCTGTAGATAGCTTTAAAGGTATTACTGGTGTTTGGACATGTGGAAGTAAGCCAGATGCCTTGGCTTGGCACCAGCTTCAGGTTTTTCCACAAATTGCCCATTTCTAGTAAAGGTTGTGACCAAAAGGATGTTGGTGATCTTACCGTGACAAGCACAAAAGCAGTGGACTACAGTCTGGAGTACAGAAACTCTCTTAGGACAACGTTCTCCACTGATTAAAGCTGTCTAGCAGTTAACCTCAGTGCTGCTTGTGGTCCATTTCTCTGTCAGGATTGAACCATGGGCTTCAATCACTGCCTTCCCTCCCAGTGCACAGGGGAAGACAAAGTATGGCCAAGTGAGTACTGGGAGTCCAGAACCTCCCTTTTTAGTGCTAAACCGACCTTCCAGCACCACAAACGCCCACGCCGCTGCTCTATCCTGCAGTTTTCCTTCCTGCCTTCCATCTCTGCCCTCTACTCCTCCAAAAACCTCTTGAGGGATCGCAGTTTCTGCTAGATGCTCTAGATGCTCTGGTAACAAAAAAAAAAATAGTAAGTCAGAAAATGTTCAGGATTTTTACTCCATTACCTCCGTTGCTGCCCTTCGGGGAAGGAAAGCCCTTGTCCCACTAGGCAGGTAATCCACAGCAAGGCAATGTGTTCACTCAGAATACAAAGTCCTAATGCATGCACAGTTACTGCATGTTTAGGTGTTCTTACAAAGGCTAAAACTAAACTTTTTTTTTTTCTTTTTCATAACAGTCACAGTCATAAGAGCACAGCTTGGAAAATACCAAATTAGCATTTCTAAAGCCTCTCGGCTATCCCGTTTTGCTCTAGAAGAGCTATCTTCTTGGCCCCGTGTCCTACAAAAACATAGTATGTGTTGTATCACACACTAATAGCCAGAAGAGCAACATTTATACTACTTTATATGAATGAGACATGAAGAAAAATAAAGTGTCTTACAGCTAACTCAACAAGCTATTCATCTAACTGGGCCTTAATTTATTTGATCTATAATAACAAAATATTTCCTCCTTTAATTTCATTCTTTAAATTCACCAGATGACAGGAGAATATTGTAAGCAGAAATTCTGTACTAGAAACCACATTCCAGTGGTATTGAGAAATCACTTTCTTGTGGTGGAACTAGAAGCCTGCTCTTGGAGATGCAAGGATTTCTTTTTCTCTGCAATAGTTTTCAGCGTGGTTGCGATGCAGCGTACGCTACAGAACAGACCTTATTTTGGATGCCGATGAACCTCATGGGTAGTAAATCTTTTTTCTTAAGCAATTAAATTTCTGGCTTTAATCTTTCATTCTCTTCATAGAAGTGGTTTCCTGGATCAGGCTGAAAGACAGAAAATAATCTGCAAAACAAAGGTTCCCCCCAGCTCTAAACTACATCTAATATTTCTCTTTCACTGCAATCATCCCTGCTGTTTTCTTTTTAAATCTTTTTTTCTTTCTTCACTGTATTGTGAGAGATCAACTCTCACAGCTGGAGAAAAGTGAGCAAGTTTTGGGACATGCCGTCATAAGAGACCTGAAGCATCTGTACACCCCAAATCTTGCCCTTTCTATTATTCATTAGGGAAAGTGCGAAAGCTGGAAGAGATGTCCACAGCCCTCATGCCTTGCTCTTGCCTTCAGAATCTCATTTACAACAACACTAATCTAGAAATCCACATCCATCAATATGTCTTCTATCGAGTCTCTCCTCTTATATCCAGGGGGAGAAAACCACTGAACACTGGCATAGCAGTTGATCCCTTCATTCTGTAAATGAAAGATTACTAAAAAAAATAAAAAACTGCAAAGGTAATAGTAACTTTATGAACTAGAGGGTCCTGAGGCATTTTACTTAAGCAGTTAAAGTAACTAGAAAGCATTTGTTCAGTAAGACATCAGTGCTTCCTATTAACCCTACACTTTCTGCTCTGTGGCCACCTTACAGGAATCCAGGCCAGCAGATACAGAGACTTGCATTACCAGTGGTCTTGTCCCTTCCAGGGAGAGGCCCTTCCATTAGGGCCTGTCTGACAGGCATCACCCAGGGCCATATTTCAAAGTAACCCAGGAGACTGGATTGGCTTGAGGCACCCATCAAACTGTGAACCTGAAAGCTCCTGCCAGTTGGTTTGCGCGTCAGGTAGAACGTTCCGCATCGGTGCGGGCATCTCCGCATGCCAACATGTTACAGACCTGTCCTTTCTGATTATGGGTATCAACTCTTAGCTGGATAGCTTCAGAGACAGTAATGAGGTTTAACGCAGGTCTTCAAAGCACTCAAATTCTCTACTGGAAGTTGAAAAGGAATATCACACATGCACACCAACATAAAATGCCTTACATATTCTGATGATGTCTTGCACCAAATAAATACTCCTTTCTTAATTAAAAGACTTCTCCCTTCATTACAGTTTCAGAAATGTCTAGAACATTATGGGACTTGGCATTTGGAAACAAGTTTTCATTAAGAACACCACTCGTGAGACATGACTGCTCTCGGGCTGCGTGGCAATTCTCAGCTTTCCAGACTTCAGTATGTGGCTTCTACCCCTTAATACAGTTTTATTTCTTTTTTCAGGCCTGATCAAGTAAGCTGCTGAGCTGTTCTTTTTCCTTCTGCTTCCATAGTACAATAAACTCAGCATGATTTGTGTGTATTCAGCACTTAAGTCTGATTCCACAGACTTTAAAGGTCTTGTTTGAACCTTTAACCCTCAGGCTGTTAAAGCAAGATGCCCGGGATTATTTAGTCCATATAAATTACCTGCATTTCCTCTTTACGGCCCCTTGCTCAACTGCACAAAATATGAGACCGTATCCCAATCAGTATCATACAAGGACAAGATCAACAGCCCTGCACCCTCTGTGGGCTAACGAAAATCCTATAGCGTGTTTCAAAACAGTTGTAGACAAAAGTCTCTGATGCCCGTTCTAGACTCTCCAGCACCAGTTGCTGCCTCAACGTCTTTCTCTTCCAAGCACTGATTCATGAAAAATATTTTCATAAATGAAACCAAGTAGCAAGACACTGAAGTCATTTCCTAAATCAGAGCCAGAGAATATCCCACCGTACTTGTTTAAAGTCCGTGAAGGTACCTATTAGCACTGTTGACTGTATATGCTACTGAAGGAGGTGACAGGATTAGATCAATAGCCTAAACGTGTCAGGAGGAACAGCCTATCGACTTCAAAAAGCTCAGCCGCTAACAGAAGATAATTGTCATATTTGCTTTATGATTTCAGGAAAACAAATAGCTGTCTTGAGTTCTCTGTGATCCGAGAAACTGAGTAAGCACCTGTAGCCATCCAGTAGATGAACTCTCCATCCAAAACTCACACTTTTCACATTGCTCTGCTCCTACAAACAGGAGCCAGAGGCACGATGTGATACTCAAGTTATCGGTTTGCTTGACACAGAAGATGCCAAGAGGACAATCGGAACTGCAGACTATGGGAAGCATGGCTCCAAAGAGGTCAAAAATGTAACTGGGAGGTAATACTATTGTGGGAGATTATATTAAAGCCTACAGTTACTCATTTTATTACATTTTGCTGTAAGCTACTGAACTGATGATCTATCTACGTTGAAGTTTATTTGGTTAAGTTTAGAAATGCACAGAAAATGAACATTTCAGTGCTATCTTTATCTTTCTTACCTAGGGCAGAATTCAAGATATTCTAGGTAGGTTTTGAAGCTATTGAGCCTGCAGGAAGCAGTAGGTACCTAAATGCCCTGAAAACCCAAGGCAGGGCTCCTCCAGTGTTAAACACTAGCTTAAACATAGCTTTTTCCTACATACATCCCTAAAAGGATTGTTGTGTTTTAACAATAGCAGCTGCTCTCTCAGCAAACTTCTGTGGTGTGCCTCTGCAAGGCTCAAGCCTAAACCATGCTCACACTACGCTTGGCTAGGGAGTGCATTAATTCCTGTAAAGGAGCTCCTCAGAAATCATCAGACAGCCCAAATCTAGCTTTCTGATACTTCAAATCTAGAAGTCCCAGCCTAAACAGCTTGACTATTTGCTAACTACTAGTACAGCCTCTCCCTGCAGCAAGGGGAAGAGGAAAGGGATGGGAAGAGTCAGGCTTTACTGAATTTTCTATAACAAGTTATAAGGAGTTGTATTTAATGTTTGGTGTTCCTAGTTCTTGGCCACACCAAATATTGAACTTGTTTTTGGAAGCCACAGCAAGATGCACAATTTGACTCCATTTCACTGATGTCCCTAAAAGCTTAACTTCAGATAAACCCAAACTTCCATTTTCAAGCAGGTATCCACCAGGTAGTCAGTTACAGTAGCACATCAAAACCACCTGCACCTCCTGGACTCATATGTTCAGAAGGAAGAGTCAGACTGAATGTGGGTTGTTTCAATTGAATATGCCTTTGAGCATTGCATTCACTACGGGTTGTTTGAGGCTAACTCAGTTGCCTGACTTTATGAATTTTACGTAGTTATGGCTTGAACCGCAAAGCAAAAGAGGAGCTAGCGATATCTGACTTCCCCATTGGCTAAACACCCAGCTATTTCTTCTTCTGACAGGAGCTTCCTCTTGGCAAAGTCTCTGCCCACATGAAATAGAGCACCAGATAGCCACTGCCTAGAACGGCTCATGGTCTGCCATGGTACCTGCCTTCAGCCCAGCACCCAAGAAAGCAGAGCCACAAGCTATCCCGCCTGCATGAGCTTGGCAGAATGCTCTGGGACAAAGTTTCTGCTCTCATTTGTCCAAATCTCATTTCCTCCTGCCCAGAGGAAGCCGGAAGACAGAGTTCGTGCCAGAATTAGACCATCCTTACTCTGTTCTGCGACACCACGCTTCCCATCTCACAGTGAGTACCGAGCGTAGGTGGCACAGAACAAGTGCCAATTTCCAAATATCTCAACAGCCTGTTCTGCTTTAGCAGCAAGGGGCTGACAACTGCTCTGGAAATACCCACTGCTTGGTGCAATCAACACATCTGTACATTTACTTTCACTGAAATAGTCCAAAGTTATTCTCCAACTGGGGCAGTAAACATGCCTGCATACTTCCAATGGTTGCCTAATTTGTTGTGGTACTTCTATATGAGAGCATTGCTACGGCAAAGCCCTAACAAAATCCATTGCTGCTAAAAGTCTAGTAAAATCAACCAGCATAGATTTACTAGAGAGATACTTTGCTTTTAGTGCAGCACTTTCCCCAGACAAATTTGCAAGGAAGTGCTATTCCCTTTCCATTTCCAGCCATCTTGACTGTAGCTGCACTCTGCATCTAGTCACCCCAGAAGGATTTGGCTCCTTCTGGGTCAGTGCTCTGAAATCCTAGACAACCCATCTGGTTAGATCAACAAAATTTCTAGAAGCCTTAATGAGAGCAAGGTGCTGATGGGAAGCATCTCGCAGTCAGTCTGATGACCACTGAACTTGATAGGGCACAGACAAACAGACAGGAGGTTTTTGGCCACCTATGTGGCCAAAGAACCAGCCACATGCCAGTATCATACTGATATCATCATAGTAGGCTCTTCTGTATTCTGTCTACTGTTGGCATTACATGGATTTATTCAGAAAATGCTTACTTCAGGTGATGTCATTGCAAGGAAAGAAACTGGTGGACAAGGTAGGCTGAGACAGCGATTAAAGAGCAAAAGTTTCTGCATGATCATTTTTTTCTCCTCAGCCAGAACATAAAGCTAAATCTTATTTCCAAGGAGGCTTCCATTTTATTCCCCTCAACCTTCACAATCCCTCTTGTCCTCCAAAATCCACATACACGCCATGAGGCAATAAGCTCAAGAATATCAAACAGCAGGCAATTAATGTTAACATCTGACTCAGCCTTCCTTTTCTTTCAGCAGTAGTTTGTGGTCTTCTTGAGTGGACTTTAGAAGAGAAATGGAAGAAACGGAATACATACCAACTAACAAAAAACAACACACACCCCTAAAAGGGGAAAAACAGAGTTATATGTGACTGCAGAACCTGTATTCAATGCTTTGCCATTCACAGGCACTTTCACTCAAAGCCAGCAAGAAGTGGAATGGCAGTAGTTATTTGCCAGCTTTCATATCTGTGTCTCCTGGTTACTCTTGACTACGTAAATTTTTCTTATAAGTCATTATTTTGCACGCCAGGACTTTGGCATTAAGCTGTGGTTCAGTATTCCAGACCTCAAGGACCATGTTCAAGTTAGAGTAACTTTTATAAGGCAATGCAAGATTATTTTCTTCTTTAAGGGTACCATCTAGAGTTTGAAAGTGGTTATGCTGTCCATCAGTCATCAACAAGATAGTCTAAAACTGTTACCAAGAAGTGGAAAGTAGTTACAGGAAGTTATTTGCCAGGATCAGACCCAGCAGCTCCTCTGTGATCTCCATTCTAACAAGGAGGGGATAATCGTGACATAGTCTGAAACATTAGAAATCTCTACTCACTATACAGGTTTGTCTTCCAACATAATGGACTAGATGCAATAGTAACGGTTTTTACCAAAATCAGTGAAAAACACTGCAGGAGTTTCAGGAAGGCATTATGCATTGCAATTCAAATATTTTGTCACATTTTCCAGTCATCCTATTGTTTTTATTCACAGAGCTAATTATTAACAAGTATCCTGTTCATCTGAAGAAGATACATTTCCACCCCCAAAAGCTTTGCCCAGAACACGAGCCATTGGGAATCTTTGCTGCTTTAAATGAAAGGAATAAAGAGGAAGATATTACTGCCTTTAGCTGGCATAGATTCAATATTGTTTAGGGAATGAAAGCTAAAGAACACACTCAGCAAATTCATGGGCACGCATAATCCACATACACACGAAAGTAAACGAAGCATCTCTAATGTTCTCTCTCATCACTCAAGAGAGATGTGAAAACTTCACTCACAATATTTGCCACAACAACAACAGGAGCGTTCACCTTCTGCTCCTGAAGGGTGGTGATTTACAAGCCCCGAGTGACGGTGTTGTTACCGCACACAGAGACAGGGCTCAGCATTTAGACTTGTGCCAGGCTGAGCTCCAGGACCCCAAGAGGGCTCTCAGTTCCCCGCACAATGGGAGGTCAAAAACCAAGCCAAACCAAGGCTGTTCCTGGCAAGATACCGCTGAACTGCACAGGGGAAATAGGGTTTTTTTTTAAAAAATAATCAAGAGGGTGAGTGGTGTTTTTGAAACAACATTTAAAATATGTTGTTCTTTGAGCTTGGAAGTCAACCTGAAACAAAAGTACATGCTGAGCAACACTATGCAAACAGCCCCAGGCTTCATAAGTTATCCAAACCCTGTCACCAGGGCTGTCAAAATTAAAGTTCTGGGAATACGAGCAAGGCGAGAGTTGTGCAGTGCAAGCCCTGCTCCACTCATCCGATGGTTTAAAGACAACAAGAAGCAAACATAAGCAAGTCTTCTGACCTAATGTTGTGCACAGAAGTGCACTAGTAGCAAAATATTTACGCTTGTGTTTCAGGGAGGCAAGTACCATATACATGCAACCATTGAAAAATCCCAGCACGGCTCTGGGAAAGGGCTACTGCTAAGGTAAAACCTTTTCTCTCCGAGATCAGTCCTTGGTTCTCCTCTCTTCCCCCCCACAACAGAGAAGTCAGCCAACTGTTTGGTGTGAAAACAAATTCTCCCAGTGTGGCCACAAGCTGAGCTAACACAAGAAACATTTCCTCTTGCCCAACTTCTGCAGATGATGGGACTTGGTCCCAGGGCATTGTATTTAGTTTCAGTCTAGGGCTGCAGATCAACCCAAGGCTGGGAATCCCACCCGCGCCCTGGTATGAAGGAAACGGTGTTGAAAGGAAAGCATTTTTAAGGACTAAACATTTAGCTGTTTAGGGTATAAACCATGTAAAGGAATTTCACCAGAAGTATGTATCCAAGTAGAGGAATAACATGCAACTTCTCTCAGTATATTGCAATTGGTTTTGTTAACAAAGTTAAAAGAAGAGGAGCAACTTGGTGGTGTTTCAAAAAGAGGCGGCCCATATTTTAGCAGAGCAATTCAGATCTGATGAAGTGTATAAGCATTTATTTACCTTTGTCTTGGTACATAACTCAAATCCCTCTAGGCAGCTGCCCTTCTGCGTAGAGTTCTGCTAAGGAACAACAGTGTTGCAGGCACACACATGCACAAATTCACACTAAATTTACAGAACAGACACTATATTTTACCCAGATATGAGCCATATCCAAAGAGGTCTGTTTTAATGCTATTGCTTTAAAACCAAAGCTAGGACCCCAACTCTTCAGTGCCCAGATAAGATGGCCCACGTGGAACACGTGGTACCTCCATGGCATTGCTAGGCAGAGACAAATTCATCCTTAGGGACACGAAGCCATGGACAGCCAAGATCCTCTCACTCACAGTACGATCGCTCACACGCAGTCAGAGCGGCACACAGTGTATTTTTATACATGTCCTGATTACCAGGGAAAATAATAATAGAAATGCAATAAAACCACCCCAGAACACCCAACCATCCTTTACAGTCTCTTCACTTTAAGAAACAAAACACGCAATGAGTTTGAAGATTTACATCACCCTTGCAAGGCTTTCTGGGGACTTCAAAGCACTCTGGCTATAACACAAAATGCACCCAAGAGGATGTAAACCCAAAACTTTGTGAGTACCAGGTGCCTAATGGGATACTCAAGAACGTCTGTGCAATGCCCACACTGCAGTCACTACCATAACCGCAGTTTGATACAGATGCTCTCTAATACAAAATTCAGCTGAGTAACAGAATTTCAGCATTTAGTTGTTGCTGAGCTCTGACCTAAATTCTGCTGGTTCCCGGGTAGGCAGCTCACAGTTCAAGTACAGCTACAGCGTACTTCGAATACAGCAGCTGTTAAAGACTAAGAATAATATAGATGGGTCTCAACTTTCAGTTTCTATGGAGCTTTGAAGTCCAGCTTTGAGATACAACTGGGAAAAGAATTGTCTCCGAGAAGGAGGATTATTTCTGAGGACTCAACATTTAGCTGCTAAGAGTGTAAGAAGTACAGTAACCTAGCCAGCTCTGTGTGCTAAATTAGGAGAACAACATCCAACATTAGGAAGCAACGTAGGTACCTGTCTGTATAGTAAAGCACTAAAACATCTATGAGGAATATACACTGAGGAGTTCTACATTCAAACTTTTTGAGAATCAGACTCTAAACTGCATAGCCCTTCCCATGTATTAATTGGGCTAAGCAAGCAGAAAAAATAATTAAGGGCGAGAGGAAGAATAATGGAACTCAAACTTTCATTAAGTCTAACCACTTTTCTTTTTTTTCTTTTTTTGTCCCCTTCAAATAGCCAAGATTTCTGCTCCCAGTATCCTAGGACGTGTGATGGGAGAAACAGGACAAAACATTTCACATCTGTAAAATTATGCCACTGTACCCAGTACCCGCATACGGAGACTCACTGGACTAAATTAAGGGATGCCGGGATTTTCAGGCAAAAGTCTTCATCACTCATTCTCCTGGCACCAGCCAGGAGCCTAGTTTTCAGAAGTTTATTATTCCTGTTCGCCAGTACACAGTGTTAGACTGATGTTTTTAAACAACCTCCAGTTCAAAAAAAAAAAGCAGACACATGCTTATCACTGCCGGGGCGTGATGTCAAACTAACACCAGCCAGCTCTGGGGGAAGGTCCAAGCCCGCAAAAGCCAAGGGGAAGGAGGGAGGGAACCATGCAGCCAGTCCAGCACAGGCAACACAACTCCCAGGAGACGAGGCAGCCAAAACAGACCTCGCTAAAGGCATTTTTTAGCAGCCAGCTCTGCTAAACCCAACTAAATTGCCTCCAGCACAGCTTTGTCAGCTGTCCCTTTCCATGTTGGCTCTGCACAAAGTTTGAATGCCTGAAGTACTTTCTAGCTACTCAAGGCATTGAGTTAGGATGGGAGCTAGACATCCAGGTGCCTTCAAGATGTCTTAACAAGTGACTTCAGGTTTAGGATTGCTGACATTTCTTTTCTTTTAGCTTTGTATTTCCTTGCTCAGCTTCAAAGTTGTTTAGTTGTACGCTATTTTTACCCTTTTCCTCTTCACTGAAGCTTTTACTCCCCTCTCTCCTATCAGTTTCCACAAAGGACAATCAGTTTTCTGATTACCTTTTAGCCTCAGATGACTTACCTTGTAGTCATCGCAGTCTGCCCAAATCAAGGGAACAGTATCCATGAAAAGACGACACCTAGTTCTCTCCACCTACCCTTTCCTACACAGCCTTCCTGCAACCTACAGCACTTTACTGCTGCTGAACCAGCAGCTCCCTGAACAGAGCTTCAACACTCTCTAAATTTGTATTTATCAACACAGTCCTCAAGGACAAGGACCTTCCTAGCCACTCACCATTTACACTGGCAACACAAACTCAGACCAAGCTGACCCAGCAACCCCTTGCAGACCTTACACCATTAAGCCCCCTCCTGCCAGCTGCACAAGGCTCCCAGCCTTCCTATAGGCTCCTGCCGGGACTCTGCTAATTCATATCAGCTGTAGCTTTGAACCAGCTTTCTCCCAGCTGATGCTGTTTCAAGACATCTCATCCTGAGATAACGGAGCTTAGTAGATGCCATTAGTTTTTCTGACTAATATGTTTCTTCTTCTGAGAAAAAACACATGGTGTCGTCCTTCTAATGGCTCTTCCCTGGTTTGCTAGGGGAAAAAAAAGACCAAAAATCCTGTACTACAGGATTCTTGGTCTGAGACCCTTAAAGGAACAAAAGCAAGCACCAGTTCCTGCCCTAGGACTACATGATGTTCCTTCTTACTGCCCTGTGGAAGGAACTACTGTTTCTCCTTACAAAGAACACAGAGGAAACCCCCAAAGAAGGGTCTGGCTTCTTAAAAAAATACTCAAAGGTAAGGACATATCAAAATTCATCCCAAATAAGGAAAACAATTAAATCTGCACCAGAGGAGGTATTCATTCTCATGGAAGTCAATAGGACCAAAGTGTGCAAGCTTCTCTAAAGTAGACTAACGGGCCGGCTGAGTCTGGAAGCACAAACCTTTGCATACCTGCTGGTAGAGTTTGGATCTGTGCTTGTACAGCGACATGTACTGCCCTGATTCAACAAGGTCATTGTCCAGCTGCCAACACAATGTTCTAATAAAGCAATGAGGGGTTTCGAAATTCACTTGGATAAAAATTGGGCTGGAGCTAAAGGACATCATCAGAAGCGTTGCTTAGCAAGGATCTGGATGACTGAAATTTAATAATGGATGATTAGAAAAGCATCACTGCACTTCAACAGTTTGATTAATGTCACTACGGCCCCAGGAAGAGTAATTCAAGTTTGTGCAAACCAGTACCAAAGGAAAACCATTTTCGTGAGGTTAAGGATTGACCAGTTTGCTGTGGCGGACAACGAATGATAAAAGAACTGTTCTGTGCTAGGATCGCTGTACTGAGAAGTTACTTTTCACCTCTATTTTTAAAATTACTGTGTTTATCCAAGGTCACTCATGGGAAAAAAGGACGCTTAGTCAAACACATATTACTTAGTTGCAAAAATAATAGGAAACTTTAAAAGGAGAGAAATGAGAGTACCAAATTGACTTGAATTTATTTGACTTGAATTTTCTCCTCATATGGGAAAACAAATGAATATTTACATACTGTAAAGTCAAGTGTCTAGCCACGAAAATAATGTCATCAAAAAGTCATCAGAAGAAAAGGTCATATTATTTGGATAGATACTTTTCCTTCTGTGGCTCTTTCTTCTTGAAGTCTAAATAAACACTTGTGCTGCAGCCACATTTTGTCTCTTGGAAGTTTGGGGAGGTTGCGAGCCCCAGTGTTTAAAGCGCAAAAGTTTTCCTGTTGGTGAGTAGCAAGAGCAGGGCCCCAGGGAATCAAGGGAGAGGCTTCACAGCCCAAAACAATCACCTATTCAGAACTATTAAGATGAGAGACTGTGGGAAGATATTTCCAATCCTCCCCGGTTGCAGCCAGAGGAAAACAAGCAGCCTTAAGTACACTACCAGAAGGAGCCGAGATGTCCACCCTTACGTGATATACACCATAAAACATGGGATAACAGTGTCCAAGGGCACACCACCTGAAGTCCTAGAGCTGAAACATCTCAAGCTCCTCATTGAAAATCAATTCACTGCCAGTATAATGTGTTTGCCTACACATGCTTTAGGAGGCATTCTACAAAACCTCCATCTGCAAGGTGCTGAGCGCTCTCCCTAACTTTACATTGCAGTAGCGATTAGAGGCACTCCACGCTTCAGAAAGGTTGTCCTGCAATGCCTCTAGCCCTCCTAGGAAGCAATTGCACAGCCAGCTTCATAGGCGCAGAGACCACCAACAGGGAGGTGCAGGAGAGCCAGGGAGGGCTGCAGGAGGTGCCGCTGGCAAGCCACAGCTTTAGCAAGCCAGCAACAGCTCCCACTGCTTCTTCTGATTCAGGACTGACCCAGGTGAAACCGTTTATGCCAGCCAAAATTTTGCTGCGTCCCGGCTTAGTTTTCAGGTAAGCCAGATCTTGGTGCCATTGTGGATTTTCATGTAAGGCAACACTTAGGGATTGTAGGACAAATGGCAATTGTCTTATTGAAACGACTTCTTAATTAGCAAATTTCAATAGGATTTTTCCCTCCCAGTGTCAGCTAGATATAAATGTTGTGAAACAAACCCTTCCAGACATCAAAGCAAGAGAGTGATTGTTTCTGGGTTTCAGGCTGAGCCTGAAACTGGATCCAGACCAGTACTTGGAGACATGCTTCTTCATTTTTAAGAGCCATTGCCCAATGTGATTTCCCAAGTCCCTGCACCACGGTCCATATGAGCTTCATCCCCCACGTTCCTCCCAGTGGCCAGTCCATTGTTTGTGAGTGTCCTCAGTAAAGCGGTTGTAAATAATTTACACAACCCTCAGCCAACCGAGGCAGAGACAGTACCACCATGGCCACGTGAACTTCTCGAGCTATAGCCGGGTTACTTTGCACGTGATGCGAAATGAAAAATAAAGCCCTGAGCATTCCAGTCATACCAAGTGTGCTCCCGACAGCGCTTTTAAACAAATCTCCACTGTTCGAGGGATAGAGCAGAACTGGAGTCTGTCTGCTTCGATTTAAATCTGTCCCTGAATGATGTCCATGAGTTAACAGGGAGAATTACAAGGGAAGGAACAAATAAACATTAGAAAAAGAAAAAGAAAACCAGACTTTTTTTAAACACTCAGATGCCTGGATAGTTCCCAGGCTAAGCATCCATGTGTTTAAAAAAAAAATAAAAGAATCCTCTCAACAGCATACAAGTGTTAGCAGCTCTGAGGCTGCGTAACCTATCTGTGAAATCAGGTATGGATTTACCGGCGGGGGAGCAGAGAAGGGTAATCGCTGCCTTGTTCCCAAGAGCTGTGCCTTGCAGGCCGCGTGGTCTCAGGCCACACTACAGGGCCGTCTGTGGGCACACAACCAGCCCCACGCGAGCTGGCGTGCAGGTTGTCCTCTCCAGGGAAGGGGGTAGACATCCAGGAAAGCTCTTTTGTCCATCAATATGGCCAATGCACTCAGTGGTGTGGTCAAGTGCAAAGAGCTTTAGCCACTGTACGTGAAGGAGAGAAGGTCTGGCCGCAACTATTTTTTAGGACCATTTCTGCCTTTGCTTTCTTCTGCGGCAAGACTTATTAAACTTTGTTTTGGATGCGTCTCAGCCAAAGCCTTTCCGGTTTTAGGGCAATAGTCCCACGATTCTCCATTTGTGCCCACACTTATACTACTGCAGGACAAGCAGAAAGGCTGTGTAGCCACTCACTCCACTACGTGAGACATTAGGAGCCCAAGTTTATAAATGCAGACAAGAAACCACCGATCACAACCTGATGTTGATGTACGGCGCTAAAACACAGCAAGTCCCTAACAAGTGACAGTAGGAGGCTTAAATGGTATCTAACTCGTCTCACAAAAAGCCATCTAGATTCCCATTTGGCCCAGATCTTGTATTTATGTAGTTCAAATTTATGCTCACGTTTAACGTAGGAATGTTGGAGCTTGAGTGTAATTTGTGTTTGTACTTCTAATACCTATCTAGAAAATATTAGACAAAGCCAATAAAAGGAAAAGCTTTCCCCTGCCTCTCTTCTGAAACTCCTCTTCAGCTTAACCCAATTTTCCAAGTCACTTAGAGGCCTTTAAATAAAATGAAATCCTAACGATGTCGCTGCCATGAATAATTAATTGTACCAGTACAATCTCTCAAACAAAATCCATTCTCATTAGATTAGAGGTTTTCTCAAGACACACGAGTTCATTATGGCATTTTTACATCCTTCTTGTCTCTTACGTTTCTTTGTCTTTCCTTATCTCTGTCTTTTCCTATTTGTGTCTGAGACCCAGGGCTCCCATCACCTCGGTAGCCTCCAAAACGACACGTCGATGCCTGGGGAAGAGAGCTCCTCGACAGCCAGGCACAGGGTGGCAGCAGTGTGAGAGCACTGTCTCTAGCTTATGAACAGACCAGTGGGGTGGGGGCAGTTCACTGGACACTCCCGTTTCCAGAGTCCAAGGACTCATTTTGAAAGGTTTTTCCTCTGCTGAAAAGCTCTAACCTCGAACAGATTTAGGAGCCTGGTTCAAGTTTTGCACGCAATCTTTGTTAAAGCCATTTTCAGTGTTTGAAGGTGTAAGAGGTTAAAGAGTATTACCGTACTAATAACCAGGCATCAATTTTTTTTTTTTTTTACCCAGCTTTGTATTCAGACTAATAAAGATAATAGGTGAGTTAAGGATAGAAGGTCAAATTCATTGCACATTTGACTACCACCATTTTGGTAGGCAAAACTTCCAAGACGCTCAAAGCTGCATTTATCCAGAGACCAAAGAAACTATTTTAAAGTATAATAGGAGTCATTCACTGTATCCTTAATAACAGGCTTTGCCACAAGAAATAAAACTTCTGTCCAGACATGACCCAATTTAAACTGCTGGCATCAAATACAATTTTTTCTTAAGCCTCTGACAGTCCAGGCCCATCCAGTAGATTTTCCTCTTTTGAGGGTGACAATAGCGTAAGGAATGAGAGGCTCCCTGACGTCCCCAAAGCAACTGTTATTAGTCTTTTGGAAGATGCATAAAAATAAAATCCAGATCACCAAGTGTCTTCAGGAATCTAATTTGATTTTCCACAGAGACAAGCATTCCTTTTGGTGCTGAGGACAGATTCCAAGTCTGATAATTACACTTCACCTCTTACACATGCCCTGTGAATTCCGTCGGATATGGCATTGCCATGCCACTTTGGATGCTTCCTCACAAACTGCACACCTTGCCAGCACATGCTGGTAACAGGGCACTGGAACAGAGAACCGAAAGGGATCTCTGCCCTGCCACAGGATTCCTCAAGCACCACCTTACACCTACTTGTGGTCTTCATCCCCATCACTCTTCTTGGGAAGATACCACTTCCATGGTTAGGAATCATCTTCTGGCCCAAATTTTCTTCTTGGGGTTTATATCCATTCTTCTTTAGGCCAGTTTTGTCCTTTACACTAACGAGGTATTCTTCCTGCCAGAGTTTATCCCCTTGATGTATTCACAGGCAACGTTTGTCCTTTCTCAGCTTTCATCTTCTTAGATGATTTAAATTCTCCTGATTATCCAAGTGCCCCTTCCCTCCATGCCACTCCACTTTGGAGATTACCTATGGTGAAAATGGGAGCTAATACTTCCTTCCCTTCTACCAATACCTCATTTGAGGTACCTTAAGACATCAGGATTGCGGACACTTTTTCCCTGGTTACTTTTCACCTGTGACTCCTTGTGAACCTCTGATCACCCACCGTGCCCAGGGTACTTCCTTTGCTGTTTCCAAGTGCTGTGCTCTTGGTTTGTAAGAGTTATTCTTTTTATTAGTCACTGATTTCTTCACCTAGCTCTTTGCATTGCTGCATTTCATCCCAGTTTCATTAGCCCAGTCCTCACTGAAGCACATCACCGTCCTCTTCGTGCTGCTGATGCCTCACAACTTCATCTCAGTATCAAATGTCATTGGCACTCCAGACCCCGGCCACAGACGTGCTCGGGCTAGGAGGACGGTAACCACAACATACAACCTAGCACTGGAAGAGCCCAAGGGAAAGGGATGTTACCCCATTATCGTCTGACTGCCCATGTTAATCCGTCCTTAAAAACTCTGCTGGTTTTTATGCAAGATCATGAATTGAACTATTCAATATGAATTTTTCCCCTCAAGGGTATGTTTAAAAACATGTCTCCAGCCCTCTAATCCCCCTGTCAGCAAAGCTTCCTGTTATCTCTTCTTTATCTAGCTTTTGTATTTATCCCTATCTTATCCATCTAAAGTAATAAATTCTCTCAAAGGACCATAAAATCTGCTCTGCCAGACATGATGTTTCATGTTCCAGTTGTCTCTGCAGCACTTCCCTATAAAGCTTTTGTCTTCATTCAAAGTCGAGAGAGGTCCTGCACATCTGATGTCAGCAGTTCCAAGACTCCTCTAAAGCCAAGTCCTTGAGCTCATTAGTCCCCTTTGCTCTGCTCATTACTACTCTCAAAGTTTGCTTTCCTGAAAGAAAGCATCTTAGTTTTCTTTAACTGCCTTTTGATTTAAAGGAATTCTACTGACATTCAGTCAATCCAAGCAGCTTGATTTGGTTTTGATAATCGGTTCTTTGGTAACATCCTTGCTGCCGATGATGAATGAGTCTGCAGTACTGATGACTCCTATTAGACCAACGACTGGTGAAGAAATCTGCCCATTCCCGAACGCAAGGCTACCTGGATCCAACTAATCCTAGCTACTGTTTTCTCTGCCTAGATTTTCCAGATCAAATTTAATTATAGAAACCCACCCATTTCTAAATCTAAGCCTGGGTATCTGCAAACAAGACTCCTAACACTAGACCAGTAGATTTTTTAAAAAATTTTTTTACCATCTTTCCCATAAGTATGTAATCCAAAGTGGGTCTATTTGACCAGCGTTATCCCTTTTTGCTCGTCATCTGTCATACCATGAACACAGATATATCAATACCTTTAGCTTTACTGATCCTTCCTGAATAGTCCTTCTCTTGGAACGCCTGATTTTCTTTTATGATCTCTGTTCCTTAATTGTATTTGCAATCCCACTGAGATCCTTTGCCAGTAATTCATATGACTCTATTGCAACGTTAATTACATGTTTGTGTTAATACTCTGCTGGCCTTGACACTACAATTGTATTTTTAAAAAAATGAAATGTTTGTATAATTATACATTACTCTGCATATACATATGCCCTGCTCCATAGCTGAGAGAGACTTCTTTTAATAATCTGAGTCCCTTCGCTGACTCTGCTCTCACCAAAATTAGTACTTAGAGACTTACATGTCAGCCCCAGTATTCCTTTATCTGCTACTGTACCCTCTGTATTTCATAGACTGGTTTATGTTGGAAGGGACCTTAAAGATCATCTTGTTCCAACCCCCCTGCCATGGGCAGGGACACCTCCCACTAGACCAGGCTGCTCAAAAGCCCCATCCAGCCTGGCCTTGAACACTTCCAGGGATGGGGCATCCACAACTTCCACAGGCAACCTGTTCCAGTGTCTCACCATCCTCACAGTAAAGAATTTCTTCCCGACATCTAAGCTAAATCTACCCTCCTTCAGTTTGAAGCCATTACATCTCATCCTGCCACTACATGCCCTTGTAAGAAGTCCCTCTCCAGCTTTCTTGTAAGCCCCAATCTCATTTTCTTCTCCTTGCCCACAGACACCACCAAGCCTCTCAGGTCCTGCACTCACAGGTCCAGTTCTGTTACTCATTGGTAACTCTTCCAACCAGCTACCACAGTGTACATACACAGCCTCAGGCCACCAGCAGGCCAATACTAGCTTGCTTTGCTTATCTGTTTCTGCAGTCACAAGGTTTGGCATCTAGCCACCTTCCTTCTTCAGGCCGCCTCCGCCATAATCTCAGGAGCCATCTTCTGTTGCTTTGCTTTCAAGAAATAAAGTGCAGCATCCTCACTCCAACTTGATGGGTCTGGCTGCTGGGCTCCCCTGCTCTCTACTGATGTAGAAACCCAGCAACTGACAGTTCATTTACTGCAGTTAATGGCAGAAAATCTCTCTCATGGTCTAGGACCCCCAATTCCCCTTCTACACAAAAAAATCCCCCAACATTTTGCAACAAATTCTGAGTAGGCTACATTGAACTAAACAGTAGCTCCTTAGATACACACGTAACTGAATGTGAGTGACAGCATGCGTGTCTATGTGACTATACAGAGTGAGTCAGTCCGTTATCCCTACAAGGAAGGTCACTATAGCTATTAAATTACAATGGGCAAAAACATTAGTGTAGCCATTAAAATGAAAACCAAATTGATTTTTGAGATGATCATTATCCACATTTGCAATTACAGTTTTTCCTCTTAAAAATGGAAAATTGTGCACAGACAGAAGGGCAGTGCAATAAACTCCAGAGTTTTCTGTTAAACTTAGAAAATCAAGATAATTCACCCTTAATGTTTCTTGACCTAATTTCTTTGTCTTTTAGCATCACGAGGGCCAGAGAATATTAAGTGGTATCACCTGCGATGTGGGTACCAAGGCAACAGGCTCTCAGCTTAAGGACAAAGTAAAATCTGTACTTCTATGGTACTTCTATGGAGACAACAAAGCTCTCTGAAACCTGTTTCAATGACCCTACTCATGCTCTCAAATACCCGATTTAAAAAATTACTTGTATTTGTGATCTTGTTATTCTTTGTACTGTTGGGACACTGCAGACCCACAGTGATGGGCAATTATACCGCGTGAAATGAAAGACCCTCTCCAAGAAATGGAGTTTAACCTGATATCTTACGGGAAGCGCTTTCACAACCTCCATCTCAATTAGTGGCATTTCACGTTGCCAAATTCTTCACAGTAGCCCTGATACAATTTAAAATCCTTGGCAAGCCCAGTTTTTCAGCTGACATGGAACTACCAGCAAAGGAGAGAAGGGCAGAGGGAGAAACAAGGATTTTTCCAAGCCATCATTCAGTGTTTTCATACATCACAAAAGCCAACTCCCAAACAGAGCTTTTCAGCATCAGCTCTGAATGCTCAGAAGAGGCCAGGAGCTTTGTCAACATTAACAGAGAAGCCCCAAAAGCAATACGGAGCACTCCACTAGCCACCGAGAAATCACCCTGGATATGTGCAATGGAAGGGAAATGGAAAGATAGCTATTGATTACGTCTTATTTGCCAAAAAAAATCCCTATTGTATCACAGCCTACAATTTCTTCTAAGTTTTTCAACTTGGTTAACAATGTTGTTGTTGTTGTTTCCCTTTGTTGTTGTTCCCCAACAACAAAAATGTTGTTGTTTCCCTTCAATAAATATTAAAGTTCTACCTGCTTCTTTAACAGACATCAGACATCTCAAAATGTTTGCAAACACACAGCAAAGAGGAAGAAACCTTCCCAACAAAGAGTTCCTCCTCACAACATATTCCCTGAGCTTCACTATCTGTTTTTCACTACTGCCCATCTTCACACCACACCAGTCTCACAGAAACAAAGCAACGCCAGAACAAGAAAAACAAACTTTAACTGTATAGTTATCACTATAACCTATGCCTCACATTTGACACATGGAAGGTTCTTAAATTGCAGTCACAAAAAGGGAGATGAAGCCACTACCGAGAAGAATGGAAGGAAATTGGGATCTGTTTCCCATCAGAAGTCTCTTTGGTGCTTACAGTCACCTGTAGGAAGACAGAAAAAAGACCTACTGTAGACACACAAACAGTCCAAGGTAGAGAGAAACTGAAGGATATATGATGTTATATATTTCACATACGTGTAAAATTATGTCAAGTCTGTAATAGCTCAGATAACCTTGGGGCCAGATCTTTGTTGAGTGCAAGCAGGCCCAAATCAACCCGGCTTATTAACTTGCTTCATATGATGCACATGCACCAGATGAAGAAGAGGGCCAACAGTTCTAGGGTTCTATCTGTGTTTTACTTATACTCATTCCCCTTGAAACTCAAAACCAAGATGCTGTCCAGACCAGTTTAGTGCCTTAAAAATGTGTATTCCTAGTTCCTGAACTGGACTTTGGAACAATAGCTATGGTCTCATGAGATAGGAGTCTTTGACAAGCAACATCCTCTCAAGATATTGCTGCTGCTGAATGGTGCTCTCATGCCACGCCGGGCTGCCCCCCTCCATTGCCCACACGCCCACACTGGGAATCAGCCCGGAGAACTGATTCAGCCTTTACAAACCCCATAAAAAATGAGAACCTTTACATGATCCAGCCCCTGCCTGGTGCCATGCTGTAACACTGGATAATGTGACCACTATTACATATTATGGTATCAGATCTCTGCAGATTACCTCACTTTGTAAAGGACCTCAAAAGCCCTCCATCAGAGGCCATAGGAATTCCATCCCTCACCAATGAAATGCAATTGGCAAAAGAGCATTAAGAAGGTATCGGTTGTCCTCCACCAGTAGTGGCTGGGAAAAATTATTCAGAGGATTTAAGACAAATGTTTGCTTCAGCAATTTAAAAAAAAAAAATAAATACTTGCTCTGAAGAATCATACGTCATAGCTATTTGCTAGGAAGACCCATGCTGCCTTTTACATTATAATTAACAGGTAGGAAGATTAATTTAAGACATATCAAGACCAAGTCAGGCATAATCATCTTAATTAATGATGTTCATGCTATAACTGACATGTTACACCCTATCTTTGTGGCCACAGGGGGGAAAAAAATTTAAAAATCAACAGTTTTGGAAAACTAGCATACAACCCAATAAACTGATGATTCCACATTTCCCGGAGCCAACTCTGTGTCACATAATCCGGAGGCTGGTTTTTTTCAGCTAGATGAAGACAGCAGGGTGCCTAACTCGTTACAGCAGCGCTTCACCAAGCAGCAGCGTTACCACATGCATCTGAATGTGAGAATCGAACCGCTCTGGAACAGGCAAGCTACAGACAGGACTGTTTGGAGACAGCCTAGAATATGAAGCCCTCGAGCCGAAAAAAGAGATACAACAATGGGAGCAATTTCACAGCTCCCTCGCAATACTTCATCCACTTATCGCAAGCAGGACGACTCGCATCTTTTAGTGGCGGAGGAGCGGTCAGCTTTCACGACGATTGCAATAACTGACTGACTTCTGCCGGGGGTACGGCAGAAGGGTTTGGGTGAGCGATGCTTTTTTCGTAAGGGAAAGCTACCCAGCCTTCCCTGAAAGCATCATCTGTCTCATGAAGGTGAACGTCACGCCGGCAGAGATACTTGGTGAAAGTGAAAAGAAACATCTCTTTCAACACGTACCGTCCAACTCGGTACATTTACCCACTTCAGTGTCCCGCTGCTGCAGGAGGACGAGCACCCAGCAGCCCTTCCCGACGCCAGAAGCGAAGGCGGGACGGCCGCCGGCGGCCAAACCAGCACTACCCAAAACAAACAGGGGCTGCGGCTCGGTGGCACCGGGGGCTGGTAGCCCCGTGTCCCGCGGAGCCCGCCCAAGGTCGTCCCCCCACCACCACCACCCCGGAGCCGGCGGCAGCCCGGGCGGGCGGCGCGGCTGGGCGGTGGCGCCATCTAGCGGCGGCGACAGAGCATCGGGGCCGGGGGTCCGGCCGGCACGGCAGCCAGCGGCCCGGCTCCTCCCCCAGTCACCCCGTCACGCGTGACGCGTCCTCTTATTTTGGCTGTCACTCGCTTCCTTAATTATCTCTGGTTGACAAATTGGAGCATCGAGTGCTCACCGGCGAGACAAAATCGCTCATTTATTTTTAAGGCAGCGTACTGGCACAAGTCTCCCCGTTATTTCGTTACTCGCAGCAAAAAAACTTGAAGAAAGTCGCCCGAACATGCTAACTTTAACACAAATACGGGCTTTCGACTTTCCTTTCCCACAAGTCTTTCTGAATGTGTAAAAGAAAACACGTGCACACACACACAAAAAAACCCAGATTTTTAAAAATTAGCATACCCACCACTCCATTTACTCCCTACGCATAAACTACTCCCATCTAGATTCCCCCTGCCCACATTTCTGCAAAACTACAAAAAAAAAACCCACCCAACAGTCTTTCCGTAAGTTTTGTGCTACTTACACATCTCATCACTGTGAGATTTAAACTACAATTGCAGCTTCCCTGGTACAAGCTCCCTACTCAAAAAATGAGCAGTAATTTTGCAGTTTACTCCTAGGACAACTAAAACTACGTGAGGATGCAGAAAACCAGTTAAGATCTCCTGATTTTTCAGAAGTCCGAATTAAATTCTAGAAATATAATCCTTCTTTCCCCTCTACTCCTCCCACAGCCTTGAAAAATTTTAGGCTTTATTACAGAAGCGTCACGTAACAACTGTGCTGACATAAGGGCCCCAGAGCCTTTGAATGCCATTAAATGACAGTTTAAACAAAGGGTTCAACAGAATGACCGCACATCTTCAGCTTCACCATCCCAGGCCCTGACAACAATGCAAGCAGTGAAATCACATCAGTATCATGGATACACATTAAGGAGTGGGGTGGGGGGGAGTATGAGTATTTATTGTTATACGGCAACATCTCCTAGTGTTGTTTAAACAAAGTATAAAGCTCTAAAACAAGCACAAATTAATGTCTTGGTAAAGAAGTGGAGATACTGATTATGTAGCTTGGGCATTCTCCCACTGGACGCTGTGTTTCCCTCTGTAAATTCCAAGAGAAGGAAGTTAGCCGGCCCCAGCCTTTTTATGGAGCATTCTTTCTGGTCCAGTATGTGCTTCCCTCCTCTCCCATCAGTGCTACAGGGTAGATTGTCTTGCGAGTAAGTCTAAACTGTGAAGCAAAAGCTAAAGACCTTGCACAGACAGCTGTAAGTGACTAAATCCACCTGAGAGCAAGGCGCTGCCTCCCACATGGCAGCAGCCAAACAGATGACACTCTAGACCTAGCACTCACGCAGAGCCACTGCCACGAAGAATGGCCGAATCCCCTGGTTTTTGGGGGGTGGGAATCATGATGAAACGTATTTATTGCCCTGTATTATCTTGTTGCTCAGAGGCACAGCAGCTTTGAAGCAAAGGGCTGTGAGTGATAAAACTCATTCCCAGTTTGCATCACCCCGCCTATCCTAACACAGTGGTCTGAAGGAAGAGTACATCACCCACACACGAAGCCACACTGGCATTCATGTAGTTAATCTGAACACCTGTAGCATCAAAGCTTCCCCAGCACAAGTAACACAGTATTACCCTGGGCACTTTGGCATCTAGCTCACACCAGATTTAAGGAAGGCCTGCAAACTAATTAACAAGGGTGCATACAGCTGGGCTGCAGTCCTGTCTCTGATTGCCCACCTACACACATCCAGACAAAACAGCTCAGAGTTCACAATCACTACGCTGGGGTAAATTCTGAACTGCCTCCTTGCAATAGCAAAGGCTGCTAAAAAAAGGCTTACACTAGCAAACATTTAGGTTGTACAGGAAACAAGCAGCAGAAAAATGATTAGTCACACCACAGGACGGCACAAAGTGATTTTCCATCACCCGTTACCACTACGAACCTCACATGCAATGGTATTTTTTCCTTCTGCCACAGCAATAGTAAGATAGTGGAGTATGTCTGAGACAGAATCAGCCTTTTCCTGTAATACCATGTGGTAATTTCTCTCCGAGATACCTGAATTTAAGGGCAACAGGGAGCAACTGGAAAGCCAATGCTGCCTGTCAAGGTCTCCAAACCAAACAGTGGCATGAGGAAGAGACCTCTAAGCTCACAACAGGAGAAGGAGGATTCTTTGGTCTGCTATTTTGTGCCCAAGAATCCTCCAGTTTGAGTTTATGCTACACCTGTTTGTTAAACCAACAGTCCTATTGTAATTTGTTGTCAAGAGGTCAATGCAGATGTATGTAGGGACATAGATCAGTTGCAAAGTATTTTTTAGAGTAAACACAATACTGAGAAAGTCATGCAGAAGAGCAGCTGTATGTTACTCTTTTCATATACCTCCTCCATCAGTACTGCTAATCTCATCTGTAATAGGGTTGTTTTCTTCGCAGCAGGTACGGACGGAATATGCTTCGACCTTGTGTCTGTTTCTGGTGTGACTGTCTCTGCCTTAACACACTGTGAAGTGGTTGCACACGATGGCATACACTTGCTATTAGATACATGGACCTCCTCTAAATGTAGGGTATCCGTTGTTTCATGTCTTCCTGTAAGGTAAAGGAAAGAATGAATTTCAATCACTCTTTCTGCATTCACAGTTGTGGAAGTGAGCGATGCACAGGCACAACCATTAATACTGGGGCACATCCTGCGCTGCCTTCGTCCTCATGCCTGTTCTTACATCTCAAGTTACAGATTTGCTACAATTCGGCATCTTAGCTTTGCCTACAGCCATGTACAACATAATTGTGTTTTGTTTTATGCTATAGAACAGTTCCTACAACATGGATACATTATGAAAAAGCAATTATTTTCCTAGGCTTTTCATTTCTATTCCATTACCGCCTGCTTCGTATTTCATGCTGTTTAATTCTATACACAAATTGCTCAGAAATCCATAAAATGAAGACCTGATCTGACTCATTTTCATCAAACTCTTTCCTTTTCTGAAAAGAAAAAAATGCACCTCTTTTACCTTAATCCGCTGTTTGATGCTTGCTTCATGTTTATTCATGATCATGCCTTCTCTTATCTCTGCTCCTCCCATAGGCTTTCCTCTGCCTCCAACTTTTTCACTACTTTTTGGGAACGCTTCGTATCTCATTCTTATTTCTCACCCATTTTCCTCAGTAACCATCTTTTTGCTTTTCTTCGCTGGGATCTTGGTAAGGTTCTGGAAGCTGAGAGGTTCAATGACCTTAAAACGTTCTTGCAGAAGTCTGGCTGCTCCAACTCATTGCTCCAGCTCTACAACCTGATTAAAACTCTCAGAACATCTCCCATTTCACTGTCTCAACCTTGTGTAACCTATAAACAAACTTCTCCTTGTCTGAATACAAACAAGCAGTGACCATTCTATGCTTTTTAACCACATCAGGGCTAACAGCCTAAGAGAAACGTTCTTGATCTAGTCTGCTAATAGCAGAGAGCTACCATCAATTGCTTCCTATAGCATGGAAAACACAAGAAACCTACACAATGACAATAACAGCAAGAAGCAACTAACAGTGGTTAACAGCTGGATACCAGTAGGTCATAATGGCACAGGTTACAGATATACTAACCCCAGAACAAAAAGAAAAAAAAAATGAAATTTTGGGAAAACTAGGAGGGAGAAGACACAGGTCAAATGCACAAAATCTCTTTAATGCATTCCAGAAATAAGTCTTACGACATCCAAGATGGCCACTCTGTGCCATTCCTTTAAAACATGAGTTTTCATAATAGTTCTTCAGTGTTAGTGAAGTTAGATCCACCAAATTAAAAAGGGTAAGATTTCTTGGGCAAGGTCTACACATTTTATGTTTATGTAGTAAAGAGCCTAAACTGAGAGCAGCTCTACATAGTAATATGGAAGTACAATATAATTAAACATTATTTATTCATCATTGCTGCCTATACAGCAAGAAAATAAATGATGCTTGAAAGACTCACATTTCTATTTCTCCTCTTGACAGATTTGTAAATGAGAATTATTTTGTAACTCAAAATACATTCCGTTTAAGCTGTTTAACTTAAAATCATTATTCAAATTTATTTTTTTTCCACTTGAGAGTCAACTCCCAATAAGGCCTAGAAATCCTGACAAACGTTTCAGAGTATAAACCCAAAGAAAATTTTTTAAGCTTTAAAGCTTCACCGCATAGCTTCAGCAATTTGACACAAACAAGCAAAGAATAAACCCTTACTTCTCACTTGTTCAGACCTATATAAGAGCTTTGCCCTGTACTTCGAAATTAGAAAACTGGAACAGCTTTCTTCTGGTTATAGTATAAAACAATCTTTGTGGCCATTTTCGAGTTAGATAACACATAACTTCAAAATTAGGAACAAAAATAAATTAATCTTCTTGACTATGATTCAAGTCTAAAGAAAGCAATCAAAACCAAACTGACAGAAGTGCTGTACTGTTGTCTCACGTACAATTTTCCTTTCCTCAGTTTTAATTCGGTTAAGTTTAAGAATACAGATATTCTGCTGTTGAGATCACACCCATAATTGCGTATGCGCTGCTACAAACATACCACTTTAGTCAGTATCAGTAATGCCACCATGATAACTTTATTCCACTCAAATCAATCATATCCTCATTCTTAATGATGCACTATTTAGTTGTTTGCATTCAAATATGCATATAAACATCCAAAAGAGTTACCGTAACAGTTTTTATTTAAAAAACCTAATGTACATGTTTTTCCCCAGTACAGTTATATTTTTCTTAAAAAGTACTGTATGTATCAAACATTTAAGGTTTATCCCATCACTGTCAATTGTCTTTGAAGAGCTGTCAAACATCTCCAACTTTAATGAACTTCAGCATAGCCTTAAGAAAAAGCTTTTAGCTTTCTAGATGTATGAGAAGAGGCCTGGTATTCTGTGGCATGAAGACAACATGCCATTAACAAGTAATCCCTGTGTTTACAGCATTCTTTCAGGAATGATATAAACCCCAAAGCCCAAGTGATAATTCATACCCTGCATAAAACTAATACAAGATACATTAAAGTTATTCAGATGAATAGATAGCATCTGGAGAGGTCTGTCAACATTCATATTTTTTAACAGCTCTTTAAAGAGGTAATGGTACAGATTAAGTACAAGCTTTTTGCCTCAGTATAATACACATTTGAAATTAAAATAAAACATGGAAGACCAGTATCTTTACATTTTATTCTTCAGAAAAAGAAGAATTTTAAAGAAAGCATTTAGTAGTCCACTTGTGCTTAAAATATTCAATGCATGAGAAAGCCAAAAGAAAAAAAATACACATTTTTGTACACCATGATCAAAAAGATAACATTATAAATTTTCAGAAATTGCACTGTATTTAAAACACTCTCTAGAATCTGCTCCACTTCTACATATGGCTACTGAGGCTGCCAGACACAGTTCCTTTTCCACTTTAATTGCCAACCTGTGGAGGCCCTTCAGGGATGAGTGATGTGAAGAAGGTTGTGATAAAGGACCAAGCAGAAGCCATGAATCCAGGCTGCTGCTCTGTATTGGCATCTTCACCTGCATCTTCTCCACTGTCTTCATCAATCCCATCATCCATAAGTCGTTCCTTTAAAAACAGAAATTGAAGCAATTCAACTGCTTCTTTTTAGAGCTCTGACATAAGGTAACCAGCAGTATCTTCCTACATTAAGTAACTTTTCTCAAAACAACCTCCTGAAGAATAACTAGCATGAAGAAAGTCCGTGACTGAAGTAGAGACAATCAGTAACTGTCAGACTGGAAGAATACAGAATTTAAGCAGCAGGCACAACATCGAGGACAACGCTGAAAGCTTTCTGGTTAAACCGAATGTATTTCATGAAAGTTGACTTTCTGTCCGGATATTACAGCATACTTGACAATATAATACACAGGAGTCTCAAAAGACATGCCTGCTCTTACTCACCATCTCTTCAAGATCAGGATTATTTGCATGTTGCCCATCACGGTTCACTTCCACATTATTGGCTGCCTGCTGTTGGCCTCCCTCTTGCCTAAAGGGGAACCATCCTGCTTGGTGTCTACATAAGAAAATGGAAGAGTTGACAACCTCTCTTTTGAAAGGAATAAAAAGATTTTTCTCATACAGCTAACTACTGCAGTAAATTCTTCAAGTACTTTCAAATGAATGAAGCTGCATGTATTTTTCTGCAAGTCCTACTTCTACATGAAATGGCTACTCTTTGATGTCCGGGTTAAGAAGGGTCTTGCCAAGAGCTGTTCTTTAAGTTTCAGAAGTGGTGTTCACAGCCCTCTGCTCCAGGAGATTAATAATTTACCATGATTAGGTAATTAAATACACAGAAGACTTCTTTTGGGCCTCCTCTCCATTTTTAATTATTTAAGTTATATTCATTTTCAGAATCAGCCTTAACTTCCATAGTTTAAAGTTGATTTTTTTGTGGAAAAAGGTTCAAAAGGCTTGAACCACATTACCATTTTAAATTAAGTAAGCCTCTCCTACATTTTCAAGTGTCTATATTCTTATTTCAACTATCATATCTGCATGAGAAACAGAACAGGAGACAGACCGCAGTGTAAAGAAACTCTTAACTGATTACATCAGTCCAAAGTATCAAGCATTACTGCTGTTTTCCACTTCTATTGCCCTCACTAAGGTATTTTCATATATAAAGGGAAGTGATGACAACAGTACCGGTATTTCTTCAGAATAGAGAGAGGGTGCTTAGGTCTTTAGGACACACGGCAAAAAAATTGTTAACTCCCTGCAATTCTACCAGATCTAGCACCCACCATTACAGTAGCACTACCTTAACTCTGCCTAACACGATTTACTGCACAAATCCATATGTTATTTTTGAAATATAAATGAGCTTAGCTCTGCAATTCTACTTTCATATCTGAGTAGTAAATGTTTTAAATTTATTCTAGCATACACTTGACCTATATGAACTTCTTTCCCCTCACCCCCACTTTTCTAGATTTCCATCCCAAAATTCTACATTTCTGCAATACCGAGCTGTTAGCTTACTGTAAATATGTTTTGAGAATTACTTCCTTTTTCCTATCAGCTGCTCTGCTTGTTTGAAATTCAATTAATTTTTTTTAAACAAAAACCCACATCATGTTGTAAAGGAGCAGTGCCTAAACTTTTGCATTTAGATAATTTTTCACAGTTTAAGTGGATTATACACTAGCAGCATACTCCACGTATCGGATCCACAGCTGTACTCAAGTGTTGTACTCACAAATAAACCAGCAGCATGGCTCCCATTACCATGACAAATCGACTGAAGGAAGAATAGAAGTATACAATGCTCAGAAGAATTGCTGCTCTAGAGAACGTGTACATCCAGTCCAGCCAGTCCCGGTTGAAGTCCTCCTCGTTCACTACCGGACCACCCTGTGCATTCATCTGAACATTGGGGTTTACAGGCCTGTTCTCCTGGACGGCTACATTTGGCGCTGCTGCGGGCTCATTTGCAGGAGCATGTTCTGAATTTACAGCCTGGGCAACTGCAGATCTCACTGGCTCAGTGCTGGAAGTCACCTGGGCTGAAACAGCAGCTTGGCTGAAAAGTGAAACACAAAACTAGTCTGTCAAAAAACATGCATCAAAATTTCTAAGCCTATTCTTATCTTCTTTTCTGCACTAATAAAAAACAGAGTTTCATAGGTAATACGTGTCAAAACAAACTGCATTTTCCCTTAAATCTTAACTTATTAACACATTAATGTAATTCCAATCTAAAACTGGATTTTATTATTTGTTGCACAAGACTTACCATAAAACAACACTGCCAGACAAAATAAATACAGACATTTTGATCCTGCAAACAACATTTAGGTTTTTAATACCTTCCTTTCACTAGTGTAACTTAGTACTACCTAAGATAATGCAGACTTACTATTGCATGTAGTACTGACGTGCATACATTTGCTGCCACCAGATCATCTGTAAGGGACTGAATGCAGGATACATAGGAAATCCAGCAGAAACACCTTGGCCTGGAAACTGGTTGCCTATATTGCTACAAAAGGATTTAAAGAAAAATATTCAGTTCTAAATTGCCACATTTATAAAATGCACCAATATTAAAAAACAAAGTAGCACTCTTCCTCTTATTTGTCCCCATACAATAATACACTGAAATAACACTGAAACAACATGTAGTAAGATCATCCCACCCACTCCAAAAAAACACTCTGTTTTCATACAAGAAATTAATAAGCAAAGTTATTCTATAGAAAGAGGATTTGTGGTTTTGTACTTAGATGTTTGTCACTAGCTGCATCTCTGGGGAAAAAACCCTATTGAAAATTTTTCAAAATTGTGAATATAACTGCAGAAATTCTTCCATACAATTCCTTTTAAGTTCAAAGGTCACCCTTAAAAGCACTGCAGGAGCTGTAAAGGTAAAACTTACTAGCTTCTGTAACTTTCTTTTAGAAGCAATACCTGAAATACTACCACAATAAAAAACATGAAGAAATTAACATAACTAAAGACAACAAACTAATCTTTCAGATACAGCTTCTGAAGAGTGCAATTAAGAACACTGTAAACTATTTACTTCCCCCCCTTCAGTATTTTGAGCATAAGTGATTCTCATCCATAGGGATTTTTAACTCCGGTTCACATGCAAGAGATATAAAGCTCCTATAAGTAAGTTTTAGGTTTGGTTTTGTCTGCTTTTAAACTTCTTAGCCTCTCTTACCTCCTAGAGCATATAGCATGTTTTGGCAAGATTTCCAACTCTTTCCCCAAAGATTTTGATGTAGTGAACTGTAGTAAACCAGGACATCTTTCAGGACAGCATGAGAGTATAAAGCATGAAGAAAAGTTTATTCAGACTGCAGGTAGCAAAAGCTGAGACTGCTGTAATTGTACTGCAGACTACACCTGTCCCCTAAGTAAGGCACTCCCTGCAAAGATATTACCAAGAGATTTCATTAGTCTACCAGGCATTCAGATATACAAGACATGCCCAGAATGAAAGATGGGAGGAAGACATTAAAATCTTTTTTCCGCCTTACACATGATTAAGTATTTCACTTTAATTCTGGAGAAGAGCCTGCCATGCAACTCCATGACCTCTGCTAAAACTGTTTTGTTTCTATTTAGTCATAACCTGTTTTGATGACAATCTGTGGGGGGAAAAAAGAAAATAAAAAAAGCAAAAGGTACTTTCCTGATACCACACAGAAACTGAGATAATCATAGGCAATACTCTAGGTTTCTTTCAAAAATGGCAAGGGTGAACTGGCAGCCCGGCTGATGCTACTTATTTATGCATAATTAACATGCTGGAACCGCAAAGCTATCAAGCTGCTATTGAAAAACATCAATCAGTTTTATATTTATGGCTGCAAGCTTAAAGAATGTGTTTTTCTATCCCCTGAACTGGCAAACACTTTAAGAAATAAGACTTCCAAAATTCATACAACACTGACCCTCATAAAATACTTGACCTTCAAAATGTAAAGATGATTCAGATATTCCACATGGGTGTCATTAAGTACTGCAATGTGACAAATCACTGAGCAACGTCTCGATTTCAAGCAGGCAGAATATCACATGGGGATGCAAACAGGCAGGACCACTCACTGTTCAAGCACACCTATTTCTCCAACTCAGTCAACAATAAGCTACCCAACGTCCCTGAGTGAGTTCTGCAGGAATTCACCAATTCTTTTTCTCATCAGTTACAGATTTTAGGGTGGTTCTTTACAACTGCCAAGTTGAGCTCAACAAAAGTTGAGAGGCCTTAGGCTAATAGCTTTCCCTCACAGATACATCTTTTAGAAATATTGCAGGATTTGAGCCTCTGCTTTCTTCCAAACTCTTACAAAAGTTGCTTTCTTGATGTCTTAAAGTTTAATAGCAGATTAAGAAATGAGTCAACCAAGACAAACCACAGAAGGTTTCAGTTAAGTCTGTTCTTTGCTTTCCCATTCAAATATTTCAGTGTTTTTGTGTTTTTGTTTTGGGGGTGGGTTTTTTTTTCTTTTTTCCTTTTTCCCCAACAGCTTTTCTGGGAGATGGAACTTTCTGATAAGCAAAACGTAACTTTTCAAGATCTGACTCTATTAATGAGAAAAAGTAGACATCAATATTCAAGAACTACTTCTGCCTTAGAATGCCAGCTAGCTCAGCAGTATTTTATTTGCTCATCAAAAATCAGAATGAGGCAGATGTTGTCCATTATGCAGCTATTACTGCTGCCAGGGTATTAAGTTAGCTTTTGAAACTCAGGAACAACTCTAAACACAGTGTAAGGTATTTCAGTGAAAGAACCTCTCCAAAGGAAGAGACTCTTCTCGGCAAAGCAAGCCATCTTGCTGTTAGAAAAAGGAAAACGGCACGTGCTTTCTCCTCATATTTTTCCGAAAGGAGGAAAGAGAGGCAGGAAGTATTTCAAAAGAACAGCAGCAACAGCACAAGAGCAGAGAAGCAAACTGGATAGACAGAGGCACTCCAAGACTGGAGAACAAACCAGAGCAGACAGTAGAAGAACAGTTAGATAAGTAGGAAAACAGTTTTTAATGTCCAAGTGGTAGAGGTAGATTCAGAATACTCTGAAAAGAAAGAGGCATGCTACTCCTTAAATGGCTACAGAATTCAGAATTACTTCTTTTCATCTATGGAAGACACCTAAAATGAGCTAACTGGAAAACAATTTGAGAGTAAGGTCAGACTAGTTAGATAGTGTCATCATGAAGATACTGTTCACTACTAATAGAAAAATAAGACTTTTTATTCAGACTTAATCAATCAGCTCAATCTGTCATCTGCATGACTGACAATAACTGCATTTCTTTAATGACCTCGACCCACAAAGACATCTCATTTACTGTTAGTCTCTTATCTCCCTGGGATATCAACTTGAAGTGGTATTTCAGTATCCTCCACTATGTTACTTGCTATTTTAAAAAAAAAAATACAGCAAGCAAAGGCTACTGATGAAGCAAATTATTTATGTGCTAGAACATACTGTATGCTGTCAGTATGTCATTCTGTTGTTCACTGTCAAACATTACTATGTACACAATGCAGAAACATTTCATTAGATTGGCTGCCACACTTGACAAATAATCTCGCTGCCTTGATGTTTCTTGTCTGTTTACTGCTTCCAAGTAGTCTCCAATCTGAAATACATGCCATTTCAGGATGCCCATCTGTTCTGTTTGTACCTGCGTAGTCATGGATCAGGGGCCTGCTATGCTAAGTCCACAGGAACAGACAATGCTGTGCTTGCTCTCCGCAGCAAGAGACTGACTTGGTAGATTACTTCCCCAGTCCCATCTCAAGTCTAGATTTTTAGAAAACAGCACTTACAAAAGTTCAAAAGCAACAGAAAGTTTTAATTGCCTTCTCCATAACAATGTGAGTTAGCTGTTTTCCCAATGGATGCTCAACTCACACATTGAAGCTTTGTGCCAGGAACTGAAACACCATCAAAACCATCATTTAATCACCTAACATTTATGTTACTTATTTGTACAAATTACATTACTAATGAAAGTGTTGCAAAATGCTCAAGAAAACTGCTCCTCACATTACATTTTTACACATCTGGAGACCTCTCCCCATGCCCAACAGAGCCTATAGTTCATCATACAGCTTGAATAAAAGTGTTTGGTCATGAAACAGTAAAAAAAAAAAACAAACACACAACGCACAAGGCAATGCAAATTTCATCTACAGATCTTCATTGTTGCTAACAAGTCTCAGTCTGTGTATAAATTACATTAAAGCTAGATTTGATTGCCCCAAAACATGTTGAAGAGTAGCTGAAAACCAGAAGGCATTTCTTATTGCTGGAATACAAATAAAGGGGGCCCTGAAGCAAAACAAGATGCATCTGAGATTACTGAAAGCATTAAAAAGGTTTTTTTGAGACAACAGCAACTACAGCAGGCACTGGCACAGACTGTTTGGAGTAGAGCACAGCCAGTGCCCAGTAGTCTGCAGCAAAGATCTACCTTAAGTTCCAGTAGCATTCCATTAAACTACTTTTACAAAAAAGGCCTAGGATTATTTAGAGTTCATTTATTTCACATTTCTTTTCAGGTCAGGACTGCACTTTTGAAGCAAACCTCCAGTCACTTCCTCGTACTGCAGTTTTGTTTGTACCACAAAGTGCTCTTGAATCACCATCTGGATTCCTTTTGGATTACACTAAGTTGAAAGATGAGATTTAGGTGCTCTGCCAATGCTCTTCAGCCACAAATAGGCACCTACCCCAGGTGACTAGATTAGAGATAGTCCAAATAAGACAGAAAACCCTGAAATACGTGCAGTGTTGATGTCAGGTTCTCAGCACCTCTTTCAGTCTACAGGTCCACTCCTCTCAATCCACATTACTTGCCAATACAGACAGAATCAGTATTTTTATTTATTTTTAAGTTATTCTTTTCTCCAAACACAGTAATGTCTTCCAAACTTGATGCTTCCTGCTGTACCTTAATTGAGTTATTTCAGCTAAAAGACTGAACAACCATTCTGTTGCCTTTTTGAAGTCCATAGGCTATTCAGTTCACCATGCACACTGATGAAAAACTCACTCTCAGGGTATGCTTACGTGAAAAGCTAATTAGAAAAAAATTAAAGCTTCTTACAGATTAGTAATTTACACAACACAGAATAAATTGCTTCCAGAACTAATGTACATTACACGAGACAGCAGTCTTGATGGTCAACCTAGCGTCATCTAGCTTTGTCATAAAGGCAAGTATAACCACTTCTGCGGAGATGTATGTGGTCAGAATAACGTAAATGCTCCACCCACTGGAAAGGCAATTTCTTCCCAGTAGACTGTACATTTCAGATAAATAATAAAAAACTTGACGGAATTCAGGATGAAAACTAATAAGACTAGTAAAGTCTAGGTTAACTCTAACAAGAAAGCAAGTAAATTGAACTGAAACGAAATAAGTTTTCAACATTTCTGGACATCTGTTTTCTTTCCAGTGACAGAAACAATTATTACTGTTAGCAGATTCATAGTTTTTTCAACATTCTCCAAAGAAAGTCTCTAGAATCTACACAGTACTGTGAGAACACCTTGTCAGAAAGAAATCTTTAAAGCACCTTCTGAGGAAATCACAGCTATCATTTCAGAATACACTATCCTCCCATTTTACTCTTGGAAGAAAATAAAAAAATAATAAAAATTTAAGAAACTGCAAAGGGTTGAAAATTCCTAAAGCCACTTTTTGAGTGCAAAAAAAAATATGGAATCTTGAAAGTTACATAATAACAGATCTGATCTAGAAGTGTACACTGGTTATATTTCATTAGTATGTATGAAAACACTTAAAAATTCTATTGTAGATATACAAGCACTTACATGTACTTGAAACGCCTGCATATCATTTATACAGTTGAATCCAATACGGAGAAGTGAAAAATTACTTCTCTTGCGCATCAAAAACTAAGAACCATCATACTCCGGTAAGAATCTAGTGTTGATGTTTACAATAAAGGACTAGGAAAAGCAACCAGAAGCAATATTTTTATCAGTTATATTAATAACTACATGCACTAGATAAATATTACAGTTGCACTTATCAACAGAAACTTGAGGGCAGAAAGCATGAAGAAAAAATAAAAAACAGCCTGAAAGGGAGGCACCAAGAACACTTACTCTTTGATCGACTCCTGGCTAAAAACGTTAATGTTCATACTAAAAATGTTTCTAAACGTGACTTATGCTTCAAAATGACAAGCCAAGTCATTTTGCAGACTGTGAAAGAAAAATAATTATAACTGAACATTTGAAGTACTTTTAAAGAGTATCAAAGAGCTGAGGAATGCTTCAATCTCACTTACCCTTGCATTAAATAAGGGAACTGGTGGCTTGGTATGGGATTGCTTTGTGCTTGTGGAACATTACGATGCCTCACTCCATCTGCACTAGTGTTCAACGATGTAGATGAAGCTTCTTGGTTTGTGGGTGAGGCAGCAGTTGATCCAGAATGGTCCAAATTCTTAAAAATAAATAAAATTGAGGTTGGGGATGTTTTTGCGAGTTACAGATTTACTACTGTGTCTTAAAACACTCTTTGCGTTAATGTTTTGTCACAGGTTTTATTGAGAATATAAGCACCAGCAAGTCTTCTGGGGTTTCAGTGGTTCTGGCAAGCCTTTAGTAAAAACAGAAATTCAAAATTGCACTCAGGTGCACATATAAAAAAAAAGGAAGTGTTCAGAAAGACTCAACTCTTGATAGGTCCCAGAGAAAAATCACAAGTCACTGGGAACCAAAGTTTAAAAAACCTGAACCAACCTAAAGCTTAATCCAAAGAATATTTAGCAGCAAAAGAAATTCTAGTGGCTACCATTAGCAAAAGTAACTACAACCTCCGGATACGACTTTATCTTCAGAAACAACAGTGCCTCCAATGGCTCAAAATACCATTCCTCTATTCATGTCTTCAGTTGCCCCTTCTACTCATCACCCTCTTCACTGTGTCAGCTGCCCAATGCAAACTGCCGTGCGCACTGCCAGGAGGGGACAGGGGGTGGGAATAGGGAAATAGCTAGGAACTACTCAGGCTCCCAGAAACACACCTAAAACTATAGAGCATCAGACCTCCAATGCTTTCCAAGATCAACACTTAACCCTGGAAGCAGGACAACAGCTGGCTCTCCTAGATTATTTGTCACCATAACAAGACTGCAATTTGGCCATTGAGATGCATTATTTTAGTTTTAATAAATACCCAAATCCTATTGCTATGCATTACTGTAATATTTACTCAGTAGAAAATCCTTTTCAACTTTGACAACTCAGGAAGTGAGGAGCTGCAATTATTAAGACATCCATATCACATTTACCTGACAAAGGAAAACAAGAAAAATTTACCACTAGACAGTGGGGAGAGAATAAAAATACAAAACAAACAGAAGAACAAAGGCCATTCAAGCTTTGGGTTTAAATTCATAATACGTTGAAGGAAACAACCTAACACTGTGCATGCTGACTGCATTAAGCAGTCATTAATACAGTCCCTTAAATACAATGTTTACAACTGATCTATGTAGCAATGAGACAATCACAAAGGAGACACCCTGTGTCCTGCTTGCAGAGACAGAAACACAGACTTTGCAGAGACGATGTAACCACTGTCCACTCTCTACTATTGCTAAAACCGCCCACGTTTCTGCTGTCACATAGCAGTCAGAAACAGTACCCTACCGACAGGGGAATGAAGACAGACAGCTTATTACTGGAAGGGTATTCCCCCCATGCTGATTATCAACACACCGCAGATAAGAAATATCTACAATGGTATTGTATATATTCTCTCCTGACTAACCTTCAAGGGTCACTTAGTGATACTGCCAGCTCTGGAAAAAGCCAAGAGAATTATGGTGGTGACGATCAAGTCACCAACAGAAACATTAATTGCCCTTCTGTTAAAACAGAGTACAATCAAGGAACATCATAAATTTTGGAGGGTATGAAGAGGGGAAGACTCAAAATACCCTAAACAAAAGGTGTTCTGTGAACAGCTTAAGTAATAAAGTGTTAAGAACACCATTTACTTTTCACTGTCGTACAGACACTATGGCTGCCCAACTCTTGCCAAGCAGAATGAACGCTGGCCAACCTCCACCTGTCCATCTCACCACAAGGGCATTAATTTGACTGGTCTCTCTTCAGCAGTACAAGTTTTCACAAAACAAATCAGAATTTTGTTGTGTGTTTTTTTTTATCTGAATACACTGTTAAATTTCTGCCAGAGATACAAGAATTCGGAGAGAAAGGAAAACGTACTTTTTGATAAAAAGAGTGTTAAAAAGACTGTATAAAGAATAGCTTAGAAAAAGTAGCGCTTTATCATCTAACAAACATAATTGTGTTACGATTTGAAAAAAGGTCATCTTCCTTTACGTAAAGTGACACCCTTAAATAATCCAGTCTAATTGTACAAATTCATATGGCATGCTCTGTTTTCAACACACTAATTTACATTCAAATTTTAAAAATTAAGAGAAATTCCTGGAAAGCTTTCTCAGCATAGATAAATTCATGTTCTGTGTATGAAAAAAAACTCACTGAGCTACTGCTGGAGGTTGAAGCTCCGTGACCTTCTCTACTGGTGCTGGGTTTTGGAGAACTTGGGGGTGTCCGGGAAGTACATACCAGATGAACCATATGATATTCATCTTGCTAAAAATTAAAGAAATTGAAGAGCTAAAGCAACAATATTTGAGAAATTTATAAGCAAAAGATGTCTTTAAAAATCCACTTTCAAAGCTGTATTTGCAATCAAGAAAGAACCACACAAAATGGAGGGACCATAGAGCAAAACTTGAGCCTAGCACAAGAGAAGTCTGCTGTTTCACAACTGATGTTTTCTTAGCAGCTATCAACAATAGCATATTGAATGTCATTTACCCCCAGTTTTCCCTAGAACTGCAGTATAGCAGACCCAATGGAAGACCACAAAAAAACATGAGGAAATGTAACATACGCTTTAACTTTTACTTTGGAAAAAATATCAAACTCTTATAGGGCTTGGCTTCCCTAAGTTAAGAATGCTTACATTTGCATTGAGATTAGTGAAGAGTGTTAATCAATAAAGACATCAAGGTAAATGAAAAATGTAGGTGCTGAATTCCACAAACGGACCAAGATAAGAAAAAAATGTACAAGCCATTGCCTCCACGTCACTCCAGTCGAAGCTTGGCTCAAGCCTAACCTGCAGCCACCCAACTGAAGAGGCCCTGCAGATATTCCACACTCAAGGAGTGCTGTTCAAAGTGCTAGGTGGGACTTGGGTATTCCTAAATATTCAAAAGTGAGGAAGCAAATGAGCGGCACCACTTGAAGCCATGTCAGTATGCAAGTAATCAGCCCACGCCAACTCTTCATGAATATGCTCCCCCCAAACATGGATGCCATAACAACTTCAATCTGAAGCTATTTCACTGTACCAAATGAAAACGCCCCATTATATCAGCATGCCTGAAGCTTATATGGCCATAGCAACAGGAACAGCTATGACTGTATTTAAATTGCATGCTACAGCTTCCTCAGTAACCAAATTTTAAACAAGAAAAACAACAACAAAAAAATCTGTCCTCTTCTGAAGTCAGTGTGGTGCAGTCAAGCTGCAGTTCTTAATGAGATGACATTTAGAAATATCAAGGCTTGGAGGATTTTTTAAGCTGTTAAAAAATGTTAAAACATACACTTACTCATTTGTAAGTTTTAATCTTTAGGAACAAAGAAAACTGGATAAATGCTTTTATACAGTGTCATGCATTACTGCTAGCATAGCCTATCCATATCCACATTCATTTAAACTCCCCTGAACGGATCAGTTTCTAGCCTCAAGCACAGCCTCATTATTACATTAAGTGTAGTTTCTTACTAGTCAGTGATAGGAAGCAATGAGCAGAGAGCACTGAAGGCAGGTGATCAGCATTCTGACCACATCAAAAGCCTTTTACCTAACTAGTTACCTTCCTACTAGCTAAGAACTTCTGCCACTTGGAGAGGCAAAGGAAGCTAAACATATTACTTGTGATCTTACAGTATACAGCTTTATTCAATGTGACAGTTTATTGTAATTTATTTCTATTTATACAGAACATGTTGAACATCACTATGCCTGAAGAGTGCCACACTTACAGCCTCGAGGTATCTTCTATCAGCAAAATGACAGTGGTCAGTATCAAAGAGCAAGTATTGCAAAGCTAATTTGAGAGATTTAGTAAATCCTCAGATAACATCAAGAATTTATAGCTAATCAAGTAGGAATTATATGGCAGAGAATGAGATTGAACTTAGGAGTAATCATACCTTTTTTCCAAAAGCTCTTAAGAAGCTTGATCACAAAAACCTCCTCTTTTCAAACATGAATTTTTAACTTTCACTAAATTTCTTTAACTAAATCCAAGGCCTATAGCTACTAAAAAGCCTTTAATGTCAAATGTAGCCCCTGTATAGTGAAGGAAGTCAAAGTTTCTCCTCTAGTACACAAGCAAGTTTGAAACTGTGTTTCCTAAAACTAGCCTGCTGTAATGAGGCCAAGTGAATTCAAGGGATTCAGACTTCATTTTGTCTTTAACAAGAAAAACTAAGCTTTGAGGCAAGTTATATAAGCATTTTCATGAACTTTTAAGTGGTACAAGATATATACTGGTTGGCAATAGTCCAGCTCCAGTTTTCTAGTAAGCCTATACATAGTAAATTTCAATCATTTTTGGTAAGCAATTAAATCCAATTTAATAAAAATCTATTTCAGAATAAAGATTATAAAGTAACAACAGTGTTAGTCTACTCAAGCAATACTCAAGATTCTTCCACATTAGTTACTCCATACTTAATACAAAGTTCAGTTGCTCTATTCTCCTTTAGAGACTTTCCTCCATACTAAATACTAAAACGTAACCCACTCCCGCAGTCTGCACACTGATTTTTACCATAATACATTACAAAAAAAAAGTATCAATACCTGGCCGTTGGTAATGAATTACAAAGCTTACCTATTTCACAGGATTAAAAACTGTGTAATTGTTTAATAACCTAAAGTATTTTCCAAATATAGCTATTGGTGCATCCTGATTTGTTCACAAGGAGTTTAAAGACTATTCAACATAATGCATTATGTTTTCTGTTACCATCAAAACTGAAAGGAAATTCTTGGTAATCTGCCCTAAATATCCTCTTATTCATTAAGTTAGTAAAGTTCTTAAAAATTTGTAGATGTCCCTCTTATTTGGTAGCATCAATCCAAACTATCTGAACCAATATGAGAACCAAGTGCATGTATTTCAAGATTTCTCACATCACATGTCACGTGCATTCAGGATTTGGATTTCATTTAAATGTCGACCAGAGAATCCAAAGTTAGATTAGTAAAGTTATTTTTTCCAAGATGAACCAGCAGAATATATAAAAAAAGAAATAAAAAAATGCAAGACCTTTCAAAGATCATCAGGAATGGCTGATAGCTGACAAATAAGACTAGGTCAACAAATAGCTTTCCCAGCAAAACCATTCAGGAATTTAGAATTCTGGTTTTGCATATAAATATATTACCCTTAATTTGCTTATAGAAGTGCCATTTTGAATGTAAGTTCTTGAATTTAAGTAGGTACAAGAAATGAAATGATGTGCCAAACCAACACAAATCTGTTAACTGATTCTGTTTAGGTCACAGTGGGAACCATCCAAAGAAGTCACTCTACACTACATATCACTTGTTTGGGACTTACATAGCTTACTTGCTCTCCCACCAATAGGAAACATGCCTCAATCCACACGTATCACAATCCTACATAGATGGGATACTTGAAAGTACATTTTCCTGAGCATAACATTATATGGTTACATCTCTCAACACAACAATGAAAATTTGAAGCTAAACAACACAAATCTAAATTCCTGTTTGCCAAAAAGGGCGTTTTGATCAAATATCATATGGTGTTGATATAAAGCTTACTTTTCTGAGAACATCTTTCAGCTGCAGATGATCAGGAAGCAGTCTGCCAGAATACACCAGTCTCTGATCCTTTGTAGACTAGGAGATGGGACAAAGAAAGGAATTTAGCTTTTTCCTGCTGTACAGATATACAGCTGGAGATAACATTTGCAGATGAGAAAACCCCTTATAATGCCAACCACCAACAGACAGCCTTAAAAACATTTCGGAGGCTTCACAAGTCCAACTCACAAATTAATTCTGGGAGAGAATTCTGCTATTATGCACTCAGCAAGAGTGCCGTAACAATTAATAACACTTAACTGTCAAATGCTGCTCAGAAAACTATCAAGTATATTCAAAAATTGCTTTCTTTTAAAGAAGATTTGCTCTTTACCCTGCTCCCACTCCCAGATATTTGCTGAAAAAGTAGATGGAAAAGTAGCTGGGGCAAAGAAACAAAACCAAAAATAGTTAGTAGAATGATGGAATGATAATTAAAATATGCATAAGAAAGGCACAAATTTCAATCTTTTTCAACATGGAATTTCTGTTATAAGTGCCTGCCCCCATCCCCACCCCCCAAAAAAATATTAAAAAGAAAATCACGAGGAAACAAGGAGTAAGCATTTAAAAGCATGAATCAGCGAAATTATTTAATTTTTTTTTTTTTTTAGGTAGCCTTCAAACTTTGGCAAGTTTTTTTGCCTGTTTTTATACTTTCAGAGTTTAAAACACCTTAGTAATGCAAACCAACATTACTTAAAAAAAAAACAAACAACAAATCATACGCTATTCATAAGGTAATAACTTTTAGCTATTCTACACAGAAGAGATAACGATGAAATTCTTTGTAAAAGGAATTTATTTGGGGTACCTAAAATGTCCAGTACACTAAGGCAATAGACACATTATTGGTTAAGCAAAACAAACAAACAAAAATCCCAACCCGGCTCAATTCAGTTTATGCTGTCAGAAAGTTTTAAATAGTCTTAACAGTAGTGAGTCACTAACATGCTGTAACTCTGTGAATAAACACCTCCTTTTTTTTCTTTTTTTTTTTTTTTTTGAAAAAAACTCCTAAATATTCACCTATATTGAAATAATTTTAAAGAGAATCCAACTGTTACATCCATTCAGTTTAACTATTGCTTGAATCTGAAATTAATACAATAGCGTTTAATACTTGAAAGAGAGCGCTAACAAAGGCAAATGCTAAATGAAGAAACCTAGCCTAACATCAGTGGAACAGATATGTATTATCAGCATGAAATATTTGAAGAATTTCCCCATCATGCAAACAGCTAGTCTTACATCTCTCCTCTTTCTCTCCCTGCCTTTTGTTGCCCACTCTGCAGTCTTATGCTAAGACACAAATACCTGAGCTCCAGATCTCTTTAATTAGAAAAAGCTTTCACATAAGTTTTGAGATATTTTTTTCTTGCAATAGCCTTTTACAGATTTCCAATAACTTATCAGAACATTAAAAAGTTGCAGAACTTGTTTTTTCCCTGAAAAAAATTTGGTCATATCACTAGAAAAAATAAATATAGATACTCTAAGCAAATAATTATGAAAAGCACACATTAAATCTGAGAAGCTTTTAACTTTTTTCCCAAATTCATACTAGCTATTCACAATTAAATACGTCTTTAAAAAAAAAGTACATAACCTGCCACATATAGTACAGAACTGTATATCACTTCTTCAGAATAACCATTTTCCATATTCTTCTGCATTTTTCTGTATTTTTAATTATTGACACAATACACTATTTTATTAAGTCTCACAACACAGGGAACTAGTTATTTGCAGCTCCAATAAATAAAATACTGCAATGAATTAGACATCAGTGCTGTACTACTTCTATTTATGTTTAAAACAACAACAACAAATGGCCATCTCTCTCATGTCAGACTAAAGTCTTTTGAACTACACTATTTTGCTTGCTCCTTTCAAGCAGTAACAGGCTGGTAACAGAATACAGGCTTTACTTGCATTTTGTATTTGGGAAAGGCCTTCTTAGAAAAAACAGAAATTTGCAACATGCATCAAGATTACAGCAAAATGATTTCCTGTAAATGAGAAACTTGCTGCTTTAGAATGACCAAGGGAGCCAGAAGAAAAGTCTCAGAAACCTTGTTTCTGGGTCCTGACACAGATTATCTGGAGATTAATTTGAACAGATAAACTGTTAAAACAAAACAAGCAAAACACAACAAAAAACCCCTTCCAAATCCAACACAGCAATAGAGTGCTGTTTTGCCTGTCCCACTCATAATACAGCTTTCTACAGGGTCAAATTCAAGTTCTTCTCTTTAGTACCTTATATATGAACCTCTCTTCAACCACATCTAATTAAGTACCTTCTCAAACACTATACAAACAGTACAAATTATTTTTTAATAGTGGTACTTTACAGAGAAGAAAACTGCTAGATTAAAAAACCCCTCAAAACTGACTATTACGTAGCCTTCAGTAATGTGTTTCAGCTCCCTACAAAACCACAAAAGAAAAGGTTACGCATATGCTGAGTACTGTTAATTATATTAAACTAGAAACATTAATGGGGGAAGATGAGGTTTTAAACCCTATACTCCTCCCTATGTAACTTAAATACCTAACTGTGTGCTATGGGAATACCACTTGAGATTATCCAGGTGTAAAGCCATCTTAGAATTCTGAAGTGTGGGCTTTTTTTAAATGCAGATGGAAGAAGAGATGATAAGTGTGAAAACACAGTAATTCACATATATGCCAAAGTAAATGGAAAAGGCATTCAACTCATCCTCTGCCTGAGGAGGTTCACCACCACACCTCCTGCTTCAAGGAACAGCATGCTCACTGCTAGCCCAAATACTGAACAGTCATGCAAAAAAGACTTCTATACATAATTTTATATATATATGTATAAATTTATATATGTATAAATTTAAATATAAATAAAAATTTATATATATAAATTATGTAGATATTTTATTATGGTATTAAAATAAGATATATACATGTTTGGTATATATATAAAATATGTATATATTTTATATATATAATTAGAGTGGCCTTGTTTTTAGAAGCAAGCACATATCATCAGTTAAAGTGATTCTAGAACATAAAGTTTAGAAGTGAGGTGGAAGGCAGTTTTCAGATCATAATCTAAAAGGTATGCATTTAAAACCAAGAATTCATCGGCTAGCATTTTTTTTTTTTCTTTCATTTTTCAAACAAGACTCCTTCTGCTATGCTTGTCTTTATAACAAGATAACAAAGTCTAAATTAGCTATGCCCAGCACATTACCAAAACCCACCAAACTTAAGCTAAAGCAGCAACTTCCTTTAGAAACACAGACAATCTCTGAACTATCCTGTTTCAGCTACCCGTCACTCATGATTTTGGTCACTCAGCCTCTCTCCCATAGGAAATAAAAATCCAAACAACCACGTCAGGTTAGAACTGTGGGGAAAGGATATGCCAGATGACAGGTACTGAAGGAAATGAGAAACAGCAGTTTTAAATTCCTATTTATGGGTGTAATCAATGCAGCAGTTAATGCACTGAATGTAAGATCTACCAAATTGAGAGACACAGGTGATTTTCCAAGTTTTCTTGTCTTAAATAAACATTTAATTTAGGGACACTGTAACTACAGTCCTCTATCTATGAAAAATTGGTCCAGTCAGGGAAAAAAAAATATTGACAAATGCGAACTTTAGTATAGACCCACTAACTAATTTAACACTGTTTTAAACCCATTTAGCTTATTCAGGGACTGACTTTATTAAGCATACCAACTTTAATAACAACTAAACCAATTTAAATCTGCCTAAACTTAGAATATGCACATATTTAGCTAAGTAATTTACACAAATTAATCTGAAAAAAAAATCACAAACAACACTGCCTCAAGGCCTAACTTCTAGTTTGCCTATTTTAACCATCTCATTTTCTGAAGATATACTCTCAATAAACTGTAAATGTAATGACAACATTTACAGTTACCATCAGTTTACTAATTTACAGATGCGTATAGGAGAATGAGGTACAAGTCACACGTGAAAACTTGAAAGACTATGTATAGCAGTGATAGCAACTGACTGCTGTTTTACAGTCTTCACTTCAAGAACACTGCAATACCTGTATAGAGCACCTGTGTTCTGATGTACTCTTGCACTCTTAAAATAGCATTGTAATAGAAGTTATTTCCAGGACCTATCCCATTCAGGGAATGTAGAAGTTTGATCGACAAAGATTTAAACAAATTCAAAAAAAGCAGTAATACTCAATATCAAAAACATATCAAGCCAAAAATACACTTTCCAATTTTACTATACATAGGAGACATCCTGTTAAAGACCTTTGTCCCCTCCGACGTTACTACTTTAATTTGAAAGGTTCTATGAAATAAAAATATTGTGATCAGTTACTAGTTTGATTGCAAATACAGTAAATCCAAATTAAATTGGAATTACTGAGATAATTTTCACTGAAGAAACTCCCCATTCTTTAACCCAGAACAATTTTGGGCATTCTGAACTAGTCATTCAATAATGAGAGGCATGTTGAGGAATCAATTTTCAACAGAAGAAAGATGTTCCAGGAAAATGAAATTTGATATTATAGTCCTGGTTAAAACCCACAGTGCAACGTAAAAACCCCTTGTTCATTAAGGATTTTTCCTAGAAGCCCAACTGAGCAAGATCATAGGATGAGTCAGAAAAATAGTGTTTAAACACAAATACGTCACAGGAGGAGATTCTAGTGAGGAGGAAGAAGAAACAGCAATCAGCTGAAGTCATGTATTTGTTTCCTTCACAGCAGATAGCCTCCCTCAGCAGAGAATTACTCATGGCAGTAACTAAAACCACAAACTCTCAAATACTGCTTAACATGTCCTAATATACCAGTGACACAGCCTAAGTTGTGGACTGCTTTTCTTCTGCTTTCTCCAAAAGGCAGAAACCCCCTTTGAGACACAAAGCCACTACATTGCCTTCCCCCCCCGCGCCCCCCCCCCCCCCCCCCCCCCCCCAAAAAAAAAAACCAACCAACAGTGCCAATAGTTCTTCTATTGAACTAGGTGAATTCTAGTGATTTACAATATAAATGCAATCTTTGTCTGATGTTTTATACAGCAAGGTCTAGGCCCCACGTGCTACTGCAACGTGGGGGCAAAGTCACTCCCTTCACACAGTCTTCTGGAACAAATTTTCACATATACTGATCTGTATGACTGCTATTCTAAACAGGTATAGTATTAGCTTTCTATTATTACCTGTATGTTTTTCATAACATCTTTTCAATTGCCAAGTTTAGAACTTAAAAGAATTTAGAAAAAAATCATATTTTCCCCAGAAAACAAAAAAAACCCCAAACTTTTATATTGTTTCAAAATACAGTCACAACTGCCATACGAGTGTGCAGAACATCTGAGAGCAGTTTTTTCAGCACAACCTCAAAAAAATGTCTTTTCAAAGAGGAGGAGAAAAGGAAATAATGCTGGAGATTGTTCAGTTGTGTGTTTCAAGTAATATTATGAATAAACATCTATCTGCTCCACACCTCAGTGAATTCACTAGATCATAGTAACTTTAGATACATTGCTTAAGTACTGTAATTACTTTAGACAGAACTCTTACATTTACAGAAGTTAGTCTTAAACTGAGCTGAGTTATCTCAATTCCAGTTCCAAAATAGTTACATGGAGCATTAATAAGTGTCTTCAGCAACACCATCTTTTGGGACGCTATACTGTGATCATCTTCAACCATATAAAAGGGCAGCTATTTATATTGCCAACTTCCCTGAAAGCAGAGACCCAGCCATTGCCTTTACACAGACAGCTCTTTGGCAGTAGGGCTCTTCCTTGTTTATTTTTGCAGAGCACCCAAGGAAAGTCTCCCATCGACTGTACAGAAGTTACTGCGACGCCAGTCTTACCGACAAGATGAAGAGAAAGGGCTGGCCAACAACTCACCGGCTTACTGGGGTAGACATTAGAGAGGTGGGATTTTAGCTTGCCCACAGTCCAGTCCAGAAAGCAGTTAATGGTCTGGTCGGTGTATTTCTGGTTGGGGGCCTTGATGATGAGGGTCACCGGGTGATCCACGACGCTTTGGTCCATGCTGCTGGCCCGGGGGTGGGGGGGGGGTGGGCGGCTGGCCCTGCCCGCCCCCTCCTCCTCCCCCTCCCTGCTTCTCCTCGGGGTAGACGAAGCGGCTCCAAGCTCTGGTCGCTGCGGGAGGGTTCAGCGGCCGGGGGGCGAACTTCCTGGGGAAGCTGGGGGAGCCCATGCCCGTGGTGGCCCTCACGCCGGCGGCGGCACCGGCCGAGGTCTGCCCGCCGAGAAGCAGAGAGAGAGACGGGGGGGGGGGGGGGGGGGGGGGGGGGGGGGGTCGGCTTAGCACGTCACACACAGGCCCACCCCCCCACCTCCGGTAACCACAGCGACGGGGAGGCCAACGGACGCACCCTCACCCACCCACCTACCTCCCGGACACCCTCCCGCTGTGCCCAACGGAGAAGGAAAGGAGACAGGGAACAAGCCGGTACCCGGAACTCGCCCGCCCGGGCTGGGCCCCTCCGCCCGCGGCACCGCCTCAGACCTCCGGCCCGCTCGCCCTTTGCGTAAAATGGAGACCGACCGGAAGCGCGGTGGCGTCCGTCCTGCCTCCCCCTCCGCCCGCTGGGGGGCGCTCGCCGGGCGGGGGGGGCGCGGGGCGCAGGCGCGGGCGGAGTGTGGTGTGAGGGGAGGTAATGGCGGCGCCCCGTCTGTGAGGTGGGCGGTGGTTCTTCTTTAGGGAGGCGGCTCTTCTTCAGGGAGGTGGCGGGCTCTTCCGGCGTTTTGCCGAGGGGGTGAGGAAAAAAGGGCGTACAGCGGAGAAGGCGGCTGGCAGGAGCGCAGGGCCTGGGCCTCCGGGTTTGTGGCCGTGGGCGGAGGGCTGCGGTACAGGATGTGGGGCGTCCGCCGGCCTCTTGCGTCAAGGTGTGGGTTCGCAAGGAGGCCTCAAGGCTGAAAAGGTTAAATGCTTCTTAGCAGCCGGAGTTAAAACTTGATTACTTGCCGCGTGTCCTGCCTCCCTCACCATTGTGTGCGGACACCTCCGTGTATTTATCACCAACATCCTTGTGAGGTCAGGAAATGGTATTTTATAACCGGAACGGAGGCAGAGGAAGAGGTTTGCCATATGTTGCGCAGGAGACCTGTCTAAAATCATAAGTTTCTGAAATTGCAGGCTTGCATTGTAAACTTTGGATCATCTTAAGTGATTCTCAGTTGCTGAAAAGAAAATCCTTTGAAGGATAGCCTTCAATTTTGATGAACAGAATGACAATAAGAGAAAAGTTCAGTTCATGATACTTCTGCTAAATATCTCTGCAGTAAAAGTTGGTCTCATTAACTCAATAAAAACAATAAACTGCTTAGACAAAATACTTTAAAGTGTCTCTTGAACCAAGAAACAATGCTTTCCTGCTATTTCCTTCAGTCTTCAAATGCTGTAGGTAACTATAGAAGGCACAAGAGTTTCAGGTTAGATTTTTTCAAGTAGGTAGTGTCCCTTTAATGGCAAAGAATCATACCTTTCATTAATCTCTGCATTATGAACAAGGAGTGAGGCACGAAAAAGTTTGATAATAAAGAGAGGACCCTAAGGAACTCCAGTATCAGAAGGGAAAGATAAAAAGAAGAGCCTGAATGAATATCCTTAGCACCCAAGACCTAATTCTTCCTTTTAAATAAAACCTGGATACAGACAGCAGCTAATGTGAGACTTTGCAAAAGCAGAGAAAATAGTCTTAATTTTTATGTTTATTGGCTTCTAATTATTTTCCTCTACAACCATTCCTTCGCATACCTCATGTTTGAGGTGGAGCATGGGACCTCCATGTTTCTACAGCACCTGGTATCCTTGAGATGGCTTATCAAATCATAAATGTGGACAACTGGTACTTGACAACACCTTCAAGTGTAATATTTGACATACTCCTATCAGTTTCCCAGCTCCCTCCCTTGTTATATAAGAACAATTGTTTGCACTTGAAATTCTGAACATGCTGTCATTACCAGGGCATGCAACTTGGAATTCCCAAGAATTTCCAAGAATAGAACAGGATTTCCAAGCACTAGTCAAATATTTGTGCATAGGGTGATGCACCAAAATGGATCAGCTAGATGGGCACTTGCAAGGCGTAATATACAAAAATTGAGGCAAATGGTAAGTTTTATGCGTTGCATTTAGGATGCTTGCAGTTGTATTGTTTGACCTACGGTGTTTGACCTACGGTGTTTGACCTACAGTGTTTGACCTACAATGGCCACCTACATACACATAATATTTCTATAACGCACCCATTAGCTACTTTAAAAAATGCCAAACTTGGGATGACCAAGAAATCCCCTGAGTCACAACCTGAGAACAGTAAGGTCTCTTCTGTGATGTCATTTTAGAAGCTGCGTGTTGTGCCAGCTGCATGAGCAGATCCCCATACTGTGCACAGGCCCTCAGGGGTCAGAATTACACGTGCGGTGATCTCGTTTTGGGACTAAAAACCTGGTAAAAATAGTTTGACATTCATTTATACTCCGGAAAACATTTTATGAATATACATTGTGAAGTAGTCTAAAGTATCACATCAAGAGGCCATTTGATATTTTAAGATGCAAGAAATAGTGTGGTTATTCTTACTACTTGTCTGACTTGACATACAAAGCCACGGTAATCTTTTTGCATACTTGCATTGTCTGTGACATCTCTGTAGCTCAGAGGAAAACTTAAGGCAAATCTTTTTTAAGAATGCCAAAACTTTATTAATTTTTTTAAATAAAGGAATTCATGCATTAAAATGTTACGAAAGACAGAGGCATCATCTTCTCACTCTTGAGGTAGCTACAACAGGTACCTGATTTGAGACTTGAGGCTTCTTATACAGCCATTAGACTATCTGAGGGAAAATTCAGAGCATATAGGATCCTGCCATCTCTAGGTTCTTAAATAAGTTGGGCACAGAAGATACACTGCATGATTAAAGCTACGCTGATAGCATTTATGAAGTTGAAATAGATCAAAAATAACAAGTTATTTCCAGTAAATATCTTCTCTGTTTCTTGATTATTTGTATTTATTTGTTTGTTTGTTTATTTATTTTCTGATAGGGTAGCAAGTGCGCAGTCTAAAAACTCTGGATCACCTTTTTTCTTTCATTCCTCTGCACAAACCAGCAGGGCTCAGCCTAGGCGCTGTAACACCACATAAAATCATAGCAGTTACAAGCTGGGTTGTAAGTAGCGAATTCGGCCAGTCTTCTGCTATTTATACTAATAGTTGGGGTCATGTGAAATTACTGACCTATATGTGGGATGACAACCAGAAAGAAGTTGAGAATCCGTACGCTCAGAAACAGCAGTTTTCTCCAAGGCTGTTTAAAAACTCTGCCTTACCATGAAAAGATGACAAGAATTCCCGCATTCCTTCTTCAGAAGAAACGGCTTTGAGAAAATCGATATTTCAGCCCCTGCCAGGATTTTCTGTTCTAAATCATGGAATTTACATTTCATTTAATGATCTGGAAAACTTGATGTACAAGGAGGAAAGAGTGGGTTTGTGTTGTTTGTGCTCCTCTCATTTGTATACATGAAGCCAGAGAGGTTTATTCCTGAAGAAAACTAAGGGAAAGGTCATGTTCACATGGGTTTTTTTCACTCTGGAAGTGTATATCATCTCTTCTCTACTAGATATTTTGCTAACTCCCAACAGTACTATAGGAATTTCCGTAATGGATTTCCATGAGCAAAAATGGCGCTGGAAGTCCTTTGGTTGCCATGTTAGCGCCACTGACAAACAGGTTTGACTACATGTCTTTCAGCAAGAGGTGTACAATTCGTCAGTCCTGATATTTCTGCAAGCAAACAAGCTGAAATGCATATATATATATTTAAATGTAATAATGGGCTTCTCAGTTGTTTGTCAGGACTTGGGCACTGATGTTTTCTACGTGTACCGGTTGATCCTCCCCCTAACCTTTGAGCCCAGTGGCCCATTTCCATCAAACTTCACAAGGTGTAGCACTCTTAGGATATTACAATACTGAAGGTTTCAAGAGCTAAGGGGCTATTAAGAGAGAGAGAGACACCTTGCAAGTGTATCCACTGATAAGAAAGCTAATCAGCTTCCTCCTCTCTAGCCACCAGAGAATTCAAATGGAGCACGCTGAGAGGGAAATACAGAACTACTCGCTTTCACTTGCAAATCGCCTGTAAAGAACGTGACAGGTTAAGGCCCAAGGTCTTGCAATAGGTGACTGGCGGACAGACTGCAACGTGGAATTGGGCTTGCCATGACTTCAGCTGGGCTATGCAGTTTCAACTTCTGGAATAAAAATCCTGCAGGACCAAATAACTGGTTTCTAGTAGGGGCGTGAAGATGGTTTTATTGACAAATCCTGAAAACACGTATTACTGGGTGCATTGTTAGTAGCAGCGGTAGTCCAGTTGGCGACAAATGTGTAAGGAATATTTTCCTGAAATGGTTAAATGAAAATGCGATTCATCTGCAAATAATTTTGCCCTGATGGTAGCTTCAATACTGAAGAGGAGTAGCAGTTATCCATAAATTTTCCATCTGACATGGGAGGTGCTTCGAAAGAGACGTAAAGGTAAGAGAATGTCATGGTATCGTATTGTTTCAAGGAGAATCAAACGGTAAATATGCTGGTTAAACAGCTGCAGAGATAGAAAAGTTTTAGGTGACCAGTAGCTTTCTGGGACAGAACTTAAATGGACCCTTTTTTTGTCCTGTAATACTGCAGTATAAAAGAGCTAGACCGCTGTGTTATACGGTCTCAGATCAATCTCTGATTTCATCTCAAACATGGAGTATGGTTGTATAGAATGGCTTTTTGCTTACAGATTTAGCATGGAGTTTTATTTGGAAAATTTTTTATGTGCTATTACTTCTTCCTAAGCATGGGTTAAAATCAGACCTATTTTTTCAATAATTTCTCATCCATTTTAAACATTATGAGAATTATCAGAACCATTGTTAAAATTATAAGTTGTTTTGTTGTGGAATGCTAGAGACACAATTTCAAATATTTAATTTAAAACAAATTGCTAAAATGGCCGTGGGAAATTTAGCAAAAACTGGTACCATCGTGTTTTTTTTCAGAAGAGCATTTGTTTTTGTAAAAAAATACCATTTCCATTTAGCAAATTCCTTGTCTTTTTAAATTTCATATAATTCTAAGTCACTCCCAAGCAAAATTGGAGACAAATCAGCATTGCTACAAAGGAAGATTTTTTTTTTTTGCAGGGCAGCGAATAAAAGAGAATCTACTGATATAATTGATTTTTAATTTTCGAAAAGCCTTTGACCTTATTGCCCACAAGAGGCTTCTGAGGAGATCAGTGCAGTGATCCAGCTTCTGCTTTCATCCGCAGCATTCCTCATTCATGTGACGCCCCATGAACATTAAGGGACCCAGCAGCCTGCCCACATGAAAGGAATTGCAGTCAGTTCCTACACAGACAGTGATAGGGTAGTATATGATAAAGTGACACTGAGACCTGACATATCATTCCTCACTCTAAATGTTTCCGTGTTTTCTGTTACCTGCTTGACTTTCTTTTGAGGTTGTAAGCCCTTTGGGGCAGAGACCATTCTCCACAGTGCCCAGCTGTAGGCTGAGTAACTAGCTCCTTGTGCTTTACAGACGTGTATGGAAGAAGGTAGATTCATAACCACCTGCAGAATCAGGGCTTATTTGTACATTATATCCTGGCACAGTGTGTGGTGCCCCAGAGTTCTGGGTCCCACAACCGTAGAAATAAGTCTTAAGGGATCTCTCATAATTTGAGAACAAAACGATATTTAATTAAACTAAGAGGAAACAAAATCAATGCGACCCTTTTTATTAGCTCTGTTTACAGTAGCGTATAATTACTCCATGGAACTTACTCTTTCAAGATACTGCCAAGCCCCGGTGTTGGAGGCAGTGTTGGGAAGAATTTGATTAGGGAAGGGCACAGCTTAGAGGGGGAATGGAATAACTTCCCCCCCATCTAAGAACTGCCCCAGTGCACTCAGAAAAGATGCCTGTTTCATTCTCTATAGTATACAAGCTAAGTTGAGGCATTACCTATAAGGGTATCCTCCCTTCCACCTCCAGGAAGCAGTGATGGACTCATCTGGATCAATGACAATGTAAAATTTACTGTCATTGAAGAGATTGCTCTTCCCTATAGTGTAATTTTTTTCTCTGAAAAAAATGTTCAGGATTAAAAACTTTGGAAAGAAGACAAGCGACTTGATGGTAGCCAGAATTTTTCATGCTCAAAGGAAAAGTTACTCTGCAACATGATAGGTTGCTGATTTACATTACAAGGGCTCTGTCAGATATTTTAAAAGTGTTTTATCTTATCTTGCGTAAAGTTTGTGCCAGCATCTCTAATTTCAGCTCAGGACAACACAGGCAGAAACGCGGATACAGGCATCTCCTGGCACATACTCAGATAACTAGCACCTGTGCAGTAAGCGTGACATGCTCCAGATACCTCAGATTTATATTCACTTGAAGTGCAGTTGATCTGTCTGTGCGTGCACTGGCCAGTTATCAGGACAGCCATCATTTGGTCTGCGCTATTGCAGATCCAGTCAGGTTGCTAGCTATCCAGAAATCCCAGACATGAGGCCAAATTCCTGTTTTTCTGTTTGAACAAAATTTAGGGGGTGAGGGCAAGAAAGGACACGCATGGAAAGAATTAAGATATGTAAGTGAATACCCAGCTTTTTATTACAGAAAGGATTGCTCTTCCTCTAACCGCTACGGTGCTGTTTGTCTCCGAGTGCCTGCCCAGCTCCTGGGATGTGGTGTGAGGAAATGGCGAGGGCAGAGCAGAGCAGCACCGGTAGTTCCAAGCCTTCTTCGCCACGCTCCGGGCACGGCGTGGCCCAGCACCTCTGCCTTCTTCCAGCGACATCTGAGGCACAAGGGATGGAGTTAGGAATGGGGTTATAGCAGAATTGTCTGCGTGGGAATAGGGTTGGGGGAGCGCATAATGAAAATGCTTGGAATTAGCAAGGCAGCTTCTCCTTGCTTGCGGCTCTGGTGTAGCCATTGCCTGCTGGCAGTATCCCTCCCAGCACCGCCCACAGCATTTCTCTCGCCCCCACTACCATATGCCCTGTGTGTCAATGCTTGCACAAGTTGAAAATAGCCACATAAATAATTCACAAATTGTTGGGAGAGCGTGCGAGGCCGACGATGTGCCTTCATGAAGGGGAAGAGGAAAAACTTTGGGAACTGCCAATCTAATGATTATGAAATATCTAATCTTTTCTCAGCATCTGCTTTATAGCTTTACATATAAGGCTTATTTTTATTATTTATAACAGAAATGACCAAATGCTTGCTAAGTATGATCCAGTCCACCGAAAAGAAACCATCACTCTTCAGAAGAATTTGTCATTTTTGAAGTTCCAGTTCTACAGGTTTGCAAATGTCACTGCACATGACTGGAGACTTACAGACTCTAAGTGATAACTTTACACGTGAACAATCCCAGGAAACTCAATACATTAAAATCATTCATAAGTATTTACAGAAACAAAATCCAGTTCTGCAAATCCATATATTTTGCATATTTATAATTTGTTCTGCCTGAGCCATTGTCTCATGTCTGTTGTGATGACGTTTTCATTTATTCTTGAGTGGAAATAAAATGGTTTATGTTTTGTTTCCAAATGCTTCTCTTTACTTGTTTGTCTTTTTAGGTGTCATCCTGACATCGGTACTCTGGAAAATATAACCACCTCAGCCTGAAATGCTATTCTTGTAGCTATAAGATTTTATAATAGCATGGTATTTATCTCTGTCCATTAAATATCACACTCTTATTAAATAAAGTTTTTACAAGTTGTTGAATATCATAAGGAGAGTCTCAAGTGTCAGTTTAAAGTCTCAAATGCTTGTCACTCATCTGTGTGGAGCTTTACACCATTTTCTGAGAATCTATAGTAACGTCTCATTTACAATGGCAAGATACAATAAAATAACCTAGAAGTGGTATTTTGCCTGTAGTTCTTGATACCTTGGCTTTTGGTTGTTCTAAAAATTGCAAAGGGTGGTTTCAGCCTATATGTTCTGTAAGCAATAGGGATTAAACATAATTAAAATTTAATTCAGGCCATGCTGAAGTGGTTGCAGGAGGAAGAAAGGCCCAATTTCCTCACAGTGACACTTCAAAGCAAAGTCTTAGTTGTGTAAATCTGGATGCTCCGGTTCCAGCAAGGGTAGGAACCATACACGTAAATGTAGGTCAGGTAGCTCCAACAGCTGCAATCAGCCTGCTGCCTACAGAGTGTTTAGCGCTGTCACAGCAGCCCTGCAGGTTACACGGCTCCTCCTAAACCTAAGGAGGATCCTGGGACTTCCTTCACCATCTGTCAAAAATCCGTGTTCTACAAGCTGTCGTGAGGCTCATTGTGCAGAGTCGGTTGCTCTGGTCAGTCTTGATCCCTACAGTCATTTCATAACAATGTAAGAGTGTTTTTATATTTGCACATAGTCTGCTGCCTCACTATGTTTTCCTTGGTGCCTTTTGGACTGCTCAGCCAGCTACTTGTGCACCAAGTATGCCAGGTATTTTTTTCAGTTTGCTGACAGACACACTGTTCCTGCTGAGCCTCATATGATTATTAACCAACACTTAATTTTCCTTTAAGGATTACAAAAGCCGTTTGGTAGAAGGGAGCTTCTTGACATCCATCCAGGATCTAATACAGACTGACTTTAAAAGCAGTATTTCATCCACTTTTCATATCTTTCATTGTAGTTGTATGAATTTTAAATGTTCTTCATTTGTTTGTTTCAATGAGAGTCTGTGGCAAGATATGGACTTCCTGCAAGATTCCATGGTCTTAGGACATCTGAGCCCTCAAGTCACTTAACATACAGGGTATTGCACGTCAGGCTCCATTTTCAATCACCTGCATCATCACATAACCTACGAGCAGATCTTGAACACAATTAAATATCCTGAATAATTCCTGAGTCAAAGACTCCCATCCCCTTATTTTGCCAGGTTTCTTCGTCAACGTTGTGTTGGTGTCCGGAGTGTTTCTCTGACTTCTACAAAGTGACCAGAGTTCAGCAAACACCAGCCTGAGGCGTCAAAAGGGGAACAGGGCAGCCACAGATGTCAGAGAGTCTTGTCTCATTCTTTGGTGGAAATGTACTGTGATCGTGATTTTCTCTTAGCCCTACGCAGCAGCGGAGGTGTGGGGATGGAGCCTTGCACGTCAACTGCAAGACGTGATGCCATCTTACACTTGGGAAAATACACGGCACATGCTTAGGAGTGCTTATACACACAGCTACCTAACCAGATGTCAAAGCAATGAGTAATAAGGAGAGTCAGCCAGTTACTAATCGGCTATTAGTGGTGTGTTTCAGTAATTGGCTTCTGCTGAAAACCAGTTTTCCACGGGCCACAATTTTAGAATGGAAATAGCGAGTCAAATGACAAGCACATAAACATGCTGTGGTTAACCTTGTCAGTCAGTAGATGGCTGTATTGCTTCTAGCCATCTTCAGAAAGAAAATTGCATTTCCATGGGCAAGAAAGAGAGTGCTTTTCCCCAGGGATATGAGGAGCCACTGAGAATGCATGCAGACCTTTGCACTTTTTTGTTTTAAAAGGGTTCAGTTTGCGGACAATTAATTATTTGTTAGTTGCACAAAATCTCTTTAAGGCTCTGGTTGAGCAGTCTATCTGGTGCTGTTTCATACAACTTAGCTGAAGTAATTATCATCTGTCCCTGACATCACCTTAATTTCACAGCAACAGGTTGCAAAATCACAAATAAGCCACTATGGAAGGACTGGGTATTTCAGCTGTTTAAAAGTGGGCTGTGAGTTTCTTCAGCTGTCTTGTGGGCTCAGATCTGGTCCGTATTTATAGTCACTGTCCTGATTCCTTCTCATTCTCACCTGGTGGCCTAGCAATCGCACATGTGAATGGTTTCTTGTCAGTTTAAAACAGGCCGACAGCCACATCACCAAAAAATACAATTGCTTCATTGATTAGCCCTAGCAATGAGAATGAATAAGCCCAGAGTATGAGCTACTCTTTCCTTCCAAAAATCCAGTCACACCAAATTGGAATTGCAGGAGACTGCCAGGGCATCAGGAGGAAGCTTGCAGTGTTAGGCTCTCTCTATTCTGCAGATAAAAACAACATTTCAGTTACCCAGAAAATCTATTAATGAGTTTTCTCATGCATTAAATGGCCACACAAAACCCTCTTCCCCTCTGCCCTGAAAACACAAACCAGCGTGATGCCAGAAGAGCTCAGTGGTGGAGGAATTTGCAACAGGCACAAGGAGATTGTCTTGGCTGCCATAGAAAGAAATGAAAAAAAAGAGAAGTTTATTCTTTGGCAGTTGTGGGCAAGTACATGAAAATAAGCAGCAGATGTAAAAAGCTCAGGAAAAAAATACTAAATACTTTCAGACACAGGTGGATTTATGTTCAGAAAGCGGTGATATTATCTGAGGTCTTGGAGTGCTGTCACGGCACAAGGAAAGCAGCCTGTAGGCAGGATCTGCAGTCCCCTGAAAGCGCCGGGAATGTTTTTTGGGGTTTCAATAGCCCATAGAGCAATGGAGCTGCCAAATGTCATGCATTTCACTCAGGCTAGCGAGGACCTTCTCACGCTGGCCTGGCTCTCAGCTGGGTTCTCAGGCACTCAGGCTGGCAGTGGGAAAATGTGTCAGGCTTTTGGCTTGTAGTTGTGTCTTGGGGCTGCTAGGGGCCCCCGTGGCTCTATTCCTGAGGCACATAATCATCTCCTCTCTATAACTGGATTATGCCCCTAAGCAGTGGACTTGATTCAGGCCAAGGGAACCAGGATAAAGGTTCCCAAACTGACACCTCTGTAGCCAGTTACGGCAGGATCCGCTCCAACATTTTGCTCCACAGGTAAAGTAGCTTCTACCTGTAGAAAGTAAGAGAGCCAGAGCATCTACTGCTTTCCTCACCACGCGATGTCTTACCCATCCAGCATCTCTCTGCCACTGAAGTCGTCTAGGTCCAGTGTCTCTCTGCTTCCCTACGGATGGTACCTCTCTCCCCATCAATCCCCTCGCTACTTCCCAGCAGCAGCATCCATCCAGTATCCCTCCCCAGCACCGAGCTACCCCGCACCTCTGCTCTGCCATGGCTTGGAGTAATGTGTGTTGCTCGCTAGTCTGAAAATTGTTTGCAGGCACGTGTAAAATTGCACCCAGGGAGCGGGGCACCTTTTGGAAGCGCTGTTTCGCCCCCAGTCTGGGCCAATATTATGAGGAGAATAATAATAACAAAATCAAAGAAACAGTAGTAGCTGAGGTACATGAAACGTTTCAGCTCATGGAAAACGCCTACAGTCAAGGAATGACTGCACAGCATCTGGAAACGAACGGCCAAGGTCTGAAACAAGATAGGATTTATATTGCCGTGGGTTTCATACTGGATGGCAAAAAACCGCACAGAGATTGAAATAGCAGGGGAATTTACCTAGGAAATGCTGCCTTACAGAGCTATGAGAACATGGAACATTAAAAATTCACGCTCAATAAGGGGTCAAGAGAGATATTTAACCTTTCTTGGACTGTACACGTATGAAAAACTTGTGTTAGATGGTTACAAGCTTTAAAGAAAGCTGACCCATTTTGCTGTTTAAAATATTCTGAGACTTCCATGGAGACTCTGATGCCACCTATATATAATGACCCAGATTTTAAAAACAGTTGGGAAGCAGACGTCTGGAAACCTGCTGTGAATGTTAACATTTTCCATACAAAGATCGAGTGTAAACTTGCAGTTTAATTTCACTTAGGAAAGACCAAAATGGCTTTAGGACTTCTCAGTTATATAATTAGGATCGTCTTGTTTGGGAGATGACCATGAAGTGACAACAGAGCCATCCTTTCCCAGCCAGATTCCTGTCTTAAAGGATGCTCAGGTAAGGACAGGTCTAAAGTCATTACTATCTAATAACCGTATAGCTGTCTGTATGCCACATCTTAATATGCTGATTAGTAAATGGGTGTCAGTGTCACAAAATTCACCGGCACCATTAATGCCTGCCGGCTGAGTTATCACAGTGACCGACAAACGAAGCGGCGAAGAGAATGAATTACTTTGCCAAGATGAAGCATTCAGAGTAAAAGAGACATGTGATGATCGGGATGAAGCAATTTAGAGGATGGCTTCCCTCCTCCTCAGATTAACAGGCTTCAGTCCGCAGGTTTGTCTTCCCGGCTATATTCTCTGGAACTCACTCAACCATCCAAAGCATGGACTACGTGAAGTGGCACTTCTAGAGTTCAGCAGGCAGGCTGCCAAAAGAATCTCCTCTACTCCTATTTTGACATGAATTTCTATGAGTTGGGGAAACAAAATTAAGCAGTCGTATAAAAGGGAATTGCTGGCAGAAGATATTTGAGGAAGGAAAAAAAAAAAAAAAGAAACTGAAATGTCTCCTTTTGGATTTTCAATAGGAAAAATATCCCAGAGCCTCATAGGCTCAGGGATCCAAAGGTCAGTAGAAACAATAAGTAGTAAGCCTTAAAAAAATAAATAATCTGGTAGGGGGAAAAAAAGGGAAATTTGTAAAAATAAGCAAAAGCAAGTTAAAGGGTAATTAGTGAGATAAATAATACTGAATTCCAAAAAAATATTTCGGCTGACAGCAAAGGGACACAAATATGTTTTTAGTGGAAGCCAACCAAAGATAACTAAAAATCGGTCCATGGGAGCATAATTGGCTTGATTGTCACAGCTATTTAAATAAGAGTTCTGAGATTATGAAAACAGTTGTGTGATACTGCTGAAAGGGCTCATTAAAATAAAGCAGGCATTTCTGCAGGCTGCTAAAGAGAGTTTCCCAGGAAAAGGTTTGATTACAGTTTGTTCTTGAAAACCTCTCTGCACAGCTTTTGGAGACCAGTGTACATGTAGAACCAGAGGCAATTAGAATTAACTATCTGCATTTTTCTCCCAGGGTATCATCAAAACCTTAGTGAAGCACAGTCTCTTTATAAAATCAGTGCTCATTCTAACCCCCTGCAAGTCTCACAAGTGCAATCTCTGTTACACAAACAAGGATGACTCCAGACACAACAACTGTGTCTTGAGAAATATCAAGGGAGATCATCTTTCACCGGGACAAATAAAGACCAGAAAAGATAAAAGACTATAAAAGTATGTTATGCATTTTAGCAAGTGTCAAGGAATAATCTGTGTTATAGTAGTAATACTGAATGAAGTCAGAACTAATTTTAAAGTGATTACTGTTGCGCAGAACGATACAATAGCAGATGTGTGTTATGAATTGGAACATACCAGATGCTTGTTCAGATGAATCTTTGCAAAAATGAAGTCTAGCGCAATAAATTTTACAGCTTTGGCTTCTCAGAAGGACATGCTTTGAACTACCACCTGTAAATATTTGGTGGTTACCCTTGCAACTCTTCTTACTTCCTGGCTGCAGTCCCTTTTAGTATGGGGTGATGTTCCTTGAGCCTATTTAAGTCCAGCATCAGAGGGGACTTCCACCTGTTTTATGCTGGCCCCATGGGAGAACACACTGGTTTTGGATGAGGCAAGTATCAAGGACATTTGAGTGGCAACTGGAAGGACTGGGTGGAAACCCCTGGCAAAGGCAAGCCTGCAGCAGTGTAGCAGACACGCAGAGCCTGCGGAGAAGGCAAGCAAAAGCTAGGGATGGACAGACGACCAATGCTGCCAGAGATGATGCTTTAACATCACCTGAGTAACATCCACTAATTGTCACTTAACTATTCTTTCTTACTACTGCAACACAGAGAAGTTTTGCCAAAGTCTCACATACTTAACTGCACTTTTGCAGTGGAGAATTTAAGCCTCACAGAAGCCAAGATAGTACTGCTGGAAGTAGAATGGGTTTTGTACCTGTTTATTTTTTTAACTGCAAATGTAACTAAGCTTTTGTCAGTGTATATTGTAATTTCCAAAATAGACTAGTTACTGCCTATCATATATTCCAACTTCATTTAAGAATAACTCAGGTGGTAAAAACATATAGCCACTTCTCCTTCTAGAAGGATAAAGACTTAACTATCTCATAGCTTGCAAAGTTGTCTTCCCAACAATTTATAGTTCATGCCCTCCGCAAACATGACAAGAGTCAATCCCCAGAAGTTAAACGAACCACATCCTCTGTGAATATACCAGCCCCCGGCCATCTGCAGAAGGCCTGAGAAAATAGAGCCAGTAGTATAAGCCAGAAGGTCAATAAACTGATTCTTCCAGACCTGCACTATTTTGGAGTTGGAGATAAAAGCCAGGATGTGAGTTTTCTGAGACAGTTGCTTCTCTATCTATAACTGCATGTTCATAAACTGTCTAAAGATGATTCAGGGTTATGTAAAGTCTTCAGCTTTCCACACTTATTTGATATTTCCTAATTACAATTCCCTTCAGTGACAGGCCGATTGAAATTCCTATGATCCCTATTGTAGTTGTTTTGCAGGCTTCCTTTATCTACATAAACATTTCCTGTTCTGCTTTCTCATCCTCCCCCAGTGTGCTATAATGGCTTCCTATCATCATTTTTTTACCATTTCTTTCACTTGAGTCCAAATTGTTTTTCACTGGTGACAGTTCTGTCTGTGATACTTCTTGCTTTAGAAACACGTCACGGCTTCTCACCAAGTGAAGAGGTTTTCCGTGTGCTACCTAATGCTTTAGATAAAACGTATAGCATGATGTTTAAAATTCTTAACTGCATCTTAATTTGACAAGAGCTCGGGCGCAGCTAGTTCATTGTATTGTTGTGATGGCACTACTCTCTTCTGCACACTCATGACATACAGAGGGTTCTTATTGCAGAAGAGATCCTCTCAAAACTGAAATTAACTTCATTTTACCACTATTTTTTCCAAAGAAAACTGCTACGCTAGTATTCCAACCCTGTTGCAGCAGCCATTCCACAAGTACAAGTTCTGCATTCTACCCTTTTGTAATCTATTTATGCAATTCATTTTTACAGCTGGATAGGTTATTATTGATAGAAGAACACCATAGGTGTGCTTCAGATACCGTTTCGGTGCTGTAATACTCTGTGCTTTATATTTTACTGCTATAATGGTTTACTATGGAGCCTGCAGTCTGACTGAGAAGGTTACAGACCACACAGCAAAAAGCGAGGGAAAGACTGAGGCCGTATAGCGCCAGTATGGAAGTTAGTTCATTAAAGTCAAGTCAAAGTCAAGCCAAAAGAGGGGAATCTAAAGGAGGATCTTAAGTCTTTGTTATGTTGTATAAGGGAGGCAGCGCATCCTGAGGAAGGTCTGGGCAACAAGCCTGAGTGACGTTTGTCTATCCTCACCCTCACTGTTGTGCTCTGACCCAAAAACATGCCTCCAGTGACTGCTTCATCCATTCACCTCTGCTCCCTCTCCCTGCTGGCCTTAAATCGTATTAGTCACTTTTACAGCCTTTTCTTATTATTCTCTTAAAATTTATGAATATGCCCCAGCTACCACCATTGGCTCTGTCCTCCTTACTAGCTCCCCCAGACTCTTGTTTTTAATATGCCTTCCATTTTGGGTATCATAATCATGTGCAGTTAGTCTTCAGCGCATTTTGCTGCCAGTCACCTAAACGTCACCTACACCATGTGCCAAGGGATTCTCTCAGTAACACTTAAGGGTGCTTTGGGCTCTCTTTGGTACTTTTTATTGGAAAAATGTACAAGCCTGGTCTTTTTGCCTTCCCTGAGGGGCTTTCATGAAATGCTAGTTTGCAGCATGCAACCGCATCCTTCTCTGCAATGGTGAGGGACTACATCCTGTACACCTGCAGCCACTTCTGTTGGTGGGTCTCAGTTCTCAAATAAGACAGCTCATCATTAATTTGTATGGATTCCCATCATAATTGTCATTACTGAGTATGGCCACCAAATAAAAGACACAATTTTCTTCATCACTTGACTAAAACAAGGTCTGTTTTTATCTCAGATGGGAGAGCTGATGGGATGTGGCTGCTTTTTAGCATGCTACATGTCACTTCAGAGGTAGATGTTGTAAACATGGCTTCATCTAGCACTGAGGATTGTGTTGGTCCATCCTCAGCTGGAATGTGGCTCCTACGGCTCTTGTCTTTGGAGGAATTAGTGAATATAATATAGTTACAGTAGGAGATGAAGGAGGTAAATTAGCAGGCAATATATTACTGCTTCTGTTGAAGGAAACCTTAGAATAGAATATAGAATAGACTGTTTCAGTTGGAAGGGACCTACAATGATCACCTAGTCCAACTCACCGAGCAATTCAGGGCTGACCAAAAGTTAAAGCATGCTATTAAAGGCATTGTCCAAATGCCTCTTAAATACTGGCAAGCATGGGGCATCGACCACCTCCCCAGGAAGCCTGTTCCAGAGTTTGACCACCCACTTGGTAAAGAAATGTTTCCTCATGCCAAGTCCGAACCTCCCCTGACAGCTTGGCAGCTTTGAGCCGTTCCCACGTGTCCTGGCACCGGGTACCAGGGAGAAGGACCAGCACCACCCTCTCCACTTCCCCACCTCAGGAAGCTGCCGAGAGCAGTGAGGTCGCCCTTCAGGCTCGTTCTCTCCAAACTACAGAAACACCATGTTCTCAGCCACACCTCAGAGGACATGCCTTCCAGCCCTTTCCCAGCTTTGGTGCCTTCCTATGGATGCATTCAAGGATATTCACATCCTTTTTAAATCATGGGAGGGACCCAGAACTGCACACAATACTCAAGGTGAGGCCCCACCACTGCTAAATACAGCAGCAAAAACCACTTCTGACCAGATGGTTACGCTGTGTTTGATGTGCCCCAGGATGGGTTTTGCCCTCTTGGCTGCCAGGGCACACTGCTGACTCCTGTTGAGCCTCCTGTCAACCAGCACCCCCAGAGCCCCTTCTGCAGGGCTGCTCTCCAGCCACTGCTCTCCCAGTTTAGACTTGTGCCCAGCGTTATTCCATCCCAGGTGCAGAATCCAGCATTTGTTCTTGTTCAGTTTCACGCCGTTGGTGGTTGCCTGGTGCTCCAATCCATCTAGGGCCCTCTGCAAGGCCTCTTGTTCCTCAAGAGAGTCAGCAGCATCTCCCAGGTTAGTATCATCAACAAACTTAGTAACTGTGTGTTCAACTCCTGCATCCAGATCATTGATAAAAATATTGAACAGAACTGGCCCTAGAATTGAGCCCCGAGGAACACCGCTGGTGACTGGTCGACAGCCAGATGTAGCCCCATTCACTACAACACTTTGAGCTCTGCCCTTCAGCGAGTTAAATCTTGAGTAAACAATATGCATCTTGCAATCTTTTTTTTAAAAAAGCAAGCAATGATCTTCTGCATGGTTTTTGTTTTGTTTTGTTTTGTTTTTTTCTGTTTGCCTGATGAATTTCTGTAGCAAATACGTGTTCTTCACACTCAGTCTCCTCAACTGATCTGAGTTTCACTTCAGTCATGAGAATTACATCATCCCCTCTCAGCAAGTATCCTTGGAGTGGTAGGGAGGGAAATACAGTCTTAATGGGGTTGAGCCCTATCCTGTGGAAAGCCGAAAAGAGAAAGATCATTGTTCTGGTTTAAAGCGGCTACTGAATGCGGAGTCACTAAGCTGCAAGGAAATACGTTCTGACATGTTCCCATTCGCCTTTGCAGCTCGAGAAATGCATAACTGCATGGTGGCCTGGCTAACATGTCTGAGCAGCTTTCTGGTCATTTTAAAAGATAAAGCATTCCCATCTTCCATCTTAGAAACAAAGAGTCACAGGGATGAATGCTGCAGTCCCAAGAAGCTGGTTGGATTAAGAAGGAAGGAACGTAAAATGGCTTCATGGGTGTTCAAATGCTGGTCAGAATTAAGTATTACCTGAATGCTGATATTCTTGATGACTCTGTCATATGTAATCTCTCCTTAGCAACTGATGGAAAGAGGGGAAAGTCGTGATTTCCTTAAAGTGCTGTACCATCTGTCAGCTATACTCATCTTTTCTTCAAACTTATTTTGAGTTAGCTTCTTTTCTTCTTCTGACATTCACGATTCTCAGACTTGGCTATAGTTGGATGACTGTAATGCTCAGTCCAGATTATGAGATACACATAACCCTTCATTTTAAAAATCTGAGGTATCTCATCAAGTGACATCCCATTGACGCAAATATTGACAACTAGCTTTCCACAAAAGGATGTCAAGCAAGGAAGATAACCAATGTGACCCTCTCGGATATTTCTGCAGGGACTGCAGATAGTTTTCGTCTTTAGAATGACCCCATTGATCCCAAATAGCTTCTGTGGAAAAGCAGCCAGACCTTAAGTTTATTTGTGTCAAAAGCTGCTGATAAACTTGCAGACTTTTACCAGAGATAAGAGGATCACATTGCTCAATGGCTGTGCAATCCTAAGAAAGGTCTGGATTCCTGTGAAAGGTGGGCATTACTGAACCTAGATTTTTCATATTTTTCTTGAGGTCAAAAAATACAGTGTTTATACAATGCAATAAATATGATTTTTTTATATTTAAATGTGATTAACATCTGGATGTTACTCAATAAAATGTGTAATGTCTGTGGGAAGAAATTACGCAGTTTTTTTCATCCTGTGCCTGCTTTATTAATTTTAGTTTTGCATAGACTTTTTTGGCTTTTTAATTTTCTTTTTGCGGTCAGTAGGACTTTAGAGTTTTACTTTCTGGATTTTTCATCTGCAGTCTCTCTCTTCAACAGAGCACTAACCCTCAAGAGGTTAAAATGACAAAAAAGGCACATTCTCATACAATCGGGATGCTAAACCCAGCTGAGCAAAGCAAAGCAGAGTGCAGATGCAAGACGGCAATGAAATATGCAGCAAACTCAGAAGGGAAAGAATAAAGAAGTCAGTATGGCAAACAGTGAGAAACTAAACAAACACATTCAAAACACAGCCCACGAGGGAAGCAAACACGTACCAAATATAATCAGAAAGGAAAAGTCAGGCCCGGGCCATCCCCACTCATTGGCAGCACATGAAGAGAGTCAGCAAATGCAAACTGCACGGGCTTCTCTAAAAAGAAAAGCTTGATTTTCAGGAATGGAATTTTCTTCTTCCCATGAAGCAGCAGATTGCATTCTTAAAGTCTATCTCTCCAAAAAGTCAAGGCGAATACCAGAATGTGGTTTAGTGTTTTGTCTTCTGGGGAAATGTTTATATACGCTAACTGGGGGTAATTGGAAAGAAATCGTTAGAAATTATCTGTGGAACTTCAAAATTTATCTTTTGCATTGTGTCATGTGCTGGCAACAAAGCGAAAGTAACTTAGAGCTGGTGGTTCGGGGGAGGAAAGCTGGAACAGGAAACATCAGGAACAGCTAATGCAGTGAGTAGCTACTCACAGCATAATTCCCAAAACGTGGATGTTATACACGCACCAGGAGCAAGACGTGCGTGTGTACGCACTTGTGTATGTACGTGCACACCTCTGCCACGCAGACGCTGAGGCAAGAGACGGAGAATGGAGAAGAGAATGGAGAAGAGAAGAGCTTCAGTGCTCTGAGCCCGTGTTCACACGTGTTAGACCTCTGTCCCAAGCCCACCCACATGGAGCCCTTTTTGTCCACTTCGCTAGACTTGAAAAATCTGACGAAGAGCCCTGGCATGTGGGAAAAAGCCAGTGGTTTGCTAAAGCTCTTAGGGGTTGGTCTGCTTTTTTTAATCCTTTGTTAAAATGTGCTCGCAGCCCGGAATGCATACTTTTTTGTGTTTTGCAAATTGAAATCAAAATAAATGAACAGCTAAAAGGAGCCTGCTGGCAAATTTGTATTATCTATGGGTTGTTATAATTCTGCTAGCAAACACAGAGTTTTTCAGAGGAGAGTAGCCAGGGCTCAGGACTTAGAAGAACAAAGCAGCAGAAATAAGGGAACAGGGAGCTACATCCTCTGCCACCAGCCCAGCGCCTATTACTAAGATTGTCATACAGAGGCAGCAGTGACATATTCTGAGCTCAGGAAGATCTCTCATATATCACATAGATGGAACTAACAAAATTTAAAAAGATGTGTTATTTTAAAGGATAATGAATAAAGATATACGTGCCTTGTTCCATATTCCAGAAACAAGCAGATGTTCAGAACGGTGAACTGAATAAACCTATCACTTCACATCACTTTCAATTCTTCTTCCATAATTTTCACAGCCAGAATAACTTAGCGGGAAAGCAACACAAAAAGCTGAATGTCAGATGGTGAGGAAAAAGAAACAAACCATCAGTGGCTGTAATATTATCAAGAGAATCAGAGGCTTGCGCTTCCCTGAAGCAAATGCCGTCTACAACCAGCTCTCGCGGCATTTGAACTAGGGGAACTGCTGATGCAAACGAGGCAAAGCGAAATGAAGCTCCAGTGAAGACCTATTGCCGAGGGGTGGAAAGGTTTAAGCACAACAAACGCCTTGGCTTGACAACGTAAATTCTGCAAAGACTCAGACAGAAAGGGGCAATTACTGCCTTATGTTCCAGTTCTAATCTTAAATTATAGGATAGTTTACTAATGAGGGGGAACACTGCCGGAGACAGCTGTGGTGGATGGAAGGGAACGTTGCTGTAATTACAGCTCCTTGCACATCAGTGACAGAAGTTCCCAAACTCCGAGGGGAAACACCTTCATAATGTTTGTTTTTGCAGAATCAAGTAACACTTTCAATTGGCAATGGAATGGAAACGTTCAAGTATGTGAGCCTTTAAACTAGACTGCAGCCCTACCTGGTGCCTGTTAGGAGCTAGGCTAAATTGGCGGGCATGAGCTAGTGTGCTGGGATCCTAACTCAGACTCGGGGTACGATAACGATGGTCAACAAGAGAAATGCAAGGTATGGCAGCGGCGATCGAGGAAGAGAAAACAAATAAAGAAAATAAGTAGACAAGGTCCTAGGCAGAACACCTGATACGGCAAAGTCAAAACAAACTCCTTCCCTTCTTTCAAGATTACTGCTAGCGGCAAGGGCGTTGAATGTTTCATACGCTTTTTCATTACACAGAGCACGTTACTGGAAAGACCGAGAAAACCATTCTTGAGTTAACAGGGTTTTTTTTCCTTTGTCAGCTATACAGTCACAGACAGTGGTTTACAACATGTGGTCTACAGACTCCTAGGGATCCACAGATGACTTCCAAGGGCTGCAGAAGAGGTAACTAAGGAACAAGCTGTTGTCTTGTCCCTATCCAGGGGTCCGCATCTCTCCTGCAAATTTGATAGGGATCTACAAGTGAAAAAAGCTCAAAACCACTGCTTTTACACTATTACTATTACTATTGCATCACAAGAAATGGATGGTATTTTTCCAATTAGTACTTCCATGGATGACTCAGCTCCTAGTAGCATCATACATTGCTAATTTTTCAGAGTAGCTGCGCTTCAGCCATTACACAGAACAAGAGCTGATCATATAATGAGCAACTGTTCAATGATTTGTGTTCTCCTGGTTGTTTAATGGGGCTTCAGTGCTGTAATCTTTTATTTTGCTCTGAAGGAAGAATTGTTTGTTCTCCAAGGTATTTTTTTTTTAGTGACATTTAAAGCTATAAAATCTGAGTACTTCACAAATATTAATGTATTTTTTCATAAAACTCCAAGGTGAGTGGATGAAAAATGGGAGAAAAGATAAATTAATTTTTGGCATCCAAACCTTATCATTCTAAGCATTGACATTACATTTTTTGTATATACTAAAAACATAGCCCCTATGGACTTTAGTTATAGCTCTGAACACTCATCACTTTCTCACATTTTGCATCACGTTGCTCACTAAGGAAATGAGGAGCTTCCAGGTAACCATATGCAAAGTTTGCCTGGTGTGCAAGGAGTTCTGGAGCAGTGGGACAGAGTCCAAGGGAGCATATAAACCCCAGGGGCCAGTTATCCGCACCACATCTCCTTGCCCTCAGCTTTAACTCCTGTACCTTTGATTGAGCCAGTCCTCACCTCCACTCCGTAAACTTCCTACCCAGTCCTAATCTTCTTGCTCAGCAAATCCTAGGCCCTAGTAAATCCAAGATAAGTGGACTGCAGACAACAGCCCCACGCACAGCTCGTGTCCTGGACCAGCGCCGTTATTCTCTCCCTGGCTCAGCATCGCTGTCCCTCTTGCCTTTCTGCTTTTCTCCAAGACCACTTCAGGAGGGTTCAGCCCCAGGCTCTCCTCGTGGGTACTTCCCAGGTCCCCCAGCCCTGATGCTCCCTTCCCAGCTCCCATCTGACTTCTGCCTTGCAGTTTGCTTCAGGCACCAGCTTTCTGCCCCATCTCTGCTGCCAGTTTAAACTTTTCGCCCTTCCTCCTGCCACCTCCGGGTCCAGTTTCCACTGCTCTGAGGCTCCTTGCCCCCAGCAGCTTCCCCTCCCCTCCCCAGTGCCAGCCAGGGGATGCTGTCTGGAAACCAGGCTGTGCCCCCAACTCATTAAGCGTGACCTGCCACAGGGACCCATAACAACTGTATGGGGCCGGGAGGAGAGGGGGGAATAAGTCTTAAATTTGGAATGGGGTGTGTTCAAGGCAGACAAAATCATTGGGCAGGTTAGCAGCTAAAATTGTAAAGGTTTCTGTTGAACACGTGTGAGCTGCAGACTTTCAAGGGCCTCTCTGCCTGAGCTAACTGTGGCTGAATTTGCTGAAGGAGTGTGAAAGAGAGAGCCCTTTCAGAAAGACCACTTCCTCCCTCCTCCCCCCACGCCTCCTGACTGCAAAGGCCAAATCCTCACTCCAAACCCCTTTGACCCGAGCAAGAAACACGTTTTCACTTTTATCCTGGATCTGAAAAGTCCAGCCCCGTGTACATACGTGTACCCAGTGCCGCCAGACAGGTCTGAATGGCTCAATTCTAGGAGCTGGACTCAGACGAAGTTATAACCGGCTGGAAACAGGGCTCTGTAATGAGATGTGCAGACAACTTTAATAATACCTGGAGCCACGGGCCTCACCACCAACAACCGATTTCATTTGGAGAAATCTGTACCAAAACTGTTTTGGGGAAGCCTACAGTAAAGAGGCTTTTGTTTTATCCTCCTCCTCCCCATGTTAATTGTGACAGATACAGCCTGACATCATTGTAATCTGGGAAACAGATAGTTAGGAGGGGAATTACAGTCGCACCAGCACCTAGCTTTCATCTGACGACTTTTTGCTCTTTGATCTCTTTAGCTGGATAATTAAGAAGCTTGAATCAGCACGCTGCCGAAATATGTTATGCCTTTTTCCATACCTGTGACCCTCAGGAAGAGCATCCAGTCTACTCGCGTTCAGTAAGAAATTTATCACTTGCGAGTCTTTCGGCTCTGTTCATTTAGGTGACCATATAAATGTGCTCTGTGTTCTACTACGGACCCTCCTCTTTCTGCGTTTCCTATTTCAAGACGAATTGAGGGGGGAAAAAAATATAAGCCTTGACATCACATTTTGCAAAGGAAGCAAATGCACTCCTCCCTAAAGTCTAAATGAATGGCCTTTTAAGGTGACTGCTGAATTAAATTCCTGAATGATGAAATCAACGGGCATGAGAAGGTTCTTATTTCCGAAAAAGAAAAAAGCTGCAGGAAAAAAAAACCCACCCAGTAGTGTGATTGCAGGGCTGAGAGCTGAATAGGGGCTGTTTGCACTGCCTCAATAAAGATACTTTACTCAGCTTTGGTAGTAATGCAGCTTCACAGGCTGAAGGGAAATGGGGATATACGTATTCTGAGCCCGCTAAGCTCCTCTAATGTAAGACATGTGCATTTAGTTGAAGTCCTGAAATACCTCACCAAGAAGAAAGATGATCGAAACCCCAAGCACATCTTTCTGTTTATCATACGTTATGTATTTCTGACATATTTTAGGCAGTACTGTACGCAGACAACATTGGTCGTTATATATATATGTAACATGCCTGTAAGGTATGCAGCTAAAACCCAGTTTCTGTGAAGACCTAAAATACCCTTAAGACAGAGTAAAAATAATCTCATTAGGGGTATGGGGCATGTCTGGACATTCTCAGGATAGAAGCTCTACCCAGGCACAGCCTGTCGCTCTGCCCTTTCAGGGGGAAATCACAGTGAATCAAACCACCATGAAAGACAACAATGAAACAATCTCCCTGTAATCTTGAAAAAAAGAGGTCTCTACCTCTGTGAAAGCCTTAAATTCCCTAGGAGCCCATTAGTGGTTGATTAGCACTACCTGCTCACTTTTCTATCATTTTTCACAGGGATATCGGAGAAAGACAAGAACACAATGGACATGACAGCTAGTTCCAGTTTTTTTCCACTCCTTATTCCTGCTGCCCCAACATAACTCCAAAACCTGAGTCTCCATCAGACTTTCTTCCATAACATCTTCCATTTTTGGGGCTTCGCCTGTGGCTGGAGTGTCGATAGCAATATGAGCTTTAGGGCAGGAGAGGTACTGTTAGACATTGGTTGCTTTGGTTTTTTTATTACTACATCAACCAGACTTGCTTTAAGTAAGGTTAGACCACACAGTGATAAAACACTGATGTCTTATCTTAATTGTTCTCAGTGCTGCTACAGGCGACCGTGCTACACCAGTGATAACTGAATGTTAGGGGAGGGTGGCTATTTTAGACAAGCCTCCATCTGCAGGAAGGAAGGGAATGTGACACCTCTGTAGGACTTTAGTTTTAAGATAAATTAAGCAGAAAGCAGCAATTTTCCTTTTTTGAACATAATTCCTCCTACTATTGCAGATTTACAGGTGGTAAATGAATTCCTTAGTTCAAATAGGGAATGAAGAGGGAGATGAATGATGGCTTGAAGACCTTACGTAGTTTAGTCACTTCAGTGGACTAGAAGGGCGTTAGGGCCAGATTATTATGACAGGCAGGGGAACGCTGCAGTCAAAGCTACTTTCTGTGTCATAATCTGGAGCTAACCCTGAACTGGATGTCTCAGCAGGGGATGTGACAGCACTACACTCTTTTAACTTCTTCTGTCTTCTTTGCTCCCTATCTCCTAAAAGAGTGAATTCTGAGTTTTGGACCCAACATATATTTTATCCATAGCAACCACAACACTTCCCTCAGATTTGCTAAAACGCAAGTCTTTAATTTAGAACAAGGAAGATGGATCTTCCCCCTGATACTTACTTCTGAGCTTGCCTGAAATTTAGAAGTAAGCATCTTTGTCAGCATCAGGCCTTCCTGATGCCCCTTCCCATCTTAGAGCCTCCAAACTCTGGCTTAGCAACCCATGACCTTTGCTAGCAAGCACTGGGAAAGCACTGAAGAAAAATTGTTGAGTGATGACTCACTCTACCACAGTTTGGTTGCTTTATCATTTTCTAATGCTGCTGATGGGAAGATATTTTCTATTGTGAGAGGCTTGTTTTCCTGCTCCATAGGAACAATGATCCATAAGGATTTCCTGAGGAGTGACTTCTCCTTAGAGTGAGATTTCTTGTCTCTCAGCTCCTGGAAGGCTAACTGAATTAACCATCACCCAGTTACTTATTACCTTCCTGTTCCCTCTCGCCTTTTCAACACCTACTTTAATGCAGAGGGCTCCTCATAGTATGCAGGCACTTGGAAACAGGGTGTGACTAATGAAAAACCTTCATAAATCAGCAGTGGAGGAGGAAACGCGTAGGACCAGGCAAGAGCAATCAGGGGCCGCATGTGGACGACAGCATGGGGGATTGCACATGGAAGGGAGCAACGCTACGGGTTCAGTCCTGGCTCTGCTGGCCTTCAGTGTGAACGGCCACAGCCGATGATGAGCATCACAGCAGAGGACTTTTTTCTCCTCTGATCAGAAACAGCACTTGGGGCTTCTTAAGAAAGCAAAGGCGCAACAGCAATCAAGGTTTATCTGCTTGGGCAGAAGGCCCAAAGCCTCTACATTTTTCTCCGTTTATTTACAGCCTTCGGCGAGGACTCATCTCCCCTGATGATCACAGACCGTAATGTTTCAGTGCGAGCACAGCTGGCTGTTTTGGGCGGTTTACAGGCAGAGCTGCACCTGCTAGACTGGATGCTAAGAAAAAAACACGTGTTCTGACAGATACAGGGAGATTGTCTAATCAGTGATGGATTGCGTGGCCAAAAGAGTATGTTAATACCATCCTGTGTGACCTCCTGCATTGACTATCCGTTGACTACTGGCTGGGCAACAGAAAGTCTTTTAAGATGGCACCAAACCTACAGAAATGACTCTGATCTGATGGTGAGTAGGGGTAAATATGCGTGTGTGCCTTTAGGTTGGTGGGGTAGAAGAGATGTCAGTGACGCTGCGTAGCTTGCTATTGTCCCTTTTTCTGCTCCCAGGAGGCCGGGAGAAGCAGCTGTATTGCAGGGATGCCAACCATCAGCAAAATACAGCAATTGTTTTATGAGTTTAATGCTCTTTATCTCCTAATTTATTTACCAGGGGCATGTGTAATGCTCAGTGAGAGCCAGTTTGCTGAGGAGAACAGTCTTAAAAACACCCTTCCATTTGCTAATGTGTTTTTTCTTATTAAATAAAATTGTTGTGTTTTCAAAAATTAAAGCTTTATTTTAAAAAAAACAAATAACAGAGGGTGAAGTACCTCCCAGCTCATGCTGAGAGAAGGCAGCAGCAGTTAATGGAGAGCAGGTCAGCCAGATCTTGTCTTCTTTTTCTAATTACCCCAGCGAGGATGGGGACCCCATTGCCCTGGGAGTGTACAGTCCCTGCCCCAAAGCTCACACGCCAAAGGGTGAACGGTCACCTTGTGAAACCATATTCTGAAGGAGTTCAATCTGATCTTCATGCAAATGCGAGAAAGCTGCTGGCTTGGTATTTGCTAGCTCAGGTACCGCTATCTCCTTCGTGTCTACGTACAGGTATCTGGAATGGCTGGGACCCCACGGCGAGCGCTGCCAACCTCTGTACCAACCAGAATTAATTACAGGATAGGGGCCCACTGTGGAGCTGATAAGAGGGATCTAGAAATGCAACAGCGGCCAGACAGCATTAGATAAATGGTGGTGAGAAAGCCTGCATTAATAGCACTAATGTAGCTGTGTTTCCTGAAAAGAAATTCCCTAGTGTAGACATACTTCTTGTTGGCCAAAAAGCATTCTGAATTCCTCAACAATCAGGCAGGAAGTGGTAAAATCCGTCACACAAAATGACCAATATGTTATTTTTTCCAATATCAAAAATATATTTTAGGTCATAACTATTAGAGAAACACATTTTGTGGCCAATCAGATTTATTTTTTCAGCCATACTAAACTTGTCAGTGATGTACAGCAAATGGAATTTCTGTACACAAAAATGTATTTTAAGAACTTTGTTTCAGTCCAGACCAGTACTTTACCTTATAGGTGCATTATTTGTAAGCACTCACTGCCCTTTCAAAAATTTGCACAAACAGAAGTCATGTTTAGGTATTTTCCCAGTCAAGTAATCGGAGAGAAAAGCAGCATTATAATAACCCTGCAGTTTGTGCTGCCAACAAACAAACATCTGGAGTTTTTATCACAAACCGACACAAAACATATAAGGTAATTTCTGATTTAACGTCATTGCTTTGTGTGATTACTTCTGTTTAGTTTCCTCCGTGACCAAAGTCAAAGTGTTGACCCTGTATCCCAACAGGTCTGGAGCCTAGTACCTAGCTTCATTTCGGTTGGCCGTTCTGAGAACCTCCTACCAAGATTTCCCGTTGTCTCCATTTTAGAGGAGCTCTGTCTCTTCTCTGAGGAGTGGAAGTCAGTAAGACCCCCCCAGTGCTGCTGCCTGAGTTCAGTCAGCAGAGCAACACCGTGGTTCCTTCCAGCTTCTTTCCTCGTAGATAAAGAGGAAGGAGGATGCTAACTTAATAACTTCTCCCCATTGTGCCCCAGAGGTTAGGCGCCTTGCCAGATACAGATGTTATCAAAAATGGAATCATTTTATAAATAAACTGTGAATTAACAGCAGTCTGGATAAATGTATGCTTTGGTTCAAGACTGATGTATTCCATTCTTTGAGAACATTCTCTAAATAAACGGAATGTTTTCATTTTGTACTTTGTTATGATTTATCACATTGTGGTTTATTTAAGTCTTTCAATGCTCTCTCTTCCATTTGCTGAACTTTAGATATGGAATTAAAATACCCTTGACTGCACTGTCTTCCCTCTGTGTTTGAAGGAGAAGCCATGTAGCTAGCACAATGGATTAAGATGTCCTACACTAAAAACCTGTGTCACTATTGCAACTGTGTGCATTTATGTAACAAGACATCAGTAGCTAATGGGTCCATCTAAGACACTAACTTGAATGGACACTTTTTTCATAGCTGTGGTAATTATGAATACTCTGAAAAAGGCTTCTTTGCCAATTGTAGCCTCAGAAAATCGAATCCTGTTTTCTTGCAAAAAAATGCTCTGCAAGTATTCAGCCATCTTATTCCATTACACGCCATTACAAAAAGCAGTGGCTTGTTTATTCATTGGAAGCTACATGCACATACACTAGATCTTTTGAAGGACGATAAATGCTGCTTTAGCCTGCTTTCTGTCAAAGGCATAGGCTCAAACTAAGAACCTTTCTAAAGGGTTACTTCTCCATTTATCTGCTATGGACAGTCCATCGCACTAATAGATCCATAATCATGAAAATTCTATGATCCCCAATTCTTTCATAGTGAATTACAACAGCCACCTTTGCTCTCTGGACTCAGCCACAACAGAGTTATGGATGATCCACCCATCTACAGGGAAAGGGTTTCTTTTGGGCAACATCCCCCAAAACATCAGGACCAAACTCTCAAATGTGCCCAAACCTACTTTTTTTGAGAACTAGGGCTTTCCAGGAAAGAATATTAATAGTGTTGAGGAATATTCACAATAAATACCTTCTGCTGTTATCAAACATATCAACTTCCATTTGGTATTTAGTTATGCCTTAACCATTTATTTACTGTCTAGTTATGATTCATATAACTATACATTGCTGCCAAGTGAATTCCATTACCATGGGGATATTTGCAGACATTTTAAATAGTTGAGATAAATACAATAAACTAGAAACACACCGAGAAATAAATGGATATAAAATGGGAGACCGTTGGCTCGCAAACTGGAATTCAATACACTAAGTTTTTGGACCAGCTAGACAACACAGCAGTAACTGCATGAGCTGCATAATAATATGCTACAGGTAGAACAATACTATGATTCTTTTTGCAATAAAAGTAGTCAAAACACTTTTTAAAGAAGGATAACCTAGGCAAATATTTGCTTCCTACACAACTGAACCCTCTTTCAGTAATAATTCTTCAGCTAGGTATTTCAAGGAAATAAAGAATGCACGTAAAGGTAAATGTCATGTCCAATATAAACGTCATGTCCAATAGACTACTTCTATCACAGTGTCTTTGCTGAAGATGAGTAATATCCGACAACAGGCACGGGCATTACCAATACTAGTGTGTTCATAAAACATGAAGTCATGCAACTAGTCATTCCAGGTATTAAAAAAAAAAAAAAAGTGGTTTTATTTAGTATATTATATAATGGAGGTGTTCCCGTGCACTCTGTAGAGCACAAGATTAACTATCAAAAAATGCTATCAATGTATAACCACACAGTACATGCTTCACGTATATTCATCCACCGTTTTTAACCACATTTTTTACAGAACACTGGGCATTACATTAGACTGTTAGGAAAAAAAAAGAAGAAATGTTGGCGAGGAGCTCAGAAACATCCTGGGTTGGAAGAGTCCATGCTGCCAGTTAGTCCAAGGACATTTAATGACCCCATGATCCAGAAGTGGGAAAAAACTGTTGTTTCATAAAACATATCTATGATATTATGCAGATAACTCCAACCCTAATTTTTCTACACTAACACAGATTATGTATGTTGCATTAAAATGTATACACTGGAAGAACTGAGCCTGAAGTCTGGCTCTGTAACAAGCATATAATTTCTTCAAAAAATCTCTAACACTCTAACTTTCTGTTATTACAATAATACAAGAACTTTTCTTATCTGTAAGACCAAGGATATGTCTTGGGTTATGCTAATGGATCTACTTTGAAATAAGCTCTTGAAATATTCTTGGCTTATATAGTAGATTCATCATCAAAAAGACCATTATCTTCCATTATGAATCCCAAACGTCTACATAACAGATTCTTTCAGAACTGTGCTCTGTTTCTAGTATTGCTCAGTCATCATAGCAAAATCACTAAGTACTGTTCTCCTTATGTAAAAAAGCAGTTCAGCATGATGTAATTCAGAATACAAATATGAAGAAGTAATCTGAATTAAGTTTCAGCGCTTTCCACTTACGCACCTATAATTTAACTAACTGGATTGAACTATAATGTGTTTTGAGTACTTCTGTACTGTCACATTCATATTTTAGCTGTTCATGGTTTTCTTAGAAAACATAGTTTTGAGATTTTTTTCCTGATAACAGACAAATCTGACTTGTAGGAGATTGTATAACCAATTGCAAAATTCCCACTGGCAACAGTGGCAGTAGGCTTCAGTCCCACGTTTAAAAAGACACTAATCCTTACACGTGGCTTAAAAAAAAAAGGTTTTGCTTTTTCACTTATTCCTAAGTGTTTCCTATGACCTTTTGTTGCAAGGGATGAGTACTTCTATTGCATTAACTAGGGCTCCATGCCTAGGTGTGTTCAGCCTAATGGTTGCTGCTAGATAAACTATGACCAAAGCCCAAAAGACAGGTACAAATAAACCATATTCTGACAAAAGCAGGAGATGAAGTGGTGAATGTAAAGATTGTATTCATTGATTCCAGACCAAGGGATCAACAACTGTTTTTAAGCTGGAACCTAAAGATCAAAAGCACATGGAATATCTGAAATTGAAAAGCGCAACTGAGTATCTGAAATGTGACTTTCAAGAAGTGTAGGGTGGATGTTCTGGTGCCAAGGCACCAATAATTTTGTTCATGCAAAGCAGCTGGTCAGAAAAAACAGGAAGGATAATCTGACAACCTTGGGCGAACAGGTGTGGAGGTTCAAGTCCTCCTCTCTGTGAAGTGCTGCACTCCTGGTATGGTCGTGATAAGCAATTCGTTTTGCTTAATCGATTCACCGAAGTGCCAGATGCAGCCTCAAAGGGTGGATCTGGGAGCCAGGTCACATGCAGGTAAGAAGAGTAAGCACAGTGGGTGGACTCGGGACCTTCCTACCCAGAGGGAGCAGGGTCCAGGCTGGTCCAACCTGCAGTACGAAGGGATGAGTTTGGAGAGGACTCCAGTTTGTAGGTAGCTCAGTAATCATGTCAGAAGCTAGAGTCACATTTTCACAGGTAAAGGAACTGGAACACAGTGAAAAAGTTATTAAAATGCCAGTAAGTAGCACAATCTGCAACACTTCGTTTCAGTTGTTCAACATCTGTACCCAGGGCCTTGATGTGGCATACTGCTACCTCAAGTCTAATGTCAAGTACTAATCACTTCAGTGTTTGCAAGGACAAAGCCCAATTCATTGTTCCTAGGGTGATGCAGATGTCCTTTAATCGAAAGGGGACAGCTGGAAAGTACAAAGACGGACTGCTGGGACTGCAGTGGCACAGGGTACACAGTACTTCTTTCGAATCAAATCCGGCATTGACTTTACTTTTTGTAGAAACAATGTTCAGATATGAGTGAAGAGAATAAAGAGCTGACTACTGTATGTACAGTATTCATTTGTTTTCATTCTGTAATATTTTACTATTATTTATTCCATAATATTTTACTTCTGGAATGAAAAAAAACCCTGCGAGCATTTATGCAGGAAAGTAATTTTAAGCTCATTGGTTCATTTTAAGAAAAATTATTTTTCTTTTGGAGGGCCTAACTTCTTTCCTTAAATAATAAAAAAATAATGTAATAAACATCACATTGCATTAAATGCTTAGTATTTTTTTTTCTAATGTAATATGCAAAGTATGACAGCAGTACTTTATGCTACGCTAGGAAGCACTTGCTAATGTAAATAGGCAATAAGCCTGATGCTCTGAAGGCCTTGCTCTTGCAGTGGTGACAATTTGAGTAGACCCTTTTTGCCCATGGGACTCTGCTCAGACGCAACGGTTCGTCGGTATATGTCCGGCTGCAGCAGTGGTTATTAATGATTACACATCGGGATATACAGAAACCCTCATAAGGATTTACCGAGACCTGCCCAACCCCAATGGGGTTTACTTATTAACAAATAAACAAACGGAGAACTGGAATTACAGGACGCGCGCTGCACACAATCACCTTGCTCCTGGTCCATCTGAGCAGCCGCTGCCTGCAAGTGGAAGGGTAAGAGGGGCCTTTTGCTGAAGGCTCCGACTCCCTGGCGCAGGAAATAGATCTTTCAATCTGACAGCTCAGCGGCTTGTGCCTGTGAATGTTGCACAAGCGACGTATTAGATGGAGCATTTTTCAAAAAGTTAAACATTACTGGAAATCTGCTGTGTTTCCCAAGCCACGAGTCCTTCTCGCGAGGATGAGGGAAACTGCCATGAAGGTTCTATCTCACCTCTCTTAAGGAAGTAATTGTTATTGGTATGGGTACATGACTAAGGGTTAGGCAGCCTTCCCGCTTCTACTGATCTATATTCTCTGCTACACAACTGTAACTGCACAAAGCAACCATTTTCTACCTTAAACAATAAGTGCATGTGTGTGCCTCTCACAAAGATCACATCATTGGGTCATAATCTATCAAAGCCTCTTTCTTTAGATAATTGAAGTAATGGATGTATACCAGGACGATACAGTAAACACACTACAAAACAAGAGATGCTGTATTTTTCCCATAGCAATTGTTCAATAGAAGCCTGTGTTCATAACTTTTACAGCATTTTATAAGCATTTGCTGATGAATGTAGCTCTTTCTGATTGTTGCAGAGCATTTTTTTTAACAGCAAATGGCGACACTTAAAAGGGAGCCAAGAGGTATACATTTTATGTTGCTTCATTTGCATATTGGTAGAATAATGTTGTAGGTAGTGGCCAAAGACAACAGCTGTGATGGCAGGGACAATGATTGTTAGGATAGTTGGTTATTGTGCCGCTTGTGAATTTTCAATGTTTTTCTGCTTCCTGACAGCCCTCCTCTGAATACAGAAAATACAGGCCTGATTCTGGAAACCTTTATTCAGCCAAGCAGCCCTACTGACTCGGTATAGCTCAAAATAGGAAAGGGCTGATGGACAAGAAGACACCGGCGTCCAATTAGATGTGACACCAGATGCCTCATACTATTGTTAGCATTTGTGTTACCATTGTGTCGGGCTGCTTCTTGTACTAGCGAACACAGCAAAATGGCAGCATTTACAAAAAGATCATCCAATGTAAAGGGCAACAGATGTCCAATAGGCAAAAACTACATGGACAGGAGACATTACTGGTCAGCATGACAAGCAGTGGTCAAAGAGTGGTCAAGACGCTGGCAAGCATTACTGCAAAGCTGATTTAAGGATGCATTTGAAGGAGGATCCTGTGCTTATTATTCACTGTTGAGCATCCTCAGCCTCCTACCTTGCAAGAGATAGATTATTTACAGGAGTGGGAGTTCAGGACTTCACACAGGTAGAATGAAACTAGTTGTTTTGGCAAGCCATCGCTTGGTATGCAAAGATCTGTTACACTTGCACAGCAGCTCAAAAGGATGCTGCATACATTAGACTGACTGAGCAAGCACGATTTAGTCTGGAGATCACCACATGCCCTACAAATCCACGAGGTATTGGAGTTTCTGTGCAGGAGCAAGTCAACAGGGTACAAACACAGTAATTCCACCACGTCCCATGCTGGAGCTAATGCTATGTGCAAATTCACCTAGTGAGTCACGTCTGCTTGCATTAAAAAAAAAAAAAAACAACAAACCAAACCCAAAATAGTCTTCATATGTCTCACTGGCAAGAAGACACTGAAACTGGCTTGGCTGGTTGGGAACCAACCTGGCGGCAACCCTAGTTAGCAGATTTTGTAAATAAGGTGAGTGGGTTTTGTTTCTGCATCTGAAGACAAGAAGGACACAGATGGGTTCTGAGTTGTGGCAGGTAGCGCTCTACATTTACCTTTGCAAAGCTTTTTATTAATTTTACAAGAAGCAGTCACAAACTGCATCTTCTTTCAAAATCATCAATTTAAATAACATCTGAAGAGTCTTGAAAAGTACTTGCTGAGTTCAGTTTTTTAAAGTTTAGTAACAGATTTAGTCAAGTCTCTTCCTTTTGAAAGACGAACAGCAGATCGCTACAGGAATGGAAAAGTTTGGATTTATTACATTGTACACAGAACACAGTATTCTTCAAACCTTGGGGACCCATTTGCATTTGCTTTATTTCTTCTCAAAATGCACAGAGTTTTGCAGAATCTTCCTAACCCCATAAATTACCCTATGAAAGGAGAACCCCCCCTGCTATTCACAACACAGAAAAATGGGACATTAACCTCACATAAAACCCACTGGCTTGTATCTTGCTTCCTCATTTAAGCCTGTGCCAGTTTTGCAGTAGATTTTAAAGGTGCAAGCTCACTTTTGTTTTTCCGATGATCAATCAACAAAGTAATGTCTTGCTTAAAAGGAAATTACTTAAAAAGCATGATTCCCATTTTGAAGATATCCTCATCAGTTACATACTATTTTCTCAACATTGCATATCTGAAAACCAAGATAAATGTTTTTGAGCAACTTGAGCCCTTACTACAAGACAGAAAACAAGTATTCTTCTAATTGTTTATTTTCCCACAATGTATTTTTATGGGAGAGCTGCAGGGACCATATTTTGTATTCAGTGAACAACTTCTGTGGTGTAAAATGTCTCTTTTTGGTATTCAAATAACCACGAAAGCAATGTAGCTATATCTTATTGCCATGGACATTACCACCTAAACCAACCAGAATGAAAAAAGAGGTTATTTCTTACCTCATCCATTGTGAGAGACACAGATTTATGAGATAACATTTGGCAGTCCTGTGACCAACGATAATAAAAATCTCTTTCCCTTGGGCATCCGAGAACCGCAGTATATTGTAACGCCACCACTTCTTAAACAGTGCTGAACCACATTGTGCAGCGCTACATACCTTTCTGAAAAGATGATGCGTTTTCCTTGTTGTTGCGAAAAGTATTTGTTTATCAAATGCACCCGAAAAAGGAAGTCAGACTTAGACAAGAAAGAATTGGGTGGAAATCGAAAACAAGGACAATCTTAGCGTCATCATTGTTGCTTCTGTCTGTCTTGCTATGACTCTACCTACTGAAATACTGCATTATTGAAAGTTTTCCTTTTGCTGCTGAAATTAAAACCACTATTTTCATCCTTCTAGTACCAGGGAACGCTCTTAAAATGTACTCTTAACAATGGCAGAAACAAATTATATCATAGGCACAATAAATTTATATAGTTTTCCCTTTTTGCCAAGTACCTTTCCCTGCTAGAGAAGTATGCTGTGCCTTGTGTGAAATAAAAGGGAAAGGAACGGACCACACTCGGAAATCCCTAACACAAAAGAAAGTATGCTAGATTTCAAATCACACATCATAAATACAGGCATCCAGTATTTCAGTTGGAGCATAAAATATCCCAGAGTTTAAAAGGCTCCAAAGATACTTGTCCCAAACATAAAGAGGAAATACATGTTGAGAGCTGTATCGGAATAGGAAAGGCAAAATTCGTTTTTCTGCCTCCCTTGGAGTCCATCCTTTTCCGGTGTCAATTCTTTACCACAGTGGACGCTTACCCCAACTTGTAGCAGCATTTCAGAGGAGCCAACCCAGGGTCTCGGGAACGTGCCAGACCAGCCCAAGCGGTAGGGCTTGTCATGGTGATTCCCAGGGCGTACGAGCAGCCCTTTGGCCTCCTAGACGGATTTTATATGTGGTGCCTGCCAACAGCAGCATTCAAATGGCATTTTATTTTTTTTTTTAAATGAGTTCTCATTCATTTGGGAGGACTTGGGCACCAAATTATCACCTCCTGATGGCAAGAAGGGCCCGCTCCCCCCAGCCCCGGCGGGCACAGGCCGGGGCGTCGGCAGCCGGGGAGCGCACGGCCGCGGCGGGAAGCGGCTCCGCGATGAGGCGGCGGTTTCGAGCGGGACCCAAACGCCTCATTCAGGGGCGGGACGGCGCCAGGCTCTCCCCTACCACGCCGCGGCGGGGCTCTCTCCTCAGCCGGGCGGACGTAATGGGGAAGCAGAGGGACGGACCGTCAGCCACAGCCGGAGCGTTCGGTGGGGATGAGGGAGGCCGGCGGGCCCTCGCCCCAGCGCCCCCAGCCTAAAAGCTCCCCCCGGCCCCTCTCTTCCCGTTGCCGGGTCTCCCTCTCCTGCCCGCCTCTCGCACGCCAACTGCGTGGGCGGGCGTGCGGACGGAGCGTAAGGCGCCGTAGTCCTTAATGGGCTCCGCAAGGCGCGTACGCACTAGCCATGCTCCGAGAATAACGCCGGGGAAAGAGGGGGCGTTGTAACCGCTTCGCTCAGCCCGTCAGCGCCGGCAGCCATCTTTGTTCCGGGCAAAGCCCTGCGGCCGCCGTGAGAGCTTTGGCGCTCCCTGAGCGTGCCCGGTTCCAAAATGACCACCGAGCGGTCCCTTTTTTCTCTGACACGGAGCGGGAGGAAATAACAGTTCGATCTCGGGCTGGGCTGGGCTGGGCTGGGAGGGGGGCGGGGGATAGAGACGTGGGGACCACGGCGAGACCCACGCTGAGCCGGAAGCCGCCGCCGCTGCGTGCTCGGGGAGGCGGGCAAAGAGCGAGAGTGTGAGGAGCGGGGTGGAGGCGGCGAGGGAGAAAGAGGAGGAGGAGCAGGCGGTGGAGCCGAGCCGCTGAGTCCGTCTATCCGGCCCGCCAGAGCGTAGGCGCTGTGCGGAAGGGCCGCGGCCCCTCGGCGCAATCGGCGTAGGGGGCGTTGGAGAATCGCCGCGGCGGCCGCCGGGTTGGCTGGCGGGAGGCGCGCGGGGAGGAGGGGGCGGCCCGCTCGCTACCGCCGCGACTGAGGGAAGGCGGGGAGGGCGGGAGGCAGGCAGGGAAGGAGGGCAGCCAGCCGGAGCCCAGCGTCAGCAGCGGCAGCGACACCACCGCCGCCGCCGGCCAGCGCCATGGGTGAGTCTCCAGCCCGGGGCCGAGGCGCGTGTGTGTGGGGGGACGTGACAGTCCGAGGCGGGAGGCTGCGGCCGCGGGGTCTCCATGATGGGTGGGATGGGAGGCGGCGGGGGGGTGCACCGCCGAGACCCCCCCCATCCCCGCGGCGCGGACCGGCTGCCAGGCGGAGCGGCGGCCCCGCTGCGGGGCCCCCCGTCCCTCTCGTCTCCCTCCCCCCCCCCGCCTTCCTCCTCCTGAGATGCGGCTCCAGCGCCCCTCACCGCCGCCTTCCCCCCCCCTCCTTCTCCCACTCCCCCCCCCCCGCAGTCACTTCCTGCCTCGCCGAAATTGTATAATGCCTGCGCGGAGCCGGGGAGCCAGGCGGCCAGAATGCCGGAGATGTTTCTTCTCCCTGGCTTTCTCCCGTTCCTTCCCTCCGCCTCCCCCCCCATTCCCCATCCCTCCTCCCCCTTTTCTCCTTTTGCGCCCAAATTTGGGAGGGAGGAATTCGCTGCAGGAATTAAAGCAGCCTTCAAATATGCGGGAGAGGAGCGGGTGGGACTGAAATCACGGCGCCGAGGGGTGGAGGAGGAGGAGGACCGGGGAGGAAGGGGGCGCCTGTGCGTGTGCGGCGGCGGGAGAGGGCCGGAGGCACCGCGCCGTGCCCGCCCGCCCGCCTCGGTAGCTGCTTTTCTTTTTTTCCCCCTTTTTTTTAAGTTTTGTTGTTGCTCCTAGGGCTTTATGCCGCTCGGGTCTGGCTTTTATTTGGCGTGCACGGGGCTGGTCGCCGCCTCCGCGGGGTGCCCGGTCCGCGCCCGCTCCGGCCCCTGCCGCAGGAACAGGGCCTCGGCCCGTCGCTTTTAAAACAAAATAAAGGTTAAAAATTGCGACTTGCGAGCATCCGTATGCAATGCTTCCTGAGCGGTTTCCGTGTGATCGCCTTGCTCGGCCACCCAGTCCTGCGGCATAAATTAGAGGGGGGGGTCAGTGTTTCGGGAGGGTGACTGGGAAAAGGCGCGATTCCATACGGAAATTTTAACGAGCGGCTTAAGGAAACGCAGCTCAACTTATTTTAGCGTGAAGTTGTTCGGCTTCACGCTGAACCAGTTACGTACAAATGTTATTCTGTGAAAGACAACGTTCAAGAATCTTCTGCGTGCAGTTTGTGTGCCGCCTCCTGCAGATGAGAAAGCAGTGAACAGAAGACTGTCAGAAGTACCCATTCACTGAATGTTGTTTTTTTTTCTTGGCCGTTGGAATCTCTCTCTGACTGACAGTGGCTTTAGGTTATGTTCAGTGAAAGAAATGCTTCCGTATGTAGAAATACCTACGATCTGTATAAAAATCGGGGCCAAAAAAAATGCCAGCTTGTGTGAGTATGCAGGCTCAGCTCCCATGAAAGTTAGATGGGCCACTGCTGTATCTTTCAGCTAAAAGGTAGACCATACCTTCTTATGCAAGATTTTTTTTTTGTAGTAGCTTTTCAGTGCTCAGTGATAACTTAATTTCCGACTAGAACTTTCACTGAAATATCAAACTAATATTATTGTGAAGTATTTCTCCTTTATAATTCCTTCCATATATTTGAAAATTCTTGCCTGCTGAAACATTAGGAAATTGGGGAAGATGTATTTTTGTGTAGTGTTTAACATCTTTCACTTGATACCTGCTTAGTTCGTAGTGTTGAATTTTGTTTGCTCTCTGAGATTGCTAGCATCTTTGACCGATGACTTGTGAACATGAGAGCATTATTTCCTTCTGGCTTCAGATGACCGCATTTTTTAATTTTTTTTTTTATTTTTTCTTAAGCTAACACTTGAATAACAAAACCCAATAAACAGAAATTTTATTTAGGAGAGCAGACTTCAAAAAGCCATTGCTTTAAACGTTGGTTACTGCCTTGTCTGTGTTGAAACCTGAATTGAAATGCAAGGGCATCACCTGTTCTGCATTTGCTACTGTGGAAGAAAGGGTTGTTATTTAGTCATTATGAAATTGAAGCAAATGCACCCAGAACTGCGCATATCAGTCTATGTGCTGATAATAACTCACAGCATTTCCTTCAGTTTACCCACAAGGACAAGCGACTAGTCTCAGTTAAAATGGTGCTTCAGATGTATACTCAGTGTGACAAACAAACGTGGGTTTGTTTATAAAGGGATAAAAACTTGATTGTTTATCTTACATGGAAATAAAGGATCAAATTTGTTTTCTTTGTAAGCTAAAATGCAATAGATTTTGCTTTCTTTTTGCATGAAAATGTCTAAACGGGCACAGTAGTACTATCTTCCTTTTTTTTTTTTCCTCTAACTGACTGGCATCTTAGTGGTATTACTGTCTTCCATGGGTCAGGCTCATACTTCTTGTACTTAAATTTCTGCAGTTTTAGTAGCTTACCCAATGGTGCAGTAGTGGTGTTCTTAATACTATCTTAAAATACCCATTAAGACAACAAATAGTTACAAAATACAGTGGCTATAGATTCAAAACCTCTTTTTAAAGATAAAGTCAGTGAAGGAAAATCTGCCTCTGAGAAGGTGTAAGAGAGAGGTTTCCACTTGGAACTGTAGTGTGACATACATTTTTAGCTTTAATTTATGGCCAGACTATTCACTTAACCTGTCTAGACCAGAGATGCGTATGTATGAGCGACGTTCTGTTTTCTGTAAGTTGGTACTCTAACTCCTGAAATAAGCTAGCTAATTGCAAATGTGTTCTCTGTAATTAGAATGGCATTTAGTCACCATTTAAGTAGTTTAGTTAAGTCTCGTTTAAATTAGTAATTCAAATTTGGGGTAGTGTTAAACCGTAGGCGGACACAAACTATTCCCTAGGAGGGTTTGAACGTCTTGAGATGATGTTTATAGAATAGATGTCTTGCAGAGGTGGGGATGGTGGCATAGGTGAGGTAAAGACATTTCTCAACTGTGAGGGCCAGAAACTTGGTTCACAGAAACCAGTGACTTCCTGCTCACCTTGCCAGCGTGAGTTTCACATATGTCAAGGGTGAGTCAAATTGAACTTTTTTCCAGTCCTGGTTTAATGATAGCATCGTGATAGCTCTGTAATGTCATCAGTTAGCTCTTTTATATTTGTATTTTTTTCTTTAATATGAAAGAATCAAATCAATATTTACTTACATAGCTTGTAGGTTTTGCCTCCTCCTTTAGTTTAATGCAGCTGCCCTGCAAAACTAGGTATCTGCTGCATTGCACAAGCATGGCTGTGAAGCTACTATAAGTTATGGCATTCTTTGTGTTACATTAAAAATGGAAAAGTAACCAGTAGGCTCATAAACACTTCAGAAGGCAATATGTATCCACTTTCCTTTTGACAGAATTTGAGCTAGAGGTATGTGAAACACACGCCTGACTAAACCTTCTTCTGATGTACATGCTGGACTTCCTTCCCGCAAAAGCCACTTAATCTTACTTCTGGTTTTTGTGCATCAGTGCCGTTCCACGCTTCTCAATGTGCCTTACAGAAACCTGCCAGTCGCACACCGACTTCAGTGTCTGGACTGGTAGCGCTGCTGTACAGAGTAGCGCGCTGGCCAGTAGCCCTTCTTCAAGCTGCTTATGGGGAATCCGTTCTTTAGTGGCTCTAGCTCTGTATCTTATTTTCAAATGGCTCTTTGTGTGGCCTTTTTCATGCCAGATTTCTATCATTTAGCGCAATGATAGTTCAGAATGCATTTGCAAATAATTTTGGAAGCAGTATTACAGAACAATAACACTATGGGTGTTACATTCAGAAGCACTTAAGCAACTAAAATAGAACTGAATTACTTCTTAGTAGCACAGAAGACATAGAAATTTTTTTTTGTCAACATTGAAAATTGCATCTGAAGATGTAAGTTTTTCAATTGCTTTTTTCCCTGTTTTCCACTTAACAGTTGTGTGCTTTTCTATTGGTTATTGTTTTCTAACCTGAATAATGAAGATGTTAGGACCTACAGTCAGGGGGAGGATTGATTAAAACATTAGGAAGATTTCTCCCTCCTTTGACTCACTGTAGCTTTAGGGGGATCGATATGAAGATACAGCACCTAGGTTTGGTGTCAGCATTTTTAAAATAGAGCTTTTTAAATGGAAAATTCACATCATACACACAAAAGATGCAAGACCTAAAGGAAGAAAGAAAAAAAAAAAAAAAGGCTTTAGACTCGTCTTTCATTTGACCACAAAAAAGACCAAGGGGTGACAGTGAAGCATGCCCTCAAAGGAGAGAATATCACATACTAAGCCTTTTCCAGTGCTTTGGGGTAAAGCATGATGGGAACAATGACCAGAAAGAGAAATGCAAATAGATATATATATAGGCCGTACTCTTTAACATTGTTGGTGAGTGTTGAGCTACAAGGTAGCAGTTTATCAAATTCCAATCAAAATAGTCTTATTATTTGTAGAAATCAGCCTATCATACAGTAACGTTATTACAAAGAGACCTTTGTAATAGAGAAAAAGAGAAAGGCAGCCAAAGTAATGGGTGGCAGAATTTCTGGTGTGACGTTTGCCTGAAAAAGCATTGTAGGTCATTGCAGTTGATACTGAGAAAAATGTAAGATGGTATGAATGTTGATATTGGTGCCAGTGGTTGTCACTGTATTATGAGCAGGCAGATTATTAGAAGAATAATGTATGAAATAGTACCTCTTTTTATATCTCGTACATTAGAAGACCTTCATGTAATGATTCAAGTTGAACTTTAAATAAAATGAGATTTGACCTAGTGAGGTGGTCAAAATTGCCAAGAATGCTTAAGTTAATGTTAAATAAAGCTTAAATAAAACCTTTTCCAGTGTTGGCCAGTTGGAGTATTTTAATCTCATTTATGTGTAATTTGTTCACAGTTTGATGGAAGTTTTAGTATGCCCAGCAGCATTTTCAAACAGCAGCCCCTGCTTTCCTTTTTGTTCTTTCTTAAGAACCTTATCATGCAATTCCGTAGCTTACGCTGACATAACTGGACTGCAACTGAAAAACACTATCTTGATTGTGTGTTTTTCTCTTCTCCTTTGTGTTACCTCTAGTGCTCATGTACTCGTATGATGAGATGAACTTGCTGATGTAATGGAAGGTTAACCTTAGGGTAGAGTAGTTTTCAGCTGGATATGTGAGCTAATCTGGCTGGTTCCCTAGCTGTACAGTTACCAGAACTGATACCCGGGAAGCCTAAGCTCACCCCTGATGGTACAGTTGCTGGGTGAATCTTTTGGCCAGCTGCTTGAAAGGAAGCAACTCTGCTGCTCTCCCAACCCTTGCAGCGGTGCCTTTTTGACCTGACAGACAGTTCATGGAGCTCAGCTCACAGGAACTGCCTGTTTTTTCTTCCTCAAGATTATTTTTCTTTCTATCAGTTGAGCTCCCTGAACCTTTCGTAGCATGAAAAAAGAAACGCAAGTGTGCTCTAGGAAGAGTTGGAACTTCAGCCGACCATTTCGGCAGTAAACAGGTATGCAGAATCCTGGTTTCGTGCCTGTTTTAGACTTGTGTAACATGGCACTGCTGCGAAGAGAAGCAAGCTTGATGTTCTGTTCCTACCCTAGCACTGAATCTTAATGTAGGCTGAAAGTTGTGGTATTGTGCCCAAGGCACAAGAGATACATGGTAGTTGATCTAGTTGTACAGCTTGTTTATTTCCACTCTACCAGTGGTTAAGATAGGGAAGAGGAAAACCCCGTGCTGTTGGAGGAATGAATGCTCATGGTTAAGAGGTTAGTATTCTCCCCTTGGTGCTGAGCTGGTGACTTCGCTGAGGATAAACACAAGTGGGCAAAGTTTAATGGCTCTTGTTTCAGCTGCTGTCATTTACTGCTTGAGCACTGAATGGGTGAGGTGACTTGCTTTTTATTATCTGTGGTTACGTCATTACCTAAGATGTTTATGGTAATACTAATATTACCATTAGGACTCTCTTGAGTGATTTGCAAAACTAAAGCCCTGACTAATGATGGCTGCAGAAATCTGGCAGTGCAGAGGGTCTTGTAGTCCTGACTAGATCCTAACTGTGCTGGTATCTTAAGTAAGTTGAGATGCCAGTTTTAGCTGATTTGTCAAAAACAAAACAGTTGCAAGGCATTAAAATCTAATGCTGGAGAAACGCAATTTTTCTGGAAGCTTTCTGACAGCAAAGTTTTTTCTGGCTGTGCAGCTTTACCAATACTCACTGTAGCTTTTTAAAACAAGAATGCAAACCTTGGAGTATATGACTCAAAATCTGAGTTCCAGATGCTGGCTTAAATGTAATTGAATGGTTTCAAGTTTGGGACAGTGAAAATTTCCAAAGTAGAAAGAGGCCAAGAAACCCATCTTCTCATTTCTCCCTCCCACCCCATGCTTCTGGAAACAAATGCTTCCTAACTGTAGTTAGTAAAGGTATGCTAACAAACCAAGAGATTCAAGACTAAATTAGTTTCCTCTTGGGAGGCTTTGCCAGATGGTGCAAAATCAAGGTCTGAGTTAATCTCTTGATGATGGGTAAAGGGGAGCCGTGCTGTTGCTGCTTTCTGTGTTCTCTGTCTTTTTAGCACTCAGTTGAGGAAGAACTTGCAGAGGAGAATAGCCTGCAAACTGCTGCAGTATTAGTTACTGAAGCTCACGGCCCTACTGTTCAGTGGTGCCAAGTATTGACCTTCAGTGCTTTTATTTGGAATTCTGTGGGCATCTGCAAACCTATAAGTTTTCAGAACAGTGTAAGGAACCTGCAGTTTGAAAGTGACAGGCTGAAGCAATGGGGAACAAGACCTTAAAGAGACTGGGGCAAAAACTAGCGGATATGATTGTTCAGTCCTTTTTCAGTTCTTGTAAAGTTGTGGTTGTGATTGAAAGGAATTTCTTTTTTAATGAGTTAAAGGAAACATTTCTTCATGTTACAAGTTCGAAACAATACTGAAGACTAGATGCTTGAAAGGTGGAGAAGGTAGGGGTAATGAGCCCCCACCCTATAGAAATTTGCAAGGAAAGCTGGGAATTTCAGCAGGGAGTTTTTCCTTACTAGGAGTTTCAAATTTAATTAGGAAGTTAATTTTTGAGCTTGTTGATGTTTGTTCCTTTTTGGGTGTTTACCAGGGCCTCTGTAAAAGATCTTTAAGATTTGTTGTGTTTTGGATCCTTAAAAAATTGAAATTTTCAGGGGGTAAGTTCAAAATTACATCGGTACTCAGTAGTTTATATAGACCAAGTGAAGTTATTTGGGCGTTAATACCTTAGTAATGAAGGGACGCTGACATCTTGTTTGTCCAAACATATACAAGTATGAGTTGATTTTGGAGAAGATTTTGAAAGTGATAAAGACACGGCTTCTCCAAAGAAATATTCAATGGATGGCCTCTAATCTGGTCAGTGAATGAATTTCACTTGTCCCAAGCTTTGTGTCTCTGACTTCTTGCCTAGCAATATGCCTGTAAACCAACCAATATCCCCTTAGGTAAAGGTGATTCTGTTTCGGTGTGTTCAAGTCTTTGTTGCTGTGGGTAGCAAAAATAGTTCTGGGTTTCTTATTCTTTTGAATTGTGTTCCCACTTGTGAATCTTGCCCATCAAGTACTCTGGTGTGGCAGCCAGGTATGGAGGGGAGTTAACTCCCACTCTGAAATTTCGTGTGGCTGATCATGCAGGGTAGATGCTCTGCTGGTATACATATTGAACCATGTCATGCATGCACTTCACAGCCAGCTTTGTTACTAATGCCAAAATCAGAAGTACTTGGGAAGTTGAGAAACTGACAGGTTTGGTGCTGTTGATCACTGGGATGGTTCACTATCGAGCTGTGGCTTCAGTCCTTGCAGTCTTTAGTTTTGTCATCCAAGGCAATTAGACTGCTGGTGTTCTGGATGCTCTCAAATAGGTTGCCTTCCTATTCAAAAAACATATGCAGGGAATGACAAGTTAAAAATTAATTCCTTGACATGGGATAAGTGAACCCAAAACTTAGGGTTTTTAACTGCTAACTTATACTAGAGATTAGTGGTAATTATACCAATTACGTATTGTTGTAGTCTTAATACTAAACCTGGATGATACATTTTATTATCAGTATGGACCATTCTTTTGTATCAGTTGCCATTGCAACCCGCAGGGGAACAATCTTAAGTTTCGCTTACTATCTTCCTTACATAGTAATTATAATGGGAGCTATCTTTCTGTGGTATCTCTCTAGCTTAAAAATAAAGACAATTAAAAACCATGCAGCCAGCCAGCTGTGTTTCAGAACATCTAAGTTTACCATATGAAGAGTTTTTATTAGTTGGCATAATTCTTTAAAATAGCACCTGTGTCTCTTCTTTTAATCTTCATCTCATTGGAGTTATTTGTATTATAAATACAGAACTCCTCAGACAGCATGGAAACAGTTAAAAAGTAAAATCCTCTAAGTATTAGTAATTTAGTAATATCCCTAAGGACCTCTCCTGGTAGTGTTTGACGAGCCTTGTAGTAGAAGTATTGAAACAAAAATAAACATGATTTCAGAGTATCCTGAAAATTCAGCTTATAATTAAAGTCTAACTTCTGTCTTTTAGTGTCATTAAAATATGCTGTCATGGGGGAAATGAACGCGGTGGGAAAAATACCTAACCTGCTTCAAGTGATAAAAAGTACAATAACTTAACTTTGAACTACCACAGTGCTTTTTTTCCTGAAAATGTGTTTTAAATGATTAGTTGGTAACAGCTTGTTAATGATGAGATAATCTCAAGATATATTTTAATTTTTCTAAAGGAATTACTTGTCTGAGACAAAAGAATCAGTGCTTTCAGAAGAACTTGGGTTTCGCTGTTTTGGGGTGCTAGTTTGCTACAGCACAGAAATACAATAAGCCTTAAAGGACAAGTGGCAGGGACATGTCTCTTAGACAATTTTAGCTTAAAATGACTTCCTTGGTGAAACCTACAAGGCTTCTATTAAGTCAAAGCTTGAGGTGTTCAGCATAGAAACTAGTATGGGAAAACAAGAGAATATACAGAAAAACACATGGCTTCCATATGGGAATGAGTTGCATCCACCATACAGAAATGTATGGTGAAAGCCCTTCACCCTAGTTACTTTAAATGAGAATTCCTCATGTTAACAGAAGCACCAGAGGTGAAATACTGTAATTTCTCTCGTGATTTTAAGGGGAACACACTTCACTTAAAGTGTGTTGAACATACTCGAGTATTTCTGTGTGAGTGATTCACCTCTCGTTAGCATTTCTGCATCTACATGTTTGGGAAATCTTATTAGATAGAATAGTAAGCTCTTTAGGCTAGAAGTGTAGCAATACTGTTTCTTATGTTGCCATCCTTACAGTTGCTTGCTGAGGAGAATGGGATAGGATATATAGCAGGGGAGTTCACTTCTGTTAGTATTCAAGGCGTAGAACAGAAGGGAGCGCAGAGTCCACACCTGCAAATGCTCTTTTTTGGAGTCTCTCAGTTGAAATACTGCCAGTTGGATTGCAGGAATCTGCTCTTCCTGAAAAATTCACTGCTGTGCTTGGGCAGATGTGAGATGCCCTTGCTGTTGCTGCTGCTCCACCCAGAGATTTGGGGTGGGAGAGGGAGGGAATTAGTTCATTTGGTTTTGTTATCTTGTTTTTTTTTTTTTTTTTGATAGATCTAAACCTATAAACCATGATTTATCACTACCTGCTGAGTCTTTGTGTTAACTGACCAATCTGTATGCAAATTTTGAAGGAAAATGCAATGTTAAGGTGAATCTAAAGGAACTGAAAAATGCTCAACAGTAACTTAGATTAAAAGGAAATGACAAAGGAACTAAATGATACGTGATAGCATGGTACTTCAATGTATTTCTTAATATGCTTCATTGCTTCTTCCTACTATGTTTCCAGTGCTGAGTAAGACTCTTGAAATGGTCTCCAGGTTGAGGGACTAACCTACTTCGTGGAGAATTTCTATTTCCTTAAAAATGGCTCTTTTCAGACCCATGGTTTAATTGATTTCATAGGAGATGAAACTAGCAGGAGATAAAAGTGCCTGAAAATTCCCACCAGTTGCTTTTTTTTAAAATTCTCTTAAAATCTTTTATTTACATCTCTTTGGGAAGCTTCCACAAACTAAATAGACAAGAGATTTGTTAAGTATGAAGTCCAATACAGATAGATACTTTTTTAATTTTGCTTGGGTTGGTGTGTGTTGGTTTTGTGTTTTGTTTTAGTTGTGTTTTTTGGGTTTTTTTTGTTTTTTTTTTTTTTTTTTTTTTGTTTAGTGTTGTTTTTTCTTTCCCTTGGAGGTTTTGTATCCAGGAATCTTTCATAGGTTGTTTCAAAATATTTTTCCTTTGCGTCTTCAGCACTCCTCTCAGTGTGTGTATTGGAATAAACATTCAATGATAGCAAAAGTGAGGAGGAGGAGTTAGGAAGGAAGGTAGGTTAAAAGTGGAGATAGACAAGTGAGGTGTGGTTGATGCTCGATCTGCTGCTGTTCCTGACACTAGTTCCCGGCTGCTGTTTTGATGACCTCTTTCTGTAGGCTTCCCTGTTTTCTATGCCATTTCTTACTGTAGTCATTTTGACCCCTACTTTATGGAGTGGAAGATAATTGGTCACTTTACTGTCAGATTTGATTTTGAGTTGGTCATTTCAGTTAGATGCAAGTTGCTGTGTGATGGTCGTTTGTGTGCTGCTTTCTGCAGGCAGACCAAGGCTTTCTTAAAGCCAGAGTAAAGGAGAAAATGCACAAAAAGGACAAGCTTTACAATCGTATTCCTGTACTCTTAAATTGTATTTAAAATGCACAAAAAAGGCTTACTTTTTCTTCAAGGAATTAGATGTCTAGCTAATTCTAGCGAAGGATGAACTATTACATAAAAACTGTCAATATGGGTAGCTAGTATAAATGTTTTAAAGAGTCCTCGTGGATAGAACTTCCTTTAATACTGTGTGCTGTAGTTATACAGGGCTGCTTTGGTAGTTTGACAGCCTTTTATCCTCCTCCCCACATCTATAATTAGTTTTGTTTTTCTAAATAGTTAACTGACTTCATTTTCCTGTAGTTGTCTGCTTTCTTGGACTACTTTGGCCGCTGTAAGAATTGTAGCACTGGCTGTATTTGCTATGTCTGCTGCGGTCTGTGCACAGTTTGCTCAGCCTGCCCTTGTATATTGTACGCTGGCTCTGAAGGCTGGCAAATCTCTTTTTAACAGGCAAGCTAAGGTTTACCAGTGTGCCTTCTACATCCCCTTTGTTTCTCTTCAGAGTTTTCTGCTTTCCTTCTGGACGTGCTGCCTGTAGCTCAACAGATGGACTGTGCGGTCTGCTCTTTCTGATCTTTTACAGTGCAGAATCCTTCTTGCAGAACCTCTTTGCTCTTAGACATCACGTGTGTTTTAACACTGTCCTTAATAAACCAGATGATAGTGTCTGGCACAGGAAAAGAGAGATGGCCTAAAGCTCACTCTTTGCTGATACTGACTCACTATGCCCAGTGAGATTTTCAGGAACAGTTGAATTGAAAATGCATTCACTGGATCAGCGATTGAAATTATTGATTGACTTAATCATCTTTCTCCTAGAGACTGAGAGATCCTGATTCCTTAATCATGGTTAAGGATCATCAAAACATCAAAACAATTTTATTTTTTTGGCTCCTTTTTGAGGATAGTTTTTTTTTTCCTAATGTAGGCAAGACCCTAGGTTTGCACTTGAAAGCCAGGTTGTCTAATTATAAAAGAAGGCTTTTAATAGGTTTCTGCTGTCTGCAGTTGATGCCTGTTTGAGGGAATAAAAGTGTTGATGTCCTTTCTATCAGTACTAGACTTCTACTGTGCAGATTACAGTAAACTTTATTGAGCTGGCAGAAGTTTTTACTTTACTTTGAATAGTGACAAGAGAAACATGTTTGTAGATGTTCAGCATAAATTTAAGTTTACAGCTAGAGCTGATGAGTTTCCCCCTTTTGTATTGTTATTTACATACTTTAATTTTTTTTTTTTAATGTGGATTGCATATATCTTTATTATATTAAGAAGTGCTCAGGGCCTGTAGAAGCACTACACCAAATACTGCTACCTAAAGCTCCTGTTTTAAGAAAGTGGCAACAAAAAAGTCAGTTGCAAGACATGTGCAGTTGCAGTCTGCCTCTGGGATGTGACAGGACACAATAGGGATATGTTTTAGCTTTTGTTTTATGTATTGCCTCCATATTGAAACATTAATATTTTGTACTAGTTTGGCTGTGTCATAAGTCCTTGAAGAGTTCTCATAACGTCATGTAACAGGCTGCTGGATACTACCAGTGCGCTGCAGCTGCACTTACCCATGTAGAGCGTGAGCTGAGCTCTCAAGTTGTGTGTGGTAGAGGCAAAAAGTGGCTTTAGCTCAGCTTGGATTTGCATCCCGTCTTGTTAAGAGGGTTAAGGTACGCTGTTTTGTCAGGCAATGGACCTTGTGCCACAGACTGATATCTTTTGACCCACATGGTAGTACCTGAAGAAGGAATTTTATCATTCCTGGTCACAGCACAGAATGAAGGAGAAATGTGAATTATGGTGTGTGGGCAATAACAAAGATGATAGACAGGCTTGATAGAAATCAAGGAAAAGAAGATTAGGTTTTTTTTATTGTCAGTGGTCTTCCGTAAAACTCCTTAGAAAGCCACTGATGGTGCCTCCTTTCTCTCTCTTCATTCATTTACGTAGTTACAGCAGCTTGCTGCTGGCTATTAATCCACTGGTTCAGATGATGGATCTAAAAACGCCAGCTCTGCAGCTGGTTTATGTGGGCTTTGACGTTTTGCTTGGGGGAGACCTACATTAAAGTAATATTGAGTGCAGAGAGTGGATGCATGAAAAGTCATCTAAGGCCAAATTGATAATTGTTTGTGTGGCTTGCCTTCATGTGTGCCATTAGAGCAGAGATGATGGCAACTACAGGGTCTTAAAAATGTTAGAAGACTTGATATAAAATGGTAGCTGAAATGCGGTGTTAGGTGAATGTAAAGTGATATATACGCAGCCTGCTTTTCTGCTGTGTGCTCATTAGTAAGCTGTGAACATCTGTATAAGCTCAGGAGCAAGGTCTTGGGCCTGTGTATAGTTGACTGTATCATCAGCTCAGTACTCGGAAGTAGTCAAAAGAAAACCAAATTGCATGTTGGGAATCAGTAGGAAAGGGTCAGAGAACAAGAGATACCACACGTTCAGACTGTGGATCTGTTTTGCCTCTTGGATACTGTGTGTAGCTCTCACCCTGGCCTCTCCAGAAGAGTAGGGAGCTAGAAGAGTGTTGTAGGAGAGCAGCAGATGTATGAATCAGCTTCTTCTCAATGAAGTATGCTGGTTTATTAAGGCTGTTTTCCAACACAGGTAGTACTGTGCAGCAATTACACTAACAGGCGGTGATTTTGAAACGATAACGTCCTCCCTTTAACAATGTACCTTTAATCAGAGGGAGTCCTTGGTAAAGGGGCTCTTGTGGATGCTCTATTTAAGTGATGCTAAGAAGAGTGTATGAGTGCACAGAAAAGAAATCAATGAAATGCCGTTTAACTGGAAAAATGTCCGCATCTTAAAAATTACTTGAGGTAGATTTTTTGGTGGCTGCGGAGGTGTTTGGAGAAATACTGCCATCTGTTTACCCAGTGGTATGCGCTACCTTAGATGCATGTTTTTGGCCACTGTTGAAGGCAGGAGCTTTGGTCTGGCCCACGTGGCTGTTCTTGATGGATGGTAGTTTTAAAATCACGCAGTTCAGTAATACTGCTTTTCTGTAGGGAACCAGGCCTTCCTGTGGGCTTGGTGAACTGAGGTAGAAGTCATCTGTGCTTGACAATGCTACATTGTTTCAAAGTTGAAAGTAGTGATATAATAGCGTGCTTAGCGTGGTTGATATCAAAACCTTTGGGCATTCATACTGCCGCAGGATCTGCAGTACTAGTTGTATCCCAGCTTGTACAGCCTGCTTCAGTTCTACTGCACATGCATCTGTCCTCTTCCCAAAGCTACATGGAGCATCTTGTGCCACCTTTCTTGTGCACAGGGAGGAACTGGAACTGATCGGCAGTGCTTTGCTTTTTTGTCCTCTTGGAAGAGTGCAGCCGCAAAGTACCCAATGTGCTGAATTGTTATGGCTCGGGACACTGATAGAACATGAGGGGGACTGTGAAAACAGAAAGGTCATACCCCGTTAGGTAGAAAAGGAGGAGAGGACCCCAGTGCCACTTTGAACTGTAGTGTAAACTTTCTAAAAATAGGCTCTGAGCCTCTGGGAGTACAGGACTGATTAAAAAATTAGATGTTAGGGTGCAGAAGCATCGTTGACTGCTGGCCTAGAACTTGGTATTGAGATGATTTTTTTCCTCTTTTTTTTTTTTTCCTGTATTGGTTGCTTGAAATACTCAAGCATGAGAAGATGTTAGTGAAAAACAGAAATTTAAAGGGCCTTTGTGATAAGGGTTTGTAGTTAAAGTATTTTAAGTGCTATGTTGGAAAACTAGCATAGGCCTCTTGTCATCCACAGGATTAGGCGATGCTGAACAGACACTTAACTTGTGCCCCCTAATTTGTTATTTATTTTCTGGCTGTTCAACCGTGATAGTTATGCCCAAATTTGTAGCAGTGCTCTAATGCTCAGTATTGCAAGTGAAGTGAATTGCCACTGTTCACTGAATGTATAAAGTGACATAGAAATACAAAATCCTGAGAGACATTTATGATGATGATGGCTTTGATCTTTGTACCTTTTCCACTCTAAAATAAAAATATTGTGCAGTAGTGTGGTGAAATGAGATTACATGTTCTGGTGAGTGTCTCTGAAGAAAATAAATACCCTTGAACACATTAACAGGTTCAGATAGCGTATAGTAAACAAAAAGCACACTGAATATTTAGAGTAAAAAGAACTATCAGATAACTAGCTGTATTGATCATGAAATGGTGTGGAGGTCATGTAGTGTATTATCATGAAACAAAGCTGTAATATATATAAACCAAACTAAATTAAGGTTGCATAAACCACTGTATGCCAAGCATTGTGTGTAACTTTGTTGGTCAAATGTAAGTAACTTTTTCTTTCCTTTTCATTCTTTCTTCACACCACCCCTGTTTCTCTTTCTGGATTGCTGCTGTACCTGCCTGGTCTCGTTGCTGCAATGGTTCAAATTCATCGTTCTACTGGACTACTTTTGGATGTATTCTATCGATATCTTCAACACTGGAAATGATGGAAATGTGTTGTTTACAAAGTAGCTGTAAGTATTACTTTGATAAGGATGTATTACAGTTATTGTGGAAATAGAAAAAGTGTTAGTGTTTTAGTAGGCGAGCTGAAATTAAGCTTAAGTAGCAGCTGGTTGAAAATCAAGAAGGAATAAAATTTAAGGGGAAGCCGCTCTAAGTATTAGAAACATGAGATCTCACCTGGCACAACGATCGATACAGTGGAAGTCAATGCTTCAACAAAAAAAGTAATAAGTAACTTATTTTAAAAACTGTTGCAGGAATTTAAGAAACTCAATTCCTAGATTGTTTTGGTCCATTTAGAAGTAGCAAGTTATGATTGAATGCAACCATTTAAAATCAGTATGTTGAAAGCTTCAAATTTAATTGGTATTGGTATACCAGAAATCTGAATCTGTCATTTGACTTCAGTTTTTTAAAAGGCTCTTTCCTATGGAGTATAAATGCTCACATTAAATATAGCATTAATGCTAAGTGTAACACTTCATACATCTTTCAGGTTAGTAATATTTATATTTCATTATCTAAAATTGTGGGTGTAAATGCTATAGACCCACTTAACAGAGCAAATGACCCAAAAGTTGCCATCTATTCTTGTTTAGCATTTCATACATTCTTAAAGTTCTTAGTAGTAAAACTATCCTAAATGTGAAGCTATATGCGAAGGGGAAGGGAAGAGAAATAAAAATAATTTAAAAGAAGAATTATATGTAAGCCCATTCTTTTAGGCAAAAGAAGTATTACCTAGGTTTAATGAGGGGTTGAGTTGTTTCTGGTAAGCATGACATGCATTAAAAGGTATGTAGGCATTAAAAGATGCAGGTAGTTGACAAGTAGAACTATAAGGAGGGTCTGGCTGTGATTAGATATTGCATCTGGTAGGATGAATAGAAATTGCATATCCTTAATAGTTATTAAGGACCTGCACTGTTAAGGAGTTCTTTAATATCTTAAGGAGCACCTATCTGCATGTCAGGTAATATCTCTGAAGCACTGGCTCCTGTTCAGAGTTTTAGATTGTGATAGACTATTCCTTGCATGTAGTTGTAGCAATAGAGTGGATAAGTAAACAGTCTTTGGATTTTTAAATTCCTGCCTGATTTTTTTTTTAATCCTTTGAAACCTTTCAGATGAGACTATTGCTGCACCAAAGGCTGAATTGAAACAAAAAGCATCTTAAAAAAAGAGTTTCTTGATGACACAAGGCAAACATTCCTACATTTAGAGAAGTAATAACATTTGTTGCATTGTGTGTGTTTGAATTTAGAAACTATTAACACCTAGCTTTAGCTGGCTATCATTAGGTGTTCCTCTTTTGTTCTGTATGAGTTAATGAGTTCAAAGATACTGCCTTTTTTTAAACTTGAAGGAGAATTAATGCAGTGTATTGTCACTAAATGAGAGCTGGTACTAATTTGCACTAGGATTAAATCTTATCTTTTTCAACATAGTCCTGCTAAGTTTGGCCTTCTCAGACTTATTTAAATCTGATGATGGCACCAGTATAATATGCCTTTGTAGCAGTGTAGCACTGCTTGAGAATAATGGTTTGTTTGCCAAATTGAGATATCAGTTATGTGACTTAAAGCAGAGTCAGTTCATTGACTGGTGCTGTTGGATTGCAAAGAAGCCAGTTCTTCTTGCATTTAATGCTTTAAAAGGGATAGTGTTTTTATATTGTTGCAAAGAATATTTGTTTTAATTAAAAAAATAATTTTAAACTAGCAGCTATTACTGTTTATTCTGTGAATTTTAGAAAAAAATCCAAATAAGCATGAGTAAATCACATACCAAACTTAAATCAACCATACTGTATCCCATACAGAGAAGTTCTGAGTCAATAGTGTGTGTAGTAGAACAGATTATTTTTTTAATTATTTTTTAGAATTCCTCTATACGGAATATATCTCTATAAGATAGGGAGGGGAATTTAAACTTGTAGAGTAGATAGTGCTTCAGCTCTGTGGATGTACATAACTCTCTTAAGCTCTGAAATTGAAGTAGTATCAAATCACATCCTCTCAACTTTGGATGGACATAAAGCCTAAAAGCTGAAATCACTGCTCCATGAGAAACAGTAGCTTGTCTTGCTTTAAGCAGGCAGTTGTCTCCAAAAGTATTTTCAGATTCTCTGTAAAAGAATTAAACTGCCTTGTCTCATAAGACAATCCTCAGACCTGCTGTGATATCAAAGACATTTCTAGGATTCTACTGGAGGAGCGGTTTAAAAGTAGCATAGCTGATCTCTGGTGTTTTGCTGGGTCTAGTACAGTGAGGAAGAGGCACTTTGATATTCACATCTTCAATATTTTCATTAATGTGATGAGAAGAAGTAATGGCTAGTACCCTGAATTCTCCTCTCTTTTAGTAGTAGGCAATATTTTGAAAAACTTCATCACAGTCCAAGGCAACTGAAGTTTTGCCTTTATGGAGGGTTTGTTGCAGTGCATTCTGTGTTAGTGTAGATCTAGATTTAACATGAAGTCCTCCAATTGTGTGACCCAGAAGGAGAGGGTGTTGAGTTAGTCCCCCTCATATTGGGGCAGTACCACCATGACTCTCAGGAGTATAGGCGAGCTACACTCGTACTACTTGCCTGTGTTTCAAATGGGCATTGGAACAAAGTTTATTATATTTTAATCTGTTTGCACTTGTACACTCTGATGCTTGCAGTTATAATGTGGTAATTATACTTGCTCAAAATACTGTTAGCATAGATAACTTTCTGTGCCAGTCTTCTGGCTATCCAGTCAAAAATAATATTTTTTTTTTTCTTATTTATTGTCACAGTTCATTGCGCTGTCTTTGATTTAGACAGCTTAGGCTATTGACAGGTTGGGTAGATAGCACCTTTCTACAAATGTGAAAATGAAGTGAACATTTAAATAACTTAAAAAAAAAATAAATACAAGCGAAGTAAGAAGTTACAAGCTTTTGTTTTAACATTTTTCCTAAATATCTCTTGCCTTAGCAACAGAAGAACCTTGAAGGATATGTGGGGTTTGCAAATCTTCCAAATCAAGTTTACCGGAAGTCTGTGAAGAGAGGATTTGAATTCACACTCATGGTAGTAGGTAAGTTTCTTTCTTTGCTTTGAGTGGGGTTAGGGGTATATAGACATAGCTCTTAAAATCTGCGATGATGATGTAAATATGTTTTGCGTGATCTCGTGAGAAAGTATGGATCTTGCTCTTCTAGACTGTTAAATCTAGAGTGTTTTAAAAGAACATGTCTGATATGCAAGTAGGTGAGAAGGACAATAAAGAATGAGAACTGTATTGTTCATATGGTCTAAGAAAAGAGTTTGGTGTGGATGTAGTCTAAAATGTGACTTGCAAGTATGACATAATAGAAGTAATTTGAACCTGGATTTTCATTTGAATAAAAAAATCGACCTGCTTTTTCAGTTGAGTGCAACACGGTAAACTGGGATCCAAAAGTAAAGCTGGAATCTTTCCTTGCACATAATCATGCAGCAGGATCCTGTATATCCTGCACTTCTGTGGCCACAAAACTGTGCTACAAAATCAAAGCTTTAATTTGAACAAACCTTTCTAGTTTGTATGGTTGCAAAGAAAACCAAATGTAAACAGTGCTTTCCCTATGGACTACAGAGAATGGGAAACTATAGTTAGTATGGACAAATAATTCCATGCAGAACAGTTCATCACTCTCCTGCTAGGACATCTGATTTCCTCACCCCTTCCCTTCCCTCCTCCCCCCATCTTCTGAGTACTTGTATGATAGTAGATTGTTATTAAGGTTGGGTACATTTGTGTGTAACTAATATGTATATATTGGATATGTGACTCAGTTTTGACGTTGTAATGGTTAAAATAATAATTTAAAAGATGTTTTGTTATAGCCAGTTGTCTCTCTGTTGATGTCTGCCTTTATCTCTTGTAATTTGGCTAGCTTGATAATGCTTTGATGTTTTGTCATCAATACAATGGATATCTTGTGCAGTCGTTGTGTACATGTAGCATGTTACATAATAGTACTATTGATGGAGTTAGAAATCAAGGTCAAATTGGTGAAAACTCATTGTAGATCACTTACAATTTTCTTTTGATTACAAACTGAGTTAAAATTTTAAAATTTGAGGGTTGCTTTTTTTCTGTTGGAACTTGATTACGGGTTCCTTTGTAGTCTAGCATCCAAGTACATAAATCATTATTTGGTACAAAACTGTTAATCTTAAGTCTTAAATAAAATCTAGTTTTCTGCTATCTCCAGGAAAAAGGGGGGAGGGAGGGAACTGTCTTCATAAAGTAGTACTCCAGAATGGGGTATAATTTGTACTTCAAAGTTTAATTCTTGCAAAAAGCAAGTCGCTTAAAGCACAAGTAGTAGGTGTAGCATTAGAACTGGAGGAAGTGTGTGATGTTACCTTGGTGTTCTTACTTTTGCCTGTAGTGCAGTCTAATGCATTTGCACTTAGGAGGACTGTAGAAAATTGTGGCCATCGAGAAGAAAGGTTGGTCCAAAATTAGATTGGAAATAAGATCTTGATCTGAAAATTTTGTTACTAGTTTTAGTATTTTTGCACTTAATACTAGGACTTAAAAATGCATCTAATTGTCTCCTCCCAACGCTCAAGTATAGAAATCAGATACTTGAAAGTGAGCATTTAAACAAAATGATGGCTGATCTTTTAGTACTCAAACATCTGGGGAAGGGTGTGGGGGGAGAAATTAATTTGTTTCAGTGATGTCTGGTATTAGTATATCCTGAAAAAATGCATCTATTTTAAATATGAAGGTGAAATAGCTTGTGTTTTACTGATCACTTGTTGGTAAACATCATAATGTGCAATTAAATTCTTAGACTTCTAATTATTTATTGTTGCATTCATCCTTTGAGAAAGTGTACTCTGACTTGGTTTGAGATCTTTAGTTGACATTATGTTACAGTTCTGTAGTAGTAAATGCAATTATCTATACTTACTAAAACTTCAAAGTTTCAGAATGTAGTGCTAATCTGTATATGGGCAGTGTTGGCTGAATAAGAATATTGTATATATCATCTCTTGGAGATAATCTAAAACGTCCTCTTGCTCTTTCTACTACCAAGAATCATGTGTGCATGGCTGCCTTTTACTGTAGGTTGGACAATTACTAGTCTGCTGGCTATGCTTTATTTACAGGTACTTCAGTGTCAGTATGTTACCTGTTTGTTCTGAAATGAAAAATGAGAAAAACAATGCTTGTGGTTGCTAAACAAGTACATGGGAGAAAGCAAACCGTGTTTGGGATCTGTGATCTTTGTGTCCAGCTATTTTCAGGTGTCTATAAGGCTTGGTATCGCAGCTAGTGCATTTGTATAGAAACTATTTTTCTGTTGTCCATTTAGTCTGGAATTATCAGTTAAACTTAATAGATGCACATAGCGTGGTATCTGGCGTCATTACCTTGAAATGTGTAGTATAAAAAGTCATCAGATCAGCGTTTTGGGGGGATTTGCCTGTATGGTTGTACAGCTGCCCTAACTGTTGTAGAAACAATTCAGTTTTCAGTTTAACTATTTGTCACTGAGGAAGTAGTAAGTACAGCATCCAACAGAGCTGACATTGTTTCCAGTAAAAATTTTTGCAGGGAGATAGGTCAGTTTTACAGAACCTTTTTTGTCCATAAAGCATGAACATACTCCATAAAATGCGTATTCCTCAGGCTGCCACGTTACTGCCATTGCCCTAGAGATGTTGGGGCTGCCCATAGCAGTGTGTGGTGGCTTCCTGAACTTCCATTGTGCCAGTGAAGTTGGAGGGGGGGCTTTTAAATTTGGGCGTGCATAAGGCCGAGTAGATGTTGAATAGTCTAGAGCATGGTTTCTGGAGCAGGTTCGGTATATAGGTGCTGCTTATCTGAGCTGATCTAAGCTGGTTGGAGGCATTGTTTTGGAATTGGCTTCGTTTCAGCTGTGTGGGCAGCGCTCTGTCCTGTAACTTGCACTTTGAGTCAGGACTCAATAAGATTACTTTATTTGAGACTTTTCTGTAAATATAGTTGCTAATTTCCAGGTGTTCTGGCATTTATATTAAATGTAACTAAAGGGTGGAGTGTTTATGAACTACACATATGTAACTATAAAAAGCTGATGTTAAAGTATCCTTTTCATATGTAACATTTTAAGAATCAGTGAAAAGTTAACCTTAATGGGAACTGGGATTACTCTATAATATTCAGCCATAATAAACATTTCAATGTTTCTATAAAATTAACTGTGTTTACGTTTTCTCTAAGTTGTATTGATTTGTTTGGTAGCATTTCTAAACTTTTCTTAAGAAACTGAAGACTGAGATAGCCCTTTTTGTTTTCCTTATTGATCAGTTGTCATTGGACATAGATTTGTCTTTAAAAACTTCATGAGACAATGAATTTCATATTAGTCATATTCAAAAAGGCTGATCAGTAGTTTAAATCACGCTACTGCTGAAATGACTTGGTTTTATAGAATAAAAACTAAGAAGCACCTCCTCTGAGGCTAAGACATAAAGTAGGCACTAATATGCATTAAACCGAGCTTCATTCTTGATGCTTTCAAAATAAGACATTTAAATAGCAGTTTAAAGCAACTAATTCTACATCTGAAATATTAAAACTTGCCAGTGGAAAAAATGTCAAGTTTCCCTTGAAGCAGCAGGGAGGCTGCTTCCTTCATAATCTTGTGTAATCTCTTCAAGTATAAGACAGTTGTTGAAATGCTTGAGAACCCAACATAAATATTTGGTCTATTTGAAATCCAAAGTGTATTCTCTGTATTTCTCTGCTGTATGGGTTTTTGGAGGAAAGTACGTGCTTAAGTCAAATGCTTAAGTAAAGAAAACTTCCAGAAGTATATAACTACCATGGTTAGTACCTCACAGTTAAAGAAAATCTTAATTGTGAAGTTGTAGTTATGTCTGTTTATTAATATAATTACACTTGCTTAAGTAGTGGGTGTGTGTTTTTCTTCTTGTTTTAGTGTGATGAGGTATAGACAAACAGTTGCTTTTCAGTGTGTCTTTTTTTCTAAACACTGAATCAGGAAATCCCGCTTTTGTTGTTCTTGTATTGAAATTGTGCTAGTAAGGTGTGATGTGAATCAACACACAAGTAGATGCAAAGTCATAATTTTTAAAAATTCTTTTCTCCTATAGATTTTATGTACTTAAGAATAATTATTTGGGGTGGCTTTTCTTAGAGCTATATACTTTGAGACGTTCAGAGTTCATGAGCCTTAGTAAAGGTTGGACTCCTAAATTTTTTTTATTTTTATTTTTTTTTAAAATCGTCTGATTTGCAATGTGCAGATCGCTTACAGTCAAGAGACTTTCCAGAAGACCTTTCTACAGAGTTTCTCTTTCTTGAGCAACTGTTTGGTAGCTTTGACTCTGAAAGCTGTTTTGAAACCTCTCCTATAGTAAATTGTCTGTTTTGTTTTCTAATTGTCACTTTAGCCTTGTAGATCACCTGTAGATTACAACTTAAAGGAAAATGTTGTGCAGTACTGTCATAGTATTTTGTTTGTAATTATATGCATGCTCAAATGTTTTGGTTTAAACATTGCTTTTTGGCATGGCTGAAAAGGAAAGGGCTGTATTTTGCAAGGCTTAAAGAGAAAGCACACTATGATTTTAAAATACTTTTTATTGTTCACTGAAGAAAACTTGAACTGGTTTAATACTGGTATCTTCTGGTGATGGATCATGTTCTGATTTGAATTACTCCTTTCATTTGTTCACTTTCTGGGTCAGTTTATTTATCAAGCCAACCAGTGGTACCAGAAGCCTCAGATGCTCACAGCTACTTGTTCATTGCTAGTCTGATACCTTCCCCCCCGGGTTTTAAAGCCATGAATAAAATCATTAAGCATATGGCAAGATACGAAGAATAATTGAGTGAAAAATAACATGTGGATGGGCAGTACAGTTTAGTAGAAACTGTCTTGGGGTGTTCCCAGTTCTTGTCGACTTGCCGGGATTTGAAATCCTCTTAATTAAGGTTTCTGCAGTGACCCTACTACCACAGTTTCTGTGCTTGGTCTTTGGTGTGACCTTCATACTTGGTCGCTTACAATCAGTGAAGTAGCGTTGCTGAGTATTCATTGCCTAACTTTGCCATTATTTTAGAGGCCTCTAGGCTCTACTACCATACAAATAAATATATCTTAAATTAAAATGTGCTTTCTTTTAAACCTACTGGAGGAAAAAAAAAAGTGAGTTTTGACATTTCCAGTCAGTTCTTCGCTTCCCTGGGATATATTGTTGCATTATTGGTTACGGAGCCTTTCCTATGTATACAGTCAGGGGTGCACACTGGCATATATCTGGAAAAGAACTAACAAAGCCTTTTTTATTTCTTCAGTGGGTCCTGCCTCCTTTTCCTCTGTAACTTCACTTCTTCAAAATACCTCAATTCCTCTAATTCCCTCATCCTCCGAAAACTGTCACATGTTCCATGCTACCACCTTGGCTGCAGCCCATTTTGAGCTACTTGCATGATGGTTGACCATCTGTCTGGTGCTGCTGTGCCAGTGGGCTACGGCCAGGTTAGACAGCACGCTTTCCATTCCCCAAGTACTCTTTCTGTGAAGAAAAGTAGTAGTCTGGGTTCAACTGTTGTGTAGCAGATATGGCTCCCTCAGGAAACTAGATTTTAAAAAAAAATATATATTTTAAGTTGCAGATATTTTGTTGACAGGGTTATGTTTTAGTGAAGTATAGAAATAAGAAAGGTACTTTGAAGAATTTTGTAAGCTTAAAAAACAAAATTTACTGCCTTTCATGTGCTGGTTCTGTGGATATGCGTTCCAGCGATGATGTCTACAGGGTATTAAAAATGATAGCTTAATATTACATGTACCTGATGGGGATGCCAAAGCAAAATATGTTGAATGCAAGAGAATGGGCAGAAGTAAAAATGAAAGAAGCAGAAAACTGGTGGAACTCAGAACAGAGCCAGGGTATTCCTAGAGATGACACATTCCTCTGGAGTCATCTCTATTGATGGACTAATGCTTCACCAATAGCGTATCACTCCTTTTTGTGGAAAGAAGTAACTAAATGTTTTTTGAGAAGGCAGAGTAGATGAACTCTAAAGATCTTTCTGTGGAAGAGGAGTATCTCTTTAAGATGTGAAAGGTCAGTAATCTAACTGTGAGTTTACTGGCCTGCAATGCATGATTTTCCACTGAGTTACTTTCAGGTGACAGCTTGAAGCGTATATTCATGTGACTACTTGGCTTCAATTAGAAAAATCTTCTCTCATACTTCTTTATTGGTTGTATGGATGGGTTTTTTTGACACCACACCCTCCCCCCCTTTCTTTTATAATGCAATGAAATACAGTTTGGAGTGTGCTTGCTCTTCTTGCCTCTTTGGTGGTATTTTCCAGTGCCTTTTTCTAGTGTTGGGGAAAGGAACTTGGACAAAGTCTAAAATGTGATGGAGGAAGAGAAACTTTTTACAGCATATTTTCTTAATCACTCAATATGAAAAAAAACCCTATTTTTTAATTTTATTTTTTGCAAAGCTCATTTTAAACACTTCCCTCACTGTGCAATAGCTTAGACTTGTACTGAAGGATGCTTAAGGACTCTAGTGGCCAGAACTGAAGCTGGTATTTAAAATAATTGCTCTTCAATTTTCAATTTTTCATTGTTTGCAACTGCAACATTAATTGGAATTGTAATGCTTACTGAAAAACTTTTAAAGAGCTTTTTTTATTTTCTCTATTAACTGTTTGGATGCAAAGCTGCTTGAGTAGAGTATGAAAGCCAACTTCAGTATGGTATCTCTTACTGGATGCTTGCTGCCATATGAATCTTGAGTTCTGACAGCTAACCTCAAGTATCAAGTATTATTATATTAAAATATTGCTTTGAAAAATTAAGGAAAGGTTTTGTAAAGCCTTGGTGGTTGTATTTAAACTAAACTGAACTGTTTCTTGTGTGGCAGCGGCTTGGTCGGAGCCTAATTTCTCTTTTAAAATTCTTGGTTTGTTTCCTGGCAAAAGTTTTCAAGGGAAGAGACCTTCTACCTAAGTGTGTGGATTTGAACCCACAATTTGGCAAAAATCTGCCAGCAACCTAATTGGCTTTTATTTCTTTAAACAAATGAGGATTCTGTTGGAAGCATTTTCTTTTTTCTATTTTATATATAATTTCCTTGTCAGTCTCATAACAAATGGTATGAATTCTTTTACTTCTCACTGTGTTTAAAACTGGATCTCTAATAGATGAATTCAGGGAATTTAATGAAAACCATCTAATAAGATACTGTGCTCTGCATTGTGTAGGTGTCATCTTCACTGTCTCTTTTTTTTTTTTAAGCTTTGTGGAGTTTTTCACTATTTACCTGTGTAATTAATCCTGTCTTCAGGCCGGTTGTAACTTTTGTTATGTTTCTAACTACATAAATATTCTTGTTTTAGGTGGTTTTTTTCTTATCCTAGCTTACCAGTTTTTATTATATCTCTAAATAAAAATGTCCTTGCTGATTTTTATGCATCTGAATGTGCACACATGCACACAAACACAGTTACTCCATTGGTATTTCATATATTACAGTACGCTTGTTCATTATGGGGAGATAACATTTGAACCTGGTCCTTGTTCCTGTTGGTGACAGCTTTGTAGGTTGCAGTTTAACTGAAATGAATGAATCTCAGGGTTTTTTTTGATATTAGAATAAGAATAATCACTGCATGATGTTCTAGTTATGCTTTTGTGGATGCTCAGGCCTAACTAATGTATACGTTTTACTTCTTGAATTGGTTATCAGGTGGCCGACACTTGTTTTGATTCTCAAAAGTCAACAGGTTGTCCTGAGCTCTCATGGTGCATTGGTAGGGCGTGAGCTAAATGTTGCACATCTTGTAAGTGGTAACCTGTTAGAAGTCACACTACTACTGTTCCCAGTCCCTTAGCCCTAGATAACCAGGTGCCAGTTTACTACAGGACTGTTTTGGGGACCATGTTTGCTACAAGCTCAGAGTGAGATTTAAAGTAGAAGTCAGGTTTTTGTATAGATAAATGCTGTATGAGTTGAAAACTGCATCTTTCTTCCTCTTGGCTGAAAATATTAGGTTTGCCTGCTGTATCAATAAATGCTGACAATTTCATGAATGAAAAGGTTAATATCGTAACCAAAGTGATATTCTTAGATGGACTATTTGTGGTCTAAACTTCCAACTGTAGTAAAGCCACAGTGACCCATTAAATGTGACTCTTTTGATTCAATATGCATGTTTTCCCTCTGGCTGATTTTGCAATTGTTAGTTCAGATCTTTGCTGTGAATTCATTTGAAGCTGTTAAATTTTGTTCCTTTTTCCAGTGTTTTTCAATATGTAATATTGCATGCAACTGTTTCGTTTTGGTTTTTGGATGTTTTTCTATTGAGCTTCTGAGCGCATTTACTGACAAATCAGAGTTTATACCATAGTCATGTCTAGAATTTTTTTTTCTACAGAGAATGAACATCATCTGAGACGAATTTTCTCTCACTTCCGTTTTGGTGTTGTGGTGTGATGTTTTTTCCAGTCATTTACTGTAATATAATACTTAAGGCAGAATATGTAGACTTATCAGTGATTGGAAGTGAGAAAGACTGCTGAAGTTGGCTATTTCATTAAATTGCTGTTTCTTTTTGAGTTCTTGTCAGCCTTTGCTTCTTTCCCAGTTTTTCACTGTAGGTAGTATTGTTATGCATACCAAGAGCTCAAGTGAAAGAGCAGTCTACCTTGGAACGGTGCTAAGTTTCTGTCAGTGTTGATATAAGCTGTATTAAGTGTGTAATGATGACATTCAACATAGTTCCTTCCCTCTATTAAGCTCAAAGTGAAAACTTTTTGGAGGGTTCAGACTTCCTCATTTCACAAGCAGTTCTGGCTTTCTATCACTGAAGTTTTGACTTCCATCATTGATGAGGCTTTAAGCCAGAAATTCTGCTAACTATCTTATAACCAAAACTACAAGTGTGTCAAAGCTAATGCAAAATGCATTATTCTGATACTTCTGTTCATGAAACTTCTGCTGTGAAGGCAAATGAGTGTTTTTCACGGGGCAGATGCTTCTCTAGAAGGGGAGAAATGGTCTGTGATTTAAGGGAATTAAACTCCTGGTCTTCCGCAGAATGAGAAGCAATGCAAAGGAAGGGCAAATTTAAACGTGGGCCAGATATGGGCAGCAAGAGTCAGTTCTAACAACATCTGGCTCTGGTATATTACTGCTTGGGCTGTGTGAAGTAGTGCTGCTTTCTATGTAAGGTGACAGCTTCCTTATTTGAAAAGAATCTGAAGCATTCCCAAACAACATCTCTAACTGCAAACAGTAGTGCTTTTTAAAATAACAATTTTGCAGTCTGAAGTCATTATATGTTAAGTTTTTAATTTATGGGATAATCCTGAATCTTAGGTCCATTTTCTATTGCCAAGTCAGTTAAAAAATAGTAATTCAGTGGTCTGAAAGCAGTTGTTGGATGTCTGTGGAGCACTTTGGAGTACAGGCTGATGAGCATTGTGTTAAAATGAAGAACTGTGAAACAAACCACTGCTGAAAAATATAATTACCAGATAAGCGGTTGGTGACACTTGGTAAGCTCAAATGGCACGGAGCAGCAAAAGTAATTCATTGCAAACATGTATCAATCATTTATTACTGCCTTGATCCATGTTGCCCATGTCTTCTATCTTTCAAGATAGAAATACTATACTTTGTTTTCAAAAACATGGTAGGGAACCGTGTATTTTAGAAGCAAGTGACATTGGTCTTCAGTTTGTTCCATTGTTTTGGAACTTACTGTCCTTGATCTATTCTCATTTAACACCTGTATTTTTTGACCTTAAATGTTACTTACCAGTGATAGAACAGAACGTTGTGTTCTACTGTGATGGAAATGGCTGTTATCAAGGCTCCGGTTGTCCCCAGTCAGACCAATAGTTCACTAAACTAAAGGATTTTGAACTATTGCAACGGGTGTAGTTGGATTTGTATTCTTTTGGAATAATCTGATTTTTTGTGACAAATGAGGCAATCTCGTGAATATTCTGAAGTTGTCTCATGAAAGGTCTGAATGGTTCACCTATGATACAGTATTCCGGTAAAAAGCTAGTTAAGCTTACATCTATAAACATGATATAAATCTGTAAAACATTTACTTTGTATCTGTATTGAACTGTGATCCATTAATTTGCCTTCACATCTACATGATCTTTCTGATGAGGAAATATTGTTAAAGCTTCTGTCCTATACTGCAGAGTTAAAAGGGAGCTGTAGGTTTTCTGAGAGTAAACGTTTTTTTGTTTGTCTTGAAACTCAGCAATTCTCTTTTACCATCCGTTCTTCCTTGTTTTAAGGTATGAGAAAGTTTATTGTCAGTTTCCGGTTATTTTTGTGTCACTGTTTTCCTTATTAACTGTTACATCTGCCATTGATGAATAGGATTTGGTTTGTTTTCTTTTTTTCACCCCCAGAAAATGCTTTACATGACAAGTAGCACAGTCTGTCAAAGAGGCCTTTGAGCAATTAGTGTAATACCCTGAAGTAAAAATACCATTGTCTTCATGTAGAATGGCAGAAGTAAATAGCACAAGGAGCTCTTTAAAGGACCTGAAGACAAGCTTAACTCTGAACATTGGTTTTCTTGGGTCTTGGGTAATGTGTGATGGTGTTTTGCTTAATGACCTGTGGAGAGGTTACCAACATAAAATAGTGTTCAAGTTTAATTATTTTTAGGAGGATTTCCCTTCTGAACTTACTACATTTTGGTCCCCAGAATTCTAATCTTATGTCTCCAGACTTCTGGCAAAAGACTCGGGAAATGTTGGAACCATCTCCAAGGTTTCTAGGGTTTGTGGCTAACCATTCTGTGCTCCCAGCAACAGAACTGAGGTTGTGAAATGAAATTATATCATCTTTTTGTAGACATTTAATGTATGGCACTCCTTGCTCTGAAAAAGCCAAAGGTAACCTTGTTAGTATGAGTCTTCTGATGCAGAAAAAAATAGAGTTAAAGAAAATCCTAACCACCTTGTTTCTACGCGCTCTGAAGCCTGAGTGAAGGGACTAATTCCTGAGCAGTATGAGTGATGCCTCTTGTCCCACAGCACTACTATTTGTGGCCCATTGATTAACTTCAGTGAAACCCTAGCGAAGTCAGACTTTGAAGAGCACAATCTTGCCTGCAGCACCAAATCCCCTCCTGTATGTAGATTACTGTATCTATAAAATAGAATTTTACATTCACTTGTTCTGTAAAGTTTTGCTGTAATTTTTCCATTGTTATTCTTTTATGGTCTGGGTGCTTACAGAACATAAAAATTTTATTTGAATGATTATTTGAAGGGTATATTTTGTCTCCTACTTCTTCCTGAGTAACTGAGGCTAAAAAATGAAACCAATAACCACTGCAGGGAAATGTCTTCTGTTGGTGATTTTGCAAAATCAATACCCACTTCTGTTATAATACAGGTAGAGCTTAATCCAATAATGCACATTACTTATTAATTCACTTAATAGACTAACACAATCTAGTGGTTGGAAAACTAAATCCGTGTACTTTTCTTATGAGGAAATACACACTGTGTTTCTGAAGTACAGTTCTTGCTCTGTACACTTTGATCCTTTTACCTCCTGTTTTTGAACTGTTTAACAGTGAGGTCACTCTGTGATGAAACTGTTTTAGTGACTGAATGAAAAGAAATGAGTTGAGACTTGGATGATCGGGCCAGATATTAGCCTTAAGTATTCCTTGAATTGGAACAATTCGCCTTGAATTATGACAGCGATGTCAGTCTATACAGTAAGTATAAGGTTGTGATATTTATACACTGTTAGACTGTGGTTTGAACTGAGGGCAGTGTCCAAATTCTTACTTGATTGTGAATTTGTCTGCTTTGGTTGATTTATGTCAGGTGGCAAGTATTCAGATAACTGAATAAAATAAAACTGACTCAGAGGAAGTATTTTATGTACTTTGCAGATATTTGGACTATTTGAGGTTCTACTCAAAAAACAGTTTCTGCTTTAAGTAACAACAAACGCATTTATTCTACAACTAATTGCAAAACATTTTTATACACCTCTCTAATTAGAAAGGAGTTGAAACCCACGAGTTCGAAACATCAACTGTACTATGTAATCAACAGAAAAACTTCTATGTGGTGTATGTGTATATATATATCTCTCTATATCTTCATGTCCCTCAGTTTTGGCACTCTTCTGAAGTTTTCTATCCATCTGGTTTTTTGCTAAAAATAAAGTTAATTTTTTAGAAGTAACTTGCTTTTGGGACACAGCGTAGAATGCTGTAATTGTATTTTCTAATGCCCATTAAATTGTGTTGAATGTCTGACTGAGACCAGGCAAGTATACAGACAGCAGGATAAGTAGGAAATACAGGAGATTAGAAGGAGGATCAGCATAATGACAGTAGCTGAAATCATGATGTGGTACTCATTTGGAGAAAGCAGGTATCTGTAAAGATGCATGAAGAAGTTCCAATTGCCTGCCTCCTGCAGTTTCCTGACTGTACATCTGTAGAGCTCTTGTAAAAGGCTTCAGAATAGCCCTCCTGCTAATAAAGAGTTAACCAGCCTTTTTTTTTTTTTTTTTTACTCAGTTTGTGACCAGCTGAAGTTGGTGCCTTTGGTTTTTGAGAAATAAATTTTGAGATTAATAGCATCAGGGCCTGACTATAGATGATGCTTGCTTTCTCGTTTACTGTTTGTAACTTCTCATAGGCACATGTCATTAAGAGGTCAAAATAAAGATCTCTATCAACTACTACCATAAACTTTGTGAGATAAATGGTATTTCAAGGAAATATCACTGCTTGGTTGCATGCCTTTTCACAGAATCATGGAATAGTTCAGGTTGGATGGAATTTCTCAAAGTCGTCTGGTTCAGTTCCTGTTCGAAGCACTTCCATGTGTTTTTTCTTGGGCTTCTGCTTTTGTCCTTTGTCAGGAGGAGAATATTGGATTAGATAGAATAAGCTAGGTCCCATTTTGAAGCCACAGTTGGTGACAGTTTATGAGCATTTTGGGAAGATGCTGGTATGGAGCACTTGGTCAGACCAAAGGTTTTAAGTTCTGTACGTAGCTTTTATTGACAAGGCTTATTGAATTTTTTTTTTAAAATGTTAGCGAGCAGTTGTTTGACTTTATGTTGATGCTGAAAGAGCAGTTGTGTTTCAGGCTAGATTTTTTTTATTTTTTCTTGTACTTGGGGGCACAGTTAATACTTGAGTTTTCTGAAAGGTCTTTTGTATGTTACCGAGGGCTATGTAATATCTGGAGAACCAATGTAGGTTTTAAGTGGAGGAAGACAAGGAAAAAGCAAAATCCTGAGTTTGTTCGAAATGTTGGTTCATTTTTCTATAGGTTATTTATTGCTCTGCACCACTGTTTGGAAAGCCAAGGGTCAAATCCAGCAGAACCATCCTGCCGATGTTCACTGCACAGTCATACTTTAATACTCTAGGTATGGTAGAGCATATTTGGTCCAACACATGCAGATGTCTTATTGAATAAATTAATGTATACAGTGGTCTGGTATCTGCTGTGTTCTTGAACTTCTGATGAAACATAGGCTCTTCAGTTTCGTTATTAAAATTACTTGACAAATGTTTCTGTCAAATCACTTTGTGATGTTGACTTGATTGTCCAGCTGTTTCTAGAGACAGACAACATCATAATCTAGAGATTCATCGTATGGATGAGATGCTGCATAGAAGTCTTAACTATTCGGCTTTCTCATTTTACCGTTTAGGCAGATTCATTTTGCCTCAAAAAAGACTGAACTGTACAAATGCTTTTATATAATTTCAACGAGAAGTAGAGTTCAGGAAGACAGAAGACGCTGGCAATTTTGAAAGGACTCAGAAATCTTTATGAATCTAATACCCTTTAGAATTTTTCTCTGGCTAAATCTGTGTCCTGACATGCTTTGCAGTTGCTAGTCAGATGAAGTTATGCCATTCTCAGTTTCTCATTAACCAGATACTGCAAATATTTTATTAAAAAGTCGTTTTTTAAACCAAGATTAAATAGGGTTGCCTCAGATAGAAACTAGAGTTCGATTAAATTGCATTCAAACAGTTCTTGTTTGAATGACACTAATTTGAGTATGCAGAGTGTAAAACCTTTGTCAATGTATGTGAAACTGTTAAAGAAAAGATGATACAGTTTATGAGAGAACCTGTAGTTGATTATCTTATTCCTTTAGCATTTTAAAACTGATAGTTATTGCATCATTTTTTTAGTGCTATTGGAAAGCGGGGCAAGAAAGGCTTCTCTGTTACTAGTAAGATGAGCTTATGGCAGATGCAGAGAATTTTTTCTGCTTATTCAAATAAGGTTATTCAGATAGGTTTGTATTTACCAGTTTCCTTAACTGACTGCTGCTGTCAGCTTAAACAATAAAATCAATTTCGTGAATGTTGAATATGATTAAGATTTAAATAATAGCTTATTGAATGAAATAATAGTAATTTTTAAAAAAGCCCAACAATCATGCTTCAATAACGATGTTGTGTTCTTTATGTGTTTGCATGTTTCTAAGTGGTTTAATTTAGAGATGTCTTTCTAAATTAGGTTATCCTCAACACAAAAATAAGCACTAAAATTAGGGCCCTAGCCTCAGTAAAGACAAATTCTTACTGACTGTATTTTGTGGTTTTGTGGAGGCATTTCATTAACTTGTTCTATGTGCTGTTCGTATTCGTGCTTTATGGAATGCTTCCTCTTGAAGTTGCCCTCTTTCCCCAGGTAAGTCGTTAAAGGCTTAATATGCATTTTCGTCCATATTCTCGGCTGTAAAATTTCTAATTCTCCAGAACCACCTTCCCTATGCAATCAATAATAAAGTGGTGGGATTTTTTTTTGTTTTGCTTTTTTTTCTCATTGTTTTTTTAGGTTTTTGATAAGGAGGAGAAAACCGTATACTGATTGTCCAGCTACTGAGAACTAGACCTTTGCAGGTATACTAGAATTATATACAGTACTAACTGTACTTCCTAGAAAAAGCATCACATCTTAAAAGCTGTTAGTTTTCTTCAGGTAGACACATTGTTCTAACAACACCTACTGTCCGTGTACTTTAGATGAAGCTTGAGGCTGTCTCTTACTAGATAAAAATTTGAGAACCTTTAGCACTTTTAACTCTACAGAACAGATAAAAGATTAACTTTGACACAGTTAGAAATATTGCAGATTGCAATATCTCTTAGAGAGGTGGGTGTATATGCCAAATTTAGGTTGGCAGTAATTGCTGTATATTTCCTCCCCTGAGAATTTTCCCCATTTTCTGTCTTTTTAAAATACCTGTTTTTTTCACATATTTCTGGTGCATATACTGGTACATGGCCCCTTCAATGTTACCTATTTATTATGAAGAGGCATAAATATGCAGCTTCTCTTACTTGTAGTGAACTGCAGTCTCAACTTGCTGTGTAAGATTCCTCTCCCCCGCCCTTTCTGCCTTTCAGATAAAGCCTCTTCGCAGCTGAAGTTTTATGACAGATTTTGTTACGTATAGCCAAAACGATTAAAAAAACCTCATCTGGGTTTTCTTGATACAGTGAGAAGCTTTTAAATGAGGTGTCTTGAAAAAAAGAAATAAGCAACTGAGAAATTTTTATTTTCTGGCTAAGAAGACTAAGATAACTAAAAAGACCATCTTTGTTTCTGTAGATGATCACATACAACTTTTAGTTAAATTGTGCCTTGATTATGTTTATGCTTCTGAGAATGGAAGATCAAGGGCCATATCTTACATGCCTTTCTACCTGTTTTGTTCAAGCTGCTGTGTCATAGCAGTACTGTTGAGTATATTTAGCATCCTTTTATGTCCAGTAAATTGTAGAGATCTTGTTTCTGATGTTTCTGGCTACAGCTTCTTTGTTGATGTATTTTGGACCCTTTCCGGAAGGCTTTTTATTACTTACTGTTCAAAAACATCTTTAGCTCTTTCCACATATTCTAACAAAGTGACTGCATATGTCGAAACATATGTATAGCTTCAGAGTTAACTGCTTGTAGGAGCAAGCAAAAGCTGTGGTTCTTGAAGCTATTTTGGGAGAAAGCGAGGACTTGATATGCTGGGTGTGAAGGTGGGAAAGTACAGAAAAGGACGGTGAAAAAAGAAGACAAAGGAAACTTCTATTGCTGCTTAGTCTTGAGATGCAAATTTTGATTTGCAAAAATAATTAGTAATTGAATTTCCATGGATAAAAAGGTGGAAAAATGTGATTGGGACAGATATTCCTGCTCTGTACTGCTGTCTTGGTTTGGATCCCACAATTCAGATATAATGATGGGTGCTGCTGAAGAAGTGTGAACCACCTTCGTTGGCTGGTGATAAGGTAGGCAGAGAACTGTGGTTCGTAGAGAAGTTTCTTTGGTTAGATCTGCTAACAAAGGCGAATTTCTGTTCAGCCTCTTGCAATATGCCACAAGAGGTTGTCAGATGGTACCCTGCTACCCACAAGGATTTCTCATATCTCAAACCTGCAGAATACCACAGCTTTTTGTCATCTTTGAGGTGACTGAAGTGCTTGCAAATGCGGGTGAGGACACTTGGCAGTCATGCAGTTGAGTGAGGTTGAGGTGGTATACAGTGTTTCCCTAAAATGTTAGGATAAATGCGGTGCAACTTAACATGGTTTGTTACAGAGCAGATCTGTTGGGTGAGTCTTCTTTGTCTGGCGGAGTCGGGTGGGTACTGTGCCTGGGACATTGTGCATAGACACTGTTCAGAATGAATGTAATTGCCAATGTTCCATTCAAGCTTTTGGAATTGGTCTGAATGTTGTATCATGGGGCCTTTTTATAAGCATAAATTCTCCATACCTCTTTCATCAGGAGCTTATTTGCCATTTTTGTTGCACGTGAGCTCATTGGGTGTTTCCTTTTGAATGCTGAAACGTGTTTTGGTCCTGTCCTTTCTGTCGTAAGAGTATCACTACATACATTCAGTAATCCTCTGGGTACCTCTTTTTTTTTTTTTTTTTTTTTTTTCTGATTTACATGAGTCATGTCTAACAAAGACACCTTAAAGGTTAAGTGCAGAATTAGTTCCTGCACAGATGTGGTGGTCTGAATCATGGTATGGATCTATTAACTTCTGCCATTATGAAGGATTTTCTCGCTTTTTGCCTTGTAGCTTGTTGGGAAGCTGAGTCAGTTTACTGGCTTCAAAGGAGGATGTTTGGGATAACACTTTAATCTGAAGTCTCCATCTAAAACTATAGATCATAATAAATCATCTGCATCCAGAACAGCAGAACATACTGGTTTTCTTTTCAGAGTCCAGTATGTGTGTAGAGAATGCAAAAGAATTACATGGAAGCTATTCCTAAGTTCTTTGCTGCCTTCAGCTATTTTGAGACATTTCATTTCATTCTAAGCTAGTTCTGGAGACCTTCAGTATAGGAATATGGAGTTTATATTTTTTCATAAACAAAACCTGCATCTGGAAATTATGTTTCTGTGTTTTGGCTGGTTTTGTAAGAGTCTTGCAAAGTAGCAAAGTCAAGTCTGAATACTTTATATATTAATTATATATTAAGTATAAGTTTTGATAAAATGCAGTAAAATGTTACCTTTTTATTTCTGTACATACTTGTTGTGTAATGCTGTTTTTGAAAGGAGGTGTGGGGATTTTGGTGGGGTTTTTTTTGTTTATTTTTAACATCTCTGTATTCCCTGTTGGCTATATTTGAGTTTATGCATAGTGACTGTGACTTGTACTATGTTGATAATTTAACTACTCAAGCTTGTCGAAACTACTCTAGCTTGCCTTTCAGAACAAACTTCTTAGTGTCTCAGTTCTAAGCCTGTTAATTAGTAGTTAGCATTGGTCATGAATCAAAACTAAGCACTGTTTGTGTATGCTATGGACAGGATGAATTAATAGAGCTTTCTGTCTTGTTATATGCATGTTTTCCTTGGCGCTTTTTGTTTGAGGGTATATGAAATGTAGTAGTTGTTTAATGTTGATCCTTCTTACTAAGATGCACTGAAGTTCTAAAATAATCCATGCTTTGGGTCCAATAGTGCTTTTGGAAAGAAGCAAGTGAAAAAGATAGGGACAACTTTAGGGCTGCAGTGGTGTGGGGGTTTTTTGTTTTGTTTTTCAGTAATGCTGATTTATTTAGCTTTACATAAAGCTTGTATGCAAAAAGGTTCTCAAATATGTTGTTTTTTATAAAGTCTTATGAGATCTAGTGCATAACACATGCCGGGTAGGAGTATGTGTGCTACGTACTGTGCCATCCTTCATTTTCAGAACTGTGAGGACAGAGATTGCATTAAGTTTCCTCCCCTATGATCCAAAGGTACTAAATTCATTTTCTTGTAAGATACTTATATATACTTGCCAAAATACTACTCAAAATAGTCTGACCATATTCTGCAGCTTGTTGCTTCCTGGGTCAATGGACTAATGTTAGAATTGTGAATAAAATTTATTCAGTGGGTTATGAAATCTCTGAGAGTAGGAGTGTGGTTGCAAAAATTGCATGGTTTTACATAGGCTATTTCAGGTTTGTTTTCTTGGGCGGGATTCCTGAACAGAAGGTTAAGAGAACTAATTTCTAGTCTCTGTTTGATAGTGGAGTTCAACTAGTGTCTCCCAAAAACTATATTCCACTTCCAAGGCACTGACATTATTGTAATTTTCAGCTTTGGCTCTGGAAGGGGGAGCATCTCTGCTCTTCTGTGTGAATCCTTCTGCCTTGGTTGGCAAACCACCACTGACTTTAGGTGGGGTTGATGAAAGTGGCTTTTGACTCGACGGGGGTGGCTTTTGGTAGTCTGAGAGGATGAGGACTAGGAAGTACTGCTCTACTGTAGAGAAAATAATGCTTCTGCACTTGAAGGGAAAAGGAGTAAACAGACCAACAGCAAGGCTCTGTGTAAGGAAGCTGGAGTCCAAGAGCATTAATACAGACGTATATGAAGTATAATATAAGGAAAAAACTGTTTTGGGTGTGTTCCTCTCTTGGTTGAATAAAAGCTTACTTCCTCACTTCCTTCCCTGAGTGTGGGAAGACAGAGCCTTAAGTTTTGAGGAAAAGGGGAGAAGGGAAGTTTGTTTCCTTTCTGGATTGAATATAAATTATGCCCCTATAATTGGATAGTTTATCTCGGAAAAAGCTTTTAGATAACTAAGGCCAGCAGTGATTATGTGAAAGAGCCCCTTGAGACTGGGGAAGTATTCTGCATTCAGATTTAAAAATTAGTGCTTTTATAGCCTACCTTGGGTTTGCAGATGTCTGTGTAAAGTATCAATGCTGTTTTTTCCTCATGCCTTTTGTCTGGCACTAGAACACTTGTTTTTCTTCCTTATGGGTGGAAGACCAAGTGATCATGCTGCCTGTTGTTAATTCCCTTTTACTCCACCACCTCTCTAGATGATACTGGGACCTCTTGAAGAATTTCAAAAGGTGCCAAAAACTAGAAATGTCATGTAATTATATAGACACTGTTTTTTCAAAGACACTGATTTTTCTCTTCTTGAGGGACAATATAAATAAGCTTATTCTATTCTACAGTTGGTGTTAGTTGGCTGATTTGTTAGCAAAAGTATTACTGGCCAGCAGGTCTCACTTGTGTTTCTGGTCTGGCGAAACAGCATGCTGTATGGTTGCATCTACAAGGGAGTTTAAGCTCTGGGCTTAATTCCGTTTCTGAAGTGAATCTCCCTTTTTTCCCATTTATGGGGCTTTCATTCACATCATGGGGCAGTCTGGCAGCATATGAACTGAATTTCTTTCAGAAAAAGTATTAGATCAGGAGATTCTCTCTAGGATTACATCTAATAGGGTCCATTTGCTATTTGGCATTCAGTCTGTCTGCCTTGAGGCTTATACTGAGGGTGCTTTACAGGAAGAGAGAGAGGCAAGAGGGCTGAAGGAGGAACCTGCACTAACTGCTTGGTAGAAGGGGATTGCCACTGGTGTCTAGAAAACCAAACTCGGTTCTGCCAGTTATAGCACAACTTGTATGGTAATAACGCATAAAATTTATAAATGTTTTTGTAAGTGTATGGTTGCAATCAAGCCCATATTAAACATTTACAAATGAATACAATTTTTCTGATTGTAGTGGTTATTCCAGTAAAAGTGTAAATGTGGCCTTAGGTGTAGTCAAGTCTTAATTAGTTCCTGTAGTACAACTTTTTATGCAAATTTTGCAGTATTTGGCTTTTCTTGTATGTAGGAAGTAGTTCATAGTTTCTGTGAAGGGATGCTGATTTCTTTAAAGGGAGAAAAAGCAGCAAGATGTCTAGTAACAAGTTTTAGATGTCTGGTGGATTTTTTTATGTAGAAACTCTGAGAATCCATAAAAGCATATAACTTATTTAACACACGGGCTGTAAGCCGTAACTTAAACATTTCCAGTTAAATTGAATTAGCCAGAGTAGTTCCGACTGCATTTTAGTGATAGATTGCTTTGCCAACTTTTGCGAACTTGTCAGTGGTAAAAACTTCGAGCTTGTTGGTCTTAATTCCATAAATGTCAAGGTGTTCAGCATAGACAGACAGCACCTGAGGATCTGCAGTGGGCTTGCTGTGTTTGCGTTTCCTAATGAGGAAATTACCAGGTAGTTCTCTTTCCTCTTTGATGGATGTTGGGATTTTAATTATATTTTTTTTTCCCCTCCTGTTCCCATTTGTGACAGAAGATGGTCAGTTAGGCATGTAGAAGCACACAGGAGTGTAGGCATGGTATATCTGTAGTAGACTCAAGGGGCTTACAAGCATTTGATGAGTAAAGGCCAATAGCTGTAACGATCATTAAGATCAGGAAATTGATCCTAAAAGCAAAAAGAAATGAGTGAAATCTCTTTAAAATCTGGTTGGTAATAAAGATATGACCAATATTTTTTTTTTGTGCTTCTGCACAAATGCTGTGAAATCAATGTAGCTTTGAGCAAATCTGACCTGACTTGAAATAACAAATTTAATGCTGAAGAGTATCTTGTATCTGCTATCAGAGGCACTGTAGCTGAAAATGACCTTTATCTTTTTTCCTGTGCTGCAGACATTACTGTTGTCCGATCATTTTAAAGATCTTAATGTAACTCCTTATGGGCTGTTTATATTTAAATAAATAAATAATAATTTAAAAAAAAAAAATCTATGCTTTGGGACGGGAAGAAGCCATACAGGTCACTTTATCTGATCTCCCTCACTCATGGTAACTAGCCCTTTTAATCATTGCAATGAAGTCCCCCCAAAAACAAACAAACCCAAAAAACCTCAACTATAGCATATGCTTTTTGCTGAAATATCTTCAGTAGGCCTGGTACAAGGACTTCAGGAGTGGCTGGTTGAAATACTTCATTTTTAACGAAGCATTTCAACTTCATCTTCGTTGAATACGCTTTAAATGACTCCTTTCAGAATCATAGCTAGGCATGTTTTAGGAAAAATTTTGACCCAGAAATATGCTAACTTTGTGTCCAGTCCTTCAGGATTGTTTTAAGCAGCAGAAAAGACACAGTTCATGGTCATGATGGGGAGAGGGGAAGCCCTTAAATCTAAGAAGATAAGAGTATGCTTCTCATTCTTTTTGCAGCAGGCTTGAAGCAGGAGGATGCTCCTTTTCCAGTAATCAGGAAGTTAGCTAGTAAAGAAGGATTTTTTAAATTTTATTTTTCAAATTACCTGCATAGTTGAGAGAAAAAGTACAGCATCCCAATAGAGATTGCAGTGCTGCATCTCCAATTGATGGAGAGGAGAATATTGTGAAATGTAACTCGGGAGGTAAAATATCAGGTTATGTCGAATTACAAATAACTCTGTTGGTCATTTCAGTACCTGAATTATCTCTGGAGCAATTTAGGCCTATAATTCAAATGAAGCATTATTAGAGATGACTGGGGAGAGGGGGGGAAAAAAAAAAAAAAAAACACAAAACACCTTCACGGAAATTTGGAAGGAAAAATTATGTTTTTTGGAGGGGTGGTAGTGACAACCTTGATCTTTATTTTACAGTCTAGATGAGTTTAGATCAAACTGTAAAAAGCAGTTAACCTGAAAAGCATACTGTAAAGGGGAAGTCTGTTGTGGTTGTTTATGGTGAGTTTATTTTTGGAAGGAGTATTCTTGGGAGAGCAGAGGGCTTATTGATGTACACTGTAACACAGGTCAGTGCAGCAGAGATCTTTGCTGAACTCCGAATCTTGCCTAAAACCATTTTCCACAGCTTTATGATTGATTTTGCTGTAGGACTATTTCACTCAGGCATAATTGGGTGCTGGGGTGTCTAGTACTGCTCTCCTGGTATGATGCTCTCTTTAGGACTCTTGTCCTTGCATTCTCTCTGACTACGATGCGTGGCTTAAGTGGCTCACTGTTGAGATGTTTTGTTCAGAAGCAGCACAGATAGGGGCTGCCTGCGTATAGGTATTGTTTTCAGACACAGATAGCAGCTTATTTTTCAATTTTATTCAAAATTCCTTGTACTTTTTGACAACTTGCCAGCTTTCTCTTCTCCCAGTTCCCCTCATCCTGACCCCAGGTTTTCTATTGATTCTGGTGTGTGCTTACGTGTTGGGTTACCTTCTGATGAGTATTGATGTTTGAGACACCTTATCGTGCAACATAACCACTGAATCTAGTGGCTTCTTCCTTTTCATTGCCTATCTTTTAGGCTGCTTCATTTAGGCCTTCATGTTTGTGAACTTGAGTTGGCTGTTGGCTTGCCTTTGCTTTTGAGAACTGAGTTCCCGATAACACTCTGGATATTCAAGTAAAAAACTTGCCATGTTTTTTTCATCATAACAAGTTTGAACAATAACTGACGTTATTGAAACTGTAAAAGTTCCCCCTCCTTTTTACAAGGATGTTGTACCACACAATGACCTATTTTAGCCATAGCATTTGGAAACAGCTCAGAAGAATCCAGACTTGCATCTTCCTTTTCAAAAATATTAGAATCAATGCAAATTCCTTGGCAGTTGCTGCCTTAACCATGACTCTGTTTTGTAGGTCTTTACCTCATCTGACTGCTTTTTTTTTTTTTATATTGATACCAGTGGATTTCTTTGGCATGGCTCTTTTTCCACCAACCAATCTGATGTGGCAAACTGTCCTTCTCCAGTCCTCCTTTGATCATGTTAATGTTCGTAGATCTGTAAGGTGACCATCATAAAGTTACCACTGGAAAATTAACTAGAGCTGCTGTCTCCAAGATTGCTGGTTCCTTTGAGAGGTTTCCCATCGGAACATGGCAAGGACGACTAGCGTCACAGATGTTAATGGATAAAACACTGTACAGAAAACCACTTTTTTTAATGTGGCACTGAAGTCACTATTAGGCTTGTTTATTTCAAGGTTTGTGTTTTTCTCATTTTTTTTTCTATCTCTTTAGTAATTGTATATCTTTAAAAACTGTAACATTTTAGTTAGTATTTTCCTTTCAGTATTGTGTGCTTGCCAGCTTTTTTTCCCAAACCAGGTTATGGTGACTTTTAGGAAAATGAGATGAGCGCTTTTTGTTGGGGCAAAAAAACAAAACAAAACAACCCCCAAAACTTTAAGGGTTTATTTTGCTTAATGAAAAACAGAACAAAGTGAAGGGGAAAAAATTAAGCTGTGTGTTCCATATGTGGTCAGCCTCTTTTCAACTCATTTTTCTGTAGAGGTTATTTTTGGGGTGGGTGGTTTTCGTTGGTTTTTTTTCTCTCTTTTTGTTTTTTTTTAGTGAGTCGTCTTTTTTTACGGATTCTGGAATTCCCTTTTCACGCTGTTTCTTAATATAGTTAACAACCTTTTGAAGATGCTTGGATGGGAAAGTTCGGTTGATGTAGAGGGTGTTAGTTGTGTAATTAAGAGTACAGAAATGATTCATCGTCATTTTCAAGTACTTGAAGAGACATACAGGCCTCAACTCAGTGACATTTATGAAGTGTCATTCTGGTTTAATTAGGAAAAACTGTGATCCAACAATAGCAGCTGTTCCTCTAGGCTGAAGTTCAGATTTTAACCTGGCCTAAGTCTGTGCTGTTGCTGGAAGAACTAATAGCACTTGGCCCAAATTGGATTAGTGTGCGAATCCAGCTGGATAGTTCTCTGGGAGCTGCAAGGAAGGTTAGTCTTCAGTCCGTTTGCAACATGGCAAAAGAAAAATCTTGTGTCAGCATAAAGAAGGGGTGGCATGGAGGCTGGTATTTTATTTTTTTTGGTAGCAGTACTGGTTGATATGACAGTGACTAGGCATTTGTTTCAGAAACTTGTCAAAATGAGCCTTGGTTGCATTGAAATAATGCTTGCTTTGGCTAAAAATATTCAGCATTGTAATTACAGACTATACTGAGGTGGTTGTAATGAAGGATCTACATTTACGTCTGAGATTATTTTTCCTTGAAGAATTTTAAGACTTCTATAGTTGGAAGAGCAGCTTATGCTGTGGATACCTTCATACTAAAAATATGCACAAGTCAGTTTTGTAGGATGTGATTGAAAAATAATCCTGGGTAAGTGTTTAAAAATTGTATTTTGTGGATCTATAAGTGTCTGAAATTTTTGAGAGCTCAGAGGAAGAGCACAACATATAGCACTGCTCAGCTAAGTCATGCATCAAATCAGCTGATGTTAATGGGTACATAACTACACTTTGGCAATATGGTTTTGAGTTAACACTTTTTTGAAACGCTGGTTGTTGCAGCTGCCCAGTGTGGTGTAGGATGAAGGCGAGTCTTTGTTCCTTGTTTTAAAAAGCACAACTGAAGGTTTTGTAAATGACGCATCGTTTAGCATACATACAGTCTTGGCTTTAAATCAGTTGTTTAGGATCTGTGTTTCAAACAAAACATTTGTGGGGTGTGGAAGTCTTATTTCTATGTATTTTCAAATGACTCCCGAAGTTTTTATTAAATGGGGAGCTTTCACATATCTTAAACTGTAAATAACTACATGTTAATCATATGTATTTTATTTGGACTTCCATGCATCACTGAAGCTTTTCTTATTTTTTTAAAGTCTCATTAGTAGAATTACTGTTTCAGTATGAACAAGTATATGATATACCACTTTCAACAACAAACTTGAATAAGAATCTGATGATTACTCAAGCAAATTCTTAAACATGGCACATGAGGAGTGGGAAGCTTTTTGCTGTGGGAGAGTAACATGACACTTTTTAAATGCAGATTTTTGAAGTTCAGATAAAACGAAAATCCATAGTGCTGCAAAGGTGGTATCCTCATATTCTACCTTACAGAATGTAGAAATTATTGGAATATTTCATGTGCTGATAGCCCTACAAAAGCAAGTAACTTTAAAATCCATGGTTGAAACTCAGATCCTTAGAGTAGCACAAATACTGAAACAGGAGACGAGGTGAGATTTTGTAATATTTAGTATTAAAAAAGGCTAATTTAAAGGTATGCCATTACACTGTAACGAAGGAGAAATTGCAAGATTTCTTAATTTTTTAGGTCTTGGAGGCACACGCTGCTGACAAAAATGTGGGATATTTATTTTTTATTTACTTAATTTATCAGGGAGTGGAGCAATAGGATCAGGGGTAAAGGTTTTAAACTGAAAGAGGGGAGATTTAGATTAGATAATAGGAAGAAATGCTTTACTGTGAGGGTGTGGTGAGACACTGGAAGAGGTTGCCCAGAGAAGTTGTGGATGCCCCATCCCTGGAAGTGTTCAGGGCCAGGCTGGATGGGGCTTTGAGCAACCTGGGCTAGTGGGAGGTGTCCCTGCCCATGGCAGGGAACTTGGAGCTAGATGATCTTTCAGGTCTGTTCCAACTCTGACCATTCTATGATTCTGTGATTTGAGCAGCCTGGTCTAGTTGGAGGCGCATGGCAGGGGGGTTGGAACTAGATGATCTTTAACATCCCTTCTAACCTGAACCATTCTATGTTTCTATGAATATATACAGAATCGCTAATTTAGAGGAAACTGGCTAATGGCAAGTATTTATTAATCACTTTTCTGCCGCATTGGTGCCAGGCATCACAGAAACCAATAGCTGACCACTCAGCGATGTTGAGAGACTAGAGAGGATGTCAGATTTTCACTAATTTACTAAGTTAGTATTTTTCTTCTCATTGCATTTGACTGAATGATTTAAGAATTTATGTAAGAAAATACTTTAAGAATTATGTTTTGTATTTCTCGTGCCTAAACTCACTGTATATCATCCTCACCTTCTGTAAAGGACAAACCTGTGACTTGCCCGATTCTACATCCTTGGCTCTGGGTTGTGTCCTCCCTAGCTGGCAGGAATTCCAGAAGGAGTCCTGATCCACCTCCCGCGTCTGTCCTTCATGCTCATCCACTGCAAAACATAGCAAGCTCATTAAACAGGTCTTAAGATATCACCTGTCAAACCTATCCATTTTCCTTTCAGCTTTGTAAATATATACTTCTCTTGTTGGCTATAAAAGCAGCTCAGTTTTCCTCTAAGTAATTATTAGAAAACTAAATAGTGGTGGCAGCAATGGCTTAGGGCTTAAGCAAACCAGTTTTCTCAACATATTAAAAAGCGTATAGTCTTGACAACACAAGCTTATTCCAACCTATCTCAGCCTTTGTTAGACATAAAACAGCCACTTTTATGACTACAGTGGAAGCTGTCTTATGGTAACAAAAACATGTAACCCACCCCCAAGTAACTGAGTTATCAAATTTGTGTATTTTGCCAAGGTTACATAGAAGTGGCAGCAGCATATCCAGCGGAGCTCATCTCTCGGATCCTTTTGCTTCTTGAATAACACTAGACCAAATACTAAAAAAGCAAAATTATCCTAACTTGCAAATGACGTTCCCCTAACTTTTCATTCCTTATTGCCCCAAAATAACATCACTGGTGTAAATTTGCAGAATCCTGTCAAGCTATCTATAACTTTTTTTTGCTGCTTGTGCCAGTTAAGTGTCTTGTCCTAACATAGTTTCCTTTGTGCTGCCTATAATAACAAGTGCTTCTAAAGACATTAAGAGGAGAAGGCATCAAGAGACAAGGTATAAGATGTTGAAAGAAATTTGGACTGGCACTAGGAATCTTCTAAATTCAGTCCTCTGACAGATTTTTATGGTCTGGTTTAATAGCCGAATGTCCTACCTGGCATATTTTGAGAGTGCTCAACACTTACTTCCAGTAGGTTTTACTGTGTTCATGCGTAAATTTTCAAGGGAAGAACTGATGCAGTATTGAGTAAGTCAATCTAGGTGCTCTTTGTACGGTTACGTAGAGACAATAGTTTCCATGTAAATAAAAATAATTTTCTCTTTTGTCCTTTTGAATATTTCTGGGATATTCATGCCTTAGATGTATATTGTTGGGTGGTTTGTTTGAGTAACATCCTGCCTAAAGTGTCTCACCTTTATCTCCTTTTGCTTGAGTTGATCTGTAATACTTCTTAAGTGAAATGTGAGTAATGCAAGCTATACTGTCTTTAAGGTGTTGAACCCTGTATCTGTGTCAAGTATTTTAGTCTTGCAGTTAATCCAACCGCACTTTTGTTATTTTCTCATCAGCATGTAGATAGCTGTGTGGGTTTTATTTCTGCTCAAGTAATGAAAGATCCTGCTGTGACTAATTAATCTGTGATCTGCTGATTAAAGTACCTTTCATTCTTCAGCCAGCAAATATTAGAAATTATGTTGTGGAAATGCTGTACAATTAGTCGTCAATAGTGATGTATAGATTGTATAGATGACAATTTGCATGTTCCTATCATCTTTATCTCTCTATATTTTTTTTAATTCATATAATTGGGGAATTTAATCGATTTATTTGTCATTGCGTATGTCCCCAGAGAGCAACTCCAGCTCAGCAGCTTTCTCTAGACAGATGATTCTTCTAGACCAAGGAGTGGTGGTCTCAGATGTACGCTTTCTTAGGCTTAAAAAGAGCACCCTCCTTTAGCATTTTCACAACTGTTGTTATTCCTCTTTCATTCATTTTGAAGTAATATGGTTTTTTTTTTTCTTTTCTTGTGAAGGCTCTTTATTTTGGCTTTGTCAAAGCCTGTGAAAACTCAAGGTATATGCCGATTATGGGGTTTAACCGTAGAAGATTTGGTGTCCTGGAGCTCTGCAGCTTCTGTCATTTCTAGTTGAATCCCTTAACCCAGTTACTTCACAGATAGCTTTGTGCATTCAGATTTTCCATGTAGGTCAGTTTTGACAACCTCTTGTTGTTTGTAACGTCTCAGAAACTGCATTGCGGTACGACTACAGCTTGATCAGACATAGGAGTTTTCTTTTAACTAGTATAACTTTGGCAAGCCTGGGCTGCAGCTGCTAATTGCGTATCTATAGTTCCATGCAAGCTTGGATGCTGAAGCCCAGGTTGTCACATTTAAGCTGTTGGTACTAGATATGGGTAGACTAATGCTGTGGGGTGTTTTTTTTCATCTGCAGTCATGCTGAAAAACTAAAAATGAAGAAACTTGTGATTTCAGTTCCTTGGTTTTACTAGACTAGAACTTTTTTTAAAAAACTGAAAACTTGCTTCCTTTGCCTCATGATTAATTAAAGAACATATCGTATTTTAAATGGCTACTTTGCAGACATGCTATTTCTCAGGAGGAAAGCCTATGTAAGTAATTAAAGCAAATGTGACTTTCTTCATGAAGTGCCACAAATTTTTTACTTGTGAATTGGTGGTGGTTGTTCTGTTGCGGAGAAGAAGTCTAGTTTTAAGTAAAAAATTTTTACATTTACCCTCCTCTCTTTTTGCAAACCTGTAGATTTGACTTACCTCCTCTGTCTGGTGCCTTTTTTCCCTTCATTTTCTCATCCTCAAGCCCCTACTGCTCTGGTTTGCTGGATCGCTTTTTGCCTCACTGTGCTGCCTTATGAATTCTAGTGCAAGTGGTGGGCTGGGAGTAGGGGACCATTTCTTTTGGCAGCAGCCATTATCTCACCTGTGAAGTTAAGCCATTTTTTCATGGCCATTTATTCTGTCAGTTGTAGAAAGCTGGAACCTGCTTTTCCTTTGAGGGGAAATAATAGTACTTGAAAAATGCCATCTAGAATCTATTACAATATTCTTCTGAAGTACTTCTCTTCCCTGCTTTTAATGGCTCTTCTGAATTATTTAAACGGCATCTGTGACAAGAACCATATGCCAAGAATCTGTCTTCAGTTATTGCACTTAAAATTTAAATTTTGCTCTAAGAAAGCTGATTAAGTTGTGTTATTGTATACTGAATGCTGAAATTCTGTTGCTGTTGATGCAGTTGCTGATAGACAAAAGTGAATTTATCACTGGTAGACTTCCCTGTTATTCTGTCTTGCTAGGATCAGCTTTGTGGTTCTAACAGGTGTTACTTCCATAATTTATGCTCCAAATTCAGGTTGTGAATTGGTGGAGCTTTGGCTTTCTTTCCTTTATAAATGTCTGTAAAATACAAAGTTGAACTTTTTGCAAGATTTTGCATGACACTGTCCTGTGTGGAACTTGTAGATACATGTAGATACAGCGGAGTAGCACCGTGCTGCTCCCACCCCTCCTCCTGTTGGGTTTCATTTGGATGTACTTGTATGTTTATCGAAATGGTGGTTCGTATTTTGTAGAGTGCTGAAGACAGGAACTAGCCTTTACGAAAGCTTCTAAAATCAGACTTAAAATTAAAAGCATCTTGTAGTCTCCATTTTTGTGGTCATCTATAATGACATGGCAGAGCATCATTCCCCCTCAGCAAGAGGATGGTTCCGTCATACCATTTGGTGTATTTCAGGCTCTTTGATTATTCATGGAGCTTCCCTTCTGTATAAAAGCAAAAAACTGTGTCTGACGGTGCCATCAAAGCCATTGCACATTTGCATAAAGCTGCAGGTGCTGTCGTGCACATAAACTGTGAATTGTACAAGGATGAAAGAAGATGAAATGCAGTATTTTTTATGTCTTCTGACAAGCTTTCTACCCCTCTCTGAGTCACCAGCATCAAACTGATGGGATTATATTTTAAGCAAAAACTGTCACAATAATTACAATTCATACAATTGAAAAAATTACATGAAGAAACTGGCTCATCTGCTAAAAATAAAATATGCTTTGATGTAAACATACTGTATATATAAGTTGTGGAGAAGTACAACATTTTTTTCTGTTGCATTTGATCCCTTTATAATAACTCTCGGGGCTATCTAATGCACTAAAAATCTGTTCCCTCACATTCTAGAAGAAACCTATTGTTGGATATCTTCATTCTGATAAAGCAGTAAAGCATCTGCAGCTTGTGTTTGGCTGTTTATATCAAGTAACTCTAAATACAGACTTCTATTTAGAATGCAGCGTAAGCTTTGAAAAAAAATTGTGCAGTTTGTAGAAAACTCATTTACCCTGGGACATTTGGTGTTGGTGGCTTCTCTCTAATAAGCTACAAGCCCTACTAGGATGAGTTACCGTCTCTCACCCACCAGAGCTGTTAGCAGTTAAAGCACCTTCTGAATCTGCATTTCCTACCATTCTTATTGAATGGATACAGTGACGGAGACTGGGTCGTCTTCTTGGTGACAATACATGAAGCATAGTTCTTCGAGCGATTTAACTGAAGCCTCAGTTTACAATGCTGTGATCACCAAAAGTGTTTTCCTTGCAGATGGGTGGCTCCTAGGCAGTCTTGTAGTCCACCTGGAGCTTGGGAAAGCAACTTGAAATTCCTAAGTACAGATGGCACATGTGGTCACTTTCCCAGTGGTGCAGTTAACTGTCACAGGGCATGAGCATGAAATACTGTTTGACTGATAGATAGCCAAGTAATTGTTAGTGAAGAATAGAAAAACTTCTGGTGATTTCTGCAAGAGTAATTTCTTTCTTACTTAATGAAAAGGTAGGAAAATAAGACATGCAGAGAGCACACTGAGAATGTTCTGTATTGGCTAGTGATCTTGATCACTTGATGTATTTCCTGAACTCTCACATGGAATCATAAATCTAAGAATGCAGGTCATGCCTTTAAGTTCAGGGTGTTGATTTTTAGAAAACAAGATCCTAAAAATACTAGGAGATCACAGCAGAAAACTGATCCTGGTTTTTCAGAGTGATATGATAGGTAGAAGATGTAGTGTGGTATGTTATCAGGGGATGCAATATGAGAAGACAGCAGTCTCCAACAGGAGTTAGATATAAGGCTGGAAGCTGGGTTGGACTGGGCTGCTTGTCCATTTCTTGTAGGTATTTGACTAAGAATGGCGGAGGCTGAAAAGTTGGAGGAGGTTGGAAATATGCCACGTTCTCAACATGCCACAACAATGAACGGTGAAAAAAATCATCATCGTTAAGATTTAAGGATAACAATTCACTTCTATTATCATAGGGAGGAGATTCTTGCAGTTTAAGTTTCTTTGTAGTAATAAAGTCAATGAAAGATCTGATGGATAGGAGTTGAGCTAGAAAAAAACACGTATTGAACACTTGCAATTTAGCTGTGGGTAGATTCTATAACAGGTTATCACAGATTAGGATTTCTGGTTCATTTACAGAGTGTGATTTGGAAATGAAGGTGAAAGATTTATCTAGTTCAGTTGAGAGCCACCCGAGTTACTTATTTTGTCTCTTCAGCATTGCTTTCCCCCCATTCCCATAGATTGCACTTAATTGTTCCGTTTTTTTTAATTGTTAATTCTCCGTACTTACGTGCTTTAATATTATTCTGGAGACTATAAACCAAGCTTTGCAAATCATTTCGGTGTTTGCTGGTGGTGTCACTGACACACACCCCTACCCCGAAATGTGTCTGAGATATAAAAGAAAAACCTGTGAATGTATTGGGGTAGGCTTTTTTGTCTCCCTTCTCATGTTACAGATAGTCTCATGTGTGTAGAGAAAAAGGGAAGTACCGGATCAGTGTTTTGTTCACAGAAGAAGGAATTTTGCTATCCAAGGTTGATTTTTAAATTGCATGTCATGGGCCATCTACATGAAGAGGCTAATTGTTGACAGGTCAGTGTTAACCCAAGTGTATAAGAAAAGCTCCAAGATTTGTACAGACATTTAGATAGACTTGAGAAGAGTTGGAATTCTTGCTAGCCCTGTAAAGGGCTGACAAAAGATTCTGTCCTTTGCAAGATTGACAGGAGTATGTTAGTAATAGTATATGCTTATTTTTAGCAAAAAGAGTGGCCACCTCCATGTATTTGAATGAAAAATAACTTCAGAAAAACGTTGAATTTTTTAAATACTAATTTGTTGATAAACAGGAGACACAAAACAATGAAGAAAAAGAACTGTGTATTTGTTCAGAAGAACTTGGGAGTATATATGAAACATTTAGTAGGAGGGTGAGGGCAAGGTAAAAGCAGTAGCTGGATACCAAAAATAATTAAACTCTTGGATTCAGGATTACCCTGCAATGTCAAAGTATTTTTTTCTTTCTTTTTGAAACAAAACATTTCATGCTGAAAACAAAGACATAGGGTATTTCTAAAAATCACTTGCTCTAAATTAGGCAGCTAGATCAAACTGCATCATGACGCATTGAGTGATTGAACGTTATTACTGCTGAAATGATTCTATTACATTGTGTCCTTACGCCACTTTGTATAATGGTGAAAGGGCAAAATCTCATCAGAAATGCTTACTGAGAACGGGAAGATGCATTTTATTTGGGATGCACTTTTTTGCATTTTTTCCCCATATTAAGGCAAAGTAAATTCCACTTGTTTTCCCTGTTCCTTGGTGTTTTGTTTGTTGTATTCATAGCCCATTGCATCCTTGGAAGCCGCATTCCCAGCCTTTCCAGTAGGGAATCCTTTCAAGTGAATTTGGGTTGAGCAAGGTTCTAGATAGGGAAGAACAGAAGGTTTTGTTTGTAGATTTATTTTTTTTCCTTAATGTATTTCTAGCTAAGATCAGAATATTTTAATGTGTCCAAAAAGGCTGCTAGAATTGTTCGAATACATTTGGTTTCTCTAATTCTGCTTCCCCTGTAACCAGCAGAGAAATTCCTGTTTGATTACAGTGGAAGCAGCATGACTCCCCATAGTACAATATTCAGTGTTGCAGTTATGTTTTTTTACCTACAGTTTCAGTATAATTGTTTTATTTGATACTACAGCCTTTTACTATGATTGTAAGTGTTGACTGTTATGTGTTCTAAAGCGCAACTGCAACCAGGGTTGGTGTATTAATGCAAACACATGTAATACTGCTAGCAGTTAAGCAGTTTAAACTGTTATAATCAGCACTGGCTGATTAAAGTTAGCATGGGTATGGGTATCAAGGGTGATGGACGCCTGTGGGAACAAGGTGGTGCATAAATACCTTTTTCACTAAAATAAATTGTCTTCACTAATTCCAGCTCAAAACTGCCTTCCCATCCTTGCTACTGTAAGCAAGGGGGGGGCAGGGGAACAAACCTGAAATCTATCAGGGCATAATGCTTCAGCAGTTCAGGAACTACTTGGTATGGAGTGCCACAGCTGCAGGAACCATCTAGGGCAAGCTGCTGGTTTTCCATCACATTCTTTCAAACCTGAAAATCTTATTTCCATATGTTCAATTTCAATGGCAACTTGACAAGCGCTGTGATTTTTCAGGAGAAGTGGTTTTTCTGAGCATTTTCCACTTCAAATTCTGTAGCATGGTAAGACAAGCAATAGCCCTAATAGAAGGGAGAAGAAAGGGCAGCCCTTTTTGTATATTGAAATAGAATCTGATACACAATTTTTTTCAATAGTGCAGTGGAGAGCCTTTTGCAAGATAATGGTCGACTAAAAAACCGATGTTTGCTGAAAGGATATGAGTTGTACATTGTGAAATCAGAGCCCTCCTCTTGAGAGGTTCAGTAGGGTGGATGAAAAACTCGGCAATTTAACTGGAATGATATGTGCGTCTTGAGCAGAGTTGTGAGATGGAGAAGTTTAAGCTTCAAACTGGCTGCAGCTGTGAGTTTGGAAAGCTGTGCTTTTCAGAAGCTTCTTTCTATTGCAGGCTGGGTAGGGAAGTCTTTCAGCTGCAGCTGACCCTGCCCTAAAGATTTTGTGGTGCAGAGTAGAAAACGTGCATCCCTTACAGTGCCTAAAAGTGTCTGGTTGTATTTACCACGTAGTTCTGAAATGTCTATTGCATCTGAACACAGAAAAAGGCAAAATTTGCAGTGGTAGTAATGAAATACTTGTTAGCAAACCTGTCTCTTCTTGCTTGCATATAGCTGTTGTGTTGAGGTTAGTTGTTCTCAGCACTGCTGTCTTGAGGTTATGACATGAGCATCTCCTTGGTTCCTTGGCTGGTGCAGCCCATCTTCCTGGCCATAGCCAGAGCCTGTCTGCAGCATGGCTTAGCTCATCTGTCGCACAGGATGGGGTTTGAAGAACAAGCACTGCTAATAAGGTAGGGAGCCAGCCAGCCTGCAGGAGCTCTGGTTGCAGCATTTCATCAGCTGCTAATCCGTTTACAGTATAGCTAATCAGATTGCTGTGTTCGCTGCTTCAGAGACTTTGAGCTACACTGTTGTAATCGAGATGGCTGATGTGTATAAGCTAGCTTGTGTATGAAACCGAGATGGCTATTACAGCGGAGACAAGGTCTTGTCTGCTGAGGTCCATAACTACTTTCTGTTTTGTAACTTTCGATTATTTGCATTAACCCAGGACATGTATCTTAAGACAAATTGTGAAGCTTTCTGAGTTTTGTCTTTAAATCAACCAGTATTTGGGGATGGGGAGGTTTGGCAGGTTAGGTTTTTTCTTTTCAAAGTGTGCAGGCAGTGCAGCTCATTCTTCCCCCTCGGTGAAAGTATGTTACCAGTACTTTGCACTCAAATTTGTTAGTTTAAGAGCAAATTTCTGTGTGACTGTTTCCGTTTAGGTCAACATGCTAACAGCACTGCATACAAAAACTTAAACAGAAAGTGTCACTTTTGTATACTTTTTTCATTAGTTCTTATGCCAGTGTGAATTCTTGTGTTGAAGTTGTTTCTTTAGAATAGAAAACTAAGCCAGAGACTTGACTTTTTAAATACCATGGTAAGTAGTTCACCTCAAGTTCTTGCTCCTGTCTCTGTAGAGCTGTAAATGTGGGATGATTTTTGCTGTAGGAATTTTAACTGTATTTGCTTTGGTTTGTCATGGTAGTAGTGTCTCCAGATTCTTTAGCAAGGCTGACTCACTGTTGCTCATGAACAGATTACCAAAAAGCAAACAAACAAAATGCAATCCCCCTTCCCCGCCCCAACAACAACAAAATTCCCAGGCAAACCACATAGTTCTGGAACTTCATTTTAGCTTTTTGTAGCTTTAGAAGTTAGACCAAAACAATCTTAATCTTTTTTTTGTTTGTTTTTCTCCCCCCCCCCCCCGACAATAAGATCCTCAAATAATACTTGAAATACAGGAGATTGCTTAGTCTGCATTGGTGCCGTGATAGGAAGCAGTACCAGGAAGGTAGCTTGTTTATAAACTTTAATGTGAGGCAATATCATCTCTGTGTGTTGTAATGGGGGCGATGGAGAAGTGCTAAATGCATGCGTTCAGTACTTAATGTGATCAGAAACATGAATGTCTAAAGAATCCAGCAGTGCCAGTTGGATTTGTAAGGTTTCCCTTGAAATTAGAAAAGGTGATAGATTCTTAAAGCCTTACAGTGGAGCGCATGTCTTCAGGTAGTACGTTTCAAGAGTATTTGAAATGTAGATGTAAATGTTTATACTCAGTATGATACTTCTGGTTTTACTGAAACTGTTTTGTTTTCTTCTAGGTGAATCTGGACTGGGAAAATCAACATTAATCAACTCATTATTCTTAACAGAATTGTATTCCCCAGAGTATCCAGGTCCTTCACACAGAATTAAAAAGACTGTACAGGTATGTCTGGGTGAAAAACCTGCAACTTGAACTATGTAACTTGCAATTTAGGAACATAAGGGGATACAGTTGTCACATAAGCACCTACATTTCAAAGAAGTTTAGCCAGGATGTGAACCATTAAGAAATATTCAGTGTGTCTTTCAGTATACCTTAGCTATGCAAAACTTCCGTGTTATGAAGCTTGTAGCCTGTTGAAGTGTGAGAGCCCTGGTGTGAAGTACCTTGTGTGCAGTCCTGTTCAGAAATGGAATGTTTTATTATCAATTAAAATATTGAGTATATCTGTAGAGATGTGTAATGTGCACTAAACCCTGTATGACAGGCTGTTAAAAAAATGTGTATTAAAGGATTTGACATAAATGCAAGGACCTAGTGTGTACAAGTATCCAACAATCATCTTCAACTTGCATACTTTATGGTACCTTTTTTTTTTACCCCCTTATTGTAAGTTGTAATTCTGAAACATATCTGGGACTAGGGTGAACCTGGCAGACTAAACCCAGTACTTACATAGGCAAAAAAGGTGTCCCTGCAAGCGCAAGAAACAAAATATTTCATCAGACTGAAAAGCTGAACTTTTTAATAAGCTATAAAAAGGTTATTAAAAAACCAAACAGAACCCTAACACAAATAATTAAATAATGTTGTGGGTAGTCTAAGAAATCATTATGTTTCAGTGGGGTATTTTCTGCCTCCGCGGCTGTGCAGCTGAATAAGGGTGCATGAGTTCCATTCATCTCTCTTGATGCTTGTCAGACACTTGCTGGTGAAGATAGATTGTGATAATCTAACTTGGTACAGATGAGGACCAAGTGTGCTCACCATTGTTACTGTTGTCCAGCAGAGTTCCTCCAGCTGCAAAATACGACAGTCTTAGACCACCTCAGCTGTGGCAGAAGTGACTGAAATTACAGGGTTGTCATAAAGTGATTAAACCTTCCTAAAGTGATACCCTCCTAGCATTGAGTTAGGAGGGTATGCAAGGTGCTAAACAGAAGCTGCAAAATTGAATGGGTTTTTTTGTTCAATGGAATTGAATAACTGTTCCGGTGCTATGACCCACTGACCTTACTGTTTTGTGGGTTTTTTGGTTTGTTGTTTTGTTTTTTGTTTTTTTTTTGAGGTTTTGGGTAAGACTTTTTTTAATCCAATCTCAGAACACTGAATAATGACTGGAGGGCCAGGACTAAGTTAGTTATGCTAACACTAAAAAGGTTAAATGGCATTGATGTTGAGCTAACTGACAAGCAAAGTCTTGAATACTAATACCAAACACATTTGTTACATAATATCAATTTTTTTAATTTGGAAGACATCTTTTGAACATCCTGAGTTTGATTAACAATATTTTATTTTTTTTCTAAACTTTGATCATGTCTATTAGGCTATGTTATCGGTTTAATGTAAAACCATAGTGACTTTGAGAAAATGGACTTAAAAGCTTGTTAGCAGGGGCATTAGACCATTATTTGAATTAGAAGGGTTGAATTTATGTACCTGTTTCAAATAGATGTTAAGTGGGATGGAAAAGATATGCAAATAATTAAGCTCTGGTACAATATACTTATTAATGAAATAACAAGTGACTGTTGGAAAAGCAAGTAGAAGGGTGACTACTTTTTTATTGGAAAAGAGGCGTAATGTGACTCCATTACTGCTGGTTACTCATTGGTTTAGCAGAAACTGAACCAATTCAGGTTATGTTTATTGAATTACAGTTTAAAGAACTTAACAGTGCATTGAATTTCTTGTTGTTGGTAGATTTTTTTATTTTTTTTTAAATTGAGGAAAATCATAGGAAGGATTTACATACAAACTAACCAAAAAAAATAACACGACATCTTTCCGATAACTCAGTCCCACCCTGGCTGAAGGTGGACCAGTGTAAGAAAAATTAAGCTAAAACTCTGTGTGTGGAACTTCTGGAATCTGAGTTAAGTATTTTCATCTGTCAGGTGCCGAGATTAGATGATCTGTTCATCCTGACCTTTTGAGTTCTTCAGAAATGTTTTGATTTTTATTAACTTACTGGTTGAAGAAGAAAACCCATACTTCTCAGGAAGCTTCACTTAAATTTTTTTTTTTTGGTTTTTATTTTTTTTTTTAGACATGTAAAGCTATGGGGGGGAGGGAGGGGAGGGGCTTGAGCAGAGCCTGGCTGGAAAGCCATTGCCTTTTTTCCTACTTCCACTGTGTGGGCTAAAGCCTGAGGGTGGCCTAGAGCTAACCAAAACTATTTTCATTAGTGAATTGGGGTCTATCATGACTTAACAAATAATATGATTGGAATAAAATATATTAAAAGACCACCTTCCCCCATAGAAACTATTGCTTACTTTATCTAATGAGAAATTTTTTTGTTTGAGTATGCTCGTAGTGCGGCACTGCTTTGCTTTCAATTACTTGTTGTGATGAATGAAGAATCAGTAAGCATAACATTTTAAAAAGGAAACTGAAACTGGCATATTTCAGTGTCAATGGCTAAGTGAGGATAAAATTATTTCCCTCTACAACCTTGAAAATTATGTGTGCTAGCAACTGTGTGTATGATGTGGAGGCGATTCCATTCAAATATTAAAGAATTAAGTGGGAGCTGTTATTTGGATCCGTGGGATTTGTACTTTTTGCCAGTGTAAACCTTTCTAAGTTGAGAGTGTCAAGAGTTTTGTAGGGCAGAGATGGGACAGACCACCAGAGCATCCTAAAATCTCGGTGGTAATAACAGTCTGCTCTTACATGGTGGGAATAACTTAACTGATCATGAATCATGTAAGACAGTCTCACATAGATACATACGAACCGTGGTTTTGGCTTGAAAACAATTGCAGTTTGAAGTTGTTTTGTGAGGCAGGTCCTTTGTATTAATTTAAAGGAAAACATAGAAAACCAGTTAATAGTAAGTCACTTGATGTCAGATGAATTCAAAGGAAACTTCTTCAGATTTGATGGGATATGAAATATGTTTTCTGTGATCATTATTTGACAATCTTAAATGGCATATGGTAAAGGCTCGTTTAATTCATTAAAAGTAGTCAAGCTGTAACAAGCATCAAGTCACGAATGCTGTGTAGGAACTGCCAAGGAGACCCGAGTGACCCAGTTGACTGGAGTGCATGGGAAAATGGCTGTTTGGAGGAGACTTTTAATAAAAAGTTCTAAATTCCGAAACTTGAACTAATGTTTTCCATGAATCCCTTGGGAATACTTGTAAATCAGATGATAGGATGCAGTTGGATGCTTAACTGTGAATGACACTAGTTTACAGTGATTTTCTGGATCTTTTCCAGATGTTGCTGCTTTCTGTGCCTTTGACCATGTATGGACACATCCAATTTGGTTAGAAAAATGCAGCTTTACAGAGGCTTTATGTCAGGTCCTTCACATACTGCCTCTTACCAGCAGTCTCTGCTGCTTACAATACGTGGTGGATATGGTCTGATTGTCCCCAACACGAGTAGAGGACATCTAATTTGATCAACTAATGTTTCTTGTTCTGTAAGGTTTTGAAAACCCTGCTCTGATAGCAAGATACCTACATGAAATTATAAAACGTAAGAATAAATTTAAATCCTCGCCACCCAGTAAGGTATTAGCACAGTCTGTAGAGATTCAGTTATTGCAGGCCGTTTGTCAGAAGGTGACTTCACAAATTCAGCCACGCTGACATTTTATAAGCATACAGAATCGGGGAAAAATGTTTGGTGTGGCATTTCTGAGGATCTTGTGACCTTCCTTTTCCTTTGTTATAAACACATGTTCAAGATAATGTTTTATTAATTGCTTCTTTTGTAAAAGCACTCCACTGTGAGCATTTAATAATTTAATGGTTCTTGCTGGGAACTCTTGTGCTGGAGAATAAAGCTGATACCTTGTAGCACTTGGCAAGAGTACAGCTCTTAACGTTATCATCTCTAGTATTCTGAAAGTGTTAGGGGTTTCTTATACTTGCAGAGAGCTTGGTTATAGGAGCACTCTGTGGATACTATGTGCAAGATAGCAAAAAGAATGCGAGGAATCAGAAGTTAATCTCCTGTGTGCTAAAGCTTGTGAGTAGTAAACTCTTGGCTGAGTTGACTGTGTGGCTGGGGATTACTCTCTTGAGAGTTCTGGCATGGATTGTGTGCAATAAAATTTCTCCATAGAACTCTTGAGGAGGGAAAGATACATGCACCACAATTAAAACATAAGTTTTTAAACCACTGCATGTATTCCTCATGGTTCTCATGGCTTTGGACTGGACACTTTTGGAAGGATAGGAGCTGTGCAGTTAATGAAAGGGTAATTTGGTGGTGTCTTAGGCTGGGCTGGGGTTTTTTATTTCTGTAATTTAAACCTTCCTAACCTTGCAATAAGGCCTGCTCAAGTAGGAGATGGATCTGGGGGTGTGTGAAGTCCGCTCCAACCTGAGTTCTTCTGTGACTAGCATCCAGGTAGCCCAGTGTAGGGGACTTTTGTTTTATGAAGCTGCCTTCCCAATATTTTTTTTGTTGTTGTTGAGTGAGGAACCACCTCATGACTGTTACATGCTATAGGCAGCCATAGTGTAGCTGAGTTGATTTTTTGAGACCTAGCAGTGAAAGGGGTTGATCTGGCTCAGATGGGATCCCTACTGGTGAGTAGATAAAAGTAGCATCATGAATACTCCGAGGTTAAATATGTAGCTTTCTTTGCAGTTAGTTACTGTTTTCTGTGCTTCTGTATATTCTTTTCTGAATTAGAATCAGTGTTTTGCTTGTGCAAGAGAGATTTTGTTTGACTTTCTGCAGAGTATTAATTTATCTTATAGATTGACATTGCATCGTGTAACCAGTGATTTGCAAAGTGTTTGCAACAATGTTCAGGTGTGACTGTGAGAGAGTCTGTTTCACCTTTATAACTAGGGGTGTGCAAGCGCTTAAGCAGCATTGATACGATCTTGCAAATCTTGAACTGGTCAAGAGACCCATCCAGATAGGATTTTTTTTATCCACATTTCTGCTCTCTCAAAGTTCATTACTGAATGTTCTTGTAGGTATTCACCTAGTTAAATATAACTTTCTTTTCTCTCCCCGGTTAGGGTTCAGGAAGCTTAAGAAATGTTTAGCAATGAGCAACAAGGTGGCATCAATGTCTGCCAACTTTTGTGTCGCTCTGAATAAATGGCTTACATGGTTGGTTTCTTGAATCTGTATCTGGAAAACGGTGTCACTAGTGATTTAATAGATATTGTCTTAATATCAAGGAAGAAAACTATGATTAAACGTGTGAGCAATTGGAAAGAGCCAACCTGCTGACATGAGTTCGTCATTTCTTACTATTGTGGATCAGACTGATACGACAGTGGTGTACAGCACTTTCTCAGGCAGATACACCTGATGTTGGCATTATCAATAATTACTGAGCTATTGGTAGAAAGAAGGGAGTAGCAGTTTACTTGCTGTTTAGCCTAAATTTTGTGTGTCATGACACGCTTAATCTGTTTGACGTGTTTACTGCAAGCTGACTGAGCTGCGCTGCAGATGGGTGGTCACAACTGGAGGCACGCGTTCCCACACCCAGATCTTGCATCACGCCTTGCGCTGATGCGGTTGCCTTCTGAGCCAGGTTTCCACCAGTGACCTGAGCTAACAGGAACCAATCCATTACGGTCACATGAGGTCTAGCTCAGCAGATTGCAGCCAGATTGTATTACCTTCCAGTATCAATCTGTTTGTAAAAGGAAACCATCACTTTCTATGATTCCTTTCCCAAGCATTATACTAGCTGAAGAATAAATGTATTCTTCAAAAATATATTAATAGGACTAGAAATGTGGTGTCTAAGGTGCTTGAGGAGAGGTTAGTTTTGAAAAATTTAATTTTCTTTGAAGTGGCCAAAATTCACAATTTCATCAAGTATAGTGCCTGTTTTATCAGAACGTCTGGATGTCTCAGAACACAATTATTTTAATTTTTTTTTTTTACTACTGGCATTAGTATTATTGTTTAGGGTTTTTCCTAATTTGACAGGAGTTAAAATGTTGAGATATCCTATGTACTTAGATGGGTTCTTTTATCACTAACTTCAAATTATGACCCTTTTTTTCTTTAAAAAAAATAAAAATTATCAGATTATTGGGATTTTATAAGCAAAACATGGACTCAGTATCCCTCTGAAGCAGGAAAGTTAGCGATTCTTTGTCAAATTTATTTAGTATTCATTTAATGTTTTTCCCAGTGTTTAAGATTGGTGACTAAATTGCTAAATCTTGCCTTATTTATTTTACAGGTTGAACAGTCAAAAGTTTTAATCAAAGAGGGTGGTGTTCAGTTACTACTTACAATAGTTGACACACCAGGATTTGGAGATGCTGTGGATAATAGTAATTGGTAAGACATTCTTTATTCTTTGTATGTTCTCCCACAATATTTCTGAATTGTGTTGTGGGTGTGCGAGATATAATAGCATGTGACTTTTTTTTAAATGCACACTTCGATCTTCAGTTAAAATATTAATGCTTTTGAACTTTGCAGTTAGGTGAAAACTTTAACTACTGTAGTTCCAAGTACCTTTATAACTCGATGGAAACGCTACCAGCTTTTCCCTTTAAAGCACATGGAGCATTTGGCTCTTTATCCACACATGCAGTGTGCAGAACCAGCTTCTGTGCTGTCACAAGATGTGACCAGTAAAGCGTATTCCTTTGGCAACTCTTAAGTGTTCTATTTAATGCCATTACAATGAAGGTAATTGTGTTTGAAAGGGTTTTTCAGTGAACTCACAGATTGTATCTTCAGAGCTATGTAACTCTGTTGTATTTGGAAGAGCTGGTCACTTAAAATGTACTGTCTTGAAGTCTCTTAATTGAAAAAAAAAAAAAAAGAAAAAAAAGGCAAGCCATGGGGAAATAGTGTACATCTGTTTCATAGCAAAGACAGACTTTTTTACATAAATGATGTAACTTACAGGTTTTTATTCATGTAACCTCTGCAGTTGGCAGCCAGTTATCGACTACATTGACAGTAAATTTGAGGACTACCTGAATGCAGAATCTCGAGTGAACAGACGTCAGATGCCAGATAATAGAGTGCAGTGTTGTTTATACTTCATTGCTCCTTCAGGACATGGGTTGGTATTGGTGTATTTTATGTTTCCTTTCTCTGTCTTTTATCAGATAAACATCCAAATTTCGTATACTTAGTTATGTATAGGATTTTCTTAATGGCCTGCAGACCAGGCTTAATTTCAAGATGAGCTTACTTTGGCTTGTCAAACATCAGCAAGCCAGACAAGCAATAAGCTAGAACACCAGAAAATACGATTGCACATTAATTACATAACAAGAAAAATAGTATTAGAACGATTAAAAATACATAGATGTTCACAAGTGCCAGGTCTATTTGTGATCTATATGTCTTTTGTTCACACACTCCGATTAGAAGGAGAAACTGGTTCACACTTCAAGCAACAGGGTATTTCCTTTCCACTCTTCCTCCTTCCCTTTGATTTTAATGATAAATTGAAGATGGGAAGTTTTATGCATCCTTATAAGCATGCTTTAATTCACCTGGGGTGTAATCCTTTATCTGGTGACAATGCCAATATAGGCATTCTGGATTTTCTTCAATGATTATGCAGTCTTCCACCCCTGCTTAGTTTTTAACTTGATCAGACTTCTATCTAGTGGTAGAGAGAGAGAACTGCATTTCCAAGGTGTATTAGATGCAGATTTGACTATATCTGAAATTGGTTGCTTAGCATTTTATCATTGTATTATAACTGATTAAATTTGTCAGAGACTGCTAAGTTGCACCTTCAAAACCAGGAGGAGGAGAGGATAAGCAGCCTATTCTATTGTATGGGTCAAAAGTAGTAAAACTTGTTAAAGGAAATAACAAAGGAATTGTGAGGAATATTCCTCAGGCAGTGAAAAATGCCAATTGTTACACTCAGCTTCTCTAGCTAGCATTGGAATGGTTCTAATAATGTTGAACTAGATGACAACTTCTCAAATTTGGAAAGAAATATTGGAGGGTGGAGAAGAGTTTTTCTTATGTCGACTTGCCTTAACTAAACGTTTTTTTTTTTTTTTTTTTGGTTGTTGTTCAACATGAGTGTTTGTAATGTCAGTTTTGTTCAACATGCATGTCCATTTTAAATGCAGATACTTGAATCCTTGGCATGTACGGTTTTATTAGTGTGCAGAATCAAAATGTCATTTAAATGAAGGGAAGATTATCCATTCCTTGTGTTAGTCAATTTTTTTTGAGCTAACTTTCAGATTCTTAAGAAGCATTTGTCTTCTCTCCACACCCCCATATCCTCCTTTTCTGCATTAAAAATTTCTAAACCAGTGGGAGGTATAAATTGTTCATAAGGAAAAATAAAGGTAAGGCTTCAGATAAATTAAGTTTTGGTCACTAAATTTGTGAGGCTGAAAGCTGGAAAAGTATGTTCCTTGTACAGTATTTCATCTCATTCTTGGTGGGGGGGAAATGTGTATAGTTTAGCTAGGTTTTCATAGTATCTTTCGATTACTGGAATAAATGCTTAGAATTGTCATCTAATTAAGGAAATGAATGAAATTGGTGCTGGTGTTAGTGTTCACTTCCTCTTTTAAGATACTGTCTTCTCTGAGAGGACATTGCACACTTCCTACCTGGTTTTTGTGGCAGTGCAGTCATCGGTCATGTTTCCTGTGCACACAGCAGCGTATGTAACCAACCCATCGAGTAGTCTACTCCTCACTCTTGATAATGCGTGGTTGTATTTACATTTGAATTAAAGCATTTGTAGGTGGACTTACTTCTGATTGTCTTTATGACTTAATACATTCATAAAAGCCAGCTTGTTACAATTTATAAAGAAAAAAATATTGCAGATTGGGTGCTTCCATTTAATGCCTCCCACTGTTTTTTGCTAGTAAGCCCACAAAAACCCGAACTGTTGGTTTTGGGGGGAGGGTAGGGAAAGAGAGTGAAGGGGCAGGGGGAGCCTTCCAGGTAAGTGAAGGGCGTGATAACGAATTGCAGCCTCTTTCTGCAATTCTAGAATCTTTTATGCAGAGTTCCCGCTTCAGTCTTCACTCTGAACTCAAGACCTTGAGGTGTTCTGAACTATTCTACTTCGGTAACTCTCCTTCAAGCTGGTGTTGCCCTAGGTAGGTTTTTGAAGCGAGGAGAGGGAAAGCATGTTAAGGTGAATGAATAGCCAAACCAGTGCACTTAACCTAGAGGTGCATTAATGTTAGCTATTTAATGGAAATATGTTGAGAAACTGAGAAATTCAGTGGCATGTAGAAAATGTTAAAGTAAAGTTTAGTATGTGTTCTTTAACTTTTTCTTTATTTTATGTATGGTTTGGAGAAGAAGCTAAATTTGAGTACCAAATGAATCTGATTTTAACGTTTCTAATCCTAATTTCTTTTATATGAGAAATAATCTTGTTAAATCCTTCAAGTGAATCCTTTAAGCCTGACTAAACTTGCTGTAATTCTGAAGCATTAATGCATCAAAACCTCCGTGGGTTTTCTTTAGCAAGCAGGAAATATTGACCGCTTGGACCCACCCTTTTGGGTTTTATATACCCATATGGTGAGTGGTTTAGTTTTTGTCATTGTTGTCCGCTTTCATAATGGTCTTTTTGTTATACATAGCAATTTAGAGATGAGATATTTCTACCTCGTTTGTGCACAGGCCACAGATAACTGTCTTCAACAGTCTAATGTATAAAAAAAAACACCATCTCACAGCCCACTCTTAGGAAGAAGCATGCAAATAAACATGACTTTCAGAAACGGAAACTGTGTATGTTCAACAGAGCACGATTCATAACTGTAAACTCTTACCAGTCAGGCTTTTAATGGGACTATCTTCCAGCTAATGACATGAGTTTTACTTCCTTTGCAGGTGAGTTCTTATCACTTGCTTAAATGAGTGTCATTTCAGCTAGCAGAAGTCTCATGACTAGTAGTAATATTAATTTCTTCCTCTGGTATTCTACAATTCTAGGGGTTTTCCTATAGCAGTTGCAGGTAGCCTTCTGAATTTCATTCAAGCATCTATCTTTCAGAAATCAATTTCTTAAAGAGTAGTGGTCAGGACAAATCTCGAATCATTTGTGTGTTCTTGTTTAATTAATATAAATTGCAAAGCTCTAATGCTCTCTTTCAGACTTAAGCCTTTGGATATAGAGTTTATGAAACGCCTGCATGAAAAAGTGAATATCATTCCACTTATTGCCAAAGCAGACACACTTACACCTGAGGAATGCCAACAGTTTAAAAAACAGGTGAGTTGTAAGATTAATATCTACAACACAGGATAGTTTAGTAAGTTAGTCCCTATGGAAATGGTGAGATTTAACTTCTTATATGCAAAGTTTAAACCCTGAAGCAACAACTGGAGACAGCAAAGCTAAGTAATTTATATCTCTAGATTTAATTATATTTCTTGGTGAAATAATTTTGTTTCTATCCTCAGGGGAAGAGGTTTCAAGTTTAGTGTGATTCTTGGCAAGTGAAGTAATTCACTGCTGAGATAAAAATCAGTAAGGGAAGAAGGGAGCTTGCAAGATTTAGGTGCTTAACAGAAGTTGTGTTAGGTTGTTTTGTTTTTTTTAATAAAAAAAGGTATTTAACAGTGTTACAGTATTATTGATTGTGGCATTCACTTTTGTGTTGACACACTGTATTTATTAAAGATGCCTCAAGTATTAGATGAGAAACAGTATACCTGTCGTTCAGTCTTGGGCTATGGCAATGCATTTTAAAGATGGTGAGATAATTCTAACATTGATACAACTGATATAAGACCTTTGTATGTGTAGAATAAATTTGGTATTAATGGCTTAGAGCGGTTTGTGTTTTATTTCAACTACATGATCAGAATAGAACACTTAAGCTTTGCTGTACTGTATGAGGACGATAAGGAGGACCCAGAACAGGACAAGACAAGGCATGAAGTTTGTTTTACTGAACAGTGTCCAGTCATAGTTTAAAAGAACACAGATTCTGAAAAAAGTTGGCGTTAAGAGATGTTGTGTGCAAAACCGTTTATTTAAAATTAAAGGACGTTTTCTGTCTTGAGGAAACTTAGGCAAGATGCTGTAGACCTGAAGTCATGTTTTGGTTGCATTTAGTTTTTTTCTTTTTTTTTTTTTTTATGATGTAACTCTATATGGAGGGGAAAAAATAGTAGAATGCAGGATATTTCTTAATATATTAACCAGCTTTATCAATGAGTTAATATTAAAATAAGGGAGACTTTCCCCAGTCAAACTTTGAAAATTAGACCTTGCATGAATTGGAAACTTATGTTCTTATAAGATTGCAAACCCCTGAACCAGAAATATTCCCCAAGGCTCTGGAGTGTAGCTGTCAGCTAAATGGTCTAATATTTTTTCCGTTCCAAAATTCTGGAAGACTAATCAGCTTGTTTTTAAAAATACCCTTCAGACAAGTTGAGTACCATACCAGTACAGTATCATTTTTGATGACACTGTTCTTTATTCTTAAATTTTCAGTAGTGCTTGCAAATATTTTTCAACACAACTAACCGCTAGAGTCAGTCCATCAGTCACAAGCTCTATTAAAATAGGCAGGTGATCCTGCTTCAAGCAACTGACGCTCAGGTGAGCTAGAAACAGAAAAGAGTAGGAGTGACAGTAGTATCTATTGTGGGAACCCAAAGGGCTGACGTATGCCTGCAGTTATCTATTCAAATCTTTTTTTTTTTTTTTTTTTTTAAGGTACTCAATTGCAAGAGTACCTTGCAAGAGTCTGAAAAATTTCAGCTGTATTGTATTAATTTTTGCATGTGCAGCTAGAATTCCCATTAGTGTAAATCTCTGTTTGCCCTGTTGTAAAAAACTGAAGTTCATTTTTGCTGCCTTGTGTTTATGGAATAGTACACTCTTAGCTGTGAGGCTCTGGCTCCGATCCTGTCTTCTCCTGGCTAAGAAGAGATGGTCATGCTGATAATCCCTGGGGTGACCTGATGGTGTTTAGCATGTGCAAGTTTTCTGATGTAACTTAGTCACCTTAATGTGCAAGGATCTTGCATATTAAACAAAAGGAGGGAGAATCAGATTGCAGCAAGAAATAGGGTTGTTGTAAACTATGAATTCCTCAAACAAGTAACTTATTTTTGGTTTTAGATAATGAAAGAAATCCAAGAACACAAAATTAAAATATACGAATTTCCAGAAACAGATGATGAAGAAGAAAATAAGATTGTTAAAAAGATAAAGGTAAATAATTTTCTTTTGAAAAACTGCTTACAGGGTGGGGTGGGGAGAGAAAGTAGAAAGTGAAAAGCTTTTTGTCAGTAATGAAGAGCCCACCAAAATATTTAGAAGGTAAAAATCAGATGTAAAGTTGTTCTAAGAGTCACTGTTCCTCAGCAGAGGCAATGGATGACACTCTTAGATTAAGTCCGTTAATGGCTAAAATTCAAATAAGAGCACTAGATCACATGCTCATTTAAGAAACTCTTAAAAGCTCGCTCTCTTTTTATTCCATCCGTATTTGACTTTTATCCACCTCCCACATTTTATTTCCTTCTGAGCTTTGAATGAGGCTGGGGTTGTCTTTCAGATAAAGATGTGCAGTGGCACAGAGTGTGTGCATTATAGTTAATAGCTGTCTTACTAATTGATATACTGAAACCTTAATGGAGACAAATGGCTAAAGAAAATCAAAAGGGCTGTCAGGCTGTTGAAAGGCTTTTTCTTTGTTTACTTGTGTTTTTTGGTTTGTTCTTCTATGTTGGAGTCTATCTTGTATATGTTTCTTGAGCTTTGCCTCTGTTTGTTCAGTATCTTTAACAGCCTGTAAGAGCTTTTAAATTTTTTTGTTACTGTGGGAACCACCTAGGATAGCTAAACAAAAATAGCACAAATGGAAGGTATTCTGGTACTAAGCCTAAAGGAGAAGAGCATAATAAAAGCAAAGACAAAAGTCCCAAATACTTAGCTTTGTACACTCTTCCTTTCAGCTACTTAAAGCTGCTCTTGGCTCCTTTGTTGCTTGTTACACTGGAGGAATTTTTGGTTCAGCTAAAAACAAGAACTTGAAGTAATACTTTGCCAAAGCTTTGAAAACTAAAACTGGGTACAAGGTGCAGCCTAAAGTAACAGTCCTTGTAGCCACTGGGAAAACTAATTGATAAATAATTACTGTGCAATTGATTAAGTAGGAAATGGTTTGCTTGTTGCTTAGCTTACTAAGTAACAGTAGTGTCTCTTTCTTAACTAGATTTACAGAATATAACAGTGTAAGGAATTTCAGAGTAGGGGGGGTGTGTGTGTGTGTATATATATATATATGTTGTTTAGCTAGACAGAGGTCAGTAAACATAACTATTCTTGCACTTTGGGTAAGCTGCATTGCAGTGTTACAGCATCAAACTAGCTTACATCAAGTTTATACATGGGCTTGCTTTCAGTATCTTTTGGCAGTTGAATTTTTGGTTTTTAAAGTAATACTTTATCTTGTAGGACCGTTTACCTCTTGCTGTGGTAGGTAGTAATACGATCATTGAAGTCAATGGCAAGAGAGTTAGAGGAAGGCAGTACCCGTGGGGTGTTGCAGAAGGTAAGGCTTTCTCATGATTTTTATTAATTTAAAACTTATTGTACGTTAGTCTGTATTCAAAATGTTTGAAATGCTTGATTTGAATGTGCTTTGGTCTGGAAATTTATTGAATATACCATTTTGTTATTCTGACAGTGTTGGAATGAGGTAGAGGTTTGGCAACATGTAACTTTGCAAGCAGATTCCTGTTGAAGCCTCACTGAGAAATTGTAAAACTTGTAGTAACTTACTGCAGTTGATGATGAGGCTTAAATTACAACTGCTTGCCAGCATTCTTATTCTAATTTTCTTTGTATAAAATCTATATATTTGTTAAATTCTTCTTTCTAGAGTATTTGCATTATAAATGTTAATTTGATCAGCTTGACTAGCATAAATTCAATTTAAAGTTTCTTGACGACTTTTTTTTTTTTCCCCAAAAAAACATCTGAGTCTTAATTGCTGGGGTGTAGCAACAGGAAAGTACCTGGTAATGAATTGAATACTTTTGATAGTTTCCTTTTTTTTTCTTGTTTGTTTTTTTTTTTTTCTCTTTTGTTTTTTTCATTTAAAGCTTACTCTCTAGGGTTATAGAGGCTTGAAGATAACTGTACATTCCTCTGGCAAACATTGCTTGTGCTTTAATGCTGTTCACTTATTTCAAATGGCACATGAAAAATAAAGCTTGCGCCATGCTGTATAGTGACACAATCGCTATTAAACTTTTTTTCCATGATCATTGAACGTTTTCTTTATAGTGTGCATGTATTGAATAAAGAGAAGATCTTCCATCCCCCCCTCCCACTATTTTGGCCTTCTGAGAGCAATGTGATAATAAATGTGATACAGTATAAAACAGACAAAAAAAAGTCACCAACCAACAAGCAGAGTATGGACCAATGCTTTAAAGAAAAATGCTGCAGCACTTTGAAGTGCGAGTCTGGCAGGAAATGAGGTTTGGCAGAAAGTAAAAACCAGCTGCACCAGAGAGGATCAAGCTTTATTTTAAGGCTCTTGTGTTAGCATTTGGGAATGTACAAGATGGTGCTGCTTTTCTTTTATTTTAAAACAAACTTCAAAAATGTTTCACACTCATGTGATTGTACAACTTTTGGAAGGGAAGAACTACAGCCAGACTAAAAGGAACCACTTAAAGTGGCTTTGAGTCTGTCAGCTACAGACAGAATACTTGGAGACAATGCTTTTTTGGGAGTGTGACCTCATGTACTATCCAAGCGGAACTTACCAGTTTGTGGAAAACCATAGAATAAAATAATGCAGGAGTGCAGATACAAGATGGACACATGAAAAGGCTACTTCCTTAATTTTTCAGTAGAATTTGCTGAACTTACTTGGGTTATTGTAATTCTTTCATTCTGTTTTTCTTCTTCCTTCCCATGAAAATGGCCATCTCTATTTCAGGGGCACATTGGAACCTACTTCGTGCCTTTCTTTTGTGTGTGCTAACAGCTTTGTGTGTTGCCTTCTCTGTCTGTACGCCAGAGCGTTCTGGGGTGTGCATTTTTCTCTGGTGTCATTTCATTATCTGTTGGGGAAATGTCACTCCCGGCGTCAGCCTCCTCTACCGTAATGGGATGCTAGGCACGGCTGGAATAGGTGGCACTTAATGACAGCTGCCAACCCTCTCTTTTGGTCCATAGGCAGGTGCATCAAATTAAATACGACTTTCCTTTGCTTAGTTAATAAAGAACTAAATCCACATTAAAATTAAAACGAAGACTTTTGCAACTCGTTTGGTGAGGCAAGGAGAAATAGATTGATCTAAAAGTTTTGGATATGGCTGGATCTAGACTGAGGTCTTCAGTGAGTGTCTGATCCTTATACAGCTGTGCTGGCAGGGCCTCCAAAGGATCGTAAAGGTAGTTAAACTTGCAAAACTGTGTTTCTGTTGTAGTAGCTTATTCTGCTGTATTGACTCAGAGTACCCTTTGCCAGTATGGCTTAGGGGATAATAGGAACTTTGCTGGTAAGATCCATCTATACAGTTATATTGTTAACGCTCTCCTACTGTTACCACACATACTATTTAAGTAAGGGAAGCCTGGAAGTAATCTGATGTTGGAATGAATGTAGGAGATGGGTGACATCTAAAAGTCTTACCTCTGTGTAAGGCACATACCTTGGTTGGCATCTCAACAAAAATTTATCTCTTTCTGTAGTTGAAAACGGTGAACACTGTGACTTCACAATTCTGAGGAACATGTTGATAAGGTAAGTGATTTAACAGGTAACGTTAAGTTTTCTAGTATGTCTGAAAGATTGGAAAGTCCTATATTGGAGAAAAAAGGATTTGAGCTAGTGAGTTCATATTAATCCCCATATTTTTAATTGTAAACAGTATCTTACTCTCTGTGGTATCTTGTTTAACCACATATTTAGCAAGCAGTGGTGGTGATAATTTTTTAAATAGTTCTCTTTACTTTCTGGTTACTTGTTCTTAAAAATTGCGATAAACCATAGGAACCTGAGTTGTCTGTTGGTGCTGATGTATATTTAGTTGTAGACTTTTTTTTTTTTAATTTCCAGTGCTGTAATTGTCTAAAGCAAGACTGCTTGTGCTTCCTTATGTTAGGTGCTGAGTCCTACCTATACTTACAGCAGTTCAGTAAGTGAAACCTGCTGTAACAACTGTTGGTTTGATTATTAAACTTTGCTTTTCTCCAAGTAGCCGGTGGAAAATTATTAAAGGAAGCTAATGTTTGTGTCTTAGTCTTGAACTTTACATTGCAGACTTAAAAGATAGAAACTAGGAAGTTTTTGCTTACTTCCTGTTTCTTGCTTGATGTACTTTGGTGCACCTACTACAGTAGTAATACACAAGTTTTCATATCTATTCTCCAAATACTTGCAAGTTTATCCACAGACCTCATATTTTCCAAAGATTTTGTCTGTAAGTTAATGTTTTGAATATTGCAAACTTGAAATAGTTCAGTGCAAACTGGTATTTCTGTGACTTTGCTGTCTTGACAGCTCTAATTTAAATGGAAGAATGACAGCATTGTGGGGAATGGGACATTCATGGAGGGATATAATTTAAGTCAATTTGCAAAATGAAGATGGACCGATTTTTCAGATACTATTTTGTGTTCGTGCACTAAGCTGATAAATTACACTTATTGGCAGAACTCATATGCAGGACCTGAAGGATGTCACTAACAATGTACATTATGAGAACTACAGAAGCAGAAAACTGGCAGCTGTTACATACAACGGTGTTGACAACAACAAAAATAAAGGGCAGCTAACAAAGTAAGTTCTTGTTAAGGTTGTATTGCACTTTAATCTTTTTGCTATGGGTTTGGTGATTGGTTTTTTTTGTTGGTTGGTTTTGCGTGTGTGTGGTGGAATTTTTGTTTGGGGTTTTTTGGGTGAGTGGTAGTTTTGTTTGTATTTTATCCTCCAGTCAGTTGCCTCTTCATTGCGTCCTGAACACTGTATACTTCTGGTTTACTTATGATTTGGGTTTTTTTCTGTTTCACTAAGGTTTACACTAGTTTGTCTGAACACGTTAAATAACTAGAGTTTAGTTAGATTCAGTTCCGAAGAGAATGCTTTCATTTACTATTTCCGTAAATAGTTTTTTGCAAAGTTTTTGTGCATTAGTGTTTCTATTTTGGTATATATACTATTTTTGGAATTACTGTCTCTTTCAGTATGAATGCTCAATATTCAGTGTCAGGATGATTTTGAGAAGAACGGGTTAATATTTGTTTAGAAACTTTGAAAATGCAGATGCACTACTGTCATCTTTGAAATGCTGCCCTGGCTACTTCTAGGGTTGCTTATCATGGCAGGGAAGTTATTGCAACATCTTTATCTTTTGTGAGAAGAGAGTTGCAATGCTGGGTTTTTGGGTTTTGTTGTTGATGGTGGGTTTGTTTTGGTTTGGTTGGTTTTTTTGTTTGGTTTTTTTTTAACCCTAGTATGTCAGCAAGTTGTTTGTCAACCTGATGGAATTAATGGAAAATTTAAAAGTAGGCTCTACTGTATTTTTAATTTTGTAATGCTATTTGAGAATAGCTGCACTCTTAAATTTAAGTATTTTTCCTGTTCTGCATGTGTCAACTCTGTAAACAATAATTAGTGATTAAATAATTAGTACTTGGTGACAGTCTTTTTTTTTTTAATTGTACTGTATTTAAATACAAATTTCTCAACCAAAATAAAGGGTAGTATTCTGTTAGGCTATTGATATGCCAAATTATAGCTGTTCTTCCTGAAAAAGATCCCTGAAATCAGGTGGAAATATCTGCTGTTCCCATTGGTATGATAGCTACAAAGCCATTTTTCACTATTGGAGTGCCTATTCTACACAATCTTAATGCTTTGAAAGCGCCCGTGAGGGGAATGATTTAAGTGGATCTGATTTAGTTGCACCTAGTATGAGCCCACACGCTAGGCTTCCCTCCTCAGTGTTGACAAGAAATATAATAGTATATGTCAGTTACATCAACTTTTCAAAAGTGTACTTAAATTTAGGTAAAGTTTATAGAGAGGTCAAGTCTTAAAGTGGATAGTCCTCAGATATGTGTATCTATTACGCAGTGGTTACTTATTCTCACTGTCATGTTTTTTGCCATCACGTTATCCCTGACTCACATCACTAGGCTTATATAGCAAGTGTGTTAGAAATTTTTCCCAACCTACAATTGTCCTCATAACAGTACAGTGTTGTTGGTAGAGAGGGGAGGAGTTTTAAGAAATAAAATTACTAAATGAGGTAGTAAGTGTGGAAAAATCGGGGTGGGGGGCATGTAAGGTAGTTTGCACATTTGAGAACAAAGCAGTGCAGGTGGGCACATCAGAGAAGAAAATGTGCTTAAGCACAAGAACTTGAGCCAACTTTCTCTTTGCTGAGGTGATACTGTAGTAACAGTAGCGTAGAATAGAAAATTGTGCATTTCCTCCAGGACTTCTAACTCGCTATTACTACACTTCTTACCGTACTGTTATTTACTATTACTGTACTGAAAAGTGAAACTTTTTCATTGCAGTTTTAGATATCAGAGGAAGCTGTTGTGATTTTATTTTTTGTGTGTTGTTTAATACCATTTTTTATCCCTTTCCAAATCTTCCTAAGTTTTCCTTAGATTCAGAAAAATCTTAATTTTAGTGGTAACATGTTCACCACTTTTCGTTTGTGCCTGCTTAGATTTGTGTTAGTCTGCACCTACAGACTTAAGTCTGTTACATAGTTCAAGTAAGGATCAGTTATTCTGCATTCTTCTTAAAAAGAGCAACACAACGATCTATTTTTTTATTTATTTTTTAATACCGTATTGCAAACATAACAAGGTCTGTTTTTGTATAAATGCCTCTACCAGACAGTTTCAAAACTTTTCATGTTGTTCATTCTCCCCCTGCCCTGCAGTCAGTTGTTGATAGCATTGCTGAGATTCCCTTTTTAGCTAGAATTTATGCTAAGAGACTTTGGAATTACTCTGCTTTCTGAAGCATGCTTACTTTTGCATCTTCTGCCATCTCAGGTCACTGTGCTATCCACCTGAATATTTCTAGGTAAACGTGCCTTTTGGAATAATTTTCTCCATAAAAAAAATTATGTGGCTCAGAACACTGCAGTACTGCAGCTTGGAAGGGAATAAGTACGACTGGTGCTCTTAGCTATCAGGTTTTCTTCTTTTGAAAAAAAAAAAAAAAAAAAAGAAATAAGTTATCACAGTTTGCTTGATTCAGACATCTGAAAGGTGGCAAAAATCTATCACAAACTTGTGTTTTGAACCTTTCCTTGGAGTTAGTTCCTCCAAACACAGGGTGACTTAATAAGTAAATAAATAGAATTCTTGAATGCGTATACTGGTTATGAAGCAGATGATGCTATTTTTGTCTTGTTACCTTGTCCATATGTTGAATTGCAGCTTTTTTTTTTAAGCTTTAACATGCTTTTTTGGCTTCAATGTGTTTTCATAGTTTTGAATCTAGCATATTGAAGCAGCATGAAAGGAATTTTCCTAATAACCATGTATGCTCCTGGAAATTAATTAAAGGGGGGAAGAAGAGATATTAACAATTTATCTGTGCATCCACTTAAGAATTTTATGCTTGCCTCCTTGCCTTTTGAAATAAGTGTCTGTGTCTCGAAGTAATATTTGACTTGTCCTCTGGAAATGTGATTCTTTGATGGGAGACAGATCCAGTGCCTCTGTATGAGAATGGAGATGTGCTCTGATGCTATCTGCTGGTATTACGAGCATACTGTTAAGCACTGAGACAGCCTCTGGGTCTGGAAACTCTTTAAGCTGCTCTTCCTTTGTAAGCTGGGAGCGTACACGTAAAAGGAGATGTATGTACATGCAGTGATTCTTGCACTTTTCCAAAAGTATCTCCTACTGGCAGCTGTTGGAGACTGGAGTGACCTTTTGTACCTTTAAAACAGCTGTATCTTTGTGATTTTAGCAGATCTTTATTTTTCATGCAACTGTTAACATTTTTGTGAACAAAAATGCAAACGTTAAAACAAATAGAAGTATGTGCTACAAGTTTTAATAATACTGTGCAAATTAATTGAAGCAGTTTCTTTTGTTCAGTTGATAACTGTCTCTCTGATTTGTCTGCTTTGGTTTGGTGAAACTATAATTGACTGTTCTACAAGTAAGTTATTGACCTAAGAGCAATCCAAAGCATGTATTTTCCATGATTATGTAGCTTTTTTGTATTTTAGGTTTAGTGTCTGATTTCTTCATGTTTTCAACATCATCCCATCCATTAAAAAAATGAAATGAAATGTCAAGGGTAATCTTCACATATATGGATAACTTGTCTCTTCAAACTATGTGGTAATTGTAATTTCACACGTGTACTATGTGACATGTGCGAAAATTGATATTTGCTCTGAAATTTAAAGTTTTTAATTTGAGAAATCTTTTCCCTTTACTGTATGAAGGTGATATCTTCAGCGAGTTTAAAAGTAAAACCTTATTTTATTGAAAGCCACATTGTATACTGTAAAGATGGGCCTCACCCATCTACTGATCTGTTCAATAACCTGTCACACAGGGTAACAAAATACACAACGCGTAGGTCCTTCTAACTGCTTAGTTCAGACTGCTTCTAACTCCTTTTGCCGATATTCTTAGAGAATTCTGTGAAATGGTTCTAATGTTATTAAGGCCATCTTACTATATGGTGAGACTTAATATCAGAATCTTGTTTTCAGACTTTTTTGCCCTTTCTATAGTATTAGTGAAGTGCTAACAACGAGGCATGCTCTAGTTAAGCATCAGGCTCTGGGGAGGTGACGTTGCAGCCAGACCTTCTTCAGAGCTGAGCTCAGCCGCCGGTGAGACCTCTGCTGGCCATTGAAGTCAAGTGCTCTTTTTGTAGCACAAGAACATTCATGGGTTTTTAATACCACGCCCTTTACAGGGTGACAATTTTTAAATGAACAGATAGGCCTCGATATGGCATTGGTTTCCAAAAACTTGTTTGGAGCAAGTGGTCGTTTATGTCACTAAAATATTTAAAATCGCTTTGAAAGCATTCATATTCTAGGGAAACTATTCCTGAAAATATCTGCACATCAAACCTGCATTAATAGTTACGTGGTGTGGTGATTTACTAACGGAATTTGAAATAAATATAACCAGCTTTAACTAACAGTCTTTACTTTTACTGTGAAAAATTTGCTTTTGGGGGAGCACATAAATAGCTTTAGGAATCTATTAATAATGACTTTACTTTTTTAATTATTGCTTTTTGTTTTTGTGGTTTTATTTAAGCATGCTAAGCTAAGCCTCTGTATTTTTTGTTTTTTAGATTTGACACAGTTGAAGGCATGTAAGTGGTCATTTAAATTTTTCCAAAAAACTTAAAGACAAAAATTTTATAAACACAAAAAGAGTTTCACTGTTTAATGTTTCAAATTTAAAACAGTTTCCTGTTATCCCACTCTTAGCATTGTTTTTTTTTTTTTCCCTAGCAGGTTTTTTTTTGTTGTTCTAAAGCTATGCTAGTGTAAACTTTAGGAATTTATAAATACTTTCAGTGACAAATACCTCTGTAAAAACCCATTCTCTTTAGAAACTTTTTGGCTAAGTCTCAAGACAGATTTGTTCAAATTTCAACAATGTAGATCCATCATCTTTATAGAGATGCTTATAAAGAATTAGTGGAATTTTGATCCTTATCTGTAAATCTAAAACTCTTCGGTGGATTGGGGAATTAGTTACTTTAATCTTTTCTGACCATGATTTTACCTTATTACTGGCTCGCAGAGGTTCCACTTTGCACATATCTAGAATAATTTTTAATTTTTGCAGAATAATTTAGAGGGCTGTTTTAACATACATCCTGTTAAATCAGTTAAATGTTTCACACCTTTGTTTAGTGGTTTGGGTTTGTTTCCTTCAGCTCTTTTTTTTGTTCAAGTCCCTTTTATCCTGAAATACAGGTATGTGACCCATGTCACATACCTAAGACATAACAAAATCAGTTGTGACCTGTGTTGTAAAGCTCTCAGCTGTAAATGCTCACTTATTAGTTTATCAGATTTTCTGTGCAGACTGATTTTTACCACTTTCTCAAATACAGCTGGCATGATCCCCATTAGATTATTAGGTTGTCAAAAGAAGGACTATTCTGCTCCCCTTTCAATTCTGTAGAAACTGAGCAACGATTCCTCAGTTTTCAGATCTACCTCCCAGGTTAATTTTTTGAAGAGCAGATATGATTGAGAACTTTACAATTCTAAAAGGTAACAACAAGAAAATAGTCTTGTTTTGACAGCTTTTTAGCTTCCACAAGTACTGCTACTCACCTCTTCTTTCATTTTCTTCTTATTTTTGTGTATTATTGTATTTCACCTGTGTTTAACCATTTATTTTTCTTCCTTGACAAAAGTTGCTAGCAGTTGGCCTTCTGAAGGGCTAAAGTAAACATTGGACTGAGGATCAGTTTCAGTTCTATATATTATACAGGATTTTACTCACCAATCCAAGCTTTGCAACTATTAGTTCAGATTCAATTTAATTATTTTTTTTTTTAAGTGGAAATCCCATTTTCCTCCTCCTTGCCCTGTGCCAGTTGTCATCATTAAATACTGGTATTTGACGAAAAAGTTCATATGGCCTTGAGTTCATATGACATTGATTCCTTTCACTCTATGGTTAGTTGGTGTAAATGGGCAAGCAGGAAGGGTAAAATGAGCCATTAATAGTCAAACCAGATGTTTGATACATCGCCTCCATTCCTTTAAGAATGAATGGCAAATTCTGAATCAAAATAGACACTGCTAATTATGTTTCAATCATCAGTGATAGTCAATTCTTTTCTCATTTTAGAATACTACTTCTGCATGATTTGAATCAGAACAAGGTTTTTTTATTATGTGTGGGGTTTTAGGGTTTTGGGCTGGTGGTTTTTAAAAAAAAAAAAAAAAAAAAAAACAAGAATTGAAAGCAAAAATACTATTTTTGATAGGGCTTAGGCTTGCCACCTCTATTTAAAAATTTGCTAGTCTGTGTGACTTTTGCATATGTTACAGTAGATATCCTAGCTGGTTGATTGTAACAGCTTCAAATATATTTAGTTCTTCATTTTTACCAACACGATAGTTAAAACATTGTCATTTTAAGCCATATATACTCAAAACTGAAACAAGAGGCCAGTGATTTGTTTTGATTGCTCTTTGTTGAACAGCAGAAAGGTCTTACAAGACTGTATGTAGCAATCATCACTAGATCAAAATCATCATGGTTCATAAGGTATTTAGTGTGAAACTTGCTATTTAAAACCTGTATCACCTGGATAGCAGGCTTATACAGCTTTAAAAAAATCAGTAGAATCCAGGAAAGTAGTTACCATATAGTGTATAGGAAAAATGAAAAATCATGTACGTTATTTTTAAACATTACATTTATTAATAGTATTCTAAAGGCCAACTAACACTTTCATAAACTACTGATGTTCAGTTGCCTGAACCTTTTTTTGTGAAGTCGCTCTCTCTTCAGAAGTATGACCACGGCGTTCAACACAGTTATTTATGTTAACTTACTCTTGGCTAACTTTGAACCGTGAAGATTTAGAGAGGAAATGAGACTTTTGTCTGCAATGCTCTTAAAATTTTTGTTTTGTCCATTAATTTTTTTATATATTTGAATGGGAAAGAAAAAGACACATGAAGATCACTCAGAAGATGCTAATTTTTTTTTTTTTTGTAACTTTGATTTCCTTTCATCCCATGACCAGGTTCTACTAAAGATAGTGAAGAGTTTCTGTTAACCTAAACGTAATGTAAATCAATTGTGGGGGAGGAAAAGATATTGTATGAAATGTCTTTTTGAGGAACGCTTACCTCAACAGTTAATATAATAATGCAAGTTGAATTTAAGCTAGCAGTGCATAGAGCGACGTTGTTTATCTTAATGCTTCAGCATTTTTATTTTGGTTTTTTGCAGATGCCCTAATGTAACAGATAGGGGAAAAAAGTTCTTATTAGCTAACTGCTTCTTCTGGATTTATGGCAGGAGCCCGTTGGCACAGATGGAGGAGGAAAGGAGGGAGCATGTAGCCAAAATGAAAAAAATGGAAATGGAAATGGAACAGGTGTTTGAGATGAAAGTCAAAGAAAAAGTTCAGAAACTGAAGGACTCCGAAGCTGAGGTAATTGAAATCTCTTAAACCCCAATATGCTTGAGGCTTAACAAATGTAGAGATGGCTCTTTTTGCCAAGACTTTGCAATATAGCCTCTGTCTAGGAATTGATTTCATAGTTAGATTTTATGTTTAAAGACAACTCAGTTATTCTTTCGCAGCTTCTTGTCTTTGCTGAAATGGTATAAACCCAAACTAAAACAGTATTTTAGTGTTCATGTATGTCCTCTTTTTATTTTCACAGTCACAGTATGTTAAAATACTCCTTAACTTTCTTACCCTCTTTTTCTCTCACTTCTTTTGAATATTTTATGCCTGTTTTCTTCCGTGTGCTTTAAAAAGTTCTTGGGACTTTCATGGTTTACATAAGATAATATCGTAAACACAATTTGCTTTGAATATTAAAGAAGCATTTCAGGGACTTGATATGATGTCTATAAAAAATCATCTAAATTAGAATTATTAGACTAAGGAAGAGGCAGGGATGTGTTGTTGTCAGTGTTCTGGTGTCATTTGAAGATATGGAAATTGTAAGGATTAATTTCTGACATCTCCAGGTGAAATCCTCACAGTGAAGCTGTTTTTATGGGCTTCAAGCTGCTCTTGAAGTCTCTTTTTAAGAGACTATTATAAAATTACATTTAAGTAGGAAATTAATTTTAAGTTTTGAGAAGGCAGCTTCTCACGAAAAGCCAAACAGAGAAGTTCAAAACTGTCCTAAAGAAAGTCTGGCTCAAAATTTGAGGGAAAGTGAAGAAACTTGGAAGGGTAGTTGAAATGCTTGGCAGCCTGGGCATTGTAAGGAGCCAAGGCATACTGGATCAGAGGGAAAAAAATGGATCAATCTAGATATTTTATTTTTTTTTTTCTTTTGGAGAAGTAAGTAGATAAGAATATACCAGTCATCAACTTGAGGATTGTAAAGCTAGTTGTTTTCTCTGTGTCACAGTGTTTAATTAGTCATTGGATTTATCCTTCCTCGATTTCTGTCTCGAATCTTTTTAAACCCATTTATACTTCTGGCCTCCACACTCTCCTTGTTACATGAAAAACAAACAAACAAAAATCATTCTTTTTGTTTTTTATGTACTACCTCATGACTCTCTGAGTAAGTGTGTCCTGTGATACCAGTTTTTAAATGTTCATGCAATTAATTCCTTTTTTAGTTCACCATTCATGTCTTCATAACCTTCTGTTTTATTTTTTAAAATGTGGAAAGGTAGGCAATAGACAGTATAAAGCATTTTAAAAAAAAAATCTGTAAAAGGAAATATGTTTATATGTTTTGAAGGGTTTGTGTAAGAGAGGAACTTGCAAGAGAATAAAGAAAGAGTAAGTTTTATTTAACTCAATTAAAAAATGTGTTACACCAAACAAAAGGAATCACTTTTCCTGACAGTGTCTGCATTCTCACATACAACATGATCGATTGTTGGTCTGTCCTGTCAACTTGCAGGAGACTTCTTATACTATTCTGGCAGTGTAAACAGTTCACTTCAATAATACTAATAATGATTCATTTAATTAGTATTAAGTGTATTAATTTATTCACTAATGTTTTCCCAAATAGATCCTTAATATAGTTAATGCTATCGGATAAAATAAATGTTTGGGTGTTCTACCCACACAAAGTCAAAGGTGCTCATAATTTATGCATTACTGATACTCAAACGCTCTGCAATTTGTTTCTTAAACATTTGCATCAAATATCAAAGTATGCTTGAATTTCCTTTTGTTTGCAACATGTAGCTGCTTACAAGTCTTATTTGTAACTCAGGCAGCTTTTGGGGTGTTTTCTGTTATCTCTAACATGAGGATTAATACCCTTTTCTATTATTGGCAATAACCATAACCTTAGAGTTTTTGGTCTAAGAGTCTCTCTGAAGAGAAAATATAATACTGTATTTTCTTGCATTAGTATAGTTGCTGATGGTTGTTTCTACAGCTCCAAAAGTCGCTGTGTTTTCTGTGCGTACTGACTCTGTTCATAACTTTTTCTACAGCTGCAGCGACGCCATGAGCAAATGAAAAAGAATTTGGAAGCACAACACAAAGAATTAGAGGAAAAGCGTCGCCAGTTTGAGGACGAGAAAGCAAACTGGGAAGCCCAACAACGTATTTTGGAACAACAGAATTCTTCCAGGTAAGTTGGAGTCTTGTCCTGCAGTTCACAGTAATTGTGTAGCTTTCTGCTAAAAGACAATTTCTGTGGTAACGATGGTCAGTGGTGGTTGACCACTATGAAAGTGTCACTTAAAAGCCAAGAAAAATCTTGAACTGCTTTTAGTTACAAATGAGCATATATCAGAAATACTGGGAAGATTATTAGCTTCCAAAGCAATTTTTCATCTGCAAAAATACTGTATCTATACATGACTACATCTGTCTAAAAAAATTGTGTTTTGAAACTTTGTGTACTTGTGTAAAAAGATGGTGTATTTGAAAGCTAGATTGCATCAGACTTCTGAGGGATGAAGAGTCAAAGCTTTGAGAATGAAAGCGTTTTAATTCTCCTGGTTCTTGGAAGGGGAAATCTAGTGATAAATGCATTGCTTGACTTTATGTACTACAAGTACTGTGTACATAGTAAGTTTCATACATTGTATTGCAAATGGCCAAGCTTTATAAAATGCATGTTTTAAAGATGTACACTAGTGATATTTTGTTAAAAAATAATAATCAAAGCACATATGCATTATTCAACAAAATTTTTCTTCTATCATTTTTAGAACCTTGGAAAAGAATAAGAAGAAAGGGAAGATATTTTAAATGCATCATTTTCACCACCAGTTATGTATTAGTTGCCAATATGCCAGCCTGGACATCAGTGTTTGTTGGATCCGTTTGACCAATTTTGCACCAGTTGTATCCATAGTTATGGATTTAACAGCATGACAAATTTTTGTTAATTTTGATGGAGAATGAGATGCCTTGAATTGTCTAGGGTGTTGTGTACTTGGAAAAATAACAGCTCTAAGTACCTTATTTTTTTCCTTTTTGGTTTTTTTTTTTAAACAGATGTCATTTTAATGCAAAAGAAAACATTTTACTGTTGTACAATCATGTTCTGGTGGTTTGACGGTTTACAGGATATTAAAAAATGCAAGGACTCTAGACGGTTTTTAGTGAGGATAAATTGCCATAATATGATGCAAACAGTGCTTCTCTATTATTATAATACAGGAATTCCATTCAGTGCAGCATATACAATAATGTAATTTAGTCTAACACAGTTGACCCTATTTTTGACACTTCCATTGTTTAAAAGTACACATGGAAAAACAAAAGTTGTAGGCTTACAGTGCACCTAAGCTTTTTATAACAACCCTTTTATGTTTTGGATTCTTTAAATATATGCTATTCTCATTTAGTAACTTCTTTAGCCAGAAGGATCTCATTACTGCTTCATTTTTTGTAATAACATTTAATTTAGATATTTTTCCATATATTGGCCCTCCTAAATAGAATATAGCTTCTTTCATATGGTAGGAACCAGCGAGTAAAACTTTTCCTTTAACTCCCTTTTTACATTTTATGGTAAGTAGCAGGAAAACGCATTTATAGGTCATTTCTAGGCAAAATTGTGGAGTTAACTACCAACCTGTTTCTACCTGTGTGCAGTCTTTCTTTATTTTACTAGAAATGGGAATATGGCCTCAAGAAAAACATCACCATTTCGCATTTAGCTGTATTCATATACTGCATTTCTGTATTTTTGTTTGTATTGTAAAAAGTCACATAATAAACAATGTTGTGATGTAACACGCTGCTGTGTCAGAAATTTTGAAGGAGATAGACAGCCAAGGACTTCCTTGGCTCTGACTCTTCCTTGACTCTTCCATCTGGACTTGATTGACCTGTGTCTTTGATTTGTCCGAGGAATTGGTTAAAGGTATAGAAAATGCCTTTCCATTGTGGAATTGTTAGAAAAATCCCTTTTCAGTGTCTGTGCTCTGAATTGGCAAAACAAGGTTCTGTCTTGCCCAGGAGAGGGCACCAAGTGTCCGCACCGCTGCGCTGTGTCCCACCAGCTCTGGTTTCTGTAGTCAGGCCTTCTGCGAGCTTTTGTGCGTATCTAGTGAGGCTGCTGCGTAACAACACATTTGCAGCTTCTTCGGGTACTTCTCTTAGGCTCGTTGGCAAGGGAGGTTTTTTTTTTTTTGTCTTTGGTTTTAGTTAATTCTGTCCATTCTAATAAATGTAATAGCCAGGAACTTGATATTTAAAATACAGCCTAGAAGTTGTTAAAAAAATTGATGGGGGCTTTTTATGTCTGTCTTCGCCTCTGAAACAATGAATAATGTCTCTTTTTTTGCAGATGTCCCTTGTATCACCCCAGCTGTCATTCAGTTTCTGTTCATTTTTCTTTTACATGAGTTATGCTTGTCAGAAATATCATGTATTCAGGTAGCTTCCCAAAGAAATGAAGACATTTTCAATAGTCTATATAAAGGCCTCCTTATAACTCATTTCAAATATACTGCTTATCTCTTTTCAGAGAAGGCACCGATGGCTGGTAAGTGAACATAGCTTTCCCTTTCAGTTAAACAGAATTGCAAAATCTCATCTTTAAATACATCACAGAGGACGTACACTGCTTGCCCCTGCCCCTCGCCCCCTCAGGTTTCAGTTTAATTCAATAAATTGAATAGTGTAAAAAAAACAGGCAAGAGTTACTATCTAGGACAGAAGCTGCAGATTCTGAATTGCTTTTAGGACTCATCAAAATTCAGGATGTACTGTCTGTGGATATGCTGGTGCTTTAGTGGTCCCATTTGCTCTGAAATAGGGATTTTCATTTATCAGGAAACTCGTTTTAATCATGCTTGTCTTCTTTCTCCCCGCTCCTGTTCTCTGTCCTCCCACCCACACACTCAGGATAATCAGAAACTAGTATAAGCTCTTGCTAGATCTCTTGTATGAGGGCCCATAGATATTCTATACCATAGCATTTGTATTTGAATGAAAATGTAGAGCATGCAGAAATCAAGTGTTCCGAGTTCTTTTCTGAAATGGAGCATTCTCCTTTTGGGAAGACTTTTGTCACCTCTTAAATTGTTTCTTAAAAGCTTTGGCTTTTTATGGTAAGTTCAGGCTGCACCAGAAGAGTATGAGTTTGCCAAAAATTAGAATTCTTTTTCAAACTTTCTGCATTCTCTAGGTGTGTGTGGGTTCTTATTTAAAAAAAAATAAATAATAAAAAATAGGAGGCATGAACCTGTGCAGCTCGCAGTATAGTAGCTGCGTAACCAGTAAAAAGTCTGTAAGCTAAAGAGATACTATGACACAGCTCAGGATTTTTTTTTTTTTTCTTCCACTGAATAAATAATAATTTAAATGTGTGAAGTCAAACCTCGTTTTTCTTGCTAATAAATAGGTATTTAAATTTCCCTGTATTTGTGTCACGACTCAAAGAACATGCAGCAGGGGTTTAGTCATGTGTATGCTAGTTGGTCAGAAACCCGTTGCATCCAGATGTCACTGGACAGCACTAGACTTGTCTCATTTCCCTGGTGATGCGCTGTGAAACATTACCTGCTCTACTGAGGCACAAAATAGAAGGTATTAAAGAATTCTATATATCTGCTGCATGTTTCTATAACAGTAGTTGTTAGAATAATACGGTCTAGATTACAGGCAGCCATGAGGCTGGAAATTTTGCTGCTCTGTTTTGGAATGAAGATCTCAATTCAGCTTATCGAGTGTGTCCTGCTAAAGAGGGAGTGAGGAAGGGAAAATAATCCTGGTCCTGTCAAGCACGGCACTGCAAACAGCCCTGTTGAGTGTGCAACCACACTAGGCCATACGTTTATATGGGGGTGTGGGTATATTTACTTTTATAGAGAGATAGATAGGAAAATGCATCTATATTTTTATCTATGAAAAAGTATGAATAAAGACTGCAAACTTGAGACTTTCTTCTGTTGTAAAATACATTCCCATACTCTTCACAGAAGGAGTGGTCAGACACTGGAATAGGCTGCCCAGGGAGGTGGTGGAGTCACCATCCCTGAATGTGTTTAAGACTCGTTTAGGTGTGGTGTTAGGGGATATGGTGTAAGGGAGAACTTTGTAGAGTGGAGTTGATGGTTGGACTCGATGATCCCAAGGGTCTTTTCCAACCTAAATGATTCTATGATTCTATGATTGGGTGGTTTATCTGGCTGACCATAATTCAGGTTCAGCATCCTAAGTATCTGGATGCTGATATTCCTGCTTCCAGCCTGAAATACGAAGTGTCAAGTTTTGGTGGCGTGGCATTGTGGCTCTTTCTGTTTTCACTGTAGTTTCCCATTTGGTAGTCAGTGACCAGCTGCTGCCCTTTCTGACTCCTTGGAAAGGCCACATGTTGGACCTCTTGAGTTCGGGTGACTTTGTATCACCTGACTTCTCTTTGTGGTCTGGCTCAAGCAATGCCAAAACCATTCCTCAATTTGGCACCCCAGGGAGTGAGGCAATCTACGTTTCCCCTTCATGATTTCCAGAGTAAGCATAGAGAAGAGATCCTTAATTGTCTGAGGACTGGTTTTGTCTTTGTTGATTCATGAAACCCCTCAATCTGATTTAAATCTAAATGACTTAAAATATTAACGCTTTTAAAGGTTTCAATAAATCAAATAAATCAATATGGAAATCAAAAATTGGGCTGGATTACCAGTTCATGCTTTGGAAATGAGCAGAAAGTGTAGCTGAACTTGTGGAGCAAACCATTGTAGGAAGGGTTCATCTTCCTACTTGTGCAGCATTGCCAAGCTTCATTTGTCTTTGGGTGGTGAGGACAGGCTAGGTTAGGTGCCCAAGGTAAGGACGTGCTTTTCCCTAAGGGCTCCCTGTGGAGGCTGCATTTGCATACAGTTCTTGGGTTTCCTGCCAGCTTAACCTTAGTGTTTCCAAGCCTGTCTTAATGCAGTTTCCATTTCTCCACTGCCAACATCTCTGTTTCCTGACCTTATGCTGTTTAAGTCTCAGCAAAGGCAATTATTCCTTTCTCCACAACCCATGCCTGCTTCATCCTGTGTTCCGCTGAGTATATTGCTCTGGCGGATGGCTGGTGGGTTTGGTGGCCGGCCACCACGGTAGCCTGCCCTTGACAGCAGGATGTGCTGTGTCGCGCTTCCTGAAGTGAGCTGCTCATGCCAGCCCCTTCAGGAGTGGAGCACTTCAGAAGCTTTGCGCTGTGGTGTGGTTTCGCCCACCCCTGCCTTCCTGTTGGCACATGGTCACTTCTCCCAGGAGCTACTCAGCTGTCGCCTGTGGCAGCTTCCTTTGCTTCTAACTAGTCACAAATGTTCATCTTTAGAAATGGGCGCTAGACCCTGGTAAAAATGGCAGAGGTCTTCTTCAGAGGGTGCGAATGGGATTCCTCCCCCACACCTGGATCTGAACACCTGCTGGTGCTGGGACAAAGCACTGTTCCCATCGTCTCAGTTTGTGGATACAGGTGGTGGCCATCTTTGGCTGTGGATGGCAGTGAGGAAGCAGAGTAAACAGAAGGTCTTTCCCTTCCTATTGTGTTTGGAAGTGAATGAGAGATGCTGTCACCCACCTCTCTCTGTCCAAGGAGAGGAGGGAGAGAGAGACAGAGACTTACAAGTTTAGAAAAAAACTAAACTACTGAAATATTAATAATAAAAGAAAATAATGAAATACAATACATACAAAACAATATCAAGCTCCCAGTATGACGATCACATCACCGGCAGGCACTGGGAAAGTCCCAGACTGGACTCAGCAAAGGACGGGAGCTGAATTCAGGGTCTGGATTCAGGAACACATGGATCAGGATCAAGGGCAGACAAACAGACAGAGTCCTCCTCAGATGCCAGCCATTGAAGAAAGAGGCTGACCCTCAGCTTTATGCTGAGTATGAGGCAGATGGGATGGAACAACCCTACGGGTCAGTTTTGGGTCACCTCTCCTGTCCGCTCCTCCCCGCAGGTGGGACCGCTCCTATGCTCTTCTGCTTCTGACCCTCCAATGGGGCAAATAACAAAGTTCACTGACCTCGGTTGTTATAGCAATAAGTGTAAGCAAGAGCCTCTCTGCATACCATTCCTTGGTATAAATAATAAATAAAATCAGGTCTTACCACTCTGACAGCAATCAGCGTCTGGACAATAGGCTGTTTGTTAGTTTCAGAGAGTTCAGTTAATTAGAAGAGGCCCAGCTGCAAAGTAAAATTACTGAACAGAAAATTGGTTCTGTTTTACCTCAAACCAGGACACCTGGTCACCAGGATATACAGCTGGGAGATCAGTTTGATCTGTTCACCAGGTATCCTGGGGCATCCCAGGAATTGGGCAGCTGGAGGGGATGCAGGAGGGCATCTGCGACTACAGGTGGGGGCCCAGCAGCGGCACGGTGGGACCTGCAAGCGGACTGGGATGGCGGGCAGGGCTGCTGCGGGGGCTGCACACCGTTTTCTTGTAATGAGCTTTTAAAATCAGGTGACTGAGGGAAGAGATTTTCAAGCAATATCACAAGAAGAAACTGCTGACCGACACAGCAAACCAAGTAGAAATCTTTATCCGTTCCCCTCATGACTGGGGAGGCAGCTCTGGTTCTCCTTCTGTAATGTATCACCGCTGTGCTGTCATCTGGAGAGGTCTCCAAGGCAGCCAAGATGCTTGCTTTGTGCAGCCAGAACAATTTTTTAACGAAGGTGATCATCTTTCAGCTTGCCCTGGGACAGCTAGACCACGTAAGTCAAGATAAAACTTGCGGTTTTGCTTTATTAAGAGAATATTATTCCTCTGGCTTCTCTGATCCCCCTCCTTGGCATGCTAGCAATAATCTTCATGAAAGCCAATGAAAGGAAATGGAAAAAGCAGCCATGTCGCAATGACCAAGCCACATTTTTGTAGTTTATCAGGATTACTGAGAGGCAAGAGGAATCCCTTTCCCACTCTCAAGAGCTTCTCATTGAGATGCCTGGGGAATAATTTGCTCCTCTCCTTCGGGAGCTGCTGAATCACTTCTCCCCAGACTTGACTCATCCGTGTGGTTCTCACAAGGCGAGTGTGATGGTGAAGCTTTGAAATCTTTGCTGACTTGACCTTCACTTATGCCTGAGGAGATGTTAAAATCCAGGAACAACATGGTATCACCCTCTTCTACCCAGCAAAAGCTGCCCCAATCTGTGGGCTTTAGCCGAATATTAACTGGAGCAGTATGAGAACACCAGAGGAAGGCTTTATTTTGTACATGCCAAGTCTGAGAATCATGGTGACAGTCTTCAGGCTTTCACCTGGCCAGTAAAAGCCTCTGCGAGCTTGGGAAAGTCACCTAAATTGTAGTTTTCTTCAGTTTCCATCTGGAAAACAAATTCTGCTCTCTCTCCAAAAGAAAAAAATACCTTTCTTCGAGAGGATGGAAACAGGGGCATGAGTCTTAGCAAAATGGATGAAATGGGTTTGGCCAACTTCGGTGGCTGAGTGTCCTGCCACCTGGTACGGCGTGAGCTCCTCACCTTCCCTCTCTGCTGCTGCTGCTTTGGTGGTTTTAGACCCCGCATGGAGCTCATTCAACTCCCAGAAAAAAAAAAAAAAGCAAGTAGCTGTGTAATTTCATCCTGTCCAGAGACCTTACAGAAAGTAGGTTCAGATTGAATCAGCGCAATTCCCAAGCCTTCACGTCTCCATTCCCCCTCAGGACTGCGCACCAAACTCCGGTGGGGCTTCTCCCCTGACCCCACGGATGGATGTAGCGTGGTCACCCCGGGCTGTCCCTTCCCAGCCACGGCGCTGGTCTGGTGGCTCAGCCCTGTCCCCAGCTCTGTCCTGCCGTCCCCTCTCCGGCGTCACGAGGGCATCTGCAGCTAAGACGCTCTTCCAGATGGTTATTATTAATAGATCTTTCCCCAGAGGCGTTTCACCGGGGGGGGCAACAGCAATCCAATGCTGCTGCTTCACCAGCTCTCCCCGCAGAGCAGCCCGGGCTGGTTTTGCTTCGTTTCTCTCCAACTGCCAAGCTGCTCTCCAGCAGAGACGTGGGCCTTCTTATCTAATCCCGTACAAAGCATGCACGCTCTAATCCTCAATACCACCACCTAATTCTTTGAATTGCAAATAAGGGCGGCGGTTCAACACCTGTTCCTAGTGTGTTTAGGTTATGCACTTCTTGCAGTTCTTTAAAAATAACTTTAAAAGCTCCTGGATGATTAGGAGACTAGAATATCTCTCGGGGTCTGAGGGGACTGAGGGACTCGGGTCTTTTCAATCTGGAAAAATGAAGACTTGAGGGGGGATTTTATCAATGCTCATAAATACTTAAAGGGTGGGTGTCAGGAGGATGGGGCCAGGCTCTTTTCAGTGGTGCCTGGGGACAGGACAAGAGGTAATGGGCACAAACTTGAACACGGGAAGTTCCACCTAAACACGAGGAGGATCTTCTTTACCCTGAGGGTGGCAGAGCACTGGAACAGGCTGCCCAGAGAGGTGGTGGAGTCTCCATCTCTGGAGACATTCAAAACCCGCCTGGATGCGTTCCTGTGTAACCTGCTCTAGGTGACCCTGCTCTGGCAGGGGCGTTGGACTAGATGATCTCCAGAGGTCCCTTCCAACCCCTGCCGTTCTGTGATTCTCTCTTGAATTTGCTTTTGAGTGCCCAAGGTTTGGCCACCCTGGATCCTCATTGTCCCCACAGACTTGTGCCTTGTACTAAGAGGCACCAGGGAAGAAATGTCAGCTGAGTACCTACCCAAGCTCTTCTGAAGACTTTGCAGGTGATGTATGCTTGCTGTGGTAGCCCACCTGATTTGCAAACCTGATTACGGTGAAGAAACTGCAGAGAAGGGAGCGTTTCATGGTCCATTGTGTTTGCCAGCAGTACGGTGGAAGAGGAGTTGCTGACAAGTGAGTTACAAGCACAAAAAAACAGCTGTTAGTCCCTGGAACATGCTGTACTACTCCCTTCTACCCCGCAACCAGGCTTATTGGGCTACAAAACTGTTCAAACCCCAGAAATGACCCAAACCCCAGGGAACTATTGTCTGCCTGCATTTAAGCAGCAGGTGGCAACATCCACTGCCTTATGAAATTCAACTTACGGGTTCATGAAGGGTTTATTTCTCCTTCTCTTGGAGCAGGGGAAACCTCAGGCTCTGTTTGCAGTCTCTGCTTCTCTGAGGAGCACCAAATAAAGTCTTCAGTAGCACAGAAGGGAAGTACCTTGAATTTAGAGCTACGGTTCCTGTTTAGAGAAGGTGTTTTTTTCCCCCTGAGGTCTTTCAACGAGCACAACCTGAAGGGAGTCGGTGGTGTGTGTGGGCATGCAGGAATGCCTCCACAAGTACTGACAAACGCTTTCCCTACATGGTGGCTTTAGTAGATTTGGGAAAGATGCAGAAAAAATGCTTTTCCTGAATACAAGGATGTGCACGGGTATGTGTTTTAATGGCTTCTCAAGGCGGCAGTTTAGAAAAACACCTCCACTTTCCTATTCTCAGCTTTTCCCTGCAGGGCAGCTTAGTGACAGCTCGGCTCTGGGACCTTCCTCCTCCTCCTGCCCTTGTTTCTCCAGCCTCCTGCCTGCCTTCCCCACGGCCATGGCCTGCTCCCCCAGCCCTGGCTTCTCCTTCTCCTCTTCCTACTGTGGGAAAAGACCCCATGGAGCATCCCCCACCCCAGACCCTCCATGGCCTCATTCCTGCCCTTCTCCTCCACCTCCCCATGGAGCAGCGTTCAGCCCTCATCCACTCCTGTTCACAGCTGTTCCTCATGCACTTCAGAATTCCATGTGCTTTCTCCAGCCATCGGGCATGGGGACTGCTCGGCTGCCCCCTCTGAGGCTGGCTGTGGCCTGCAGGGAGAGGTGTCCCCATGACGAGAAGGGGCGTAGCAGAGCTGTAGTCCCACGCGTTGGGTTGCATCAGATCGCAAATTGGCCATTCATCCTGAGTGAATTTTAAAAGCATGACTTGGTGTCTCTTGCTCATATTGCCTTTAACGCCTCATCGAGTTTCTGGTTTAAAGGGTGTTGCTGCTGCTGTTCTGTTTTCTGGCTCCCACTGGGAAATCTCAGCGTCCTCCTGAAGTCTTCTGTTGGCCTTGGTGGGTCGCAAGCAAAACACTTTAAATATGAATTCAAGCTTTACTTTGAAATACCCTGGCACCCTGCTGGTGTTGCAGCAGTTAGACCTGAGATACGCTGGCTCCAGCAGGCGTGGCTCTCCGGCTTTGCTGCCATCCTTGGGACCACAAACTGGTAGCCAGGCCACAGCTGGTAACTCAGCCTTATTTTAACCTCAGCATCTGGAAAAGCTGCCGTAAACCCGTTGAGCCACTTCACTGTTTGTTTCTGTGTGCTTCATCCACTGCATCACTCAGCCTCGCACTGGTGGGATGGGGAAGGACATTTGGGACGAATCCCAAAAGGGAGAAGGCTAAAGCTCATTTTTAAATGGGAACTGCATGAAGAAGCCTAAAACCGTGGTACTCTTGGCACGGGAGGATACAGGCAAAGGGCCCAGGGTGCGGACAAGGTCGTTAAATGGCATGATTTCTAATTAATTAGAGAGAACGCCAGTTAAATTCTTCTATGTGCTGCCTTCACCTTACATCTGTTGTTCTTCTGAGGCATGCTCGGTCTCTAATGTCCAGCTCTTCCATGCCTCTGGCTAGCAAAAGCAAAATGGTCATGGGTATGAAGCGCGAGGTAGCTGTTGATGTCCAAAAATGCAGTGACTTTAAACAGAAACGCAAAAACAAGAAAAAAACAACCCCAAAACTGCTGACTAAACCCCCTTCTGACTGCAGAGCAATTCTGTCTGGCACTTCCAGATTTCAAATCTGTGAGTAGCTGCTTATGGTGAAGAAGATGAGCTGCTGCACAGAATGACGCCAAATCTACATAGTGAGGCTGAGCCCTAAAAAAAAAACAGAGAAAAATATTCTGTAAAAAATATATTCTGTAAAGTGGGTGATTGATGGATAGTGTTGAGCACCAGAGGTAAGGTCACATTGTTTAAAACGCAGAGGAACTAACAAAATAAGGGAGCCTGTTGTGGAGAAAGAAGCAGCCAGAAAATTGTCAGATCACAAGATTTTAGTGCAACAAAAGACCATCTCTGTAGCTGTGCAGACAGTAAATGCTAGCCCAGAAATTCCTGGAAACTGAGGAAGAGACACACGTGACGCTGACTTCAAAGATACTAAAATATTTCTGTCCGTAAAGACAGATGGTCAACAGGAGATGCCTGAAAGCCTGGGGGATTTCATTTGATACGGGTGAGGAGGACAGTTTATTAAGTCACGAAATGATTATACGTAGTGGGCTTCATTATGGGAATTGGCAATAAGCGTACTTCCACTTTCTATTTCATCTTCTGCTCTTCTCATGGTCGTCCTTCTGGCATGTGATTCGTATTACTCTTTCATCAGTTTTCCATTAGCCTCAAACTCTTCCTTTTAAAATCTGCTCTTACCATTAACGTTGTTTTTCTTAAATACCAGGTTTACATGCCTTCCTGTCTTTCCATCTACAAGGACAATCCCCATCCATGTGAAGCCATGGAAATGCGGTTGCATGGAGAAAGCAGGCAAACAAACAGTCCCATTTGCTTAGAAATTTAATTTTCCATGACCAGAAAAGGTGTGAGCTTAACACCTGCTCCTTCCTACTTGATGATTTCAGTTCTGCTTCCACATGCTCTTCCTGCACCGGAATTTGTAATTCATAGTCCTGGCTGGAGGTGGTGGTCCGGTTGGTGGGAGTCTGGAGGAGCTGGATGGAGTCTGGGTTTATGGCAGAGAGCGTGACCCATGGATGTCCACCTGAGCAGATGGGTTGTTCGTGCACCTGAGGGCATGGCGAAGGCTGTCCGCTGTCTTTGCAAAACCCCTGTCTGTCACCTTTGGAAGGGCCTGGAGACCAGGGGAGGTGCCAGTGACTGGAGAAAGGCAAATGGCACACCTGGCTTCAAAAAAAACCACTGAAGTTCTGCAATTCAGCAAGGCCAAGAGCTGAAAGTGGGAAGGATTAACCCCTGACAGTGATACTGGGGAAGGACTTGCTGGCAAACAGCTCTGCAGGAAAGGCCTGGGAGTGGTGGGACAGGAGCTGAACATAAGCCCCAAGTGTTCCCTGTCAGCGATGGAGACCAGCAGCATCCCACCCCTTACCAGAAGCATGGCTGGTAAGTCAAGGGAGGGAGTTATCCCCCTCTAGTCAGCACTTGTTACACCACGTGTGGATACTGCATCCCTCCTAGTACCTGATGGATGTCAATGAACAGCGGCGAGTTCAGGGGAGGTCCCCAGGGTGGCTGTGCTGGTGGCCAGGAGGCTCTGCGAGCTCCTACCCTGGAGGTTTTGCAGCCCGGCTGGATACAGCCCTAAGCATCCAGCTCTGAGCTTTGAGCGGGAGGTTGGACCAGAGCTCCTCTCACGGTTCTGTCCCACCTGAATTATTCTGTGCCCTTCAGCTTCTCCAGTGGCAGTGGAAAAGACAAAACCCTGAACTAAACTGGTCTGAAATCCACAGCCACGTGGAGCACCCCGCACTGGTGAGAGCATCGCAAAATGCCAAGAAGGGACCAACCTGACAGTGTTGCTGCTGCCCCTGTCTGCACTTAGAAGAAATAGAAATGACCCAGAAAATGTAAGTGCCTTATAAAGGTATCTCGTGACTCAGAAACAAGGATTTTTAACGCTGCTTAAAGTGCTACTTGAGACTGATGTCTCCAAAACAGCAAGCTGTCTTTATTGATGTGAGCTTATGTAGAGATACTGTGTGCTTATATATGGCATACAAAAAGCTGGTCCTGGTTTTGCACAGTGAACAGGAATGTGCCTCGGCAGCTGGTGCCCCCGCTGGCCATGGCCTCATCCCATGACCGAGATGGGTTTCTTGAGCTCCTGGGGTATATCTCAGCCTTTTCAGATAATTAATTGCCTCATTACTGGCAGTTTCTCCTGGTTTCCTTGGGGAGGTTTGCTTGCCTTCGCTGCTGGGGTTCCTCCCACACCGCCCCGCAGTTGACTGACCCAGATGCAATGTCCACTGTGGCCATGGCTGGGAGAGAAGCCTGGGATGGATGACCACAGGATCCCTCCTCTCCATGTCCCCGGAGCAGCCCCCGAGCCCACGGAGTGGAGAGAGAGCACAGATGTTTGGACCCGCCAGCATCCACGAGCCGCATCCCGGGGTATTTCCGTCACAGCGTCCGAGCAGCGCTTGTGCCTAATCCCTGCAGAAAGGCAGCCACGTCGCCAGATGTTACAACTCCGCTGACCTAATTCGGGATCCGGGGGCTGGCACCTGCCATCCCCGCCGCATCTCCCAACATCCTGGAGCAGCAGCCTCCGCCACGGACAGGAGCATCCACCTCAACTTTGGGACCCTGCAGAGCACCTTGTCCCTGGGCAGTGCTGTGCTGCCTGTGTCTGCACGGGGCAGCCGTGCCCAAAGTCACAGCTGGCAGCATCCCACCTGCAGTGTCAGCTGTGCTCCGGCCCCGGCTGAATGCTGGAGGATGGGCACATGACTTGTTTTTTGGCGTGCTGAGCAGATTTGCTGCACGCCATGAAGGGAGGGCACACTGGGTTTTCATTGAAGGCTGCTCTCCCAGAGGAGGGAATTCTGTCAGGGATATTAACTCCCTGCTGGTTCAAGCCGAGTGCTTCAAGTGGCTCTGATTGATGTCTTAAAATTTGAGATATCCTTATGAATATATCCCAAAGGTCTTTGCTCTCCAGCAAAATATGTTGTTGCCCACACACCAAGCACTGTCTTCCCTACCACAGCCTTGCCAGCATTTGACTTCGTCCAAAGGAGAGTCAGGAGGTTGCACCCTTTTCCTCAGATGACCATCACTTTGTCAAAGAGGAGTTTGGGCTTATTGACACCCCAAGGGATTTCCCATGGGTTGGATTTATTTCCATGCCTCTCAAGAAAGCTGATGAGTTATGTGGCACCCACTGAGGTGTAGGTGTGCAGGTGGACCTTCAGACCTGGACTACTTAGATGGCAAGCAGATGATGAATAAGCTGTGCTCAAGCTCCAAGCTCTGCGGGGGATGGGGTGGTGGTTGGGGGCTTGGTGAAAATGTCACCCGCACCGAAGGGGCAGAAGACCCAGTGACTTTGAGGTTGCTTTGGACATTCAGATGTCTCCTCTGCCTCTGAGCTGAACCAATGCATGGAAATTAAGTCCCTGTCACACACAAAATCACCTTTTGAGAAGAAAGCTAAAGACTCTGCTTGTTCTTTGCTCCTATAAGACTGCGATTTATTTAATTTTCTCTGGAGGAAGGGAATGTCCTGTTGCCTTGTCCCAACCTCAGTGTAAACGATGTCTCTCCTGCCTGCGTGGGGACTCAGCTGAAGGTCTTTATTCCTTCTGTACTAATGCAGGGTACTACTGCCACGTGTCCCACCAGCTGTAATGGGTCTTCTGCTGGGAAGAGAAGTAGCTCCAAAGTCCACAGGGAAGATCCCTGGACCCAGGCTGGACTGTGGGACACTTTTGTTTCAATTGCCTCCTTTTCTGTGTCACCAGAGCAAGTCACTTCAGACCAGGTTTCCCAGGTCCAGAAATGCCGGTGGATGAAAATGCCTGGTGTGATTTTCATCAAAGGCTTGGACAAATCAGGTCATGCATTATCACTGGAAGATGTAGCAGCTTCCAGACGTGCCCACCTGCCTCTTCCAGACCCACAAAACCCTGCACACCCCTGCGTATTGATGCCAGAGTGCCAGGGATGCCTGTGGAGATTTTTCTGCATGAGAACCGAATTGGATGAGGGAAATGCATGTGAGGGTCCCAGTCTCTGTCTGAGAGGGATTGGTCCCCCAGTGACACCCCCCAAAGTGTGGTTTTCTCTTGTCACATGAGGGAGGGCAGCAGCATGGGGACGGGGAGGCCGGGTTTGGGGTGCTGAGTGCTGCTGGAGGTCCATCCCCCTGGCTCTCACTTGCTGTTTTTTGGCCAGCTCTGCATCTGGCTGGGTCCTCAAGAACATGACTGTGGGTTTAGGGGCTTGGGCATGCACGGGAAAGGACTCTGCAAGCAGAGGCTATGGACAGCCTTCATGTGTCGTTTATCTGAAAAAAACTCCAGGATTTTGCATTGGTTTTGTCCTCAATTCACATTTGCTGTCCCTCTTAATCTTCTCTGCTGTTGTTTACAGAGGCACCGGGGTGGGATTTCAAGCACTCAGCTGTGGCTCTGACCCTGAAACACTAAACCCCGTGGAGAAATGCCGCAGTTGGGTCAGCCATGGGCTCTCTGGGTGTCGGGAGCTGGAAATCAGCAATCCTAGCCATGGGCCCAGCTGCTGTTCCTGGCTCACCACAGCCCCCGGTGACTGGCTCACACTGGAGACACCAGCTATCCTGCCTGGAATGCTGAGGGAGGGAAGTAAAAGTACCTCCTTGGTCACACACTTGTGTGATTCCTGGATGGAAGATGCTAAAAACAGCATGAGGGTTTTGCACGGTCAGGCTTCTTGGTGATGCTGTCCACAATTAGGCTACTTCCTGGCTTTGCACCCTGTTATGGTTTAAGAAAGCCACAACAATTTATTGTTGTTTAGACAATTATTCTCTCACCCTATGACCCCTCCCCACCCAGAGAGGGGAACTGGGAAAAAACAAGGAAGACCTGGCATTGAAATATAAACACATTTAATAGAATAAGACTAGATAACGAACATTAAAAATACTAAAGAATCAATATTGATCCCGATACCAATATAAAATACACCAGGCTTATACTCAGCCCATTCTATCAGCAGGAGCTGTGCGCTCCCAGCCGTGGACAGCAAATGCCGGACACTGCGAGCGTTACGGCTTCGGGAGGAAGGGAAGGGCTCAGGGGTCCGGTGCTGGGGCAAGAAGTTCTCAGGATTGCAGCCATCGAGGAAGGCAGAGAACTTCACAGCAAACTTTCTAATCAATATTGAATGTGACGTTCGTGGTATGAAAAAATCCTGTTGGCCAGCTTGGCTCAAGTGCCCGGGTCTCGTTCCTCCTCATCCCTGCCTCTGGCTGGGCTCGAAAACACTGAGACCTTGAAACCCACATACCATAGCTGGCTATAAAATAAATATTGTCATGGATTCAGACGCTAGAGTCTTCTAAAAGTGCAGTTTTCCCAAGCAATAGAAGAGAAATTAATCCTGCGTTGCTCAAACCAGGACACAGCCAAATGGCAGTGTAGGGTTGGGGCTGGGGAGAGAGCAGCACTGCCCTGGGTCTGCGTACTGGGACCTGGGTGGGAAAATGTGCCTTTTCCCAGCTTTCTTCCTGCCAGGAAATCTGCTTGGGCAAAGAGGGTGGTGTCCTGAAAGCAGGGCTCTGTGCCTCAAAATCACAAGGCTGGCCAGGAGCAGAGCAGAGGCAGGGCTGGACCAGCCCCCGTTGGTCTAGGACACCAATGCTTTATAGGAGAAAGGGCGTTTTAATGGTAGAAATGGTCTGAACAGACTCGTCCCACACGTATAACAAAAGGAAACTTCCATGGAAATAGTGTAGTGGGGAAAAGCTGGGTTTTTTTCCCCATGGGGAAGGGGAGGGGAAGGGAGTCTCTGCCCTCCCAGAGCTGCTGGTGCTTTGCACTTTCCTGAAGCAGCACACCAGCTTGTGACCAACCCCCAGGAGATGCCTGGGGATGAGGGGGAGCTTGCCTTGCCCAGGAGGAAAGATGCTCGACAAGTGCAGAGGCTGTGCATCTCTGAGATGTTCCCTAAAACAAAGGAAAACGAGGGATGCTCACCCATTACAGTCAAACCCAGAATAAAAGTTTGGGAAAATCTTTTATCTAGGAAACCGAGAGAGCTGTGAGATTTCTTTCCTGTTGTATAAACAGGCTTTTGTAAACCACAGGCTTCAGCCATGTTTATTTCAGTTGTAAATACTTTATAAGAACACCCAAGGGAAGACGGCAGGAGAAGGAAAGCCAGCCTCTGAAATAAACGTGAGCGCAGGCAGGAAGACTTGCGTGATCCCACTCCGATGAGTTGCAGGAGCTGTCATAGGCGAATGGGCCGTCCCGCAGCCTCCGTCTCCATCCGCAGCTCCTCGGGCTGGATGTGGTGGGGAGGCCAGGAACCTGCGTTGAGTAGGATGAGTCCTGTAATTAGAGCAGAAACCCTGTTGCAGCCGTGGTCTTGGCTTCACTTTAACTCCCAGCTTCCTGCAAACGCTTCCTCTGAGCCCTGCAGCAGCTGTGTTCCTCCCCAGTATAAATGCAAAGGGATTTGGTAGGTGCTTAGACAAATAAGCGCTGAAGGAGTTGGATTGTGCTGAGATCTCAGTGGCCTGGCCATGGGCAAGAGGTGTTGTCTCTCACCAGTGCTGCCCGAAACCAGTAATGGCTGTTGAACCCCTCCATTAATGCTGGTGCGTCACCTGCAGTCACTTCCCCAGTCCCAGCAGGGACCACAGAGCAATTGGGAGCCTGATTTATTAGTAGTCAGTGTCTTGTTAACTCCTGGAAGAGGAGCTTGGCCTCTTCCCCAGCCGGGGAGGGCAGCAGGGCTGCAGCCAAGGGAACAACAGGATGAATCACAGAACGGCAGGGGTTGGAAAGGACCTCTGGAGATCACATAGTGCAACCCCCCTGCCAGAGCAGGGTCACCTAGAGCAGGTTGCACAGGAACGCGTCCTGGTGGGTTTTGAGCATCTCCAGAGACGGAGACTCTACCACCTCTCTGGGCAGCCTGTTCCAGTGCTCTGCCACCCTCAAAGTAAAGAAGTTCCTCCTCATGTTGAGACAGGATTTCCTGTGTTCCAGTTTGTCTCTGTTGCCCCTTGTCCTGTCGCTGGGTGCCACTGAAAAGAGTTTGACCTCATCCTCTTGACACCCGCCCTTTAGATATTGATGAGTATTGATAAGATCCCCTCTCAGTCTTCGCTTCTCCAGGCTGAACAGACCCAGGTCTCTCAGCCTTTCCTCATAAGAGAGGTGCTCCATTCCCTTGATCATCTCTGTAGCCCTCCATTGGACTCTCTCCAGTAGTTCCCTGTCCTTCTTGAACTGGGATCCCAGAACTGGACACAGTGTCCAACTGCTGTGTCCTTGGCAGCTATGGATTTTGAGTTACTACCTTAGGGAGGCATCAGCCTGTGAAACACACCTTTGAAACCCAGTCGCCTGATCAGGTGAAGCAAGACATAACTTGGGTTGCCTGTCTTGAAGTTGAGTACCAGGGCTTCTCTCCATCCCTGATCCTCACCCAGCAGGCATGCAATTCCCCTTCGGTGAGATGGTGGTGTAGCCAGTGCTGCTGAGGGATGCTGCACTCACAGTGGTGCTGCTGTTCTTCTGCCTCCACCACCTCCTCATGAGCTGAGCTGGCTGCTCCTCACGCAGGGAAAAAGGTCTCTTCTCCCAGCTGAGGTGGCTGAGATATCCATAATGGGGCAGGGGGGAGACAGCACCCCGACCCTACTCTATGCTTAGACCTGAGGTATCTCGGCAGCACTCGCCCATGTTATCTTAGATAATGTCCAAGGACGGGGGAAGCCAAATAACTTTAAAAATATCTATCTGCATGCCATGCAATGTCAGGTCACCGCTCCCCGGGAACAGCTGCTGCGGAAAGCCATCCCATCTCACAGCGCAGGCACGAGCCCAGAGGGTGGAAAATCACAGGAAGGAATAGTAAATTAGGAACCAGCACCCTTCCCATTTAATTTTAGCAGCAGACAGTGGTGTTTACAGGAATTTTGTCTTTTTCCTCTATATTCCTGTTGACTTCCTACTTGTCGATGTTATGGCTTCAGTCAGTGTGACCCACAGGCAGATGAAAAGCAATCAACAAGCCCTTGCCTTGCCACAGGGAGGTGTGGGACGAGGGGCTCTGGTGTGGCTACTGATGTGAGATGCTCCAGTCTTTTGATTGCCCACGCTTAGCCTGAAAAGCTTAATTCTCAGCGAAGCCGATCACATCTTTCCTCAAATCAGACCTTGCCAAGAGTTCAAATCAGCCCCATGAAACTGTAAATGTCCCCAGATCTCCAGCCTCATGTGCCCGCGAGGAGCAGTGAGCCTAAGTGAGTGCTGGCTGCAGGACTTGCTCATGCGCTGGCCCTCAGTCCAGTGGTGGCAGCAGGGGATACTCCTTGAGGATGCTCTCTGCAGAAAAGCAATCATGATTTTCCGATGTGTCAGACCCTGCTGGGAGGCTATCATGCTGCTCCAGACCACGCATCTCCATTACCGTTTAACGGCACAGCCTATTTAATTAGCCCACCTACTCAGCAATGGGAAAGGGATGGTGTTCCCAAGGCTTGTGCATCACCTTTCCTGATCTGAGCGGGGCAGGGGCTCTGCAAAACCTTCAGACACGAGAGCTGACAGGGAACATGTCAGGCAGTGTCCCACTGTGTCCCATGGCAGGATGATGCTCCTGCTTTCCCGTCACCAGCAGGTGACAGCAAGCCTTGCCTTCCCCCTCTGCCAGCCCCCCCTTCCGCTTCCCCGCTGCCTTCTCTTTCTGGGGGAGCCTTGCCCCATTAGAAACACCTGCTACAGGCAGGGGACTTGGGGCCATCACTGTGGGCAGGCAGGGCAAGGAGGGCAGCAGGGCAGCCCTGCTCCCAGCCCAGCATGCAGACAGATCTCCCTGCACAGTGCTGGTCGTGATTTGCCATTGCATCTACTTGATCATAGGATCGCCTAGGTTGGAAGGGACCTTTCAGATCATCTAGTCCAACCATCAACCTAACATTGACAAAAAAACCATCACTAAACCATATCCCTAGGCACTACATCTACCCATCTTTTAAATACCTCCAGGGATGGTGACTCAACCACTTCCCTGGACAGCCTGTTCCAATGCTTGACAATTCTTTCAGTGAAGAAATTTTTCCTAATGTCCAATCTAAACCTCCTCTTGTCCTATCACTTGTTACTTGGAAGAAGAGACCAACCCCCACCTCTCTACACCCTCCTTTCAGGTAGCTGTAGAGAGTGATAAGGTCTCCCCTCAGCTTCCTTTTCTCCAGGCTGAACAACCCCAGCTCCCTCAGCCACTCTTCATAAAACTTGTTCTCCAAACCCTTCACCAGCTTCATTTCCCTTCTCTGGACCCGCTCCAGCACCTCAGTGCCTTTTTTGTAGTGATTTTACAGATCGGGTAACATAGGCTCACTTCACCTCCTGGTGGGCTTTGCTCCAGGTGCTGCAGAAGGGATGGGCAGAGTCACAGCAAGGAGAAATCCAATCCAATCCCATCCCATCCCATCCCATCCCCCTGAGGCCAGGGTGCTTCCCTGCCACTCACTGGTTCAGGACATTCCCTCCTAGCACAAAGATTCCTGCACCTTTCTGAGGTGGTATTTGTGAATTACTGCTGACCTCCATCAGCTGGGGCTTAATCCCCCAGCTGCAAGTTGTGGGGTCAGGTTATATAGGGACCTGAAGGCCCTCTCAGGTGAGGAGGGTAGTTTGAGGTTGTTTTTAGTGTTGTGGATAAGTGTCTAGTCTGCTCAGTGCATTGTTGTACTGGGATCCTCAGAAGAGGTATTTCAGCATCCAAGAGCAGGGGTGGCAGGTAAGTCATGCTGCAGCAAGTGGGCGTGAGGGAGGAAAAGAAGGGTTTTAGCCCCAAAATATTGCTTCTCGTTTTTATTCCCTATAGGCTAAACCTTAAAATTTTAGATGCTTATATTCCTGCTTTAAGTATTTCTTTGTGGAAGATTTGGGATCTAAGCTGTTGTGTTAAAGTTCCTCGCACAGTGTGTTTTATCTCCTAAGCGTGCCTGGGGGTGGTTATCCCTGCAAAGGAAACCACAGCGCAAGCCGATTATGGGCCTTGGTGGTAAAATGGAGAAGTGAGGTCTAAGGTCTTAAATCCCTCTGCTGTGGGGCAGCTGGCAGGCAGCTCTGTGCCTGGCCCGTGGGGAGCAAAAGAGCAGCCATCGGGAGGGAGGGATGGATGGAGGGTGCGATGGGATGCTTTGTGGCTCACCAGGAAACCATTTCAGACAGATGTAAAGAGCAGCAATTTTCTGCCTGTGAGAGAGGTGGAAAATAATTTCAGAAAACAGCCTTTGGGGATAGATGAGGGGTTTCTTTGTGTGCCAAAGCACCTGTAGGAAGGCAGCGTAGCTGGAGGAGTGTTTGAAGAGGGTTTGGCATTGGTTCTGAGTGAGGGGTGTGTGAGAAGCTGCATACTTGGATGCATATTTCTGTGCAGCTGAACTCGGGAAGCCACTCGTTCATCTGCTCTGATGACCTGGCCCAGCTGCTTCATGTGGCTGTGTAAATTCCTGGTGGCTTTCTCTCTTCTGGTGGTGTCTTCCTTTTCGCCCCGTCTTCCTTTTCGCCCCGTCTTCCTTTTCGCCCCGTCTTCCTTTTCGCCCCGTCTTCCTTTTCGCCCCGTCTTCCTTTTCGCCCCGTCTTCCTTTTCGCCCCGTCTTCCTTTTCCTTTTCCCCTGGTATTGTGCAGAATGAACCCCCACCTTTTGCCCAGTATTTTGGGAGAGAAAAGGGAGCAGCAGTTTGTCTTTTATTCAACTATCGCGATCGCAAAGCTCAGCGCTGCAGTAGGCGATGCTCACATGCCACTCTTGCTTGCTGGAGGACGAGGGCACATTCGAGTCGTTTCGGTGGGAGATGCTGGTGAGGTTACTGCCTTTCCCTGAAGCTGTTCGGCATCATCATGTAAGAAGTTGCTACTAATTTGAGGACAAGGGACTTCAAAAGCCCCCGTGCTGAGGTGAGCCACCTCCTGACCAAGCGGGGTGATGAAACGAGCTGCACCAGAGCTTGCTCAGGGAGGCTGTGATCAAACATTGCCTCACCCGCCATGCCAGGGGGGGTCTCTGCTGTCCCTCTCCCTAGAAGCAAGCACAGGGCTCCGTGTGACCTTGCATCTTTTATTAGGAGCAAAAAAAAATCCCCCCCTGCAGTCTTGTCTGGGCAGGAACCAGAGTCTTTCCTCATCTGCCCCGCTTGCTGGCTTCTGGCATCTTCCCACCTTTCCCACAAGTGAGCTGCGCAGACTTGTTTTTCGAAAAACGCTGGCGTTTTGTAATTTTTTTGGCAAGTGAGACAAGTTCTTTACAGTTGTCTGAACTTTGCATTTGTTTAAGCAATTCATAGCTGTGTCCCTCGGTAGGGGTCACTTGTCCAAACCTGAATAGCCGCGGGGCTAGGGAATAGCCCTCGGCCTCTCCACTCTTGCCTCCACCTGGGTATTGGCTGCCCGCGGGTGATGTGAGATGGGCTTTGCTTCACCCTGTTTGCTTAATGAGTCAATGAACCCTGTATCTCTCCTGGCTTCTGGGACGACCTTTAAAATGAAGGCCGATCTCCCTGGCCTGCCTTTCCCCCAGCTGCAGGCCAGAGCTGTGGATCCATGCCCTCACTGCAGCAGCGGGGCAAATGGAGAGCCTAGCCCTGCAGCCTCAGTGAGGGACAAGGCTGCACGGTGACCTGTCCCCAGAGGGCCTGTAACAGTTGTTTTTCTTCTAAATAAAGCCTCTTTGGAGATGGCAACCGACAGCACCGTTGGGTGCTTGCAGGCAGGATGGGCTGGTGCCAGAGCTGGGACTGGAGCATCTCTCTCCCTGTTCCCAAGCCAAGGCTGATTTCCTCTGGGTCTTGTCGTCATCCTTGTCTCACCCAGCAGCCTGTAAAATCTGGAGTAAATCTCTTTTATCCCATCCTCCAGGCTGGAAAAAAACCTCTGCCTCTCCGCGTAGGGTTGCTCAGGATGGGGCTTTTTCTGAGACCTAGGGTGAGGGACCAGGTGAAACATCAGTGAGATGGAAATAGCATTAGCCAGCACAGGGGTGTTCACTATTTATAGATACATAAATAATTGCTAATGTCGTTGAGCACTGTTACTACTTCCTAGAGGTCAGGCAGCTTCAGGAACGGTGAAGTGTCCTGCTGTTTCACCCCAAAAAGAGCTGCATCAGCTCAACAGCATCTCTCAGAGCCTGCAGGCAAGACTCCCGTTTGTTTGCAGTTTATAACTACAGCGGAGCCCTCATGATAATGACTTCTGGGCTTAAAATAAAAGAGGGAACAACCTGAAGCTAGCAGGCTATGCTTCAGTGGTGCAATGCACCTCGCTGGCTGGCGAGAGATGCATTTGCTGGGTTGGCAGCCCCTGCGCATCCCAGCCCCGCTGCGCAGCCTGATTTGGGGGGTTACACTCTGCGGGTGAAAAGTGAAAGACTGGCTGCCCGAAGCACTGCCACGATGCTCGGCTGATTTGCATGCCAAGGGGACGTTGGGCTTCCCAAAAATACTTTCAGTGTGTCTCTCGGCAGCCACTGCAGGGAAGTGAAACCTTTCTCAGACACCTATGCTTTCACACGTACAAATACACATGTACATGTGCATCTCCCGCCTGCTGCAACAGCGAGCGCCCCAGCAGCCGGGGCTGTGTGAAACATGAGTCAGGCCTCTTGCTTTCTGCTTCTGCTTGGGCAAGCCCGCATTTCTGGCTTTCCACCATGTTAGGTAGCACTGCTCTGCTGTCTGGCTGGGCACCCGAAACCTGCAGGGCAGAGGAGAAACAAACCCAAAGATGTAAACCCCTCCCAGCTGGCCGATGCTCTTTGCTCACAGTTTGGCTTCTTTTGGAGTTTATGAAGCAGCACGGTGGCAACATCTCTGCAGGCACCTCTTTGATGGGGCTGTGTGCTGTCTGCAGTGTTATGCCACATGTGTTTTCAGGTTTCCCATGTGGAGTGGCACGACTTCGCTGCAGATATGCTAAAACACGGCAGAAGCAGCACCGTTTTGTTCTCTGGAATTGCCTTGAGATCCCTGTGATGGGCAAAGAGGAATTTGTGAGGTGTTGTTGGCTCTTGTGGCACAGCCATGATGGCACTGGGGGGCACATAGAGCTCCCCACGCTTCTGGCGACAGGGTTAGAGCCTCCAGCATGATTCAGGGCCGTGGAAACAGCCCGAGCCACTGGCTGGGTGGCAGCTCAGACTGTGTTGTGTGTTGCTGGGGCAAGAAGGAAACAACACAAACACTCACCTCATTAAAACCCCCAGAAAAAGTCCCGGATTTTTTTTTTTTCCTATCAAAACTGAAACCCCAACATGCAGAGCGCAACCCCAGCCTGGCACGTTACCCCAGCGTTGTGTTGGCAAGCCCTGACCTGGCAGAAGAGCCCCGCTACCCTGGAGCATCCCTCCATGCAGATGAATGGTCCAGCCAAGCAGCCTTTGACCTGTGGGCAGAGCGCTGCCAGCCTTCCTGTGGTCCCTGTACCACGGACACATACCTGCAGCACGTGACTCCAGACCTCCAGCCTCCCATGTGCCACAAATGGGAGCCCTTGGCTTTGCCAAAAAAAGAATGCTCTTTTCTCTTCAGCTGGGGTTTCTGTTCCAGCCCTGATGAGGCTGGTGACTCATGATCCTGCTTTGAAAACTCTGTCTGGATGAGCAGCAACCGGCTAGTTGTTCTCACTTGTCCTTTGTGCCTCATTTACAGTTTTATCGTCTACTTTGAGGCTTTCCCTTTGTTCCCTCCTCTTTTCCCCATCCTGAGTCCCACAGAGGCCTTTGCCTGGGTCTTCCTGCCTTGGCTTTGCCTTGAGAAATCTTGTTTACTCTTTTCAGTCCCATTTGCTGACTCTTTCACATCATGCCCTAGATCATTCTAGTCAAAACCCAGTTTGCGGGCTTCTAGGGATCCTTCTAAGATGAAAGAGGGAGCCAGGGTTCATCTGTCCACCTCCGGCACCACATGGGGACACACACGCGCCACCCTGCAGGCAGTCCTGGTAGAGAGTGAGGGGTGGCACATGGGGAATCGTATGGGAAAAACAAGCTATGACGTGATTTGGGAAGAGGAATCAGACATTGCTCAAGTGAGTATCGCAACCCCCCAGCATGAGCAGAAGCTCTCAGGGAGGCTGAGGCTGGTCTGCTCATGTGGGGTTCACTAGCAAGCACCACCAGGCTTGCTCTGCTGAGGGTAAATTGTTTTTTTCGCCCCCACCTGTCCCCCTTGCCACCTCTTCTGTGGCAACGGTGGTGGAACAAGCTGCCCTCTAGTCCTTCAGATTTTCCTATGTGTAATCGTCTGGGAAAAACAAGCTATGATGTGATTTGGGACGAGGAATCAGACATTTCTCAAGTGAGTGTTGCAACGCAACTGCCCTTCATGAGCAGAGAAGAAAAAAAGAAAAAAAAGAAAGTCAAATGCAGTGATGCACCTGGTGCCCACAGATAGCAGCAAGAGCCAGCCCATGCTGTCACCCCTCTCCAGGACCAATGCTCCCAGATGTTGAGGAATGTCCCTCATCAGTGGCTAAGGCAAAGAGCATGGAGGTGGTTGCTCAGGCCGTCACCGGGACGTGCTTCCTACCTCATGTGTACTTGTGCTTGAGGTCCCCTGTAGCAAATGGAGAACAGATACACTTGCAACAACCTGGGAAGGTCTGAAGCAGAGTCAATGGTCAGCTGCAGATGATGAATGAGCTCTTCAGGAGATAAATGTGTGATTTGGTGTCTGGCCAGCTCATTATTTAGCATTTATGCAGGGAAAGTTCAGCCCTGCAGAAGGCAGTACATGACTGGCATAACCAGAAGACCTGAAAAGCCTGGCTGCTGGCTCTGCCTGCAGGAGGGTTTTCTCTGAGCGTGGCTGGCAGAGCTTGGGCGGCTTGTGCTTCCCAAAGGACTGGATCAGAAGCAGTGAGACACTGGATCTGGAAACACAGTATGGGGGAGCAAAGGCCCTTCTGAGCTGAATAAAGCTGCAAGAGAGAAGCCAGATGCCCGTGTTACCGCAAGGCTTAGTGAGCTTATGTTTCAGGAGTCCTTATTTCATAAACCACGTGCTACCCTGCCTGCGCAGCAAGTTAGGAATGCACCGGCCCCTCACTGGGAAGACCCACCTATATCGTAACTGTTACTGGGATTATCCTGCATAGTTACCAGCCACGTGTAGTTCTGCGCTGAAACTTGGAAATGCTGCGAAAGAGGAGAGCTGTGTTTCATAGCTGGGGAAGCTGAAGCAGGCAGGAAGGCTGGTACTCAAGGGTCACTAAAATCACCTCTCTCATGTGTCTCCATCCTCTGCTCCGGCTCATGGGCCCTTCTGCTGGCTGCTGCTCCAAAGCAAGAGCAGTTGTTGCCTGTCAAGGGAGCAGGAGAGTGGGGCAGGGTATTGATGCTTCTTAATTAACGGAATTGTCCGAGTTTCTTTGCTGGCATTGAAATGTATTCTTCACATAGCTGTGCTCTCTGCATTGCAAAATGGTTGCTGCAGCTATTTTTATATGTGTTTTCCCAACCGTTTTTCATTTTTCTGTGCATCTGCTCCTCGCCTGATCTTGCTGGTTAGCCAGGAGGGAGGATGAAGTAAGAAAAGGGAAAATGCTGCCGTTTTCCATTTGGGTAGCTGTCTGGAGGTTCTCTCAAAACTTTAAATGCCCCCTGAAGCTTTGATCTTTTTGCAGTGTTTATGCTGGGCACCCCCCAAAATGGCATCATTTTAAATCATCATGCTCTTTGGAAAGTGCGGGTCAAGCTGTGGTGGCCAGCAGAGGTGTCTGGCAGCAGGCATGGTAACTGGTGCAAACCTCCCCCCAGAGCCCCTCTGCTTCTCCCAGTTTCTCCATGCTCTTGTCCATCAGCTCTTGTGTGGAGGGGTGGAGGTGAGGAGAATTGCGTGTAACCCGTTTAATTTTACCTCCTTGCTTGGAGTGACTTCAATGCAACGGCTTGCCCTTGGCGAAAGGAAGAGCTGTGCAATGAAGGACCTTTCCATCTGCGTACAATGTCCCTGCAAGATGATGGGAACTGGGCTTGAGTTGGGTGGGAGATGCCGCCTTGCAAAGCCCTTGAGCTGCCGCTCATGGGAAAAGCAACCCTAGGAGAGAGGCTGTGGTACTTCTCTCAGAGCAGAATGGCAAAACCCTGGTGGGCCTTCTCCCTCCCTCCCTTGTTCTTTTTCCTAGTGAGGGATTTTGATTTCTTGGGAGCAAACAGTATATGATATTTCTTCAGCATGATGGCCCTGATGCATTTTGTGGCTGGCAGATCTTGACACTGTCTGTGCATGAGTGAATCTACCTTACATGCATTTGCTCATCCCGTGCAAACGTTTCCCAGGCAGACACTTTCCTCACAGGCTGCCTTCAGGCATGAGGGACACCCAGGTGCCCTCTAACTGTTGGAGACACCTTCCTTCTGAATTGGATTCCTGCTCAAAATTGTGCTCTGCTCTTTTTTTTTCTCTTCAGAAATTATAATCTTTAATAACAGTGACTAAAAATAATCTTCAACAAGAATGATTGAATCATTGCCTTGGTCTCATAGGTTAATTCAGCCTTCATGTATTCAGGAGGTGCTCTTTAGGAATTCAGTCTCAGCAAAGCGCTGGTGGGGAGCCATTGCAGCAGGGGCTGTGGCACAGAGCAGAGCCACTTGGCTCCTTCCACTATGGGGTGGCAGAGATGCTGATGTGCAGATAACTGTCTGGCAAGAAAGACTGAAGAAACTGGAGGTGAAGGTTGGTTGTGTGGCAGTAGACAACACCTAAAGTTGTTTGTGGAGTGCAGGGAAGCTTTATTTTTAGGCAGCAGTGATGATACCTGGAGAGAAAGCACTGGACTTTTCTGTACAACTCTGCTGCTGTCTGACATCTGATGGGGAAGCTATTTCTTCACCCAGCCTTCATGACCATCTAGGCTTGGGCTTCAAACTTCATTCAGAGTGGTGGGAAACCTAAACAAAAAACTGAGAGGCTTCTTAGCATAACCCCCATATCGGGTGAGCTCAGAGATGGACTTTTTCCCCCTGCTCTGCCTTTAAAGGCTTTTTTTTTTTTTTTGGCGGAACAGTAGCATGCTTGCGTTGCATTCTTCCCTTGTCTCTTCAGAGCTGTGCACAAAGTCTGGTTTGTTCCCTTAGGACAAAAGGACAAAGAAACTAAAGTTCCTCAACCACAGACCATATACAGTGTCTGTCAAACTCAGCTTTTCCCTTGCTGGTATTTCCAGTGCTGGGTTTGGGCTGGTTCACAACCCAAAGCTTCAGTTTAGGCTTTGGTCCTGGAGGACTTCAGCAGTTTAACTTCTCACTGTCTTGGAGGGAGGGAATAAACCCCATCCTCTGAGTGCCATGCTGTGTAGAGCTCCCCACGTTTGGGGTGTAAAGACAGGCGGATAGCATGTTTCTAAACTCAAGGAAAGAGTTTGGAAAGCACAAAGCATCAGCTCGACTCCGGTCCCAACAGAGTCAGGCATAATACTCCAGCTGACCTTCCTGGAAATGGTGTTAGGCCAATGCCCAGTAGTTTCGAAAAATCCCACTCCTTTAAAACCATCTTCACTGTGGACATCTCTGGTCATCATAGAAAGTCATTCAAGCCTTTCCAGTCTCAGAGTGGTGAGCACCACATGGTCCCCACGGTCACGGGAATGTTTGAGGCTGGTGGGCTTATGTGCTTGTCTCCATGCAGCGTGTCAAGAGCTCAGCCCTGCGTGCTGCATGGCTGGTGAGGCTGAACAGGCTCTGCACAGAGCTGCTGCTGAGGCTTTCCGTGTCTGAAAGGACATGAAGAGCTCGCTGTATGGCCCAGATCTTCCCAATAAACATCGAGCTGTTGGCCACAGTGGGTTGCCCTGGGCTGTTGTGAACGTGCCCGCTTTCGTGTGGGATGGGGATGCTCTGAAGGTGGCCTTCCACCTGGCATTTCTGTTGGTAGCAAACCAATACAACATCTAGAGCAGGAAGGAGAAAAGGGGAGACCTTGCCTATTTGAAAGGAAAGCTAAGTTTCACTAGGCTTCATTTAATCAGGAATGATTAATATTCCCCTGCTGGTATAGCTCCTCTGGGGCTATTCCTCCCTGCCTTGATTTTCATTCACTGTGTTTTTAATGCACTCTTTGTCTATCTGCTATCCATATCAGAAAGGCACCCCTGCAATATATAACAAACAGGCGAGCAAAGGAGGGAAGAGGAAGGAGGATGGAGAGGGACGAGCACAGATGCCTTTTCCGCAGGCACCGGGTGGCTGGCTCTGCTGGAGAGGACCGGCTGGCAGCCAGTGCTGGGAAGCTGGCGAAAGGCTTCCCGCACGGCACGCTGTGCCGTAAGCCAGCAGGCAGGGAGTTGGGAGGATGGCAGGCATTTCGGCGCATCCCAGCTGACATCTGGTGCAGGGAAAGAGTAGGAGGGAAGGAGGGGGGAAAAGGCAGCTTGATTTCTCAGTGTTAGCTGCCAGCTTCTTCGCCGCCTTGCCAGCTCCTAGCGCTCAAAGTCGTGAGGCAGCCCATCCTTTGCCTGAAACCACGAGATGTTTTTACACCATAAAAACATCCTAATCGCCTCAGCAAGAAAGCAATACTAAATGCCTGGTTCTTTCTGGGGTTGGAGGTAAGAGCAGGTTTTCAAGCACTGCTCTGCCAGCAGGAGGGCCAGAAAGGCAGGGGTGATGAGCGAGAGCTGGTGACCTCCCAGAGCGGTCGTGGGCACCAAGCTCCCGCTGCTGGGACGCTGCCTGTCAGCCAGGGAGGCAGCACAGATTTTGGGCAGTTTGTGTCCAGATCCTCCATGTTTCCTTTGAATTTCTTGGGTTTGGATGGCCCCAACCCAAAAGCCTGACATAATGAAACTCCGGAGTCATGCATATATGTATTCCAAGCTGGGTTGAGGGGAGAAATGTGGCCTCACTTCTGTACTTGTGACACCAACACAAGGTCCGACTGGGTCGTGGAGTGTTTTTGCATTACAATTTCTCTTTGCTCTCAATGACAGCTAAAGAGGAGGACCCCATGTTTGGGCCTACCCACCCTGTCGTATTTTGTTTCTAAGTGGTAAACACTGCGCTTGGTCAACTGTTCCTGCCCGCCGCCGCCTCCTCCTCATCTTATGTTTCTAGCACCTGCCAGCTCAGCCAAAATCTGTCAGCAGAAGTCCAAATGCACTTCCTGACCTGTCAGCCCACCCGAAACATCCTAGCCGTCCCAGCTGGCTTTTCTTGACCTTCACCCAGGGCTCACCAGAGCAGATAAATCTCTTTCCGTCAATGACGGGGCCTCTATATCTATATGGGACACCTGTGCGAGCCTTAAAATTATTAGCAAAAAACCAAAACCCAAAACCAACAAAAACAACCAAAAATGTGTTGGCCACTTGGAGAAGAGGGTTTCCTTGGTAATTCCAGGAAAAGTCTGACATTACAATGTTCTCCCTTTGGAAAAGGCATCAGTGGTCAAATTTCTGCCCCCAGCGCAGGGTTGTTAAGTGTCTGTCATCGCCCCTTCCCACTCCCTGCCAGCAGGGACAAGGCGAGAGACTCTCAACCTTCATGTGCAATCTGGGTCCCACCTGCACCTAAAAATCTGTCAGTGTTGTAGCTGTTTTCCTATGGGTTTTTTTCCTCTTCCCCTCCTTCAGTATGTGCTGTGTTTTAGCAGATGCATGTGTATGTTACAGACCACCTTTGTCCACAGAACTGAGCTGCAGACAATACAACAGATCTGTTGTGCAGATATTCATACCACTGGAGTGTAAGGCAGCTTTTGAAAGGAGAGACACCAGGAATATCTCCATGCTAAACCTATTTTGTAAAGGATTTGCAGCTGCCTGTAAGAAAATCAGCAGTAGCCTTATGTTCCCCATTGATTTCTGGGCTGAAATACTGAGAGCAAGATTTGGTTCGAGGGACCATGGTGTTTATAGCTGTTGGCTACATACTGAAAAACAAGCCTATTTGGTCATTCATTAACCACAAAGAAGCAAACAAAATAGAAGATCATTCATTCAAGAGGCAATTTATGCTCACCGAGTTGAAACAAATGTCTTTATTTCATTTTGTGAAGTAATTTTCTAAGCAATTAGTTTCATCCTTAACCCTTAAAGTCATGATACGCTGACAAATATTTTCCCACTGCCCAGATATTTATCATTAGCAAATGGCTTTTCCATAAGCCCCAACACGGCTTTCTGAGGATCTTTTTTTTTGAAGAGATGACAGTTGAGTGAAATGTGCTTCCCCAAAACCTTTTTACAGTTTCAGTTTAGTTGGACACCGTCACTGGAGAAAACAAATTTCTTCATCAAGGCTTTAAGATTCCCCACAGACACATGAGCTTGTGGGATAATGAGTAATTCAGTTTGATGTTGTTGCACCTATCAGAGCTACCTATTGCTATTCTTGTCAGAACTTTGGGATGTGGGAAAGAAAGATTTGGGATTTGTTAATCTGTGCGTAACTTGTGCATTGCATAAGGTCCTGGAGTGATGAAGTACTTGAGTGCTTTCATTGACCTAAGTCTTATTAGTTAAAATATGTAAAGTTGTGTTTAATATCAAGGTGGGCTCCAAGGAAGATTTATTTCTAAGAAATCTGATCAGGGACCTTTGGAAACCCAGAGTCCCTGTGTCTGCAGGGAGGCCACAGCGCTTTCAGGCCTCGTGGCTCTGAAAGGACAAGCCTTGAAGAACATACAGTCCTCTTGCTTTTGGTGTGACCACAGGCATCCTTGAAGGTGTGTGCTCGAGTGCTGTGTGCGTTCAGGGCTGTGCTGGATCTTTCTGAGAAGAAAGAACACTTTTATTACTGAAGACCTGTTGCAGTAGCTCTTACAGTGAAGATGCTTACACCGTGCAATGTGTGTTGTACAAAGCTCATGGGTATGGTAAGGAAAACATTAGTTCTTGCAGGCCAGATACCAGTGTCACCTAAGGAATAGTGGCCTTGTCACGGGCATGAATGTTGGTAGTATAATAGCAGTGGCTTCTCGTAGATCACACATATCTGCCTTTTAAGAAGATTAAATGTGGGCAACTTCTGATGGAGGAAAGCAGAAGAGAAAGGGTTGGATCCAGCACAAGAAACATTTCATCATGTACATTTTAGTTTACTCGATTCTGGGAAACTACCAGTGTTTTAACTGTTGCCTAGAGGCTGGCAAAGATGGTGCCTGAGGGGTTTGAAAGATGCTTTTTTTTTTTAATGGAGAAAATTAGCAAATAAGAATCCCTAGCAATTTCTTAAGCTCATACTGATATGAATAGCAGCCTAAGACAAACGTCTTGGTCCCTTCCTGACATTTGTGGCAATGAGTCACCAAAGGAACAGACCAGCTCCATGTCAGCTAACGCTGCACGGGCAGCCAGGTACTGGTTAGCTGCTGGGAGCCAGCCAGGATGGGTTTAATTCGGTGGCATGGAAAGGGGCGGTGACACGGGCAACGAGGTTTGGGCTCCTTGCTGAAGAACCCCCTCCTGCACAACCCAGCTCTAGCCGTGCATCCCCCAGCCTTTGCTTCTGGTCCCTCTCACTGTGGCCATCGGGTCCCTTGTCCCCACCTTACCCCCACGCCCGACAAACTGAAACGAGACGACGATGACTCCGTAAGGGTAACGGAGATCTATTCCGGGGAAGCGGGCCAGATTTATGAGTTGCGAGCACGTTGGTTCCCTGCGTGCGTCTGCCGTGGCAGAGCCCGCGGATGGGCTGACATTTCAGTGCATCCTGTTTACGCTGCAGCTCAGACAGCCAGAGAAGTATTTTTAAACAAAAATGCAGATCTCATTGTAATCACCCCGTGTTAAGGAAACAAACGTTTTTGCCACAATGCAAAAACAAACATTTGCTCAAGATTTAGGATTCCTTTTCCTTAAGCTATCTGCAAAACAAAAACATTGACTTTTTCCCTCCTCTTCCACCGGTTTCCTCACTGCAGTCCTGTGAAACATCTGATGGAGAAATGTTTGCCATAGGTGACGGTTTCATATTTTTGCATTTTTCAGCATGCCAGGAACTTCATTGCTGAGCATTTCTTATTTTGAAATGTCAGGCGTGTCTATCTGAATCCACTGACTGCTGCTTGCACTGTGAGCAACGCCTGTATTTTGACAACATCTTTATACTGAAAAAGAAAAAAAAAAAAAAACAAAACTAAAAAAAACCAAAAAGGCTAAAAATGACCCTGGTTGCTAAAAATACTGTGGGCAGGAATAGAGAATTCACAGCACTATTTTGCAGACTCACGTGTGCTTTGGGTTTTATTATAGGATTGGAGCTGCCAAACTATGCCGAAGGCTGAGGTCGAGTTTCCATTATGTCTGCTTTTGGCTTCTCCCCCAAACCGCGGAAGGCTTCACAGATGCCTCAAAATGCGTAGATAGGTCGACTTTAGGATGAAGGTGTGGGTGTATGGGACTTGCTTTGCTTCCTGTAGCTAAATTTGGAAGCGGGGTGCCTGGAGCAGCCCAGCTGTGGGGAGCATCACACCCTGGTGTGTGCCTTCCCCGTGGCTGCTGGACCAGGGACCGACTGCTGCCGGCCACCTTGGCTGAAAAGAGCTGCTGTTACTGGAACAAGTACCAGGTTTGAACTGTCCCACGTTACACCCCTGGCTGTTTGTGCAGAGCCATGATGGGGAAAAGGTTGTCTGAAAGCTGGCTACCAAAGCTTTCTCTCCTACCTTTGTCCTCCTAGTGCTGTTGAAGAGAACTAAAAGGCAGTAGGTCTGAAAGACCCTTTTGTAGAAGACAGCTTTGAATAGAAGTCAATGACAGCATCAGCTAATAAACACGAGCACAGATCAAAAAAAGCATATAAGCACGTAGTGAAAAAACAAAAAAGCAAACCTCAATGTTGCTTTTTCACGTGACAGAAAGTTGAAGGAGTAAAAGTTTCAGGATGGCTTCCAAATAGGGATCCCCTCGGGGTACTGTATTGGGCTGATGCTGCCTCATCATCCCTCCTGCTTTCTCTTTTTTTTTTTTTTTTTAATGTGGTTTTATTCTTCAACAAGCGGAATACATTATTTTGCAAGAGCTTAATCTATAAAAAGCAACAAGTACGCTGAAGCCTGCCTCAGCTGGGAACAGCTCTGCCACTCCGAGTTATCAAACTCCGTTTGCAGAGCGTCTGCCAGGACGGGAAGCAGAAACACCTGAGGGGACTGACCCAGATAATTTGAACAGCGCTGTCTCTTGTGTTACGAGCAATGAGAAATACCTGCTGCAGGTCATTACTGTAAAGACCTGAGTGGGAAAACGGGGGCCATCAGCTTCCCCAGTGCTAAAAGTGGACAGAGGAGCCAGCTCCCCGCCCTCGCTTGCACCATCCTGTCTCTTGGTCAGGCTACATCTGCAACACGCGAGGGATTCGAAACACCTTGCAGCTGGCAGTAACGATAATAAGGCTAATAAATAGATCGGTTGCTTGCGAAATGATCATTTGTTCCAAAATAGTCCTTATTAATAGCACAGGGATGGCGGTGGCCATCTGGGGCCCCAGCTATGCAAACCGCTGCAAGAATTTGCTCGGGCTTTGCTTTGCTCTGCGGCTGGCGGGGAGCTGGGCTGCTGCTGGTTTTGTCCTGGGTCAAATGGGTGCTTAAAGTGGGGAATGTTTCCTTGGTGAAATCTATTCCAGTCAAAACATCTATTTGTTGCTCTACATACTTCACGACGTGACCGTGAAAAGCATGGAGGAGAATATTGACCCCTTGAGTTAACGGGTCTGACTCCAGGAGACTTACCCCCTTGACAGACTTGGCCTGCTTTATTTCTTAGTGGCATTTCAGAGCTAATTAAAACTCTCCCATGCAGATAAGCAAGGAGAAAAAAATAAATATACAAAAACAGGACAGAAAAATCCCCCAAGCCTCCCCCAAAGGTCAAGCGACACCGTAAGCTGTGATGAATGTGTCCATTTGTCACCTCGGGCGCAAGGCTGTGACATTTCCCTGGTAAACTCAATAGCAGCTCCTAGGTTTGTAACGCAGCATGCAATTTGCCTGCCTTTTCTCTTTTTTTTTTTTTTTTTTTTTTTTCCCCCCCCCCCCCTTCTCCTATTTCCAGTTTAAGGATGTGATGGTCTGTAGCAGTCCCCACCTCTGCGCCAGGGATTCAGCTGATCTCATGCGGGTGGGGTGCAGAGAGCTGCAGGACCACCCCAATGAGACCTGCTCTGTCTAGGAGGTACGGGGGCCGAGGGACCAGCTGCTGGGAGAGGGCAGATCTGCTCCTGAGGTTTAATTGTGGATGCTGGCACCATTACCTGCCCATAAACAACAGGAGGGAGCCAGGGCCACCATCTTTGTGCTCGACTCTCATTTTCCTCCAGCACAGAGATGAAAAGCTGAGAGCTTGGGGCTGCACCTCCTCACCTCCTGCTTGCCCTGATTTCAGAGCAATTGTGTGTCTGGATGAGAGCACTGGAGGCACCGGTGGGGTGCTTTGGCATATGTGACCAGCTGCCTGCGGAGGAAACCAAACCAGAAGCCGCTTCCACGTGCCCACCAAAACCAATCCATCCCACTCCGGGGTGGCTCGGACCAATTCTCGTTCCTTGCGGCAGGGACACCCAGTCTGGGGGACCAGCCCAGACCTCATCTGAAATAAAACCCCTCAACCACTTATAGCACGGAGGCACCAGCTGCCTAGGTCCATTGACCCATTCCTACTGTGCTGAACTACTTGCTAATTATAGCCTGGAGGCAGACCTTTCCCCCCCTGCCCCGCTGTGCTATGCCAGTCTTCCCAGCGAGCTGATGGTAAGGTTTACTGGTATCTGTTACCGTCAAGTGCCAGGACTTTATCCTAGCGCACAGCTGGCTCCGGCCGCACTATGCCAGCGAGGGACTGTTACATTTAAAGCTTGCCAAATTTTAGTTTTAGAAGCAAAGGCTGAAGCTGTGAAGCCCTCCTACGCCCCTCTCCTTCCCCCTGGGATGTGGCTGTAGGGGTAGCTTGAAGTTCTTCACAGGGAAGCGACGGCACAAGGGGGATGCCATGTGTCCCCACCACTGCTGGTGCAGAATGAGTGTGTGGGGGGGAATAATTAACAGTGAGTCGTGTGCGTGCAAATTCAGCGCTGCTTCGCTTCCTCCCTTCTCTGCACCCTTGGTGACTGCTTTGGGAGATGTTAAGAAGAGGCGCAAGCTCCTGTGTAGTTGAAGTCAAAGCTTCCTGCCAATAATAGACACGTTCTTTCTCTTTCGTTCACCCACACAGGTTGATCTGTGGGTTTTTTTCATTAAATATCAGGGAAGTCATTTTAAAGTTATAATTGGAAAAAAAACTACATAACTGTTCCTTATGTTGTTATTGGATTTGGGGGTTTATTTGGCTCTGCTGTATTTTTGGCTTGGCTTAGAAAGTCTGTGCTTGTTTGGTCTGCTTTGATGGCCTTTCCGAGAATGTATGCTTGGTACGTACACGGAAAGAATTAATAGCAAAATGTAGTTTTCCCTAGGGTTTCTGAACCAGGCAGAAGAGCCTGTGCTTTCACCTGCCCTGTGAGAAGACCGTGTGCTGCAGGTTGGCTGCTGTGGCAAACTGGCAGGAGGCAATATCTTCGTTTTTTCTTCCTTCTGTGGCTGCGCCCTCTGCCACAGGTGTAGGGAGCTGCTTTTGGGCACATATCATCACGAGAGGGGTTGTATGGAGAGGGGTTCAAGAGGTGATAGACCAGAGCCTAGACAGGGATGAAGGGAATGAGAGAAACTGGGGAAAAAGGTAGATGAAGTGAAAAGGAATGAGATGCGGGTGAGAGGATAAAGAAATGGGAGCCTCAGAGCTGTACACTATGCTTTTAAGAAGAGGCTAATAGTGGTGCCAAGTAGGCAGAGATACGCAGGGAACTATATATAGACACACCTACAGACACACACAGATAAATATGTCTCTTAAGAGGTTATAAATGATACGAGCATCTATATACATGCACATCATCTAACAACAAATGACTTCTGAAATCGGTACTTGTCAGTGCTCATAACCGTAGTGATCTATAAATCCAGCGCAACAGGTCCGCTGTTCTCTAAATAGCCTGTTATTTTGATCCTGTATAATGTTTTCAAAAATCAGGAGACAAAATGTAACGTAGGTAAGTGAAGTAAATTGCATAGGAACAAGGATGAATGATGCCCTACAGGGCATGTGCTGAAGGAAACTCGGCGCTCACATCTCCTTGTCTCTGGACACTCTGAAGATGAGGTCTCTAATTGCATTAAATACTTTGGAAGGGAAGGACCTATTTGGGACATTAGCTAGGTGCTTTAGTCTTCCTCACTGAAGTCTGTTCTCTGGCAGCACACCTTGTTCACCTGAGCATCCCCAGGGATTAGAGAAATTAAAATCATTAGGGGAAAAAAGAGTAGCGAAGAAAAAATGCTCTGAAGCACTAGCCAGGCTGAATGTACTTTTCAGATGTCCTCTGGTCTTTGCTGACAAGGAGTTATATTAGAAAAAGGTGAAATATGGGGCTCGAGTACCAGCGTGGGGCATGTACTCTACAAAGAGATACTTGCAATGGGGGTGAAGCCGTCCCTCGTGGTGGGGATGCTCTGCGCTGGAGCAGACAGCCATTTGTAATTAAAGGACAGAGAATTCAGCGGGATTTGAGTTCTTTTCAGAAGGAAACTCCCAAGCCAGTACTAAATTACTACTCAAAAATTCAAAGGTTTATTATTTATTGCATGTGTCACAGTAGAATGTAGGAACTTTGCCAGGCCTCTAAGCAAGAGGAAGAAAAAGATGGCTTATTACCTCCAAGAGCTTACCTGGGGGTAAAAACTTATTGGTGTATGCAGTGTTACCTGCAGAGAGCCACAAAGCCCCAAGAAATGGTTTGTGCAGAGCAAGACGCTGCAGGGAATGGAAAGGTTTTCTGAAAGTCTGGCTTTCTGGGCTATGGAAACGATGTGCCCCGAGGACACGGATACTTGATTTTTGACCAAATGGTTTCACAGCAGTACGTGAAGCAGGGGCTGGGGCTCGGGGCATGCCCCACGCCAGGCTCCCTCGCAGAGGGAGAAGCTTGTGCTGGAGCTCAGGTATCATCTGCAGAGGAGTATGCACTGCGATTTGAATCTGTTTTGCTTTGTCGGTTTTATTTCTTTACGAAGAAACATTCTGATTGAGGACTTTTTCCCTTTTTTGTTACAAACCTGGGTTCTGATCCTATACCTACTTCTGCAGAGAAGGATCCCAGTGCCTGGCTGATGCTTTTATCTCTTTACCGGCTGAAGGTAGCAGTAAAACATTGAAATTGGACTGTAAATCACATGGTAATCCTGACCCAGCATCTGCCAGTTTGTCACTGAGATAATACGGAAGTGCTTCAATTAAATATGAAAGCTCCCTGGTCTCTTTAAGCTTAAGACTCTTTTAATATATACCTATATATTTTTTTATTCTATTTTTTTAATGCCTGTCCAAAACAATCTCTCCCCCACTGTTTTTGCTTTTTGGCCATGGGTCAGCATTTCCCTTCTGGCTCGAGAAAGGCTGATAAGACGTCAAAAGCTGGGCTGCAGCCAGGTAATCAGGTCATTGAGGCAAAATTCAATCAAATGTCTTTTCGGTCAGTGTCACTGTGGCCCGAACAGCCCCCGGAGCCACAGCTGCCTGGCAGCTCTTGTCCCCCTGATAAGCTCAGGGCTGATCTGCACGTAGTTTCGGCATCCGTTTAACCATTTATATCTGGCTGCGTGGGTTTCGGTGACGGGTTTGCCTTTCTCAGTCCATGTGGGTGGCTGGCAGCAGGGGAGGTCCCCATTTGCCCCATTTCTGGTGTAGTTCGTGGCTCTCAAGTGATCTGTCTCATGGGGTATCAAGCCATCCCTTGAGCCCTTGTGAGCTGATGGGATCTGTACCATCAGGCACCAAGAGGCGACATAGATTGATGAGGCTTTGCATGAAGCACCCCTTCCTTTTCTTCGTTTTTAAACCTGCCACCTTCCCTTAACGTCCAGAAAAAAGTAGCAAAGGGGCTGCGTGGCTCATGTGGCTCAACAAATTTCCAAGCGATGCTTTCTTCTGCTGTCAGTGACTGAGTTTTGCTCTCCAGACTGGCCCTGTCAGGAAAATTAGCCGCTTCTGCTAGCGTCTAATCTGGAGCCAAAGCTGAAAGATGAGACGAGTCAATTTTCCGCTGGGTGCGTCTTAATATTTCATTGCCAGCATTGCACAAGCCGCTGTTCCCCTGCATTATAAAATGGCATAAGAAGGATGCAGATCCCAGAAACAGGCTTTCTTAATTTACATCTCACGAGTATTGTTTGTCAAATGCCACTGTAGTAATTGCTTGCTTTCCATTTCTAAAATGTGCTAGCAATAAACTGAAAATATAATAGGATACACATATTTGGCAAGCTCTTTCCAAGGTTTTGTATCAGACCCACGGCTGGATTCAATAACTACAGATGATTTGAATTTTTCACGCAATTTCTTGTTTCTTAAAAATGTCTCCTTTGAAAATCAAACACCACAAAATAATTTGTGAAAACGCTTGAGGTGTTTTTATATTTTCTTCCAAAATTTTTCCTGTTGTGTAAAATTGGATTTTTTTGGTAAGTGGAAAATGGTGTTCTTGTTGGATTAAAACATCTCCAGCATTTCTGGTTAAATGGGTACGTACTGAGCCAGAGCAAAATGGATTAATTTCTTAACACCCTTCTCCTCTGGTGCATTGGAATAAAATAGCCGGTCGGTATCCAGCTGCTCTGCCCATCACAGCTTGAGCACCGTCCAGGCAGATACTTTCCCAAATTAATTCTCACAGCACCCAACGGCGGAGAGAGAAAACCAGGAGTCTGTGATTAAAGGACAGCCTTTTCTAAGGCTCAGGGGATCTTTCGCCGGCAAAAAAGTGGCTGCTGGGATGCTCAAAAGCATTGTAACTTCTACGGAACTAGATAATACCACTGGGAATCGTGCGTTGGGCCACATAGCTGTTTACCGCAAGTCCCCAGGTATGGCTTGGAGGACATCAGAAGCATTACGATCTGCCTATCCTTCTGGTTTTCCTCCTTCGGCTTTGAGTTAAGTTTCTTCCTAAAAGGTGTTGTTTTAAATGAACGAAGCAGTCATTGCTCATCCTAATTGATTGTAGTGGAAGTTAACAGTGCTAATTATCTCTCTCACGCCTTCTTCCTATTTTTATCCGCTGCCATTGAACACAGCAAAGAAGCCATCAGGTGAAGGTCCCGCAACATGGTGGATTTCTCTGCTAAAACCTCTCCTGCACAGCGAGGGGATTAATAGTGGGTGATGTTATTAGCTGTAAATCCAGGTCCGCGGGGCTGGCTCTGCTCCTTTATGTGCTTGAATGTTTCCCTCTCCCTGCTCGCTAATTTCTGACTAATGCCACCCCACCCGTCGCTGTTCCTCTTTTATGATGGGCTGTCTGTCGATGAAGGCAGATCTGACCGGCGACCACCATGATGGGGAGGGCAGCGAGGCTGTTTGTACTCTTCACCCTCAGGATCTGCGTCTGCGTGTCTCTCCAGCTGTGGGCATCGTTTGTCTTGGTAACCCTTCCACGTTTGGTCACCACCACGTGTGCCCCGTGAAGGTTGTGCTGCCATGAAAACCTGTGCTTTGGCTCAAATACTTTTCTCCTTTACCTGTTTCCCATCACTGGCAGGTTGTATTTTTAAAGGTCATGCAGGCACAGAGTGAAATACGAGCATCCTGCCTGTTGCAGCTCTGGGCTGCTGCTCTAATTTCTCTCTGGGAAAGGCAGGGAGAAGAGGGGTGGGCTGGGGGAGGGCTGCAAACTTCCCCACTCGGAGCACAACTGCTTGGGAGAGAAAACGCAGGAAGAAGAGAAGATAAACAACATAGCAGCATTGCGAAATATAGCAGTCCTGCAGAGACAGTCACTTCTTGTTCAGCCTTCATTTGCTCATTGATATCACTAGTGCCTCCCTGATGCGATATTTAAGCTTCCTACGGCACTCCGTGTTCATGCGCCATGCCTTTCTTTACCATTTATCTTCGCAGATGTGGACACAGAGGCAGTAAAAGGTGAAATGCCTTTGCTAAGGTCACGGAGCAGATGTAGGAATTGGGAACAGAAGGTGATTTCTCTGATAGTTTCTCCTTTGAGGCAGAAAAAGGCAATGAATTTTGACCAAGGTCCTCCAGATGGTTTTAGTGGGGCCAGCACAGCAGCTCCAGCTCTGTTAGATGCTTCCCACTTCCATTGTGCAGCTTTCTGAGATGCTGAAAGAAAGGTAAGAGTAAGGACGGTCTCACGGGCACAAAAAAGGGGTTATCACATGCATCTGGAAAACACTACCTTGGGACAAACATTGCAGGGCTTACCGGTCCCACCTGAGCCTTGTGCCCGGCAGGACATGGGGTCCTACGTGGTACAGGGGGGCTCTGGGAGTGGGATGCACCCAGCATACACCAAAATACTCCAATGGACGGATTCAGAGGGAAAAACCTTTGAAGTTTCAGCCTGGTAACAGCAGCAGTTTGACACATCACAGGTTTGGTCTTTAAACTCACTCTCCGGTAATTTAGAAAGGTTCCTGCCTTGAAGAGGTAAAAGTTTTTTTGTGAGATCTTCTTGTTGCTGAAGTTCAGGAAGAAGGAGCACTCCATCAGCCCAAACAGTGTAATCTCTGGCAGTCACTGTGGACTGTGATCGAGGAGAAGGATTTGGGTTTGCCACGGTGGAAAGTGAGCTGTTACAGGGTGAGCAGCTTTAATTAAAAACAAAGGGGAAAAAAAAAAAAAAGCTTTTTTATTTTTTTTTACAGAATCTTTGAAGAATTAAAGGAAGATCCTAATAAAAAAAAAAAAAACAAAAAAACAAAAAAACAAAAAACCAAAACAAAACGTCAAGGAAAACTAAATATTCAAGGAATTAATAAACATTGGATAAAATGAGAAAGGTCTTTGGTTTTCCTTGGAAGAAAAAAAAAAAAGCACAGATGAGTGTGAGGTGGGCAAAATCAACATGCCCTAAGGGGAAGGAGCCCTAATGCCTGTCCCTCTGCAGCCCTGGGCAGCACCGGACCCACCGCCACAGGAGCCTGAGTCGTCTTCCTCCTGCTTCAGCCCGAGAGGGAGGGAAAGGCACCCCAGCAGCGGGGTGGTCTGGGATGCCCTTCTGGCCAGCTGAGTCACGAAATACACTTTGGTTTTTTGCAACAAGAAAATGACTGTTAAAATTTACCTGGCTGACCCACTGGAGCAAATCCCTTGTGTTCGCAGCTACGGCTACTTCAGCTGCAGGGGAGTTTTGCCACTTTCCGTGAGCAGTGAACTGGTCTTGAAGGATGCATTTATCGTGTCCTCTTGTCCCAAGTCCTCTGTGATCTAAACCTTTTCAACCACTCATATTCCATAAGCTTGCACTTTCTTTCTGGACCTTATTTAGTACATTTCTTAGGTTTCACCTTTGGAGGGAAGCGATGCGCATACTCACATAGGCACCTACGTAGGCTTACTTTGGTATGTAATCGAGTCTGCTTTTTTCCGGTCTGCTGTTTTGGAAGGGAGTTAAGATAAACCATAACTGGGCTGCTCTAAAACACATAGAATAACTATTCTTCTACAGTTATATCAGTATGATTTTTATTCATAAAGTTAAACGTATTTAATGTAAGTGGCATAACTTTCCCAGAGAGCTGAGCCTTTGGCTTGTTCCTCCCTGAGGCTGCCCTTTGGTTTGGGTTGTTTTTTTTTTTTTAAGTTCAAAGCTGACACATGAATGTTTTGGGCCACCAGCGAAACGATGATGAAAAGAAGAGGAACATGGAGAAACTCTGTTATCAGACTGACCTTTTCTGGCAGAGACTCTGAGTGACAGAGGCTGGAAGGACTGACCCCCCCCGTGGCTTTGACCAGCTAACCTCGGCGGCTTGAAACTAGATTTTTTGCCACAAATAATGGGAGTAAACTGAGCGCAGGGAAGCCAGCAGATACTTTTCAGCTTTCTGACGGGAAAGCAGCATTCAGGCATCTCGTTAAGCACAAGTATATTTTTTTGCGTAGTTTCAGATGTCAGGGAATTTGTAAAATCTAGTTCATGGATGCATGGGGCAGTTCTCAGGAGATTAAAACACACAAAAAAAAGAAAATAGAGTAGCTTTCTCGCCCTGTGCTTCTTGTGACTACAGAAATGTGCAAAGGAGAGCAGGGAGAGAGCTGAAAAATACTCCCAGGGCTGTGGGATGGTCCCACAGCGTTGCCATCTACGACCAAATTACTTTTCCCCCTTCTTGCTGTAGTTGTACAATAGGACCAATATGTGCCTTGGGAGGTCACTTTATGTGGCTTCATAGTAAAACAACTGCAGGACGCCACTGATGTAGAGCTTTCCACCTTTCGCCTTGTTTCTCAGTCTGGTCCTTGGAGTTGCAGGAGGGAGACGCATGGCTGGAAGGAAATCTTAACCTGCCCATATCTCTGGGCTCTTTGATCCCTGCACACCACACCACGAGGTTAAAGTCTACAGGCTGAACATGAGTCTTAAAAATCATCTGCAATTCCACAACGTATAGATCAGGTTCCCTTTAAAACAGTGTAAAGTATGAAGAATTTTAAAAAAGTAGAGGATCTGCCAGATCAGGCAAAGCCAGCAAAGATTTATAACTCGGTGATTTTTTTTTTAATTTCCCTTTGTTCCTCTGTTAAACTTTCCCTTCCAGCCACTTTCACTGGGCTGCCGGTGCCAAACGAAAGGAATAGGAGCGTTCCAGGGGAATAACGGGTGGTGGTTTGAGTCTTCCTTCACCTTACACGTGCTGAGCTTAAGAAGCGGTGACTTTCCATCGCGGGCCTCCTGGGTCTTTCAGTCGGGTTCAGAAACTTGTGTAAAGTTCAAAGAAGAATGTGGGTCTGGAAGATATAAAGCAAGCTGTGGAAAAATGGGAGTGAGGTGGAAGCTACCCAGCTTTCTATATTTGGAAATCAGAGTATGTGCACTCCCAGCAGCTGTGAGTAATTATATTATAAGGGAAAAAACGACCTAATGGGTTCCAGCCTGCCTGTGGTGGCACCGTGCTTTTGAACAGCCAGGGTATGAATCGTAGGGGTTCCGAAATTTCATTTACAACCCAGGGGCCAGCTAGAAATTTGCAGAATGTGCCGATAATATACAGCCACATGCTGCCAAAAGTGTCCACTGCCCCCTCAACGAGTTGCTGTTGGAAAGTCTCCATTCGCCTCTGGAGCAGGGACATCGGCAGCATTTGCCGCTGCTGCGGTTCTGCGCTGAGCCCATTCCCACCCGTGTGATTAAGGAATTTGAGGACAATTTTAGTGGTGTTGGATTTTTTTTTTTTTTTCCTCCTCTTGGAAAGCAAGTTTTCAGTTCCCACTGTGATCTGCCATACTTTAAAAGTTCAGGAGGCAAAATACTAACAAGCAAAGGCGCAATGTGCATTTTTAGGGGATGTCAACCTGGCAAGTTGAGGTGCTGCTAGTGGGCCCAGGTCTGCGGTGATCTCATGACGCCCACCGTGAGCTCTGGAATGCCAAAGACCTCTGAGAAGCCAAACCCTAGTTACAAAGGAATGGCTCTTGGGTCGGGGGGGGGGAAAATAAATTTAAAAATCCCACCTAGCAGATCACCAGCTGCAAAAAAAAAGTCAGCACTGAATATTATAACTCCCCATAAAAAAAAAAATAAAATCTTTTAAAACATCATAAATTGTATTTGAGTAGGAACCATCCGATGAAAACAATGGGTCCGGTTTGCCCAAAAGCTGGAAGCAACCCCATGGCCCTGCACAGCAGCACCCTCTGCTCCTGCTTTTGTGCTCTCCTGCCTCCTGTCATGGTGAGTGATGGGCAGCATCAGTCCCAACCCCGTGTCCTGGCTGCCAGCCATGGATAACGCAGGGCTTTATTTCGTTTAGTGTGAAGTGAATGTTTTTGGCGTTGAGGATGTTGAGCATGATCGCCCCTGGGGCTTGCACGGGGGGATGCTGTGCCCTCAGCCTCCATCATTCATGCTGCTTGCACTTTTTGCACTGCATTACCTGCACAGAGCCACAGGTCATCCTTTTTCTCAGAGCTTCTCATCAGCAAAATCTGGGTGATCAGCTGCTGGAAAGAGCTGTGCTGAGGGATCATCCTAGCCCCAGAGAGCCTAGTCCTGATCTTTGGATCTTTGCTGAGCTCCCCAGCTCACAACCCAACCCCTACAGCCCCTCAGAGCCTGTAGCCAAAGGCAGGTTGGCTTCTTGGACTCCCTGTAGGAGCTGCTGAGCATCATGCCCATGTAGGAGGAAGGCAGCCTGTGGTCCTGCTCCGTCCCCAGGGCTGGAGCAGCGTTAGGAGCCCCTGGGCCAAGCATAAGGCTATGAGTGTCTGCAGGAGGATACGTTTAGCCATCAGAGCACTGTGGGTCGTTAGAAAAGCAAGTGGGGCTTTAAATACAACGGAACACAAATGTATGGCTTAAAATTAAAAGGTATGCTTTTATCTAGGAAAAGGGTAAGCCCCAGGGAAATTAACTGGGTGAAAAGGGAGGTATTTAGGACAGTCAGTGCTGCGAGGACATCTGGAGAGGAGAATTTCCTACCTGCCTAATGAAACTTTATATACTGCCATCCACCCAGGTAGACCCATATTTCAGGGAAGCGTTAGAGACCAGACAGATCTCCCTTTTAACTTCACTCCAATTTCTTTCATCAGACATACAAGGCTCTAATGAAATATATTTTGGAGAAAAAGATCTCTGGCGTGGCAGAACTGAAGCAAAATGACTTCAATTTTTTATGGCCTATGTTTCTAAAAATATAAATGACTAATAGAAATCATGAAATATTCACGGAGTCAGTAATCCACGTTTACAGATAATGCTGAATTACCTCTGAAGAAATTCTTAAATGGGAATTTAATGGACATCTTTGAACAGAACGAGCAGGTTTCTTCTCCTCAGCCTCAGTCCTCAGAGGAGGAACTTCGGGGAACTGCTAAAGCCTGTCATCATAGCCACTCTGAAAGCCACCACACAGTCCCGAGCAGCATGTTACGCTACATTCGTGGAGCATCTCTGGTGACAGGAGCTGGCTGCCCACTTAGCTGGTGCTGTGAAAATAGCATTTTTCTCTCTACAGCAGCAGATGAGAGGGTCTTTGTGTCAGGGTATCACCAGAGGCTAGATGGTGGCTTTGGGAGGCAGAAGCAGCTCTGGGGTCCCCCTCTGTCCCCACAAAGGCTGTCCAGTCCTGGGGTTGGCATGAGACGGGAAGGGCTGCATTCCCAGGGGGTCCGTGCCGAAGGGTCCCAAGCAGAGGAATGCGTGTGGCTGGCTGTCCTGAAGCAAGTTCCATTTCAGAGCAGAAAGCACTGACCTGGATTTGAAAAGCCTGGGGTTTGACATCCATTTCTGTCCCCAGTCAGATGTGTAGCTTTAGGCAAGTGGCTTCACTTCCCTATAACTCAGTTTTCCATCTGCAAAACCTACCTGACTGAGTTTTGCATCCCCCCAGTGGGAGTGAAGAACTGCCCAGAAGGTACCTGTGACTTGAGAGTGGGTAAGCAGCCGGCACTGCCCTGACTCAGGACACCGTGGGGAAGCAGACTGGTCTGGGACTGCAGATGTTGCTGGGGAATAGTTTCAGGAAGACCGGTTAAAAAACAACATTAAAAAAAGAACAAGTTTTCTATGGTGACAACATGGTTTCATCTGCTGCTGTCTCCCAGAATCCTGGTACTGAAAGTAGATATTTAGGAACACAGGGCTTTACAAACTGCTCAATAAGCTTTTTGAAGAGGTTTGCAAATCTACCTAGCTTTCAAAATGTTGAATTTTAGGGTTTCTGTTGTGGTCCATTAATCTAGATTGAAAGCATGCTCTATCTCTAGGACAGATGATACAGGGATGAAATAACTTTCCTATGCCGTCTGAAAGCCAATATGTTTCCCACCAGAAACAGGCTGTTAGGGGTTTATTAAACTGTTTCTCTTTCCCTTCTGTTTTCATAGTCATTTTTATACTGTTTGCTGCATAGGCTGAGTACCATTTCCCCCTGCATTCTCTTCTCCCTATTTACTTTTCTTATTCTGCACCCAGAAATGCATGAATCTGAGCCAAATTTTCCAATCCATCATACCTAAGGGGATCTGAAATGAGGTCAGACAAGTTCACCCATCCCTACAGGATAATCCTGCTGCTCTACAACGTTGCTGCATGTACTGCAAATGCTACAGGCTGCTGTTAGAGAGGAGGCCCGTTTGCAGGATGGACAAGAGAAGCAGGGATGTATTAAGTGGAGACAGTTCATGCATGGGAAAGTCGGGAGCAATCCTGCTGCTGGAGGGTGTTCGCTTTAGTCATCCCCTCTCTGGGAAGGACGCCGTGTTGGACTTCTCTTCTTGCCTTGTGGTAAATCTGGAAACCACATCACTGTAGCAAACTATTCAGCCAGGTCTTAATGGTTGTCACACCACTGCATGCCAAGGTCATTCAGAAAGTCACTGGTGACAGATGGGGGAAAAGCAGCTCTCCCTGCTCCCAAAGGCATGGGCTGTTGCCATTGGAGCTAGTTTCTCTTCTTCGTGCAGGGCTTGGGTACTTGCCGCCAAGCATGAAGGAAAATCTGCAAACTAAGTCGACGTTTGCGGTTTCAGAACATGAAGAATAATTTCCTTCACCATTGCCAAGGCAGGACTGAAGGCAAGGAGCTGAACAGTACTGGCTCCCTCCAGCCAAGGACAGCAGCAGACATTTACCATTCTTGTTCCTTTGCAAGATAAGCTGTTCCTGCTTCTGATGCTGGGTCTTAACTCCTTCTGGAAATGCGGTGTCAAAGGACAATTCGTAGAATCATAGAATGTGTTGGGTTGGTAGGGACCTTTAAAGCTCATCTAGTCCTGCAGTAAGCAGGAACACCTTTAACTAGATCAGGTTGCTCAGAGCCTCATCAAGCCTGGCCTTGAATGTCTCCAGGGATGGGGCCTCCACCACCACTCTGGGCAACCTGTTCCAGTGTCTCACCACCCTCATTGTAAAGAACTTCTTCCTAATGTCTAATCTAAACCTACCCTGCTCTAGTTTAAAACCATTGCCCCTCGTCCTATCACTACGTGCCTTTGCAAACAGTCCCTCCCCATCTTTCCTGTAGGCCCCCTTTAAGTACTGGAAGGCCACTATAAGGTCTCCCTGGAGCCTTCTCTTCTCCAGGTTGAACAACCCCAACTCTCTCAGCCTGTCTTCACAGGAGAGGTGCTCCAGCCCTCTGATCATCATCATGGTCCTCCTCTGGACCTTCTCCAACAGTTCTTGTGGTGAGGGTTCCAGAGCTGGACACAGTACTCCAGGTATTGCAGTATATTACCAAGGTCCAGTGCTTCCCTTAAGAAAATACGTAGTGTTGAGGAGAGCTTTGTATTGCACCTGACGCAAACCAGAGACACAGATGCTGGCTGGAACAGACCTTGATGTTCGATGCAGATGCACAGAGTTAGGGATGAGGCTGCCTCAGAGGGTCCTGGTAGTTTCCAAATAATCTCTTAAAGAGGCATTTCCATCCCCTTTTCGATGTTCCTCCTGGTGGCCCAGCCTGCTTAAGCCAGGCTCAGCAGAATCCACCACCCCCCCTTCCTCTTCTGGGTAACGCTTTCCACATGCCCTCTCAGTGGGGCTGGTAATACTGCCTACAGGGACATGCATTACCCGTTCATAAGAGTGACGGAAGTTAAAAATAGCCTCCCAGAAAAGCCTCTGGGGAGAGGGAGGCTAATGGAAGACTTGGCACTGAGATTGATCATCATAAACCAGTTCTTATTCACTCTTGGGAGATGGGGAGGCCTCCTGGTCCTTTTTTTCCCGATTTTTCCTTATCTTTTCCTCCTCTTCTTCCTCCACCCCTTTGAATCTAGAGTGTTTATGAGAGGTAAGGCGGTCACCATTTGGCAAACCAGAAAGTCTTGATGGGCTGCCAAAAGGCATGTCATTCCTGCCTGGGAGATATCAGTGAGATCAGATAGGAAGTTTCCCCTTCTTGCACCTTTCCCAAAACATCTTGGCTTCTCTGAAAAGGGCCACGCTGATGAACAAGATAAAGGCGTGGACGTTTTGAGAAACTCGAGCAAAGTTCACAGCTCCTTATATGCAGTTAGTCCGGGTAAAACCAGAGCTATTTTCCCTGTTTTGGAGCTGATCTGTGGACCCTGATGCTCTATCTGCTCCTGTGCATCGCCCTTTGCAGGTTAAATCTCAGCACCTGGCTGTTGTGGTGGGCTCAGGCACGCACCTGAGAGGTCGCTGGAGCTTGGCAAAGGGTAACTTAAGTGACACAGACTTGAACATCGAGCAGAGGAAGGATGGTGGCTGCCATTTGGTTGAAAAAGCAAGGTTCTGGCATGGCAGCTCCACACTGTTGCTCTGACAAGGTGTAAGTGGGAGTGAACGTGTCAGGAGGAGGACTATACCACTCTTCCCCACGTAAGGTAAGCTCCTTAAGCTCTGAAATGCAGTTGTGGGTCAAGCAGTGGAAGGATTAACCATTTTAGCTTTACAATTGAGATAAGATACAATTCTAAACTAGTTTGGTCCAACATATTCTGCCTGAGGATGTTGCATCAATCAACTTTAGACTGAGATTTGCTTTCTAAAAAAGGAGGAGCTGTATTTAAACACCCCCTCCCCACGTCTCCCTGTTAACAGGATGAAGTCACCTTTCTTCGACCCAAATCTGTTCTTGGATCTGTCAGTGAAAGGAGACCCCCTGAGCAAATGAACCGGGTGACTCTCAGCCCTTGGAGATGATCCAGCTTGCCAGTGAAGCTGAACAGAGAACAAATGACCCCTCCTCTTGAGCCAGGAAACGCTGTAGGTGACAGAAAAGGTGACAGAAAAACACCCCGTTGTGGATGACAACTGCATTTTCATAACCAAGCCAAAGCCTTGGGGTTATGGGAGAGGACGGCTGAGATATCATGGTGAGCCCACAGTGAAGAAGACCTCTGCGCCCTCTTCCTCAGAGGTGCCACTGGGGTTGCACCTCTGGTCATATCGAATCCATGAAGATGGCACGTTACGTTGAACCTAAAACACGGTGCAGCCCAGGTTGTCTGTTCACCTCACCCAGTAAGTCCAAGCCCCAGGTGGAAGAAATCTCATCCCATCTAGAAACTCCAGATTTATGCGAATATTTTATGCCATTCATATCTCTGGTAGGAAAATGTGAACACATGGGATCTGCGTTTCTGCCTCCTACTTCCATTGTTACAGTAAAGAGCATCAAAAGCTGGTGTATAGTTCAAAGAATGGGCTTTGATGCAGTTTTGAGTCTTCAGGGATTTGGGTATTAAAGTATCTTAGTTTTCAATAATAAGTCACACCACGTTTGCAGATTTTATTAACTGGAATAAAATAAGATAAATCTTATTTAGCTTTCACAGTGTACCCACCATGCAAATGCCAACTGATCTGGGTTTAAAAACAATCAAAACCTACCAAAAAAGAAAGGAAGATAAGTATTTTTAGCTCTGATTCAATGCACAGCAGTAAGCCCCCTGCATATCATAACTAGGAAGGAGGAGTGATGCAGAGGCAGGTAGAAGCCTGGGAGAAAAGAGCAAAAAGGGAAAAAAAAAAAGAGGAGAGGAACTTCTTAAGCTATTATTGCCACTGCAGTCTTCTTATCTTGAACTGACTACAAGAAACAATTGAATTACAGTGAAATAATTACTGGGCTAATGAGGGCAGACAGTCAATTGCAATATTCCCAGAGTTTTCTTCCTTCCCTTTCCTGAAAATACTTAAAAATAATTGGTAAACAAAGTGGGCTATTTATAAATACAGTCAGACTATACAACCTGAACCAGGACAGCTAAGCAAGGAGAATGGAAACAATTATTTGCCTGGGATTTGGAGACATTTAAAGGAAAATCTTCCCTTAAGGAAATGGTGCTGTATACAACCAGAGCTAACTTCACAGCTTGCTGTTAAATACCCAAGCGGCTTTAAAAATCTACTTGGAGATGCTGAATATATAGTTTTAACTCCTAATGAGGTGTTAAGTATCTCAGTAATTTATTTCCTTCCCAGGGGCTAACTATCATGTCAGAATAGAAAGGGCAGCTACCAGCCTTGACATTTTGGTGATCCCCACCAGGGCTGGAAGAGTTATTATTTTCTTGTTCATCACAGGGCAATGGGCTCTCCTGGTGTCAGCAGCACAGTGGGATTTTTCTATTATTTTTTTTTTTTTTCTTATTCATACTATAGCAGCCTCTGTTATTCCTAGTCAGGGCTAAACACCGCAGGAAGGATGACAAAGAAGCAGCCTGTGCTTGGGGAAGCTTGTCAGGCAATCTTAGCAAGATGAGGAGCTCCCACTGAAAGCCAACGCTGTGCCAGCTCGTTAGGCGCTTATGGGGAAAACATCCCCTAATGACATGGGATGCTAGCTACTTGCTGCCTTTTTCAAGCATCAGGTTTTCAAACTCAGCACGGGCCATCTCCAATCAACGTGGTTTTTAAGCCTCAGCTGTTAGCTGGTTTTGAGCAGAGCCTCTGAGGGCAAAGCTGGGGAGGGTTTGTAATGGCTTTTTTAGCACAGGCCAGACTGAAGTCAGGAGGAGGTAAATATTTTGCTTTGGTTTAGTTGCCCTATGCCTGTGTAAGCGCTGCTTTGCTGAGGCACAGTCTAGTGTGCCAAGCAGGAGAGTTTGTAGCCTTGTGTGGCCACAGAGCTCCAGCTTAATTTTTCAGCCAGAGCTGCCCATTTGGTGAGATGAGGCTGAACGTTAATGATTTCTCTGATGAGGGCAATATAAGAAGTCAGTCTGTCTGCAAGGTGGGAGCACTATGAAAAAGTTACTACTAAAGCATATTAATAATTATGAAATACAGACAAGTTCTTGTTCTTTTGGGGTATTGCTTGGCTCGGCAAAGATGAGCTGTGTGGACTTTCATATACATTCTCCTTTGGTGATAAGGTAAAGTTACCCCATCACGCCTAATGCCTTGTGTGCTCTGAAGAGTGTGGTTGTATATGGTCATGTTTGCAGGTGGGACTGTAAAGGAGAATGTGGAAACAGAAGCCAGCTGCCGAGGGCAAGAGCTTGCTGAAAGGTGAATATTTAGGTCAGAAATACATTGCATTGTCTTTCTTTTTTCTTTTTTTCTTCTCTTTCTTCCCCCTTATTGCTCATGTCTTCTGGTTATAACTGGTTTCTAGGAAATGTCCAGCATGAAATATCACTACCATTCTTGAGTCTTACAATGAAGTAGCTTTGGTGGGACTGGTATTAGCTTCACAGAAAGAAGAATGCGGCCTCCTGATTTCCCTGGGTTAGGTAGGGTTTCTTCATGCTGTTTTGTTTGGCAGAGCCCTGTTTTTCATCCTCTCCTACAACAAAGTCTCCAGCTTGGTGAAGATAACATCAAAGTAGAGGCTTGTCATACCTGTTGTTCAATTATGTCAGTCTGTAAAAACAGCTCCAAGTGAACAAAAATAGCTTTGACAGTATGAATTATAGTGCTCTGTTTTATGACTAATTTCAGTGCCTTGGTGTGATAACTTAGATGCTGTCACAGTTAAGACTATACAATGCCTTGGTAACGGATATGAAACTCGGAGTTAGGCCTGTCTTAGCTCTTTGTCTCTGTGTGTCTCTGCAATGGACTTTGCCAAATCTCTTTTCCACCCTGCAGTCTGAGCTAGGAGGAGATACAACATTTTCCCTTTTTTAAATTCTTATTTATTTACTTTAATCCATCCGTCTCCCAGTTCTCACTGCCTTTTGTAGCTGCAGTGTAGATCATCTCTCCCAGAGGACCGTCCCAACAACTGTTAGAATCATAGAATGGTTTAGGTTGGAAGGGACCCTAAAGATCATCTAGTTCCAAGCTCCTGCCATGGGCAGGGGCACATACTGCATGCATTGCTTGGCTTAAATACACTGGTGATAGTCCCAGCTCCTGTAACTCAGGAGGTCAAGTTGCTGAGGTGATGCACCCTCTTAAAAGATAGAGACACTTGAAGGGGACTTCTTCCAGCAAAAGAAACACAAGCATGCACGCAGGACCATTAAGCCAGTAAAGCCAATGGGACTACGCATGTGCTGCAAGATGAGCAGCTGCTTGACCAGCTTTATGGCATGGAAAGTGATGCCCCAGCTAAGACAAGGTCTTCCAACGTATTCAGCTGCACTGCATGATCTTGAGCGACTTCATGGATAGCGGCACAGGGCAAGGAGGCTGGTGTATGGAGGTCCCCGTTGTGTCGTGCAAAAAAAATAACCACTGCCACAGAGCGAGACCGAAGTTCTCCTCATTCAGACTGTCCCCCCTCGCGCTCTGTGGTATGGTTAGATGTGAGCAGCATACTGCATGAGGATGTTGGCATTCGCTTGGTTGCTTGCCTACTTAGTCATGGGGCTGTAGGGTGCCAACTTCCAGGGGTATATTCCTTTTTTTGATTACCTCTGCATTACTCACTTGTACTCTGTCATTTATCACACTGCGGGAGACCATTTTCCAGTGTCTGTGCTCCATTCTGTTGCATGTCACCTCATCTAAAATTAAATGCCAAAATAAAATAAATATTATCCTATCTGTTGAGCATTAAGTATTGAATAGGGGTTTTAGCTGAAGAGTTAGATGCTACAATTCACTCTGACGTAGTGAAGGATAAAGAGGATAATAGGAAGCCCTTGCATAACTAAGCTTTTTATCTAAGAAGCCTTATGGTATATAGTTTTATCTTATTAATATATTAATCTAAGAGTTGTGTGGCCAAGATTTCACAGTTCCGAAATAAAAACATCACGAGAAATGATTCAAATGCAATAGACATCCATGCCAAAAGCTATTACAGTACAGTAATGTTTCGCTTTCATGTCCATACAGAAATTACAATCTATGGATATTGCCTTGGAAAATTGGGGAGCTGGCAGGAGAGAGTGCTGAAGGATGAAAACATTTGCTTTGACTCATGCAGGATAAATGCAGCGTCTGGGTGATGTTTCTCAAAACAAACGGCTCTCCCCATTTTCTCTCCTGCCTGGCTTGGCTTTACAGGATTGTCTGTATACGGGATATGTGACGGAGTAGTTCCAGGGACAAGGGGAAAGCCTGGGACAGATCAGGCTCTGTAATTTCAGGCATTTCTTTTTATTCTCTGTTTTTTCAGTTGTAAAAAGAGGTTAATGGCCCTTCCAGGTGTAACAACGATGCTATGAGGAAAGATTTCTGTGATGTTCCTGAGGTGCCTTGATTAGAAAGGCTGGGAGGGAGGACTCCAGCAGGTGACTTCCAATCCCACATTGGTAGCTTTTCATTTCTCAGACCCGCTCCTTTTAAAGAGTGGCAGAGTAAGTACCTCTGTGCGTTTTGTTCTGTGACCTAGGATCATCAGACCTTTACAGGGAAATACCGTCACTTGTGTTTTCCCAAAGGGTTTCCTCCCTGCATGTCTTACCTTGGAAGTAAAGGAGACGTATGTAGTAGGTCTGAACCTCGCTGCTAGGAGAAAGGAGAGGAGATGAAATGCTCCGTGTGAAGCTATATTAACCCCTCTGGCCATTTTCAGAGATCCATCATCCCTTGCTTTGCCTCAGCCCCCTGGCCACTGTCCTGCTCACCACAATCTGCAAGAGATCCTTCCTGGGGCTACCTGCACGGTGAGAAGACCCATCAAGGCCATACAGTCCTTAGGTCTGCTCAGAAAAGCATTTATTCTCAAATCTTCCAGGCAGTTTAGTTTCATTGTTATCCATTACTGTCAAATAATTTCTTAATTGAAAAAACTGAAAACCTGAAATCTCTCTAGCAGAGAGACACTGAGGCACCTCTGTTCTTCCAAGGCTTGGGGGCTCATTACAGAGGCAGTAGTCTGGGCACAGAAGTGAAAAGACAAAGCTCTGAGTGTTTACTGTCTTCATTTAAAAGGAATGTATTTTATGAACGTTCTCTTCTCTGTGTAATTTCACTTTGCTATGAAATCCCAACTTCTCAGCAGTGTGATCCTGCTGGAGTAGCGTTCCCCAAGCAACACAAAGGCTTTTACTGGACCTTCTAGGACTGCACTGATTTCTGATGTCTTGTAGACTGAACTCAGTACAGTTTATACTTGGCCGGAATCCCCGCTGAGATTTGAGGGGATAATAATAATTTTAAAAAGTAAAAATCCTCAAGAAGAGCCTTGCAAAAGACTCCATCTGGCCTTTATGTAGGAGATAACCTGGACCACAGTGTTCTGTACAGCTGCTGGTTGGAGTAATCACGTGATTGAAAGAACTACAGCATAGGACTCCTTCCATTAGCAGGGACTGTACGTGTATCCAGCTTCTGTATTTTCTCAGCTGGAAGCAGTGACTATGTGTCTAGTCTCTAACGGATCACTGGTCTCCTGAAGGTGCAAGTTTCTGAGCTACGTGGCTCAAGAAACAAGGGGCTGAAGATGAGCAGCAGCTCTCTAGAGTTGCTCCTCATCATGCAGGCACAGCACTAGCGGCTACGCCAGCCCCAAGTGTATTTGCTCCCCACAAAAGATTGAAGCTCCTGCTTAGACGAGCGCTAAGGTTAAATGGAGCATGGCTGACAGTCCTGAGACCTCAGAAGAGCATGATCTGTTTTATCCCCATCACGATTTCCATTATCAAAAAACATTCCACGGAACAAAATTAATTGGAAGCGGTAGTTAAACTTGATCAGCTTCAACTAGTTTAGAAAGCTGGAGGCGGGGCATTTTAAAATTGAACACATTAATTTTTTGTTTACAGTATGGCACAAAGCAAGAAAAATGGAGATGGTTCTTCACTGGGAATCCAAATCAGGCATTTAAACTTGTGCACATCTCATCTATCTCTTTTCTGGGTTCTGATTTTTTTTTCCCCCTCAGTCCTTTCCTGACATTTTCAAGCATTAAATGTTAATGTAATTAAATGCTAATTTGACTGCAGCCTGTAACAAACACAGCGTGCATTTTTTTCATACTCGGAAAGCTTCACGTGAGTTTATTTCTTTTCCTTCAGTTTCCTCGAGTTTTGGAACGTCTCTTTCCAAAAGTGATGCCAGGAACCAGTACAGGTGTTCCCAGCCTGTGATGTGGCCATGAAAGCACAGAAGAGTGTAGCTATAATCTCATTATTTGTTATAGATGCTACCAAATATAATGACCGTAAGCTAGCAAGGACTGTTTCATCCAGTACTGAGCAGAATCTTAATGTGACTTTGGTATTTGATGTCTGTCTTCTGAGGGATGGCAGATCCTATTTGCCACGGGAGATGGAGATCCATTTGTGTTACTTCTCTTCTGGGCTGTGCTCTCAAATGAAGAAAGGGTCCCTTTCCTGAAGCAGGGGTAATTGTCCCTTTCTGTGCTGATGTAGTATATCCCACAATGACTATGCGCACATCATGGTATCTGTGTTTGGTCCTTAAGAGGAGTAAGTTAAGGGAAAACATTCTTGTTGTCAATTACGGTAATTTTTAGAAGGTAGTTGGCTGAAGTTAAACCCTACTATAATTGCTAGGACTCCTAAGCGCACACATCCCCTTCGCATAGTAATCATAGCAACACAGAGCTCCTCAAACTTTTTAGTAAGGAAATGTTCTATTGTTTCAATTTGCTGTAATTAAAGCCTGCTCTTTGCATTAGAAAATCAAATTCCATTTGCAAGATTAATAATTCCCTTGAGTTCTCTTTGCTTCCATTGTTCTGAAGTGACTGAACTTCTCCCTATTTGGCAAAAAAAGACTGCCAGTTTTTTCTCTCTTAAAGTTAACCCCATATATCGTGCAGAGGGACAGTGGAATAAGAGCTCTGTGACGTTGCCGGTTGAAGGCTGCCTTGCTGCTTCTTCCACAGAGAAGGCTTGACTAGGGACTCTCTCTGCTGGACCCTTTCAACAGAGCTTTGACTCATGGATTTACTTGGATGGTGTTAACAAACGACTATCTCCGTTCCTCCAGAAGCAGAAAAAAATCTTAATTATTTGAGAGCAGACAGATGAGGATATTTTTGCTTATTTTTTTTGTTACAGTTTAGATCACTGATCTTCTTCGACTATCGAAGATAACATACAACTGTAAGATACTTCATCATTTTAAAATGGGATGGTTAATCCCAAGAATGGATATGAAACTACCAATCCCATACTACCCGTTTTCTATTCCCTTCCGCTCCCTCTCATAGCTGTGCTGTCTGCAGCTCACCAAATCCTCCCCCAGTTCCTATTTACCAAGGCAACAAGTCCAAGACCACCATCTTCTACAAAGCTGCAGAATAATTTAGGTTGGAAGGGAAATCATCTAGTCTGACCTCCCGGTAAAAGTTGCTCAGGACCTTGTACAGTTGAGTTTTAAATATCTCCAAGGATGGCGATTCGTCAGCTTTTCTGGACTCCTGCACCAAGGCTGCAACGCTCTCATGGGGATATTTGAGGAGGGGAAAGATTGCTCTGAATTTTCTGCTGAAAATGAATACAATTCAGGAGTTTAATGTTATTAAAATTAGTTTTATTAGTCTTAATAATAATAACTAGGCCACGGTTAGGAGTGACAGATTTTCTCTTCTTGCCTCCAGACACGAGAGCCCCACTGTTCTATCTCAGCAATCCTAGCACTGAGTTTGAATCTTAACGCAGCTTTAACGTTTCAGAGGCATGGGCAAAGGTCTCTTGGTTGACAGGCAGAACAAAAAACCCACAGCAGAGCCTTACAAGCAGAGCTATGAGGAAGAGATAAAACTCTGAGGATGCTGGGGTGCCGAGAGAAACCCTTGCTCCATCCCGTACTTCTTCACCCAGCTCAGCCTTTGCCACTGCTCCTCTGCCTCTGCGAGCTCCAAGTCACAAACAGCTCTAAAGAGAAGGAGTGGATGCCAAGAAAAAGGCACGGGAAGCAAAGAAAATAGCTTCTGCTGGATAATTTGCTCCTGGATCCTAAATGCTTTCTCAGTGGGCCTGACAATGAGCCTCTTGCGATGACATCATATGAGTCACAGAGCTGTTAAATAAAGTCATAGGCAACTTAGAAGCCAACATGGAGAGTGTTGGATATCTTACCTGTGGGCAGCCCCTGTGCTTTATCCAAAGATTAAAGTACGTGAGCGTTAAATATCTGACCCTACAAAGTGACACAGTACAGTGAGCTGAACCCCTTTGCAAATGGTTCCTTTAACAACTGAGATCAGTCAAATATTACAGATTTTTCAAGCCTTTTTGAAAAAAATACTTAAAAGTTTGGTTTGGTTTTTAACAGTGAGCTTGGAACAATTGTTTGACATCACAAACGTCCAAAACTTTTAGCAACAGGGCCATTTCTAATCAAGGAAATTTTTTTGGAACATTCCATTTTTCGAAGAATTGGTTTTTTAAAGCTTAATTCAACATTTAAAATCGAGATTAGAGTTGACATTTTATTGAATGTTCCAGTTCTGGAAAGTGAAACTACTTGATACAATCTTTTTGAACGTTTTGATTTAAAAATGTGAGTTAGAGAATACACTGAGAACTTCCTGGAACATGGGAAAGAAACTTATTTTGGCCTTTATATAACCAGGTGTTGTTTTTTATTGTTATTTGGTTCTGTGGGGTTTTTTTTCTTTTCTGATTGGGTTTTTTTCCCCACATAATTTGAAGTAACACCAATTCTTGTCTTTCCTTTTTGTTTTCACATACTGCGCCTGGCTTGATCTCCTGGGAATCTCTAACCCTTCCTGGAATCCAAGGGGAAGAACGCCCCTGGTGCTGCTGAGGGACTTGCAGCCACCTTGGAGAAGTTGTCTCTGAGCATTGACTTTGGCTTCTGATCCTGCAGTAAGTTGGTGGCGTGTTTCTGCTGAGCAGCGAACCCCCAATTTACACCTGCAAGAGCCCCTGCCTGGCAAAGCCAAATGAAATTCAGAGCTTAACGAAGGAGAAAATACAGTGCCTTCCCTGATTTGAGGGATTTCTTCTCTAACAGTGTTTCTTTCATGATTTGTTCTTGTGATACAGAGTCAACGTTGTGCCTTAAACCATTACCAGCTTAAATCCAAAGGGAATCTGCAAATTTGTGCCGCCTTATCTAAAAGCAGCAAGGACAAAAGAATACAGATGGAGCGAAACTCCTTCTTCATTTCTTTTCAATCTACTGCAAAGATGGCGAGAACTGCCGAGTGTTTGTCTTCGGCAGAATTAGCCCTTTCAAAACCAGATGGTATCAAGATCGATTGATGTGAAGGCAGTTTAGTGTCCCTGCCGACTGTTAGCATGCATGGCTGCCTATCTCAAAAACGCCCTGTGAAGGCCACATGCTGATACCCTTCCTCATGTTGGGCAATCCTCTACTCTCCAGCTAGCCATAATCACGCTAGAGAACGTTGGATTCAACGAGAGCGGTGCAGATGGCAGATCCTCATGCACAGTAGGCAACAGCAGGCTCAGGTCCAAAGACCTCGCTGAGCTGGGCCAGCAGCCATTAGAGAAACCTGCAGACCCCTATTGATATGATAGATAATGTCTATATTGAAGTTCTCTAAAATAAATGGAGACTCTTCCGGGTTCTTTTTTAACCTGCCTTTCTAAAACCCTACTGTCCTATGCTATTAGGAGTAATCCCTGCAAGCAGTGAAGTGCAATGGAGAAAGCCGCAGGGAAAAAAAATAATAGTATGGGTGATGCCTTGGTTTGCTGAAAATCAGTCTCCCCATCCCTGTGCAGCATGAGGGTGATAGCGCACCTAATAGTAACTGCTTGCTTGGGCTGGGTAACTCATACTTGGCAAATCTAATGGCCTGAGATGCAAACTGGGGGCAGCCTGGTGACTTTTCCTAGGAGTACTGAATGTCAGGCAGGCCAAGGGTATCAGCATATCCAGAAGGAGGTACCTGACATCCCGAGGCCCAAGGCAGGAAGGTCACCATGCAGTCAGCCCTATATTAAGTGTGGAGTGAATTCACGGAATCACGGAATCTTCAGAGTTGGAAGGGACCTCTAGAGATCATCTAGTCCAACTCCCCTGCTAGAGCAGGATTGCCTAAAGCACATCCCTCAGGGCTGCATCCAGGCGGGTCTTGAAAATCTCCAGAGAAGGGGACTCCACAACCTCCCTGGGCAGCCTGTTCCAGTGCTCTGTCAGCCTCACTGTAAAGAAGTTTTTCCGTGTATTTGAACGGAACTTCCTATGTTCTAGCTTGTGCCCATTGCCCCTTGTCCTGTCGCTGGGAACCACTGAAAAGAGCCTGGCTCCGTCCTCCTTAAACCCACCCTTTAGATACTTGTAAACATTAATCAGGTCCCCCCTCAACCTTCTCTTCTCCAGGCTAAAGAGTCCCAGCTCTTTCAGCCTTTCCTCATAAGGGAGGTGCTCCAGTCCCATAATCATCTTGGTTGCCCTTCGCTGGACTCGCTCCAGTAGTTCCCTGTCCCTCTTGAACTGGGGAGCCCAAAACTGGATGCAGTATTCCAGTTGTGGCCTCACCAGTGCAGAGTAGAGGGGGAGAATGACCTCCCTCGACCTACTGGCCACAGTCTTCCCTATGCAGCCCAGGATGCCGTTGGCCTTCTTGGCGACAAGGGCACACTGCTGGCTCATGGATAATTTGCTGTCTGCCAGGACCCCCAGGTCCTTCTCCTCAGAGCTGCTTCCCAGCATGTCAGCCCCTAACCTATACTGGTGTTTGGCATTCTTCCTTCCCAGGTGGAGGACCTTGCACTTGCTTTTGTTGAACCTCATTAGGTTCTTCTCTGCCCAGCTCTCCAGCCTGTCCAGGTCATGCTGGATGGCAGCACGGCCCTCTGGAGTGTCGGCCACCCCTCCCAGCTTGGTATCATCAGCAAACTTGCTGAGGATACACTCTGTCCCCTCATCTAGGTCATTAATGAATATATTGAACAAAATTGGTCCAAGTATTGACCCCTGAGGGACACCACTCGTTACAGGCCTCCAACTGGACTCTGTGCCACTGATCACAACCCTCTGAGTTCTGTCACTCAGCCAGCTCTTGATCCACCTCACTGTCACCTCGTCTAGCCCATACTTCCTCAGCTTCCTAATGAGGATGTTATGGGAGACAGTGTCAAAAGCCTTGCTAAGGTCAAGGTAGATGACATCTACGTCTCTCCCCTCATCCAGCCAACCCGTTATAACATCATAGAAAGCTATCAGATTGGTCAGGCATGATTTGCCCTTGGTAAATCCATGCTGACCACTTCCAATAACTTCCTGTTCCTCTACGTGTTTGGAGACGACATCCAGAATGAGTCGCTCCATTACCTTCCCAGGGACAGAGGTGAGACTAACCGGCCTGTAGTTCCCTGGGTCCTCCTTCTTGCCTTTTTTGAAGATTGGAGTGATGTCAGCCTTCCTCCAGTCCTCAGGCACCTCTCCTGTTCCCCATGACCTTGCAAAGACAATGGAGAGTGGTCTAGCGATAACATCTGCCAGCTCTCTCAGCACTCGCGGGTGCATCCCGTCAGGGCCCATGGATTTATGAATGTCCAGCTTGGCCAAGTGGTCTCTGACCCAGTCCTCTCAACTAAGGGAAAATCTTCCTCTCTCCAGACCTTCCCCCTTGCCTCCAGGGTATGGGATGCGTGAGGGACGGCTTTATCAGTGAAGACCGAAGAAAAGAAGGCATTCAGTAACTCTGCCTTCTCTGTGTCTTCCACCACTAGGGCACCCATCTCATTCATCAGTGGACCTATATTTTCCCTAGTCTTCCTTTTTCTGTTGATATACTGGAAAAATCTCTTCTTGTTGTCTTTAACTGCAGTGGCCAAGCTGAGTTCTGATTGAGCTTTGGCCCTTCTAATCTTCCCCCTGCATATCTTCGTTATATCTTGATAATCCTCATAAGTTGCTAAGCCCCTTTTCCAGAGAATGTAAGCCTTCCTTTTTTTTCTGAGGTCCAGCCAAAGCTCTCTATTTAGCCAGGCTGGCCTTCTTCCCTGTCGGCTCGTCTTTCGGGACATGGGGATGGCCTTCTCCTGTGCTTCTAAGAGCACCTGCTTGAAGTATGACCAGCTTTCCTGGGCACCTTTGCTCTTCAAAACTGCCTCCCAAGGGACACTCTCAACCATGCTCCTAAACAGGCTAAAGTCTGCCCTTCGGAAATCCAAGGTGGCAGTTTTGCTGGCTCCCCGCCTCCCTTCACCAAGAATTGAAAACTCTATCATTTCATGGTCACTCTAAATTGAAAACTCTATCATTTCACCTCCAGTTTGGGATGGCAGTATGGTATATATACTGAAGGAGCAGTGTTTGTCTTCCGGAGGTGCTTGACTGCCACAGCTTGCATGTATGTGCACATGAGAAACAGATTCAGCCACTCGCACCTTAGTCAGGTTAAGCGAGTCATTCTCTGAGCTTATTGTCCCCACTGAGTGTCCCGTCTTCATTCTCTCCTGTCTTAGGAGTCACACCGGTGAGACACCAGCATGTCCTGATGTCACTTGGTAGGTGGCAGGATAGGGCCACCCGGCACCTTGCAGCATCAGGAGACAAGAACGACTCCTGAGTCATGGGAGGAGCACCTGTGTCCCATAATTGTCTGCCACTGCGTAGGTTAAAGGCAGACATGCTCCATGACTAACACAGGAAGAATGTGGCTCGTGTACTGGCTGGCGAGGGTGTGTGTGTGTGACATGGCTATCTGCGGTGTGAAATCAGAATTAATCAACCGCATGCTTGGGGACACTTGGGAGAAGGATTAAAACCTGATTTCAGGATAACCAGATTGTTTCTGAAGCAGGAGGTGCTGGGAGCCATTCCTGAACCATAGCAAAGTCTGAGAATCCATCACGGGAAAACCAGAAATCCCACAATATTCAGAACAATGTTTGCATAGAAATTACAGCCAACCAATATCTGCTGTGTTGTTTTCACGTTGAGTCACACTAGGGAATACACCAGGTGAATAGGAATGAACGTCCTGCAGAGCACGGGGAGCTCGTGCTGCTGACATAACGCAAAAGCTTGCGTAAGGTGGTGACAGCTGTTTTTCCTCATGGCTCTTCAAACTGTGGAAAGCCCTCTCCAGAGCAGATGATGCTTGGCTAGAACAAGGTTTGGAGACGTGGATATGACCTCAGCGATAACGTCACATACAGTAAAAAGAACTCTCTGACATCTTACATAATTTAAGCCCTTATTTAGGAAGTAAACTCCTCACCCCGGGCTATGCAAACTTTATTCCTGTCTAGCAGTACTTCATAGTCCCTGTAATTCCAATTAGGCCATTTATCAGAGTATATATTATTTGGCATAAGCAAGGACTAGGATCTAGACTTAAAACATTGAACAGCGTTTCATGGTTGTGGGTTTTGTTTTGGGGGAACTCTTTGGTTTTTGCAACTTGTACAACATCTGGCAGTAATTCATCAGTACTTTGGTATGGTGGCTCGAAGCATCATGTTCTTGACAGTAATTGTGTCATTGCATAGCTATCTTCCTAATCATGTTGTTAGGATTCATGAGATCAGCTAGAAATGGCCTTTGGTCTCTACCTAATGGGCCACCCTGCTGATTCCTGTTTACGTTGTTGAGCCTTTCCTGCCCCATCTGTGGCTCAGTTATTTCCCAGTTTGAATGGACGCCATGGCTTTCTCCTCCCTAGGTCTCTACTGAAACTCATCTTGGCAGCTCTGGAACATCCCTCTGATCTGTGAAGACTATTTTGAATTTTGATCCCACCCACGGAAGTCCTTTCAGGCCCTCTGGCTTGGTGCCACCCACAAGTTTTGTAAGTATATGCTCTTCCACTCGCTCTGTCATTAATTTGCTGTTTCTTTCCTATTCCTCGAGCCAGTTGCCCTGTCAAAGAAAAAAGTCATTTTGGTAAAGCCATGCTCATGGGTTTTTTGAACACTCAATTATCTTCCAACTACTTAAAATCCTTATGTGTGCCAGGGTCTTTGCAGGGATCAAAGCTAGGTTTAATGGGTCCTTCATTATCTGTTTCAAACAGCTCAGTGGTGTTCACCTCCAGGTGCTTAGGGAGCTGCTTGTCCTCCAGTGGTCCAGTATTGCTCAGATGCTCTGCTGCCAGTTCCCTCAGATACTGCTGCCCTGAGCTCACCTCTCTCCTCCAAGCAGCTATCTTACAGGCCCTGGTTCTAGAGGAAGACCTCTATACTGTCCTGCTTTCCTATCTCCTTTATGGTCTCAATTGACCAAACCTGACTTTCAGATGGAGAACCACAAGAGATAACTCCATCAAGAGCACAGGTCCACCTGCTCATGTAAATCAGCAGAGCACGCTTTTGAATCATTTTGGGCATCCTTCCTCTGTCTTTATGGCAATTGGATCAAACCTTCATAGAAGATGTTGTAATGATTAGGCAGCTAGGTGTCACTTGTCAGGGAGGTTCCTCAGAGAAGTTGAAAGTCTGCTGGGAGCAGTTGAGGTCATGAAACCATTTTAATTGTTGGTGCAGGACTTGAAATGTGAGAGACAGATTTTCTCAAGAGAGTAGAACAGAGATGCTCATTTACGCAAGACGCTATGTTTTGTGTGAAAAGTCTCAAACAAAATATTTACTGTTTCATAAACCAATGACCTGATTCTCAGCAGAGCTATGGCTTTATACTGAGGCTCTGTCTTCTGCAGATCTCCTCTGAGAATTTGGGCCTAAGGGAAAATTTGACTCTACTTCGTGATTTATTTTCTTCTTAACAAACAGAAGTGTACACATGAAGAGGCAGGGACAGGAAACAAATGAATCTTAGCACAAATAAACAACACGAAGACCTGACTGACCTCTCCTTACACCTGAGAAAATTAGGAGAACTAAGAGTCCAGGTTTTGTCTCTCTGAATAATTTCAGGGTCTGAAGCACAACTGTTCATGTGAATGAGAAGAAGAAGAGCTCTTAAGTATTTATACCAAAAAAAACCCAACCAAAAGCAAAACCTTCAAATAGCAGAAGTTAGAAGTAATATTTAAGTCTGGGCAGAATTGCACTGGCTGCTACACTTTGAGTTAAAAAGCTGTCTGTATGAGTTAACTAATTAATGTTCATGAAACCCTTTGAAAAGTCAAAACATGAAATAGATTTTTTTTTTTTGACATTTCTTAAAATTTGTTAACAAGAAAACTATGTTTTAACTCTTCATGTATTAGAAGGTAACCTAGTAACTACAAGTAAGGTCTAAATGACAAATACTGCAAAATAGTAATTTGCTGAGTGAAACAAATCAATGATCAAGAGATAGGCCTCAATCACCATCAACAAGTTATACTGCTTTTGAAATGCAAATGTTTAGAAAGGACTAATGAAGCACTTACACTGCCTGTGAAGTCCATGGTTCACTATAAATTAGCGAGCTGACTTGCTTGCATTTCAAATTCCTATCTGCCCCCAAGAGGCATCACCTAAAGACATGTGACAGGTAAGAGGTCTATACGAGAGGCAACGTTTGAGAGGCTGGCTGTCCAACTGTTCATAACCAAAGCGCTGTGTGAAGTGCTGAACGCTATACTAAACATCCCTTCTGGCATGTTGGCTTACCTTTCCTCTCCTCTCGCTTGGCTCTTGAGGTGCCTAAAATGTCGTTGCCCATGTCTTTTTCACAAAAATCCACCTGATGCTTGCTTCCGGGTGGAACCACGGAAAGCTTGCCCAGGTTGAGAGCTTAGACGCCTAGCTCACAAGCCACAAATTCTGACTCTTCCCCCTGCCAAACTCACAAAGTAGTGATTTGTGGGCATTTTTACTAGACTCTTGCCAGACTAAGCCTCAAAGAAAACATTAGCTGCGACACAGGTCCACTGTATCCCATGTTTCTCATCTGGGGAGTTCAGGAGATGCCACCACTGGAGGGCCTGGAGCAGGCAAGTTTCTGTAAGCGTGGCCTCAGTGACTCTGCCTGGGGTGAAGGAAGGACTATATTTTTTAAATTCCTTTCCAGTCCTGTGACCCAAGGGATATGTGAGCAATTAACAGTGTCCCCTCAGATGTGGGGGGATGAGAATCAAATCCCCCTACTGTCTAAGGAAACTGGAAACCACATCCAAAGCTCTGCTGGAGAATGTTTTCTCTAGCGTGGGTTCCTCTCATTCAGCTCCAGGATGAGCCGTCTCACCATGCCCTGATGAGAGAGAATGGTGGAAAAGAGGTTAGGATCTCCTGTGGGAGAGAGAGGTCTGGGTTTCGGACCCAACACCAACCAAAATGAAGCCCTAATCAAGGTACAACGATGAGTCACTTCTGCTCACCCTTCTGACTGTACTTCTCTGTGGGATGTGACACTCGTAACTTGGCAACCCAACACCGGTGACATCACTTAATCTTTTTGCAACAAGTTTGGCAGCCATGTAAAATGCCTTACAGGAAAAAGAGCTCACACCACTGACATTGGATTCCTAAGAAAAGACAAAGACTCATGTGATTGTGTTCTCTGCTAGTCTGATCATCTTCCCCTCCCCGGGGATTTTATTAGCATGTGGGTTAATTTCAAGCAAATTTGACAGAGAGGTTAAATGTCGCAAAAATACAGAGTTCCTACGAGCGCCACAAAAATTGATGGCCACATAGAACAGAGACATCCAGATTAGTGACCCTGCTGAGAGACTAATGGATACTCGGTGTTATTATTATACATCAGAAAATCAACAGAGGAAAGAGCCATCAGAAATCAGACCTCATAAGTCCCACCACTCATGAAATTGCTAACTCCTACTTGTTATTACTTGTCTTCATAAAAACACTGTCTTGTCTTGTGCCTCGGGCATCTGTTACAAGTGTTACTGAAGATGTCCTCTCAGAAGGAAAACAATTACTTTAATAGCTCCTTTAAATAAAAATACAGGCACTGCCGTTCATCAGCTGCCTTTCCAAATCCTTGCCCGTTCAGCGCCAAGCCCTTGCTCCCAAAGGCTGTGTAAGCGAGAGCTGGAAAAGGCGCTGCTATCACACGGTGGGCTGGTAGGAATTGCAATCCTTGCCTGAACTCTGAAGGCAAACTCTGTGGTATTCCGTTGAGCAACATCTTCCTGGCTTCTTCTAGCCCTCATCATGAAACAGAGTTCATTTGTTTAGAGCCTCTGCAATGTAGATGGTGCGTTTTGGGAAACGTGAAAATAGATGAATAGATTTTTTTCTAAGACCATCTTAAAATGCCGAGAAGTTATGCCTTTAAAATGTAGTGGCCTCTAAGATGATTCTTTGCATGAATTAAGTCAAAAGCCATTGCTTGGCAGTATTGGCATCCACTCCATCATTATGGGTTCAAATAATTCCTTATCCTCCTTAAACATTGCCTTTAAAGGCTTTAAGTGCTGCAGTGCTCCTTCCTATGGAAAATGTTTAGTTTTGTTCTTTCCCCTGTGAATAATTCCCGCAGGGAAGAGGAGTTTGAGACCTGCAGACCTGGCAAGCAGACAACACTACCCTACCCCTGGGTTTCCTGCATGGCCAGCTACTTGTCCCAGTGCCACCCAGCTGCCCAGGAACCTGTTTCACTAGCTGCTGGGGGGGAGTGGGTGCGAGCTGGTCAGCCTAGGAGGGCTCTAGATCAACAAATGGCTGCTGGGCAGTGACAAAACTGTTGTTCCCCAGCTGCTTGCTTCGTAACGCTACCCAGTGACACACGAAAAGACTCTGTGTGATGGGCGATGGCTGCTCCTGGGGACCTTTTGCAGGTCTCCTCCCCTCTCCTCTCACTGCCGAAGCCTGGCCCTGCGAGGTCCTCCCCACATTCGCACCCTCGAAGCGGCAAAACTCATTTTTTGCCTCCGCTGAGAAGGTTTTTGAGCCAGCCCTGGCAGGTAGCCAGCTGCTTGGTAGGCAGAGAGCTGCAGATCCTGAGGAATAAGCCACCCACGGCGTCTCGGAGCCCTCTAACCTGTCAGGACTGAATGGAGATCCAGGAATCCCGGATTCGTGGCTACTTGCCACGTTAGGTGCCGAGCAGCCCGGGGAGGAGGCCACCTGCCAGCCAGTGAGCACCATCAGACCACGATCAATCACTTCTTGAATAAATTTAAATACAGTGAGCTTGGGACTGGATCAAAGATAAAATCTAGTATCTACCTGGATTTCACAAGGTTTATTTTCTGTTGCCTGTCAATAATTTCGCCATTGTTTTTTCAATCATTTACTGACTGCACCCCTTTTTTAGCTCTCTCATGTTAATGGATTGCCTAACGCTGATGTCAAGCCAGTTGACTCATCTTTTTTTTTTTTAAACCTTTTAAAATATAAACCAAACCTGCACCTTTTCCCGTCTTTTGGCACTTCCGAAAAATAACAAGATGCGTCAAAAGTTGACTCAGAGCTCAGTAAGCTCCCTGTAACTGTCATTTTCATAGTGTTGACAAAAAAATAATGGTAAGGGGCTAATGGAGTGATAACCCCCCTTCTCTCCCCTGTACCCCCCCATTAGCATGGGTCATGTTCTGGATTAGGTGATGGGACACCCATTGCGTCCCTCTGAGTTCCGCTCCCTCGGCTGCATCCAGCCTTGCGAATTATCTTGGTGCTGCAGATTCACAAAATGTTGAGCAGCTGCTGACGATAGAAAGTGCTGGACGAGAGGGTCTTCTGCTATTTTCTTTCCGGAGATGCTCCTGCCTTCCCACTGAAGCACAGAAAACCTCGTGCTGCCTGCAACATAGGTGATGCCTTGGATGTATTTTGGTGCTTTTCAGCTTCAAAACTTATTTAATGAGCCTGGATCAATTCGAAACAACCTGCTGTAGAAGGCAGAAGAGTATGTTCTCCACTGAGATAACAGCTTGTGGAGCTATTACCGTAATAATATTGCCTTGCAAAGAATACTCGTTTCAATGGTTAATTGTTTTCCAGCTCTGCGCTGGTATCGTCCCAGCAGGATTAGGCCCAGCATGATTTCTGCTGCATTGGCTGCTGTTATCGCAGCGCACAGAGCGCTTTCCAGTAGACGTGGAAGCATTTAATCACCTAAGCGAGCACTTTCTCCACTCCAACAGTCAGCAGAGAGCCAATACCCTAATGCAGCCAGTACCCATTCCCGTAATGATAATTAGCTAACTCTATCTCTCAGGCGAACAGGAGAGAAATGCGTGATCCGCAGCAGAATCTCTAGTGCAAACGTGAAAGCGGCAGTGCCCCTGTGCAATCCTGAAAGCCCAAAGCAGCCTGACTCCCTTACGCACATCACATTCTCCTTCCCCAAGAAGCTGAATAACTTCAGCCTTTTATTTTAGGTGAACACAAATAATTTCCAGTAACTTGCCACGAAAAATACACGTATAAGCCGCTATCACAAGCTGTTCAGTTTTCACTAGAGGGCCAACCAAGCGTCTTGTTATTGAAAATATATGTGGACCTTGTCTATCTGGCTAAAAGAAACTTACATATACTGTCAGCATCAGGCAGCATCAGGGTGCATAGCAAGCATCTGCAAGCATAAGTTGCTCTTTCTTTCAGTTTTCCTCCCCCTTCCTTTCAATTACACCCACCGATTATATTTCGGATTCATTGACATTGCAGTCACTCTCGTGTGGGCACAGTCAAGCTAGTTTTAAATGAGCTAATTTGGCTACAGATAGCATTGCAGGCAGCGCAGCATGGGACTCGATGCAGTAGAACCCGGGTAAATACTTTGGTGGCTTTACCAACCCGGGCTGTGGGGGGCTGCTGCAGCTCCCAGGGCGCGAATGAACTGCATTAAAGCCAGCTCAGGCAGACAGGTGATACACAGACACAATTTCGGTGCAGGACGGTGGTGCTCTGTCTCAGGGAAAGGCTAGGCACACAGTAGGATCAGGGGCCACGGGCTGAGGCAGACGTAGTATGCAGATCTAGTATGTCCAAAAGCATCGTTCTGCGGGGAGCTTCAGTTTGTCGAGCGCTCTCACGATTGCTTAAGATGTGGAGGAAAAAAAAAAAAAAAGAAAGAAAAAAAAAGCAGACTTTACCTAGATGTATGAAAGCACAGTGCCTGCAACAGCAAAAAAAAGCCGGCAGAGATGACTGATGAGGCTTTCATCAGGTTTGAAAACACACTTTATGCCCTGCCAGCTGCGGAGAGGCGAGCCCGAGGAACTCCAGGGGTGGGAATGCCGCAGAGAGCGCCTGGAGCACCTGAGAGCGCGGCGTCCCCTTCCCCGGGAGGAAGGGAAAAGCCTGCCCTTAACGGGTGACGGGTGACAGCAGTAGGGCCACTTTGGGTCCCCCTGTGCCCTGCGAGCCAGACCCCATCTTTCTTGCCCATGGCGGGGGGGGGGGAAGGGGAAGGAGGAGATCACCCCTCCTCATCCTTTCCCGGCTCTTGGGACGGACCCAGTGCCAGCACCGCGGAGCGGGGCGGGGGGAGGCCGTCCCGCCGGGACTGCCGCTCCGCATCCCCGGCCGGTCCCCTCCGTCGCCGGGCGGGGGCGGGCGCGGCGCGGGTGACGCCCCGGGAGGCGGTGGCGGCGGTGGCGGCGGCGGCTCCGGGCCCCGCCTCGCCCGGCCGAGGGGGCGGGGAGCTCCCGCCGAGCTACTACTACCGCCGGCGGGGCAGCAGCCGCGCCGTGAGCGCCGGGGGCTGGAGCGGAGCGGCGGGGCAGCCCCGGAGGAGGGCGGCGGGGAGGAGGAGGAGGACGGACGCGGGGTCCGCCTGACCGGGTGTATCGTGTCCGCAGGGCAGCCGCCGCGGTCCGTCGTCCCCGGGAGCGGAGCCGCGGGTTGTCGCCGGCCTCCTGCCGGGTTTTGTTTTGGGTTTTTTTTTTGTTTATTTTTTCCATGAGTCGGGGACGGGCAGCGCTCCTCGCCCGTTCCCCCGGCTCCGGCTCCGTCTCCGGCGGCGGCCCGGCGTGGCGGAGGCGACGGTGAGATGGGGGGTAGCCTGGGCTGCCACCGCTCCATCCCCCGCGACCCGGCGGACCTGTGCCACAGCCGCAAGTTCAGCGCGGCGTGCAACTTCAGCAACATCCTCGTCAACCAGGAGAGGCTCAACATCAACACGGCCACGGAGGAGGAGCTGATGACCCTGCCCGGGGTCACCCGGGTGGTGGCCCAGAACATCGTGGAGTACCGGGAGTACATCGGAGGCTTCAAGAAGGTGGAGGACCTGGCGCTGGTGAGCGGGGTGGGGGCGGCCAAGCTGGAGCAGGTGAAGTTCGAGATCTGCGTGAGCAGCAAGGGCAGCTCGGCGCAGCACTCGCCCAGCTCCCTGCGCAAGGACCCGGCTTCCGAGCACCACCTCTCCGCCACCAAGATCAACATCAACACCGCCACCCCGGCCCAGCTCATGAGCATCCGCGGCGTCACCGAGAAGATTGCCAACAGCATCGTGGACTACCGTAAAGAGCACGGGCCCTTCAAAAGTATTGAGGACTTGGTGAGGATGGACTGTATCAATTCCTCCTTTCTGGACAAAATCAGGCATCAGATTTTTGCGGAGAGGTCCCGGCCCCCTTCAACGAACACCAATGGTGGCCTCAACTTCACGGCCAAGCCTCACCCCAGCCCCACTTCTCTGAGCCTCCAGAGCGAGGACTTGGACTTTCCTCCTGGGGGTCCAACCCAGATCATATCTACTCGCCCCTCTGTGGAGATGTTCGGGGGGGTGAGAGACGGCAGACCCGTGCTGAGGGTGGCTACCTGGAACCTGCAAAGCTGCTCCATTGAGAAAGCCAACAACCCAGGTGTGCGGGAGGTTGTGTGCATGACGCTGCTGGAGAACAGGTAAGAGGCAGCACCTGGCCTGTAGGCCCAGCTCCATGCAGGTTTATAGGTTAATGCCATTGGGGTTTGGGCACTCTAGAGTCCCGTTGTGATCCTAGTGGAACTCGCTTCCTCCAGTGATTATTAAATGTTTCTTGTTTCTTGCATGGAATCTCATCTGAGTCTTAATGCTGGGGCTGTAGTGACTGTCCCCTCTTTAAGCCTCTATAGCCTTTGAAAGGTGGTGGACCTCCTGAAGAGCTATGTGTGTATGCACGCATATCTGTGCGGGGAAGACAGCTGTTATGGTTGGGCCTGTTAGTGGTTGGTCAAGGACTGTTTCTCTGTGAAGAGGCTTTTGAACAAGTCACGGAGGTCTCTCTTTCCTGCCAGAAGCTGGCGGGGGCCGGGGGGGAAGGCAAATAGCAGGGGAAAGGCTGCTCTGTATGCACCATGTTTCTTATGGTGTTTCCCAGAGCATCTTAGTACCACTTTGGGAGGCAGGATGCAGCACTACATCTGCCTCTCACAGAGCTGCTAAGCTGAGACCTTCCAGTGCTTCTTCTCCAGAAAGTCTTGTTTGGGTGGTGACCTCCTTAACCTCAGCATTGGGGCTGCAGTCCGCTCTCTGTCAGATCCACTCCTCAAATGAAAACCGTTTGAGAGCACAGTCAGGATGGTTTGGGCTGTGTAACAAGCGTGGAATGCCATGGCTTGTCCCAGGAGGGTGACACAGCTCGTTAATGAGCAGTCACGGGGCTGAGCTGGAGGGACCACTCACCCTTGGGAGTGCGAGATATGGGGCAGCTGCCTGGGGAGGCTGTGCTGCCCCTGCGCCAGGTGGACCCCTGATGTCACTGAGCTGGTGGGCACGGAGCTGGGTCAGTTTGTGGTACAGTCAAGTGGGATGGTGTTTCTGGTGTTAATGGCTGAGAAGCTGAGAGCTGTATTTTTTTATTTATCTTTTTTGGTAAGGTAATCGGGCAACAATGCTGGGGATGTCTCTCTTGCTAAACTTTCTGCTTGATACAGAAATGTAGGAATGCAATAAGGATTTTGAAATAACTCTCGCCCTTTCCTTTCCATGCATGAAATCTGTCCCAGCTGATCTGGCATTTAGTTTACAGCATTGGGAAACTAACTTTTCTCTCTGGCCGTCATTCAGACTTCCAGCTGGAAACAAACAGGGGCAGGGGACTCTTGGATTTCTGCAAAAGGGATATTGTGGGGAGGGGAAGTGCTAAGGAACCGTTATCTCTGGTAGGGCCCATAGCTCTGTCCTTTCCCAGTAATATGCTGAATAATGGCTCTTGTCGGTGCGGTTGCGGAGGTCAGGCACGTGAGAGAGATGGTGACAGTGATGTGGTGTCCTGCGCTGCGGTACAGTATTTGTGGTCGAGGATACCTCTGCTGTGCACTGCTCGGGAGCCTGACACTCCCGCGTATGGAAACATCTGTTATCTCACAGCCACCGCTGTTCGATAGCCAAAATGGAGATGATAGCCCAGCAGGGGCGTTCAGATGTTGTGCTGATGGCTTCAGCCTAATGTCTTTCAGTATTCCTTGGCTGCTCTGCTAGTTCAGGTATCCCGTGCTTCCCCCTTTGCCACCGCTCTCGCTCTTTTGTGAGGGGTGGCAGACCTTAGGATGAAGTCTGGTGGGGCTGGGCATCAGGGTAGAGGGGGCAGGGGCAGACAGACCTGCTGAGGAAAGAAACATCTCTGATTATCACTAGCGTCAGTATTATTCTAATAATTCAGTTTTGGAAGAAAAGTGACTTTGGTGATTTACTTTTCTTTATTCACATATATATAGATAACTTTTTTTAAGGACCTCATCCAGTAAAGTGTTAATTTTCTGTCACTTCTGCATCTTCAGCATTTTGGGGGGCAAAAAACCCCCAACCAAACCCCCAAACAGTCCACCTATGAAAAAAGCTAGGCAGAGAAAGTGACTCACAAAATAAGCCTGTGTTAGCCCAAGCTGGCCGCTGTGTATTCAAAGTGTGGCCCTAACAGTTTGGTTTTTTTTTTTTTTGCTCTTAAACCGCATGGTACTTTGCTTCCATCCAGCTTAGCAAACAGGTACTGGGTGGTGTGAAAGGTCCTTCTGATACTTTGAAGTTTAAAAGGAGCCTGATAAAAGTACTTGGTTTTGTTCTGTTTTATTGCACGTATATGTGCCATCAATCACACAGGGAGAGTACAATGCAATTGTTTTCTGTACTTGATCCTATTTGTGATAACGTGAGAAGCTGGAAAGAAACGAGAGCAATGTGCATCCACAGACAAGCCTGCAAAACTTTCCTGGGAAAGTAAATGTGGGAATGGGGGGGGGGGAAATCAACACGATGCAGGAAAAAAGTATACATTGTGAAAAGTCGTACTCAGCACCTTGGGGAGGCGTTTCCTCCTGCTTGTGCTAGCATTGCTGAGGTCAGTGGAGCTTTGCAGCTGAAAAACGGCCTCCGCTGAGGCCAGAACCTGCCTTCTTTCTGTGTGTGAACTGCACGGTCTCCCTCCCAGCTCCGGTTGTGTACCCTGGGAACTGATAAAATGCCTTGCAAACTAATCTTTGCCCAGCTAAATCAACTTCAGCTGATAATCAGCTAGGGGAAATTCGGCTCTTGCTTCTGCATGCGCGAATACACCGCTGCACCGGGGCTCACCAGCACTCCAGCCTCATTAAATCCGTGGAGGTGGGGGCGTTCAAGGCACTCTGTGTTCTCAGCGGATGTCCCATGCGTGTTGCTGAAGTCTCCAGCTATGACCCAAGCTGTTGCCCGGTGGGTCTGAAACCACTGAGCCCGACAGTAGGCAGGTGCTCTCACAAGCTACGCTGATGGGCACCTGCTTGTTGACATACTTTGTGCACAGCCACCATCATGTACGTAAGTGGCCTCCTGCGTGCCAGTGCCTTGTAGTCCGGGGTGGTCTCAGGTAGTCCGGGGTGGTCTCAGGTAGTCCGAGGTGGTCTCAGGAGCTGGAGCACCTCCTTGTTGCAGCGTTGCTGTTGGAGGACCTGCTGCAGCTAGCTTTTCAAGTCCAGGAATAAAGGACAGCACGTCAAGAAGACCGCATTAAAACTGTGTAAAGAGCAGTAAAGAACCTTAATCTGAGATTTTGGGGAATTTCATGCCAATTGAAAGGCTGGTTTGGATTTTATTTGTTTTGTTTTTTTTTTTTTTTTTTTCATGACTAGTTCATAGCTTTGAGACCCCTTGGGTGTTAGCCATGGGAAGATTACCGCTTGCTTCCCCGTGAGGCTACAAGGTGGAGGTCCTCCTGTCTTCCAGCCCTGCATAGCTTTTGCACAGAGGGAACAGTTGTGCAGGAAGCAAAGAGGGCAGTGCCTTCTTTCAAAACAAACAAAAAGCAAGACAATGTCACCATGTAGAGTAATCTGCTGAAGGGGGGAGGGAAAAAAACCAAGCCAAAGCCTCCACACTCATGCCCAGAAGTGCTAAATTTCTTAAGAGCAGCAAAGGGAATGTATACCAAATCAGTAAGCATGACTACGACTGCTGACTTATTTTGAAATTCATCACTGCGGTACAAAAATAATGAAACACAGCAAGGTCCTCACCCTCTTTCTCATATTACAAGGATCTATGTTTATCACGGTGTTTGGAGTGGAAGAACGACGTATTTTCATTCAGAGGACTAGAGGGTAATTTTAGAAGAGATTAACATGATGAATGTGGAGGTGAGCGTGACATGTAATTGGATTAAAGTATCAAATGTGGGGTGAATTTGCCCAAAGCTGTGATGTTTCTTGCAGGTGTGGTTCATCAGATCTGGGATTTGCTGGCAGGGGATCAGAGCTGGCCTGTCTCTGGGGTTGCAGGTCACCTTGTCCAGCTGCCCTCCACCCTGGGGTGGGGATGAAGGAACCAACAGCTGTTTCTCACCAGAAAAAAGAAAAATGTAGGGTTAGGGGTAGTACAATCAAAAGGGCAAGCAAGCTCAGGTCAAAGGCAGCAAGTGTTTTCATGGAGGGGATAAGCAGCCCCAGTGGAGATGTTTCCTCTGGCCGAAGTTGGTGGAGGTATCCTAGAGCTGTCTCATACCCCAGCTCCGTAGGGAAGGGCGCTTTTTCTGCTCCTCATCCATACCTGCCTCAGGCCTGTTCCTCCTGGCCGCAAACCGAGCTCGTGACTCCCACGACACCCCGTGACCACTCTCTCCGGCTGTTATGTGCCGAGGTGCCTGCTGGGTGACCACATCAAGAAGCGTGATGCAGGTGCAGGCAACGCCGACCGATACACAGAGCATGCTAAACGTGTGTCCTCTGGTTTGATGGCTTGCTTGAAAGTTTGCTGGTAGCCGAAGGCAGTGATCAGTTGTGCAGCTTTCCCAGCATGGTTTGCAGTGGAGGTTTTCCAACTGGTTTTCATTATGCTTTATAATACTGAGTGGTAACCTCTTAATTTTTTTTTTTCTTTTAAGCACATTTTGCAGTTGAGTAAATGAAAATTGATAGAGACTGAAAGCCAGAACTTGCACACTCTCTCCAAAAAAAAAAAAAAAAAAGTTAAAATAAGGGAGGGAGGGGAAGAGGGAGTGTGTGGCAGGACCGTGGTGGGGTACCAAGGTTGAGGCTCAGGTCTATGGAGCCCAGCTCAGGTTCCTTCCTGATGTCAAGCAGTTCAGGCTGCTCTCTCCCTGTGCCGCTTGCTCTGGTCGGCTTCTTGGTGTGGTTCCATCTTCTAGGTGCAAGAAGTAATAAAGCCTCAATGCCTATTGCAAAAATCACCGCATTGTAGAAGAGCCCAGGTTGGAAGCAGCCTACAAAGATCATCTGGCCCAACCTTTGGTGGGAAAGGAAGCCTAGATGAGATTATCTAGCACCCTGTCCAGTCGCACCTTGAAAACCTCCAGCAATGGGGACTCTACCGTGTCCACGGGAAGGTTGTTCCAGTGGTTGATTGTTCTCACTCTAAAAAAATTTTTCTTACATGTCTGTAGAGTAACAAATACAAGTACCAATATAAGGTTTGTACTTAGCACTGATTAACTTTTTTCTCTTCTTGGCTTAGTTTCTTGGACAGCAATCCTCCGTGCTTATTCTTTCAGAACATGTCAGCCCCTTCCACCACCAGCTTTGTAACCTGTTAGCTGTTTTCTCTTTGGTTAGATAGAAGTGCAGAGGTCTCTCAAAGGTAAGAAGTTGCCCTCGATTTCTGTGGCTCAGACCCAAATTTTTGTTCCTGCTGGGAAAAGGATAGGTAAACCTCAGTCCAAAATTGCCTCCTGGGAGGCAGCGGGTGGACAGGCGGTCCCTGGGTAACCCTCACTGTGCCACCACGGAGGCTCTTTTTCCTAGTCCTGCCTACCCCAGGTAGGTGTCCTAGGGGAACGGTCACCCTAAGCATGTCCTCTCATCACCTAAAAAAAAAAAAAAAAAAAAAAAAAAAAAAAAAAGGCAAGCTCTTGAACCACCCTCTGGAGAAGCCTCCTTCTGCGCACAAGGAGATGAGGGAAAAAGCCATCTCATTCAGGTCCCCGCAGCAGGCACTGGAGGCAGGAGAAGCACGTTCCCATTGCTCCCCTACGTTAAATAGGGTGGGGGCTTTGTTTTTGTGTCCAGTCTCTTAATCTGGACTAAGAGGTGGTGTAGTACTTAGAAGGGGCAATTATTTACTACCAGGGCTTGATGCTTTTGTTGGGAAGGGATGCGGCGTGGTACCTTGCCTGCTGGCTTGTAGCCGTGTTTCCCAGCAGGAGCACGGAAGAGGCATCCCACCCCCTCCAAACGGACAGTGTTGCTTTTTCTCACGTTCCTCGCAGCGGTGTATCGTAGTAGTAGTGATGGTTGTACTTGCAATGCTTTGGAGGCTCAATGCCAGCCTGTATGTGCTATTTCTACTCTGTCGCTGCAGCTCTCGGTGGTCTGGCAAAGCCCCGAGGTGCGTCTGTTTTATGTCTCTCTCTTTATGCAGCCACTTGGTTTTTCTCCCTCGGATTAATACTAGGCTGGAGCCTTGCCAAGAATAATTCCCCTGCAAGAAAAGCTCAGGAAAGAGGGCCTGGCTCGAGTAACCTGACCGTGCTAATAAGTCTTAAGCAGCAAAAGAACAAATACACCCTCTTCTCCTTATGTAATAGGGAGGAAATCCTGCCTCCTGCTTCTTCAGGAAAAACTTGAGAAAAAAGGAATTGTTAGATGATATCTTCTATGTGCGCTTCACAAAAGGATTTTTATGAGCAATAGAAATACAGATGCATGTAAAGCTACCATTAATTTGCACTTTCTAATACCTCTGAGGACAAAAAAATGGGGTGATGGAAGAGCTGCTATGTTTGGGGTTTTTTGGGTTGGCTTGTTTGTTGTTGTTTTGTGATTTTTTTTTTTTTAAATTTTTTTTTTGACCTCCACCTATATGAGATCGACAGTATTTTACTTGCTAGAGACTAGTGGGAGACTGAAACTGCATTCTGCATACCATCTGGCAGGGGGAAGCACCAAGACCTTCTCAGGTCAGACCCCAAGTTACATCGTTTTCCAGTGAAATGAAACTCTACTGATTTACTCCTGATCAGGATTTGGCCCATTCCTTTGCCTACGTCAAATCACATGAAGGCTGCGGAGCTCGGTGCTAAAAAGCATGACCGTCTCCCTGGGGCTTCGGGCTCCTCTGCAGTACGGCTCCCATCTCGGGCTGGGATCCCAGCCCCTTTCAGGACTGCTGCTGGGGGAAGAGGTGATGTCAGTTAATTAAATTCCATTTCCAAGCCTCTGCTTTAGATGGATGCAGTACTGAGACCCTCTATGTGGACATCACCTGCTCCTTCTATAGGAGGTGGGTCGCTTGCTCAAGATACTTTGCAACTCCAGAGTCTTTGCAGGAGAGATCAAAAGCAGCGGGTGGACTTACAGCAAGATTGTGGAGGGTGTACACCATCCCCGTGTCCAGACTCTTGGAGAAGGCACCCGAAGCCACATGCTCTGCAGGAGATCTTGGAGGTGGACGCACTGGGGTCTGATCCTGCATGGTCTCTCTCGGTAGCTGTGGGTCTGGGGGGTTTGCCACAGCCCCCCACAGCTTTCCTCCCTCAGACGTGACACAAGAATGTAGGATAGGAGAGGCCCTTAGAATCGCCCCTGAGTAACCTTCCCAGGGATTTTCTCTTTTGAAGAGAGATGTGGGCATCTTGTTGACTTTGAACAACTGCCTCAGTGTATTCCTTGAATCATCTGAGTGGCTGTATCTAACGAGCCATTTTTTATCTGCTTTAAAGTTCAGAATGTAACTGGAAAAATGGTATAGTTAAAGGCCAGTTTATCCATATATAATAAACCTTATTTTCCTCCTTTTTAAAATTGTAATCGTACCCTGCCACTGTTACTTGCACCATAAAGCCTGACTAAAATGGAACAGACCGGTAGGGCAAGTGTTTGTTCGTATATTATTTTTCTTTCCCAACATGCATACTTGATACATCTGGCAGCACTTAATGGCTGTGTAGTTTCAATCCATGCCTTCTGGGCTGTTCTGCACATTTATTTCATGTCACTGGCTTCATGTTGCAGATTGCAGGTATTTTGGTAAACCAGAGCTGCCAGCTTACTCCTGCGGGTCCTGCAGGATTTGCCGTATTCCACGTGGCAAAGATTAAATGGCTTGGCTGATTTATGGTCATAAAGTGGGGAATTAGTAAGCGATGCTATACTGCCTGCTCCTGTATCACGAGCAGAGGCCACAAGACTATAACCTCATCCCGCTAGACTTTTCAGAAAGCTTGTGCCACACGACTGTAGAAGACAGACAAGGTATCTATGCATAGGGCTCCATCCTGTAAACAGACATCTTTAATGCTCTGTGATTCTTCTGCAGTTTGGGAGCTCACGATACAGCTGCAGGAAGGGTAGTTTTCCACCTTTGGCTTTAAAAAGAGCAATAGGACCGTTCCTGAAGGCAAAAGCTGCTGCTGCTGTTCTTACCAGGAAAGAAAGACCAAGGGACTACCAACGTGGGAATTAAATACGCCAAGTTCCTGAGAAGGTGCGAGTGGAAACTCGGTCAGTCCCTCTTAAGGAGGGGAAAACACTGTCTCTGCAACCAAGTGCCGGTCTGGCTCACTCTGAACACGGGTCTCCAGCTGTGTTAAATGGGGATATTTAAGAGAGAATCTGGTTTTACAGATTTAACTGCACCCTTCTTGCTGGAGTTGGGCTTCAGCGTGGTTCCTACAGCTGCGTTGTTAGGAGGACCCTGCTTCTTCCGTCTCTAATTAGCGTTTCTCTGGGAGTCTTGCCCAAATAATGATTTCAAGGCTTGGCCGGATGAGCAGAGAAGAGTTGATAGGACGCAGATTACAGCGTGCATGTAACTTATTTTTAAGTCTCATTGTTCTCCATTGGGATGCAGGTGGAAGCTGACAGGCGGAGGCACAGTGTCCTTACTGAAATAATTACAGTACTCTGCAGTAATTTCTCAACGCTATTATATGGTGTGGTGATGGAGACAAAAACCGTGGTGCATTATTAAAAATGCTTAAAAATGGGAACTCAGTAACTTCTTCATTTCCAGATTTTGTATTTATTATTTTACATGAGGGACTTTGGTTTATTTGAAACAACTACTGGAGACAGTCCAGCGGAGGGCTACAAAGATGATCAAGGGACTGGAGCACCTCTCTTATGAGGAAAGGCTGAGAGACCTGGGTCTGTTCAGCCTGGAGAAGAGAAGACTGAGAGGGGTTCTCATCAATGCTTATCAATATCTAAAGGGTGGGTGTCAAGAGGATGGGGCCAGGGGCTTCTCAGTGGTGCCCGGTGACAGGACAAGGGGCAACAGGCACAAACTGGAACACAGAAAATCCTGTCTGAACATAGGGAAAAATTTCTTTACCCTGAGAGTGGCAGAGCACTGGAACAGGCTGCCCAGAGAGGTGGTGGAGTCTCCATCTCTGGAGACATTCAAAACCTTCCTGGATGCGTTCCTGTGCAACCTGCTCTAGGTGACCCTGCTCTGGTAGGGGGGTTGCACTAGATGATCTCCAGAGGTCCCTTCCAACACCAACCATATTGTGATTCTATGAAGAATAGCTGGCTGATTCTTCAAATTGGTGGCCGAAAATCCCCACCGATTTATCAGAGAATAAAAGCGCGTGGTGGCTTCGCTGAGGGGAGGTTGAGACCTACCGAAGACCTCCTCTCCTGTGTTGGAGGTGTGGATGACCTTTCCACCAGGCTTCAGTCTGGTCCCCTCCCTTGTCTCAGGCCTGGGTCATTCACGGTGGAGTCTGAAATGGTGCCGAGAGCAGAGGGGGCATCACGTCAACAGCAGATGGGCAGTGAAGGGAATATGTAGCTACGGTAAAAAGGATGTTTTCTGTCAAAAAAACATTTCATCTCGCCTTTGGCATATGCAGCATATCCACATCCCGGTCAAGCCATGTGGCATTTTCAAATGGCACGAGTGTTTTAAACTGTTCGGTCACCGTCGGGGAGGATCAGCGCTGCTGACCTCCTTTCCATCCCCGCTTCTGGGGGGTTTGTGCAGGCAGGAGCCAGGCGTCAGCGCCGAGCTGTTGTTTTCAGTGCCTGTGGTAAAATTATCAGAGGCCAGTGAGTAAGAAAAATACATTTACCCTGCTTGTGCCCCCCACGCGTGTGCATGTTCCGGAAGTTGAACTGTGTATAAAAATATAATAATAAAAGAATTTAAATTCCTATGGAAAAATACATTTGGGATTATATTGTTGTCTACGGTAAGGATGGCCAGGAACACTGTGGTTACTAAATTCACTGTGTTTGTGGTGGAATAAACGCAGCCAGCTTGTGCAGAGCGGGTTGGAGTCCCTCTGTCTGAGGGAGCCTCAGGGTTATGCAGGCTGTCTGTCTGTCCGTCTGTCCGTCCTCTCTCCCCGTCTGTCACGGGGACAGCATGTAGTAATGCCCTCCTGCTCTTTATGGGGAACATCCCATGGGGCAAAGCTGTTCCTGGGAGCAGTTCACGCCATAGGTTTATGGATACGGATGAGGAGGAGGAACTGGAAAATCTCCTTTTCCTTCTGCGTGGCTATTTTTTGCTGTGTGTGGTTTTTTTGTTTGTTTTGGTTTTTTTATTTTTTTTTACTAGGCGTTTCAGGTAACGTGCTGGAGCTCCCGTGCAAATTTAGCTACAACAGCTGTCCGAGCCGTTCACAGCTGAACGGGTTTTTAACGGGTTACTGAACAGCTAATTGATCAACAAGGCTTTTGCCCTGCGTGGCGGCGGCAGCCTTCCTGCCCTAAATCCCTGCTGCTCGTGACACGCTCCTAGTCCCGCAAAACCACCCTGCCCTTTGCTTAACAAGGAGGGGGGGGAAAGCATAAACCTCTCCCAGCTGCAGCATAAAGAGGCCGTTGCTTTTGCTTTCAGCCTTAATCCTTCCACTCCTTTATATTTATAGCTCCGTTCCCGCCTCCCCCCCCCACCGCTTCTTCATCGGTCGGTCTGTCGGAAGCCAGCGGGCGCAGAGGGACAGGCATTGTCCCCGTGGCCACCGAGGGCTTGCTCTAGCTGCGCTGGGGGTGATTGCCGGTCAGTGCCCTCCCTCGCCCGGGCTCGGCTGGCGTAAAGGTTAGCTGGCTTTCTGTCCCAACTGGAAGCGGCGTGCCGTTGGATATGCGCTGGATGTTAACTTAGGAACCTTGCGTTTGGTTTCTTTATTTGTTCTATTTAAGCAAACAAGATGGAGCGCAGCTCCAGCTCGATGCCACTGGATTGCAGGGTATTGTGGCAGGAGCGACTCTAATTTGGTATCGAAAATGAACTGTAAAATGGACTGTTGCATTGAAAATGGACTGTAAAAGTTTGTTGCTTTTATGCATGCAAGGTCAGTTCCATAGGTTTGCCGTCAAACACGCTGCTCGTAGCATATAAAATGACTACCTTACTCCTCCTCTTTCTCTTAAGCAGACAAAAACATGGAAAAGCGTGAACCCCTGTCAGGGAGGATAGTCTTAGCTGGGAAGGACCCATATTACTTGATTTAAAACAGTTTGCATTTTAAATAAGGCAGCAATTTTCCAGTGGTAAGACCACCTTAAGCTAACGTAGGCAGATGTGGCTCTTCCACTGGATGCACTGATGGGGTCCACCTGCATGAGGACCACCTTAGGGAAGTCTTTTGAGTCGCTTCCCTCTCGTGGGACTGGTGGTGGTGAGGCAGATGCCCACACCACAACGCACGGGGGAGGAAGTACCCTGTGTCTGCGTGTGATCCCCACCATGTATAAAATATCAGAGCCACTGCTGAATTAAGTGTTAAAATTAATGTTATTGGCAAGAAAATGCCGCAGTGGTACCTGACTACCCTTTGCAACCTTTACACTGGCCAGCCCAAGTTTACTTATGATTTTGGCAGCAATAGTAGTGCGATTTTTGGCTATCTGTCTGTCCATCTATATCTTCCTGCTAGTCCTTTGTACAGCTCCTTCCCTTATCTCTAGCCATGTTTACGTTCCTCTTTCTTAATCAATGGGGACTGTGCCACCAGCACTGCTGGCTGTCCTCTGCGCTGGCCACCCTCCCGAGAAGGTGGTATTAAGCAATAAGGAGGATGTGGCCCAGGTGAGGGTGAAGGGGTTGGTACCCCTGGCAGATAGCTCAGCCTTATTTCCAACACACCTTGGAGGGATGCCGTGGTAAAGATCAGTCTTTGGTTACCAGAAAGCTCCCCAGATTTCTTGGTTTAGTTGCTTCCGAGTTCTCTGCTGCAAAGTAGCACGGCAGAAAAGGAAACCATGGCTTAACGGACAAGATAAAGATTCAGGGATTGAACAGCTCTCAGTCAGCAGCTTGTGGATTTAGTAGATATTTGGACAATTTCCACGCGGAGCTGTTGGCAGTAAAAACTCTGGAAACGTTGCCTGTAGATGAAGGTTGGGCTGCACAAGCAAAAAGCCACCTCTAAGCATGTGGTGTTTCCCATTTCTTGTTTAAACCAAGACCACTTGGACTTGGCTGTGGTTTGACTTGCTTCTCCTTCCATTTTTGACTGTCGTCTGTGCGTGTAGCCTACAGAGCAGCTTTTGTGAGGAGCTGTGCATGAGGGCGATGGTGGCCCGCTATATTGCACATCTGTGTACCCAAATTTGGCAAAAAGAAAGTGGAAGTAAGAAGATAGGTAGATTCCTGTATATCGATTGCCCATAGGTTGAAAGGAAATTGCCTCATAAAAACTGCCTCTATCTTTGACCCAGCCTTCAAAGCTTGCTCTCGTAACCTGAACGTGATCTCCTTCCTCGTCCTCTTCTCCAGTCCTACTGAACCTAAAGCCTTTCCGCTGGCTTCACTTGGCTTTTAAATTGTCTCGCCACACCTCGAGCACTTCCAGTTATTGCAAGTGCATTTGGTTTGCTCCCACACCACGAGGGCTGAATGGTATCACCTCCCACCTGCGAGGCCGAGGACTTCAGTTGCCTTGGATCATCCGTGATATTTTCCCCCCCAAATCATTCTAACACTGCCTTCTCATTCCAAGATATGCTGCAGCATTTCTTTCTCCTCCGCGGAAGCCTCTTGCCAGGCAGTTTGAAAATCAGTGCCTTTTAAGATATCTCAAGTTTCAGGCAAAACCTGCTTGAAAAAATGCAGCCTTGCCTTTAATGTCAGGGGGTGTTACTAATTCTTGCAAGAAGAGGAGGCTCCTGTACCATTTCCTTTAAATGAAAAAGAAGTATTCATGTTTTTGATTTCTGTTCCTCAGAGGTACTTAAAGCTCTGCAAGAAAATACCTTGTTAACTTCCTGATGTGTTGGAGGTGGAATTATTTTTAACTTGCAAAAGCAGTTGTTTAAAAGGAGTTTGTGTGTACGCTAGGAGCTTAGCAGCAGAAGCGCTCAGCATTTTTTTCCTCTCTTCAGTGGAGCCTGTCTGATTATGCTGTACAGGTGCGTGCTGCACCGCCAGTTTACAATTCCTCTCCCATATACATCTTATCTTCCTGAAGATAGTGTCTGGAGACGTCAGCTCTGTGAGGAGAGAGTGATGAATTTATATCAGAGGAATCTTTTTTGTCTAGCAGCTCTTCAACACGGCGCGCTGTGCAGGATATCTCTTAAAAATAGAAAGTACTGGAGGAATATCAGCTTTGTCACGTTGTCTCCAGTGCCTACGTATGGCTTGATTTGGCTAAACCCTGAGATTTGTAAGAGAAAGCCTGAGTTGTCCATGCAAGACTCCCTGTGTCCCAGTTTTTAAAATACTTACTGGTACGTTCTGGGGGATTGTTTGGAGTCTACGGCCAGATCAGCACTAAATGTGGTTACTCTCTTAGTACGTAAATGTGCTTTTTGCTGGGAATGCAAGTATGATGGTCTGAAAACTTCGGTTCTTCTGGAGCAGGGATTTGTCAGATGACTATACCGTCATTCTGGGGTTTTGGGGATATTTTTTTATTTTTTTTTCCTTCTCATGAGATCTTCCCAGGGTCATTATAACCTAAAGACTTCATCAAATGTTGTTGGTAAACTTTGTACATGCATTTATCTGCTGCAGGGCAATTTCATGTTATCGGGGAGCAAGGGTCATACAACAGCTTCAATCCACTGTCCCAACGAAAGCACAGAGATTGTTGCTTCCATTTGTATTACTCCCAGTGCCTGGCTCAAGTTTTGTCTCCCACATCTGCTTCTCAAAACTGGGACGCTCTTGGAAATGCTGCCAAATTTAGCATTTTGTTCCCGCTGAGTTGGTGGCTAAACTTTGGTCAGTTTGCCTGTTCCTTGTTTCAGTCCTCCTGGATGCTGCTTCCAGTTATACACTTCCCCGTGTTTCTCTGTCACCCTATTTTTATACGCTGTCGTTTTGTCTTACGGGTGCAACAAATGGCAAGCTTGATATTTTAGTACTGTATTATTGCCAGTAGGTATTAAATCATTAGTTTGATTGTTTTTATAGACTGTTTCTATAGCACAACTTTAGGAGGCTGTCATGCTAACAAAACCTGTGTGAGGGACACCTCTTCAGATAATCTAAAATGCTTTCCATGGAGCACTGATTACTTTATCCTCAGAATAATTCAGAAATGGGAATGAAAACAGTGTTTTAAAAGGGTTGTAATTTCTGCTCCATGGACTTTGCAGGCCTGCAGGTGTGTAAGCACCATTGAGAAGAACCACTGGAGCCTTCTTTATGTTGCTTTTAGCCCAATATTGAATCCGATAAAAAAGACACCAGGGCTCAGCACGCAATGTTCTCCCTCCTGCTCCCTGGGGGTGCCCACGTTGCCACCTTCACCATTTCTTTGCCATTTTTGGGGGGTTATTCCCTGTTCAAGATGGAGAAGATCTATGGCAGAGCAGAGGGGAGCGTAGCATCACGGTCCCTGGCGGGGCATCAGGTCGAACCAACGGGGAAGGCTTCCGTGAGCATCCACGCGATCCCATTTCACGCCCTGTGTGTAGTTGGCTGAGAGCTGCTTTATCACCTTGGAGCTCGTTACAAGACACACGAATCGTGTATAAAGCTGCATGAGGCATAAAGTTGCACGGCCGTGCGGAGCCCAGCGCAGCCCATCAAACACGATCTCCTCCTGACATCCCTTTCTAACGTAGGTTTGCACTTCAGCTCCAGTATCTGGAGAGCTCTGGGTCTGGCCAAGCAGGCTTTCTCGTTCCCACAGAAGATGTGGGTTTCTAAGGCCGTTTTGTGTTGAAGCCTCTGACCTAAATAAGGTTAAGGATCTGGACTACACAATTGGCACCCAGTGCCAGAAAAAAGAAAGCTTGAGCTCGGGCCACTGTTCCCCGCTTTGCCAGGGCCGGTCTGCTTGCGGGGCTCTGCAGTCTTCTTGCATCCTTATGCTTTAAAGGCCATTCTTATGTCCAGACGTCTCCGAGCCTGGCACGCAGGGGTACTGTGGGGCTGGGAAGCTTTCAGAGCTCCTTCCTGCATGTCATTGTGCAGCTGGAAGCTGGGATGGCTTCCAGCTCACTGAAGACACTCCGACATTGTTCCCTCCTAATCCCCTCCTCCTTTGCAGAGTATGGTTTTTCGGGAGGCTAGCATGTTCCCTTGTTGGCTTTCCGCGCGGGAAGACAAGCAGCGGTTCATGGGAATAACGTAACCCCGAATTAGCGATGAGCCAAAGCGGAGGGCGGCTATATGGCGTGAGGGTGGTACGAGGGCTCGGCTCTGCGGCGTGTGAGCGAGAGGATGCTGAGCTAGCCGGGCTGGCTCGTGGCGGTGCTCCATTTATCTGCTTGCTGGCCCACCGTCAAGAAGCACAAATGTTCAGCGTGGCGGGGCTCCCGGGTTTCAGCAGGACAAAATGATGCATCCCTCTCCACCCCGCTTGCAGTTGCTTGGTGGGCGATTCGCTACTGGTTTGCTGTTTCTTTTTGCGTGCGGGTAGCCAGGGGAGATAAAAGCAGGTTAATGGGACAGGGAGGAGGCTGCTTTCTACAGAACCGGCCTTTTTTCTTCCCAAACCCAGGTACAAGGAGAGAGAGAACAAGGTAATGAGTATATAGATATATTCAAATGCCTTTACAAGGACATATTTCGGTGCAGGGATTTGACCTTGGAGGTTTGGATTGCATCATTTATAAGATGGTGGCCTTGAGGTCAACCCGCCTGATACCTGAAGGTGCCACTCCAGAAGACTTTGTGCAGCTCTCGAGGCAGTCACAGGTCGAAGGAGACAGAGCAAATAAAGGACAAAAAGGAAATTTATTGCAGCCAAGTTATTTCACCTTTTCCTGCCTTCAAGCAGGTCAGGAGCTCAGGTGAAGTGAGAACTTCTCCCGGTACACCCGTCTGTGCTTCTTTTTGCTCTGCCGCCCCTTCCGATGTTATTAGCTGTGGGTGTTTGGAGTGCTGAAGGAATTGATTTGAGGAGAGGAACGCTGGGGTAGAATTAAAACTGTGGTCTGAGGCGCGCAGAGGTGTGCTAGAGGAGCTTGTACGCACAGTTCGATAGCTTGGGTTTTCTTTAGGGTTTCTCCTAATTACAAGAACCTGTAAACAGCTTTACCCATGAGTACCAGCTGGCTTGACTAGCATCCCTAAATTGATGGTGTGTAGATGTAGGAGTCCTCTTTGCAGGGCCAGGCCCTAACCTTCAAGTATCACCTGTTCTGAACGTTCAAAAATCATGAAGATAGTCTCTAAAAAAAAAAACAGAATTGACTTGGAGCTACATTTACAAATTTTTCAGACTGTTGAGATCCATAATCTGAATGAAACCTTTTGCATTCATCCCTCAGAGCCATGCCCAGTGGAAAATGCTGCTTTCTGCCCTGGAGATAGCAAAGCTAAAACAGGAGGTGGGTAGGATGCTTCACGGACAGGTTCCACGTTGATAGGCAAGATCTGCCGTTGTCCACTGTGAGCTTTGGGGCACGTCCTGGTATGAGCTGAAGGGCACAGCAGCTGGCAGCATGTTGCTACACCTCCTCCGGCTAACCCACATCCCTTTCGCCTCTCACATCCTGTAGACGCGATGGGTGTTTCCCTTCTTGAAAGAGCGTTTCGGAGCTCTTTCAAGCTTTTATTGTGTTTTGGGATGGGGGTGGGGAAGAGGGGAAAGCAAGAGCCCAACACCCAGGCTCTGCTGGCTTAGGGAATCGGGTGGTTTACTTGCCACGCGAGAGATTTCTTCAGTGTGGAGCTGGTGGTGAGGTGGTTTGTGGCAGTGTTGACTAATTAGTGACAGCAGTGTTTTCCTGCCGGGGGGGGGTTTGATCCCAACAAAGTGTTGGCTCACCTCATGGTGTTACCCAGCTCCCTTTGCACTCTGTCTTTGCATCTGCGCAGGCATGTGTCAGCCCTGCTTACTCATCAGAAGAGGTTGTCTCCCCGGCGCTGGCTTTCTTGGTGTGTGTCAGGGCAACATGCATTTATTTGGGTGTTTTATGACTGAGCAGAAATTCCACCGTCATTACCATGTATGCACATGGATAATGGCTTCTTACAAGGCTGGAGAAAAGCTGAGTTGTCTTTGTTTTTCATAAAGTAGCAACTGGTATCCAATAATCCAGGTTTCTTTGCATAGGCAGAATCATAGAATGGTTTGGGTTGGAAGGGACCTTGAGGATCCTCTAGTTCCAACCCCCTGCCATGGGCAGGGAAACCTTCTACTAGACCAGGCTGCTCAAAGCCCCATCCAGCCTGGCCTTGAACACTTCCAGGGATGGGGCATCCACCACTTCTCTGGGCAACCTCTTCCAGTGCCTCACCACCCTCACAGTAAAGAATTTCTTCCTATTATCTAATCTAAATCTACCCTCTTTCAGTTTAAAACCGTTACCCCTCATCCTATCAGTACACCCCCTGGTAAAGAGACCCTCCCCATCTCTCTGTAGGTCCCCTCTAAGTACTGGAAGGCTTTGGTAAAGGTCTCCCTGGGGCCTTGTCTTCTCCAGGCTGAAAAACCCCAACTTTCTCAGCCTGTCTCCATAGGAGAGGAGCTCCAGACCTCTCCTCTGGACCTGCTCCAACATGTCCATGTCCTTCTTATGTCAGGGGCTCCAGAGCTGGACACAGTACTCCAGGTGGGGCCTCACCGAGAGGAAGAGAGAAGGTGTGCCATTTGCTGCTAACTGCCTGTGTGTGCCCACTCCTCCTGCCTGGTCTGCCAGACTAAAGCTGGTGGGAGGGCAGGAGGTTTTTGTAGTGATCCTCACTCTGCTCTTTGGGTCGATGGGAAGAGAGGATCCTGCCATCCAGCCCAGGGCCTTGCCTTTGCAGTGAAGGGAGGAGCATCTCTTGCTGACTATCTGCTCCAGTGATTGCTCGGCCTCTTTTTCTGTCCTTCCTGACTATTAAATTGTGCGTCAGCCCTAACAGTTAAGTTTTTGGCTGAATGACTTGTGCTTTTCTCTGAAGAGGAGGAAAATTTGAAATTCTCCTTTCTGCTGCTTTCTTTTACCCTGCCTTTCTGGGAAAGCTGTCCTTAGCATTTTTCCATGTGGTTGCATCATGAGTATGTTGTCATCTCCTCCCTGTGCTCTCCTGAAAGAGGAAGGCATGACTGTTGTCTTGTCTTGTTTGTCGCCTTTCCTCCCCAAGTGTACAGCTTTCCTCATGCGCCTGTGTCACTACATGGTCATTTGTACGTGTGGCACTGTGCCAGGTGGAACCACCTGATGCCTCGCTGAGCATCCTATGGACTCTGTACTAGGTTGACTTTGCCCTGTGGTGTCACCCAGAGACCCATTGTACTCCTCTGCTCCTTCAGAACTCATTTTTTCTTTCCTTGAGCTCCTTCCCCTGAGGATGATGCTGCTTCATGGTGACTTTATTGAGAGTGAGATGCCAAATTGCAGTCTTGCGCCCAGCTTTTTTCTTCGGTGAAGTGCTGGTGAATGCTGCCATACCGGCTTTCTTTTCATCATCTGTGACGTGGCTGGTCTTTTCCTGAGTATTGGGATTTGAGGCATTGGGGAGGGAATGATTTCCTTTATCATCTTACACGTCTATGCCATAGTAGAGCTATCATTTGAATAGTATTTGATTGCTTAAACTAGTGAAAGATTGGTGAGCATCCAAGGGGCCGTAGGCTGGTCTGTTGTAGGACAAGGTTGGTGCCATATTCTGGAAGCCCCAGGTGCCTGGTTGGCACCACGCTGGGAGAGCAGCCAGGGGACAGGCGCCTTCTGAGATGCTGCTCCATGGACCCCCTTTCATCAGGAGAAGGCGTGGAGGCTTCCCTTCTCGCTGGATATCTTGGTCACCTGGCCTACAAACCAAAATCAGTCCCATTGGAGGAATTAACGTGGGGCCGTGTCTAGAAGCTTCGGTACCCTTACGTGCGCTGCATGGCTGCGTACAACCGCTCTGCTGAGCCAAGGTGGATGGCGAGGGGAGTTGGTCGTTGGCTTAGAAAGGAGAATGGGCTTGGAGGCAGAGGCCTTGAGTCTAGTCATGGAGGAATAAACAGCAGAACAAATGAAATCACCTTTTGATGCATGTGGGCTGTGAAGAAATGCTGGAGTTATCCCCTATTAGAAGTCCAATAAACTCTATTAACCTTTCTTACACCGCTAGGACTTGCATAACGTCAGGAACTGTTTTTCCCCCGTCTCTTACACTAGCACAGAGGCTGTGGCTGTGTGGTGGGTGCTATTTTTCTCTTTCCTCTATAAAGCAAAAAAGACACTTTTTTTTTCTTTTTTTTTTTGCGCCTAACCGAGAGAGAGAGGAGAACTTCCTCTTATTAAATCCTGTGGCAATGCAATCCCAACCACATAATATCCGACTGAATTTAAGCACGTGGAGACGTGCGCCTTTGGCAATTTTTATTTTTATTAGTGAGAGAGAGAGAGAGTGTGTCAGTGTTTCTCCTCTTCAGCCGTGAATCCGAGTAACCCCTAAGACGTCTGGCTGGATCCCTGCCTGCCCAGGGTTACTGCAGTTCAGGGAGTTCACGCTGGCAGCGGGCTGCATCCACTCGCGGGCAAAGCACCTTCAATCTTTGCCCTACTCGCATCGAGTAGCACAAATAAGAAGACGGCGAGAATCATGTGTTTAACTAAATCTCCTTTTCATGGCTCTTTGAAAGGCTTTAAAAAGATTTTTTTTTTTGTTTGCTCGTTTTGTTTGTGGTTTGGTTTTGTTTTGTTTTTTAAATCCCCAACAAGCTCACAGCCTTCTAATTTTAAAATTAGAAGCATTTGGGGTTTTGCTTTTAAGTTTACCTGTGTCCTCTCTAAAGGAAAACCTTTGGTGACAGAGCTGACACAGCACAATTGTGTTTATCATCCCCCGTTATGCATCTGGTGAAGCAGATACGACAAGTCCTCCTTACTTCAGACCTTAAACCTTGCTTTAGAGCTTAGTGGATGCCAGCAGCCTGGTTAAAGAAAATTCCTCCATAGACTTCCAGCCCTCTGCAATTTATGTAATGGCCATTTCTATAACTTTCTCTAGTAATTGGTTAAGTACCTGCGTGCTGGCTGTGTGCGGTGACAGTTGTGGCAGTTTGCAGGCATCTGTGTTTAATGAGAGCTGTCTAATGAAATTAATGTCCCTTTCCATCCTCCCAGCCTGTGTGATTCCTTAAGTGCTCTGGTTTTGGTTTGAATTTTTATTTATTTTAATTATTTTTTTTTTAAATAGCATACAACCTTGTAAGACTAAGCTGTAGCTGTAGAGTTTTTTGGGGATTTATTTGTTATGCTTCGAAAAGGAGGTGGTCTGAAACTTCTGCTGCTTGACCCGGTCTTGCTGAAAAGAAGACCGTGATCCTTCCCGTTGCTGTCCTGTGCTTCTAAACTAGCAATGGTCACCCACCAGGCTTTTCCACTGCCTCCGCCACCATATTTAATCCTCTGCAAACCAGCATTTGCAAATTGTAGTCAAAATTATGGCTAGGAACTATTATTTGGCCAAATGAAAAAAAAAAGGAAAAGGAAAAAAAGGGGGTGTGTGCTACAAAAATCAGAGCAATGATGCAAATAACAAAGAGTAAAAGGCTGAAGTAATGAATAATGCATTAATGCTTTCCTTTAATCTGAAGTAGGACCCATGTACACTATATAATTAGCACTTAGATAATGCGTATGCTTTCATGCACTGTAAAATGCCTAAATGAGGCATTAAAAAGTGAGGTGGTCTAAGAGGAAAAGGCTGTGGGCCGGGACTGTAGCCACCATAGCTGTGTCCCATCTCCATCTCTGACATCATGTTGGACGAGTGTCATCACTTCTCTGCAGGCGTATTCTCATCGCCACTTACGAAGCACGTGTTTCTGAGATCCTCCCGCTAGCTGCTTGTTACTTTTTCTCAGCACCCGGAGCTGATCCAGGTTAATCTGGGGAGCTTCTTGTCTGCCAAGTAAATTGGCTTCGCTTAAAGAGCTGCTGAATGGGGGTGGCTAGCTGAATGGGAGCGGTGACTGCTCAAACCACTTTTATCTGCAGTTGCAAGAGAAAGCCGGACTGTGCCCTGGCTGTACGTGTTGGGGGCAGCGCCGCTTGCCGCACCTGTAAAGCATGTGGAGGTCCACAGGGAATGGTATGTGAAGACCCCAACTTTAAAATGCACAGGCAGGAGAGCTGCTGCGTGGTGGGGACCTGGCACGGGAAGAGGTCCACCAGGTGGTCACCTTTGGTGTCTGGTCAATGCTGCTGCCCATTGGGGGAGACAGTCATCTGCCACACGGCCACCCTGGGAGGGTGGATGTGGCCGTCACGGTCATGGTGCCGCTGCTGCAGCAGGGTGCCTAGGCTGTGCTGTTGTGTTTCAGCAAGTTGTTGCTCCACCTGATGAGGTCCAGCCACGCCGCGTAATTCCTTATTGGATCGGAGCACCTGGAGACTGACCCTGCGGTGCATTTCTTTTTCTTTTTCCTTATTTTCCTGACAAATGCAGTGGTGGTATTTGTCATAAATAAGTGAGAAAGTCACAAATTGCTCCTGTGTACAGTACTCAGCTGCAGGGAAGCATTTACTATGTGTCCCGTTGTACACAGGCTTTTTTGCAGTCATTAACTGAAAGATGGTTAATCCGCCTTTGCAACAGTACGCATTATTGCTGCCAACACAAGCTTCTGTGTATGTACCCATACAACACTCTTGATTTGAAACTGGTCGTTCCACAATTTAAAACTTTCAGTGATATCTTCCATAATATAAACTTCAGATTCCTCCTCTTCTGTAGAAGAAATAGGTCACTTTATTGAGGTTCCTTAACCGATGCGGTTCGTTCTGATCTCAAAGTCATGAGACACTAGAACAAAAAGGCTACTGTGATATGTGAATGTAAAGTAACTCAACTGTGCTATTTTCTAAGTACATATTGGAACAAGGGGAAAACCTTCTGCTCTGCTTGCTTTAGGGGAGTTGTTGACATGGCACGTTAATAAGCCCATGCCAGAAAATGCCACGCTGGTTAGGAGCTCAGCAGAAGCTCAAATAAAGGATTAGTTGCCCCCCGCCTCCTCCATTCCTGAGGTGTGACCGACGTGACTGTGGTTTCATGGTGGGTGAGACATCCCTTCTGTAGTGTCTTTTTGTCAAAAGTTTCACAACAGTGTGTAATCTTCATGAGGAGCAGCTTCAGTCTTGACAGCAGCTCATGGCTCAGAAAGCTTGGGAACCACCAAGTGAGACAACTGTATGGACAGTGGTGACATCCTGTTACATGAGATGAGAGTGGGGTAAAAGCAGAGAAGCTGCTTGGCTTCTTTACTATGTGTCTTGCTCTGTTCTCTGAAGAACCTGGCTCAAAAAAACTCAACAAACTACTTGATCCATGTGTCTAGTCAGATAAACCTACTCCTATGTCAACAAAGATTGTGCTACACAGGGTAATTGTCCTTTATGATGGGTAATAAGTTATTATGCACTGTAACAGTACATAATTTGTGGGAGTGGCTGCCGTGGCAGATGGTGGCCCTTCAGTCCAGAAGATCCTGGAGAAACTCTGTTGGGCCAACAGAAGCCTTATGAAGTTCAGCAAGAATCCCAGCACTGCAGGTAAAATAACCTCTTGCTTTAGTACAAGTGGGCAATTGGCTGCTTTGGGATCTTCAGAACAGATGCTAGAAGAAGCTTCCTTGCTCAGAAGTTGGCGCAGCACTGGAAGAAGTTATCTTGAGGCCATGGAGTCTTGGTGTTTTAGAGGTTTTCAAGACTCAGCTGGGTGAAGCCACAGCTGACCTCATGATAGTCCCGTGTTGAGAGGGTGGTTGCAGCAGATGGTGTCTTTTGACCAATGTTTCTGTGTTTGTGGTTCTGTAGTGCTCCCGGAGTCAGATACCCAGGATCGGGTTGATGGGGGATTCTTTTCTTTACCACACACAGTCTCTAGGAGTTTTCTGGGATGCAGTAGAAAAAGTGAATGGCAGCAGGCTGTGGTCTGTTCTGCCATACGTCTGTGTTGCATACTTTCTCTTTGAGTGGTCTGTCCCTTCTGCTTAGTGTAGCTCTGCCGGAAAACTCTGCCAGCAAGCAGAGCAGAGGCTGGTTCGAGGAGAGCAGTTGGCTGGGAGAGTGCCGACTCAGCCGCTTTTTCTGACTTTGAGAATTGAGGAAGGATTACATTCGCTCCGGGATTAGAACTGCAGCTATGTGATGCATCCCCTGGAGGTTTAAATCAAAACCTTTCGGTGCTACTCTGACACTCAGAGCAAAGGCTGTATGAGGTTGCGGTTTTTGGCTAACTGGAGGCTTAAGCTTCGCGTAACCCTTATCACACTTCAAAGTCATTATTGAAGTAAAAAAATACCTGGACTGATAAAAAGACTGTCTGGTCTGCTGTTTGGGTTAAAGTTATATAAATGGCACTCCAAATGCCCCACAAGCTAAATTCGCTATTCTAATGCAGTATTATGTGATGTTGTAGATGAAGCTGGTACGATATTTTTGTAATTAGCTCTTGGAAAGGAGGTTTTTAACTTCTTACGTGTACATGACAGGTGGTTTTTTTATCTGATTTGTGCTTTCTGTGGCCTCTTGCAGATGTGACCACAGTGTTGGCTGATAGTTATTTTCTGATGACAATATTCTTTGCATTTTGGGTAACCTAAGAGTGTAGCATCAGCGTAAACAAAATTCTTTATGGCTTGACATCAGTTCCACCTGTCAGGAGCCTTACTCAGTTGTCTTCAGTGGTGTTTCTGACAGTTAAAGGCTCGGGTGCATGCCAGACTGCGGAGTGCCATCTTCACTGGTGTGCGAAACTCAGGTTTTCTGCCTCAGCTCCCTTTGGCCTGCCTCTTTTCACAGTTTTCCATTTCTTTTCTTCACATTTTGGAATGTGCAACTGACCTCAGTTTTAGGAGGAGGGAATGTACGTTCATCTATTCCTTCAAAGCCTGGCTACCGGATTGTTCTGTGTTCTGTAATCTTTAAGTGGGCCAGCCAAGTGAGTTTTGAGGAATTCTCATCCACTGTGGCCTTTCCTTCACCATATGGTATAGATGCTATAAAGAGAGCAACATGGTTGTTGGCAGTGGGTCCTGCCACCATTCCTGTGTGTGGTGCAGTAGACACACTCAGCTCTGTTGACGTGCAAACTTGATAGCATTGAGCTAGGCCTGCGCTGGAGACTTTTGCCAGAATAGTAATGCAAGAATGTTATCTTGTCAAATCCTTCTTTTTCTTCCCCCCTCACGGTAACAAGGCCTCAGTCACCTTGGCAAAGTTTTTTCTTCATCCTTTGACGCCTGGCCCCTTGCTCTTGCAGGGCACCCCAGCATCAAGGTCTTGTCACCAGCTTCCTGAGCTCCGCTCTAGAAACACGGTTGGGCTGGCTTTTAGCCACACAGTGGGAAGTCCTTAAAACATACGGGCTGTCTGCTAATACGGTTTCTGCTTTATTCCCTACCTGTTGTAATGATGCACTTCATTTTATCCCTTCTGTCGAAATGTCTTTGGATTTTTAAGACAACATCAACTGCTCGTGAAAGCACTGTAGAGAAAAGTACATTTGACCAAAGCACCGCTCTTGATTGTAGTGCCCCATTCCCCTCGCTGCACTGCCGCTCCTCAGCGATTTCATAGCATCTCTCCGAGCACCTCTTGCGTACGTTCTCCTATTTTACTTCCCGGTGTTCGGCCTCCTCCGCCGTTTAAACAATTCCACTTCGGCATGAAGTCTTCTGGAGATGATGCTCATAAGAGAGGCACAATTGCTGTGGCGCTCCGCCAGCCTCTTCGAAGTAGGAGCCAAGTTTTGAGGGTCAATCTCTTTGTTAAGAGCATACTATAAGAGACTCTGAAGTTCTCTATCCAAATTCAGCCGGGAAGCTTCAATACTTTTTGCATAATGCCAGGCTAAATTTTACTGGCACTCAAGATGCCAGCAGCTGATTGTGGTTCTTCTGGCACCAAACTGCAGCTTTGTTCTTGGGCCTGTATTTAACAAAATGAACTGGTTTCCACTGTATTCCTTTGTAAGATTTTTAACTGGTCAAACCCATTTCTTTGAGAGGAGGATGTGGCTCTATGACAAGGTAATATTGCATTAAGTTTCTCAGAATGAATAAGGGGACGCATAAGAGCTTGATAACGTATGGGTCACAGACCTGATGGAGAAAGGGGAAGCAAAATATTTCAAATTGCATTTTATTGCATCCCAAGTTCAAGTCTGTTTTGCAGGGACACAGAGTTAAAGTAGAGTCCCTATTAATCGCTTCGGATCCCAAGTCCCCATAATTTTATTGGTAGCTTTGTTCTTCATGTCAGAACAGTAGCATGGTGGCGTGTCCTTTCCGAAACATGCCTATTTGATTTAATTAAGGACTAGTCAGTTTTTCCATTGCTGAAGGGTTGGATTGGAGAAGGTGCTGTTTCTGGAACTAAGAAGCTTTGCCCCAGCAGGGAATGATTCAGAAAATCCGGAAAAAGAGCCAAATGCCAGACACCACTTACACTATAACATAATGCCTATATTTGGAATCTCTAAGTCACCTTTGATTTTTATGAGCTTCTAAATTTTTGTTTTCAGTGTTGGTCTCCTCCCTTGTTGGACAGATTTGAATAATTCAGTGCGAGTTAAATGACTTACCCATGTCCAGTTTTAATGACTCAGAAGAAATCAATGTTGCCGCAAACACAAAACTCTTTGTGAGCGTCTCTCTTCCTGCAGAATTATAAGGAAACAGACATCCTTTGAAAAATTTAAAAATAAAAATAAAAAAAATCCTAAGACTGTGAACATCGTACAGAGCATTTTCCCTAATTTCATAACCACTGTACATAAAGTGAACCGGTTTGAAGGGAGACATTATTGCCCTAAGCTAAATATAGTAAGAAATCCAATATGGAAGAAGGAAAATACATTTTATCGCAATGTAAGTTAAACTAAAAGCCAGCTCCCTCAATTTTTTAATACGGGACACTGGTTTTGGTTTGCTGTCTGTCAGAAGTGAGTTGAAACAACAACTGTGTTTTTTTCTGAGTAAATATAACGGTCGTCAGATTATTTCTCCCCCTCCATTTGCGATAGTATTCTCTTACGCTGCCTGAATCATCATGTAGTGAAGTGTTCAGCACGGGAGTAATCAGTGAAGGAGCAGGTGGAGGTGGTGACAGAGAAGCCTCCTGGATTGTCACCCTGAGTTTTGAATGATGTTGGAAGTTAAGCTGCCTTGCCACTGTCTGTACCTGGCCCCCCCTTAGTAGATACGTGCAGAGAAGATTGCTGCATTCAATATAATTTAATATAGGTATTTGATTTGCTTGTTCTTTATTCATTAGGCCACTACTCTATAATCATTATGTTACTGGCAGTCTCAGGCCTTCCGTGGTTTTATCTCATGCGTTTGGGAATTTGGGGGTTATTTTCAGCTGCCTACTCTATTTTAAACTCTCTTTTAAAATTTAAAAAAAAATCAACAAATAATGAGTTAGAACAGATTGATCCTTTTGAGCCATTTGTCTAATTAACCTTTGCCTCTCAGGAATCAGCTTTGGTTCTGTTCAATCAAGTGCAACGTGTATCAGCCCTTAATAACCAGCATTTCTTCTGAGGACCTTGGAAGTCTTCCATGATGTTTACTTTTCTAACTGCTGCCATTCTCCGGGCGTTGCACCAGTTTGCAGAGAGAGAGATGGAGGAGGACAGGAAAGAAGAACGAGAGGACGACAAAAGAAAAGGCCACGGAATGGCCTGTAACTTAGTAATAAAAGCATTTCTAGAAAGTGCAGTTAGCTCTGGGCTCGTGTCTTCAGTACTCCGCACCCCAAATTGAGATGGGGTAACAAATCGGTATGAACGTAATAATGAGTGAATGGAGAGTATTTATGTGCGCATGCGTGCTGCATGCAACCAAAAGGATGCTCCTTCTGCACTTCCTCTGGTTTAAAAGTTGGAGAGAATCTTCAGAAAGCGAGACTTTATGCAAGTGGGAAATGAGTAGATGATATCCCGTCTCCTTCCCCCTTACCTGAAAAAGGAAAGAATTAGGCCTGAGACATGATCCTCTGTGTGGAGGAGGAGGTGAATAGGATGCTTCCCTGCTGCTCTTAATCCTCTCTATGATAGAAAGCTCCAGAATTTGCAGAAGTGTCCTGTCAAGGATCAGTGCCTCACGACTCAGGAGACACCTTTTCTGGGTAGATGGACAAGAAAAGAACGATCTTTCCTTAAAGTCACAGTCTGGGAGTTTTGAGCAGCTTCTCTCTTAACTTCACTGTGCCTGACCTGCTCTGCTTACTGACAAAGGAAATGTCTGTATGCACAGCAGCATGGATTTCATCCCTTTGGAAAGAGCTCGGAATGGGGTGTTCCCTTGGAAGAGGTCAAGAAGGCTTCCAGGTCTCCTTACGCGTGGGCATTCAATGCTTTTTGCTAGTGGTCGTGGTTTGGGTCATTGGGTGAGCATGTCTCACTCCCTTCCAGAGCGCTGGGACGAAGCCTGCTGTTCTTGCAACCTCCCTTTTTGCACTCAGGCGTTGGGAATACACAGAGTCCAGGGTTTATGAATCATTGCTCCTGCAGTGATACAGGCGTGCTGAAACCACAGCGTCAGTTGAACAGAAATCAGACCCTTGATGCATAGCTCATAGGTCCTGCAAAATGATGGCTTTGCCGCAGATGTAGGAAAGAGAATAGCAAGGAGAGAACTGTGTGTGAGAGAGGCCTGAGAGAGCATCCCTGGACCCAGGGAACCGCTGAAATGGAAAAAGGAGTGAACTATATCAGTTGCCTCCTGCCTGTTGCCTGGGGTAATGCTGCTGGTTCCCCCCTTCAACTCTCAGTAGTAACCATCCATAATTCATGTTTTCCCCCTTTTAGTTCCATTACAGTTTCCTTTCTCCCCATGACAAATACTTCAGCCACTCACATGATGTAATAGGATCCGCGAATGCGAACACCAGGGGAACAGTGTTTGTCCGGTCCGCGCTACGCCGCCAATTTGCTTGATGGATTTCAGCTTCTCTGCTCCTTCCGTTTACTCCTGGTTCCCTTCCCAGCTGCGGAGCCTTCATCTGCTTTTTGGTTTCAAACGGTTGTGCAGGTCAATCGATGATGGCTAGACATCAAAGAACAGCTGCTTTCATCCAAACTAGGAAACTGCCAAAAAGTAGCACTTAATCAATTTACATATATGTAGTGTTATATATATATATATTATAAAATCATATATACAATTTGGAATAGCTATTTAATATATTATATACATATATATAATGTATTTATATAAATATATACTATGCTGTACTATAGATACATATAAAGTAAATATATAGGGTTTTTTAAAGGAAAAGGAGCTCCCTGGTTTTATCGTAATTTCTACTTACTGCAGATACATTTTTCCTGAGAAATCATTTTGTTGTGTCATTAGCTGGCAGCTAGTCCCAAAGCAGTATGGCATGGTATTCCCATCCAAGCTTGTCAGCTTACTTCATAAGCTCTCTGGTGGCTTCCAGCAACCGTTAAGATGTGGCGGCGGATGCTATTTTTCCTTCCATTTAAGGAGTGATTGAGAAGACGCAGATGCTGTTAGTGGAAAAGGAGAAACCAGTTTTATTTCCTTGTCAGATTTTGTAGGGGTAGACGGAGGAAGCTTATGAGGCTGAAAGTCATTAAGCATGCTTTTTTTCTGTCTTCCGTCTGCTTTTGTTTTTACTGGGGTTTGAGTGAACAGGGTCTTGGGGGGAAAAAGAACTTTGTAAATGGGGTATGGCAGCAAAAATTAGATGCTTTTTCACAGTGCATGCATTGATGAACATCTTAGGTTACTCCTTCACTGTAGAGGCACCCCATTTAGGTCACCGGTTGCCCCGGTCGGTGTGGGCAGCCCCGAGGAGGGAGCAGCACAGATTTCTCCACAGCCCCCCAAGGCTGGGGCTCGAGTTGGTGCTCAGAGACTTGCCCCTCACCCTGTTAAGCGTAGTCCCTGCTGCTGCGGGTGGGAGCCGGACATTCTTTCACCTGCCTCTGTGCAAGGTAATCATCACTTGGGTGGGCAAAGTCAAGAAACCAAGCCATGGGTCTCATTAGCAGCAAGGGACAACTACAAATGTCAGCAGCGCTCTATATTTAAAACAAACAACCAAACAAAAAAAACCCAACCCCAGACCCCCCAAAACCCCCACTCTAAGTACCCTCCTGTTTGCTTAAGCAGCAAGATATATATTTTTCTGTGTTTATCACTTTTTGGCTGTTATCATTCCTTATCCTTCATGTGCTTCCCAAAGCAGCACGTGCTTGGTGCATAAGCTTCTGCCCGCGCTTAAAGCAATTAGAAAACAGTTAATCACAGCCCGTAATGTCAGGCAGTTGACATCTGGCTACAGCGGGGATGCTCCACAGCCCTCGCAGTGAGCACGTGCCCGCGACGGCCGCTTCCCCATCCTTATCCTTACTCACCCTTGTCACCTGGCCAACGCCAAAGGAAAAATGGGGGCTGCAGGCCATCATGTGAATGGTGGTGAAACAGAGCGTGGCCTTGTAGCAGGGGAACGGGGGACCGAGGTCGGGCATGGGGAGAGTGGGTGGGTGATGGGGAGTGCTCCTTCCCAGGTTCCAAGGGTTGCTAGCACAGCTCAGCTGCATTTATATATATATATGTTAATTTTTTTGGCTTTTTTTCTTCCAACTCCCATGTTTCATGCCCACCTTGTAGAGCAGAACCGATTTATGAGTGTGGTCAGTTTGCGTAGATACATAAATACAATTTTAGCATAGAAATTTGATCACCCAAGGGGTCGCCGTCTTCTTCTTTTGGGTTCATTAACCCCAACGTGAGTTAGGGGCACTTCTGTTACATGCATCCATGCTCCACTCATGGATATGTAAGTCATCCATAAAACTTCATCATAATATGACTGTGGGATCTTATCTCAAGAGCAAAGGGGAAAAGTTTATGGGCTGAAAGGGAGAGCGGAGGGAATGATTTAATGATGCTCAAAATAACGGTTTGGGGTTGAGTGGGTTTTGCACAGGCTACTTATAATAATGTCTGTGAGTCTAGCTGAAGCGTGATTCGGCACAGCTGTATGCTGAAGAAGGAGCCAGAAAAGTAAGAGAAGCCAAACGGCATTTCTTCATGTTGTTAACTTTAGTCAGGCTTATGCACTGACTAATAGAAAGCATGAGGTTTTTTGGAAAAACACAGGGCCCAGGCAAAGACGTATAAGCTTGCGAAGCGAATTGAGAGCAATATTCAGTTCACCTTGCTGCTGGGTGACAAACCCGGGTCGATGAAGACGGTCTCTGAGCCAGGTGCTGTAGCGACCCGCAGGCAGGAGATGGGCAGCGCTGGCTGACCGGGCAGCTCTGCTCTTCCAGGCTGAGGAGGGAGGCTGGCTGCCGGCAAGAAGAAACAAAGCTAGTAAATCCAGCTGTGCTGGCATGCCTGGAGACTACTGTGCACCAGCTGTTTGCTGGCTAACAAGGTGCGGAGAGCCACAGGAGGGTGCTGGGAGTGCCAGCTTCCAGCTGGGGTCTTGCTCCTCTACCTTCACCTGGCCCCTTCTGCAGGATGCTGTTGTGAGGTCAAGTGTTTGCTCTTTCCCTTTCCCCCCCCCCCTCCTCTTTCCCTTTTTCCCTACTTTACTGGGTTCTGGACTGAATGAGAACCTCAGCTCCACTCCAGGCTCAGCTCAGCAGATGCAGGTCACTGTGCGTGTGGGCGCAGGGCTCTGTTCTGGAGACCTTCTCCCTTCATAGTGGTAGCTCGGTGACATGTGTCCATAGTGGCTGCAAGTCCAGTGCTGTGCAAGGATCATCCAGAAACTGACTGTAATCCTAAATCATCTTTACCCCTGTGCTAGAGCACCCTCCAAGCTGTTTTTCAGGCAAGCAGCTTCTCTTCCTCAGGTGAAGATCTCAGGTGCATTCTGCATTGGTTTAGTGGTGGTTTTGGCAGTGTTAAGTTAATGGTTGGACTTGATGATCTTAAAGGTCCCTTCCAACGTAGACATGTGAGTCTGTGGTCTTGGATCTGCCTTGTGGGGTGGTTTCTGTCTATCCCATCTGCCTTGCTGCAGAGCCATAGGTTCGCTGGTTGGCAGGCAGATGACCCTGCAGTAGTTCTTAGGAAAATGCTGATGTCCCCTGTTGCAAGAGCAGATGGGATTTTGTGGGCAATGCAAACGCAAGCTGGGAAGTGAAGCTCACTGCAAATAAAATGCAATCATGGCTCACGTGAATAGGAATGCACCAACAAGCGAGGGACCTATCGGCAAATTTGCAGTGTTGCAAAAGGTTGCTAAAAAGGCTTAAGTTATTCCCGGGTACGTGGGTTTAGAGAGAGGAACCCAATGCCACGTGTTTTTAAGTTGATTTTGAGGAAAGGACTGCAACGCTACCCTGAGGAGTAGGAATGTGCTGTAGCTATAGGCGTTCGCTCAGCACCGTGACTCATCTTCTGGAAACCAAAAGGAATTCCCTTAGAGGAGAATGCTGTGCATCACCCACGGCCAAAAAAAGAGGGAGTCATGTGTTTCCTTGACAGCACATCATGTTTGCATATTTTTACTGCTGAAGGAGAGTCCTTCATCCTGATCACTGAGTATTTTGAAGTATTTTGAGTGTGCCTGGGGTGCCAGGATATTAATTTCAGTCGCTTTATTTAAACAGATCGTGTAATTGAGTCAGTATTCTTAATATGGTTTCAGATACAACCAGGGCCATTTTCATCAAGTTGATACAGTTACTTGCAGTACAGATTTATTACCAGTATATTTTAAAGCTGGTAGAGCAGAGCAAGAGCTCCAGTAACCAAAAGGTTTCTTCAGAAAATACGTTTTTCTACAACTTTATTCATGAGTTAGTGTTCACATACGGCAGGTGAGGATGGAAGAAATGACACCGCGGTACATAAACAGAGTGCGTAAGCGTTGTAGACAGCAAGACGTAGGGCTTCAGCGTGGGCTTCTGGTAACTCTCTTTGCATTTCTGCTGTATTAGAGATCTTTCCCTCTCTCTCAGTTACCGAGTAGCTATATTCCCAGCTGCTGGGAAATCCTTTGTGAACACATAAGCTACAAACAGCATACATAGTTAGGAGCTGCTTTCAGTGTTTGTATGTTTGCTGATGTTTGCTTATTTAGTGATGCCTAAGTAAGCAGCCTGATTATTTTTTTCAAAGCATCAAACCCTGCCAAAGCAGCAGCCTTGAAAGAAGGTGCATTTCCAAGCTGACGTCGCCTGAAGTAGCACATACAAACGTTGCTTGGAATTGCTGGAAGAAATAACAGTAAATAACTGGCTATCAAGAGCAATTTTCCAGGTAGTGGACTGTAATCCAGTGGGCAGAGGCAGCAGCCGTGGGGGTGCTTCAAGGAAAGAAGCATCTTACAGCTGGTTGTATGAAGGCTGATATTTGCATTGGCTAATTCCTTTTGACCCAGAAAAAATACCTGGTGTCAGCTGAGGAGAAAAAAAAGTAAAGTACTGGGCAAACACTGATCTCTGTAAATGTGTAACAGTAGAGGAAAGTCTTTCTCTCACCAAGAGTCAAACAAATGCTGTTGCAAATCATGTAATAACATTGAATTTGGATGTGATTCTGGCCCTGCATATGCAGTATCTCAGCAGGATGTAAACTTTTTGTACGGGGTCTTCACCTCTGAACAAGAGTACAGCATCCCTGCAAAGATAGTGAGATATAGTAAAAAGATTCCTGGTCCCTCTTTTATTACTTGCTTCTGCATAACTCGGTACACTTTGTTTCAAATAAAAACATGCCAGTTGAAGGAGTTCCTGTGGGGCTTTACTGGTGTAAATGGGAAGGAGGGTAGGTTTGAACAGTAAGATAATGATCTCTAATGAAAACAGTACTTGCATTTGGGGCAGTCTGCATCTTTCTTCTGCAGCTATTGAGTGTCAGATAGTCCACAATTAACGTTCTAGAAATAAATCAGTCAATTGGTAGAAGCACCAGTAGCCTTGATTGATAAATTCTACCTTTTGATGATTAAGTGATCAAAAAGTCTCTGGCTTCAAAAGGAAAAAAAGACAGAAGTAATTTGCGTAACGAACCCCACGTTGTTGTACAGCTCGCAGAAGGGAATGGCAAAACATTAGATTTTACTACGTACACACGGACCTGAAGCAATCTTCGCAGCAGCCCAGCTGGCTGTGAGCGTCCTGGATGCCCCCACATGCGTGTTGGACTATCCCTTAGCCCCCTCTCACCCATCCTGGGTTTTTCCGAAGTGCACTGCAACAGAGGTGGGGCATCCAAAACTAAGAGGTGGGGCCTGAATTCAAAGACAGGCCTTGGTCGTGGCTGCATTGCTACTGCCTGTGTTAATGGACTTTGCTCTCCAAGATGCATCAGCCTAGGCTTCTTCTGAAATCCAGGGTTGGACACAACATTGCAGCGTTTTTTAAATGGAGGTGCCTTCTTTGCTTGGTGCCCATCCACCCTTTGTATTGCTTGCTGGCTGAATTGCAAGGAAAATAATATTATAAAATACCTTACACTGGCTCTGTACTTTCCCTAAGTACCTTCCAGTTCGACTGAATGCTTCTGTGCGGCTTAGAGTGTTCACCAAACGGTAACAGAAGGTCATGTGCCCCCTGCTACTGTAGTGGTTGGGCTTTAATGGAATACCTTTTTCTTTTTCCTGATTACCCTGTTGTTTTCTGAACCATCTCCACCCTCTCTGTCTTAGTAATAATAGCCTCGACGGACTGGAAATATATGGTCTGGGGCTATTTTATAATTCATTGGATGTAGGCTTTTTACGATGTTTTGAAGACATCTGAAAACTAGAAGTACGTTGAAGTAAAAGCACATTTGTGGTTAGGGGTTAGGCAGTGAATACCTGCAGTGGAAAGCACAGCAACACAGTAGAAGGCCAGGACTAAAGCTGTGTTTTGCCAGCTGCTGTTACAGGATGGACGTACATAATTAATGTATAAGATGTCCATGGACATTCAAGAATTATGCAACATTGCTCTGAGGTTTTGAAAGGTGAATAAAACTCCTTGTAGTACACGGCAAATTAAGTCCTTTGGCAGACTTCTACGTCAGCTGTTCTCACAGTCTTGAATATGAGCTTTTAACTGTACTGGCTCTTTGCTGTGTCTGTCTACAGAGTCATGAAAGTCATTTAAGCAGTATTTATATGCATCATTTGATTCTTCCACTGCCATGCAGATGTTTTTGTATCCCTGGCTAAAGGAAATTATCCTCTGGAGTCCAAGGATAATATATTAAGCGACTGGTGTTAAGACTTGGTAAGGAAAGGGAGCAGTCAGAGTTGTAATACTAATTTACTCCATGGGTAAAAAAGCTGCCAGCTTTCTACAAGCCTCACTTGGGGCAGCATAGTGTGACAGCGGCTTCTGCCCATGTGCGAGGACGTAAGGAATGATGCCAGGATAGGTGGGATGAACTGCCCTGGGGAGGTGAGATCCCTCTCTCGTTTCATTGACCACATAGCAAATCTCCCACTAGTTTCAATTAGGCACCAAAGCTGGAGAGGGCTAAAGTTTAGGTGGTCTGAATCGTAACCATGCCATCCTAAAGCAGATTCCCATCTCCGTAAGTGATCGTGTTGTTGATTCCTCGTGCTTTCTGGCCAAGGCAGCTGCTCTGGAGCATTGATGGCGAGTGTCCGGGGACAAGAAGCATGCCCACGGTGCTCCTCCACTCCTTCAGGGAAGGGTGCCTTCTGCACGTTTTTAACTTAATCCGGTAATTAGGCTTACCTAGTCTGGTGGGCTCCATGCATGGAAAAGCCAGTGTTGTTCTGAATTGCCTAGAAAAGACTGAAAGGTTGAGTTTGGCATCGAATAGATTTTAAAATCTGGAAAGACTGGAGAGAACAGGGAAATGACACCAGCTCCTCCCTGTTGTGCTCTTAATTTTAAATAGGTGTAATTGGTAATGGTCTGGGCATCTCTTGAGTTTCATCTGCTTTCAAAGAGTCACAGAAGTCGGGTTGATATTAAAAACGTAATGATTAATGCAGTTTCTCTGTAAGGTGAATTCTGATACGCTTGTAAGTCGGAAACCAGAAAATCTTTTTGGGAGAGCTAAATCAAAGCAAACAAAGTAACACTGGTTCTCTCTTGCTTTAGTTTATTATATCCTGAGCACTTTTTGTATCTGTACCTTTATAGACTCTTTTTGTGAAGTAAGAAGATAAAAAGAGAGCTTCAGTTCTGCTCTTACTTGTGTTTCTGTAATGCTTGCAATGGAGTGATTCATTCTTTTTTTTCCCTCTCTGTTTTTTCTTACAGCATCAAGCTTTTGGCTGTGCAGGAGCTGGTCGATAGAGAAGCGCTGGAAAAGGTATTTAAAAATATATCTAATACAACTGTCATAACACATGTACTATAACAGCACTCTTAAAGCCCTCTGTTAGTTGGGCTTCCTGACTGTACGGAAAACCATGCGGTATAAACCAGGAAATCTTTACAGCTACACAGTACGTGAAGTCAGAGGGGTGGTGTTTTTGTCCAAGCTGACCGCGTGCTTTTGGTGTTTTCTGATTTTACAATGGGCTTCGAGTAAGCAGTGCCTCTGGTCTGCCCATATAAGCTTTCCTGAAATTAGTTCCTTGCTATCAGCTAGGATAAGTAGATGATTTGAACCAACAGCGATGAATGTCTGAAGCAGAAAGAGGGGCCCCTTTGGAGCATCCAGTTCAGGAGAATGGCAGGACGTGCCTTGGAAGAAAGGCAGTTTAATTTAGTGATGAAAGAATCAAAGCAGCTAGCTATGCAGCATCAGCCCTAACACCACAAGCTGAGTACATGGTGCGTGTTAGCCTGAGCTCTTCTCCTGGGTGCCTTGCACAGGGATAGGCCTGCCTTTAAGCCTGGCCTTCCAGGGAGCTGAGGGCTGTGCCGTCCATCAACCTCCCAGGGATGGCAGGGTTTGCAACCAGCCTGGGCTGGGCTGTGTCAGAGACAGAGAGGAGGAGCTGTGAGGAGCCGATGGCTTTCAGCATCCACAGCAGTGTGGTCCTGTTCAGGAGGCACATCCCCCTAGTTCAGCACCTAAGACCTCCCGTTGGCTTAGCCAAGGTGTCAGTGCCTCAGCATCCTGAGATCCCACTTGGGAAACCCCAGCAAAACCAGTAGCCGCAAAAGGCTGGAGGTTTTGTAAACGACAAAGCCTGATGTTGCTCTTCAGCCAAGGGTATTGCAAATGCAGGGGTACCCTGTAGATCCTTTCCTTCCTAGACCCAAATGTTGTATTTCTTATTGTTTTATGATTTTGCTGGCCTGGAGGGTAGGACTGGACTCCCCGTGCCCACACTGGGACCGGTGGTTTCCCTTTACTTTCTGCACCAGATCCTTCCTCTAGAAGACCAAAGAACCAGCCGGCGGGCAGCATGGAAATGTGAGAGATTCAAAGAAAACATCTAGATTCAGAGCCCTGCTGGGAAAACTGTTGCCTTGTGGCAGGCATTGAGCTGCTGCTGACCCAAGCAGCCCTTCTGTAACTGTAAGTGACCTGGCAAAGCTTGGGGAGGAAGGAGGAAACCTTCTCCTGCCTCGAGCGCTTCCTGTCTGTGTGAAGGAGAAGGTCTTGCAGCACTGTGTTAAAGCCAGACGGCCATGGCTGTGTCTGCTGGGCACTCTAGAAATACTGGATAAAATGAAATCCAGCAGCAGCTGGATCCAGGATCAGCCTTGTGCTCTACCACTGACTGGAGATGCGTTTCGCAGAGGTCTTGTGTACAACACAGTTAATTCAGGAGCGGCATCTCTTCGTTGGCTTCGATGAACTCAGATTTTGACCCGAAGAGGGGGATTTTGTTAGAAGGCAGAGACAGAGGATGAGGCAGGTGATACTGTAGTTTTCTGCATGCAGAGAAGACACGGTTCTCAACCGCTCGCTGTGCAAAACAGGTTAATACTCACAAATTGTTGTCGCTTGCAGCAGTCGGCTTCCCTGGCACCTCACACCCTGTACACTTCTCACCTTTCTCCCCGGCCTCCACCTCCCTTTGGCCCAACGCCTCCTAAAACACGGCTTGGCAAGGGCGAGTGACCTCAGCCTGGTGGGAATGGCTGCTTGAGGCATTGTCTGGAGCTCTGCAGGAAGCTCTTCAGAAAGGCTCGGCCTCAGAAAAATGATCTTTCTAAATTGAGCTCTCTGAATATTTGATATCTGCTTTCATACAATGCCAAGCTTAAAGAATTTAAAAGGCCAGTTTAGCCCTCTGGAAAATAACAGGGTGGAATTATGTAAGTTCAAAGAAATATGCTGTCTTTATTTTTTAAGTACAGGAGGGGGGGGGAAAAGTAGACTAGAACAAAATCTCTTATCCTGCCTGCTTGCAGAGTCAGATTTTGAGAACACGTGCTGAGTTTTGTGTTCATAAATCATTATTTATCTGCATTATATTGCGGGAATGCAGAATATATTATTAAATCATAGTATTTTAATATTCATTGCAAGATTGATTTTTCTGGTTTTTGAGGGGAAGTTTCCTTTAAGATAGCTATGGACATGATAACCTAAAAGTGTTTTTCCTATAGGACACTTTCTAGTCTGTCACAGATGGTTTTGAACTTTTGTAACCATACTATTTCTAAAATTCAATGCTCAGCTTTGAAAGTGGTGTTACATATTTTTGATACGTGCATGGAAACCCAGAGTGAGTAGAAGGATGCTGGTGAACAGTGGTGCCCTCTGAAAAGACTTACGGGCAAACACTAGTGTTCGAGCTTCAGACTAGCTCCATTAAATCAAATCACACTGAAGTTATGCCCACGTATAGTGAGTCTCTTGGGAACCAGGGCTTGAGACAGTATCAGAAAAGTACCTGGCACTGCAAAACAGAGGTGACCGTTACCTTTTTGGAAGGGGATGACAGTCTGGGAGGCGAGGTACATGAAGCCGCAGGCTGGGAGAACCTACTTGAACCGTTGGGGTCTTGAGAAGATGGCAACCCCCTGCGGGTATGTTGCAGAAAGGTTTGCCCTCGTGTAGTGGAGTGCTGCTGTGCTTCAGAAGCTGCACATCGGTTATTTACTGATTGCTTACAGCAACAGGGTTTAATACCATTCTGACTATCTCAGATACTTTATTATCTTTAAATGTTTTTGCCACCTTGCTCATTGAAAATAAATTAATCACACCGTGAGAAGCTTTGTGTCACGCAAAGACCCTATTTGTTTAATTTCCTAAACCCTAATGTTATCTCAAATTTGGCCAAAATGATACTTTAAGCCAAAGATCTACCACACTTGACTGCATTTATGCCTGGGATTGCTGAGACAGACGGGATGATTGGCTGGGTTTAATTACAGCTCGTCCTGGCTTGGGACAAGCTTGTCTGACCCTTGGATGCTGCTCATCAGCTGGTTTGTTCCTCTGGGGTACCACGGGCACCTGTAAGCACTGCAGAAGCGGGGTGCTGCTTGTGGAGCTGGACCCCAGCACCACGCTTGCTGTCATTAAGAGGAATGGGAAAATACTTTAGCTCGGTGAAACAGGACCATGTCACTTAAGAATAAAAAGAGTTTTTACCTGGAGAAAATTCTGGGTGAGAGATGGGCTTGTTTATGTTTGTTTTGGCCGTAGCCCATCAGTCCCGTTCCAGGACATGCTTCACATGAGTGGTCTCACCAGCAGCTTAAAACGAAGCGCGTGCCTACCTGCATTTTGTCTTACCTTGAACGTTCAAATTGATCTGTTTGCTTCTCCCTGCCTCCCTGCTGAGCTTGTCCCGGCTGCCGTGGGATTGTGTGGCTGGTGTGCCTTTACTTCACGAGTGCTGGTGCCGTATGCCGGGGCGGTAACGAACACAGACAGTGAGATGCCAAGGGAGGGCTCGTCTCTACAAGGGTTCAAGGCCACTCAGGTGTTAGAAGTATCTGGGGCATGCAGGTTTGTTGGCACTGCGTCCTGTATGAAGCACCTCTTCCTCTTCCAGAACAGCAGCTCTGGGAGAGAGCACCAGGGACACGCTTGCCCCAACGTGGTTTTTTGAGTACTTTACTCGGTTTAATTTTCGGAAGTCCTTAATTGCAGATGAAGAACTCTACTTGGCAAGTGTTAATCGTATTTATTTGGGGAAGGGGAAAAAATAATTCTCCTGAGGAACATGCTGTTTTTATAGTTTAAAAATAAATCTGCTTAAGTAATTAGCAGATTGAACTGCCTAGCCAAGTGACATTTCACATTGGTTGCTGGTTTAGAGTTTAGGTCTGTAGTCCTTTTCCACAGGCAACAAGTATGCCAAAACGATTGTTCTTATCGGTGCTTGATGCCAGTAGGATGTGCAGGAAGAGTCATCCATATTGTAAGAAAAATAAAAATATTCTTCGCATTCTGTCAAATGTTCCCACCCCCTGCGCCTTTCAGGTGTTAGCATGGCCACTTGAAATAATTTCTCCTTCAGAGACAGGTCACTGAGGAAAGTTAAGGAATCTGTAGAACAATGCTGTATTTAGTAATGCCTTGATGGCTTTTTATAAGGTAAGCCTGCTTTGGGAACAAGCAGCAGTAACCCATTAGTTTCCTATTTGTATATTAATAAGCAAGTGCACCTGCTGTTACTGGGGATGAGAAAGGACTGTCCACTTGACGCCGAAGATGGAGGAGTTTGTTGGCTTCTCATCTAGGAAATGCAAATCGCATAACTGTGATTCAGCAGTTCCTGAAAGTGTGGAGTTCATCTGCAAAGTGGTCCTTGTTCTGCTTGAAATTGGAAGTGATCTGTCTTGACTGGCATGAGAGATACGCGGGGTGGGATGAAGCATCGTAGGAGCTGGGGTGAGAGTTGTGATTTTATTCAGGGATGATGTTTTGAAGCTGATAAATCGCAGCTTGAAAATGAGGATAAGTAACACAGGTTTCACTCTCATGGTCTGTCTGTGCCAAATGATGGCAAATTTATGCACCGTGAGCTATGTCCAAGAGGTCAGTGAAAAGCAAGTGAGAAGAACAAAGTAATTATCGGTGGGCTTAAATGTCTGTTTGGGGATTTTCACCTTCACTGGAGAAATTTTGGAGGTCACAAATCAAAAGGGATTGAAAGGCTTTCACCTGGCGTTCGGAAGTAGATGTCCTGTAGCTGTGAAGCACAGAGCACATTAGCAAGGCACCGGGAGAGGCACTAACGTAGCTTCTAGCCATCTTAGTCCAGGAAGGGATCCCTTGTGTCCGCTGGCCAAACATTACATGGTCATCCATTGGGCATTTCTGCTGGTGTGGACATGAAGAGTTGGGATGACAGAATGAGAAAACTCTGATCAGCCTGTTGAATAAAATGGCAAGCTTAACACTGTAAGGAAGCAGTCCCTTGCAATGAGCTGTGCTCATTTTTTAACTTTTTCCACCTCCCTCCACACTAGTAATGGCTGGAGTTGTCTCCTGTGATGTGGAAACTGTTTCCCGGGTTTTCTCACCCCTAGGAAAGACCAGATGTCTGTGTTCGGGAGATACTCGCTAGATGCAACCTCTTCCCATCATGCAGAATGTTCATACTGTGCCTGAGGAATCAGTGCACCACAAGTGGGGTGACACTGAGGAGATGGCATTATTTTAGTAAAAGGAAATTAACCTGCCTGTCATCGATCAGAAGCAGCTTTTGTCTGAGGGGAGACGCAATGACTAATGTTGCCCAGTTTTACAGGGTAGGACCCAGGAGATGAGGACAAAAGGGACTGCTTCTTTCTTTCTCGTTGCGTCGCTCTAATAGTGCAATTTCAGCAACAGTCAAAAACGAGTTTGGAAAATGCTGAGCTGCGCTGTGCGTTCCCTGCTGTAGCCTTCTCCTTTCTACACAGAGCACGGAGAATTTTAACTAGAAATTTGCTTTTGTTTTCTTGATCCAGTGTACTGTTTCCTCCAGATATTATCTGAACATAAAAAGTATGACGTCAATTGAGGTTCCAGAATTTCCAGTATGAAATGCATCTGCTGGAGGTTTTTTATTTATCTTTTGTCCGCTTCTGAGTAGATTGAGCCAGATCAGTGTTTAATCATGATTAAGCCCATTGTAATCACTGTTCTTTATAAAATCCCTCTCGGAGCGGAGCAGGTTGTTTATTTGTGAAAGGTTATCCCTAGGAGCTTGTTGGTGTTTAAAAGAGAGGTGCTGGTTTCCATTTGCAGGGGTAAGCATTGGCATATCGCTTCTTGCTAGCATGGATATAAACATGTGTGTGTGTGCGTTTGCTGGGGCAGTTGAAAGTGAGCTGTAATATGCCTTGACATGGAGCAGCCGGTCACCTGAGGCCATTTATCTGGCCTGTCACCGTTTCCTCCACAAGCACCAAGTGGCTGGTCATGCAGTCAATGCTGCCCTTCCAGGCAAACGTTATTCCCTGTGTTATTCCCTGGGCTGGCGCTGGCATGGGAGTTACCATGTAAAAGCAGGGAAGGGCTGTTGACAGCCTTCCATGCAGGGTGAGGGTCTACCATTGCTATCTGAGCTCTGCAGCTGCTGGGGTTGGACCACCCGGAATGGATCCGTTGACCGTGCAGCCAAAATATCCTGCACTGTTACTGCTGTTCAGTGTTTTGGAGAGTGCAATCATGCAGCAGTCCCAGAGGGGTAGGGAAGAATTGTGGTTGTCCTTGATTTATGGAGGCATGCTGGAGTTACAAGGAAATCACATGGTTTTGGCAGAGTCACCTAAGATGACCGACTCCGAACAGAGTTGGAAAGTGGACGACAGCCTCCCGAGTCCCAGGAATTCTTCTAATGACAAAACGGTCCTTCCTCTTTGGTGTGAATTGTTGCAACGTGTACCCCAGGAATGAGTCTTTGTGCACGTATTTTTAAAAGCCATAGTCCTCCTGCACAGTGTGAGCTCTGTCTTGCAACCTTGCTTCGCTTCGGAGCTATTGATTAAACAAGATTATAAGGCAATTGGCAACAAGTGAATTAGTTGCTGTAAACGAGTTATATTTACTGTCTGTTCTTAGAACTGTCCTTTCCAGAAAGACGTTGACCTCTTTGAAACTTAAGTGCATTTGGATGTCCTCTAGAGTCAGATAAGGAAACAGCAGTCTCGCTTTCAGTGAGCAGGAAAAGGAGATGTAGACTTGGCCACTGATTAACTCGGGAACTTTAATCAATCTATCTCTTCCAGCCCTGTTGCTGCCTCATTTTTCTGTTCCCCATTCCCATCCCCAGACATGGAACTAAGACTCTCGCCTTGCCCTCTGCCTAATTCAGCCCTGGGACAGACTTCTCCATAATTCATGAGCTGGAGTAGCTCCTCCTGCCCTCTTCCTTCAAAGCCACCATGCAGTCAATGACTCACCACTCAGAGTAGAAGGAGATTATTCCAAATTGTCCAACTAATTTTATTTTAATTCTTTTTCTCACCTTATTCCCTCTTACTTACCCTTTTGCGCTCCCACATCCTTCCTACATTTCCCCCTGTCTCTTTCTTCTTGTCTTGCTTGTTTATCTGAGTGCAGGTAATACTCAGGGGTGCAAAGTCTTTTTTTCAGACTTCACCCCCTGGGGTCAAGAAATCTCAGGGTAAAGGGAAATAATAGCTGTTATTGTGAAGCATTTTTGGCTGAGTGGAGCCGGAAATGACATTGACACTATTTCTTACAATATGACAGGCTTCTTCGGGATTATCCCATCCAGTAAATTGACTTAGGAACCCTGCAGCTATACAATATTTGCCTCTGGCCTTTCACTTCTCTTCCTGCTTTCTGTCCTCTAGGAGGGATCTGGATGACTAGAAGTTTGAGGAGATGTATGGGTGGACCTTATGACTCTGGCTAGCTCCATGATGACTTCAGTGGCTCTCCGTAGGGAACCTATGACTACTTTGTCTTTCCAGGCCCCTCTACTGCAAACTATTATCAAGTGGTCAGCAGCATTGGAAGCACAGGCTCTCATCTACTAGTATGTCTGGCATCTTTGATCCTGGTTGGATTTATTTTCCCTTTAGTTGCGTTGCCCATCTCCTTTCTGATCATCAGTGGATTTCAATAAACAAAACACTAGAAGCCATGCAGTACACATCACTGAGAGCCATGGAGAGCACAGGTTGTTCTTAAAATGTCCCTCAGAAAGAATAGGTGCCCTCTTCTTCCCTAGAGCATGGCTGTGCCTCTCTGAGAAGTGAAGGTATGGAGACTGCTTGTTACACTAGCTCGGCATTCTTTTGTGAGGCATCTAGTCCTATCCCTGGGCAGAAGCCAAACTTATCCATTGGTAAAATTATTCTCTACACTCCCAGAACAAGGAGAAACAGATAATATGTGTTTACAAATGCTGGCGTGTATTTAAGTTTTGGTTTGTTTGTGGGCGGTAAAAGTAATAGGGATCCTTAGTCCTTTTTTTCCTGGCTTGCTTCTACAAGGTGGAAGAAAGCAAAGCAAGTTCATATAACAGGACCAGTTCTGAATAGTCAGCAATTTTGGTGAAGGGTGATGTTGGTTTTTTTTTCTGATAGATTGACAGAGCAGAAAGAGTGTTTTAATGTCAGCCCAAATAATTTTTTGGTAGTTTATGTGGATTAAGTAATGCATATGCTCTCTACAGGGAGCCAGAGAGTCCATTGCATCTGTTAGAGCAGAACTTTGGTCAGGGTTGGAAGACAGTCCTGTAAACTCCATGGAGGGCATGCCAGTGGCTGAAGACAGAAAACTAATGCAAACCTATAAATAAAGAATGTGCTATTTCAGAGAGGAGTCAGTGTCAAATTGGGCTCTAAATTAAGGGCTAGAGGTGTGAAGAAGAATGTAGATGCGTAGGAGACTTTTTTAAAAAAAGGTGAGATGACATGTCCTAATGCTAGCAGCCTGGAAGAGATCCTCCTAATAATAAGCATCCAAAAAAAAAAAAAGTAATGGAATAGGATATGAGAGAGATTTAAATAACTTTACAGGAGGTGGTACAGTGGTACGGTGGTGTAATCAATGCCTGAAGGAAGAATAAATATTTGAATCTGGCAATGGTTGTGAGTCATATTACATATTTTTCTCTTCCTTGTTTTTGTGTTCATACCACGGGAAAGAGTGCTTGCTCTAAGCAGAGATGTAAATCAGTTGGGGAAAACATTAATACTAACAGTAGGAAAGAAATGGATGGAAGCAAAATGCCCAGTGAATAACTATTTTTGATGCAAGGCTCTGTAGAGATTGCCAAACTGACCTTGTAATAATGGGGGCTGTGCCTTTTTTTCCTGGTGTCACAGCAGTTTTCTTAACACACTGCTCTTATTCTTCTCATACTGCACATCAGCACAGTCCCATCCATCTTTGCTGCCATGTATCTGCCAGCAGTGCACAATTAAAAAAAAACAGAACTAAAACCCACAAAAAAGCCCCAACTCACTTGCTAACACCTCTGGAAATGAGTAAATTTTTATCATGGGAATGGAGAGAAGACCCAGTTATCTTACATGCTTAAGCAGCTTCCCTTGATTAATAACACTCAAAACTGTGATTTCCCTGTTCCCTTTCAGTTTTTGTTCTTCTTTTGTATTAGCACATTTTTTTCCTCTCCTGTGGCTGAAGCTAATGTGCAGGTAGGGAGATTGATCTCCTGGCAAACTGATATAGTTCACTGGTTGGTTTGTTGTTTTTTTGGTGGTGGTTTTTTTTTTTTAATTGGTGAACAAGAAACTATTTCTTATCGATTTTGGGTCTCGTGTTTCATAGGATGATTTTCTATTTGCTTTCCATATTAAGGGCTAGGTTTTGATAAACTGCTTTTCACCTCATGTAGTTCCCGGTAACTGGGTGAGCAAGGCTGTACTCACGGTACGCGTCGCAGAAATCGATCCCTGAGTTTCATGTTTCATGAGGAAAGAATCGGCCCAGGGATTAAACAAAAAAAATGAAAATAAGAGGGGTTCCCAGGAAGCCACTGACTCCTGGTTGCCCGGTTCCTTATATCTAGTCCAAAGGAGCACACAGCTCAGGTCTGCTGTATCTGTTGCACAGACCATGGCCGTGTGGAGCCATGGCCATAATGAGTCAAAACGGATACGTGTCCTCTGGGACAGTAGCTCACTTTGGGTAAGGCTTGGATCCCTCTGTGTCGGTCACTGCTTGAAGCAGTAGCTGTAGTGATACACTTAGAGTGGGATTTCTAAAATATGTGACGCCGCATTGCTCTAATGATCTCAATACCTTCCCTAAGCCTACACCTGTGTTCCCGGAGAGCTGTATTTCTGGTGGCAGAAGTGGCAGCAAAATGAAACATGTCTTCTTCCTTTGGAAATAATGAGTTGGGGAAAAAAATTTGGAAAAGCACCTGAGTATTTAGAGCAGACAATATAATAATAAGTAAGTGATTCAGACATGGGGTGGCTATGATTGTAGCACAGCTAACCAAGTTGAGCAGACTGTTTTATGGCAATGTAGTGCGAGTGTTTGAACCCAACCACTCATCTCTCGTAAAAGCAGCTTGATGAAAAAGATAGCCTCACAGTCATGAGGCCTTCTTTTTATTCTTCTTAATATCACATCAGTTCCCTTAGCGTGCCATTATTGCTGTTAATGCTTATACTGCCTACTTGTATGCAGAATAAAACACTCCCTTGGAAAGGCTTCAGGAATAAATTGCAAAGATTTGTGACCATCTTTGACAACTTCTTGAGCCTTAATTTCTGTATTATGTTTAAAAATAACAATAAAAAAAATTCCTTAAGGGTACAAAAAGATGTAGTCAGGAAATGTCTTCTGCAAAATGAGTTTGTCCCGTGAAATACAAGGAAAAAGCTCAGCTTGTGAATGGAAACATGAGAAATTAAGAACCCACAAAACTTCTCTTACGTGGAGCCTGGCAAATATGGGTGCTTTCTTCCTTTGAGAAAGGGCAGAATAGATTTCCACCAAGCATCTGTGAAGACAACTTGTCATTAAATGGCAAACTAGCTGAAAGTTGTTACGTATCCCATTTTGACAATACGTGGCTGAGCATCCCATAATTCTTCCATAGTGGCCCCAGCACTTAAAATGTGTTAGGAGAGTGATTGCATTAGCTCTTTCAGTTGTTGTTGTTTCGCTGCTCTGCACCAAGGTTTCCGTGTCTTCCTTTTGAAGATCTACAAAAAGACATTGTTTATATAAATAATCACTTTTGTTTAGGATGCAGGTAGGAGAACATGCCAGCGAATGATCTGCATTGTTATCCCGGGAACACTATGATTAAAGGCGAGCAGAGAACTGGTTTTATGGGCTACAATCTGGTTTTTTAATCACATATTCAAAAATAAAGAAAGTAATTTCCTCTTAGGTATTACAAAGAATTAAGCAGTTGGGTGACTGTGGTGAGCTGTAATTCATCTGGGAGAGCAGTGTAGAAACTCACCGCTAAATTTTTCCAAAATAAGTACTCAAAAAGGAAAGCAAATAACTTGGGAGTGCAAACTTAGGCTCCCACCACTCCCCAACTGGTCCTGATTAAAAAAAAAAAAACCTGATTTGATTCAAACAGGTTTGTATATGGAAACAAATCGTTACACACTTTTGATAACTGAGATAACGTTAAGCTTATCAGCATAATTATTTCCCGCACATTCATGAAGTACAATGGGTGAGTAACACAGCGGCGGCAGGAGAGAGGCATGTGTCCAGCTGGATTCACATCCATGGGCCAGTTCAAACAGGGCCAAGCTCATGAAGGGGCTCAGATACCTGACGCGGGAAGCGATGCCTTCCGTTTGAAAAATTTTCCAATCCTGCCAAGCATCGTGGAGCTGCTGCCTAACCCCAGGGGTGCCTAAATGATGGAAATTTGCTGTCAGGCTCCTCAGCTAAGCAGAGCGGTGCCTCTCTACAGAGCCAGAATTAGCCCCATTGGAAGAAAGCAGAGCTTGGACAACTGAGTTTCTAGCCTATGTATAGCTGGGCTTGAAAAATGAGCCTTCCTCATCCTGTCTCCTCTGAGGAGCTCAGTCCCCGAGGTTTCCTTTTTTAAGTATTAAGCTTAGAAGTGGTCTTTGCAGCAAAGCTGGGAACTGGGGTCGTCACGTGGCTCCCGGGCAGCGAGGCTGCAGTACGGTAAATGTTTGCTCTCCAGGCCATAATGTGGTGCCTGGAGTGCTTATCTGGGAGCTGAGTGAGAATCTGATCCTCAGAGGAAGGAAATCCTTCCTCTCTGGGTGCCTGAATTACTGGGACACTCTTTAAGAAGCAGAAGCAGTACATTTTCTGGGGAAAAAATGAGTTCTGCTTGAGTTGATGAAAAAGCCGTAGGTGTCTTCAAATGGACCAGGACTTGGGACCCCAATGTGCATGCACGTTATCCCAACAAATGAGCTCTGTATGTCCATAGCGTGCAAAGGCATGTAGAGGTGATGACTGCGCCTATGCTGTATTATTTCTGAAGAAAGTCACTGGTTGAGGATTTGGGAGTGCTGTAGGGCTCCGCCTTGATTTCGCTGCTCACAACTTTATAGAGCTCTTTGAAGGATGCGTTAGGTAATGTTTGTGAAGAACATGGAGGGTGGCAAGGATTTATTCCGTCATCGATCTGGATGTTTTGGTTTAGCTCTAGGAACAACAAACCCGTAGATAAAGGATGGGAAGGTATTGCCCCAGGTGTCAATGACCCAGTGCAAACAGTACACGCTAGCATGGCAGAAGGGGCAGATCAGCTTTCCAGGAGTAATTCTGCAGCTGCTGAACTTCCAGTAGATTGGTTCCTTATCTTTTGGGGTTTTTTTTCATCCTAGAATTCTTCTCCTAACCTTTATAATTTTTTTATTATTTCTTCAGCTCTAACTTCATTATAGAATTACGTACAATTATGTACAAGAGTGAGAAGTAGAAAACTTTTTCCAACACAAATGTGTAGATATGGCTGAGACTGAAACTGGTTCCCTGGTGGGGGGTTGTTCTCCTTTGAAAACACTCATAATTATCTGTCTGTCAGACCGCCATCCACCTGCCAAGTTTTATTTGCCTTTATGTAATATCAATACTTGAACAACACAAGCAGCAAATATTATGCAATCTTTAGTGAAGACTTCCTAGAAAGGACTAGTTGAATGGGCATGTGAAAAATGTTATATCTCAACGTAGGGCCACCCTGACTTTCCGTTGTGTTGTCTATATGGTTCCTCTGAATAGAGTTTGCGAGTGCATCCTCCACGCCAGTGGGTGCATCTGTTTCTTGTGTGTGTATTTTTTGGCTACTTCTGCAAAAGGGAAAGGGATGCGCTTGAGGGAAAGGCAAACAAGCGATGAGACCACACTGTTGTCAGTGGGAAATGGCATCCAACGTTGAGTCTCTTCCCTGCTGTTAACCTTTGGTTATAGGAGAATCCAGATGTGACTGAAAGGCCTGATGCTCCCCTGTGTCCCCTTCCTTAGTCACCCCTGCCCGTGGGAGGTGGATGCAGTGTTGTTGAGCTGCAGAAGTGCGTTGAGCATCCTGGCCCCTCTTGATGTGCCTTGCTCTGCCACGTGTGGCTGCACCAGGACAACAGCCCTGAAGCCTTTGGCTTTTCCTTACCCCTACCTCAGTAGCCAGTTCAGTAGAATACAACACCCACAAATCTCTCCACCCTCTGACTCAGTCTCTTCCTCCTCACAAACGCTATCTTACAAAACACTCTTTTTCTTCTGGAGCACCGGTGTCAAATCAGGATACTTTACTAAAAAACAAAAGTGTTGATTTCAAGTTCTCAGAAATACTTATAACTTTTCTGCCCCCGGCTTTCTAGGTCAGGCTTCATTACGGTCTACCAACTGTGGCTGTGTCTTGTATGTGGTAGATTGAATTAGAACTACAGGTATTCGAGTCTACTTTTTCAATTGGAAATAAAAGTACATGCCACTTGGGTGAAAAAAGAAAAGAAAGGATAACGCGCATTTAATTCCAGGAATGTCATTTTTAACTTATACAATACCCATTGATGGAGCAGGGAAGGCATATATATATATATATATAAAAATATATATATATATAAAGACTGAGTCAAAAAGAGCAGTGCCAGATGTTCTCATGAAGCCACTGTCAATTTTCTTGTATCTTCTATCAGAAATATATTAGATCATGTTTCAGGATGGGAGTTTTATTGGAGAGGGGGCTTCTCCTCGAGTGCCACTGCACAATTTACAAGGTGTATCTTAAAGCTCTTCTGTTTACCCTTTCCTGAAGCACCAAGTTCATCACTGGGAGATGCTCTGTAGCACAGAACAGTCCTTAACTTGCTGTTTTCCAGCCCATGACCTGCAGATTCCTCCAGTCCATGAAATACTACTGAGAGGTCCCTCAAAAGTAACAGGAAAGTGAGTGCACTACCAGAGGATTACATTTTTTCATGCACTATTCCAGATTTCTACTTCAAGATTTATCCAGGATCTACAATTTGAAAAAAGGGGGTGATTTTTCACCTAATAATATAGTTTAGCATATTTTTTTGCTGACCAGGGTCTCCTTTTCAACTACTGCCAGCGCCCACACTCAAACTCCCAATCTCTTTCACCCCGACAATGTAAAATCTTTACTAATAAGACACCTCAACATAGCTGAAATGATAAGGAATTGATGGAAGTTTCGTATGCATCTCCAGTACTCATTAAAGCTGCTTCGTCTAGTGCCTGTTAAAAATAAAGGAACTGTGTGTATGTGACATTCAGAAACGGAATATTTATTCCCTAGTTCTCATCTCTTCTCTTGGTTAAGAGGAACTAAAATCACCTTTGCTTTGATGAAGTAAGTTGTTGTTTACCTTTACTGCAGTGCTTTTTTGGCCTGAAAGCTTCTGTGGTAATTAACCAAAAGAGACCACTAATTGCTTTGAGTGCCTTTCTAAAGTTCAGGCAATGATTACTGAGAGGTACTGTGCCATAACAACAGGCTCACCCTGGAAGCTCCTCCTCCTCACTGTTCCTTCTTTCCTTGTCCTCCTTACAGCCTCTGCTCTGACTCCAGATCTGAAATGAAAGTGTCCTCCAAAGTGGAATCACTGGCTAATAACAAATGTGTAACTTATTAAGCCCTAAGACATTGTTTTCCTGGATCACATTTGGTTTCCTCAGGGTTTAGGAGTAGCGCACCCTCTTTTCAAGCAAAAGATGCTCACCCCAAGGGCGGTCGCTGGCTCAGTGTTGGTACCAGAGATACTATTACAGGAGTAACGCTTAACAGGCAAAGATGTTCAGCATGGAGTGGTGTTGTCATCTGGAAAAGATGACCCTGCTGTGCCTGCTTTGGGACTGGCTGCACAAGTAGCACACCAAAAGAACACAAAGATTAACCAGGGCATCCAGAACAAGCGGTTCTTCTCACAAAGGTGAGATCCCTGAGCTCGTGGGCTCCTGCAGGGTGCTCGCTGGCAGCTCTCCTAGTGTGCAGAGTTACTGCAATGGAAGAGATTTAGCTTAATGCACAAATCAGATGCTCTCGCTGGCAGTGCCTGGAGTGTCTTGGGGAAGCAGATAGGTGTGTTAGGGAGGCTGTGACTCCCTTATGGTCTCTAGCACATGCCAGCCCAGTATATGTTCCTCTCCCTGCTCCCAGTTTAGTCCAAGACCCGTTTCCTTCCCCTCTCCAGTCCCTCCTCAAATGTGCATTTCCCCAGCTTCTTCCAACTGCCCTTCGTTCTTTTCCAGTGTCAGTCATCAGCTCGTTCCTGAACCTGTCTCTGCTTCTGGTGGGGCTGGGAGCAGCAGGCACCGGCTCCTTATCAGGGTGGACAAAGAGCAATTACATCTTTGGATCCTCCCGTCTTGGGAAAATGACGTGTTGCTGATGAGGAAAGGCAACAGGGCTTGTCCCAGTTCCTGGGGTGGTGGCCCTTGTTGGCGTTTTGCAGGCTAAATGGGGGCAACGGACATGTTCCTGGCACAAGGGGGTTGACCTCTCAAGAGCACAGGCTGCTCTTTGCCTAGAGCATGCCTGGAGCCTGGTGCTCCGTGTTCCTGCTCCCTGGCAGCTCTGCCTATCCCACAAAAACCAGCACCCAGCTGCAAGAGAGGCCGTGGCGGCGTAGGTGTGAGACAGGGCATCCTCGTAAATAATCCCTGGTGCTGGTGGTGTTATGGTCTGTGTCTGAGTTTTGACTCAGGGTGTGTAGGATTTAATGAAGAAGCTGATTGAATTTCAGGAAGCTTGCAGCCTGAAAGGCTCCAGAGAAAAACAAAACTAGAACTTCTTTTTGGGAAAAAACCACAACATGTTGTTCCGGTTGACTGAGATTTTAATTTTGATTTTTCTTTACCACTTGAAGAACTGCTCCTCAAAGGGATTGGCGTAGCTCTAGCTTAGTTTTGCAAAGGAGGAAAGGCATTTTTTTCATTCCCGATGTGGACTAGGAGCTTGTCTGTATATTTTTACTGAACGAGGGAAAGCGTAATGTTGTTTGATGTTGGGTTTTGTGGGCAGAACAACATGATTTGAGAAATGCCCTTCTCACTTCAGCAAATAAACATGACCTAAGCAAGTATGCTGTCACAGCTTCGAAATCTGTGTGCCTGTAAGCCCTGGAAAATGGGCGCAGATTAAAGTCAGCTGCTGTAGGCCAAGTTCTCCATTGGTGCAACCGTACCCAGAACAGGCTGCTGGCTTTTTTTCTGAGCAAACCGTGTAATCTTATTTGTCATCTTTTTGTTTGAGCAAAGTTCAATCAAGGCCTTAAAAAAAAAAAAAATCAATTTGGAAGAAACAAAATATTCAAACTAGTCGACTGCAGATGCTCTTTTTAATAAAGTGATGGTTTCTGTAGGATTTATTCAGCCCTGTCATATCCTTTGTGCTGGCTGGACTTTCTAGGCAGCTGCAACCCAGAGATAACTTAACTCTTTTGTCGGGATACAGCTGAACTCCTAATTTCAACAATCTTTTTTTGCCGATTTAAGTTATTTAAAGGTTAGAAAACCCGTTCACCGAATTCACGCTGTTTAAAGTCATCGTAATGACATCAGGAATGAATAATTCCTGCTGCCGTGATTTATTGTGTTTATTAGGGTAGCACCTGGCAATCAGTTGAGAGCAGAGCTCTGTTCCCAGGCCATGCGAACGCCCTGCGTGCCTCCTCGCTTAATACATCAGCCCAGCCCTAGCGCTGCCTGAAGGTATATAACAGAGAATAACACGGTACGTTAATGCCACATCTTGAATAAGGAACCCCAGCCAATCTCTGCATTTCAGAAAACTGTTTTGAAAGGTGTGCCAAGCATTTTTGCTTGGGGTGTGCAACCAAAATGACTCTCAGCCTTCCGAGGCAAAAAAGGGTTGCTGGGTTGCCTGTATCTGAGAATTCAGCGCTTACAGCTTCAGCCTCCAGGATGCTGAACTTGCAGTTAGTTGAAAGAGCAGGGTTTGATTTTTATTTTTGAAACAAAAGATAAAGTAAACATGGGAATAGCTGTCCCATCATTTTGCTGATACCCACGTAGGGAACACTTATATCGGTGCAGTTTGTCACTGCAGCTCTTTGAACTGTGTTTGGCACGTCCCATGGCAGAGTCACTGTGTACAGGAGGTTATTGTTTGCCTTGAAAATCCTTCTTTGTTAAATTGCTGCTTGATTTGGAGGGACATTCTGGATACAGTTCCATATTGTCTGCATTGAGGGGTTTCAGATTCCAGGTTTTCCGGGCCATGGAGTGGTTTTCTTTTTAATTTTTTTTTATGTCAGTCTCAAGATGTTACCCAGGTGGACTTGGGGGCTTTCCAGGGCATCCACAGTTATAGTATCCCCAATCTGTTGGGTATTCGAACGCAGCCGCTATAGCTCTGACTGTGTGCCATGGACACGTAAAGATGTCCACGTGCTGTGGCTGTACAGCAGTGTCCAGGAAGAAAAACACCTCTGGGGAGCATCAAAAGATCTGCTGGATCTGTGTGGAAGTGTGCAGATGATCCCTTTGTGGACAGGGAGTTTCAACGATCCAGAAAGCATCTGTCTTAATATACCATGTAGTGGTATACAGTGTGTACGGTGGTATTACAGCATCTATGGTGTATGCGCGGCTGCAAAATGCCGGGTGAATATGTGGCAGCTGTTCTTTTAACAACATTTCCGAAAAGGCCAGAAACTTTAGACAGAGTTCCCACAGCAGTTTATGGGGTTTGCCTCTGCTACGCATTTCATGGTTGCAGTTTATTACTTGCCCATTGAAATGCAGACGTTGAAACATACCCAACAGAACTAAGGATCTCCTTCCTCCAATCTATCGTCTCTCCCGCGCATGCCCTTGGGCATGATAACTCGTTCAGGGTTCCTTAGCCTAAATGCTCAGCTTCTTTGCCATCAAGGTATGGGCTCGTCACTCGGCTCTCCGCTCATGCCGAGCCCAAAATGGGGTGAGGAGAAAGGTCCTCCTCTCATCTCAGTGCTGCCAGGGGCCTGGCAGGCTTAAAATCAGACTCTTAACCCCAAAACGGCAGCTATTGAGCTTGGCCTACACCCTTCCTCTTGTGTTGTGCTGACAGCCTTGGTGTTGGAGAGGAGGCAGCCACGCCACAGGGGCTTCCTGGCCCATGAAGCTCCTCAAGGGGTGGGATACGGTGCAGTCAGCATGTTTGGAGGCGGCACAGAGGAAACCCACTTGCAGTCACACAAGTAGCGTTGGAGGGGAAAAAAAAAAGAATCTGAGGGAGAAACGTTGTACTCGCAGCATTTGCACTGAGCTATTTTAATATTTATTTCCCTCCAAGTGATGTCCAGGCAGAGGTGTCAGCCTGGGATGTGGCCCAGACCACCTCCTTTGCGAGCCTTCAGGGAGGGCGGAGAGCACAGCCCGTGCCCCATGGCGTGTCTTAGCAATGCCTCACTACATGCTTTATTTTGCACGTTTTTTTTGTTTTAAACCCTACAAAACTGATCTTTTCTTCTCCTCCCACCCCCACTTTCCTCTCTCTCTAGTTTTGTACGGAGCTGAACCAGCCGACGCTGCCAAACATCCGCAAGTGGAAGGGCCCTAGAGGATGTTGGAAGGGTGTTGTTTCCGAAAAACCCTCGGGCCAGCTACACAAGGTACATTAATCCCTAAGTCTGAACTTTGGCTTTGCTTTTTTTTTTTTTTTCTTCCCCCCGTCTAACCAAGGACATATTTTGAATGTTTAAGGCAAAACATTTTGCAAATCTTTTTTGGCAAAGTTTGCATCTCTTGTTTTTTAAGCTGACTGTTCCTACAGCTTTCAATTTGACTGTGCGCTTGATTTTTTTGGAAGAATTGTTTTCCTCAGCCTGTGGCACACTTGTAAGGAGGAGGGGGTGTGTGTTTGGGGGAGGTACGGTGCATAAAAACAGTATAGAAACATAGAAGAAAGGCTACACATGAGGACAAGGAGAGTCCTTGGTTTTGCCCCTGGCAGGCTGCAGTACTTCTGATTTTTTTTCTGCACAGGTATTTAAAATATGCTGCAGACTCCGTTGGAAATCAGCACCGTGCTGCACTCTGCTTTTCCCTGCAGCATCTGCTGCCGTGGGAATATATATATGTGCTGCGGTGGGGTTCTAATTTGTAGGGTGGTGACAGCTGCACCTGCTGCCTTTGACAGTATTCAAGGTATAGCTACGTTGGGCTGGACACCACTAACAATGCCCCAAAGCAGTAGTCTCTCCCAAGGGAAATCTCTTTTTTCCCTTTAAGGGCGCTAATGAGATTTCAGAGCAAGGTCCTCCTTGGGCTCGAGCCTGTTGTTGCCGAATGGCATCGTTCTCATGATGCAGTTATTGCAGCGTGGGTGGTGTTGTGGGGTAGAAGCAGAAACCGAGACCTGTCACGTAATGAATGGTGCCTGGCAGTACATCAGGCTGTCTTTCATCTACTCTGAGCGCTGTCGCTGTTAAAGACATGGCTGCAGTTGTATCCCATAATCACGCTGCTCAGAATCCACGTTTCCTCAATCTGGCTTTTCCAAATCAGGTTGCATCACCGTTCACTGGTTTTGGACTGGTGTTTTGGGAGACGCACCTCCTTTTATTGCCCTTCTGAGTAAAATCTGAGAAAGAAAGAAAGAAAGAAAAAAAAAAACCCACAAAGCAAAACACACCACCTGAGCAGCACGACGACTGGACTCTAGCTGGCACTAGAAAGACACAGAGGGTCTGAATGTGTCCAAGGTTTAACACAATTCACGCTTAATTCCAGTCCCCTTCAGGACATTTTTATTCCTGGCTGGAATTTTCCTTTGGGATCTCTTGTTAGGCCAGATAATTAAAACGCTGAATTTAAAAAGTTGTGCAAAGTTGTTGAAGTTGTTCCCTCTGCTTTTTCTTTTTTTCCCCCCAAGATTTATTGATAATTGTCTCAGAGTTTCTATGTTAAACCCAGAATCTTTAGTCAGTTCTTTTTGGAGCTGTATTTCCAAAGATAACAATGAAAGTTTGACTATGGGCTGAGTAAACAAAAATCATCATCTGCCTTGTTTTACTGGTAGGGATGTAAGGATGAATGCTTCCCAAAATTATGGGAGAAGTCTGTGGCCAAGCTAAGAATAGAAATGTTATCTACTAACTCTTCCTTTTAGCCACTTTAACAGAAATCTGGCTGTGCTGGAGAACCCTCCACTAAGCCAAAAAGTCTCTTCTACCCCTTGGGTTAGTTAGTGGGTACATCGGGTTTGAACATCGTGTACACAAGCACAATACAGTGAAGTAACGTAGTGTAAGCCTGAGCGTATAACATCTTCAGCACAAGCCGATCTCAGGACGCTCTATAGGGCTAAATAGTGCAAAACGGCGGATGGTGCATCAGGCTCGTGCTTCCACACGTCCCAGGCATTTGGCCTTCAACCAAGCAACGACTTTTGTCCACCAGGCTGATGTACAGTCTGGAGCCAGGGAATAGCGGGCAGCTGTTGACAGCTGCTTTATTCTTCCACATCTTTTCCTATAGCAGTTTTCAGACTTTAGACTTCGGACGGGTGGAATAATTTTGTCAGTGCTTTAAAGGTGAGTTATCTAAAGAATCTACCAAAGGATTTTAGCCAACCTTAATACGTTCTTTCAAGGCTCATAGAAAGTCAGCAGAGCAGATAACACTGTTTATTGCAGCCGAAATGGAGAAAACTCTTCCTTGAGATGGATTTAACTACAATTCGCTAAGGGAAGCAGGTTTGAATGATACCAAGGAAAATGGTGTCTGGGTGATGGGAGTGGAGACTGACAGGCTTTGAATTAGATGTCGCTGCTGGTGCAACTGGGGCAGGCAGCTTTCTGAAAATGCCAATTCCATGTCCCGAAGTAATCAAAAAAAAAAGCCCCCATGCAGCATGATAGAAACAGAGCTGAAAGGAGCGGAGAGCTGAGCGTGAAATATTTGAGCTGGAAAAGAGACAGAGAAGATTGACAGGGCTGAGAGGTCTAGACCAGATTTCGCGCCAAGAGACTGAAGGAGGCCGCGTATTTTTAGCTTGCGGGCGACAGAAGTCTGTGAGGTGGCGTACGGCGTGGGGAGAAGGAAGAACTGCATGCAGCATCGTCTAATGCAAGCCCCAGCAGTCAGCCAGTGAGACCACGAGGCACTGAGCTCAGGGTTAGACAAATAACCCTATGGGTAATAAACTACCGCGTTATTGACCATGCTCAGAAGAATCCGATGCCTTGCTGAGACTGGGAGGAAACGAGGGACCGTATCAGCCCAAACACGCACACGGGAGGCGGCATCTTTATGTTTCAGCCCTGCAGCAGTCCTGAGCACGCCCCACCTGTATAAGATAAAACAGGTTATTAAATCCTTGGCTGGACCAAGCAGTGCCAAAGTTCCCGGCCGGCGTCACAGGCGCCAGGGGCTGCGAGCAGCAGAGCAATACGTGTTTCAGCTCAGCGTGCTCAGTTTTCAGTGGGGCTGCCCAGGAAGCGTTCCTCCCTGGTGGGACTTTTGGCCGGGGTGAGATAAAGAAGTGTTCCTACCTGTTTCTTTATCCCTTACGGATAGCCTAGGATGCTGTTTCTCCTTTACGCTTGTGCACAGTGGGTTGGGCTCCCTGCCCTCAGCAGGCGCCAAGCCCCGAATATAAACCTGCATCATCTTTTACTGCCTCTGCATCTTTTGGGAGTGACGTACACCACTGCCAATACTAACAGTGGTACTGGAGCTTGCGGGTGAAAGGTTCACCTAGGGAGCTAGATTTGGGCAGAATGTTTTGGTTTTACCTTTTTACTACTAGCTTTTCTCTTTTTTGTTTGTTTTTTTTTGTTTGTTTGGGTTTTTTTGTTTTTTTTTTTTTTAAATCCAGGGAGTTGAGTATTCTGGCTTCCTCTGGGATACAACAGCTGGCATTGAACTGAAAGATGCTTCATCTCAGGAGAGTGCACAGACTAATGGCAATGGGAGGCACTCATATCCTCACCCGTATCTTGCACATTTCAAGGTAACCACCATTATGTGAACCAACCCTTGCAGAATTGAGCTTTTATTAAGAAATTTGGGGTAAGAAACCGGAAAGACACACAGTCTTCTAACAGATAAAAATTTTGCTGGAAGCTCAAACCCATCTCGTCACTTCTGCACTGTCTTGTGGCTTGATTGTAGGTCAAGGCCATGAACCATACCCACGTAGGGCCTTTATGGGCATGGCAGATCACCAGAATTAGTCCTTTCTTCAGCTCCTGTGGGAGCAAACCCTGCCGCAAGGCAGCATTCGGGTTGGTGGATCTTCAGTAGCATCCACAGCTACTGAGAGCGTGACAGAAGTCACCAGTCACCTTATTCTGCTTTTGCCAAATTAACACAGCAAAACTGAGGTGCGTAGCCAGCAGCAGCCAGACACAGGGCTGTGATTCTTGTCAGTGCCACAAATGGTGAGTGGAGAAGTGTAAGTGTAGACAGAGTCGATATATATATACATATATATATATAAAAGGCACAGTGCTCCTGAGAGACTCAGGCTAATCTGTCTTATGTTGCTGGCATACTGCAGAGTTTCCATTTTAAAACTTTTTCACTAGGCTTAACCCATCTAAAAGAACATGATGCATTTTGGAAAGTGTTCTCGTACGTATGCTTGAGTGAACATCCAAGTGGAGAGAGCCCATCTCCACACTATGAGATGTGATGGAAGGGTCCAGTTTGGGGAACTTAACATTTCTGGTAATGCTTTGAGAGAAGCATGAATAAAATAATTATCAATACATTATTATTAATTATATTAATATTATATTAAAATAATTAATAATTAACATAGGTCAATATTAGGAGTAAGTATTACTTGTGCCAAGTGAGTCCCAGAAGGTAAGAGGATTGCAGGGAGCCAACAGCTCCTTTCAAGGTACATTAAGTTTCTTGGTTACTCTCGTGACGGGCCAAGGCTAATCACAAGGGGGTAGTAATTAGCCCATGTAATGACCACCATGTTATTTGTAGCTTATTAGCAGTTGGTTGTGCATAAACTGATTTTCATAAGCAGCCAGCTTCATTCTGCAACCATGGCTTGCTTATGCAAACCAGTTTCCCCAGAACTGAAAGAGTATCAGGTTATTGCAAACAGAGCTGCAAAACACCTTCCCTCTCTTCCTCCGAAAAACAAGACCAACCAAAACACACCAGGCACACAGCAGAGTAAGTCCTAGGCACCCAGATTTACTACCAAAAGTACTGGGAACAGGCACCTGGGTTTGCTTTGTGACTTTCCGTGCCCTGTCTGCACAGCATTGATTTCTCCTCCTTCCTCCCCCAGGCTGGGATGAATGATTTAACGCTGGTTAACCTTCATCTGGTCTTGTCGCCCTCGGCCGGAGAGAATACCGGGAAGAACCACGACAGCCACAAACTGGCAGCCTTTGCGCAAACTTTGCAGGAGACTCTGAAAGGTAGGGCGTTTGGGTTTGGATTTTTTTTTCCTGACAGCTATCACATGCACGCTGGTCATCTTATCTAATCAAAAGGAATTTGACAAGAAAATAAAATCTGTCTCAACGCAGGTTTCAGAAATAGCCTCATCAGCTCTACATTGTCTTTACTGGTATTTGTATTTGAATGATGTGTATGTAGCCTGGCAAACGGGCTTTCCCCCAGCTCCTTGACTTATTGTCTCTCCCAATTAACACGAACAGCACAGGGCATCCTACTGGCTTTGACACTGTTTTTTCAAATGAAGCTCCTTCTGATTTTACCCAATGTCAGAGCAAGTTCAGACCTCCCCCCCAAAAAAGACACCAGAGTTAAGACCCTATTTTAAAGTGTTTTGTGGAAATGACGCCTACTTGATATCAGAACAAAGCTTAATGGATTTTTTTCGAAATAAATTTCAAAATAATTTACTTTTGGATAATTGGAAGCACTTTGGAAAACCCATTGCAAATCTGGAGATGCCTGTTCATGAGAAAAGAGACTAAATCCTGCTTTGGATCTGGATGTAATACGCAGGATAATTGTGTTGGTTTCAAATACGTTGCTCTGGTTTTACACCAGAATGAGAGACACCAGAATTTAGATCCAAACTTGAGCTGTGTGATAGCCATATGAATTGCTTTACCTCATTTCTGAGAATGCGCGTCTTACTCTGAAGCTCGCAAATGAAACTCGATTTCCTATGAAGCAGAGCAGCACGTTTCAGATTCAAAATGTTGCTGATCTTTTCATAGGAATAGAAAAATCTACCCCTTCATTTACTGCTTAACAAAGATGCAAAAGGGTTACAAGGTTATTTGCGTGATGATTTTCAGCTTGGCGCAGTTTAGCAAGGTTGGTCACTTGGAAGCATTAATATCCCTCTTGTATAACGCAAGAGATGTTTGCAGGTTTTATGCGTGTTCTATTGTTTTTCCTTTTGAGCTGCAAGAAGTCAGTCAGAGCTATTTTTAAGTGCTACTGATTTAAGTATTTGTCCACGTACCTTGAAACTGGAAAGGATGAAGGTAAACAAAAGGATCGTTTGTTTAATCCCCAAAGGCTGAACTGAGACACAGATAAATGTGTAGCTCTTCTGAAGTCAATGGGGTTGCATTTCCGCTGCATCTAAATTTAGACTGTGCACATTAGGGCTCCTCTTTATTTCATGGTTTTATTTTCATATGGTAGGCGTGTTACTGGAGCATGTTTTTTCTTGGCCTAGTCTTTCACAAAAGGAGAGATTCAGATTCCTCTGAACTTGCGGGATGCAGGTCTTGTTTTGTAAACAAATGGTAGTGCACACGTGTTACTTTGAAGTACTGAATTACCCTGCCGAAATCAATGATGTCATGCGTAAAATTACTGCCGTCCTTCAATTTCTTCCAAATCAATCCATAAAGTATGGGTAATAAGAACTGATTTGTCTGTGGGTACTGCAGTAAATTGTAGTTTCTGCTCCCATTTTGCTAACGGATGCCTACTCTTTTATCTTTCATTCTTACGAAGAGGCACGTGAGCGTCTGAAGAAATTTGGTTACCACCCACAGCCTCTTGTAATGCAGAGCAGTAGTGTCCTCATATTTCTCCCATCAGACCAGTGGGTCCTGGTTCCTTTCTTCCCTCTTTCTTCCCCTTCAGCAGTACCAGAGAGGTGTGGTGGCTGTTTGCTGCTCATAGCTAACACCCTGCAGCAGCCCTTCTGCCTTCTCTCAAATACTCCTCCTCCTGTTCATCTTCAGCGTGGCGACCATGGGTGGCACACAGACACTATTCTGGCTGTGTTGGTAGTGCATGGACCCAGGGAGCAGGGTCTTGGCTTAGTCATCTTCTCCCATCTGGCTTAGCCGTATTCCGTGGTTTACTTGTGCATTGGGCACTAAGCTCAGAAGACCTTTAAGAAGCAGTAGGGAGTCTCATGGCAGATGATGTACCATCACATCCTTCTCATCATCTGCTTCTCACTCTGTCCAGGGAGTCTGGGGGCTTAAGGGTCTGTTTAATTCATGAGGGGACTCGTTGGGGGCATGGGGAAGTCAGGCAGAGTGTCCTACAGGTGTCTCTTTGGATTGCCATGAAGCAAAGGAAGATTTTTCTGGTTCCCGCGGGGGAGCAGATTTCAACCTTGCAGACTTTCTGCAGGCACTGGAAGTCCCTCAGCTGGTAGCATTGGCACACGGGGCTTAGCTGCTGTGGCACAGGGCTGAGTTAAGGCAGCGTTTTGCTTTGCTTTGCTGGCCGGGAGCCACCCGCAGAAACTGCTGAAAGTCGCTGGTGCTTCGGTGAATTTGCAGGTGCGTTTGCACACAGACCGGACTTTCTCCTCACCTGAAGAGTTCCCTGTTGAGGAGGGCAGGGCCACTTAGAGCCTGGTGGGTCTGAATGCGTGTGGGAACACCCCAGAGAGGTAATGGGAGACGTGCCTGTCTGCTGTGGGCCATATGCCACCGTCTGCCACCAGGCAGAGGCTCTGGGTCCTCATGGGACGGTATAATCTGTGAGAGGGACCTTCGCAGCAAAGGCTGGGTTGGTGCGAGAGTGCTTGCTAATGCCTCCTGCGGGAAGAGAAGGAGGAACAGGCTGCATCAGCTGAGGAGCCCCTGGCTCTGGCAGCCTCTGCTGCCCAGTCTGGAGGAGGAACGAGCCCTGCCAGACTGAAACTCTCGTCTCATCCGAAAGAGGAAAATCACATCGTAGCGTTGATGTGATTTTCACATCCAGTAGCATTGTCTCAATTTTCTTTTTCCCCCCATCTGATTGTAACTGTGGACATCGCGACCCCGGTTTTTGATCGTTACGGGCAAGGGCATGCATTCTTCTGGACTTTTTGCGAAGTTTGGCTAAGAGGCATTGAGGCTGACCCGGGAGACCTCTGGGAGCTGCAGCTGCTGCATGGTGGCTCTGCTCCCTGCCTCTGCTGAAGGACCCAGGGACATCCAGGAGGATCCAGGCAGGTTTGCTCCCTTCCCTCCTGCTCCTTGATGTCTGTCGGGGTCTCGGGAGGCAGACAAGAGATGAAACTGCTGTGCTGCCGTGCCTGGCGTTGCTGTTGCGGGAGCTGGCAGAGGCAGGAGAAGGGCTGAGAGTGAGCCAGGACAAAGGGAAATGAAGTCGGTGGTTATCTAGAAAATTGGTGTTGCCTGCTTTTCCTGATTAGCGCAGGACTGCCCGGCCTTTTCCCCAGTGATTCACGGTCATGGGGAGCCCCAGAAGCTCCTGTGAGAGGGGACCAGAAGCAATCTTTTCCCTCCCCGATGGCAAACTGTGTTTCAGCTTCTTTGACATGCTCCAGCCTATTTCGTCTGTCAACTTTATGCTGCATTATGGTTTTATGCTTAGTTATTCTGCATGCAAAAGTTTAAATGGGTGAAGAATACAGTGATTTCCTCCCTGGCGTGCCGCAGGCTGACTTCTTACCTCCTGCGGAGCACACGTCCAGGTGCTGGGTCTGCTATTTCTAAACTGTTCAGAACGGAGCAGTCAGTTAAAATTTTCACCTCTGAGTGTAGTTTTTTCATATATTTTTCAAGTAAGGGAAATAGGTTTGAGGATTTGCTAAAAGAAGTGAGAGTATTTTAAGAATGGAATGGAATGGAATAAATAGAACAGATTAGATTAGATTAGATTAGATTAGATTAGATTAGATTAGATTAGATTAGATTAGATTGTGTGGGATCGAGATACTGCTGTTAAGATCCCATCATTTTTAAACCCCACCCCCCACAGATGTGCTCCAGAGGTTTCTGTAATGACCTTTCCCCACTTACGTGGCGGAGCTGAAAGCATGGAAGGAGCTGAGCGCTGCCTGGGCCATTAAGCAAGCATTAGTCCTGAAGGACTGAGATGACACGGTCGCATTTCAGGCTTCCTGGTCCTGCCAAGCAAGAGATCTTGGGTTTTTGTGATGAGATGCGTGCAAAACTGCCAGCTCCCAGCAAGCACTATCGACCCATTAGACAAGACGTGATTTTTCTTTTGGGTTCTGATGGAGTTTAAAACAGCTCAGGTTCAGATTTGGGTTTTTTGTTTCTTTTAAATATGGGAAGGCCCCTGTCATGAAGACTTTATAGAGTAATATTTAAACCTCATGTCATTTCCGATATGATTTGTGAGTTGCAAAGGGTAGAGAAACCACAAATAGTTTCACTGTCTTTGCATCGCCCCTCTGCATCATAGCAAGGAGCATGTTTTGAAGAATTTATTTTTGTAAGTCCTACACTATCAGTCTCTCCTGCCCTTCCCCAGTTCATCTTTTCATGGAGTGCAAGACAGGAGTGGAACAAATTTTATTCTTGAACTTGCACTCCCTCTCCTGGCTAGCTACTTCTACAGCAACAGCACAAAACGAGGAGGTTTATCCGTGAGCAGTAGGTATGGTACAGCAATCTGTCCATCCAACCCATCTCCTCCCAGATTTCAATCCCAGGAAGGAAAAAGCTTACAGACTCTCATAGTTCTCTTCTCTGAAGTCAGCTTTGGGATAACTTTTGGTGCATTTGTGCCTCCCTTTTAGCATCTTCCTCCTTCTCTAGTACCAAGCTCTTAACACAGCAACATCTCTGGTCAGCTGCAAGCGTTCTTGAGTTTGTCTTATCAGACTTTTCTGCCAGTGGTTTCAGATGGGTGCCGGGGCATGTGCGTTGTCCTCTTTCCCCAGTGCACAGGACAGGTTGAAGCCAATATGTGTTTCTTGCATAAAAAGAAAAAAATAAGCTTACAGAGTCACAGATTTCTAAAAACCTCTAAGACCAGAACTGCTTGTCTTTGTCACTATCAATGAATAGCAAACAAAAGACACCAATATAAATGAGATGATGCTTAAAACCAAGCATGAAATGTGTACTGGCTGCTTTTTATTGTCATGAAGTTAATAGCCATGAGTAAATAGCCAGTGAAAAAGACTTTAAACAGCATTCCTTTCAGTTCAGAGTGAAGTCAGCTTTGCTGCTCAGTATTTGTGTTTTTCCTCCTCCATTTATCCTCTCTCCCTCTTGCACTTAACCGATACGTGCCCATTCCTCCCATTCATTTCTATTTTTCCTGTTTTCTAGGAGAAAAAGATGTCATCATCCTCGGAGATTTTAACCAGGCCCCTGACAGCAGTGACCATGACATCCTGAGGAAGGAGAAGTTCCATCACCTGGTCCCTTCCAGCACCTTCACCAACATCAGCACAAAGAACCCACAAGGGTCCAAGTCGCTGGATAACATCTGGATCAGTCGGAGCTTGAAAAAGGTTTTCACAGGTGAAGTTGCTTTTTAGTGAGGTCATGTGACCTTTAGTTAGGTTAGTGTTGTGTGTCAAATTTTGGGCCATATCACTTACCTTATTCTCCGTGATCCTTTTTTTTCCTGCAGGCCACTGGGCTGTTGTGCGAGAAGGTCTTACAAACCCATGGATCCCCGATAACTGGTCCTGGGGTGGGGTGGCTTCGGACCACTGCCCCGTGCTCGCTGAATTTTACCTGGAAAAGGACTGGAGCAGGAAGGAGGTGACACGGAATGGGAACGGGGTGACAGTCGAACGCAACGACTCCCACGCTAAGCATGAACGATGACGTGAACTTGAGGGTGCCTCTTCTGCCCCCCAGGGTGCAGCCGAAGGCTCTGCTCGCTCGTGGCTCAAGCGGCAGAGCAGGACTGTCTCCCCTTTTCCTTCCTTCCCGCTCTCCTCCCCACGCCTAGAAAGCATCAGCACTTGATTTTGGTGGCCCTGGCTTTGTGCCCCTCCTCGGACAGTTGTGCGGTGTCTGAGGGGGCTCATGGCAGTGAAGCAATTTGCAACTTTTTCTGGGGACACAGAGGACATTTCCACGCCTGGAGATTTGGATGAGAATTGTACAGAAAATAAAGTGTACTTTTAATACTGTACAGGATCTTTGCTAAAATGCAGCCGAGGAGGGCTTTGCTGTGAGGGTGAGGGGGGAGTGATGGTTATTTTCCTTTGCCTCCTTGTAAATTGAGGGAATAAGAGAGGCCCCAAAAAGAGAGACACTGTGGAAATTCTTGGCAGGTTGCAAATGCTGTTCAGAACTTGCAAAAGCTGCTGGAGCTGGTCCCTACGTGACCCGAAGTGAGGCCTGAGTGGTCCCTCCAGCTCAGCCTGGAGAGACTTCATTCCTCCACAGCCCCGTGGGGATGTGGGCGCCTCTCTTCCTTCCCCTCCTCTCTCCTTATGCACCTGGATGCTCCTGGCAGGGTGCATTTTGCCCCAGAAGGGCTTTCTGAAGCTTGGCTTTGGCTTGTTTCACGTGCAGCGTTCATTGTTGGTTTTTTCCTACATGTTGGCCTTCAGGAGCTCGAAACCACCGACTTGTCCCTCTGGTCCACTTCTCCAGTGCCCTTAGCTTTGCTCTCTGTTGGGAATCTGGCAGGAACAGCCCTTGTCCTCTGGCCTTGCAACTGGCATCAAAGAGGAGATGTAGCCCTGAGCCTTTGTGTAGGAGTCGGTGTTCTGAGCAGGACTCTGTGTCGGGGATAGATAGGTAATACATGAGTGGGAGGTCTATAGGCGAGCCCATGTTCACATGGTCATTGCAAAGGCTGATGCACGTGTTGCACCAGCCTCTGCCCATCGATCTTTTAGGGGTTTTGAGTTTCTCCCCCTGGAAGACCAGGCAGTTATGCATCACTTTCCTGAGCTTCATTGCTGCATAAGCCTGGTCCAGGCACCGCAACAGGGAGCCCGAATACAGTGTATGGTCATGGTGCACGTGGCAGGGACGGGGTCTGCTTCTAAGGAGGTTTGTTTCTGTGCACGTCCTGGGCAGGGAGGACTTCAGTCAGCAAGCTGCCATCACAGTGCCGGGGATGGAGCATTAAATTTGCCACCTATGTAACATTTTTCAAGTAGCAATTAATAAATGGTGACCTAAAAGGGAAACATATAAGGACTAGAAAAAGCAACGCAGCATCTGCAAAAGAAATAGGCTGAGTGTGAAAGGAGCTGAGCTGCCCACTAGCCCAGCGCTTTCTGCTCCAGGCTGCAGATGACCACACATTTTGCTGCTAAGGAGGAAAGAAAGCGCTCTGGCACGACTCATTGGGCTATAAAGGGAAAACTACTCCTGACAGTAGTGCCACACTGATGGAGATGTTGTAACTGAGGGGTTTAGAGCAAAACAGTATCATATTCCTGTAGCATTTTCATCACTTTAATTTTCTGAAATATCGTCTCATTTCAGGTAGCAACAACTGAATAAATTCACATGGAAACTCACACAGTTGAATATTTCAAGCAGCTTTTCTGACTATACGCAAAACTAAACCCAGAGGAAGGTGGAATAGTCTGGGTGTGACTCTCGGACTGAGGGAGATTTCATTGACATTTCAAGAGGTTAAGTGAATGACTAAGAGTTCAGAGCGTCAGACCAAAAATATACCTTTACTTGCTCAGCATCTCCTGTTAAAAATGGGAGGTGCAGGCATTTGTCCCTGCTCATTATAGAAACTAGTGGGAGAGCTCGGCTACAGCTTTCATTCTAGATCCTTGGTGCTGCTTTTTCCTTTTCCACCAAGCATGATTTTGCTACCCCCCATTAATTTGAGTGGCACCAGATCCCCCAAGCAGTTCTTCCTGGACCACTGCAAAATATAGGTGAGGATGCAATAGAGTTGCCTTAGTCAAATGACTATCACATGAGGTGAGCGGCAGTAAATTCCCAAGCACACACTCACTCTCTTGTACCAACTAGTGTTTGGTAGTGTGACGTAAATTAATTTGGAGGCTGAAATGACATTGTAGCTCTAGAAATAAAACTTCAAAGGGCCAGATCCCATTTGGTCTGCTGCAGGTGTAAATAAATCCAGAGCCACCAAAGCCTAGAGAAGGACCTGAATTCTCCTGTATGGGTGGTGATCTGCAAGCAGCAGTGCTAGCAGTCGCTGGAAGGTCCCTTCCTTTGGCTGATGAGTTGCTGATTAGCACAGGCTGCCGGCAAGGGAAACGAGCTGAGCCACTCTAGTAACCCATGTGTGAGCTGTAGGAAAGGTTAATGAGGCTGGTCTGTAGACCAGAGGTTGCTCAGCCCAGCCTGGTGGGAGGAAGTGGGGAGCTGTGGAAAGGTGATTATTTGGTGAATACAAAGATGCCTTGAAATAAGGTAGGTCCTACAGGGTCAGAGAGAGGAGGACAGAGGAGTTTGGTACCTACGGGTCTCCACTTGCTTGCATGGAGCATCAGTACAAGGTACGTGCCTGGGTTACTTCGTGTTGGGAGGCAGCAGTGCCTGACCATCTCGATGGTTTCACTGGTTTTAAAAAGCTTGCTTTGGTTTTTGCGTGCGACGTCCTAGGAGGATGATGAAGTAGTTGTGAGCCGGATGGATTTTGGGAGTTCCTGAGAGCATTTGTCATGTTATGGTGGTTCAGAAGCTGAAGTAGTGGCCGACTTCCTCCTGTGCCTGTGGGAGCAAACCTTAAAAGCAATTTTATTTTGAGATGCTTACAGTAGAAGCTAGGCTAGCCCAGCTTTCTGTAGTTGTATTGCCCTGGCAGCGCCAAGGTAGGCAGCAACGATGGAGGCAGCACAGAAACGGTGAGCCTTTCTTGCAAAAGGCCTGATGCAGGCTCTACACCTTGCATGTTTTGAGCTCCCCTCAGGAGCCCAAATTTTGTGAGGCTAGGTCCTGCTTCATAAGTAGCGTCACCAATGGCTACAGACTGATTTGGTCCAGGTTTATCTTTTCCTAAGTATGGTCACGTCTGGAAGGCAGTTCAGCTCACCTGGGCACAGCAAAGGGTGGTGGAGCTCTTCCCTGCCCACTGCACGTGGAGCCTGGCGGCTTCCTGACAACCAAGCGCTGCCTCTTACCTCCTCCGGACACGTGCCAGCCTCAGACTTCCCCTGGCCAGGTGACATAGGGACAGCTGATGTGCAGCCCATGGTCCCTGCGGTGGCTGTGGCTGGTGAGACCCCACAGCGGTCTGCAGGGGAGCTCTGTCCTCCTCCTGGCAGCTTCTGAGAGGAGAGGTGGCTCCTGGTGGGGCACGGAAGAGTTTTTAAGTTCAGTTTCTACCTTTTAGCAGCTGCTGGAATAAAAGCTTAAAGCAGGGCCCCGCTCGTGGAGGCTGAGGGCGGCACGTCTGGTGTTAGGCCTCTCCTCTTTGCTCCCCATGGCGAAGGCTTTTAAAATATCCACAGCCAAATTATTCTCCTTTCCTATTTTCTCTGACCTGTTTCCTTCAGGGCAAAGCCTCTGCTTTGTCCCGTGGGCTTGTTAGGAGGATTTATCTGGCAAATTGTCCATTTGGTCACTTGGCTTTGCAGTGTTGTTGCACCAAGCAGTGCTGCAAACGGCCTAAAAAAAAAAAAAAAGAAGGAGCTGCGATATAGGAGGAGTATTTTGTCTTTTGGAGAGCTGCTAAAATCCTCTGAGGATCAAACACAACTAAATAACTGTCCTGGAAATAAACTTCCAAGAATCGGGTCATGGCAGCAGCGGGTTGAATGACTCCTGGTGCAGCAGGAGTGGAAGCTGGATCACACGAGGTAACCTGCCTTGGTCTTGGCATTCTTGAGCCCTCATGGGAATTGGTGCTCAGCATTCCTAGAAAAGGTCAGAAAAGGATCAGCCCAGGGGACTTCAAGGTTTTCCTAGACATCTAAATGCCTTCATTGCAGAATTAGTTGATTTTTGGTTTTAAAACTGGTGTCTTGAAGGAGCTCGCTGGGCACGGGCAGGAGCTGGACACGATGGGAAGCAGAGCTCTCGGGGCAGCAGCTGCTGTTCCCTGCAGGTCGTGAATTCAAGCACTCAGGAATGGGGTGGAAATATCTCATATTTAGGTTATGAGCTTTTCCTTGGCTGCAGGAAGCAAGGCAAAGCCATGCAGGCATTTCCCGGCCTTTGACTTCCCAGATTTCACACTTTCACACAGATTTTCTAGATGGGAAAAACTCCTCAGGAGGATCATGTTCGTTTGTTTTCCCGAAGCAAAACGCAAAGTTCTCCCCCGTGCAAGGAGTCATGTTGACTCTGAAGCCGCGCTCTCATGGGAAACAGCCCGCAGCAGCTTTTTTTGTCCTCAGAAGAGATGCAGCAGCGACTACTTTGTGAATCCACCACTCTCGGGGCGAGACTGAGCCGCCTTGCCAGCAGGCTGCACGGCTCTTGCTGTGACCACTCAGCAGTTCTGGGCTGTGTCCCACGTCCCACAGAGCAGGAGGTGACCGCAATTTCCGACAGAGCCCTCAGCTCCTTACCGTAGCCTGTGATGCTGCTCAGCTCCTCTGCTGACCCATGTGGGGTTGGGTTGGGTGTCCTCCCCCACTTTAAACACTTTGGGAGATAATAAGGTTTAACCGCTTACAGCTTTGGAGCCACTGAGAATATATATTGTATGAGGGAATGGCAGGTACCCTCACGGACGTGTTGCTACAAATCTTTTGCTGTTCCCAGCAACGTGTTGGCTGCTGCTGGTTACTGCTTTGGTTATAAGCAAAGTCAGGAGGTTGTGGTTGGGTGCCTCTTACGAGAGGCCACAAGTATATAGCATGGTATACAATATAAAGACACATGCGCATTCAATTGGACCCTTTTCTCATCAGGTTATAACAAAAAATGAGATTATTTTGTTCGGTTTTTAGGTTTTTAAGCCTTAAGTTATTTTTACCTTCATATCTGGAAGTAAAAAAAAATCTCCTGCATAAAATCAAAGTCGCTAAAAGGACTTAGTCCAGAGTACCCGCAGGTTACGTGTGCACTTAGGAAATGTGTGGCTGGGTAACCTTTTGACCCGTCCTTCTGGCCATCTCGTAACCCTGCATGCTGAGATGTTCCCAGCCTGAGGGACGCCCAAAGGTGTCTCTTTATCAGCTTGTATGAATACACAGACCTTGTATAAAAAGCAAACGGAATGTGCACAGACCTGAATTGCAATATCGCTCGAACTTTGTGTGAAGCGGTAACACAAGGAGCACCAGCACTGAGCTATCAGAGCACTTTGCCACCACTTTTTAGGGAGTGACCTTCAAGGAAGCTCTTCCTTTTCCAGACCATCCCTTCAGACCTCCTTCATCCCTTGGCACGCTGGTAGACAAGAGGGGTTGTCTTGCATCTGGGTGGTTACTTTACATCCCACTTCTCATATTGTTTGACGTGATCGGCCCACTCCCACGAAGATCACTCACAGTATGTGCCTGGCTGGTCATCTCGGTACTCTTGCGGACTCTTGTTTGGGAGAACCTTAACCTGATTCTATCAACTGAAGGACTATTACTCATTTTACTAGTAATTTTGTGGTCATGATGCTCTTCCTCTTTGCACGTGAGGATTCCCTGGCTGCTTTAAAGGGACTTCTCACCCTGTCTTCATCCACCCAAGTGCTCCCTTGGGTGGTGCTGGAGGTGAAGCACTTGTGCTAGGTTTCCTCCCTGCCTTCTGCCCTGTGCCTGGGGGGGATGCATGGGGGCGTATGTGGAGGCCCAAAGGGTGGCAATACTGGTCAGCTGATACACACCATGCTTTTCCCTATCTATCACCTCCGGGATGGAGAGAGTAGTAAATCTGTTTGTAAGACCATGCTTTGCTTTACGCTGAGAAATAAGCCTGTCCCACCAGGCTGGGGACCCGCTGTTGCTCCTCTCTATCTGCAGCAGGAAGGTAGCAGGGCTCCGGGTTGGCAAGGTGTGACCAGAGCTACGCTTAACCATGTTTTTCACTTCAAAACAAAAGGAAAAAGATTTGTTTTGCTCTTGGGACAGTCGAGGAGCCGTGAAGGAGCCTCAAAGAGTCAGGGGGGTGGAGGGGATGTGTGAGAGATTGCAAACACACAGGGAGCGGGGGGGATAGCAGGAGCATGCCGATGGACAGATGAGAATGGCACGGGCTCTCCCCAAAGTGACGCAAGTCTAGGACATAGTCATGACATGGAGGGTCCTAAGGAGAATGGTGGAGGAATGTCTGAGCAAGGACGCTGGGAGCTGGAGGAGCATGGGGCAGAGAAGGGCTGGGACAGGAGGAAGGACGAAGATGGGAGAGCAGATGGAGAAGTGAATCACAGCTAGAGGCTTCTCCACGTGATTCTGTGTGTCTGGTGAAAAACCTTGCCCAAACCAGGGAAAGCTTCTTTTCTGAAAGCTGCAAAGGAAAATCAAAAATACAGGGGACCTCAGCTTTTAAATATTGCAAGGTTGGGGGGCAGAGGGGAAGAGGTTGACTCATAGATCACATACATTTTTTTTTGGTGGGTGAGTGGGACTTACTTTCTTGGCTCAGGGGTTGATGTTGTGGTAGTGAACGTATTCTTGAGATAAAAAGGAAGATACAGGACTGTGATTAAGTAAACACAGCCTGGAGGATGAGTGCTAGAGACCAGGGCAAAAATCCAAGCAGGAGAAATAATCAGGTGAGCTGGAGGAGACAGCCTGACTGGTCTCTTGTTTGGGATGTGGCATGAGATGGAAATTGGGCCCTAATGTATGCACATGAGACCCTCCAAGCACAATTTTCAGGGCGTTGTTGGGACAGGGCCTGAATGTGAGCCCAGCTCTGCGATATTAGAGCAGGGGGGCTGGTCTTCGTGTGTGCCTTCTGTTTCTCCTCCAAAGCCCCACGGCATTGCACAGGCCAGAGGAGAGGGTCCTTGTGGGGAGGTTCCACCCTGCTCTGACCCTATGGCACGAGAGGAGTACCATGACCTGGGGCCACTCTTTAGTCACCAGCAGTGTTTCTCCAACCACGGAGTTTTCTTAGGATTTTTTTTTCTCTTCAAAATCATGTCTATCCAACCCAATCCCATTCACTTGTGTGAGCCCTGGCTGTGTGGTCTCCATCCATGTTCTTTCCCGCTTTGTACAGCGGCCAGCGTAGTTGTAACTTCAGCCTTGGTCTCTGTTATCTAGAGAGCTGAAATAAGGCTGTACTTTGCCCTGTGTGTTGATAGACACTTCAGGAAGAGGGGCTTAAACTGTCTCAGAGGCACTATGCGACTGGGGATGATACAAAATATTTCCGCACAACTATAAGAAATGAATTTAGACAACTTTAATGGGCAGGGTATGGCTGTGCCTTGAAAGGTAATCCTGATGGCATCTTTTTATTATTGAATCAATGTAAATGAATAGGTTTAAAATTCAATATGTGGATTTTCTGAATTGAATCTAATATAGAGTTTCAGTTGTGAAAAGTCCATAATTGTTCAATGAAGCCAAAATAGATTCTCCCCTCTGTATGTTAATGATACACAATCTCATTTTAAACTGCATACGGAAAAGAACTCAAAGAACTTCTTAACTTGGTGCTGATATATTATGAAAATTATTAAGACAATTTTAAATGAACACTTCCATAAAAAAAAAACCCAAAAAACAAAACAATTGTTCCAGCTGTTTCCTTTTGCTTTTCTCTTGGCTTGGACAGTGCCTCTCTCAACTTCCACCCCAACTTGTGTGTTGTCAGACTTCCATCCTGATTTTCAGCATAAATGATTTCCAGCTTTCCTTCTTCTCCAGGCAGGCAGGAGCATCACTGGGACCCTTGGTGCTCGAGTTGCTCCTGAAGCTGCTTGCAAGGCATCCAGCTTCACAAGCCTGGCAGCTTGAGTGCTGGGAAAAGGATTTCAGAGCTGCGGTAGTCCTGCAGATCACCTGTAAGAAATGTGAAATTTAATCAGTACTGACATACACCTGCCCGGCAAAGCTCTGGTGTTGCGTGTCATGCTGCTGATGCTGTAGGAGGGGTATCTGGGATGCACTGAGTGAGGGAGAACAGCGGTGATTTGGGAGCCTGTGGAGGGGGCAGATTTTAGGCCGAGTTTTTCAAACTAGCGAGGAAGGGAGGGGGAATGTAATGCAATACTTGGACAGGCTGGAGAGCTGGGTGGAGAGAAACCTTATAAAATTCAACAAGGGCAAGTGTAGGGTGCTGCATCTGGGGAGGAATAACCGCATGCACCATTACAGGTTGGGGGCTGACCTGCTGGAGAGCAGCTCTGTGGAAAGAGACCTGGGAGTCCTGGTGGACAATAGGATGACCATGAGGCAGCAATGTGCCCTTATGGCCAAGAAGGCCAGTGGCATCCTGGGGTGCATCAAGAAGAGTGTGGCCAGCAGGTTCAGGGAGGTCATCCTCCCCCTCTACTCTGCCTTGGTGAGGCTGCACCTGGAGTACTGTGTCCAGTTCTGGGCTCCCTGGTTCAAGAAGGACAGGGAACTGCTGGAGAGGGTGCAGCAAAGGGCTATAAGGATGATTAGGGGACTGGAACACCTCTCTTATGAAGAAAGGCTGAGGGATTTGGGTCTCTTTGGTCTGGAAAAAAGACGGCTGAGGGGGGATCTTATTAACACTTATAAATACTTAAAGGGTGGGCGTCAGGAGGATGGGGCCAGGCTCTTTTCAGTGGTGCCCGGGGACAGGACAAGAGGTAATGGGCACAAACTTGAGCACAGGAAGCTCCACCTAAACATGAGGAGGAACTTCTTTACTTTGAGGGTGGCAGAGCACTGGAACAGGCTGCCCAGAGAGGTGGTGGAGTCTCCATCTCTGGAGACATTCAAAACCCGCCTGGACGCGTTCCTGTGCAACCTGCTCTAGGTGACCTTGCTCTGGCAGGGGGTTGGACTAGATAATCTCCAGAGGTCCCTTCCAACCCCTGCAGTTCTATGATTCTGTAATAATATTTAGCTGTCTTGCAAGGCACATCAGCTAATGACTTTTAAAGTATTTTCATTAAAAAGAACCCACAACCCTTAAATGTTATCCTTACTTGTACATGAGGGAGCTGAACCATAAGGAGGTGACGGGACTCCCTGGAGATAGATAGGCAAGCACATTTTATAATGTGAGATGGGGAGAAAGAGCCCTGAAAGGAAGCAGCGGGGGAGATGGTGGGATGGATCAAAGTGATGAAGTGGAACATTTGGAGTTGCCATTTCCCGCGTGGATGGTGCTGAAAAAACGCATTGTAGCCAAGTGGCTCGGATGGTGCCTCAGACCATCTCCTTAAAAAAGGGAGGGTGTGTAAGGTTTTGTGCAGCCCGGCCTGCTGACAGAGCAGAGGGAGCCATACCTGATGTACAACTTCCACCAACCCTTCATGACTCCAACCCCAAGTCATGTTTTTCAAAACTGTGTCAGAAAGCCATCTCTTCCATGCACAGCTTGGGACGTCCGACTAGCTGTAGAGCCAATGCTGTTGAAGGAGAGTAACGCTCTCACACAACGCGATGTAACACTTCAGTACCCTCATCTCTGTCATTCTTTCATTTAACTTTATTTGCAAAAGTTGTATAAAATGCCTTTTAAAACTGGTCTGGTGGAAAAGCCTCCCCATTTCAATGTTGACCAGGTTTCTGTATAGGAATAATGTAGAAGTAGCACCACACAGTAAAGCAACTGCGCCAGACTGCTATAGGAAAGGCTGCCATCACATCATGGACACCATGAAACCGTGCAGCGACGTGAGCTCACGTGCGCTGCTGTACAGATACTTTATTACACAACTTCAGGATCATGACTTAGTAACCAGCCTCTTCACAGTGGAAAATTTACAACAGCTACGCTTCAAAATTTGAAACACTTTTACAAAGGAGGAAGGATAAATCTGATGCTGAAAACAGAAGCTGACAGCTTCCTCTATTGCTACGGTATTACTTTGCTACTGACAGCTTCCAGACTCTGACTTTTCACAAGGCAAATCTATTTCTTAGAATAACGAAGAGCAGAAGTTTAATGGCACCTACTGCTTTGAAGAAAACACGATGCAGGTCTTTGAGTAAAGCAAAAAGGCCTGTAGTAGCGTTGAGGGCTACAGAGTGGCAAAAGAATCAACTGGCTGTTGGAGGAAGGGACGTAGGCATGGTGTTTTGTGGCAAAGCAGGGTGACTGGCACAGCCCCCTGGTTTCAATGACATGTTGTGTACATACACTTAGATTATAAGGCATTACTACAGGGGGCGGTGAAAAAGCACTTTGCTTACATAGAAGTCACTGGAAGACAGGGAATTCTCTCTTTTAAGAAAAAAAAAAAATCAGTTCAAATTTATCCTTTTCATAAAGAACCGGCCCTTTCACATACCTCTGGATCAGCAAAGTGAGCCAGATTCTTCCGTGGCGTAGCTCAAACAATCCCTGCCCGATTTACTCCAAAGACAGCTTTTGACTGCAATCTTTGACTCGACATCAGCCATGTGTGGCTTTCTTGCTGCTTGTGGCAAAGGAGCCAAAACCTGGAGCACGTGAGTGCATGACTGCAAAGGGTCCCTGTCAGGCTGCTGCAACACCGTGTCTGCTCGGCACGGCTCTAAAACAAAGCTGGGCAGGCAAAGTTATCAGTGATCCAACCAGACAGCCTGAAGGGAGGCAGGAGAGAAAAGGGGCTTTTATTTTAGCATACAGAGGCTGAAAGGCTTTCAACTCATGAACAACACTGACAATACAAAATTAAGGCTGCTGCTGTGAGCAGTTCTTGGTCCCTGCCTTGAAAATACCCAAATTTAGTAAATTTATGCTTGTGGAGCGCATTTTCTTTTCCTCAAGCAGTTGGCCAGCCAGCCGCTGCAGACACACTGGCAATACTATCTAAAAGGCAGCTGCTTTTATGGGATTATTCAAAAACCTTCAGATCTCTCAGCCTCCTGAGAGCTTTTCCTCACAGATTTTTCTCTGGATCAGAAAATGTGTTCTCAAGACTTTGCTGTCATGGCTGGTAATGTCCTGCCATAAGGTGGGAGGGTTATTCCATCCATTTCATTAAAGAACAGGGTAAGTGGGGAGGGAGGGATATCAGGGCTCAGGTCCATGCAAGTGTGGTGTGGAGGAAACCTTGGCTCCATCTTCTCGCCTTATCCAAAGCCGGGCCTGTTACCAGTGGGCCAAGGCAGAAGGGGAAGAAAGGGCAGAAGCACCATCCAAGGCTCTCACTAGTTCCTGCCCAGTCTCTCCTACCATAGCTGCTTCCCGGGAGTTTAGAGGAGCCCTGGTAAAATGCTGCCTACTAAAACAAAACCCTTTGTCAGAATACTTACAAGTGCAAGACTCTGTTTGCCTCGATAATTCCATAATACTCCGGAATCAGAAAATGTAGTTTATGTAGCAAGTTCTCCTGTGTCATCTAAGCTATGCCTTACAGTAAGCTGCTTTCTCTTCTTGGTTCTGGATATAGCACCGGCAATTAAAACAGAGGTAAGGTTGCTTCAGAGTGGTGCAGCACTTCTGTTGGAACACAGGAATAGGGCACTTGTGAATCTTCCCCCCATTCACATCTTGTTTCTTCAACAAGCTCTGCAAGCTCAAGTTTGCTGTAGCATGGACGTACTGCTCAAAAAGTTGACTTGACCTTCTGTAGGCTCAGGTGACCCAGAGAAGTGGTGCTGCATGCTGTGCAGAATCATGTCCCCATGTTCCTGAATTTATTTAAAACATGTTCAGTCATGAAATCACAGTTCTGCTTGATCCTTCTTCCAAAACGCTGCCATGTTGAACTTCCTACGCATGCTATGCTTGTCCTCAAAGAAGGAAGACCCTTTCCATTACTCAGCTTCCTGAAACATGTACTATACAGATAAAGATGTAGAACACTGTAACTTTTTGAGGGGATAAAGGGGGATAACTTTTCTACCTGCTTACAGTCATTAAAACAGCAATACCAACTTTTTTTTTTTAATGCTAAGTCTCCCAGTAAAAAAAGAACTCAAAACTTTTTTTGATCCCATGGCACAAAGACCTGCTTCTGTGCACTGTGTTTTTAAATTTTCTTTTTTCATTGCAATGATGACTAAATGGGAAATTGTTACACAGACAGCGATGTAGCATAATCTACAGCAGTTCTATTTCTATGAACCGTGACCAAAGACAGGGAAAACACAAGTGAACTAAGGGGGAATTTCTCTTCTTTCTCCTTTCCTCCACCTTTAAACCTGTGTGGGAAAAGGCAATATCTTATAAAAGACAGTGTCAAGGACTATACCTAGCATATAAAACAGAGTAGATGATTGGACAGATCACTGCAAAGGAATTCCTAAGCCAAATTTTAAAAAAATGCACAAACCCTTTAAAAAATAATCACTATATAATCACAATGCAAAAGGAACATAGAGAGGACTTTTTCTGAATTCCATATATTCTGGACACCCTTTCCTCCCGCCCTACCCCTCGTAAGTCCATTTTTGCAAGCTCTGGGAAGTCCAATTCTGCATCCTCAATTGCAGAGGGTAAGTGAATGGTGGGCTGATACTGTTAATTTATGAGATCCTGGAGCTCTTCATCAGTCAGCTCATTGACTTCCATGATCTTTTCCAAGTGCTCCATATACCGGGCATGGTCTTGCAAAAAGTGTGGTACCCTCATGTTCTCAATCACGGCTAATCCTTTCAGGCGGTCCACATCCTCATATGAGATCTGTAAGGGAAGGACATGGGTTAATTTCGCACTATAGCCCTGTTACTTCCCTGCTGTGGCTCTAAATTATCTTTCATAGATGAGAAAAGATTTCAGAGCAGGGGAGTTAAAAGCTTGTGAGAATCCTTTGAAAAAATAAGTAACCATGTGTTTCAATGGAAGATGCAAAAAAAATGTAATTTTAGCAAATGCCTCCATACTTCCTGATTCTGCTTTTGATTCAATCAGTGAACAGACTTATAGGAACCTGAAAGAATGAGACTGACCTACACCAGCTGCAGGAATAGAGAGGGAAAGAAGCCTCTTCTCAAAGAGGTGGAAGGATTGATATGAGAATGGAAAAAACACTACGCCAAAGACTGAGGAACTAGAAAGGGGGTGCAGGACAGGCACGGCACGGAAAGCAGGCAGGGTCCAGCTTTGGGAAAGGCATGGTGACAGCTGACCTGAACTCTGATGTTTTCATTTTCACTTGCAAATGTGCTTATGCGAAACTAAATTAAAATGCACCTCTAGTAACTAACTACACCATGGGCAACCCTTAAGCATCCTGATTTATTTTTTTTCCCCATTCAATAGATTCAGTTTGCGTCTTGGCATCAGAGTCTTCTGGGTATAGGTGTGACGCTCTCAAACATTTTCCAGATACTGAGGGGGCCTATTGATTTTTTTTTTCTAATGAAAGTTGAGATTTTTCTCCATAGTCTTATGATTCTATGAGCTAAGACTTCAAGTCTTGTGCTCACAGTAGCTCAAGGTGTTGTGAATGATGGTCCCGAAAGGATGAATGCTTCGGCTGTGCGGTAACTACCCAAGCTGCCCTGCAAGCACAGAACAGGACTCTGTGGGCACTTATCCAGTGTGATGAAATTAGTGTGGTTGCCGCTTTGTCTACAAGCTGCGTGTTCTGGGCACCCTACAGCCAGAAGCATATGTACTGGCAAAACCCACAAGCCTGGCTGTGCTTAGTAACTGGCACATCCTATTTCCTCACAGCAGGTTTGTGCCAGGTGGCTTGAGAGTGGAGCCTGCTCCTTCCAACCTTTTTACCCCATGTTTCTTCTAAGGAGCTGAACACCATGGGGTCAGGGTTCCCTGGAAACAGCCTGCCCTCTTAGCTGGTGATCGCTTCTATTCAGAAAAGATTAAAGTGAGCATGAATGATTCACCAATGTGTAAGGGTCATGGAAGGGCTCTCTGGAAAGACAGAATGGTGTAAACCAGATTGTTAAAACTGATCCATACAGGCGGTCAGACATGGGGGTGCACATTTCACAGAAGACAATGGGAATAAAGCCCACAAAGAGAATGAATTTACATCTGAGTACACGTGTGCTTTTCTATCTGCAATGATGAGCCGCATCCTGATTAAAAAAAATGAACATACACCCATGGTGAGGCTTACTCAAGTCACTAAGCTACTGCTGTTTGAAGATGGTGCGGCATTACATCTGATCAATATATTTAGAAGTAGATATATACAAAATCATACCATCGCCTCTCAGTCTGGAGACACAGCACCAAACGAGTTTAAATACTGACCTTCCCTCCTGTCCAAACTTGAAATTCTACCTCTTTTCCTCCCAAACAAAGGAAAGAAAAAGGACCCTTTCCCCCTCATATTTATGTTCAGGGGTTTCTGTTACTGCTGCAACCAAGAAACAGGTACCTGTCTGTGATCCAAGGTATGGTTTGAATGAGATGTATTTTCCCAGTCCTTGCAATTACTAAAAAATGATAAAAGTTGACATCCTGAGGATCAAAAACATAACCTCATCCTACTGTGGCAACAGGTTGTCTTCCTTACCAGGTGTAATTAAAATCATTGTACTAGGTAAAAAAGACTGATGCTAAAACAGGCTTACTTAGGCTCTTTGTAATGTGTTCATATTCTTGGGAAACACAATAGTAGGTGACATTTTGCTGGTTTTGCCTTTTAAAACTCTGGTAGTTATGCTATACTGAAGTGCACCCAATATCTGTATTCTATTGGTCTTTAATATTACTTGCATGCGATTATTACACGAATGTTTTGCAGTGCTTCCCATATTCGATTCTTTCCTGCAAAGTTTTAAAACTGCTCCTTCCCTAAGGCACCTTTTCTCAGGCTTCAAGCTCTTTCCTGAGTCATTTCTAGGTATGCCGAACAGCTTGCACATGTTCTGGCTCCAGGCACCTCTCTCTTCTACACTGTAAGTAATGTCAGAAGCATCAAAGAGGCACAGCTGCCTCCATCAGGAAGATCTCCAGCACTGGGATGAGAACAGGAAACTGCAGCATGGCTCCATCTTAAACACATTCACATGAGAAAGCAGTGCTCTGATTTTACAACTGCGTTAACTACCTACTAAAGCAGATTTGTTGTCAGCAGTACAGTTGACTGCTTTCATTTCCTATTATGTTTATAGCTTTATTTTATTTGCAATGAAAAGACGCCTAAGGTAGGCACGCTGAGAAAGGTGAGCTTGCTTGTTACAATACAAGAACACTGAGAATCTTCAAAAGGCAATGAAAATTTTCCCAATAAATGCTGGGCTTCCCTATGTTTAAATCCCGTGCTTTTTCATCTAACCTGGAAGACACACCAGCCGAGCTTAACACTCCCTTTGAAACAACCTGATCCTCCTATTCCGCCCTAAACAAACAAATAAATCACCCTTTAGAGTGGGGATAAACTTGTAACAACCACAGGCAGGATCTCAGTGCAAGTTTCATGTTTCTCTATGGTCACAGAACTTGTTTTTCCTGAGAGCATATGGAGATATTGGAGCGGGCCAGTGAAGAGTCGCTAAAATGACTAAGGGACTGGACTATGAGGAAAGGCTGAGAGCTGGGACTTTTCAGCCTGGAGAAGGGAAGGCTCAGAGGGATCTTGCCAATGTGTATAAACACCTGATGGGGAGGAATGACAAGGGAGTTGGGCTCTTCTCAGTAGTGCCCACTGGCAGGGCAAAAGGCAACAGGCACCAGTTAAAATGCACGCAATTCCATCTGAACACAAAACACTTTCTTATGGTGAGGGTGGTAAACACTGGCACAGGTTGCCCAGAGAGGTTGTGGAGTCTCCATCAGTGGAGATATTCAAAGCCCAACTGGACATGGTCCTGGGCAACCTGCTCTAGCTGACCCTGCCATGGTCCTGGGCAACCTGCTCTAGCTGACCCTGCAGGAGGTTGGACCAGATGGTCTTGCGAAGTCCCTGCAGACCTCAACTGGTCTGTGATGCTAAGAGCAGGCACTGCTCTTATATAAAAATTTTCAGTTTGACTGAAGAAGAAGCGTGCAGCAAAAACATTCAGAATAGACTTTAAGAACCCTTGATTTCAGAATTTATGAAGTCAAGCATTTATAAATTATCATACTGCTAGAATTAAATTGCTTATAGACCCTTAATGTGGATGCCTTGCCATGTGGATTATAGTGGAATCTGTAATTATATGAGGAATGACTTATTATATTTTTGAAGTGGCTTGACAATCCTGCAGACTCCCTGAAGAGAGAAAGGGATAAAGCAGTGCAGGAACACTGTGTGTTCAGTAGCTTAGCAGACAGAAGCTGTGTAGAGTTAAGCAGGCTTAAAGCAAAAGGAAGTTTCAGAAAATAAAGTTGCAGAGACTTATTTGACAGTGCGATATTTTTTTTTCAGAGCTTCCTAACTTGGTTCAGTTACCTAAGCAGCTCTGCTCACCAATACGGATGTTTCTAACACTAAAGGCAAAACTTCTTAAATGTGGACCAAACCCCTCTATCATAATATGCCACTTCCCTTTATCACCCATTGATTTCCAAGTAGGCAGAAATGTTGGTATGCCCGCTTTAAATGAAAGTATAACAACATCAATTTGAATCCTCATTTATGTGAGTATGAACCCTGCTTTATGAACTGTGGAAACTTATTGATCCAAGGATTTGGTTCAGGAAGCGTGGCAAAGTTTCTGTGCTTCTTCGTAAGATTTTGAGAACAAACAAGCAATGACAGAGTGCACATAAAATATGTTCTGTCAATGTAGAAATACCATGTGTTCTGGGGAAAAAAGAAACCCTGATTTTTGAAAATCATCAGAGGTGACATCAGCGAGAGGAATTTGAGATGAAAAACTCTTTGTGGTGGAAGGAGATGCCTTAGCATCAAATGGTTAATTTTGTTTTCCACTACTATCACCACCTTATCTAGCACCTGTCCCGCTTGCCCAAGGCAGTCCATTGTACTGCAAGTCAGGTAGTACCCTGTAAAGGGAGGAAACAGACGTCTGATAAATATGACCGTAAAATCTTAATCTGGTAAGTGAGGAATGAGGAAAAGCTGGGAGAAACTTTTAGGACCTCCAAATATTTGTAACTTGCATTGTGTAATACAAGGTGCTGTACAGAACAGAGGTTTCTAGATCAAAGTAAAACAGAGCACAATGACTCACAGCTCTTCACAGGCAGGCTTGCTGGAATGATAAAACTGTACCCTTTGGTGAGAATGAGTCCACTCACCTTTCCAAGGGCTGTCAGAAGATGGAAATCAATGGACTCCCTGTATCTCAGGATTCGGAGGATGCCATCCAAGTACACCTGATCCTTATTGAAACAGCCTAAAAGGAATCAAGATACACTGCACTCTCTCAGGGTTTGTTCAAGGCATATTCTCAGAAGCCATTATGAGCAGAACAATTTTATTTTTAAAAACAAGATATTTATATCCCAGGCTTTGAAAACCTTCCCAAAAACCAAGTAGACAGCTAAACCCACTAGCCAGAGAAAGAAATCAAACACAGAAGATGGTGTCCGTGAATATTCACAGCAATATTACATCTCTTGTAATGAACGTGAAAGGAGGTCAAACTGTGAGTATGAACTTTTTCACGGTTTCGCAACTTACATTCCCACTTCCAACAAAAAAAAAAATCAATTACTGATTCAGTTTGAAAGTCTCACGGATGTGCATTTTAGCCTTGTTCTCAATAGCAGAAATCCTGCTGCCTCATTTCAGAAAGCGCGGAGTCCCATTTCCACCTTTTGCAAAGGTTTTATGGTGTGACATGATGAAGGAGCTCTGAAAACCTCCCTTCTGAAGTACAAAAATAGGGAAGACAAATAGGGAACCCACCTGGTTGTGATGTGTCAGTCCACCCTCTCTTGGCTCGTACGCAGTAATCCCACCTCGTATTGGGGTCCTTGACAAATTTCCCCACATCCTGGAAAAGCTGACTGAAGGACATTTGGCTGGCCTGATACACTGTGTAGTAGAGCAGGGCAGCCCTCCAAAGAAAAGGGTCTTTGCGGAAGAGGACACTGTGAATGCTTGCTAGCCCCTCTTCTGTAGGATTGATTGGTTTTAACCCGTGTTTTCTACGCCCATTCCAGTTGCACCAAGGCTGGCTGTTGTTGTTAAAACCCCGAAAATAATGAGTTCCTGAAAAGAAAGGAATATGTGAGTTAGAACAGCAGCATCTAACAATTAGAAAAAAGGGATAAAATATGGAAGGAGCTGCCCATTTCAAAACTCTGAACTGGCAGGACTGGGCACCAGGAAAAGTGCCAACTTTAGCCTTGTCTACAACAGAGAATTTTGGCAGAGGTAGATACACGGTGCAATTATTCACCTGCTGACTGCAAGTGGGACTCTTGAAAATGCCTAAGGACTACAAACGTCAGCAGGAGGTGAGTTCCCAAATCCATGACAAGGAATTTTCAAAAGTGTCTTACATGCTGAGTGCCTGTAGCATAGGCTATGCATTATAGCAAGCAGAAGGAAGGAGAATCCAAGTGAGGGGGCAGAAATGTTGCCTCTTGAAGGTGATTAAACAGACCTTCTGCAGCCTTGGAAGAGGCTGTGTCCCCTTACAATGTGAGTAACAGTGCTGCAAGGCAATCACAGGGCTTATTCTTCAGTTGAAATTCACTCACTAGCCAAGTTTATCCAGTTTTGATGTACTTAACTTGAACAGATTCACTGAAAAGTTTGTAGAAACTTTCCATGGGGCTGGGCCAACTTTGTGTAATGCAAAACCAAGGCCATCTTGCACTGTTTAGGGGTTGTTGAGTAAATTCTTCGTACCTAAAGCATGCCTACATTTGCAAGCAGTGCAGCGTAACAGAAGCAGATTTGTAAAGTGAAATGGCTGGTGCTGAGGTTGAAGGTCACGGTATTTTTGTTTCCTTTTTTTTTCACTCCAGACTAGCTCTAGGTTGGTCTAATGAACAAAAGCAGTGACAGCACTGAAGGTATGCCCTGGAGCATAGCCTCTGGGCTACCATCATCTGAAAGGATTACACTTTGCCTGCTCCAAGATTCCTTCAGCATGTGAACTTCAGTGCAGCAAGTGAGACTAGTTAGTAGACTGCATTCAAAACTCGATCTGATTTGACTTAAAATGCTAATTTACATTAGGGTAGGAACCCTCAAGTGGATTATCTTCCTTCCACTATGTGGTGCAGTGATAAATAGGTTTCTCCTTCCCTTTAGCACACCTACAGCACAGGTTCTTTAGACACAGACGTTCCCTCCTTCGGTACATGTACAGTGCCTGGCCCATCATCGCAAAATAATTAAGAATGCATGCAAGTACCCCCCTTTGCCTGAAGAACTGATGTCATGCTCATACCAATTTCATGTCTCAGCATCCCTTCCAACCAGTGCTCTCGCGCAGTGGAGATATTGATAGTGAGAGTGGGGCGGCCATTCACCACTGTCATTGAGGCTCGAGATAGCAGGTCCTCCGTGAGATGGACCACAATCTGAAGATGAGAGAGTTCAGGTAGCAAAGAGCTCTCTTCTCGCTCCTGTTCCTGCTTTTTTCCTTTGGCCCTTCCAGCACTGTGTTTCTCTTTGGTCCCATGCCCTTCACAACTCTTTCTCGCTACCAACAATCACCTATGAGAGACACTTCTGACTCCACTGAGTCACCTATCCTCATCACTGGGGCTGATGACAAAACCTCAGACTTTAGTGGGACTCAGCATGAGAGTTCAGACAGACAGATATGAGACTGCAAAATTTAATATGGTAACATTGACTAGATTGGGAGGGAGGGCAATAAAATGCAGAGTAAAATAGAGAAAATTAAGTTTTTTCAGCTGTGTCTAATTATCTTGGTATTACTGAGAACTGAAAAATATTAGATAAACGCCTACGAATTGACTGGGTATCTATACGCTTAACAGTCTGAAACCTTTTTTTAGTTGCAATTCTAAAGCCACATGAAGGAGAGGGGGAAGCACTGTGTACTTTGTTTCCTGATACATGATGCAGTCTTGAAATATATTAAAATACTGGTATTGTTTTCTTTTATACAGGAATGTAGTTCTTGTTTTCCTGTTTTCTCTTGTAAAACTAGTAATCAAAACAAAAACTGACAGAGAAAGAAATTAAAGCATATTGATATGTTTTGTTATTTGAGTTTAAAAAGAGTTTTTAAACAAGTGACTGGGAGGAAGAGGGGAAATGCTCTTTGTTGAAGATTAAGCACCTTTTCCTCTTCACGTAATGCCTAAAGAAACTCCCCACAGTACTGCTCAGAAGAGTACAAGGGAGAGTACCTACAAGAGAGATCATTTTTTAATATCAAAGTTAAAAAAAAGATAAAAAAAAACAGGGATCAAAGGCATCAACATAACACTTCCCTGAACTCAAACCCCACCATCCAACTCCAAGTTGAAAAGCAAACAATCAGTGCCATAAACCCCTTATTTCAGATGCAGGAAAGAAAGGTAAACCCTAAAGCATTTAAAGTACTGGTACCTCTTAGCTTTATTAACACCTCTCCAACTGGAGAGAGTATTTTCATAATATTTTAGGCCATACTAAGCAAAATTTATTAACCGTACTTTTGCAGAAAAAATAAAGCATTTCATTAAGAAGGACATGGGATGTTCATCACAGGTGTAGGTTCCTGCTTCCATGAGGACAAACCCAGGCAAAAATGAACGCAAAGGGAGATAAAAGCACAGCAAAGACCAAAAAAAGTAATTTTGTTCTGCTTGCTCTAAACTGCAGTTTTATAACCTCACTCTTAGAAACATAAGTAAAGTCTGATATCAGTGTCAAATTAGAGTCACTCAAAAAGGTGTGATGAGTTTAATGGTTTCTTCTAATAATATTAAGTTCACTAATTAAACATAGTTTCCCATAACTAATTTTTGTCTATTGATCTCCCATTGCAGACTCCTCTTGCTCGCTGTCAGCGATCTCATCCAAATCTTGCACTGTGTCAACTGGTGTTTTCACCTGGAAAAATTGTCTTTTTATACATTCAATTTCATCTGCTCTTCCAAGCAATTCTATGTAACTAAGTCAAACTGGACTTTTAAAATCCTGAATATAGGAAATAAGGGGGTTTTTTGCACAGGACTCTAAAAAATTAGAAAGTGAAAGTCAGGAAAAACCAGCACTTAAACCAACTCAACAAGCCAAACTCTTCCAGACACTTTTATTCATTTATGTCACTTTCATTTGTACTGTTTCTTAGAAATCAGTCTCTTGGGCTGCTGCTTATTTTTCTTGGCCTTTTCTTAACTCTCTTTCCTTTGGGGTAAATAATTTGGTACAAGGGAACGGATGGCAGAACTGATGAATAAATGGAAATGTGCTAGTCTCTGAGTAGCTGACAAAAGGAGGGAAGGAAGGGTGTCATTCTTGGGTACTCCCAAAAGAGATGAATTTAAGAATAAGCATATATGAATCAGGAAACAGACTCTGCGAGATGGATGAAGTGTTCACAAGGAATTTCCAACATTTCAATTGTTCAAAAATTTGGGCGCAGCCATGAGAAAAATATGATGTAAGGAATATTCTTGTACTTATGGAGGAAAGGCCTCCCAAATGGTCTCTCGAGTCTATCCATGTGTAATTTCTAAGATCTACATAAATGTTTCTTTCCTGATCCAGCGTATGACTTACCTCACCAAGACAGCCTTCTTTCACCATGTATTTCCTGACGTGATTCCAGATGCGACTTTTGGTCAGCAAGCTGCCTCCAGTGGCCTGTTCAAATTTTTCATAGCTTCCATATTTCTGCAATGTCCGCTCCATAATGTTAATGGACTATAAAAAACAAAAGCACAGCAAATATGAATGCAGTAAGACCCCTGTTTCAGAGCAGCATGTGTATTCTTTCTCTCCCTCTCAATCTCTCTCTCTTATTTTCAATCTTTTTTCTTTTTTTAACTCACTGGGAGTCAGTACCAAACCTTAGTCATTAGATACAGGCTAACACACTCTATAATCAATTTATATCATCTTCAGACATACGTTAATGCCAAAGTACTGAAAAAAGATTCTGATCAACTCATCTTGGACCCACATACATCAGCACAACACAGATGATTACCAGTCTAGTAAAATAACACCCATATTCTCTTTAACCTTGGGAATGTTGTACAACTGCTTTGTAAATCAGACATAATAGGTTACAAGCATATTTGCAGTTTAAGTTGTCACTATGTTTCTTTTTATGGTTTTCCGAAGAATTTTATAAAGATCAATTATTACTGTCATCTCGCTTCATTTCTTGGTATTTTCTAATTGAGGAATGCTGAACCATGATTAAGCAGATGTGTAACTATAATTTTAACAAAAATATTTCTACCAAAAATATCTCCTTATGATTATATCCTTTGTGCCATGGATGTCTGATTTAGAAAGGAGGAGAGGGAACAGAAACTTTATTCACAGAAACTTTCATTTAAACCTTTCATTTAAAGTATAATACTTCTTTATAACCCTTCAAAGTGAAGGAGGCATGTTTCATTAGAGAAAAAAAGTGGTATCAACAATTTTTTTAGATATTGCGGCTAGAAGTAGTCCCTTGTGGGTGGAAAGCAGAGCACGATGCCTATAAAGTGATCTAAACTCTGCATGCTGAAGATGTTATTGTTGGGGTGCTAAATGCTCATTCCCAGTAATCTACTTCCCAACATGTCATTTCACACCCTTAAAAGAAAATACGGTATAGAATAATTTCTTGCCCAGCCATAGCCCAGCTACAGGGAATGGCTTTCTTCATAGGTATCATAACAGAAACTCCCAAGAGTCTCATAGAGAAAAAAATATTATTGATATTACCTTGAAAAATAAATGTTCTTGCTAGCAAACACCACTACCGATGAAGCGGAAATCTTGCAGACTGAATCTCTTTTTATGTTGTACACTTATATCCATGCATGAAGCTGATAACATGCTTGTTGTTTCTAGCTATGTGTTTCTGACATTGTCAGATTGGCTTATTGTCCACAAAAATAGGATTCATTTTGTATCTCTCACAGCTACTAACTATTCTATAGTTAGAGTTACTATTCCAACTATTTTCAAGTTGAAACTAAGCAACCCTGAGTAACTGCTACTGAAAGCCATAAATGCTACCTAGATGTATTCTTAAAGTTCTGTAGCTCTTGGATGAGAGAAATATCACTTACCAGAATGCCAAAAAAATACTGCACCTAATGTTACTATTTCTTTGTCTGCCTCTAATACTTGTTACTAAATTTGAAGGACCTCCTGGTCAGATCTGAATTTCCTTTTCAAGAATGAAGAAAGCAGCATAATTTACTACCTTAGCACAGATTTAAAAAAAAAAAAAAAAAAAAAAAAAAGGGTTACCTTAAAGAAGGCTGTCGTTCTGGGGGGTTAAGAAATTTGGAAGCAAAGAACATACCTACTGTGTCTCACTGCTGTGATCTCTATTCCCACTGAACATGAGCCTCCACAGCAAGTTTTTATTTACATGGGAGCAGAGGGAATACTCTGGAGAGCTTTAGTAGTGAATCAGAAAGTGAAGCATAAACACATAAACAGAAATCTGTCACAAACATCAGCCTGTGGTTACTCCAAGAGCTATACCACCGGTTCTTCAGGGACACCTGAAGAAATATGCAGCACTGCTATACGTTACTCACAGAACTTGGCCAAAAATTCAGCACACGTGGCCTCACGAGAATGACTTTGGTAGAAACAGGCTCACCATAAAGCCACCCAGTGCTGTCACATGAACCCCACCTCCTCTAACTGCCTCCTGTGTCGCCAAAACTCTGCAGCCACCGCACTAACTCCAGCAGTACTATCAGGCAGGACAGGGACTTGCACTGGACCCACTGGGGGCCTGGTGACATTTGGCTGGTTCCCAGGATCCAGCCCATTTGGGCAGCTGTGCCCCTGCACTGGCTGAAGCTAGCATGGGTAAGAAGAGGATGTTATGAGGAAAGGCACCAACAAGGAACATATTACTTTTTCTTTTTTCAAGTTTTCTTTCTAAGATCTGGCGTCAGGATGTCTGAAGAGAGGTACCATGAAAAGAGGAATGCCGTGCCACCACCTGAGTCACTGCAAACATTTGGCTTTGCCTCTCCCTGTCACAACACTGCAACAGGCACAGGCAGCAGCGCAGCTCCACCTTATGCGTTATGCAGCCCCACTCGGCACTGGAACGGGTAACTCCCAGGAGAATCAACAGGCACCTTGCAGACCTTTGGCTCCATTATTTGCAGAGAAAATAAATCCTTCCCCCTGCACTCGGCACTGGTGAGGCCACACCTTGAGTACTTGTGTCCAATTTTGGGCCCCTCACTACAAGAAAGACATTGAGGTGCTGGAGCGGGTCCAAAGAAGGACAATGAAGCCGGTGAGGGATCTGGAGAACAAGTTCTATGAGGAGCAGCTGAGGGAGCTGGGGTTGTTCAGCCTGGAGAAAAGGAGGCTGAGGGGAGACCTTATTGCTCTCTACAACTCCCTGAAAGGAGGGTGTAGAGAGGTGCGGGTCGGTCTCTTCTCCCAAGTAACCAGCTATGGGACAAGTGAAATGGCCTCAAGTTGCACCAGAGGAGGTTTAGATTGGATATTAGGAAAATTTTTTACACTGAAAGGGTTATTCAGGATTAGAACAGGTTCCCCAGGGAAGTGGTTCAGTCACCATCCCTGGAGGTATTTAAAAGATGGGTAGACGTAGTGCTTAGCCATATGGTTTAGTGATGGGTTTTGTCAGTTAGGTTGATGGTTGGACTCAGTGATCTGAAAGGTCCCTTCCAACCTAGGCAAGTCTACGATTCTAAAGACAAGAGGTGATGGGACTTCTGCTGTGAAAACTGCAATGTCCTTCTGCAACTTCAGAATAAATAATATTTTTCAAGATGAATGTATTAAAAATAGAGGGTACACCCACATCTGGTGCAAACTGTGTAGCCCTGGCATCATTTTGCCTAGCCACTACTGTGGGTATTTGACAGGGGTTCAGTGCTGTTATTTTTACTATTACTCCCATTAACTTATTGCACAGAAATATGAGTAAGGGCAACTACACATCTGTACTGGTGACCTACGAGGTAAATGGTTATTTTGGTTCCCAGTAACTTCCCCATACATTAGGTCTTGTAGCAACGCGTAGGTGTGGCAGGGCCTTAAAGATTATAAAAAGAGATTAGAGATATCTTTCTGGCAGTAAATAGTATTTTTTTCTTGTGAACAATCAGATCTTAAAATTGCTTGTCATTTAAAAATGACCTCAGATAAATGAAATAAGGTTAGTGTCTAAGTATTAAAAGAAGGAATACATGAATCCCTCGTGCAGGGCCTAATATTTTTAGAGACTGATGATAATTGCTTCTAGAAAAATTTAGGATCAAAATCTAGTTATTGTTTAATAGCTTGTATATGTTCTCAGGAGTTTCTCCTGTTTTTAAAAAAATTATATATGAATTTTTAACTTCTAAAAACATCAGCTGTTCTATAAGTTTTTAAGTGTCTGCAAATGCTGAGGCATTTTCCTGCCTTACACAAAATCCTTGGTTAAAGAAGCAACCCAAAAATGCCAGCCCCCTACCCCAGGAAGTTTATTCTCAGCCAGCAGCCTAAGTAATTCATGATAGCAGTTCTTCAGCTTCCCTTGCAAGGTGCCAGATCCTTAAGATATTAATGTTACCTGAATGTTGTTTGGTGTTTCTGGTTTCTCTGAAAAATTAATTAACTTAATTTGCTCACTCTGAAGGAAGAACTCTCTGAATTAATCTTCTGGCATGACATTTGTCTTCATGACTTGTTGATATTAAATTTCAGTTAAGTCTATTAGATTAAACACATTAAGTACCCACTTAAATTCTTTGATGCTTAAATTCCTTTGAATGTGCACCAGTGGTTTCCATTCCTAAAGAGACTTGCTGCCCAACAGCACTATGTTTTGTTCCTCAAACCTCTTTCTTTTCTGCCCATCTCATCCTGTAGCAAGTTCTACCTCTCAGTAACACATTTTGGGGAAAAAAAAATCGTTGTAATTCATAGCATTATGTAAAAATCACAGAGAGATGAAGAAGCAAGATGCAATAGGTGGAATGGTTTGGCTTTAGATACTCTGAAAGTTATTTACTGCAGGAACTGATACAGGGATGGATGTTATTTTCAAAAGTTGCCAGGATTTGGTCCTTTCCATTTTAAGGGATCTTAAGGCATCTTTCAGAAATTATCCAACACAGCCTACATCTCTACTAGGAAATCAAACAAGGCCAATCGAATAGGGATGGATGAGAGCAGGTTTGATGAAGCAGAGGATTGCCAAAACCATTTGAGATTAAGGGGTCAGTTTCTTCTCAACATGAACACTCACAAAAACAAGGGTGTTTGAGAAGGGTACATAAACTTTATTAACGAGTTCTCTGTTCTGATGCTGTTTATGAAGACATTACTACTGCTAGATGCAGCTTTACGTAGGTTTGTTTGGTGGTATTATTGGAGGGGACTCTCCTGCCTTAATCAGAGTGCAGGTATTTTTTAAAACCACCTTATCACCACAAACAGTGATAAAATAAGCACTAAACATGCATTAAATGTTCTGGTTGGCCGCCGATTAGAGCAAACTCCCTGGAGCTGAGACCTATACATACCAAGGGAGGCAGTATGAGTTTGGGAGTCAGGAGGCCCAAGTTCTAGCTCCTCCTGCCTGCCTGCAGGCACCCTCCTCGACCCTACCTGAGCTGGTTCAGGCTCTTCCCGAAAAGCTGTGAGACACTTGAGTCAACAGCACAAGGTGAATAGCAAATTTTCAGAGATACATCCCCCTGAAGAAGCACAGACACACTCTGGCCTCTTCCACCTCAACCTGGTGCAGCTTCAAGGGGAAGGGTGGGATACTGAATGGTGCCTCCTCTACCTTATGTGCCATGCTGAGTAACTTAAATCCTGGCAGTTCAACCATCTCCAAATAGATGTTGCAAGTTTGAACCCACGCATATTGAGAAAGTCATTCAACTTAAGCCTCCTCATTGCTGAACACATATGCTCTTGGTTAGAAAATTACTAAGGAGGGTGCTCACCACTGTCACCTTCTCCCTTGACTCTGTTTCAAGCAAAACAGAAGAAGTCCCAATAATTCCTTCCATGTGGGCAGGTGTGACTCTGGAAGCACTGAAACAACAGGGACAGCCATCTCTCTCTCACACACACACACACGTTGCCATCAGCACACAAATCTCTGGGGAGTAGCAGATCACCCCAGCACTGAGATGGGCCCATCCCCAGTGATGCTGCTGTTTTTGATGCTTCTTGACACAACCACCACAGCTGGTGGTGGTGGTTCCTGAGGGGAAAAGGTTTGGGATGGTTTTGGATCACCGGCACTGAATACAACACGGAGCCCTTCATTTGGGGTTCTGCACCTGTCTCTGAGGTGAGATGACTCAAAGTCAGGTGTTGCAAGTACTTGCTGGGAAAGGGGGAAAATCTGGACCGGCGTGCCAGCTCTTGCCTATTCCAGCATCCAACTGTGAGCTCATTTTCCAGTCTCTGGGCCAGCAGAAAGCAAGGTACTGATACTGTCACAGTTCCTGAGGTGAAACTGTAAACTCTTCAGCAACAGGTAAAAAAACAGAAGAAAAGAAGGACTTTGTGGCTGTACCACGGTACTGGTTAGGAGTAGTAATTCCTGTTCTTTTCCTTATTATCTATCTAAAAGGCCTGGTTTAATCCATCTTATCACTACCAAAGAGTGCCAAAAGAAACAGCGGTCCCAACGCGAGTCCCCTTGCACAGCAAACTCTGCTGATGCTCAAGAAAGTAATGACACAGAAGCACTAACAAGAGCAAGGCAAGGCTCCAGTTAGGTTTTGGTGGTGGTGGCTTTTTAAAACAAATTATTTACAGCCAAGTAGGTCTCTGAATCCCAAGTCACCCATGTGCAGCAACACAGCTTAGTTATTTGAGAGGTGTTGTAGATATACATACTAATAAGACATGCTCATGAATTGTTTGAGGCACTCAAGTTACAAAATGGGCTCGGTGACCTAGGAGTCAGCCCCCTGCGTTCAGTCAGCTCACCCTACACTCAGAAGCAGCTCTGCTACAACAGGGTTCACAGTTTCTGTTAGGATTTGCAAAACAGACAAGGCTTGCAGGCACCATGGCTTGCAGGCAGCATTGCTCTCCTCCCTGCATAGCTTATTTGCTGAGGGTAAAAACTTCCCAGCTGTATCCTTTGGTAACACTAAGCTGTACCAGATGGAACTTGTTAGTTTAATCAACAGCCATAAAATGGTGGCTGCCTTTGCTTTTTGGGGTCAAGTGGAAAGGAAGGAGAGAGGTAAGAGTGGAGTTTTGGGGCTAGTCTATTTGGCCTGTAGTATTTTGGGTTTTATTCAGTATTTACGGTGGCTTTTCTTTTGCATATTTGTTCCTTGCATGACAAAGAGTGTGTTGTAGTGATTTAGAGCTGGTAGAAATATTTTAATGAAGAACTCTTCAAATGCTTTGCAAGGAGTTAAAAATTAATACTCACTTGTTCTTTGTACAAGACTGTGTCCTGAAACAAATCTATGCTCTTACTGTAGTATCACCAGAAGTGATCTAGAGTTTCCTCTAATAGAAGAGAGAAGTTTTTGTAGGACCCTGAGAACTTATGCTACTTGGATGGCCTGATGTCCTCTGTGTTATATATTAACATACTTTATCTATAAACCTTAGTTTAGGAGGGAGTTTGTTACTAGTGGAGAATGAGGTGTTTTACAATTTACAGCCAGTGACACATACTTGAATCTTCAACATGCCTAAGTGGTGACATCACCTGGACATTGCAAAGGATTACTCATTGTTGAATGTCATGTAGTTTAGCCTTCCAGCTCCACCTAACTAGTTTTCCAACATCTGATAAATTTGGTAATTGTAGGCTAGTTGTATTAATGACTTAAAAGATGTGCAATACAAACACTTGCAATGTGTCACAACTTATTTATTAACTCAAAAGTGCTATATTTTTTATGACTAAAAGGGAAAAGCAGTACAACTCTTTCACGGGAGGGATTACTCATTCAACAAAATGATTTTTTTTTTCTTAAAAATACATGTATCTAAAATAGATTCCCTGTCCTCATGTACAATTCAAAGAAATAGGTGTTAACATACAGGCTACTTGAAGTTGCAACTTCCTTGCTGATTTTAGTTCAGCAAATTGCAACTGTTAAGTGATCTGCTCTGCAACACTGGGGACAATTGCTACTAGCGAAGTATTGCCACCTCTAGCATCTGTGCAAGAATAACAAACACTTTAAGTGTTAAGAAAACTTAACAATGAAGGACAAGTAGGCTGGGCCAGAAGGAGTGCTAATAAGAAAACTTTCATAGCACTTAAAGCACACAGTTGCTGCACTGACCTTGAAACACAGCAATAAGACAATTAATTTCTGTAATATTAGACATGTCAATCAATGTGAAAAGCTGCAAGTCTGCATGCTATTTTTTATTCTCAAGCTCTCTTCCCTAAAAGCACGTATCGTGTGAGTCATGAAAGAACCTTATTATGAAGGAAACAAGATAAAGTAGAGAGGAAACAAAGAGCAAAGTATGAGGAAAGAGACATTAAAAATATTGTTTTCAAATGTATTAGTAATTCAAAAATGTTGACTCTAAGTCTGTCAAAAGTCAATTGATAAAAGTGTTGGGCTGTGCCCAAGGTTTAAAATCACGCCCCACCAGAGGCCTGGGCATGAAGTGGGTGCTCCTGAACCTGTGCATTCCCCACTGCAGCGTTGCTGTGTTAATAGTTTGCAAATCCGTAGTGTTCTTTGCCTTTAAAAAAAAATAATATCAAAATGACAGGGTGTGATTTGTCCCAGATGTGTTGCAGTAATGCTGTATTAACCAATTCCACAGACATGCACAAAAGCAGAAAGGGCAAAAAGAAAACACAATCTGTTGTAATGGTCTACCAGGTTATGCACAGCTGTGGGTAAAAACATTTTTGAAATTATTAAGAACTCTCTAAAATCCTGAAATGTCAGGTTTTGAGCTCATTTCACTGAAGTATCCTATAAAATTAGTGAGTTCTGTCAGTAAAAAGCTGTTTTTACAGAGATGTTGGTCATAGAAGACTCAGCAAGTGTAAGTTGCTGTAAGCACATTTTATAGGATAAAATAGGAATAATTCCATTTCTGTTCACAGAAAGCTTCCTAAAATAAGTACAACAAATGAAAGCCAGAAATGTTTCAAAAAAAAAAAAATTTGAATTTATCCTTGTTGCAGGAAAAAGGATGACTACACTCAGTTGTGTTTTTACTGCAGACCTGAATCTTGACACTGTGAGTACTTTTTTTGCAACTGAAGTCATCTTTCCTAAATTTAACACTTCCTATAAGATACCTACGTGTGTGTTCTTACAAGTAAAATCTTCATGGGGGAAAAAAAAAAGTAAGTGCTCATAGAATATTTGCTGATTGAAAGTTTGATTAATGCTGCTTTTTCTGGATAGTAAATTTGCATGAAATGAAATTCAAATTTGTGTAGAGATGAAAATTCCTAAAGCTAGTTGTAGATAAAAAAAGAGAGAGTGCCACCTGCTGGGCTTGGAGTTGTGTCAAAGCTGCTTTTTTGGTCACTTATGCGAAGTGCAAGATATCGTTGTTCAGTGTTTTTAGGAGCTGAATTTTGAAGAAATGCTTTTCTTGCTAAGAATTTCTGTAACTTAAAATAAATCTTATGAAACAATTTATATCCTCCTTGGTAAGTTTCAGAAATATCATACTTCATTGAATATTAAATCCTTCACTGCTTTTTATAAAGCCTTTATTTTCCCATGCTTCCTATGTAAATGAAAAAAGGTAGAGTTATAAATCGGAATAATATTGAGGAATCATTTCTTATTTAGGTGTGGGTTTTCTTATTAAAAGAAGGGTAAATCGATGACAAGCCTGCTTTGTAAAATCATCAGGCATCAAATATTTTTTAAGGCTCTGCTACCTCATACGGAAAGGAATAATTTGTACTGAATTCAGTTTGGCAAATTAGTTATTGTTGATTTCCTGTAATCTATGATTAATGTTGCTAATATTGCTACAAGAAAATAAAAGGAAAACTTGCTGAAGAGCTCCAGTCAAGGAGTAGTTTTCTTTGGTGTCAGTCTGATTTAGTTGGTTGTTTAGAAGTATGGAAGCTGATTTTAAAAACAGAACAGCTGTTCTCATAAGGAAATAAACTCCTAATGAAAATCGAGCTACTGAGTTTTTAAAATATATAGATATTTTTAATATGAAAATGCAGACCAAGCCTTACAATACAATGATTTAATGGGTAGTAAAATCTATGTGCGTTCTTTTGCGGGGGTGTGGAGTCAAACCCTGCACAAGCCAAGGGTCAGTTATTAGAATCCATGGTACTTTAATTCATGTATCTTTTTCACCAGGAATTTTTGGGGGTTTTTAAGTGAAATATTCATATCACAAAAGTGAAACTCATAGAACAGCAGAATCTCTTCCCAAGTTAAGTATCAGTTGAAACATGAGATGCTCTATTTAGAGAAGCTTGTCAGACTTAAATAAGATATTTCTAAACTATTTTAAAACAGCAAAAGTGGGAAGAGGACTAGTTCTGTTATTATGTAGATAAGCAGTGGTTTCTGCCACTTAGGTCCCAGTTGAAAGCAAGGTTTTTGTTGTTCTTGTTGGTTTTGGGGTTTTTTTGTAACTCAAAGACAGGTAGGAAGCCAGGGTAGTTACACAGAATGGGAATGCCTGCAGCTATGTTACCAGTGTGGCTGCATATTATGGGAAAAAAAAAAAAAAAAAGGCGGGGGAGGGGGCAGGCAGTGCGGTGCAGGGGAGCAGGCCTGTCTTTTTAAATTTTACCCCTCTCTGGAATGGAGTTTGTCTGCTGCTTGATTGAGCCTAATGTATATGCAAATATCCTTGCAAAGTTGATTAAAATAAGGAACATCAACATATGCTTATCCAATAACCATGACCTCAAATAATTGCTATCTCCTCCCAATCCCTGTGTCACCAAGAGGATTGGTGGGATTTCTACACTGTTTTTTTCCATCCGTTTATTAAAGCCTATTTAGGCATTGAATTTTTCCTGTATTGGACTCTGCTTCATTGCCTAAAAAGCTTTCTTGCCTTAAATTATTTTTCATGTAAACCCAGCTATAAGGAACTGTGCTTTTATCCTATAGAATCCTGTAAATATTAGGCAGGCTTTCATTTTTTAATTAAAAAAAAGATTTTCTTTCAGTTTTACTGTTGTATTCTGATCTTTGATGCACTTTTCAAACAGTAGGGAAGCATGATAAGGAGAAACAACTTGCTAGGAGCAAACCCAAATACTGCCTTAATAGGTGTAGGAAAAACGAATCAGTGGAAAAGGAGGGGAAAAAATGTGACTACCTGCTTAAGAAATCTGTCAGATGCATGGCTGTGCTTAGCTAACACATTCGGCAGAGCAGGGTTTTCGTATTCAAATTGAGGATTGTATGTGAAATCTGAATTGAAGAATTTCATCTTCTCTTTCTCCACATTAGAAGGCTTGATTGCAGTCAGTAAACAGAGTTTTCGGCCAGAGACATCACCTTCTTTTCCATGGCTTTTTGAGGTCTGGGATTGCTTTGGCTTTGTCAGATTAAAATGCCGCTTAGTTCTACTTTTGGGTCGAGATGGCAGTCCTACGCTGCTCTCTGCAACCGACACACTGTTTGTAAACTTCATGCCAGTAGACACCGGGCTGGTGACGATGATGGGGGACTGTCTGTTTGTGCAGTACCACCCGCCGCTCAGCAAGGGGAGCGGGACTTTGATTTTGCGGTGCTCGTTGCTTCGCGAGGTGGTAGAACACTTTGTAGTTTTTCTGTGTTTCTTGTGGTGGGCAGATGGCTGCTTTTGAGGGTGGTGTTTTTTCTCCTCTTTGCTCTGCAGAAGGACATTGTAGCTACTGGTTCCTGTTGTGAAAATGTCCTTAAGGATCCCGGAAGGTGGGTGCTGGAGGCTGTTTTCATTATTAATGTTCAGCTTATGTTCTTCTGGACTCAGGATTGATTTCTTAGAAAGCTCTGTCTTAGGCCAGTGAAGTTTTTCTGCATTGAAAGAGAGGGGGTAAAAAAAAAAAAAAAAGATGAGGACAAATTTGATTGTTTCACACAGCAATACTAATCTTAAGGACTCAAAACTAATAAATGAAACAGAACTTGTCTTAACTGCAGTCACATCAAGTTAATCTTGACTTCTGGACGTAGCCGGAAATTGTGTTTGTACATCGCTTTTGAACAATTAGACTGCGACTTGTAAGATCTAGTTAAGCAAGTATTTTTATGCTTGCATCTCCATGCACAAGTGCACTGTTTTCAGCTACAAACTAATTTGTTTAAAACAAGACTCTATGCAGGACTCCATGAATGTTTACTGTTACACTAACAGATTTTTATTTTTGAGCAAAATCTGATTGATCTTTAACATGCAAGGAAGGATTTCTGTATGGATAAAGCGTAACTTAAAAATTAGGAAACTGTATAGAAGTATATAAGCAGTATTTACAGTGAAGTCCCACAGGGATCTGTGCTGTGATTTAAACAGTCTGGTGTGGTCTCATCTGCAAAACCTGATTCACAGGACTTACTCTTGGAAAGGATGAGAACATTGGAATGGGCCGGCCACCGTCAAGAATTTAAAACACCATATGAATAGTAACATAAGGTTAAAAGACTTCAGTTTCACATATTCCTTCTTAATACAGACAGTAAGCTATATTTAAAGAGGAGAGAGAAGAGAGATCAGCTAGTTACAAACACACCTCTATGAATCCTTAATATCCCGCTATCATTTCATCTCCTCGAAGCTATTCTACAATAACAGCTGGCTTTAAGAAAACACTTGAGAAGGAACATTGTAAACTAAAGTGAATGCAAGAAGCGAATAAGGTTCCTTTAGCGAATAAGGTTCCTTTAGCGAATAAGGTTCCTTTAGCGAATAAGGTTCCTTTAGCGAATAAGGTTCCTTTAGCGAATAAGGTTCCTTCCTTTCTTGCCCTGACTCCTGGCATAGCCTTCAGGGGAGACAGGTCCCTGATGCAGAGGAGCCACATGGAAAAGCCATTGAGGATTAAAACTGTTTTTAACATTTGTGCTGGCTTGTTATAGAGAAGTGGCCTCTCTTCACTGGTTCTAACCATCCCCTTCTCTCACCAACCAGCTCATCCTGGAACATCAGGTGAGCTGAAAGGAAGGGCACAAATCAATCTTGCCACAGAGAAACGCTTCCTCCTTTTGCAACTAAAATGAAAGGATTCACAGAACAGGAGATATGGCTGGAGCTTGATTAAAGCCTGCAAAAGGGATTTGAGCTTCAGCCCACAGTTATACATAGCTGAGCTGTAATTACTTTACATACAGTAATTATACTCTGAATGGAACATTAGCAAGAGATCATTAAATGCCTCCAAGGGGAAAAAAAATCGATAGTTGTTTGATTTCAACTTAATTTTCACAGTAAAATTAGGTTTTCCTCCCAACATAAGCACCGTGACAATATATTTCATGCTGTTGGACCTCTGTCAATCTGTGTTCCTTGACCCTCATGAAGAGGCTGTTCTAAAAAGCAAAAAGACAGAGGTCCCATTTGCGTGAATGTATGATGGGAAATCTGCAGCCTGGGTGTTCCCTCCACGGGAAAGAGACAGGTAGAAGCATGAGATTATTCTCCTCCACTAAAACATGTGTATCTTATGCGCGCTCAGCTTCTGTTTCACAGTAAGTTTGTGAATCCTCTTTCCGTGCTTGGTGCAGCAACGCCCTCCTTGGCATTCTTCTTCACGTTCTGTCAGATCATTCTCATTGCATAGGTGACAGCCTGCCTACCCGGCTTATCTTCTTGAGCTGTAGTGGTGGGGAACCACAGTTCCCATCGCAAGGCAAACAACATCAAATATTCAGCCAGGATACCGTGCAGTGGGCATTCATTTATGTGTACACCTATCTACAAACAACTGCTATAAAAGGAGGCATTTGGGCAACAGAGTAAGACGACACCTCGAACATATTTTCTGGCAAGTATTTAAGATGGACTTCAAGCCTGTACCAAGTATTACAGTATGAGAATCCTTACTTTTAAGAAGGATAAATGAAAAGTGAGGTTTCCAGAATGTCTGAACACAGAAATATTACATTTCTGAGCATGTGACTTTGCTTGTGTAGACAAAATTAAAGTTGGAAATTCAAGAGCTGCTACTTAAAATGCAGACAAGAGATAATAATGTAATGCTAGCGGTGGTAATGCTTCACCTTCTCTACTAATCAATTCTCAAAAGCCACAAAGAGAAGAGAAGGCTTAAATTGCTACTACGCAGGGAATACTTTGAGTTAATACCACATGTGCATCTCAGAAGTGATAAATAGAAAAGAAAAACAAAAAAACCCACCAAAACCAGAAACAGAATTCAAAGAAATAATTCAAAATGACCTTAAAAAAATCCTCCCAAGCTCTTGTATCAATCCAATACCAAAAAAACTCATGACAGTGAGCTTTCAGAGCCTAAGTAGTGTAGCTGGCCAGTAATCAATGCATTTATATCTAGATAATGTCTGAACATCACAAGTCAGAATTCTCCTGCAAGAGTCACAAATGGTGACTGAGTGCTGACCATGCACTGGCAGGTTTCACATGCACGTGGTTGATATCAAAAATAGTTGTCCCCACAACTGTAGTTACTTTATATGTGCAATCTCATAGCAAAGTGATTTTTTTCAGCTGCCAAATTAAGTGTGGGTGTCCTTAATTTTCTTCTGACTGAGGAAGGATGCTGTTTGATGCATATTTGTGCTGGAAACCTAGAATCAACAAATAATCCAGCAGATTTGAAAGATTATATTAATGATAGTGTAGTTCTCACAGAAGTCATTTAACTGCCTTTCTAAATATTTTGATTGGTCCTGTGAACATTGTTGTTTTACAAAATAAACAAGAAAATGTTTGAGACAACATCAAAATCATGTTGCAAAACACCAAATTTTAAAGTTCTTTTTCCAGTACATTTTTTAAATCTGTAATAGTTATCATTTTAAACTCCCTTACATCTGTAAATCAGACAGCATCAATCAAAATAAAAATGCACTGCCTTCTAGGAAACTCAACTTACTAAACTGTATCCAAGATTTTCCAAGGGTTAGCAATGTCTGGTGATTGCAACAGTGGTTTAGTATTCTGAATATAAAACTAGTTCATCGCTCAGCCTGCGTTCTGAAAATGTGTTTCAGTGTTTCAAAAACATTTTGCTATGTTTTCGATATATTTCGATACCATATTGCCATAAAGTAGCCAGTCAGAGAATGGATTATCAACCCACATTAATTACAGAGATTGGCTAGCAGTGATTCCCAGCTTTTACACTCTGGATACCCTAGGGCAGATGTCAACAGATTAATTCTAAAAGGTCTGAAAAAGGCAAATTAAAAATTATCGTACTAGGGCATAAGTGTACCCTGCATATCATACTACATATCACATAGGTTTTATCTTTTGTATCTCATTCACCTTACATGTGTTCCGAGAATTACAAATTTTAATTTCCTAACTTTGCATATTTTTTTTTTTTTGCAGCAGACAGAAAACTGTCAAAGAACACATGCCCAAGCCTCCAGTTACCTTTGGGAACCTCCCTAAAAACATGTAATTTACGTACAGAGTATCTTCATTGCTCTCGCTTCCAAATGCTCAGTCACAAAGCCCCAAGTCCTTTGACAATTTAAAAAAAAAAAAAAAAAAAACCAACAAAAAAACCAAAACACACACACAAAAAACCTAGCATAGTCTCTCCCAGCAAGATTTCCCACTGTGTTTACTTCCATTTATTTTTTTTTTTTTTTTTCTCCTCTCTGAAAGAACATAGTGATAAAAACATGGGTTGTAGAGACACTGGTGAATTACTAAATGAAACAATCTGCCAGGTTTGGAGTGGAAGGTGATGATGTAGAAAGAAGCAAGGAGGAGGGGGCAGAAGAGCTGCCTCTCCCCATTTTGGCATCATTAGGGGGTACCAAAGGATAGAAAACCCTCCTGTTTCAATGGAAACTTGGTCTGTCTTGTGCCAGAGTAGACCTCTTGCCCTTCTTTGGAGCACCTGTGTTTGGTTTCTGCTATCCCATAAGGTGGGTTAGCAGGACAGACAGACAAAGGCAGCTGCCCTGTCTGCCTAAAGGACTTCACATGAGAGGGGGAAAGAGGGTCATGCACTAGCCAAAATCCCATTGTTTTTAAGATACCTGCTGGAATTCCGTACTGGACTTACTCCCTCCTGCAGGTACAAATGTAGCACATGTCACAGAACGCCACAAAATAACACAGGCTTGATTTTTGTCAACAGGGGAGTTTTACTCCTGTGTAACTTCATCTATATGCATGCAGCTATTCCCAGGAGTGTCACTGCAGTACTGGAGAAGGGATGTACCCCCCAGGACTGTTAACAGAGGATGTGTGGGAACCATGAATCTCATTATAATTCTGCACTAATGAAATACTTTCTGCGTGTAAGTTGCACCCCAGTTGCTAGCTTTGAATCTTGTAGCATCGCAGACATTGCCTAATCTTCTCAGAGGCTATTCGTTGGAAAAAATATTACATTTTATGTTAAATTCAGGGAGTAGGTTACGCTATTGGTTTCCATCCTTTAGAAATTGATGTGTTGAGAAAATTTTTTATTATATTAATAATATGTGTAGTAAAAGCCCAATGTAAGAATTTTTTCAGACTTTGGAGAGTGTTGTAGAAAAACCTCTCTAGGCTACTGGGTAGCTACTATCCAAGCAGCTTCTTAAATACCTGTTCCGTAGGTGGAAAGAGGCTAATAGTGATAGATATTTGTGGCTACAGATCCCTCTCTGCCCAGCTAGCCTTGTTCTAAAAAAAGTAGAGAGCTCCTGTGGTTTTTGAGCAGCTGTCACTCAGGTTATATATGTGTAATGGACAAATCCTTTCCGAACTGCAGGCATGGTTCTTAAGGTGCTTAGCAAAGATGTTCTTGGAGCAGTTCCTCTTATCCTAGAAATGTAATCATCTGAGCCGCTGCTTTTGGTTTTCAGTTCAGCATTACCGTTTTAGAACACGCCTGAATTCCTTTTTGTTCAAAATCAGAAACAAACAGCTTGACTTGAATTTTCAAATGTATAGAAGTGCAAGGAATGTATGTGATCTGTCTACAAGTAATAAGAAAATAGTGATGTTTGAAAGTGAAAGATGAGAAGAAAATATACGGCTGCGATAAGTAAGAGCCTTCCTTTGACATATTTTGCAAATGTACAATTATATTACAAAGAAAACTCTTACCTTCCATAATTGGGTAATAGGAGTAGATTAATAACTATTTGTAGTTTATAGGCTCTAGCCTTCTGAAAGGGCTGTAGAAAGAATATTCCACGACAAGTGGGCAATGGAGAGTGTTATATATGAATCTATAACGTTCCACTGCCTTTCAAATACTACAGGCTTATGTTTGTGGAGTAACAGAAGCTGAGCATAATCCTGTAGTATATTTTTTTCACCACTATAAACACCTTTAATTTTTACAAACACTCAAGTTCTGAACAGACAGCGTTCAGGCAACTTGAACTAGACAGCGCTAGAAGCCCTGTCTATAATGACTGAAAATGTATTTGCTGTAGAATTAGTCAGCGTGCTCCTGTAAAAAGACCGGCACTGAGCTATTTTTTATTATTATATTTTCACAGTAAGTTAGTTATTAATTAGAGCTCATACAATGTTGGTAACTTTGACATGTAACATAAGAAATTTTTTTTTTCCCAAAATATCCACACATTTTCTTTCCTTCTGTAACAGTGTATCTGTTATTCAACTCTAATTCTGAGCTCCAAAACCAAGAGCCGACCTGTATGTCTGATTCATTAACTGCCAGTGTTTGTAAATAATGCTCCCATATATCCAGCATTTACAGGATTCATTGGCATGACTTTAGACTGTGCAGTTTGATTTTTCTTCTTTAAAATTGCAACGATACTTAAGATGTACTCTTTCTACCTAAAAAAAAAAAAGTATGAACTGACTTGCAAGCAGTTTCTTGCATGCATGTTTCTACACTGAAATATGATATTATGTAACTGACTCCAAATTTAGGCTCTTCAAATTAAATTATATGGGCACAGTAATAATCAGTAAAAGTGAAGACTTGGCCCTAATGAAATCAAGCAACAAACTCCCATTGATTTAATAGAGTCAGGTTATAATCGCACAACTGATTACTGATTTATAGACAGACCTGCACAGGATGAGACTTCCATCCAAGCAGATCTCTGGCTCGCTCTACTGCAGCACAGATGTGCTCAGGAATACTTGCCTGAGGGGCATGGACCCAAAATAACTATCTTTCCTCTTAAGAAATCTTAATCCTTTAACATGACAGTTCCTCTTGTACATACCTAGGGATGCTCTGTCTAGTTCCGTGAACTTTATTTCCATACCCGTTACCAGAAGTAACACCCTACTCATATAGAATCACAGAATGGTTTGGGTTGGAAGAGACCTTAAAGATCACCTAGTTCCAACCCCCTGCCATGGGCAGGGACACCTCCCACTAGACCAGGCTGCCCAAAGCCCCATCCAGCCTGGTCTTGAACGCTACCAGGGATGGGGCACCCACAACTTCCCTGGGCAACCTGTTCTAGTGTCTTGTCACCCTCATAGTGAAAAATTTCTTCCTAATATCTAATCTAAATCTCCCCTCTTTCAGTTTATGTCCACACACAGATGGAATGGCATATACACTACACAGAGAAAGTGTTGCTGTAAGAAATCTTAATTATGATTGTAGCAGTATTGTATGAGGGATCACTAAGACACCTCATCCAGATCTCTTCTAGATAGGTTTGGCTTGAAGTACCTGAAGAAATGACACACGAAATGTAGAATTTAAACAAGGAAAACATCCGAGTGAAAAAATTTGTTTTGCGGCAGCAACTGTTCTGCAGATTTTCCCGCGTATCACATATATGCAGAACTGAAGGTAAAACTTTTTGAGACCACACAAAACCATTCCACGTTATGGTTATATAGTCATAGTATAGGGGTTTTTATATATACATATTATAAAGATTCGTAAAGTTCTCTGACAATACAGCATAGAGGAGAGCCCGAAGAGTGAAAGACATAGAGGTAATCAGTAATATTTTTTATTAGCATGTTTGTTCGCATGCCCTGTCCCTCGCCGCGCCGAAGGGTGGGCAGGTGCCACCTCCCCGCTGTCGCTGGAAGGGGACACGGCCCGCGCTCCCCGAGGGGACTCCCGCTTCGCCGCCCCTCCTCGAGCAAAGCGCCTTCCCCCCGCCCCCGCGGAGCAGCAGGCTCACCGAAACCCCCCGGCTCCTCCTCGCGTGATTTTTCTTCCCCGCCGGGAGCAGCCGTGGGCGCCGGCCGCGGGGTCCCGCAGGCGCTGTGGAGGGCGGCGGGGAAAGCGGCCCCGCTGTGCCCTCCCGCCGCCGCCCCAGGCCCCTCGCCTCGCCGCTACCACCTCAGGCCGCCGCCCCGGGAGCGGTACTCACCGGTGACACGGATGGACTCCAGCATGGTGCTCCGCCGGGCGGCGTCGCTGGCTTCGCCCCTCCGCGGCGGGCTCGGCTGAGGCGGGCGGCGGGCTCCCGCCTCCTGGGCGGGGAGCCCTGAGGGGAGGCGGGGAAGGAGGCAGCGACCGACGCCGGCCTCGACGCCTCACCGGAGCCGGCCCGGCCCCGCCGCGGCCGAGGGAGCCCGGCTCGCAGGAGTGCAGCGCCCGCCCGGCCCTGCGGACTACATGTCCCGGCATGCCCTGCGGCGCCCGAGCGCTGGCCCGGCCAAGGCGCGGGGGAAAGTGCATCCTGGGAGTTGTAGTACAGGGGGCGGGGCGGCCCCGCCGGTGTCCCGGGATGGCCGCCGGCGGGGCGGGCACCCAAAAGCTTCATCACACCGGCACGGCTTGGCGGGAGGTGCCAGCAGCATTGAGGGGTTTCCAGCGTCTAGCAGGCATCACTTGCATTGAATCCAGCGACTGCGCGGCAGTAGGTTGATAATAATCGACTGTCATCATTGCTGTAGTTGATAGTAATTGGTATGATTGATAATGATCAGCTGGGCCTGAGGCTGGCAGAGAAAGGACTGGTGGGACAAGGGTGCTCAGCAGGGTATGTGCCACCCTGGGAGAGCACGACAAGGGGCCGTCGCCTCTTGCTAAAGAGGAATTGCATCAGAGCAATGGTTTGGGGCAATAACTTGGTTTTAGTAACCGAGAATTTTGATTCATAAGCAATACACAGAATTTAAAGCAGAAGAGAGACTTTATATTGCACCCTTTTCTTGCTTTACTTGTTGTGCAATCTGTTGCTTTGCTTGTGAAACCTTTGACTCCTTGAAACGTAATCTGCATGATTTAAAATGCCTATTGAATATCAAATAGGAACAAGTTACTCTACCTTTGCGATTACAGTTGTGTAACCAATTAACGTAGGCATGGTACAGGAAGATTTTCTACTCTTCGTGCAGAGTTAAGGGCATTACTGAAGTCAGATTACACAAGAATGCATTTTAGTATGTTAGTGCATTTACTTTTCTAAATGGTCAATGCTTAAGGGAGAAAGTAATTTAATTGAAAGTGACTTAACAGCACAATAGTGCTCAACATACATTAAGGAGGTTGTAGTGAGGTCGGGGTTGGTCTCTTCTCCCAAGTAACAGGTGATAGGACAAGAGGAAATGGCCTCAAGGTGTGCCAGGGGAGATTTAGGATGGATATTAGGAAAAACTTCTTCGCCGAAGGGGTTATCAGACATTAGAACAGGCTGCCTAGGGAAGTGGTTGAACCACCATCCCTGGAGGTATTTCAAAGACCTGTGGATGTGGTGCTTAAGATCATGGTTTAGCGGTAACTTGGCAGTGCTACGTTAATGGTTGCACTTGATCTTAAAGGTCTCTTCCAACCAGAATGATTCTATGCAAATGTAGTCATCTGCCAGGGAGAGGAGAGCTGGCAAGTTGTGTGCTGCTTTGGTTGAATAGCTTAAATGTGTGCCACGTTCCCTCCCATCAATAAATTCATGCTTGCAATGCACTGTACACATTGATTCTCTCCATAACATCTTCCTATAAGGTATGAGATCTGTTTGTATCATCGCATAAGCAGGGATGGGAAGTCCACAGGTCACACCTCATTGATGTTTCTGAGAACGCCTTTCCATGTCCTACCTGGAAAAGTTTTACTGAACTTCATTAATCCTTCTTGTAGACACTTGCATGTATGCAATCACGCGACTGAGCAGACACTGATCAGATAGTTCTCTCTGCTTTCATATCACTCTTCACAGGCAATAATTATTATTTTTTTAAAAAAGAGTTTAAAGCACATATTTTCGTTTTACTACTGTCTCACAAACAGTCAGAGACAGGCACTTTTAAGACCAGCTATGAAAAGACTGAGGTGTCATTTTTCTCAGTCTGCTAATGAAGAGCTAGTGCTGAAACACACTTCTACCTAGCTGACAAATTTGATGTCCCTTTTAACTTGAATTCTTTGAGGAACAGAGAAGATACATGCTCTGTCAACATGTCTAAGTTTAACCTAAAATACCCTCTAAAGTACTTTGCTAACACTGTTGTATCTAGAACCCGCAGGCTTGTCTCCAAATTTCAAATAGTAGGAACTGAATAAACACTTTTAAATTTAGAGAGACAAAGCTATGACTAATGGGTTAGAATTTGCTTGTGATGCATGGTAACTACAGAAAAAAATCCCAAAACAGTGAATCAGTGCAAGCATTGCAAATAATCAGCGCAGCAGATGAAGAAATGATAGAGGGTTGCTACGTTGTAAAGTCAGTGTACCATTTTACCATAACCCCCAATGGTTTTGCTATGTAGACCCTAAATTATCTTCTTCAGGATGATACTTCATATATGCCTGGAAGCCATAGCAATGAAATCAGTAACTCCAGCTTTTGATGTTTATTTTACACATCTGTCCCCCCTCCTTCCTCCCTCTGGTGGATGCCTTCTCTCCATGTTCCGCATCTCCTGCCCACTTCTCCCTAGTGTCTGAGAGTCCTTTTTCACCGAGCACTTGGTATTCAGTCACCCCTGAATCTGCTGCCCGTGCCTTTTTTTGTCTCTTCCCGCCAGCCTCTTTCCTTTGCAGGGTGGCTTGAAGGTTTTTTTAGGTCATGCTAGCTCCTGGCTCTAGCAGGAGGATGCCAAAGGCAGTAGCAGAAGGCATGGAGGAGGGATGCTAAAAGGCCACCTGCCCGTTTGCTGCTTTGGCTCTGAGCAAGCTTTGTCACATTTGTTGATTAAAAGCATAACATAGAAAGCTCAGTCAAGAAAAACATTACTAAGCATCTCAATGCTTATATATAAAATACTATATATATATTCAATATACGTCTAACAGTTCTGAACTCAAAGGTGTCTTAGCTTGCAAGTCCGTCTGGATGGGCAGTGGGAAAAAGGAGGAGCTCCTCTTTCATGGAAAAATTCCTGGAGGCTGTCAGTGCAGCTGGCATGGATGGCATTGCAGCAAGGTGAGGGGACATGGGGACAAATGGTAAGGTTTACATGAGACACACTGTGGATTACAGCTTAAATAACACAGTTCCACAATACAGATAGATCTATATCTTGGTATCACTTACCCGTTGTTAGGAGGCAGAATTAAAGCTGACGTGCATCTTGTATTTCAGCTTCAACATAACATTACTTCCAGAGATAATTTCAGATTTACCTGGTCAAAAATACTGCAATGTTTTGCATGCAGAAGAGTATCTTTACAGAAACATTAGCATCAATAAGCTCTGCAGCATGTACAGTCTGGAGCAGCGACACACTTTATTGATTTCTACATCTGTCACAACCTAACACTGCAAAATTCAAACACACACACATGTATATATAAATATATTTGTGTATATGTGCATTTGGATTTAAAATATGCATATACGTATACATACAAACACTTGTTTTACTGTCGATTTAATTTGGTTTCTCCCCCATATTCACACCGTCTTTCTTCCATTTCTCTGTGCTGACAAGAAAGAATTTCTGAGGAACTAGGAAAGCTGAGAACGAGAGTCCTTAACTAACTCTGCATAATTTGGCACAGCTTCAGGGCTATCAGAATGGCAAGGTTAGCCTCCCCTCCCTGACTTAATGCCTCTTAGCTGGCTGAGTATCTTCTGACTGAACAATTTCATTGACCGAGTGACTCCAACTGACCGTCCTTCCAGACATTTTCGTTCTAGAAACTCCAGAAATGTCTAACGTTGCTGTCTGATGCCAGCTGGGTCCTACGTTTCTAGTACACAGCAAAGGCAGCACGTGCTTGTGGGAGCTGCTTACTCATACAGTCTTATTCAATGGGACTGCTATTTTAAGTTGCCTTGAAGAACACAACTTGATATGGCTCCAGTATTTGGATTGATTTACCCATTGAAATTGTCCCCACTTTAGGCTAAGGAGGCTTGGCCCAACAAGGGGAAACAAAATGCAGGCAAACCTTGCGGTAAAGTTCAGAGAAGTGAAAGCAACGCAAGATCCTCGTGATGTGAACCTACAAATGTAGCTGACTGTTGTCCCGTTATCGTATGGGGAAAAAAAAAATCAGAGATGTCTACTGTACACTCACAAATGCACTTACACCTACTAAGAAAAAAGAAGCTGCTTTCCTATGGCAGAGAACTGGGTTATATAAATTAGTCAGAGTCAAGCTTGCACGTACGGTATGGACTGAGGGACTAAAGCACCCCCCATGACCTTTCTTCTTCTAACCATCTGCCCACTTCTGCAGCATCACCTCATCACTACTGGGGTCCTTCTGGGAAAGGCAGGATGTTGCCTTGGGCAGTGGCAGGCAGGACGGACAAGGCAGGACAAGGAGGCAGGACAGGCAGGCAGGACTGGCAGGCAGCCCTGGCGCAGGCTGCCTGCCGAACTGCAAGCACCTGCAGATGAGTCACAGATACTTTGCTGTGGCAACACAAACACCATGTCAGGCAGCACAGGGCTAACGACGATCCGCCCCCACCCATATGATGAGGATTTTTAAAATGTTCGTACTTTGTCTTTGGGCCTTTTGAAGTCTGCCAGCTCTCCTGTGGTGCTGGGATAATTTCAGTTGAAAAGCAAATGTTTTCATAGTGATGCATTACCCTTTTTTGCTGATCAGGTGGGGACTGAGAAAAACACAGTGTTGTTCTCCCTATTGCTATCCATTTCCTTATCCCATCCTATTCCACACCCCCTACCCAATCCCCTATTTTTAGCAGCTCCATGATGTACAACAGACTTAGGAAGTGAAAAGGGGATATCCAAGAAACACAAAACACCTTCTCAGCAGCATTTTACAAGATGCAATTCATGCGCATTGTGCTTTGGAGAAAGAGGCCTCACCTGCATGCTGGGGGCCAGCGCTCTCCTGGAGCTGGAGCCCCAGCGCTGGGAGCAGGGGACCCTTCACAGTCGACTTCAGTGGGCAAAGACCCAGCAGCTGGGGAAAGAGCGATGGTCTACTTCTTCATCAAAGCATTTCATTTCATAGAACATCCAGATCCTCTCACCTAGGACAGGATCTGTTGAGCAGAAGGGCTTTTGCCTGGCCTGGAGAAGGTGGTCTTCTGGTAAGTCCTGTTTTCAAGGAGAAGCACCAGACTTAATGAGGGGCAGAACCCAAGTGTAAGCCCACTCTCTTTTTCTAGTTTCCAAGTACATGCCTGGCACTGGTATCTAGCTTTACCTTGCAGGTTCCTGCATAGTTTGTGGAGTTACATGGGGCTAGAAAACAGCCACGACTATTTTATCTACTCCATGGTGAATAATCCCCTTCAAGTGGCACCAGTGACAAATTCAGCTGATGGAAAAGGTGTTCCGGCTTGGGAGATGCATAAGCCAAGACAGAGTTCTTTTCAAATTTTATTGTCCTCCATCTCATGTCTGGTTTTGGAGATTCCCTGGGTACCACTTTGTCACTGTGTTACTAGAGTCACAGAGTTGGAGACCCAGAGTCCCCAAAGTGGGGGACAGTGCAGGGCACACACCTTCTGCCATCTTCTGAGCTCAAAAGAGATTTTTGGATTAGACGTTTAAGATGACAAGCAGCCCATACCAAGCCACTTGCAAACTGTTGTCAGGGAGCAGCAGCTCTCTTCATGGCCCAAGACCTCCACCATCTCCAAAGCCCCTGGAGGTATGGAGAGACGTGTTCAGGGCTCTGACAATCCTCACCACCACTGGGAGGAAGAAGGAAGAATTATTTAAAATAATCTCTTGGCCATTTCCATACCTTTTGCCTTCTTTTGTGTTTTATTGCAAGTATCATATCACACCGAGACATTCAGTGAGACTGTATTTCTATTATAGACTGCTACTTTATGTTTTATTCCATCAGATGTTTCTGTCCCTCTCATTAACAACGAGCCATGACCTTATTTTCATATTCCTTTAATTAATCTATTTTCCATGTCATAATAGTTTTTTAAGCAAATGCAGACTGAAATATTAGGGATATTTACTCATCTCTAACACAGCCTCAGTGTAATTATATATGTAGTTTCTACTGAGGCTGAGATGACTGTACTACCAGTGTCCCTCACGGGTACGTGTGTGGAAAATATAATCACTGTTACATTTTAACTGTGTTTGTTCAAATTTCAGGAGAATTTCTCCCTTTAAAACCAGCTGCTTCTTATTTCAGATGGGCGGGTTTTTTCCCAAATACTGAAAAAGAGATTTCCAAAGCAAAACACTAACCAGCCTAAATCCTGTCTAAGTAGCACCCTCTAGTGTAGGTATGCTACTATTGCAGAAAAGATTTCATGTTGGTGCATGGATTTCTTTCAGAGGAATGACATGGAAAGTAAAGAGGGAAAAAAAAATCATGAATGCATGTAAAACCCCTTTCATACCCTTAGGTCTTTCCCTGTCTATCAAAGCATACAGGCTTCGCTTAACTTGGAGCACCTACTTTAGTTTTAAAAACTTCAAGGTAATCTTGTAGGTAACATTCTTGGCCTTACTTATGCACCATTTATGATTTGTGTGTCCTATAGTTTCATTTATTTATTTAAAATATGAGACTAAGATGGCAAGAATTAAGTCAGAAAATTATCACTTGTTGAGCTTACAGCATACTGAGTCTTCAAAAAAGGGAACAAGAGCTGATAGAACACTTTTTTGGTGAAAAATGTTTTTTCAACAAAAATGTCCTAATTTTCCCATCTTTCACAAAATTATTTCAAGAATATAAAATGTAATGCTATTGGGCTGGTGAAATTGCTGATGTGATTATGCAATTACTCCATTTGCATTATGTGATTGTTCCATTTGCATTATGCTGCAGAGTTGCAAGCAAATCTCAGGTACTGTAAATTAACATCACGGTCTAAATTAGCATAATGGCACTTAAGTACTCTCAGGCCCTTTGCTTCATTTCAGAATTTTTATGTCAGCAAATGGTACAACTGTACTGTATGGATAAAGAACGAAAAGCAGGTATTTTATAACTGAGACACAAAAGAAGGCAGTCTAATTCCCCTTCTCTTGTGTAAATCAGTCAGGAGACCTAAATGCAAGGTCCTGAGAAACTTTCTGTGATTTAGTGATACAAATGCAATATTATACTGAGAGAATTGTGAACATAATAAATCTTTTCAGAGTGCATGACAGGCAAATGTTTCTTAACTCCCACAGCCTTGTAAAAATGCAGAGTTCAACCACCCGAAGATTTTTTCTGAAACTGAGTTCACTTGACAACTGTCTCCTGTTGTTAATGAAATATGAGTTTTGTCTCATTCCTTGTTTCACTATTTTTCCATGTTAATATGTTTTCTCTTCTGTCCTTTTATCCTGTTTTCTTTGTTGCCTTCCCTTGTTATTTGCCATTCTCCGCTCTTCTCCTTTTTTTTTATTATTTCTCCCCATAATGTTTTTGCTTTTCCCTTCCAGCTTTGATTTCTGTGTGATCTTCCCTCAGTCACACCTCATACAAGATGGTGCATGTCAGCTCTGACAACAGTTAACACTAATCCATCAACGTCATCATATGGTAATTTAGTGTACAATATAAATGACGGTGTGCTTTTCCAGCCTTTAATATAAATGGTGCCTTCAGCAAGCCAGTGTTTTCTTGAGAACCTCCCTGCAAAGGACAAGTGAGAGAATAAACAAAATTCACACTGTTTGAAATTCATTCTGTACATGCTGAAAATGTACCATATTTCCCCCCAGCCAATGTCCAGTTTAAGGGATTTTCCCCCCAACAACAGTTACCAAGGCAGATTAATAAATGAAGCCTTTTGGTATGGTAAAGCACAGTCCTAGCTGCAAGTTGGTCTGTAATGGCTACGGGGTCTCACATTCCTTTAGTCTGGTTGAGCTAGTGATCAATTTCCTACTCAGGCTACTAGAAGCGAGACTTGTGCTCTGAGCATTGCTAATTTAAATCCATGTCACATATTCAGTTACTTACTCATAAAACCTGTCTTATTCCTGACATAAATATATTCCTTTACTGGATAATGTCAGCCTAAGTTGCCTCTGTGATTATCATAGGAGCTGACAAAAGCAGTATAATCACCTTTGGCTTGCCACAGAGAACAGGTCCTAAATGCTGCCCATCAAAATGTTTCTGATTATGTAGTATTTGCAAGAGAAAATACAGATTAATCAAAACCATTGTGTTTTGCCATACTGTGGACCAGCCTTTCTATTCATTGTTTGGCGATAAAATTGCCTTTTCTGAGGCCAAGTCTCTGGCATGCTAGGATATTCAAGGGGATCAGAGGGCACAATATGGTCTTAATTTCAGTGTTACTGAGGAAAGGATGGATATTATATACTTACTGCTCTTCTGTAGTGCAGGACTACCTCATACCCGGGTCCTGGTGTGGTGCTTGTGAAGAGGGGAATCTCTTACAGCCTGACTTCACCTTGGGCACTGAGGCATGGAGACCAGCCACCATCCATCCTCCAGGATGCACCGGGGGCAAGAAGATGGCAGATTAGGGGAGGGGGATGTCCATGCTGGTGGCACAGTCCTCAAGAACCTCTGCAAGGGCTCTGCCCTTGCCTCTTTCCCCAAGTTAAGCCCTTTGTCTGAAGTCACTGGGATGAATTAAATCAAATGGGACGATAGTCCAGAAACAATGACGCGCAACACTGTGTACTACACTATACATTTGATTCTCCTCTCTACGGCATCCTGTGCAATCATACGTACCAGTGTGAAATGAGTATCAGAATCATGACAGCTCTCCAACAGATTAGCAGAAGCGTGAATTTTCTGGTAAAAAAAATGCCTTTTGAAGGTAAATCTAAACTATGAGGAATACTACAATGTACTGTATTATAATGCACTGTATTACCATGCAGTAGATTGAATCTGCTTGCAAGGGCAAGCTAGGTGAGCCTCAACTTTCACTTTGAATTATCTGTGAAGAGAAGGAAATGACAAGTTGGAAAATAGCATTTTTCTCTAAATGACAGAATTACTGAGATATTTTTCTGTGAATCTAAGGAAGCATCTTGCTTTGGAATCAGAATCGTGAACTCAGTTTCTCAGCAGAAAGAAAGTTCTAGGAGATATTCTCTGAGGATTAACGAATGGAGCTATGCAGTGGACTACACTGGGATCAGCATTTTCACCTTCAATATTTTACATTATATGATTGTATTGGTATTGTAAGGAAGCCAGAGCTACAAAAACTTTGGCTAGTGCTCTCCTTATTAGTTAAAATGAGCTCCTTTCTTATTAAAGTGCTAATACAAACTTCTTTCACCTTCTGAAAATGAAAATATACCCCTGAAAACAGCCAATAAGCTTGACTAATTTTTGAAGGAAAACTTGGGAAAGTAAAAAAGTCTTTCTTGCCATGTTAAAAGACAAATGACTGGTTTCTGTGACCATGCTCTCAATTCCCATGAAAACTGCAAGCCAGCAAAAACCGTTCCCCAAGTGCTTTGTATTGTGTTATTTATTGTTACAGAAAGGATTACTTTTCATTAGCAAGAAGAAATCTTAAACCATGTCACATGGGGTGAGGAGGCAGTGAAGGGTGTGAGTCATAATTTTTGAATGCAAAAGTCTGGCATAAAATATAACACTGTTCAGCGGGCAGAGCTGGCTCATTGTTTGACTGGTTTCAACATGGCATTCCTTTCTTTCCCTCTCTTTTTCTTTATGCCTTCAGATTGTGAAACATCAGTTGATTTTTTCGATAAATTGCAAATAGCTTTATTAATTTATTAAGAAAAAAATAACCCTGACTGGAAATTTCATTGCGATGAGCCATACCCCCCACCATTAGGCAGACAACAGATCTCGCAGCCATTTTATAGCACCATTCCTGACTTTCTTTTGCTCTTTGGAGTGATGTATATTTAGTGTCCATTGCTCTCCTGGAAGACAGACATAAGCCCTTGAGAAGATGAGAAACTAAGTATTCTATTTATTTCTAGCAGGGCCCCATTGAGTTTGGATCAAAATGATGAAGAAATTATTGGCTCTATAGAGACCAAAAGGAAAGGACATTTGTCGCATGCACATTGCATTTTAAGCAGTTATACATTCCTAGGAGTCTCAATTTCATTTTTCAGAATATACTTTATAGAAATATTTTTTAAAATAAATTTATTTTACAGAATAAAGCATGACTGTTTCCCTCTTTTTTAGTATTAAATAGCAGATTAGATTATTATGTACACTAACAGTGCAGCTAACACCATTTTGGTTGCCCCCCAGGCTAAGCATCATTCACAATGCCGTATCATTTGAAAGACAATAGCAATGGATGGCGCTAAGTTTGGAAATGCACCAATGACAGCTGGAGCTGCACCGTATAAATCTCACAGATCCACATGTAGAGCAGAAAGTATGTTTAAATTGCAATAATTCTGTTACACTGAAAGGGCTCAAATTGTGCATGACTTCTCTTCTGGTATAGCAGAAAAAAAGAAAAAACTTCAGGGAAATTCCCTATTTTAATTTTTTGCTGATGTCTTTGAGCTCCATATTGGCTATTTTGTCTTCTGGTAGTTGCCTGCATTGATTCTCCACTGCTCCATTAAAGGAATGTTTCTGTTACTTCCCAGTGATAGCTATAGCTAGTTTCTCTTGAAGGAAATAAAGCCTGTCCTTTCCTATCACTGTACAGGCTGGTTCATAGCTTATGAGTGATGATTCTCATCTGCTAAGTCCCATTTTTCACCCTGGTGCGTGGCAAATTCTGACGCTGCACCAGGGGCTGCTCCAACCCACATTTATTCGAGAACAGTGCAGAGATATTTGTTGGCCAGGGTGTCCAATCTTGAAGGTTTCTTTAGAAAAGGCTTATTTGATATTGTATTTTGTAGATTCTGCTGCACGCTGATGCCATGCTGTTTGCAAATAAGGCATTGGAAAGATTTTGTAATGAGGGATGACTAGAGGAGTGTGGTTTGTTTAGCAAGGCAAAGCAAAGGTTGGAAGAAGAAATGACTGCTGCCTACAAATATTCCAAGAGGCAAGAAGCACATCACTCGGGAAGAAGGGCATTCATGCAAGGTAATGAACACTATTTGCATACAAGCAAAAATGTATAAAGGGGTGTCAATATGTATGGATAGACTGGAAATTTGAGAAGGTTTGCATTTACGGGGAGTTTGAGATGGTGCTCAGATAGCAAGGACTGGATCTGAGCACCCGCTGGGTCTCTGGCAATTCAGCATCACGAACAGTTGCACATCAACAAGCAAAACGGAGAAGAGGGCAGCCAGAGGAACTGGTGGGTGAAGTTTGATAAAGCCATGAGCCGTTAAGGCAAAGAGAAATCTAAAAGCATTGAGAAAGGGCTGTGACTTTCACAACTGCACTGGGATTAGTATCCTCTCCACGGAGTAACATTAAAATCACGTTTCCCTGTCAATGCCAGCTGAAAATTTGAAGCTTCAAATGAAAAACACTTGGGGGCGACTCCTACCGAGCAGCTGCTGCACGATGTGGAGTCAACCAGGCAGTACTGCTCTACTGGCACGTAAGGAAAGTAAAAGCCTCAGTGTTCTTTAAAAAAAAAGATACAGTTTGCTCCCGGCGCGGCTGACGAGGAGGAGAAAGTGAGGGTGACAGAGGCGCCATGGCTGAAAGTCCTCCCTGCACGCAACACACGGAAACCCTTGGGCGGCGCGACCACAGGCAGGGGTCAGACCTAGAGCCCAGTGCTGCAGCACCCGAAGCCAGAGCTGCTCCCGGAGCCAGGAAAGGCAGAGCCATCCCAGCGGCGACGGCGCCCGTACCAGCCCGCCGCGCCCCGTCTCCCTCCCCGCCCTCTCCCTCACAGCGCAGGCGGCCCGCCAGAGGGGAGGGCGAGCAGGGCCAGTTGCCGTCGGATTGGACAGCTCTCCTGTCAATCAGTGCCGGCCGCGGCCCGGACGGGTTAGAGGGCGGAGCGCGCCCCGGAGTCAACGTGGTCGCGCGACCTCGCGCATGCGCAGTTGAGGCGGGCGCTGAAATTCAAATCTGAGGAGCGGTTGGGGCGGCGGTTCGGCCGTTCTGTCTGAGGGAGCGGGCGCAGCGCGGGCAGCGGCAGCAGTAGCGATGGACCCTTTCACTGAGGTGAGGGTACGGCGTGGGTAGGCCCCCTCCCCGAGTCGTGAGCTGTGGAAGGGAGGGAGCCACGCCCGGGGCTTGTTAGTGGTGGGGGCCGCAGGGACAGAGGGTGGTAAGGGCCGGTCGGAGGCCGCAGGGGAGCTGCTCCTTGTGGCGGAGTAGTTTCTCCCAGTCTTGGCTAAGGCCCGTCAGCACCCCGCGTCACATTATTCTGGGAATTCGTGGGCTTGTAGAGAGCCTCCTTCTCTGCAACGGGGAGACAGCTCTCCTTACCAGCTCTCTCTGCCCCCTCGTTTTGCTCGTACCTCCAACATCGTAGTCGCCCAGCTACCTGTGAGGTGTCAGGTCTTTTCCAGGAGAGGACAGAGGTTATTCGTGCAAGGGTTTGCGAAGGAGAGGACCTCTTCTAAACCAGGCTGATAGTTGGTTGAATTTCCTAGCGCTTTAGTGTTTGCCTTTCACGTGCGACTGGCAGACAAGATTTTCGGCTGAGACCTAATGGGAGTGGTTTTGACACACATCGTGCCTGCCATACCTAAAGGCCAAGCATGAAGTATGCCCAAAGAAACGACCATCTGATTAAAAATGCATTCTATGTGACATTATTGCTGCCTGTGATCGGTCTCTTTCATTGGCAAGGACAGTTCGTTCCTCTTTTTTTAAAAGAAAAGGAAGTTGTTGGGGTGGATTTGCCTGTGTCTGCTTGAGTTTTACAAAGGCAAAACTGTAACAGAATGAGTGGAATTGACTGGCTTGAACCTTTATGAAGGTTGGAAATTTCTTAAAGATGTTGTACTGTATTCTGATTTTATGTGTGACAGATGTAAAGCTGTGCAGCTGTCTTGTGAATGCTTTGAGAAATGTGTATGTAAAAATGGCCTTCAATCCACAGCCCATCTAAGAAAAAACCTAAACTTATTTAAAAAAAAAATCCAAATCAAATACATTAGTGAAATACTCTCTCCTCCCTTTGAAAACAACCTGTTTCTCAAACTGACATACTTAAATAAATTGACTGCCCAAAAAAGGTGACTGCGCAGATCTGATTTACAAAGCTGAACATAAGGTATTGATCTGAACATATTTTCTAAATGTGTTATGCCAAAGCAGATTTACCCTACTCTCATGTAAAAGCTTGCTAAGTATAAACATCTACATCCCTTCTTCCTTAATTGGTAGTGAGTGACGTGATCCAACTAGTCTTAAATAAACTTTAAGTGCAGACTACTGAATCAAGTTTAAAATGGTTTTGCATGCTGGGAGATATTCCAACCTCAACACGCCCTTCTTGTAGATAACTGGCTTTGAAAAGCTGCGACCAACTGTGAGGCCACTCCTCAGAGTAAACTTCATTCAAATGTTGGCTAGTATTGCAGAATACCTAAAATGTTGGTTACCAAGAATGTTTATGCTGTGGAGGATATTCCATTGTTGTGTAAAGATCTGGCCTGTATTAGTATTGAACTTTAATAAATTTCCTCAAATAATTTTTCTGAAAAGGAAGCTTTTTACCACCTACTATGAAGTATTTATGTTCTGTTTTGTTGTTGGTTTGGTTTTTTTTTTAATTGTAACCTTTCCTTATCTTAACTATTTTCAGTTAATCTTTGTCTACAAACTACCATGCTCTGTTACTTGCAGGGACCTGGTGAGGCATTGTAAGTGTTGATTATGTAAAGCAGTGTAATTGGAGCCTGAATTGGACAAAGCATGCTGTTAATTCAATATTTGCTGATCACTTTATGGTAACAAACATTGTCCTGGTCTCGCTGAATTTAAGCTCAAATAAATCTTGATATAAGATTCAGTGGAATGCTTTCAAATCAGACAGTTCTGAATTTAATGTTTGGCTTGATTAATCCTACAAGGAAAAAATTAATAAGCTTCTAAATCTCAACGAAATTATTAGTACAGAACACACTGAGGAGACGGTGCAGTGGATACTTTTTTAGGATTGCAATGAACATACAGGTTGTGACTTTCAGTTTATAGCTGATTGTATAGTTCACCTTTCTTGCACAAAAGACTTTGTTTGGTACTACAGAATATTAGAAATAGTCTAGGTTATTTTTGTATTTTAAAGTACTTACTAACATTCATAGAGCAAAGTATGGTTTCCTAGCATGGAGGATGACCAAAGAGGAAAATTTGCATATGTGAAATTTGTTCCTTGCCTATGTTCCTTTGATGTCATGGATAAATTTGTTCCCTTTGTTGCATTCTGCTAGTAAAACAGGGTAGTTGGAACAAATTCTTGTAATCACATATGGACCTAAGCATCATCTCTAATGCTGCTAAATATGTACTTTAAAACATACCTTTTTAAAAGCATTTAAAGTGGGAAGGCCTTTTCTGATTATTTTTTTTTTAAAAGGTGCTATTGCATTGCAAACCATGACCATCTAACTGTGACTTAGTAGTTCTCAGATTCCTGGATATAATAAAATTGGTATGTCCTACTTTGAAACTTTCACTGTCATCAGAACTCTTGGAGATCGTACTTGTGGCAAATACCCTGTTGATGAACTTGAAAAGTAAGTCTCAAGTTCTGGTGACTGGCTTACTCATCATGTGTAATAGCAGAGTTTGAATTAGAGCAGTTGCATGGAAAACTTGAGATACAAAAAGCCAATAGGAGCTGGAGTTCAACAACAGAGGCATGCATTCTTGGGAAGTGACATCCTATTTGTAATGACTGAAACTCCATTTTACTGAACTAACAAAACAGAAAGGAATGTGACTGTGTTTGAATAGAACTGTAGGAACACTGTTGTGGGAGATATAATCAACTTTGTGCAAGAAGGACGGTTAATTTATATAGCCTTGAAGACTTTATTTGTGTGGGTATTACCTGCACTTTGTAGCTCTGCCTTTTGGAAGCTGAAGTAAGGAAACTTGACACGTGGTCACAACTAGCATAGAACTTGCACTGAAAGGCACTCCTGGAATTTCATGTGTCTTTTCCCCCACCGCCAAAATCTACCTCTTCTTTGGAAGTTGGAAGTTAGAGAAGCTGATTTTTGCTTTCACAAAAAGCTGTTGAGATCAACATTCCATTTGTCTTGTGTTGTCCTACAATGGAACATTGTTTAAGACTTCAGCCTTAGACAGTTAAAAATGTGAAATGTGTATTTAATTGCTATGCAACAGATAATGGCTGGCACAGTTCTCACAATAATTTATGTGCCACCAAACAAGTGCAGTTTATATGCTTCCCTTTAAAGGCCATTAGTTCAATCACACAATTTCTTGTCTCAAAGTGCCTTAAAACCTAGATCAAAAGAGTAATTAAGTATGCTTTAGGTGTGATCAAACTGAGTGGTGATTTATGAATGCAATATTAAAAAAGAAAACCAACAATAAAAACCCACAATAAAACCAACCTATTTCAAACTTGGATGCTATAAGGAAACACTTTCTACTAGTGTGGAACACTTACTAAAACATCTATTTTGTACGGAATATAATCATAGTACTCAAATTTCCAATAGATAAGGAATGAAAGAGAATGTTGTTGTGTAGCTTAATTGGTATCTCTTTATATGTTCTTTTGTATACAGACATATTGTGATAAATAGCCTATTCATTAAGACAACTAGTTATAACATTAGTCTATTGTTCCTAAAATTTAAGCCTGTGGATGAGAAATTCACCTTTTGATTTAAAAGATGTCACACCAACATTTTGTTTCTAATATTAACAGCCATGCATTTAATTTGTTGATTTTCTTTTATGACCATTTGGCAACCACTTCAATGTTGTTTATTTTGTTAAAGGGTTAATCAGGTGACTTGATCATATGCTTTAGCAACATGTCAAAAAAAACCAAACTAGCAAGACTTGACCGTTCAAGACTGTCATGTGGTGATTTGTTACTTTCAAATATTTTTGACTATCTCAGGCTTTATAGAAGCCTTTTTTCTTTTTAATTTTGCCATTGCTTTTGTCTCTTTAGCCTGGTTAAAGCTAAGCTAATGGGAGATATTAGTTGATTTAATGACTGTAACTTTGGAACCTACTGGCTAGCTTCACCTCTTCTTAATAAAAGAGTAGGTGCCTAAAACTTAACTGCTTCTACAATTTTCATGAAAGTTTGTGGCTAGATGAAAAGGCCCAAACCACTTTCTCTGTGGAGAAAATGCTGCAGCTGTTGTCTGGTAGGCCAAAGAACTTTGGATAATCTGCAAACATGTACCGACCAGCCAGATAGCAAGAAGGTAGCTTGGAACGTGCTACAGTGTGAGCTACCTTTTATCTAATAGTTACTTGTTGAAAATGGGAGAAGTTGTGGGTATTGCAATGGTGAAATCAAAGTATGGAGATCAGGGGCTATCACAGTGGGAAAAAGGAGGTTGACAACATGTAGTTGGCAGTGTAGAAAATATGTTTTATTTGTTTGGCTGTCAGCAGGGGATAGCCTGTCAGAAAACCAGCCTTTAAATATTTCTATCGAGTTGCATTACAGTAGATCAATTAGCAACATCCGAGAGCTGCATTGTCACTACAGATTTCTGTTATTGTGCATCTTCGTATATGTTATATACAATTCAAACATTTTTAACTTAGGCTATTACTAGTTAACACACTTACTGCAATGTATAGTAACCCATAATTTATTCACTACTCAGAAACTCCTTGAAAGAACCCGTGCCAGGCGAGAGAACCTGCAAAAGAAAATGGCTGAGCGGCCCAAGATGGGAGCGAGACCCACAATGCAGACCAAGAGGGTCAGAGAGCCTTTGTTAGAAACTGGTAACTGTAACCAGGCACCTATTCCTGGCGAAGAAGGTATTTTGCAACAAGTTTAATAGAGATTGTCTTTTGATACAAGTCCCATCTCCTTTTTTCCTAAGGACAAGTGAAAACCCTTAGTGTTTGTCTTAAACTAAACAGTGATGGGTGCAGTTACCTGACCACTGGACTGAATATGGCTAATGTTTAACTTAACCTGAGAGCAGATGCTCCAAGTAATTAGTAAGCTATTTAAAAAGAATTGTATAATGCCAAAGATAGTGCCTTGTGCTTGGTAGAATTTGGGAAGGGCAGTTTTTTGGTAGGCTTGTCAGGGTATTAATAAATCGTAACTTTATTTGCATTACAGTTTTGTACTCTCTCTGAAAATATTTTTAGATTGCTTGAATACTAATTTGCTTGAATACTCTAACCTGTACAGTGAAACCTGGTACAAAGCCATCACCATCAAAGAGGCTCTGCCCTGACAATATGGAGATTCAAGCTTCCAGTTCGGAGAACATACAGCCAGTTCCTTCAAGTTCCACAAACCATCATTATCCTAAGATGACTTCAGAGTTGCACGTAACTGCTTCTAACAGGGCTTCACTGGTTCAGCCTCTTGAGAAAGGAAAAACAAACACAGAGTCAGAAACTCCTGCAGCCTGTTCAGTCAAAACACGTATGCAGAAATTGGCAGAGCAGCGACGCTGCTGGGATAGTGAGGGTATGTTTCACTCATTAAGCAGTACTACTGTTTTGCAGTGTTTGTATTGATGATGATGATTGCTAGCAGAAGATAATTTTGTATGTGTGAATGATAAGGTTTTCATAAAGAAATCTTAGACATCAGTGTAGAAGGCCTAAAATAATGCAACTGTTGACTACAGCTCAATATTATACAATTATTTTTTTTTTCCCTACTAGTGTGATGCATTGATCATCACAACAGTGGCATAAAACTACTAAACTGCTTGGTTAAAAATGTGTTGGCTTTGCAGTGAGCTTTAATTTAGCTTGATTAGTCTCAATGCCGTCAGAGCTAGTAGCTTGGTTCTGTTGCTGGCAAGAACACCTAACTTAATAAACTCAATATATAGCAAAATGCAAAAGATGCAAGTATATCTCAATATATTTTCTTAGCAAAATAAATGTGTGTTCTTTTTTTCCAGATCCCTCTGAATGTGTTCCTCTGTCTCCCCTCCAGTCAAAAGACTTGCCTGTTTCTCCACCTAAGCAGACATCTAATGCCCTGACAAGTGACACCCCTATTGGGAGAAGAGGCCGTTTAGCTAACCTTGCTGCTACAATTGGTTCCTGGGAAGATGACCTAAGTCATCCATCTGCAAAGCAAAACAATGCACAAGAACAGCCTGGCACTACTTGTTTATCCAAATTGTCCACTACAAGTGGAGCATCTGCTAGAATCAATAGTAGCAGTGTAAAGCAGGAAGCTGCATCCTGTTCTCAAAGGCTTGTTGAGGCTTCTATTAATAAACCAGCAAACTCAAAGATAGCGGTGAGTGTCTGATTTAGTTGCTGATTAAAAATTGTTTTGAGTATTGGAGGGGGGAAGTGTTAACTCATAACTGTTTAATCTGAATTTAAAGATTTGGTGTGAAGAATCTTAGTCTACTTACAACTTTTGCTTTATTGCAATCTCACATGCCCTTTTTTTTTAATAACAGACCTGAAACAGCTTAGAATTGCTTTTATTGAGACTTGAGGATGAGTGTACTTCTAAGTCTTGTGAAAGTTGATGTCAAAGTAATTGATTGTTCCTCTTTTGATGATCAGAAGAGGGCTTCTTACTGGGTTTCACTGTGTAACTTCATATAGATGATTGACTTTAAAATTTAAATATTATTGCTGTATGAAAAATCAATCAGAATGCTGAAATTAGTAGCACCAGATACCTATTGTTCAATTTATGCCATTTATGGAATGATAATATCTGCCATGTGCAGTCTTGTTTAGGGAAATGTGGGAAAATACCTAAGATAGCTGGCAAAAGCACCTGGAATCAAATGCTGAAACAATTTGAAATACTGGATTAAAAAAAATTGCAAAAACTTGTAACACTTGTTCTCAACTCTTTCTAATGTTGATGGAATAGGTGTGTTATGTTATAGTATGCCATGCAGAATGCTTTAATTATTTTTCCTTTTGAGAGAATAAGAAGGTACAGTCTCATCTTCATGTTATTCCTTTTTTCCCTTGTTAAGGAGCCAAACAATTTTTTAACACAGTCCTCAAGAGTCACTGTTCCCTGTTCTAAAGAATCTGAAGTACAACAACCGCTAACAGAGAATCCCTGCAGCCCTCCGAAGACCGAAAAGCGTACACAAACAGCAAAATCAACTTTGCCTCAACCAGTTCAGTCCAAAGAAGAGCCTGTCAAAGGAACACATGTGCAACTTGAACCTAAGGGTAAACCCACAACACCAGGTAAGCTGTTTTTCAGCTTCAATAAATGTTCATTCAAATTACGCTTGTGTCCTGTGTTGAAAATAACAGTTAAGAATTTATGGTGACATATCAGATGATGCCTATTTCCTGCTGTAAGTTGAGTAAAGTCCTGAAGATTCTGTGATAATTATCATAAATTCTACAGCTTACATATTTGCAAGGGTATTTTCTTGGACGTGGTTTTACTAATTCTTCAGAGAAAAATCAATCTAACCTTTCTCTCTGTGTAAAAATGTATCCTGCTAACATCAGTTAATTGAGACTACTCAAAGTTGCTTTCAAATTGTTGTATACTATGTGTATCCAATTCATATAAGGTAAAATGTCTGCATACCTTAGAAGAAATCAAAGCTAAATGCCATGTAGATGCTCTAACTTTGCATTAGTGTCTCTTCAGTGGTAGCACTGATGTCAAAACAAGTGATCATGCCCAGTTTTAAATTCAACTGCTTGTTGGGTCAGAAACCTGGACCAACAGCTTGAACTCTTTGAGATGATGGCCAGTAGAGCAAGTGTGTCTCTCTAGATAAGCTGACAATAAAAGCTAAGCTCAATAAAGTAGGGTGGATGCCAAACAATGTATCCACCTTATGTACACTAGAAAGCTCATTTACATGAAGGATGGAGGTGAGGCTGGTTGTAGAGGAAGTGTTGAAAAAGCAAACCAGGTTAAATAACTGGTGGATCACATGTGGACTTTAGTTAGAGAAGGACATTTATTTGCTCTGATTTGCTGCTTTATTATCTTCAGTGACCTGTTACTGTGGTGATTTGCACTTCAGGTTTAATTTGTATAAAGTATAACAGAGTAAGAGCTGTAAAGGAGGCAGCTTAATTGCTTCATTGAGAACCTTCAGTAGGATGCAAAACTGCAGTGATTTCCTTCTGTGTTATTGAGAGTTTCTTTCAAGGTAAAACAGTTGTTCTTGCAGGGGGATCGGGAATTAAGCCCTTCCTGGAACGTTTTGGGGAGCGCTGTCAAGAGCGTAGTACACGGAGTCCTGCTACAAATACTCCAGGGTTCAGAACACCCATTGTTACCCCAAATACAAGGACAATCCAGGAAAGGCTTCTCAAACAGAATGAAAATTCCTCTACTGCCAGTTTAGCACTTCAGCTTAAGCAGGTATGACTTGCTACATTAATAGCTTGCCTAAAGGCTTGGGGAAGATTCTTAGTGTTCTGCACCTACTTGAGGAATTTGAAATGTTTTGACACTAAAGCTGTCAGCTTTTCCTTCGTTCCCCTTTATTTGCCTAGGAACGTGAACGAGAACTTGCATGCCTTCGTGGCCGGTTTGATAGGGGAAATCTGTGGAGTGCGGAGAAAAGTGAAAGTTCAAAGAGAAAACTTCCAGAAGCTAAAATGGTAATATGTTATCTCCATGTATCAAAAGATGATAGTCTGTGAATTGCTTTAACACATTCTGAACACAGGACAGATGTGCAAATGTAAATAAAAGATAAAAAAACCCTATGTTTTGTGAATGCCCAGGCTGTGCAAGACTGCTTGTCAAGATTTTTTCCTCCTGCAGAATCAGTTAAGGAAACAGGTGATATTGCCTTGAGCCAATATATTTATTTATTTATTTTGATGATAAGTGTGTGGGGTTTATATTTATAACTTTAAAAAATAAAGCTCCTCACACAAACACTCAATTTAGTATTTAGTACTTTAGCTGAATTTCTTACATAAATAGGATCCGCCTTGATATTGGATAGGCAACCTCTTTTTTCCTAGCAGGTGTTAAAATGTGTTTCTTTCTGGAAGTTTTGTTTTTTTAGTCACTTTGAACATTACCTCCTGAATGTACCATGTTTTTATTTTTCCCAGGAAAGACAATCTCAGGCTAGTCCAAAACATCTTCCTAGTTCAGATGCCACTGCTTGTGGGTCAGTAGAAGACACATCAGCAGGTGACAGGCCGGCAAAGTCTCCCAGTGTGGAGTCTTCGGGTAAGAATCTTTGCTGTTCCCCTGTGGCTAATACTGAAGCACTGCCCTTGACATTCATGAGCAGATAAAGAGGCTAGTAGCACTGACTTACATAGCACTGATGTGTAGAACCGGACCTTTTATTTGGTTACTGATTTCTCAAAATCCTCTTGTATAATAATAATACTCTGTACTGCTGTACTACTTGAGGGGCAAGGCTGCCTTTTCATTTCTCAGTGGGTTTACATATGTTTCATACTTTCATGCATGTTAAGTGTAGGGAGTGTGAATGAGGATGATCAGTTCTAGATCTAATCTATACTCTGTACCTGAGTATCCAAATTTCCACAATAATCTAATGGGAGGGAACTCTTCCCTTGTCTGTATCCCCTTATGATATTAATTCTTATAGTAGGGGATCTGAAAAGAACTCTGAGATGCTTGTGACATCCTTTCTGGCACTTAGTGAGTGGAAGAGCCTCCAGTTCTCTGAAAAAAGAGTGAACTTGCTTAACATTTCTTATAGATGTTACAGGCAAACAGGCTATTAAGTGTGCTTCTAGAAAAAATGGAATGATAGCCCGCGCTTGGGTTGGGCTTGGGTGTGATGGCTTTTTTGTTTGTTTTCTAAATTTTCCCTTTTTGCTCTTGAATGGCTGCACTCTATTATGGTTTCAGCATTGTTTGTTGTGCTACCAGTTTTCTGATTATAAGATAGAAGTCTAGCTGTACAGGTTGGAGAGGGTATGTATTCTAATGCTCTGTTTTTGGCAGCAAGCTAATTGGAATACCTCACCTAGCGGGCTTTTCGTAAATTGTCAGATACATTATCAAACTTCCAAAATTCAAAAACTAAAAAAAATAATAATAAATTCAAAGGCTAGACGTAATTTTCACCAACCTTTTTTTATAAACTACTCAGGTGCTCCTAAATGTGAAGAGACTGATAAACCCAGCCCTCTGAAGATGACTGAGGCAGAGAGCCCTGTAAAAGCAATGTCTGTTTCAAAACTTGAGCAACTTGCTGAGAAACCAAAAGGTTTGTACTGAGTAGATGTATATTAATGCACTTAGCTGTCTGTTGCCACTTGTCCAGCAGAGTGTTAATGTCATTGAAGTCTGAACAATGAATTCACCATACATCTGCTGACACTCACTTGTGTTTTGTAATGAGGTTTATATAAAACAAATCGGGAAGCTTCTTTTATCATAACCCTTCTCTCTTGACATTCAAGTCTTCAAGGAATATTAAAATGCTGATATTAAAAGTCTATTGGGAAAGGACAGAAATGACTGCTCTACTATGGGACTTGCAGTTAAATTTCAGACCCGTTTGAACTAAAAAATTGACACTTGTTTAACAAATGCATCTTTTTGTTCCTTCTCTGTATCGATTATGCAGTATATGTAGAAATAGTATGTTAAAATAAGGATGGAAGTATACTTTAGCGTTCTGTATGCCTGACTATAATAAGTGCTTTTCAATCAAGTGTACTTGAAAAGCAAAAATAGTTGGCTTATCTGTTAATAACTCTTTGCTCATTTAATGAGAATGAAGAGTTTAGTCTTGATGCTACTAATATTTTTAAAACATCACCCTTCAGATGAAATATATGAAGTCGAAATGAGTGTGGATGACGAGATGAATAGCTCAAAAGTGATAAATGAAATTTTTGAAGTTCTTCAAGAGGATGGTCCAGACATAGAAAAGCTGAAGAAAGAAATGAGCATGAGCCTGGAAGGTGAAAGTGATGAGGATGAGCAGGAAGAATCACTGAATATTTCATCAATGTCTCTGTTAACCCCTCTAGTGGAATCTGTTGGTCCAGAGGTGAGAGTTCTTTGGAGGTGGGGAAGGGATTCTTTATCACACAGAGATGTACAATTTGCTTGTGAACAGTGATGTTTTGTTGTATTGTGATACCTGGGCAAATAGCAAAGTTACGAATGACATTTATAGCATAAAAAGGTAAAGCTATTTTCCTCTGAAAATAGTATAGCATATTGGATGGTGAACATATGGTTTTACTTCTGCTAAATCAAGCTTGAGTATATACAACTATTACTTGTGTTGGACTTCCAGTGGTATACATGCATTCAGTGAAGTGGTTACTGATGAAAATCTGAAGAGAAGTAATTATATCTGTATGGTTTGGAAACTAAGGGTGAAATCTCCTTGAGTTCAATGATCTGTTGGTGTCTTTAAAATAAATAATTAATTAGCTTGCTCCGTGTCCTAAGAAATATTTATAAAATATCTGTTAAGTAGTATTAAACTGCCTCCAAATTTACTGTTTACATGCAAAACAAGTAAAGGTGAGAGAAAACACATAATGATTAATGCAGACAGATATCTCTTATATAAAAGAAGGTTATATTACCTTCATATATATCTCTCTCGATATATATTGATATATATATCAATATATATGTGTTTATATAAAAAAGGTAACATAACCTTTTCCTCCCCAGGCCTTTGTTTCTCCTTGTAAGTCAACAGGTGAAGGTAGCAGTAACAGTGATGTAAGTCTGAAGTCTGAAAAGTTCCAAAGGACTAAAGTCCCCAGGGCAGAATCTGGTGACAGCATTGGCTCTATGTCAGAAGATCGCAACCTTCTATATAGGTAATAAACACAGAAAACCACACTTGAGTCTGTAAGTGTGCAAATTAAGACACTGACTTTTTAAGCTTCTCTAATGAAGCACGCTGCCTAAACTACAAACAAAGTTTTTCCCAGATCTCAGCCTTTAATAAAGATTGTCTCTGTGTAGTCTTTATATTGCTTAAGCTTCAAATGAGCTGATAGAATGCTTTTTTTTAAAGCCATTTAGGCAAGTTGGAAAACATCAATACCTGATACGTATGTATGTATATTTAAAAAAAAAAGCTTGGCACATATCTGAAACATTTAATGGAGTTTCCTCTTTTAAAAGCGTTGATGCGTATAGATCTCAAAGATTTAAAGAAACCGATCGTCCTTCAATAAAGCAAATCATTGTTCGCAAAGAAGATGTTGCTTCCAAACTAGAAATGAAAAAGAATGGCCCATCTGATCAAGTCAATATCAAAAAGAAAATGCAGGTATCCAATATACTTCTTAAAAATCCTTTTTCTAATTTACTATTTCCGCACTTAATTTCCCCTGTGAATGTCCAGAACACTAACATACTGCTTAGAACTGCAAAACTACGTTGTTCAGCACAAATATCTAATGGTAGGGCACGATACTGCATAATTTGGACAGCTAATGCATCTCTTAAAAGGATCATGCTACAGAGTAAGTCTTGGAGAGAACAAGCCATCATTTTGAGAAGAGGAATCTATATCTTGTTGCTGCCTTTGAATTAGGCAAGATTAACAAACACATACTTTCAGTAGGCAATATTCTGATCTTTACTGCTGCCTTGTTCACCTACACTGCTGAATTTATGGTTAACTGCTGCTTCCCCTGCTGCCTGGATATGGAGCATACAAACACTGAAGTAATTCATGCCCCACCATATTTAAATTACCTCTAAGGGGAAAAAAAGTTGTGCCACAATATTCTTTTGCAGAAGTAACTGTAAACTGCAAGATTTTTGTAGTTTACTATCTAAATGGTCTGATTTTTCTGAAGCATAGTGCCAAAAAACACTAATCTCAAGAGTTCCATGTTTGAATGTAACACTAAATCTCTCTCTTCTTGCTAATTATTTTTACTACTTATTTACTCTAGGAGCTGAATAATGAGATCAACATGCAGCAGACAGTGATTCATCAAGCCAGTCAAGCTCTGAACTGCTGTTTTGATGAGGAACACGGAAAAGGGTCACAAGAAGAAGCAGAGGCAGAGAGACTTCTTCTCCTTGCAAGTAGGTTTTGAGACTAAAGTTTAATTCTTTGTCATGAACGCTTTGTGAAGAATTTATGAACTCTGACAATGTGTTTATTGTGCTACCTTGTTGCTGCTTATTTGTAGTTCATCTGGAATACAGGAGAGGATAATATCTGTTCTGTCTCAGCTTTTCTGTAGGCAAGAGGATGGGTTTGATATCTTTCTTGTCCCTAATATTCCTACTGTTCTGGAAGATTAATATTCTGTTACATTTTGTATACTTATGGCAAAAAAAATATTGTTCAGTACTGTTCTTTCCTCTGTTACAACTATAACTAATTTCTCTATGCAGCTGAGAAAAGAACTGCTTTATTGGAAGAACTGAATAAACTGAAGAGTGAGGGACCTCATAGTAAAAGAAACAAAGCTGCTTCTACGTCCACTGAATTTGCACCATCCAGGGGATCTGTCTCCATTTCAGAAATGCGTCTACCTCTAAAAGCAGACTTTGTATGTGGTACAGTTCAAAAGCCAGGTAAAATTAGCAACTAAAAGCTTCCTTTTTTCCCGTTATGTGAAAAGTTAGGAAAATGAGTTGCCTGGATAACCAGGTCCTTCATAGGATAGAAAAAAGCATGAGAATGGGCAGTAGAGAAAGCTGACGTATAGTTAAGCTGGCAGGCCTAGAGCATAACAACAGAGTATAAGGAACTAAGATTAACAGCTGTATCTGCCTGAAAGTTCTTCCTCTGCCCTCTCACGCACTGGGTAGTGTAGGTTTGGCCTGACGGGCCCCAGGCAGTAATGCAGATGTGAATCTTGTGGAGACAGTCTTACTAGTGGACACAGTAGGAAAAAGGCTTGTTTTAAGAGTAAGTTTATAAGCAAATCTTGACTGTAACCAAGTGTTTAAGTAGTGTGAAACAGATGTATTTAATGGCAATGCAGTACTTGAGGGTTTTTAGATACTTGGACACCTCTGGCAAATAAAACCATCTGATATGTATTTACAGAAGCAGCAAATTACTACTATGTAATAATATTGAGATCTGGAGCAGAAAACATGGTTGCAACTCCATTAGCAAGTACTGCAAGTTCCCTGAATGGAGATGCTCTTACTTTCAGTACGACATTTACTATGTAAGTATTAAAGAAACAGTTTTGCAACCATTTTCAGCTCTGATGTTTAAAATCTTCGTATAAGAATGGCATATTCTGCAAACAAATATGGTGAGATCTTGTGGTATGAGTATTTCCTGCTTCAAGAAATAGCTGGGATGGACTTCTCTCAAAAGAGCTATCTAGACTTATTCTATCACCCATCCAACTAATTTATGTCTTGCTTTTTCTTCTTTTGTTCTTTCCTGGAACACCTGCAATGACAGATGGATTGGAATTGATGTGTGTTTTCTCTTTTGCAGCAACTAACATTTTATATAGCTATTTGGTTTTAGTATCTGAAAAAAATAGTATTCTTAAAACTAAATCTTCAGTTCTCATATGTTAGCTAAAAGTGTTGTGAGTTCAAATGGCTGTTTGTTAGCAAAATTCTTCCAATATAAATAAGCAAACCCCCTTTTTAAAGTGCAACCCAACTGGAATTTTCACTTAAAGCTATTTACTCAAAAAACCCAGTCTCTGTTTCTAGAAATGTGTGCCAGCAGTGGACTGAAGGGTGCAATCTGAGAAACAGTAGATGCGATCTATCTGCCTCTTGTCATCCCTCCACTTTTCTTCTTGGAGTTCTAGAAAGTATCTTGAAATAGTAAGACGCTCAAGTCTTAAAAACAGCAGTGCTGCTTGCACTGAAAAGTACCGCTGTAGATGTGAAAGGATCTCAAACAGTCCTATTGGCCTGCAGTGACAAACTATGACTTACTACTAATAAGGTATTAACTACTAGTCATCACTGTGGTTAAGCTTCTCTTGCATAGAACCTAGCCGCTCCCTGGACAGTTTTAAGGAGTGTAAGGAGGGGAGAACTAAAGAGAAACTTAAAAAAAAAAAAAAGCCAACAAAACCCAAACACTTTTTGCTTCAGTCTAATTTTTTTTTTCCTCCCTTTTAGGCACGATGTGTCAAATGACTTTGAAATAAATATAGAAGTTTACAGTTTGGTATGTATCAGTTCCTGTTAAGAGGATGTGTAAGGGAGAATGATGTGTTATACTTTCTTAATACCTTCTTGCCTTACAGGTGCAGAGAAAAGAAGTTACAAGCACTGATAAAAGGAAAAAGGCAAATAAATCCAAGGTAAATGAAACATCAAAATCAGTATTTCTATGTCAACAGAAGGTACACTAGGAAGACTGCGGTGTTCAGGGAGAACTGACTAATAGTCTTAGACAATCTGTTGCTTGCTTTTAGTCGTCTTGTTCTTTCTTGGAACATCTGCAATGACAGATGGGTAATGGAGTCCTGCAGCTATTAGTAGATTGGACCTGCAGCACTTGGTTGAGTCTGAAATCTATCAGAGGGGAAGGACAAGAAGTCCTACTAGTTCTGCAAAATGCTATGCTTTGCAAACTTTTATTTATTATGTGTGGTGCCTCTGATAGTGTTTTAGTGACCTCATTCTCCACTTTACTTAAACTACACTAGTCAATATGCCCTACCCTGCAGTTTGATTTTTCTTAAAGGTTCTATTGATCAACTGCAACACTTTTCTTCCCAGTGTTAAGTAAAAGCACTAGATGCTTATTTTTTTTAAAGCAAACTTTGTTATTAACTCCTTGGACATAAACACTTCAGCTTGGACAGGGTGCACACTTCAAGTGTTTGTGCTTTATTAAGGCTTTGTGACCCAAACCAAACCAGTGGCTTCCTGAAGGAGTGTTTTTTTTGTTATTTGGGGTTTGGTTGTTTTGGGGTTGTTCTTTTTTTTTTGGGGGGGGGGGGAAGCCATGTTACACAAAGGAAAAATGTCTATTGTTTGTTTTTTCAAATGCATGCTGTCCATCCCAAGCTAATGCATACATAAACTTTTCTGCAGTAAATATTTCTTTGATATGTAGTATTCCTTCCACTGAAATATGTTACATTTGGACAAAGCAGATTTACTCATTACAACTAGTATCCATTCAAAATTTATTTAGATAAGCCTTCAGTAACTTCACTTTCTAATTTTCATGCCAATGTGGTAGACAAATTCAGCAGGAAATGCATTTATCTTCTTATATTCTTTTGTAGGTTATTACTCCAAAGAGATTATTAACATCTATTACCTCTGTAAGTATGAATGTAATATTGTAACAAGATCTGGTTATGATGACTTTCAAAGACCATATTCTCACACTGAATAAGGCCGCGCCCATAGTAAACACTTTGTGTCCCATACTTGCAACTCCATAAACTATCCAGCTTTCTGCCAAATTCTTTAGCTCAAGAAATAAATGACAGCTCTAAATATGTAATGCTGGAAATATGTAGTGACTATACACTTATTTGGACTTTCTTTTCAAGTTGTTTCTGTTTGGCTTAAAGTACTTCAGATCTAGTTTCTTTATAAGCTAGTTTAGTCTTCTGTAGAAATTGTCAGAAATTACTTTTCCGCTAAGCTTTTATTTCTCTCTCTCTCTCTAGAAAAGCACACTTCTTACTCCAGGTAAGTAAAATCTAAACATCTTAAGCCAAAATGAATAATCTACGCTTGCTGTCTAAAGCAGTATATCAACAAATAATACTTTTAACAGATGATAATTTGGGAGTAATAAACATAGAATTATTTCAGTTTGCCAGCCCAGAAACTGTCCCTGTGTTTATATCCAAGTTACCATTACATTAAATGGAAGATCTCTTCACAAAATCAAAATTAGTATCTGGTATCAAATGCCTGTGGTTTACCTTCTTTTCCTGAAAAGATGAACTCAAACAAATTTTAAGATTTTAAACTAGAGTCTGATGTCAACAAAGTAATATACAGCAAAATTGAAAATACAAACAGATTCTGAAGTATTGCTTGTATGTAGTGTTTTTAACATATTTATAGAATCATAGGGTTGGAAGGGACCTCTGGAGATCATCTAGTCCAACGCCCCTGCCACAGCAGGGTCACCTAGAGCAGGTTGCACAGGAACGCATCCAGGCGGGTTTTGAATGTCTCCAGAGATGGAGACTCCACCACCTCTCTGGGCAGCCTGTTCCAGTGCTTTGCCACCCTCAAAGGAAAGAAGTTCCTCCTCATGTTTAGGTGGAACTTCCTATGCTCAAGTTTGTGCCCATTACCTCTTGTCCTGTCCCCGGGCACCACTGAGAAGAGCTTGGCCCCATCCTCCTGACACCCACCCTTTAAGTATTTATAAGTGTTAATAAGATCCCCCCTCAGCCGTCTTTTTTCCAGACCAAAGAGACCCAAATCCCTCAGCCTTTCTTCATAAGAGAGGTGTTCCAGTCCCCTAATATACTTCCAGTCCCCCTTATATGCTTCTGACTTTTGGGGGAGAGGAACAGCATCTCTGAGTGTTTTTCTAACAACATAAAAATGTGTTATACACTTGTCTAACTACAGTATGAGATGCTTGAGCTAGCTTTAGTGCAAATTGCAGCAATAAGGAGCTCATGAACTATCTGTGGAATGTTTACACGCTGCCTCCATTAGTCAAATTCCTGTGCCAGAGCTATAGTGCATATTTCTATTGATAAAAGTGCGAAAAGGAGCATAGGCATACAAATTCTGGAAGACTGCAGCCTGTCACTTAAGAAAAAGTAAAGAGATTTGAAAGTCAAGCTCCTACTGCAGGGCATATGTCCTTTGTAGTGTGCCCTAGAGTGCTCTCTGTCCCCCTGAGACATCTTAGAATGCTTTGTCATCATCTTTGTGAATATTTCAAAACTTCTTTCTGAAAGAAAAGCTCTACTGAGGAGGAATGGTGGGCACCAAGATCCTTTCTGAATGTGCTGCTGGGCTACACTGCAAAGAATGCTGCTCCTGGAGTACTGAGAAGGGCATGCACACAGTAGTACAAATAAAGCCTTTTTAAGATAGTGTGGTGTGTTATGACTTGACTTTAACTTTTCTCTCCACAGCCATGGCCAGTCCAGGTGGCCCCAATGCTGTACGCACCACTAATTTTATCCTTGTTGGATCCCACAAGCTATCGCTGTCTTCTGTAGGAAATGCCAAATTTGCACTGGACAAGGTAATGGAAATGACTGGTTACTAATCTAAAGGCAATTGCATACTACTAGAAAAACAAAGATGAGTCTGGGTTTACTGTTTTCAGGTGAAATTACCATCCCAGGAATGAAACATAGGTTTACATATGTTATTTACATTTATATATAAAATATATAATTGTTGTTACTCATATTTAATGTCATAAGACTGAAATGTAATTTTGAGATACAACAGAAAAAGACTTAGCATATTATGCCAGATGTTCGTTCTTTTCTGTAGCTCAATCTAAGGTATGGTTATGCAAAGATAATGAAGGCATTTGTTTACTGATTTGTTTTCACTGACAAAAAAATAATGTATGCAGTTGGCATCTCTGTACGTGGTCTTCATATTCTTTGTTGCCTTTAGTCTTGCAGTTATCACTAAATAAGACATTAAGTGTGTTTTAATGACAATGAAGTATTTTAAATTTTCTGTATTTAATTGACTTAAAAATTGCTGTTTGAATATAGTTAGGAGTATGAGTTTCTTTTCATATCCCAATTAAATTTGTAGAAGAAAACTATTTTTTGAAAGAGCACTGCTATTGAGTTTGATACCATTAGTTCTTTGTCTAAACAGAATATGTTTATTGGCTCTTACCATTAGAAATTAAAAAACACATTCTTACATTCACTGTAATCTCCAAACTGGTAATATGTCGTACCTGAAACCTATTTTAATAGTTGTTTATGCCAGTACCTATTCTAAGCTTACTTAAATTAATTCAAAAGTTACTACAGCTTATGGTAGTACTAAATTACAGCTTTATCCAAACAGCAGCACAAGAATAAATTTTCTTGGCTAATTAAGTTTTATTGGGATGATAGTAGTATTGCAATTTTAGCTTGAGATGAGATAACAAGTATTGGTTGTGTTTATGTACAAGATAAAAACCAAAATATCGCAATAATCTCAATTTGTTTTTTATAAGTTCCGTTTTTTGAGAATAGAAGCAGACTCCTTTACTGGAATAGTTTGCAGAACTGAACAGTGGAATTACACTGCTGTTACTGACTGTGTGAACTTCAGAAGTACCAACTTGGCTTCTTCATCATAAACGTTCATCTTAAGCAGAACTGTGTGTACCTATCTTATTTTGTGTATGGCTTGGTTATTGGAACTCCCTTGTTCTTGGAGTTATGGGAATCAGCTTTTGCATTATATTCAGCAATTTGAGTCTGAACTTTTTGGTTTACTCTTAGTACAGGAACACTGGACTGGACTAGAAAACTGTAGCACAAGGTTTGAATAGAATTCCAGGGAAACCATCACTTAGTTAATTGTTTCCAGGTGCAAATTTCAACAGTTATGATAAGAATTCTCCTTTTTGTTGGATAACTTTCTTTTTTTGTTAAATTAGCACCTCTGTGAAGCTTCAGTTTTGACTTGGCCTGTGGCTGTACCAAACAGCTGCTTTTTAACTTGCTTACATGCATTTCTAATACAGAATAAACTGCTGCCACATTGGGATTTTTGTTTCGTTCCTCCCTTTTATATGCACTGTTAAAATTCAGTGTAGAAAGGACCAAAATGTACTAATGTATAACTGTGTCCTTTGTTTATAAACATTAACTTTATACTAATCACATTGAGCATGTTTCTTTTTTCCCTAGATAAATTTTGAAGGGGAGGAAAAAGAACTGTTGGGCTATATGTTCCAGGACAAGGTTGCTATGATCCTTTAGTTCATAATCTAAAATAGGAAACTGCTTCCTAGTGCATGTTGCTCACATCTGTCTGGCCTTTTTGCAGTTTTGATGGTGTTTTTTTAATTCCTCTAAGAAAATATTTATGAAGACTTACTAACAGAACATAAGATGTTAAGAGCCTTTAAGACTTGCAGAATTTTCCTCCCTGTTTCTTACAGTAATAAGCATGCTGATAGAACTCAAAGTTATTTAAGCCACCTAGGGTTTTTCCTTAAATAGCATGCGTCTGTTGTCTTCCTAGATTACTAGAGGAGAGGTTTTCTTACTTCAAAACAAATTGAAGTGTCTCTTGAAGGTTGCTAGTTAGGAAATTTGAGCCAATTTCCTGATGAACTGCACAGAACATAGAAACAGCTACTCTGCTGATAGAGGACCAGGGAAAAATGACTGGTGGCCTAAATGTTGGTTTAACTCAACTTTTTGCCCCTGAAAAAAGTTTAAATCACTCAGGAACTAAATATCTTGTTTCTTATTCTATTGAGACCTTGTTCTGTCAAGACTTATCGAGACCTTTGTTTTTTAAGTGAAAAGCAATCATAAAGAACTAAAGCTTTGAAACTACTAAACACATAAGAATGTGAGGTTCTTATATGTACACAAATGTACAATTAAAATATTTTGCTTCGTGTGTACATTTTTTGCTTTAGCAATTATGTAAATTGATATGCTTAAAAGAAGTAATTGGTCTTTAATCTCTGAAAATAGTTTTATTTAGTTAATAGTTACCTCAGATCCATCAGAAGAAAGTGTTTTAGATGACTTTACATATGTTTTATCTCAAAATTAAGCAGATGATAATTCTAGTACCTATCATCTCCTATTTGTAATCAAAAGTCTCTTAAGAAACCAATTTTTTGCAAATTCTTGACATTTATCTTGAGTATCTTTACAGATAATCTTCTATGGCAGTAAGTTGGCTTCTTATGGTACATAACTGAATGACCACACGAATGCAAGCTAGCCTAGTCGTGGGCTTTAGTTTTCTCTTCCTCTAGCTGGATGTTCCACCACTTCTACCTCACTTGCCTCTTGTTGTCTGGAATGTAATATTTTCTCATGTGTACGGGAGGGTGTTCTGAGACCTGTATTAGTAATTAGTAATGGTGCTGTAGGCTTGCATAACAGATACATTCCATTTGTTATACAGCCTTTTTGCTTTACTGTCACACAGCTCTTCGCTGGTAAACTTCATAATCCATGAAGTAGATTCTTCTGTCCTTAAATAAATTAGAAAAGAATGCAAAAACTACAAACTTGAAGTGGGGAATTAGCTAAACTTCCTTGAGGCCCTCATTCAGATGTGGTTTTTACTGTGGTTTTGTAGGATATAAGCAAACATTCCCTGGTGTAGCATGTAGGGTTATAGTTGTCTTCGCTGATAAAAATCCAGGACTAATTCAACTTATTTCTGTTATGTGCAAACAGTTTACTATTTTTGCTTCCCAAATGGTCATGCAGACTCCCACATGGTGCTAAAAATTTTGCTGTGCTGTACTGTAGGGCCAAGTACATGAGCAAGCCATGCATGCTGTCTTGAGTAGATGTAACATGTAAAAATGATTTGATCACCTGCTTGTGCACATTTATATCGTGTGTCTGTGAGGAAGCTGCAATATGCCTACAATTCAAAGGCAATCAGTTTCTAACCATAACATCTATTTTGGTGTTCTGCAGGGTTCACTGAGGCCTACAGATGTGCACTTTTAACTACTGAGGGTTACTTTTTGTTCATCGTAACTACTAGCAAAATTTAATTCTGTTTGATTGACATTGATTCCAATGCTCTAAAAGCTACTTCATTATTGTGTACACGTGCCTATTCCCTGGTAAATGGTTCTTTCTCTGTATTTGAGCAGCACCATCAACCTTTCTAGTTTTTCTAGTAAGACAAAGCACTGATGTTTCTGATTACTTTTTCAAGATTCTTACAGTATTGCTTATTCAGATTAGCAGCAAAATATAGTGTGTAGAATGCCCTGCAGACCATCATTTGCTTATCGAATTAGCAATTTGTCTCAGCTTCTGGGGGGGGAGGAGGAAGAAGGGATGTGATCTCTTGATAGCACTCAATGTAGTGGGGTGCTGTCCAAAGGCAGGCATTGTTGCTTGCTCCTCCTCAAAACTCTTTGAAATGTTTAACCAACCTTTGATATGGTAGTTAAGCTGCTTTTTTTCTTTTTTTTTTTTTTTTTCACTAGTAGAAGATATGGCTTGTAACCTCGTTTGTTAGGAATGACTTAACACAGGTCTCAACATCTTGAATGCCAGTTGAGAACAACTGCTTTCATTACTTTTTCCCCTTCTAGGTTCTTCTATACAAATATTTATCTGAGTAGGCACTACTACACCAGTATCTGCCAAAAATGCTTATGGAATCCAAGTGCCAATCCTGTTTAAGCCCACTTTGATATTTTCCAAACAGCTTAATGTCGAACTTAAGCACAAGCTTGCAGGATGTGGACTGGTGCCTCGTGTTGTTTTTAACCATGCTTGGAGTGCCTGTTTTTCTAGACAGAAGCATGTTTGCGCATATGTACTGAGCAAACTAATATGCAAATAAGTCTTGAAAAGCTTCTAAATGAACTTGAAACAAAAAGTGATTATTACTGTCTTGCTTGAGACTGACTGCTTCTTTCTGGCTGAAGATCCTAACAACAGGACAGTGCTAACATCCTGGTGCAGGTGGCTTGATTGAACTTGTAGAGTTGGGAGGTGTCAAAATTAAATGACTAATTGTTTTACTTTTTGCAGGTTCCCTTTTTGTCTCCTTTGGAAGGTCATATATATCTAAAGATAAAATGCCAAGTGGACTCTTCTGTAGAGGAAAAAGGGTTCTTGGTAAGGCATTCACTTCAAATTTCTTCCTTGGAAATTACAGGTCCTGATCAATGTAGTCACTTTTGTAATTTCATGTGTATTTGCAGTGATTGTGAAGCTTAAAACTGGGTTGACTTTTTGCCCCCTCCCTGCCCTGAACCAGACCTCAGAACTTTCCTAGTTTATCTTCTAAACATGTCTAAAATTAAAGCTACCTTTTAGGAGTTTATATATCTTTTTCTTCTAAACACTGTTCATCTGTTTTTCTGAACTTCAGTTAACCTTCTCTTCTTATAATCTGTGAGATGAGATTCCAATTTTTATGCCAGAAACTTTTACAGGACATCTTGGAATTTTTTTTGTCTCGTAAAAACAAAATCTCCCTAGCAAAAGAGATATATATTTATTATTTTTTTCCACTGTATGCACAGACTTTGATTTATCAGGAAGTGACAGTATTTTTTGAGAAACATCCTGAGCAGTTCTGTCTGAAATACTGGACTTGGAAAAGGCAGTTGATACTTGGCCCTAATAGGTGGAGCTGTTGAGAATTATGTCCAGCAGATGGCAGTGAATGTGCTAGGAAAATACTTCAGCAAAACACTAACATTTGCTGTTATTTTAGTGTTTTCAGAAATCGGAATGTCTTTAGACTCTTCTGAAGCAGTTCTTTCTGTCTCCTTTTCCTTAATTGAAGTTGAACAGGTTTCATTAGATGCAACCATGTCACATGCTTATGGTATTTGCTATCCCATGTTTTTGTGTACTAATTTAAGAATGTCCTTGTTTACTTCTACTATACAATATGTAAAACCTGAAGAATGGTGTACATGCATATTAAATTTTTTCATAGTAAGAGTCTGGAAACTCCCTGCACCATTAAAAACTATAATCTGAATTGTGAAGATTGAAAAACACAACACAATTTAATTAGAAAAAAAGTTCTGTACAGGTTCAAGAGGGATCAGGAATAGAAGGCAGATACTAAACTTTCTGTTCCAGTACCAAGGAAATGGGGCTTGAAATCGACATAATACTGCATCCAGTAAAATAACTGCCAACACAAACATTTAAAAATCAATTTCTAATTTCTTTTGAACTGACTGGACTCCTGAGTGTGGCCTGCAGAGTAGACAAATGTTTTGTAATCCTGAATTCTAAGTCAAAGATGACTTAAATACCTAATCATAATCAATTATGCGATACTAATACATGCTTTGTGAACCATTTGTCCTGTACCTGCTATAAGTAACCCTCCATTATCGTAAAGTATTGGGCATGCTTGCCACTGTCAATGTGGAAATCTGGTAATTTGAAATAGCAGTGATAGGTGCATTTTGAGCAAAATGTTATAAACCTGCGAATGATAGCATAAGCCCATTTTCTGTGATATTTGGAAAATAAATATACTGTACTAATAGAAGTCTCTCCCAGTCTATATTTTTTCTTTTTCTTACACTTCTATGAAGGATTGTACTTGCAAAACTATTCTGTTAGAAAAAATAATTGAGTACAGGCAAAGGTCAAGGTGTAATGTTACCCCATTTCTTAAATTTTTTTTTTTAAGACTATGTTCGAAGATGTTAGTGGATTTGGAGCGTGGCATAGGCGCTGGTGTGTGCTGTCTGGAAATTGTATATCTTACTGGACATACCCAGATGATGAAAAACGGAAGGTAATGGTGTTTTACAAAGTTCAAGGCTAAAGTTCTATAGTACCCTGCACAACTAGCTGGTCATTTCTAATGACAGTAATGTTTAGTCTTAAAAACAGGTAAGTACATTTAAAGCATGAGATTCAAGCTCAAAGTTTCCTTGGGGAATGGAGGGGCACACAAACCAGGGCAAACGTAGAAACTGACCACTTAATCTGGTGGGAAAGGGGAAAAGTGGAGGAAGATCCATATTTAATTTCTCCTTTAGTCTTAAGGCTTTCCGTTGTGCTTGTCAAATGACTAATTATTTAATTGAAATTGATCAGACTGTACATCTACATAAGCAGACTGTACCTAGTTGACTTTAATACTTAATATGGTAAAGAATTAGAGTGGACAATCCTTCTATATTGCAGAAGCATACCTATAATTATGGACCATCTTATTTGTGGTCATTGTGTTCTTGCAGATCCACACCATAGCTGAAACTGGTGCTTTTTAAACGATTCTCACGGAAACCTAAGTTATTGTCTGGCTAATGAGACAAATTGGAGGTTCATCTGTCACTGAGGTGAACCTTGTCTCCTTAGCCTATTCTTGCAGTGCATACCGAAATATTTCCAGGTCCTTTTAAAGGCTGTTTTCAAGAGGGTTTTTCTGACTCACTTAAGCAATTTACCATTAAACACTTGCTTGTTTGTTGGCAGAAAGCTTTCTTTCCCAAACTCTGTGGCAAACTCTGGTCCTTCTGGGTCTTCTATGCCAATCCAGATGCCTGAGTTTAGTTTCTTCCCTGCTAACAGAGGAAGACCATATGCTGATAGTTGACACTGCCAAAATATATCAATGTACTTTCTTTCCCTGCCAGGAAAGAGGGAAAAATCTCTGCCTACTGTAATAGAAGATAGGCAAAAAAAATTGAGTTAAGCAAGAAAAATGTTCCTATTCTGCTTCTGTCTGCAAGAAAGAAACTTTGGTTTGTTTTCCAGATTCTGTTCTTGAAAATCTTCTAGACTTGTTTCACTCTCATCCTGAGAAAGGGTCAGCTATGTTCCTTTGATATACTATCAGATACAGGAATATTAAACTCTGTCCTCATTAAATCCTTCCCCTTACCCCTGCTATATCTGTTCTATCATGCAGAGATAGATGTAGCTATAGATGTAGCTCAGAAATATCAGTATTGGGCAATGATTGCTTTAAATCGTGGATTATTTTTTTTAAATAAACTTCCCATGGCTGTACCTATATCACCAACATGCAACCTGTTTCTTAATGTTCCTGGAAATGGAGCTATCCTTTTTCCTGTAACTGGGATTATTTTAACTATCTATGGAATAGTATAGTGAACATGCCCAATAAATAGCAAACTCCTCTCCAAGCCAGGTGCAGCAGTGATGTTTCCCTGATGAGGTATTCTGTAGGTGTGAAGAATCGGAGCCAAGGTCTGTAACTAACTGTAGTCATACAACTGAGCCTATAGCCAGCAGAAAGAGATAACTGCCTTGAAATTTGAAATGCTCTTTGAGGGGGTCTAGCTGTTGACTATAGAGGGACCTAAAGCAGCTGGATATGGCACTTAGATGCCTCAGTTGCACGTTTGAAGATTAATCTGTATGCTTTTATAGGCTTTGACAAGACTGATGCAAGCATCCCTAAAGTACTTGTTTTCTATAGTGGTGGCAGGGTTTACGCTCTGTTAGAATTTTATTATGAAGTTCTCTTGAATTTGAGAGTTAAAACCTTTTTTTTTTTTAAAGTAATAAATAAAAGGGGGGATGTATCTTTCTAGAGCCTAAACCTTTGGTAAGGGATCGATTTGTTAGCTGTATTGTACATGGCTGAGCAGGGCATGTTCCATTGCCTATATTATCTTGCTTCAGCTATGCCTCTTAAATGCAAAAAGTGGAATCCTTCTTTCTGTATGGAGTAATTGGTTTGTGGAGGATGGGGGCATCCCTTAATGTGGCAAAAATTGTCAAAGCACATGTTGTTCAGAATTACTCTTGATTGCCGTATTCTTGACTGATGAACTAACTTCACTTTCAGCATCCTTTGGGCCGAATAAACTTGGCGAACTGCACTAATCGTCAGATTGAACCTGCCAACAGGGAGTTCTGTGCCCGTCCCAACACTTTTGAACTAATAACTGTCCGTCCTCAGAGGGAAGATGACAGAGAGACTCTTGTCAGCCAATGCAGAGACACGCTCTGTGTTACAAAGTGAGTAGATAAAATCATGAAGGCTGTGGGAGGATATGGGATTTGTGTGGGAGGGGTGTTTTGCCTCAAGTGATAGTTTTAATAACATAGGAGCTTTATAACTTTGACATGTCAATGCAAAGCTCACTTAAATGCTAAGACTTCGGGATGACACTTGAACTGTTTAGTTTGCTTTTAGTCCTTTTTTGTCTTGCTGTCCCATTTCAGTCTTCTGAGGACAAAGAACTCGACTTTTCCAGAAGCAGAAATGCCAGGTAGCTAGCTTGGTAGCAGGATTGTGGAATATTTGACTTTGCTTTTTCCCCTGCTATTTGGGCTTCCGTGGATGATCAGCTTGACATTTTTCAGAATAACTAAGTAGAGGCGGAGACAGGTTTATCTAATCCATGGGGTTCTTTGCCTTTTAGGAACTGGCTGTCCGCTGATACTAAAGAAGAGCGTAACCTTTGGATGCAAAAGCTCAACCAAGTCCTTGTTGACCTTCGCATGTGGCAGCCTGATGCCTGCTACAAACCTATCGGAAAGCTTTAAACTCTGGAAGGGAAATACGAAGAAAATTTGTATGCAAAAACCCGCACAAAAAAAAGAGCTTAAATGAAAATGTAGGAAGTCCTCTGGGTCGCTTATGCTTTAAATTTGAGAGTATTTAACTTTATGCAGTATTTTTATTTCATTTTAAGAATTTTAAAACGTTTTTACTTCCTAGCTTTTGAGTATGGTGTAGGAAGCAATTTGCTGTTTCTAAATGTGCTAAATATTTAAGTAACTCCTTTTTTGGAAGTCTTTTTTAGATAAGTCCATTCTCTTTAAACAACTAAATTATTGCAGGAAATCACACTTCAGGGCAGGAAGTGGGGGGGCAAGCTAGTGAAAAAACAAGCTTACTAGGTAACTCAGCTTCCTGGAAGAAACAATAGCTCAGACTTCTTTAACAAGGATGGTGCTGAAACACAAGATTTAATATCGGAGGGTTTGTTGGGTTTTTTGTAATAATCAGGCACAGAAGTTACTAGTAAATCTTATTCTACAACATGCAATATAGGGATTTCTTGCTTGCACAGTGTCCTTGTGGTCAGAACAAAAGACATGCACAATATATGCATACTCCTTTTGCAATTTCTCATACAAACTGGTATGAATAAGTGCATGACATGTATCCTATGTGTTTTACAAGTGTGGAATTATGTATGCAGTATATTGCACTTTGATAGAAATGGCAGGTCTTGAATATTTTGGTAGGACTGCTATATTAAAAACAAAAAGAAAAAAAATTAGGTTTAGGATTGTATATGTCAGTATTTTCTGGTACTCATGGTTTGTACAAGCTAGAATTCTCCATTTGAGAACCAGGAATAGGTTGTTAAAGTGCTTTTTTTGTTTTTATTTTTTTTAAGGCACTACAAAGCTGCTATGTACCAGCTAATACTCCACTGGCCGAAAGTATGGGTCTTCCCTCCCCCTCATAGACATGTCCGTAAATGCAGATAGAAACAGTACTTCAGACCCATCATTAAAATCGCAAAACTATTCAGTTAAAACTTGCAATTTTCACAGCTTTTCACTGGGCTTAGTGAAATACTATCTCATTACTTCACTACTGCAAATGCAATAGTGGAATATTAAAATTGCTATTGCTGTTATATATTCACACTTGAAACACTAAATTCTGTTAGCTTGTACTGTTTTCATCCTGCCACTTTTGTATTCTTCCTTTTAAATCTATTTTTCTTTTTCCGATGTCTTTAAGTATTTCCAAACTATGTATTGAGATTTATTTTATTCATTTAAAATAAAGAATAAAACACTTTCTGCTTTTTTTTTTCATAATGTCATCTATGCATTTGAAACACTAGTTTGTAGACTGAAGAAGAAAAGCTGGACCCCACACAATGTTTATGAAAGGATTCTATTCCGTATGCATATCCCAAACTACCACTTGATTTGGGAAGATAGTCATGCCTGAGGGGCAGTTAGCCCATTTTGTAGTGGGGAGGCCAGATTGTCTGTGGGCAGTTACCATGGACTGCTTGTAACTTGTATGAATGTTGAAGCTGCTGGAGGCCAGCAGTCCTTCGGGCATGGGAAGAAGGGATGGTTCTCTTCTCTTGTGATAGATGGCAGCAGAGTAGCAATACAACATGGGCAGTGGAAGAGTAAATTTCATCTGTGGATCCATGGTAGGCTGTCCACTTAAACTTCCAAGTGGATGTCAATAAAAATCATTAGGTATAAAATTATGAAACAAGTCCATAGAAAGGTGTTCAGAATGGAACTAGATATATCTATTCTATATCTAAGGCAATGACTTTAGATGTATCTGCTTTATAGTTTAGTTGGGCTATTATCCATTTGTAGAATCTGTGTGTGTTCATGAGGACAGGCTGAGAGAGTTGGGGTTGTTCAGCCTGGAGAAGAGAAGGCTCTGAAGAGGCCTTACAGTGGCCTTCCAGTACCTAAAGGGGGCCTACAGGAAGGACGGGGAGGGACTTTTTATCAGGGAGTGTAGTGATAGGACACAGGGTAATGGCCTCAAACTGAAAGAGGGTAGATTTAGATCACAGCATATGATAAGATATCAGGAAGATGTTCTTTACTGTGAGGGTGGTGAGGCACTGGGACAGGTTGCCCAGGGAAGTTGTGGATGCCCCTTCCCTGGCAGTGTTCAAGGCCAGGCTGGATGGGGCTTTAAGCAGCCTGGGCTAGTGGGAGGTGTCCCTGCCCATGGCAGGGAGGCTGGAACTAGATGACCTTTAATGTCCCTTCCAACTCTAACCATTCTATGATTCTCCTGCTCTTAAGGGTGAGCTGTGGAAAATTTTTCAAAATTGTTGGCAAACTTATTTTTTCATATTTCTAGCAGATCCTTTTTGAAGAGGCCAGATGGCATCAATTCAAATAGCTTCAGGTATCTATAGGTGTTCTATACCTCAAAAATAGCTCCTACTATATGATTTCAAAGCAAGCTCACAGCTTTGCAAAAACCGTTTATGAACAGAATAACATCAAAGAAACCCTTCCCAGGTGCTGTGCGTTGCAACTAGCCCGTGACATAATCCCCCCTGTATTCATGTGCTCTAACTCTCCCCCAAAAAAGGCCTTGATTAGACCATTCCTTCTAGAAAGCTGTAGTGCCATAAAGTTTGAATTTCATGGAACTACACTTAGCTTTCCAAGAGAAACTTTTCCCCCCCCTGTTTATTTCTCTCTTCCCCGTGCATTTGTCACCTTCAACCAATCTAAGCACCATGAGACAGTTAAACTAATGGAATAGACTAGGATTCAGCGTTCGTTACTGCTTTAGAATAAACAAGCTTTTTCAGAAGCATTTCTTTAAATATAGGATGTTTATTTTTAGCGTGGTACTGGTTAAGTGATTGATGGTTGGGGGTGCAGCTCTTCAGCTGATTTTTTGCATTCTTTGAAATAATGGAGAAACATAGTGGTTGTAAAAGCTGAAAGCTTAACAGGCCCCGAATTGATCTTTATTTCCAAATAGCTACTGCCTTAGTTAACAAATCAAGTTTCTGCATACAGCCAGCTTCTAATTCTGAGTCGCAGAGCTCGCCTTCGAGGCATGAGGACGCAGGGTTTGGTCAGTGCTCCTTCAGCCGGTGGCAAGACTGTCTCACCAAGTCCCTCCGACACCCCCTGGGCACATCTGAGAGCTTTGCTTTGGGGTTCAGCTAATGGGGGTTTCGGGCCACCTTTGATTGAGAAGATGCTGTTCTAATTCTATAAGAAAGCTCTTTTCCCCCTCCCCCCTGCCCTGAGTTGTTCAGAAATTCAAGATGTTCGCTAATAAGAAAGCCTATAAATGGAAAATGCTTTGCTCTGGGCGACGAAGCTTATTTTAGCTGAGGAAATTTCAGTTTTACCAGCTTGTAAAACTCCTAATTGGCGTTATTAAATCCCAACCTCAAATGAAATACAACAATTTGCAATGAGATCGCTTGAAAATGTGGCTTCTATACACATACTGTTCCCTTCCCCCTTTTAATTGCTACGTTTCCGTATTTTGGTGTAGAGGAAACTATCTGATATTCTATAATTATTGTCTGGGCTGTACTTGGTCTATAGTAAAAACACGTGGATACGCTTGTTTCTGTCCTTGCGTTGTTTTTAATGAAAGATAGGAAGCCTGAATAGGTAATAAAAAATAGTCAGAAGGTGTTCCACCTGGCCAGTGCGCCTCGAATGTTCTGCTGTTTGGTGGAGAGAATTTGCGCAGGAAGCAGGTGCATCTCCTTTTCCTTCTAGTGCAAAATAGCCTTCCTCAGGCACCTTCCTCTGTGGAGTTGAAAGCGTTTCTTGGGAGACTGGGTATTTTGGTAACATCTAAACGCCTTGAATGAATTGGGGCCTTATTAGTGAGTATCATTCAATTAAGGAATGTATTCCCTTTGGTTTCCTAAAGTAGGTGACTTGAATATTTGCTTAAATGTTAGCAGTTGTCCCAAAGGAATTTTTGCATTAATAAAAGATGTGGCATTGACTGTACTCTTAAAAAAAAAAAAAAGGAAGAGGATATAGGATAACAATAATACGTGCTTCAATCAAATTAGCGTTAGCCAAGTCATCCTCTGCCTATTCAAAATATGGAGCAGATGCATCTCCGGTAGCCATGGCCAACGTGCTAATGTCCATACGCGGCCAGGCACGCGGCCAGGCCATCTCCTTTCGTTTGGACCACAGCCTGAGAGCTGGCTCATGGTGTCGCAGCCTTACGCAAGGGATGTGTCCGGCAGAAAGAGCAGAGCGATTCTACCTGAGCTGTGGCTGGTTTGGGTGGGTTTTGGTCATGTCACATTAACGCTTTCTATTTCCCAGGGTTTTTTTCCACCTGTAATTAATGCTATTTTATGCTGCCTGATCCCTTCGTCACCGGTAAGGTTGTGAGTAGGGTAGAGCTGTCTCTAATTTGTAATACTCATTTACTTATTTTGCTAAAGGCATTGGATAAGACGGTGAAAAAACTAGTAGTTCTCAGCCTTCAAGTCTGCATGAAGTAGAGCAGGTAAGGGCTGCCCAGCATCTCCAGCGATTCCCTGGGCTGTGCCTGTGAAAGACACAGGGCCGGGTATATCGTATTGGTTAGGAAGCAAAAGAGTAAAGATGTATTAAAGCTTGGAAAAGCAACCTGTTTTAAATACATGAAGGGTTGTCAAGTTACTGTCTTGTTAATGGTGTGTGGGGGGGAAGAGAACCTGTGCTCAGTCAGCCTGCGCGAACGCTGCCTGGCAAATCAAAATTCTAGCGCCTTGTTATTCCTGGCACATTTTAATAAGCAAATAGCAGCTTAAATAATGTATTGACAGTTGGGGCAATTACATACACACAATTTATAGCAACATAATGAGTTTGGGGTTTCTCACCCCGCCCCCCCCGCTCCTTTTTGGGATCAGTTTAACGGCTGAAACAGTACAAATGGAAAGCCGGGAAATCATGTTCTGCAGGGGGCAAAAAAATATGAAGTAGGGCTAGGAGTTTGCTATGTATATGGAAAAAAACCAAATGCACAGATTTGCAAACCAGTACAATAAATGGTCTAGCTGGCAGATACCCTTTGATTTTTATTTTGGTAGCTCCACAGAAAAAGCATAGCCTACTTGTGCAGGTGAGATACAAACTGAAAAGAATGGTGTTGTGTTATGCCCACTGCTACTGGCTCGGATAACTTGCCCTCCCCCTTTTTTTTTGTATGCGTGTCTTTAATCATCCTGTTCCATTGAACGCACCGGGAAGCGTCACCGCAAACAGCGTCAGGGCTCCGGCAGTTTGGAAGTCAGTGTCCGCCTTGATCTTTGAATATGGCTTCAATCTGGTGGTTGAACGGATTCTCCTTCCCAAGCACATGAGGCCATTCGTGCAGCGCCTTCCGCCAGGTGATGCTTGTCCCAAGGGCTGCCGCGATCTGCAAACAGCACAAATACTATCCATTTCTTGTGCCTCTACAACGTAGCTGTTTCATGCCAGCATTTAGGACATCCCACCAGAAAGAAGACTCCCCTGTACAGCCACGTGATGGACCGTAACCTCTAACCAAAGAAAATACCCTACTCCAGCTGCTTAAATGGGGGGAAAATCCTTCTGAACAGTAAAAGTAAGGTGAGGACCATACATCTGCAACCCTCCTGACCAGTCTTTCGGTCTAACAATAGTCTCCAACCATGCCTATGATGTCTGGTCTGTAAACTTCTATTCAAAAGCCGTAGAGTCTGATTTGTTTTGGGTTTTTTTCCCCCCAAAAAAACATTTTGAAAGTATTTCAAAAGCATCGCTTGGACATAACGCATAAAACTCTTGCAAGCCCAAAGGAATTCATGCTCCTAAATGCCTCTGATACTTCTAATAGATTCTGCTTCTACTTCTAATTCTCTCTCCTATCCTGTAAGGAAACCATAGGTGCTGAGGAAAAAGAGGCCCAATTATATCTAGGTTCCAAACTACCCCGCTCTGATGCTCTAAGTTCACGCCTGCTGCTGGTTGTCTCCAAAGCTTTTTTCCATGAGACCTGCAGAAGTGATAAAATAGCTTTTCTCCTGGATGTCAGAACCATTCCAGCTTTCGTAGAGGTTTTTGCCCTACAAGTTATGCACCAAAGAGAAATTGTATCTGCTGTATTGCCTGGGTAGCAGAAAGGGAGAGAACAGCCTGATTCTCCTTTGAGTTTTCACAGCTTGCTAATGCATTTTTGTTCTAACTTATGACCTACAGTAATACTTTGCTTATATGGTAACTTTACTTTCAACCCTACAACGCGCTCTGACATTGATTGTAATTATAAGGTTTAAACAGGTCTAACAAAGCCTTTTTTTTTTTTTTTAAGGGCCGAGATGGGTTTATGGAATCAAACTATTTGGATACTGTTGTTTTGCAGTCTGGGAACACACTGGAGCCTTTGGGGAATTTTTTATGCGCATCTTTTTTAATCTTGTGCTTTTGAAAGAAGCTGTAATGATGGGCCAGAAGACAAAACCTTCCTTTTATTCAGAGTTTGTGTCAAAGAGACACTTTTGTGGGGTGGAACCTCTTAGATTCTGGTCACTCAAGGTCTCATTAAGCTAACGGAGGAATTGGGGCAGGGGAGAGGGATGGGGAGACTGTGCAATAGGGTGTTTTCTCCGCGTCAAAATTTCTAACGTGACCAAACATGACTCTTCTGGGACACCCTATGTCTGCCAGAGGGCTGAGACCAGTCTCTGTCAAAGTGGTCCGTTCTGGTATGATCGTCTCCAGACCTTCTTTACAAGTCCCTAAGCCTTCCGTATGTTTTTTAGCAGAGTCTGTGGTGCACCTTCTGCAAAAATATCGCTGGAAGTATGCTCTACAGTGTTCAGACTACTGTTGACTGAAATTTAAGGCATATGTACTTAGACTATGTGGCTCCTGCTCAGACATCATTTCACGTATGGTATCGGTAATTTACTCTGGCTGAGTAGCGTGGCACAGAGAAGGGTTCATGATTCTAGAAATCACTTTTCTTGTAGGTCTTTTCTAAATTCCAAAGCTCTTGTGCTCTGAGGCCCGCTACAATTCGTGCATTTTTTGCAATTAATTTTTTTTTGTGAGGACAACCACCCCTAAGCAATATTTTAATTGACATTTTACCTATTCCTCATAGACCCCTGGGCGACGGCAGCTGGGAGGTGGCTGTGTTATTTCAGCAGCTTTTGGCTATCTGTTTCCTCCTCTTGCACCAAGCTGGCGATGGAGATGCCTCTCGGCAAAGGGTAAATACCCAACTCATCTGATATGCGCCACATCAGCTTTTTCTCTTTTTTTTTTTTTTTTTTTTTTTCTCTGGCTGGAATGTGCTTCGCTATGTCTTAAGGAAAGAGAAAAGGGAGAATCTAATCATGCTCAAGCTGTGCTTTCCTGACTGTACATAATCATCAAGAATCTTCCAAGCATCTCAGGTTCCAGTTTGTGATGCTCAGGGCTTCCGCGTTCTCCCTGGTAGCTTCATAAAAAGCAAGAAACAAAGCCATTTATGCAGGATCTTGTTGAAATGCATGGCCCCGTCATCCAAACAAAGCAATCAGCTGTTCTAGAGAGAAGTAATATGTCCTTGAAGCCATCTGGCGCTCAGAAGGGTTTGCAGTGAGATTTCATAGTAAGGGAGAGGTGCTGGAAAAAAGGTGCCTGGGCTTCCACTATAGTCAATGGGAAGAGAAAGTCAGATTTCTTCCAAGGACAACTGAGCCGGACTTTGAGGCACGGTGTCTCAGAGACAGCTCTAGAGGGAACTGAGACAGACCGAGTGATGCATTTTGCTGTTAGGTGTCAAAAGTAAACACTGTGAATTTCCTCCACCTCTGGCCTGAGTTGGCTGTGTTGGAAAAAACACCTCACAGAGCCAAATTTTAGCTTTGAAACTTAAAAGGAATGCAGTTATGCCAACAATGAGTGTCCTGTTTGCAGCCTTCTGTTTTGCGACTTAATAAAAACTTGCAGGGACATCCCACCCCCCACCCCCTGCCCCGAAGAAATTTGAAGTAAGGAATGAAGTTCTGGGCTAAACAAATAAGCACTTGGTGTTTATCCCTTCTTCCAAGGGTTTTTGAATATAAAATAAAATATTGCCTGGAGTGGGAACTATGGGGTCTAGTTTTTCTTGCCTGAGTGTCCTAACCTAGCCTTTTTCCAATGCATGAAAAGCCAGAATAGCTCCAATGGGACAGGGAGAATTTTACCTTTTTTCTTTTTTTCTTTTCCTTCTTGCAATGCTACGCACGCAACTCTCAGTTAGGGAGGTTCAGTTCCCTTCCACATCCTTCCTACATAGCTGGACTACTGGATATACATGCTGACACTTGCTTCTGCCATGTTTATATCAGCAAGTTGTTGTTTTGTTGTTGGTTTTTTTTTTTAATTAAAGAGACAGCAGATAAACAGCCGGTGAAATCCAGGGGCAGACACCAGTTTATCCTGCCCACTGCTGTATCACAAAGACTAGGAATTGCGGTACCCTTCCAGCCCACCCTTGGCAGAGAGGGGCACTGCGGTTCTTGTATTCCAGACTCCAAATTTTCCCTGCATCTGACGGCAAGAGCTAAAATCTTTATGCTTTCCTTGGAGTGCTGCTCAATTCAAAGATTTGTGAATATTTGTCAAGTGCTTTGAGATCTTCAGAGAGAAAATTCAGTAGCAATGCCCAGGCTAGGTCTTATCCATCGTGTTTATTAGTCGAGCTGTACGTGAAGCGTGGGGAATAGCTGCAGAGGTTGAAGTAAGAGCCCCCATTCGCTTGAGGAGCTGCACAGCATCAATCCTCTCCCGCTAGGCAGCTCTATACGGTATAAGAGCCGTACCTGGCCAGAGGCATTCACGTCGGTAGAAAGTAAAACTTTAAATAAAACTAGTATGAGGAGTGAGTGACTTGTTTATCATCTCTCTCAAGCGTCCTCTTAAATAGCACTCTCTGCTCACACTTCCCCTTCTTTTTATTAAGAGAGCCACTCTTTCGGAGCAGAGTGCTACGTCTTGGTCCAAATAGTGGTATGTTGATAACAGATTCTGTATACTAGCAGGAAAAGAAAAATGGATTTAAAGCAGTGGATGTTTGGATAAGGCTAATTAATAAATCCTAGAAGGGCAATAACTCACTTGAAGTGAGGCATATCTACAGCTGGCACCTTGACTGTAAGGGAAAATGTACCTATAAAAGCATTAACGTCATCCTAACAGCAGGAGGGGGAGATCGTAACCGCTGCAGGATGCCAGGTCCTGAGGGAGTGAAATATGGCAGCGCTTCGCCAGATCCTGCAGCTCGGCACTCCGGGGGCTGCGTGTAGGTTTGCGGCTGCCCTTCAATGCACTTTTGTAATTTTCTTTTGGCTTAGGCGGCATCCCTTTAAGATAAATACTTGCTGCCTTCAACTCTGTGCTGCCTTTCAGCTGCTGGTGGGATATGGGACACGGGCAAGAGCCTGGATGAAAAAATGTGGTCTGGCGAGCTTGGCTCCCATGGTGGCCTGTTGCTGGGGGTTATAAGAAGCCTCGGGCCAGCCTCAGGGTAAGGCACAAAAATAATGCAAAGATCTTTTCTTCTTCACTCCAGGCTCTTTGTATTGCACCGTTTCCCCAGATGGCAGGGATGGGAATGGGGTTCATTTCGTCACTGTTTTTGCTCTCGTTTCATTTGCCAAGCTTTCTCTAATTGCTTCCTTGCAAAAGGCCTGCAGCAAAAAATCCAGACGCGCTTTCTCCACGTCCCCGGGCTGCGAGCTCCTACATTCATGCAGCTCTCTCCTGGTACTGCCTGGTAGCCAGGCAGGAATTTCTGCTATGAAGGAGTCCCTCTTCAAACAGGAGCCTCTTTTGACTTGGCAAGGCTAAGCAAGCCGCCATATTTCTTCGGCTGACTGGCATGGATGTAAAAGATAGCAACCGAAGCCTGTATTTTGGCTTTGGACGTCCCCCCGCCATTCCCCACTGGCTGAACTGTCAGCACAGTCAATGGGGAAGCTGCTGAAATGTTGGAATCCATCAGAGCTTGCAATGTGCTCCCGTTGAAGTGCTTCTCCACGGACTGCTCTTTCCCAGCGTGGAAGACGGTATTGCACCAGGTCATTTGGTGGTGGCAGTGAATATATATGGCGTGTTAGCTCACATCATAAAACTGGTCCAGAAATTCACCTCGTGCTTTTGAGCAGGGGGACCTGCCAAGAGCTACTGTTGGCTGGGTGGCATGGTGGGGTTTGCTCACACGGCTTGGTCATGCCGGGGTGGAAGAGGGTGTGCAGCCAGCAGCATGGAGGAAGGCAGCGGTGCCCTAGACAACAGCTTTCTCCAAACTGCTCTCGCCGTGGCACAGAGAATATGGCCATGGCACACGATATCATACACCAGAGAAACATCACCAAGGATTGTCCCTCCTCCTACCAACTGCTGCCCAGGCCTGTGCCCCTGGGCAGGGCAGGTATGTTGGGAGTGGAGCTGGCCGCTTTGAGGGCTCATTTGCTCACAGCAGTAAGTAGCAAGAAACTTCTCATAGCTAAGTATGAGATGAGGGGATGGAGAGCAGCTGCTGTCGGGCAGAGCGCTCTGGCAGAGAGGGGAAAATCAGCTCTGCTGTCCCTCTCCATCTCACCCACCTCCTGCAATTTGTCCCCTCGTAATTTAGCCCAGTCTCATTCTTGATCTGAAGAGTCAAGATTGAAAAGCGCAGGGAAGCAGGGTGGCCTTTATTTTCGGGACTTGCCCACTGCCCCGTGTTGACTCAGTGGCTGGGGGTGACCACGTTGTGACCGGCAGGAGAGCCCTGGCCAGGCTGTGCCCTGTGGTTGCTGCCACAGACTGCATGTGGGATTCCAGCTCACGTGCAGTTTTTCTTTAGGGCGGTATGGGGAAGACTGGCTGCTGCTTTGCTTTGCGTACATATTTGAAACCTGAAGCTAGAGTGTAGAGAACCAATTGGCTTTGTTTGTAGCTGATTGCAGAACGTGCTCTGTCCATGCATTTCACAGAGTCAAAAAAAAAACTCCTTTGAAGGGAATATGGTGGGAACGAGGCGACCTCACAGTAGGTTATCGAACCCAAGCAAGGAGTTACAGCGGAGCAGCTCCTTCTTCTTCCCTTTCATTTATTTCTGACTCTAAACCTTCCCCTGCCACCCATCCTTGGAGATCAAGCAAGTGGGAGGAAACTTCTTCATACATGTATTCGCAGACCGTAAAGCAATTTAAAGGTATAGCTTCAAAAAGACAGCTGCGGTGGGGAAACCCATGGCCTCGGAGGCTGCAGGGCAGGGGCAGGGCTGGAGTGGGGCGTCCCTCGGGTTTTTCCAGAGCTGCGTTGCTGCCCTGATCCTGCAAAATTCCTGCGGGTGTTTGAGCAGGCCGGTAGCGAGCCTACATGGCAAGGGTCTGGTTTTGTGGCTTAAGAGCTGTTTGGCCAGGGTCTACTGGTCAACGAGAGAAGGGAAGCAGCAGAAGACCTTGCAGGAGTTAGAACAGAGTGCAGCTGGCTGAAAGGGGGACGTCTGCTCTGGGGCTAAAGCCATCACCTCTTTCAAAAGAGGAATCCCCCCCGACCCGCATCCCCGTGGCTGTCCGACCGGGTGCCTCGGGCAGCGGCGGGCGCTGGCATCCCACCCGTCTGCCGGGGCCGGGTTTTTACCTGGCTGGGATGGAATCCATCGACTGGTTCGATCAGCTGCCAGGGCTGGCCTCCCATCTTGCGCCACTCCTCGGCCGCTGCCAAGAAGAACGTAAGCGGAGGGGTTACCACCGGGGAACACGTAGGCGCCCGCCCGGAGATGTACCACCCCCCCCAGCTTTCTCACAGCACCGCTGGTATTTTTAAACACAGGACAGCTCTGCATGAAGATTATGATAATTCATATAAAGTTGTCAGAGCCAATATTGTGTACAATCCCTTCTCCTTGGGGCAGTATTTAGGCCTTTATTTGTAATTTTTTTTTTCTCTGCGATATTTATGCAAGGAAGCACTTTGAACATAAAAGATCGTAAAACAATTCACTTTCCCTCACAACTAAGATGGATGCCGTAGCAAGTAAGGCTGTAAATTATTGAATACTGATCTAGTACTTGTGCATTTCCCATTTTCAGTTGCATCTTCAGCAGTGCAAAAAAATAAGAGACATGAAGAAAGTAGTGCTTTCTAGAGAAAGAGATGGTAACACAATATTCGCATGGGCTGATGTCTGCAGGACTAGACTGTCATTTCCAGTTACTTCTCTTCTGAGCGGTCTTTTTCAACTCCAACAAAATAACCTTTTGAATTACATAAGCATGACATTCAATGCAAATGACGCTGTGCTGTAAGCCCCAGAGCCATTAGAGAAGTAAAAAGCTTTCTCCCTTCAAAAGGGCTGCGGAGTGATCAAACATGGGACTAGTGGATATGCCACTAACAGACTGTAAATTCAATAATTTCTTTTATAATGACAGATTACGAATTCTTAATAGCGTTACGCAGGCATCCTGTCAGGAGGAAAGTGTTCTCCATTCAAGCACCGCAGTTCTGACCTAGACTCATCGCTGTTTATTGGACCCCGGCTATTGTCTCAAAAAAATGACGGCTGCGTCCCCATACTAATTTTGAATTCACAGAAAGGGCGATATTCCCACTTCGACTATAGAAACCTACTTGAGATGCTTTAGTCAACACCCAAAGTAAGCTGTTTCAAGACACAGGGCTTGGAGCTTTGTTTCAAATTTGCAATATTTAGATTACACCACGGAGTGCGCATGCAGATGCACGGGGTGAGCTTGCCTAACTCCTTATATATGATGCTATATGTTGAGTTTGAGACTGTGTATCGTTTTTTACTTTGTAGAGGGGCTACTGTTCCACTGTCAGAAACAGCAGAGGAGGAAGTAAAATAACTGAGGTTTATATCAAGATAGGTGAATTTAGACCATTAGACTTGACCTCCAAAAATCCTAGAGCAGTTGAACAAATACCCACCACTTGATTATGTCTTATTGTCTTAAAAGTGCCTATTGCCCTGGCTAGACTAGACTAGAGCTTGCTCCCATCCACACCAAGAAAAAGCCAAAACAATCAACCCCTATCCCCCTATTTATTGCACTGCTTCGTACAGGAACCACTAAGTTCTTCAGCCAAAGGCAACATCTGAGCTTGAACGTCCATTAAATCCAGAATAAATTCTAGAATACTCAAATTTTACTCCAAGAAAGCTGGGAGCTGCTATGTATATAGGTGCCCAGGCCAGCCCGGAATCAATGTACTCGTCACAGTGTGCAACCACTGCTAAATATTTGATGTCTGGAGAGTTTAGGGGAGGATTTTCGCTTGCTTCAGAAGGAGACTAGAAAAGTAGGTCAGCAGCCATAGCTGGCTTTTGAGCACACACTCACGAACTGACAGCTTTCCTGACGGCAAGCTCGAATTGTTGGCTCCAGGGCTGCAGGAAACTTTGCAAAGTGTCTTCCAGAGCTGATGTTTGTATGTGCATGTGTGATTTTGTTTACCTCATTTATTTAATGCGATGTAATCAAGAACAGCAAATTATATTAAGATGTTTCTTTTCGTGAAAGCAAATAAATTACCTAAAGTTAGTCATTTAACTTATTAAAGTAATTTGCCTACCCAGCAGGTAGTTTGTTCCAAATCCTAATGACTTGTTAAATATTAAGTAGCTGAGGCAAAAGCTGCAAAGAGACTTGGACATCCTGCAACTCTGTGCTACATTATCAAACTCGACAGTGGAGCCCACCTCTCTGAGATACTTTTGGACAGAAAGACTCCCTCTCCCATCTTCCCGTCTTTACCTCCTCCGTACGGTCTGCATGAGACCCAGGACCAGCTTCCCAAATTGGGTCATGTAGGATAAAATAAACAGGCAAATTTTGATAGGATTTGCCTGCAAAATGAGATTTTTTTTGCAATAATCTTAGGCACCTCGGCAGCTTTGTGCTTCCAAGGACAGCCAGGCACTGATGGGGAGAGGTGTTAGAAATGTACACTTTGAAGTATTGCCAGGGTGCTTCTGTCCCTTCATGGCTCTGGCTTCAGCTGTCTGCATGCTGGGATTTAAAATACAGTCCCCAGGCAAAATTTTTGAAGAGGGACCAACATGGAACTACCTCTCTTTGGGAATATGCTGATCAGTGTTTTTTTTCCCAATTATTATATACTATTTTTGGAATGTAAAAGTTCATGTCATCGGGGAGGGCCTCCAGGTGACCAGGGCTGGAGGTTCTGCCCCATGAATGGAGGCTGAGCAACAGGGATGGTCCACCCTGGGAAAGAGCCTATGGGAAGATGATGAGGACGGGACCAGTCCCTTCACAGCAGAGAACAGCACAGTGGGAGGGGGAGAGACAAACAGGCATAAGTTGAAACATGGGAGGATGAGGCTGGATATAGGGAAAAAGCTGCTTTCCTACTTTCCCATCACTAACTACTTGAATATGTAGCCCACAAGCTCTCACCTCATGCTGATCCTTTTTTAAAAAAGAAAGAGCAAACGCGTTTCTCCTCGCGATGAAGCTGGGCTTACCTAAAGTCACTTAAGATCACAGAAGGATGAGTTCTGTGAGATTTTCAAGTCAAAAGTTACAGTAGTACGCAGGTGCTTAAGGAAGCATAGGAAAGAAGCCAGTTCTTCCTGGGAGAGGTGCTTATCTTGGCAGAGGTCCATGGTTACCCCAACCAGGGAAGCCGGGAGATGGCATCAGGGGTCCGCGCCTTGTCCCCAGCCCTGCCAGCAGGGTCACCTGGGCTGGCTGCCTACGCTGCCCTTCTCCCAGTACAGCGCTAAAATATGAGGAGCATATTAGCAGCCCAGCACTTGACTCAATGCTTCGTGAGAAAGACAGGAAAAAAGCAACTTACTTTGTCTCAGTGGGAAATCCATGTAGAAAATATCGAAGTTGGCAAATTTCTCAGATGTCGCTATTTCTTTCAGGACGTTGGAAAGTTGTAACGCTCTCTGCAAAAATCAAGCGATTTAATGACAATTCATTGCTACTCATGCTGCTTTGCGTGGATTCAGCTTCTGTCACCCATGCATGGTCAGGAATTTGAAAGCTAATGTTGCCCTTGCAGCTGGGGGAAAGGAGGTGAAACGGGGTTCTTCATACGTGGACTTGCGTGAGCCCCACCAGCCTTTGGGCTCCCCATCTCATCATGCAGTACATCTTTGCAGGTTCTACCGAGGCCTCAGCTGGTGTAATAAGTTTAATACAGCATATGGTTATTTTACTGGAGACCTCTTTTAGTAGTGTCTCTATGCCTACGTAAGTATTCTGAATTTCTCGGTTTCGGAGGCCTCTTGATGAGTGGCAGCTCGTTCATTTCCATTTCTCTTAAAGGAGACTGAAACTTTTCGTACAGGAAAAATGTTCTACTTCCCCATTATCCTTCCTGCTAGTGTGCTGTGGGTGCTAATGCTTATCTAGCCAGACCACATTCTGCTCTTACTTTCATCAGAGTAAATTACCTCCATTGAGCGTCTACCTAACTGATATATCCAGTGTGATTTCTACAACCGTAACAGAGATCAGGATCTCCTAAATATTTAAATCGTGCAGTTTGGATAATAACGTAGACAATTAGTTTCAGACAGGGGCTCAGAAAGAAGATTAATTCATACCCTGCAGACATATGAATTGTTCATGGACAGAAGTTACATGTACTGTATGCTCTGTATTGTTGGTGCAAATACATAAGCTGCAATCCTGCAAAGATTTAAGACTGTGCTTAATTGCCTTCTGTGAAGTCAAGAGGGACAGGGCATAAAATGAAACACATATGTAAGCCTTGGTGAAATTAAGGCTATATTTTTTGTTTAGTGAATGCAAACATTAATTCAGCTATACGCAGAGATGACACCTTTGATGATATTTGGTTACTGTCTCTTTTACATGGCTGCAGGGGGGTGCTGGGATTAAAAAATCAGCTTGTACCGTAAGGGAATAAGTGGCTGATATTACGTGACATTCACTTCTGCAGCCAGATTTTTAGGGTGAGTTTTAAGACGTCTCTGTTCTCTCTGTCCCCTCTTCCTGCACTGAGCCTGGATGCTCCTTGGTCACACCATCTGGCGATTAAGTCCCCAGAAATGTGTCTGAGGAAGATTAGCACAAATCCCAAATGAAGACAGGGTAAGGCTCTTGCTCTCGGGGGGCCTGCTCCCGCTGCCAGTGAAATCTATGCAGCTGGCTTTTCATCCTCACAGCTGCTTGATTCACAAGCTTTCCTTTTTCATCAGGTACGTTTTCCCCTTAAAGAACGTGAACCTGAACAGTTTTGTCTCAGGGAGATTGCACCCCTTGAGAACAGGTTTGGGCAGCTGAGAGGTTGGAAAGGGAATACATTTACAAATCCCTTAACTTAACCATGCTGCCTCCTAGAGCCTGAGAGGCATTTGAAAGGATGGATACAGATGTTTCCGCATCTTCTCCCTGCCTTTGGAAGAAAAAAAGTGCGCTGACGTCTTGCCTTTGAGATATTAGGTTTACATTCTCAGACACAGGGACTGGGCAAACTGGAAGAGGGTCTGTGCAAGAGGACAGTCCTGGGCAACCTCATGGAGACTTACCTCCGAGGTCAAATTCCTGAGGGTCTCGTTGGGAGTCAGCCAGCCGCTGCAGGGGCTCACCTGGGTGGGCAGAGGGAGTGAGGCTTTAGCAGCGGGCCGAGAGGCAAGGGGGGAGCTCGTAGGCTACAGCCAGAGACCTTACCTGGAGGCAGTTGAGGAAAGAATAAAGTTGACTGTACGTGACGTCCCTGTTCAGCTGCCCTGCAATGCACAGAGGGGGAAACTTCATGTGCCTGGTGGCCAAATGTGACTTCATCTTGCAGGTCTGTGCGTTCCCATGCATTAGACCCCTCGGTGGGGAGAGGCGCCCTGGGACCCCCAACCCACCCCCAGGTTACCCTCCTACCAACAGAGCCGGGGTACAACAGAGGTGGCACCCATGCATCTTTCCCGCCTGTGTCCCCACAGCAAACAGAGCCGCTTTTGCTACTCTCCAGCTTTTCATGGCAGCATGCAGAGCCACTTCGTGACAGGACGAGGGGAAGTGGTTTTAAAGTGGAACAGGGTAGGTTTAGATTAGTCATTAGGATGAAGTTCTTTACAATGAGAGCGGTGAGACACTGGAACAGGTTGCCCAGAGTGGTGGTGGAGGCCCCAGCCCTGGAGACATTCAAGGCCAGGCTTGATGAGGCTCTGAGCAACCTGATCTAGTTAAAGGTGTCCCTGCTTACTGCGGGGGGGTTGGACTAGGTGACCTTTAAAGGTCCCTTCCAACCCAACACATTCAGTGATTCTACAATTCTTGCTTCTCTCCAGCCTTTCATGGGTGATTCGTCTCATGTGCAGGGTTAGTCATCACAGCCTGTGCCAATCTCTGAGGAGCGTGACTGATATTTTATCCATTAACGTGTCCCTCACCCGCCAAACAAATGCAGGGGTCGCCAAGCTGAAGGGAAGACTGGAGGTGCCTGTATATACTCTGAGTTTTGCATTTACCTCTGAGAGGTTAGCCTTAAAAGGGAGGACCAATTTTGCTGTCACAGAGGGAAGTGGATATGCTTGTGTGGGTGAGAAAATTCAAGCACCAAGTCAAACACTTAGCTGACATTCCCTAAAATTCACTGTGCTACGCAATAGCCTGGCTTGCTGAGAAAATTATCCATTTTCTCAACCTTTTTGCTTCTTTGGTAGCTATAACCAAGATGGAAATTAAATGGCCACTCAGTTCTCTGAGTTTGTAGTGCACTGATCATCCCGTCAGGCTTCGTTATGTTTTCAGCACTGAAATAAGCAATTTTTGTTGTTGCTGCCACAGAAACTGCAAAGTATAATCTCTCCCAAGTGAAACGGGCTCCTCGGGTTGCTTTGCAGCAGCTCTGTGATATGGATGCAATTCCTGCCTATCTCATGGCTGCCCATCACCCAGCAGCAGTATCAGCTGCCTGAGGAGCAAAAGATGGGGAGCTCAAAGAGCTGGTGTTGCTCCCAGATATTGGGGATGTCTGTCCTGGTTTGAGTGACACAGGACTAATTTCTCTTCTAATGCTGGAGAAAACTACACTTTTAGAAGACTCTAGTGTCTGAATCCATGAAAATATTTACTTTAGAGCCAGCTATGCTATCTGGGATTCAAGGTCTTAGCGTTTTTGAGCCTTGCCAGGTGCAGGGATGAGGAGGAGCAAGACCTGGGCACTTGACCCAGGCTGGCCTGCAGGATTATTTCATACCATGAACATCACATTCAATATATATTAGAAAGTTTGCTGCAAAGCTCTCTCTCTCTCTCCCTTGATGGCAGCAGTCCAGAGAACTTCTTGCCCCGGTGCCGGACCCCTGAGCCCTTCCCTTCCTCCCGAAGCCGTAGCGCTCGCAGTGTCAGACATTTGCTGTCCACGGCTGGGAGTGCACAGCTCCTGCTGATGGAATTGGCTGAGTATAGTCCTGCTATATTTTATATTGGTATTAGGATCAATACTGGTTCTTCAGTATTATTGTTAATTATTTAGTCTTATCCTATTAAATCTATTTACATTTCAACCCTCGGGTTTCCTTCTTTTCCTTGATTCCCGTTCCTGGGTGGGGAGGGGTCATCGGGTGATAGTGTAATTGTCTAAATGACAATAAATTGTTATGGGTTTCTCAAACCATAACGATGTCCCAGACCCATGTAGCCTGAGAACATTGGGCCCTGGGATGGGCTGTCAGGGGGACCAGGGATTCGGCAGAAAGGCAGTCACACCTGACCGACAGCCAAGCGGGGAAACCTCCTCGCAACCCGTCGGAGGATCTGCCAGAAGTGATCTCTTGCTGCAAAATGTGTTGCTTAGGATTAATTGGGTCCCTCCAAGGCAAATAAGCCCCTCTGAAAAATTTCCAACTGGTCCTATAGCTAATCACTCCTGATTTGGCTTCTGCCAAAAAATGCCACGTGTTGTCTCTGATAATGAGATATCCAGTAGAGGAACTGTGCCTGTGATAAACACACACTCAAGGAAAGAAATGTGTTTATGTGACTAAAAAATAATTATCACAGGCTCACCCTGACCTGAAAGGGACAAGATTTTTCTTTTATTTTTCTTTTTTTTTTTTTTCTGTTTGCATCGGTAGTAGTATAGTGCTGATTAGAAAAAAAATGTAACAAGGTATCAGGAATAGAAATGGAGACCTCAGACTTCCCGAGAAGAAGCAAGTACTTTTGAGGGGTAAAATAACCCACAGTAGATAATGCAGAAGCCATGGGGTCACTGGCAGTGGTTGGGAAACCTTGGGGAACCCACAGCACACAGTCTACCAAAAGCTCTGGTACCCAGTGGTTGCCAAAATCATCTGAAGATGTAATCTACCACTTTAATTATGTGATTTAGCTTCTCTCTCTCTTTGCTGATGAGAACTAAGATGACGACAACTTCCCACTTGCCTAGATGCAAAAGAGATTTCTTTACCCAAATATAAATAAGAACATGCCTTTGATCTATCATTTGGAAGCAGAATGTCCATGATGGTTCCTTGTACGCACTCTTGACTGCAGAGCAAGGGACTTCAGCTGTTTGCATAAAAACTTTCTTTGCTGCCTGCATAAAGTATTTCACATTCTTTATCCACCGTGGGGTGGTATGAACTTGTAGAGAAGGGGTTCTGCAACCAGCTTCCAAGCTTCCCCACCCCACAACCTCCCGCATCCCCAAGGAAATGTTTCTACACCGACTCCAGAGGCACAGCTGTCAGACTAACCAAGGATGGACATCACACGTCATTGCATATGAATGCAGCCCGCTGTGATGGCATTCCTCCTTGCTGCTTGGCGCACGGTTGATGGCCAGACGTATGGTTCCATGCACACTCTGAGATGACAGCTTCCCAAAGGCAGCCTCCAAATGTCTGAAAACCCTGTCCCAAAGCACCTTCCAGCAACTGCCCTCTGAAGAAATGCCCCAAAACTTGTCTGCACATGATGTGAGGTTTCAATCATCACACCTGCAGGTAGGGTAGGAGGTGGCAGGCACCCAGCACTTACGGAAAATTTATTTCTCTAATATCTAACCAGTCTTTTGCAACCCCCTGACTTAATCTTCTGTCCTGGCCCTCATCCAGTTTTACTAAGACATCCACCAATCAGTGAGTGGAGGTGTTCACCAAATGTCCGACTCCACCTGTAACAAGAACCAGGATGAAGTGCAGGCATGCCGGCCACAATTCTGGGACAAGGCTGAGGCAGAACAGCTTGTTTCCATTTCCACAGCATGTATTGAGCCTCGTCTGGAATTGAGAGGGTTGCATCTGGGGGAGGACCAAGCAGGTTAGGGGTCTGCCCTCTAAGTGCCCTGTGCTGCGCTGGGGATGGTAAAATGTCTCTCCTACTTCTACTGCACAGCCAATATGTGTCTCATATTTCTTAGATCTCCTCCACTCTGTCTGGTTTGCTTGAAATTGTCAATAGAGTCATAAATTATTCAGGGAGAGAAGGCAACACAAGCAGGCAGATAACCAGGAGGACCCCACAACTTCTCATATTTACCTAGAGGATGGTATCTGTCATGCAGGTTATCCCAGAGAAAGCGGCCATCTACCAAGCCTGTTAAAATCACGTGGCTGCCGTTTGGAAGACGGGTGTCCAGGTATCGCAGAGCTTGCATCACGTTGGAGAGCATTTCTTTGGGTGTAGTCATGTGAGCCAGCGTGTCACGGTTCCTGCAGAAGAAAAGGATGCCAACAGGACATTGTGTCACGTAACACTGTGCCCCACAAAAGGCACCTGAAACAGCAGAATTTTCTTCTTTGCCGTTCTTCCTCATTAGGTTAGCTAAATGAAACCTTATAAAAATGATGATATTTGTTTTAGTCTCTCATTGTTTTGCCAAAATCAGAACTGATATAGAAACCTCCCTCAGTGTAACCTTTCTCCCTGCTAAAACAGACAGATGCACCCCCTTTTTTTAGAGTGGCCTCCTGTCGTGTGTTAACCAAGGCGGGCAGCTAAGCATCACACGGCCTCTTCCTTGCTTCCCCTCCACCCCCAGTGAGATGGGGGAACAGGAAAGGAAGAGTAAAAGCAAGAAAACTTGGGGGTCAAGATAAAATAAAATATGTTTTTGTTCAATAAGTGAAGGAGAAGTAGAAGAAGAGAGAAAGCAAGCAGAAGAAGTGATGCATAGACAATCACTCACCACCTCCCATGGGCAGACCAATGCCCAGCCAGTTCCTGAGCAAAAGGTGGCTAACCACCCTAAAAACCCCTCCTCTCCCTTTTTATTGCTAAACACGATGTTACATCACATAGAATATCTCTTCGGCCAGTTTGGATCATCTCCCTGCTTGTGTCCCCTCCCAACCTCCTGCACACCGCCAATCTATTCACCGGGGGACCAGACTGAGAAACAGAGAAGGCCCCAACGCTGTGCAAAGACTGGTCAGCAGCAGCTGAAAAAGTGTGATATCAGCACTATTTTTGTCAAAAATCTAAAACAGAGCACCACAAGAGCTTCGCTGAAGAAATTTAACTCTATCCTAGCCAGGCCCAGCACACCTCCATAAGGAAAAAAGCCTTAGCTCTCCTGCTGGTTTTATTCCATGGGTTGCAAATGAGCTAGTCTTTATTTACAGAGCAGAAAGACAAATCAGAACCATGAAGAAGACTATGACCACATTGGTTTCCCATGGTGTTAAAAATCCAGTACTCCAGTAACCCTGGCACCTTGCCCTTTGTAGCTGTTGCAGAGCATCTTAAGCCACTTGATATAAACCCAGGAACTTGCCGAGCTGTCGTCCTTACAAGTCCATGCTGCTTTTGGTGACTGCAAAGTCACTGCCCTTGGTTTACTTATTAAACTCCAGTCTCCAACCGACATTTGACTGATCTAATGTCTACCTCAAGTTTCAGCCCAATGTCTATCTCAAGCGTCTCACATGTCTTATGCCTCTTTCTACAGCTCTGCAGCGGGGGCAGGAGAGTAGCGAGGGGTCTGGACAAACATGAGGGGCTGGAAGGAGGAGGAGGAGGCTGGAGGGAGGACATATTTAAGATAAAATAGTCCTCAGAAATGTTCATTAGGGTACGGGAGCTGTGTCAGTGTCCCACACTGACCAAACACCCATGTTTTGTGTCTCTCTGGCAGGCCTGAACCTCTTTGAGCCAGAGTCCCGGGCTCAGGTTTATCGTACTCTTCTTGCATTTATCTCTAAATGCCGCAGGGCAGGGAAAATTAAAATCCTGAAGTTGAAATAAATTTCAACTTATGTAAGAAAAACAAACAAGCAAAACCACCCCAGGCTGCCTGGAGAACACTGCTCTAGTTATGTTATTAAAACAACCACTTTATTACAGGAAAAGCATTCACTCGCTCTCCCCCTGAGAGCTATCACCACGCTCTCATGGAGCATGTGTCCCTAACAGAGGCTATGAGCAAGCGGGTGAACGCTGCCCTGAGGAGGCTGTCCCACCCCGGCAAGACAGGATCCACAGGTCTCTGATGTGGGGGAGACCCCGGCTCCGGCAACACCTAGGAGACAGAGCAGGGCCAGCTCCGGGAAAAAGTCACCCGTTGTCTGGAGGTGTCCCATTGCCCTCTTTCAGAGCAAAGAGTCAGTGAGATGGAAAGAAGGACACTATTGCGAGCTTTTACAAACCCCAGGTGGCTCCACGGTGGCCTGGGCTCCCTTGGGGCATGCGGAGCAGAGCATGTAAATCTATAAATTGCCTTTTTTGAATTGGGAAAGACAACAACAAAGACATGCGTTTGCAACACAAGATCCTAAAAGAGCCCCCAGAAATAGCAGCAAGGGCACCATAGCCGGAATTTGGAGCACATCAACATGTGTGGCCATGCACAGCATGGACCATGCACCTTGGGAAGCAGGCTCTCGTGACAGTTTTTGTCCGTCCTTGGTGGTGCAGCTCAGCTGGGCCAAGGCTTTCAGAAAGAAAGCCTCAACACCCGCTGAGGAATTGATCTTGTTGCTCAAGAAGAAAGACAGGGGACATCCTTCCAAGGAGTGCATAGTTCCCACATTTTCTCCTCATGGCCTTGTAGGGAAGCAATCAGCCTAGCAGCCAGGAGGCTCCATCCAGGTCCTTTCCCTGGGAAGGTCCTTTAATCTCTTTCATGGCTTCCCAGGGGTAAGAAAAGGGCAAACTTGACGCTTGCAGTGCCAAGAGAGCTGCTGGGGAATCTGATAGGATTTCTTGTCCATGAATGCCATGGAAGCAGGAGCTTTCAAAAGTGTTGTTGTTCTGTCTCGAGGCATTAGAAATGTTTCTGCTTGGGGGAAAGGGAGAGGTTGGTGCTGAGTCCCACATGAGAGAACCATGTTCCCTAGCAAGGATTTGGAATTCTTCAGTGGGCTGTGTTTTGCACACAAAATAATAATTAGAAAAGTTCCCTGGGACCAGAAATTTATCTTAATGCAGTATGTGCTGCTGAAGCGTTTGAGACTTTCTGGTTAGGGAGAGCTGAAAAACAGCATTAAGATTCAGGCTTATCCTTATGACAGCCATCCAAGCAAGGTACTTTTGAGATAAGGCTGTGGTTTTGCCCTTAAATTACTTCATTTCGCCTACAGGTGTTGCAGCACTTGATTTCAAAATACTGCTCTGATGTAAGGCCTCTACCGCAAGTAAACACGTCAGTGTGAGCTGAAATTAATATGACATTCATAACTCCACTTTCTCGTGTCATTCTCTGCTGAAGTCATGCAGATATTTCAGTGCGTTTCCTCACATTTCCTTTCTGTGCCAGGCTATGAAATTAAAACCGACCTAGATGCAAGCCATCTTGTAGGTACATTCATTTTGGGCTCTGCCATAAGGACTTCAAGGTGAAGTTCTCACCCAGGTGAGCACCAGGGGCCATTGTGGTACCCTCACAAGGTCCCCCTGGGAGGCAGCAGCCAGTGACTGCCTCTGCCCACCTGGGACGTCGGGAAGCTGATGTTGGCCACGGACCATAACAAGGGGATGTTAATATTAGGATTCTTGCTGCATTGGATCTGGGTATTTTAGGGAGCATACCCTGCCCCCTCAATACACAAAAGCACAGTAATATCCTCGGATGTGCACACAATTCCTGGATGTCCTAACACTACGGTTACCTTAGCTGTGCACACATATAACACAGAGGGACCAGACAGCATCATGCAATCTGTGCGAAGCTTTTCTAGATCTCCTCTGCCACAGAGACCTCCTCCAGTCCCTTATAGCAGGGTCTGGCACAGTCCAAACACAGCTCTCCACCCTTCTTCTTCACAGGGTTGGTGGGCCTGGCCTGCCACGTCCTGCAGGGCAGCGATTCACCCCTTCCCATGAGCCCAGCCCGAATAAATATCCCCCCAGACCACGTTTCAGACATACGTCTGGTTTCCAGCCACATGCTGTTACGTGCCCAGGGTTTGGGCCATGCATGTTGCATGGTCACACGCTATTTTTAGGGCCGGAGAGGTGCAGCAGGACTTTGGTGACAGTAGCCTTAAAATAAGGGAGCGTTATGCTCTTGCCGGTGCTCGTGCCACTTCCCTCAAGTTCCCATCCCAGCTGCTGTCACCTTTCTGTTTGTTGCAGATGCCATAACTGCGAAGCTGGGAAAGAGAGGCTGGAAAAATGGTGCCTTGCCCCAAACACAACTAATATGTGCAATTAATTGTACAGCATTTGAGACTGCTGGTGCTCATTATTTTCTTGTCTGATTTTTTTTGTTTTGTTCCAGGTCTGTGTGTCCCACATTGTGTCCCACATTTACACCTCAGTGGGCTAAGAGATACCATTGCCATCTGTCTTTATTTTTCTAACCCCCCTCTTTGGACAGCACGGTGTGGAGACTACTGGGAACGTGTAACACAGGCTGCCAATTTCATTATCTTTCTCCTCTACAAACATCCATATTACTCATTGCCCTGCTCTTCGCATGGGGTGAAATACTGGCGTTTTAACAATGCCTTGGCTACGAGCTGTATCTCCGGTGTGCTCAGCACACTGCTCTCTTTTAAAGGTGAAATACAGGATAAGGCCAAAAAGGCTCTATTACTGCAGTTTAAAGCTATCCTTGAAGAGGTCTTTGTTTGTCAAGCCCTAAGTTTGAAGTCAAGCCCATCGGATGCTCCGCATCCTCCGTAACCTCTGTGGGTACATCAGAGCCAGGGCAGCTACACACAGTGACCGGGCACTGAAAAAATTTCTCTCCCCGTACATCCCACTCGATGGAAACAGCGTGTTGCTACAGAAGCTGCAGCATCTTTCCTTGCTGGAGTCACGGGGATCGCTACAGCCTGATAGCCTCTTTTGACGCTGCAAATGTTTTGGAAGAAAACAGACAGCAGAGAGAATTTGAGCAGGCTAAAGTGTTTCTGCCAGGTAATGGACGCTGGGATAAAAAGACAGCAGAGTTTCAAGTAATAAATACTGTTTCGGAACACACAAATGGGCAAGGCGAGGCCAAAAGGTTTAAATTTGTGGACAATTTCTTTTTACTTTAGGCAAGAATAGAAAGCGGCGTTAGAGACAGGGGAAGTGAAAGGAATAACCTGCAGAATGATAAATAAAACAAAGGAAAAAAAGGTGCTTTTAACAAAACCAGTGTAACAGCAAAATTGAAATATGTACACAACAGAGCCTGGGCCAAGCCTGGGAGAAGACACCTTGAAAGTCTTGGCAGCAGGAGCCACGGACTTCAGTGAAGGTGCTATTTGGGGGAAGGGGAGGGGCTCATCATCCTGGGGGTGGTCGTAATGATACCTCCATAAATTTCTCAATAAACAGATGCCCAGGGCAATCTGGTCAGCAAGCAGGAGGAGGTCTGTCACTGCTTTTCCCACTCAGTTGAAGGGTTGTGGCGTTACTTTTGAGGATTTGTGCGTCCTTCCTGTAACAGGAGGGTGGTGCTGAGGGCAGATTTGGCGGTTCTGGGCAGGGGCACAGAGAGAGCACGAGGACCAGAGGGAGTTAGAATTAGATGATATTTAAGGTCCCTTGTAACCCGAACCATTCTATGATTCTATGAGATGCCAAGGGTGAAGGTTTCATGGGAGGCTATTTCTGCATGCTGCCCCACACATGGCCTGGGAGATGATGGTGCCAGGGAAGGACCTAAAACGTGGCCCCTGTGGTCCCACTTCTGCCCCAGCTGAGGTCTCCTGGGTGCTGCGGTGGCAGGGAAAGCCCTGCTTGGCCATCCCCATCTGGAGCACAACACCCGACATGCAAAGCTTCAACCCAAGCACTTACTGTTAAGCCAAGTTTTAGGATACCAAACTATTTTTGTGGCAAGATATTTTAATGGCAAAGTCCTACAGCCTGCAAAATAGGTCCCACTTCATTGTACAACCTGCAGGTGAGACTTTTAAAGGCTTCGGAAGGGGACTTAGCTGAGCGTGTGTAATTTATTAAAATGACTGTTTTGAAAGTCTCAGCATAAGTTAGATTTCTTCCTTCCTTCCACTTAAAAGAAAATCTGAAGATTCCTCACGGTGAAAATAATGTTACACTAACAACAGCACTTGGACCACCTGCAGAACCGAAGCTGCGGTGTGGATGTGCGGAGCATTGGCCTGGTTGCGAGGTGTTTTCTGCCTTCCCGCTACCGGGAGGAAGGGAAGCATCCAACTAGTGACCCCTTGGCGTCCCTGCGAGCATTGCTAATGGATAATGCCAGAACTATTAGTTTTGAAAGCTTCAGTTCATTCTCCTGCTGAGCTTATGACGCGAGTAAAGGCAAGAGAGACAAAACACCTCATCAGGAGAGCGCAGCGAAGACTGCGGGCAGCGTGCAGCAGAGGCAGGGCGAAAATAGACCTCGACAGGGGACTACATTGTCGTTCTTCAGAAGAGGTAAACCAGTCACGCTCTCCCTCCTGACAGGAGGTGACACACATGCTTTTAAACTCTTCCCCCCCCCCACCCCCGCATCCTGTTGTTGTTATACTTCATTTCATCTGCTAAGTTAGAAATATTCTACTTCAGATGTGCCATTGGTCACCTTATCACCAGCTTGTAAAAAAAACAAGAAAGACAAGCTCCAAATGAAGACTGGTAGGTGGCTATGACAAATACAGGTAAGGCTGTATTTGAAAATACCCGTATTTTCAGCAGAAAGATAATAATGAAGCACAGACCAATAGCAAAGAAAAATGCCGTCACAGGGAAGTGCAAAGCAATGGGACAGAAATGTCCAAGCAGCCAGCAGTACTCTAAAGAAGTCAAATTTATGATACTATAAATGTTAATTCGGTTTACACCTTACCCATTGCAGACATCGTTCCCAATTGTAGCGTAGATGACTATGGCTGGATAGTCCAACAGCTGGTTTCTGGCCAAGCTAAAAGACAAATACGCAGCTATATTAATGGGGAAATATGTTCTAGGTGCCTGAATCACACACCATGCTTGTATGAGGTCACATTCGGGATTAGCTCATTTAGATTTGGCTGATGGTCAGATGACTATGCTTCCACGTTTGGGAGAGGGTTTTCTGGGGGAGGGTATCCCTATAGTTTTATATTTTAGTAAAATTTCTTAAATGTAGCTTTTTCGCCCCATTGACTTGTCTTTTTCACTGTTTTTCCTGCTGGCTTTCTCTTTTCTTCGTATTATTCAGAAGCCAAATCGAGTAGTTTCATTTCAGGGCAAAGACATAAATCAAGATGGGAAGTTTTTAATCAGAGATGGAAGAAGGCGGCTATGGCTGACAACTAAGTTTATGTGTAGGATTGGGCTCAAGATCAAATCGGGATGTGGCTTGAAGTTCAGTGCTAGAGGGCAAGGATTCATTGCTACTTTTTCTGGAGGAAAGAACAATAAATCCCTTAGGATGTGAACTATATCAGCACTGAGAAAACTAAATCAAACCCAACTGCCCCACAGCCCACCCAAATTCGTCTGAAAAGGAGAGTTGCTGCCTCTCACTGTCCTGTAGGTACTCAATCATATCCACATGGAGATAACACAGTGGACCTGCCCGTGTCTATCTACATTGCTACAAATCAGGAGTAATGCAGTTAGGGGGACACAAAGCACAGATTTAGAGAAAGGCTTAGTCTTTTCCCTGAAGTCACTGGAAATGCTCTGTTGGCTTAACTGCGCCAAGACCAGGGACCTGGAGATGGTGACAGGCACACTTTAAAACAATTTTTCTTCTGTTGATAAATGTTTATACCAGAGAAGAAACAGCCAGCACTTCAAAGCACAGTGGCCAAAGGAATCTGTGCTTTTCGGGACACTGGTGGATACTACATTCCTTAGGGTGCTTTGCTTGTTTCTTTCGAAGAAGTAGGACTCCAGCAACACTTCCGTACCCTCAGTCAACATTCAAATCCCATTAAACACTCACCTTTTTATTAGATAGAGGAGGTTTCCTGAAGAACCACCTGATCATATGTAGCGTGAATAAGAGAAATAGTACAACATCGTTAGAGTGACAGACAAAATGAAGTGCAAAGCCCAACTTAATTTCTTGGAAACTACATTTCCAAGAATGGAGAAGTATTAAAAATAAAAATGGAACAACAAGTTATCTCTGTAACCTTTTTGGGTGCTGGCATTAAGAAGTAAAGCTATATCCAGGGACCTGCTGCCTCTTGCCTGCACTTCAGACTGTAGAAAAACAAATGCTTTTAAGTGCTGGGTTGTTTGGATCTGGCTTTTAATCCAGATCTGGCAGCTTCTTCCCATCTGTTGAACATAGTAGTCTCTTGTAAACCAGCCAACCTGACTTGTCAACAGTTGATCTACTTTTAACTTTCCCTATAAATTGCAAAGGGAACTGTTCTCACTCTTCTGAGAGAGTAAGCGTCTCACAGCTATACCACATTGGGAGAGATTCGGGTCCTAAACATAGGCACCAAGTGCCATTTTTGACATCCCAGAGTACCCAAGACACCTGCAGCAGGGCTGGCAGATACAACACAGGATGCCTGAGAGATTGTGCACTTCTGGAGAGGCAGCTGGAGGTGGGAAAGATGCTGTAAAGCATCTTAAATAGCACTAGACACCAACGTTTAGGTGTCTGCATTGCTCTCCCCACGAGTGGCAGACTTACGAAAAGTAGTATTAGGCCAGCTGCGCACCTCCTGAGAAGCTCTGCCTTTCAATGGCAATTCACCCAAGTGGCTGGATGCAAATCTTTCCTCCTCCAGGAAAAAAGCTAGCTAAAACCTAAGCATCTACGAACATCTATAATCTTTCTTTTATGACTTGAATGAGAAAAGCATTCCCAATTAGGAAAGCTTTTGTGCATAAAACTTACCAGCAGGCTATGCATATACACCCTGACTATCCACAGCACACAAATCAAACTCCATCACCTGCAGTGCAAGAGTGACACCGAACGAGGAGCCAAAAAAGGCTCTGCGCTTTGTTGAAGATTAGACTAGGACTGTGACTACAAGAAGCTCACCTCGCAGCAACCTACAGAGACATATACTTCAGAGAAGCAGGCCCTACAGGTTTTTATTTTGCAGTATTTTCCCTCTCCTCTTTTCTTGCTCCTTCTCCTCTTGCATTACACTCCCTCTATTCTTTGCTCAGCTCTTCCCTGGTCTCTCTCTCTCTCCTTCTCTTTTCTGCGTTATGCCTCTGAAGCTTGCTTTGAGGAGCAAATCCTGTCCTCCCCGCAGCTCGTGGGGGTAAACTTGTGGACCGAACATCATTAAATCCTTGCAGGATTGGTATGGGGGAAAGATCTAAGAGATAAACCCCTAAGGTAGGAATAATACACTTTGCATTTTAATAGTGGTGCCTTTGTTATTATCACTCACAGGGATGCCAACTGCATATATCAAGGAATCCTTTATGTTTTAAATAATCCGGTTCTTCTAAGCTAAAAATGAATATAACTGTCTGCTGCTTCTCTCCTGAGGGTCGCCAGTCCATTCAAAATCCAGCCCTTATGTCGAGAAGCTCTTTTCAGCGGAATAAGAGCCCCACAAAACCCTTAGAAAATACGTCTTGGAACAAAACTACCACCAGTTGATTTTTTTTTCCTGTTTAATAGCCCTTCTTTCAGCTAAAGTTCAACACCCCTCTGTTAAGCCATTCTGCTGCATGGCTCCCTGGACTGGGGCTGCAGTTCCAGCACAAATAAACTACTGGGATCGCTAGAAATTAAAAATGCATTTACAAAAAAGTAAGAAGCTGTTCTTGGGTATGTATTACCTCCACAAGCGTAGGTAGTTATAAGCAGCTCTGTGGAAAGCATTAGCACAGTTACAAATCAAGTAAAAACATCATGAAAATGAAGGGTTTTTTTAGAGAACTGTTTTCATGGATAAATTGAGTCCTCAAGGAACTATTTGTGATATGGGATGCAGTCTGTGATTAAAACAGTTGAGAGAGAGAAAGAGATGAGGGAGAAGAGTTACCCTTACTCTGTTGAATGTCCTGGCAGCTATTCCTGGATCTCTCCTGCCCCCGTCTCCGTTGCTTTCCAAACATTTTCAGGCTGGTAGGGTTTTTTAGTTTTGGTTGAGGAGTCAGTGTTGGATTTGCTTCTGCTTCTGAGCAGCCCCAAAGTTCATAAACCTTGGGATACTTGAGCTGAACTTCTTGATTTTCCTTGCTCTTATACCTTGTGTGACCGACAAGGAGCGGAACTAACGTGCGCTGAAAGAGCCTGGGTCCAGATAGCACCAAAAGTGCAGGGTAGACAAGAACAGCTTATTGACTTCTAATCTTTTGCTGCCTTATGCTGTAAAAGCCATTGGAAGTGTAACGGTGCAAAGAAAAAAAGTCTCTGATTTTCCCCAAATGAACTCCAGGTGGAACAGAATTTCCAATGCAGATGAAGTTAAAAAAAATATTATTATTTCTTAACTGGTTTTGAAGCCAATGTGAGGTATCTGATGCGTGATGGCTCAGTGAGCCACAGCATGTGTTAACAAGGCCTAATTTTTCTGGTCAGAGGCAAGACTCCCAAAGAAACAGATCAAACTACGAATGGCAAAGCAATATACAATACCTGTGTTTTGAAATAGCATACTTTATCCAATCTATAACGTACCCATGGATGACAATCACAAGATTTTTCCGCAATTATTTAGAAATTCTGAATCCTTTCCCTGTGTTTATCTAACCATTTTTTGGAATATTTTAGCAACTGATTTTACTATCAGGGTGCTTCTACCAAAACAAGGGATCTTTAACAAGTGCTGAAGAATATTTAAAAGAACTTTGTAACTCCACATCTGAGCATTCATGCCCAACCATCACAGCTGAGGATCTCACTCAGCCAGTCAAAAATCAGAAATAGCACACGACATACAAACCTGCGTGAAGCTGTTGGAAGGTAAGACACCAAAAACTTATTGGAAAACAATGAAACAATAATAACTATCTGTTGAAAACTCTTCAGCAAGCCACTTTGATGGAAAACATTGATTAGGACCGTGAGCTGCTTGTTGTACAACCACAATGGTTGTAACAGTGGCAGAGAACAGATTTTTTATGAACTGTTAACCTATACCAAGCCCCTTGCAGGGTCCCCGGTGAGCAAAGCTGGTCACCCAAAATGAACGTCAGCAATTCTGATGTGAATATATTCATGAGCCACGGGTAACATACATGGAGAGCTGAAGGTCTCTCTCCCTGGGCCTGGATGCATACCCTGTCCTGCAGCCAGCTGCAGAGGCAGGAAGGGTCCACCACCTACAGGCAGTAATGGGAATTTTTAAGAAAGGGAAGGCAGAAATCCCACCAGCACGGAGCTTGGAGAAGCGCTCCTCCAGGGTGAAGATGCATGTCCCAAGAAGGGCAACAGGGAAAAGTCCCTCCATGCTGAGCTCTGACACAGCACTGGTGTTTCTGTAGGAGGCTGGAGACGAGCATTGCTCTTGGTCCCTGGCTTGGCTTGCCATCCCTGGGTTCTGGCTCTCAGCTCCACACCTCCCCTGTCAGATCCTCCCCTCTAGCATCTCTTCCTCTCATTGCATATATATGGGGCTGTGAAGCACCATTTCCAGAAGAAGGTTAAGCTGTCCCAGGTGGGACTAGGTCCAGTTGGTGGCCAGTTTTTCGCTTTACTGAGAGTGGCCATTTAAATCCTCGTGTTTGGGGAAACTGTTATGCCAAAGGAGGCAATAAAAGCGAACCTTTACAATGCGGTTAAGAGAAGATACGAAGGGAAGATATCCTGGGATTTTTCTATCACTTGTAATTTTCTCCTTTTTTAAAATTCCCTTCTCAGTTTTCTTCAGAGTCTTTTGCCCTGACATAGGCTCACCTCCTTTTATATCCTGCAGGTGTCTGTAGTGTAAGTGGAAAGGAGACACATGAAGGGGAGAGAAAAAGGAACAATGCACCCAGTGAGAGGTGGTTTTTTTTTTTAAAAAGTCTATGAGGGACTTGGGAAAAGGGAAGAGCAGAAAGTACAACCTCTATTAATGTAAAGAGAGCAGAACAAGGTAATAGGGTATCAGGTACTGAGATAAACTGGATCTAAATGAGAAGAAACATTGACACCTACTCATCCATTGACCATCTAGTTTTGCCTTTGTTTTATTCTATCACCAGAGAGCACATCTGGGGGACTGCAATAATTGGAGCCACTAATGGCTCCTGTGGCTTACAGACAAGACAGCTAGAAGCCATGACACCAAACACAGTGTAAAGCACTTGTGCAGGAGACCTGAAGCCTCAGGAGCACCACATGTGCCACAGGCAGGAGGAAGGCGTATGAGAGGCATTGCCAGTGGCATCAGTGCTGGCACCAGAAGGTAATTTTTTAGGCAAAAATGCCCACCTGAGCCTGGAAGTGATCCTTGCATCATGCTAACCTGTCTGTGCAGCCTCTTCTGCCTGGTAAGATCTCTGTCAGACCTGGGGGGTTGGGGCAGACCCTTCCTGATCCTAAATCTCACAGGAAATCCCAAGCATTTAACAAGTTTGTAAGTAGCACTAGGGGCAGCAGCGCTCCTCGCTTGCAGCCGGCATGACTCATCTGTTGGAGAGGAAGAGCATCCCACAAAGCCAAATTATCTACCCGAGGAGAATGAATTCTCCCAAGCTTCTGCAGCCAGTTTTCTGAAGCATGAAAATTAATTAAATACAATAGAAACACAATGTGATAATCACAGAATAATCAAGCGTCTTTTAAACCTGCTGTTGGGGACATCACGTAATCCAACACACAAAAGCCAACATCATAAACCTTAATTTCTAACGGAGATTACTGTCATCCCTTCACACAACCCCTTTGACAAATTTAATCAAACTCTGTCTTGACACAACTCAGGGTTTCTATTTTGCCCCCACTCCTCTGTTTTGAGGGCTGTTCTAGGTTTTCACTCATTGAGAGTGACCTTTTTTTTTTTTAATTTCCCCTCTAAACAGAAGTAGGAATAATGAAAACCCATGTTCTTGTACCAAAACTATCCTTCAGTTTAAACCATTCTTCCCACTCTGTGGTGTTTACGCCTCAAAAGGATTCAAAACCATAATCCTTTTTAGTTTTTGCTTTGCTCATCAGAAGTCTCCATTGCCCTAATCTTTCCCAAAGCCTTTCTCTCTATCTATTCCCACCAAAGTCAGTCCTCCCTAGGCAAAACAGACCAAATTCTGAGGTGTTCTTAGTGGCTTATGTGAGGAAGGACTGTCTCCCTGTCTCTAGAGAAAATGCTGTGCGTGATGCATCTTGCAACCTCCTTAGTGTCTTTCCAGCTCTATCCTGCACTCCTGGCTGTTCCCTGAAATTCCCCTTTATAGCCCCATGCCTCTCCCCTTCCACCACCTCTGGCTGATGAGCCACTAGTTTACAGACAAGAGTCTTATCATTAGCTCTGACTTGCATGGCTTGTACAATTGTATTCGCTGCGATTGCCGTCACTGCTGTCCCCAAGCTCATCTAAACCATTCCCAGGTAAGGATGTGGCCCACTTCAGGATGGTTAATACTTTGCAGTTTTGCATCATTCACAGATGCCATCAAGCATGCACCTCGGTCTTTGCTCTAAGGTCACCACTCCAAATGTTAAGCAGCGTTAGCCTCAGGAGAGATGCATGATGGACACGGCTCCTCTCTCAAACCCACTGCTCTCCCCTGCTTAGCTGGTTCTCTACCCACCTCTTGCTTCCTTTATTAATCTTCCTCTTTTCACTGTACACAAACATTTCCTGTGAGGCACCATGCAAGACACTTTCCTTAATTCTAGGTAGATTAGGTCTCCTGCATAGACCCTTGGCAACACAGAAGATGTTAAGCCAGACTCTCAAAATTAATTTATTCATTAAAACTTTACAGTGTTAAATTTTGTCCCAATTTTGGTTTACCTGCATGTCCTTGATTATTCCTTTAAAATCTTTTCTTAGAGCACATTAAGATGCCTGCACCATTGACCTCCCCAGTTTTGCGAGGGGACTTCTGTTTGCTGGTCTCCAGCTCCAAAGGATGTCACAGGACGTCATGGACACCCTTGCTATGAGACTGATGATCAGTTTGTGCCTGCTCTGCCTGCCAGCGTGGCAGCCCTGTGAGCCCCCTGTGCTACTGTGGGGTGCAGAGTAGGGCCCTTCCAGCATCCCCCGTGGGAGCGCAGAGCAGGGGCGTGCAAGCAAGTGGGGACCATGCCACAGCCTCCGGAGGAGATGGAGGGCAGACCCTTTGGCTCCATCACTACTTGTGACATCCCTCTAAATCCCCACTTTCAGCAATGGCCAAAACCCCCCCCAACCCATAGAGTTACAGTACACTGGTTTTTAGCCCAGTGGAAATTCTTAGTCAGTGCATGGATAAAAGTGATCAAGTCACACACCTCCCCACTCAGAGCCAGAAGAAAAGACACTGAGTTAAATAAGTGCTGTTCTCTATTTTTCCACACATGCAATTAGGAAGGGGTTTCTCTTTGTTTCTGAAAGATGTTTATTAATATAGCATCAAATATCAAACTAGTAAGGTTTAAAAAAAAAAAAGTTAAAAAACATACCATTTTGGGAAATATTCTGTAAGTCTCTGTGATTACAGCGATTTCTCTGGCGTAAACGTAGATACAGAGAGTCTGTCCAGCCTCTGAAACAAATTGAGAAAGTGCAAGCTGCTAAACTCATATGATACTGATGAAAACACAGCTGATATTAAAAATGAAATATGTTCTCGTCTATGAACAACTCTATGCCTCAGTTACGTATATACTTTTATTTCACCATCTCTCTTTTTTGTGGTCATAAATCTTTTTTAATCTTGAACAGGGTGGCCTAAAATGGAAGCCAAGATATCCTCTCAGAAACTATAAATTGATGGAGAGTTTCTTTGAAATTGTTCCATCCAGGATGCTTTTATCCAGGTCTTTCAGATAAGGTGTTTAAAAACCTTTCCATTAAACAGCATTTACCAAAACAATCCTGTTGATTGCTCACTAATTGACTTTTCAATTGGTTGTTATGGAACAGTAAATAAAAGAGAAGAAATATTGGCAGGGTGTTCATTTCCCAATGCCATAAATCTTGGACGGATTGATCTGAAAACTGGTTATGCTTGATTGTGATTAGTTGCCTCCCTTACTCTGCAGTGTTGAGAAAAATGAAAATGCAGATGAAAAGGATAACAGCCCAAAGGGAAGCTGAGGAGAAGACCACGCTCCCAGCCATGAGTACATGGTCAGCTCTATAGTGGCTGCTGATTTTGTGTTTGAACTTAGACACCGAAGGAATCAGACAACTTAAATACCGTGGTTTAAGAACAGCAAACTTGGACGAATGCAGAAAAACTGAAGGCAATGATAAGTTTTGAAACCACCAATAAAAAGTACCTACCTACATAGAAATGCATGATAACATCAACCAGTCACCACACAATGAGCTACCCAAGAAACGCCCGAGCTCTTTGGTTTTCAGCATAACAGGAGAATGGATGAGAAGCAGCAAATAGACCTTCTTGGTCAGAGGATATTAATCAGCAGCCACTCGAAGAAGCCACTAATCAGCAGAGGCTCGAAGTAAATGGGAGCCTCCTGCTGCACATTGCCTACCAGTCTCCACCACACGTAGTCATCGTGGAGTGGGATTTTGAGCTACTTCTGATAAAAATGTCCTGAAGTCCCAAACAGTCCTTCTTTTTTTTCTTCTAGACATACAAGAGATTAATAAACTCAACACTGAACCAAGGCCTATCACTGAGAACTTCAGGGTCAATACTAAGCTTTGTTCACTTGTGAACTTCAGATTCTTTGGACCCTGGTTAAATACTGTGTATTGAGTAGCTGGACATTGTAATAGATTTTTAAAGGTCGGTTTTGCTACGGACTCTGAAAGAGGAGGCTGCACGGATCTTCTCTGTTGACTTGTCAAGTGGTACACCTCCTTAAAGCATACACTGTGTGAATGTAGCTGAGGCTGGGAGCCTGGTTTTTGCACAGGGAGGAAAAAGAAAGCAAAAAGTACAAGTGTATGGTGCAACAGCTATTTTTCCTGGAAAATAACATATTCTGCCAACTTTTTAATTCTGTTGGTAGAGAGCCTCTTTAGGCTTGGCTCATGTTTAATTTGGCATTTCACTGTATTCCTGACCTATCATCTTAGACATACAAAATACAAATTATCAGAAACTCAGGCCAGACCAGGCACTGTTGATGACTGTGTCCTTCAGTTCTGGCAGGAATCAAGGGCCTCTTACTGCTGGCCAGAAAGATGATTAACAAAATTAGAAATTTATTTTTTTTTAACTTCACAGTTAAAACTGCAAGCATTTGAAGGTGTTTTCTTTGTGTTTGGACTTTGTTTTTCTTCCCTTCTGGCAGAGACTTCTTTTTTTTTCCCATCTATCCCTGCATCCTTCTCCATCCTCGTGAACCAATGTGACACAGCAAATTAGGTCACAGGAGTTTCCAAATTCTTCTTTTGCTACTTTCCCCTAAATGTGAAAAAAAAAAGGGGGAAGAAAGATTGCCCCAAAAAAGGGAACACATGAAATAACCCTGGGGTTACCATTTATTTCACTGTTTGAGCAGCAAAAAGGAAACAGGAGGAAGAGGGAAAGATAAAAAAAAATCTAAGAAAAGGAAAATGCTGATTTTTGTCAGTTTCAGCAATGTTTCCCTTCTCCCTGCCCCAGAATTATGAAATTGTTTTTTATTTCTTTGATTTTTTTCTCCTAAATTACAATCTGACCAGCTCTAAAACCTACTCTGAATTTCAGGAAGCAGAGCTGACTAGCATTTTTATCTTTCCTTTCAGGCGCTGTTTGTTTTTTTCTTGCTGTGCTTTGAGGAACCTCGAGACTTGCTACGACTTGGCCACCCCGCCTGTTGTCTTACCCGATGGTGGAGTTCAGAAACCCAGTGATCTCTGAGAACTGGGGCCAGTCAAGCTCGTCGGTGAAAGCCATTGGGAGATTAGCAAATGATTTCTGAAAGAGAAATTTTTAAATCAACACTGTTTCATCCTCAGACAAAAAAATCCTTTTGGCAAACTCAAGCACTTCTTAGCTGGAGCATTAGCGGGACAGCAGCAATTGTAATTGTAGCTTGAGCAGTAATTATTTATGCATATATTTAAAAAGTTGACTCTTTTAAGATGGGCATATAAAGGGATGGAGGATGGAAAAGCAGAAGAGATATCTGAAGTGAACCTCCTGGCACCCTTTAATTTTGAAAGACCCAGAACTCCCCCTGACATGGAGCACGTACTGCAGGTGCAGACCACCAAGGCAGCAGCTGTTTGCTGAAGCATCCGTCCTGTCCAAAGGTGGGTCTCCTTGGGCACAGGAGAGATGACAATGGATTGTCCACACCGTATACGACAGAAGGATGACGTTAAATTCACTCAAAGCTCCCTTGCCCTCTACAGCAGGATGAACTGCGAGCATCTCACCCCCTAAAAATCTCAGCCTGGTCCTCCCTGCAAATTTTGGGGATGGCCCTAAAGCAACAGAGAAAAACACATGGTCTGCCATAATCTTCCCATGCAAATAGATGCAACCTTTACCCTTCTCTGCTTTTGCTGGTATTAGTCCCTAGTGTTTTTTTAAGCAACCGCCTCTGTGAAAGCCTCTATGCAGATGCAAGCCATGTTGCACTTCCAAAACACAGTGCCCTGTTTGTTTCCACTTTGATTTGTGAATGTGTCAAAAATCATGAAAGGTGAGAAAAATGGCCTCAAAAAATCACGCCACCTCAGAAGGACGACAACATGGAGTAAATTTTCAGCTTCTCCCAGTCTGGGGTACGCTCGCAAAGACAAACGCATAAATCCAGTGTGCTCATGCTGAAAAACTGTTGATGAAAAAGGTAATAACCAAAAGAAGGTCAAAACATAAAAATCAGAGAATTTACAGGCCGGTTTAGTCAGTGTAATTTAGTAGCTTCATTTTCTTTTCAAGCAATTGTAGGGCTTCCTTAAACCCCCACTGCTATAAACAGCAAGCAGGTGGCTAATTCTTTCTCCAGGAGGGTCAGAGGTAACTGAGGAGCCACGGAAGAGCTAAATCTTGTGGTCCCCACCGCTCATTCCCAGAAAATTATCATTTAGGTGAATGGGAGCTATGCTTGAGTATATGCTTAAGGGGTTTGACTGTAAAAGGATGGGGGGAGACACAGGGAAACGGGAGGAGAGGCGAAAAAAGGGGGGTTGTCGGGGGGAAGAAATCCTGAAGCCAAGCTCTGAGCAGCCTAATGCACAGCAGATGCCAGTTTAAAGCATGTAACAGCATATTTGACCTACTTACAGTACATCTGCATTAGTTACCAAAGTGAAAATGGGTCCGGCTTTATTATTTTTCAGTTGGTCCTGCCTCTCTCTCTCTCACATATATATATGTGTCCTTGTGTGTATCTGTATATACATATATATATGTATATAATTTACTTTTTTTTAGGACTGGAGAGAAATTCCAAATCTGCCATCTTCAAATCCGATAGTTTTGTATGCAAACAAGCACTTAATCCAAGGGCACAGCTATGAGCAGAAGTGGAGGGGTAGAGTATGGCTTGGCCATTTGCAATATTTCCTTCCTTCTAGCTTTGCATTAAAGGTGACGGAAACGTATAACAAACTATAGATATGATCTCTTGTAAGTCACAGAATATAAGAGCATAAAAAGAGCCCCAAAATGATTAAATATTTTTAAAACAAATCCTTCTATGACCAGTTCTCTCATTATTTCCCGTTGGCACTCCAAAACAATATTTTCATTGGACAAGTCCCAGTAATTTTTAACCAGGTTTTTTTCCCCCTTCAAACTTAAGTTAAATATGAATTAGCCAGAACCTAATTGAGTTGTAAATTGGTTTGGAAAGGAATGTTTGAGCCCAGAATTATAGTTGCATTTGAAAACTGTATATACGTTTAGCATTGACACTGTTCCAGCAAAGCACTTAAAGCCAAAATTCTGAAGATATTTCAGGACCAAAGGGTGCAGCTGAGTAGTTAATGGAAATTTCAGAAGAACGCTAGACCTTGAACTCTGCAGCGATGTCTAACAGACTGCCTTTTGCTTAGTCTCAGATGCAAATGCGCCCCACTCTAGAGGTGGATCTATGTTGACTTTTAGCTTAAAACTCTTCGGAACACAGCCTTGTTTAAATACCATTCTCTAGACTATTTTGGCTGAGAAACCATGCTTCAGCCTACGTGCCAGATTTTAGCGGAGAATGATTAGAAAGTTATTCCAGCCTAGCTTCAAATGCCATATTTTAGCCTCAAATGCTCTGGATGTGTCTCATTTTGAAGGAACGTCCTCACCTCCTGGATGTGTCCTACCTTGAAAAACGGGGCAGCCAAAGCCATGGCCGATGGTAAATGCACACATGCCGAGCTGTGCTTAAATGGAAGAAGGTTCAGGGTTGCTATGGCAAGAGATTTTCAAAATCAGAACACAAAAGGGCACTGGAAACCTAATGCTCATATGAGCCTTTAGAAATGCCAGTCCCAGAAATCCTGAAAGCGCTGAAATATCCCTTAATTTGAAGGGGAATTGGGTATTTGTTTTTATACTGACTTTAATGCTCTTCAAATCCTCCTGATAGCATTAAGCACCACAGACAACTTTCTTATTCCAAGTATACAAATAAGCAAGCCTTAGAGCTCTTGAAGAAAGCACAGCCTATCTTTTTAAACAAGCATGTGTGGCATTTCTGCTCTGTAAAGCTGTGAGAAACATAGGTTTGAAATTAGCAAAATTGTTACCTTATTGCTCCCAAAATGCAGCGTCTTAGTCATCACGATACTAGCTGGGAGAAACTTGTTTGCAATTCACTGGATTTAAAGGGAATCTAGTGAGTGTTTTTAATAAGATTTTCACAGATCAAGCTCCTCTTTTTTCTAGTGGTACAAAAAAAGAATTCACTGGGATAAGTGTGCCAGACATTCTGAACCCGCATTTAAAGAAATACTAAATTCTTTTAATAGGAAACATACAGTATGAAACAGTTACTTTAATGAAACCTGAGAACCCCTTGAGTTTGTGGGCAAATAGATATTTACTGGATTACAGATGGGATTTGTTTTTCTCTTTATTCAGCATGAAATAGAGATCCAAGAGTTTTAAAATGCGTCTTTCTAGAAAGGGTATTATTTCCAGCACATTTATAAATACAGTGCTTTTATCTCTAGATAAAATTGTCTCTAAAATGAGATTTAAAAGTAAGCTTTTATCCCAGAAATATAACAGAAAAATGCTGCATTTAGTAGCTATTTGGAAGTCAATTGTAAGCAGATGGACAGAGCAGCAGGAGCACAATATCCATCGCTAGACACACCAGTGTTTTCAACATTAGCTTTCCGCAAAATACCATCCACCTCAAAAAAACCCAACCCACTATTTCTTTTGCTTTGCTAAACCTCATAAAGTGCATGCCTACTGCATTACACTTAATTTTTAGTGTCCAGATTTTCAGGTCAAAGGAATGAACGTTCAGCTCAATTCTTGCTGAACCTTTTAAAAGAAGAAAAGCGTGTCAAACCCAAAACCGATGGACAAGCAGAAAGCCAAAATAAAGTTGACTCATCCCTTTCTTACAGCTATATAATTCCCTTCCTGTAATTGCTCGCTGGGTGTTTGGGGATTTACTGCAGTGACGGCAGGTTGAGGACAGAGCGACAGGCTCAGCTGCCTCTGCAGGGACATGGAGGCAGGTATCCTCAGGGACGGTCCCAACATCATTTCCTCTGTGCTGCTGCACCTCAGCTAGATCCCTGTAGGGTAGATTTTGGGACCTGGCAGTACCAGGTTAGTCAAAAACTTCAAAATCAAGGCACCTGCGACTTCCCCTAGTGCTACCTAAAGTGGGGTGCTTTTTGTTGCTTCTTGTTTGGTTTTTTTTTAACTGGAGAAATAACATGCCTGAGCTATAGCTTTCAAAGATGTGTCCACCTTGTGGTGGACATTTTCCACAACAAGCAGTGTCCCTGTATGCTCTTTGTGGGAAAAACATACTCTAAGAGGGATGATAACTGTATTTCTGACTGGCTCCTAGGTAAAATCTTTGGAAATAGCACTTGAAAACACGGGTCCCCACTCTAATGTCGTGCACATCTCAAGCTCGGGGCTGGACAAAATGGGCAGGGAGTGCCTGCAGCTGCGTCAGTGCAGGCAGGATGGCGCTCGGGTGCTTGCGAGTTGACACACACACCCCCCTCAAAACAGCCTCCATGGGAAATGCAGGAACATGAGTCAGGTCTCTGGATTTCCGCACTTAGGTTTAAGAGAACAGTAAAACCAGGCAGGCACTATGGGACTTGCTATGGCACAAGTGAATGATGCCACTCGATGCATTCCTTGACATGGCATGTATGACAGGAGCGTGGCCCCCTGCACTGAATTACATGGGGGGCTATTACCCTGTGAGAAGCCAATGCTAAGAGGGTAGTAAATTCCAAATTAGACCAGAAAATTCAAAATCCAATATATAACAGCTTCCCAACAACAGTCTTCGACATGATGGCGCTAGCATTTGCATTCCCAAGCCGTTCAGCCCAAACACCCATCTGGTCACCCTGGCGCTAATCATCCCATTACCCAAATGACATCCTGAGCCTGCTTCAGCGAGGAAATTTCTCATTCACATTCTCTCGTCCCTCACTCATCATTACTGCTCCTTTGCACGGTAGACTATGCGCTGCTTAATCAGGGAAAGCAACCATTCTGCACAGCCTCTTAACTAAATTCTCAGCCATTGCTGCTGAAAAATTATTTCCCCACCTAATTAGCTTTAAAACAGGAATCAACAGCTGCCACTGATGTGGTGCTGATTAACAGAAGGGCCCACAGCATTGTTACCGAGTGTAAATTTTACTTTACACTTGTATATGTAAACACTTGTATAAGTGAACATGTGTAAGGATAAATATAAATAAGAAATATAGGAAATATAAAGTAAATAAAACAGATACGTAAAAATATAGAAAAACATTAAAGTAATAAAACAATACACTTAATAATCTGAATTAACAGGCACAAAACATCTAAAATCTTGGACCGAGCCTGGGGAGGGGCAAGTCCTATTTGGAATTCCATGTAAAGTGTTGAGATTCCACTGAAATGGAAATTAAAGCTTTGAACTGACTCTAGTATTGACTGTAGAGAAAACCATTTGATGAGCTAATTTTTCTATGTGTCTTATCAAAGAAATTTGTGCAGAATCAAAGTGAAGTGTCTTGAGTTTCACAGCACGGGGGAACAGCAGGTACACAAGGCTAATGCCTTATCCTCCCCTCTCAGAGCCCTAACTTCAAATTCTCCCTGTGGTCCCAGATTAAGGATGTTTTCTGTGAGATTAGGACATAGACTCTCCGTACTTTCTCTGGCCACAAAACCATCCCTGGATGTGCTTAGAAATTCTCCTCGAGGAAGGATCGAAGCCAGTTAATTTGTTAATTAAACCTACAGATGAAGGATATTTGCCAGTGGCACTTAATGCTGCACATCAAGAGACAAAAGTATTGCACTTTCACAACCCCGAGGCAGCTAAACTGCTGCTATTGCCATTCGACACACAGAAAGCAAGACGCGGAGGACAAGCAAGAGGAAGAAGCAGCGGCAAAGTCTGAATTAGCTCAGCAATTTTTTTGCTAGGACTTTTGTGCTCTGGCGACAACTTTCTCACTTAAAGTGAGCTGCAAACGAAACAACTTTTTACTGTTGCTAGAGTTTAAACACAGATACTAGGGGGTTTTGTACAACTGAACTCTCTGTATCTTTGCATTAATATTTAACTGCTGTATTTTTGCCAGGTCAATAGGAAAATTTACAAATAGTCCTAGAAAAGAACTCACAAATCTCATGTGTCCCAGACACCCGGGCGGCTGTGCAGTGCACTACCGTAGAGCTCAGCTAGCTGTAGGAGGGCTGTGTGTCCTGCACGGTAATTAGCCCAACCCTGCTCTGTTCTGGGCAGCTATAACTGGCTTTTCCAAGTTCCTCTACATTACCAACACACCGTGCTATACCCCTCTCAGAGGTCTGTCTGATGCTGCCCATCTTGGGGTGTCCAGCATCTGAAGGGACATAAGGTTATCTACGCTGTCCTCTTTTACCATCTTCCCCTAGCTCCAGTAAGTGGTATTTTAAGCAATACCTTAATGCATCCCTTTCTTACTGGGCCCAAAACAGATGCCAGCCCTCGTGCCTTGTACTGGTGCATGAGAGATGTCTCTCCTGGGACTGGCTTGTGGCAGCTCTGGATCTGCATGTGAAGTCCAGGCTTTATATATTATATTCAGCTTCTCCAATTTCAGTGATTCTTAACTCCTTTTACTTTATGTACTGTGAGTGGAGTGACTAGAAAGGCCAGAGAGTGAACCCATCTCTCTGCCTTCCTTGCACCAGTGCAGGGCACTATCTGTAACCTGGAGTCACCCTTTCTGCAAAGGAAAAAAGCTCACTTCTCCTTTTCCAACCAGTTCTTGATCTTCCCCACACGCTGGCCAGATGGAGTAGAGCACTGAGAGCATGCATTTGTGGGGTCTTACACAAAGAGCACCAGTTCCCTTCCCCTGCAAGTTGCTCTACAACAAAGCGCCATCAAAACTCACTTTATAATCTGCACTCTGGCTCCTGACCTTGAAGCTTCTCCCTCTGCATGCCATTAACAGCACTCGATCCATCCAACTAGCAGACTAGCAAGCTTCAAGCAAGAGAAAGGCCTTCTAAACCTTCATTACAGTGATAATAAAATGCTGACATAGTCCAAAACTATTCTTGCGTACATGGCTCTGCTACCAGTGTTGCTGCCAGAATCATCATCACCATCAGTATTATTACCATCTTTATTAGACAAGATAATCTCAATTATCATTAGTGTTAATTTATTATGCTCATCATCAGCTCTGTCATCAGTGTCATTGGTCTAATCGTTGCTCACAAACGTTTAACAAAGAAAAACAACTGCTAATCTGCAACATTTAAATCAGCTCAGTGAGCAAAAGTAGGAAAATACACAAAACTGTCAGACCTCCAATAGCACTGTTACTACTGACGTTTTGGAATAAGCGTTGTTCTCCAGAAAATGTCCATACCCTTCTTCTACAGAGGCCAGTGGAGGAGTAGCAGGTCTTCACCAGGGAAGGTGGGCAATGACAATCCATCTGCTCCCCACTGTTCAACAGATCCTTGTGCAGAGAAGGACAATGCACAGTCCCCCCGGGCTAGGGAATGACACCGTCTTGGGGTAGGAGACAACAGCGAAGGACAGGAGCATACCTGCGCATTTATCTCCACCCCCCAGTTGCAGTTTGCTGGAATGATCTTTTCCCCTCAATTATTTCACTCCACACCAGTCAACTGCAGCAGCTGAGGCTCTGCATAATTCACAGTAAGGTGCTTTTTGTTGTAGTTTGACAATGGGAAATGCTGGGGTACTGCACAAAGACCGACATCAATGTGTCAGTGATATTTTGTGGTCACTACAGAAGCTCTTCCATTTAGGACAAGTCCATTATAAACCCTTGGATGACCCCCAAACACCTGCAGATGTATTTGTGCAATGAGCCTCAAAGCCTGAACATGAGAGTTACTAGATCTATTTCACATATGCTATATATGAGGGAAAACAAACAAGTTGCCCAGGGAAGCTGTGGATGCCCCATCCCCGGAAGTGTTCAAGGCCAGGCTGGATGGGGCTTTGAGCAGCCTGGTCTAGCAGGAGGTGTCCCTGCCCATGGCAGGGGGGGTTAGAACTAGATGATCTTTAAGGTCCCTTCCAACCCGAAACATTCTGTGATTCTATCATATGTCATTTCAAAGCCAGACGCCTGAAACAGAAGCTCCTGGACTGTCAGCAGCATCACTTCTGCAACACTAGCACACCACGGAGCCATACCAACAAGCCTGCTAACGGCAGGACTGATCCCACAGGCAGCACGGGTCTCCTTGAACCACAGGCACGTGAGCTGACAGCCAGATGTCCTGGTTTGTGTCTCTGGCACAGCACTGGGCCATGGAAGCCAAACTCTTCCCTGACCCAATTGCACAGATGTCGGGGGAGCAGCGGTAGCTCAGGGCTCTCCGTGCCTTTTTATCTTCAGAAGAGCAGCCGCCGGAGGGCACTGACGCACGTGTGACCATGGCTATAAATTCCAGTGCAATGAGGCATTTTGCACTTGTTCCCCTGCGGCACAGGGGAGAACGCAAACAGCAACCCACAGTGGAGCGCTTTTGGCCACGCGAACACGATTCCTCACCGCTGACATCTCCGTGACGGTCATCCACTCGGGAGGGATGTGGAAGTGAGCACCGGCCGAGTCTCCCAACAGCACGACCCCTTGCGAGTCCGCACCTAATTAAGGCATTGTATTAGTCAGAGAAGCAGAAAGAGCAAACAGAAGCAGAGGATGGAGAGCAACCCTGACAGAGCAACAGCAACGGCAGCTGATGGAGTCACAGGGTGACTGGCTACACCACCCTCCATGTGGCGCAAATGTTCAAGGCCCTGCAATGGGATTTTCGCTCCATCTGCAGCAAAAACTGACTAACAGGCGTGTGCCAACAAGCCTAGAGAAACAACTGGGGACTGGGCATGAAAAACAGGAGAGAGGTCTTGCTAATCAGAAAAAATCCTGGTTGTATGCAAGGGCGGATGTGTTATTTCAGCAGAGGCTCTTGCTGTGCAGCGAACATTTATCTTTTACTACCAATAGAATATGCATTAAAAAGTACTTAAACATTTAGGGAAATCGGATTACTCAGGAAATTGCTCAAAGCTCCTTATAACAGAACTGGGTGGTGGATGTGCCACTCATATGAGGATTTCTGCTGGAACAATCTGGCTGCTTTATAATTAATGTTACTTAGCATGTGTAGATCGCCTTTCATCTAAAAACGCTGAAAAGTCTTGCCAGGTGATGGTTCATCCCTGGGATGCTGATTTAAATGTAAAGCAAGGTGAGCAGCACCTGTAGTCACAGCTGTTTGGTGAGGGTGTTACTTGTCCATGTGTGTATACACAGGCACCCCCATCGCTGTCTGGGAGATCGGCCGATGCCATCGCTCCACCTCTTTAAGGCCTTCTCTAGAAAAGTATCAGCATGATTGCCGATATTTACGGCAACGGGACAAACTGGACAAACGTGGATGTTAAACTGCTCTCCTGAACGCCAAGGCCACCCCTCTGGGTGAGGCTTCGGGCACCACAGAAGAGGCAGCGGTGACATCTCTGTTTGCTGCTCTCCTTGATCTGTGTATTTAAACTTAATAACTGAGCTGGCTTTTAAGAAGAAATTACCAGCAGCCTATCCTTTTCACATTTCATCTGTGCCCATCCTCAAGATTAAACAAAAAAACCACACACACTGATTTTGCCATTTTGCCTTTCTCATGAAGTCATAAAGCCTGTTGTCGTTCCCCTACGTTGGCGATGACCCTGAAAATATTAAGATATTTATGAAAGGAATACAAAAGACACATTGTTTCTTGTATTGACTGTAAAGTCTTACCTTTGCAGAATTTCTCCTCGTAGGGAATTCCATCTTTTGGATCCACACCCTGTTGGAGGAGAGAAGGGGCAGATGATAGTATCTATGTAGCGCCTGAAAAATGGCGGTGCAAAACAGAGGCTGAGAATTCAGCTCTTCTTGAATCTTTGCCTGCAGGAAGCACCGCATCATGATAATGATGTTTTCCATTACATTATTTTAATAAGTATATGTACATTTAAATTAATTATAATAGCTATAATTTAAATAATCATAAGCATCAATAAACAAACTTCGCTCATAACTGCTTCGTCTATGTTTCCTTAGTTTTGAATAAATACGGTTTTATTACTTGGAATATCAAAGGCAGTAAACAAATAGGAGGAATCCAAATCAGTTCATAAACCAGAATAAATAAAAAAGAAACATTTGCAGACTAATTTAAAAGGAGGAAAAAAGAGAAGACGCAATCAGGAAGGAAGCATAAGATGTACTTACCCATATGCCATTGCAGTTAGAGTCACTGTTCACATCCCAGTTATCAGGACTAAAACAGAGTTACAAAAGAATATGCAGTGTTACAGAAAAATACATCAAAAGGAGTTTTTGAGGAAATCAGATCCTTTCTGCTATTTTCCATTAAGAATATAAAATAATTAGAAATTCCTTTCTGCACAGAATGGGGGGGGGGGGGGGTGTTCCCCCTTTGAATCTAGCAGAGGCAATTTTTCCTACTAAAACTAATTTAAAGTTAATAATGAAATAATGAAACTTACCCTTTTAATTTGCATATTCACTGAGGGGAAGTGAACGGGGGTGATTTTTGCAGAACACAGACCCTTTCTCCCTGCCCCTTTCCTTGCTTTTAAGTGTTCACTGAAATCCAGCAAGCCTCTCACTCCAAATTCAGTGTGGGGTAACGAGGATTTGCTCTGGCCCATAACACAGTATAATTATCTCGAGTCTCTTTTACAGGGACACTCCATCTATCCAGTCCAAGCACTCTGTAAGCCCATTTCTGCCAATGCAGGTGTCCCTCCCAGGCTGGTGGCACATTATTCTCCCAAGCCCACATCCTAAAACTCACCTTATCTAGTCAAAAGCCCTTTAACTCCTAGGCTATAAAAACAGTCCTGGCCAGCAACTTCTTAACAAACCCATGCTAGAGGAGAGCTTTACTTTTGAAAGAGTATTGAGCCCAGGGTAACATAGCAAGAGTAGGGACCTTGTTCAAGGCCACGCTGTTAGGTGGCTGTGCTCTCCATTTCAGGTGTGCGTGGGAGCCCATGCTCAGGCAGCTGGGAGGTATTCGCCTAGACGATATCCGCTTAGAAGGACACGTATTTAGCTCTATGTTTCTGCCAACATAACATGAGGATTGGATGCTGCAGCTCAGAAGCCAGCCACGTTTGCCCTCCCTCCCTGCTGCTCCCTAAAGCAGGCCCAGCCCGCATTAGCTCAAGTGTAAGCCTCAATGGCTTGGTTTCGCTCCCCACCTTTGCTCTGTCTGGACAATTTTGGCTGCAGACACTTCAGAGAAAGGAGGGAAACCTCTGAACCACCTCTGCCGCTAACGTGCCCCATCCCTGGTCTCAATCATCCCCTCTCATCTCCATCACGGTGAAATAAAGCAACGAGCAGTGACGTGCTCTCTTAGAGGATGGCCAAAACCAAATATGGAGCTCGTTCTTCAAGAAGACACAATCATCAGAAAGCCTTTAAACGAATGAAAAGCTTTACCGTCTGCCAGGGTACATGGTGGTGTTTTTGTCGTCGCAGTCTCTGCCTCGCCAGTGATAGCCCCTCAATGTCTGAAAGCCAGGAGAAGCACACAGATAGGATGTTCATTGTTGCTCTTGCACTTTTAATTTAAAATATCTAAAATGAGAATCTAAGTCAAGGTGTAAGAATAAAACCCAGTAAATGGGTTGTATTCCAGAGTCCCTTTGCTAAGCTTTAATAAATGACACCTTGCACACTTTGGTGCAGAAATAAGACAAGCTGGCAATTTAATTTTTTTTTTTTATATGACTTTACTTCACCTCTTATTAATTCAGTAAACAGACCACTCGGCAGCAGAGCAATTTGCTTCTTCAGGGAGCACAGCTTTATGTGTGCATCTCCTCAGGTGGCATAAATGAATGATTGTTTTTTCATCCAGAAAAAAAGCCACCTTTTATGACAAAAAAATCCTCTATTCACTTCACTCCTATACCTGTTTTCACATGAATGAAAAAGGCTTTGCAGAAAGTAGGAGGAATCTCTTAGACTTTCTCATTATCAAGGGATTACTGTATCAAAGGAAAAGCTTTGCTTACTGGGAAAGTACTAAATTTATCTCCGTCAAAATCTTCAAAAGGCAGTTTATTTCTTATGACACTGTAAAAAACAAAAACAACAAACGCAGTGTTAACATATGGAAGGGAACCTATTCATAAAGGAGAAAAAAAACATGGTAAAGTGTGCAGAAGAATAGCTGGCATGTCGTTTGCAGCTACACATGCAGTTTTAGCTCCGTGCTTGTACTTCAGCAAAGTGATTCTGTCCAAAGGAGCAAATTCCGATTTCTTTCAATATCCGTTGACTGAGCTCTGGAGATGAGGCTGATGAACTCGCGTATGGCTGCAATGTTGAACCTTCAGTCTCTGAAACAAACTAGGACATCAAATCTGTGGAGGAAGTAGCCATCATTTTTGGAAATAAATACTACACTCAGCCTGGCAGAAGTCCTTCTGCCTGGGAAAGAGCTGCAGAATGGGGCCTCATGCTGATGGAGACTAACCTTACTCTTTGTTAAAATACCCTTTCTCATATCCCTCAAGTCTTTACATCGTCTCTCTCCTGTTGTGTCCAGTCTGGAAGGCTTGCAGTTTGCATACCAGGTTACAGCTACACACAAACACAAAATGCTTGTTTTATAGGGTAAAAGTGGATTTATTTTGAAGAAGGATCATATACGCTGAATTCACAGGTGTCATTAAGCTTTAACTGAGGATCAGAGTCTCATCTTGCAATTTCTGCTTCTAGTCCCACAAACTTCTGGCCATGCTCAAACATGTTTGAGAAAAGTATTTTACCTTGATTCGAGCCCTCAGCGATCCCCTAAAGTGCTTAATTACATTAACCTTTGAAAATTACATCTTTTTTTTTTTCCATTGTGACTTTTGTTTCCAGCAACCCTATAGGTTTTAGCAGTACCTGAAGAAGGTCTTAAAATGGTGGTGTCAGCTCTGTGCCCCTTACTTTTTAGCTTGGACACATGCTAGCTTTCACATGGTGCTGCCCAAGAGTGGCATCTCTCTTTGGCTATGGGACACAGCTTAGCTCACCTACATTAAGCAGCCTTTCGTATTTGGCCCAGCAGGCAGCACTCTCTGAATGATACACTAACCAGCCTTTCCTTGGAAAGTTTGCTTTCTGAGTTGAAAGTCTAGAACTCATAAGAGATGTTGAACCTAGCTCGGAGAGCAAAGAGGTGCAATGAGGGTGGATTCCTCAGACTGCAGGAGCATCAGGATAAGAAAAAATACAGAAGAGACAGGTGATGTGCACTCCTGGTGGGGCTTGTAACCCTTATTCTGTCTGTAATCAATAATTTCCACATGCCGCTTTGGGCTACGTCTTCTCTGCAGTAAGGTTCAGTTGCAAGGAACTGGCAGAGATCCAGAGTAGCTTAAAAAGTCCAACTGCCAAACATAGTTTTTGTAGCTACAAAAAGAAGAAAGAAAAAACCAAAGAGAGTGAAAGTGAAAGTGCTTGTGAGAGAGAGATCAGAAGAGTTGAACACATTCGATCCAACATGTGATATACAATTTGATTCCTGCTTCCACTGTCTGACCTCATGGGGCTCAAACTTAGATTATTCGTCCTGACTTACATATCAAAGGTACTTATGAGAGGTTTCATGCTAATCAACCCATTCCCAATAAACTCCTGAAATTTGCAGTTTCAATGAAGTGAGCAGAAATAGGAGAGCAAGTTAGTTTTGGCAGTCAAATCAGTCAAAATATACTGCTGATATACTGATTTATTCTTAGATTTACTTGACCTCTCTTCCAACTCATTGGAGGACATTGACAAATATACTTTAGGAGTAATAACCCAGCTGGTGTCCCAGTCTTTGTCAGAAACTGACTCAAAGTCAGTACTGCCATAAGGTATTTTTCCTGTCCGCCATTCTCCCAGCTTTCTTAAATACCTTGAGATTCCTCTACGCTTTGCAACTGCCACTCAATTCATGTTCCTCACAGAGTGAGGTGCTGGTGGCCTTCCTGCACGGAGCCCTGGGCACAACTGGGTGAACAAATGAGATGGAGAAGTCTCTTGGGTTCAGGAAATGTCAGGAGAAACTTGTCTCCCTCTTGGAGGTGTCATATTTTTGTGTGTGTCATATATTTGACGTTTGTGACCCACTAAAATTATGCAACTATTTTAAGTATTGAAAGAGCACAGGGATCCCTCTGAGGCATCTTACTTACCTGAACCCTGTGCAACCTGGACAGTGGTTTTATGAAGGAAGCCAACAGAAGTAAAGTATAGGAAGCTTTGTTAACTGAGGATGATTTTTGAAAGAAACAAATGTACTATATTCTGTTTCTGGTTAAGGACTGAAAACTTCATACATACTATTTAATCTTCTCACACAGGTTAGCCAGAAGAGGAAACGCACATACACTTGAGAACCCCGTGAAGATCTTCTGGAGGGGAAGAAAATAAAAGAAGATGGATGCATTAGTTCATAGAGTCAGTGTGGCTGGGGATGTTCACTGTCAGTAAAGTCCAAACCTAAATAATGTGTTTTCTGCCTAAAAAAATCTGAAAACTCCAATGACTCCATTAAGGATGCTGCATGCCAGAGGATTTAGACCTGACACAGCAGTCAACTTAAGGATTTTGACTGAACATTTTACAAATCAACTACTCTTGCTTTCAAAGAGCTGTAAAATTAAAAAGGAAGGAAGAAGCTCCTATGAAACTATGTCCTCTCATGTACCCAAGTTATTTTTTTCAGTCTTTGTAAAAATTACTGTTCTTATATTCAATAAACACAATGATATCTGACACTCAGTGCGAAACTAGTGAAAGCAACACATTGTGGGCCAGGAGGCTGGTTTCTACACACTCAGGGAGGGATGGATAAGCCAAAGGTCAGGAACACCCGCAAAGAAAGGAGAAATGGGAGGATCCAGGATGTGCATAGAATGCCCTTGATTTTTTAATGAGATTTTTACCTGGAAATCTCATCACTAGATTTTATCTCGGCCAGACCTGCAAGCTGTAAAAGACAGCTGCTGCAGAATAAACTCTCTCAACATTAGAAGACCATAGCCATGGGCCAATCTGGTTCAGGTTCCAGGTAGTTAGGAGGCTTCAGAAGCTGAAACAGACCTTCCTAGTGAATGCTCAACCTACAGAAACATTGTGCTGCATCGGCAATCAGTCCCACAAACATGCTGCTCATGTGGCTTCACTGTAAGTTCAGGTGGTCTTTAAACACCGAGGGCATTCAAGTGGTCTATAAATACAAAGGGCTAGTCGGCACACACTCTAATTAACTGTATTCACTAAGGCTGCATTCAGCATGTAAATATGGAGCAGATGAGCAGATGGGCATACTCATAACTTTATGCAAAGAAGGGTAATTATTTATATGGCCATAGCACTTCAGAGCTCTGTCCTTGGACGAACTCCCTTGTGTTATAGACTTTATATACACCAAGTAAAAAAAAAGATGATCCTTGCCCTAATGAGATTACAGCCCAAATCTAGCATAAAATAGAAGACAAAGGTTGGATACAGCTCAGGAGAGAACAATGAAAGGCTATTAATCACCGTGAGGGGCAGTAACCCCAGCGTGTAAAGCTCTGGGTGGCAAAGGAGAACTTCGAGACAGCCCTGCAGGGCAGTGAGGCAGTGGTGCCGCAGTGCACAGGGCATTGCCCTGCAGCTCCAGGGAAGGCAGGAAGGTTCTTGCTTGGACAGGTAACAAGGGGTGATGGAGATGAGGGTCTCTCACTGCCCAGAGCAGGAGGTCAGCCACAGATCTCAATATGGAGAGGAGGGCTGGGGTGGTGAAGAAGGGACAGAGCCCCAACTACAAAGATGGTAGCCGACATTTGCACTGGTGACTGAAGTGACCAAGCAGCAAGGTGAAGGTGAAAAAGAGTGGTGCCTTGTGGGGGGAGACCTGCAGTGGAGGTGGAGCTGTAACAGTGCACTTTCTGAAGGATGCAGTAGGGAAATCAAAGGCGAAAAAAAGGAGGAAAGTCGGGGAGACAAAAATCTGCAAAAAACCTCAATTAACTCCGTTCAGCTCTGTCCAACTCACTAAAATGACAAGGCTGGAGTCACACCGGCTTGGAGTGGGCCATGAGGTGGAAGGGGTGTCGGTGGAGTCAAAGGAGAAACCAGAATACAACCACAGTAGTGGATAGAAATGGCCAAAAGCAGCCAGGGAGTGGGGCCTTTCCTTGAGCTGAAAGACCAAAATGGTCCCACTACTGCGGCTCCAGCCGCCCTGTCCTCTTCCCCATCCCTCTGCACCTCTGCCAGCTTTTCTTAAAGAGCTTTGCAAACCTACGTATGCCTTCCTGGAAAGAGGAAAGAAACCACTTCCCCTACCTCCTCCATGTAGGACTAATCCCAGCGCTGCCTACAAAAGCACGAAAGGCTCTTAAAGCTTTCCATCAGGCTAAGATTTGCAGCGTCTCCATTGGAGCTGTCAGCTTTTCTCTTCAGCCTAAGTCACAGCATGCAAAGCCTTTGAAGTTAAGGCATCTGGAGCCAAAACTGTGCCAGAAAGTCAAACTACAGGGCTTGCAATAAATAAAAAAAAAAAAATAAAACCTTTCATTCTGCTCACAGGCTGCATTTAAAGTCTACTTACAGCCTTTGCTGTAAGTAGAATAAAATCTTTCCTGCCATTTTCTCAGCCAGTAATTTGAAAATTGTTGCCGACTGGGTCCCCATTAGTTTCAAAGGAAGACTATCCTGCAGCCCCAGAGACTGCCTGACTTTCGTGGAAATCGTTGGCGTGATGGTGCCCTGGAAGTGGTACAGGTCATGTCGAGTTGGGTTTTGAGGACCAGCTGCAGCAGAGACCCGGAGCACACCAGCCTCTGGCTCCCCAGCCTCCGTGTCCCCACAGCACGTGGGACAATGATGTCCAGACATAATGCTTCAGGGCATGCTTGGGGATGTGCAGGAGAGAAGCTCATCTGCTCTTTGAGGGTGTCTTGGGCTACTCTTAAAAGTAAGCAAGGATCACAGGGTTAAAAAAGCACAGGTGAGCAGGCACCACAGAGCCCTTCCCAGCAGAGCCGGGCTATGACTGCAGTATGTGGTTTTGGGAAGAGACGGGTTACTTGCCCTTGAGTAACATGAGTGGGTGGGCAGGAGACTGGTTCATACCCCCGCCTCTGCCTTGCAATTCCCTTTTGGCTCCCTCTGTGGCTTCCCAGTTCTCCTGCTGCCGGGCTGTGAGTTGCAGGCACTATGTAGTCACGACAGGATTGTACGCGTGGTGCTTGCTCTCGTTAAATGCTACAGCCATGACTCTATTTGTCATTCTTTCACTGCTATTGCTCAAAGATGCCTCTTAGTATCTTCTCCACCCATAAGAAGAGTTAGCTCTAGAGGTGCTCACAGTGATTGATAACACCAATATTTTATTCATTGCCTGTTAACATTCTCTAATGACATTTCCGTAATTATTTTAATTGGCTTTACGAAAAAGAATAATAATGAGTCTCTAATGCTTGTTGGTGTTTGGTTTAAGCCAGTCACTTGCAGATGGCTCACTACTTTTAATGAATGGAGACATTTATTAGATTTCTTTTGGGTTGTAGCCGCTTTCACTGCATCTCTACATCTGGAAAATACCTTTTCTTTTTCCCAAATCCACAATGATACTAAGAAATGCCCAGTAAATCCAACCCCCCTGGAAGCCAGACAGATCTCCCATTCTCATTACCGACAGCCAAATTGTGTCTCTTTTTTATGCACAGTCACACACAGCTGCCAAGCAAAGAGGGGGACAGCTAACTTGCAAGAACCTCTTGAGAAGGCTTTCTGCAAACATGCAATGGGGCAAAAGCAACCGAAATAGCACATAGGAGAAGAATGAGCAGATATAATTTGCTATTTCTGTCCAGCATGAGCTGGAGCATAAAAGAGACCAGGTGAATGTTTTTCTCTCTCCACCAGTGTGGAGGCAGAGATGTCTCACCAAAGACAAGGCCTTTAAGGATCCTCACCAACATATTCAGACATGCAACCCTCTCCCCAGGCAGTGAGAGCACCTGAGCTGCTTTGGCCCTTGCTCGTGTATGTGCCTGGTCAGGTGAACAGACCATGATTTGGCAGCGTTCAGTTTGTGCAGCTGATTTTCTTACCATTTCATCACACGCTGCCACTCTGGGATATGGGGCTCATGGCGGCGTGATACATGCTGTGCTCATTCCTGGAGATCTTTCTTTGTGTTTCTTACTACATTGTTTTTCTGGATTTGAAATGAAATTAACCACAACCCAACTGAAGGGGAAGTTGCAAGAGACCATAATACTTCTAGAAATGTTGTTATTTTTAATTTTCTAGCTTTAAAATAAGTTTCAACAAGGGTCATTACAGGGAACATGCTAGCAATAACTGCAGGAGAGGCCCAATCAACCACATGATACTTGTTTTAATTTTAAATGACTTTGTATTGTGGGTTTAGAAATGCATCGACTGGAGAAACCCATCTATAACCAAGGCCTTGCTGCTTCTAGCTGAGTCTGCTCATGCCTCCTGCTCCTTAATAGGTAAGTAGGAGCAGGAAGAGGCCAAGGGTGTCATGATGAGAGCAAGGGAGATAGAGGGGCATCAGGGCATCAAGCAGCTTTGAGGATAGGGGAAAGTAGAGGCAAGCTGGAAGGAGACCCCATTGCACCCAAAGACTGATGCCAACAATGCCACTCTACTCAGAAGAGCCCGAAAGGATGTGGCATGCATGGCCCACGGGGTCCAGACGGGGTAGCCACGCAAGGGACACAGCCCGATGTGCCACGGGTAGAAGCACACTCAAGGGAGTGAAGGAGCCCTGTGTCCTGGGAGGCAGCACCAGCGTCTCTTCATCCCTGCACCTGCGCCCGGGCTTGGGCTAACAGAGAGGACCTCCTTGACTCAGAGTATCTCGCTGCAGGTGTTAATGTGGGGACTTGCACCCCGGGAAAGAGGATTAGAAATTTTGTGTAATTTGAGCGGAAATCTCAGGCCATCAGTAGCACAGCCCTGAATAGGAAGGAAAATGAATAAGATCCTGCTGGTTGCTTTTCTGCGGGAGCTGAGACCCGGCTCTTCAGCGCATTGTTTATTTCCCGGGCTTGGCAATTTGGCGATTGCCCAAAGGCTAATTAGGCACCTCAATTTTAACTTTTGTGAGTAGCATCACAGTGAGGATTCAGGAAGAAGCAATATGAATAATTTCTTCACAAACAGCAAAAACATTTCCTCTACATTAAGTGCCTGAAGACAACTGGAGCAAACTCTATGGCTGAGCTGACTCATATAAGTGAGCCCTGCAGAATAAAAGCTGCCCTTCCCCTCTCTGCTACCCTTTAGAGATCCTCTATAAATCTGAAAACTGGTGGAGGTGGAAAGATTTCAAATCCCAGTTTTCAAGTTTAGTGGCCAAAGCAGCCTCTCAAAAATGAAGGAAAAATATGCAGAATTTGCATTCAGGCCATTGCTTGAGTTTCAGACAACCGCAAAGTGCAGTCACTGTGCTCTGAGGCAGTGGCTCAGTTCAAGTGGCTCCCACTTACATATGGCTACAAGGGCAAGGCAGGGATGACAAGGGACAAGGGAGAAGCATGAAACAAGGAGGAGCAATAATAAACACCGCGAGAAGTTGGAAGGAAGAACAGAAGCTTCTCTCAATGGAAAAGGCATGTAGGAATAGGACAAGGGGCAATGGTTTTAAACTAGAGCAGGGTAGGTTTAGATTAGACATTAGGAACAGCCATCTGAATATGAGCCAGCAGTGTGCCCAGGTGGCCAAGAAGGCCAACAGCATCCTAGCCTGTATCAGGAATAGTGTGGTGAGCCGGACTAGGGAAGTGATCATCCCCTTGTACTCGGCACTGGTGAGGCCCCACCTCGAGTACTGCGTTCAGTTTTGGGCCCCTCACTACAAGAAGGACATTGAGGTGTTGGAGCGTGTCCAGAGAAGGGCTACAAAGCTGGTGAGGGGTCTGGAGGACAAACCTTATGAAGAACGACTGAGGGAGCTGGGGTTGTTTAGCCTGGAGAAGAGGAGGCTGAGGGGAGACCTCATCACCCTCTACAACTACCTGAAAGGAGGTTGTAGAGAGATGGGGGCTGACCTCTTCTCCCTGGTGACAAGTGATAGGACGAGAGAAAACGGGTTAAGTTATGTCAGGGGAGGTTTAGATTTGATATTAGGAAACATTTTTTCACTGAAAGGGTTATTAAACATTGGAATAGGCTGCCCAAGGAGGTGGTGGATTCACCATCCCTGGAGGTGTTTAAAAAAAGGGTAGATGTGGTACTTAGGGACACAGTTTAAAAGTGGTTTTTGTCAGGGTAGGTTAATGGTTGGACTTGATGATCTTAAAGGTCCCTTCCAACCTCAGCAATTCTATGATTCTATGATTCTATGATTAGGAAGAAGTTCTTTACAACGAGGGTGGTGAGACACTGGAACTGGTTGCCCAGAGAGGTGGTGGAGGCCCCATCCCTGGAGACATTCAAGGCCAGGCTTGATGAGGCTCTGAGCAGCCTGATCTACTTAAAGATGTCCCTGCTTACTGCAGGGGGGTTGGACTAGGTGACCTTTAAAGGTCCCTTCCAACCCAACACATTCTATGATTCTATGATTCTATGAAAAGCATGGGGCAAGGCTGAGTGGGAAATTCCTGATTCTGTAAAAAAAACCCTAAATAAAATCTAAGTGTGCTTGTATTTTGTTTTAAGGCTGGCTGCCTCAAAGGTGCGTTGGGCTAGTACAAGCAAGTGTCTCAGCGTGGAGCTGTACCATGGAGCTCACAGATTATATCCTCAGCTGCTGCATGAATTCCAGACACAAATTTATTACTTGGATGGATATAGACAGTTATGTCTACTCTACAAGCAGTCTGCATTTTTCATGAGGTTTTTCCTGCTCTCCCCATACTTTCATATTTCCCCTCTATTAACTCACTCCCCTTCTTCCCATTGTCACCTGATAGAGCAGATCTATACTGGGTAGGAGTGAGTTAGCATTCAATTCAATGATGATTAGGTGGGTTCACAACTAGGCAAAATAAACAAGGACTCGCTCCTGATAAAATGCAGGTACAGTGTAAAACACCCTAATGACGTTGATTTCTTACCAGGTCCCTGGAATTCTTCATAATCCTTTTTGCTTTCCTTATCGCAGTACTCAACCCCACCTAGGAGAGCAAGAACAAAACAATAAAAAAACCCAGATCAGCCTCACAGTATTCTACCACTTTTTCTTCCTATTTTCTACCTTTTTCTTTTTTAATATATCAGTCACAGCACAAAAATGATGTATGAGTCCGCAAACTCTTCATCAGTTACTTCTTATTGGACTAACAATCAATTATCTGATCACCACCTATGAAACTCCAGTTGCAAGAGTTCATTTATTTTGCTCCAGGGCATTATTTATTTCCTAAGGAAAAGTCCAGATCAGTTAAAGAGCTAAGATTCATATCCTGACTGCACTGCGTGAGCTGCAGAGGACAGACTTCTCCAGTGACTCCTGACAAAGAAAAACTCATCCATTACATGGTCAAAAGAGGGTTACGCATGTGATGCTGGTCTGACTTGCTGTGGAAGGGTACAGAGGAAACATTTGGTCTTGCATGGATAAGGGTTATTCTCAGCTAAAGTTCCCCTCAGCAGGGCAACAGCTGGTGCGTGGGAAAGTACAAAGCAGGGAATAGAGTTTGGAAGGCAAATCTACTTAGGATCTAGAAAGGTTAGCTTTTTATTCTGGAAATACCTGCCCTGGAGGGCAAGTTCTCACAGAGAGCGGGAAGATTTTTTTCTATTGGGTTCATGCAAATTTGTGCTGAACAAGCATTTTGGGATTCTTCCCAAATGAGCTGCCTATACCTAATTAGAAAGGAAGAGTAAGAGAACCACTGCAAGAAAAGACCTTGGAAAAGCATCCTTGTCAAAGGAGAACAGGTTGGCCATCATAAGGCCATGGGTTACAACTACTGGTGATACCCTAAATAATTCCCCACATGCCTTCAGCTTTACCCGCATACTTCTCAAAGGAGGAGAGGAAATTTTGTGCAAGGGGCACCGACTGTGAGTGTGAGTGACAGCCAGGGACCAGCGCTGCCGGCAGCGGGAGGACAGATGTGCCATGCATGGTGCAGCAGGGTTGTGGTTGAACACACAGCGATGGCTGCTTACCATGACCAGGAACTGCCAAGCGCTGCTGAGGTCCTGCTCTCAAGCTTTTCTCTAGGCTCTGCCATTGCAAAAACCTCAGCCGATACGTTTTACAGGTCCACAGCCCTGGGTCCTGCCTGGCTGAATGCTGAGGCATGGGGAGAAAGCAGGGACTGTTTCTGCACCCTGCTGTTAAGTGTTGACCCTGGCCTTAAGAAATGTGGCCCATACCCCAGCACAGAAGGACCACCCTGATTTTCCTGCTACAAGGACTCTACCCAGTTGTGGAGGTGAGGGGATGTCCCAGATAGATACGCTTAGGCAGTCCCAAAGGTTTAACAACTGTTTAACAGCTCTGATGAACAGCACTTCCTAAATTCAGACACATTTTCCTATAGGAAAAGAAGATCTCACAACGTCAATGAAAAAAAAAAAAGAAAAAAAAGCCAGCCACAGGGTTCTGGGAGGGTGGTTTAAGTTTATGCGATGGGTGCCCTGCTCATGAGATAGCCAGTTGCTGAGTGCACCTGAGATGAGCTCAGCTTGCAGACTTGGGTGCAAACTTCAGGCTAGAGCATTTGGTTTTGGCAGGGTGACACCAGCGTGCTCCCACCCGCTGCTCCATTCTCCCTTTTGGACAATATCCTTCCATCTCAGTGACGATAAAGCCCGTATGGTGTCCTGCTTTTATGAGGTCTCCTTTGCAAACAGTCATATCTGGGAGGCAGGATCTGTCGATCCCCTCAGCATTCGGCACGAAGAAGGCTGAAAATACTGCCCATTTGCCCTCTTTCAGAAGGAATAACTGCTTTTGTTCTGTAGGCTTTGAGGATTGTTTAAAAAAAAAAAAGAAAGATATAGAAATATTATTTTTTTTAAAAAAATGTTCCAAATGGAAAGAAAAATCCGGTGTATCACAAACACATTACCACTTTGTTTCTGATCAAAATGGTTAGCAAGGACAAATGGTTCTGTCTGACGATGATCTGACATCAGTCTCACCTGCAGCCCAGCCTGAGGACGTAACCGCCAGCTTCACACCAACTGGGTCTGAGGGCTCCGAGGTAAAGTTCAGCACAAGTTTATATTTAACTGGCAGGAGCTACAGGAACTCAACATGGAGGAAAAAGAGTATGCTTCCCCAAGTCGTAGTATTAAAGCATTTGGCAAAAAATAAAATATCCCTCGAGTGATGGCACCTTACTGAACAGCGGGCATGCCAGCTTGGAATATTAAAGCAGCATATATTTGCATTTAAAGCAACCATTACCAACATTTTTTAACTGGAGATAAAATTTAGCATGTCATTATAATTGATTTAGGCAGTGATCAAAACAAATTAATTAACTGTGATATTCAAGGGTCAAAAATGTATGGTGAACAATATAAAGGGATAAGGAGGAATAAGAATAAGCAGCAAGGAACACAGGCTTTTAAGTTATTTTTTAATATATATGTCATATTAATATATGTGTTTAATATATGTTTAATTCACTGTGTCTGTAGTCTTATAAAAATCTGGATACATCACAATAGATGAGAGATGCTAGGAAGGAGCCAAGACAGTTTCCTGTTTTCTTCCCCCAGGCAACTGCCGTCCCCCAAACCAAACATGCATCGTGCATTTGCCATAGTTACATTGTACGTTACCAGCTGCTGTCATTTCTGCTATAAAATAAGTCAAGACTCAGATGAGGGAAATGGCTTAAAATGGAGTACGATGCATGAAAAATTTCCAGGGAGGTAAGATTCATCAATCCCTTTCTGCTGGGCAGGAGAGGAGTAAAACCTTTCTTGCTCTCAGCAGCAGAGCATGAGAAGCACACACTTCAGGCAGCTACAGAAATATCGCTCTCAGAAAGCAGAAAAGAAGGGAGGAAAGGTTGAATTGCCCCCTGTGTGTAGCAAATGTTCTCTCTGAAATGTTAAGGATGAGATCTCCTCCTGCTGCAGAAGTTGCTTCAGCCAGGACTCCAGGGTGTCTTGTGGAGGACCGGCAGCTGAAACACCCATCCAGGAGAAAACACTCTTGGTTTCTTGGTTGACACCTCAATCCCTGGTTGACACCAACATGTCGAATCTGCTGCCAGAGGCCATACAGCCCATACCACCTCTTTTGCTGCAACTCAGCTAGCAGGCAGCCTCCTCTCTTTCCCATGGCATGAAAACCCCACTGAGGAATGGGCTCCCAAGGCTCCAACTGATGGACAAACTCACAGCCGGTGCCTGGAGGGTGTGTGGAGGTCCTGGGCAGCAGCCAGCCCCATCCACCTGAATCCATGCAGCCCTGCTGGCTGGCAATACACAAGATATGCCATGGATGGGGTCAGGGAGGTCACTGGGATTTCATTCACTGCCACTTTTCAATGCTCTCCACGGAGCCCATGTGTTCCCAGTAATGAATTTTTTGCAAACTGATCTATTTCTTATCATAAACAAATGCACAAACCAACTTTAATTGTCTCTCATTTATCATCGTTGTTAGCCAGCTCTTTCCCAGGGGAGCAGATATTTAGAAAACACTCCAACAGTTTCCCTTCCAACATGTTTTCATCATCCTTTTATGGGGAGTATGCATACCAAGGTACCAAAACGCTGCAGAGCGTGTTAAACAGCACTGTCAAAACTGGGATTTGTTCTACAATTCCCACATTTTGTCCTGTAGAGGCTGTAGAGGGAATCTTTATGATCGCACCGGACAGCCAAACCAAACTATATGTGCTCTGGACGCAAAACAGGGGCCTTCCTTGCAAGCCCAGATCTAAAACACGCAAGGTCTGACTTGGTCCTTTCTCCTCCCAGGGCAATTACTCCGACTTCTGCTCGGTTTACGCCACTTGTTTCTATTGGCCTTGGACCCTGTGTGTTCTGCCTGAAACATTTTGCTTCACTTTCTCCAGCTTGCCTCTGCAGTACACTGTCAGCATCCACGAGCCGCGCTTCCTCTTCCTCACACCTTTCTCTGCCAGCCTCCCGCCCCCAAATGCCGCTGTGCCCGTGGGTCGCCCCACACTTGTTTTCAGGAGCCCTGCCTGGGGCAGCTTCTGCATGGGTAAGACACAGCTGTACGCAGCATCCTGCAAACCCCATGCCACCCTGTTTTCTTTGGGTTTATTTGGTGGAAAGCTGGGGTTGTGGGGTTTGTTTTTTTGGGGTTGTTTGGTTGGGTTTTCCTTTTTGGCATCTTATTTTCTGCCAATGACAAGGAGAAGGGAAAACTGTGAGAAACAAGCGAAAGAGGAAGAACTAGTGCCCAAACTGTGTCTTCTGCTATCACTCATCTACAGGCTTTTTCTCCAGGGCTCAGTTCTGACTGCAGCAGAAACAACTCACATTTCAGTAGATTCTACCTGTTTCCAAAAAGAAAGGCTAAAAGGAGGGCATCTTGCTCCCCAGGACCTAGCCTGCCTCCCAAATGCTTGCTTTATGGTCTGTGGTCTCAAAAGAAGGAAATGAGTCCCATCCAGAAGGTCTACCTTTGGCTGGCAGCCTGCTCGTACTGCAGAAGTACTCCCGCCCCCAAGTTTGGTTCTACCTCACCTCCCCGGGAAGCAGTTCACATTTTCATTGAAAGAGAGAGAGGAAAGAGAGAACTAGTGGGAGTATTTTTATTTTCTGAAACCCCAAAGGGTTGGTTTTTTTCACAGCCAGGATTGTTCGGCTCCTACTTTGTCAAAGAGCAGGCTGGCAGCAGTAATCTCCATGAGGGACATTGCTTTTGCTTTTTACAAAGTCGGTGAAAGAACTGACAGAGGGGACAGGAACCAGCATGAGTATTTGTGGCAATGAAGCTTACTTTGGCAAGATAAAATAACATCAGCATAAATATGTACATTTTTGCTGACATAAGATGACTCCCAGCAAAATCCTACTATTGGAGATTAAGCTAAAGTCTGCAGCAACAAGGTCTCTAATAATCTGGAGCAGAAAAGTGATGGGGAGCCGAAGAGGCACTCTGAAAGGCAGAAAGAAGGGTACAAGCTCCTTCCAACACAGACCGTTTAAGATTGCCAGCAGCAGGACTCCAGTGCTGAAGTCGAGCCATTACTCTGGCCCTAACAAAATCAATTAAAGTGTTGCCATTTAACTGAACAGGCCAGCTGGCTTAAAACAAGCTAGAGACAGGCAGAGAATAATCTCTTGCAAGTCTGTCTGCTCCCAGGGCCAGAAGGGGAGTTTGGTAGGCAGTGCCTAAACCCCCTCACTTTATTTCAGCCCTTTTTGCTTGCTAGATGAATGCCCCGTATCACAGGACCTGGTGCAGAAAGTCCCTCCACCATGTGAGCTGATAAATCTTTTTTGACTAAAAAATATCCGGTTATCCTAAACCAGGTCTCTTGGATATCTATACCCACTGTCAGCGTTTTGGAGTGGTGCTGCAACCGGTCTTGGAGTACCTGCAGTTGATGTAGCTTAAACCACAAGGCATATTACAGCAGCTCTAGATACTGCACAGTTTTCAGCTACCTATGGTAAGCCTACACTTCTACCTGACTCAAAGGAGTCCCCAGCATTGATACCCACATGCTAAGGATGGAGGAGAACCTCTTGTTGGGCAAGAAACATGCAACGGGAGAGCCTACGCATGCACGTCTACCTGCAATTCCAGCCTTGGCCCAGGGCCACTGGTGGCAATTAGGGGCTTGCAGGACCCCATTGCTCTCATGGCCGTGCTGGCGATCCCCAGGAGCAGTGAGTGCCCCTTCCACGCTTCCCCAACAACATCACAGGTCTGCCCCTGAAATTTCCTACCAGCGGAGCAGCCCACTTTTCCCAAGTCCTCAGGGAGCCCCCGCAACGGAGCCGCCCTCGCCCAGGTTAGATGCTCTCCTCCTCCAGCTCCGCGCTGACAGCCTTGCACTCGGTGCGAACGGAGCAATATTTTTTATTAATAATTAGAGCCAAGTCCCCTAGAATAATCACAGACTGCTAACGGCTCCAGGTAGGTTGGCAAAAGAAATTAATTTGGGCTAATTTGTCAGAGACCAGGGAAGTATGTAATATAACGCACATATGATTTACTCGGCTTGCAGTGTCTCCATTATGTAGATAGTTTGCAAGGCCTCTGAAGCAGGGGCTTTTCCTTCCCTGAGACACACAATCTCACTAGGGCGACATCACAGAAACAGAACAAAATAAGCTATGGACTGAAAAAGCAGCTACACATTGATATCTGCCACCTTAAAGGCAATTAAAACCTGAACATTGTACTGCCTTATAAGGGCAAGTAACTCTATATTTATTTTACTCCCTTCGCCAGTACAAATATGATACTAATTCTGGGAAAATGGGCATCCAAAAGTCTAAATGAATAAACGAGGTACCTGAAAATCAATAGAGTTGAACAAAACAGTCATTAGTATTAAAGTCTTGTTCAAACACTTGGCAGGGGACTGAGCCAACATTTGCAGGCTCATATAACTGAAGTGATCAATCAAATTACAAACCAAAGAAGCAAATGTGAGGTAAACTGCATTTTATGCATCTGTGTCTCTGACTGTATATTATTTTTTTTTCACCCATAATTCATCTTCACTCAGACTGACTTGTCACAGAGTTACTGCGGGCAATTTATCAACCACTTGAGCATGAACTCTAAGTGCTGCTCTTCTCCTCCCATCTCCCACAGCCTCCTCACGCTCTCTCAGGGCACAAGGCAAGCTAAAAAGGAGGGCGCAGTTGGGGTAGAAAAATCATTTTGTCGGTAGAGTTCCTTTAGTCGTGGTAAGAAACAAATACACCTCGACAGAAAGGGATTTAAGTACCACTTGGAAGGGAGATGGTTTGCTTCAGCCACTCACTGAGAGGGACAGTCTCCAGGCCATGCAAATCAGAGTCCAAATTTTGTTTAAAAAACAAAACAAGAAAAACCCCCATCTTTGGTTGTTTGCCTTGCAGAAAATGCAGTCATTGGAACTGTTGCTGGAGGTGGAAGGAGTTACCAGCTTGGCGCCACACCTGCTCTGAGAGATGGGAAGAACTCACCAAAGATTTAACAGCAACCCCCTGTGTCACGGCCTGTCCTCTCTAGTTGATAGGCCGAGCATTTCACCACAGTTCTTCTAATTTCTGCACGGGACCCACCTTAGTTTAAATGGCCCCTCTCTCCAGACTCATTAGCCTAGCTCACTGTGCAGCCACGGAGAGTCCATCCCTCTCTCCAAGCGCAGTTCACTGCCTGCATCCTCTTTCACTCCGAGAGGCACCTTGCACTTCTGCCACCAGCAGAAGTCAGGGTGCAGGGTGGTTTCTACTTCTCTTTATTCCCCCACACAAGGAAGTAAGTCCATATGAAAATCCAACTCTCGGTCTGGCAGCACGGTGCACATGCAACCACCATTGCTACAGCTCCTGCTGTCCTCCTGGGTGACCTGCTACGCTGGGGGCTGGGAGAGCCTGACAGCCTTTGCTGTACTCTCACCTTTACCTTCAGAACTCCTAATTTAGAAAAAAAAAGAAAAAAGAAAGGTCCCACAGTCACTGACAGGGTCTCTGCTGCTCTTACAAGTGCAGGGGAGGGAAAAAAAGAATGCAATTACCAGGGCAGAAAGTGCTGGAGACTCAAAAACGTCTGTGGGGTGAGTAAAGACCTGGCAATTATTAAGCGAGAGCTTGCAATAGGGTAGCTCTGATGTACCTTGAGGAAAGGTGGAAGGACTAATGAACTTTTTTACCAGTTCAGACTCAGAATTTCTAAAGGAACCTGTTTGGTGAAGTTTGGGTAACATCCTGGTTGAGTCAAGTTAGTGTGGGCCCTTCTCTGCCGCTTGCCCTCATCCTCTTTCACCCCTGCCTGATTGCACACCCATACATCTCTATGTTGGCGTAGCATGGAGTGTAGTAGTCATATGGGGTATACACGTGCTATAAAACAAATGTTACTGCCATTCTTGGAAGGCAAGTGTTTCTCCAGGTCTTAATATTGTCAGAACTAAATCCATCTTGGAGATGAACCACAGCTCACCGAAGCCTGTAAAAAGGCTCTGACTAACAATGGCTGTTGGATGAGGCCCTACGTAAAACACCTTATGCAAACCTTTAGAAATCAAACGTATCTTTATCCACCCAGATGCGAGGAAAAAAATTCCCAAAAAATAGATGCCTAAGTGAATCACTTGCTTTCCAACACTGCCAAACAACCAACCATCACTCACAGGTTTTAGCGTGACCAGGGCTGCACGATGACTGGAAAAAAAAACCCAAACAATCCCACAACCAAAGAAATCCCAAAACACACTGTATCTATTTAGACACCTATGCAAATACGTATGTGTCTGAGTAGCAAAGGTCTAGGACATGCAATCAAGTTACCCTGGCGCAGCAAGTAACTGTACATCACAAAAGTGGTGGTACCTAAATATGTTTCCAGCCTGCGGCAAAAGATTATGCGCATTAGCTTAAACCTCTTGCACTGCAGACTAATCAAAGTCAAATTGCCCTGCGTTTGCAGCACGTAACTGGTGCCTACACAGGCTGCCACAGTAGATCAGGCAACGTGGGGATAACTTGTCATGCCATGGTAACACAGTGGCATAGATGAACCTCAGCTGAGCGTCTGCTTTGGGCTTATTGTGTTGCTTAACAACAAGGTCTGAAGAAAGTGAGATTTAATTTTCCCTGCTCTTCTTCTCTGACCCGGACTGGTACAAGAGAATTTTGCCCTGTAATTCCCACTCTCCAACAACTGTGTTGTTGATGCTCCGCACAGCTAACGCGTGTTATATACCTTTCATTCAAACAGACATTTTCTAAAAGTGTACACTCTCAAAATCTTGAAGTTTATTTCCCAGACAATGCATGTGCACTGGAAGCCTCCGTAGTGTTCTGTTCCAGCTTAAAAGACCTTCCACAATCTGAAGCTTTGAAAAAAGTGGAAAACCAACTCACCTTTGGAGGAGGGTAGAGATGACAAAGTGGTTGTCCTGGATCCTGTTTACACAGCTTCAAGGAATGGCAGACCACATCGGCATTCATTTCCTTGTCTATGCTGGAGGAAATGGTGCAAAACCAGAGACTATTATGTTCTTCTGTGTGCTTGAAAGTAGAAGCTATTTTCATGGGAAGCTAACTCTCCCCAACGCCAAACAATAACCTCAGCTCCCTTTACTGTGGCCCGTAAACACTGCTCAGTAAAGTGTTGGGTCCTAACGATTTTCTGCCACGGCATCCTATTCAGCATTTAAAATTGGATCCCAGAATGATGAAAAAGCACCGTGCTTTTTATGCAGCACCTGAATCAAATACGTTATGACTGTTCTGTTTTTTAATCAATCATAAGGCTGACAAAGATTTAAAGGTTAAAGTTAATGCATATGCAATTTGGCACATATGAATGTTCAATCATTAACTCAAGAAAATAACCAGAAATCCTTCAAAGATCCTTAACCTTTAATCACCAAGCACAAGTACTAGGATTGCTTCTTTCTTTTTTGGGACACACCTCTGAGCTACTCAGGAATTAAATTAAAATGTTTGATTATAGCACTTCTTAGTCCTGTAAGCACTTTGCAGTCCCTTGGCTAGTTTTAAAAATAAAAATAAAAACCCTAGGGAGGAAGAAAGTCTAGCAAAAGCTCAGTTAATTAAACTAAGAACTTTCAAAGAGGAATAAAATGACCTACATTTTATTTTATTAATCACTTACATTACTTAGTAGGCTTCCCCAAGAGTGTGTATTAAGGTCAGGGCTGAGAGCATGTACGGGCTGACAATTAGAAAGCCTGATTAAAGGTAGAAGGGAAAACAAGAGCCAAGTATTACAGTAGTATGACTCTGTAGAACCTGTCTCGCACACATGGGTTATTCGAATTCCTCCCTCAGCCAAATGAGCCGAATTTCAAAAAGTAATTACATCAGGTGGGCCTGATCTGAGATTCAAATGGAGTATGAAAATGGTTACCAGTGGCAGCCTGTATTTATTCACTCAGGAATAGCTATGCCAAACGCCAAACTAGAATCACTCTCAAGCATCTCTTCTTTAATAATAATGTGATTTTTAAGAATCAAACTCCTGCACTTCAACATGACAGCACATTCATACATGTAAGGAACAAAATAAGCAAAGACTTGAGAGGACACAGCAATACTTACAGTTCAGCTATGTGTGGTCCATAAAGTTCAGCAAGTACGTAACAGAAACCTTGCAGTTTTTCTAGAAAACATACATTTTTTTAAAGTAACTGAGCACAGTGAAACTGGTTTTATAACAGTCAAAATACAGCAGGAGTTGGTTCATTAAGACGAACACTGATTTATCTTCGGGGAAGGCGCATGAATCTGTCTCCTCAGTATAGCACCAGAGAATGGGAAAACCCGAAATTTTAACCTTGCCTAAAGCCCTTCTCTGGCTTTAGGGAAGCCACGTGATAAAGACTAAAAAGGATAACTAGCATTTGTTAAATGTTCTGAGTATGGCATCATGGAAAAGTTGAAAGAACTCATACACGCCGCAGCACTTTTCTAAGCTGTTTAAACAAACAGCTCAGTAGGTTTGCAAGAAGGAAGAAAACGAATACATAAATAAAAGTGCAGAAAGGGACGTAGGACTTGATGCTACTGCTAGAGCTGCCTCGGAGCTCCTGCGGGGGGAGGGGGGTTGCGTGAGTTAAGAGAATCTGTTTTGTGTAGAGCAGGAGTTGCGCAGGAGTAATTGCATTCAAACAAATATTTGACACTTTTTGTTTGGCTTCTTTTCACAATCTACAGCCATGTGCCTTTTCAGGATGCTGGCTCAGGTGGCTTTCTTTAATCGGGGTGAAACATGCCCTCCATGTCCTCTGGAAGACAGCTCATCAGAGATTTCTTTAAGGTACTGGTGTAAAAAAAAAGTGGTCCCCACACCATTTCACAACCACCGAGCAAAGACAGTTGTGGGAGAGACTGGGGGTTTGAATACAGGTAGGGCCTGATGGTAGCGCTGGTCTGATAGTTCCCACGAAGGAAAGTTGCCTGTTTCTTGGCCTGAACAGGTGAGAGCTGGTTAACCCTGCACATATCCTGCAAAGGAGGTCTCAGAGCTTGTTTCGGCAGGGATGGTGTTGTGAAAAGTCCTGAAGAGGCAGGTTCACACAAGTGCGGCAATGACAAACTTGCAGCTCCTGAAATTCCTGATAGATGTCGTTTTCTCTTGCACCTCCATTACCCAGACAGATAACTATCTGTCCTTGGGAAAAAAACATAGAGTGCCCTCACGTTTACCAAAGAAAAGCCTTAGAAACTCCCAGAGCGCCCGCTTCCCTCCAACTCTGGGCTGAATATTCAATTTTAACCAGCATCAGGCTGGACATGCAAAGGGCAGGGGTGGCTGCTGCATACACGGTGGGTAGTTTTGCTCCAGGGAGGGTAAAAATCCTCACAGCACAGACTCCATCAGTGGGCATGGGTATGCTCTCGCTCCCGCAGCTACTCTCCTGCCAGGACTGAAGGCACCCTGGCTGGCAACCTGTGCCCAAGAAAGGAGGACTGGGACCAGAAAGGCATAGCAGGGAATGAAAAAGATAATTTCTCCAACACCCTCCTACTCACATGGTGTTGCAGGCAGCTTCCGTAACTACGATAGCTGATTTTTCTTGTCCCATGCCAGGTGTTTTATTTCAATCAAGTTATTAGCTTCATTTCTTTGCCTCCTTTGCCACATAACTCCTCTCTATTGGCTTTTTAGAAGCAATCTGCAAGTTAAAAATTGGTCTCCTGGCTAGAATTAGATTTTATTCTTGTTCTCCTAAAAGGAAAGACATTGCAGACATCAATAACCCTGTGTTTGGTATCATTGCTGATTAAAACACCCTCTGATGAGGCTTGCCTGCGAGTCACCTGGCTCCCTATAGAAGCCCGCAGGAGAAGGTGTCTGGCTTCCCCAACACCTCCCTGGTGCATCGTGGGCGATGGTCTCCTTATGAGTTTCCCAAACCAGCTGGTTTCCATAACGTTTCTGGCCCTGTAGGAGCCAGCTGGCTGCCATAACCTGTACTGGTGGCTGCAGGGAGGGGAGGGTTTGGCTGGTCGTCAGCTCTGGGGACCTGATGTTGGGGGTCTGCTGGTCATGCTGGTTTCTAGGCGCCGATTTCCTTATGCATATAGGAAGCTTGACATGTAATTACTCCATGGCATAACAAGTGATGGGTGGTATAAAGAACAGCAATAACATAAAATTATCGTTGAGCGCAATAGAATCCTCTTGGAGGATACAGATTCCATCCAGGCTCTGTCTTCCAGCAAAACAGACCCAAGCCACGGGCACTGTTTGCAGGACTTGCCCTCCAAGCCAGCCTGCATTCATGCTGTCACAAAGCTCCAGCTCTGCTAACACACACAAGGAGACGATATTGCAGAGAGAAAGCTCCATTAGGAAGAAGCCGCGTAAGTCAGAAAAGAGGGTGAGAGAGAGAGAGAAAATGATGAATAACTTTGAGTGTTCAGGGGCAAGAGAAGAGCTTAAACCAAACTAAATGCTGGAAAATTTAAAGAAAATTTAGAGTATACCTGCTTTTGCCCTGCTTCAGGTAAAAGAAATCCCCTAAACTGCCCTATTCTTATGTGACAGAAGTCCAGAAGGTTTTCCTCTATAGCTTCCTAGTCCTAGAAACACAAATTCTGGCTGAAACCCAGAGGATAAATATTTGCAAGAAAGATGGTATTAATCATGTTGCCATTTCCACTTGAGCTCTAAGGTGTTTGCACAGCAGTGGCCGACACAGAAGCAGAGCATGACTCAGAGGCGGCGCTGGAGGCAGATGGTCTGAAAGCACGTTTTGGGTATCAGACACCTCTGTTTCATCAGGCAGACAGCCAGTATCCAGGTAAACATACATTCTTGCTAACAACATCTCGTGCACCGTAAATACTGCCCATTCCCCCACACCTGGCCTTTCTGTCTGCTCAAGAGCCTCCTTCACTCATGGTGTTACTGTTCTAATTTTCATAGGTTTATCGGCCATGTCGCTTGAATCACACACATTGCAAGTATTTCCACATAAATAAGGATTGTGTTTTGTGTTTTCTACATAGCCTATGGGATTGAGTGGGAGTGATGGGTACTGATTTCTTTTTTCTCTCTTTTTCTGTAAACATTTTTTGTTCTTGACATCATATAACTTCACTGAAGGCTTGATCCAACCACAACTTGATTGTAATTAAAATTATAGGAGGCCCTTAAAAAAACACACACGAGTTCTTATTGCCTTTTTGGCCCTAGGAAAAGCCCCATTGCCGTTAATTTGTTGCTGTTATTCTTGCAATCAATTGTAGGCACATGTATAATAATGAAATTGTTCCTTCAGGTGAAATGGCATGGCCCGCTTTAGTAGGTTTTTCCTCTTGAGCATCCAAAAATTCTTTATTGTTTCAAGCAGCAAGAGGAAGCTGTAGGTTCCTGCTGGGCTGCAGCATTCACCTCCTGGGAGAGGATAAATTGGGTTACACTGTAGCTCCCACACAATCCATAGGATTTTTCACTCCTTTCAAGTTCAGGGTCAGTTTCTTTCCATTAGGTGTATCCGTGCATCTCATAGAAGGTAACTGGATTATACAGATTTAACTAAAGGGATAATAGGATTTTATGTGTGTAAAGAATGGCAGCTGAAAAGAAATATCTTGACATGTCAGCGGAATAAGGTCCACTGAGTGAATCATGAACATGGAGCTAGCATGTCATATTTTAAAGAAGAAAATTGTATTTTAATAGCAGGATCAGTGCTTCTAATTGTAACTTCATGGTTATGTGCCTGTAATTTAAAACACTGAGGATATGACTTATGGAATAGAAATCAGATAAGCGTCATTCTATTGGTGAATGAATCCCAGCAATTACCTCCCTGCCCCATCCTGCATCGGGAAATCCTCTCTTGGAAAGGAGGGAATTAATATTCTACACACATCTTCTGTGAAACTAGGGTCTACAGAGCAAGATGGTTTCTCAGAGACACAATTCGTGAAGTCCTATATAAATGACTTTTTAATGAAGAATCCTAAGCCATCTTTTTACATTCATAACATTAAAAAGATACCATGAATGTAAAATCTAGTTACTTGAATAGTTATAGGGTTGGTCTGTGAGGCACAAAGCTATTCTGGCATTCAAACTGTTCTCTATTTAAGGATGTGCGTTCGGACAGCTAAGCTCCTTTGGGCAGATAAAATAAGGGGCAGAAAAAGGGGAGTCTACATATATTCATATGGAATAGCTCTCGCTTTTGAAATTTCTATCATCGGTTACATTTCAATAGCTTTTCTGTGCAGACCAAACGCTCACATCTTACACCTGTCAACCTCAGCTCCTCTTTGAGATTTTTACAATAGCGGCTTCCTATACCTGCTGAAAACATTTTCATCTTCACAGTTGCTATAAAGACCCATATCAACAAGAAAGAGGAGTGGCTGGGCATACAGCGAATCGATTCTTAAGCTGCTAACAAAGAGACAAAGTGAAGAGAAACAGAGGGAAGGGGTCGGCATGCATTGGTGCTCACACGCGTGTGGGCTTAATACAACCCCATTCACTCTAACTTTGGGACAAAATCCCAGCTCTGACGCCAAGTGAGCCGCGCCACTGCCTTCCCTGCAGATGGCACCTTGCTATCTCTCAGCTACGTTCATTTGAGATGCTACACCAGAAGTGGATAAAGCTTTTTCAGGCTCCACGTGTGAATTTTTAATTAACAGAGAAATACTGCAGTACCAGCATAACATATGGCGTATTATTTGGTACTTACCAGGTATGTAGTTGCAGAGTCTCTCCACGGCTGCCTTTACTGTACTGTTGTGCCACTGTGCAAGCTGTTCAATTACAGACACCACAAGCACGCACCCTTCAAACAAACAAACAAAAAGAGTGAATACGGTTATCTGTGAAGTGTGACGAAGCACCCCGTGCTACAGAAGTATTTCAGGCATCGTTGGGCATTTCATTTCTCAAGATGCTCCATGGCAGACGAGTGTTCAAGGGGAAAAAAAATAATCTGTGAATTTCTGTCTTTATTCAAAACCAGTAAGTTATCTCAGAGAGAATGGCGATGCCAGAGGAGTGCACAGAACAGCCTGGCTTTTACAGCACTAAGTGTTGCTCCTGAAAAAACGATTTTCTGTCCTTTCAAGGATGAAAATCCAGGAGCCGGGAGGACAGCCACCGTTACAACTGCCTGCTTGGCCACCTGCTCTCTCATTATTTCTCACAACAAAAAAGGCACAGGTCTGTACTTGATAGGACTTCTACATCCCTCCACACAAGCCACATAGAGAGCTACCAAAATTGAAAAACAAACGGGTGTGACTGCCTGCAGAAGAGACGTCACAATGGAGACGTATGTGCTGACCACCACAAAGCATCCGTGGCATTGTTTCTTCACAGACGGTCCTCAGAAGCCCAGCGGTGCTTGGCAGGCACAGGGCTGCTGGGCCCAGCTGCGCATTTGCTAAAGCCGAAATGTCTTCAGAGTTCATTCTGCCCTCCTTCTGTGGTTGGAAAGAAACCATTTCCGACAACCTACAAAGCTGGTGACTTGTCATGGCTAATCTGAGTATGAGCAAGGCTAAAGCCTAGTTGCTCCTTGGGCTAGCTGTGGCTGAGACCCAAGAGCTTGCATACCATAGTGAGGCGTTCCTTGAGATGTCCAGCATTTTTTCTGACATTTTTGGGATGAAGTAGGTTCCATGTGATCCCCACGTAACAATCATTCAAAATCCACGTGATGACCATAAGCGATTCATTTCAAGTCAAGTTTAAATTGCTACAGGCCGGCACTGTGCTCTCTCTTTCTGCAGTGGCTTCACCATTTTATAAACAAGCCGCGTTTGGTGATACGAAGTCTGACCAACATAGTCAGGTGGGTACCCCAGGCAGCCAGGAGACAAGGAGCCAGGATGCCAGTTCCCAGCAACATGAGTAAAGATTTCTCTTTGAAATCCCTGGAGCTGAACGCTGTTCCTCCCCTCTGCAAAAAATCTCAGCTCTCAGGACTTGCTCTGACACAGTCTAGAAATGGAGGTGAGCTCCAGCATTAGGATGGGCCTGCAGATCCAACTTTTTCCAAAGCTCAAGAACATTAACGTTCAAGTTTTCAGATTGGCACAGCTTTTCAAAGTGAGCTTTTAAATTCCTTCCAAGTACCCCTACCTATGTGCTATTAAATCAAAGTGCTGGTTTTCAACATAAATAACTTTGATGCTCCTATGGATCAAGTAGCAAGTCAAAGAGGAGGCAATACAATTGGAACTTGCTGTAAGACCAATATCTTTGAGTCTTCTATTACTTCTTCTACTCCAAATACAGTAATCCAGTGGAAATTAGAGTGAACTTGCCATCTCTTTTGCAGGGATAAAAGCCCACTTCTCCATACTTATTAAATAAAACGTTCACTCAAAGTCCTCTACAGAATGATTTATAAAGCTTGCTAAGAGCCATTACCTCCAGTCAGCCTAAAAGATTAGGAGAACAAATGGAGACAGATACAACCAAAAAAAAACCCTGAAGCAAGTTATTTCTTCTCCCTGCCCCTGTCCACATAGTCACAGGCTAGCCCATGGAATTAACAGTTAATTAAAACACAATAGCTCATAAAGAAAAAAAAAAAAAGTAGAATAATAAAGACCCAAACTAAAACCAAAGTGGACATCCGAGGTGGAGAGCAAAGCATGCTCAGGACTTGGGCTGGAAGAACAGCCCAGGTCCACCTAGTCCCTGTTTAACCCCTGGCAGGTGCCTTAGCACAGCCTTATCCCATGCCACGGCCGAGGCAATGCTTGTGCTTGTGCTAAGGACCAGTCTCCAGAGCACATTTGGATGAGGACATGCAGTCAAGGGAGGAGGAGTTGATGGGTGCAAGAGACTTCACTGTTTGAGTGCAAACCATGCCCTGCACTGGCCCCAGAGACAGAAAATCGACCCTGGCTTATTTTCAAGGGTAGCGTGGCCATAGCCACACTGGACTGACTCCATCACTCAGTGCTGAAATGGCAGTGCACATCCTTGGAACACTCTGGAAACGCACCTAAAAGGCATTTCATAACTTGGTTCTTACAAGGCCATATTATTAACACACATGAGCAACCCACAGACAACCAAAACTATGCTCCCCCTGCCTTCTATGTCTGTTTTATTCATGTGGATAGAGACTCAGAAAAATTAAATGACCAAAATGATGCTTTAACCACAAAACCACATATTTTTTCTGTGCCCTCCTTTCTCCTCTTAGCAAGGTCAGGCCTTCATCTAACAATCTTGCTGTCCAGAAGGCAGAAAGGCAAAAAAGGAGTTCAAGCAGAAAGACAGGAAGGAGCTAGTCCTTTGATATTTTCTAAAGGAGACAGCTTTTGTTGTTTTATCTCTCATTCCTTTGCACCAGGAGCTTGAGGAAGCTACAAATGAGGATGTGCCAGTGCTTAGCAGACATGGGTCCAGGAGTCCATGAGGGGTGAAGACAAGGAGGAGAGAAGGAAACTCAGAAGACACTGAGGTTAGCAATGTTAGCAGAGGAAAATGCTTCAGCGGGCAGAGGAGCTGGGAGAGCAGATAGTCCCCAAAACACAGGCTGAAGCAGAACTGAGCACAGGGACAAGTGGGCGATGGAGTGGACACCAATGCGGCTTGAGGAGTAGGACAGCCTGACCAGACCACGAAATTGCAAGCCTGGATGCAAAGTGAGGGAAAAGCCCCCGTTGTGAGCACAGGCATGAGCTTAGACACAGTGGGGGCAAGGTGAAAACTGGGTTGTCATGTTCCTGAGGCCCAGCAACCTGTCACACCAGGGAGCTGACAGTGTTGCTGACTGCAGCAGAGAGAAATGACGCTCATTTTGCCTGTGCTGTGTAACCCAGGGTGCACCTTCAGCCGGGGCCTGCCAGCACACTTCGCAGAGAGGACAGAGTCCTTCTCTCTTGGTCCCCAGCTCCCCTGTCCCCCTTTCCTGGCTGCTGGGCATCCCTGCCAAGCGGCAGGGGAACGGGGGCTCTAGCTGGGTCCAGCTTTCTAAGCTTTCTTTTCCCTTGCCTCTAGCACCCCCTCATCCTCCATGGGTACAGAAGGTGCCATGCAATGCCGCAATGAAGCTTGCAAAGTGCTGCCGGTGGCTGGTGGGAGTGAGACACTGCCTGCCTCACCCCACCACCAGCACCATGGGCTCATGCTTCCTGTGTCGTGGTGGGTCTGCTCCAGCCACGAGCAGAAATCAACCCCCGCAGTGTCTCTGCTTGCAGTTACGGCACCCTCGGGTGCCCAAAAGTTGGCTCCAGCGCTGCAAGGACAGAATTTATTTCAGTGCAAAAGCTGGCCTGACAAAAACATTGACGCAATAAGTCGACCCTCCCACTCACACCAGGAGAGACCAGCTCATGACGCAGCAGAGGAGGAAAAAGTTTGCCTGACACACCTCGGTGCACTGCTTTCACTCTGAAAGAGAGTTCTTCACCCCAGGGGCAGGCTCGGCAGCTTGCCTAATGGTTCATCTCAAGATGGGGGTGCAAAGAGGTCCCTCTCTCTCTCTGACTCAGCCGTTGCCCCCATGACTCTCATTTTCGTTATCACGGTGAGGTCTTCTCGCCTCCAGTAGAGGCGGTGCAGAGAAAGGGGCTTGTGGATAAACAAGTTCTCGAAATCCAAAAAGCTGGGCTGGGAATAAAAATACCCCTGGTGTTTCCATTTCCTCTGTTATACAAGAAGACAGTGTCCACTGAAGATATGAGTTTCTCTCTCATGTTTGTCAAAATACCACAGAGGGCGAGGGGAAAAAAAATAGCTATTTTGGTTCAGCTCTGTTGAATAGAAACAGAATTCTTAATCACAAACACAGTCACGCAGGTAACCCTACTCATGGAGTGGTGTCCCAGCAAATAAATGGAAAATTTTCATGTTGATTAAGTCAGACACTTTTGTGTCTATCGAACCAGGCCCAAAGGCAGATTTTCTTCATGTGAGAATTAACGGAGACATCTCTGAGTTTGTGCAGTGCTTAATGCAGTACCCTGGGCTACTAGATGTTATATGAATATAAATAGCAATAATAATAGCCTGACTACTTGGGAAAAACCCACAGAGCTGAACTTCAAAGTATTTGTTCTCATAAACTAGTCTTTACTATCAGAGAGAGGACGCTTCTGGTCACGCTATTATACCCTCCCCGCCTTGGGCACCTGCAGACCACACCTTGGTTATTCAAAATGCTCCCTGAGAAATGCACTTATTCCAGATAAAATGCTATGCTTCACGGGACAAGCCCATAAAGAAAGTCTTGACTGATTTTCAGAGGGGTCTGAAGTTCCAATTGGGACGTCCTCAGCCTCAGTCACCGCAGCTGAAGTCTCTGGACCCGAATCTGGGGAATCTTTCTACCTTCTGGTGGGAAAGGTGCTCCCCAGGAACATGTGCCACCAACAGGTGCCACCAGATGATCTCCCCTCTGTTTCCCCCATCTACCCAGGCTTTTATCAGGTGCCCTTGATCCACCGCTCTTTACTCCTCATGGTCTGCTGGCACCTCTTAGTGCTCTGCCATGGGCCACGCCCCAGGGGATGGCCACTTATGTCTGGGCTCTGCTCGCCTCAAAGCCTTTCATTCAGACTGGTGTCATCAGAAGCAGCTCTTGGGATGGAGATTGTAAATTACTCAGGAAAAGGGTGGAACCCTGGGAGGAGGGAGAAGGAATGTTTAAGGGGATTTGCTGTAGTCCAGGATGTATAACCCACCCAGGCTCCCCGTTTTTTTGGATAAAAATATGCTCCCCCCAGTAAGTCAGATTGGTCTTCTAGGAGAAGCTTTCTCCTGTGTTGGGCTATAGGTAGAACCTCAAGAGGCTAGCGCCTATAAATTACAGTTAACTCAGACTATTCTCACTCTTAAAAACCCGCTCCCTTTTTGATCACATATATCATCTTCCTCTGGATTTAGTGGCAGAAAAAGAATTCATGCAACATAGGAAGCCATTACTCTCTAATAAAATCAATAGAAATCTCCCTGCACACCAAATATTATAGAATCACAGAATGGTTTGGGTTGAAAGACACCTTAAAGATCATCTAGTTCCAGCCCCCCTGCCACGGGCAGGGACACCTCCCACTAGCCCAGGTTGCTCAAAGCCCCATCCAGCCTGGCCTTGAACACTTCCAGGGATGGGGCATCCACAACTTCTCTGGGCAACCTCTTCCACTGTCTCACCACCCTCACAGTAAAGAATGTCTTTCTAATACCTAATCTAAATCTCCCCTCTCTCAGTTTAAAACCGTTACCTCTCATCCTATCACTACGCTTCCTGATAAAGAGTCCCTCCCCATCTTTCCTGTAGATCCCCTTCAGATACTGGAAGGCCGCTATACAGTCTCCCCAGAACCTTCTCTTCTTCAGGCTGAACAATCCCAGCTCTCTCAGCCTGTCCTCTGGCAGGAGAGGTGCTCCAGCCCTCTGATCATCTTTGTGGGCCTCCGCTGGACCTGCTCCAACAGATCCATGTCCTTCCTGTGCTGGGGGCTCCAGAGCTGGATGCAGTACTCCGGGTGGGGTCTCACCAGAGGAGAGTAGAGGGGCAGAATTGCCTCCCTCAACCCACTGGCCACTCTTCTTTTGATGCAGGGCAGGATGTGGTTGGCTTTCTGGGCTGCAAGCACACATTGACTGGTCATGTTGAGCTTCTCATCAACCAACGCCCCAAGTCCTTTTCCCAAGGGCTGCACTATCGAAAATGCTAACCAGATATCTTAGCCTTTAATGGATCTTAATTCTGATGGCTAAACATGGAGAATAATTATTTAACTAAAAAGGACAGGGGGAAATCAGCTGTTTGACTGTAGAAATCTCACTGCTTTAATTACTGTGTGTGAGAATATAAACCTTTTAATGTTCCGGCATCAGTAGTAAAGCACTTCCAGATCTGGACAGTCATTAGCAACTATTGCTTGCTTTTAATTTAGTAGATATTTAGATGCGATTTATTTCTCATCATGAGCTGGGCACATATAAGGCAATCTAGAGAGGCTTCATAATCAAAGGTTTAAAAAGCTCTAAATTATTAATAGTTGCACATGATTTTCTTTAGAAACAAGTTTCAAGAAATTGACTCTGCTGTCACACTTCAATAATAGGTTTCAGTGCCTTGACAGGCTGAAGGATGTTTTCTCTGGAAGAAATCCATTGGTATTATAATGCCTACCAGCCATTAGAAACTAGACTCTGGTGTTAATAAAATGCCTGTCTCTTTTAGCGATAGTTTGTCCCATCTGCTATTAATTTCTGAAGAGATAAGAGAAAACCATAACCATTTTGCTCACCAGCAGTAATCTGAAAACTCACACGTCAGGAAGTACTTCTCTCCATGTATTTGAAAAAAGCATGTAATAATAAAATGACATTTCCAATAAGCACAGAAAAAAAAATCGTACCCCAATAATAAAATCAGAGCTAGAGAAATTCATTTCTTAGCTGTGAAGCCTCTGGCAGTTTGAGCAGACTATTTGACTTAATCCACTTCTGCCGCACACGTTTGAAAGGCTCTATAATTAGAATTATACCTAGGGATGTCAAGAAGTGTCTGGATAGTGAAAGCTGCCTCTCTAAGTTTCAGATTTGCAGATATATTTGTCTGAGTAAAACTCTGTCAAATGGCACCTGGCGCATCCTCCTTTGCCAGCCTTTGCTCACACTCTTGGGTGCTGGAGACCTTTCTCGCCCCTCCAGCCATATCGCTGTTCCCCAGCCATAAATTAAACATACCCCCTGAAGCGAAAGGAGGAAATAAGCCAAAACAAAGCGGCCTTGGACACAAATAGCTCTCTGCAAACCCTGCCAGCCAGGCTGTGCTCACCCTGCTCGCTCCCGGTGGGGCAGGAACTGGAGCCTCCCTTGGCGAAGTGACAAACCTCTGCCTCAAATATCTATCATCTGCAGCAGGAAATACCCCTGTAAAAAAGAACCCATCTATCGCATTCCTGGTTTTATACAGAAGATGAAGGTTTTCCTAAAACACAGTCTTTGCTTCTTCCATTTACAGGCGATCACGGGCTGCAGTGCATCTCTGAAAGCCTACAAGTGAGGAGTCCCCCACAGCAAAGTGTATTGCAGACGATACTGCGACTCCTCGTGCAGGTGCCAGAGTAAAAAACACCTCTTGCTAAATTCATCTAATCCAATTCAACCTGAAACAAGACATTCCTGTTTGAAGCAAGAGCATTCATATGGGGAACTAAGAAGAAATAAGGTTTTCTCCTCTGCAATGGGGACATGCACGTGGGTATTCTTGGTGCAGGCAGGCTGTGGCTAGGCAAAGTTACGATACAGGAATGTTTTCTTTTTCACTGTATATTCCTTCCCAATTTGCCTTCTTTCTCTGCTTCTCAGCATTGAGCTGATACTTTCAAAGAACAGCCCTTTATAGCCTCAAGATTTCATTCCAGCATGGAAATAGTCAGCTCAGATGACATATTTGTATAGGTAAAGTTAGGGTAGTTGTTTTCCATATACAGCCAGGGGATTTGTTGCTTTGAAAGCTAATTTAGAAAGGGATCTGTGTGTTAAAGTCTTTTCACTCAAACTTTGATTCCTATTCCATTTACAGTGTTAATGTATTTCATAGAGATACTGAAGTGATAGAATATAATAATAGGTATTCATATTCAAATATGTTGGCATATACAAGACTTTTTCCCCCTAAATTTGCCAAGTGTCATAAAATATCTTGGAAATGCTGAATGGTATGCTATTACCAAACCTGTCACTGGGCATAAAATTACATATAGTATAGTGGCTAAAAACATTTTTAAACTATTACCAGTATAGCAGTATTTTGAGTGTATTGTAGCTCTGTTACAAAACAAGCAAACCCTGGAATATCAACTACCGTTTTTGTTGCTCATGCCTCTGCAGTTCACAGAATAGCAGTGAGAGACTTCAGACCCCTAACGCCAGAGCTCTATTTGTTCATTATTGTTTCCTTAAGACACCCGATGAGGACTCTAATACAGTTAAGTTGGTACAGAAAATTCAGTTTCCATCTAGTGGAAGACTCTGGTATCCATACCTGCCAGCCAAATGTATCCCTAGTGTTTTCTACATTACGCTTTAAAGAGCCCTATTTAACAAAATCTGTAACCCCAGGCGTTTCCAATGGAAATGCTTTCTGCATTAATTAATAGAAAAAAACATGTGTGTATGTGTGCCATTAACATATTTTTATTTTCCAAATTGGGAAAGGGTATTCAAAATTTACTGAAGCCTGAATGGTGGCAGGAGGAGTTAATGCATCTGGATAACTTCATCCTTGTCACAAAGGTTTTACCATTTTTAAATTCTGAATGCACAATAGTTTCAGATATACAGTTCCTAAAACCGTTGAAAGTGATTGCCTTAAAAATAAGCAGGTTTTTCTGAAGTTCTGTATAGGGCTAACATAGGAAGAAGAGTGGGAGGCACACACATTAAGGCAATCGGCAACCAAACAGACCGTCAATACTAAACAAATAAGATTATAAAAGAAAACTAACAGCAAGCATCAGTAACGTAAAACGTACAAGACTACTCAGGTATACAAATGCACATACAAATATATACGAATGGGTATTTACACACACATACCTATATATATGTAGGTATGCGAAGCATACCTCTTTATTGTGATCAATGTATGTATTTGCATTTTAGAGCCACAAACTTTCAGTAAGACTTGGGGTGATCTTGAAAAATGAAAATTTTACCATCAGTTGTTGAAAAATATGAATCCCTGTAGAAAATATTCCCATTTTAAGCATCGCTTTAGTATCTCTACCGCACTAGTCACATGCCTGTGGTTTTTCTATCCAAAGTATAATCACAGGAAAAAAATGTTGTGGTCAAATTTAATCTTTATTACTGATCACCAGGGCAAATTTTGCCGCTGAGTAAACTGAGTAATGTTGGTGAAGTGAACAGAGGTGCTGTGGCTTGGCACTGGTTTAGCTGTAATCAAAGTTGATCCCGGCCTTTCAGAGTAAAACACATTGATATTGGGCATGGCCTTTTTACAGAACTCATTGAGCTGTAAATTATACGTTCTGTCATGGTGCCTCCCCAGACAATATGTGCACGGCTACTTTGTCTGAGCGCGGTTATTAAAAGCCTCCAACCCCATTTGGCACGTTCCATTGTGTGAAGTTATTGGGAACTCCAAATGCCACCGGTCCTGCTGCCGCTCCGCAGGGCATATTTCATGCCGGCACTCACGCACAGCCAGACAGAGGCAAACTGTTGAGGACATTGACTATCACACAAATCAACACAGGTAGAGGTCGGCGCTTTAGGCTGCTGGGGAGCTCGGAAACATCCGTTCTTTAATGTAATCAGAGTTGAAAATATGTTTCAAAACCATGCTTCTTCATATGCTAGGAACAATGTGCTCGTGGGTGAATGGAAGAGGTGACCCGCGAAGGTTGCTGAGAATGGCATTATATCAAGCACAAAGATGGGGAAATTTGCTTCCCCAGCTGCTGACCCACAGGATCTCCGCTCACTAGCGAGGAAGATGGAAATTGCTGCTGTCTGGCTGTATTGAGCGCTCCCTGACTAATCGCCTCATTCCAAAAAGGGCAGCCAAAGTTAATCGCCAAAAAAGCAGGGCAGCCTGCTGCTGGGAGAAAATAAATAAACCCTGCTATTTGCAAATGGTTCTTGTGGTCACAGCACAGAACCCCTGAAAAGCCGGCCTGGAAGAAGTCATCCTACCCAAGCCTCTGCCTTAGCAGCTGATCTATGGTATCTATGCCGTTCCAAAGGGACAGGGGAGACACAGATCTGTTAAGATCTCTAATGAGGTCTTCTACAGCCTTCTCAGGAACCGATGAGAGTGCTCACTTAACGCTACAATTAGAAAATTTTCTTCCTAACCTGAATGTCCCTACTGGTATCCATTTCTGTTATTTCTTGCCATAGCTGTTATGAACCTGGAGAATGGATTACCCCTTTAATGTTTTTGAGGACAGATATCATGTCTTTTCTCAAGTTTTTCTTCTCTAGACTAATTAACTCTAATTTATTCAATCTTTCTTTATAGCTTATGTTTGTTTTTCTCCGAAACTTCCTGTCACTCTCCATCATTCTTGAAGCACAGCCCCAAAAGGGAAGGCAGAAATTCCTCTGAGGCTTTGTCAATGCTCAGAAAGGTAGTGGGTTACCTCTCATGTCTTGCAAGCTAACTTCTGTTCGCACATCTTGGTGTATGCAGTGCATGCGTTCTTCATGACAGCATGCCATTATTGTGCCACTACAAGCCCAGATGATCTTCCCTAGGGATGCTACCCAGACGGTCATTCCTCATCGGCCATGTGCATCATTGACTATTTCTGCTGATGTGCCTTCAACATATTCATATTGAAATTATCTCTTCTGGGGGCAAGTACTCCAAGTTTTCAAGATGGTTTTGAATTTAATCCTGCCCTCCACTGTGCTTGCAAACCTTTTTAGCTTTATATGAGCTGCTAATTTAATAACACACTATTTCATTATCTCGGCTAATGAAAATATGGAATGATATTATGTTCAAAACAGAGGTCTACGAAAGACCTTATTTTGTACATCCTTCTGCTTAAGGAGTGAGCCACTCGTGATTACCCTCTGAACAAGGCCACCCGCCAGTTTTGCCCTGCCCTGTAGAAGCTTAATCAATTTTGCCTATCTCTCAGACATTAGATTAGTGCTGAGGTGTTGCCAAAAGCCTTATTAAAGTCAAGCTGTAACATCTACTGCTTCTTCTGTGTCTACATGCCGTTATCCCATCAGCAAAGAAAATTAGATTCATCTGACACTGTTTCTCCTTGATAAATCCAGTGAGGTTCTTACTCCTATTTACTTTTGAAAGATGCTTTTATAAAGTTTCATTAACTATTGCAGGATTTTTCTAGGAATTGACGTTTAACTGACTGATCTACAACTCCCCAGATTTCCTTACTTCACAATGTTGGAGGGGGTTGAATACAAGCAGTTCCCTCCTGGCTTTCAGTGTCTCCAGGGCAGCTTCTGCCTTTTCTGAGGTTGCTTCAGGTACTTCTGGATGAAGTCGCCTTTGCTAGAGAACAGGCGATTTGGAAATACCCTTTAAGGGCTCTGACATAATTTGGGGTGGCAGGAGGTGTGGAATAAAACCTTTATAAATTATTCAGAAATAGTAGGAAAATAAAGAACGTGATCTTGGGTATGATGAAACATTAACACCCGTGCCAAGTTGCAAGTGTCACTCTACTGTCTTTGGGTACCTCGACATTAACTTAAGTAAAACTTTGCTTGTCCTGTGAAGTGGGCAGTATTTTCCTCATTTAACAGATAGATAAAGTCAAAGACCTGAGTATCGGAAGGGCTCATTCATACTTCATTTTTGAGAGAAAAATACACAGCATCTTGCTCTCAGGATGCCTCACTGAAATTGTCAGGCTGCACCTAGCAAAAGGGCTTCTAGGTCTTGTCGTGAATAAATCCCTTAGGCCATAATGCCAGTCAGCAGCAAACACAGAAATGAAAACCAGACCTAGCATCCAGCTCCCAAACCAGTCCACAGAGCAAAAACTCACCCTCTTTACATGAGGAAAAAAAGCTTTACGGGTCTTTGCATACAGGAAAACTTCCTAAAGTCCTTTTATCTACCATGAGGAAAAAGCAGAGGAGTATAACACATGCAAAGCGTGCAAGAGGCCCAGAGGAAGGGCCTGAGCTGATTTCAAAGTATGCAAAAAGGGGTGAATTTTTCCAGCCTGGGGACACAGGAAACACTGATGGAGAAAAGAGACTGTCAGATGTTGGAAAAATTCTTCTAGTGATAGGGCCAAAGAAAGAGCATATATCTGTTTAAAAGCAGGTTGGAGATGGTTAGGAACCGCGTAAGTATACTACATCTGATCTTATGGCCAGGAGGATTATCATCAGGTCCTTTCCCCCTCTTTTCCTTAATTCTAAAAGACAGCAGTATTGCATCTCTTTTTGAGGTGGGAACACTTTCCGGATGCTTTATGTCAATTATGAAAAGACTTTTTCTGAATAAAGCAGACAGATTTTTCAAGAAAATGCAGCAAAAATGATGTGACTTTTTCTATAGTTACTGAGGCTGATTAAAACTTCTGTCTAAATGTTTTCTGACACAAGTTTGCCATAAAAAAGTCGCCTTCTGTTTTTTAGACAAGTAACAGTCTGAAAGAAGAAATGCTCCTCCAGCCCTTACTCCATATCAACATATAGGTGCCTACCCAAAACACATCTCACAGGATATGCTAAGGGCAAGGGTGTCCCTTAAAGCATCCAGCTGCTTTCCCAGTATGACCAGAATGTACTGGGGGAGATGGTGCCTACCCAGGGAGCGCTGCTGGCAAGAGGAACAGAAAAAGGAAGCAACCAAGTCATATCGCATTCAACGGAGGTACCAGAGCTGCGTTTCGCTCTCCTGTCATATCACGTTATACACATTTCTTCAAGAAGCATAATACTTTCAGTGGAAAAGCTTAATGGAAAATATTTTCTTGGTTTTATTACTGAAAGAGCATCCATTTTCTGACCAGCATTGGCTACTAACTCAGCAATCTCGATCATGCAGGTGGTACACGCACAGGAGTGACCAGAAATGACCATTTAATGTGCAGCCACCTCATTTCCCTCAGAAAAAAGAGGCAAATAACTTTGGAAGATTAGACACCTGACTACACATTTATCTTGCATGCAAAAAAGCCTATTTCTTCAAACGAATCTCCTATACATTTGGCAGCGGGCCTTTCTCTCGTTAAAAATGCTGCCTTGATGTATAAGGCCAAGCAGACTCAGAGGAAGTTCCCATGGCTCTCTCCCAGTGCCTTCCCGCATGGCAAACTGGCTAGCAGGGTCTGGGGTCAAGCTGTTGAAAGGAAATCACACTCTTCTTCCTACAGATGAAGCTGATCTCGACTTAATTTCTGCTCCTGAGAGGGCTGGTCACCAAATCAGCCGCAAGAACCGACGCTCCACGCCACGGCAAGCGGAACCACCAGCTCCTCCGTGCTTTCCCTTTCCCGCTTGGGAGAAGGAAGGGACAGAGATGGCTTGCCAGTGTTTTCAAGAGTTAGTCGCGAGAGCGGCTAATCAGTGAAACCCCAGAGGTGGCCACCTGGACCTGGGCTAGCAGGCAGCAGCCTGCCTGCCTGCCTGCCGCCACCGGCCCTCCCCGTGCAGTTCTAACTCTCTGCGCCCTTCCTTTTTAGCTTGCTCCTTTTTAGAGGTGTGTGGACTTTCTCTTTTGGTCGTGAGGCGAGCTCACGTGGACGCTTGGAGCTGAAGCTCAGAGAGAGCAACTGGTGTGGGAGGCGGGTTTTGTGCTGTCCTCCCGCCCAACAAACACGCCGGGGAGAGGCTCGGTGGTCCCAGCAAGGGGGCTGAAGGGAAAAAAAAAAAAAGCACAATTTAGCTTGTGCAAGGCAACTTCAATGCAATGTGCAGTCACCGTAGGAATTTAGAGCCTTGCTGGGCCAATAAGGGTGAAAAGGGCAGACAACGCTCACACCTTTTTACCAGCGTAAAAATCTTACAGGCGAGCACGCTCACCGCCCTTTCCTGTGCCATCGAAACCCTCGCCGCCTAAAGATCTCGCCATTAAGAAACCGCCACCACTTCCCTCTCGCTGTGGCAGCTTCTCGGTCACTGCCTGTGCGGCTGCCGGCCCGAACAAGGCCTGTCCCTGACAGACATTTCTGCCTTTCACCGCTCGCTCGCTCTCATTTTCCAGCCGGCGGCTGAGGCCTGGCAGGGGCTGCACAAGAACCAAGGGGCTGCCCCCACTTCGCTCCGCTTTCGGTTCACGCTGCCTCCCCGGCACCGAAATCTGCAGGGACGGCTCAGAAATGAGGCAAAAAAACCCCCTGTTTTTATCAAGCTTAGAATTATTATTTCTGACCGTGTTCCTTGAGCCACAGTGAAAACCATTTGGGGCTGAAAGGAAATATTTCCTTCTGAGGGAATGGAGAACCGTGACAGAGTTGATGTTTACGGCACAAAAGTGCCCTGAAAAGCTAAACGAAGATGAAATAAAATGTTTCATCGTAACGCTTAAGATATCCATCATTTAACGTTTGCTCACATAAAAAATACAAGCTACTGCCTCTCTCTAGGTATACGGAGTCTCACGCCAAGGGCATTTCTGGTGCTGAGATACCCGTGTTGACTTTGGTGTTACTGGTCTTGCTTTGGGAATCACTTGGTCAGCCGAGGCTATCGGATACCCCCAGCTACAGCTGCTGTAGAGATCACCGTGGTCACCAAAGTCACAGGAGAGGGGGTTGCCAAAACACACACTCGCCCCACTTCAGTACGGGACGTGCAGGCGCGTGTGCTCATGGAAAGGGAAGGAAACGTGACGAAACAGCCCTCACGACTTGGCTCTCCAGAGATGACCATCCAGACCACACAGCTCTCTGGCCCAAGTACGCACCAAGTGTTCTAAAGAATATTTTGCCAGGCGATGAAGTCAATGAGGAGACCCTGGGGGGAGCCTGAAGGAAACTGTGGTTTCCCTGCAGTTAAACAAACCCTAACAAATACTAGGACCCCATAACACCTTGTTTCCAGGTCCCAGACCTACGGATGCAGGTCCCAGACCTACAGACGTTAAAGCCAGCTTTCTAGACGCCATTCCCCGCAGAGCAAAAACATGAACTTTGGGAAGCAGCTTCTCAAAAACAAAATCATAAAATAACTCCAGACCCCGTTGCTGGCCTTGCAAAATCTCCGGTGATTATTTCAACAAAGACTACGAATGTTTTGCAGTACAGCTGTTGAAATAGATAAAGGAGTGATTTATGATGTGCATAGCAATTCTCAGCTCACCGGTGGAGTAGCAAACGAACTACTAGTCCAGCAGGCAAACAAAACCTGAATACATACCGACGCAGGTGTGTCCTTTGTACAGCCCGGACTGGAGCGCGGGGGACGGTGGGTCGTTTCCATGGGGGAGAGGGGAGGAAGAGGCAGCCTTCAGCAGAAGCGGAAGCCAGAGGATGCAGAATAAATTAAGGAACGTTCGCCTAGACCCCCTCATCCTAAGGAAGGAAAGAAAGGAAAGAAATCAGGTGGGAAGGGCGCATGCGGACCCATATTCCCTTACTGCTCAGGGAGCATCCCGCATCCTTGTCGCAGCTTGAGGAGAGGGGAGGCTGGCGTGCCTATGTAGCTAGACGTGATGCAGGGCTGCTCCCCAGGTGGGGACAAGCATCTGTCATCTGCCGGGGTGCACGGAGGATCCCTCACCCATGCATCACAGATGCTTTCCCATCCCCTGCCCCTTGCACACCCCGCAGCCCCTCTCAGGCCGTTCAGGGTGTCTCTGCAGCCACCCACCACAACCCAGCGAGTCCCATACACGTGGGCACCCCATGACCGGTGTGGGAGGAAATCGCCACGGCCCCAGGTCTCTCTCCGCCCCCCCCACGCGCCCCCGCTGCCCCATTTGCAGCTCTTCCCAACCTGCTGGCCTGGTAGGACCACGGAGGTTGCATGACCAGCTCTGGCTCAGCGCTGCCCTGTCTCCTGCGGCAGCAGCGGGATGACTAACGACCTTAAACCACAGTAGTTGCTGGAGCCACTCAGCATTAATAACGCAAGACACTCCCCTGAACAACTAGTGTTGCAAAAAAAAAAAAACCCAAACAAAAAAACCAACCCGACAAACCCTTCCCCCCCCTGCCCCGTCGCTCCTCTGCAGACAAGAAAAAAAAAAAAAACCTATCTCCGGCTGCTTCTGCAAGATTTTTGACCAGGGTTTCTGTTTGGGAGAACTGAGAGTGAAAAATAAAAGAAAGAGGCCGCTCTGGTCGGAGCTGGGGGGTGGGGGTGGGAGGGAGTGGGGTCCCACACTGGGGTTTTGCCAGGGTCGAACCTGGGGGGACGGGAGGCAGCTGCCGGCATAAGGGCAGCAGCGGGAGCCGAACCCCTGTTCTCATCAGCTCTGAGCGCGTTTGTTTGCAGCCTCCAGCCGCCTGCGAGGCTTGGAAAATCCTGAGCTTTTCCTGCTTTGGCAGCCACGACGACTGAAGGTTTCCCTGTCTCTTTTTTGTTTAATTCCCCTGGATCAGGCAGAAACCCGTCGTTCCCCAGCCTGAAGCAAAAGCAGAGAGTAAAACCTGTTCAAATGACGTCGCTTCAGAGGTGGAACAAGCCCAAACAGCTAAATCCCAGATGCTGTGGATGCAAGGATGGTTATAAGGATACGATGTAGGGCTGAGGCACTGGAGGGCCAAGACTGCATCCCACCCCTGCTTCTGCCTTTTTGTATAACCCTCTTACCCCTCCAGCGGGCCACGGGTACTCGTCTTGCCTTTCCACTCCTTGCCTGGCTCTTTGGGAAGTGGGCAGGCTGTCGTCAGGGGTTGCTAAAGGGTAATGAGGAGCCTGTCTCATTTGGCATCCCTACATGCTTCCCGGGCATAATTAAAGGAGACTCGTAAACGGTGTGGTGAAAAGAAAAACAGAGAATATAGTTAAATCAGTGATTCCCTGCCAAATCTTCAGACGTTCCTGCAGATCAAGATGACCACGCAGGGATCAGGTCAGCTTTAGTATTTAATGTGGTTTTTTTGCAAACCACTTCTTTTCTGTGAGAACCTGACCTATGACATTTTTAAAGTCAGACCCAGAAAGTTTGCCTCAACTTTGATAAGCAGGATTTGCCTTGTGATAATGACAATATAATCCAGGGGCTCCAGGGGGAAAAAAAAAAAAAAAGAAGAAGAAGAAAAAAAAGACTGTTAAAAGCTTCAATGCGAATACAAATCACTGCATATCTCCATTCTCTAAACCAAGCCATTGGCTTCCGAAAGTATGTTTTTCTTCTAAAAAAGAAAAAAAATTAAACACAAAATAGAGGTAATAGCTGTTTGCCTGAGTTTTGAAGACCCGTTCCTGCTTATCATTCTCTCTATAGCTAGCAATGCTGGTTTTCTTTTTTTTTTTTTAATAGCAGATAAACAAAAATCATAGTGCAAAGTGCCTTATCCATATGCCAATCCTACTGAAATCTGCAGGATGTTTTTCTTAACGCTGTAAAAACTTGCTATAAAAAGCCACTGTGCTACAGTGACTGCAGCTCCATTAAACCCTTTTTAACACACATATCACTTGGTTCCCAATGACACTTTGAAGTCCTTTAAAACTCTGCATATTGGCTCATGAGCGCTTGCTGCAAAAAGCAGAGTGCTAATAATAGGCAAGAAAAATCTTCCTAGCAGAGAGGTCTTTGGAATGGTTTCCGCTTTATATCTATAGCAAAATACAAATCTAAACAACGGCACTTATAAAGTATATAGATAGATCCCAAGCTGCTCCCAGGCATGTAAACCTGCAAAGCCTACAGCTCCAGCCCCATAATCGGCTGTGTTATTTTTCTTTCATTTCAGGCTGTGGAAAGAATGGTGAGACAACCCAGAATCGTGTGCTAACACAGAGCCGGGTTTTGCTATACCTTCTGCATTTGCCAAGCTCTTAAACCAATTAAAGAAAACCCCAAGGCTTTTAAAATATGCAGTCTGGTCAGACAAATGAGGGATTTGCATGTGTAGATTTAGAGGACAGCTGGGAAGGTGACACACACACCACCATCCCCCTTGGTGTTAAATCTTTCTCCTTCCCACTCAAATCAGATAGGAAGCCCTGCCTTTCGCCAAGTAGATTTTTGTATTGCTTCCAAGCCCCTAAGACTGGAAGACCTAAAGCCGTCATGGTACAGCAGTGAAGGAGCGCATGACATTGTTTCTTAATAAGTGCATGAATGATGTTAATGGGAGGTAAAAACCACATTAGATCTGTCCCAAAGGAAGGGATTTGATCATAGATGCTTCCATTAGGCTTGTGTACAACATCTAAGCCAGGGAAGCAGACCTGGGACAAGGGTGACTCGGGAGATATTGCCTACCTAGAAATAACAAAGTGAGGCAGTAGGAGCAAGAGGAGACCAGAGCTCTGCCCTCTGCCAAGCACCAGGACACAGGGGTGATGTCTGGGATGTCCCCTGCCCAAAAAAGGTCTGGCAGGGTCACCCTACGACCATCTTTGTCTCCTCAGCTCCCTCATTTTTTCAATTTTACACACCTAAGTAGAGTTGAGAATGCCACCAAGACTTTTTTCTCCCTCCAGGTGTCCATATGTCACTTCTGAAGAGGGGGCAAGGACTGTGTAGAGCCAGGGGTGTGGTGAGGACACCACCTCTTGCAGACAGGATACCCTCAGTGTTCTGGCAAAGACCCAGGTCCGCAGACACACAGGTCAGAGTGCGAGACAGAAGGCATAGGGTCAACTGAATTTTTCAAGGCTGAATTTGGACCAGTCGTAATAAATACATAAATAAAAAAATGTGCAAAACCACATCATATACACCTTCCCCACAGACACTGCTGCTTCCTACCAAGTAAAGGGGGGACCTGCAGCTCCCCCCATTCGGCACACAGACGAGGAGGGACATACATTGCATTGTCTGTAGGGTTTCAGTAAAACACTGCCCTGAAGGGAAGTCCTGCAGCTCCCTGCAATTTGCTCTCAGGATGCCTGAACACACTGAGGAGCTTGCTCGTCTCATCCTGCTTGATGCTCAAGATGATTACGTCACAGAATCATGGAATCATAGAATGGTTTCTGGGGGAGTTTTAGTGCACATGAGGGTCTGCAGAGCTAAATGCCGGTCACCTTATTCCCACATGCAAGCCAGTAGTAAGTGTGACGTGTGGGGGACACACCATGTCAGAGAAGGCTTTGCTTGGGGGTCACCAGAGAGGGCTGCAGGGGCTAATGGACCGTGATGTGCCCCACTTGGTAATTCCCCGCTCAAGCTCTCCAGCCGCACCCTCCTGCCTCTCTCGCTTTAGGTAGAGCTGAGAGAAACTTGCACAGAGGCTGCCAAAAACCTGAGGCAAAGCAGACGAAGCCGAGCGGAACCTACCCTGAATTTCCATGAAGGCAGAGCAGATGGCGGCAGGGCACGTGCATAGCTAGAGAAGAAATACAGCCCCCACGGCTGATCCCAAGAGGAGTGTGGTTGCTGGGGTTTGAAGGACCCACAACACTCCTTCGTTTCTGGTGCTTTCATATTAGTTCCTGACACCTCATGTACCCTGGCTTGGGTAGTGGTGACAAATAAGCTGGGGGACAGATAAGGGTTCAGCCTCCACTGTTGCTGCCCCTGGTAAAAATGCAATGGAACCGAGTTAGGGTTTCTGATTTTCTGAATAAAGGGTTAAACGCAATTTAAGAGTCACCGTTTCCCCAAAAGGGACACTTTCATGTGATTGCCACTAGAAACGTGAAATGAGATGCGAGGATGGAGTTATTCTCAACACTGCTTCCTATAATGGGTCCCTAAAGAGCTGCTTATGTATACAGCAAATACATTGAAAAAGGCCTTTGAAAAGAAAAAAGAATGGGAAATACTTGCATGAAGCCCCAAAACAGGACATGTAAGCATCGGTATGTCATCTGTCAGGATTAGGGACCACTTGGATGATAAAGGGAGACACTCCCTTGAAATATGGAATAGTCATCTTATGAAAGGAGATCAGCTGGCAGTGTATATTTACCTATCTGATTCTGTCCGAGTCACTGCACACATTGCTGCACTTTTTTTTTACTATTTGGTTAGATTTCTGTTACATATTTATTTTTAAGATGTATGCCTTTTTTCCCCTTCTTTGTCACATTCACGCACCCATTTTTATGATGATTAAATGTTATCTTGGAAGGCCTCCTCTCCCCCTCTCTCCTCTTTGACGTGTTGTTCAGTTCTTAAGGGAATAGACATAAGCCTTGTATTTTTGTGTCTGGAGAGATAAAACCTGCAGGAAGAAGCCTTTACATCAAAGATGCTCTCAGTCCCTTTTCTTCCTTTTATTTTCAAAACGTCGTCCTCTGTGCCCTTTGACTCTGAAGTTCCCAGTGGTCCGTTGCATTGGTTATTTTTCATTACTGCTCTCCGAATTTCTCTGTCTGTCATAATCATCTCTGCGGTTGGTGCATTATCACTGGCATGGATGAACATTTCCAAAGCCCCATGTGGATTTGCTCCTGCACCACAGCCAACTGAGTCATTCCCTCTGCCCCAGTTTCCTTATCAGTTACTGCTTTCGGTTCAAGTTATGCATCTATTTCAGACTCTGTCTCCATCTCATTGTCATTCAAAGCTGCAGGGAAAGCATTTAAACCAATATTTTCCTACACTCATATCTGAAAATTCGTTCCAAGCTATTGCCAAGCTGTAACTGAGATGATTATCCTTTATTCTGCAACCTCTAATAAAATTAAATGTCCCAGCTTGCAAGAGCTGTTGATATCTGCGCTCTTGGAAATGTAAATCACTGACATGACTTACTTTAGTTTCGGGTATAACAAAATGTGGGAACAAGACACCCAGGGCTTTCAAACAGGGAACCTGTGACAAATACAGCTGCATTATTGGCGATGCAGTACGTTTCCTTAGTTGATCGCTTTTAGTGTGGTAAAACAAACCTGCCTGTTGTGTCTTTACTGTGTGCAGATGACACTATAAATTGAGAACTAACCTTACCGACATAGATTTTGCAGTCTGAGTTGTGTGGGCACAATTGCAGGCCTTTTCAGATCTAAAGAAGAACTAATGCTTGCTATTATCTAGACAAAAGAAACAACTCTGGCAATTAAGGGGCAAGAGGGTGTGGCAATATTACCGAGAAAGGACCAATTAGAAGGGCTTAGTTAGGGCAGTTAGATAACGGAGTCACTCGGAGCCAGCTGTAAGTACAAGTCAGGAAGCCTGGGACCGACTCGGCGCTGCCCTGCAGTTTGGGTACTCGTTGAAATCCCGAAGAAGCAAGAGCCAAGCATTACCGAGTCAGCGTGATGGCGTTTTTCTCCCATTATTGCCTTGCCATAAATAGCTAGTAGCCTGCTAGGCGAGCCAAAATCCGCTCTACTGCATCGATCCCCGCAGAGTTATCGCTATTTGCCACGGGCTTTTGTCAGAAATGTAACCCCTTATTAGGCTCCTGGTTTAAGCGCTGATTGAAGCTGTGGTGGAGGGGGAAAAGTTTGCCCCAGATGCTGTCAGGTTGCAAGTGTTTACAAGGGGAGCACCACGACATCAAAAGGAGGAGAAAAAGAAATGTTTGATTACCTTTGTTCCATTTGATCTTTCCTCCAGTAACGCAAATAAAAGAAATGCAGCTCGACAGCCTCTTGATCTCAACACTGAACATGTGCCAATAAAAGATAATTATTCCCAGTGTTTGGGTTAGGGAACAGTGGTAAATGTCATCACAGGCATTTTTAGCACATACCAAAGTTCACGAGATTATTTAAACATATCATTTGAGGCTTGTACTGAAACTTCTGTGCTCAGAAACGGGACCTTTACAACACAGGTACTGTTAATGGCACTTCACAGTTCAATAATTGGGTGGAGGATTTTTTTTTTCCCCCTCTCTTTTCTAAGAGATATTTCACTGATTTGCTTCGATAATAAAAGACCTGCAGGTGAGCTGGACAGTTTCCATTAGCAAAACGGCCCTGCAGGGATAGCATCCATCATCCATAGATGAATATGCAAGGGCAGCGCAAGCTGATTTTTCAAATATTAATTAAGCAAGCCACTGGTCAGCCAGGCGTGTACGGACTCTTCTTGCTCTGTGGGGAAGTCAGGCTGTATGAACCTACTCAAAGCGCTTGGAGGACTATATATCCCCTAAGTCGAACAAGCCGAGGTTGAGGTTACAGTCAGTAAAGATTGCACCGACCTCACTGATAATCTGGTCTTAAACCGACAAGCCAAATTCAGGCACCAGGTCAGCCCTTAGCACTTCATCTTTCACATCTGTCACTGAAAATTCATGGGGGACTTATTTGCACGTGTCTGTCTTTTCGCTTGCAGCAGATTTTATGCTGAAATCTGACATCGGTAGTTTAGTCTTGCATATATATGAGAAGATGACACGGGCAACTGGTTTTAATTACCACCGTTCACAGCCATCTCACCATAAAGCAGAAACGTGTCTCTCCAAAATGGCCCTGCATTCAGAAAGCCTTTCTTCCCTCTTTCTGCTTCCTTCCCCTGGCTGGGCATCCCACACTTTTATCTCTTCCCGGCTTCAGATTCAGAGCTGTATTTTCTTTTTTTCTGGCCCATTCCAGAAATTAGGGTATTGGGGAAAATACTCAGCTAAACACAACAGCGCTCGTTCAGGCTCCTTCTGAGGGATGCGGTAAGGTGAGCGGCTGGGGCGCAATGCGAGTCCGATGAGTTAATTCATCCCAGAAGAGACCTGGATGTGGAGAAGGCAGGCCTGACTCCTGCCTTCACAACAAGGAACGGCCCCGCGAGACTCAAAACCAGCGGCACAAGGAACCATCAAACTGTAAGCGAGGGAGAAAGCAGGCACCGCATCACGTTTTTTCCCCGCTCACGCTGTGTCCCGAACGCAGAATATTTCCACCTGGTCTCCGGTGCCTCCGCACATGTTGGAGTCATTAAATCATCCATCAAGATACCGTCCTTTGTGCGCGGTGGGATGGCTGCCTGCCTGCCTCCCTCACTCGTTATTGGCCTTCCGCAGTCCTTTTCAGCCAATTCAATGAAATATAAATAGCATTTCAGATAAATGTTCACTCTCTTATAATACCTTTCCAACCTCTTTCTGCTCTCGCTCTGGTTGCGTAAAAAAGAGACGTAATATCTTGCAATGGGTTACTGAATCCTTTTTGAACCCTGATATATGTTCTTACAGGGATTATTAAATATGAGGGGTATAGGCATCTGCATTAGCAAAGTCTAGACAACTAAATTGTTCAGAGAAAATGAGCAAGCAATATTCTGCCTTGCAAATCAATCCGTCTGCCATGATAAAGTGCTCCAAGCTTGCTGATGCTGGACCCACCTCCTTTGTCTGCAAAGATGTGTTCACAGCCACCAAAAAAGTATAGTTCAGGTTTTCCTGACCCTTTTTTCTTTTCTTTTCTTTTCTTTTCTTTTCTTTTCTTTTCTTTTCTTTTCTTTTCTTTTCTTTTCTTTTCTTTTCTTTTCTTTTCTTTTCTTTTCTTTTCTTTTCTTTTCTTTCTTTTTATTTTTTTTTTTTTTTTTTAAATAAAGCTGCTGGACACCACAGCAGGGATTGTCTCTTTTTTTGCCTAAATAACGTAGGGTGAATGCTGTACATCCAGATGGTAGAGAGAAGAGAACTCAGGAGTGTTACCCGGGGTTTTACTGAAGTATTACACAGAAGTAGTATCTGCCCTGTCTTCCTGGCTTGGAAAACAAATTAACACTGGAGTATTTATGGATTTTGTCTCCAGGTTACTTGTTCACCACCGTTCATCATTTAGAGTCAGCTTTTATGCATATTTAAAGCAACCGACATAAATTAACAACAAAGCTTGAGGGTGTTAAGTAACCTATAAGAAAACTCCTTCCCTTCATTGAAATAATTTTTCAAAATGAAAATACATGAGTAAACATCTTGGTCTAACACTATGCCCACAGGATCAACAAAGCGGGGACGGAACAACTTCCAAACTACCCTCCAAACTTCACCACCGAAGGAAAAGGGAGCCTTTCCATCGCTTCTGGAAGGATGAGTAAGTGGAAATGCATTTTGGGGACCCAACAAAGCAACTCTCTCAGTCTCAGAAAAAGGTGGCAGACAGACAGCCCATCAGCCGGTCTGTCGCTCTTCACTAAATTCCCATCACATGAAGCCAAAGAAGAAAACAGGTATGTTCTGGAGATCTCTGGTCCCTGAATTGAACACGAACCAGCAGCAGTTTCTAGCATCGATCAGACCCCAAGAAGTGTTTTCCAGGAAGCCGAAATTGTAATTATACAGCTGGGTAAGCCCAATTCTATTCCACCCATATCAAAAACATCTCTATTTGCAGTCTATGGGTACACTTCTTTCTGTGCCGTAGTGATGCTCCAGATTCCCAGCAGGAAATCCGAATAATCTTGCCTCCAAGCGTTACAGTGATGGTGGTGTTGGTAAAAGTCCAGATAAAAGATAGTGGGCAAGATAGGGAATTTCATTTCGTACTGGGAGCTGGGCAGGCAGTAGACCAAAGTTTCTTTTGGGCTGGGGCAGAAGTGGAACACAGCGTAGAGGCAGGCGTCCCATCAGCACGGCTGGGGTTAACACCAAGAGGGGTAAGCCTAGGAGCCCTAGCCATGATAAACAAAGTTATTTATGCATCTATCCAGTGATCTGAGAATCTAGGTCACATCAGCGTTTTTCTTCTACCCAAGCTTTTCCCCTTTTCACTCTCTGTAGTCCTCTGTAGCCAAATTCCTGCCTTGAGGGTCCTCCAGAAAGGAAGTCTCCTGCCCCAAAGCTCTGATGTGGAAACCATGAAAGTTGAAAACTTTCATTTCTTTCTTTACTGACTGTAACCTCAACCTCAGCTTGCTTGGAAACCACTGAAATTTAATTTTAATTTTAATAATCCCATGTTGCAAGTTCCTGGGCATTTAGTGATGAGGAAGTGAAAAGAGGTAGGAAAGAGGCAGGAAAATCATGTTTCTGCCCAAAAGCGACTATCTGGGCTTGGGTATCTCAGTGTTTGGTTGTCTGATCCCGTCCTGACAGCTGGGTTTTGGCAAATACTTAGCACTGACCTTCTGAAAATCAAATCCCAGTTAAGTCTTTCAAGAGGAGCAGCCAAAACCCAAAAGCATCACTGTGGCAAAAGTTGTTTGCAGAGATTAGGAACTATTGGATGCCAAATAGGTAAAGGAACGTTGCCCAGTTTTTTTTTTTTTAGGATATACAAAGAAACTTTATCTTTTCCCTGAAGCTGGTGTCATTTCCAGCCTTTCAAAACTAGAGAACACTTGCCCTGGATCTATTTGGTGCATGACGCTATTTTAGGCAATAATTCGTGATGCAAAATTCATAATTCATGTGTCTACATCATTCCTTTGCTTTAATACTACATCCAGCAGTTTCTTTTGATGACTAGTAAAAATAACTACAATCACCGCAGATGAAGGTAAGTAACTTTCATCTAAAACTCTCTGGCTATATTTATCAGGCGACTGTTTTTGTTTTCAGAGAGGTGACACAATCCTGCCCCTGCCAAGCACGTCAACTGCTCCATGGGCACCCAAGCCCCTACTTTGCCTGTGCGCAGCGCCCGGGACGGCATCCTTGGTGCTCCCCTGCATCCCTAGGGAGGATCCACCTCGCTAAAGGGTTCCCCTTGCACAGTGGGCTTGTTTTCTGCAGACGATGCTAAACATTTCTACCCAGGATGCAGGAGGGAGGATGCTCTGGACCACAACTGCTCCTGCAAGTTTAGCTGTAGCTCTCCGGAGAGCATGAGGAGACAAAGTCAGAGGTGTATTCCCTAGCCCTAGAGGTGTGGGTTGTTTGGCCTGTCTCCTACACGCTGCTGTTGGGCTGCCGTTCAGGCTCTCTGAAGGGGTTTTTCACTCCCCCCAGTGCAGCTGGTGAGCAAGCAGGCTATAGGAAAGCGTGCTGATATGCCAGGAGAGCTTACCTGATGGTGGGAGGTCATGGCACCCAGGTGAAAATGAATCATTCCCTTCCTCTCAGCCAGATAAAGCAGAACACACTGTGAATACGGGCTGTCTGAAGTGCTGTTTTGGATTTGCAATAGGAAGGATAGCCAGTAAGATTTCCAGCTGTATTCCACCACCACCCCCCAAAAAAAAAAAAAATTAAAATACTGAATTGCCGGGATACCCTGACCCAAGACCTCAGTCACTAAAATTTGACCTGCTAATTGCCACTGCTTATAAAGTAAATATCTTAGGGATTCTTTCCCTCCTCGCTTTTTCTTTGGACTTCACTACCCTTGGCACAGTGCGGTCACTCAGACGGTAACACTTGTCCTTCAGGGCATGACTAGTGGGTCCTCAGCCTTTTCGGTGGCGCTGTCTGCCCCTCCAAGCCAACTGTCCGGGGGCACCCATGTTCACAGCCTCCCCTCGCATCGTAGCTCTCTCCTAAGGCATTTCTGAGAAAGAAGACAACCCTTCCAGCAGAAGCCGTATATTTTGTCCTAATGGTTCATTTTCCCTAGACACAGTTATCTAAGGCTTTCGTCATTTCTTAAAGCTACTCGCTTCTGTGTGGGGCACCGGGGACACCCCACAGAGCAATACGGCTGTAACAGAAATATGTGCTTTCAGCATTTTTAGAGACGGGCAGCACGACAGGCAGAATTACTGTCTGTTTGTGACAAAGGAAGACTCTACACATAGGCATGCGTGAGCACATGCTGGATACATCCTGGGAGAAAAGACCCATCTCTGGAAAGACACTTCTTCTGTCACATTTACAGGGAAAGCAAAAAACGGAAGCAAATCCTTTTTCCTCTTGATTAAAGAAAAAAAGGTGTTATCTGTTACTTTATCTATCTGCAATAGTTAATTCAAGGGCTTTCATGGCTTTTTTTTTTTTTCTGGCATCTCCGCAATACAAGGGGAAGGAAAGATTCAATATGCATTCAAAAAGGCAATTAATCTACAAACGCCTTATTGTGCATTTCAAGAAGCAAGCCTTCAATTTGAGGGGCTTGACAGGGCTGGTCTTGCTCAATTTTGAAAGTTGATTTTGGTGCTAATAAGTAAGTGTCATTTTTATGGCTGGGAGTACTTCTATCTCCCGCACTAGATAGACAAATATAATAAATGTGTATATTTACTTCAGGCACTGCCCTGAGGGATGCCAGGGGCACTTTGCTACCCATCCCAGGGCACAGCGGTCATGGCAGCGGTGTGCGGCTCTGGGTCAGGGCACTGGGCAGCGTGGGACCATGTCTTTACTAAGGTTTGCTGGGCTTGCTCCTGAGCTGCCTGGGCAGGATAGTGCCCCAGGGAGGAAAAAGTAGGATGCAGCCATCCCTGCAGGGAAAGCTGTGTGTGCCCTGCCTGGACATGAGCTCATCCCTGCTGGCAGCAGAGAGGTTAAGCAGCAGAACAAGCCTGGGAGCTGCAATCTCAGCAGGACAAGGGCCTATTGTCACCGTTCATTCTAAAATATTGCCCGATTGTTTGGGTACTGTATTTCTTTGGTGATTCAGACATGAGCGGGAAAGGTGCCGTGACCCATTGAATGGTCTATCCATCACACCTACTGATCTCACCGTCCGGGTAGGGCAGGGACCGCCAAACCTCAGCTGCTGGCCCCGCTTGTGTTTCCACTGCTCGGTCCCTTCAGCTTCCCAGGTGTGACCCAGCACCGTGTCACTGCCTGAAGGAGAGGAATGAGACCTCAATGTCAGCTGCTGTCCATGTAGTGGGCATGGACCCCAGGACGAGTTGTTTCTTGCGTTAGAAGCAGGCTGGTCACTGCAGTGGGTCTGGGGACAGGACACGCTGAGCTCAAAGAGCAGTTGGCGAGGACCAGCTCAAGCCCTTGCTGAAAGGCCACATCTCTGCCTCCCCTGGCAAGAAGAACGATTCATCCTTTGCATCTTGAGCAGCGAAATCCCCTGCTCCTCCTGACATCATTTTCTCTCTTCTTCTTCCAGACTGCGCTGTTGCCCATGGATGAAACCAAGCACACCGCCAGAAGGTGAATTTTGGCTGAGCTGAATCTGCAACACCAATGAGCAACAAATGCCATGTATTAGCTGCACCAGGGAAAATCCAGCAGAGGTTTCCCAAATCCCCTTGCTGCTTATGTTGCAGCATAAGATCCAGTAATTCCCTTCTGCTGGGGATTTGGAAAGCTGTGCGCCTTGCCAAAGCCTGCTCACGCCCTGCAGGATCAGGCCCTTGGCTGCATATAAATCAGTTACAGGTGCTTGAATTAAGAGAATTAATTAATAAGACCTTCCCATCCCCTGGAGGTTCAGACCACAATGAGGCGGGTGAGGTACGGGCCAGCACGACACACTATTAATCCTGCGTGTGCCCCAAGTGTGACGGGCTGCTGGGAGCTATTCTTCGTGCTCATACCAGGGGGAATCGCCGGGACAGAACAGACCTTGTTCTCTCTGTTTGCAGGGAACGGCTCACGCAAGACATTAAATTTCCTGATGCCATCACTAAATCCCAGGATCCTCCTCATGAGTTATTCAGCACCTGTCACTCCAGTCTTGCACACCTGTTTTATCATCCTCACATCCACCTCTGTCTTTCAGAGATGAATATTTATTATCTTCATTGCAACAGTAGAATCAAATCCTCTGTTACTTTCCTAATGCAGCTCCTTTCTTGAAGATAAGCATACCTGTCTCCCCAAAAGATTAACTTCTGTTTTTCATTCCAGGATATTTCAGGAGTAAATTACAGCCTGGCTCAAATCCTCACCACAGCAGTAAGAGAAACAACATTTAATGTCTTCAGCTGGGGTGTGGGCATCCGGATAAATCCGAGACCAAACAATACCTGGTGCTGCACTTCTGGCTCATGTTAGACAATGCTGCCATAGGGTTATGGCTTCCCTTTGCATTTACCATTCAGGGTGCACTGGAAGAAGACACTGCACGACAGAACCGGGTGGGAGACACGGACGGTTGCCAACAGGAGCCCGTGTCAGTGGACTTCAGAAGCTGGGAAACTACAAAGGCGGCTGATGGAAATGGGCCTTCACTGACATTTTCAAGAGCCTGGAAAATGCCATTTTAATGTGCTAATGTGTCAGCAAGAGAATTACGAGTCCATTAACAAATGGGGAGCACCCATGAGTTCTCATCTCCCAATACAGTAATTTTTTTCTTTCCCAATACACGGTATAAAATAGTGTTCCCACAGCATCTGGGGTGCCCTGATACGCCATTAGAAAGACAAGACGGTCTCAACAGCACTAAAGTATTAATTTCCATCAGGAACTTGGCCAAGCAGGCAGTTATAGACATACCTTCCCTCCCTTTACAGCATGTGAAGGGCATCTTCAGCCCCATCCAGCAACGCCAGGGCCCGAAGGAGCCACCTTTGGGCTCCTGGATCTGCCACGGGGCACACATGGCTCACACACTGTGGGGATGCTGACAGCAGCAGGAACCGCTTGGTCCCCCAAGATGACTTTCCTAGAGAGCCGCCCCACTCAGCAGCATGAGTGGGGAGCCATCGGGTACCCGTGGATGGCTCCCACCAGGCAAAACCACTTGTTTCAGCCCTGGCGGAGGAATTAGCACACCAGGCAGATGGTGCAAAGCCACTCAAACCACCTCCTCTGGAGCACCCCTCCAGCAAGGGAGCAGTTTTTAAAGGCCCTGCAGCGCCGCTGTACCGCTACCTGCGCAGTCCCTGCCAAACTCAGCATCAAAAGTCTATTGAGTCTCATCAAAAGGGGAGAAGGAAACAGTTTCCCCCCTACACCTCCCGCCTGCTTGACAGGCTTGCTCCTTGTTGTATAAACCTCTGGGAAACTACACTGCGGAAAGCAATAGAAAATTGCAAGCAGCAATTCCCTGCTGGCAGGGGCTGGACCGGCATGGCAGGCGCTTGTTGCCCATCCTGGGGTAGATGGGACCCCTCGCAGGGCCATCGAGCACCAGCTAGTGCTCAGGTACAGGCTGACCACAGCACTGCTGCCGGCTGTGTTTAATTGCTATGCTCTGCATGAACAAAGTTATTAAATCCACAACGCTTTCTTTTTTTTTTTCCCAGCCAGGGTGATCTGAATGAATGCTTGCCAGTCACTTGACTAATTAGCTTAATTCAGAAACCTGTCTTCAGAAGCCCATCGCCGAGAAACTTCCTGAAGTCTGCAAATTTAAAAGTGAGTTGAGTTTGATTAAAACCAAACCAAACCAAAAAAGGCAATTGCTGCTTACTTTCCTCCTTCCTTTTCCCCACGAGCACAGTTTCTATTCGTGGCTGCGGCCAGGTCCTTCATATGCCACAAAGGTTGGGGGCTGGGACTGCTTTTTGCAGCGAATCAGCTGATCAGAAATATATTTGGGTGAAAATACCGCAATTCATTCTGCGTGATGGACTGTTGATGGACTGGCTACGTGTACCTTTTTACTTCGAGTTAGCTATACGGGCAGGCGGGATGGTTTTCCTCAGGCAATGCGGATTTGGTGATGGAGGTTCCGGGACAGAATTTCTGATTGAGGGGAGGGTACCCAGACTGCTGCAATTTGGCTTCGTTTCTGTGGGGGAAAAAAAAAAGCCACACAGTTTCTAATAGAAAGCGAAAAAATAAAAAAAATAAAAATCACGTTTTCTTTCAGCTACAACTTTGTATGGCACTTTAAATCTTAGAACTAAAAAGAAGCCCTGAAATACTAATTCTTTACAGGAGGAGAACCATGACCCACAGCAGTCCAAAAGCCATCTGAGCAGCAAGTTTCAGCTGCTTTAGCTTCTCGGTTTCCCTTCCCAAATCAACAACTCAGCTAAATTCATGCATTTGGTGTGCCTGTTCATTTTCCTTCAGTGGCATTTTCCGGCGGGGGATTGTTCCCCTGCCCCTTTCCCGGCCAGCTCAGCATCCCTCCCGTGCTCCCCTCCCTGTGCTGTGTCTTGCAGCGGATTCAAGGTGATGAAAAGGCAGTGATGGCACACCCCCTTGCCAATGGGACGCTTCCACAAGGCGTAATTTTAATAGCCGTGGTGAAAAAATAGAGTAACAATCTAAAGTAAGGCCTTAGAAAGGCTGCTTTGTCTTGCGCAATACTTTTTTTCTGGTCCCCACTGTCCCCCACATGCAGCTCAGCAATTTGGTGTTGTCACAGAATCACAGAATGGTAGGAGTTGGAAGGGACCTCTGGAGATCATCTAGTCCAACCCCCTGCCAGAGCAGGGTCACCTAGAGCAGGTTGCACAGGAATGCATCCAGGTGGATTTTGAATGTCTCCAGAGATGGAGACTCCACCACCTCTCTGGGCAGCCTGTTCCAGTGCTCTGCCACCCTCAAAGTAAAGGAGTTCCTCCTCATGTCTAGTCGAAACTTCCTGTGTTCAAGTTTGTGCCCGTCACCCCTTGTTGCCTGCTCTTAGTTGTCATCCTCACTTCATCTTTGTGCCTGAGCATGGCTGCAGGTATATTTTTGATGGTGAGGTTTGTGCTGCCCCAGCCTCCCCTCCCCACGTCCCCTCCCCTGCAGCCCCGCTAGCCTGACAGCCTCCGTCAGGATGCTCCCAGCTCTGATTTCCTCCATCCTCTCTCACCTCAATGCTGCCCACTGGAGCAGCTGACACTGCCCAGCTGTAAACGTGCTTTTTTCAGCCTGGTTTCCTGGGGAAATGGGTCCGAGGCACTTGAACCCTGTGTGCGCACGCGTGTGTTTGCGTGCGTGTATCCATCGGTGAGCTGTCGGATTTGATGAGGAGTTGGCGGCTTGGAAATGGTAAGTTCTTAAAGGTTTTATGAAGATCAGCGTGGAGGACTCGATATACATCTTCATTGAAGAAAAAGCTTGGACTATTAGATGTCGGAGAAGCCATCCACGAGCCAGCCTGTTTTAAAGCCGCAACATCGGTTTTCCATGGACCTCATACCACACTGGAAATGGGAGAACCAAGTGCGCGAGACGGATGTCTATGTGAAAGCCAGCTTGGCTGGGTTGCACTTTGACACTTTGGGGTAGATGAAATGGTGGGTAGGTCTAAGGTATCACTGCACCCACCCTGGGCTGGGGACAGAAAGGGGGAACCCAGGGCTTTGAGAAAGGTCAGAGACTGACAGAGGGTACCGTGAGTCAAGCAATATGTGCAGAGGGACCGGCACGGGTGAAAAACAGCCGAAATAATCCTACTGGCGCTCTTTAAATGTCATTCTCCTGGCAGAGAAACCTTTCACATGTTTCCCTGCTCGCATCTCCAAGCTTTTCAAATGCACCAGGTTTCTGCTGCTTGCGGGGGGAAGAGGGGAGCTGTGCCCTGGGAAAACCCTGCGGATCAGCCATTTTCCTCTGGAAAGATGCAAGCAGCCAGCAGCTTTGCACAATGTACCCTGCCCGCATCCTTGGTGTCCTCATTTTAAGCATTTATGGAGAACTTATTTTTTTTTGAAGCCTGGCAGATTGCTACATTACTTTTCCTGACTTCTTCAAAAACTATCCGGACACGACAAACTCCCTGCTAATTGGCAGGGAATGAAGTCCCACGGGCTCAGCCTCCCACCTGCGCCTGGCCTGCTGGTGGGACAGCAGAGATCTCCAGGGTGCCTTTGCCCCTTGGGGGAGGTAGGTGGGAAGGGGATATCAAATCTGGGGCATTTCAAGAGAAACTGAGAAGATACAGACACAACTCATAAAAAAATGCTGCCTCTTATCAAACAAAAGACAACCAGCCTCCCTCCCCCTCACCGCAACCCAGAGGAGTCCCAAAACATAATCAGTTTAGTCTGAACACCATGTTGCCGACAAGATTAAAATTAGACTCACGAGGTTTCATCAAGGGAGAGTTTAACCGTGGTGCTCAATCAGGCTGCAAAATCCTCTAATGACAATTGAAATAAAGTCATTCAAGACACATCCTTAAGTGTCACAGGAAAGAAAGCCTGCCCTTGGCAAAATTATATTAGGTGTCTCTTTTCCCTCCCACCCTCTACCTGCATGGTTGTCTTCTGGCCATACCCATCCTGGCTGGAACGGGCAGCGCTTGGTTCCCCAGCTTTGTGACTGTCCCACAGGTCACGTCTTACAGAAAACTGTCTATAAACAAGAGGCAAATAGGATGAGAGAGGGTTTGGCTGAGCCTCCCAACATGAGGGGACTTGTTTGGCTCTTCCAAGACAGTATAAAACCACAACAGCCACTGTTCTCCGCAGAGCACCTCCAGCGAGGTGGCTACGGTAAAGCTGAGAAATTCTCTGTTGAAAAAACCCACCCGTTCAGAAAACTCTTCTACTTCCAATAGCAACCTCTCCGCTTGGAGAGGGATGGCTAATGAAATGTTTCCTTTGCCCTACTTGTGTCCCCACAAACTAAGCATCACCAGACCAGCTCTGCTCTCCAGAGACCTTCAAGGCCTCCCAGATAGAAGTGAAAAGAAAATGTAAATATATGTTACTAAACAAGTTTGAAATGGTCTCCAGTTCATTTTAACCTTGCCCTCCTGAGGCTGCGGCAGGACGGCGCTCCGCTCCCTGAATCAGCACTTTGAAATCACCGTGCTATGAAAATCCATGGCTCTTCCAACACCCATTTTACACCCGGTCCTGCCCTAACAAACTTGTGCTTTTGACACCACTCTCCTCTCAACTTTCAGCCTGATTTCATACAGAAAGGGCTCTCGTCTCAATCCTTTTACCTCTGTGTAAGTCCGAAAGATGCGTGAAGCAGCTGGGGTGATGCTGAATAATCAGGCGGCATCTTGTTCAGTCTCCTGAAGTAACCAGTGGTACCCAATCCCACATCAGTCAGAAAAATCATTGCTTGCGTCGCCTCCAAGCATGTAGCAAAAACTCAGTAACAGGCAAAATTGCCTTTCTCCTTGCACAGGCCCTGATCCAGCTAGGTCCACAAGCACCCACCCAAATTTAGGTGCCTGTTTATCAAACTGAAATCAAGCCTCTTTTGCTACGTGGGTAAGTGCTGTGTTAATCAGGGAACTTGTGTAAGCCATGTGGATGTTTAATATTCAAATATAATTATCATCTGGGCAGGGAGGGAGCACTGAGCGAGTCTTCTCCTGATTTAGCAAGCTCTGGGGAGAGCAATGACAGCTCAGCCAGCAGAAGTGACAAAAACTCTGTCCTGTGAATGTCTTCCAGAGTTTGCAGGGATTTTTCCTTCAGCAGCATGCAGAGGTTGTGGAACCGTGTCTGAAGGAAAATCCTTTTTATTTCCAGCTCCTTGATGCTGCTTCAAGGGGAGGGGCCCTTTTCTTATGTCAGGTGCTTAGTATTCCAGGCTCGTTTCTGACAGCTAAGAAATCCCGAGGTCAGTAAGGGCTAGATTTAAGGGCTAGATTTATTTTATTTTTTTTTCACTCTCAAGAAGAATGGAACAAGAAGGGGGTAAAATCTCACATTCATCTTATTACGCTCCTTAGATGAACGACTTTCACATGACAGTGAAGCTAATGGCATTCACTTGTCAGTGCAGCAGCAGCCACAAAAGAGAGGAAGGGGGGGGATATGGCAGTACAAGAGTGTCCTCCTACTCCCAACATCTTCCATCGCTGGCTATTGCTCAGGATTAACAGCTCGCACCACTGCAGAGCTGGACGTATCGGAGCCACCTCTGATCACTGCAGTCCAATGCAATGATGAACAACCAAAAAGCAGACCAGCGTTCAGGGGCGTTTCGTGCCCACGTCCCTCTCTCTCCATCTTCCCCTGCCGGGGGGGGGGGGGTTGGTTCTCCTCCCTTCCATCCCTCCCTCTTTTAAGAGCTGTTCAGTTGCCAGCGCCTGTGTGATCGCAGCCGGTGGGCTACATGGCTGCCGCGGGCACACGGGGCTCCCTTGCTGCTCAGTTGACCACTAGAGAAGAGAGGGATTTGTTCTGGGCAGTGGATCCCACCAGATTTCCATACAAGCCTTCCCATTCCCATACACATGTGACATGCCTGCATTACTGGGGAAAACTGAGAGAAACGTCGGTAACGAGCACCCTGGACAAGCAAAATGCGATCCATGAAGGCACGAGAGGATTTCACAAATAAAGTAATCAGGATCTTGCACGCTCATTTTGCAACCTCAAAGACAGTCATCACCTACCTGCCTCTTCGCAAGAGCATGTTATTTTTCCCTGAAAGTTGGAAGGTTTAATAAAAGAGTTCTCCCTACTGAAAAAGGAATTGCTTCTGGAAAGTGGTAATGAAAGCCCAGAGAGCGCAAGCTCTTTCTCTGACACATCGCTTGCTTTTGCGCAGGATTACTTCGCGTTGCTGCTCTTCTCCTTGTCCTTACAAGCAGGGCAAGCAGTTGACTTAAGAAGATACATGTTTTTCTTGATTCAAGTTTTCTGGTAAAAGAATATATTCACTTTCAAAAGCAAAGTCATTTCAAAAACAGGAGCTAAAATTAGACTGATTATTTTTTTTTGTTCTCTCTCCCCTCTATGGCTTTTACAAGCAATTACCCACTTAATGGTTTGAAATTATACAAGAAACTTCAATAGCAATTTTTTTTTCCTGCTGCAGCTCCTTGAATGTGAAGCCTTAAAAGCTTTTCCGGAACACACAACAGCATGAGCAAATGAATTTGCCATTTTCATTCTCTTTTTTTTTTTTTTTTAAATGAATGGGAAGCAGCAGGATACTTGTTCATCATGAAACTTTTTTTTTTTTTTTAATTTCGTAAGGGTGAAGTGAGCCTGTATGACAGCTCTGGAAAGTGAAGGCAAGATTCTTGTTTGCACCACGGCCCTTCGCGTTGCTGAGGGAGCGCTTTTAAAATAGCTGCATGGGCTATTACGCCAACGCATCTCTCGAGCCTCTTCTTTCTTATGGCAGGGTGGGACCCGGGGGGGGTGTGCGTGTGTGACAAATTTAGCCTGCCTGCTCATGTGACTGTCCCACACGATGCCTAACCCATACAAAAGAGCTGGGCCACACGAGGAGATGGGGCTCCCGTAAGGCAGGGGTGCAGGAGGCATTGCCACGGCATCCAGCCGGATGCGGGCCTGGACCTCCCCAGTGAGGCTATGTCCGCCCTGAGGATTCCCAGGGCAGGAGAGAGGCCACTGGGCTGTGTCACCTCCTTGCACGGTGCCCGAGGGGTGTAAGGAGAGAGGCAGCTGCCAGCGATTCACGCTCAAGAGCCCCACGCTGCCCGAGTGGCGTCGGTGTCCCTGGGCGTTATGCGGATGGGCAGGAGGTGTTGGTAAGAAGAGGGCTGGGTCGCCAGCTCTTCTCTCACCGCCTCCCCTGGGTTCTTGGTGTGCAATTTGGGGCACTCACCTTAGCAGGGGAGGCAAGTCTAACCTTTCCCTCCTGCTCAATTTCTTGCCCGGAGGAGGGTTTTTGTTTGCTCCTTTCTGATTGTCACGCAGACACCTACCTGCAAAGATCACGGCACCGGATTGCCCCTGAGCCGGCAGCGCTTGGCTCTTATCACTTAGGAGTGAAAGCTGTTTCTTTTGACAACAAGCAATACCCATCTGAAGCACAAGCTCTGCAGTCTGTAAATAAAAAGCAAAGGTTATGCACAGCCAAGCCATCCAGCTGGGTCAGGGAGATTAATAAAACAACTCAGATTCTCTGTTCTGCTCCGAGTCTTCATGCGGACAAGAGGCAGCATTAATGTCTTGTAAAGAAACATGTTCCTACCTCCATCCCCCACCCCCAAGATTCCTCCAAAATCCCCTGTGGCAGGCAGTGCCTTTGCTTCCACTCATTTCTGACCCCCGACTACCTTTGCTATAGTCTGGCAAGGCTCTGGAGAATAAACCAGCACGAACTCCCACATCTCACGTTGCACATCCCTGTTCTCGTTCAGACTGAATTTTCCGTCAGGCCACAGTCCATTGTAACCTCCTACTCCAGCAATGAACTGAGAGTCTCTTTTTTTCCTTACGTTACCAGCTTACTTACTACTTTTCCTTACTTTACTTACTGTACTTACTTTACTTTTCCTTACTTTACCACCAAAAACAACTTCGGTCTTGTTAGAGCAAGGCATTCATGAAATACTGCACACGCAGCTTCAGGCGGACACCTTCCTTAGGACCCTCATGCTTGAGTTCATGCAATGTTCTCCTCATCCTCCTTTTCGTAGCACCTGCAGGACGTCATTTCTCTCCTCGCCAGGTGTGAGGTCAGTCAGGATGTTTGCCTCAGAGGTGACTGGATGAAGCAAAGGCCACCTCAGCTGACGTGTTCTGCATCCGTCTAAACTGGAACCACCCTCTAGGTTTCTCACTAGCACAAGCTCTAATAAAACCTCTTCACAGTCTTTTTCAGCTGGGTCCGAGTAGGAGAGGAACTCACACAAATAAACATCTGGCTTCAGCCTTTGCGGTGGGACGGCAAGGGCTGGAGGGTTCCTATAGATCTAGACTTGGCACTTTGGAGTAAGAGACACCGAACTTGGTGAAATACCTAGAAGAACATGAGGAGGGAGGGAACCCATCCTGCAAAGCCCAAACTTCCCCGGTTGCAACCTGCTGCAGCCAGAAACACTCTCAGTGGAGCAAATGGAAATACAGGAAGACGGTTACTCCAGCAAACATGGTAAAGGCAACAGCCTTAAACTGACCATGAGCACATCAGTATGCCGAGATTTCAGATTTCACAAAGGGTCCTTCTCACAAGAAGGCTCATGTACCCATGGCAATGGAGATCTCTGGATGCATCTCATCCTTGTCACCATAAACAAACAAATAAGTAAATTAAATCAGATACAGACAAGGAAGGTACCACCTTTGCCTCTCCTCCTTGTACCAAACACTTCAGAATTGCTAGGAACCACGAAGAATAAAAGACAACTTCAGAAGAAAAACAAAGTTCCAAGAATCATCACAACTCAGATTTTTATTCAACAGTGAAGTTGAAGGGAAATATTATTTTTTCCCTTCAGGGCAAATGTTCCAAATGGAAATTAAGTAAAAATACTGTCCCCCAAAAGTACTCACAATGAAATTAGTTTTCATTAAATATATTTGTTTGGCAAAATAAAATAAAAAAATTAGAACCCGTACAAAAAAAAGATCCCTTGCAAATTCGTAACACTGTAGCAATGACAACAATGTAAACCTGGATGTTTGGCAGTTGTAATTAATTTGTGGACATTACTGTTGAACTTTGGACCAAGAAAATAAAAATCACTTTGAATAGCAACAAGCCAATTCTAGAGGCAACTGAGGCTTAGGGAACGCTATAGGGATGGGACACACTGGTGGCGCCATATACAGTTTGTGCGAGTGATCTGCTAGTGTGGGGCTATTTCAAAGCCGGGAGGAAAAGAAGTGAAAAGCTGTTGCAGCATCGCAGCGTATGGTACAGCAAAAACCTGCAGACTTTCCATTCTGGGAGCCGATCGAGTTGGGTGAATGCCGGTGGCAAGAGTCGAGATGAGAGCGGAAAGAATAATGACGGTGACGAATGGTGCAAGCACTGGGAAGCAGTTAACAATTTTTGTCATCGCATTGGATTCAGTTGTGAGCAGACTCTTGGGAGTGTCTGGGGAAATCTTCTGCTTACAGTAGCTGCTTCTGCTCCCTACCTCCCTCCTCCTTCCAGTTAAAGCCTCTGCCCTGCCAGGTGGGTTTCACAGGCATGCAGTTTGATAACATCGTCCTTTAGTTAAGAATGTCTATTCCAGTATTAAAAATGTAAAAAAAGTCCTCGGGAGGGTGCTTCTTAGTGGCAGTCTTTGCCTTAAGCAAGGCCAATGGCCTGCAATTACAAGTTAATTAAAGCAATGTGGATTTGGATGAGCAATGGGGAAGATGGGAATGGGGAAGGAAGGAAGGGATGCAGGGAACAGGGAGGAATGCAAGTGTTTCTACACCCCTCCCCAAAGCCAAAATCCAAGGTGCACAAGTGGGTTTCTTTTTTTCCTCACACTCTTCTTTTTTTTTAATATCTCTCCAGTTATAATATTTCCAGTTTTGAAGCAAGTTTCAGTGGCAGCCTCAGTTACAGTCATAAACAAAGTCGTAGTTGCTGGGCTCCTTGGGGATAGGTGGGGGAGCGTCTGGGATCTGTATGTTTTCCAAGTCAAGGAGGCGTAGCTTTATCTCCATGCTGAGCAGCGTGTCTAAGTCGTTCCGCGTTAGATCACTCAACATATCCTTCCCAAGGAGGGCGTTCAGCCCATCGGTCCATACACAATACTGCAAGGAAAAAGAGAAAAACTATCATTAATAGACTTTCCATACACAAACCACTTGTCTGGCCTTGTCCTCTACAGTTATTGCTCCCACAGGGACTTACAAAGAGACCTAAAATGAGGTCGATTCATTTTACTAGCTCGTATCATGAAGAAGGCACGTTCCCCTGAAAATTCCCTAAAAACCCCAACTCCCTAAAAACGGGAAGAAATGACAACATTTAGCTGTTTGACAATTTGCTATCTCCGTCAAACTCCTTGTTGAATATTCCTCAATGGTTATGGGAGAAAGAACAACTTAGGACATGAGCCTCTAGAGATATCTCCTTCTCCTCCTCTCTTTCTCTTTCCCCAGTACTTACAGAAAAAGCCTGATTATCTTATGTTTAATCAAACTTTTAATTCCAAGACAGCGAAGTTCGGTGAACTAAATCCCACACAAAATCCTTCTCGGCTCTTTGTGTAAAAAATCCAGTACCAACTATCTAGTTTTATCGTGGTTTGCTTTCCTATAGATTAAAGTGCTATCACACAAAGATAGGCTTCACGTACCTATGCCTTCTTTACCACTATTTTACACAAAATAACATATTGTGAAAACTAGAGAGTCAATCAATGCTGCGTCCTTCATGAATATCAAATGCCAGGCTATCTGGTGTAATTCTAAATGCCGCAAATGCTGAATTGGCCTGTAAAACCTCTTCCTTACTGTTAGCTTTTTCCTAATGGGAGATGCCACCTTTCCCAACAGCTGACAGGTTGAGATAAACGTGGGCTGAATAACCATTTCAAATAAGCAACAAACCCAAGGGAGACTGGTGATCTGGAGTCAACTTCTATCAAGTCACTTCCATTTATTACTAAAAGCCATTTATTCAACTATGAACAGAAGTACTCAAATGCTATCATCTAAAAATAAAGATTTCAATCATGAACTTGTGTCCTAGTTTGCAGGGGGAAATTAAATCAACCGTAACTGCATTTTTATCTTACAAATACTCATGCTAGATTTCATGCCAAAAAATGGATTTTAAATTTAGCTGACCATTTGCTACATGATACAGCCAAGTTTAAAGATAGCCACGGTTTACTTCATCCTAAAGCAGAAATAAGGACTATTTTTAAGGAAGAGAAGGAAAGCCCCCTCTTGGGGTATGTCTTCATCCAGAAAAAGGGCATATTTTTAAAATAGGATGGTTAACACACTTAAACATCCGAAGTGAAATCCTACCCATTTAAGCCAGTAACAAAACAGTAGCGGGGCTAGGATTTCACCCAGGGTGTCCGTAAACCAGGCTGCAGCTTTAATGTGAGATTAGCTATATGGAAGAGACTTTAGGGTTCAGGCTGTCCTGCTAAGAAGTACTAAATAAACAACTTAGCCTGCCTATTCTAGGCTGTCAAAGTGTCACAGGAGACTTGTAAAGCATCCAATTTTTGTGAAGCGTACGCAGAACATCAGGAAAAGAAAAAATCTATCCTAGAAATGGAATTATTTTTGAACGGACTATAATTTTTTTATGACCGACTTGCGATCTTTCTTTGGGAAAGTCTTCCCAGAATTCACTCCGAGGAAAGGAACAGAAAGGCAAAAGGCTCTGCTCAGGTTACAGAAGCGCAGAGCATCCATTCAACAGATGCAGCCCCTGACGTAAATTGTCCATCACCTGCTCAGTGAGAACGGCCAGCGCTTTCTCTGGGGAGGAATCCCAGCGAGCCAGAAAGCAGAACTGCAGTTCTCTCCTCTTCCAGATATAACTCATTCAGGGCCCACAGAAACCAAATTCTGGCCACAATTCAGATGAGTGCAATGGCCTGGAAAAGGGGCTTCCTCTCTAATCTCCATATTGGCAAGTGCATCTAATTAAACTCCTGTACATTTTGAGCAGAGAGAAATCCTAATGAGATGGTGGAAAAACAGAGGCATTCATTCAGAAGCTTTTTTCTTTCTAATACTCAAAACAGACTAAGAGACACTGAAAAATTAATTTACTACAGATTCATTTTCATAAAACTCCAATGAAACCTAATTATAGCCTCCCTCATCAGTTTCTCTGTCAAAAATCAAGGCTAAGATTAATCCACCTTTTTGCTATGTAGTTGAAACCAGCTATTAGTATTTAAATGAAAAACAAATAGGATGGAGTGATCTCTCAGTGCTGAATCCTCTGGCTAGCAGGAAGCTCCAACAGATGGCTCAGGGTATTGCCAAACTTAAGTGTGCAAGAATGAGGTCCAAATCTCAGCGATATCGGTTCAGCAATGAGATTTTATTAAAGAAATACCTTGGGAGTCAAGTCAGCGGAACCAGACAAGCAGAAAGGTTGTGCAGGCTTCATCCATCCAGATGCAGCCCCAAGCAACCTGATCTGAGCTCATCGCTGACCTGCTTTGAGCAGGTGGTCAAACAGGGGATATCCCCAATTACCTTACAACCTGAATCATCCTAGGATCCTAGGTCAATTTTTGGGTTTTGCATACACTCGGTTCCCACATTCAGACCTCACTCTACAATCATGAGGACCATAGGTAAGTCTGACCTGAAACTGTCATGTACTAACACCATTCCTGGTGCTTGACGCAAAGCATTCTAAACCTTGAGATGTCACCCACCAAACCTCCCAAGCTGACAACGCTGCTAAGCTAGCACTTCTATTGACAAGAGCCCCGGTTACTTTGATGAGGAGTCACGGGCTTCATAACATGCTACTTGCCTTTCCTTGTGGGTGCTTCCTCTGAACATTTGCACTTTTTGCTTTAATTTGCTTTAAACAACTCACTCTTCTGTAGGCCACGGAAAAGTACAGAAGTGAGATGCCCTTTTGAAAACATTCACTTGGGGACTGTCAAGTAGCGGCAGAGACTGCTGCCTCTGTCCGTTTTTTTTGGAACATATTAATTTTGTTACAAAGAAGCTGCCCAAGATCAGAAAAGAGAAATAAAGATAATAGGTGTGTTAACACAATCACGAGCAATTGTGTTAGTGCATCTCACAATGCTACGGCCCATCAGCGGGGTGCAGCAGCAGGTTTTGAGCATTTAGACCACTAAAATACACTTATACCTATAGGCTATATTTGAGACGCAAGTGGCTGAAAAATCTGTTGATTTTCATGACCATTTGCTCTTATGAGCTGAAACAGAACTAGAATTCGATTTCTGGAGAATTTATATCAGAAGGCATCTAACACACGTTCAATTCAGAGGATGAAGACAACCATGCTCTGCTTAGACCTACAGCTCTCATGGCACATTATGCCTGGGATCCCATTGCTGCTTTCTCTTAGATCAAAACTGAACAGGACATATTTCTCTGGCATGAACATACTTGAAAATGACACTCAAATATTAATCCCCAGGAAAACCCAAATGAGCATAACTTAATTTCCCCTCCTAAAATGAACACTTATTTGAAGGTTTTAATCCAGAATTACAAATGTTGAAGCTGCGTAACTAAATACACTTCACTTTTAAAGCAATTTCATGCGCTTTAATAACACTACAGTATAATGCAGTTTAACGCAATCTTCTGTGTTTCATCATCTTAACACTGTATCCTGAACTGAGACCAAATGTGATACCACAAAATAAGTGTGCAAATGGAACACCAACTCCTGTTGCTTTAGAAATAAGAAGGAAAAACTTTATTTTTTATTTTTTTTAAATATAATGTGTTCTGCTAAATCTTTACTTGGAAGTTCTTTGAGAGAAACACAAATAATTAGGTAAAATAGTTCTATCACCTCCCAAAAGGCAATGATGTTGTCTATTTCCTTGTGTTTTCAAGTGAGAGAAGGGAGCAGGGAAGGGGCTGTCATTCTGCCTTGGTATTTACACTGTCTTCATACAAGTGAGACCCACTGCAAAACAGTCCCCTGTGGAGATGCAACAGAGAGGACTTTATACGACCACCTGCCGTGAATGGTCTTAAGCAATGTGAAACCAAGAATAAGGGGATATGCTATTCTGCAGAACACAAGTATTTGGCTGAAACAGACCCAGCGATGGTATAACCTCCGCTGATTATGCTGGCATCGTCAAGATGAGCTGAGGATGGCAGTGATTCTTTAAGAGCTTGGCTGTACAAATCATCAGTGTTGAACTGAAGTTCACTAAAGTGAACACACAGCAAAAATCTCCAGTGTCTGAAGTAGAGCAGACCAAGAGAAATGTTTATTACACCAGGAAATGGTGAGCAAGGTCTCTGGAACTGTGATCTGCCTAAGCTCTCTTCTTTGTCTTACTTACGGCTCACATTTCAGTAGGGCTTAGAAATACTCATCTTTAATTTGGACCCCATGTGCTCTATGATGTACAAATATAAATCACGTTCCTTCTCTGGCTCAGGATATGCATGAAAATTGCAGAAGGTCTTTTGCCCGTACTAATCCCTCTGCTTTCAGTTTGTTGTGAGACGTGACACAGATTTCGATGGACCGGTACTCTCTGCCAAGGTGACCATTCTTATGTTCTTGTAAAGCTGTCTGTTGCCATAAAGCAACTAAGAGGGCTTCAAAGGAGTTTCTGTACTCTGAACTTCACTTACCTCATGCTTGTCTGGAGCAATGAAATTCAACTGGCCACTTGAGTCATACAATATAGAGAAAGCAAGCTCTAGCACCTCCTGGAACAATACAAAGAATCAGATATTAGTGCTGCATGAGAGAGAGGCATTCGTACATTCAGGTCTGTCTTTCTTGCCTACCACTTATTCCCCAAAACAAGTGGAAAAATAGGTTATGGTACTCTCCTGCCTGCACAAAGCTGCAGCAGTACCAGACCACTGCAACCGACTGGCACAGCAAGAGTCCCACCACGATGCTTCAGTCAAAACAAACTCACCTTCCCCAGTGCCGACTGTAGCTTGCTCGGTCATGGATTACATTAGCATTTGACTTTAAATTTCAGCTAGGCAATGGTGAGGACTAAAATCAATATAATGCATAATAGTAGACTTGCAACAAACTCTTCACGAAGACCCACAGTTTTTCCAATTTGTATAGATTAAACTCGCCAAGTTCTGCAAGGTTTGATTCCCTGTGTCAAAAATCTTGCCAGGACAGTTAATCTGCTGGTATGTACTTATGCTCCTTTTACTGATGGAAATCTATTAAATTATTCATTCTCAAGAGATTTCTGTCATTTTGTTTCTACCTGAATCAGAACCAGCAGCCTCAGTCAAACTGAACTATCTATCTGGGTTACTTAAAAGACCCAAACGAATCTTGGGGAAGACAAAAATTATCACCTTTTTTCCCCTCAGCACTGATGCTGGAATTTCAAAGGTGCCAAAATGAATTCATCAAGCACTTAAAAGTCACCTGGACCTGGGTTCCTACGGGGAAACCCATCCAATTTGAACAAATAATGAACTTCCACTGGCCGGCAGTGAGCATGTAAAGATGTTGTGTTATCATGGTTACTGCACGCACCGCTACAAGCGCCGTTACATGGATTTCACAACCCGTAAACTAGCTAATATGGATATAACAACTCTGTGGAAAAAAGACCCGGCTACAGAGGAGAGTGCTGACTCGTAACTACTTTGATCTGTATCCTATGCCCTGTTTTTGCCTCTTGGCTTCCTGAACCCCATAATACTGATTGCCTTTGCTGACTCTCAGATGACAACTGTCCCTACACTGACAGCAGCGACAAAAGCACGGCTCCTTAAATTCGCTACACCAAGTTTTAAACTGGAAGAACTGACTGCGAGGACTGCTGCATATGCATTGCTCTAGATTTCTACCCCTGATCTCCTGGGCTGAAACAGACATAAGTCTTTGGATTTCAGTAAGGGTTATTTCGGTTTTGAACTTGTGAGATTAAGAGCAGAGACTGATTCATGAAACTTGCAATCCTTAGGGATACTCTTGGATGATTAGAGATGAGGCTACTCATGGGAAATGCTCTTGGTTTCCTTGAGTTTAGTTATTAGCTTCAACTTGCTGCATTGCCAGGCCACTGGAGACAAGTCTGTGTTAAATCCCCGTGGAAGCTGCAGACACTAATAGCGCTGGTGCTCTCAGCAAACAAATGGCTCACGGCTCACATAGCCATTTTGTGTTTGGGGCATGTCTCTCAGCCACACCTTATTAAGAGTGATGTCCCTCGTTGCAGAAACAAGTTCACCTCTGCCCACACAAACCTGGCACTATCTCCTCACAGAGTGTTACAAATTACTGACAGAACATGCTAAGTCATGCAATTGAGGTTGTGAAAATAAAATGTAGCACTAAAAAAAAGGGCTTCTACTGTTCCCGAATTTCATGAAGGTCAACAACAATCCCATAGGCCTGGCCCCTCTATAGGCCCTGTATTTGTCCTTTGAGAAATTCCAAGGGATTGAAGTTTTTGTTCATCTCAAAGAAAGGAAAAGGAGAGAAATGCCCTGCCTGAAAGCAGAATATCCCAGGGAGCCATGGGTTTGGTCTTTTCCAGAGAGGCAGAGAATGAGAAAGGGCCACATTTAGGGCACCAAACTTCCCTTTATGGCGGAAAGCGGGAGTTTGGCAGTCCCAGCTCCACTTCAGCTTTTTTGCTGGCTGCCCCGGAGACTACAGGCTCAGAAATTACAGCTTCCAGTTGCCAGCATCGCTGTCATGTCATGCACAGCAAACTGCCAAGGAAAATGGAAGCCTATGGAGCTGGAGCTGCCAACTGGCCCTCCACACTGATGGTGGTTTCGGTGGTTGAGCTGGCTGACTTCTCAGGCACCCCCACCTGGTTTTGTTACATTCCCATCAATGACAGGTGATTTTGAGGAACTGGCAATTCCTAAAGGAAAACTGGTCACTCTCTAGCAGCCACCTGTGGTTTTCTCCTCCCTTTTCTGTCCTACTTCTCAACCTTTCTCAAAGTCATTTTCCATTCCAGGCTTTTGCACCAGTTCCTCTTTCTCTCGGGTCTTTTTTTCTCTCCCATTCCTTCCAACCTCCTCCTTCCCCTCTTCGTTTTGCTTTCCTCGTCCACCACCTCAACCTGTTGAACTCACTCCTTTGACACTCCTAATGGAGGCCCATGTCAGACCTCTGCCCTTCCCTAGGTGCTCGTCAAAGGTAACAGTGTTGGGACCCACGAGGTGCCTCTTTTTTGAGCTTCACTGAAAACAGGGAACAAGAGATTCTGCACCTGCTGGCTGGACACTTCCCACTCCTTGGTTTCAACTCAGCAGGGAAAGCTGCTGCAGGTGGTACGAGGGGAAGCTTGCTCTCCCATGCCCCGAGCTTCTCTCTCCCGCAATCTCCGCTGGCCTCTCACGTGGGCCAGAGACATTTGAAGAGGCATTTTAGGTGCCAACAGCTGAGCCTCAAAACATCCTCAAACTCAAAACAACCACGTCTTTGCTGAAGGCTGAGACCACAGCCGTGTTAAGTTTGCTCCCCCTGCCCCCCGAGAACTATCTATACAGGCAGTGGCAGGGAACTTGTTCAACGAACATGAAATAAAAGAGAAAAAAAGCTGCATTCAACAGGGAAGTGTGCAGAACCATTTTCTGCTGACTAAAAAGGCACCAAGCCTGAAGCCTGCCACATCAGCAAATAGAGCGATCAGAGAACACTTAGAAATACATGGTGATGTTTCTTCCAAGTTCTTCTCTCATGCTTTGTTTTGAAGGATGCGAAATCTAATATATTTTTCATTTCCTTGAAATTCATTAATATTACTCGAGAGTCAGAAATGAGGACTTTAAAATTAAACCTAATTTAAAAGACAAGCAAGATGAACAACAATGGATTCAGGTCTGCTTCTATCAAGTCGTTCCAGCTTCATATGCATGCAAATTCCAACTCAGTTTAACTCTTATTTATTTCTAAATGGTCCCGCTGGAAGAATAATGGCCGCGTGCCGGCAAATGAAGAGATGCTGAAGCCTTTGTTATGGACATTCTGCCAATTCCAGCTATGTTCATAGCAGTGGCATTCTGCCATTCAATTTTCTTTTCTGCCAATGAATAAACATTAAGGTGGTCGTTATATATATATATAAAGAAAGCACAGGATGAAAAGGCCTCTTAAAAAATATATCACCAGTTGTGAAATTTCAGGAAGTAAAAGGTTTCATATACCAAACTCACCCAAATTGCATTCTGTGTCTGGCTTTTTTTTTTTTTTAAATTTTCATTTCATTGTCCACATTAACGTGGTACTCCACAAACAATGATGTGTTATTCCTATGATGTCAGTTAAGTAGCTGCAATATCGTGCATGACAGTTGGACTGTGATGACAACTGATTTCACAAATTCTGTGATTCTCAGGGGGAAAAACAAGGAATTGAGGAAGGAAAAAAACCCAAACCCAAACCCAACGCCCCACCACCCCAGAAATAGCAAAAACATCGTCATTAGTATTGCCAGGATCACAAACGGAGTGCTCCAGCTTTGGCTGCAGCCATGCTACCTATCAACTCCTAATCTTCACATTCTCAGCCAGCTGTTTTATGCTCGTCCAAAGCAATTTTACCTGAGGAAATGGGGTGATGCTGACAGCTGAGGACAAACTCATCTGCAGCATTGCTATTTAGCATTAAATACTATCTAGACATTACTGCTCCATAAAGATGACACATTTCCATCACTGCCACCCACTGCTTTCCTTCTTCTCATCTTTCCTTTTTGTGTGGACATATGAGTGCTAAGACAGGGAAGCACTAAAAATACTTTATATGCATCATATAAATGCCCCAGCCAAATGCTGTTGATGGTTCAGCTGTAGCATGAGGTAGGAGTTGTATGCAATCTATCGTGTGCATGTGTGTTAGCGCCCTGATTCAGAAAATCAACAGGGAAAAATACTCCCAGTTGGTTTTTTTTTCCAGGCTTGTCCTGACTTTTTAATTTCCAACCATGTAAAGCCAATGCTGAAAGGAGATGATGGTATCCTGATAAACTTAAAGCAACTCATGTGTATGTGAAACAAATGCAAGTAAGTGTCTTTTAGTTTTCTGTGGTTCCTATTAGAACTGTTTTTCCCGGTATTTATTTGAACACTGAAGGCATGAATTCTATTTTTCAAAGTGCCGAAGCAGGAACCCTTAACTTTACTATTTTGTCCATCAAAATATCTTTCCAGTTGGACCCAAAATGTCTCACTTTCAGGTAACTAGAAATTCTGATTCAGATCCTCTGATCTGGTTCCCAAACCTCAGGGTGCGGCTCTAGAACACCATTAGAGTCTCACTCCTTCTCGTAAGGTCAGACAGCACAACCTGATGGAAAACTTATGAACATACCTCATACAATATGGTATGAAGACCATCACTACCAAAGATGTAGAGTTTGCTAGTAACTCAGTTTCTTCTTGCTGTAGTGGCAATTCTTACTAACAAAAACTCTGCAAGATTCTGGCACTGTACAATTTGAGTCCTACTGTCAGTTCACAGCTCTTGATCTAAAAATCTGAAAGGTAGCATAAATCTAATTTAAGCTGACAATTGTCTCCTACACAGTTTTTCCCAAAAGCACTGCTGAACACATCTTTATACGCCTCATTAATTGCCTAGCATTTACCTTACATCCTTTTGTTGGCAGCTGTTTTTCTATCTGACTTGGACCTAAGGTTTTCATCAGCTGGACATTAATTGCAAATTTGGCTTGTGCCAGTGTTCACTGAATGTGAGCTCATCAGAGAAGACAGCTGGAACAAACTAGTTATTTACCAGAGACAATACAGGGGTAGGTACCAACAGGCATTGCTGCTCTGCTCCGCAGCAGCAGTCAAAACTGCTTTGCTTTAGAGGCAGAAGACACCCGCTACTAAAGACTATGCTAGTGTGCTCTGGGCATATCACAATGCACATCTGCCGTGAAATCTAAGTAAAGGAATGCAGACTGTCCTAATAATTTAACTCAAATGGTCTGAGGTGAAAGCAAAGCGTGTGTGCATACACAGAAAGGTGGCAGGCTGGAATGAAAAATACCTGAATTACTTCAGGGAAGGTCGAGTTGACAGGCTTTGTATTCTACAGGGTGCGTGTTATAACAATTTGAGAACCATACCTTGTTTTGTTTAAGAGCTCCTTTCTCCTTCATGTGAGGGCAGTCTTTCCCAGTCACAACAGCTTTTATATCTGCCACTGGCACTGCATTAAAAAGAAACAAAAGCAAGAACAAGAAAATTAGTTATAACCAAGGTGTGTAAAAGCTAGAGAGTCTAAAAAAGCGGCAAGACTAATGTGTTAAAATTGCCACCTCCTTTGCCATTTCCAGCCTGTCGTAAGAAAGAAAACTGGAAGGAAACAACTAAAATAGGAATCAGTGAGTCTTGACAAAATTTCAGGCACATGGATAAAAATCTGAGGATGCTTTTTCTTGCCTGTTGAGACTACTTTGGGTAAGAGTGTTTCATATAGACGTGTACCTGTGTCTGGACAGTTTTTTTGTGTACTCATGTACGTAGAAAACATACACTGTCTTCTGCCGCACTAATGTAATATGTTTGCCCTGTTGTTGCTCTTTCCTAGGCATCCAGGTAAAGTCTCTGCTGGAGAGAGGATGCTGGGCAAGTTGGACCCTACCTCACTCGATGCTGTTGTGCTTCTGTTAACGCCTGTATGAATTTTTCAAATAGTTTTTTATTTCACTTCCATCAGCAGTTTACTTGCTTTCTGGTACTAACAGGAATAAGGACTACTAAGGCTTATAAAGACTCATTCCAATTGCTTTAAAATGTCAAATGATCAGAAATCACTGGGGGGGGAAAAAAAGGTAAGAAAAAAATATTGGAAGCTGCTGCCACTCAGATTCAGTCACTGAGTGAGGTCACTAAAACATAAAGATAAATTTCTCTGAGTTTCAAGTGGAAGTCAATTTTCCAACAGTAATTACATTATGGAGAATCTATATGCTCCACAATACAATATGGGCAGTGAATGACAGTTTCTACAATCTATAAATAATCCATTATCCTTGTGGCTGCAGAAAAGCATCATATATATAGAACAGCATAATATGATAATCTGTTCTGCCCAGTTCTTTATGAACTCTAATGGAAATACTGGAGAGGAGAAATGCGTTTTCTCTTCTACCAGGTACAGCAACACTATGTATTTTATTACCGATTAGATCAGCACTATGGTCAAATGGGATGGGATATAATAGACATTTCTAAAGGACTTTCTTTGCATGGAAAACTAAAAGAAATGGAAGTTATTTGTCCCATCCCTACTCAACCTCTCCTGCCTTTAGTCTCAGCATTTCACGCTGTGGCCCTGCTGACTTTTTACGTCTCTGACACTACCTTACATTTTTGTCAAGAAGAGAGATTATTTTTGAGAGAAGACAGCGAGCTATAAGAAACTGGGAAGTAAGGGAGATATCTGACTGCAACAATGGTAGGAAGTTCTTCTTAAGAAGAAAGAGTTCCTGCCATTTGCTGAAGATGCCCAGAAAAACAATTTCTCTGTTTGCGTAAGGCAGGATTTTCTGAAGTTAGACCTCTCAACCAAGAAGGCTTTTTTCCAGGTTTCATACACTCGATCTCTGTGATCTGGAATGCAGTTACTATGGGAGAACACAGGCTGATGTGACATCCTGATCTTTATTTATCTGGAACTTGGCTTATTCCTTGCTTTGGAAAAATCAAAGACTTCAGATGGTATCAGAAGCTGACTACAAGATGCTGGAGGGTGTGAGCACAGATGTGATGTGCTCGCAACAGAAAAAGCCCTGGGAAAGAGGGCAGCTGTTTTCTGTCCCAGCTGGAGCCTGCACAGCTTGTTAACTCTGCCAGCCTGAAGAGAGGGATGACATTCACAGAAGTGAAAAGGTTAAAACCCCCCACATTTATTTTTGGAGGTAGACACTAGTTATTCAGGCTTGGCAAGGAGTACACAAAATGCCCTATGCTGCTTCTCTCACTCCTCCATTTTCTTACCCACCTATTCTCTTCCATCTACTGACCTGCTCCCAAATGCTGTCAACCTGGTCATCATATTCAGACCTCAATAGTTCAAAATTCAATATAAGAGTATCCAAAGAACATCAGAATATTTCTGGAAAATGTCCTGTAAAATTCCTAAGACAGTTGGGCCTGACGCATTTCGAACAATAGTGCCCCTTTATAATCTTGTATCTCGCAATATTCTCAACTCTGTTTAATCAAACTCTAATGTGGGTGGCACTGTGGTGAAACTTTTATCCTTCATAGTCTGAAAACCTGAGATATTGATGAAATAATTACATCTTTCTCAAACTGCATCAGCCAGCAGGTATACACAGGGAACATGTGGGTCTGGCCTGGTGGTTTCTAAAGTAGGAGCCTTCTGTTCCCATAGGATCCTGACATTTCCAAGTAGGTTCAAGAGCCTACGGAAAATGCAAATGCAAGATGAAGCTTGCAGTCAGGGTCAGGGATTTGAGGGTGGAAACGTGCTCAAAGCAAACAAATCTGGGAACTGATGGTCTCCTAACTGTGCCTGCAGTTCAAGTGCGACCTTCATTCTTCCTCTGTTGTTCTGATGCTACTGTAACATTCAAAGGCTATTCCTCTAAGCCTCGTCCAGAAAAACAGCCTCTTCCAGTGCCAATGCAGCAATGTGAACCCATGTCCTACATTCTGACAAGACTGCAGTAAGAGAGTGAAACATCCTTGAAGCAATCTGTAAGGCAATGAAAACAAGGGAACGTGACCGTGAACTGCCAGCATTCCAGCATCAGCCAGGCTCTTCCCCTTTCCCTCCCGGACTGCGTCTGGGAGCATTTGGAAATTTTAAAAGGTGCTGCCTGGAGACAGGCTGGGGGAGCAGAAAAGAGAAACAATTCTTTGTTTTTCTAATATACAGGAAAGTTTAAATCACTAATTTTCTCCATTCTCAATTTTCAGGCTGGAAAAAATTCCACCTTCTGAAAAATTACTCCTTCTGCCATTCCACAAAAGAAGAGGAGCTACCAACTGCAACACTTGTACAAGCGTGTCTAATTTGATAATGCCAAGAATGACATTTATTACTAATAGAGGTTCAGAACAAGAACAAAAAGAAATTATTCATTATTCAATGCTTGATTTTTTGAAGTCACTTTCCAGTGACAGAATTGCACTGGTCATTATTTCTGTTACCACAAAAAAAACTTCCCCAGGATTGCAGGTTAAACCTCTACAAATCATGTTGAAGGACAGAGGAGAAATTATCACAAAAGAATGATTTTTCTGAAGGGCTCCAAAATTACTTTTATCCACTAAAAAAAAAATCCCAATGATTCCCCTGCTAAAAGCTGTCAGAGAGGCATGTCCTCTCCAAGCTGGGTACGCAGTAATGGCGAGGTCCTCTCAATACCGTTCACAGGAATGTGTCATCTTTAAGTCCACTCTCCACAATAATGAAAAAGACCTCTGCCTGCCACAGATTTCTCCTGCAGCCACTAGGCTGTTTGCAATAGAAGAAACATCTGTCTTCATGGACAGAAAGTGCTTTTGAATATGCCCAAGTATTTTTTATTTGACATCTGCAGTTAAATAAGCAATGAAAATAAACTGTGCTCCTCCCCATGAAAGGCAGGACATTTCCAAGCTGAATGAAATTATTAACTCATTGGAAAGCTGAGCTCAGGCCTCCTACACACTTGCCAAAACCAGGAGAACAGTGTCTGGATGCAGAAGGAAATGTCCTCTGCTCTTTATCTCCATGAACAGAGCTGGTGATAACGTCCTGTGTTAAGAGAAACCTACTACAAGTTATAAAGAGGAACTAGCATAAAAGAAGCAAAAGTAGCACAATCTTTGCGCATGACTTACATTTATCTTGCAAGGAATCATGAGGAACTTCTCCCTGGGGACTTTCTTCCAAGTCTCCATAGTGCAAGACCTTGTGATTAGGTGAAAGTCGACAATACCAAAATTTGTCTGTTAAAATAAAGGCATTAAACAAGGTCACTAACATGTTTTCATTAGCGTTATCAATAGCAATTATCAATATCAAGCTTACTCAAACACGGAAATACAGGGAATGACTGTCTTTTTTCCTTCAGAAGAAGAAATGTGTGGGGCGTATGGAAAGTAGGGCAGGGACCTTGCTCAGTAATTTTACTTCATTAAATTAAGCTAGCATTACAGCTACCTTTTTTTTTTCTTACTTAGTCAATAGCTCCACAATAAATACTAGCAAGGAACAATTGGCTTAGTTTTACAAGATATTATATACCCTCATGGACAGAAGACTGTCAAAGTAACCATTGCTTTGAGTGGATAACTTTAATGTACCCATAAAAGCTTCATTTTTAGCACCCACTATGTGAAAATTAAACCCTGCCAGCTGTCTTGTGTGGGACACCCAAAACCTGATACATTTGAAATATCCCATACTTTATGAAAATTATGACTCATGTCTTTTTATAGACATGGGAGAACACCCCCATATTTATGGAGGGACTGGACATAATAAACACACAAAGATTTGAAAAGCAGACACTACCTCTATTGTCCCGCAGAGAACTCAGTGCTTTGCATGGTCACAAATCTATGTGTGACCATGCAGTCACACTCCAGTTTGCATTTTAGCCCTTCCTAGGAGATGTATATTTACATCTCCTGCCACCTCCTGCCTCGCAGGATATAATTCTCCTTAACGATATTTGTTAAAATCTGCTCCCACGAAGAACATCACCTTTGCAGAGCGAGGCCACCATGCTGCCTAGCGTGCAAGGGTGGTGTTTGCCAATTCCCTTTCTGAAATGGCAAGAAGGAGGTTACCCTTCCTTGTCAGAGCACTTTCTATTTAATAAATAGATCACATAATGTTAAGCTGTCAAAAACACGATCTTGTTACATCCAAGCTATAAATCTCCAAAAGCTCAGAGCAAGGCTAGATGTTAAATTGCCAGTCGGGGGCCCGGCGGGGTGTGGGGGGTGTGTGTTGCATAGGGTTTCTCTGGCTCTGTGCTTCTCTCATTGCTGGCGGCGCTGATGCTGTGCCAAGCAGCAGCCTGAAGGACAATTTAGGGGAAATGTTAGCATTGACACAGCCCCGCGGTGCTGCAACCGCTGGGAGCGAATGGAGCCACAGTTCGGATAAAACGTCAGAGGAGCTGTAGAACCACCAGAGCCAGCATATGTGAGCTCCTCTGGGGTGCTGGCAAAGCAAGGGCTTCTTGGCTCTGTTAGTAAAACGTTGGCTTCATAAGACCCAACTTCTTTCTAAAGGACACTCTCCAGTCCCTTGGCCAGCTGTTTAAAATGCAATGCAATAAAACACAGATAAAGTCAATTCGGCTTTGAATGGCAAAAGTGGGCTTCCACATGCCCTTCTAAATTTCTTTGTCATGGTGGGTAAAAATGTTTGCAGGGAGAAAACCCCCACACTTCAAGCCACTTTCTAAGCATGCAGCCCCTTCTACCGAAAGGTTTCAAAAGACCTTGCAAACCGCTAGCAAAGGCTCAAAAATGGCAATGGACAAGATTCTGATTATCTACTTCACAGGCACGATTCTGAAAGATTTATGGTAGAGAGCCTGAGATTATGATTTTGCAATACATACAGAAAGAGCTGCTGAAATACAAGCATCCCTGGACTGTAAGCAGTACACGCAACATTGCATAGCATGGGGTCAAGAGGAAAAGCCCACTTGCAAAGCTTTTGTAGGGATTTAAAACTAGAGCAAGCAGGAGCCCTCATTCAGTAGGCTCTCATCTGAAGAGCGCACACACAATCGACTCACTGGACAGTTTGTGTGTCTCAGAAGGATGCCTGTGAAACTTTCCTAGATTCATGCCTTTGACAAGGAACTCTACCAGAACCATATCAAAACCTGATGCTTAAAAAATACAGCCCCTTGAATCTGATGGTAGTCCATCATGCCCCCCTTGCCTACCTAAAGAAAAGCTTCTAATAACCGTAGCAGGAGGCTTTCATGTCTAGCTTAAACTGCAACCTCATTGTGTATTAGGTTGTACAAAGGAATATACCTTTCCAACTCTAAACAATTATTAAAACAATATTTTTTTCTTTATTAAAGCCAACATGGTCTCACTACCTTCTCAATGACCTGGCCTGGAAGATGGTGCAAATGAAAAAAAAACCACCATGAATTAATTCTTTTCAATTTAGCACAAATGGGGCTGGTGTTGTTAGCAAGGGTTTGAAAAAGTTTGGCTCTTTAACCTCCTAGGGGTTATAGTGCATTGGTAACCTGGTCCTGTTTCAATGCCCTGCTCCTATAATAAAAGAGGGAAAAACTCCCTTAGTGAAAATGTCTTTACTTTGTTTTTAGGAAGGATGGATTTTATAGGAAGAAACCTTAGCTCTTAAGGCCTTTTACAGCAATTCCCCATAACCCAAGGTTAATTAAAGAACTAATAGCCATAGACTGTAACTTGAAGCATGTCCAACGTGATTCTCCTGTGGGCTCACTAATGAACACCATCGCACCACAGCTTTACCGTCAAGAGGGAAACCGTTAAATGAAACCTACAAATGGAACTAATGAGGTTTCCTCAGCCACAGCCACTAAACGACTGCACCGGCCAGGCTAAGGAGGGTGATCAGCACATTAGTGATGGGAAGTAACCCTTGCTTCTACAACCACCTCACCAGGTGGGGTGGGTTTTTTTCAGCTGTACATGATGTTACAAACAGTTTATCAGACAATATCCCACTTAGGTGAGATCCCAGTGCCTTGGAGGGGAACAGATTTACATCGGATGCATGTTATTTTACTGTAGTGCAGGTGCTGAACACAATTTTTCTGGTGAAGTGGTGTATAAAATAATGCTGCAGTCAAAAATTACACAAAATTGCTTCCACTGACAAAAAGGGTGAAGAAACCTTAACTACAGAACAGCATGTGGGAAGTGGCCAGCATTTACTTTCAGCTCTAAATTAATAAAATATATTAAAAAAAGACAAAGAGAAAGCTCTTTTCTACCGTGATTATAAAGTAGTGTTTACAAAACAAAGGAAAAACTATTTTCCAAACCCTCCAAAGCTCTTAAACACAAGTCTGCAGAGCTGAAGTGACATAAGAGGCTTTAAAGACGGGACAGGCATTTCTCAGCAGACCCTGTACTGCACATCTGGCAGATCCGTGTGTACGCGCACAGCTGGAGGAGCAACTGCCTGGTCAGGATGGAGCGGAGTTTGTTTTGGTTTTAAGCCCAGTCTTACGAATTTGCCTCAAAGCCTCAGTCCCTGCTATAAGCTACAACTCTTATTTTGTGGCTAGTGTTATTACACCTGCCTTTGTAAAACTCCTCAGAGCAAGCAGCTGTAGGGAGGGCAGATGCTAACCACAGAGTGTTTAGAGACGATGTGGGCTTGTGATTGCATTGCAGTTTTCAGACACTACATCATTTAAACTTTCTGGTGAGTCCTTATGTCTTTTAGCTCACTGACCACTGATGCAATCAAATTAAGGTTCTAGAGAATCTTCTTTGGGAAACCGAATTAATCATTCCGGTTTTTAACCTGAAAAGGTTTCATTCAAATTGTTCTGATTTTCAGATAATTGCTAGAGCAGCCAGTGGGTTAAATATATCGCAGCACATTGTTGAAGATTACAGATAAAGTTAAAAAAAAAAAATCCCAAATAACAAAATCAGCCACAATTTGGCTAGAAGAGTAATATTCAAAACTGTGCCCAAATAGTAGGGCACAGAACATTTTGCTGATGGGCTATGGAGTGCTTGGCCATTCACATAGTGTGTTCTCAAGTGCATTAATGGCCAATGACTCATATGCCCTTAACAATGCCAGCCCAGGTAAAGTGTGTGCTGTGGTTTGTACAGAAGTGCTCCATAGTTAGAATCTGGGGAGAAAATAGCTCAGATATGCACAGATAAAAGTCTAACAGTATTTATTTTATCCCAAGATATGTTACAGATTACTACAGAAGTTTTTTGTTCAAAGAAAACCTTCCTCAGATTTATCAACAGGAACACACTTTAAAATACACCAGCAAAAACACAGGTATTTGTGTAGATTTCAGATAGATGTGCATGGACTTAGCCTTTTTCTTTCATTGTGCTGTCTTTCTCTAATACAATCCTAGTGACGCATTTTCACTCTAACTGGTCTTAACTGCTTAGAGGAAAGCCAGCAACCCCTGCCAATGACTGGCGAATAACTGACCTGTGGCAATGCTGGAGGCAGATTTGGTTAACAGGTTCCTCTCAGCAAGTCACGAACTCACAGATCATTTTTTATGGGACTACGGAGGGTGGGATGGAGCAGCAGTACCAAAGAGGATTGTCAGAAAAAAGACAAAGTGTGTGTTCTTGTTCAGAGGCGTGAGCTACTTACCCTAGCAAGAGATGGAAAACCTGTCTTCACTTGTATTTTTTGTTTTAATTTAAGCTTTCTCTTTTTAGGTTACTTCCATGGTGCCTTGTGTTTTTAATTTAATGGTGTGTATCACCTGGCTTCCCTTCCCTTCCAAAAGCTACTGTTCAGGAAACCTCATCTTTGGCTGCAAAAACACTTCAATAACATGCAATTTCTCTATAATCTTTATAAAGCTAAAAGGGGAATTTATTTCCAAGAGAGCACCGAGAAAAATAAACTACAAGTGTACTGGATGACAGCATCAGAAGTATCTATTATCCTCAATAAAACACCTTTATCTGCTACTTAGCTCTACTGGAAATAATAACTTTTGGGGCTATAAAGTGCTTTGCAGGCTTTCGCTTTAGTCTTCTTCCCTTTCTTTTAGGAATTAACTAAGGAAGGAGAAGGCTGAAGAGGTCTATCTGTCAGTTGATGTCCACTGTCAAGGAACAAAGTGGGGATTTGCAGAGCTTCATGGTCTGCTGTTGAACAATGACCAGAAGGGCAAGCTAGATTTTGCTGTTTCATTTCCAACTGATTAAGAATGTTTAGTGAAAACAGGAGTTAGTGCTGCAGTTCTCCTATGAAACCTTGCAAAGGAAAGGCCACGTATTCTTTGAAAGTGCTAAGGAACCTGCTGGGACAACAACGATATTTCTGAATTTGAGCTACAGAGAGATCCTGCTGATACGATAATCCTGTGCTGAAATACAAAAGACAGAGATCTGACTACAGATACCTCACAGCTTAACCTTCAGCATCCCCCCAAGTGTTGGATGGCAGGCTTTCCAATGCCACGTATAAATGAAAGTGTTTCACCTCTTCTCAAAAGGCCATAAGAGGCTGTAAACTCCCTGCTCATTTTTTTGTAAGTCAATTTTTTCAACTTCTTGTGACTAACCATGTGTGTCCTACCACATGTTCAAACAACAGTCTTAACAGAAGTTTGCTTGGGAGTCTTTATCATGGCATAATGCCTGTTAATTATTTTTTAAATGGGCAATTTAATCCTGTGTAGGGCATGTTCAGGTTCTTCCTGTACAATCTGTAGATTTGCGACATTTATTCCAAGATTGTCTCAAGGGAAAAAAAAGAATCATAGGAGAGGTAGCAGAAGCGGTATAAATACTAAAGTAAACCACCTACCTGATCTTACTACTCTTACAAGTAGGTTGACACATAACAGGCAAATTGTGATGCCTCACAGCATTCCCCATTTCTGTTTCAGCTCCATATCAACCTGGATGGACCATAGCCCTTTGAGGGCCTTGGTAATACTCCATGAAAAGTGAGTTCAATTGGAGCAGTGGGCAGGTGATGGGGCTCCTGAACCCCCAGGTAGCACAGGGTACATGTACACAGAGATGGTTTGGGGAATAGGAGATGGAGAGGTGGGGGAAGGCTAGCAGAAGACACGCTCAGGAATTTGGGACTTGTACTATTTCGATCAGGACATTCAGAGGAATTGTCTGAAAGCTTGACTGTCCCAATGTTTAGCATCACTAGCTAAACCTCTGGTCCTCCATTCACTTCATCTCCTAGTTCTTGACATCATGACATCTTGACATCATGACAGCAAGCTCTGGTCGTACAGCTTGCTCTGCTTAGGGTACAGGAGACCCTGAAGGATAAAGACTGATTTCAAGCTGCTTCTGCTTTGTGCCAGCTGCCACTATTTGCTATTTGGACTGTGCCAGGCACTGTATATACCTAAAAAAGGATCCCAATGGAATGGCTTATATGTCAAACATGTTTGTATTTGCAAACCATACTTGCTGCTTCATTAGATTGCACAGTGTTAGATCTGACTGAGTTTAGTCCTGGTGGCCTCAAGAATCATCATCTCCTGTAACAGTTGTGTCTTCTCCCTCCCTCCCAGGGGGACAATTTACACTTCTGTTTCAGGGAATACAGGGAGTCTAACATAAAGCACACACAACTCTCAAGGGCATGTGGAAACATGCCCTCCTTAATGGGCTTGTATCTGACAAAACCCAGTATATTTCAGAGAAGATCAATTTCTTTGAGGCATGGTCATGTGTTTTATTTGTTTCCAAAGGATCGTGAACTTTTTTGACCTGGTATAAATATGACATCAAAGCAATTAATCTGGTGGCCTACACAATTCCCTTCATGATACATGATACATAGCCACCTTCTCAACCATGGACCAGAAGATTATGTTGATTTTTTTTTTCAAATATCTTTTTTTAACTTCAGTTCCACTCATATAAATTGAACGAATTTATACTCCTTAAGGCTTCTGCTCCTATAAATCATGAACTAACAACAGTTTAAGAAAAAATAAACAGTCTGTGTTCCTCTTGGAAATCTGCCAAAAGAAGAAGGGATTGCCGCAAGCCCTGCTCCTTCCCTAGAATTTCAGTCATTTGGATTAAGGCTCTGAGAGGAATAAAATAAACGACCCGCACGACTGATAGCCAAACCAAACTATGTATTACTTTAGCTACTTTCACTCTGTGAATAAGCTGCTGAAGGGAAAACACGTATCATGCCTCCCTATGAAATCTGTATAGAAAGTCGCAGTGGAATATTAATGCTCTTTCCCTAAACTATGCAGTGGGCTTCATAGGTGTTTGTAGGCTTGACATAGGGGACATAAAGCTGCATCAAAAGTTTTCTGCTACTCAACCCTTTCACAAAGGCTTTGAAATTTTCCAAAATAACTTCCCTACATCAAGGAAAATTTCCTCCTTGTTTCTAAGGAAGGAGGCATTTCAGGGATACTTCTCTCTGTGAAGAAAGTAGTTTTCCCCAATTGATCTGAGGGTATCTTTGTCAGTTCTTACTCTTAGCTTTTGTAACTTTCTAGTTTGTATTTACAGTGGAAAACAAATGGCAATCTGAATCCTCACAATATGAGGGTTTTTAGGGGAAATTTTTGGATACAGCTTCTAATTAATCTGCTGAATTTACACTATGTCCCGTTATTTTGTCTGGAGAAAGAAGTGTGCCTCTGAGGGAGGAAAAAAAAAAACATAGAGAGTTTAACTGTATAAAATGAGCTGTAAATCTAGCAGTGAGCAATGACTCATAGGACTGGGAAAATAATCTTCTCGTGTCAATCAAGTATTCATCTGAAGGCACACAAATTACTGATCTAAGTGCTTTTTAAAAGTATATTTAAACACCATAATATATTTAATGTATATGGTAATATAAGACAGAAACCAAGGACAGGGAGTACTAGAGGGAGGGGTGCAGAATGAGCTCATCACATGGTGGTCCAAATCTGAGAGATTCAAATTCTGGCCACACCAAGTTTCGCGTGCTATTCCTGCAGAGGCAGAGGTTTTGTTTTGAGATGAACAAGAAGCCTGGACATCCAGGCAGAAATCAAAATACTCAGTTCAGAGTGCAAGATTGCTGCTTGAGATTTTTGGCAAATGTTGGACTTGTTCCAGACGATCTGTGTGATGAAGCCAAAACCAGTTCCAGGGAACTACAGGAAATCCTACAACAACTGTAACTAGGAGATGCTTTCAGATGCCCCCTGGTAAAAGCAGTCAAGACAGCACTATAACCAAGGATCTTGCCAGTAAAAGTGGTATTCCTCATCTCAACTTTTAGACAAAAGTGACAATAAAAAGCCAGACTAAGCAGTCTGAGCTGTACCTTGCCGACGCCGACTGTTGAGTTTCCTAAAGCAGGTGCCCTCCACAAGTCGATTGAGACGTTGCTGCTTGATCAGTTCTAAGATCTCAGGCTGAATCTTCTCTTTTAGTTCCCTTGGGAAGAGAGAAAGTAGGCACTTGTCAAATTCAATCAAAGACCATCCTCTTTCCTCTGAGACAGAGTCTCACAAGACATTTCTGCAAGGAGTTTGAAGGGGACAACAGTCACAGGCAGGCCCAGGTCAGAATCTAGCCTGCTCCAGAAAAAAAAAACCTTTTACTTGTAATAAAGAATGGGAGTCAGGATATCTCTGTGGTAGACATCTCCCTGCTACAACATCAGTGTATGACTCAGGCAAATCACTTATTTGTTTCTTAATTTATTCATCTAAAAATAACACTTGCTATAATGCATCAACAAGGTTCTTCTGAGGCAAATAATGCTCTTTCATCATAAGAGCACTGTGAAGCTTATTTGAGGGACTGTCACCTTTTCTTGCATGATCTTCTGCTGGTATAATTTACTAGCACTATTATTTAGGACAATACAAGAAGGCTAAAACGCATTTTGAAATGATGATGAAAACCAGCAAGTAATGCCAATGAGCTAAAATAATGACAAGCGCTATGTGCTTGTTCTTAATTCCATGGCATTCAATTAATTCATTATTACCAGAATTTTGTGGAAGACTAACCCATGACTAGGGATTGCTCAAGGATCAAACTTTACCTTTGCCCAGGAGTGCAGAAACCCACAGTGCATTTCGAAATAATATTCCGTAACCTTCAGAAAATCCATTCTCTACATCCTACTTTGATAAGGGTTCGACATGTCAAGAACTAGGCAGAAAACGTATGCACATAATATTTAAAGTTTGATTTCAACCACCATCACATGGATTCACAGATGGCTGAATTCATCAGTTATATCCTCACTTAGATTCATTAAGAATACATAAAAGACAGGTTTAAACATCAACTCGACAGCAAGCCTAGTAAGATTAAAAAATAACTGAATGTGTAGAGGATTTATAAAATATGAAGTGTGTCAGAACCACAATTTTGCATTGCTGTGCAAATTAGGTAATACCAAATATCATTCTGTCTGGCAGTATGTTCCAGCAATCGTCATCAAAAGGAAGCAAAGCAGTGGCATCCCATAGAGACAACAAAAATTTCTCTCTTCCTTAGAACTTAGGGAGCCCGGTCTCTGCTGATTTCCACGTTCATTTGGATCCAACACCTTTGACCTGTCAGACCCCTGCTGAAACCACTTGAACTCCCCTGTTAGAAAAATCAGGCCTTTAAACACAAATGCCATCTTTCCCTCAGGTATTAACAAAATGGTTGGAGTTCTTGATGCGTAACCCATTGCATATTTACAAGCTGTGAACATCTAGCTGGTCAAAAATCAAGGAAGCATTGCAACTATAGAAACAGTCCACCTTTTGGGAATGTATTATTAGCCCTTTAGGATAATTTTCAAGCGCTGTTCTTTTCTCATTGGGAACTAAGATATGAATATGCTGAATGGTCAAACACTGTGATTAAAAGAATTTTGTGCTTGAATAAATGTCTTGCCTTTACTGAGCAGATGAGCTTCCCCACTCCTCAGGTAAGAGCTGGGAGCAGGGGCTGAGAGGAACAGTGTTATAACACAGCGTGGATTACTCAGCAGTCCAGGCTGCAGACTAAATCTCCAGCTGGTTTGGTCTCAAACATTCAAGGACTGGTATAGTTTGATATTTAGGTAGTTTAATTTGGAAATTGGATGGTTATCATTAAATAGGTGTTAAAGATATCATAACATCATAGTTGTAAGATACTACCGAAAAACTAAAAACAAATGGGTCACCCAGCTCATTAACATCTGTCTGTTGGCTCATAGCATTCCCCCTTCTGTCCTCTAAAGCCCCATCTGCCCTTCATGAACCAGAGGAAGAGAAAGATTTTTAACCAATCCAAAAATAAAGAGGTAATCCTCTCTGGAGTATTTCACTGTCTAAGGCAGACTTTCCATAGGAGGAAGCGCGGTAGAAAAGAAAGGACACCTTCCACCTCTTTGCTGATGTGCTGGAGTCCCTCCGCACATGTGCATATATTTTCTCTCACAACCATGAAGCTGAGAGGCAGTACTCTCTTCTGTTTTACAGCCCCCATAATTGTACACACAGAAGTTGTGGAGACAACTCATTACTCCACAGAGAAACAGCCTTCAGTGACTCTGGACTTAAGTGACACCCCATAAGTCTATCCGTCCCTTGCCACGGTTACCTGCACTTACTGTCCTCAGCAGCTCATGCCAACACATGGTTACTCTGATTTGTATGGTTTTCAGCTATTTTTCAGATACCGTGACTCCAGACATATTTTTTGCAAGGTGATCCTGCCACTTAGTGCTCCTCACCATTAAGGCTTCTGTTCCACCACTTCAAGGTGACAGAAATGGGGCAGAACAATCAAACCACGGCACACGGTTAAACAAAAGACGTACTTCTTTGAATCTTTGTATTTCCTTCAGAAAGGCATCTGAAGGCAAGGTAGTTCAGTTCCTCAGGGCCAGTGTCTAAAGACAGGAGGGTTAGGAAAAAGATCTCTGTACAAGAAATAGGTTCTCCTGCCTAATTTTAAAATCAAATGGGATCAGTGAGCTAAAGGAAGATCATAAATGCAAATATTATTTGTGAAAATTTTATTTATTGTCTTTCAGATGACATTGGATTAGCAGTTTGTACCTTGTGAAGAGAGAGAACAAACTGGGAAAGTCTGGAGAGACAGTGCCTTTAAAAATTGCTATCAGTTTCCCACTGTGCTCCTGTCATGTAAGAACGGCAAAAGTTAGTGGGCTGGTAAGACAGAAGGGTTGAGGGAACCGCACAGTAATATATATGATCACTACTTTTCTGATCTCACTGGTCTCGGCACTATAGGCAATACTGACATCAGTTACTTGCTTTTAAAATAACAGACCTGAATTGTCGGAAAGCCTGAAAATCATTAGAAATTAGTTTTAAATGATTCAAACGATACTAGGTCTTCTTCAGCACCAGTTATATCTGTCCCCAGCTTTTACCTTTCCAGCTTATAGTTAAGACTCTTTCTTGTTAGCTGTTTTCCTTCCAGGATGGGGCACATTACAGACATTTAAATCATTAAAACACAACAGAAGAGTAATCCCAGAACTGCTTTCATGTGTTTTCTCCTTTTTATCTTTCTGGCTTGCAGCTATGCCCTCTCCTAATCACTTCATGCATTCAGAGCAGGCATTAGTGACTCCTTCTAACATTGCAGAGAAATCTGTAAGATAGAAAGCTGGAAAGCATCCAGATCCCTCCCTCTGTCTCCCTGTATGCTGCTGATGTCCACACAGATGTTATTTAGCAATGGCTCCCTGGCTGATATTAACTCTCCTTTAACCAGCAAGCCTCCACTTGGACATCAGAACTTGATCCAGTATTAACTCATCTCTGTTGCCATTTAACGTGTCAGGGAGGTCTCCGGTCCTCTACAGGCCCACAGGATTTCTAGACACCTTCTTTCACAGCCATTCAAAACAAACCAGTGATGCTTTATCATTTTGTTGTGAGATGGCAGTTTGGATGATCAATAATGATCCCAGAACCTTGAATAGATTCTGTTCTGACAGACTTTTTATTTTCCCTAATCAAAACTAGAAATTGAAAAAACTTCATCTCATATGATACAACAATGCTCATTTAAAAGAAACAACTCACCCTTGCAAAACAAGGTGGTTGTAGTTACGAGGATCTAAGGCAACACTTTCCAGCTGACATTCAAAACCAACTTAACTGAAGCTTCTCTCATCCAGCAGCTTGAAATCTTAAAACTTTAGTGCTTCATACAATGAACAGCAGAAGAAAGACTTCTATCGTGTTCAAGGCAGGAAAGAACACCATCTGATTGCCATATTCTCATGCAGAATTAAACAAGATCTGATGAATTTACATTCGCCATTGTGTGCAACCTCCTTTAGCATATCTGCAAGGCTGTAAAATACACAGCCCAGCCACGATTGCTCTCTTCACTCACAGTCTCTTTCCCTACAATGAGGCCATGATTCTGTACTTCTATCAATTGTGCCATCTATGCAATTTGAGAGAGTTCAGCACAGGGAACCAAATCAAAGGGGAAAATGAAAGAACCGTTTCTTTTCACAGTCAAGAATAAGTGATCATGGATGCAATCAAAATGTAAATGCATAGAGTTAAAGCTCTGCAAATGCCGTTGTGATTGCTTAAACACCTTATCGATTTACTTAGCCTTTATAGCCTTTAGGCTTAGCCTTTGTCCTGAATCTGAAATGAGTCTCTGGTAACACTTCAGTTGCTTTTAACTATTTGTGTTGCTTGTTTCACTCGTTCTGTGATGAGGAAGGAGACTCTCCACACTGTAGCAGCAACTTGCCAGAGTGATACTGGAAATAAAGAGCTTGCAGAGGGCACTGACAAGTTTCAAGAGGCTAGGCAATGGTGTGAGAGAATATAAATAGTTGACCTGTATCATACTTAAACAGTTGACTCATAGGGAAAGCAGAGAAAACGAGGAGCTCTGGGACAAGCTTTGCAGTACTGAGTGGCTTTGAACCACTAAACGTTGGAGGGGATTGGCAGGGGATTTCTGAGCAGCGTAATGATGCAAAACTGACTGGAACCATTTGTAGCTTTTTAATTGATGCATTACTATGAGTGACATCAGCTCTAATTGGGCATTAGGTCCTATCTTCTAATACACTGAAAACATAAAAGAAGCATTCCCCCTTTGATCCACGTTGGTGTGATTAAATTTTAAGTGTGTAATTCTACTTAGCTTATGCTTCCACTGTTGCCCTGCTGCCCCTAGAGGAATGTGTCCCCGGAGCTTGTATTTAGATATCTGTATCCTTTAGGAACAAATCAAAATTAAAATCCTGCAACACTCTGGTACAAATCCTTCTCTGTACCTTTGCCTTGAAAAGGAGATTTGGAAAATCATGAGCCATCCTACTTGAAACATGGTCAGGATCTCATGCCATTTCAGCCGATACCTCTGGAATCCTCACCATTTCTCAGCTGATCTCCAGAGATCCCTGCTATTCTCAGCACAACATTTGTGCACCACAGAGTCTGCATCTGTCCTGTGCCATCAGTTCAGCCACAAGCCCAGACTTGGTCCAGAGCCAAGTGCGGCCTCCATTTTTCACATAACGGAACAAAGTGTATTCTGAGAAACGGGAAGGAGCTATGGTGGCAATATTAGCATTTGATACTTTGCAGTAAACAACAAGGAAATGAGAATCCCATTGGCTAACTGCCAGAAGGTAATGCCATAAACACAGTCACACACAACATCGCTCCTTTGTGGAGTCAGCGTATATTGGCTCCTCTTCTGGGCTTCTCCCTGTGCTGCTCAGAGCAGTGATATTTGGAATTTTTACAGGCCCTTGGACAGAAGACAAAGTTGTGGTGTTTGCTGTTTTTTTTTTTTTAAAGCATCTATCAGCACCAAAAGCAGGCTCACAATCATGCAAAGCTAGAAAACGTCCAGCATTGTTTCATAGAAATAAGCCACGTGAGACCCTGTAGGGATTTGCTGAATCTAGTTTAACTGAACTCAAAGAAAAAGTTATGATTCCCAGTAGAAGAAAACATAACGCACTTCAAGCAAATGCCGCACTACTGCTTTTGAGCGTGTCTCCCTGGACAGCTTTCCTCCTTGGGTTCCCCCAGAAGAGCTCAAAAATGTCATTCACATTTGTTAATCCTTCCATGCAAAAACAAGCGGGGAGAGAAGATAGTACTTACAGAATCGGACGAGACTGGAAATCTTCCTGGTTCATTCTTTCAGACTGGCGTATTTTCAGTATTTCTGTGTAACTGAGGTTCTGAAGCTTGCTCTTGAACTGATCCAGAGAGCTAGGCTTGGTAGTGAGCGCTCTCATTATCTGTTCTTTCACTACCTGCATTACCTGCGGTTGACAAGGAAAGAAAAAGAAAACCTATGTTAACACTTTCTGCGTTTTTGTTTCAAATCTGATTCTGGGTCACAGTAAGGTTTCTAGGTATAGAAGATTAGTACTGTGTGGTCTCAAGACAATTTCTCAGTAGCATAACCAGAAAATAAACCAACCTGACAAGGCATCACAGCTTACAGCAAAAGCTCATCCATGCTCTAACAAGAAAATTATTGGTTTTGGGGGGTGACGGGGAGGGTGTCGCTAATTGCTTGGCTGTCTCCCTAGACAGCTAAATTACAATTGCTGGTTACAGGATTTCAAGTCCTTCTCTGTCCATGGCTTGTGCCCCCATGGTAGCAGTAGCCTGGCCCTTCTGTGTTCTGAGCTGAGATGATGCTCCCGTCATGTCGGGGACAACACATACAACACTGGACTTGTAACAGCAAAAAAAAAGCTGTGAAGTCCTAAGGAGCTGACTTAGAGCGCAGATGCACATCCTGACTTCTCCCAGCTCAACCCAGGCAAAGTGCACGAGCCGCAGGGATCAGTCTAACTGCCCACAAGAGAGACTGCAGAGAGTTTTTCAGGTCTTACAGCTCTCCTGCTGGGTCTTAGAGCTGTTCTCCTGACCAGAAGGCAGTAGCACAAAGCCGCTAACTGTGGACTCTTGCTTCCCTTATTCCTTACGCCCAGAGACGATGGGCACACACTGAAAGACAGGAGGTTCCCCCTGAACATCAGGAAGCACTTTTTTATTGTGAGGATGACCAAGCACTGGCACAGGTTGCTCAGGGAGGTTGTGAGGTCACCATCCTTGGAGATATTCAAAAGCCACCTGGACGTGGTCCTGGCCAACGGCCTTTAGGTGGCCCTGCTTCAGCAGTGAGGTCAGACCAGATGATCTCCAGAGGTCCCTTCCAACCTCAACCACTCTGTGACTCTGTGAGAGCCTTACGCTGCAGACACATCATGGCCACACACAGTGAAGGAAAGAGAGCTTGCTAAACGAGATCAGTAGTCTGGGGAGAGAGAGCGAGATCAATTTGCCAAGGATATTACAGGATTGCTCTTGAAGCAACGCCATAAACAATGCAAAACAAAAAATGAGAATGAAGGATGGCTGGGCAACAGCCATCTATCTGCATATTAATTATTTTATCAGGACTAAACTGCTGAGACACAGTTAACTAAGGGAAATTGCTTGGCTCTCGTTCAAATAAATACATATCACAGATTACTGTCTGTCTCTCTGCAATCCTAGACTCATTTCCTTGGTGCTGGTGCAAATCACACACTTTGAAATATTTATCTGATGCTGTGCTTAAGTTGGCTGAAAAAAACAATTTATCAGACTTAGAAAGGCCCATCCCACCCAAATCCAACAACTGAAAAACAGTAGGAAACAGTAACACCTCCCTGGTATCAAAGTGGGTGTGACAGAATTGAACAGCTATACAAACAGAGGGCAAAAGCTTTTCTGCATTGTTATTTTTCCTTTATTCTTTCATCTTCACCATGTATCTTAAAACAGAAGCTCAGCCCCTCAGAGGTTCCCTAATCATTCCGAAAACTTCTTTTTTCTCATAAATATTTCATCACTTAACATGTGTTGCCTCAGCCTTCTAACTCATTGCCTGCACTATGGTTTCTATTTTTGCTTCCTGAGATGTAACTCATTTGAGCTGTGTCCAGCAGGTGAAACTAAGCAATTAAAGAACTGAAGATAATTGTCTTCCTTACTACAGGGACTACATCCATCCCAGAGATTTACTTCAAGAGAAGCAAGATGCTTCTCACGAAGGTGTTGGCTCAGGTGGACGGCAAATGCCTTTGCCACGTTTTCACCCCGCGGATGAGTCAGCCTACTCATGCTCACTGGGCTGTGGCCTTACCTTGAAAACATCCCTGCAATTAACATCCTACTCTTGGTACATCTTGCAAACCTGTCCCAGACAAAGCTGACCTCCGCTCCATCCACTCCTACAAATCTAATCGGTACAGTGCTGTGTATTTGAGCAAGTCTTCTAAAACTTAATTTGATGATAAAAAGCAATGCTGAATTCTGTGCTCTACATCTGTGTGCTGTTAATTTACAGAAGTATTTGTTCTCAGATGGTGTCCATTTGCAGCCAAATTCCTCTGAAGAGTTACTTAGCTGGTCTGTCAGTGGGAAGCAGCTACTTCCCCATTGGCAAGAAGAACTCTTGACTGCCATCCCACTGCTTAGAGGGATTAACGCCTCCTTGACTGCATTCAGAGTGTGCTCACCAGACTGACCACACCAGTCCAAGTAAGAAACGTGCTGTCACACCTCGGAAACGACAAACCTGAAGGCCAAACAAGTCCTGAATGTTGATGGATCGCTCCACTGGCCCCTAAGGCGAGTGGCATACTCCTACTGATTTCACTGGGTCTTGGTTTAATATCTAAATGGGCTTAGGAAATGTAATGAAGGACATGTTCTCAAGGAAGAGTGGGGAAAAAAATGAAGCAGACAATCCCAGTGACAAGTTGGATGTTTAAAAATATCTTCTGTCTTCCTCTTTCTGCCTTCCTGACGATGACTACTAATTGCTGCTAATTAATTTTAATTTATATTTTATATATTTATATATTATTCATTAGGATTAATTATTTTTAACCACCATAGTAGGGCCAGGATTGGAAAAGAGGGGAGAGACTGCAAACCTTTCCTGTTGAAAACGTAGTCAGCTATTGGTATCTCCTAAGACGACTGTCCGAGCCCCGGTGAACTTGCCTTAACTTTTCACCCTCCCAGAGAACGTGACGTTCAGCCACTGGCTTCACTTCTGCTTTCTCAGGCCTGCTGAGAAGTTGTGCCAGACCACTTTATTATATGTGGTTTTACAGTCAGCCTGCAGTCATCATTTCTGCAGTATCATGCAAAAGAAGCATGCAAAAAACAGGTAGCTTAATTCAAACACGTAAGCCCCATCGCCGCTTATGGGATCAAATTCCCTGTCTATTAGAAAGCAACAAATTATCAGCATTTCAAACAGACAGGGGTAGTATAACTGCTGAACTAACCATACACTGCTATATTAACTATCACTACCATATCACCTTGATTTTTCATCACTAAACCAGATTTGCAAGCAAATATAGTCCTGCAATTGCTTATGCATGCATGAAATTCCAGTTTCATGCATTCTTTCAAGTATCTGTACAGATCTGGTATTTTGCTTACACATAGATTTAGTTTTCTAAATTCAGGCACTCACACTGGGGAAACTGCCTAAATAAGTAGGTTTTCCCCTAAAATAAATGGACAAACAAATAAATAAATACTGTATTTTAGGCAGTTGCATGCATGCGGATCTTCTTTTCAGTCTGATGTCTGAATCACCATCCATATGAAGCAGCGCTCATTCTTGGCTAAACAATGCAAAGGAGGTTCAAGTTCAAGTAGACTTGTTGAAAAACCCTTGTGTCCCTTCTCTGATGCTCGCTGTCATGGTTAACATGCAGATTCCTCGTCTTTGCTATTATCTGGAGAGTTATTCACAGGGTATCATCAAAGAGCTCCTTGGTTTAGAGGCTCCCCTTACTCCCGAGACAGAAGGCAGGAAATGCATACCCCAGGCCCAGCACGCAGGGGGGTGATCACTTGCCTTGTAACGTTTATAGCCAACACCATTTAAGTAGCTGGCCAAAATGTCAAAGCTGCTGATTGCGTTGAGTCTCCTGAGCATTTGGGGATCACTGCCAAGAACTTCTAATCTGTTCAATTTCCAAAGCTGAGTTGCCAGCCCTTGATTACTGGTGTCTGAGAGACAGCATCAACCCTTCCTCCCCATGTGTCTGACCTTACAATGAAATTAAACGTATTCTCTACTCAATGTGATTGTACGTAAACACTGTAGACAGTTGTTTTAATTACATTATACTTTGCTACTCTTACTGAGAAATGAGTGTTTCAGAGGGCACATTTGCTTTAAATCATGTCCTTTTTATCTGACAACCTCTTGTATGGTAAGAGAATCCCAAGTTCTGCATTACAATTAAGACAGGTAAATTTACTGAAGGTATGAAAAGAAAGACAGTAGGAAAAAAAAGAATACTTTTTTTCGTTTAATCACAGAGGACCTTATTCACCTTATTCCATATTTTGTATCCATCTAATGTGTCTTATATTTCTACAGTCAGTATCACCATAACATTAAATTATGTATTTTTCGTTAAGCTGTTTTAGTCTAGCTTTGCATTTAGCTTATTTGACCTCATCTCTGTCATATCACATTCTGACTACTTTGCCTTTCCAACATTTACTGCCCCTTTTATTCTTCCTTCTCTCTCTTACTATGACAACTTTTGCTTATACAAATAAAGTCTCCTCCTTTCAGGATGGAGCAGAGGTCTGAACACCTGGGCTCTACAACGGGAGGACAAAATAAAAAGTGAGAAGTTGTCAATGTCAGAAAGAGGAGTTTACCAGGGTCAAACTCTACAGCAACCTCCCCACTGACCGCATTTCAGCAGCTTGTTTGCAACTTCGTAAAGCACAAATCTCTCTACTCTACTTACTCCATACCAATGCAAAGTTTGTCCTTGGCACTGACTGGAGAAGACAGGCTGCCATCTCAGACACCTACCATTGCCTGCAAGCGTCTGGAAATTGAAGTCTGAGCCTTCCACTCACCAGACACACTACCTCTATGAACTCACAGCATCAGTCTTCTCAGAAACCTCTCCCAGAAAACCTTGAAGGGCTGGACGTTCACAACAAGCCATCTGCGGAGCACCTGACAGGAGATGAACCATTCTCATAATTTCCCCACAATATCAGTGTTTCCCTTGAATAAGCATGCCCTTTCACATGTAATGACCTTTCCATGCCAGCAAGAACACATCCGGAGTCTATCACAGAAGCCACTAAGTTGTACATCTAATATCTTGGGGAGTACGTTACACTGATTTTTGCTCGGTGACTAACTCAGGGGGTTGTGTGTATCAGTATGTTACACTGACTGATGGACATTAATCTTGACAGTCCACATTTCTTCTGCACAGACAAGACTTAGGTATAAATCCTCAGCCCACGTTACAATGATGTGCTCGGTTCAGTGCTTTCCTAATTTGTCTCCAAATTAGCAAGTACCGCAAGGCATGATTCCCATATCTTGTTGAAACATATGATAAAAAGAGCAGCCACCAGATTGCACTGCATCCAGAGACACCCCTCTACAACCAGACTTGAGGCATCTGAGATGGGAGAAGTTTTAAGGCTGCACTCACCAGCTCTTCCAAGTGACCACTCAAAAATCAACAAGCCAACAAAGAGAGAACTGGAGGAAAGACACCTCTTTGCAAACTGGCTGTCAAGAATTCATACCTAGTTTCCTTCCAATCTAAATGTTCATAAAAAGAAGCAGCTTGGCTTACACAGGGTAAAAAATGAAGGAGAAAACTTCATTTAGTGATTGAGATCCAGCTTCATCATTTCAGTCACACAGGGATTTCCTTCAGTTAACTCCACAGAGCAGGCAAAAATAAGGTTGTAGAATGAAATGGCCAAATCATTCTTAATGAACAGCGCTTACTGACAAAGGAGGCCATAAAGAAAATCTAATTCTGGAGGGAAAGGAAATGACTTCAGTTTACAAGCAACCTGTCAATGCCTTTAATGAAAACTTTACATGTTTACCGTGTGCACCAGGTAATTCAAGACAATTTTTAGACTGTTCCAAAGGATAAATTGTCTTAACTAGATCAATGGTTATATTTTCAGAGTACTCAGAAGAGTCATCCTGAGAGACTTCAAGGTCCTTGGAAGATAATTTAATGCTGCTTTTCCCCCCTATTTCCACATATTGCAGTCTGTGAATTCACTACACCAGTCTCTCGGCCACAGCCTGTATCAAGCCTTCACTCCACATCCCTTTAGAATATTAATCCAAACACGCCATACTACACAAGCAAATCTAAACTCAGCGCTGGCACAATCTAGCCATTGATAAGAGACTCCAGAATTCCAGACATTTCTTCTATTACAGCCTGTGTACTCTGGAATTACAAAAAAACCCCCAGTTTTCAATCTCCTTAACTATTCCAGAACACAAGGACAGTTACTGTAGCCAGCGATAAAGAGGCAGCTCTAAGCTGTCTGGATGTACATAGCCACAGGAATAATTAAGTTGATTCATTTTCAGGCAGCAGGATGAGAAAGCGGCTGTCAGAGGATTTAGCAGGTATAAGCTCTGATACACTTTATCTCTTCATTTTCTGCAGAATTTAAAACCCATTGTGAAAAAAAGTTTGTGTTGCTGGGGTTTCGGCTTTCCTTTTTTTTTTTCTTTCTTTTTTTTTTTTTTAAACTCTTTTGCTTGTGATTGAGTTTTTCTGGTATGAACCAAGGTATCTTTCACTCTGCAGAGGAGACACTAGAAACAATGCAACGGTGTTGATCAAGCTGAGCAGTCTGTTTCCAGGTGGTGTCAGCATCAATATCATTACCCAGTTCAGCGATGGCCATCATTTTGGAGGAATGAATGAATGGAGGAAGGAATAGCATGAATAAATGAGCACACCTAGCAGATGTGACGATGGAGCTGAGAGGTACGAGATGTGACAGCAGTTCCACATGGGGTGTTTAAAAGGTCTATAGCAGGTGTCTGAAAACTTAATGATGTAATAATAGGTCTCTTCAATATGAAAACTTGTTCAGAGCCTCAGAACCCAAATAAATTGCCTGCCCTCTAGTGAGGAAAAGAGGGAAGAAAACCCGAAGGAGCTTGACAGTGCACCGGATCCTGAGATCCAGAAAATCAAGTGAAAAAAGTGAAAGAAGGAAAGGCTGAAGATGAAGTGAGGCCCAAAATTGTTTTCTATTTCAGAGCAGTTCTTGATTTTTCCAGAGTTTTACGTTCCCTTGACTAATGAATCACAGGTGTGGGAAACGAGACCGAAATCAAACAGTTCCTGGGAACTGATGGGCTAAGACTGTCATTAATCCAAGACTATGACAGAGGGGATAGAAGATTCATCACATTCTTGTAAGAAGGGAGGGAAAACAGCTCCGTAGCCATGAGCAACCTGAAACGAAGCGTGAAAAGGAGGCTGAGAAAAATCAAGGAAGGAATCTGAGGAGTAACTGCATCTGAAGGAGCTGATGCAAAACAGTTCAGTTCCTGGCAAAAGATTCCTGGCTCATGCTGCTATTGGATGTGAGTATTTTGTAAATTGTGTTCAGTGAAAATGGACCACTAATTGCCGCACTCTGTTATATTACTTCCCTGGGATAGTCCACCTCTGCAGGAAGAGCCTGTGGCCACAGCTTGACTTGGCACTTTTCAAAGTAGCTCCCGAGATTCGGTTAGTTGCACTGATTATTTTTCCCTTGGATACACAGATCCTGATGGAGAAGCACTGGATACCAGGGAGGCCTCCAGTTTTTCTTCAGCATTACTATTTATTTGCTCAATTAAAGACGGGAACAGTGGGAGAAGCTTTGGCTGTGAGCAAAAAGCAGCTTGAACTTGATTGAGAAAAAGGCAAAAAGCTACCAAAAAATTTTGCTGAAGGGTAATATGGCTAAAGGGATGGGCAAGAAGACGATTTTGACAATGAATGTTAACAGATTGGAGCAGACAAAGGAAAAAAAGACAGCTAGAAGGAAGGACATTATAAACACAGAAAAGTGACCAGAGCGGGTAGAGAGGTTCCAGTAGGGAGTATCAGCATGTGGAAGTAGGCATCTGGCTGACATCTTGCAAGAAAATAAAGGATGGAGAAGTTTGAAGGGAAAAAAAAAGACTGTGGATCTGACATGCATTTCAATAGACAACGAAGGCTGAAGGAAAAGAAGAAATGAGATTTTGGTAGAAGATCAGTTAAAAGGAAATAGGAAAAGAAAGGGTAAAATATGGGGGGAAACGATGTATTTATTAAAAAAATTACAGCTCAGGAAGCATCTGACTGGAGGGAAACCTTCCTTAAGGACTGGCCTGAGGAAGCTGAGGGGAAAATTGATAGTAATAGAAAGGGAAGTTAACAGCAGTCCTTTACATACTTGAAATGCAAGTGAATTTAGAATCATCATAAAAAAACATGTAAAAGCTGTGCATAATGTTGTCAACCATTTTGGTAAAAGACAACATGAAAGCAGTCCGCTGGTTGCTTGCAGGGCTAAAACCAGATGCTACGCTCAAATCCAAGGGGTCTGGCTCAAAACAATGCTAATCTAAACACACAAGTCAAATACCACTTATTTGGGTTGTATTGGGCTGAAACAGGAATGACTGATAGACAGGAAACCTCTTCCCCACCTTTAATATTTGCAGAATACTATTTTCGTCAGAAATAAGGAATACATTTCTTTCCTGTTTGTGCTTTGTGCCTCGAGGTAAGCAAAGCAAGAAATAAGTGCTGTGTGACAAAGCGTTTCTGCCCCAGTAAAATGATGTGCAAAGTTAATATGACAGTTTTTGTAAACTTCCTTGTTAGTTAATTGAAGTCTTAGGTCAGCCAATATTACATTATTTCCCCCAATGTCTGACAACCTCCGCTGGCAAAATAAAACATGCACAAAATCATTTGTGGGTGGCATTTAATCCAGGGCTTTTCACAGACAAAATGTACTGATCTTCTCAACCAAAATGTTAAGTGAGGGGAGGGGAAAAAATGAGGAGGTATTTGTATCCTTAGTCATATACCAATGTAATAATTAACATGTCAAATAACACGCTTGTGAATTCTAAAGGAAAATAATACAAGGGTTACCCATGATTAGGAACATACATTTGGGTGCCGCTTCCTTTAAAATACACAATGACATTAAATGGCATACACTAAATAAAAATTAACTGTAATATGCTGGAAAACAGACGGTTCTACAAAAGGAAAGCAAGGACAATATTCTAATAGGTATTTTTTCCCATAGAAAAAAATCAAAGAACTCAAGTTCTGGGTATTAAAACTTTTTGAACGGGCACAAAACCAGGAAAAGTAGGGGACCAAATTTTTAAAAAAAGGGAAACAGAAGGGGCTGGAAACATTGCTCAGTACACCTGATAATTGGATCAAAACATAAGAACAACACTGCATTACAGCTTCACATCTTCCTATCTCCTTTAGTTGAGATAAAAACAAAATAAAGGTGTGACCAGCCGCATTCTGGGAAGATCTCCAGGCTCTTTTACCAGTGCAAGCTACTGTGTTGAGGTTTGTCCTGTCTGAGGTATGAATGGCCACATGGAATTGCATGTGGTCCAAGCCTGCCACTGTCCCTGCTTGTATTGTCCCCTTCCTTGTCTTCAGTCAACTCCAGAGATTCTCCAGCTCCACTTTTAAACGGAAGGGGAGACAGTGCTCCAGGTTCCTCTCTTTTTAATACCAAGAGAAATGGAGATCCCTAATCATGCAGGTGAACCACAAACACACCAGCTAGCACAAAGCACCAGGCTTTTCTACCTCTCCCCTTCTTGCCTCTCCTCTTTGCTAACCTTCTTATCCTAAACCCAACAGAAAGTCCATCTACTGTGTCTATAATGAACTCCACTTCTTTTAAGTAGCAAATTCTGCAGCTCTATCACCTACTTATTTCCTTAATTCTGATAGACTTATTAAGAAAAGACTCCAGTAAGTCCAAAAGAAGTTGGCCCACAACTCAAATAGTAAATTTCCTTATTTGGGTGCTTAAAGTACCACCTCACATTTTATCTGCTACCTTTGTTTTTTTTTGGGGGGGGACAACACATTCCATTCTATTAAAAAGGCACAACTTTCGAAGTTTCTACCTAGCAAGAATTACCAGAAAGACTGAAAACGTGTTTCTGGATTCAGTTCTCCGAATCAGAGAACTAGATTATGCACTCAGGTTTTCCTGATGAATGAAGACGCCAAATGTTCAGTACACTGGTGCTGGACTATTTAATTCAATCCAATTATTTGCACGTCCTTCCAGTTACAGTAAATTATTGGGCTGAACATCTAGGAATCATGCAAAAAGGCAGTTGGGCAGATGTACTATTCCTCTGAATGAACTTACATGTTGTTATGCATCATAATTTATAACAAATAAACTGCAATCATTTTTAGGTAAACCCTTGTTTTCACATTCACGTCACTGAAGAAAGCAGTGAGCTGAAAAACATGTCTACAGCACAGCAATTTTTTAGCACATCTCATATTAATAACCATTTCAAGTGATAGCTGCATTGATATGAGAGACTCCGGTCAGTGCCACAAGAATAAAAATAGTTGCATGAATTAACTGAATGATTCACAAAAATACACGAAGCAATGAAAAGATTAAATCCAGCGTGACTTGTTAGATGCTAGCTACAAAAATTATTCTGTAAATTTGGAGCTCACAAATTACTGACTTGACAGGTCGTAATAAGCGCTGTCAGGACTATTACAAACCAAGATCTGCTTGGAACTGCCAAACATACACAAAATGTCTATGTCCAAGAAAAAGGAAAAAATGTTTTCCTTGCCATTTTCAAATGTTCTAAAATTGCTGAATAATACCTTTGGAAAATTCTGAATTTTTGCAGCCTAGTCCAATGAGATCTTTGCCTCAGGTAGTTATATCGTTACTGTGCTGGTCATATAAACAAGAGGAATGCATATTATTTTTCCCCAGGAGTTGTGGCATATAACTGAGCATATAAGGCATCAGCTAGACTATTCTTAGAAGAAGAAAAAGCACAGATGACATGTTTTTCCATATCTCATTCTAAAAATTGCAGTGGAATGGTTTATGGCTTCAGAGACCTATATTTTTGATTGCTGCAAATAAGCAATCTTTTCTCCCCCAGATCAAAGGGAAGCTTTTTTGGGATCTATATGCAGTACAGGAAAATAAACTACTCCCCAGAATAGATAGCAGTAATTTATCTGACACCCAACACTAACATCAACAATACAAAAGCATTCAATCACCTCACTTTGATTACAAAACCAATCTGCTAGCTAGAGAAATTAGGAACAGAACAAACCAATTAGGCTACCCAATCCTTTGCTTTAGGAACACAATACGCTTCCACAAGCACAGGGCAAGCCATCTACAGGTATATGAAATCTTAACTAGAGACATATCAGTGACATCAGACCTGTGCAGACTGGTCCCACTGCTCCATCCCCTTCACTATGAGTATAGAAAACACCTGAAAAAACCCTCTCTTTTTCCTCCAGTGAATACTATGTCAATACCACATTCTCGGTTTTGTATTCTTCCCCTGCTCCTTTTACTCATATTAAACCAATTAAATCAAATGGAAATTTTCTCACAGAAGGATGAAGACGAGACTGCAGTATTTGGTTTCAAATTTACTCCCCACTATCGATTTGAAACTACCAATGACACACACAGAAACACACATATCTCCAGAAACACATCGATCCTGCCTAGAAGGGTAAATAGTGTCTTAAAATAGTGTTATTTCCAGTAACCAGCTAGTGAGTTATGGATGGAGAAACGCTTACAATCTTCCGGTGATGAAAAACCCTTTCTCTAGTAACTTGAATGCAATCACTGCACTTCTTTCCACACTCTCATAAATCACTGCACTTCTTTCCATGTTGTCATTAATCTACATCTCTAATAAGCAGGCAGACTCCTCCTTCCCTACAACTCCATAACTATTTACTTTGTGTTTTGGGGCAGGAGATATATTTAGAATTAAATGCAAGCTATTTGTTTTCCTTTGAAACGTTAGAGTCAAACTGTGTGCGCTCCAGATTGCAGCAGTCAACAGAAAAAAAGTATCAGACTCATTCTGAAATTCCCCTACTGTCTCACACATGATTACACGAAGGATTTACTTTGGTAAATTTGCTCAGGTCCAGAAAGAAGCAAAATGGGAGATGTCATGCTAGGGTGAACATGGTCCAGGGACACAGACATAGTGTGTCCAGACACCTGTTTCACATGTTGGTAACTAGAACTGAGGCTAAGATATGAGGATGCTATTCCCCCTTTTGAATCTTCTGTGTAATTAGACCATAGCAAGGGCACGTGAGGCAACGAAAACAGAAGTTTCTGTAAAAATCTTATACTATTTTATCCTATTGGAAGTCAGGCAGAAAGAGGAAGGAAATTCCTCTAAGGGAAAGACTGGTGGGAATGACGCAACCTGTGTTTCTGTGTATGAAGTGCTTGCAGAGACAATGTGGTAGAGTCAAGGGGAAAACACTGGGTAGAGGCAAGGCACAGCAGGTGGGAGGGGGCTGGTATCATCGGGGCAGTAAAGCCAGGGGAAGGTAATAAAGATTCAGGGAGGGAAAGGTGATAATGCTCTAACTTGGAAATGACTGTGTAAAACACATCTGGAATAAAATTCTACCTGATTTTTAGGATAAAGTGCATAAGCCTGGATGAACCTGGCACCAGTACAGAGCAGGTATTTTCTGTAAAATGAGATACAGCCAATATTTAAACACCAGACTCTTGGAAACCTCCATACCCTCTCTTGCATCAAGAACACATCAAGTCCAAAGACCATTGAGAACAGTCAGCCATATCTGGCATTGCCTCTAAACAGACTATCCTTATCGCTGGCTTTCCACTGAAAAATTGAGATTTCCGTGTTTCTGAGCACTCCCCAAGTTTGCCCAGCAGAAGGCAGATGCCTGCACTATCACTACCCCACACTGCTGCACAACCAGTTCAGCAAAATCAATTTTCCCATACAAAACAACTTCTTGTTTTTATCTTCTTCTAATTCCTGCTTCAGAATAGGATTTCCCTAACCTTCTTAATTTATTTTTTTTTCTCCTTCCTTTTTTTTTTTTCTTTCTAGAGCTCAGACGCGCTCCCAGGAGCATACTAAATGAACCCAAATATCACATCATAAGCCACACACGGAAACATGTAGCTCTCTATTGCAGAGGAGAAACAGGCTGGGGGAAACTTCATAAGGACGCTATTATAGTAGGAGAGAGAAAAATAGCAGCTCCCCATGGCAGCTGTGAACCGGGCGAAGTGCCCAGGGGCCCAGAGGCGACGGGCAGCGAGCGCCGGACGGATGGTTTCCATGGAGGAGTGAGCCAGGGAGGCAGGAGAGATGGCTGGTGGGAGGCACTGCTGCTGGCCGCTGGTATGAGGAGAAATACCTCCCGTTATTTCACTCGCCATCAGCACCCGTGTCTTCAGGGAACTCAGTTCTAATCTGCTTACAGCTTCTGCTTTCCTCAAGCCCATCTCTTCTCGGGGAGGATCACAGGTCAGGATACATCCTGCTGTGTCTTGTTTGGTGGGTTTCAGTGATTTACAGTAAGACAAAAATCCTTTAAATAAATTTTAAAAAATCCAGAAAAGCAACACGAGCCCAAAGCTGACTGATCTGTGGCTTCTGACACCCTCAGTTTTGGCACAGAGGCACTACCAACTTCTTTTGCACGTCATGGATCTTTGCCAAACTAAATGTGACCTTAGCAGAGCTGGCGTTGCAACTCACAGCCATTACCTACCAAGCAGACAGCAGTGATGGCTGCTGGAGTGACAGCATATGGAGAGCAGAGTTCACCCAATTATTGGAACACCTCTCTTATGAAGAAAGGCTGAAGGATTTGGGTCTCTTCAGTCTGGAACAAAGACGGCTGAGGGGGGATCTTATCAACACTTATAGGGGGCCAGGCTCTTCTCAGTGGTGTCCTGCGACAGGACAAGAGGTAACGGGCACAAACTTGAACATAGGAAGTTCCACCTAAACATGAGGAGGAACTTCTGTACTTTGAGGGTGGCAGAGCACTGGAACAGGCTGCCCAGAGAGGTGGTGGAGTCTCCATCTCTGGAGACATTCAAAACCCGCCTGGATGCGTTCCTGTGCAACCTGCTCTAGGTGACCCTGCTGTGGCAGGGGCGTTGGACTAGATGATCTCCAGAGGTCCCTTCCAACTCCTACCATTCTGTGATTCTGTAATTACCATTATTTTTTCCACAGGTAACAATAACAATCTGCTATCCTGGTCCAGTACTGATTAAAATCACTGTATCCTGCATGAGCATATAAATGGGGCATGTATTTGCTACATGTTGGAATATTATCGGAGTGAAATTAGTTCGAACACCTCACAAAGCTCCCTTACACCATATAAACCAATGTTTGGCCTTGGGAAAGCAGCGCGCACCTGCCTCGTGTCATGTTGTCTCTGCTGTAGGATGGGCAGAACAGTATTTATTGTATTTAGCTCATGGTAAGACTACAAGTCCCTTCCAACATTTATAATGCACAGCTGAGTTCATCAGGTAAAAGGACTTATGTAGGTGCAAAACACTATCAGTAGCTTTGTTCCCATTTTTGAAAGTTGTCAGAAGGAAACAGGGTGGGGAAAACTACCTATAGAGCTCCTAAGGATGGCAGCATACTATTCCAATAGAAATCTAGGCTAAGTAGCATCATTTTTAAAAGAAAAGATATTTGAGGTGAAAGTACAGAGGTCAGCCAATTGCTTGTTGCCATCTATGTAAACCCTAGTCCTCATAATTGCTATTGGACACAGACATCTCCACAGATAGCAAGCTAGAACCCAAAGACAGGTAAATATTTCCCAATGAACACAAAATTAGCATTTTCTTATTGAGCGTTCATAGCAAATATACCCAGCATAGCTCTTGATACAGATTCAGGCCTGCACTGCAACAAGGAGAATTGGTGGAGGGTCACAAAGGATAAAACTTGAGGAGAGAGAGACAGATCAAAGGACTGAAAAGAAGTATTTATGTCTAGGCAGAAACATCTGAGAAGTCCCACTGAACACCAGTCTCTACATAAGAACCTGGCAACCGCTCCATTCAAAAGTCAGTATATTTGGAGACAGCAGGCCGTGGCCGAAAACCCATCAATCAGCAGGGACTATTGCAAATAAGCCTTTCTACATGTATGTATAGGTCTAGCATACAAGAGGCTTGACTCTGGAGTTTTACAGCAATAATTTATCTACCACAGGCACTATCAATTCATTTGGATTATTTTTTTCCTTATCTCAATCTCCCGTTCACAAAAATAGTCCAGTAAAATCTATTTTGAGGTGCCTCTGTTAACATGGGCTAGATTTTAGGACATTTAAAACATTTATCTAAAGAAGTCGGAGATCTCACTTTGAAAAAAATGGATAAAAAATTATCATCAACCTCCTCCTCAAAGCACTTTAACAGAAGCTCTATTTATTCTTGGATTTTTGGAAGACTGCTGCCCACATATTATTTGTCATTTTCACCTTTTTGGTCAATTTGCCATTTTAATCCTTTTTCTTTTCCTGCTTGTGCCTCCAGATCCACTTCTTAAAATAAAGGAGGTCATGAACAAGAAATCAGCAGTAAAAAGGTGGCATCAGGAGTATCTCCTCATTTGAAGACTAGAGCTACTGAAAGAATCAGTAACAAATTAACAGTAGAACATCAGATATAGGATGGCCTGGAAAAAAATTAACAATCCAAATAATAAGTTTGTAATGGGTTTTATATGCCATTCAGCAGAGAACTGCCAATGACAACACTTTCATGTGTATCTTATTTATTATTAATTGTGGCAAATAGTGAAAAGAGGTGAAACTGAGTAGCAAAATCTACCTATGGATAAGAGACTTCCTATGGTAGGAAACATCTCCAGAGTGGTGGGTGATACCCACGATACACAAACCTGTGAAGTTAAGATGCCCTACGCTCCAAATAGACTTTAGGAAGTTGGAGGCACTCAGGTGTTGGTTCAGACTAGATAAGTATGGAATGACACCAAAGGACAACCTGGCAGCAAAGCGTTTGTGGCCCCTGGGACTGGGGACAGAGGCCACCGATCATGCAAACTTCTCACCCTACCAATAAGTTCTTTCTGCTTTCAGCTTCCCTCTGTGTTTAGGCATCACTTTGACATCCCAAACTGGGACCCAGATGCCGAGGAGGGAGCACAAATCAATAGCTAAATGCAGCTAGGCGAGAAGGGGGCGGGGAAATCTCAACAGACAGCTTAAAAATCAACCCTCCCAGCCCAGCAACCAGAGCAGCCTGCGCATGGAAGCAGCACCAGCAGCTGAAACTCTGGCAGGGAGACTCGTGTGGGAGTTGTGCTCGCGCTCGCTGAAGGGCTGTGGGCAGGTGGGAGGAACCTCGCTTTGCTCGGGGAAGGGAAGGCGACGAGGGGGAACAGGAGCCCTATTGTGATGTGCCTATGGTGGAGAATACAGAGAATGTAAATCACCATACTCTTCCCTCTACATTCTTTGTGTCTGATTTTAAGAAGCCTGCTGGTGGAGGGTATTAGTGGGTCAGACTAATTTCAGGCTCCAAGTACGTAAAACAAGTGTGTTTTTATTGACGAGAAATATTATTATTATTATTATTATTATTATTATTATTATTATTAGGGCACGGTGCTTCTTCAGGAAGTATATCCTTTCCAGCGCCAGTGCAAAGCGAGCCTGCGAGGATCGGGGTGCCGCAGCTGTAGCATCCCCCTACATCCCATCAGCCCCCGGATCATTTACATCCAAATGGGCAAGAGCCAGGCGCCCTCCATACATTTCTTCCCAGCGCCGTGACTGCCAGCACTTCTAAGGGGGCACCTAACAACCACTCGCCCTTAATCAGAGATAAAACGGAGGGTCAACCTCCTTCTGCTTCAACTGTCAGCCTGCTCCATTAAACTGCCTCTACTCCCTGCTTCTCCTGCAGCCCCATCCTCCTCCTCCCACTCCAAGCATTTCAGGTATTACAGTAAGCACTTCCAGCACCTCTATCAACCTCATTCTTCCCAGACTACCATTTTTATTTCAACCGCTTAATAAATACTCCACCTTTCTCTAGCTGGAAAAAGTGGGAGAAGGACTTTCTGCTGTTCAGAAGGATGCTGAAGGCTTGAGGGGTGAAAGGGATGGACGTCAGCCGGAGCAAAGGGATTGCTGCACGTTCCCCATTGCAACAGAGGCTCTGGCTCCAAGGAACAGCAAAGCACCTGCATGCTCACAGGCAGCAAGCACTTCTTGCATGGCAGCAAAGTATTGTGGCACTGTGGGTCAACCTCTGCCAGTGGGCCAAGGAAGAGCCTTTTAAATATGGGCTCCCACAAGCAGCCCTCCCTTACACAGGCCAGCCTAATGTCACCCGTTATCTAAAGCTACCTGTGTTTGTTGGGGCCTTTTTACTTGCTTTGTCCTCCTCTGGCACTGTGCTTTTCCAGAAATGCTTTGATTACTCTCGAGCAAGAGCCACACTTGAAACATGGCACACGTATAATAACATGTAATTCTCCTTCCTGACGTTTTCTCCTTCTTTAACATCAGAAAAGGCAAGTTACTATTCTGAATGACTGTAGCATAAGTAGGTGTGACAGAGATGTGTAAATTGTTCCTCCTAAACTATCAGGAAGCCTGTTTTCAAGTGCAAGAGCCAACACTTGGCACACATACTGGTTGTACAGAATGAATGTGGCCGCAGCACTAACACCTCTGATGCCCCTGCCAGGAAACCCCTGTCCCAAAAGGAGGTTCTCTTTGGTATACAGAGAATATTTCGTCTCCAAGGACTATAAAATACCAAAAGAGCTCAGCAGATCGTGCTGCAGATTTTTCCCCTTCGTTTTATGCTTCCTTGGTGAAGTAAAACAAGTTTTAGGCTCCACTGGACAGAAAACAGAATACTAGACAGGACAGGCAACTTTCCATTTCAAAGAGGTGATAAACCTGCATATCTAAAGACATGTCTTTCAGACTTACTAAATTCAATCACTGGAAGGAGCAGATGTTGCATTTCCAGTTTCCATCTTATCAAAAGGAAGAAGGGGGGAAAGCTTTTCCGCTCCTGAGATGCTCGAAGATTTGGCCAGCTGAGACCACTTCTTACTTTAGACTTCTGAGTACAATGCAAATTGTCCAAGTACAGCTGAGAGGGAAATCTGTTCTATGCAAGCACATTTCTCTCTGCTGTGCCCTACAGAAGCCAAGATGGTAGCTATGTGAGAGGCACAAAAGAATAATTGGCTTTGAAGACAGGCTGAGAGAGTTGGGGTTGTTGAGCCTCAGAAGAGAGGGCTCTGGGGAGACCTTATAGCAGCCTTCCAGTACTTAAAGGGGGCCTACAGGAAAGCTGGGGAGGGGCTGTTTGCAAGGGCACGTACCGATAGGACGAGGGGCAATGGTTTTAAACTAGAGCAGGGTAGGGTTAGATTAGACATTAGGATGAAGTTCTTTACAATGAGGGTGGTGAGACACTGGAACACGTTGCCCAGAGAGGTGGTGGAGGCCCCATCCCTGGAGACATTCAAGGCCAGGCTTGATGAGGCTCTGAGCAACCTGATCTAGTTGAAGATGTCCCTGCTTACTGCAGGGGAGTTGGACTGGATGACCTTTAAAGGTCCCTTCCAACCCAATACATTCTATGATTCTATGATATCATTTATCCCCTACTCATAAATCTCTGTGGCTTCATCCATCCATCCCAATTCCACAGGTACCGCAGCAAGTAACTCCTGTTTTATTTTATAAAGACAACTGGTTAAGCAATACTCCCAGTATTTTTACTGAAACAATAAACAATAATATTTTCTTTCATTGCGACCCCCACACAAATAAAATTGGTTATCGAGCCTAAGTCCATCCAGAGAGAGGCAAAGATTCAGTCTTGGTCTAGTAACGGGTTTCCTGGACAAGAGAATATCAGAGCTTTAAGGTCCCCTCTCATCTCGTAGCTCCACAGGCCTGGAAACAAGGAGGTCAGGGACACTACAAGAGTGAGATTCCTACCTTTTAAGGCCTGACAGTGCTTACCTCAAGTCATGCAGAGTCAAAAGGTGTTAAAATGACAACAGTTTCACCACTAGGAATGTTAAGTCATTCTTGTAGCTGTTTTACATCAGTTAGAATTAATCTTTCCTTCCCCATGAGCCCTGGACATTTGGACTAAAGGTTAATCAGGCAGACTGCCTTTTAGTTGCAGGAATGTATTTTTAAACTTCCTCATTCACTGCAGAAATAAGGTTTTTATAATACTCGTGCCCTTCACAGAGTGGTATTAAGATTTTATAATCACTCCCATGAGTGGCCTGCATAATTAAACTGTGCCTTCATCCCTCCTGGACAGCGGTGCCATTGCAAGCTCATACAGATGACTTATTTGCTGTACTATCACTTATCTTTTATACCCACAACACACAAACAGTAGAAAGTAGAATCATGTAGAACACGTAAGAAAAGAAGAGGTGAAAGGAAAAGGGCAAAGTGAGTTCAGTTAACTTAGGTGCTGATCTGCTTGCCCACCTAAAGCTGCACCACTGCTAACGGGGCCCATTCAGCCACTGTATATAATGAAAACACAAGCCAATAAATATAGACGGTTTTCTACCTGGCAGGATACAGTGATCATTTCACACGACTACTTTTCCGTGTGCTTAGGAAGTTCAAAAAATCCCACATGGAAGAGCAGCTTCCATCCTCATCTGTGCTGGAGCTTCCCGCAACCGCTGGGGCAACCTGCACTCTGCTGTGTTGTGACTGAGGCTCTTGTAGTTGCACAAGGGTGAACTGAAAAGGTCACTAAAGGGGACAATTACAGCTTAAATGTGATTAAAAGTACAGGTAAACCTCAACTAAGCAAACAGGTGAAACACAGACAGCCGTGTCAACACGTAGTACCGGTACGTCTATGCTGGTTACCCAGTTCCTACCTTGCTCATGCCCGGACACCATGCACTATTTTTAAGTGCAAAGTATTTCTCTCTTGGTCCCTTCAGCTCCCGTTTGAGAGGTAGCGTCAGCCGGGAAATCGTCTCCCCACTCACGCATGGGGCAGAGCCTAACCCCTTTCAAGCACCACTTAGTTCTGCACAAGAGCAGCCCTTAGATCAGTCCCACAGGTCGCTCCTTTTGACCTCCTCCCTCGTAATTACCAAGGCTCCATAATCAACTTCATAATAGTCATACATCATTATTTGCGACCGTCATTTACCCCACCTGGGCCCTTCAATAGCAAAAATCCTTAAGAAAGCTGGTGGCATTACCTTGGGCACAGAAGGAAGTCTGGGAAACATGGTTGCTCCCAGGAAACTCAGGAAAAAAAGTCTCCATCAAGACTGTGGTGCCCAGCCACCCTGCTCATTGCCACAGACAAATTACCTCCTGATTAATTCTGTCCCAACAAACGTCTGCATGGGCTGCCAGGCAGCAGTAACATTTGTTTAACCAGAGCCTCTGGAAAATTAAACACTTTTGGTGCCTGTGATAGATATCACCTTCCTCCCCTTCTCCTGCTCTGTTCCCCAACCACGGTGCCAGAGCCACTCTCCTCCTCTGCAGCACAGTGAAGAATGGAATACAGATGAACAATTCAGAGCCGATAAATCAATCTTGTTTTACTTATTCTTGCTTCTTCCTCAGCTCTCCTCCCACTGCCGTCCCCTGCCACAAAAATACACATACGTATAAGTACGGCCTTAGCTAGGTCAGCATGATTTTTTGTCCTACAGTACATAGCAAATTAACCTCATCAATATCAAGATTGCCATCAATGCCTTCTGCATTCTGGCTGCTACTGCATCATCCAGGTTCATACTGGCCTCTTCTGAATTGAACTCCCACTTGGATGCAAAGGACAGTTATGAATTTTATCGTATGCTCTTGCCCCTTTCTAAATAGATTTTTTCTCTCTAAAATGTGGTGTTCAGATAAGACTAATCAAGGAAGACCTACTCAGGGAAGAGCTAATTAAAAGATTTTTCCCCATACTCCTTGGGATACCCATTTGGCAAGAGATCTGGGGAGCACACAACTGACTAATTTGGTTGCAGAATACTCCCGGCGAGGTGCTGCTACACAAAACTATCACAGTGAGATTGGTTATGAATTCTGCTAGACTTCTAGTTGAAAGCTAAGTAATTTTATGTTGTTAAAAGAGAAACGGTCTTTTGCTCTTCACTGGGCGTTAAGAAATTATTAGCAAAATTAAGTATCCTTCTCAATCCTCCCAAGAACAGAAAGAACCTAAGTCTGGGCAGAGAGGATCACAGTACACACAGAGGTCAGGACGGAAAGGTTTTTGCTGCTTGTTTACTCTTTGGGGTGAGGAAGATGAGACTGATCAGGATTCACAACAGCCAATGATGGGAACAGAGATGCTTGTTTCTGTCAATATAGAACCCATCCCGTGGGCTCTTACAACGTTCATCTGTCAGTTTGCTGTGCCTCTGTTTTTGCCTTTTTTCTTATAAAAAAAGAATTACTAATTTGCTATTATCTTTCACACAACTATCATTTAAATAAAAATGAGGTATTTTTCAGACATGTCCAGAACACTCTAATTCAAAAAGGATTTTATAGCCATTTTTACTGTGATGAAGCTGTTAGAGTTCCTCAGGAAGGAAACGAATGCACGGCTCTTTCTGTGCAACCTCAAATGTGTCAGAGCAGTGAAATAAACGATGCTATTTCAGGCACATCATGTTGTATTATTTTTGGTAGTTCCCAGCAGTTTGGTAAAACAGGAAAAGCAAACCACCACCGTGAAAGATTCTGTTACACTTTCTATAACCAGTAGCACACATGGATTTTTGCCCAGTGATGACGGTATTTATCATCTCAGGTGTTTGGTAGACGTGCTTATTTTATCGCGGTCACTAGAAATATCTGCAATAGCGAAATAGTTCCAGTCAAATAGGAGCTGATCTGGAACTTGGGAATGTGGCTTTGTAAATGTGACAGGGAGCTCGGAAGCCTGTACATTTATCATCCTAAAGGTCATATTAACAGGCATATCGGAAGGCATTGGCGGGGGCACTTAGCTCTGGTTGATTCCTTGCTTTAATGCTCTGAAATCTGTCCTGAGCAGAGCAGGCTTGTACTGAGCCAGAAACTCCAAAATCTGATGCTCACTAGCAATTATACACTTGATGTACAATCCAGAATTGTGCAGTCTTCTCACCCATAAGCACAGAAACAGAAGTAAAAAGTAAAGGAAAATCACATTAGTAAACAAGTACCCACAGCACAGATATTCACTAGGTAAGATGGTGCAATCTTAAAGCCTATTTTAGAGCAGGATTGCCCTAATTGCTAATGTTTTCTGCTGCAACTGCTGTAATACATCTGGCAAAACTCTCTTTTGGGGCAAATAAGCTAAGCTCCATTGAGCACAATTAATGGCGTTAATTTATTCCAACAAAGTTTTGGCCAGCTTATATCTGGATAAGCTAAAAGTTAGATGTGATCTACTTCGTAGAGGTTTTGTTCCATTATAAGCAACCACGCTGAGGGAAAACTCTGGGGAATAGGCCTCAGAACTATGTTTTATCTTTCTGCCTTGAACAGGAATGCCGCATCAAATATAGCTTGTCATAAGAGTTCTTTTTTTCTTGTCCTTGTCTGAACTGAGATTGTTCCCGACAGATGAATGAGGTGAGCATCTCCTTTTGCAGCTACTATTATTGTCCAGCTATGGCCAATATTGCAGAGTGCTGTGGCCAAAGGACAATTGTCCATCTCTATTACAGGACAAATTTTGCTCTCTAGCTTGAGAAAAACAGAGTGCAATGCCTACTAAACCTTTTCTTACTTAATTTTCTTTTTTTTTTTTAATGTATTATAGCAGTTGCAATAACCTTATTTCACTTTCTTCAATCTTAGTAATTTGACGTGCAAGATTCAGAGCCTTTCTGTGCAGATGGGACCATTAGATCAACTAGTCTGAAACCCTGCCCATGAAACCCTGCCCAGCAAAGGTCACTGTATTCTGCAGAGTTACATATGCACTGATCTCGGTAAGTTACAGATCTCCAAACCATCTCGGACTAGCATCTGGCTAAGATTGGTGGACACTGAGAGGCAGGTAATCCATCTCTCAGGGTGACTAATTTGTCAGTCTTTATATCTCCATTCCTTTGATTTTAGAAATAACCCATAACAATCTATAAATGGGCCTTCAGAACTGTATTCAACAGAAGCAAACTGGTAAAAATGCATGAAAAGTGGGGAAATTATAACAAAATAGAACAAACTTCACATTCTTGCAAAAGGACTGGGGAAGAGGTCTAATGCTCCTAACCGAAATTCCCTCTTTCTCCATTTAAGATATATCTCTCATCCATATACATCTACATACGGACTCATATATCCTCCATTAGACAAGGTCAAGACAACAGCTATTGTATCTTACAGCTGGTTTCACGTCCTAAGTTGTACACGATGCATTTTCCGAAGAATTCCCTCCTCCCTAGTCATACCTGCCTGCAAGAAGAACAGAGTTCATCTTCTATGAGAAAAGGAGCATCATTTTGTGGCTACATAACTGCAACAGGCCTTATTTATACCACTTTCCTTACCATATGTGTAATAGTATAACTAACCTGAAATAATCTTAAAAGTGATTATTGGGCAGAGTTTTTGAAAAAAAAAAAAGACAATTAATGCCAGGCTGTACTGTTAGCTACTGAAACTCATTAATTTTTATTCTGAATGTAGGAAATATGTCCAGATAAAGATATTTGCCTACAGTGCAAATTACAGAAATGACCATCAGAAAGGAATTAATGCATACCTAGACACGTACACATTTAACATACAGGGCCCAACTTCGACACTTTTAAGTCTTAGCCATAGGTGGGAGTGCATTCATGCTGAAAGCGTGGTCTTACTGTGGGAACACATTCAAGATACAGATGCTGCCTTAGGCAGCCCTTCTTCCCACGCAAATCCTTCTTTGCCAACACTTGGATCAATCTGCATGGATGTAAGGTGCTGTGATAGAGTAATGCAGGCTCACACATGCTTCTTATGTCTGCTCCAAGCCTGCCCTGCAACATTCTTCTCCCTAGTCTTTGCCACAAAAGTGGCAAGGTATATTTTCTCCGGTTAGCTAGTTGCTGGAGTTTTGGAGGATTGTAAAATGAAGTTCAAAATCCAAAATTGAGATAGCTGCAATTTTTCTCTACCCGTCTGCAAATGCATTAAGTGGTGGTGTGAGCCAAGTCAGAGAATGTTAACAACATGACTGTCAGAGGACATTTGAAATTGCGTATGGAAGAAAGTAGGTCCTGAGCTTGATGGCATAATGATGTGCTTGAACTGTGGCGCTCTGTTTAGACAGAGCTTGAATGAATGCTGACTTCCTTCCCTGACAACTAACAAGACAACAAAACAACAAAGGCTCTTGCCAGTTCCCAGCCACGATTTGTCAAATGCTTAAAATGCCCAGAAACAAAAAAGGTGCATACATATTTGTATTCCCTAATCTAGGTATGACATCCAATGTGCCACATTAAAATATGCTATTCCTGCATCCACCCTTGTCATAAGTACTCTAGTTGTTTTTTTTTTTCTTCTTTTTTCCATTATTACTTTTGCAATGTCATTTTTACTCTTCAGATATCAAACCTACTGCCTATAATCTCACCATTTCTTCCTCATTTGAGCTTTCCAAGACTGTTTCTGGAGCGGACGGAATCTTAAAAAGAATGCCACTCTGCGCTGCCACCAAGTAACTCACTCCTTGACATTTTCAGCCATGTATTGTACCTAACAGCTCAAAGTCTATTCCGTAAGCTTCCCAGGAAGATGGGTGCACAATCTCTCTTCCCACCCCGCCACTCCGCAATCCTGTTTCTGCCATCAAGACTGAAGACATGAGAACGAGAGAACCCTCCCAACTATCATCTTGTTATTTACGCAATGACATGTTGCTACATGTGCTGACCACCATGTAGAACATTTACACGCAAGATACTTCCACACTTGTAGTTTAGAAAAGGAAATGATAAAGTGGAACACGCTCATGAGGAAAGAGAACTCGCAAGGCTGTACAGTAGCTCCATGCAAGTAGGACTGGACTGTCCTGAGGCACCTATTGTCTATTATACCTCTGCTTCTATGCATGGGATATTATAGAAGGCACTGTTTCTCATAGAGTAAATGTATCCCAGCAAATGTTCAACAACTCAGTAGACTGAATTCTGTGGAGTCCTGCTAGTTCTGACCATAAACTCATTACGAATATTAAAGAGAATAGGTTTCAGTTTATGAAAATATGGAAACCGCAGAATGCCAGCTATCAAAGATACGCGTATTTGGGCAAACAGGTGAGGAAAGCCCTCGAACCACTGTTCTCGCCCACACTCAGTGTAGTACCCGTGCCACCCATCAGTCACTAGCAGTACAGCTTCGCCTCCAGTGAATCACCTCTCAAGGCCAACAACTAACCTTTCAAATGGTCAACTTCTCAAATTGATACAAAGGCATAAAAAACAGTGTGGAGGGAAGACGAGATGCAAAGAAATCTTTATTTATCTTCTTGAAGAATTCTTGCTTACTGAACTTGTATTATTTTCAGTTTCGCTAGGGAAGATCCCTACTGTGACACTCCAGAAACTATCACTATGTTTCTTGCTACTCTTGAAAAGATTTTGTGGATTGAGTTTACAATTGACATGGATTGCAAATGATGGATTTCTATCATGCTCCCAGTTCTAGGATCCCTGGGAATAGTTGTTTGACTCCTCTCCAGACAGCATGAATGGAAAGCACATGCTGGTTCTGTAGCTGACAGCTGTGTTTCTTTCTTTGCAACTAGGGTACAAGTGGCTTGAAAACTTTCACCTTTCTTCACAGACAATGAATATCTTATTCAAAGTCCTTTATATAGCCTGATATCCAATTATGCTGCCCGTCGCTTTTGGCATATGAAGCAGATTAGCAAACACTCCTTATTTGCCAATTTGAGGAGTTCTGCCCTGTAGGTCTCTGGTCTGTAAGCCACACTCACTGGCTTTGTGTAGCTCCCCACGACTGCATAGGCTGCACTCAAACACAGGAACACCTTTCTAAGTTGTTTGCTTACAAAACCAGATAAACAGAACTTTGGAGGAACTAAATCTTTGTCCCCAAAAGCCTCATCATTACAATTCACCCTGAATCATAACCAAGATAGGCCTGCTGGGAAATGGAGTATTTTTCACATCCAGGTTACTTGAGATGCTAATCTACTTCAAATGTCACTGAACGCAGGCTTAAAACACCATGCTGGAGGGCAGCCTTTACATTGGTAAAAGACCTTCCGCTTCCTTTTTCTCCCCCCCAGTGAATGCTGCCAATACCTGAAATGAGAGTAGAGGACAATGCTCCTCCTGGATCCAGCTGGCATAAAGAGCTGTCACAGAATAGAGGGAACACATAACCTGAAACAAGCAACTAAAGTCCGTAACGAACAAAAGGGCAAACTTTGCAGTCAAATTCACCCAGCCATTCTGGTTTTAGTGAGACTATCCAGATAATTAAAGGAGTTTATTTGAATGGATTGGTGCCCAAATGCTCCTGGCACATAAACAGTCTGTGAGGAGAATAACTGGGAGGATATAAACAAAAAGAGGAGAAAGCAATATTTCAGCTAAATATTAGAAACATAGAATAGTTTGGGTTGGAAGGGACCTTTAAAGGTCATCTAGTCCAACCCCCTGTGTCAGGATGTGGAATCACCTTCCAACACAAATGGAAAAAATAGCCTAGGCAATTTAAAAATTAGCTCAACAAATCACACAATAAGTTCCATGCTCACTGAGGACTGGACAACATGAACCAAGAAGTATTTTTTCACCCACAGTCCATATAATTCTATCCCGATTACACATGTAAAACATATTAAGCTTAAGTAAAAATATAATTCATTATATTCCACTTTGGGTGCATCACTTATTTAATGGGATGTCTCCTAGGAAAGCAATTTAGTAGTGCAGCCAGTAACATCGTCTGCTGTTTAACTGGGACAGAATTAGCATAAATTCAACTTAATGGGGACACATTTATGTAAGACCAAGTAACTGTGCTACCTCACGGTAAAATTCTCCAATCCTGAAGTTCTATAACCACTAAATGAGACTACAGGAAAAGTGCACATATGAAATACCTGACCAACAGAATGGGTGGTTTTAAGCACAGCGGTGCATTTTTCATTGCTATCATATTCTGTTACTATTTGAGGTCTTTTTAAATCCTGTTTTTAATGGCCTCTTCACTTAGTTGGTATGGGTACTTATCAGAACGAGCAACTTTCCAAGTACTTACAAGTACTGTTCCACTACCATATGGAAACCCATGTCTTGTTATCACCTTGGACTGGAAAAAAGGTAGTGGATGGCTGCTGCACTTCAGCAATCTCCCAGAAGCATTTAGATTCTGATACAATTGCTTCTAGTAATCCTCGCTAAATCACGGAAAATGACCATATCGCATTTTCCAGATTTTCCTCCTACTCAGCAAGATGAAAGAGCCATCCAAAAATTAATGTCAGCCTGGAGATCTGGCCAAATGCTACTATTCTCTGCAGGTCAAAGAAGAGGTCCAGGCTTTTTTAAAGGGTACGAGCAATACATTAAGAATAGATGATCTAGAACACCCAGAAGCATGTTACTGCAAGAATGACTCAGGCAGTAATCATCACAACATACTTATAAATAGCACAGAAAAGCATTAATTCAAAATGACTTCTCACCTCATAAAGTCACCATATAGAGCAAACCATGTACCAGGGAGTCTGTGTAGTCTGTTACCTGTCTCTGATGCCAATCCTTGACGAAAAAGTTCATCATGCTCTAAGTAATTATAGGAAAGTCTTCTTCTAATCTTAGATGTGGACAGCTAATTTTCTGCAGCCTGGCAGTGGCAGATTGCCTACAGTTAACTTTCAGTTGCCAATATGTCATTCGTTAATCTAATTTTTGTACCTCTTCTTCTTCCTCAAGAATGTGACAGTCAGCAGGTCACTCTATGAATGGCTACAGGAGACAACAATCTATGATATCTCTTAAGCTTACTATTGAATAAACCCGTATTTGTCCTCCAGAGTAATCATAGGAGCAGTAGTAATAGCACTCCAGAGATGATCTTGTTGATGATAATGCCAGGTGAGTTTGGAGACTAGGTGTGCTAAGGACAGCATAAAGAAATACTCATTTTGCCAAGAGCTCGTATCTCTACAGAGAAAATACACAAAATATATCATTCACCTTTTCTCCTGACTAATCCAGGAGATACTGTTAAAAGGGGTTAGGTTTCCAGAGTTTATAGGACTCACATAATCTGCCTGTGACTTCCAGCTGCCATCACAGGAGGACTAGGAGCACCTGCAGAACCTATGTCACATCTGCCAGGCCTGTACATGTGTTGTGGATTTCCCGTGGAGCTGGACATGATACTGGACACCAAAGTTCAGGCACCTGATTAGCTCCTACAATGACTCCAACAGTACTCAGGGGGTCTAGACATACATCCTCTGCAAGAAAAGTGGTTTCCACAGGAGTCTAACAGCCCTTTGAAAACCCAGAACCAAAGCAGAGTATGGGGGCATGATACAATACTATAAATTTCCTCATCTTATAAAAGTGTAATAGAAGTTTAATACATCTTACAGAAGTGTAAAACTCTCATTGAAAGCAACCCTTAAAAAAGAATCCCACTGCACATGAGGTATCCTGCAAAAATACAGACATCTTCAAAACAACCTTGGGATCATATCCCAAGAGTCACCTTATTCTAGGATTTCTTATCCACCAGATACTACAGTATGTCAAGCACCTCCTTGCTCTAGGTAATTGAAAAGAAATTCCATCATCTAACTTGGTTACGCGTAGACTGACTGGTTGGCTACCATATTCCTGAAGAAGAAGAGGTATAACAAGTAGGTTAAATAAATGAGGACGAAGGTATACAGATAGTAAAGGGATCTGTAGCGGTAATTTAATACCCTCCCACATGGGACAAGAATTCTTAGTATCAATGTATACCATTTAAATGTTCAGAGTAGGAACTGGAACCATTTAACTAAATCAGTACAAAATCACAGCAACTAAATAATTACTTTGGCACAAATGTGTACAGGCTCCATCCCAACCCAGTTTTCACTGGCTGTAATGAGCTTTTGTTAAGTACTGAACTCCATAGTCACCTGTTTCTTTCCATGCATGAAAATCATGATAACTCACAGCTCACAGAAATAGGTCAGAGGCAACACACGTCGAATGCCAAGACCCTGCTCCCCAATCCATTTTAGGAATACATATATAAAAATATGGCTCAGTTTACCAGAGATGCAGAGCAGCTGATTGGCCACCTTTAGGTCACCTTTGTTCCATCAAACCATTTTAATTCAAATGCCGGAGTTTACATTTAAAAGCCTACCTTTAGTTAAGTGTATAAACCTAGGAAACATTGGATTTTGCTTCAGTGTTATAAACTACCATCCAACTCTACGCTTTTACTACTTAGCTTCTGACAGGTTTCTGTCTGCTGAGTTTCTATTATCACTTTAGCATTTTACTTTTCACAACTATTTTCCAAACCAGGGTGATCAATCTTTATAGTAAATTTGTAAAAATATTCAATCAACTCATGATACTTGAGATTACGCAGTTTAGGACATAATTTCTGGTAAGTATTTTAGTCTTTCAAATCTTATTAGATTTTAAATAAAGACTATGGCTGAAAAAATAGGGTTTAATCCAGTTATGATTAAAAACATCTTGAAAACAACTGCCTTTAAAAATGTAATCAATAAATACTTTTACAATTACTTTGTAAGGAGGAAGAGAGCAAAGTGTGCCTGTGCACGTCTGTATGTGCAGTCGTATTTGTGTGAAGTGAGAGAATATTTAAACCCCCTGCCATGAGAACCTTGAACACATTATTTACTAATCCCTCAAAAAAAAAAAAAATCACATATCCTGGTACGTAGGAAGTTAGTCATTCCAGAGAGGAACATGAGGAACCATACTGTGAGGTGTATTTAAAATAAAACAAAATGTTTTCAACTGTTTCTATTATAAACTTGTTTCCATTATAGTACTATCGGTATCTTAGGCAAAAGTAATTTAAATGGGTGAAGCAGAACTGGAAACAGTACTTGGAATTATTATTTGAAATAAATAATTTAACCTGCCTGCTGGCTTTATCCATGACTCTGTTATTTAAACTCTGAATAAAAACACAAATCTGTAGTTTTTCTTTCAAAAGTGTAGTGAAGAGTTACCTCCACCCAGGCCTCCCTTAGGCTTCAAGCAATTAAGAGACAACACAGAAAAAAGGTATATCCTTTTGAAAATCCCACCCCCCTTTGCTTTGAGATTCCAAATGTGCCAAGTTCAATCAAGAAAATTAACACAGAATAGTGATTTCTCCATTTCCAATTATTTCTCCAAAAAGCAGTACTGTAAATGAAAAAAAAAAAGGAGGGAAGGAGAATGGACCATCTGTGTTATGCGCCAGTATGAGGTCTGCTGGCTGCAGTAGGACGAAATAAGTATTAAAGTTGGGCACCATTCACCTGGCTTCTCAAAGAAGCTGGTCGACAAGAACCAACTGAATTGTCTCAGCTCCAGATTTAAAGTTTCACCCATCTGAAATCCTGGTCCTGGTAGTTAAAGTCCTCTAGAGGCTAGGACCTAGCTTCTGAAAGACCAATCTGAAAGACCTCCCCCCATGCCTCAGAAAGAGCATGATCAAGAGATAACGTAAGGCCAGAGAACTCACTGCTGATTGCACTCATCCATCCTACAGAGGTTATTGAACACAGCAGGTTTTTCAGGATGTCCTAAAAATTCGTGTATTAACACCTCCATGCCTTGACAAAGGCTGTACTAGAAACAAAGGGGAAAAGAAAAACTGAAAGAAACGTCTGATCACCTGTTAACCTCTCCATGCTGCAGCACAGGAAGAAGTCTTTGTGACTTATGTATGGCTATATAATTTACTGTTCAAGGAGTTTTGCAAAAATTATAACTGAAAGAAAAACCAAATTGAGCTGCACATTTTCCTGTGAACAAAGGGACAAAAGTTTTCTGACACCTGGGTGATAACTTGGTGTCCAGTTATGCTATAACATTGGTGTCCAGTTATGCTAAAATTCCTACTAGCCGCCTCTCACCTGAAATTTCTATTAAATAATCTTACCCGAGGCCCCATCTTGCTATCCAAATACGTATTTCCCACTACCTTTCCTAATGTTTTCAGTCTTTAACTGAAGCCCTTCAAGGCACTTTCCTCTTGTAGAATAAAAGCCTCCTTGAAAGCCTTCAAATACCAGACAAAAGACCCAGGATTAAAAATAAGTAGAGCTGTTGAACATACCTATCAAATCCCTGACATGCAAATTCAAACAAACCTAAACTTAAGCAGATGAACAAATGCACGCCAATCTGTGTGAAACACTCACTGAATCGTTCAGATGGTGCCTTTACGCTACAGAATATTGCCCTCTGGACTTCATACAGAAAAAGGAATGCTATTAAAAATTCAAAGGAAAGCTGGGTTTGTTTTTGCCAGCTTATGAATTTGTTGAAAAAGTGACCTTTTAGCTCAGTTTCCCAGAGGCGTGAACAATTTTTTCATACTGTTGATATATGTGCCAATTTAGAGTAAGTTATACACAGTAGGTGTTTCTAGAAATATTAAAACCTCAGAGCTTGTTTGGACAGCCATTTGAATACAGATTGCTGAAGGACAAAGGGACATTGCTATTTCCTCCTCTAGAAAGGCTCTCTCTTTAAATTCTCATTTTTTTAATTATGTATCAGTATTGACATCCAACTTTCTAAGAAATAATGGAATTAAAGTATCATATTGGTTTCAAGACTAAGTAACTTTAATAATTTTTTTCTTCCATGTTGTGCTTACGGTGCCTAGACCTGCTGTGTAACAAACTACTTCAAAACAATCAGAAGGAACTCATTTATTTTAGTTTAGATAAGTTTTCTCAAAAATCTGTTTACCTTGGCCGTCATTTTCAAGGGGGGGGAAATGCGTAGTTTTGACTGTAATATTAGTGGAGCAAACTACGTCACTGAGTCCTACAGGCTTATGTTCTTCTATCGAACCGTGAAGAGCATCAGTATTAATAGAGGCTACATACGTGTACTTCCCTTCAGACACCAATACCGCTCCACTGCCAGGGAAAGGCAGGCCCTCTCAAAGGAGCGCAGTGCCCATGTTCTCACATGCATTTCTTGGAGATCAGTGTCTTCAGAACAGTACGCATAGAGACTTAGCTTGACTTTCTGGAGTATCCAGAGAAAGTCAGCTTCTGAGGATGATTTGGTAACTCAGCTCAAATCTGATAAAAACACCCTGTGAAACAGATACAGACTGCAGGATGCAACTTCTAGTTGCATAATCTTGTCGAGGAACATCTATTAATAAAAAAACCCAAAGAATTAAAAGCAGACTCCAGATTTGCCCTTTATGCACTTTCCTAATAACTTTATGTATCATACATTGTGCCTAAATCTTTTCTTTAGCGTTTTTTTTTTATTTTATTAGGATTCAACTGAAGATTCGTATCTCAGTACTTAGCTTATGCATAAAAAAAAAAGACAAAGAATTATGTCAAAAAGAGGTTGACCCACACCAATGTTTCTGTCATTCATTATCCAGATATAGGGCACGAGCACACTACACATCAGAAATGTAGGTCAAAGACTCATCACTGCACAGACTAACAAAATAAATCATAATGATGTTCCATTTACATAGTTTAATCTTCTTTCTTTCAAAAAAGCAAATAAGGGACAACAGTCAGTCTGGGACTTAAATCTGCACAAGTAAGTACCTTATAATGTGTCACTCTGGAAGCATGGTGTACTTTAGGGAAGGAATTAAATGTTAAATAATGAGACTCAGCAATACCCAAAATGGGTGTTCATGTTGGAGTGAAGAAAGGTACGTGACCTCTCCTCGCTGATCATATGTAGGAGACTGCACTTTGTAAAACAATCTGGTGAAGAAATGTGAAGCCCAACAAAAAAAAAAGAGCTTTGTCCAAACACTACAAGTCATGAACATATAGTAAACATTATCTGCATCCTGAAAAGTACATATGAAAAATGTTTCTATAATTAACTTTTAAAGAGGCGGTGGAACATGCTTCTTTATCATCTTACCCTCATTTGTGATTGAGCAAGTGGGTATTGAAAATAAAAATAGGCATTTTTCAGCTCCAACCAGGCGAAAGCTCATCTCTCAGTTCTGCTATTACAGTGCCCATGGCAACATATTTACCAATACACAGGCAGATTAGTGATTAACCTAGGAAAACATTAGCTTACTGTAATGCGTGACATGTTTTGACAGAGAGATGAAAACTCATTGTCCGAAGAAAATACTACAGAGGACATACAGGTCTGTTGCTAATGTATATACATGTCACTACTGCACATACATGGAGACTCAGTACACACTGCAATTGAAACGTTCCTTCATGCAACATGCTTGCTTGAGTTACCAGTGGATAATGTTTGCATTTTTTTTTAATTGGCAATTTAGACATTCCCTTTAGTTGTAAGAGTTTGCTTAAAATTAATCACAATGAAAGTTACCCACTTTTTTCTCATTTAGTTATTCTGATGTCACAATCATAAACTAGGAGCAACTTTGGCGACTTAAAAAAGGAACATGATGCTGAAAAAAACAAATGACATTAATTTAAAATCTAATAACTGCTCTGCACTAGCGTAGGCACATACACTACAGACAGGCTTTTAAGACTCTCTAGGTGACTACACCCAGTGTAGAGGATCACTTTCTACCTTTAAATTTTATTTAATGCTCTTGCCCAACATTTCTGTGGCTCCTATCAACCTTGCTGCTGTCATTCCAATTGACCCCTGATATAGCTATTACGGTAACACTGCACTGCTGGCTCTGTATCGTTGACTAATACCTACTAGAAAACACAAACACGGTTCCTAATAAAAAAAACAACCAACCAAACAACAACAACAAAAAAAAAAACAAAAAAAAACAAACCAGAAGAAAGTCTGCAATTATCCATGAATATCCTGACACAGGCAGTGGCTAGCCCATGTAAACAGTGCACATCACCAACCACAGAGTTATTAGAATTAATACCAGCTGAATTTTTGACTGGCTGCTGGGAATACTTTGATGTTGCTTTCTTTGAACACATAGCTCTTCCCTCTCTTCCCCCAGGTCAGGTTTAAGAAAAAAGACTGCAATAACAGCACAATGAAAATGTCGTGAACTGTACTTCAAATGAGAGAGCAAGGAAACGGTAGCTCACGGGTCACCAAACCTCTAAATAGGACAAGGCAGTGGCAACTGACATCACGTTCTATTATACTCTTACAGGATGCCTTTTTTTCTCCCCTCCTCCTTCTCTGAGCAGACACAAATTGTTATTTTATTCCTCTGTTGAATCTGTGACATGAAAAATGAGATTTCAAAGCAGACAGCAGACTCTGATTCCAGGGACAGATTCAGATTAAGTGTTTATATTAAAACAATATATTTGTATAACACGAGAGAGAAGAATCTAACAAAACGCTTGAAATGCATTCAGCATTAAAACCTTTAGCACTTCGTATTCAGATCAGTTTGTAGTTTGCATACCTCCTCACATGCATCTAGCTGGGAAAGATGAAGAACGCAGCAGCATCTAAGCTCCCAAAGCTCTGGAGAAGCTGCGAGGGTCGGTAGTGGGACACTGGTATTTCAGTGTCAGTATGAGTTGTGTGGGGCTCAGTTACAACCACGATGGGCAACAGCACACACGCGCGCACACAAAGCATCTCATTGACCTGTCCTTCTATTTGTGAATTTATTGACCCACCACTCAGAAGCCAAGATTCTTTCACCCTGTTGCTTCAGCAACTCAAGACAGAATTTCAGTATGGATAAAAAACAGCTTTGGATGGAACAATGTGACAACTTCTACAAAATACACATGATACTCCTTACTCAATAATGCTTTAAAGAAATGAAGGCAATAAGATACGCAGCCTTTTCAGAAATGGCTAGCGTCTAGCTCCTTCAGCCCGGTAACATTCTGTAACTCAGACAGAAGTCTCCTCTTGACAACTTCTTAGGCCCTACTACTTGTGAATTACCTAGTTTGCACAGTAATTACTTTCAATAATAAAGTAATGCCAATTATTTCAAAAACTTCTAAGGTATTTGCATGGTCCTCTTCACAGATCTGTTTTTTCATATATTTCTCCCATAAAAGATTCTTGGTCTTTCTTGGGAAAAATCCTTTCTCATTTGGTAACTCTCATTTTTTCCAAAATTGAGACGGAATCGCGTCAAGTTTGAATTTTATGTAAGCACATAGCTCTTGACTGATACTTTTCATTGATTGAATTGTCTTCTCCTGTAATCATTTAAAACTCTGGCAGAAATAGGACAAATGAACTGATCAAGGCCTCCATCCAGGCAAGCACTTAAAGTGAAGCGCAAGGACCAGGAGGAACTCCGCTGAAAGCCACCGGATGGCTGTCCTGCGGGGTTCACAGCAAGTTCAGGAGGAGAACTGAAATCCAGCTCGCATCACCCAAACTTAAAGTCCACAAAATGAACAAATACATTAAAAAAAACCAAACAAAACCAATGTAACCATCTATTTCAACTAGGCCAGATCTCAACTTCTTAATTTTTGCCACTTTAGTTACGCAAGCTAACTGTAAAAACCCAAACCAACCAACCAACCAACCAAAAAAAATAAAAGCCCAAAGCCACCACACAAGACAAAATGACAACAAAAAGCTGCACCCATTAATTCTGTGCAAAATCCCTGATGCAGATGTAGCTATAACGACAGAGGAACTTTCATTGTCGGGGTTGATTGTGTAACTACACAGAAATTACAGAGAAAAACAGCAGAAAAATGCCTTCAAATGGCATACGCTGTGTCTGCCCCGGGAGATACACAGCTCTGCTACTGATGGGCCCTTGGAGCGAACCTGCACCACAGGCAAACATTTTTACAGAACTGAGATTATGAAGTCTATCTAAAATGTTCCTTTAAACAGCAATTTCAGATATTATGTCTGTAAATCAACATTTTTGTTAATGAGACGGTTGTTGCGCTGGCTGACTCTACAGTCTGAAAATCATAATCCTGAGATTTAGACTGCCCTCAAATGGGTCATACAAGCCAAAAACCTAATCACAACAATTTCAAGCGTTTGCCTATTTGGCTGGCATTTATTTATAAGTCACCTCCAGCCGCTAGGGATTTTTGGCAGAGCCTCCATTCGCATGCAAGGCCTCCCAAAAGATAGCACCGGGTTCCACTCCTCAACTCTAACCTCTGTTACTCCCCCTGATGCAGAAACTATTGTTTCCTCGTAAGCTTTCCTTGCCCTTCAAGCCCCCCATGGTCTCCTGGACCTCTATAGACCACTCCTGTGAGCTGGTACAGCTGACACAGGCTGGACAAGAGAGAGAGGTTCGTGCTGGCTTTTGGTGCGGAATACATATCCAGCTTTCTTTACGGTTGCTCTCTGGACTCGTTCATTTATTCTTTGTTGCTTTGGCAGGTTTTTCTTTCAAATTATTTCTTTTGGGCTCTTAATCTTCATCTCTACTTGCCAAAGAAAAATGGTGAACAAGGCACGCAGCTCTCAGCAGGAGCAGAAGCAACACTCAGAATGAGAAGAACAGCAAAGCTGACAGCTGTGCTTTTCTGCACTGAGCACAGTGGGTAAATCAATACCCCGGCAGCCCTGCTGCCATCTGTGGAGTTTCTGGAGCAGACGGGTTATTTATAGAAACTTGTTTGCACAAAGCCAATATTTACCTGTCGGTGCTGTCAAAATTTGCAATCCATCTTTGCCGTTACCCTGCTGGTTTTCATGTCAATAGTGGAATTTTCCAAAAGAAAAATACTGTAATGTTTCCCCCCACCTAAATGCTCCCTTCCTGCAAGGGTCGGTTACGTTAATTGTTGCAGCAGGAATGCATCTGGTTTCCATGGGGCCCGGGGGATCCTCCAGAACGCTGGAAAGCTAAAGGTATGTCAAACCTAAAGAGCCCATTTCTCTGCCTTGTTCCAGCGGCAGCAGCATGGCATTTCCGTGCCAAGGCCAAGCTGAGATTTAATGTTACAAAAAACCAATCATCCCCACCCCCCAAAAAAAACAACAAAAAGGTTTCCTTTTTGAAAACTCAGCTGCTGCTGTTACTGTTGTAAACATAACCATTATTTTCACGCAGGGGAGAAGTTTTAACACAAAATTTCAGTGTATTTGCCCTTAAATTCTACAGCTATGTCCCAGGAACGAAACGCACAGGTGATCTCAAGCCTGGCTCCTTGCAGGCTGATATTTACATCACCAAACTACAGGCACATCCGAAGGCGAGAAGGAGGAACTAACCTCTGGTTTCTGTCCCACTTTTTTCAGGTCAGAGGCTGGGTTGCACTGCTAGGACAGCGCGAGGTAGCGGGACTGGCTTCTGCCAGCATCTTTGGGTGGCTACTCAAAGGCTGTCACTCCCTAGGACTATTCTCACAGAGGTTTCGATGGTCAATTTTCTCAAAATAAGAGTTCTTCTGTAATCAGAGATAAAGCCCTATTGAAAATGGCAATCAAACCCAGCATCATAAATCTGTCTCACTTTTCATTTCAGCTAGTGCAAGAGCGTAACTGCTGCTGTAAATCACGGAGAGGCTCAGGGTTCAGAACCAGCTCCTGAGAGCACCCTGGGTTCAACTATATTATATATACCCACATTCAACTCTAAACGAGCTATCAGCTCCCAGTAGGTCAGCACTCTGGCACATCTCCGGCTAGCAACCCTAAGCATCCTGCAAGCTCACAGGACAGGGCTGGAGAAAGCAGGGCAGGGCTTAAAGCAGGAATGGTAGAAACATTTTACAATAAGTGGTTTAAAGAACAAGTATTAAATTATTCTGTCAGATGAGGAATGTGTGCTGTGATCTGTAGAGCAAATACCAATGGAAGTAGGACATCGCTTAAATACATGCCAGTCTGGAAGCCATCCAAATGATGAGGGGAACAGGTGAATAAGGACACTGAAAAGCAGCATAAAGTCTTTTAGATTTGATTTTGTTTGTTTTAATATTAATTACTGAGCCCTATGACTTAAACAGCTTCCTAGCCCTTGGCTGGGAAACATAGCAAAGCCAGAAAATGGAACAGGGAAATTTCTCACTCCTGTTTTCTCCACTGAGACTCACAAAAAGGATCCTCTTTATATAATGTGGTTTCAGATGGTTTTTGAATATTGTTTAAAGAGCATGTCAAAGCCACAACAAAGTAATTCCTCCTCTTAGATAAGGTCTACAAACTCCCCCCAGGGTAAGTATTAGAGAGCCTGCAGGAAAGCTGCTTGTTAGACAAATGGAGCCACAGATGTGACTTTCATCTGGTGTGTGAAGCAGGGATGTTCAATACAAGGCAGAGATGCCCAATTGTGAAAAGTAACATTTTTAACACAGACATTCATCTGAAATAAAAGGCTCCTAGGTATTTTTTTAATTTTTTTTTTGGGGGGGGGAGGGGGGAATTTCCTGGTCTTGTCTCCTGCACTGCGAGTCCATTTTTATTATTTTCAACTGACAACAAAAATGTTGAGAGCTATAACACTCAGGATCTCACAGGATCGATTTACTGGTGATAAAAGCTCTTGTCACATGTGGACTATATCCACAACTGCATAACTCTTCTTTTCCTTAACACATACACCTGGAGCATACTGTGGGACCTCTAGGGTTCACAGTTCCTCTGCATTCACACCAGTCCATAGCCAGAACATGGCACATCTCATTCCGCTTCGTTATTAACCAAGTGTTTTATCTGCAGTATAAATTCTATTATTCTTCTACTGTGCTTTGCCAGATCTGGTCTAGCTACCACTGCGCTATTGCTTCAAGCTGATCAGATAAATATTTGTCCCGTCCTACCAGAAAGCAAACAGTGTCTCTATCCCAAGCCTCTGCTGGTGAAGCCATGTCTCATTTGTTAAGCTTTGGCAGAGGTCACAGCAATAAAAACACTTCTTAAAAAGAATTATTACCTCACGGTAATAATAATGAGAAAATACAGGCTGAGTTTAAGTACTAGACTGGAGTTCGACATGTCCGTGGATACCCAGAAATCCTGCTTAAATACTGGTGGCATGACATTACCAATTTGTACCACTTGAATAAAGCTGAGTTAAAAACTTGGCAAGCGCCGTATTCTCAATACTACCTGAAGGTTCTTTTCTCACTTAAAATATCAAAAAAACAGCTGAAAGCAGGCCAGTCATTTAATTTATGCACCATGTTAACATTTAGGCCGCATGGATCCAATTGCTGACAGTCACAGGTGCTTTTGTATGACCCTGGACACATCATTTAATCCTTCCATGCGTTCATTCTCCTTTTATCTTACTCCGCAGCACTGAAGACTGGCAACTACTACACCTAAGAGAGTGGACAGGAGAAGCAAGTGCTACAGGTAGCATTAGTACCTCTCGTGCTCATTAATGGGCCTTGCTCACACACACAGGGTTTAAACAGGCTTTAATGGTCTGAAGTTGCGGCAGGGGAGGTTTAGACTAGATATTAGGAAGAATTACTTTACTGAAAGAGTGGTCAGGCACTGGAACAGCCTGCCCAGGGAGGTGGTTGAGTCACCATCCCTAGAGGTATTTAAGAAACGCGTAGATTTGGCACTTCAGGGCATGCTCTAGTGGCAGAGATTGTAGGGGTTTGGGTTTTTTTGTGTGTGTATGGTTGGACTCGATGATCTTAAAGGTTCTTTCCAACCACGAAGATTCTATGATTCTATGAGTCTAAACCAATGCCGCTATGGCCTAGGAGAACAAGAACCAGTGGAGCAACTGAAAATGTTGGGTATTTTTGCTTTACTCTGTATTACCTAGGAACTTCACCTAAGAAATGTAATTTTCAGGTATGAGACTATTTCATTTAAAAAACGAAATGCTGAGATAAGTAGTCCTCTTGATCTGTACTATGGCACATTATACAGGCCACTTAGTTCTCTGTACAGATCTACATGGCTTAAAGGGCATTGGGAAATGTGTCCTGAAGCATGCAACAAGACAAAGGGAATAGAAGTTTAATGGTCTCCTCTGCTCTTGTGTCTATTACTGAGTTCCAGGGATGGGACCTGGATGACCCAAGTGATCCTTTTCAATTCAATGTTCATTAGTCTTTTCTTTTCTTGTGCCTGATTTAAAAGAAAAAAAAGGAAAAAAGCTGATTGCAGCCTTCAGCATACTTATGTGATTAGGGTAATGAGGAAGACACCATTTTATAAAGCATTTCACAGATTCTTTCATGTGTTCAAATTTCAGAATGCAGCTGGTTTCAACCACCCAGCTGGCAAAGAGGGGACTCCTCACCCTAAGTACTTTGCTCAGTCTGGGGATTTCTCAATCAGACACAGCTGAAGTAGGTGCATGATTATAGGCCTTGGTCAAGTGTCGCAATACAAGATGATTTATATTAATCAGCATTCTCTAGAATCAACGCAAAACAAATCCAACATAACTGCAGAACTGGAAAAAAGTCCTTCTTAGCCCACCACTCTTCCCTTTGTCTGAAAATATCCTCTTGACAGATGGTAGCCAAGTAATAAAACATTTACAGCGGCAAAGGACCAGCCTGGCCATCAGAAACACCAGTGGTATGTGTTAAGCACCTCCTGTAAATTCCCTTTTGGTGTTCACAGGTTGGTTTTGACCACAAGGAAAACTTAGCCTTTCTCAAATTTCAGTACAATGGTGCTCCCAATACCTCTGGGGAGTTCCAAGTTGTCAGGTCAGAAGCCATCAATTGTGTCTGGGACAAACCCCCCATCTGTCTCTGCTCTTCCTGAACACTGAAATGAAATGCTTATGCTAAGACATAAGCCAAGTCTCCTGATTTGTGAAGGAATAAACTAATATCCACAGGCTATTTTAAATCCAGCTTAAACCTCAATTCACAGATCATTTACAGGGTTAAAGAAGAAAAAGGAGAGGGAGAAGGTGGATTTGGCTGGCTCCACCTAGTTTTCGGGCACTGAGACAAAGGAGCTAAATGCTTTCTTGCTCTGCTCTTGTGAGGGCAACTTCCCCCTCTCAATGCTATTTTGCTTTTGATGCTTTGCAGCACAGCACCAGCCCCTTCTTGGCCACTGTGTGGTACCTGCTCACTGGCAGGACAGAAAGAAGGAATAAAAGACAAGCGAAGTGGACAAGTGTGTTTCAAAGAAAGAGAAAAAAGGAAACAGAGGAAAGTTACTGCAGCCAAAATCCTCAGAAAAATGGGGTGACTTTGGACAAGATTCAAATCTGTCTCTCACAGTGGATAAAATCTGTTTTTGGACCCACTATTTGCGGGCAGTGATGTGTTTAAATTTTGAGAGAAAAGCTTCTGTTTTGAAACCTTTTAAAAATCTAATACACAGGAATTGGAACAGCCATTTCAGTCTGCCTACTGTAGATCAAATTCCAGATGACCACATGGTTTAACACCTTGCTTTCACTTCCAGCAAACAAGACTCTGCCTTACCGGCCAAGCACTACCTATGGCTCCAGAAACGTAAGCAATGAATACCGGAACAGCCTGTAGGAATCCAAACTGTCCCTCACATCATAAAGGTTGCTAACGTCGATGCTATCAGAACATGCGCTTTTTGCTTCACAAACACGATCAGGATTATTAAGTTGCCCTCATTAGCAGCATTTTCCAGCATGTCTCTGCATAGGCATGGATAGGCTGAGAGAGGCCAGTCACTGGAAACTCCTTTATTCTGCGCAGGAGAGCGTGTAAGCCTGGGGAATGGAGAGGGTGTTTTTAATTAATCCAGCATAAACAAAACTGCCTGAAAACATAGTGAAGAATAGAGGCTCAGCCTTCTGTAGGTCAAACCCAAGGGCTACATTCATACCCGGGGGCAACTTCATTATCCTCAGCTGAGCTGCACAAGGGATTAATTTAACCCTCAGAAAAGGGTCAAGAGAAACTGGGAGAGAAACAGAACAACCCATTAATAAGAGCTATAAGGATACATGTTCATAGAGTTTAGTTCAAATTCCTCCTTTCGGTTGCTGTTTTTAGTGCAAGTGGGTACATATAGTAACATTAGCATTTCTATTCTTCTCCCTCTGCTGTTGTCAGACCCCTTTCTTCTATTTGATATTCTCAAATGACTTTTAATTTAAATCATTTATATTCTCAAAACCCGTAAGATCTGGTTAAGTACTCTGAGGCTTGTTCACCTGTCTACTTGAATTTTTTCTTTTGCTTTCTTTTAACAGGTTCTTAAAATGTATCTGTAAGCCAGAGAACAATTACTTTTTTTATGACGCTGCTTTCCGTTTTATAGTTAATTGTTTCAGTTGTGGGCTGCAAGCAGCGTTCCTATTCCAGAAAGAGAATGCTGTCAGGTTCTAAATGTGACTGTGTACCTTAGGTGTAAAATTGTGCAGCAGACCATTATTGTATCAGCTGCCACTATTAAGCTAGAAAAAGAAAAAAGGGGGTGGAGAGGCAAAGTATTCACAGCAGAAACGTCCCAGGACTCAGCATTTTTTTTATACTTGGGGGCTTATTTTTGGTAGCCTATTGTTATATTTGCAATCTTTTCTTCCTTGAAGATCGTTGTTACTTGGCCAACACAGTGAAGATGCTACATTGTCTTTTATTTATTTTGATGAACTAATCCCAATGTAACTGAAAGCACTGGAATATGTAAATGATACAGTAATTATTCAAATACCTTTTCCAATCCCAGCACTTGTAGAAACAAGGTGGAAAAGGCCTCCGTAATGGACACCTAATTGAAGGTGACCTACCTTCTGAAAAAAAAGATGTACGGTCTGTTCTCTCTCTCTGTCTCCCTCCTCCTCCATTTCTGAGGGTTCCCTCATTCCTCCCTCCTCAAGAAGCCAACCTGGAAGCCTTCCTGTGACACAGCGGGCTTATGTCTTGTTAGGAGAAAGGGCATGTGCACAAGAGGAGGACACATTGGCTCTGGTCATGGCACAATCATGTAACAGTGAAGCAGCCCATGACTTTAAGCTTTTACTGCGCCTAGCATTGCTCAACCAACAACCCAGCTGGCATCACTGGTCTAGTCTAAACCTTAACAGTGCCAAGCGATTGCCTATCATGTATTGTTACACATGCTATAAGGTATAACTATTCGCGTTTTAGCATTTTCCGACCCAAATTTGGCTCTAAGATCAATAAATTTGAGTTTAATGAAAGATTCTCTACAAGATGCTTCCCTACAAAACAGCTTTTGTTAAAGGAAATTACACATCTCCTTTAAAAAAACAGTGCTTGGTGCTTTAACTACAAAAGTGTCCTTGGCTAATAAAATTGGTTTACACCAGTAAACTTTATTGCAGGCCCTTTGCAAGGAAATCTTAAACCCTACAGGCCCAAGTCTATTTTTGCTTGCTCTGAGCCACAGCATTCAATCTTCAGTGTCTTTTATACCTGCAACATCCCATTAACTCAAGACAGTGTTATTGCTCACATGTGTCAGAGGCGGAAAGCCAGGGAGCAAGAGTGAAGTTCTCTTGCTTAGTTCAAGGCGGCACAACAGATCTGCGGTGGATGGAGGAACTGAAGCAGACTGTGTCAGTCTGACTTTGTCACCCACCGCACCATGAGATAGTGCTTTCTCCCTTGCTGCTTCTCAGAGATAGCATGCCTGCCAAACACAAAGAAATCTTCTTGTCCAAGGTTGGTCTTCATATTTCCATTCTGGATATGGCATGAATGTTCCCTCTTCCCTTCACAGCGCAGACTGCCAGCTACAGCAAATCTTGGCTTACGGTTCTGCTCTTCCCATTGTTAATTCTTCTCTGCCTTCAAACACTGCAAGGACTTGCAACCTGCTTTCCTCCCTTGGGCTTTGCTGAGTACTTTCTGGCCATCACTCTGCTCTGGTAATGCACGGAGAGAGTGACTTTGATTTCACCTTTTCAGAGCTTTGGAGACAAGTCCCTTTATTAGTTTTCCTGGTTTAAGTAGTGTACTAAAGATCTCCAGAAGACACGACCTTCTTGCCGGTCTACATGATAAAAGAGCACAGAGGGTATAGAATCTACACGTTACCTTAGTATATATCTAATAGGTAGCCAGCCTGCTAGCTACCACCCTGTGTGTGTCTGCAGCTTATTCCTGTGTTATGCTTAGAGGGAAGCTTCTGACAGAAGATCAATTTGGCCAATGTAGAATTTATTATGCCTCTCTAAGAGCAAGCTGGAGCAAACCTGATAGTTTGCTCCTATACTTTAGAAACTACAGTACATATATTACAGTATATAAAACTACAGAAAATAGTAGAAATCTGCTCTTTTTCTTCCTTTTCAGTGCCCACTGGTGTCAGTGAAAATCTACGACATGGCAGCTATAAACATCTACAGTCTGATACTTGTACTGTTGAAAACAGGGGCACTGGTTTTGTAGCATTATCCATGTATTTATGCTTCTAAATTCCTTTATCTTAGGAGTGATTTTCTAAAATAAAATTGAGAGGAATATAAGGCAAAATTGCTTAGTATTTAAAAAAAGATCCACCTAATTCTGAAGGTTCATTAACAGCATTTGGGGCTGGGGTGTGTGTTTTGCACTGTGATATGCCTAAGAACCATCTCCCCTTCTCTTTCTTTCTAATAGCAGTCTAGGGTAGGAAATCTGCACTGGAGGTGCCGTAGCCAGCTCATGCTGATATTTCAAGGAAATCTTTGATGGTTACCGTGAGGTTTCCTCTCTGACTTACCCTGTGGCAAAGCACTTGGGAAAACGGTGGACTGCCAGATCAGCAAGCAAAGAGAACAGCCGGTATAAGAAAGCTCTTTTTCATGATGCTGACTTGAGTCTCAACAGAGGTGAGATTCCTAAGCAGGGATAATTTTCGTCATTACTGCAGTAAGGCCATCCGCAAAAGACCCAAAGAGAAGAATGACATCTAAGCATTTCACTGAAAGCAACTACTAGACCTTCCAAACTCATTTAAAAGAAAATCCAACACCACATAGCTGGCTGCTAGGTTAAGCTACTTTCTTTTTAAAGACCAGAAAGCCCAGTGTGGGTCTTGATGAGACCAACACAACTGACTGCAGTGGTTGTGGATTATCACATTTAGAAATCAGTGGTTAAGAATCCCGAATTACCACAGGATTAAGAGCAGAGCAGACAGACTCTCACTCCAGTGATCAAATGCTACTGTCAAACACATGCAGTTTAATCTTCCGTCTCTATCAAACCTGAAAATATGCATAAAATAGTAGAAATCTGCTCTTTTTCTTCCTTTTCAAACTCACACCAAAAACCTTTTTACGGGTAAAATATTTTCAGAACTCCACTCCTCCTCAAGACTGATACCAGCAAGAAAATAACTTGAATGATAGGTAAAAATCTTTAGGCTGTTGTACAGCCTTGTTTCACTTATACCTTTGTCAGTATGGTATATGTATTAATTTAGCTACTTTTTTTAAAGATGCCTTTTAAGTCTGCCTAGAATCACAGCAAAAATAAAAATAACCTGCCAATACAGAGATCTGCATGTTCTGCAGAAATTTGCATTTCCAGCGATGAGCCTCTGAACTGTATTAGTAAGAAGTCTTCTAGGACCACAGGGCAAGCCAAAGGTGAAGTAGTCCTAGATTAATTATAACAACTATACACACAGAGCAAACCATACTTCTTCTTACATCAGCAACACCAAGCTTCCTGGTTATCTCCTCCTACTTCATAAAACTGGCTTTTCTAGTAATTTCTAATAATCGTATTCTTGCATACTAGCGTCCTATTAAAATTCCAAAAGCTTCTGTCCCCAAGACCAAGGGACTCAGCTTTCCTAAGAAAAGTCATCTACTTTTCAAAGTAGCTCAAATCATGTTCAGATGACATTTGCATATTGGAGTAATCCCACTGAAATACATAAAATGGCTCCTGTGACTAGTTTGGCTTAGCACAACAAAGAACTACTGACTTTGTTATTAAGCAACCTATTCCTAGATATAAATCAAATGCACTTTAGTTAATTATCTTCTGTCTTTCTCACAAACACAGAGAAAACTGAAGAAAAAGAAAACTAAAATGTAAAAACTGTAACTAAGACATTATTTTTTTTTACTATATACAATAATGTAGCAGCCTCTTCTCTGGCCATTATATCAAGACTTGCGCCAGTCTACTGCGGACTTAAAATAAATGTAAAATGTTACAGCCAGAATTAAAGAGCTAAGCATTCACAGCCGGGTTTGATTATCAGCCTCTCATGATCTAAACCAGACACGTCTACTTCTGCTGAGTCAATGTGGCTTTAAAAATAGTGGATTCTTTTTTTAAAAAAAGATTCCCTACGTCTTCAAGGCTGTTAGGGTTAGCATGGACTATTTATAGGCCTCAATGAAAGTCTTACTCTGCTCTCCTACTGTTCGCTGCAGGTAAGAGGAGCTCGTGGGTTTTCAGCAAAATCTCTGCCATCTCTTGACGGAACTGGAATTATCAACAGGGGACAATTGCACGGCAGCGATATAAATCAGTGCTATTACAGAATGACCTGGAATGATGAAACAATTTGACTGACTGTGCTGCCGGACTGTAGCAGCCAACTTGGCTACAAGTACTTTCTTTCTCTTCTTTTCTCCCTGCATCCTGAGAGCAAAGCAAGCAAAAAGCTGTTATCCCTGGTGGAATAAATATTCTTTTTTTATAGATCTGTAATCAAAATTTTTGCTTGTTTTGTGACTGACACATAGAGCTCTTTGACATCTTTCATTTTCCTTAGGAGGAGGTGCCTTTGGACTGACTTCATGGTACAATTTGACCACTTCACTCCACAGGAAAAGATAACCCCTTGATTCTGGGGACCAGCCTGAAACTGATGGGAGTTTTAACGCTTCTTTCAACACAGCCAAGGTTTCGCCTTCTGCACTGGTGTTCCTTTTAAACAGCTCCTGAGTTTGCACCCTAAGCACAATGTTCATATACGCGATGAATACTGCTGAGGCAACTGGAATTGCGAAGCAGGACCTCTGCGCTCTGCACCAAAGCTCCCACACGACCTACTGCATTCACCTTTCACGGGTGCTCCGTGGCATTGGCCGCAGATAGATAGATGATCCAAATGCGCTGTGGCATTCGAGATGCACAATCCCCTCATTAGGTTACACAGTTTTCCTGCACTAACGATGCAGAGGCAATGAGGAGGACACAGATCAAGGGTACGATCCAAAAGGATCTGGATTCAGACCCAGGTGTCTGCCTGTGCAGGAGATCATGATGAAATGCGCACATTTCTTTAGAACCACAAGAACTATAGACTGTGATTACCTTTTGGCAGCCCACATTGCAAACTGCAACAACCTCTGGGATTTTGGTGCTATAAAGCCTTTAAATCATAGCTCAGGCAAACTTCTGGAACAAGCAGCAACCGAGCTCTGGTGTTTAAATTTAAAATCATATAATTAGCTGTGGGGTTTTCCTATACTTTTCATATTGCAAATCTGTTGTGTATCTCTCTGACTGAAAAAAAAGAGTTTCATTCAATTACTAATACCCAATAATAGTTAACAGAATTAGAAAGGTGACTATTTTCGTCTTGGTTGAAACCTGACATCAAAGTGGTTTATAATTCAAAAAATCTGACACACATCCAGCAATTGTTTGTCTTACCAAATCCATGATAAACGCTAATGCTCAGATGTGTATGCATGAAACACTTGATATTTACTTCACCAAAGAAATTCCTGGTGAGAAATTTCTAGCTGATACCTTAAATATACAATAAAAATTCAAAGACTTGAAATTCACTGGGTTAGAACCTTTAGCAGTGAAAACTGTTATTGTGATTGGTGCAAAGTTCAGTCGAATGATGGAAATCCTGCACGCAAAGGTGGGCTGATACATAATTTCATGCATGAACAAGCAGAACTTATTTTGAGATTCACCTGTACCTTTTCTGTACCATTAGAAATTAACATAATTCCACTTGCAATTGAAAATGGGACTTAAGACACTCTAAGCATAATCCCAAAACATTGTGTTGCTGTTTGAGATAGGGTGATAATTTGAACAGGGAATTTTAAAAGGTAATTTGGGAAGTAAGAACAAAGGAATTTTTTTGTGAAAAAACTGTGAATAGACTTTCCACTCCTCTATTAAATATTTAACTGGATTATAATATCATTTAAAGGTGGAAGAATTCAAGACCAACTGTTAGCATATAAATATAAACCAAATTCCCATTGCAGTTACAAAGCATCAGAGGTATTTCTAACTCAAGCCTTTGCCTATTTACTCTGTACCAAAGCAGTTAGTGGTGTAAAAGTGAGAAGTTTCATGAACATCATGTACCTCTTTGCAGCTGTAGCTGTTTCAAAGCATGACCCCGAGAGCTTGAAGAGACAATAAGGAGTCTCACGTCAGGGACGGTCCCCTTTCTGAAAGCTAAGCGGAGCTTCTGTCAGCCGAATGGCTTAATTCCACCCTACAAAAGGTGAGTAAGGGGAGGGGGAGAGGAGAAGATCCCTTATGAAGGCACAGAGAGAGTCAGGAGAGAAGACTAGTTGACCTGTGGTCCTGCCCTTCCCTGTGGCTAGTGCCACAGGTACATTTTAACCCCTTGTGTTGAATACAGGGACGATGAACGAGTTTTCTTGCGGAGCAAGGTTCTTCCAGCCACAACATTCCTCAGCATCATGCTGAATTATCAGATGCAGAGGTGATAACCTTCTGGCGGTGACAAAAACTGGGACATGCTTCCCTTGGAGGAGGTACAGGGCAGCAGCTCCAGCCCGTTCTGGCACAACCCAGCTAGATGAAAGCCAAGGGCTCTGCCGTGGCTCGTTGTGCGGAGGTAAGGGCGCAATGCAGCAAAATGCACACCTTGACTCCACTGCGGCTTATGCCCATGATGTGTCTACACGGAGGGCAGACAGGCTCTGCAAAGCCATTCTGCTGCTTTCACGCAAGGACAGCAGAAAAACTCAAGTAGATTCATGGAGCTGCATTTCTCGCTCTGCAGATACTTACTAGGACAGTCACGCAGTCCTTGAGGAATCATTCACTGGAGCTGGGATAAATCTATGACAATTTCCACCTTTTCCAGAGAAGGGTGGAAACTGGGAAAGACACCACACCTTGACGAGGGGCTCCAAAGGCAGTATAAAATAACACCGCCCTTTGCAGTGGCTTTTGTTAGGCACAAGGCAGAAAACCCAGTCTAAAGTTAGAACCTTATTAACTTTCACGGCAAAACGCTCGCAGAGCTATATTTTTAAGGATCTAGAAAATCTATTTTTGTTTATGTATTCAAGTCTGTTTAATTACCTTGGTGAGGCTAACAAATAAAGAAGCTTTCTGCTGCTTCTGAACAGAAGAGCTGCAGCTAATCCTGAAAGTCTTCCCTTCATTTCCAAGATCCGTGGGAGCATGTCTTTTATAAATGTGAACTCATTCAAATCTTTTCACCATTTCCCCCACTTATGATTTTTTTTTTTAATAATCATTTCATTCTCACAGGTTTTAAAATGCAGCAACAGCTTTGATCTCACTGGAGATAGCCATACGTGGGTAGATTCTTTTTCTTCAAATGCAGACTGGGAGTGGATCCAGAGGTCAAGCCAAAAGGTTACACATATTTGAAAACCTCGTTTAAAAGAAAATCCCTTTGTGTGGCTTCTAATATGCCTTTGGATGTGAATCTTGAAATACCTAGCTGTGAAAGCTGCTCTCTCTATCAGGATGATCCAAGTCTTAAGAAAACTGAAGTTCAAAGAGAAGGGAAGACTGAGAGAGTTGGGTTTGTAGCTATGGAACAAGCACTTTTTTTGCCACATCAAAAGCACTGATAAAAGCAGTCCACCAATTCAGGATAAGAGTGTACTATTTGATGTATTAATTTGACAGCATGCAAGCATTAATACGAAGATCTCCTTTTTCACCCCATTACAGGATTGATTTTGTGCATTACAGAGGAGTTTAAAACGCCCAAACTACAGCTCATCAAAGTTCTAGTTTGTATGAAGGTCATACGTGTCCTCTGAGGTCTGACTTTCATACAGTTTTTTGAAACCACTAAATTCTTAAGTAGCGAAACCTGCCAGAATTTGTGTGAAGTCCACAAAAAAGGGATCTATGCCCTGCAGACTTTTCAAAATGCTGCAGATTTATTGCAATACATATGGGTTCTGCAAGTTACTGATACCAAGGAAGCATAACTCAATTCGTATTTTCATTTTCCAGAGTGAATGTCGTGACCCTTACTGTATTGGACCTTCATTTAATTTGGGCGAGGTATGTATACGGACGATGCTACACTGGGAAGAGGAACTATGGAAAACAAAACACTGTCCAGTTACATGGCCTCTGATTCTGGATAAAGAACTTAAAATTGAGTCTCTCTGATACAAAACCAATCTTTCTTCCCATCATGCTTCTCCTCAGGGCATGTCCCTAAGAGGGGCCGTAGTTCCTAATGATGGGGGGTGTGGGGGTGTGCCCACGCTTCTTTTTCTTAACTGGGGGGAAAAACACCTGGAGTGAAACAACACGGGGCAAAGCAGAAGGAATTTTGCTTCACTGGAGCTGAGGGGGATCCAGATGCTCCAAGAGAAGTACCAGTGATACCATCTCAAGAGAAAAGGAGTTAATAAAAAAATTCTGCTTGTGGCCGTCACTGCTGCTGTTCTCACCCTTCTGAAGGAGCAGCAGGTGGGGCAGGATATTAATTTATTACAGCATTCTAGTTCTCTGGAAGACACCAAGTCAAAATGTAGAAAGACATCTATAATTTCTTGCTTTTACATTTTTGCAATTAAGAACAGTAAAAAACTGTGGCTTCTGGTTTGTTTGTTTTTTTTTTTTAAGAGACGAAATAAATGAGCACCACCGTAGCAGTAGCACACTCAGATGGGGGCAGACATGCTTCTAGGGGCCTGCGCTGGGCTAAACTCTAATTGCAAATGATAACATACGTGAGGTAGTGACAAGCGAATCCTCTTTATGAGACCACTCCTGAACTCCTGCCAAAAATCCCTCTGTATGCCGCTTAGTGCTTCAAGACAATGGAAGAATAATGACAGGTCTGTACAATCTGCTGGAATTGACAGTTCTTATTGTTCTGAAAACTTTTTGTGACGCACAGGAGTTTTCAGATTAGCACTGCACAATGTTGAACAAAATGGGTGTCAAGCAAATCAATGGGCTTTTCACGATTCACTCGTCTTTGTTTTACTGCTGTTCCATTTTTATTCTGTGCTTGGTGTTGCTTTGTTGTGTGCACTCGCCATTTGAGATGCAAGTGTGCGTGTACTGAACAGGGAGCGAGAGCTTTCTGGGACTTGGCATGATGCTCTATGTCAGCCAAGTCCTAGCATGGAGTAACTTTTCCTTAAAATGTTTTTTTCCAGACACAAAACCAACAACTGTTCTCATTTGAGATGTTAATCTCATTTGGAGTTAGGATGGTCTGCAGTTCATTTGGATGTAACCACATCAAGCCACCTAAAGGAGAGTGCTTGGTTTATAGTTTGTGTAAAAGTTGTACCTACTCACTTGAATAATGGGGTGAAAACAAAAAATACAACTGAGGCAAAACCGAAGACCGGTGGCTTTAGTATCTGTTTACCTAGAACATGAACGGCCACGTTTTTTACTGAAAGTGAAGAAGGGTTAAGATCCAGGGAAAAAATGAAACATTCAAATTTAGTATTTCTGGATATGTATAAAGCCTCCCTTCCGGATTTGTGCTCTACACTCCCAGTATGGACTAACGTACGAGAATGAGGCTCTGCACGCAGATGAAGGATAACCCATTGTGTTTAAAGCCCATGGAAACAAGTCAAAATCTGTGGAATGCCCATTCCACTCAGGTTTTCAATATTACCGTTGCTGAGGCAAACGGAGAGGAAAAATAACCTGCTGCCTTTGTAAAAAATCTTGCTCTTCCAAGAAAAACATAAGCCTAAGACTGAAGATTGGATCAATGTCTGGTGGCTTCTCGTGTACGTCAATGGAGGTGTGCCAATTTGGTCTGGCACCAAGCGTTTTAGAAGACATATGAGCCCATCAAACCAAGTGTTTTCCAATGCAACCAATTAAAGCTATCCCAAGATAGCATTTTTCAGCTTCTGCATCCTCCCAACTGCTGCCAGCATGCCACAGCTCTCACTGAAGCCTACTCACTCCTCTGTTGCTGGAACTCTTATAGCCTGGGAATCTCAAATGCCTCTCCCACATAGATCATCCCCAAGCACTAACGACAAGCAACGGTTCTCTGCACCATCAGGTCAAAAATCTAATGCCAGTGTGCCTTTGACTGCAACACGAATTGTTCTACCTCAGGCACCACTGTGGTTTGAAGCCCTTGGACAGGCTCATTCAACGCACTATCCAAAGCTTAGCAGTTATAGGCTGTCTCTCTCCCTCCCCGTGCCCCTCCTTTTATCTGCTAATGCACAGGGACAGACAGGCAAACAAATCCCTTCAAACAAGGTTATGGGAGATATAGGAACTCTATCAGTCACACAGTATTTGCCTAATGCCAGTGACTAAAGTTGAGCGGTTTATGTTGTTTGAACTATATCCTTGGAGCACTAACACGAATTAAAATATCATCTCAAGATTTGCAGTGACCTTAAAAGACAATGTTCTCCTCGGTTTTCACATTATCAATCAGAAAATAAAGCAGAAGGTAGTAGGTATCGAATTAAAAGAACCCAAAGATGCAAGAGAGCTTCATTTTGATGCATCCCAAACATGTTTAAAATGACCAGCCCGGAGCCAGGAACAGACCATGCCCAGGTGTGCAAAAGTCCAAGCTCTCCCTCAGCTTTTTATGGAATATCTCAGCCTAGATCAAAGCATCCACCTCCAAGACGGGGAGTGGGCACATCTCTTTGCCTAGACTGCTGTATGTGATGGGATTTTCAGCTACACCAGTGCTAAGTAAATACAAATGAATGATACAAGCCCCAGGGGAAGGTGACATGGCAGCTAAATATCTGCTTCATTTTTACAGTTTCATTCTTGGCACTTGCATCACTGCTAAACAAGCATAAGTTTTGCAATAAGAGCTAACAGTCATCTCTTTTGCACAGATTAGGAAAATTATGTTTTTAAGCCCAGTGCGTAGGATTCCCGGGACATCATTTCAATAAAAGGTGACCCAAAAATCCCTGGAAAACATGGGGAGAAGTGACTTACATCCATGTTTTCAGAAAAGGCAATAATTCAAACTTAATGAGGAGTCTTCCTGCATTAGTGGTACATTGGGTTAAACACTCAAAAGTACATAGAGGAGCTTACTATAGCCTTCACCAACAGACACACTCACTGCATGGATGCACTGAATTCTATGTTTCGTATCTTTCTAATTTATTTTGCTCGAACAGATCATGAAAACACTGGCATTCTTTTCGGCACCAACATCTGAGGTGACACTGGTGCCTTTAAACTGAGGGGATAAGCTCCATGGACACACCTTCCTGCCACAACTTGCAAGGCAGTATCTTAAAAGCAAAGCTGACCAGTTAAACCACATCTAAAAATCACCCCCTCAGCCTGAGATTCCCAGGCAGCAATGTGACTTCCCAGCAGCTCCCAATATTGGGAAAGGAAGTTGTGCGTTTAGTTCTAAAACAAATACGAGGCACCAAAAATGGATCCCTAAGAAGCAGTCAGCTTCATATGATGTTTGCACCTAGTTTGGTTACGGTAACATTCCTGACAGATATGACTAGTTCAGGCACAGAGTACTAATACAGAGTTTTTTCTGTTTTTTTATTCCTATTTCTGCCCTCTCTCCTATGTATTTTCACAAACCAGATAAGATGACTACAGCCTCCGAGAGGGTTAAGCAGAGAGTCATCCACGAGCTCCGTGCAGCAAAGCTCCCTGTCTAACAGCAAATACCTGACAACACACAAACAATGCTAAGCCAAATTCATGGCTGGTGTAACTCAAGTAACCCCCGAGGGTTACGGAGGGACAGATTTGCACCCTTCCCTCCCCCCCCCCCACTTCTAAATATACCGTTTCTGCTTTACAGAATCAAAAGCAGAGTCCCGACAGGCAAGGGAATCAACTTCTAACTCATGCCCCGCAATGGTGAAAAAGGAAACTCTCCACACTTATCATGCACTCACCTGTTTCATCAACAAACAAGAATGCTTTTGAATGATATCCTTTTTTTTTTTAAAGTCTCTTCCAAAGAAGAAATTAATCAAAAAAGAAAAAAAAAGAAAAACTAACATAAAGGGCAGGAAAAGCAATGATTCTCTGTGCTGAGGACAGTGATAGATAACAAGCAAATCGTTTTCTTGGCTCAGTGCCTGAACTAGTGTTTTACAAACCATTGTAATAATGTGCCTGTTGTTAATATACTGACACCACAAATGCTGGTGACTACACGGGGGCACCTCGGACTTCTGTGCCTCCAGTATTCTGCTCCATGTGGTTCACTTGCCTTTCAAACACGGAGGCATTCTGAAACGTCTTGAAGAAGAGAGCATCCTTCCACGGACTAATCATAATTAGGCTAAACAACCAACCAAGGCGATGCAAACAGCTAACTAGTTTGTCCAATGCCTGAAATCATTAGGAAGAACACATCTCGCTACACGCGAAACAAAATCAAGAAATCCTTCGCACTATTTGCAGTTGCTACTAATTTGCTTTTTTCCATTCCTCAACACCGTTTATTGATCTGTGCCCGGGCTGAAACAGCAGGATAAAGTACACAGATTTACTTACAGAGATCCCGTAGCTCCATCGTTCCCGATGACAAATTCGCCTCCCACACGACAGCGAGCGAATGACTTAATGCTGCTTTTTGCGGAAGGCACAATGCGCGCGAGCGGCAGATGGTCCCCGACGAAGCTCTCTAACGAGATCCGTCCTCGGCGTAGCCATGTGAGAGGAGCAAAAACCTCCCTCCCTCCCCCCCCCGCCTTCCTTTGCACACCTTCGCCTGCTCTCCGCTCCCCGTGCCCGCCGTGTAGATTTGCTTATGTTGCGGGTACCCGATGTCCCATCGGGCTCCCATTGGCACGGGCGGGCAACGGCAGCCAATCGCCGCCCGCTCCCGTTTCGGGGAAAAAACTCCTGCCCATTTATTTAGCATCTTGGGAGACCATCTTCCCCAGGAAGAGCGCCGCTCCCCTTGCATCCCACCGGCTGACGGTGGGGAAAACACAGAAATCGGATCTCCCCATCTCTGGGGCTCCCCGTGAGTTATTTTTTTTTCCCATAGGGTTCGGCACTCGCCAGGAGGGAGCAAGGTAGCCCCGGTGGGGGGGACCCGGGGGCCGCGGGGGAGCTCGCCGGAGCTCCACAATTACTCGCTCCATCGCCATGGAAACAGCCTGGATGCAGTGGGCTGGATTTGTGTAGCACATCTGCTGCCAGGCTCATAGTCAACTGCAATCTCATCCTTTTTTTTATCCCCCCTCTGCTCGCGCCGCTTATTTGACTGCGAGTTTGCTTTCTCTTTTCATACACGCTGGGAAAGTACAAGCAGGCAGAGCTGTGCACACGCTCGCTTTCTGCCTGCGCAAACACACCGCGTTACGTGTATGTACAATGAACGGGAAGTGTGTATATGCACCACAGTAATATATATACACGAGAGGTATTCACTCATATGCATGCATTTGCTAAGGAGGTACGCTCCCCTGTGTATCCAAGTAATACACACTACTCATTTTTCAAGTTTGAATTGTGGACCAGCACAAGACAAGGCTGCTGTATGGGCTGTCAAAATACCACATTTCACTTTGCAGTTCCATAAACTGCATCTGTCCAAAATGGGGTCAAAATCTGACATGACTGTTATGAAATTCCCTAAACAATCTGCTGTTTTGCTAGTGGGCTTCCAAAATTATATCTGGCACCCACAGACAGTGACCTGAGTCTTCAGACAACTAGTTCTACACTGGATGTTAGCTATTCTGTCCAGGGTCTGATGAAACACGCCACCAGGAAAACTTCACTCACAAAAGGGTTGTTATCCATAGGTATAAATCTCCGTGCTACCCTCTGACAAGACGAGAAAGGAGAGATGACTAGGTCAGAAGAGGAAAGAAAGCAAAGGGACTTGGAAGTTTGGGGCAATTTCTGGCTGCTCCTCAGACTTTCTATAGGACACCTGAAAAAATCTTTCATCCTCTCCACACTTCTGTTACTGAAACTGCAGAGTGGTGAGAATACCTAAATGCATCCATTTATATGACAAAGATAAGCCCAGACAGACTATGAGACACTGACATACTATTATAATGGTGTTAGAGAAGAATTTCAGGCGGAAAAAAGGAGCACACATTCCTTTTTCATGAACACTTACTGTCATTTATTTAACTAAAAGAAGAATAAAAAATTAAGGCCCCTCTGAAAAAAAAAAACAAACAAAACCACATTCCTGTATCACTGTAATAACAAATCTCTACTGCATTAGCCGTTGTAAATAGTGGCATTTTAAAACGCACCATGACAGAGTCTGGCGGGTAGTTTCCCAGATCTCCCTGTATAAAAGGCCACTCCTAGTTAAATGTCTTCTACCAGCCTTCTGTGGGCTTCCAGAGTCCAGGAAGGTCTTTGAAGCCCATTGCTCTAGTGCTTAAGAGCAAGGCCAAAACCAGAGAGCTAAACCAGGAGATCTGGCTTTTCAGGGCATCTGTCACACAATTATCATTTCTGACAGAGAAACGAGCTTTTAAGAGAAGTGTATTTTTTAAATGGCTCAGGATGCCATAAGGATTTACTTCTTGCAATGCTGTACTTCTTCCGGCATTTCATTTTCCTTTAGAGCAGCACCATCTCCTACTTCCTGCAGCACCATCGCCATAATCATTACCGTGAGCTTGCAGGCTTTTGCGGTCACTCTTTTAGTTCTGAAACATTAAACTGCAGAAAGACGTTCAATGGGCATTTTAGGGGGAGGGGTGACTAATTAAAAAGCCTAGATTTGCTGACAGGACTTGGTGGGGGGAAAAAGCGTTCTATCCAGTTCCATCCCTCTCCCAGCCCTCCTTTCCACCTAAATCCTACAGGGGAGAGGGTGGTCTGAGGGTGTGGAGCATACCCCATTGTTTGCATGTGAATGATGAAGCAGCTCAGCAGTTCCAGCGTTCAATTTGCTAGCTGTTATTATCATGTCTTATGGACTGGAAGTATTGTCAATATGTACAGCTTAAAATAGTCATGCAAACCATAAATAAATACATGAAATGCTACTAGACCACAAAGAAACAACTGTCACATTCCTAGTGGGTCTCTATACTGAAATTAGTTTTTTAAACCAATATTAAATTGGTAAGCTTCCTAATCAAATAAATTGTTCCTTTCTGTTGTATGATACAGAGTCCAAAACTCTTCATTAGGCTGTGCCTTGTTAAGCAATGCGCCGCTGCAGGCAAATGTAATGATTATCACTGCAACTTTGAAGTATCCGGAGAAACCTTCCCTTGGCCCAGTTTCCAAAACTCTTCATCTGCATTTCACCCACTGACAAGGAGAAGACTGCGCCCCAGATTAGGGCAACCAGTCAAGAGCTCAGAAGACCCATTTTAAGGTCTTTTCCTGCCATAAGAAAGGAACAGAAGTGACAGAGATCTCTGCTTCTGACGACAGCAAGCTGTTAGATTTAACTTTAAGGAACCTCACCCTTTGTCACCCTCTTTTCTTAGTAATCTCCCCTGTAAATTGCATTTCTTTTCCTCCCAAGGTTGTGGTGCAAGAATAAACAGACTAAGAAATTCACAGCACTCTAAAGCAGGACAGGGCACAAAAAAGAAAGCTTTTAATGGAGATCAAAAATTCAAGGCTAGAAAAATCCAGCCAATTTCAAAGCGACATAATAAATGAGATTTGCAAAAAATCTTCTAAGACAGCAGGATAAAATGATGTTGTTCAACCAAAAGGATCAAAGATTTCTAGGAAGGCTTCACACCAAAGCTGCTACTTGCCAATCCCACAGCAGCTCTCGGCAGCGCGCTGTCATGAGCTGAGACCTGTTTGTGTGTGGGAGCTGAGGAACAATCAACGGTGATATAATGCTTACTCATCCTTCCAGATCGTGGGCTTTACTTTTTTTAGCCTAGATACCTACATGGGGAAGATGGTTAACCTACTAACACTTCCCAAGTCACAGACTCACTGGTTGGCTCCCAGTGACTCCTCTTCCAGCGCCATAAATTACCTGCCAATTCTCAGTAAACTTTCCAGCCCTTTCAAACGTCCACTTGTAGAAGCAGCTGATTTGCACCAGGAACAGCTAGTCCTATTCATTTATTCCAGGAATACCTAAAAATTTCCCTTCCACATCTGTATTCTCCAAGTGTCAATTAGGACTTAGAGTGTAGATACATACAACAGAACACAAGCAAATATTTCAGAAACCTTCAAGGCCACATTTCACATCTAGTTTGGTTTCCCCCAAATCCCAATATCAGAAAACCTTATGCCTCCTTTACCAGGAGCCCTCTACACTTTATTTCAAAGCAGCAGGTGTTTTTGGTTGGTTGGTTGTTTTTTTATATTAATGCATCTGAAAGAAGCTTTTGGATAGCAACACATAACCCAAATTAAAATGAAAATGCTGGGCCACAGCACAGAGAGATATCTATTCTTTCTGCCACTTAAGACAGCCTTACTATGAACCACAGAGCTTATCTGACTAGGAACACCAAGCGATATATAAGCTGCTGAAAACACTGTCAGGAACACAGCTTTGCAAATCAGATTATACATGACCTTCAGAGGTGATCTGCCACCATAGCACACCGGGAAGGTCTATATGAATTACAAAACCACAGAACCTTTCATTCTGCAAAGCATGGACAGATTTGATTTCCACCATCCAAACACCAACGTGCCCATTCGGTATTCACTGCCTTCTCCTGTACTTCGAGCACAGGGAGCATGCAAGTCTCTGCCTGCACCACTAGCCCAGTTGCCCCCCCTTCCTCAGGATGCATATGTATGTTAAAAGCCTTCGAGGTGCAGAGAGGTTTGTTGAAGAAAATCTCTACTCCTCTTATACAAATTAAATTAGAGCTTTATAGAGTTTCATACAACAGCCTTGGACACAGACAACAGCAATATGGATGATGACTGTCTAGAGGTGTTGAACCTGCAATACTTCTTCACCTTCTCTGAAAACTGAAGTTCTTCAGCTAAGCCAAAGGCAGCCTACAAACAATCCTGAAATTGGCTACAGGAACTGACATGAATATTTCTCAGTTTTCCTATTGCTAAATGATTACACGTAGTCTGAATGGTGAAAGAAGACTTCCTAGTCTAGACAGCACGACTGTAGGCTCCATTTCCACCTCCAGTGTTAACTCCAAGAAGATCTAAAATGCTTCATGTTTAATGCAGAACCAAAATATCCCCATCTTAAAAAACCAAGAAAACCAACCAAAAAAAACAACGACCAAAAAAAACCAAACAAAAAGAAGAAAGCCACAACAACCACACATAAAAAACCCAGTGTAAAAAAAGGATGAAAGAGAAACTGCGCTGTGTAGAGGGAGATTATTCTGTCACAGTGAATAGTTTTGAAGTTGGATAGATTTTGATACACACGCACACCAAAAAAAAAGAAAATTATTTCTAGCCGTGACACTGGAAACAGCAGAGCCCTATGTGACAAACAACCTCAAGTGATATTTAGGTTTGGAGGCAGTGTCCTATACAATCATAGTTAGTTTGTCTTTGTAAGCTATCATATAAAAAAAAACCCTTAAAATACACAAGCCCCTGCAGCTGTCTGCAACCTTTAAGTCTTGCCATTTCAAACACACATAGCAGTCATATAGCATGAGAGGGCACTGAAGAATTTCAAATCGATTATAATAAATCCAGACAGTAGACAGAAAAAGGTTCCACAGTACACATCATCGACTTCAAGATTCCTTACGTAGCACTCTTAAGTACACAACTGCAAGGGCCACAGAAATCACCTTGTGAGTTTTACAACCTTATATGAGTGCAATCTGCCAAATCTATCACCTACTTATCATCTGCGGTTAGGGTTATGGTTTCCCTGCTCCCTCCTTTGCCCTCTTCGTTCAAATGCATATCACAATTTTGCGTCAAAACCCCTTTGTAACATGCTGAGAGAATTTTCAGTCATGTCATCTTTGTCTCAGTTTTCTCCTTCACTCACTTAGTTTGGAGCACACGTGGCCAGGACAGAACAATTTCAAATCACTGCAGCATTTTACCTGCAATATTCTTCTACCTTTTGTTACTTCTCCAGCTCGTGCTTTGCACAGACTGCCAAAGAAACAACACAAGCTGGATTTATCTGCAATCCAAAGAGTCGGTGACTTCCCCTTTAATGCTTGGTCTCCGTAGGATGGGAACTGAGGAACGTACGCTGTACTACTAACACTGTCGAAACAGATTATGCCATGTACATATCTGGTCTTGCCTCTCTTACGTGCAGGCACACTCCCCTCCATCTTATTCATTAGTGCATCACGGTTTTCTTCTTCTGGAAGATGCAGATTAATTCTCTACTCCATCATATGAAATGGCAACAGAATGATTTATTTTACTATTCTGCTTTTAACAAAACCAAAGAACAATAGGAGGGACAAAATAAAGGAAAAATTCAACTGTCTCAGGTATCTGAACTTACTCCGATGCTGTCATGGTTCACCGTTTAAATAATGATGCATGATTTTTTTTTTTAATATGTTAATTACATAAATAGGTACTTAGGAACTACTTAAACAGGAGATTATTTACTCCCTTGACTGTACAAGCCCATGTGTCAGCACATCTGCTGCACAGGAAGATTAAATCTGTTCACACAAAACTCATGCTCTCCCTTGCTGATGGCTAGTACTGTGAGACTTGAAGCAGGGACTTCAGGTTTTCTCCAACAGGCCCTTAAGGCTGGCACAATAGATGATGTCAGCAAACATCTCTGGATTTCTAAAACCCCTATTTTTACACTTGCCTAGGCAGCCTGGAAAAAGAAATGGGATTTTTATTCAGGAGAGTTTTCTATGTTTGTGTTTTAATTTCAAAAGCTTCTGCTCTGCGTTATTTAAGAGTAACAGTCTGGCACGCAGCAGCCTTTGGAGGAACCGTATTAGCGTGATTATGCACCTTTAAGACCAGAATGACAATGCTGGCTGATGATGTTAGGGAGAGTGTACTGAAAACAGCTCAATTACAGAGTTATCTTTGCTTTGATTCACCTTCACAGCAGCTGTTGAAGGACCTCCAAACCATTATTTTAATAGCTGTTGATGGGGGCCTATCCACCATTTATCACATTCCTTTCACACTACTTTCACATCACGGGCTTGCAGGAAGGGTAAGTGTCAGAAGGCTGTGGAGCTGCAGAAAGGGATTGCCAAGACTACAGGCAATGAGAAGAACAGAAAACCCAAGTCTAAGTCTCCGGGTCCAGCAAGCGCACAACAAGCTTTCTTGAGAACAAGCAGCTCTCTCTGCTTCCATCTCACGCAGGCATGAAAGTCAAATTAATGCTCACATAAGCTGAATGAACAGCTAGGGCTATTTACCACGTAGTTATTTTTTTTGCAAGTGTACTCTAATAGGAGTAATTTACTGAATGGACATTTATCTTTGGCTAGAAAGGGCAATACCCTCCATACCCTCATAGGGCAATTCAGAGCACGCAAAACGAGCTACTAACACTCCTGTACCGTGTCAGTCTCTGGCAACGCGCGCCTGTTCCCATGGGCTTCAGAGCCTCCCTAGGTTAAACTGGGCTTTGCAAACATCCCCTTCTCGAAGACGCTTAACAGCCACAGACATTAACAGCCACTTTTTCAGTCCACGGACATGGAAATGTGCAGCCAAATATACATACCCCAAACACGTGTCGCATGCACAACAGAAGCATGCCCACACACGCCCATTCACAGCCAAATGGAGTATAAATAAGTTTGCTATATAAATAGGCTTGCTTAAATGAAGTCGCTTGCTTAAATAAGGCTGACATAAATACTCTTTCTTTTATGCTGCCTGTTGCATCTCATTTTTAAGTCTGGAAAGTGGCAACCATGTTGGAACAACTGGAGAAATCCCAGCAAAGCTTATTAACACTCCACTCCGAAACTCAACAGATATGAAAGGCAGGTGAGCTCAGCATCCCGAGACAATGTTTCACTGGTGAAGATTTTGTGAAAAAGAAACGGCAAGCAACTTTTTTTTTTCCTGTGTGTCTCTGTGATGACAATACAGATAAATATTAGTAAGACAGGCAATAAGAAACTGCAAACAATCAGAGGAGATCCTCAAGCACTAAAGCAGCAGCCCACACAAACGCAAGGTTATAAAAATAAAGCTCACATTCTCAGTTGCAAAAAAAAAAAAAAAAGGAAAAAAGTATTAGAAAAAGTAGCTTTCCTCTCTGCGTCTTTGGAAGGACACCAGACGACTGTCCATACTCCTCACTATGCTCATGTCTGTATTCATCAATACAGTTTTATGGACATTTTCTGTCTTAGCCTTTTCAAAACATTTCAAGAAGCTGTTAAGACTGTTTTCTCTGAAGATGGGTAGGAAGGACCGGCTGTCAGAAAGGACTCTCTGAACCTCCCTCCAGCAACCTTCCTTCACATTCAGCCCACACACCAGGCCCGGCTCTATCAGTGTTCTGGCTCGTTTTGTCGGGGCTGTTGCATCTGCTCAGAACTTCCTTCCCACTAATGAGCCTCTCTCTAATCGATCTTCAGAAAACACATTTCTTCAGTCTCCATCGTCCGTGAGCGAAAGATGCAGTCAATACTGCAGCACGGCCACTCTTGCCATCTCAGAGGCAAATCCCGCCTTGTACTCGCTCTCTCTTCGTTGAACTCTCTGCTCTTTGCACATGGTAGGTGGAATGATTCCTTCATCTTCCAAGCGAAGAGAAAAATTTATAAAGGTCAAGCAATGCAGAGGCAGTTGCGACAGTGGGTATAAACTCCCAAGTTTTCTCCTCCCTTCACTCCCCAGCCTCTGAAGCACAAACATATTTATAGTGCTAAGCCCGTAGTATTTCTACCTGTTGCATTACTGCTTTATTCAGGGTTGGACCATTTTCATTCCATTAATGCTTTCCTTTAAAAACATTTCAGAATTGCTTAAAAAAAAACCCATAAACAGATAGAGGTTTAAAAAGATTTCAGTCTTCCTTAATCATGCAGGGATATATTTTCAAAGCAGTATGCCAGGAGTATTCCACGTGACTCCCATTCATGTTAAAATTAGAGTCACCAGAATAAACCCCATATGCTGCTTTGAAAAGGTACTGCAACTTGTCCAAGGAAAATTTCTGCAGCTTAATGGTGCTTGCAAAATTTTTCTGCCTGCTTTTTTTCCTTTGATTCCTGAGTATATTTTTAACAGCCTTTTTTTTAAATTTTATTTTAATAATACTTTGTACTAGTTGGAAAAATAGAAAGAAGTGATTTGCTGGTTATCTTGGTTCCTCTGCAGCCCTTTTATTTTAAAATTATCAGTTTAATCAGAATAGCTTTGCTCTGTAGCATGTAAAGCTTCCAATATCACTCTTTTTTGATACAGTCATTGCAGACAACCTTTCTAGTGGACCTGCAGCCACTGCAGCTGAATTCCACACCTGAGCTGTTGTCCTGTCTAGTGATGCTCAATATTTCTGTGTAAGCCTGAAACTAATTTTCACATCTGGACAGCGGGGGACTTTTTTCTGGAAAGGCTGAGGCATAGTCTCTCCTTGGCAATAACAGCACCGTTGCTGGTACCGAAGCCAGGCAACATGAGCGTACAGGTTTCTACTTTCAAGGTCCCAGTCTCACATGTGGATTTTTCCGCCCGACACAGAGCATCTCTAACATCTGTGGCAGCCGCAGAAGGCCACCCACCCAAAGGCAGCTGCAGCCCTGGGCTTGCCGTGAGTACAGCTTGTCCTAGTTTGTCTTGGTAATCACAACGAGCATCGCATACGCTGTGCTCACATAACGCACATACTGATAAATACTGGGTGATTATTAAATTTGTCATTTATGACTATAGTCTTCCTGGTCATTTAGAGAGAGAGGAAATTTTAATTTCTGACAGCTTTAGTTCTCTTGTCACTGCCCTGTAATTTTTACTGCTTACTAACGTTGTGCATGAGAGATTGCGCGCAGAAAGACGCCGTGAATGCCATATCTTCATTTTTTCCTCATCCTTCTCATTACTGTCCCAAATGGCAACATATTTTCATTTCAGTCATTTACATCAAAAACGCAGCAAACACTGCGTCTAACCACTTCATTACTTTAACCTTTAAAGGATGTAAACACAGGGAAAATATTTTGCTTAAATGTGGAAGGTGCTTCCACCACAGGAAAAGAAATAAAATGTCTCCTTACTAGCAGAATTGTGTATAAGGACAGGAGAAAAGAAACCAAGACAGGGTTGTTCTGTCATCAAAGCACTGACAAGTGAAGTGTGGGCTAAGTTCCCATCTCTACCACTAATTTTCCAGGCAACATGCAGCAAGACATCTTTTATGTATTCTTGTTATCCAATTAAAAATTAGTTAACGTCACCTTTCCCTTTTCCTTTTTTACCCTTTCTATGTTCTGTCAATTTAAATGGCGGTCTTCTTTGGTCAGGAACCCTTCCTTAAAAGAAATACCTGAAACTTCCCTGGGATGGTGGAGTGACAGGCGCACAGAGCTAGAACCTATAAGCAATGGAACTTCAGCTAAAACAGAGGTCTGTGTACAAGACAAGCACTTAAAAAAAAAAAAAAGAAGCCAACCAGAAACTAACAAGCACCCCAAAACCAATCCACTAGCAGCAAAACATCACTCTGCAATTGCTGCACATGTTGCCTGCTTTAAGTATTAGAGCTCAAATATGCTAACGAGTTACCGTGGTTAGACAAGTTACAATGGCAGCTGAGCTACAGTAATAGCCAGTGGTGAATATTTAGTAAAACATACGTACCTAAATGTTAGCAAGAAAATTTTGAAGAAATGCTTTTGACCTCACATTTCTGAAGGAGCCTGAATGCCCCTGAGTAATAACAGCTCAGCTGTCAGAGCTAAGACAAGTTAAAACTGCTTTAAAGGGGTCACCGCAGTTAATGGGGAATGCCTGACTTCTTAAAAGCAGCTACTGCATCCATCACAAGGATCTTTTGCACTTTCTTTAATATTAGAAAACATTTATGAGATTGGTTGGTGCTGTGTCTGTGTTTGTTTTAATGATGATTAATGACATGAATTACTATTTCTCCCTGTTTCATGCTGGATAAGAAAGTAGATTTTACTACAAAGTAATTCAGGTTGCTAGCAAGCTCTAAGCATCATCAAGTCCTGCAGACACAGCAGAGCTAACCTCAAGCTTAAGACAGGTTGCTCAGGGCTTTGTCTGGGCAAGTTTTGAGTTTCTCCAAGGATGAAGATTCCATAATCTCTCTGCGCAACCTGCTCCAGTGCTGCGCCAGTATCAGTAGTTGGGGATACTTTATCATTACATCCTACTGGTTTCCTTCACTGCAACTTATCTTTTCTTCTTTCACTGTGTACTTCTGAGAAGGATATGCATCTTCTCTGCAGCTTCTGATTCAGATAGTGGAAGAAGATACAACTGGATCCACCCTCCTCCCCCAAAGGCTTTTCCAGGATGAACAAATCTAGTCCCTTCACATTCCCCTTGAACACCACATGCTCCATCCCCCTTAATCATCTTGGTGGCCCTTTGCTGGACTAGCTCCATTACATCCATCTCTCCCCATTACTGGAGCACAAAACTGGACACAGTCTTCCAGCTGCGGCAAGTGCCAAGTTGGGGGGAATAATCCCTTCCTTTGACCTGCTAGCTATGCTTCACCTAATGCAACACAGCATGCAGTTAGTCCACATCACACAAGGGTGCACTGCTGATTCATGGTACTCATCAACACAGCGACCATCCTACAAGCAAACATCTACAATTACATTTGTAAAACATGAAATTAGTCTTTCTGAGTCCTCAGTTTGCATTGGCAACCACCTATTCTTAGCTTGTTGTGGTGCAGAAATTAATACCAAAGCCCTGGCCATCATAAAAATCAATACCAGATACTGAAGTGTTACTCTAGTACTAAAATCAAGAAGCGTAGAGGAGGAAATTAGAATCATCAAATTCTTTCAAATGATAATAACTTAAGCAAATTGAGCAGCTATGAAACATCCTGTTCTCTGGAGCTTAAAAGTAACAAGGCAATAATAATAATAAAAAAAACCCTAACTCATGCAAAGCTAAATAAGTTTTACGCAGAGATTTTCTTTCTTTTCTCCCCAAGTAGAGCCACGAGTTTAAAGATTTTGCATTAAAGGTACCTTAAAGATTTTACACTTAGGCCATGCATATAACAGAAGCCATTTGCAAGCTGCACACATACAATACCTTCTACCTGAGGTTTATCTCCCAGATTGGTGGAGATAGTTCTTTTCTCTAAGTAAATTAAACTTTGCAGCCTATTGTATGCAGAACTAGGCTAGATAAAGGACTATCCAGTTCTCTGCCATCATTATTAAAATGTCGTATTTACACCGTTACTCATGAGGGAAGGCTTTTTTTGTCCATGTAGCTTACGTTTTTAGGAATAAGAAACACCTCTGTGCATGTAATTTTGACTTTAAAGTGTTACCAGCATCCCTCAGATTTCTACCACTGCTGAAAATACAGAGCTGCCAGTAGCCCCCATCCTTCCTGCCTTCAGAAACTGGCTTCCAATATTCTGTGACCTCAAAGGGTCTTTTCTGCTCTCTTGACAGGAGATGTGGTTCTGCAAAGTACTCAGCGGGTACCCCATCTATAGAGAGTGAGAAAAGTCATTAACACCCTCCTTAAGACAGGTGGAAGCGCTGTATGAGCCATGCCATTACTCCAAGGAAAGGGGACAGGCAGAAGGAAAGACTAGGGGAATAAAACCTGTTGGAGGTCAGAGTATTGAACAAGGAGAGAGGCTAAAGGAAGCTTCACTTCGAACAGAGAGAGAAATCCAGCAAGATTTCTACATCCAGTCACTAGTTTATATATGTGCTCTAAAAGAAAAAAAACACATACAGGCCTTAAAATGCAGAATAAGTATCAGTTATATGACAATCAGATCAATTCAGATTTAAAAAGAAGGATTCACCAGGAAGAAAACATCTCTTTAACAACTTCCAAATGCCTAGCTTACATAGAAAATAGTTCTTGGAAGAAATCTGAAAATCTTGACAGCTATGAGATTACATCCTTCATCTCACACATCTGATTTTACAAAAATAAGGATGTTCCATTTTCCTACTTGGTGACTTTTGAGATGTTATTTTCACTGTGAAGGGCTGATCAATTGCTTCTGAAGAGGCTGACAGTGTAACAATGATACAGTGAGATCTGTAGTTTCCTTTGGACTCTAGGTTAAGTACAATAAAAAGTTCTAGGCAGCCTTTACTGTTCAAGCAAAATGGATACGACTGCAATTTTTAAGTTCTTGCTGCTGAGGTTCTCATATCAGCAACATAATAAAGATCAGCCAGTTTCCCTGAGACAGAAAACTGATGCTTGAAATCTGAAGATACATCTCTAGAGAGAAAAATTACCATAAAATTCAGAGCATGTGTGGAAGCTATTTCCCCAGATGCTTCCACTCTTCTAGATGCAGTCTTGACATTCTTGACGCAAGGATGGTTCTTGAGCATTTCAGTTTCATGGTCGTGGCATGAATATCTTCAACTGACACATGGCAAGATCTTTAATTAGCTGCACTAATGTCTTTTTCAAGGATTCTGACACAGAATTTGGTATTTGTTTCTTCACTTGTCTCCCGTGTTTGGTTAATATACTTACACGGTATCAAACCTCTCTCCATTCCTGCACTCCGCTTTTAAGGTGATACTCCTCAACTTCCACATGTATTCCTAGGGGCCTTACTTCTCTGCTTGCCATGACCAACATACAATGGTAACTTGGGGAAGTGGGAGGGAGCCTATCAACAAATTATCTTTCAGTTATCAATAAGTCCGTGACATGTTTTGTATGGCTATTCAAATGGACACTGTAGAGGTGACAGGGCAAAGAAGAAAGGGCCTTACCACTTTCAGAGGCACACACAACACTTTCCATCCTCCAGTAAGCTATTTTTCTCTCAATGGAAAAGTGGTAGAACCCAAGTTCACACCTCTCAGCTTCACTACCATTCCCAAGTAACAACCGTCCTTGCTGCAGTCTCAAGCCCAAATATCCTGCAGGGCAAAATCTAACATTTCCTTTAGAAAGTACACGCTAAACCCCTCACCTCCCATCCTCCTCCATTTCCCCACCCATCCAGTCTCTGGGAATCCGAGGACAGTTCACGTTAGCACACCAAGGCCTGGTTAACCTGTGACAGTCACATAAGAATAACACAGAGAACTAACTCTGCTATAGCTGCCCTACTGCCAGTGCCCAAGGTAACCTACGGAAAGCCACCAGAGGCAGGTACCTCTGTTGGCCCCATGTGTAGACGTGGCTTGAAATAGCTGCTGTGCATAAAGGAGAGAAGGGGAGAGCCCCCTCCGCACCCACGCACCGTCTCCTCCTCTCACTCTGGCTCCCATATGCCTCTGTCACCGCCAGTCTCAAATTTACACTGGTGCATCGAGTAGTGGGATCATTTTGTCAGATGCCGGCCAGTTACCTCATGTGCTAAAAATAGAGACACAGCAGCAAGGACTTGACTGGCAAACGCCTTTCTAATGGTGACTGACGTATTCAATCAAGACAATACGCGAAATGTAAATTGCATACAAGGAAGGACATTTGTATAAGGATAGATGAGACGAAAACAACAAAGCGCCCTGGCTTTCCTTGCGAGACATCAATGAAAGATTTCTGCTACTCTTTTCAACCACAGTGCTATTTAGATTACAATTACTTAAAGTGAACCAACAATAATACGAGCTCTTCTGCTACTCGAAGAGAGGCTATAAAAATCTCATTGTCAGCTGCATCATTCATCACGATAACCTCATTTCAACTGAAACAAAATCTCTGAGACATCACCTCCCCCCCCCTTCCTTCCCTTTTTTATTTGCCTATAATAAGGTCTATAGTCTGGGGAGCTCTTGGGCTGAATTCCATGCATTGTGATTCACAAAATGAAAATCTGGTATTATATGCCCACTGACATTCACATCAGCAGCAATTCATGCAGCAAAAAGCCATATGCCATGCACCTCTGATTTAGCTTTACTACAAAAACATATCCTAGAAAGAAGAAATGAAAATACAGAGACAAGAATGGTTCCTGGGATCTGATTATTATGCACATTTTAAGACAGCAGTGACAGGGGCAATATCACAAAATATGCTGTTTTGGTGACAGTTCCAGTTAGGTTACATCATTTCCCTTAGCGACTAACACACTCTACATGCAAGTGAGGAATTCCTTCCCAGTGCAAAAGGTTTCTACAGAGTACAAAAAAAAGCGGTTAGCACAGATAACCTGCACTCGGTGATTTTCCTCTGGTTATCAGGCTTTCCACTCAACCATCTTTCTGAAGCCTGAGATGTTTATTGGTTTGATCAGCACCCACAGAGATGAAAATGAAGAGCGCTTTGAAAATACAAAGTACCAACAGTTTTAAAAATTGCCATCTCCAGGGCGTTAAGCAGACCCATATGCATTCTACAGTAACACACAGACTTCATTAGAAAGCTGGGGGATAAAATCCACTCTGCCGATGACGGCTAGGTTTTTCACAAAGAAGAGACTTCACTGCTGAAAACCAACAGTGACTTTCATCACTGGGGAACGGATAAGACAAAAAAGTTTCTGACCAAGGAATGGATTATACTAATTTTTATACTAATACTCTTTTGCATTTTTCTTTTTTTTTTTTTTTGAATAACAGATGTTTTGTTGAGACACCCTACCCTTTCCTTGCTTTTTGCTTGAAGAATCCATCTTTTTCTCAGTGTACCCATCCTGGCAGATAAATGGGCAGAATTTCAGCTTTAAAATGCTCTTCCTTTTCCCCTCCATGAAATCATTGCATATGTGATCACTGGAGAAGGATAGTTCAGCTAGGATAATAACTAGATGTGACCCTGCTACTAAAGACTTTCAAAGCCTTCTGGCAAAGATAGAAAACAGTAAAGATACTATTCTTAATGAAAAAAAATCTTTGAACTAGAAGAACAGTTCATAAGCTACAAAGTGCAGAGAAAGGGCAAGTGTTGCTCCTTACTGCTTCATTATCCATTCTAAGTACTTGTATTTCACAAATGAATTTTTAAAAATGTATTTGCATTCTTGATAATGCTAGCTAAGACTGAAAAAATTTCAAAAAGAAGCAAACAACTAGATTTAAAAATGCACTACTCTTGTGCAGTTCCTTTGAGCTTGACAGCCCCAACCTTTGGGGTATGAATATTTAAATTCAGATCTGAGTTTTACAGACTGATGCCTCAGTAAGTGGAAGACCGCATCTTCAGAGCCTTAAACACCCCTTCTCAGGTTCCTGAAGCCAGAAGCAGCAGACGAGTAATAAACTGGCTTTGACAAACGCAGTGGGACACATTTGGAGATCTGACAGGTGTAGATAAATGCACAGAGACAGAGAAGACTAAACAAAGCCATTCCCAAATGAGCAGCCAATGAATCCAGGCAGCCTTGCAATATCCAAGCCGCCGACCAAATGCTAAGGAAAGGTCTTAAACAGGCTCTCCATACATCCATTAAATTGCACTGCTTAAGCCAGACCCTTCTTAAGGAAGTGGCTGCTAATGGAGTAGACCCGACAATCTTCCCACACCCAGTTACACTCTTCTAGGAGATTCCCGTTGTATTTGGGGGGTGATTTTTTTCTTCAATTAAAAAAAGTCACAATTTCTGTATAAGCTATGCAGCAGACTTGCAAAGTGTTAACTGCTATACTTTTTTTTCATAAATTCATGCATTACACAATTAATGACACAATATATTTATAGCAATTATCGGTTTCCAATAAAAGTTAATAAAGTGCTAATGGCCTCAGGTGTGAAAATGTGGAATTTAATTTGTGCTAATCTGCCTAAGCCTGGGGAATACTGAATTCACTCGATGTGAGAATAATTTATTTGCAGTATCACTGATTGATATAAACAAAGCATTGCCAAGGGAAGGCGCAATAAAGCTAACAGAGAGGTGCAATCATTCCAGTAGCCCGGTGTTTCCCACAGGTAAAATGCACACAGAACAGCCTTCCAAAGCTTCTCTCAAAAGAAGTTAAATTCATCTGCTTCAGAGTGGTGAAAAAACACCCATAAGAAAACAATAAATGCTTTGGAGACCATCTGTCAAGAGGTATTTATCATCCCTTTCCCTCCTCATCATCGAAAGGAAAAGCAAGTGACAGACAGATTTACAGACTGACCAAAGGATTTTACTTTCAAGTTCGTTTGAATTAATTTTTCTCTTGTTTGAGGCCATGGTTCTTTCACGCTCCCGGAGCTATCATTTGTCATCCTCCTCCAAGCATCCCTGTGAGGGGGTGGGAAAGAGGGGCACAGACACGGAGGGAAGTAGTGCCTTTGGGGCTGGAGCTGCTGCTGCAGGCTGGAGCTGTGATGGAGGGGGATGGAGGAGGATGGAGCAAACAGCCAGACATCCTGGTTCTGCTTTCAGCCCTGCCGCTGCTTCACTGCCCAGACTCTTGAGTTCTAGGTGCCTTTGCCTCCTTCCTGTAAAACGGGGTTATCAAGACTCGGCCAACTCTGAAGCGAGCAGAAGAGTGCAGAATACAGTGTTAGTGCCACTAGAGGGGACTGATTGCTTGAGCATGGTAGGAGACCTGCTCCTCCTCCACGGCAAAGCCCTGCCACTTCCAGGTCAGGCATGGAGCTGCCATGGCAAGACCTAGCACCTAAGGCCGGGACAAGAAGATTGCAGTCACAGGGGCATTTTGGACAGGATCTCCACACAGTCTGCTGCAGGAGTCTCCCTGATTTGCAGAGGACCCAGAAAAGCTCGTGACAAGCTCCTCTGCCGCGGTCACCTCACATTGCTGCCCTGACCCTTCCCAAACACCCCCTATACACCTTTTCTTAGGGGTGACTTGTGTTATCTGATGGTGGTGTTGGCCCACAACACATGTTTCTACGCAAAACACCACTCACACAAGTACGCTCCTTAAAATCCTGCCCTTCAACACTTAGTCACATTTTGAACCTAGCCTTACACGATTATTCATCTTACAGCTGCTGAAAGCGTGACAACACCAGCCAAGCTCAGAAACCTGTGGCATGGCATTTCCAAACTGTCAGTGAGCAAGGAAACAGTATTCTTCATTTTTATGTTATGCTTGGTTACCTTTTCTGTTATCTTGTCACAGAGCAAGGAAAAATGTTCACAGGGTCTGAGCATGAGCAATAAACATCTTTTGTGGTTACCAAATGCCTCCGTGTTTGCTTTGGTATTTCATTACAGGACTCACGTAGGGCATTTATTGTTTGCATCTGCTGCCGCTGTGAACAATGCCTACTCTACTGATTACCACACAAGACAGTTTGTTATGTGTATACCTGTCAGCGACGTATATTATCGTCTCGCTGAGCAGACCCACTCCTGCACGGGGATCCAGTGCTGCAGACCGGTGTGTCACTGAAACAGGCAAATACCGCAAGTGCAGTTGCCCAGGGTACCCAGCTCTGACACTGTGAAATGAAAGCTAGCTTTGCCAAAAATGCTGAAAAGCGGGGGGGGGGGCGCAGTTCTGAGAATGTTTTTCTAATTACAAAATAAATTTTCATAGAACATTTAAAAGCTGGTGTTTTATACTATGATGATCTCAAGCACAAGGCCGGTGGGCAAAATAAATTAACTAGAGTTCTCAGTAACGAGAAAAGCGCGTTGGTAGCATCGTTAACCAACCTCATCCCACTTTCCTATTCCTTAAACCCATAGTTTCAGTGAATGCAGTAGATTTTGATTTCAAGTGCCATACACCAGAGGACTTCCAACGTTTTTCAGTTTTGGCACCCTCTACTTCACTTTATCCATGTTGAAATGATAATCTGCGTCATGTTATGACTAGTAATTTTTGGCCTTCTAAAACCCTAAAAGTAGCTATCATTTTGCCCCTTCTCTACAAAGCAGCTTCAAAACCTTGGTAGGTGAATCAAGTAATTTCATCATTTTCCTTCTACTCTGGGACTGAAAGCAGTAATTTTTATTCTTAATTTTTTTTTAAGATGGCACTACAGTAGGGACAAAATTAGCAAATTATTCATATTGTTCTGCAGGTCTAACAAGACAAGCTATGGCTGGCTCTGCAATTAAAATAATCCATTTGCTCACCCTTCTTCCTATTAGCATGTGAACTTCAAACCTACAAAAAGTAGCAGGCGGAAATCTTTGGAGAACAGAGGTAAAAGGATAATCTTGTCCCCTACATAATGTCCTGCCTGTGGTTTCCTTTTCTCACGAGAAATAGTATGCGTATTTTAAAAGAAGATCGCTAACAACATAGCGATCTCGATGTAAATCCTCACGAGGGCAACACAGGTGCATTTGCCCAAGTACAACGAGTGGGGATCAACAAAAAAATTTCCATGAGGAATATGCTTTCATTTGGCCCCATAGAATAAATTTTACAGTGGGGCAGTTACATTGAATTCCACCTAATATCATGTTAAAAATAAAATTAAAAAACCCCAACCAATTTAAGTAAATCTTAGTCTGTGTGGCAGCAGGGCCCGACTACCTTAAGCAGAGTGTAGGTGGTCCCTATGTGAGGGAAAACTGACTGATGGGCACCTATTTAAATGGGCAGGCTGGTGGTGAAGGTTTCTAGATGCTGGAATGTGAGATAACTCAGTCCAGCCTTCTTACAGTGAGCACTGACTCCAAAAATCAATACACAATGCTTTCTTCTGCTGCAATAAAACATGTAGAATTATGTAAAGCTTGGAGACAAGATTATATTTTCGACGTCATAAACCATGCTGTCTGCTCACAAATGACTATGGAGGACAGAGCTTGTAAAGTGTCCTTTGATCATCTGTAGGCTCAAAGAAAAACAAAAAGGTTTCAAATGGAATTGTTGCCACTTGCATGTCTGTCTATCCAACTGCATCTTAATTTCTGTAGAAAACTCACCAGACATGAATTATGTATGTCTTAAAATGTTATAAAGGCATAATATAAGCTTAGCTGCCTGACTGAATTATTCTATTCAGACATCTACCAGTATATTGAGAGAATGTAAAAAAGGTTTTAGGTCTGACAGTATCATACTATCACCATAGAGATCCAAGGACTTTTTCTAATGCAAGAGTTGACAAAAGGTGTCTGTTTTAATGAATGAGAATCAGAGAGGCAAAGCATGAGATCATAAATGTTTCACTAAAACACCATAAAGCTCTTCCAACTATGAGCAAAGTGCTATTTTAATTATTTTTTTTAAGCTTTAAAAATGAACAGAACTATATGAAGTCTCCACAGCATGGACTGAGGAACCATGATGGTGCAGTATGCCATTCTGTCATCAAAGGGAAGTCTTAATCTGATGCTTAAAAAACCCTTGAGAATCGTCACTGAAACCTGAGGGGAGGTATTCAATCACCTCACTTCTTTCAGTGCCTATCGTTCTCCAAAGAAAGAGAAGAGGAAATAAATCTCTATATGTGCACGCAGACCTCCTACAGCCCCTCGATGTACGAGATACTGTGATTAATCGGAAGTTTAAAACTAAACAAAAAGCTCCTTTTCTTCAATTATGATTAAAGATCAAAGCAAGAGGATTAGCTTTTTAACAGAAATCTCCAGGTTTCAAGACTTATCATCCAATATACCGAGAGTGTCCAATTTTGTTTTGGAGATTTTGGGGCAGGGAGGGAAGAAGAAAGAAAATGAATGATCCCATCAGCCAGGTGGGTAGTAAACCAGAGCAAAGTGGTGTTTCACACATTACCATGACAATCAAGTTATTGAAACTGAAAAATAGTTACACAAAGAGAGGATCTTTCCTCTCTTCCTCCAAAGAAGAGAATTTTTCCACAGTAACTAAGCTACTGCATCTTGTGAGGCCTGCTTTCTTCCCAATCACTCCTGAAAGCAGGGGCTGAACACTCCTTGGGTCCACATGGCCTTCGCCTGCCAAGTTTTCAAAAGTAACTGCCTAGAAACAGGTGCCCTTAGCACACAGGAAAGACGCAGAAAGAATATTAACGTGCCATGATCACCAAAGCCTCTTGCCAGGTAAGGATTAAAAAATGGTGTTGTTCAGTTTGGTAAAGCCATCGGCACTGGCAGCTGTCACCCACAAACCAGATGGGTAAACCTTGGGTACCACTATATAACGTATCGTCCCCCACAAATCCAGAAGTGCTTCACAAGCCCACACAACAACAGTTTGCTTCACTCACAGATCCCTTCAGACGTTTATCAGCTGAGTAATGCACATCACCACCACATGTCATCTGAAGTGGATAAGAGCACAAAAATCTCCTTATGACTAAAAGAAAGGATTGAGATAAGCAGAACGTAATTACTGAACTGTCAGAAATTAGAGTCGCAAGAGTTTAGTATTCCTACTCCTTTATGAAAACAGTCACAAAATCAAGAGTGATTTCCGCAGGCTGAGATCCTGGGCTCATCTCTCATGCACCATAGTGCCACCACCAGACACAAACCCCAGGAGCACAATGGCAAATGTTTCAGATTTGCCCCAAGGAGTTAAGGACCACCTATGTCCTCAGTGACAGCAGGACCTACTACCCGCCTCGCTGAACCTCAAAGAGCTGGTGGGTGAAGTCACAGGATTTTCAGTAACAGAAAACACAAATAGCAAAATAGTCAGGTCAGAGAAGAAACCACCTGATCTTCCATGAAGCTCCATATCAATGTCTAACACTGAAAAGTAAATTTGTTTTCTTTCTAGGGTGATCTGGGCTGTTGCCAGACACAGGACCATTTTTTCCTGAATCCCCTAGGATTACTAATAATATTCCAAATCAAATTGTGGGAAATTATGTACACAAATCCTTCTTCTACTGAGACAGACGGCCTATAAGTAATAAGCAGTTGTTAATACATTTTTTTAAAACAACCACATATTATGAAGTAGTCTTGAAAAAGTTGTTGCCTTTTTAAGCCCTTGATTTTAGGTTCCTGTATTGTTCAGTAAATTATCTTGCTATTGCTCCTTCTGCGCTCCTGGATCATCAGGTAAGAGAAGCATGTCAGAAATTCCATGCAAGAACAAGCCTCTAGGTCAACCAGCTACAACAGCATGCATTTTGGACTTCCCTTCTCTCTTTTGCCAGGGCTCTGGTACCACTGCCAACTATCTTACCTAAAATAACTCAACAAAGGTTATTCCACGCTGTGTCCTAAGGATTCACCTTTGCTCCGCAGTGGAAAATGGACGTTTAGACCATTTCAATAATAGATGGCTCCAATTAGAAGTTAGGCACGATCATTCTTCAGACTGGAGCACCTCCCTTATGAGGAGAGGCTGAGAGACCTGGGTCTGTTCAGCCTGGAGAAAACAAGACTGAGAAGGGATCTCATCAATGCTTATCAATATCTAAAGGGCAAGTGTCAAGAGGATGAGGCCAGACTCTTTTCAGCGGTGCCCAGCGACAGGACAAGAGGCAATGGGCACAAACCGGAACACAGGAAATCCTGTCTCAACATGAGGAAAAACTTCTTCACTTTGAGGGCGACAGAGCACTGGAACAGGCTGCCACAACCAGAGAGGTTGGGGAATCTCCTTCTCTGGAGATATTAAAAACTTGCTTTGATGAGTTCCTGTCCAACTCACTCTAGGTGACCCTGCTCTGGCAGGGGGTTGGACTAGGTGATCTCCAAAGGTCCCTTCCAACCCCTACCGTTCTGTGATTCTGTGATTCTTACTAGATCTCACGTGACACTTGAGCCAGATGACTTCAGAGCACTTGTATGGCACATGCTGACACAGTACAGCAGTCTCACTTTTAATTCTCAGGCAACAGCTCTGTAACCAACATGTAGTCTCAGGGAGAGGCTCAAGATCCAGTTAAAGGATCCCAACAAAGATAAGGATGCCAGCTGGCTAGAAAAGCATGAGTTTGTCATTCTTACAAAATGCCAAAGATATTGTTCAGCCTCATGGTAAATTAGACAGATAAAATAGGATGCCTAGGGACTATTAAGACAGATAGCCCTGTTCTCCATAGCTTTACTGATAGTCAGGAGATTAGCTGAAACTTTCAGAATTCCATCTTACAACAAAAAGGGTGCAATACCGAGGGGTGGGTTTTGTGGGTTTTTTTGTTTGGTTAGCTTGGGTTTTTTGCTTTATTGAGCTAAACTGCACAGCACTTTGTCAGGATTGTGTCCACTTCTGAATATTTTATCACTTTAGTGCTCATATGAAATGAAAGGGATGCACAGAATTATCACTGCAGTACTCTTTTTGCATTATTTACAACCTTGGAAGCTGCAGCACTTCAGCATAATATTGCTAACATAAAAAGGCAGAATTTCCCCTCAAGCCAGGTTTTCAGTTTCACAGTCTGCAGTGCAACAAGATTGAAAAAGGTATATGAACGTCCCTTACACCTCCCATCCCCTACCCCCACTTTCTAAATGCTGGCGCTCTGATGTGCAAAGAATCAGAAGAGATGAAACTCCACAGCATTCAGCAGAGGGTGGATGAGTAAAACTGTGTGCCTCTAGGAAGGAATATATGGCCTTGTTTCACCATCCTGCCCAGTTATTCCCACCCCACCCTTTTTCTTGCCTTGTTAAAGTCCTCTGACGTTGCCCTCATTTCCTTCCATGTCTTGTTCAACAGCTGAATGCAGATACAGAAGAACTCCTCAAACGATCTGTCATGGGTGAAGAACATGGGATGGAAATCGTTGCAGGTCTCACTGGCTAAAAACAGAAAAACAAGGAGGGGGTAGAATAAAACATGTACAGGCAGAAGCTTCAAAAAATAAACATACAATAAAATCAGCCACAAAATCTGAGAAAACACTGTAATTGAGGGGAACCCCAGTTCTAGTGGCAAACGATGTCAAAACATCATCCCGAAAAGCCAGCCTTGGTCTACAGTCTTAAAGACAATGAAACACAGTATAGAGCCTGCCTGCAGGAGATGCGAAGCAAGAACAAGAAGAAGCAACTACCTGTTTGCCTGAATATTCTCTCAATGGGTCTTTTGTTTGTGCCAAGTTTTGCTGTTCAGGCCGGGACAAGGAGACGGCGGGAAGAAGCACAAGCCTCCTCATCAAAACAACAGCCTTCCCCACTGCTAACAGCATGTACCATATTGCTTGCTGAGAACCAAACACCAAACCCCATCAGTCACCAAACCGTATTAGATCAATGTACACACTGAAATGTGAAGGTCTGCTGACACAGCAAATGATCTACCATATTGCACACGGATATACCACGGAGGTAACCGGAGAAATCTAGACAGATATATAGCCGAGAATGTAACTGATTAAATTTGTTCTTTGAAAATAACTGGAAATAAGAGAAATGGATCTTCTGTCATCTATCCCTTCTCTGAGATGGGGGGAAAAAACACAACAACAAACCAAACCCAAACTTCCCTTCTTTTAATCAAATACTGGCTTTCAGGAAGGAAAAAAAAATACTATAATGATGTTCTCAAAAAGGAAAAGTACAGTTTCGCGAGACTGCTGTGAATCTCCTTGAGCGAAGAACGGATTTTCAAAAACTAAGGGCTGGAGCAATGCTGACCTCTGGGCACATCTGAGCAAACTGGGGACAGAAGGGCATTTAGCCAAGGACTGAAAAGGATCCTTGATCCCTGCCATGACTTGCAGGGTCACCTCAGTAGGTCATGTATTTATGTCCTTAAAAAACTAACAAAAAGAGTCAAGTTGACTAAGCCTTTCTTCATATATCCAGTCCCCAAATCTCTCAGCTTCAGCTTTCACCTCCGCATGAGTGGTTCTTTCGACTTTTCCAGCACATGCCTATACAGCAGCATCTTGCCTTAGTTCAGGATCAAACGGGCACTGCTTAGGCAAGCTTCCTCCTCTGCAAGAACAGCGGAATTATAGAGCATTGGGATAAATCACCCTTTTCCTGAGGCTGGATCGCTGCCTGACAGCTGCTTTCTCTCAGTGGAACTGCAGAAATTAGAATTAAGACTCTTTGCAGGAGAATGTGAATGGCTCAAGAAAGCTGATTCCCTGCATCAGCTGCAAACGCTTGGTTCCGGTACCTTTTCTAGCCGCAAAACTGCCCCTTCAGCGTGTTTAGTTCCCTCTGCTGCACCAGTACCTCTGCCATAGGAACAGGAGTTACGCTTAGAATCACCTGAACCCTCAAAGAAAAAGGGTTTCTGCTCTTTCCCAACATGCAGTATTCCAATTATAAAGCAGAACTCTGAAGCTTAATTGTAAATTTGAAGCTTAATTTTAACATCAGATTTATTAAGATCTAATCAATTCCTCAGCTCTGTAGCGAGGATGAGAGTTAATTTTGGAGCACAGGTTTCATTCTAATCAAATAAACTCCATTTACTTCAAAGGATGTGTAGTCAAGGGGGAATTAGTCAAAACAGAGAGCTATATTTATGAGGCACGACTCAATTCCTTTAAAAGAATAAAATGCCTCAGGCATGATTTTCAGAGCACCTTCAGCTTCCATTCATTCCATTGGAGCTGCAAGAGCCCAGCACTTCCAATAATCGGACCTTCAGTCTGTAATAATGTCAGAGACACAACAGAACGGATTCTCAGAGGGCACCTGTCTTTAAGTCATGAAATACTATAATGATGAAAAGAAATAAAATAACACCAAGCAGAAGAATGCAGCCAGTACCTTCGCTGTATAAATCACAGCACGAAACAAGGCAATAACCCTCAACACGCACTGGCCTTTCTGATCCTCCTCAGAGCCTGAGCTTATCGCTGCTGCTGCTCATAAAAATCAATAAATCAAAATTAATGGAAAGCCTAGGGATTCTCAGAAACTTGATCATCGGTTCTAACTCATGCTACTGATTATCATGCTATGATAATCAGCCCCAAACTCTATCGACTATGTCGACTGTTCTGCATGCAGAATCAGAGCTGCCACCTTCTCCCCCCTTGTTTTTTATAAAGTAAGAAACACACTGTGTTTTATGCTTTTTCAGTCTGAAAATGAAGGAGTAAAAATCATCGTTATTGATATAAATGGAGAAAGTTAGGCCTGTTAGAAAGCAGGATCAATATCTTAAAGCACAGAACAAATCCTAAGAAAAATTCAAAACCAAATGATAAACAACTTCCTCAAAATTCCCACCAGCAGCCAGACAGTAGAGAAAAAAAAATCCACACTCGACTTCAAAGGTAGCTTTTTGTATGTCTTGAAAATCTTATCCAAAATAATATAATTCAATGGAAAAATCACAGAGATGCATATCAGCAGTGTTTACACTATAGCGTACCTACAGGCTGCAGCTCAGGTCACGTCTATGTTCTGCTCAGAGTGTTTAAATATCCAATGAAAGACAACCCTCGTCCCAGTACATTCTTTCTCCTTTTGACAGATAAGATGAGGGTGTAGGAAAAGGCAATACTGTGTTACTAGTGGCTTCCAGACCAGAGTAAGACTGAGTCTTAACCCCACTCTCTCCAGCCTCAAGTCAGCATCTCCAATATCGGAGCAGTGCCTGTGTCTCTGCAGAGTGGGCAAATTTAGAGGCTGCTGAGTTTTACTAATGAAAAACTTCTTGGATTTATTTTTTCACTAACTTGCAATTTGACTAGTTGTGAACTGAAACAGAAGTTAGGTGTTAGAATCGTTTGGAGATTTTCTACCTAAGAACTGTGCATAAAATTCTTGCCCTTAGGTCCAGCACTCTCTAACCTTCATTTTCACGAGCAGGGACTAACCAGATTTATAACCACACAAAACACACACACGGCTGCAACACAGGGACACAAATCATCATGATTATTTAATAACATCATCAAGTTTTAATTACGCCTCTGTGAGATCACCTACGAAAGGCAAGTCACAGATGTCTGGGGTACATAAATTAGGGGAAGATCTTGTTGATTTTCCTTTCTTCGCACAGTTCTTGGAGCTGCAGATCAATATGCCACCTCTCAGGATTCAAGTACTCCTTCGAGCTTCTATCTGATCTATAGCTGTGACTTTGAGGAAGAAGCTTAGTTCATTTCTCATCATAAATTGCACTGGCAAAAAAAGAGCTAATATCTACCTGGGAGTTTACACGGTTCCTTCAGTGTATATTTTTAGCATCTACACAACACAATTCTGTCTGTCAATTCATTTCCTAAATTACAACAAAGACATACAAGCATCCCGGACTGTTCGAGCGGTAAACAGATTTGATATGTTATGGTGTTCCTCTGTGGATTAGTAAAAAACAACAGGAAAAAGAAAACAAATTGAGAAAGAAGGAAAGAGTTACACATTCATTTTTTTACCCCATCTCTAAATGCGTTTTCCCATGAGAAACAACACCATCAGGGCCAAGCTTCTTCCAGCTGTGTTGAGAACAGTTAGGTATTTGCATATTCGCATAAGCCTGTCTTGGAAGGGCACCGATTACATGATTATGTTTGACTTGAAGTACAGCAGAAATTTAAATTTCAAAGTTGCCGTGGCAAACTGAATACAGACAATAGGGATTTCTGCATGCAAGACAGGCTCCGGGAAAGGACAAGTGCACCAGACCAGACACCAGGCTGGTGTGTTACCTTACTGTCCAAACCAGTATGAACAAAAGGCCACCAGTTCAACAGAAGCTGGCTGATAGCTGAAAGTGATGATTACATCTTTCCCCTGCCTTAAAAAGTAGGCTATGTGTAGGTATCCATAACTCTTTTCCACTTGGAAAGGGAGAAAAAAAAAGAATACTTTTTTTTATCTTAGAATTTCTTTTGTGCAATACTTGGAAGTAACACAGAGATAACCCCTCCCTCCCCCCAAAGCTACAACAGCAGACAGAGACACAGTAATACAACTCTCTAGGCAAGGTACTGCCCTTGATCTTACGAAACCTCTCCTTTCTTCCTGACTCTGCTAAACTGCTATGCTGATCCTAGAGACTCATCCCCCACCACATCTTTAAAATGGCGTATGGTCATTCAGACCTCCACTGTGAAGTATTTTAATGCAAGAAATGAAAAAGGCTGTACTGGTGTGAAAATAAATAAACAGCCAAACCTATCATCAAGAGGAACATTTGAAATTAGGAACTGCCCAACCCATTATTTTCAAAATTCATTCATGATGCTATGGGGAGACAAGATGAGGTGATTTAAACTATCATTTTTTTCTGTAAGTTTAAGGCTTAGACCCATCACATTGGGAATGCATATCAAAGACAATTTGCTAATGACAAATGAGGCACCTCGTTCATGGATGTCAGGCCCGTACAACCAGTCTACAAAATACAACTAGATTTGATTAAGTAGATAATAAATAGAAGTGGTAACATTGACGTGTATTCTCAAATATTTCAAGAGCAGGCAGACAGCTCAAATCAATCAAATTATTCAGTCAGCCACATAAATATGGACACCTGGTGTTAAAGCTGTCACACATAAGGGGACAGACAGACACCTGTGGTGAGGAGTAAGCCTCTGTGCTGGGGGTGGTATTAACGGATCCTGTGCACCATGGAACTCAAGAAAAGCATCCTGAAATTGCATCGGCACAATTTTGAGATGACGAAAGCAGTGATGCAGAGCCCTTTGGGTTCACAAAGTCCCAGGGAGAGAAGGGTTTGAAAACATCTCCCGGTCTGAAAGGTACCTGGGATCCATGCGATCCAATCTCCAGAGAGATCTGCGTTTCCTATTACTGAGCTGCTGCTTAAGTCTGGGTGAGTCATTTATCCCCTCTGCTGTTTTCCCCAATTTCGCAGAATGGAGATGATAATATTTGATCAGAGAGGAGGTGGGTGGAAAGATCCATTGCACTTTCTGAAGTGCAGCAAGATCCACAAATGAAGGGTGCATTACGGACCTTGGAAATATCATCTCTACTTGGCACGGCCTCCTCTGGGATTATTATTTGCCAATAGCAGAAGACGACCAAAGAGCAACTAATTCTCACCAGCTCTCAGGAGAAGCAGCACTGTAATTTCTGCTTCTCCCTGAAGATGCGATACAGTAAAAATAACTACTGCCATGATCATTTTTATATACGCAATCAAAAATTCTTTCAGTAACACATAGGATACGTAAGAAAAAGCACACCTAGTACTGCAGAAATACAGCAATTGCCAAGTTATCTACACCACTGATTCCTGTAGTCTGCTGGCAATAATTTGAGAGAAAACCTTTGGCTATCATCTGGCACATGATAGGGAAACAGTGTAATTTAAGGCAAGGAAGGTCACTAGCAATGGCAGCGCAGTAATGAAGCAGTAATATTGCTGCCAATTTTCTTTCCTAGGGAACAGTACTGTGTAGAAGGCTCAACCGGTATTAGAACAAAAGCCACTCATCCTTTTTACTTTGATCGAGAGAGTAAGATACAAGCAACTAAGCTTCAAGACACAGCAAAATAATGCAAAACACTAAGCTGCTTTTTTTGTTAAATTCCAAATCTGGGTGAACTATGTGAGGGTTTTGTTTCGCCTGCTTTGAAACAAAAAGGGGATAAGGAAGCACGCCACACCACTGAACCGTGCAAGATGTGCCGCAGGTTTCCCCAGGGGTGTGGGCGTGTGCGTGCGTGTCTCAGAAAATGTCATCCCAGACAAGGATCTCAGGAATGAATCCAAATCCAAAATTTCAGCCCCAAAATAGCATGCACACAATCACTTGGGAAAGCAATGAGCTGATCATGTAAAGTAGGGCAAAAATGCCCCCTCTTTAACACGGTATGTAGCATTTCCAGAGCACCAAAATTACTCAGCAATATATGGCTACAAGAGACCTTCAACAACTTACCTTACCTGATCACATATCTAGTTGGAATAGAAACAATATGAAACTACTAAATATGCAGAAAACTACCAAATCAAACTCCTCATAAAGACATAAGGCAACAGCACTTCCCTGAACCAATGAGACTTCTCATTAGGAAAGCTATAGAGGAAAACTGGAAGAAAAGTACACATTAAAGGCTTCCTGCAGTCTGTAAGCTTTCCTTTTTTGAGGCTGAGAATAAATTTCACTACGCAATGAAAAACAAGGCTTCCACAAAGCCTCAAGCCTGACGAAACAGGCAGGACTATAATGTTTACGGCACACGCAGCCCCAAGCTCTTCACTAACTTACCAAGATTTGCCTTGAAGGCGACGGCTGCTGTGTCAGAAAGACACCTCCCCACCCTAATATATCATTAGATAAGGAGCCACTATGTAAAAATCCTCCTTTCTCATTGTTCCAAATAAAAGCGGTGGAAGAAGAACCCTGAGTATAGCAGAACAAATCAATAAAGCCTCGCACTCATCACTACCAACAGATCCAGAAGTTCCAGAGGTGGCATCTGTGCTACGCCCATAAGGACGCAGATGAAGAGCAATATCTGGGCAGACTTACCCTGCCACGTCCAGAGCTGATGGTGAACTGAAAGAAAACAATGAAGCTGGCAGCATCCACGTAAGCAGGCTGACTTTGTAAAGGTAACTCCTTTTGCAACTCTCAGTAAATACGGAGACTTTACTGCACCTCTGCTACTTAGAATGGACTTGAAGACTGAACATTGTGGTTTGGAAATACAAACAGAAAGCCAAGATGCAGAGAGCACAGTTACTAAAAAGGCTCTTATATGCAACCAGGAGATGAGAAAGATTACAAAGAGTCAGCATCGTGCTGATAAGGGCTCCCCATCTCTTTCAAATGCAGCCTATTTTTATTTGTGATAAAACAGGTGCCAGATAGGAATAACTCTGAACTGCCTCTACAATGTGTCACTGCACGCTGTTGGGCAAACAGGAAAGTACTCTGCTTCCCTCTTCACTCCTCCATTACTCCCAGTATTAAAAAAAAAAAAAAAAAAAAGCAGTGATCAATAACAGTAAGAAAATGCAATTTTAAAACCTGATGGATAAATTGGAGTATCATTTTCAGAGGTGAGGGAGCATTTCATTCGAATTCGTCGCACTTCTAGGAGAAAACTTAAGAGGGGAAATGGTATGAAAAAACAAGGGCTTGTATTTGTCATACCAAAAAGGAATGTATTTTGTGGAAAAAAAAAAAAAAAAAAAAAAAAAAAGACAGAGATCTGCAATTATGCTCTGGCATATTTACAGTATCCTTGAATAACAATATAGAATCATAGACTCATTCAGGTTGGAAAATACCTTTAGGATCATCAGAAAGTTAATCGATTAACATGATAAATTTGCTTAGGGGCTATGAAGTCTTTATGGTCACTTCTAGTAAACATACAGAACAAGAAGGAATTACACATATAAAGCAGAATCTACAGAAGCATGTTTAATAAGTAAACATACTATGCAAAATCTTCTTACAGAAGATAACACTGCTGCTCTGTCAGGTTCCTGACACTTTGCAAAGCACACAAAGCAATGACGGCTACATGAAAGCTTAAAAAAAAAACCCAACAAACATATAAAAAAAGCATTTCTGACAATTTCTAAGCCCACAGACTGTCTGTCTCCTTGAAGTCCGACTGACAGACAGTGGCATTGACAGGAGGCCAGCAAAGCTCAGAGCTATCAAGGGGAACACCTTATCACATCTGTTACACATTGATACCCTTGTCCCTTCCCTGTTGCATGCTTTCTCTCCTAAGCCCTCAGAGAAACTCGCCTTAACCGTATCTCCAGACAAATCAGGAAGAATGACAGTAGCAATGGGGGAGGTAGATATTCTCAGCATTTATAAAGAGCAGCATAAAGGCCACCACTTACACTGCATAACCACTCTTTTTAGTCCTGCAACACCCGTTGGCAAAGTTTATTGCTAAATGCTATACTCTGGCACATCTTCTATTAACTGTTGCAGCACTGCAGACCCAGAACACTGAGTGCTGGAGTCAGAAGTTCCCGGGTGCAGAAGAAGTGGGCACTTGGCTCTGCCTTTGCTTGTGCATCTCCTCGACGTCCCCTCCCATGAGCAGCACACCGAGAAACTGCCTTTCATGGCAGGATTGCTGACTTTTCACTTCTTATTCTGACTGTTTTAGACAGCACCATCTTATTGCTTCTCCTCCTGAAGGGATTCTTGCTAAAAAGCACACTCTTACCTCTAATTACCCATTTTCTTTATTAGGAAGTTACATAGACTGCATTACAGGTTACAGCTCATGCCTCTCTCCAAAGACCTTCTGTGAACCAAGAATATACTTGATTCAATACCTTCTTGATACAAGACCTTCTTCATCAAGAATATACTCTGGTTACCATTTGAAATATAGACCATGCTGTTTCGATTCACAAGAGAGGAGCTGTCATTGAAAATTAATTCTGCTTTAAATAGGCTGGCTAGGGCTCCATCTGTAAGCAAAACTTAAAGGAGCCTATGAAAACCTGCAGGAAAAATACTGCAAACAGTAACCTAGGAAGTCTACAGATTTTTTAGGTCCCCCCTTGCAAACTAAGCAGCTGATTCCCCCTTTCCTCACACGGATCTCCTCATTAAAATCAGATGTTTAAAATTATAGTGAAAAGAAATTATTGTGTAAGATAACTAGTGCAAAAAACTTTTTTTTTTGGGGGGGTATTTGATCTTACAAGTGAGCAACAGCAGGAGAACTGCAAGGAAGAAAAACAAATGAGCAGGTGCAGAAGCCAACAAACCAGCAGTCAAGGCAGGAAGGAAAATAATCTTTTTCCTGGTACCAAGCAATTCCCCTATTAGAAAAAAAGGTTACAACCAAATTACCCATGCAGACCTGGCACAGAACAGCCACAAACACTCTGTACTTACCATCAGAGGCCTCCGTATATGAGATGCCTCCTTTGGTGCACATTTGTGACAGGCTGTTAGGCCACCTTCAATATGCCCATGGTGGGGTACGAGACAGGCTGGCTGCCTGATAACCTCTGCCTAAGCAGTCAGGCTAGGTCCTGAAGTGCAGAAGCTGGGAGGACAAATGACCAGTTATCTAGAAGGTGAGTGACGCAGCTAAACTTACGCTAGCTCCTCTGCCATCGCGAAAAAGGCAACAGAACAAAAGCACTCTAAATTCAACCACTTCCTTTGAATCAATCCTGGATATACTCAAAATGCCAAAGTAACAGAATGAGACACAGGGAAAGATGACATCAATATAAATTAAAATAATTACTGCCTCTTATTAAGGTGAAGGAATTCACTGTATCACACATCCTAGAGTGATGGCAGAGCATCTTTCATGTCAGAACTGGTTCTGAACTGTGCCGAAACTACATTGCTTGCTCAAGAACCAGGAGATGCACACCTAGCTCTCCTTAATTTCTCTGAAAATATGTGCGGTACCACCACTACTACAGCTCTTAGGACAACCCGCCTTTGCAATAACACCTCTTCTCCCTCCCCTTCTGCATCCCTACAAACTGTGTACCTCCTTTAAAATATGCGTATTTATACAAATATGCGCCAAATTGCCAAATAACTTTTTTTTCACCCTCTTTGTGAAAGTAAAACGTGAGAAAGAAGAAATCAGCCACTGGATACAAGTTTGCAAGGGTAAAATCCTGTGCAATACACCCCAGGCTAGCAACACCCTAGCATGTCTATAGCCCACCTTCTATTCCGTTCTTGGTCTGCCATTGGCAACCAGCAGTACTAAGCGAGGCAGCGACAATCTAGTGATCTGTGGTGAAATGCAAATCTTCCCTCTCCTTGTGAACTCAATCGCTACTGGAACACAGTTGGACTTGCTGAGGTGAAGGTCATTAACTCACTGTGAAAACTGCACCTTAGTTATCTAACCACAGCTCCCAATAAATGGCTTTGTCCCCCTACAAATTGTCTTAATCTGTAAATTATGTTTTTAACTATCTGGGCTAGATTCCCAAAGTCAGACTGGCAGAACAAAAATAAAACTGCTGAAGCATACTCTTTTAGCATAGACCAAAGTGAGTAATTGCTACTCACAAAAAAAGGAAAACAGTGATGTGGTAGGGTGCAAGCTGCTCCGGAAACAATGAACCTCAGTGCTTGTTAGTGTATTTATCTGAGATCATCACTGTACTGTACTGTACTCCACTGCATAAGTGCCAAGCATCTTCAAATGGCTTTGTGAACAGTAATCAATCTCTACAAGGACATTAGTTAACACTAACTCTTCAGATGTCAAACTTAACCTCTTGAAAGGTAGGCAGAAAATCAAGTTAATTAGACCACAGGCTTAACAAGAGAAGCTATTTACACAACACACTTCCAAGTGGCACATTCAGCTCGTAAGCTGCTCCGGTGGAGTTTTTTCACTTCATTCACTACTGCAAACTCAACTGTTTGATACTACAGTTGCCAGAGCATCGCTTCAGACAGGTAAAAGTCCTGTCATCAAAAGTTATGCTTTAGAAATGTTTAAGTAGGCTGTAATATTTCCCTACTTTATTTTATTACTCTTCTTTATAGGCTGAAACATTAAACCAGCATTTCAGTTACACCACTGTAAAAAAAAAAAAAACACCACCGAAATGCTAAAACATTGTATTTTAGTTTGAGAAATGGATCTCCTGCTTAAAAGTATTTTAGAGAATGCAAAAAAAACATTTTAAAATTAATTCCTGCTCTATATCATAGTGCATTTGCATTGTATATTAAGAGACATAATTCATTATAACCCCAAACCTTTTAGATTATAAAGAAGCTTAGAGAATCACCTCATGACGCTCCGTGTGAAAAGCCCTTGAGTATAAATTAAGTGAACATGTGGGAGACTAGGAGAGGAAAGAGGCCCAGAAAACACATGAAGACTTGCTGAGGTCAGATCTTCGTAAACTATCAGAATCAGGACAATAAGGAGGAAATTTAGCCTAAACTATAATGTCTCTGGTGTTAATAACTGCACAGTATTCCCTTGTAGCTCGTTCCATTACTTATCTAGTCTCTGGCTTTGTTGTTGTCATTGTTATCTGATATACATTTTCTCTTTTGTATTGTAAATCCATTATTTGTTCTGTCCTCGTTGACTACGAGAACTGAATAAAGTAATTTTTACATCATGCCTTGAGGTTCCTGAAGACAGTTATATCTTTTCTATCACTTTATTCCACCCTGACCATGAGTAATTGTCTTAATTTTTCCTTGAGGGTCTTATTTTCCCAAGTGTATTATTACTCACTCCAGAAATATGTCTGTATGCATAAAGGATCACAGAATAGCAACCTATCAATGTGAAAATTATGATTTCTCAGAACCAAAAAAAAAAAAAAGCAGGCAAACCCCTTCAGCTGAAATGTCTCTGTTGGACTACGGCTGTATTTGAAAAAGCCGCTACCCTGCTTAGAAATTCTCTCCTATTACTCCTATTGTAGACACTTAGCAATTTCAGACAAGAAAAATGAAAGTCAGCTCAGACAAGACCCCTTTTTGCTTCTGCATTTCAGTTTAAAATTAGTTCTCAAAATTTAGGATGATTGCTTGGCTGTTTTTTTACAAAGCATTATGCCAGCCATGTCTTAAGAGACATTGCGTAGGGCCAAGTGTACTAGCCTTGATTTTGTTAAAATAAACTGGCTCATAACACAAGCTAAACAATATAAATTCATTTGAAAAAAATACCATAATGCCCTCAGAAAGCATTCTTCAATTCTCTCTTGATTGAATCTGATCAGCTATGACATCTGTATGTACAGGTTATTTACATCTATTTTGAAATTCTGAAGTAATACATCTGGAAAAGGAAAGTGCTTCCCAGTCTACTGTGACAAGTTACAGAAATAACATTTCCAAACAAACCAACAGGAAACAATTTGAGATTTCACATGCTTTTTTGGAGGAATAGCTAAATTTCTCCATCATCAATAGGACAGATCAGAAATGTTGGTTTCAAAGTCACTAACGCAAAAGAAGCACTGGATTGGCTTTATGAGAAAAATAAATGTCAACCCCTTCTCATTTAAACTTGAGAAAAGTAGTAGAAACTTTCTTACAGTAGATTAAAATTCAGCAGCAAGAAATGAGAAGGCCAGCACCTCCGTGCACTGGGGTTCTGTAGTAGATTTAACAGGCAGCTAAAGCTTACAGACTTCTTTTTTGTCCTTCTCATGCCTGAAAGACATGAGGGAAACTTCTTTTGACAGTAAAGCCCGCACAGTCAAGGTTTTTAAGGTGTCAGTTCAAACTACCAGAGGGTTTAGGACAGCAGAAGTGGGAGCCCAGCTGAAGCTGGGCCCAAAGCGGAGGAGGGACTTCTGCCACCTCCCAGGAGCAGCAGTGCAGACACCTGGGTTGGGACATAAAGCGACCAGGGTGATGACGGGTCCCTGCACTGAACCCCCACCATGACGCCTGGCCTGGCATCCCCTGGGCCCGGAGCCTGGGCAGCAAAGGGCCTTGCTCTTGTCACACCAACAGTTCGGCCCCCAGTTGATGCTTTTGGTGTTTAAACATGTAAATAGCCAGAGGTCCTTCATGCTTTCACAAAGGCTTTACGCCTTAAAGAAACTTTTCACAGCTACCCACGTGAAGGTACCCCAGTTATGTGCCAAACGTAATTCTGTAAAATCTGCAAGAGAATGGGCTTTACATTAAACATCCCCTTTTTGAAATGATCCCCTTTCCTTCATCGTAAAGGGCACTTCCTTCGCCATCTCATGAAGTCTTCCCCCTCTGTCCTATACGTGGCCTTGCAAGTAAGGCAGATTTTTAATAAATTCATCGTGTACAGTGAATACGAAAGCAAACGCAAGGCTTACACTTAAAAAAGGGAGGAGGGAAAGGTGAAATTGGTTATTGTCAGGGCTGTTCTTAAAAGCAGGCAAAGCTTCAGAACAGATTTCGAAGGAAAACTAGTGAAAACATACTGAGGCAAATAGAGACCAGAATAAATATTGCACAGGCTTACCAAGGAGGAATCAAATCTGATTCATCTAATCTTCCTTGACAAAATAACTATTGTTTCTCATGGTGAAACGTGGTGGACTTTATCTGCACAGCAGACAGATTAGTTCTCCTGCATCTGACTTGTTTTAAGAAAAATATTTTGATATAACACTGTGCGCCAGACAGAGAATCAGTAATTCATTTGGAGAAAATGGGATTTGATACAAGAATCGGTGAGGTGGGTAAGACACTGGCCACATATGGAAATGACGAAAAGGAAAGGGGAGATATCAAGCTAAGAGTAGTACTACTCAAATTTCTCAGAAGTGAGTCTTGGACTCTGGATTTCCATTAAAGATGTTGGCACAAAATCTAGGAGTACCTCCACAAATTTGCTGGAGCCCAAAACTGGTGGCATTGCTGATGGTATCCTAAGGGAAGATCAGAGTGTCATAAAAGAAGGACCTTTGAGACCCCGAGAATTCAGTATGGTATGACACTGAATAGTGTGAAAGACTTTGAGTAATAAAAAAGATTTCTGCTTTAATCTGAGACTCACCAGTTACAAAAAAACAGCAGAGAAAAAGACACCTTATATACAGGGCCATCACTGTGACAAAAGTCACAAGAAAAGCAACAGTAATCCTGTAACAGTAAAAAAAATCCAAAAACCAAACAGTAAAAGCAACAATAAACACAGTCAGTGAGAAACTTCTACCACAGGTAGTAACACTACAAGGCACCAGCAGTACACAAACTGGAACAACGCCTGCAATTCTGGTCACCCATACGCAAGATATGGGACTTAAGTAAGAACAAAGTGCAAGGAAAGAAGGGCTCCTAAAATGGTCAGCGAATGGAGAAAGGTATTGGAACGGACTGAAATTACTTTGCTGATTTAATCTAGCAGGATGAAGGCTGAAATGAAGTAATATAAATACACAGGGGAGAAGAAAGAAACAGAAAGAGGAGAGCTATTAAATAAAGAACAAAGTTGGCACAAAGAAAAAAACAGGTTCAAAATAATTCTGAATATATTCAGGCTGTAAATTAAAAGGTTTCCAACCTTCACACGCATGAAAAGAGCAGTAATTAGTATAGGGATATAGTTCAATAAATCCATGAACGGGAATATACAATGTGGCTATCTGCAATGATCCAGTTCTAACCCTTCATTTTCAGTTCTGCAGTAGTGCTGTTTTCTGCATTTACATCATTAAGCCTAAACTAGCTACTCTTTAGTGACCGGCTATTATGGAACTGCTGCATTCATTTTTTTCTACCTTAATTTGACTAATGTTGATTTACTGAATATTCAGTAAGAAAATTTACTGACTATACAGGTATAAATGAAAAAATTCTACCTTTCAAGAAACAGAAGTTACTCATTCTACACAATGCCAGAAATCCTTTTTACTTAAAACTTTGCAATTCTTTACCGGAAACTAAATTGCACTAATGATGGTGTTACATCACCAGCCAGAGCAAGCATTAGAGAACTCAGAGACAATACAAAATATTTCAACCATCATTATGACATGGCTGTCTTAATGAATTACAATTGCTTACACTTATAAATGCACAAAATGAGAAAGTAAACTGAGGAATGTGTCCTGCACTCATACAAACATATACATACATACAAACCAACAGTTTCATAACTATTACAAATATTGCATTGTTACTTTTTCTTCAGCTGCTTTCCTCACATGCTCATCTTTGAACTGTCAATATATAAAGATTTCCTATTTTTAGAAATCTTTGTTCTGCTCTCAGCCAAAGTAGCTAGAATTTCAGGTAAACACTAAAATTTAGCCTTTTACAACAAAGCCCGTGGCCCCCACTACAATGCCACTAATGTAGAGATGGACCAAAAATAGCATCATGTTCAGTAAGATTTGCTCATCAGCTATGGACCAGGATATATCAACTGGGACTGAACTGATCCAAGCTCTTTTTGCCAGCACAAGAATCATACCATAAAACTGTTTCCTTGAGTATACAGTAGGGTTAATATTTTCTTTCTTTCTCTGAGAGTGAGTGTTGAGATGCTCTAATAATGTATCACTTTTCACGATAAATCTACCGGTATGTTTGAAACAACTTTGCCCTGGGCACCCATAATTCAATTCAGCCTTGATGGGAGGAGGAGCACTCAGCTATTCTAACAAACCGTCTCTCCATCGCTCCAGCAAGATGGTGTAAAAGTCAACTCCACCTTCGACTCCCACCAACAGAAAAAGAACAGGCTTTAGAAATGAAGCACAATGGTTTTTATTATTAAATAGATTACTCAGTATTACTGAATAGATGACTGAGATTTTCCTATTAAGGAGATTACCTCTCTGATAAATCACCGCAGAAAGGCTTAATAGACACCTCTCATTTAAATACCAGATTTTGAAAGTCGGTGCTTTATTTTTTAAAGCAAATCTCTAAATTACATAAATGCGGGGAAATGTTAACCCCAGCCACACACCGCATAATGATGGCCGCTGCCTTATCTAGCGCTGGATCTACCAGAAATAAGATTCTTTAATTGCGCTGTGAATATATTGTTCACTGACTAAAACCTTCACCTTCTCCCTGCCAAACCTGACAGCAATGCTGCTGCTGAGGGTCATTACGGGTCTCCAATTGCCCTCACACTCTTGTCAACCTACGCTGCTAGTTAGCCAAATTTCACCTTATGGAAAGTAGCCTTAAAAAGCCAGAAATAGGAAACTTTTTTATTTTTTTAGGAGAGCACAAAAGAACACCTGCTTAATCTAAACATTTCTATAAGAGATACGAGGTGAGCAAACTAACTCTGATCCAGAGGCAGAACAGTCCAATGCATGCCTGTGTGATAAATTTTATTTTATTACACACCCATGTCCCCATGAGAAGTATTTTAGCTATGATTAAAAAAACAAAAACAGACAAAAATCAAAACCAAAACCTATTTATATCATAAAGGAAGTTTATTTATTGTTTTGAAATTTCCTCTAGGCCATTTTTGATTATGAATGGTTCTGATCCCCATTTTGCGTGAGTCATAGCAGAGATGTTCTATTAGTATGCCTGCAGTTTGGTACACCTTGTTGATACGAATGAGCCTGGCATTAATGACTCAAGCTTCACCGTTATGACATGAAATAATGAATGTGTATGTGCATGCCTTTCTCATTATTGACTCCTCAAAGTGGTATCTTCCAACCTGCACTTATAGAGCTGTCAGAGGTCTTAATATACAAACAGATGAAGAACTGTGGACAACTGTATCAGACCAAGTGGTATCTGTCAGAGATTAACAACCAACTTCCAGACTTAAGGAAGAGGTTGCATACTTGAGAGCATTTCCTTTCTGTTTCTGATACAATCAGAAAAACATGGCCAGCTTTTTGCTAAAAGCTTGTCTTAGTATTTTGTAAAAACTTTGTCCCCCATTGTATCCTTTGGTCTAAAAAATTCGTGTCTCCTAACAAACTTTGCCTCTTTGAGAATAACATCTATGAAGCAGCATCTTACCTGTGGGGAATATTATAAAACCAAATAGCTGCCAGTATCCTGGAATCAGCTCTTACTGGACTTGACTGAGAGGAGCTACAGTCCCTTCAAAGAGAGATGGAGAACCAGCTGTGCTTGAGCTTTCTTCATTTTTTCTATTTTCAAAGAGATGCACATGACCAAATATTGTTCAAAAGCTAAATATTTACCAGTGCCTTCTACTTAATTGTATTAATCCTATCAAGATGCCTAGAAAAGGACAGCAAGCTCTCAAAGAACATATAAAGTTCAAGAGCGGCAATAGGTCCTTCCACAAAAATGACATACAGGTCACACAATTTAAAACAAACTACAAAACCCCCCAGAACACGAACTTCCTGCCAGACCACAACAGCTCCCTTTCAATGAGATGAAATGAAATTGAAGCAGGGATGCAGAACGTAATTATAATCTCTACTCCCTAAGAATAGCAGTATTAATCTATTCATAATACCGGAAGACATAGGTAAAAGCAGAGGAATTTGCAGTGATAAATCAGGCCTCGCCATCAGTGCTTCTTCAGACACTGGTCTCCATTGCTCTGTGCCCATTTCCAGAGCTGGAACGCACTGGCAGGGCTCCTGACGCTCATCCCAAGCCTCTCTGCTTGGCCTGGAACCTGCTCCTCTCCCGAGAGATTACAGCAATTATTTTTCAGCATGAACACCGCCTAAAGCTAAGCACAGTACTCCTCACAGGCTCTTGAATCACATTAGTACTGGTACCAGCAACTTTGCCAGTGCTCTGAAGGCACAAAACGAGTAACAGTTGTGGTACCTATCCCATCCAAAATAAAAAGCCTCTCAGTTACATGCAGACAAAACTCCGTTAGATCGTACACGTGCAGAGGCGGCAGCTAGCTGGTCTGGTTGAGAAGTGCAGCACTGGCACAAGTGAGGGGTGTTTTTTAACAAACCCAGGTACTTCTCAAATCACATGAGAGAGAATTTGGGCTTAGCCACTATTAACAAGCACAAAATTCAACAGGAAGAAATCTCAGAGAGGTTGAAGTACACATTTTGTGGTATGAATTCAATGGGGGTGGATAGGGGAAGTAGTTGGAGGAAGGTGATGTGTGTGTTTGGTTGGTTTTTCTTTTTAAACTTTCTTCCTCCACTTTAGAAAATAGTGATTTGCGTATTTACTGGATACAAGCCATTTTTATGAGTCAAACCCTCCTGCTTAAGAAACTGGAAAAAAAAATAAAATAATTATACTGCTCTTCTAGCAGGAACAACAGAATTATTCAGAGAAAAAGGTAAAGTATTGCTTGACACAGTTAGCAAAAAGAAACACCACATGGTATGTGTGATCGTTTCTGGTCAGGGACCTGAAACGTCAAAATAAACCATTTTCATGATAAAACGATGCAAGGCAAAGGGAAGGTGAGAAATACTTTCTCCAGTTCTACTAGCATTAACATAGCTCGATACAGTATATTCTGAAAACATTTCCAGAGAAAATTTCTTCTAATTAATTTGAAGAGCTAATATCTGAAGTCAAAGAGACTATTCACACAAAAACTTTGTTCTTGTACATATATTCAAACAGACAAGTAACAAGAAGTCTTTGGCAACAGTGTTTGAGAACAGGATTAATACATTATGTACTGGCTTTTTCCCTCTCTGCATATTCAGTTTTGATCAAGTATCTTGTAAAGTCCAAAGAAGATGAAGCACTCTTGCACAGACAGCAGTCAGATATTCTGAGCCCTGCATTTATTACAGTACTTTTGGAGGTCTTTCTTAAATAGGTGTGACTAATTGCAGCAATCCAAGTCAAATTACACAGGCTTAGATTCTGGATTCATGTATTCATGGAGGAAAAAGTTGCACTAAAATTGATGCAGGGGAAGTTCCATGATCTGGTGGTCTGCAGAGAAATGATGAAGTCATATATAGAAAAATCTTCCAGTCCAAAACTCAGTAAGTGATATACTTATTAACACATGAAAAAAGAATAAAGAGTACCTTCTGAGAATACCCCAGGTTATGACCCAAGCAGAATTGGTCAGGATGCTATTTTCAGGGGAAGAATTAAAGTTTACTTTTTAACTTTCCATGAATTGTTTCTTCTATTAACAAAAATGAACAGCAGATTTCCCTGAGGAAAAACCACCTAGCCCTTTTTATTGATCCACATAACACACAGACAGTGGTAAATGTTCGTTGTCAAATGGTTAAATATGAACAATACCATGATATTTCAGTAAAAATATTTGAGGATTTAGGGGGCGGGGAGAGGAAGCTTGTTTTCACAGAATAAAAGCATGCAAAACAATATTTTGAATGGCTTGTAATTACCAAATCACCATCTGCTTAAGAATACGCAAGTCAATGTTGCTGGGTTGGGTTTTTTGTTAGCATGTTGGCCTTTTGATTGGGTTTTGTTGGTTTTGGGGCTTTTTTGTTTTTTGGGTTTTTTTTTTTGTTTTTTTGTTTTTTTTTTCCTGGGGGGTGTGTGTTACTGTTTTTTTAAACAGGCAAAGGGCAGATTTTCTTCTGGAAATGGAAGGTTGATGTGATGGGAGGGAGCATCACAAGAGCCCACAAGCACCCAGTGACAGAATAAAGGATGTGAGAAGTGTCTGACCGCTGTGTGTAACTGACCTTGCCCATGTCTGAGAGGAAGACAAAAATACAAAAGCTGATGAGGGTAATTTGTCAATATGTAGCCATAAGCTTAAGCTGCGGGAAGATCTTATTTATCATCGGTTGACTTGGCCTAGATGCCTTTCAAAAGTATGCCTTCCGCATAAAAAAAAAAAGCAAACCCAAAACCAAACCCTGCCTATATTCAGGATCTATCATAAACATCATAAACGAGATCTACTCTCTAGATCTCGTTTCCAGAAGGTGTACTCCTCTGAGGAAAACGCCTGTTGAACTTCCTATCTCCTTTAAAGGTTGAACCACTTCCTGAGGGATTGTACCTCAGGAGGGCAGGTCTCTGAAATCTAAATAGGGCTCAACCAGTACCTCACCATCAAAGGAGAGTGCCTGGCAGGTCAGTTCTTCCAGACAAACCGGATTTTACTTTACCCAGTGTTGCTCAGGCTTACTCCTGTATTTGCAGGAGCTCCCATCAATCATTTTTGCAGTTCAGATTTACAAGAGTGTTGCATTCCTGTGTCCCTACATCGATAACTTTCTGTGGATGCAAGTCAGGTTGAACTCTGTTCTTTCCCCAAGGGAATCCACGCTTTCTTCTGCATTGCACTGAATGCAAGGGTGAAATCTCACCTTTTATGTTCCACTGCATAGAAATAGAAGCAACTGGAGGAAGTTCCAGAAGCACAAGCATTTCCTGCAATCAAGTATTCAGATACAGTTTCTTTTTCCTAGAATTATTACTTTAAAGTTCTCATAATAAAAATTGTACATTTTATATGTGGCAGTCCATGGTTGGCTATAATGTAGAGCACGTATAAACCAATTTAAGTGATCAATAATGTTACATCAAGCAACTCAATAATGTTATAGCAAGCAACTGTCACTCTATTGCACCAACATCCATCAGATAAAATAATTGATAGTGCCTCAATCAATTGATATAAGGGAAATAAAGTCATTATATGCTGCTACAGTACCAGAGGATCAATATCTCCTTCAAACACAAACATCTCTGCCTAGCTTTGACATGAATTACCCACAAATGTCTCCACATTGATATGCCCGTAGAAGACCATTATCCTATGACAGCATTTAGTAACTCCGGCATTCTCCTTTAACCCTAACTGTGCTGACCCTACCTCTCCCAACAGCCTCCACTTCAGGACATCCCTCAATTCCATTGCTTCCCACGCAAAGGACTCACAGTCACATTTATGTCTCATGCACTTTCCTATTCACCTTCTTTTTTGCTGAAAACTATGTCCATTGGACCTAGAGGCTCATGAAATCAAGCTCATAAACAGGGTGTACGTTAAATGCCAGGAATTCCACTGAAATTTCCTGCCTTCATATGCACTTCGTATGTACCAGGGAGTCATTCATGTCGCCTACTCTTTGTGTTTACATAATAAATGCCAGCAGTGCTTTTTGGTCTGAGATGGCAGCGACATTAAACTTCTGGTTGAGCCCTAATATAATAAAAATAAAAACATAAGAGAAATAAGCACTGTGGGATATATTATTTAGTTTTCCAGTGAACAGTAGGATCAATGAGAATTGTCTTCTTGCGGATTTAGGTCTCCATTTAAATCCCCAGGATTCCACAGGGATCTGTTGATGTCTAATAAAGTGTGAGATCCCTGCAAAGATGTTGCTCACAGTGAAGGAAGAAACCCTTCAGAATGCTTATTCAGAACAGCTGTTTTCTCCAAATTTTTCAGAACTTTATACCTCCCCTTGCTAAATTGCGTTAAAATCAACTCATATGCCCGAATTATTGGGAAGGACAGGTACACGTAGATAATCTGATCACATCTGGCTTATTTTCTTAAGAAAACAGACTGAAAATTACAAAAAAACCTTTGTCTTTCTAAGTGTGGAATAAAACTAAAAAACAGGAACTGAAAAGGCAGAAATAAGAAAAGTCAAAAAAATCTGAAGAAAAAACCCAAACCTAATGCCAACACAAAGGAATGTATTCAAAAATCAGGAGTTAAAACAGCGTCATATCTTAAAGCAAACAAAACAAGTAGCATGAGACATGAGTTTGTGTTGTGTTGAGTATCTAAAATATCACCACATGGAGTGAAGTTGATTATGGTAAGCCAGTGAAGCAGACTCAGTTGATGAAAATCATCAATCTTGGAGTCATTTCTATGGGTTGTCAAAGAGAAGCTGGTAAATGCAACACCACGAACGAACATCCGCAATGAAAACCAGTAGGAGCGTACTTTCACTAAAGAAAACAACTGCCCCATATTCTGGTTGTTTCTTCATCTATAAGAATCTTACTTTTCTGCATGCTGATACTCTCACAGTTCATGTCACCTCTCATGCTACACCTTTAGTAAGGCAGTGTCTCTTTACCCTCAAAGGAAAAGGTTATTTTTAACTTAGAGGTGGCAGAGAAAGCTACCACTCATAGGTAAAACCAGAGATGATTTGATGTATATGCTCACTGAGCTATTAAAACACATCCTACGTAGCTGGGAGTCCCCAGCCTGTAATTATTTTTAAAATTTCATAATCTGCTTAAAACACAGTAAAACCAAGGTATTATAACATTATATAAAAACTGTTTTAAACCTTACATTGGTTAATTGCAAATAAGATTTCTCAACAGACTAATGGAAGAAAGCAACTTAGTGTATGGCAGGTTATTCCCTGATTTAGTATCAGCAAGCCATTCTTTTAATAGATATACAGGAAAGAGGAATATGCCTGCTTTTCCTTCAGACATAATAAGACACATATAGAAACATAAGAGTAAGACAACTGCAATCTCCACTGAGACAATGGAAGAACTTTACAGGCAAATTCAAATGGGAAACTGTATTTTGCACTATTAAATAGGGCTGTCTACTGTGTGATTCAGATACCTCAATCCCAGATGTCTCAGAGAGAAACACTAAATCAAACCTTAAACCAGGCAGGTGGACAACTGAAAGTCTGCATGGCACTTCTTTTCCCAAGCCTCTAAAGTAAAACCCTGCAGTTTCTATGACATTTATTTTCCTTCTGTAATATAAGGGACAACACAAAAAAGACCTCAAGGAACATTTCATATACCACTGATTTAAAAGACAGCTTATATGCTGTAATGTTCCATCCAAGTTGCTTTTAAAGTATTCACTGTATTTTTCCAGAATTCCAGTTTGAGCCTTTCCAGAACCTCAGGATGTGGCCCGAATCTCATTTTATTGCTGTGTGCTGCAAGATCATTAGATACATGTTTGGCCTTCGATTTGCTCACACCCTCATACCAGAAGAGAGATGGATCAATTCATTAAAATCCATAAAAGTTGCACAAAGTCCAAAATAAATTACTAACACCCTGCTCAGACCTTACATATTTGTATCCCACTACCTACAAATGCAAACAATTCAGTTGCTGGCTTAATTTTCATTCCCCATAAGCAGACAATTAAAACTGCAACGTAATTTGGGAGCAGCTCTAAAATGTCTGAGCTGACTCATTTGAACAAGCCTGAAAAAGACATGAACCACTTATTTCATAAATATTTAAAAATAGTAATAGCTATTTGGCAAAAGGTTAGCACACAAAAACACTTACCAAAAGCAGGCTGCATACATTCACGCTTCCCTGTCAGAAGTATAAGCAATGAACTACAAATTTAATGAAGGCAGAAGTTCAATGAACTGATATGCTTGTCTAGTACACTGATTACGTTCATCTCAATTGCTATTTCAAATCTTGCGTAGATACAGTGTTTAGAGCTAGGCACACAGGTTTCTGCATCTCTTGCCCAACACAAATCCCCCAGCATTTGTAGGAAACATAGGCTGTGTCCTTACATTCTACACTGCGTCTACATTCACATACTTCTCTCTCCGCTTCTGCTTGTGTGCAAATGGCAATAGTCTCTGAAACACGGCATCATGGATTTTATGGAGTGAAAATACTCATTCTGTGGGAAAGATGCCAGATTTTGGTAGATGCAGGGTATATGGGGGAGTAATGAAGGATTACGTTCCAAAGTTCATATCCTTAAACAAGCACTTTCCTTTGAGCCCTCATGGCTTTCTCCTACATCTGCATTTGGGGCACCACAGTGTTATTCTGACTGCACTGGAGTCCAAACGAGAGGGACTGACTCCCAGAGTCCATCTGTTGGTGCTCTACAGAGAAGTATTTCAGACCCAACACATATTTTCCTGCAGTGACCGGAGAGCAGTGCTTTTGACTTTGCGATTGGGAAGAGGCCATACAGGACAGTTAAGCTCTACATCACCTTTCTGCATATGACGTATATGCTGCATTGATTCCTTTCCCACTATGTGTAAGAGATTACCCTGAGCATCCTTTACTGTCCACATCACCACCCATTTTAGGCCATGATGAAGACAACACCCAATGGGTCTGCTGTGCACCAGTGATCAGGCACACTAACAAGTGGCAGAACCTGGCCTGTAGTGGTTTAAGAGAGATTTTATTTTGTTCACTTCTTTCTGTTCCCTTACAACATAAGATTTAACATAATAAAGTAGAAGCGCATTCATTGGTGCCAGTAATGAGCTCTAAAGACCAAAACGAAACAGTCAGTTTTGTTATCTTGATCCTTGAAGTAAATGAGTATTAGCAAAACAGGTGATTAAATTGTGTGTAATATATGAACATAACAGAAGATATATTGAAGAGTAATAGACAAGAGATACGATGATAATAATATATTACGCTCTGTCAAGCTCTCCTACAAAACCTAAGACGAAGTTAACTAACTGAAGACAAATTTAATGATGCGGCCCATGGGACTATCTCACAAGTGAGTACAGAATACCCACGAGTTCATGGCCTGTTGTTGCAGTTTAGCATTTTCTCAACAACAATAAGTAATTATCCCTTGATGTAATGTTGCCTCTTAAAAGCACTTCTAATAAGAAGCCGTGAGAGCAAACTCAAGTGGACTGTGATTTCATTGGAACTGAGGGTTACATTAGTCACCATTTTCCTCTACATTTTATAAACTATCTGGAGAACCACTAGATTTGTAACCATTTCTCCCCTAATTATGGATTCGCGGACAATTTTGCACGTCCCTGACTGTCACCACTGCTCAACTTCACAACAAAAATAAATCAGATTCCCTAGATAGGATTTTGATCATTAGACGTTAACGAGGGAGATGCAATTTTAAGGGCATCTCCACCTGAGTTTACTGTGCCTAGTGACCGAGTGGATGGCCCTGGCCTGGCTACTACGGCAATTTGCCTCTGCTAGAGCAAGTTCAGCTGTGGTCGCACGTGTCCACACAGACCATGTCTTCACACAAAGCAGAAAGCATACTGCAGGAACAACTTTAACAGCTTAAGAGCAGCATTGGCCTGGAATCTTAGTGAAGACAGAGACAGCCATACAAAAGAATGGAAATAACAAAGAAAAACAAACTTGAAGAATACCAGTGGATTCAAGTATTTAACTTCAGTGTCTGATCTGCACCTACATTTTCAGTGCTTACTAAAGCGGTCATCCCAAAAGAACTGTGTATGGCTTCCCCTATGTTTAAATGAAAAGGCGAACTAATACTTTTGTTTTCTGAAGAGGCACTTATGCCTGCCTCAGCTTAGAGCCTGAGGTAGAAATTCTCCCTGGAGGCCTTTCAAAGAAGCTAAGAAGCTGTCTGCTCTATTTAGGTTATAATAGTGACTACGAGTTAATGAAGCAATTGGAAGGTGCATAAGGTTAGGGTTTAGGTGTCAAGTAAGTGCCTAAATTTTGCATACTCTAAGTAACTGTTTCACAACCCCTACTCTTCAGGTTTATTCTGACCTCTTCTTAAATAAAGCTTTGAAATGTAATGATATACAATGCTATACGTAATTTTATAGTAGTAATAACAATGACCACTATTATACCAATAATATACTACAGTCCTGCTTATGGTAACCAATTTATCCATCTTAAGAAAAAGAATTGGATGAGACTAGAAAATTTCACACGAAAAATCATCCAGATTTTAACCAGGAAATAAATGAAAACCTTGAACATATTCAACCAATATAGATATTCACCACAAAAACACCAATTGTGAAAAAACATCATTGGTCAATTCAAAGAGCCACTGACATGGGAGCTGAAAGGAAGACGTGGGCTCCAGCTATTTGGGATGGAGACTGTGTGCCATCAATCCATATGTAATGTGAAATAGAGCCTTCTGCAGCCCAGGAAACAGACGGCATGTGCTGACACCATTCTGTAACGTGTACAATTCCAGTCTCAAGCATTTACAATGACGAGAATCAATCCTCTCCAGGGGCTGCTAAGCTTTATTTAAATGATCCTAGCCAGCTTTGTACCCACACCTGGCCTCATCTCCCTTGGCACTAACAATTCATAGGACACTCGGAGAGTTACTGCCCTGGCCCTGAGTTACTCTGGTGTAACTGGGTTAGACGGAGTTAAGGTATGGTCCTGGTTTGAGCTAAAACAGAACCAACTTTCCGTTCAGTAATTTTATTTCTCAGCTAGGCCTCTTCTAACTCTCTGAAATTAACAGCACGTTGTGTCGAAAACAGTTCGTTCAGAGTGATGAGACAGTTTGTGCCAAGGAATGGTATGCAGAGAGGCTCTTGCTTATACTTATTGCTATAACAACCGAGGTCAGCTAATTTCGTTATTTGCCCCGTTGGAGGGTCGGAAGCAGAAAAACGTAGAGGGGTCCCACCTGTGGGGAGGAGCGGACAGGACAGGTGACTCAAAACTGACCAACAGGGTATTCCATCCCACCTGCCCCGTGCTCAGTATAAAAGCTGAGGGATCAAAGGGTCAACTCTCTTCCTTCAAAGGCTGACGTCCGAGGAGGACCCTGTCTGTTTATCTGCCTTTGATCCCGATCCGTGTGTTCCTGACTCCAACTCTGGAACTCGGTTCCTACCTGTTGCTGAGTCCAGCCTGGGACTTCCCCAGTGCCTGCTGGTGACATCATCCTGGGAGCTTAATACGGTTTTGTATATACTACATCTATTTCATTTTTTCCTTTTTATCTTATTATTAATATTTCATTAAAGTAGTTTAGTTTCTTCTAAACTCGTAAATCTCCTTATCTCTCCTCCTCCTCTCCGTGCATGAGAGGCTGGGGGGAGCATCTGTTGCCGGCCATTGGCCAATTTGGCCAAAACCACAACAGCTATGTCTTACTAAAAGCCCTAAGAAAAAAGACAAAAATTCCACTGATTAATAACCTGAAAGATTTCATATCAAACATTAAAGGCTTCCAAACAGGTGGAAATAATAGGACTTATTACAAGACCATTTAGGCCCACAGCCTTCACTGCACCTCTCATAAATGTGCCTCAATTCAGTAAAAGCCGGACTAAAAGCAGGCCCCCAACTACCAAGAATTAATTTAAAGAATCTTTTGCAACACCTGCCTCAGGAACATCTGGCTCCTGCCACCAAGTGCCAATTCCAGGCTGGCTATAATCTTGCCAATTAGAAGTCACGCACCGAAAAATTAAATTTCATTAGTGGAATGGAATTTGTGAGCTCAAGCTGGCAAATCTACATTATTTAATAAATCAGCACAAGCTTACAAGCATTCAACATTAGAAGACTCAACCCATTTTCACACAAAATAGCTCTTCCCTTTTGCCATCTTAGCCACATTTGCATTAGTTACTGATCCAGCTGTGCCACTGTCATACCTGCTCATCTCTGTTCTTCTGAGTAGCACAGATCAATCTGATTTCTGCTCCTACCATCACAAAATCCATCAGATCTTTCCTTTTCTAGCCACACGCATGCGTCTACTTAAATCCATTTTCATTCAGTACAAAAGCTAAACTGGGTTGCCAGAAATCAATTATCTCAAAGCCAACTGACCAATCCACACTGTGAAACAGAATGACTTTAAAAGTAGGAGGCGGGAAGGAAAGACAGAAAAACTTAAAATTTAGTGGAAAACTGACTTCATTGTATTGTTACATGTGGTCAGTATCCATTTATATCATATACCTTACTCCCCTCCTTCTGTTTCTGTTCTGCCTGTAATCCTTCTTCCTTATAACACAGCCCTCATACGGTTATTGGGGTATTCCCATCTGTTCCAGGGGGCTGCATCCCTCCCTAGACAAGATGAAATGAGATACTGACAGGCTCGTGCATTTTGCTTGAAAGTGATGTCTCAGCACAAAGATTTCAATTTGGTATAATGGTGATATTTCACCTCCAGAAGTAATGACTCCATCATATTTAATACTGCCAGTGTTACATTCTTCCCAGATGACAAAAACTGCACTCAAACCTAATGCATTTCAAAGAGACTGTCCACGTCTCAAGAGCTGAAAAATCTCTACCCAAGTGTATTGATTTGGGCTTTCAAAAGTTAATTTCTGGGGCTTCTACCTGGGTGGTAAAAAGTAGCAAAGACCTTGTTTTCTGACAAAGTGATTCAGCGCTCTGAAAATTGAGCCCCGTGAACTTTGGGCTCAAAGCGCTCCAGAACTGAAGCATTCAAAGCTACTAGTCACTGCTGGACAAAGCGTCAGCCACTGCCTAATTCCTAGCTATTTTTGCTGTGATGTATCTGTGTCTACCACACCTAAAAGGCATCCCCTAGAGTACGTAACTTTTAAGCTTCCATTTAAAAAAACAAACATAGCTTCCAGCACATGCAACTGCAGAAATCTCAAGAAAGCCTAGCGTAACCCACTGCAGAGCTGCTGGAAATGCGATTACACAATATGAATATGTAGCAGCTAGAACAGAACTGACAGCCATCATTCTCATTTCTGACACAAATGAGACAGAGATCTACATTTTTTTGTAGAAGTAGGTCCCATATATGCCCCACTTTCTTTTTTTCTTTCTCTTCAGAACACAGTAATATCAATGAACACACCCTTGATCTGAACTTAGAAATTCAAGGTTAAATGTATGACAGATCAAAAGGTTTTAATAAAAAGACAATACATCTGCGAGAAATGCAACTAGGCTGTTTATCAGCCTAGGTTTGTCACTAAATATATTCTTCTGCAACTTAAAAACACGATCAGCTTTTTATTCATGCGCCAAAATAAGACTGAATATACATTCTTAAGACCACAAGATTCAAAACACCATCAATCTATTCTGAGTGAACGGCGCTCCTGAGATTTCCGATAGGGCTGTAATAAAAGCTTGTGGCACTTGAGAAACACAGGTGGTAAAAGGGAAAAAGCTGCAGTCTTGCTCCTGGGAATTCGCAAATCATAGCTCACATCAGCTCTGAAATGTCTAAGTAATAAAACAGAAGTCAGAAAACAGAAGTCCTATTGCTCTACGACTCTCTTCGTTTCTCAGACAGGAGTGCGAGGAGCGAGAGATGAACACTTCCCCCCTCAGATCTCAGACATGTCCTTCCATTGCAGTAAAACGGACACTGCCACAAGAGGTCCTGTAATACGGCTTTTCTGGATGGAAATACTGCAAGACTCAAGACACCGGAACAAATATTTCTTTGAAACATTCCATATGGAGGTTTCCACTCCATATTAACCAGGGCATAACTTGAAAATAGGATGAAAAAGTCTGTGATATATAAGCACATGACAAACAAATCTTGTGTTGCCTTCACATCAGGGCCCAGGTACGATCAATAAGCACCATCATTACCGTAGCTGAAATGAGCAAATTTCTCATCATTCATACATGGCTGTGATTTGAGGGAGAAGAGTTAGACCATTCCAGACCAGTTTTCAAGTGCATGCAGTTTTCTCTCCTCTTCCCAAATCATTAATCTTTCCTGTCCTGCCTGAGGCCTAATGGGAATCAACACTGACTAGAACTGGAAGCCTTTGTGCATGCGTGGATACACACAACACACACACGTTAGACTATCTTGGAAGAAATGTGAGCAGATGGGCTCCCACTAATGAGATGATTTACAGAAGCCTACCCTTCAAAACGAATGTTTGATAAAAAGGAAATAAAACAGGCTTGCTCTACGTGCTAATTTTTTCACAATACAACCATACCAGGAGGAGTTTTTATTTTTGTTTTTTTTTTTTTTTAAAGGAATAGCTATACGAGACATGATAAATCATAGGGTTCCCTGAAACTGTCAGTGGGACAGAGCTCTGGCCTCCTCTTCTGCCTTCTGATGCATTTTAGGGCTCCTGACAGGTATATAATCATTAATTGCTACAGAGAGACAATATTCCGTGAGTCAGTCCTAAAGGGTGATACAGGGGAGCCAGACTTGAAAAGCTTGGAAAGGAGCTGGGATCATGTCTCAGCTCAGGTAAGTAGACAGACAAATCCTCAAAATTTTACTTGGAACATACTTTTTCTCAGGTAGCATCTGTGTTTTAAACACCACTGCATACATCATCTTTGCTTAATCTTTAGTTCAGCTGGAAGTAGATGAATTACCTACCTTTTAACCCGTTTGCTAACCTGCGGTCTTTACTGTGAAACTGATACTGCAAGAAGACACAAGACAGCAAATCTTCACACAGCTGTTCACTATCTACAGCAAGTTGTGGAAGTTGATAGAGTTGAGGTACAAACTTTTTATTTAGCCACGAAAGCTGACAACGTTACAGCCACATCTGTAAAAAGCTGTCTCTGATGTGGGAGAAGGTCAAGAGCATTTGGACACAAAGGAGTTAGAAGCAGACTCTGACCCCACATCCTCTTATACCCTGGTATAACCAGGGTATATGAACTTATCATACCAAATGTAAAGGCTTCCTGCACTGGGGCAGCTTAGCCTAGTTGAGAACGAGCCAGTCTAGTATTATTCCTCTGCCTTCCCATTAGGAACAAGATGCACTTTATTTTTGTCTAGATTTTCCTTTATCTTTTTCTTAAAAAAACCCACAATACACAGGTTTTGCTTAACCATGTTGGGATCATAAATACTTCAAGACACGTACGCTGCAATTCAATTCTTTATGCAAATCATATGACACTGCATCTCTTCTGTGAATGGATAAACATGAGTTTTATAAATCAGGAAAAATCCTGGGGAAGTTTACTCTAACTTTGAGTTTCACAGGGAAGTGAGAATTAGTATCTGAGTGAATCAGTTGTTATGCCACGGGACGTTTTGCGTACGTACGTGTGCTGTGCATGCCCTACTGCGGAGGGTGACATCAGATTCTTTCTCCAGCCTTTACAATTGCATCTATGCCAATGCTCCGGCAAGGCATTTGGGGAGTATTATCCCCTGCCGTACTAAGTGAAATCCAATCCCCAATAAAAACACAGCACTTGTGGTGTGACTGTCCATGCATGTGAAGGTTTGTTTTCCATTAATACTTGTACAGTAATATTGGACTTTGCAGAGGTTCATTTAATGAGAAAACAAAAGGAACACATACACACACTGCAGAGGAAGTTTTAAACCGGAGTGAATAATAGAAGAAAATAACTGTGGCAGCTTTACCAAAGCATTTACAGAAACCTTTAAAAATTCATATTTTAACAGTGACAGGGAAAAACACTCTTTATTTTTTTTTAAATTTTAAAATGAATAGGTATCTGAAAATATATCTAATCGCTTCAAGCTGTCACCACCCACCCCTGGAAACTGGGGGTGGAAAAGAGGAGGAATAAACTGCTGATGATGGAAATGCTCGGTTATTTGTTCATTGTCAGGGAGCAGGGACAGAAATAGCTCTTCCAGTGTGCCGAGATGATGCGTAAATTTGTCCGTCTGAGGGTCACCTCAGCTTTTTCAAAGCTAAGTAATGCAAGATAATGCTGCTACTGCAGCTAACTGGGAAGTTTAAAGGATATAAATTCAATGCTATTTTAAATCCTAACTCTCATGAAGGTCCCTGAAAATGTCAGCCTAACACATACATCATTACCTAGTGCCCCGTCTACCTAATCCACAAGTACCAAAAAATGGAACTTTTCTCATGTCCCACCATATTTGGTGTCATCTTGAAACTCCATCTGCTGAGATCAAAAGAATCGTACTTTTACTGTTTATTTCTAAGCTCACTCTGATAGATGCAGAGAAAGTCATCTCAAAAAACAGGTGGCAAAAAGGGTCAAATAAGAGAGATCTCGGGATTTTTAATTCAGTCTTGTGATGTCCATTCCTCATTTAGAAATGGAAAGACACTACCTCTTCCCCTTGCTCTCAATTGCCTGGTAAAGAGAACATTTTTTACATACAAATTTTTTTTAAAAGTTGCAGATGCAGAGACTGGAACAGCTTTAGGTCTCAACTTGAGCAAACAAATCAGACCTTTAGGGCAAAACATTTCTAAAAAGCCAACTCTGACTTTACAGACAAAAAAATCCCAAAACAAACACGCAAAAAACCCCCAAACCAAGCAAACAAGAAAATCCCCACCAAACACCAAACCCACCAACCAAACCAAACCCCCCAAAAGCCCAACAAGGTATGCCTCCTCTCCAACATTTTAGTGGCGTTTCTGAAATGCCTCTATCAATTCCAAGTCTTTAGTACTTAACCGTATGGGAAAAAAGTTAAATACAGAATACAGTCTCCCTAGTTGATAGTAGCTTTCTACAATTACCCTTACAGGCCATTTGATTTGATAATATATTCACCATGATATAAAATTTACATAATGTTTTTCAATGACTTATTAATATGCAAATATTAGGAAAAAGATTGAAAATGCAACTCAAATGTTCTTCAACCATGATGATGTGCTATTTAAAGATGGGGCGGGGGGGGGAAGAATCAAATGGAACCTCATCATCACACAAATAAAGCACAGTCAGAGAATACAACAGGTTGAGTTCTAGACCAGCTACACTGCAAGTCCTATAGATGTGCTCCGTGTTCACAAAACACAAAATGTATTAATTTTGAAATACAAGGAAATAATTATTAGAACTACCCTTCGCTATACAGAAGGGGAAGGAAATGGAAGCGGTAGCTGATGGCTTCACTGTTGAAAGCTGAAGGGCGAAAAGCATTCCAGGACACGCTTCCAAACATCTGCCTGTAAAGCTCAAGAATACCTCACAAATAATCCTCAGGACTTCTAATGCCTTTAAATAGAGCACATCAACAAAATACTATTGTAAATCAGTGATCCTCTAGTCCTTCCAGATGACAGGCTTATGACAATCCCGATCGTGGATTACTATATGAAAAGGCAGTGAACTTTCCAGACTCTAGGAGGTTAATTTAGGCAAAAACTACCACCATCTAAGCCCTTAGCTGGAACCAGGGCCACGAGTTCCAACAGCACCTGCAGCTGGTCACTGCAGGAATTGCTCCAGTCTGATCACAAGCTGCTCGCAAAACATATTTGAAAAATAACAACACGGGAAAAGTAGGCAATAAAACTAAAAAGCTGAGAGCTACACTGTCCTTAAAGTTTGAAGTCATTTTAGAAAAAAAGATTCACTATTTTTCACAAAAACGGTCAAGTTGCACCATGGCTCCACACAAAGCCTGTCTTTGTTCGATACCTTCAGTACTGTCACCTCTGAAATCCCAAGCCCTTACATTTTTTATTAAAAAAAAAAAAAAAACAAAACATTTTCTGGGGGGTGGGATGGGGTTTTCTTGTTCTATTTTTTCCTTTTGTTTTTGTTTTTTAAAGTCAAGAATCATAAGAATTTTTTCTATTGCAAAGCATAAAAACAAAAGCCTAAATTAAAACTAATTGCAGCCTGTTAACTAATAAATTTAGGGCCTAGACAGACACACTCAACCCTTTTTTCTGAGGAAAACTATTAACATCTTCACGAGTTCCTTTTGTTGGCATTGGCTCCGATAATTTTTTCCTCTTCCAAAATGGTTTAATCTATTTTGATAGCAGTCTCTGCCGGTAGCAAAACACATTTAGCAGTAACACTCCTGTGTTACGGCTCAGCCAATTTTTTTGCCTATTTAAGACTTAAGGTAACTTTTCCTACTTAGGCATACACCCTGAAATGTCTGAGGAGAGGTTTGGCATCTACCCTAAAAGCCCCAGATGAACGGCAACTGAGCTATTCCCTGAGATACTCTCCAGCCTACAACTTGGAATATGAGAGCCTGAAGCTTGGTCCTGCGAGCTCTGCTCCGCCCTGTAATAAACCCATGCTGAATTCTTTTCAGTCCTGTCTGGTTCAGCTAAACAATGTCCTGTCATTGATGAGGAATTGTATTCTGTTGGGGGATATGGTGGGTCCATAGACCCTTTGACAGAAGAGATAGAGATTGCAGTGTACCCATAAGAAAGCTGCGAGTTGCGTCGTATAAGGACAATGTAACAAAAAGGAGAAAGAAGAAGATTGCTTCAGAGAACAAGGAGAGTTAGGCTGTGAGAAAGCCAGATTTTGAGCAATGTGAACAGGATTTCAATAACCAATCGCATTGTAGCTATGAGCGTGTGTGCTATGTAACCTAACTAATTGAAAGCGTAGAAAGAACGCATGAACGGAGCGTGAACAAAAGATTAGGTATATAAGAAAGCCAAGTTTGTAATAAAGAAAAAAGCTTAACTTAACCCTTCAAAGAGAGTCTTGTCGTTTGTCTGTCCCGACTGAAACGACAGTATTCTACACCAGACACCAAAAACTCTGGACAGCTGAACACACAAAGGACAAAATATATTCTCAATGTTAAGATGAGCACAAGCGAAATGTATGGTTATAAGGTGATTTCCTTTGCTTTCTGCTTTGGTAAATTTGGTGCTTAATCCTCACTGAGTGCTTGGAGAGGCCCAAAGAACAAACTATCAGAGATCTTGCTTTAGAATTTTACAATGCAAATACCAACTCCGTTTTGTGCTGAGAGTCCGTAAACTTAAAAATGAAATATACCCAAAGAGCAACCAAACGACCAAAGGATTTATTATCCACCAGAAGAAAACTTATTGCAGAAAGCTTAAGAATGTCAGTGTCACACCAACAAGCTCTTTCACACTCCTATGTACACAAACAACCAATTATTTTTTGTGTCTTGATAACCTACTTCAGATGAACAAAGAGTCCATCACTTTTCCTTAGCTCCTTATCAGTCACTTCATACATGCCTATAGCTAACATTATTATGCTACGGTTTTTTAAGTGTCTGTCATCAAGTGGGTCTTTGATAGAGCTGATGGATGTTTTAAGTCCTTTCTTAGAGGCTCGACAGAATAGTTAGACTGATGCTCTGTAGTGGTAATTAGGGAAGAAAATAGAGCCACCAGCCAGTTGGGGGATTATTAGCAAGTAATTTAGCAAGCTGTGCACATATAAAACACAAAGGCCCGCGAAAAATAAGCAGATAGCTTGATCCTGAAAGAGTGGGAACCTAGAACTGCTGGAGGCCAGAGGTCTGTTAATACACAGCATTTGAAATGGCAAGAAAAAGAATAAAGTCTGTACAAACGTCAGTAACGAACAAGACTTAAGGGAAAAAAATAGAGATATCTCTAACTTGAGCCATGAATTTTTCCTTCAAAAACAACTTGGAAAGATCCAGAACAGAGTCATGGCTCTCTGTGCCAAAGGGGCACAGTACATTAAAAAGCATTTAGAGGCTGCTAACAACTCTTCTGTCAAAGAATTTACACATCTAATAACTCTTCATAGAGAGCTCCATTTTGTTACGATATTCTCAATACAAGAAATAAAAAATTATGGGAGTCTAAATTCATACGACAACCTGGCTTCAAAGACAAAGACCAAGAAGAGTCTGTATGGGTGCATGCATGCGCGTCTCCTTATTAATAAGCTGCCTACTGTGATGGGCTCTTGGAGTAGGCAGCATATAATTATGTTCCTCTGATGACTTCTCAGCATATGTAGGCACACAACTAGTGTTTACAAAGACTGCAGCTCTAATTTGTCCAAAAACTGGTGATCGGGAATTACAGGAGACTCTGTTGTTTCTGAGAGGTGTCCTGAGAGCACAGATCGACCCACTGAGCAAAAAAAACCACGAGAGGAATAGCATGCCCCCAAGAAGAATGAGGGATGGCTTCTTTCAAAACTCTCATGAAATAACAAAATGGAAAGTGCAGCTATAAGAGCTAAAAAACGGGCCAGGTGTGCCAATGCTTACGTTCCCAATGCCCCACTAATGCAAAATTTTCTAGGAGGTCACGATTTCACCTACTAGGTTCCACCCCTCAACACTACGTCACACTTACGGTTGTTTTAATGCCATAACGCAATTCTCCAGGCTATTTGGAATTTCTCTCCCCAAATCAAGAATCTCCTTCCCTCTCCCTTACTCACGGGTATTACAAGCTTTATATTTAAAAATTCTACTGAAGTTATTTCACAATTCACAAAAAGACAGCCACGGCAAAACTAGCACAAATAGACCAGAAATATTATGTAACACGAAATTCAGTTCCCTGTCACATGTAAAGAAACCTTCCATGAAAACGTATTCACAACATTTAAACGTTTATGCAGTTTGTGCTAATCCAGGAATAAAGAATGCCACACGTGGAGTAAAGAAGTAAAGGGCAGTTTCAAGAGTGGCTGTACTCACTTTTTGAATCCTTCTTCATGGAACAGAGAAAATATAACCCTGCAGACTCCTGTTATTATTTTACTTAGCCAGCACTATTAAAAGTTCTCGCTGAATGTGAACATCTCTAAGGTCTGTAAAAGGCCTGAGGGTCCATAGCTTTCTCCTGTCACCGTTCCAGCTAATCTACGCTTCTTCGGGAAGGGCAAGTGAAGTTTAGTTGTTAGAAACTAATTTTCTTAAGCTTTTCATTAGCAAGCATTTCAACAGAAACAAAAGTGATGAAATGAAAGTTTCAGAAATTAAAGTATTTCAACGTATAAATAACATGAATAACCCAATGTTAAAAATCTGTGTCACCTCTGCAGTGCAGCTCCAGTCCTTCAGGTTACTCACCATTACTGTTATTCTTACTTGCAAAGACAGAGCTGGACTGGTAAAGATTTAAAACAAAGTACGTTACGGGCAGTGTGACCATGTTTTACAATTAAATACTGCTAGTGAATGACAAATAATTTAAAGAAAATATACTGAGATCTCAGGCTCTCATTACTCTGTTTTCATTGTTGTTTTGATGAACTCTGAGAAAACGCTCTTGCAAAAAAATAAATCAAGGAGATGCCCTTTTTAATTGACCAGGAACGATCAACGGCCAAGGGTAACCCCTCCATGGAAACGGTTCTTCTACCAGTTTCAAATACGTGTATGATCAGTCAGTTTAAAGCAGCTTTCCGCAGAATCAGGTGGTGCCAAAAGTTAAGCACAATTACATGACAAAAGTTAAGTATTCCCTACTTTTGGATTTATTTTTTTTCTGAGAACACCTGTATCTATCTGTTTGGTCCACCAAGCAACAGAAGGAGCCCTCGTGGCTTCCTGAATAAACACAAACAGCGTGTTTACAACGCACAGCGCATGGCTGGAGAAGCAGCATGTGTTTAACTAGAGAAAAGCTCCAGCTAAAGGCAGCTAAGCTGTACTCAGCGCCTGCCCTACCCCTGGTCAGTACCACGTCTGGGCATTCTGGCTGATCTTCTCTCTCAGAAGCCTGGTAATTTGAATTATAAATACTTTTAAAGCTCAGAAGCTCCCCTCAAGATCCAAATTTTTAAAAAGGTATCTATTTTACTTAGAATAAACAAAGTTTAAAAGTCTGAGCAAAGCTTTCTGACAGAGGTCCTGACCACACGGTCAAGAGCAATCCAGAAGTGCCTCCAGGGCCTTGCAAACATCCATGAAGCTTCATGTGCAGGGACAACCTGGGACAATTAGTGGTACATTCCCCGCCTCAGAGACAATTCAGTAGAGGGTTGTTACAAGGATATTGGATATTCACCCGCTCAAGAAAAGGGATATTATTTGCAAGGTCTGGTGTGTTTCACAGAATACTGCACATTTTCTAGCCTTTGCAAGTACAGCCTTGTCTTGGGAACTACAGGAATTAGCAGCTAATGCTGTTCTCATGTCAGTAGACATCCTATACTAATGCAATTGTCCTCAAACCCCCAAATCATTCTGCCTTTTCAAGATACCAAAACCTCAAGTGCACCTCTTCACCTGAAACTTGTCTTACTTCCACCCTGAAAATCCTTTAGCTTTGCCAAGACAAACATTTCTGGATTATACAAAGCAACAATAAAATGCACAGAAATTTGCCGTTGAAACAACATTGGGCGCCCATACATTGTTCAATTCTGTGTACAATTCATTAAGCAACTACATGCCTCTTTTAAAAGGAGCAGCTGCCCAATTTCCAGTCTGCTGCACACTGCTGTGCTGTGAAACCATGAGGGCTTACTTCAGATCTGAAGCACAGCTTGCTGCAAAATACAGGCGACTTTGGCTACTTCTAGTAAATCCGTATTCATAAAATATGAACACAAAAGTGAAATAAGGAGGTCCAGAATGCATTCCAAGACCATTTATCTCTTAATTTCAATCTGTTCAGCATTAAACTGTCCCGGAACAATGACCAGTCCTTAAAATTTACCGCAATTGTTCCAGATAAGCAACAAACATTTGTCTACATCTCAGCTCCTTCTTTCTGCAGGTTGCAAGTGAACTCTAAAATCCTGAATTTTGTTATAAGCTTTTGCCTATTGCTCCCTTCTTCAAGGTAGACACCATTAGAATCACAGAATCCTTTCGGTTGAAAAAGACCTTGAAGATCATCAAGTCCAACTATAAACATAACAGTACCAAGTCCCGCACTAAACCACGTCCCAAGCACCACATCTACATGTCTTTCAAATACCTCCAGGGATGGTGACTCAACCACTTCCCTGGGCAGCCTGTTCCATTGCTTAACAGTGCAAGAGGGAAGTTTGTTATTGTATTTTTCAGTGTTCACCTCTATCTTCTTTGGAAATCAAGAAGTGCTGTGGAACACACAGAATGAACAGCTAACAAAGCTCTCCAAGCTGAGAAGAGATGCAGAGTTTTCAAAATGGGAGATATTTTGAATATTTTATTTTATCCATACTTTTTCCTATGGTAATAATCCAAAAATATTTTATTATTTTTTGTTTGCTCTCACATCTGTCCAGACTTTTAAATTACTACATTGTCTCCATTATAGCCTATTAAAAAAATAATTAAAATTTCCTAGAATTGCGTTCCAGTAATCACATTAAAACAAGCTACAACTTGTTGTATAATAACAATTACTTCTTTTTGTTGTTATTCTACTGTGCCATCAAATTTGCCAAAGCCATAGCTTCCAGTAATTACAGGAAATCAACATCAAGATTTTTTTTTTTGCCTTCTCCTCTCATTCTTCATCTTTCTGTTCTGCTAGTTCCATTGTTCAGCATCCTCACAGCTAATGCCTGTACCTTACTCCCAGTTTGAATTTATCAGGCTTTAACTTTCAGGTCTTGATTCTCGCTATCCCTTTCATTACCAGATGAAAGAACTCTTCACGCTTAATCAAGCTTCCTTTTTGTTGTCTTTTGTATACATTAATCAATTTCTAAAAAAAATTCCTTACATCCACATCTCTTTCTTGCCCTTAAGGTTGTTTTTTTTTTTTGAGTTCACACACCCACCCCATGCTTTTTACTATTAATAATATTGAAAATTGAGTAAATGTAATTTTAAAGAAGGTAAAGAATCCTGTGCCAGGACACAATAAGGTTAAGCACTTCGCACACACAAAACAAGTTATGATCCCCGCTCCAAAGAGATCAAAGAGCAGACATATGGCTGTAGACAACAGGAAAAACCACAAGAGGATACTAAGCAGACTGGGTTGTCCAGCTAACTGACCCAGAAGCCAACGCTGTACCAACTTTGAAGCCAACCGTACCATGTGTAGAAAGTAACGTTCCAAAATCTGTCTTGCTAACACTTGGAGGTAAAAATTAAACATCTTGCTCAAAAGATGCCTGCAGCTCTTTTGCTCGTGTTCCCAAAGATTACACTGGATATTTTGTAGAGACTTTACAGTTTACCATAAGCATGAAGTGATGAAGAATTTTTAGAGCAAGAAGAGGTTAGTTGCAAAGAAATTACTATCACCCTGGAAAAAGGGAGTTTCATTCTGTCACTCCTGCAGCACTGTGCCAGCACGCAGAAATAGAGGACTGTTTGATAAAATAAGATTCTGCTGTGATACCAAAGAAAAGTACAATTAGGACTACTCAGCAACTTACTAGCTTAGCATCAAAAAGGACAAGCATATCTAATGTCCCTATAATAGGAATGGCTCATTTGCTAGTAACATTCCTAAAGGAACCCCTAAAACTCAAGATCAATATGGATTATTTTAGGGTGGTTTTTTTCCCCCTTCACTGCTACTGGAATTGTTTTTATATGTTGTTTATCTTCTAGCCTTCGCTCAAGATCTGCTTAATTTTTGCTGCAACTGGGAGTTACCTGATGTGGTGATGGCCCAGGCAAGAGGATAAAAAAGTGGCTAAGTAAGAATGAATGCAGTAAAACATGAAGACAAAAGAGGTTAGAATTTCTTTAAAATTATTATATCAAAGTTTAAAGATAAAAGTTCAGGATTAAACAGAAAACTGCTACCTTTCACTAAATACCTTTTTGGCAAGAAAAGTTTTTTCAGCTTCCTAACAAACATTTCCTGACTTGTAAAATGCTTCAGCCTGCAGCAAATAAAATTGCAAGAAGTGTAAGAACACTAAAAATTCCCTTATCTAATTTTATTTACTATTTCTGGGGATTTATTCTATTTAAATTTAAGAGGAGGAGGAGGAAGAGGAGGGTGAAAAGGCAATTAGCTTTCAAGCAAGGGGAAAAAATTTAAACTATGACATTCAGTTATAAAAATATTGGGTTTGCTGTAGCGAAAGGAAAATCAAACCAGGCGAGTCCTCAGGTCTAGAATGCTGATCCTGCAGTGACCAATATGGTTTCAGGGAAAGACCAACAGGACCAAACTACACTGCACACTATGGATTGTGCAATGCAGAGGAAAAATTGTGCAAAGATGAAAAAGTGCTTCCTGACCCTTGCAGCAATCAGCTTACTCCTTGAAGCATGAGATTTGATTACCTTCATCTCAGCGGGCACAACCATGAATATCACGGTATACCTTCTAATGCCCAGCACGTTCTAGTTGATAAACAGACAATAATGTAAGAATTTCTAGACCACTTCAATTCTGCAACCCGGGCAATAATTCCCACGAGAAATGTATGGCAAAAACAGGTACAAACAGCATCAAGGGCATTTAACACTTTGGAATTTAGATCTTCTTTTTCAAGGGAAAAAAAGCCTATAAATTAATCAAGTCTACGAAACCCCACAACAGAAAAGCAAGAAAACCCGGTGAAGAAGTGATTTACCCAATATAAGCTTTAGAACAACACGTGTACCTGTCACGTGGCATATATCCCTGTGGTCTGTCATAAAGCTTCAGTGCAGATGTTTTCAAAAGCCCCTAAACACCACCCATCAAAACAATCAAATAAGAACATTGGCGGTTCAACATCTGTGTCCTGCTCAAACATACACTGAAAAATACTTGAAGTTTGACATGCCGTAATTACAGAATAACTTCAGGCATGCAATGGTATTGGCTTAAGAACATCTTTAGACTGCAGCTCCGGTGGTAGCGCTGTCTTTCCTCAGTGCACACAGCATTAATTCATCGTTCCTCTGTCAGGTACAAGCCTCCTCACCAGCTTCAACACAAACCAATTTCAATTGAACCTCTATGAGAATAAGGCAACAAGCCTGAGAAGCTGTACCAGTTCTGCATAAATCAGGTAACACAGTCAAGCACCCCCTTTCACCAGGAATGAGAGTTTGAAGGGGTTTTAAGGGTAGGAAGAGTGTCACATGCTGAGCAGAAGCACACAGAAGTACACTGAGCATTGTAGGCACAGATCAGAGAGGATTAGGGCTACTTATGCAAAACGCTGAGCTCAAATTCTTACTTATGACAAATACTAGGTTTTAATGAACTCCAGATCTCCCTTTAAATTTACTAACTCCGAGTTCTGGAAGGTCTTTTTGATCTTGTTTTTAATTTTTTTATTTTTCTGCAATGTTACTGCCTCCCAGCAAAACCAGGAGTCTGTTCTGTGGGTACTCCTTCTTCCCTAAGCATCCAGGGACGTGGAGCTTCAAAGCGCCTTACATCCTAGAGGGGGAGGGGGACTGATCGGAGGGTAAGAGTGCTACTGTCTGATGTCAGGTCCAAGATGCAAGAGGACAAGAAGCAAATCATTTTGTTAGCCAAGATATACAAAAGAAGATATTATTGGAGAAATCAGAATTACCATCGTGTTTGCCAAGATAAGCGCCTTGGAAAGTCCTCAGCAAAGCCATTCTCTTCAATGCCTTTTTAACAGCAACAGTAGCACAAGATTAGCAGATTTATAGTCAAATACATGACTCTCTCCTGATTCAGGGATTTCACTGAAGAGGCTTATGCACGTGTTTCATTCTAACTTCCATGTTACTTAAACACTGCACCAACCTTTCTCTTAAGTTTTAGCTCCTCTACTCTGCAAGTCCACCTCTGTAAAGCAGTTACCATATCCTCAACTCACAGCTTGCACTTGAGCTTTCTTTACCTACACTAGATTTAAACATATGCTTAAATGCTTTGCTGAAGAAGAGATGAATTTCCAAGTCGTGAGCGTTTTGGAACCAGAGTCAAAGAATTAAGAAGTCCAGTAGCTGGATTTGGGGAAATACGAAAGCAGGAGAGGTGGCATGCCTTTAACACTTTCTTGTGCGTCCTTACTGGGATGAATGCGTGCTTGAAAGGACCAAAAAGAAATAGTAAAATGTCTTCTTGTTGCCTGAAGGTATTTAATGCAGTGGAGCAAGGGGAATATAATCAGCATTAAAGCGCTCTTCATAAATAACGGACAGTCTAGCAGCTTTTATCTACTCTGCACTTTAAGAAAGTTTCTACTCCTGAATATTTCATGAGTAAAAGGTAATTTATTGTGGCTTTTAAATTATACAATTCAGAAACTGTTAGAAAAAAAGTTCTATGTTCAACACAATAATGACTAGTTTTGAATTTCTAAAGAAACACTGGCAGCCTAAATACATATTTTGAAACCTAGCACATACAAACTACCAGGCCCACCTTTGCCCTAAACTGCAACTACTGATTTTTAAGATGTCCAGTCCTATTCAGCAATACAGTATTTATTTGCAAGTGAAGAATAAACCTGAATGTACATTTTCCTAAGATGTCAGTTCTAGTTTGCACTTCTCAACAAAGTATATGGCTGATCACAGGTCATTTAAGATGCGCACCTGTGACAGACACTTTCAAGAAATCTGCTTTCTGTACATTATTTTAAAGGTGTACTTTATTACAGCCTTTTAAAATGACAATTAGAGTTCCACATAAACAAAATCATTAAGGGAACATACTGGTGAACAGGTGAATCGTCAAGATGAGTTAGAGGTAACCTTAGCTCTGTCCCCTGTGAATAAGGCTACGATGCAATCTTATTGCCGCATCCAGAGACAGATGCTCTGTGGGTGTAGATTAGCATGACTTCACAGAAGTCGGCCGTGCTACATCTGGTTTCTGTCAACGGAGGCACCACTGCACTTCTCCTCAGCATCAAATCTTCTCTGTACAACGTCACACGCCTATGAAAAAACACCATGGGGGCCTGCTGCAAACCAGCACACCGAGCATCCCAGTGACTCGCAGCTTTAAGAACACCAAAGTAAGTGGCTTCAGAACATTAAAAGGTAACGTCCCTTAGCCAGAGCTATCCTTGGGCAATTTTTCAGTTTTCTTTCTAACCCCACACTTCCAAACCATAGAGCTACTATAACCCAAAAGAACCCAATAAACAACCCAAAAAATACGACAATTCATTTTCTTTGAGCAAAGATAGTAAAAATAGCTTTCCTTTCATATTTTCCTTGTATGGTAACTGAGTCCCCACCCCAAATCCTCTTCTTTTATTCACATTCCCCACTTTAAAAGACCAGATAAAGAAGAAGTTAAAACACAAAAGGAAATATCTGCAGAAATTAGAAGCAATCCGAACAAACAGTACCACACATGGCAAATCATCTACATACTAATAGCCTCCTGCATGTGGACAATACACATCTGTGACAAAAAAGAGGTTTATTTATGGAATGATTTCTTATAACACAGCAAGGAAGAAATCTGAGACACCTGGCAAACTTCTAGATCAACCATCTTTCCTAGCAGCAAAGTGCAGTGCAAGTCCCATGGAGTGACAGGACAGACACAAAACCACCATGTACAAAGCCGAACTTTGGATTTCAGATATTTTTCTGTGCATTTGAAAAAATCAAATTGATCTTTCGCACTTAATTCACATGGGCTCAGAGTTTTGTTGAGATGATATGCCCCTCCCAAATTTACCAGCAGAAAAATTCAGACAGACCTCTCATGCACGATTTGGCATTAGACGCCTCAACTGCAGCAGTATGGTTATTTGAAGGGAAACAGAGAATCACAGAATAGTTTGGGTTGGAAGGGACCTTAAAGATCTTCTCGTTCCAACCCCCCTGCCATGGGCAGGGATACCTCCCACTAGACCAGGCTGCTCAAAGCACATCTACAGTCTGCACCTTACACTACACATTACCATTGCCACACATCTAAAACAGTTGCTAAACTGTTTACTTATAGACATAGTGAATGTGCTTCCTGATAACTCTGGTTTGCTTAAGATGGTACTCAAAAGTAAGCATCACATCATTCATCCGGGTCTGTCAAATACTGAGTGCCAATTGGGAAGCTGCAAGCAATGCACAGGTTTTCTCCTGGCCCACTACACACAGATAGATTTTTCCTTTGGTCAATAAATTCTCTCAAGACACCGCATTTAAAAGCTTTATATGTACTAGCAGACAAATCATACTTTTGAAACAGAGCTTTTGATGTCTGTTGCAGACCTGGTAGGAACAAGAACCATTGACACCTATAGGCTTTCTTGCTGGCTTTTGCATTGCTCTTCTCTCATTGCATTCTGTGGACTTGGGTGTAAAGGTAAAAGAAAAATCTTTATTAGGGAAAAAATTCAAAAGGAAGAAAATGTCTCTGAAGGAAACAAAGTATCTCAGTTGTTCCCCCTGCTTGTGCAACAAGAAAATGAAGCTGGTGGTAGTGCCTGCCAAAACAGACTGCACCTGGGTCCAAAACATTATTGATGGGTAACTAAGTTTATATACATCGATAGAGTTAAACACCAACACTCTAGACTAATGAAGACACAGACATGCTCTTCTGTTTGATAGTATCTAGCAATTTGTCAAGTGACTGTAATCGAAGCCAAAGACAGCTTGTTTACTCTGTATTAAAATACAATATTTCATATCACACTGTTAGAGTAAATGATACATACATCATCTGGTATTTAGATAGAGCTTTGGATATCTAAGAGAAAATGGGATGTGTCAGTTTAAATGAGCAATCCCACATAGAATGACTACGATACTCATATAAAATCAACCTATGGACAAGCCCCTGGAATGCTAAGCCTCCTACACCAAATCACCCGATGCAAAATGAACTGACCCCTCTATAAATGGTGCAACTGCCCTGCTTCATATAGAAGAGATTAAAAAAATGGGTGCCCATTTCCCCTACTCCACCTCCACCCTGATATGCCCACAAACTAGACACAGAAAAAGAGGCATAGTCATTTTGAATGCCAGCTTCCAACATGTAACCCTACTGAGAAACGATTCTCGGAAGAAAATTCTTGCATTGAAATAAACTTTAGGTATCACTGAACTCACTCCATGTGTCTTAAGAGGTCAAACAAACAGGTCAACTTACGTAGCTCTCCTACTTTCAGTATTTCACACAGCATCTTTGTCAGCTCAATGCTGCTTCGGCCAAATGGGCACTCATGCTTGTCTTCTCGACTGCTGTTCTCCAGGACAATCTGAAGGAGGAATCAAAATGGAAAATAGTCAGCTTGAAGAACCCATGAGTTGAAGTACTGTCCTCCACATCCAATATTTACAAGATAACCCAGGCTGAATTTAGGAAACTGTATGTGGAGGCTCTGTTTTTATAAACCTTAGCCCTTCCCCCAGCTAAACGACCTGTATCTGCTCGAGGCAGTTAGCAACACAGAAGCAGTGCTGCTCCGTGACCAACTGGGAAGCTTTGCCATTCCTAGGCAATGTTGCTCTCATTGCTGTTCTGCAACATGCCTGGCTTGGAGAGATTGCAGAAGAAGCCAAAGAAATAGTTTAATTTCAAATTTTCCAGTTAAAGGAAATTAGATATAATGATTTATGGACATGAACACACCTAGAAGGAACTATAAAATAAAAAAGTGGGACAGAAATTACATAGCTGGATTCAGGCTCCAAAAAAGGTTCAAGTGTCAGAAAATCAAACTGAAGCCCACAAAGGAAGAAAACGCACACAAATTCTCTATTATGGAAGAAACCTGTGCTTGCATGTAAAGCATTTCAGGGAACTATGCCCCAAAAACGAAGCAGGGAGAGCTCTGTATTCTGTGTTGAGTGACACTGCAAAATAAATGGGAGAAAATAATTCCTTGCACAATTTTACACCCATTAAGTTAGACAATATCAGATACTGTTGGGATGAAGTTCTCCCTGGTACTACAACTAAAAGAGAGATTTCACTGTAGACAAACAAATGACTTATAAGAATACTATAGATTTCATTGAAGCTGTGAGCCTGAAAAGAGAGCAAAACAGAAATGGTCAAAACAAATTCACGGTATGAATTGTCTTTGCAGTAACAAACTTTGCTACTTCAAAAAAAGAAACAAAACACATCCTAAACAGCTGCTGCATCGCCTGGGGATAAGGGACAGAGGAAGAAAACGAATTTCAAAGGTAAGAGATTTTGCCAAGCACCAGAGAACGTCAGAGGCTCTCTAAATTTTCTTCACAAACAGCTGTTCAGACATTGCTCTCTGCTTTGCACTCCTCCAGCCTCCTTAACTCCCATCATCTTCATGTTTTTGTTTGTTTGGCTTTTTCGTTGGCTGTGATTTTGTTTGGGGTTTTATTTGTTTGTTTGTTTTAAATCTTTCAATCTTGGCTGCAAAGAAAGCTTTGCAAAAAGCTCCAAGTCTGGAACTTCACCCAAAATCAGCAGAAGAGGACCAAGGCAACACTGGATGCCAGCAAAACCTTTTCCCTCTCTTCCTAGATCTTAGTTGTGACTGTTTCATGCTCTCTTATATGCAGAAGCCTGCTCTGTGAAGCAGTTAAAGCTAAAAGTGAGAAAAGAGGGAAAACCCAGAAGCAAGTAAGAAAGTTACGTGCTTCACAGAGTACGCCAAAGACTCTTCACCAAGCATGTATTCTAGTCCTGCTGTACAAAAGGGCAGCCTCTAGCTGATACTCTGCCCCAACCATCACCCCAGGATTTTAAAGGATGGTTGCTTTCTGTGTTTGTGGATGATTGTTTTCTCTTGCTTCCCAGTGTTGTTGTGTTGTTGTATTTTTAAATCGCCTAGACTTCCCACAGATGTTTAGAAAGTCATTAGGAATATGATAAATATTTGACCCCCATAAATTTTTATTGGGCTTTTCCACCAGGGCAGTGTCAGAATCACATTCACCAGTCTGCCAGGGGGGCAGACTTTTCCTTCTCAAAGTTTTGGTTTAAATTACATCTAATTGTTCCATGTCACCTCTGGATAACAGCTGTACCAAATCAAAGAAACACCCCTGCAATTTTTGTTTTACGTTGCTGCAGCCACTGTTCAAGGAACATGTGAATATTACTTTGCATTCTGGATGAGTCATCCTGCTTCAGTCTCTTTCATGGAGGATAGTGCTACATTTCCATACCCAAACGCAGGAGCGATGATAGAGTAGCACAAGCGCAATATAAAGCTGTATCTCAACACCTCCCTGAGATCGCTTCTCTTGTTTTGTTATTATTGTGTTTTATCTCTCACATAATAAAACATAAAATCTGCATACTGGAGCGGGGAGCCGCTTTGACACAGATTTAGATACAGCAGAGAAACACTGGTAATAAAATCAATGGAGAGGCAAAATGAAAGGGTAAGGGGGAGGGGAAGGGAAGCACTCGGATCAGCATTCCTGCTCGCTTCTGGCAAATGCATTTTGTTGAGTTTCACATTAACCCGACATATTAACATTTCATGAGCACATAAATATTTAATGGTGACACCATATATGCATATAATGGAAGGCAGAATTACAGCAATCAATAAGAATGTCAGAGAAATAGTTAAGGCACTGTGTATTGCTATACAGCAAATTAAATGGCAATTTGAGTAATCAATATGTAAAGCAGCCTTGAAATGATCCTCAGACACACTCTCTGCAAGCATCATGTTTTAGCATTTGCTGTGCAAAACAAGGCAGAGCTGACATGTTAACGTTTCTGTAAGAAAGGAAGATGGAAGGCCCTTTACTACATCTAAATATCTGTAGGCAAATTTGACAGATACGGATCTTCAGTAAGAAACAGCAATGGTAAAGAGGGAAAGAAAAAAAAAAGAGGTTCTTATAAATACCCAAAGAGAAATCATTCCTAATCTTGGCAACAGATTTACAACATTCATTATTATATTTGTAATACTCTTTTCACGACTTCGCGACTCATATCCTGTTCCAAAGTAAAAAGCTATAAATACAGCTGATAAGGGCATGATTTTAATGTTATTTCCTTTATCACTCTGGTTATGGAGGAGAAATAAGCAGAGAATGGACATGTTTACTTCATAAACTGGTGAAAACAATAGCAGGGGAAGAAACATAACACACAGCTCCAGACTGAAAATACTTCTGTATGTCTACAGAGCATACTGCTGGCTTGATTCACGTTTCTATCACAACAGTTATTTTACCAAGGAAAGGAAAGTACTGAGGAAATCACAAAGCCCACACAACCTTCAGTCAAATGGAGGTCTATCATTAATGTTCGTGAAGTGGCTGCACCCTATTATCTTCCTCTTCCTCCCCCTCAGAAATCCACAGCGAGCTGCAGATCCACCAGACATCTCACAATCAGCGGGTATGGCGGTTACATTTTGCTTAGGGGAAACAAATATTTTAAAATATTTTAAGGCAGAAACTATGGACATTGCAGGAGAACTCTTGGCACCATAGAATCATTTAGGTTGGAAAAGACCTTTAAGGTCATTGAGTCCAACCATCTACCTAACACTGCCAAGTCCATTGCTAAACCATGTCCCTAAGCACCACGTCTACATGACTTTTAAATACCTCCAGGGATGGTGACTCAACCACTTCCCTGGGTAGCCTGTTCCAATGCCTGACAGCCCTTTCAGTGAAGAAGGTTTTCCTAATATCCAATCTAAACCTCCCCTGGAGCAACTTGAGGCTGTTCCCTCCCTTCTCATCTCTTGTTACTTGCGAAAAGAGATCAACACCCACCTCTGTACACCCTCCTTTCAGGTAGTTGTAGAGAGTGATAAAGTCTCCCCTCAGCCTCCTTTTCTCTAGGCTGAACAACCCCAGCTCTCTCAGCCGCCCCTCATAAGACTTGTGCTCTAGACCCCTCACCAGCTTCATTGCCCTCCTCTGGACACTCTTTAGCATCTCAATGACTTTCTTGTAGTGAGGGGCCCAAAACTGGACACAGTACTCAAGGCGCAGCCTCACCACTGCCAAGTCCAGGAGGGCAGTCACTTCCCTAGTCCTGCTGGCCACACTATTTCTGATACAAGCCAGGATGCTATTGACCTTCTTGGCCACCTGGGCACACTGCCGACATATTCCATCTTCCCTCAATCCTACCTCAACTCTGGTCTGCTTGGCTGACCTTTACTTTGATATCAGGAATCTACTTCTGCCAGTTTTTCCCTTCTTAAGTCCTTGCAGAGCTACACAACTGGGAAGGTCCAATATGGAAATGTGGCTTCTAATACACTAGATGCTAAACAGCAAAAAGCCAAAAACCAGCTCAGAGTATGGTAGCACTAAATGCTGCAGATCCTCTTCTCTTCCTCTGCTCCTTTGATCAATACTGCCCATTACCATGAGGCAAAGCAGAAAATCACCGCGATGTGTGTAGCACTCAATAACAACAAAACCATATTTTTTTTCTTCAGAAAAAAGCAAAAAAAATCCAGACAAAAATCTCAAGAAAAAGAAAACAAAAGGGAAAGAAAATTACCAAGAGAGAGCAGCCAGGAAAAGTTTGAGTGATGAAAAGACATTAACAAAGCAAGACAAGAAAGAAAAAAAGAGCTGATTTTTTAAGAAGTAGATTGCTCTTACAAACAAACACAACAACAACCAAACACCAAATAAACAAAAACAACAACCACCCTCCCCCCACAAAACTGCAGCTCAGAAAAAGGGAGGAAAAATGAGAAAGTGAGTGAGAGAAGCATAGAACGAGAACAAAATTATATCTCAAGAATGAGATTAATTGACTAGCAGAAGAAGAGAAAGGAAGAGGTTTAAAAATGTTTTTAAAAATGCAAGGAGGTGAAATTTTTAAGAAACCAGTATTATCCATTTTCTTGACATTTCTACAGATGAAACTGTAGCCCATTAAGGCACGGCAATCTGACAGTATTTGTTGCAGAATACAAATCTGTATGGCTTTTACTATTTTTAAATTATCTACTACATATATTTCTCCTCTCTTATTTACAAATTCTTGCTGTAAATGGAAGAGAAACATTTCCCCAATTACCAAACAAAAGCAATCGGTGATCAGAAAGAGAAATGAAGACTTGATCATGTTTCCCAAGGTAGACATTTCAGGCAGCATTGGTCAGCAACTGGCGAGAGATTAATTTCTTCAGGGATTTAGCCATACGAATTGCCTGAAGTACTCTGTTTCCTCTGAAGCCAAAAGTCCTTTCAAGAAATGGAAGGCAGCCCTCCAATATCCAATTGTCCAACAAAGCATTTAGAGAGATACAGGAAAGAATAGTTCATCTTAGAGAATGTGTTAGTTCTTGCTTTTAACTGCAAGATCTTTTGTACTTCCCCTTGTGTTATGATCCAGTGGTGCTCAGCATCACCCAGAGAAGGCTCGCTTGCCATTACAAGATATCTACCAGTCGCATGGACAGTAACGTAAAATAAATTCAAGTGTCATGCCAAGGTCACAGAAATATAATGCGAAATCTCCAGTAGCAAAAAAACCAAAACAAACCAAAACAAAACCCCACCTAAAACCAACGCAACCCCCCCCCCCCCCCCACCAAAATCAAAAGATTTTCTAACTTTACGGCAGTGTTCTTTTATGATCTTCCATTGAATTATTCATCGAGTCCATCACTACCTCAGGAGCACAAAACAGACCCTCAGGGAGGCAGTGGACTAAATTTTCCACATTTGACTACCATGGGCTTAAAAATCTGCAGCAGCTTCAATAATGAAGCTTCTGCCTGCAACTAAGAGTTAATGCCTGACAGAAGGCAAAGTTCTGAAGACAGGTATATTACACGCTTCCTCATCAAAATCCAGGGGGATGCAACCACCAGACAGAAATATTCTTCCTACACTGCAAAGGAATATCGATTTAGCCAATCCCTTAATCCCTCACATTAAAGATTAAATTGACTTAAAGTATACTGCCCACAGCAACTGCAGATGTAATTCTCAGATTCCTGAACCAACCTCAGAGCTTGGCAATGGAATAGAGATTCATTATGATTAGGAAGTAAATACAGAAGTGAAAGGCGAGACCCACTATAGCTGCGTCAATACTTATAATAAATCCTACAGCAGACAGTTTAACAAGCATTGCTGCTCTATTAAAAAGGAGCATTTCCCCAGATCTATTTTGTAGTAAATGACCCTGTGTTAATAGAGACGAAGTTTTCTAGCAGTCTGCTGTAGGTTAATATCAAGAGGTTCAGAGAGCTAGTTAGTAAAGACGGTAAAAACTTCCTTACACCCAAAATGAAAAGTCAGGCAGCATTTTAATATCCAAAAATTGCAGGGATGCTCTTCCTTTTCTTGACGCTGTTTTTCCTTTTCCTGACACTGTTTTTCCTTTTCCTAAGCCCCCTTATCACAAATGGTAAGCTTCATCATTCCCTTTTCATTTAGATGCTTTAAAAATTACCCTAGGAGGCAAGTCCTAAGGATATGCTTTTTGAGAAGGATAAGGGACTCTACTGCAGACAGATTCAATTTCCATTCATCCTCTTCACCGATTTTGATTTCTTCCTAAGGCAGCTTGTCATTTGCCTCAACTTCAGCATCAGTGTTCTTCCAAAATCCTTCACTCAGCACTGTCCCCTCTAACCTATCTCTTTATCTTCATTATTTTATTTTCAATTTCCCACGCTTCCTCTCTCCTTTATCTCAGCCTTCCTTCACATTCCCGAGGCATTGCAGAAATTCTTTATGGCAAAACTAAAATAAAGCAACAGTTATTTCTACCTTCCTCAGGAAGGCAGCAGAATTGCAATTTAAGATGAGATTTGAGAGAAGAGCTGAGACGTACTACAGATACTGAAAAAGAAAGAAGCCACTGACATGAGAAACACAGACGCAAAGCCATGCCTTATTTGAGGAACATCTAATTATAGGACCGTGTGAGGATCGGAGACTAAGAGACTGCGATGTGCTTTGTCACGCACAACTATGAACAAGCACCTGGGGGATAACCAGCACATCGCTTGAGAAGTCCACTGTGACCTGCTGCTCCCGGGGAGAACTGCTAACAGAAGGCAGGAGGGCCGCTATGGCAAAGCAGCCAGGGGACAGTGACGCGCTCACACAAGGCAGGAGGGAAGAGCATCTGATTATGTCATTATGTAGCAACATAGAGCTAACAGGGCGAATTCAAATTGTCGTGGTAACATTACAGCCAGCGTTTGACTCTGCAGCCATAAAGCACTTCTAAAAAAGATGGCTTAAAATTGCCAATAGGTGGTTTTATTCTGGAAAATTATGGTGTGTTTCCCCCTCCTCCCCCTTTTAAAACATATCTAGTGCCAAACTATCACAAGCTAAATTTGGATGGTTCTGCAGTTGCTCACCTAGCAATAAACTTTGTTTCTCACACAAACACCTTAGCATGAAGCATGACCGTATTGTCTTTATTAAAAGCTAAACACCCAGTGGTTTGTCTTAAAATATTATGTATCCTCCTCCTTTCTTTGCCACTGCGTGCAGAACCAGTCACTGTAAAGCATGATGATAAGACCCAGGATGAGAAGGCCCAGCTGCCATGACATCTTCAGAGGCAGCACCAGGATGTTTTCTTCACTTCCCACAGGCACAGGCAGGGGGATAGTGATCTTGTGTTGACCTGGTCCAGTCTGAAAACTACCAGCCAGGTATTCCTTCTGCCTCCGTGCCCCACACAAATTGCCCCACACAATAAGAAGGCAATGCTTTCCCTGTAATCCTCTCCTTGTTCGCCTGTGGCAGAGATGAAGGGCAGGAAACTGTAGTACCGGCAGAATATAGCAAGTTTTTGAATTTTCTTTTCTTTCATAATGTGAAACAGGCCCTACTAGTGCTCTAACATTATTGTGGTATGGATATATTAGAAAAGCATCAACCTCTATCACACATCAATGAGACAGGCAGCTAGAACAGCACCACAAATGCTCCTGGCACAGAGTGAATGGGAAAAAACCTGTGAGACTCCATAGCCAGTCATCTTCTCTATACGCATCTCAGCTTTGCAGGCAGAGGGATGGATCGTGGCTCCACAAAAACCAGACAGATCTTTCTGTGCTACTGCTGCAACTCATGGTATGATTCCAAATCCTCTGAAGACAATAGCTAGACTTGCAACAACTTCTGGGCCCTCTGGATCCGGACTTCATTTAGGCAATAGCTTCCATATACATGGGAAAGATTATTAAGGGACTGGAGCACCTCTCTTATGAGGAAAGGCTGAGAGACCTGGGTCTGTTCATCCTGGAGAAGAGAAGACTGAGAGGGGATCTCATCAATGCTTTTAAACATCTAAAGGGTGGGTGTCAGGAGGATGGGGCCAGGCTCTTTTCAGTGGTGCCCAGTGACAGGACAAGGGGCAATGGGCACAAACTGGAACACAGGAAACCCAATCTTAACATGAGGAAAAATTTCTTTACTTTGAGGGTGGCAGAGCACTGGAACAGGCTGCCCAGAGAGGTGGTGGAGTCTCCATCTCTGGAGATACTCAAAACCCACCTGGATGTGTTTCTGTCCCACTTGCTCTAGGTGACCCTGCTTTGGCAGGGGGTTTTGGACTAGATGATCTCCAGAGGTCCCTTCCAACCCCCATCACTCTGTGAGTCTGTGAAAGTTTAGGTGTGCTATGAATGGTGAGAAGTGATCTGAACATATGCAGAACTGTAACACTGTGATATGTATCCCATAGAACACACCACAGAGGGCTGTGCAGAGGGTGCCATGACTCCCTTACAATTCTCTTCCTCCCTCAGTACTAACTTAACTCTGCGTTTATGCTGCAACCAGCCACTCCAGGCTTTTGCCTCTTTACTGTAGGGCACCCACCTCAATCCTGCCATCAGCAGGCCCTTGGAGCAAAACCACACTACTTCCTGGTGTGTTGTTACAGAAAGCAGAGACATTGGAGTGATGCTTGGGAAAAAACAAAAGGCAGGCAGAAAAACAGTTAGATATCCAGTGGAAGGTAAAAACAGAGAATGGAAAGACCATCAGAGAAAACAGAAAACAAGAACACATTAACAGGCTGGGCTTCGGCAATTAGGTCTCATGTGGAAAACTGTATTCCTTCACGAGACCCATGTAACAAAGCTCACTTTTCTCTCTACCTTTAGCAGAACAGAAACAAATTACATCCCTTTTCCTATCATTTCTAGGGAAAAAGAAAAAAAAAAAACAGCATGGCAGAAATCAAGTGCAATTTTATTTCAGAAAATGCTGAAATTATATGTTGGACTACTCATATCTGATCAGGCTAGAATGAGTAGGCATGAGGAGACTTTGTGAATTGGCGGAAGGATGTGTAGGCAGCCTCCTATACAACAACTGCATGGGTTAGAAAGTATACGGCAGACAGTCTGTGACTCAACCCATTAAAGTTCTGAAAGGTCTCTACAGGCTGCCAGCAATCTTCCTGCCTGCATCACTGGCACTCGCAAAACAGCACCTGCTTCTCCAGTGTGACTTCTGAAAGCTTCAAAAAGGAAAAGAACTCCCCCTCCTCGTCCTCCCCAAAAGCAGCAACTCAAGTAGCTGCTGGGGAAGAAGCGTCTCTATATCACAGCTCTGTGACTAACTGATTTTCCAGCTCAGCAGAGGCAGGGGAAAGGGGATTTTCTACTACTGACCCTAAACGAGCTCGATTTTTAATTTCCAGGTAATCAAAACAACTCTTGGTGCAACCAAAGTCCAAACGTTGTTTTGTTTTGGAACATTTTAATAACTTTTAAAATTTGTTTTAAATATAAGAACAGAAAATCTATGAGAATACCACTAAAAATCTTACACATCATTCACAAAAATGTAGTAGCAATGCATCCATTATAACACATACCAAGGAATAAATAAGCCCAACTTTTCAGCATGGGTTTCAACACTGGTTTCCCATCCTGGTGACAATATTTTATACTGAAAATTTTACATTCAGTATCTAACAAATATTTGCATGAAATAGATAAAATCAGTGGGAAATGGGGTAAATCTTCGCTTCTACAGATGAGGGACTTGAATTTCAGGCTACAGTAAAATGATCTCTTTCCAAAGAACGCTTAGTTTTGCCTACACGAACGAAGAACCTATTAATCTAATAAATGGCAAAGAACTGGGCACAAACTTGGGTAGCTACCTGGGCAGAATCCAAATAGGTGGATAACCAACGTTCAGACCCGGAGTCGCTAAGTTTATTTGCAGTTTCTGCCTGCACCAATCTCTTGTGCTTAAACAAAACGAGGAGACAGAGTATGTGCCTTTTCAAGGCAGAATCTCACCCCAAAGAAGCAGTGAGACCTCCTAGAATACGTCTATACTTTTTTTTATGACCAGCCAAGTCACCAAGTTGTCAGTCATCAAAAGCAAATTCATTAGAATGAGAAGTCTGGACCCCACCAGAGACAATGTTGTATAGGACTTCTTTATGACTCAGCTGACTCACTGTGAAATACAATAACCTCTAAGTAAAATCCTACACTTCCTCCCAGATGAAGGTTATCACTGTAGTGAGATGCCTGTGAGGAAAACGTAAAATAAGGAACTATTTGAACGGAAGTGCATGAGAAGCTATGGTGTCGTTTTTGTAAATTCAGTTTACTCAACGGCGTCTGCTCTTTCTGCGTGGAAACACTGTTAAATTAGCCAAGATCCAAGACGAAGGGCAGTCCACTCACAACTGGCGCAGGAGCTTGAGTTTGGCTGCCTGCTATCAAGAACATCTAAACGAAGACTGACTGCACATACAGGGGTCAACTTATCAAAACTGCAAAGCTAGTGTTTCTACAGAAGCATCCCAGGCACAAACATGGCACATATAAACACATGAAAACAACTATCAAATTTATCTTTTTGGGTTACAAATAAAAGGAGTGTTCCATTTTGGTTCCTTTAGCTTGCATTTTACACTAGATTAAGTAAATATCATTACTTTACACCAATATCAGCAATCACTGAAGTGCATGCGTACAAAACCCAAAATCAGTCAAATGAATATACACCTACAAATATGTATACATACAAAATATTGCAGTTTCATATATTTATACCTCTCTCCTCATTGAAAACAAAATGGATCTAAATAGTCTCGGACCATAAATACCCAAACTAATCAATGACAAAGCACCAACAAATGGAGATACTAATAGCAATGGTGGCGTAACAGTATTTCCACAAAAAGTTTTTTCCTCAGACCCTTTTTACACTCAGGAAAGTTTCAAAGGCACACTGCTATAAGTTACCAGTAAAAAAAATCTCAGACGTCTGCACTGAATGAAGTCTGTTTTAAAAGGTAACTTATAATTTTATTTTTAAAATTAGTAGAATGTGAAGCTGAAGTAGTTTTGGAAAGGAGCAAATTGGAACCGGGGGGGAACTTGTCTGCTCCAAAAGAACAAAAAAAACTAGATTATCTGTCACAAAGCTTTATTCCAATCATTTTCTTCACTGTTAACTTAATTATACACCCTGACTGTCCTATAATTATGTAGCTTGGGAAGCTGCCAATTATTTCCTGTGGAAAATTTCAAAATTTCTTGCAGAGATCCAACATTATTTCCATCAATGCATTCCATATACTATGTCACCACCTTTTAAAAGCAAAACCTCTGATGACAGCAATTGATTATTTAAGTGGAACATGAAAAAATGTAGTGCATATCAGTCACTGATAGAACCATCCAACTAATAAAAAAGAGAAAGAAAAGCTAACTCAACAGGACGCTAATTCAATAGCAAACTTCTTTTAAAAATCAAAATGATAGCTAAGGACACCACAAAATCAAAGAAAACACAGTGGGTTTTTTTCCTCCTCCGCTAAACAACCTTTCTTCTGGAGGATCCAGTCATATTGCATAGTAAACAAAAAGCCAAGATTCAGAAACAATTAACTCAAAGTTGAAATGATGAAAAATAACATATTAACTGTAATTTCAGGAATAAGTATCCAACAGGAAAAAGGTGAATGAGAGAAGTGGACTATGCAGAAGTAGGAAAGAAAGAATCAAACAGGGGAAAAAAAGTTAGGTTATTTTTGTTTCCTCCTTCACTGTGTGACACCCATGTTTTCACTTGAAATGCCTTCTGCTTTCAAGATGCAGAGTTACCCATCTGCTCCCCTGCCTTCACACCCATGTTCTTCAACACATTGCAATTGTATTTACTCTTGCTATGAGTAATTTTGTTTGGTACTGGTCTTTGAAGTCCCACTGCCGCTCCCACAAAGGGCACTTCAGTTTCAGACATCCTTCCCACCTAACTAATCCATTTATTATGCAAATTATTTCTAAGCAGAATCACTTACGAGAGGCAGAACAACGAATGAAAAGGGAAGGGATTACTTATTGCCTATCTTCTCTTTCAACTTCTCCTTATGCATTTTTTTCAGTAATACAAGAAGATACCTTATACTAAGGGCCATGCAGCTGGGGCACGGCAGGTCAAACAGCAGTGATTTGTGCTGCACGTTACAAGGCAGCCAATACACTCAGTGGAACCATCATGACTTCCTGATAGCGTCTCTGCTTAATACCGCACATTCTGTCAGGAGAAACTTCATATTTTCCAAGTTCGTCTCAAACCAACTCTGGTTTTCAGTCTCAATTTTCAATTACTGCACAGCACAGATATTACCTCACTTTGGGGGTTAGGAATTTACCCATGTTACAGCAATCAACTGTATCAAAAAGGGCCGGGTCGAAAATAATCTCTTCTCCTAGGAACCAAAATATTTCTTAGTATCAACAACAGAAAAAAAAAAAAAAAAAAAAAAAAGAGAAGAGCTCCTCTCAAACAAGCTGTTCAATATGCAAGCATTATTTGTATAGGTAACAATTTCTTGTGGAAACTTAACCTTGATCCCAGAGAGAATTTTTGTTAGGGTATAAGAGTAGAAATATATCTAAACAATTAGGAAGGTCAACAGGCTGTACAAGTAAAGCAAACTGGTGCTGTGGGAGCTTTGGGAACCAAAGGCCATGAAGAAAAGGTAGTGTTAGATGTGAAATAAAGAACTCAAAATGAGAAGGAAATTGGCATGTCAGGGCCCACAGGAAACTACTGTACACCAGCTAGTAAGTCAAGGAGATAAAAAGACAGAAAGTAGGCGTCTTTTGCGTAGACATATAGCAATGCTGTAGAAGTTGCACAACACCATTCAGAGGTGTTCAGCATGCTGTTAATATGACAAGGTGGACCACCACAGATGAGTGAGCTACCATGCCAGCAATGCTAGTATAAACACTAAGTAGAACTACTCAGGAAAGGTGGGTAGGCTAACATACTCCCAAGGCGTGTTAAGAGTTCCCAAAGCTCCTCAGTAAGCAATTTAATCCGCGCGTGCCTCACTATGGCATTTCTAACAAGAACCATAGAAGAGTAAGAACAGGCATCTCAAAATAACAGCAAAAATTCTCAGTATTGCAACAGCAAGAATACTGCATTATCGATACAAAGCTGAGACAGCAACAAAGTCCTTTCTAAAGAGTGGCTAATTACACGCTACACTGAACCCAATTTTTAAGACAGCATTTGCAACATGAAAATGAAACATACGAAAAACATTGAGAGATGTCAATGAAAGCTCTCTTTCAACAGAATTTCTGCCCTCTTTAAATTCTTTCAGACTTCTATAAAACACAAATGTCTCATTTGGCAGCACTGCATACCCCTACTAAGTATATTCTCTAAACTCAGAATTTTCAAAAGAAGGCTATGAAGTAGCACGGCCCAGATCTCACCAAATCTTAATAAGAAATAGTAACCAATTCTCTTTTTATTAAAAAAAAATAAACACAATTCAGCATAGTTTATCCAGAAAACACATTCATTGCCCAGTATGTGAAATAGCCCTTAATTTCAGGAGTTTATAGGTGTTGACAATTATTGCTGTATTGCATGCTACCACAGTTTTTTTAACAGTTATTGCTAGATTCAGACTGAGAAGAAAGATATATTTAACGACCAGATCTTACAATCTTGTGGTCTCCTATTATGTCCATGGATCATCCTGGCCTAGATATCAGCAGGCTTTTTACAAGCCTATTAGAGCTTTGACACTAATCCACTCTGAGCAAAAACTAAATGATAACGCGTATTAAAAACTGACTTAACTTTTTATTAGAAATGATTGGTGCGTCTACACAGCCTTGCTATACACAACCTTCTCTAAGCAGGTCTGCATGTGTGGTTTTTCATGGGGAGTTAAGCCATCTCTACTATTTCAAGACGCTGACTTTCTGGACTATGTTCTACTCCCATCTGTGCTCGCTAGGTTTATGCTTGGCAAGTATTGGATTTCAATAAAGGTCAGGAAAAGTTGTTCTATTCAGAGGCAAGTATTATTCAGCTGTGTGTCTCTTCTTGTAAGTACGCAACACATAACTTGCTTTAACTACCCTTGAAATAACAAATGTAGGAAGTGGCGTGGGCAGGGGGCAAGAACAGGTTGTGCAAGTGAATCATGATGCTTTTTACCTGTTTTTCTTCAAGCATTATTTCACCTATAGCAGTAGCTTTGGCGGGAGCATCTTAACTCTCAGGACACTGACAGCTCAGTCACTTATCAATGCATTTGCCCATCAACGCTTCCTTCTCTGACAGTTTTTGGTAGACTTAGAGCAGGGCAGAGAATTCTACACAATTACTCATTTCTGAGCTTATGGACATCCACCTGGCATCTCAAAAAGGCACAAGCTCATCTCCAGTCTCTTCGCAGGCCTAAGCAAAAAGTAATACTTGCAAAAAGTAATACCTATAATATTTGACTCGGCAATGACAGAGTTGACAGCTATACAGCTTTCTCACAAAGCTTTAACAGACTTATGTCATGTTTTAGCGTTATGTGCTTTGCCTTCCTAGAGTGTGTTGTTATCAGGATTCTGAACCTCCTCTTCAGAGTCAACTGTAGACAGGACATAATCACTGTGAACAGGCCACCACACAGATCTCAAAGACAAGAAGAAGTCTTACCCTTATATAAGCATCCTGGTGATGTTTAGCAAAGTACAGCATGTTGTCGAGGGCTAGCATTCCTGGAGGAGTCTGCGTAAAATCCATTGCTGGGTTTACGTGATTCTGTAAGAAGATAACAAGATCACTCAATTAGTGTCTTTACAAAAGCTGTCAGCTCCCCAGTGATGTGCACCGTGTTGCTGTGCCAAAAAGTCCAGCAACAGAGCTCTTTTTGCTGAGCAGAAAACTCTTAACAAGGAAATGGTTCAAGTCTCAAAGAACTTTGAAGCCAAATGCAAACACTATGAGGTTGGCGTGTCAGTCAGTCACTTCAGAATGGAGTTTCCCAAAGGCTGAATGCTTTAGAAGCACGGATCTATAAGCATTTCATGGCAGATAGGCTCCTTGGTGGTACTAAAAGTACTATTTACATGAAAATGCAGATATATATGCAAACAGCCACCAAAACACCTTTTTATACAACAGCTAAGGAACAATTTCAAATAAACCACAAAAAGGAGAAAAAAACTACTAGATTCAAAAGCTATGTTAAGTCCATTGGATCTTGTGGTCTTCTGAACACAAAGGGCTTCAGACAAAAGTGTATGAAATTAAACAAATTCACCTTGTGGAATTTGGGTAAAATTTTTTGTTACATTCTGAATCTATGAATTTCAACTATGGAATTAATGAATGACTATACCAAATATAACCAAAACCAGTTAGCTTCCACACGCACCTACAAATTTCAAATGTTCAGTTTTACACACTACATGAAAAACTACATTTGCTCAAAATATTCATTAACCCAGTCCATCTTTTGATTGGATGGAATTAAATATACATTTGAATAAGTTTCATGCAGTTCATGGTTTAAATATGAACATTTGCCTGCCTACAGACAGGCTTTAAAACACCACAGAAGCTGCTCAGAAAAACAAAGACCCAAGAGTACATTTCCATCAAAAAATGCCTGTTGTCTGCTATGCTCTTTTATCAGTATCACCTCTGTAATATCTCCAGCTCCACTCATCATTCTGACACTGAAAGATTTCCCTAGTTGCTTTGCGATGGCATTTCTATTCTGCAAGACCCAGCTGACAGAGACTTTAAAAGTGCATTTACTAGCAGAAAACTAACTGGCAAAGATCAGCACAGATTTCTTCTTCCATCAGTCTGTTTCTGCTGTGTGCTCAGGGTCTGATCCACCCACCTCACTGACAAAAGAATGGGTTTTACTACTTTTCCTCCTGTTGAGTGTGTCAGGCCATAAAGTTGTAAGAATGTGAGATTCCACTCTCTTGCCCATCTTATCTTTAGATAGGTTGATTTTAGCCAGGCAATAATTCATAGTCACATGAAAGATTACAAGTCTTAGAAAGCAAAAATTACACATTAAGATGGCTGCTGCAACTTTAAAAGTAGACAAAGATTTTGGGCTGAAGATGGCATGCACAACCTGTTCATTTTACATCTCCAGCTTAGGAGAACTGGTATACAAGCAAAACTATCATAGGCTCATAATTTTGCAATAGGGAATCAAGAGATGTCTGGAATCCTAGACTTTATATGGAAATATCTATGCAGTATATATTTCAGAAGGGTAGTAGTCTAGGGCAGGAAAACAAAGGCTGAGTTATGTTCTCCAAAAACTCATCTTTTTTAAACTTTCATCTGTTCATCTGAATGACAAACAAAAGCCCTTCGCGACTATTTCCCCAACTCAACCTTCCATCTTCCACATGTGATACACACATCACAAGCCCAAGAGAATTCAGCTTCTGGGAGGAGAAAACTTCCCTTCCCACAATTTTCAAGCATTCCAGAAAGTGCATTTCAAGAGAGGCTGAGTCTGGCAGACACACAAATGCCCCCCCTCCCTCCCCCCCCCAACCCCAGCACAAATATCTCAGCAGGACCACCTACACCTTTGAAACCACCCTCATTTGGGGAGTAAAGTACAAGTCCTGGGGAAACTCCACTTGATACTTAGCCCTGCCATAAGGCACATTCCCTTGGGAAAGCTGTTGGGAAGCTGTCAACAAGGAACCATACAGCACCAGTTTTACACCACCTTTTGCAGGCAGAACTTCAGCATAGGGCTGCACATACTCTCTGCAGCCCCGTGCTATAGCACAGGCAGAGTATACTTGGATGAATACCTGGCAAGCAGAGAAAGGACAAAGACCCATCCACCCTTCTCCAGCTATCAAAATAATAGCAGTCATTTCACTGGTATTTACAAACAATGTTAAAAAAAAAGCAGGACACTGGAATAAAAAGCCTGACTTACTGTTACTTGAATAGTTCTTTCCTTCAACCAATTCTACATCTCATATTACAGAGAAACATCAACAAACATCAGAGAGAGCATCAGAAATCTCACCACATTCAGTAAGGATGACTCATTTTGTCTCTTACCATCACTACTAGTTCAGTGTTCAATCAGGAAAGCCATCTCTCCACCACTTACTATTTTTTCTCCAAGTCAAGCCTATAAACCCAGCTGTTTTCAGTTGTTTGTTTCAAAAGTTTCTGTCATTTTAGATCCCAAGACATGTAGGGCTTGATCCTCAGTTCTGTTACGTCCAATAACTGGAGATATACCAGCTGATAATAGCTAAGGATCCACAAGACGGTTCTGGCATGTATGAGGCAATACATCTTTTCAATTATTCTTCACATTCCAAAGGAATGCCAGCTGCTTTGTTCCCTTCCTTCTCCCTCCCTCCCCCTAAAATCATCCTTTTCTTAACATGGTGAATGTTTGCGGTTGAAATATTAACTTATTGAGAGTGGGTTTAGAAATAAGATACAAAGATAAATTATCTAAAATGCTGTAGTGAATAATTCAGAAGTATGCAAACACCCCCACCTACAACATAATTTATTAAATACATGGAACACAGTGCTTCAGGCATATTAGTTGCATCTGTTTAGTATAAAGTCTATTACATTTTTCTCTTTATAAAAAGCCAATAATAAGAAATACAAATGGAACAGATTTGTTACCTCCAATTTTTCAGACGATTTTTGATTTTTTTTCCACTAGATTGAGTATTACCTACATATCTTTCAGCTTCAGCATCTGAGCGGTATTTAATAGCTTATGCTCTTACACCGTACGTGCTAACACACCAAAAGCATCAAGAATTTGTTAGCCAGCTTAGTAGGGTACTGTGGAAACGAAAATTCATTCTTTTGGATAAGATGTAAACCCAAAACCACGTCTGCTTATGCCATTAGAAAAAAAAAAATAAAAATCACCTGTCATGTTTCACAAAATTAGAGCTATTCTGGATAAATTCCAGTGCAGTAATTATATTCAGACAGCCTAGCATTCTCATGCAGTCCTAGCTGCATAAAGCTTTCTTTTCTGTCCTGAATGGCTCCACTGTCTTACTTTTGGCTTTCAAGGCAATCTCTGAGGGATGTATAGATTTCAGTCGTAAGAACGTGTCATCGCCCTGAGATACCTAATCACAGGAATGGTGTACTGTCTGTAGATACCTGCTAATGGAATAAGCACTGCTTGTTCCTTACATTATTCTTAACAACAGTATCTTCCACATGAATATTCTGAAGCACAGAAACCATTAATTTCTCTGCATTCCTAGCCTATATTAAGGTACAAACTTTTTATTTCTGTCTTGACAGATATTGACAGCTTATCACAGACTTTGCAGCAGTGCTATGTGCAGCTATGTAAATCAGTTGCCAAGTCATGCTAGTTTGTTCTGAAAGCTGCTTGCAGTAGGTGCTAGACCCAGTAATAGCTGTTCTACACAGAAGAGCAAATTTCTGTTTTCCCAACCCCAAAGCGGTTCAGGTGAAATGCTGTTCTGTATTGTATGACAAAAACACTACAGAAGTTCTCAGGGAGGAATTAGGACTGTAAAAGAACAGATGACGAAGAACTTCAGAACTGAAGAGTCCAATTTAAATGGTGTCAATCTAAAATGAACCCTCTCAAAACTGGTCACATTTTTTCCTACAGAAAAAGGAACAATCTGTCTACAAAGATAGTGCCAAGGACAGTAATCACTTTCTCCCATCTTCAATTACTTGCACTTATTCTTCATCTTCCTTCTTCTAAATCTAAACCACAGTTCTGTGGGCTAGGAAGGAAAGCAATCACCTGGTTCTACAACACCTACACAAAAGCGTTCCCTGGGTCAAATGAGGAAATCACAGTTGTACGTACATGGATGTATGTTCACAAGAACTCAGGACCAGGAGGGTGGGAACTTTTTAAGTGATATTCACAGCAAATTATGAACTGATAAACCTATGTTGGAAGTATCAACGAGCACGCAACCTCACCATTTACCCCTTCCCTAAATAATCCTGAAGTTTTACAACTAAAATGTTCCCATCTGTTCATTTATACAAGAATTACAAATAAGAAAAAAATGCTACATTAAAAAAAAACCCAACATTTGTGAAGGGGTAGTCAGCTAAAATTCTTAATGAGGAAATAATTTTGTCTTTTTGTTTAACAGCACTGTATTCAAAGACAAGATGATGCACACAACTTCCACCATCCAATTTAATGAGATATAAGTGTGCCTTGGGAATTTTCAACCTCTATGTATTCAATGAAAGCAAGAACTAACAAACAGATTTGTTTTTCTCTTGATAACTCTTTAAATAGGCAAACGTGCATATTTTTTCTTCCAAAGCCAATTTTTTTCATTTTCCAACAGAACCCTATGGTAAAATTAAAGCGTATCTGGAAAATCCCTAGATTTGGAAAAATAATAAAAACACTGTCTACCTCAAGTCAGAAGTATCCGAAGCTCAGAAACTGTTGTATCTTTGAAAGAATATGCAGAAAATTTTTTAAGATATTTTCAGTGCAAGTAATTTAAATCACGTCCCCACCACATATAAAGAACTCCAGTATATTTCTGCTGGATATAGTTTTCATAAAGACTTACAAACTATGTTTGCATACAATGATGGTAGTTTTTTCTTTAATTAACGTGTCCCTATCTTTCCCCAGCTTTATGTTTCAGCAAATATTTGGCCGTTTCTACCCGTTTAACTTTTTTTTTTTTTTTAATGACAGCTTTGCAGTACATATTAGTAGACTGCAAATGTTATCCTCCAATAATAAAGCTCACTCCAATCCACAGAATCCAAGCAACAGCCTTTCTGGATCAAGTTTGACTTCACCAATATAAAACTCACCTCAGTAGCAAAGAAATCATAAGCACAACCTGCACATAATTTGCCCTATAAGAGATTTAAAAAATGACAATTTGACTACCATGTTCCCTTAATTCACTGAGCTACCATGTAATCTAATGTAAAGCACCACAGAGCCCTACATAAGTCACCACTAGAAATCTGTCCCAATCATAAATGGATGCTATGCTGGTCAGAATTGCAAAAAACTGAATGTTATGGTGGTGTAACTAAACCAGCTAACATCATCAGATAAAACATAACAGGGCATGTCAAAAGACAAACACTGCATATTTTCAGCCATAAATAAATCACATGTTGTAAAGCAAGACAGAAAGCTCTTACATAATTCTTTGTATTTTATACACCCTTATATTACAGCTTATGGAGCTAATGCTTTGGATTCCACGATCTTAAGTCCTATGGACTGTCAATAGCTTGAAAGCCTAAAAGAATCTAAGTGAGTGCTATAACTTAGAGTGATCACATCTTGTCGAATGCATAACAGCTATGAACCACCTTTCAGGTTTTATTTTAGTCAACAAGGACAAACTTTAAAGTTGGATACATGTTTAGCACTTCACAGATCGTTGACGACATTATTGAAGTAATGTTTTCTGGACAAATGAAGCTATCAAGCAGTAACAGGTCATGTATTCTCTCAGGGACATTTAAAATGAATCAACGTGACATGGTCATTTCGATTACACTTTTTTTCAGCGTGGGAAGTTACTACTAGATATCTCCTAGTATCCGCTAGTTTACAGAATAACTGAATAAGCAGTATAACACCCACTCACAGATCTATCTAGACTGGGTCAAGAAACTAAAAGCCATCCTAGCTTATTACTACTCCACACTTGAGATTATCAGTTCATTTAACAGACAGATTTCCTGTTACACTTTTGGGCCAAGTCAGTCCACTTTAGATCAAACCGCTGCTGGACAAGGCATGAGCTAATCCAGACGGCTTTCACTGCAGGGAATTAGGGACCATTCCCAGGAGACTTTCTAGAGGCCCAAGTGAAAGGGTGTGAGGGAGGTATCTCTCCAGCCAGGGCAGCTGGAGAGCAAGAGCTACAGCTTTTCAGATAGCTCCAGCTCTTCCAAAATCATGATGGAAGTATATTACCTATGTCCTGGCCAGCAAGCAATTTTTATGTTGTTTGAATTACAGCAGTCAAGAAGTACACCACAATAAACTGCCACGGAGTATCCCCAATCTAAAAAGAAATAGTGTCATCAATATAAGCCTTTTTATGGCTTGGACCTTGTGAGGAGATGGACTGGTTTAATTTTACCAGTGTCATTAAAGGAGTTTGCCTTTTCTACGTAGAAAGGATCTAAGGCACAAAGTCTCATCCTGCCCAGCAGGATAATTATCAAGCTAGCAAGAAGACAGTCGCGTGAGAAAACAGTGTGAACAGTGCTAGCAGGAACAGCAAGCCAAAAAAATTAATCCATCTAAACTTGAATATTGTAAGCAAACACAGATTAAATGTTTGCAACTAGAAGTCAGACACAGCGGAATCAAAATCTACCTGAGTAATTTCATCTCTGTGAATCCTGTCAGATATGTAAATTAGTTACGCTTAGTGTTCCTAAGTCTAATTTTGGCATGAGAAGTCTTTTTGGAGTTCAGGTAAGCTTAATGTCTGTTGAGTAAAGTACGCTGTGACTTCCACTGATTATTTAAGCATAATGGCTGGCACTGTTGGTAGATTGGTGTACAAACATTCATGGTCCCGACCGATGGTTCAAAGACTACTCATTAAGGAGAAGTTCAGAGCTCTTCAACAGGCATTTTGGATAAAAGTTAAGGAAGTGATATAAAATAGTTAACAAGCGTATATAAATGTGTATTTTAGCGTATGGCCAAAGCACACGACTTGCATAGCCTATCAACAAGGAAAAAACCCAATCTCTAGGCCTTTTTATTAAGTAAAATGAAAGGTTGAAAGCCAAGTTCAACCAAATCTTGGGCAGCTTGAATCACAGTCTTCTAAGTATAAGACTACTAGGAGAGCATCTTTTTGATTGTTTTAGTTACACTTCAGGCAGTTTTATCTAATCTTAACCTTTTTGACATAAAATTTGCCTCTGTAATTAAGGTGTGTTAATTAAACACACCTTTAAATTGTGGTTTCTTGTAAAGAAAAATGACTTAAATTATAAGCAATGGAGTAAAATCAAGAGTAAAAATAATCATTAGAATTTTTCCAAGGATGTGTATCTACAGGGAACCCACACGCGAAGCAGCCCACTTAACTGCTGCAGTTGCCTCTCCTATACATCATCATCATCATCAGACTTGAGTGAAACTCTGAATGGGATCCTCCCAGCTGTAACAACTATCAGCTCCCATAAAGGATATGATGCTGATGTACTATGGTAGGCACAGCACAACCACAGAACAAGACGACTGGCACTCCGTTTGTGCGGTGAATTATAGTTCCCAAGGGAACTTCATTAATTACGACAACTGTGGCGGACAGGGACATCCCTGCATCCTTACAAACCGCGTTGCTTTGAGAATGGTGAGCTTTGCAAGGAACCTAAACCCAGTGCCACGTATAACCAAAAATAAGTTGTGACAGATCTTACTCTTTGTATTTCTGTAGAAAGGTTTCACATTTTTCTCTTTCAATGAAGCCAGCTAAAATGGCTGTCATGTACAAAAGGAAGGGGCCAGGCTGTGTTTAGTTCAAATAAAGAGTAGGGAGAAGTCAGCCCTGTGCCTGAGAAAGCTCCACTTCCAGATGAATCAGCCATGTGAATCTACTGGCTGCCTGGCAGTCAGATACAACAGCTGTCAAAGTTTAAAACCGGGGAACTGAGCTGAAATGTCATCTGTGGCTAGGCACATGGACTCACAGCCCTAGGTAAAGAAAGCTCTACGGAGCTCCGTGGTTCACACACTGCCACTTCTTTTATTACCTGTGACCAGGTCAAGCTTTCAGTAACCACAGAGGACAAGCTGAAAACTAATCTAGAGTAAAGGAACTGTCAACATCTATGATATTTTAGCTACCTTTGAACAAACGTCCCCACATACAAAACGATGCGCTCTACGGTCACATCTTCCCCCTGCTAGAGTACAAACAGCCCAGCTCTGCAGATGTCAGAGACAGGTTTGGAAAAAAAATGACGAATCCCTCCTAAAACCTTTGAGTCCGAACTTCTGTCTTAAGTCGACAATAATCTATGTCCATCCTATAGCATACCCTCATCTGTCCTCAATAGCGATGTAATAAAAGAGAAAAAAACACTGGATCCATTTATTAGGCATTTTCAGTTCACCTGACTTCCATTTTTCTTTGCCTCCCTCTACAGGAATGTGAAGCTCTTGTGACTAGAGCTGCTCTCTGCAAAACACAGATTTTATGTTTTGCATGCCTGGGCACTGTTCTGCACTGTCTCCGGTTTCTTCCAGACAGGCATCAAAAAGAGGACCAAGCTGCACCAAAATTCAGGAAGATTTAAGAAAATTAAGGAATTTTTAAAAGAACACATATCATTGCCACTCATGTAGGGGCTGTGTAATAAGCTGACTAATCGAACAATCAAACATTCAGAATTCAGATATGAAGGTGTTTTTCATTTGGGGAAATAATTCAGTTATTCACCAATGTGTCACTTTCCTTCCCCTTGTCTTTTAGTTCATTCATAGGCCTAAGTTAATGAAATCTCATATTCAAAGAGAATGGCTGTAATTCTTTGTAACTGAAGAAAAGCTAAATACTTTGTGTGCTATGCTATTTACTGTCCTTTAAATCTTATGACAGGCAAAAAGAATAAAATATGAGGAATGAGAGGAGGGGGAACAGATATGTACATTTAAGTAACATATAGATCTGTTTGCATGCACGCATACACTGGAAAATTGCATAGGCTTAAATAAACCCCAATTTGCAGTAATTAACATTAAATTGAATTTACACTGTTTCACAAAACACTTAACTTCAATCTCAACAAAGGGCTTGTGTGGAATCAGCTACCCAAGTCAAGCCTTGTGAAACAGATGAAGCCCACACTACAAAAGAAAAGAGATGTCATTATGTCTGACCAGTCGGGGTGGGGGGGGGGGGGGGGGGGCTGTTTCTTCATCTTATTTTTTTTTGTGTGCAAATTCTGAGGCATGTGCAGTACATAATATTCAGACAAAGATGTCCAAGATCCATCCTTAAGAGAAGGGGTCAGAAAACAATTAGCAGTAAAAGAACTCTTCTGTTACGATACACAGCCCTACTATCTTGAAATCCACGACGCTTGCCTGCCCCCACGAGTTTATAACTGGGAGGCACAGAGTAAATGAGCAGCAAACAAGAAAACAACACAGTGAAATCATACATAGTATATAAAAATATATAGTCCGTTGTCCCTAATTTTAAATTAGCACATTTACATTCATTAGTGGATTTTCTTGAAAAGAGGCATACTTATTCAAAACATAAGGAGTTTAAGATTTTTATTTCACAATTAAAAATATTGGAAAGGTATACAAATATAAAAACGCTTTTACCTTCCCTCCACAAAATAGCTTAACTTATCCTGTCATTAAGATACTGATTTAAAGGATGATACCTCCAAGTAATATTTATAATAACCACAAAATGATCAAATAAAGTATTACAAAATCAAAACACAAAAGGATTGAGATTATACAGAGTCAGTTCATTCACACAGAGACAGATATTTCACTCTGATTAGTTTTAACTTCATTCTTAAAGTGATACTGAAAGGTCAAAGGAGGTTGGTAGCCCACCAAAATAGGATTTTTTTTTTTTTTTTTTTCTGTGTTTTAAATCTCTTCTCCTCTGGAAGGACTAAAGCTAAGAGGAGTACAGCAGTATATGGTAAAAGGCTGGTTTATTCATTTTAACAATGTCCAAATTGTTAGATGCCCATAGCTGCTGACAAACAATCCTGATAAATCGCATGCAGCTGCATGGTAAACAAGAACAGCAGCTTTAACATACGGATTTTCTGGCCCCAGTTGTGGGTCACTATAACAACAGATCTGTCCCAGGCACCTCCTTCTGCGCAATTGTTGTCTCAGATCAACAGTACCAAGTTTATATAAACTTAGTATCTCCTCTAATACACAGATATAATACATTGCGCACCTCATAGGTCAGGGTTTCCTGGTTACAACTGATACATTTTTGTTAATAAAATAAAGTTTCTTGGTTTTTCTCCCAGCCATTTAAAACCTTATGCCTCCGAACAGCAGTAATTCTCTTGCATCCCTCTGTTAGCACTCAGGATCAGCAGACAGAAGTCTGATGATGAAGAAAAAAATACATTATCTTTGTTTGGGTTTAGTGATCAACTCGTGGTTTTCATCACCCATCTCCATTTTTTTGTCACTCTTCAGTATTTGCTCCATACTGCAATCACACTTGGCTGAGAAGCTATGGAGTCCTCATCCTCATCAGCTCTGCCCCACTCACGTAGAGGGGCAACCACGCTGTTCCCCTGCTTGTGCTCAGCAGACATCTACCCATGCTTCCTTGCACTGCTGAAAGTGGTTCAGGGGCTCAACAGAAGAGATCTGCACAATAAACACTAACGCTGCAGGCTACCCTCCCTTAAGTTATACCAGAGGAGACACCTCCCACAGCCACACGCTGACTTGAACGCCTCAGGAAACCTAAACGTTAGTGTGGAGAGTAGAGTTTCAGCATGAATCCTGCTAAGTTGCAAACCCCAGTGTGCAGCGCTTCGTTCTTCATGGAGCAATCCTTTTTCCAACACGGTCCCGTATTTCCACAACCTAGCACCAAATACACAGCACAACATGAAACCATGGAATGCTCTGTTTACAGCAAACGGTAGCTTAAGACTATGAAACTATGCTTATGGGAAAGAATGCAGTAGGTCACACACCTATGGGCTCCTAACAGCACCAAGCACAGCGTGGCTAGGAGATTACGCTTGTGTGGCACCTCAATGATTTCTGTATTTCTGTCTCTCAGCTTTGCTGCCGTTGCACACATTTGCAGAACACGTCCTGAGTTGGCAATCAAACATAAGTTTTTTTGCTGATTAGGTCTTTAATTACATTTACGAAATCTCATCTTTTACAGATACTGTTAAAAAAAAAAAAAAACAAAAAACAAAGCAACACACACAAAGAAAAAAACCACTAGAAAATCCAGATTGCAAGAAAGCGTCCCTGTCACGGAGCCTACACAAGGCTGAAAAACAGTCAGACACAAGAACAAACTATTATTTCAGAGGGAAAAAATATCTCACCAGTAAGTGCCAGACAGAAAAGAAACTCTACTTACAGTGTACTATATAACAAACCATTACATGAAAGCCAAATTAAGTAACTTTTTATTGCCCCCACAGGTATCATTTAGCCTAAACATCAAACATCTGCTGGCCTTCAGCTGAGAAATGGGAATTTACAGCCCAGAACAGTTATTTCTACTATTTCGAAGGCTGAAATGAGCTGTTGAATAAATTTATGAATAAACGACAACTGGTATGATGCTAGCGCCCTCTGCTGTGCAATATTACAAATTAGTTAGGATCTTTTAAAATGAGGTTCATCTGTACTCTAAATAATATCGAACCATACAAATACAGTAAATCAAGAATTTCCATCTTCAGGTGAATATTAAAGAAAAATAATCCTGACAGACATTCAGTATTACTGTAAAAAGAAGATCTAAGTATTCACTTAGAAAACATTCTGAGACTACAATGTGGAGCTGCATCCTGTAAAATAATCTAAAATATTAAGCTAATAAAATTAAAACATTCCTTTGTTTTGCAACCCATGAAATGAAGACTTTTTTTTTTTTTTAAACAGGAAATAAAATGAAAAATACCATTTTCAGACTGAGTTACCTCCACATAGATTCAGGAAACTTAACTGTAAAATTAACAACTGGACTCCTCCCAAATGCCTGTATAGACTAGTAAAACCTTTAGTTACATCTTTAGTATCATAATCAGTTCATTTATATTCCCTTCCTCTTCCATTCTGTTTGGTTTTTTTTTTCTTGTACTTCACATATTTTGTTCACCTTTCTAACACAGGTTTCAGTACCTGTACTTGTGGTCGCTCTGCCAGAGATCTATCACGTAGCAATGTTCACAGAAACTTTAGGGAAGCAAGATGTCAACAGCAAATAGAAACTTTGAGAAAGATGTTTAAGTTACAAGTAAAACTGGTTGTGCCACCTGCAGTACAAGGTTGTCTGACACTTTCCATTTTTAGACTTTCTTTTGCTTCTGATACTTTACAACTATTTTAAGTGTCAGGACAGAATGCCTAGCATCTCCTTTAGGTTCAAATGCCTTAGCAAGTTTTAGCAAATTATTTGATCATTTTTAGGAATGTTTCATTAGCACTGTATTGCTATTATTAAATCATTTTTTTACACAACTGTTTTGTGAAGAAACTCCAGCCCACTCATGCTATCCAAGAAAAACATCCAGTTTAGTAAAAGACTTGTTCTTGTGTCAGTCTTGAAATTCCTCTGGGACATAAGCTACATTTGGCCACGTTAGAAAAACTCAGGATGAATTGAATTTAACAAGTCTCTTTGGAGCACGCGCGGTTTCTTCTGAAGATGCTGCCTGTCCTGAGCATTCCCCGGCCCCATCTTTAAGGCTTAGAGAAAAAGCAAAGGGGAGTGGAGTGGAATGAGAAGTAGAAGGGCACGCAGCAACAGTGAGAAAGGGTCAGAGCCAGGTGTTTGGGCATGGGAAGGCTTAGAGGAAGAAGGAGGTCCAGAGTGGTAGGGCAGAAACCAAGACAGATGGGAAGGAGGACTATAATTATCATCCTGGGGCTGAACAAGAGAGAGAGATCGTGACAGAAATGCAGAGCCAAGTGTAAAGAAGGAAAAAGCAGAGGCAGATAGAAGAAATATTGCACGTGCGTGTAATTAAATGCAACAGAGAAGGGAACGAATTAAGGCTTTAAAGACTTAATCCCTGGAGGTATTTAAAAGACAGGTAGACTTGGTGGTTTTGGCACAGTTAGGTTAATGGTTGGACTCGATGATCTTAAAGGTCCCTTCCAAATCTAAATGATTCTATGACTTCCTTTTCCTAAAAGCATTCAACTTTGCTGCTCCTCTAGTACAAGGTGGTGCTGCACTTCTGATGCAGACAATATTAATGAAATACAGAGTCATTTCAAACATTGACAGCAGTTTAGATGTTTTCATTGGTTTAAGATCAATGTTACATGAGCTCCGGGGCTGTTATTCCCAGCTACTAGATCTTGTTCATGTGATATTCCTACACACAGCAATAGGATTGTACAGATAAATGTTACTCTCTGAAAACAGGAACGACAGAAATAGTCCTCAAATTCTGTTTTGTCTGAAGTACTTCCAAGTAAGTGTTTAAGAAAGCAAATACAGTCATAGGAATCTCTATGTCTTTTTAATTAAAAAGTGATAAAATACTGCAAGTAACAGCCACTATACAACTGCAACTCTCTCATAACACCTAGAAATAAATATTTATAATTAGCCTTCACCTTCCAAAACTTACTCCGAGGAATAAATTACCAATAGCTTATTTCTAAAATGCAGCTTCAAAACGGAATGGCAGACTGGAGAGTGAGGCTTCCAAACACTGGAGAAGAGCAACCTCTAGTGGTCGTAAGGGTAAAAGTGAGAGAATAAACGCTATACACATTCCTGTCTTACCCCGTTGGTTCAATACTAAAGGGAATTTCGGTGGCAAATGGCAGACCATGCATTTTTTTCTGGTCATAGAATTTGCGAATTTAATTCTGTTAAATAAAAGGACACTCGAATCTATGAACTATGTACTACAAGGAAAGATGAGAAGAGGAATCTCCTTCATGGTGGAGTGCTATTAGACATGGTTTCTGCTCTGCTGCATGGTGCTTAATTATTAGCTATCATTAATTAATGACAAAGGATTTTATTTCAGCGTGGGCCATTGTTACATATAGAAATACATCCACTAAATTGAGGGTCAGACACTTCTTTCTTGAGGCAAAGCAGCCCCAGCCACCGTGTATCTGAGTAGCTGAGCAAAAGGAAATCTTCTCAAACTGATTATTTTTCCAGCAACAAGTGATTTCACAAGTTTTGAAACAGTAGATAGGGAAAGACAGGGTTGTGGGAGTAGAGGGAGTGGAGGAGGATGGAAAACTACAAATCATTTTCAGTAGTACAGAAAACCTGTCTTTTATGCCGTTCTATCATTGAAGCCAATGATTAAATCCTATAGATATAAAATTCAAAAAAGGATCAGATTTAGTTTGGCATACAGACAGTATCATTCTAAAAACGTTCTTCTGCCACTGCCAAAGCCAGCAAGAAAGCATTACTTTTATTATGGTTGAAAAGCTCCCCCGAAGGACAAACAATGCAACACTTCCCATCACTGCTGAATGTCACCAACAGGAGGAAAAGTCAGAGAGAGGACAGCTAAAAATGACCATTTTAGATGAGTTCTTCAGCATTTTACATCAGTTCCAGATTTTTAGTCTCCAAATCACAAAACTTCAGCTTCCTGTTCTGGGGTTTCCCACTCCTGCAAGTCATAATAAGATTTTAAGACTTCACACACTCAGGCTTTCCATTTTTAGGAAGAAAAAGGATGACCATCCTCAGGTCTTCAACACGAATAGCTAAGTAAATGCATCACATGGGGTCTGCTTCTGTCCATCTCCATCTCACCCTCCCTCCTAGGAAAGTTTTATCTTTCCCAAACCAGGCAGATTGCCACCATTAATCCAGATGAGCAGCTGGAACAAAGGGGTTTCAGAGATGTAGCCAACATTAGTAACTTCAGAGAATTTAATGACTATTAATACTCCTGCAGGGCATGGCATCCCAACCCCACTCCAGTCTTGCTCAGTTTTTCCTTTTTTAGACCCCATCTCTATCCGTTGCTTAACTGACTACCACTAATCCACACCATGCAAATTACCTAGAATTGTGCACTGCCCTTTCATTGCGTGATTCCACTCTGACCCCTTACTTCTTTCTATCAGAGTCAGTAATAAAGGATGAATGACTATCACTCAGCAATCTAAGTAATTATCTACTGCCTTTCTATCAACAGAAATCTGAACTTTCTTTTAATACACGCACACCATCCCCAGTAAACCCATGCCTCCAATCTGTGGTCATATGATTTATCATTAATACTAGGTTACAATAAATCAGAAGTTTAAGTTAAATTCTTCAAAATGAGGATGCAGCTATTTCATAGCCCAAAATAATACGCAAAAAGTAACACTGTATCTTTAGAAAAAAAAAATTAATCTAACTATGGTTCAGTAATTCAAGTCAGAAACCCCCACTTTATGTTAAAAACAATTAAGAGGAAAGCGTTTTTTCTACAGGTCTGTTAGAGGTGGGGCTCATAGTGCTGATTATTATTACAGTTGCCCAACACTTCCCATTACTAGATCCTGTTCTCAGTTGTTAATAGCTTGGACAGCACTTATCATGGCAACTGAAATTTTCCATGCTGAGGCAAATACTAATCTTTGGAACACGCAGCTAAACCCAGTCTATTCATTTCTGAAAATAAAACACAGGAAAAATGCAGTTTGGCTCTGTCTTTAGAAAGTCCCGACAACTTCCAGTGCAAAGGCTGGAAATGAGAGACAGCTGAATGAGCATGCTTTATACTGATGCAGGAACAAACAGGGTGGGAGGAGGTGGTGGAAAGAGGGAGGGCAAGGGAAACCCCACAGCAGAACCACATCGTGAGGAGGGAGTGGGGGTGGAAAAAGAGGAAATTCAGGGAGACCGAATGAATGAGATAATGGGGATCAGCTACCAGACATGCTGGAATGAGACAAATCCAACCTCAGATAAAAATGGAACAAAGAGCCAAAGGGGAGTGGGAAATCAAAACCAAAGACTAGGGAAAGAAATGGAGAGAGAAAGGCCAGAGGGGATAAGGAATCAAAAAGGAAAGTGAGATAGCACCGCACGGAGACTGCAATAGAACACAAGAAAGAGGGAGCTGCCACTGCTCAGGGAGCGAGCCCAGAAGCTGCCTAAAGACAGAGTTAGCAAAACACAGAAAGAAGGTGTAGTGCATTAACCTCGGCCAGCAGCCACAAACCCACCCAGCTGCTCACCCACTGCCCTCCTCAACAAAGCATCGGGAGAAAAAGGATAAAAAAGCTCATGGGTTAAGGACAAGGAGACCGCTTACCAGCTACCATCACAGGCAAAACAGACCTGACTTGGGGAAAGTCAATTTATTTTAATTGGCAATTAATTAGATTTGGGTAGTGGAAAACAAACATTAAAACAAAACCACAAAACCTTCCCCCCCACCCCGACCTTATCCACAGCTTAGCTTTATTTCTTCATTCCCAAATCCTGGGGCAGGGGTGGAGACACAGATGAGGCATGAGTAGCTTCCAAGTGAGCATGAGGAAATTATACACACCAGAGACCTACTAGATATGTTGAAGAGGACAGCAATTAAATGTTGGAGTATGTCAGCACTTGCTGCAATCATCCGAGCTTGCCCCTCTTACAAATAATTATAACAAAATATAAATTACATGATTACAAATTATTTCCCTGATAACCTCCTTCTTCCAGTGCAGAGAAGGGGCTTCCTCTGGGGAATAGATCATGACACGAAGGAGGTTATTGTGCACAATCATTCTAATTTGTTGGAGGAGACAAAAGTCATACAGAAGGCAGCCTGAAAGGAATTTCTATTTGAGACAGCCACAGGAATAAACATACAAGTAGAAGCAAAATGGATTCAAGGGGAATATATCATGCTGGGCAGTTATCCAGGCAGCTACTGACTTTGTCTTAAGTTATTCTTGGCTACAACAACCTAAGGACTCTCTATTCCATATAGTGAATGACTAAGTTTCACTTGCCCTGGGGGGGAAAAAAACAAACCAAAAACAGATAAACAAAACCAAAAAAAAACTCGCTACAGTCACTCTGACACATAGATGGCCCATACTTGCAAAGGCAATGTCCTGAACAAGTACTTCCCATTTGCTGGTGGAACAGAGACAACCTAAACTTCAGGCCAAATCTCTCAGTTAAGAAAGCCACAGACCTGGCCTGCTGAGAAAGTTATGCCTAGAGACAAGCGGACTTAAGAAAGACCTCAAGACAGGTAAAGGAAAAGTAAGTCGCTAACTGTAGATTCTTCATTTTCCAAATGCCTGATTTGATACACTCAGCTCTGCAGACTCACACGTACAACAAATCATGCATTGAGGAAAGCAGAAGTGTTCCAAAAAAGAAGGTCCTGAGCATCTTTCCTTAGCCAGAAAATTCAACAGGAAAAATCCTCCCCTTATCTCATCAGCTAATGAACTATTCAAAGAGACAATGAGAAACACCACAGAAGAACCCATGAGAAAACTGAATAGCTTTTATCTTCAGAGCACTACTTGGATATTGCACTGTGAAACAAGGGATTTTTGAAAAATAAGATCAAAAGATAAAACAAAGTACCTGTTCACCTGGGACATGAAGAAGAAAAAAAAAATCTGGAAGAAATCTCAGAAGCTTACCAGGTCTGCACTTTGCCTAAGGCATACTCTAGTTACTCTCAACTCTTTTTTATGTTTCTTTCCAGAGATCTCTACAAGACATATCCGCCAAAACTATCTATTCTGGTGCTGCTTCTCCTCTCACATTAGAAAGATTTTGTAATGTCTAACAAATCAGCTATGCTGCCATTTAAGTCATTATTCATGTTTCATCTAATTATTCATGGCCAGCAGATCAAGACAGGTGATTCTCCCCCTCTACTCTGCTCTCGTGAGACCCCACCTGGAGTACTGTGTCCAGCTCTGGAACCCTCAGTACAAGAAGGACATGGACCTGTTGGAGCATGTCCAGAGGAGGGACACGAAGATGAACAGAGGGCTGGAGCACCTCTCCTGTGAAGACAGGCTGAGAGAGTTGGGGTTGTTCAACCTGGAGAAGACAAGGCTCCAGGGAGACCTTATAGCGGCCTTCCAGTACTTAAAGGGGGCCTACAGGAAAGCTGGGGAGGGGCTGTTTACAAGGGCATGTAGTGATAGGACGAGGGGCAATGGTTTTAAACTAGGGCAGGGTAGGTTTAGATTAGACATTAGGATGAAGTTCTTTACAGCGAGGGTGGTGAGACACTGGAACACGTTGCCCAGAGAGGTGGTGGAGGCCCCATCCCTGAAGACCTTCATGGCCAGGCTTGATGAGGCTCTGAGCAACCTGATCTAGTTAAAGATGTCCCTGCTTACTGCGGGGGGGGGGTTGGACTGGATGACCTTTAAAAGTCCCTTCCAACCCAACACATTCTATGATTCTATGTTTCCCTTCAGACTTCTCTAAGCCACCTTGGGTTGGTTTTGGTTTTTTCCACATATTTTCCTCATGTGTTTTGTTTCCTGGATCCACCATTGTCAAACGTAGCATATAAACCTTTTCATAAAGGATCAAGCACCGTCTTTAAAGTACTAATGAATTTTGTACCCATCATTCCAATTAAAAATCTTTTCCATAAACTGTCATCACTGCACCTTTTAGCGTATATATGACTTCTTTCCTCTCAGCATTCATGCACTTGGTATTTCCACAGCCTTCAGCCCAGTCAGCTGAACAAGCCAACCTTTTAAAGTCATCTCTTGTGAGACATCTCCCTCTTCTGCACAAGCCTCACCCTCTGCACTCATCCTACATTCAATCAGTCCACAAGTCACTGCATAGGTAACTAAAATTATACTGTGTTCCAGAGGACGTCTTAGAAATGCAAAAATGGCTTTAAGAGTTTAGCTGAAAATATCTTTCCAGTTATATCCTACATTTGACTTTTTTATGGCTATATTGCACAACATCTTTTTTTTTCTCATAGATTAGATATTTGCCTACAGAAGAAATTCTTGCCAGCAGTCCTAAACACCGTTACACTTTGTATCACTGAATAAAATTTTATTTCTATTTCTCTAATCCAAAAGGTCATCTAATTTGTGAATGACATGGCAATTCTTTTATTGATGCCTCCCAAATCTGTTTCATCAGATTTCATCAGCATACGTTCACTTTTTTTACATCATCACCACTAATATTTTGAAAGTCAAGCCCATGCCTGCCTTTTTAAGAACATCCCACCATTCTCAATTTTCCTTTTAATTGTCACCTTTTATCAGAGTTCCTTACTGACTTCATATCTCCTGTGCTAACCCACATTTTATTTTGCTACAATAATAAATCCCAGTGTGGCATGGCAGAATTATGAAATCACTTTCCATGTTGATTTTTTGCACTCTTACAAACCATTTATATTCTATTGAAGAAAAGTCAAACAAAAAAACCCAGAAGCTATACACACTGCAAATTTAAGAAACACATTCTAGGGTGAAATATTTTTTTCCCCAACTTTTTAACCTATTTAAGTATTCTAGAATTTGGTCAGGTCTGCCTCTAACTTTAAGTACACACATTCGCTACAATCTCTCAAGGACAGTTAGTGATGTTTAAAGAAATACGACAAAAATATACAGGATATCATTTTCTTGAGTTGTATCTATTGCCTGCCTTGGTTATGGGAGTTAACCCAAATGCAATAAAACTTTAAAAGGTTCACATACAATACGCTGTACAAAATTAAATAATTTTAAAAGATCGGGAATTCTAGGACTGATTTTATCATTACCACTATATGTGGCTTTATCTTTTAAATATCTCTAACGCTGAACTATGTTGTTGTTATTTGAAAGTCTACAAAACTCTACTTCTGCTACCAGAACTGACAGGGATAAACATTGGTTGGGATTTCTCTGCCAAAAGCGATTTTTAAAAGGAGGGGAAAAAGAAGGAATTCAGGCTATTTAATTTGCAATTGACTCAGAAAATCATTCAGTAGGGTGGAGTGTATCTTAGATCTCCTAACTGGGTCATCTTTTGTTGTATTCATCAGCATTTTAATAAACCTCCTCAAGACTGTCTCAGCTGAAAATCTCTTTGCCTATAATAAACTTCACACGGGTCATCACAACCATCTGGAAAGGCCTTGTGGTTTCTGTAATGGGATGTAGGTTTCTAACTATGCAGTTTTACAAATGATATTGTAAACTTCTGAAATAATGTCTGGACTTTGTCTCTTGTTGACATTACATTTGTAATGGGGCAAAGCTTTTTGATGTGGCCAAGAGAAATGAACAGAATTCTTGCATTTCACATACAGAAAGAGAACAAGCAGTCCAGGAGCAACTTGATGGCTAGCCGTGGTTTTACTCTCCCCCTCGGAAAGAATGTTCAATCAGTTCAAGAAATTAGCATCCTGACCACCAAGGAAGACAGCATTTGAAGGCAGCCTCCTATTTGGCTGGGTTTCTTCTTGTGCCACACACCCAAAAGAGAGGGAAGAGAAACCTCCTGGTATTCAGAGCATAGATCAGTTTGCTAACGTGTCCCTCTACCTGCAGTTTATGAAAGCACTGAAGACACTTTAATGATGGAGTGAAAAGAAGTAGATGGGGTGAAGGCAGCCAGGTAACTGGAGTCTAGCGAGAGCACAGCCCGTGTGCGAGGCTGGAGATCACCAGTCAGATTTCACAGCAGGCCCCGCTCATTTCCCCAGCTCTATGAGGAAGCTCAAATTCCCTTTCAGCTGTGAGAGAAGTTGTACATGCAGTGTCACCTGTACTCTTCGCTCAAATTAAAACTTCCATACAAGAGTAGAATAACTCTCCTCACAGATCACTAGTGACATTTTTATTATTTGTACATTGCCTCATCATACTGTTAGTGCGATAACCTGCCTCCCAGTGGGACTCTTGCTATGGTGCTCCTTTCACAGCTCACTTTCCCGTATTTCTTCACGTCTCTAATTATGCCTTCCCCCCATTTTCTTCATTGCTTTGATGCCAGTTCCCATTCCCTCCTAGACTTTGCTCCCCATTCCCTTGTGGAAGGCTGTCGTAACTAGATGGTAAACAGTGCTGCAGTTACCCTTGACAACTGCTGAGTGTTTTCAGTAGGCTTCCCAATGAACAGCCCAAATGAGAGTAATGAAGATAATGGATAAGTCCCTGCTGCACAGGCACAGCAAGAGAGTTCCTGCAAATTTGGACAAGACAGTACAAACTTTGATTCACACTGAGTGTTTTCCTCACAACCCTATCAACTAAAACATGCTGCTGTTAATAATTTCAGTTCTGCAGAATTGAAATATATCCTCTGGGACAAACAAAAGCATTGGAAGAACTAATGCCAGCCTGCACAACACAGATCTATCTACCTTGACTTTAGCAAGGCTTTTGACACTGTCTCCCATAACATCCTCATTAGGAAGCTGAGGAAGTATGGGCTAGATGAGGTGACAGTGAGGTGGATCGAGAGCTGGCTGTGTGACAGAACTCAGAGGGTTGTGATCAGCGGCATAGAGTCTAGTTGGAGGCCTGTAACCAGTGGTGTCCCCCAGGGGTCAATACTCGGTCCAATTTTGTTCAGTATATTCATTAATGACCTGGATGATGGGACAGAGTATACTCAGCAAGTTCGCTGATGATACCAAGCTGGGAGGGGTGGCCGACACTCCAGAGGGCCGTGCTGCCATCCAGCGTGACCTGGACAGGCTGGAGAGCTGGGCAGAGAAGAACCTAATGAGGTTCAACAAAAGCAAGTGCAAGGTCCTCCACCTGGGAAGGAAGAATGCCAAACACCAGTATAGGTTAGGGGTGGACCTGCTGGGAAGCAGCTCTGAGGAGAAGGACCTGGGGGTCCTGGTAGACAGCAAATTATCCATGAGCCAACAATGTGCCCTTGCTGCCAAAAAGGCCAATGGAATCCTGGGCTGCATAGGGAAGAGTGTGGCCAGTAGGTCGAGGGAGGTCATTCTCCCCCTCTACTCTGCACTTGTGAGGCCACAACTGGAATACTGCATCCAGTTTTGGGCTCCCCAGTCCAAGAGGGACAGGGAACTACTGGAGCGGGTCCAGCGTAGGGCAACTAAGATGACTGAGGGACTGGAGCATCTCCCTTACGAGGAAAGGCTGAGAGAGCTGTGACTCTTTAGCCTGGAGAAGAGAAGGCTGAGGGGGGACCTGATTAATGTTTACAAGTACCTAAAGGGTGGGTTGAAGGAGGATGGTGCCAGACTCTTTTCAATGGTTCCCAGTGACAGGACGAGGGGCAACGGGCACAAGTTAGAACATAGGAAGTTCCTTTCAAATACATGGAAAAACTTCTTTACAGTGAGGCTGACAGAGCACTGGAACAGACTGCCCAGGGAGGTTGTGGAGTCCCCTTCTCTGGAGATTTTCAAGATTCGTCTGGATGCGGTCCTGAGTAATGTGCCCTAGGCAATCCTGCTCTAGCAGGGGAGTTGGACTAGATGATCTCTAGAGGTCCCTTCCAACTCTGAAGTTTCTGTGATTCTGTGATCTTTAGTCCCTGTTAAGCAGCAGAAAAATATTGGAATTCAGACTGGCATGCTAGTCTCAGTTCAGCTTCTGTTGGATGCTCCGTTACATGCTCAGTTTTCCAGCTCCAGCTTTAAGAAAGCAAGATCACATTTCCAGAGGTGCTAGATACTTAGGTGCCAGTGATGGCTGTGGGAGCTGACAGTCTTCAACATCTCATAAAACCAGAACGAGCAGCAGATATCCGAAAGTGATCAGCCTGAGCTAGAGAACAACAGTTTTGAATTTGATCTCCTTGATCTTCCATATGGCATAATCTCTGCATGTACAGCCCTGCCATGACTTTAGCATACTCCATTGTTCCCTCTGGTGTTTGTCACCATTTCTTTCTTTGCTACCAGCTACTTTCCCTCCTCCTATGACAGTGACTCCCACCTCTCTTCTCATTCACCACAAGCTGGAGGCTCTATATCCAGCCCATTTGTCTCTAAGCCAGGGCTTGCATTTTCTTTTAGTTTTGGTCTCGAGGGCACAGTCCTCTGCTCATTACAGGAGCTGCCTATTAGAAGCTGGGATAGCGATGGTCTTCTATCGCACAGGAACTGAGAACAGATTCGTAGAAAACAAAAAAACCACACTGAGCTTCAAAAGCTTCTTCAAAGCACTAGTTTTATTATCATGCTTACAGTCCCAAAATGCTGAGTTCCTCCCTTCCCGTCTATTCACTCCTTACAGATACACCAGCAATTTTTCTTCACTCATCAGTAATGAAAACAACTATCAGAACCAAGAAAGCCGCCTCCCAAAACCACAAGGGCCGCGTGACGTTGAGCCCTACACCACAGAGCCGAGCAGAGCTCTCGAACTGCACAGCGAGCTTCAGCTTCCACCAGCAGTGTTTAAAACCACCCTGTCTATTACTGTGGCTACCGTACTATATTCCGTGTATATTTGCCAGGCCAACAGCAAAGTAATGAATCACATAAGATATGAAGCATACAATTTTACCTAAGGAGAAAGAAAACTGCATACTAACCTAGAGTAAAAAATAAATCAAGATACTGATTGCAGTGAACGTGTGCATGCTCTGTTTCCACAGGCGGAAAAATACACGTTATTAATTAATATAAATATATGCCACAGTTTAGCCAGATTGTGCTCTGTTCCCCAACACTTCCAGGCAAGACCAGAACTCCAACTGGTCTGATTAAGTGAGGGTAAGAGTTTCTGCATCCCCTACTCACAGATGAAAGGACTTCAAGCAACCAAAACACAAGGGCCTACAAGTAAATACTACAGAGTCCTACATGAGATTTATTGTGCTCATCAGTCCACATTATTACTAACAGAGTACAATCACTATGCAGGTCTGCCACAGATCCATTAGACAATGCCTGTTTATCCAAGATATCATTAAAAGTTAGATTTTAATTATGGCATGTCATACAAAACTATATGCTTCAACCTCAGGTAGTTATTTCTTCCAATTAAACCTAATGTCTGCTAAAGCAGTAGCTTGGGGTTAACAGGATTTTTAATTAAAAAAAAAAGAAGAAAAGAAAAGGATGCACTATTCCCTTGAAGGAAATGGCCAGAAGACCAAGTAAGAGAAGTGACTGATTATAGGATGTACTACAACAGAGGCACTCACCCACTTTCAGTGTACCACCACACAAAAATACTCACAATGAATCCAAGTTTTTTATAGTCTCGAGTATACATAGATTTGCGTTTCTCAATACTGCCACTGCTGTTGTTAGGTTCAGATTCTGCATCAAATGCAATTCTTCGGAGTTCAAATATGATATCCCGTTGAGCCTATGTTAAGACAAGATTAAAAAAAATTGATTAAAATAACTTACCTCTTGCTTTAATAACCAATACCACAAAAGTTGTTTCAAAACACTCTATTTCCTCCACTGACCAGTCTTTCTTTGTTTAAATTCCCTACTTCATACTCAGAGAAACAGTCAACAAGAACGACATTGTGGTTCCTGTTCTCCAAAGTCCTCACATTTGTGGGGTTCACATGCAGATGCTTAAGTGTTGACTTCCAGAAGCTGGACCCACGTTAGCAAGGCCACTGACTGAAGGTTGAAATCACAATGGCTCAGCACTCTGCATTCCTTTTGCTAACTATCCATTTTTGCTAGCATAGGAATGGGCAAGAGAGGAATTACTGCAGTCACACATCACTAGAAATGTCTCAACAAAGTGATAACCACCCTGTCATCAATACTAACACCACTGTGTTAGTCCCCTTCTATGGAGATACACACTAGTTAACTGCACGTACATTCCTGAGAACCAAACTTCCCTGCCTCAAACTTAAGAAACAGGAAGGGTAAAATCCTACAGCATGATGTTACCTATTTTTACAACCATCTCACTCTCCCACCTCCTCGTCTCCAAATTATCAGCAATTCTTAACACAACTCTCTCTTAAAAACGAAATTGGGTTCTTCCCTTGTACAGGGCCTAAAAAAAGCCCACAAAAAATAAAGAAACAAAACACATCTTCTCTATGGCTCATTGACTTTATATTTAAACTTGAATCTATTAGGAGAGTAAGTGTCTCTTTCTGCACAATGAACAATATTAAAGCTGGTGTTCAGACACAGCAAGCAATAAACAAATGAACAACTACTGTCTAGGTTCCCAGTAACAAAAATGGATTTTATTGTAAAACAAATTAACTTCAACACTAGCATGCCATATAGTTTTCATTTAAACATTCATTTTAACTCTACAGAAGTACTTTTAGGAAGGACTACACATCTCTGTTGCTCCTGCGATGTACACAAAAGAAACAAATGTTGGACTGTGGCTCATGGTTTCAGCTCAGGATGACACCAAATTCAGTTCATGGAAATACATGCTAAGAAGAACGGCCTGGCCATTTTATTGTACTTTTGCACAAGGAATGCAATAGCCAGTACCTCTTCTAACAACCAGAAAATGTAACCCAATTTCACAGAGAGAGAGAGAGAATGTACAAATGAATGGTGTAAGCATTCCCAGCAGCGCCTTTTCCTTCATAAAGAGCTTTAGGCGCAGCAATGAGCAGTTGTCCTCTTCCTGTTCTGACCAGATCATGCCAGATGCTTACCTGATCCTGTGGATCCATTTTTGTCATCATTCTGTCTTCCAGAAGGTTAAAGGTAAGTACTTGCAGAACATAAAGCTGGTGTGCCATTTCATTGTTGATGGCCCTCTGTGCCCTGATAACATGCTGCAAAGAAAGAGAGACTCTGGTGAACGCCATCTTATGAGACAATTACATTAGATGCACTCAGGTGTTTCCATTTCTGTAGGCATGTGTTTGCTACGCAGTAGCGTGTATAAGTATACTCCAGAAAGAAGAAAATCAAACCAGTACTAATGTTACTGATTTAGGTACTACTATATAAGTAACTTTATCAGACAGGACTTTACAATAACAACACACCAAAGCTTTCTCCTTCTAGACACTAGAGCAAGTATATGAGAAGTGGCATAAAATGAAAAATCAGTACTGAGAGGTGACTTCAAAGGAAAATTAACTCCATAACAAAACCATTAGAGCTCTGTATGTATATATATTAAAAAACGAAATAGTATATTAAGAAAATATTTAAGAGTGTAGCTGCCTGAGCAGAGAAGTATTCAGGCTGCAAACACAACCAGCAAATACAGTGATTTAACAGGGCTACTGCTGCAGGAGTCAACATCACACCACAATCCCACCTATACTCGACAAGTATAGTATAAGTGTGTGTATATATATATACACACACATATATATAAAAGTGTATATATATAGGAAGACTGCTTAGAAATACATTAGCATACAATGCCCCATACGTGCAGAATTGTCCCATTCAGAAGGCAGATACCAAACTGATAAAAAATTTAAGAATTCCCTAGTGCGCCAGAAAACACCAAGTGGTTCTTTATGGGAAACAGACCAGGTCACCGAACACAGCAGAGTACACGTAAGGAAAGTCATCAAGTAGGAGATGGATACAGCAACTGATATTCTACAGTTCCAGAGAATAAAATAAGCCTGTCTGCCAAAAGGCACTGGAGCATTTTACGATAGTAAATGAACACCTAAGAACATTGTCCATATGCCTATACCAAATTTCTTATGAATACAAGCAGTGTAAAAATACGCCTTCTGAAACAAATTCTGGGGTTTTTTGTACGCATCATTGAAATTATGACAGTGAATGAGAAAGAGCGAGGGGTTTTTTGGTTGTTGTTTGGTTTGTTTTACGCTGCCTAGTATCTCATAACAGAGAAAGAGCGCTTTCCCTGGTTCCCTTGCAGATGTAATCTACTCTACGGTCAAAGGCAAAATTCCTCTGATTTTCCATGATAGCAGATGCAAGTCTTTTATATCATATTCATTAACTTCACTCTGAGCTATATTTCACACTTTTTTTTGTGCAACTGGTGACAAATTGTGCTCAACTTTATATCAAGATGGAATTATCTGTAGAACCAAAAAATACAGAGGTTCATTTTGCAAGACAGAAAGCCCTGTGTGGCTTGCTCAGCTGTCATCGGCTCCAAACCTTAACACAGGGGGCTTGCTATAAATTCCTCAGACAACCCCTCATCTGCACAATAAAGTTCGCATTTATTCAGTGTTATTTTTTCATGAAGAAACTACAATTTATTTGACTGGGAAAATATCCTTTCTGATAATCAGTTTTGAACCCATTCAACAACCAAACCTTTATCTTGTATACTGCAGGCTTTAAAACATACCAAAATACAAGTGCAATTAAAATATATTAAGATAAAACCTACGAACGCCAAAACTGGAGTCACTTTTTCCCCCTCTGCTATTATATATAAATATAAATCATATACTTACAGTTAAGATGATGGATCGAAGCTGCTTTTGTGCCAAAATGTTCGCCATTTCCTGATTTAGTTTAAAAAAATAAATAAATTAAAAATTAGCCAGAAGCAGATATTTTAGTGCCATACCTAGAAGAACACTGACTTAATAGGTTTTAGTCTTAAGTTTCTGCAACGTTACTTACAAAGGAAAAGCAGCAGCATATCAGCTATACGACTGTATGCATTATTTTGGGGTCACAAACTCAAGATCACTCTACTATGAGAAAAGGGGCAAAGAAAGTTAAAAGCCGAGGACTTTGGTGATCCAGAACCAGCAGTGAAAGACCTCAGAAGAGACCTCTGTGGGTTAAACAGAGTATTTACACACACTTGTTCAAGCATAACCTTCCCCCTGCAGACAGCACAGAAGGAAGCATGGAATGGAAGCCAGCCAGGATTTTAAAACAAGATGTCAAACAACATGTATATTTACGTTACTATTTTGTCTGTTTTAAAGTCAAGTGCTCTACCTTTCACTCAAGAAATCAGCCTAGAACTCGGTACAGTTTCATCACAGCAAATAATACTTCTCCCCCGTATTTTGGTAGCAACGTTGACATTGGTCTGCTATTTTGTCTTAAATTAACTTCTCTTTATAGACCTGTCTGAAGTCACTATCAAGGTGAACACGCTTTTACTGTCATTCTTAAACAGCTGATCCTGGCTGCCCATGCTGCAAACCGTCCTACAATGCATAGGAGGGGATATTTTATACTTATCAATCATGAGAATCTAATCTGAATCATACCTACAAGTCCATACCTCATTTTTAAGCTCCATGATCTTTTCCATCAATACAGAAATGTGTGTGTGTGTGTGGATGTGGACATAGGCTAGCATATGCCATTCATAGAACATAGCAATTATCATCATGCAATTATTTTTAAATTCTTGTTTCCAAGATGTACTGTTTAAGGATTTGGATAACATATTGCACACTGCTATTTAGACAGTGTTTATACATACACAAAGGGGTATGTATAAACATAGTAGAATAAAGATTAGTAGATCATTGATTGGAAACAGAGCTCATGTATCACAGCCTTACATAATGCAGCACAACAAACCACATCAACGCTGACACATGCTTAAGGACATTCTTAGGATGCGCTGTGATTCTGTGCAGTTGGCACCGTATCAAAAATATCATTCCTCTTCAGGAGAAATAATTTTTTAAAAATTCCTGCTGATCTTTATGAGAGTTGAAGAGCAATATAGAGTACATACTGGTTACTTTTATACAGCAAACAAGAAACGAGAAAACAGGAAAACTGAGACCACTACATAAAACATACGGAGAATTGTACTGCTGAAACATGGCTGCAGAAATAATGTAAATAAAGCAAGCGTTAAGGGTGAGAACTTGCTTGCAGAGAGAAAACAATTCTAATTGTGAGATAGGAGGCAATCACGGATATTGACTGTTTTCTTTATACCATATAAAGGGTGCTGCAACAGAACCTGGGAATGATAAGGAAGGAAGAAGGGATCACAGACAAGAGAAACTCTGTTTTAGTTTGTAGGTCTTTTCTGGCTGAGCAGGTTTCAGTTGCCCGTAACAGCAAAGGAATGAACGCTACAGACGCTTCCATCTCTTTTGGAAATGCACGGCTGAGCTGCAGGGGGAGTGCCAGGCACATGATAGACTTCATGTTACAGGGAACAGACCGGCTGGTTTTGTCAAAATATGTTCGCTGCCAAAAGATGGACAGGTAAAGAATATGAGGTAATCTTTTCTGCGTTCAAAGCAAAAAAAGGTGAATTCTTTTATTTTAGTTTTAGGAGAGGATTATGAAATTGTCACTTCTTTCTTACACCTGCAATTTAAAAAGCTGTTACTGGGATACTGGTTTTTGTCACTGGAACAAAAACTGATAGGAGCAACAAGCATTCACAAAACCAATTACTGCATCAAAATCAACTTTGTCTCCAAGAAGGCTATATGGCTATTAGCAGCTGCTGAGCTGCCTCTTCTAAAATAAGTATTGTAGTAACAGATGAGAACAAGAATTATTTGACAAAATTTGCTATCGCATTTCTCACAGCAAATTGTCTGCAAAAATGTAGACGATTGCCAAAAAAAGGTGTTTCAAACATTCACAGTATTATTTCAATGCCCAAACTCTCAGCTCTTTTCTGATAAAGACTTACTTTTCTTTTTTTTTTTTTAAATAACCTAGGCTTCTCTAGATGATTTGGTCCTTGACAGTGGCAAAGGAAGCAAAGCAGCCAGGGAGTCCTCATTAAAAAGAAAAACCTTGAACCCCTTGGCTTTTCGCATTACAGAGATAGAAAAAAGAAAGAAAAAAAGGAGGGGAAGGAATTCAGATACCAGCACCAATTTAAATCCTTTCCTTAATTGCAGTGCAGGCATCCACATCAGCAGAGAGGGTGCCAAAGCTCCTAGACTCCTATGGGGTTTGGTGCAGTTTCTCACTCCTAAGCATAGTAGTGGTGAGTACTGAACCTTAACTTTTGAGTACCCATCCGCCGATAATTACATGAGACTGCATCACCACAACTTGTTGTCTTAGAAAGACAGAATTCAGTAAACAGTATCAGTATCCCTATCTTGAAGCTAACGGACACCTAGACACCTACCTTCTTTATGTATGGTTTACTAATTAACCACAAGGTAGATACAAGGAGAAACCTAACGAATTCTGACTACTTATTATATGTTATTAAAGGCTGAAAGAAGTTTTCTTGTAAGTGTCAGAGCTATTAGCCTTCAAGACAAATCAGATCATTATATGCTGATGATCATGAACTTCATGACTAACAATTCTGTGTCACAGCAGCAGGTACTAGAGGTGAAGTGAAGTCCGCATGGTCTACTGACAGCCTCACTAGGTGGTTACTCCGTTGGTGAAATACAGTTTTACTTGCTGGAAATACCCTGTGGCACCGTCATATTCAGGAACACACAGCCACTGATTATTGTTAAAATCTTATCTACATCTGACATTGCCTCTCAACTTCAAATATGACCAAAGCATGCTTTTCACAGAAACATAAGCAGTAGCAACTATTTACAAATGTAAAAAGTGAAATCTTTGTTCTTCCTACAAAGACCTATCATAGATTTAGGCCAAAATCGAAAGAAAGCTTTTATTTCTTTTTTTTTTTTTTTTTCATTACGTACCCTTTTCCCTTAATAATTGAAGACTGTATTGGAGGAAGAAGGAAAAAAGGAATGGGGAAAAAAGGCTTTTTTTTTTTAAAAAAAATATTAAACTATGGTTTTACTCCCCATTTGCAATTTTAAAAATAGTTTTGAACCAAAAAAAGACCAATTACCCATTGTGCCTTTGATGTTTGTTTAAGCAAACTCCAGCATTTAAAAATGTAAATAAATCTAAGGGAAACCTTTGTCAGAACTGATCAGCAGCGCTCAGTGAAGTTGTTCTGGACACTAACAGTATGTCACCACAAGAATTACCATCACTGTTCCTGGTGACAGAAATGTTAAATAAATAAATGACTAAATCTGTTTTAACACAGGCTAATGACTTCATAAACATGGATAAAACTTCCCTATTTCATAACACATCACATTCCATCCTCATTTAACAGCAACTCACAATCTTGAAATATTTCCTTTTAGACTTCTGGTCTCTGGCACTAAAGTTAACTTAAAATAGTACACTATAAAAGTCATGAAACACTAACATGGCAAGATATTTCCATTTTCAAAAGGAATGCACTTTTTATTAAAAAATCCGGGGGGGGGAAACAGCTTACCAAAAAATAGCCTGGTTTTACAAGCTGTGTTGGCAAAGAGTTCAGTACAATAAATACTACAGCCAGCCACAGTCAATACAGTTCATGTGAGGTTACAAGGAGCTACAAAAGCACAGAAGAATGCTTAATCCCTAACTACTACCGGTGCAAGATGGAGGCAGCTCTTCCTACAGATATGTAGATATACAAGACCCACCAACTTACCTGCCTCTTGTCATCCGGTGCTTTAAGGAAAAGTGCATTTATTACTGCAATGGTATATGTCTGGATTTCTTGGTCTGTCCTGTTGGGAATAAAATTATAAACACAAGAGAAGAACGTGAATACACACTAGCTGTAAAAATTGATCTTCCAGTTGCATTACTGCAGGCAGAAGCAGAGGGACTGTTTGCACTTAATGTTAACCACGTAAAAGTCAGGTAATCGGTCAAAGCTGGTCATGACCAGGTTGTCTCTATTATCAAGAGACAAGATGTTCCAGAGGGAGACTCAGCATTCAAGAAAAGTGGAATGCATCACACCCTTGAAGTGCCATTGACCTTCCACTGATCATAGCAGGAGCCCAGACAATCAGCTTCTGCCAGATGCCCAACAACTACAGGTAGGAAGAGTAACCTTCCTTAAAGGGTTCTGGAGGTGATGGTATTAACAGCTTTTCAGGTGAGTGGAAAATGCCCCAGCTGAGAGGCACACACAACTTGCATTACCCTATGCTACAAGAGGCAGTTTCCATCCATTTAACCACCACAGTTCACTGTTTAAGAAAATGCTTTTCAAATATACCTTCAGCAGAAGTTGACCAGTTTTTTTCTTACACACTTCCCAGAGGCTGGCAAGCAAAACAACCCCATCGGTATGCTAATGGCATTAAGCATTTTATTATTACAGGGTGCTTTTCTCTTCATTCCCCACTTCCAATCACACAGGCAGCTTAGTGAAGGAAAAAAAAAAAAAACCAAAAAAAAAAAAACCAACCACAGAAACCAATGATCAGGCAACTCCAGAAAGTCGGTTACTAGTCATCCAACCACTTAGAGTGGATGCAGGAGTCATAGACGAGGTTGTCTTTATACCATTCTTTCCAAATGATGTGGTCATTGCGGGGGGGGGGAGCGTGTGTGTGAATAATCTACCATATCAGGTGGCAGTTGAAGACACTCACCCCTGCAGATGTGGGATTAGCTGCCCAATTGTGATCTCCTGTGCCACCTTCTGGTACAGGTCATGGCTATTGAGCACCATCGATTCCAGGATTGCTAGTGACCGTTGCAAGATAGAGATGTCCGAGGCAAATTTGTTCACATAGCTTGCTATCTACAAATTCAAAAACGTAGAAAATTTACATCTTGTCACAAAAACAGAGAAAGGGAAGAAAGAAAAATGTGGACGTGGCTTAGAAAGGCATTAGAATAAAAGTAGTCCTGTCCACATGCCAGGTATCAGTAAATGCCTGAAAGCAATCATCCAAGCTCTGCAGATACCTTCAAAGGACACAGTGGCACAGATTCTTCAGCTATCACAAACCACCATAAAGTTATGTCAGTATTCATATCACCGAAATATATGCTTCAACATTACATTATGAACACGATAAATCAACATTAAAGAATTAGCACGGTTATATTTTTTGAGAGGAAAACCTTGGAGAGGACAAAGAGAATATTTCTCATTCTCTCCAGTAGAAATCTGTGCAGCCAGTATTATCTAATTGGAAATATTTAGGCTCAAGACAACTGTTGCAAAAGAGGAATTTACATCTATCTCTCTGGCAAAACACGCTCTAGCAAAATATGCATTTTTTTTTTCCCCTTGCTGTTACCAGCAACACTGAAAGCTCTCTCCAGGTTACAAATTATAACTTTGTTGATGATTGTTTATCAGCACAACTGATTCCATAACTCTGTCCAGAGCCCAGTCTTGCTAAGGGTTCATGCATTAATATCCTTCACGTTTACTGTAAGCTGCCACAAATAAACGGCACGTTAATCAAAACCAGGCCTGACCTCTGCTTTTTTGCAGTGTGGCAATGACATGCTGCACGCTCACATCTGCAGAGCCAACACAGCTGTGCAGTAAGATGTGGCAATGTGCGTTCTTCCATGTGCTACCCAGCCCTCGGACCCAGCTTCCCTGGAAGAAGCTCGCCTTCTGCTGATGCAGGAAGCGAGAACTGCCTGGGTTTTCCTTGACTGCACCGATACCATCACCAGTCAAGCTGAAAGGTACCCAAGGAAGCAGAGTCAGACAGAAGAAATGTCGTGTGACCACAGTTATTCGCTCTTTACAGCCAAGTAACAGACTACAGTGGCCCTGTCTCAAGTTTGATGCATTCTTTCCAGAAAACTTCAAGTCCACGCGCTTCTTCAGTACTCATGCTACAAGCCACTAATGTGATTATACTGTTTCCGATTCTGGATGCTTGCTTAGACCTTGGCATCGTTTTCCTTCTGGAGGATGAAAGGCATACCCTCCCTGTGCTTGGAAAAGCTGCCTAGCTGCCTGTAAAATGCACAGTTAAATATTGACACGTGGACAACGACATTGTTCTGCACTTGTGACATTTTGAGTAGTACTGACAGAGCAAAACACCCTTTCTGCAACTTTGGTTGGAGAGAATAAGGGAAGAGGGACAGATTTTTCTTCTTCTAATTTAGCGCGGCACTGCTGTCTGCTCTGCTGCTTGGTTTGCATTATCACAATAGGAACATGCTATGCTGAACATAACTCAATTCAGGAAATACAAATTGACTTTACAGAAAATAAAGAACCAACCTATGCACGCATAGAGAATAGAAGGAGAGATGCAACTCAATTTAGCTTTTTCCTACTCTGGACTTTCAATACCTGCTGCCGTCGAGTCCTGAGCCCAAGTAATATTTACATTGGTAAATGATGCGCATTGTGCTGTTTAGAGTAACAAGCTGTATCTCAGAAGCACTGTACTACCCTACCCTACCTCTCTTAATGATAATCCAGTTGTTTTCTGATGCACCGCAGCCAGAGGTACCAGATGCCCAGAAGGGCCACAACACAGACGGTGCGCGCAGAGCAGCTCTGCCGTGCTCACACAATAAACCTGGAGCGCTCCGGATGCCTCACAGTCATCAGGCATCCATGGATCAGCTGCACAGCAGGAAGACGGCATGTCCAGGCTGTGCCTGCCCCCTTGTCAGACTACTGTCACCATGCTCTTTAGGAGCCCTGGCATGTATGAATTATTCTTGGTGCAGCACTCCTTCCCATGATATTTCACATGGCAGCGTAAATGCTTCACGGGGACACATTCATACTAGGGGCCTACAGAAACCTTACAGTATAGATAACTGCAACCTCAGTCCAAGACAGGCTGCCTTAAATATATTTATTGTTCTGATTCTGGACCATAACATCTTCTAATCATAAACACAAACCCAAGGTATGAAGCTGGCTTGCATGTTTAAAAAGCTATGGCGTATTACACTGAACATACATGCGAAACATCTGCTAGGTCAAGCTATGTATATTCATAACCACCTTGCTGAAGCACGAAGGCTGGCCAGAAATAATAGGCTTGTCTACCCTGCTAAATAAGGCATGCCAGTTCCAAAGGGAGCAAAATTAGATTAAAAAGAAATTCTATTACCATACTTGAAAGTTCTGGATGTGGAAAAAAAAGACCCTTCTTGAAAAGAGACAAGAATCAATAGGAGTTAACATTTGTGTTATTTGCTGTTCTCCGCTTGAGCACCATGTGCAGGGAGGGCTTCCAACATCCAAAGATAATCCCGCACTCACTTATCAAAAATTATGACAATAAAAATAATGCAAGATCAGAGAAATAAAACCTCTCCTCCAGAAATAAGCAACCTCATTGCTTTGCACTTTCACATGAAAACCTGGCACGTGGATGTGTCTCATTAAGGATAAAACTTTGTTCAGCAAAATACCTATAACCTTAGTATCTGCATAGTCCTATGGGGACATATACAGCCACATACCAAAAAAAGTGGCTGGGTGCTTAACTTCCAATATATTTTAAGGGAAATCAGGAATCACAATACCTTTACACATCCAGCCCCAGTGCTCTGCTGAGACAGGAGCTAAACACGTATAGTGAAGGTAGATAAAAAACCCACAGCAAACTAAACAACATCATCTGAGTTCTCTTGCTATTTCAGCATCATAAGGGACAGGAGAGAATTCAAAAGTGAAAAACCAAAAATTAAAAACAAAGAACCCAAACCCAAACAAAAAAAACCCCAAACACCCAAACAAAATAAATCCTGCCACCAACAAAAACCACACAGGGAAAGAACTGCGAAGGAAACACATCTGATTTTCTGAGCAGCAGTATGTTCATTACTTATTAGCCTGGACCATTTTGATGTCAGAAACGTACAGAAAAATGTGACAAAGTTCTGTTCTCTGTTAAATCCTAATGCATAGTAAAATTTTCAAGCGCGTATCTCGTTTTCAAGTAAGAAACTAGAGCTGCACTTGGCTACAGAAAAAACAACTGATAGTTGTGAGACACAGAGGTACTTTCTCTGCTGCCACCCCCTTCTTCCTGCACAGTACATGTTAGAAGGCAGAGTAAACAATTCATCAAGGTTAAGACTCTGCATCACACAGTTATGAAACAACAATTCTATAAATAATTCTAAGAGATATTTTTAACTCTATCTCAACCAATACTACAACATTTATTTCTCCTCTCATAGGAACTAAAAATGGGAGTACCAAATTTGCATAGTGTATTTTGATATCCAATTACCATGACATTTTCCAAGAACTGGGCATTCAAATCCTTTAGTAACTATTGAAGCTGGAAATAACCTTTATTGCCGTAAGTAAGAAAAAGGTTTTGAGAGAATCTTGCATATAATGATGAATTTTTTTCAAATAATGCTATCTTCCCTTAAGATAAGGAAGAAGCTCTCCTTGAAAGTGTCGATTCTTATTTGCAGCAGTTGGAATAGCAGTCTTTATGTATGCAAATGATGGGAAGGAGACTGCATCCAACACCAAGCAGTGAGTCATTAGAAGCAGTCAGAGGTTCCCCTTGAGGTCTCCTCCAGCTTCCACATTTGAAGTTAGAAAACTATTCAAGAAAAAAGTTCAGATTAATTCCTCCCCATTCCAGTTCGGCTCCCATTTAACACGAAAGACAGCTTCAAAGGGCAGAAGCACTTGATTGCAAAGTTCCCCCTCAACTATAGCAGGAACTTATCAGCTTCCTTATCCACCCTGTCAACCACTTGAGCAAGCACATCAGCAACCTCAAAGCAAGTGGCCTGTCAAAAGCCACGGTCGGAAGCAAGTGAGAGCAAAGCTGCTACCAGAGAGACATGGTCCAAAGGTGCTTCTTTAGGTTTGCCCCTTTCCCACAGAGCCCCACTGAGGGCTCTGCTGTTCTGTCTCCCAAATACATGGCAGGTCAGGACACATCTTTGCCTCGTTCCTCTATTTTTGTCATTCTTTGTCCTTCTGTTTCTCTTCTAACTGTCTTATTCTTCTCCTGCGTCCCTTTCTTGTCCACCTGTTTCATTTTTGTTTTTTTACTGGCCAGTTTTGGTTTTCTCAGTTGCTTTCTGAAACTGCTTTTGTTTATGTCTTTTGTTTTGTTTTTTAAATTGGGTCACTGTCCAAGGAAACCTATGGAAGTGCCAGACAGAAGAGATGAGCCGTTAACAAGGGTGCAAACGACACTTTCTTCTGTAGTTACTATACAACCCACAGGGGAAAAAGATGTTGATAGGATTAGACAAAGACCATCCTTTTGAGTCACTAACAAAGTAGATTGATTTAAACTCATTTTAGCAAGTTTCTTCATAGACTTCTTAGCAGGCTCCACTAGCAAATAAGCGATTCTGGGCTTGACCTCATGAAGTTAGTTAAAAATCAGTTGTACTTTTTTCTCTGCCATGAAAAGATAACAATAACCATCCATCATCATAATCTATCTAGTCTACAAGGCTGGCAAAAAAGAGAGCCCAAAACCCAGACCAATTATACTAATTTTTCTTACAAATAGCATCCATCATTTTTGATGATCAAAACTGAGCTTTAATGTCTAATGGTTTTTTCATCATTGACTCCTCTTTCACTTTTGGCAACAAAAGTAAATTTGTACTTTCCTTTGGTGGTAGCAATTTTCTAGACAAATTTAAATTAGAAGTCTTTACTCTGACATACTGTTAAAGTGAAGAGATCTTTGCCACAGGTTATATTCGTGCCATTACTGCTTCTGATATCATTTTAGTGAAGTAACTCTGCTATCTTTTGAACCTGTACAAACACACTTTATCTTAAGTTCTGAGTTCAATCTGGTTTGAAAATTCTTTGTAAAAAATTGTGGTTTGTTTTGCTGGGGTTTTTTTCCCAGTAAACAAAAAGAGTTAAATCAGTAACAAAAAATATTTTCAGAAGTCTGTTGAGTCTCTGTACTTAAAGAGTACTCCCATGTTTCCGCTGCTCTTGTGCATCTCCTATATGTAAGAAAAGAAAAAAATTGTGGAAAGATCTGTTTCAAAACCACAGACCTCAGCCGCAAGATTCAGGAGGACCAGAGTTCAAGTTGATAATCTCAGTAGATATCAGCTTAATTTCAATTTGTAAACTAACTCATTTCTCTTCCTCCCATATACCCAGAGGAAACATTTCAGTGATGTTTTTGTTTCAAGATATATGCTATTACTCATTTTAATTTACATTAAATCAAAATACTAATTTTTGCTTTAACTGCATGGTATCTGCACAAGGAGGTCACACTGTAATTGAGAAAGCAATTTCTTGTGTAATAAGCCTAATACAGCGTTGATCCCATTTCACTCCCATAGATTTCCATAGAAGTTGGACCAGATCCTGCAACTACAAATATTTAGTTTGAAATACCACTTCAATCTCATTTTCATGTACCTTTTTGACCAACGACCTACATAATGCACCTGGGAAGAAAAAAAAAAAAACCCCAAACAAAACCAAAACCCAAACACAACTCACCTCAAAAATTTAAACCAATATAGAACAGGTAGCATTGATTACAAATTTACCTTTTTAATGAATGCCACAGAGAATGTATCCCACGATACAATCCCATGATCCATCAGCTCAACAAATGCAGTCAGTGTAAAGGACAACATATCTCCAAAGCTGCAAGAGACAGGAGTCATGACAACATTTACCAGTGATGCGGCAGGGCAATGACCAGGGGAATAAAGCAGCAGGAAGTTTTCAGAAAGGCAGGAAAATGAAGCCAATTATGGACTAAGAGGTAGCAGAAGAGCAAGAGAGGCCGTGCAACAGATAGTCTCCAAAAATAATTTAGCATGGACATCAAGACCAGTCACCTAGAAGAAAGCAACTTTGTAAGAGAAGAACTAATCCCCAGGAGAACGCTACATGAAATGCTCAAGGAAATCAGATAGTCCTAATTAAACTTCTCTTATAAATTCAGAGTTTTAGGTCTAATAGAAGAAAAGAAGTGAGCTTTTTCTTGGGAACTTACAGAAATGCTCCCGACTGAATGTCATACAGAAGTGCCACGTTTTGGTACCTCTGTATCAAGCAGATTGGCAGAAGGTCAGCGGTTTGTTCATTCTCTTACAAGGAAGCATATGTATTTTAAAAATGCACCAGAAGAGATTTTCTATTGAGCAGCACTTTCCCCCTAGTTAATGCCTCGATTTCTTTCTTTGAACCTGAAGATGCATCTCCTTTTGTTTATCTATGGGCAATCATGACAAGCGAATTGGAATAGTTCCCATAGTTTATCCAAGTACGCAGCTCAAATTGTTTAGGGTTTGCAGGCCACTACACTGCATTTTACACCCGTAAATTTGAGATTTGAGATTCAATGCGTCTTCGTATGAACTTAACTACATTCAAAACAGGTTTAAACTCGATGTAAAGAATATGCTCCAACCTGACCAGCTGCACAGGAATTTTCCATGTGAAAAACCTGCTTTTATAGATTAGCTTGATTTCTGTATATAGTCAGGGCACCGACCAGTCAGCAGCCGTAATGATTTCAGTGAAGCCGTTCAATGAGGTAACGGCTCAATACAAGCAGCAAGAGCCCAGAGGCCGAAAGGAAGCAGCGTATTACCTTTAAGGGCATGCCACACCGCCTGCAAGGTACTCTGCTACTAAGCCATTAACAAGCATAAGCACACAATCAATCTGAACAGCATGAACAGCCCCACTGATTTTAATGCAACAGCTTACCTGATAAAAAGATAAAATCAGAAAAATTCTGTCAGATACGTTGGAACTACGGTGCTCAGTATGTTAAAAAGCTGACTCTAATACTATAGCCATACTTAAGGAATGTAAATTGGTAATCCTTATCCTGTGATTTGCTCTCCTACTGTCCTGCACCAACCCAACACAAATAAGTGAACATCCACTCAGATGGAAGACATTTACAGCAGTACAGAGGAATGAGGCAGAAAACCAGTTTCAATGTGCCAACTCAAATAGCCAGTTTACTGGATTTGATACAATCTGCCATTTAGGTATTTCTGATTGTGAGGCGCAGCCTTTAGTGGCTCCTTAATTTAAGAAAGGGGCTCTTGTTCATCAAAACTCCACAAATGCCCTCCACTAAATTTGCCATTCTTGACATTTTGAGAGTAAAACCAAAAAAAACCAAAACACACCTTTTCTCTTCCACAGTGGCTTTGATTACTTATGACAAAATGAAAAACCTACAAACAAGAAACATACAGTGTCTTTAAAAAATCCCCTGTAATACTGCAAGGAATATTGTGTTCAGCAAATACATGATCTGGCAGTTCTTGGTTTTGTTTGGGAGGGGTGGGTTGGTTTTGTTGGATTGTTTTTTAATATTGCAAATCTTTTAAGAATTAAATGAGATTTAAAATGTCATCATTAGCATTCAAAATAACCAAGGATTTCATAACAAGATGACAATAAGACTCTGCAGGAAATTTAATCAGCTCTGGTCCTGTCATTTTCCCTGAATCCATTCCTTTTGCATAAAATGGTTATTTATGAATCCACAAATAAAACAGCACCCCTAGGAATGGCTTTCTTCTAAAAGCTTGTAGCAAATTCTCATGTATCTTCATGACAGAACACTTCCACAAATACATGCAATTCTGGTATTTTAAGAAGCTAGACTAAACTAGATCTAAATAAAAAGAAAAAAAAATTACAAAAAGATAGGCCATATAGGTTGAAAAGTAAAAATGTAAGTATAAAAATATCTCTCCCAGCATTAAACTAAACAGATAATTTATCTCCCCTAGTTTTTCCTCATACATTGTTTAAAAATTTAGTCAATTAACTTGTATTTAATACATAAATACTCTTCTATAAAATAATTGCACATGAAAGCTAATCCCCATTAAAAATGGGTATAGTTTACAGGGATTACTTAAAATGTATTAAACCTGCATATGGATATTCACCTTCAAAAAAGCAGTCGCTGGAATGTAAAGGAATTAAACTAACCTGAATTCAACAAACTCATTTACCCTTCTCACCAAAACTACTGATTAATCCAGCCAATTAATCCACCCTCCTCCACAGCTTTGGAGGGGAAAATGGATTAATGGAGCTGAAAATACCGTTATTAATGTATAAACCTGGTTTTAGTAGATGTGAGAACAATAGAACTGTGTATGATGCAGAAGGTGAAAGTACTTTTCAACTTAAAAATCAGACAGCCCACCAGGTGTCACTCCTGGGACACTGCTTAAAATAAATAATGAAGAGTAAAGAGGTGCAACACTGGGACTAATCAAGCAGAACAAAATACTCCAACTATATTAATGCAGCACCACGCACACATAGCATGTATTTTTTTAAATGTATAGCTATACATATGCACCTGCACACGCATGTACACATTAAGTGCCGCTGCAAAAGTCAAAAGCCAGGCTTAAAGGATAAGCGTTGGGAATAGCACAGTCAGAGATGAAAGCAATCTCCAGGCTAACTAGAGCAAGATAAGGATTAAAGTATATGGAAGGGGAAGGGAGTGGTGTTGATTCATTGTTATGTGTTTAAACAGAAGCAAATAGGTAGAAATAGACTTCCAAGCAATTCATTTTAAAGACACACAACCAGAGACACACTCATACTATTAAAAGCAGCAGACAGAATAAATGCTAGAAATTTCAAGGGAATCAAAGCTTGTTCATAAAAGTGGTAATCTTAGAAAATACATGGTAGGAGCTGTTTAACTTGAAATCTCAATGAATAAGTGGTTTTGTCATACAAAAAGTCCAAAAAATGATAGGGCCTCTTTCTTCATAAAATCTTTTTAGACTAATCCACCGCAAAAGGTACAGCAGTTCTGTAAATATCAAACCCTTGCTGCTCTGGCAAAATGACTTAATGGTTTGACGGTAATTCCTCATGAAGACGCTTTTTATTGCGTGTCATCGCAGCAAGAGGGGAAAAAAGATCAGAAAGATGCACTGTATAATTGCAATTTCATATCTCACTAACACTGACGTTTTAATGATCTATGCTCTCGGGCAAGCTACTTGTACAATCCCTCCTGAGTGCTGTTCAGGGCTCTGGCTCTCAGGTGGGGACACCTCGCACTGGGACAGCTGATGAAGTTTCTGCCATACTCCGCTGTCTGACTCCCCTCTTCTAACCACCGCTGTGAGGATGGGCGAGCCGGTCGTGAAGCAGCTCCTTACCCACAGCATCCCTCAGCAAAAGCCTCTTAAGCAGTGGAAAGCTGTGGTCTGTAACACCATCGGCTGCCCCAGTGGGAGCCGTTCCGGCATGGACAGATGGCCGTGCTCTGATACACTGCCTGCGCACCTCAACCTCCCCGGCAAACCTGACCGAAGAGTAAGTAAACAGCTGCGTTCCACATTTCTAGGTTTTAGAGAAACATCAGGTCAAATTTTAGAGAAATATGAGGTCACGTTAATCCACGTCCCTAAGAATTTTCTGCATTCTTACCTTAAGATAACTGGGAAGAAAAAAAAACCTCCATGCATTTTGATATTAGCTTTTCTTTCCTAAAAATAAAGATGACAGGAATGTGCATATGACCCTGACCACCTGCCTTCCTAGTATCATTTCTACATGCTAAATCATCTTTTTATCATGCGTGCTAAGTAATCCTCAGATGTATATAGAGAACTGTGTCTGATATTTTGAAAGATGCCTAAAGCAATTTGGATTTCTTTTAAAAATAAATTAGTGGGACTTAAGAACCCAAACCCCTAGATGTTTTTGAAAAAGAACCCAAAACCTCAATCCATGTTTAACACACATACCAAAATTAATATTTTATTGCTATTGAGGAGGAAAAAACGTTCAACTATTCAACTGATTCTTTAAATCGAGATAATTAAGTCAGGCTCAGCTGTCACCAGGTTAAAAAAAAAAAGGCACTATAAGCTTTTATAAAGCTAAGTGGATTGTCTCATGTTTGGTATGATAAAAGTTGCACGGGAGAAACTGGAAATTGTTGCTTGTCTGTCACAACCAGGATACAGCCACCAGCCCATTAGGGCTAGAAGCCAAATATAGTAGTACATCTTTACGCAAAGCATTTTTCGTGAGCAAAACAGGACCATAGCTGATCTCTAATTGTGCAGAGGAAAGGCTGCAAAGAAACAACTTGAACTGGGCAGGAGGCAGCACAAGAGTTGCCTGCTACCAAACGCGGGCGTTAAGGAAGCAGTTAACTTCAAGTCCCTTATCACTCAGCAACTGTCCTCACAGCCTAATACTGGGCAGCTGAAAGGCCTGACATCACTGAGGTCAACATCAAAGAGCAAGAACTGCTTTTTAAGTTAGAGTTGTCAAGGATAAATGGCCATGAATAAATTTAAACAGGGGAGCGAGAGGAATATATCTAATCACTGGAGGACAAGAGCTCTGGAAAAGCCATGAGGGTAAGAACCTAACCAGGTCTCAAACGAAGACTGATGGTGCAGCAGGATGCTTTGCAAGGCCAGTGTGAGCAAGTACCTTTATTTTTTTTATTGCTATGGCTCCTCTTCATTGCTCCTACACTGCCTTGTTCCTTCAGTTCACCTTTCCAAGGGTGAAGCTAAGCCACCATCAAATCAAAATAGGAGCAATTCACACCTACTTGGTACTCACTCGGTATAGCTGAAAATGACTGAACAATTTGCAGGGTAGCTGTCCCTGTTTTTCTAGATGATTACAGAAAATGCACTTAAAAATCTGTGTCAATTGCAGTGTAGCAGTTTTCTTTTTTTTTTTATCATGCCAAGCACCACTAAAATATTTCTTTGTGGTACGGTTTCACTGCATTCAGTACAAGGGATCAGCCCTACTGATTTTAAACAACTTGAATTGCAGAAAAACTGAAATAGCTTTGTACCCCTGGTATCAGAGCTTCTTTAAGCTTGAAAATTAATTCTGATTACAAAAAACAACGTGCAAATTTTAAACAGAACTGTAAGTATTCTTGAGTAAATCCAGGTGTAGACACTCTTATTATGGAGTATGACTAAATCCACTTTGAGGTACATTAAGCATTTGTTTGCACGGGAAACTAGCCCAGAGGAACTATTACACACTGGTTCTTCATGAAGATGTGATTAGAATTACCTTTACTCTTTATCCCCATCTTTTAAATTCCTGGTTTTGCTCACTTCACAGTCATTTCCTTAAATGGACCAGATTTTCTTAAAAGACCAGGAATAACTAACTACACAGGAAAAAATATCAGTCAGCATGGTTTGACTACAATTCAGTACTGCAATGCAAAGGTCAATTCATAGAGCTGTTTCATGGGATTTTTTTTTTTTTTAAATCCAAGTATTAATCAACATGGCACAAATAAAATCCCAAAACAAAATGGGAACCCCTAAAACTGAAAAGACAAAGAAGAAACTCACGTTTTAGAAGAACTGCCTTCAGTAGAGAAAGCTATTAAACAAATCTGCTCTAATCAGGTTTTAATTAAGTCAGACTGGCATGTCCAAGCTACCAGAGATAAAATTAAATATTGGCAACTTTATGAAATACGTCATCCTGTTAATCAAAAGTAACTTTTTTGTTAATTAGCATTTGGTTTACGTTTTAGTCAAGAGGACAGCACATGGAAGCTGCAAAGTTTTAAAATTTACTTTAGCTCATCATACCAAGCTCTGAGGTGTGTGGGCATTTTTTTTTTATAGTTCTTGTTTTGTTGGATCTTTTCCCATTAATACATGGGTGAAAAATAGTCAGGCTGTCCGATAACTACACTCATGAAGCACTAGTGTATACACTTTACCTTCAAAATGTGCAAACAGGCCAACTTCCACAACAGTTGTTTTCACGTACTGACCAATGGCTCTGGTACAAGTCCCAAACTCAAGAATTTGTGTTATTTTAATTGTATCATTTCATGTAGTACTGACAGAAATCAAAATATTAAACTGTATGCCCCAGTATCCCCAGATACATACTACATACTACAACTGTATGTAGTATCCCCAGATGCTACTGGGAGGATTTAACTTCCAAAGTTAGAATAAGCTTTAGTCACATATACTTTCTTTACTACTGTATCCACTGATGTGCCGTATCTACACTGATGAATAAGAATCTTCTTGAAGTGGGCAATACCTTGTTCCCGTGAGTAAACAAAACTAAGCTGTGTAAAAAAAATTAATTCATATCATCAGTATGATCAGGTCCTAAAACCAGGGTGCAGTGCAACTATAAGTCAGTATTTTAGTACTGTCTTGAGGACAATCATGTAATTTAATGTAAAGAAGCCTACAGGATAATAGAATTTGGAAGCAGAGAGATGCTGAAGGAGTATAACCATTCTTCCACAAAGAATTATTTTTACAGCAGTGAGGAAAAATCCACCATCTAAATGCACAGGAGGAACCTTGTCTCGGCAGGGGTGATGCTGTCAAGAATTCTGAAAGCCTCATGCCATTTTAATCATTTTCCTCAGAATCTACACTCTTCTATTATGAAATAAGTTACTTTGTATTAGGTCCAGAAAGCAAAAGTAGAGGAAGGATTTAAGTTTCCTGCCAAATTTATTCTTACTCTCTAACTTATTTATTAGGCAACGATTTAATAATAAATGTTTCAGAACTTGGTTTACAGCAGATTTGTTAAAGTATGATTTAGCATGGATTCAGATGGGAAGCTACATTTCCTGCATGATAAATCACATCAAGCTCTCAGAGTGAAAGATGCATGGTTAACTGATTAATTATTCTTTTGCTTCCTTGGGTTTTAGCTATACTTGACACGTCAAACTCACAAGCCAATCAAGATATCTCTTGGGGCCCCAATTTATCAAAGCCTATAAAGCCTGTGCTTAACTTGAAGCACACAGAAGAGTCCCATGCAAAATCATCAGGGCAATAAGCGTGCTTCTGAACTTTCTGATATGTGATCCTTTACTATATTACAGTTTTCCTTTACGCAATTATCTGCAACAACTAGCATTAACTAGGACCAGCAAATAACAGGAATTCAAACCCTGACTTTCACCTCACCAACATCAACAATTAAAATTGCCTCCTGTCAATCAGACAAATTTAAGAGGGGAATTGGGGAAGGCAGGGAAGGGATTTGCTTGCTTAAATTAAAAAACAAAATAAAAGCCTGATTTAGGAAATAGTAGAAGCCCCTGCAGAAGTCACAGAAATGAAGCACCCATTCCACAAGCAAAGCAAGAAAGGCTTCATCAGAAAATTTTAACAGGCATCGAAGTGCAGAAAACAGAGAATGCTGAAGACTGTCTGAATGAATATGCACAGCTGTATTTACAAATAAAGATTAGCGCAAAGGCCTGAACTCAGACATGCAAAAGAAGAGGAAGTGTGCAAGGTGATGATCTAATCAGGTTCTTACCAGGGCTTCATTATCTTCTGCAATTTCTGATATCGTCTGCAAAATTAAAACTTGCACGTGAGGAGATACACTTTAAAACATCTGTACTCTATTTACCTATGCGCATACACACACCCCCACACACCCATACTTGATTCATAAAATTCAACACAGACACAGTAAGAGGCAGTAAATTACCAACAATTCACTGTGAATAGAAACATTCAGTAACTGCTAAAGAACATTCAAAAATTAATTTCAAATATTTTTTCAGGATACTTGTGTCAACTTCTGTTAGGAAAAAAGCAGAAGAAAAAAAAGACAGCTGTTAGAGAAAATATATCAGATTTCTCTAAAACCTGTTTCTCTTGACCATTAAAGCATGTCTAGGCATCCTAAATTAATTAAGTATTTGTGTAAAAAAAGTCTTTGCTAAAAAAATCATAAAGGTTTACACATTAAGCATTTTCTGTCTCATTGCTATGACATATAGTCCATTACCTGAAAAACTCTTTTATTTACTTCAAGTCTCCATCACTAATACTGATGTCAGAGTTGTCAGTATGGTTGAAAGTTGCTGTGAAGCTAGGACCAACACAGACCAAAATCCTGACCTTCTGAAATCAGGGACAAGTTTTCTGTTGATTTCAAAGGGAGGCAAAGAATTTACCCTGAGCTTTTAACCACAAAGTTGCATTTACTCAACAACTCCAAACCACCTTCCACCAGCTCCATGATACATAAACACAGTGCAGCTGTTTTATTGACTCAGATTACAAGAGACCAACCTTCAGTGTGATGCTCTTGCTTTCATAGTAGCTTCCAAAACACTTGATTTCCTAGTTGCAGCAAGAGGTTTAACATACACCAAGAGTTTTTTTATTTAGGAATTTCCTATTTTTCCCCCAGGATATACACTGTTGTGTCTCATCAGTGAACCAGAAGCTATGGCATCATATTATTATATTCAGGAAACTGGAAGCCAAATATTAGGCCGGGAGGTGGGGGGGGTGGTGAGGTGGGCCAAATAGTAAGTGCATTGAAAGCTGTAGCCCACTAATCACAATTTGCAAGTCATCCTCCTGCTAATAACGGTCTTCAGAACTGCTGTTTTTGCTGCTAAGCAAGCTGAAGAAAGAGACTATCAATAGTAAAAATAGCATCCAAGAAAAATAGCTTATTTTTAAAACACCACTTAAACCAAAAAAATAAAAACCAAAACCATCTCCTACTTAACCCCTTCTTGTGCCTCCTAAATCTATTTCACAGTTTTATTTCAGAGGGTTGGCTGTAGTTTCCACGCTGGGCAGACTATTGTTCAAAAGGAGAACACAGAGGTCCCTCCGTCCTCCCCAGGTCTTCCTTCCCCTTTGCACTTGCTGCCACGCTGTTCAGCCCACAACAGCTCTAGGACTCCAAGCTCTCCACTGCAGATTCAGCTCTCTCCCAGAACTTGGATAGATTTTATTTATTTTTTTTTTTCCTTTTGGTACAACAGTAACTTCTCCCACCTTGCATTTTCCGTTCTGTTATGCGTAAGTAACGTTGTGCTTTCTACAGAGACCACGAAAGTCTATGTATAAACTCTTTTAAAGAAGGACCGGTCTCAGGGAGGGCAGCTTTTGGGCTGGCTCATGCAACCATGAGGGGAGAAAACACAGAGAGTACGTGACAGGAATAATGATTTGAAATCCCTCATTGCTACCTGTGAGCTGTAATTCATGCCTGAACATAGTGATGCACAGTTTACCATGTATCAAAGCACAGACTGAGCTACACCCTAGCTCAAATTAGAAAACTGACAAGATTTTCCTCTTGGATTTCATGGCTTTGGTTTTGTTGGGTTTTTTTTATGCTACAACAGCTGTCTGTGAAGCCAGTAGTAATGAGCAAACAAAAAGCATCCTGGTGATCAGACAGCCTTACAAAGGGGAGAAAACTACACTCAACTTGCTTTTAGGAGGAGAAAAGTTCAAAGCATTTCCCACAACAGGAGATTCCCAACTTCAGCAGAAGGTCAGAACTGTGCTCCTGCAAACTGAGTGCTTCCTTGCTGCGGCAGACTATTAAACCCTAACAAGAACAACCACCACCACAAACGGGTTTTGTCATCTCCCAAATGCACATGGATCCAAGCAACCTTCTGCAGCACATGCCAGCAAAACTTCATAGCATCCTTCTGAGCCCAGTTTTCAAAACAGCTGCTTTTCATCCAGGTGGCTAAGCAGCAAGTAAACTTGAAACTGGTACTGTGTCTGTCTGACATCAAAGAGAAACAAGCGTGGTGTTTGCAAACTGCTAGCACTTCAAAGGGCAGACTCAGTTTTGCCAGAGATTTTTTTTACAACAGACTATAATCAGGTGCATTTTCTCCATGACTGAGCCCAAGGAATAAAGAACAAACATCTGAGTCCTTGAGCAAAACATTTAGACAGCAACTCACTTAGCATTTACAGAACTCTTATCCATCTTGAGCTAACTGGCAATCAGTTAGCTTGAGGTCAGAAGATGTGCAATGTAAGAGAAAATATAAATTTAGAATAATATGGAGAAATAATTGAATCATATAGGATTTTTTTAGTGAAGCAATACAAAGACAGCAGATTTTGACTTGAAAGGAAAGATAATCATCACATTAGACCAAACAATTTCTACTAATCTCTGTTGCTTTGGAAAGTGTGGTAAGAGCAGCAATCAATCTAGGACATCAGATGTTGCAGCAACACGGTACAGGATGATTAGAGATAGACTTTTACCACTGAACAGGTGGAGGCTGTTATCTAAAGGAGCACATGCTATTTTCTTCCCATCATCGAACCAAAAACCTAATACAGAAGGACCCGGAGAGAGCAGGAGTTCCTCTCCATATTCACCCACAGACCATGCTAAAGTTACCACTGAAGGAGCAGCCAAGCTAACTCTTCCAGCGAGTCAGCCTGGAAAGGAACAAGTACAGTCTGCCACCTCATCAGCTTTCCTCTTTCTATATATACATAGCTGTTATTTCTTCTAGAGGGCTAACTCTGTGGTAGCAACCAGACAGTTCCACAAAACGCTTCCCGGGTGACTTACCACAGGTATGGTCAAAAATGCCAAAAGCCTTACTGATCTAGACACTGTAATTAGCTCAATACTTCTATATAAGTATTCTTTTTCTTTTTTTTTTTTTTTTTTCCACCCTTTAGAAACTATCCCTCAATTGCACTTGCACAGATGGGAACAAAACCACAGACAAAACACAAACGTTATGAGGGTAAATTAAATAGCGTTTGTGAAAGGTTCAGATACATAGTGGTAAAAGACAAAAAACAGACAGCAATTTTTATACAGGGAGAAATCTCAAAACAAATGCCAACATAATGCAAAATAAACATGAACAACAAGTTACCAGTTTAGACATTTGTCTACCACAATACGTTCCCTGTTTGGCCTCAAAGGAACTTTGTGATACATTTCCAGCTGAATCCCAAGGCGCGGCAGCTCCCTTTGGACTTCCCCAAGCCATCCAGACTTAATACTTGCTCAAATACTGCAGGTTACACCATGAGCAGCTTCCAGGGGAGACCGGCTTAGCAAAGGACCCGACAGGATCAATTCCTATCTGTTGTTGTGCACAAACTGCTGTACACGGACCAAAGATGACCCAAATCTAAGCTCCAGCTGGGGTAACACACAGCGCACAGCAAGGGCTTGTCGGCACTGGGGGGAAGTACTAACGTCTTGTCCCACTGTGGAAGCCAGAGTGGACCCACCAGAGTTAGTGATGCCAAGAGCTAAAGTAATCATGCATCACGGCAACCAACATTTCTGAGCCTGCACTGTCTGAAGACATGCAGAGTAGGATAAAAATGAAAGCTTTTCATGCAATATGGCCCCAGAGAGGGCCATTATTAGCAAAGGTGGAATATGTTCAGAAAAACTTCCTCCTCTACAGAAAAACTGACAGGATGATGGATGAACGACCTGCTAACCACATTAAATTGGTATTTGGCTACTGCTTTTCAGGCAAACACAAGGATAGCCCACATTCTGGATAATAAGGCAGTGTTTAGAAATATGACAAGACAAATAGACAGGAGTCAGTTATCACATATAAATCAAATCTGCTATCACATATAAATCAAATCTGGGAAACACTCTGGCCAGAGGTTGAAATAAATTATTTGGATGAAATCTGCAAAATGACTATTAAATTATGCAGCAGCACTCCCACTCCTGAGGGCCACCACAACAGTCCAAGAGACAAAAACATCCTGTAAAGCTGCAGAAGTGGAGATTTTAAGCTCTTCTCTGCATTTTTGCTAGCTCTTCAAATACTACACTTCTGTCTGGAGCTAAAAATATAAATAAATGAGTTTTGTCCAGCTTGGTACTCTAAAGAACATTTAGAAATACAAATCCCCTGCTGGAATTACTCTTTTTATCACATTTTACAAAAGTGGTTGCCAAATACAACCCAGTAAAACTGTCCCCTCTCCTCTTCCCTGGTCCTGTCAACAAGGTGTTGATATCGCCACTTAGCAGGGGTCATTTAAATGCTAACATTCTTAAGCACAGGCAAAGTAAGAAGAACAACTCTGGAGAAAAGACGTTTAGGATGGGAGCAGTGCAAGGAGCAGCAACTCCCCCCTTTTTCTCTCCAAAGGTGGGATCTTTGACGGTTCAATCTTCAGACACGGGTTTTACCTAAAATGTACTGTGTGTGCTATGTATATGACATCGATCAGAAGAATATACAAGAAATTGCGCTCGTGTCTGTGTTGAGAGGAAGGATGGAGTCCAAGCCTGAAGACTGATGGGGAAGCGAACCCAAAAGGGAGAAAAATACACCAAGAAAAAAAAAAATACACCCACAAAGAAAACCTACCCCACTTTCTTCTTTTATGGGAACTGCACTGAAAGACTGGGCTGCAGCCCTTTCTCAGTCTCCTGCCATTACCATCTCCACAGAGATGTAACCGGGTGACCCGATTTTATATATTCTTTTGGATTTTTGCCTCATAGACAATAGCCACCTTCTCCCGACATTACGGAAGCACTAAGAAATGAAGACTGTGTAAAGCTCCTGTTGGACAAGAATCGATTTTGGCAGCAATGTCAGATTAAGTAATCCATGCTTCCAGGTGAAGTTTCGCAGGAATGGCTGAGCCTGTCTAACAGCCCAGTGCTGTCAAAAATACAAATTATTTTCCTCCCTCCATCAACTGGTTTATTTTCTGCTGGATTAGCAAATTGAATTGGATCACTGAGGAGTCAGATAAGCACTGGAGCTGAGCAAGAGAATGAGCAGGTACTACATAGCCAGTAGCCGGGAAGGGTGGGAAAGGACTACTTTATTTAGTGGCAAAGACTTACTAGCTTAGCATTGTTCATTTCTTCTGGAAATTTACGTTCCATTTGCCCAGTGAGCTGTGCTTGCACAACCGTTTTCTGGGGCAACAGTGTGAGCTCAATCAGGGAACTGAACTGGGTTAAGGAATGTTTTATTGAAAGTGACAATAAAGGCCACTTTTAATACTTTACAACAGTTTTCCAATCCAGCTTGCTACGAACAGTACTGGCATAACTCTTCAGAAGAAGCAGGACAGGAACAAGTGGCTGTGAGGAAGGGCTGCTTAAGTGTTTTGACAGCACTACTGAAATACTCATTAGACTGGGATGGAAAAAACCATTAGCAGGTATGTGAGCAACTGTCCCAAAATGTGTGTTAAAGTCAGAATAACTCCAAACCAATTTGTCTTCAGTTTTCCACTGGGCTGGTATACAGTATTATCTCTGCAAGACAAGCCAAGAGCTAGAATTTCACTGAACAATACAATTTGTCATTAAAGCATGCACAATTGCTGCCTCAGAGACTTCCAGCTGTACAGCAGCCAACTCTGCAACTGCATGTGTTCAATAGAAGACTCCTCTTAATCGAGTCAAAACCCATACAAATACATATTTATTTAGAAGCTTCTATGAACCTGATATAGCTGCTTTTATTATTTCCAATAGGAAGATGACAAAAGTTAACAACCATGCCAATTTAAAGGAAGTTTTTATCTCCAATCTGTGTACTAAGCAGTTACAGCTACCTTAAAATCATTACCAGGCTATCTGCAACCACGTCTGAGCAGCATCAACTAGCATGCTCCTGTGCCATGGGCTGTACGACAATATAAAGCCACTCAGCACAGCCACGTCGATGAAGCAGAGCTCTGAAGAACAAGCTTCTCAACAGCACCAGAAACAATCCTGGTTACTGTCAAGACGGCTAGGCTTAGCATAGTCTCATTTTTTTGGCAAAACCTGTGTGTTATTTTAGCCAAATGACAAGTGACAGAGACTATAATAGTGCCAATAAAAAGAATACTGAAAATTCTGAATATGCCTTCCTCCTTTTCCTCCCAGTCATGAGATTATTATTATTACTGATAATGACAAAAATAAATTTAGAATCCTTTTATTAACTCTTTGGCCTTTCAATATTTATGGCTTGTAACTTACATTTTCATTTTCTTACTTTATAAGGGACTATGAGGGTTTTTTTTTCCTTTTAAGGAAGGCTGAGAGTCTGTCCAAGTCACATGACTCTTCTGATACATCAAGGAAAAAAGCACCACATCTTCACCAGTGTTCTGCTACATCAGAAAGACTATCTATACAGCCATGATTTTCTGAAATACTAATTCTGGGCTAGACTATGGAATACGGCTCTGAATGAGCGAAGTATGTTATCTCAGGTGAGGTTGCAAGGAGACATGATTGTTTCCTCAAGTTGGGTTCCTGAACATATTTGTCATCAGTCATCATAGTAACTATGACCTTCTAACTTTCTGCCTCATTTTAGGGCATTGCATTCTGGCCGAAGGGAGCAGAAGCAGTGCACCTGCACCCTCACACATCCCTTTTACATTGTACATCCAACCAGACAGACTGCATATTCGACTCCCCTTAACAAGGGAAGAACTGGCCTTCAGACGAAAAATTAGCATTAGAAGTGCTATGAAAATCTCTTTCTGAAAAGTCTCTGAAAAGGAAAATAACTGCGTTTGCACACCCACACCCCTCTTTGGTGATACAGATGCAGAGTGTGAGAAATGATAGGACATCATGGATAGTTATAAGATAGAATCAGGATTAACTTGTTCTTCATGACCTAACTTGTCTTACAGTCTCCGCTATAATTTATAGGTCACCCAAACCATAAAAATAAACATAGAACCAGCTTCTTTTTTAATTTTTTTTTCAAATAGTAAGAGACTCATAGCATGCTCTGAAAGCAAGAATGAGCCTGAAGGAAAAACAAAGATGAGCCATCTTAATCAACAGGATTGAGATACATGTGGACAGTTTCTAAGACATGTTGCATCTCTGCTGATATATTCATATTGACAAGATGCACTCTCAGCTTCACTGGGGCCCTGTGCACCCTACAGTCTGCCTCCCACCAACCCCTATGGCTTTGTCCCCACGCACATCATATCTACAGTTCATTTGCTCTAAGCAGCAGGCACTGAAGGAGATCTGGCACAAATTATGGTAACTACACACAGTATTAAAACCACTTTTGAAAACGTACCCCAGAAAAAAAAAAAACCTCTCTCAATTTTTTATTTTTTAAGCTATATTGACAGCCAGAGACTGGAAAGGCTATCCTCTAATGCATTCTGATTTTCTTCAATATTCAGGAATATAACATATGGAAAATTAACTAGGAAACACTGCTAGTTCTTGTCAACTTTTTATATTACTACTTCTTTTCATCACCAAGAAAATGAAGCAGAGGTAACTAGAAATCCAGGGATTTACATTCTTTTACTCTGGTCACCGTACTTTTATAGTCATCTGCTTCACTGAAATAATAAGTAAGTAGCACAATAAATAAAGCCAACTATAAATAAAGCACAGGCCTCTTCCTCGGTGAAAGTTATATAAAAAGCTGGAGTCTTGCTTTCCAGAGGCTGCCCACTAAAACTTAATTACACACTCAAATTATAACTTAAGAGCTGCCCCTAACATGAGTTCCACGTGCAAAGAAAACCTCAGAGCAACCTTACACTGAGCATGACGGTACTTTTAATGAGCACTGTCTGCCCCTCGGGGAAAATAGAGAATAAAGCTTGAATTAACAAAATTCATCAATTTCTAGCACAGCTGCACCGCACCGTGAACAGAGGCGCCACTCAGCCTGGGTTTACTGATGCAGGGCTGTCCTCAACTGCATTAACCCACGGGCAGCCGGGAAAGCACACAGAGGGGCTCCTTGCAGAGCAGCAGCAGCCACCCCATGGGTATGTCCCATCCCCTCTGACCCCCTCACAGTCTTAGTGCCAGTCTCCGTGTTGCAATACAAGAGCAGAGACAGCCATTCTCATGCTATTTCACAACATGACTGCACTCAGGTTGTGGCTCAATAATGCACCTAGGACAATCTAATGGCCTGCTGACACAAAAAAGGGGCCTTTTCTGCATCCACTCATGCCCACTTCCTCTCTTGCTTCTCCAAGTCCCAAACTGAACAGAAAACTAACTCTGCAAAACAGAAGTGGGTACCTTGCAACCAAGTTAACAAACTGGATTGACTTGGTGAAGCATACAGAGACCGGAACCGGCTCCACGAAGGAAGCGGAACTGGGTTGGAGAGCAGGGGTGAACACACAATGACCAGGAGAAAAGGGCAAGGAGCTGGACCATCTCCTAGCAGCACCAAGACATGAGGGGTCTCTCAGCTGTATGGTTGAGTCACAGCCTCATTCAAGCAAGGCTGGCTCAACAACAGTAATCCAAAGATGGGTAAAATAACTCCACAGTGACGACAGATCTTAAAGGTATCTTTACAAAATATATTGCTTTCTAAAACTGGGCCATCAAAAAAGTTTCTGCCCTTCCCTGAAATTTCTGGCTGCTTATTCCTCCTCTAATCCAAACACCCCTCCCCCCCCTTTATAATGCTAATACAATTGTTCGTGTAGGTCCATCTATAGACACTGAAATGATCAGAGTCAAAAATACCATTGGGGAAAAGAAAGTGGCAGGTACTGGGGCAGGGAAAAGGAGGGAAAAGGGCTTTTTGGTTTGAAGCATCTGGGTGAGCTGGTCAGCAGCACAGCCCACAAGGTCGCCGTGCCGAGGGCGCACAGCCCACGGTGGGAGCTAATGGCCTTTAGCTGGCTTTGCCTGTTCAGTGAGCATCTTGTGGGACCTCTTATTAACGGTATTGCAGAGGGTCCAAGCGAAAACAGGAACAGAGAACACAAGAGGACAACTGACTGACTCCAGTTGCTTTTCCTTGACAGCCTAGGGCACTCAAATGGCTGTCTGTCCTTGTCCTACTCCTTCCTCCATACATTATCCTCCTTCACCTCCCACGCACACCTTGTTTGCTCACAGGCCATTTTAGGGAGCTGTTTTATTGTAATAATAAAGTAAAAAAACAAACCTAAACAAAAAAACTGCTTGTTCTCCGGAAGTAGTTTGCCTGTTGGCTTAGTGTGCTGAAACAGCAATGAGTGACAGACCCTGAAGGGGAGGACAGGATCAATAGCTTGAAGTCGGACGAGAAAGGAAAGAAGCAGCACCATGGCAGGCTTAGGCTGATGAGTTTGTGCATATTAGGATTTGCTCCTTTCATTATATATCAAGTTCTGTTAAATACACGCTTGCCAGCCAGTGATGCACAGCGTAAAAGCAGAAGGGAATGTACAGCACAGCACAGACGTCCCTGCTTTACAGCTCCCGTCGCAAAGACAGACTTGGAAAAACCTGACCTGCAGAGTCCCTCAGAAGCTGCAGAACGTCTAGGCTGCTGAACACGAAAAAGACTGAAGCAAATACTGGGAGTTCATCAACACGTGAAGCTGCTGGACACTCTTACAGTCTGAGTCTTTGTTCAGCGCCCAAACTAGACAGCATTTCTCCCCACAGGCAGAAACACTGATAAATAGATTAGACAGGTAGATCAATCAATGAATCTTTGGTGATATATTACACCAGCTAAAAAGAAAATTCTGAAATCCCCCCAAATGCAAGACACTTAAAAAAAAAAAAACCGCAATAGCCTCTGCTCGTATGTCCAGTCTGCAAGCCTGCTGTGTGGTTTGAAAACTTATACCCTCAGTAAGGAATTACTCCTAGGGTGTAATTTGTTGAGCAGTTCTTTCAACAGTGGTGCTGGCTTAAGTAGTTTCCCTCCCAAACAGTTACTTTTAAATCCAGACCAGCGTGCTACAGCTTGGCCCATCCCACAGCTCCAGAACAGTAGTACAGACACATCTGAAGGGTGAGGAAGGCACTTGCTTTAGTCTTGATGCAGCAAAAAGAAATGCTTGTAAAAAAATGTGAATGTTCCCTGTCTGTTTCAATAGAAAGTAAAGTGCTTCAGTTTAAATACCTTCTGCAGTGGAGTAAGTTGAACGATTTAACTTAAGTAAATTCATGACAAAATAAACTACAGAGGCAGTGGCTTTTAGTTTGCTTATGTTCTGATCTTCATAGGCGGGTGCAAGCCTGCCCATTCAGTATATTTTTTAATTAGTACAGTAACTGTGTGCATATGTTTACATCAACTTAAGCCTGTCTTTGGTTTTAAATTTAATTTGGTTCCTAAACAACAAGCGTTATATGAATATAAGACAAGGTGACAAATTTCTTATCTAGAAGCATTTTTTTTTATTTTTTTTTTTTAAAGTGGCATAATATGTGCCACAGACTACGTCACAGCAAAAAAATGAAGGCCATAACCCTAAAATACTGAAGATGAAACCATGAACTATTGGAAATCCAGTATATAGCCAGTTAGGCAATAGGGATTCAAAGTCCAATAAACCACTGAGCAGGGATCAGTGAGAGTGTGCTTTTACATTTCCCAGTCCAGGGCCTACTGGATTCTAAAATGTACTTAAACTTTCTGTGGAAAATCCTCAGTATATCTTGCATGGTACCATCAGAGACAATTTGTGTTCCATTTCAAAGCCCACTTACTACTTTTGCTTTACCCCCTAACACTACTTACTTTCTTGAATCCAAGGGAACACGAGCACATTTGAGAGGGGATTTGGATTGATTTCAGCAATTGATTTCTGAAGTCTGGTCCACAAGACTGAACAACCCCAATGAATAAGAAAGCTACTTTCAGAGCATTTTCTTTCTCTCAGGAAAGTGTGTGGGTATCGTAGATTTCTTCGTGTGTAGTAAAGGTTGACACTGACTGCAAAACTCTTACTTGAAAGCAAAAGCTTACTTGAAATAATAACTGTTAGACCATAATTTAATAACGCAGCAATCCAGTTGATACTTCTCTGTAGTACCCTCCACATTAAGCCAATACGCGCTTACTCAGGACCATGGTCCTGAATTTCACCATTGGTGAAAACTGGTGAGATGTTCTGGTAAAGAATGTTCATTCTTTATTCTCAGAGGTCAGCTTTCAAGTTCATGTCAAAAAAAAACCACTGCCCTTTGAAAAACCCCAGCCAGAATTAAAGAGTAAAAATGGAAACAAAGCAAGCGCTGGGTTTTGCTCCACATGTTCTCAGTAACATGAAATTTAAAACATAGTTTGCAGATGACATCACTTAAATATCAGCCTTTAAAAATACTATAAATGATTTATCTAAATTCCAATGGGTAAAGAAGAAACTAGGACCACAGTCTCCCCAAAACTTTATGGCACCGGGGGGTACTTCCTACTTTGCTCATCCCCAGTCCCCACCAGCCCATTGCTAGGGGAAATTAAAAAATATCCTCATTGATAATGTATAACACTATCCTAGCAGCTCAGAACTCTTCAGATGTTTTACTTTATATAATCTTAGAAGTTCTATATCTATACTTCAGGCACTCAGAGAATGAGCATGAAAGCACCTACACGGGAGGAATGTCACAAGTTTAAGCAGAATACTTACTCTGTGCCGCTTTCAACCATTTGTGTTAGGAGGGAAATGCCATCTAGGTTTATAAATTCTTGGGCAAATGTAATATCCCGTGAGTAGTTGGCTAAGTCTTTCAGTGCTTCTAACTTCGCATCCATACTAGAAGACTGGATCCTCTCATGGAGCTGCTGTGCATTTTGAGCCTAAGAGAGAAACAAAACATACAAAAGAAAAACAACAAAAAAGCTTTAGTTACAATGGCAATAATGAATAAAACATTAGGGCAAGCAGGAACAATGGTCGTGTTTAATATTAATGATACTTAACACTTGTATACTCAGAAATTATTAAGTAGCTCACACACAAATTACTTTTGTAGAAGTATATTATGCATGTATTACTCCATTATTACCTATATAGCTATTTGGATTGTTGCAGAATCATAAGCTGAGCAATGGATAGATATCCCATTGTCTCAAGCAAAATGTAAGCATTACTAAAGACAGCCTTTGGCTTGAACAGCTTGTGTGTCATATCAATAAAAGTAGGAATGAAAATAAAACAAATTGCATCAGACAATCTCAGTATAACGATGTCAGCACTTTTTTTTTTTTTCCTGTCAACGCTTACTTAGTTTACGCACTTCTCATGACCTTTAACAACAAAGACCATATACAGTCCTAATCAGGTTCTATCAGTAGAGACCAACTTCAGGGCTTCTGCTCCTTCCTCCCCCTCTTCCTTTTGTTCACAATCAATTCAAAACCTCACATACTCTCTTACAAGGAGCATAGGAATAATTACTTCCCACATAATAGTATGATATTATCACTCTACATCTTTATGCAAGTTCAATATCCACATATATTAGGCTATTCTGCCCATTAATGCTTCAAATACAGGATGAGACAGCGAAATCCACAATGAACACTGATGATAAAAAGCTAAAAGGATATTTAAATAATGCATACTAAATTGTTCTCTCTCTTTAGCCATACAAATACTTTTAAAATACATCTCACGTTTTCAATTTGATGCTTTCACTTACCTGAACACAATACGCAAAAGCTCCAGTTAATAGCTAGTTAGCCAATACTCTTCTTAGAAAAATAATCCTCCTCACTATATACAGATACTTGCAAAATTCAATTTCCTACAACTCACTTCTTACATGCACCGAATGAAAGGTGAATGAGAAGCTATGTGTCACTAGGAAACCAAATTAATGGCAAATTTTGCTGAGAGTTATTTTCTCTGAGATTATGCTTATTCTTTCTCAGTCAGAGAAGAAAAATAGAAGAAAAGGCTGTGCCGACAGGCAATTCCTTTTCATTTCAAGTAATGAAAATACTCTTCACAGAGATGGTCATCTCTGCAGATCAGGATTCTGAGACAAGTAGACATTTTTAGTGCAAGTCAACATTTAAACAGGGAACACAGGAAAAAGCACCACCATGTTGTTACAGATCGAGCTTCCTATCTACATAACTCTGATTGCTTCACAAACATTAATAAATTAAATGTCCCAATATCCTCCAAGATCAGCAAGGTTTGTTACTTGCAAATTTTTACAAAGAAAAACTAATGCATGGTCTCCAGTCAGCTTTTGGCCATAACCTACATGGTGAGGTGCACACACAAGGAGGAAATTATCTTCTAGTTATTATGATTGTAGTTAACATCTTCAGTTAAGACAGCATTGAAAAGAAATAGAGTATCTTTAGTCCTGAGCTTTTCTGTGCCTTAAATATTGGGTTGTACAGCCATAGCAGTTACATTATCTATAAAAAGGCAGAATCCTGTCATCCAAAAGCTCTTTCTGCCACCCTAAGTTACCTGCTTTACCAATAGGTTTGAGTCATAATGGGGAAACAATGGCTTATACAGTCTCTCCATATCAGCAATGCTTGTCCAAACAGTACTAAAACAATATTCTCTCAAACTTAAGCAGCTGGTAGGCTAACCCATTTGCCAACACCCATGGAAGAAATTAAAATAGATCCCACTAACTTCCAACTTCCAGGATAACCCCAGAATACTTCCTCCAACCCTTTCCCTTCTTCAGAGCAGCTGAAGGACGTTTTGCTAAAGTACTCTTGTACAATCAGCTACAAAAATTCAGAGCAACCACTATTACTACCTGAACCAGAAGTTCAACAGCCAACTCCAACCTCACCAAATGACCTCCTTCATTGAGCTGTTTCTACTCTAGACTCCCCACTATAACAACTCAGGAAGACTCAGAGATGCAAAGCATCCTCAAAACATTCTTTCTCAGAATACATGCAATGTCTGAATTCCTGCCCACCTCAGAAAAGAAATGCTTCGTAAAAATCTTCAATACTGCCACAGCAGCTCCATGCCCCTGACTTTGGGAATGGTTGCTCAGATTTAACCTCCAACTCATGAAGATCTGTGCACATGCCTTCTTCCATCTGCCATGGTTCTGGGAAGTCACCACCCCCATCTGCCTACTGAAAGATAGAGTTCTTCCAGCTTTCCATGGCAAGCAGGTCTTCTGAAAGCTCCTGGAGACTTAGTGAAAATTAAACAAATAGGAAAAATGAACAAAACACCTGTTTCACTGTGAGTGAGAAGCTCCCCTGAGCTGCTCAACCAGTAAGTCTACGTGGGCAGAAGTTGGGCAGCAGAGCTGTGGCCAAACAGATGGGGACTGTAATGACCCGTGTAGCACAGCAGCAAGCAGGAAAAAACAAGTAGAGCCAGGAGAACATCCTCTTCCAAACCCCTTCAGATCACACCTACAGCTGCTGTGTAAACAACGCCTCATCTTCGTACATATTAACAACAGACTACTAATGGTCAAGTTCACCCTTACTCTTGAGGACAGATTCCTGCCAGCAGCATAAACATCTGGGGCTGGTGAAATGCTGCTGCCATCCTAGCATGAATCAATACCAAGCATGGAAAGAGCTAACCATACCTCTCACCAAAACTGAGAACACCAGTACAGGGATGTGCATTAACAGCTCCCCTACACTGCAGAACAGCAGCACGAGCGGGACCAACCGATCGACAGAGATATGTTAATCCTGTTTCCTCTCAAGTCAGTGAGAGCTTTGAAATTCAGCACACTAAAACGAAAATATAATCTTAGATCAGAGACAGCTTAGTCCCCTCTACAGAGCACAAAAATCTATAAAGCAATGTCTCTCGGATACAAAAGTGGTTCAGCTGTGTTTTAAAACATAAAAGTGAGCTTACTTACATCATAGGCTTTATCTGACTATGCCAATGCGAATGCCCCATCAGCAAAGTTTCTACACAGCTGTACTTTTCCTACATTAAACAAGTTTTGCGAGACACTGCATCCGATAAACCTTGCTCCTTCTACTATCGGAAGAGAAAAGAATTGATAATGGCACAGCAGACCTTGATTAAAGGGGTAAACAAATATTTGTTTCAGCAAGAGTGCTGGTACATGTCTCACTGGAAACATGGCCAAAAGTAACGTTGGCTGTTGCCATCACAAGTGCCTGATGGGTGAAAATCCTGCTTCAGTGAATACCGTGCAGTTCTCACAAGCCTCCTAGTTCTTGTTGCCATAGCACTCATACGTGCTTATGGAATGTACAGCTCACTTATAACTGCATTAAAAAATGAAACCCAGATGAAATATGCTCCAAGTGCTTACCAGGGAGCTATTTTAATGATTTACAATCCACTGGTGGATGGACAGACAGCACAGCTCATTAAAGCAACAGTAGAGCTAGCTGCCACGTCTCTGCTCTTATTGAAATATCATTCAGGTAAGAACAAATAAATATATAAAATCTGCCCAACTGAGAACCGTTATAAGGGAATTAACAGAAACAAGGCTGTTCAACTAAATGAAAGACAGCATTAACTGCTCTCCTGTTTAGAAAGGGCGGAAGACAGGAAGCTTGTAAAACATGTGCTGTTGGAGTCCCAGCATTTCAAAAGGCTGTCAAGAGGCATAAGCTGCATATCTAGTCTTAAATGACTTGCTCCAAGGACAGTAAGAAAGGTTGCCCTTAGGGAGCAGCAGTGCTTAAAAGGAGCCGCTTGATGAGATTGTCAGCTTAAAAAGAAAACTAATGACCTAAATCCAAGATGTGACTTGCTTAGAGACTCAAATAGCCATTTGGAGGTTAGGGATCCCAAGATCATCCTAACAAGGAATGCTACCGATCAAATTATCATTTCTTTGCCAATGAATACTTTGTGCAAACTTTGAAAGCAACTTATTACCCAGACATAGACAGGGTTTCTGTACAGAATACAAAATACAGTGAGCGAGAGCAGGAGGGAGGACACAGATTCCAAATGCAACCACCAACAAACATTAATGTGCTATGGAAGAAATTTGAACCATTGATTTAAACTGCTGTTTTGCCATTATGTAATCAGTTTTCTTCTTTATCCTTTACAGAAAGCAAATAAAATAAAATACAAGTGTTTTGGTCTCCCCTGTAGATAAGTTAGTCACATTATTCAACTTTCTGCTAGAAAAAGGGCATACAGACCATCAGCAACTATGGAATACAGTTCTGTACTAACCATACAGGTGCATTTCTGTGGTTTAATTTGAATCACTCAGTGTTGAAACTGCTGCTTTTTCCTGGCTTGTTACTGCCGCTTCACCTACACCTGCATATACGTCAGAAAGCGATGGAGGAGTGGACACGTTACATAAGCGTCGTTAAATGCAAACCCGATTCAACAGACCCCGCAAGGCTGAGTAGCCTCTAATGCCAGGCAAGCAATGAGATTACCTTTTAATTGGTAGAGACATTAATTGCTAACATTTTCACATTAACACACAAGCACAATTTCTACATCCAAAGCCCTGTACAAATGTAATACACAGAGCAGTCCTATGCTATCACCATACGCAATTCAGGAGGCAGAAGCAGGAATAGGGAAATGGTCATGTCTAGAGTCGCATGCTCAATCAACGATAAAAGCATTACAGATGCATAGCCATATGTATTATGTAAATATGCTTAAAATAAGTTTATGTTTATCAGTAGCCAGTTATGAATGCTTGAGAAGCAATTTTCCCTCTTGCTGCATTTGAAACAATCCTTTTTGCTTACTATTCAAAATAAGCCTTTGGAAAACTGAAAACATGAGATTAACCTTTTATCTAGAAAAAGACAACAACCAACTCCACTTCCCAAATCTTCCTCTTGTACGATGAGCAGACAAATATAAAAGTGGCTTATTGACTTCCACAGTCAGTGCTCCTGGTATAGGGTTCAATAACAACTAATTCACCATTACATGATAAACATAATCACAATCATAGGCTGGACGTGCAAATATTTATGCATTTACCGAACTTCAAGAAATTAAGTCAGTTGAACATATGTTAAAGCAATTGTAGATCAAAGATTATAGACCAGATCCCTAAACTTTTACTCAAAGATAGAGGATTCAGATGCTTAAAGTAGAAATAGGTTAAAAAAACCTCTACGCTTCTTTGTCTGTGTAGATCACATATAAATAAAAAAACACATTGCTCACAGCTGTAAAAGCATTAGGGGAAAACACCATGATGACTGTTAATGAACGCACCTATTTACATGATTGCTCACGCTAGAAATGCTAATACAGCTGCCTACAAACAACTTAAAGGTTTGAGAACTCAGCCAATCTCCAACCAGAGGATCAAAGAAAAACCATCCACAAAAGCAAATGATCAGGCACCGTAAATACCACACTAGAAAAGGCTACCCGTTTACTCAACTTTTAAGGCATACAGCTCATGAGCAAGACATGGTTTTTAAGTGCCCAAGAAGCTACTTTCAAATAAAGAGTGAGTGCTCAAATAATCAGTTCTGTTTGAAAACTATTAAATAAAATAAATATATAAATAAATAAATAAAGAGGGAAGTTCCTTCAGTTTAATTTTCCCAACATTTTAGCATCCTTTCAAAATGATTAGCTATTTGAACAAGGCTTTGCAGGATCTGATCAAAGGAGTCTGCAGTTGCGCACACTGAAAGAATGGACCCTGCTTGCTGCGTTGCAGGACACGACTGTCCTTTTGGAACAGTCTCACACTTGAGAGAAATTACAGCTCATTTATACACCTACTCACCATCCACTGGAATACGGGTATCACAAAATAGACAATAGCAATCTGGCATTTCAAATGCCACATATGTTCAAATACAACGGAATGTTGCGTAAGGAACTTCTGATGAGTCCCTTCAGAAATGCAAACGGACAAAGGGGGAAAACAGGTCACGGAAAACTGCAAAAACGCAAACAGCACAAAGAATTGTTGAGAAAGATGATAGGAGAGGTTAAAAATAAGTAAGAAAGATGATATAAGAACAAAGATAATATGAGAGAAATTCAATCTGTACTCAAGTTACCTAGGAAACAGAGTGTCTCTGTGGTGAGTGGTTTATAGAAGAAAAAAATAGCATTGTTTAGAAAAAACAGCCTGTCAGAGAATGGCACAAACTTAGCAAACAGACCTACAGAAACAAAGAGGCAGTTCAAATTCCCACCAGGCCTAACGACTGGCGTTTGCAAAGTTTTAACTTATAGAAGTTTAAAATAGACACGTTGTAAATCTCTGAAAGGCAAGCATTTATAATGGATTTAGCAGTGCACCATAACTGCAGTTTTGCCCTTGCAATCTTAGCAGTGATTTTCAGAAAAAGATCCCTATACATGCACACAAAATAATGTAAATCTGAGATTAAAATAGAGTATTTAACATTTAGATTTGTGGAGTTAGATTTAAAAATCCTAATTTTAAAAAGCCAACCCAAAAATGCTGTTTTACTACTTCTAGATAAAACTACCTTTTTTTCCCCTCCCATCTTTTAATCTTTAATAGTCCCTCCTCCAGGTACATGAGAAATACACAATTTGAGGCTGATGACAACAGAACTCAAAAAGATCGCATTTAATCCTTCTCACCCCATTTTTAATGACTCGCAGCATGCAATTGTGAATGGGTATAGCCAGACTACTGGCTGTCATGGTAATAAACTTCATTAAGAACTAGAAAATCTTTTTGAGTTCATGCAGCCCTCAGAACTGGTCAAAAAGATTCCTCTCAACTCTTCAAGGAAAAAAGTTTCCTCAAAAGATTTGTGAAGTTCAGGACAGATTTATTTATTTATTTTTGCCCACAATAGGCAGGAAGTAGGCAGCTCAGGACCCTCTGGACCTACATGGACACATCCCAGACACTGCATAATCTGTACGTGGGTCCTCTTAATTTCTCTCAATCTTCCTCTCCTGCGTTTCTAATTCCTCCACCTCTTCGGTGTGATTTTCTGAGGGAAAGGGGAAATAGTTTCAGCTTTATACTGATGTAGGATAGATGAAGCAGGGGGGAAAATTTCAGAATCTTAGTATTTTCACAGGATGAGAAAAACATTTCCCACCCAGCTCTAGCAGCTAGGAAAGTATCTTTCCCATTTTGCAGGAGTATATCATGCAGTCTGTTCTTCACATTATCTCCTCCAACTACTGTTGCTCTCATATAGAATATCAGAGGAAAAATGGAAACAGATGGCCTGTTAGCTTTTTAGGGTAAAAGACAAGCGTTGTGTGGGTCACCAGTCTAAAAACCACAGCTTGGAAGCCTTTAATCTATCTATTTTAGGTAACTCTATGATGACCACTTTGACAGTACCTTAAAAGCAAAGATACTATTGTAGGGTGGGAACACGCAGATCTTTATTTTATATGTATTTTAAGAATACAAATACTCTCTAATCTGACAAAAAACAATCCAGTCCTTCAAAACCTCCTTCCTAGCCACCTCCCTGATTCTGGGAAAATGCTAACAAAAACTTCTTAAAAACATCAGAAAATTGGAAAAGAAGCACTGGTTCAGGGATAAATATCAATACTGAAGACTAGAAAGTAGACTGGCTTTCTGTCTTCCAACAGGACGTCTGAGTCATAACTGCAGGTCAGTGCCAGAATGGTCCATAACTTGGTAGGTAACAGGTAATACCTCATTTTCCTAAGGATCCCTGTCTTGGTTGACTGACCCTAAGGCAAATCACCAAAGAAACAGAACAAGCAGAAGAGAGTCTTATGGAAAGCCCCACCTTCCTGCCCATCGGTATTAGCAGAAAGCATTTAAAAATCAAAAAATTGTCTTTTGTAGGTCACATTTCTAACTACGCAAGTGATCATGAAGACAGGCAGACAGCCATTTCCACAGATCAGTCGCAGCACCGCCTCTCTTCAGTTTTGCACAGTGCAACCGGTTGTGGATTTTGAGACAGGGAAGGATTCCATGAGTCATCTCTTGCTGTCACTCCATGCTGTGGTTACACAGAAGAATAATGCAGTGCGTTTGGACCACATTGATTCTTGACAAATCACAGATGTTGTTTTGACTTCATGAGATCCTAAGTCTGGGCAGCAGATAGCCCTTTTGCAGTGGAGTGGATATTTGTCCTTAAGAAGTCTCAAAAGTTAGGAGAAGCTGGTGCTGGTGCTGCCTGTCTCTGAGGAAGTTCCACCAAATAGGGTTTACTTCACCAGCAAGTGGTTTCCCCATGTACAAGGCTGTTCTGGTGACGTATGGCAGGAGACTCGAGAGTCACATAGACTCTGACAGAGCCATGGTCTTAAACTGTTGTTTATTCTTATGACTGCAAAGCTCTCTATATAATGACCACTGAAAAAAATGATGGAGGAGAATGGAAATCTCTTGTCTTTGCCCAGCTGGCTGCTGCTTAGAAGTGCTTTCTGTTAAGAAGCTACACTCCTGTAGATTAATATTGCAGTTATTAAAAAACTTGAGGCATGTATATGTTTCCATATCGGCTTCTTCAATTTTCACTTATACACAAACCTGAGTACAAATTCAGTCACCTCCTAAATCCAATATAAGCTATCATCAGGTTAAGCAGGCTGGGGAGGAGTGGAAAAGTACATGATGCCTGGAGAACCTGGGAAGTTAGTAACAACATAACATTTCTCTGTTTCTTTACTTTGAGCCTAGGCTCGACTTGCTGAAAAGCAATCCATCCAAAAACATACCTATAAACTCTTCTAGATAGAAGTCTTCACATTTGATGGCAGTAACTGACTCCACTCTTAACAGCTTCAACAGAAGCCAAAAGTTGAACAACCACAACTTCATCTTGCCCGTTCAAATGAGCTGCAGTACAGGGTGGCAAAGTTTGGCCAGAAGAATGCTTTGAATCTGCAGATGCTAGAACGCCACCATGAAGAGGCAAACCATTTTAATGGCACGCTACATTTGTCAGCAAGGAAATGGGATTGCTGCTGCCTTAGACATACATCTTCTGGGACTAATAGTGGCTTTCAGCATGTGGCAACAGTAGTGCTCAACTCAGCAGGAAAACAGGCCATTACAAGGCAATCAGCAACTCTGCCGTGCTGTTTGAGGAGCTGGCAGGGAGGTGGCGTTGGGAAAAAAAAAAATAAAATGAAAACAGTAAAATCTCAACATTACAGTTGCTGCTCACTCAATAGAAACGCAGAGAGCAGGAAAGCTCTGACCTGAGTTGCCCAGCAGAGCTCTCCACGATTCAACTCCCAGCTTCTCCTCTTGGCTCTGGGGCAGAAAAGGAGCACTTGAGTGAGGCTGCAGTGCCACCATGGACACAGAGGTATCTTGGACATGAACGCTGTTTCCAGTGGGAGAGAAGTGAGAGACAAAAAACACCCAGTTGTGCCAACCCTATCACCAAGTGTCACTCAGAGATACCACCCCTGCACCCAAAACTCAAAAAAAAGGAAACAACACATACAGACCTCTTGTGACCACACCATCATCCTCCTTTGCAGGGGGATTGCAGGATACAGTGCGACTACAGCTTAAAAATACATACATCAGTTCACAATGATTTACTAATCAAATCTTCACTTTGAAGGGAGAGAAGAAAAGAACAATAACTCACTGGAGATGTTGTTAATCGAAGGATGGCTCCATTTTTTATTTCATTACGATTCTGAAAGAGAAAAATCCAAAACGTTTTATTTAAGACTCACATAAAAAAATGGAACATGCGTTGATCAGAATGCCACACTAAACCAGCAACAGTACTTTCCCCTGTGCGCATGCAAAAGCTTCCCTCTCTTATACATAAGCTAACATCTATACAGTATTTTCCCCACAAATGCATACTAACATTAGCTTCAAGAAATAGGTGGCTGTTCACATGATATTTGACAAATCTGAACCCTTTCAAGAATGACTTCATGTTTTTCAGCTTCCACTGGCAACTTCTAAATATTTCTTTGAAATATACTGTCCATGGTGTCTGGCTCTGGGATTGTGCTACATAGTTGAGGAGTTCGTAAGTTTGCTGAAACCTGTCATTAAACATCTGCAGGATTTAAAATTTATCCCACTGGCTCTCCATTTTCTATAACAAGAACATGCTGACTTAAACCACTGGAACCAACCCGCTGAGCTCTGCCACCACGACTTTGCATTCTCCCTCAAAGTGAAAAAAAAAGAAAAAAAAAAAAAAAAAAGGGCATTGCTGTTAGCGGTAAGCAAAGTTCAATCATACCGTAAGTCATTCTCCTTCCCCGGCTGGCAGAAAGAGGCGGCATTAAGCAGTTTCTTTTGGTTAAGCTCACATAACGTGTCCAATTAAACTAAAGCTATGGGTAGATGAAAAAGCTGCCATGGCGTAAGCTATGCTGTACGCTTACAGTATCCTCACAACTTTGTGGTCAATGCTCATGTGCATGGTCTTCCCCTGCGGTAAGTGTAGGGGAGCCCGCCTCTATTTCAACAAGCTTCCTCCTCTTCACCAGAGGTTAAGAGAATATGGTACCTACCCACAATGAACATACTAACAGGTACTGACTGTACACAGGGCAATGCACAGTCACAACTTCAAGGTTCAATAGCTTGTTCATAGGCCGTTACCCTCATTCATCAATGGAATCAGAGGAATCCTCATCAGTTTGAGAGGTAAGAGATAATTTTGTTCTAAAGACCACACTGCAGGCCTTCTGTAGACTGGTGTTTATCCAAAAAAAATGGAGGTGTACTTCTTCTCAAGCAATTTTTCCCAAATTCATTTAATCCTTCTTGCTTCCATTCTGATACATCTCAAATCCAAAAATGCTAAAAACAGTATAAATCTTCCCTGAAACCAGGTCAAGTAGTCCCAAAATAAAACTCTAGTACATTGTCTCTTTATTGATACCCAAGTCCTCTGCGGGATTGGTTCTAGCTATATGCAAGATCATCCTCCACCCACAAACATTTCTTCACTTTAACTGAAATAATTGAAGTGCCAGACATCACAGGGGGTACAAGGGAGAAGCTTTTTTACAGCATCTTTGCTTACATATGCACATAACTCATCTCAGCCCTTAGCAGTCTTCTCCTGCCAGAACAGCCCCAGGGAGGCCAGCCAGGCTCTACTTAAGAGAGGAGCAAAAAAGGGTGAGCAGCTAAGTACAGGGTGACTTCCCACAGCACTAACAAAGCGCCACAGTTTCTCCTCCCGTAGCAAAACAGCACCAGACCCAGCTGTGTCTCATCACATCTAAACAATCTGTATGAAGTGGGAATAGTGCATTTGTGTGGTTTAATCTAAATCGGTGTTGAAACAAACTCACTTTGCAAACAGTTGTGGTGGCTTAAACTGTTACCACCTCCTGGATCTGTGGAACTGAATAAAAGTAATTGCTTTAGGACAGACAGTCAGCATTAGGTTAAATCTGCCTCCATCGACAGCTTAGGCTAAGGCAAGGACCTCTGCTGCATCAGGCCAGAGAACACGCATGCACACAGGGCTCCATCAGTTTTACTTGGCATGTAGCAAAACCCAGCATGCAGCAATATTAAAAACAGTTCGGGAATCAGACAACACTTAAACAACTTAAACCGAACCAATCACATTCACAAGTGAAAGTTCACTGATATCAAAATATTGGAGCTAAGTAAATAGACTGTTCTTAAACATAAGAGCACCCACACAGGCGTATTTTTTTTCCAGCAGCATAACTTTAGGCTCAAACTTTCTCACATTTCCTGCTCTAATTAACACGAACTATCAAATCAGATGTACAAATTAGTTCGTGGTTTAACAAGTTAAGTCACTTCATCTGTGCCACCATAAGCATCTCTGCAAACACTCTAGTCTATTGCAAACGTGAGGTACCAGGTTTTGCGTGGGAAGGCTACACCACGGTCTTCAGAAGGTCCAAGGAGTTTGTTGAACAGCGGAGCACTAGCGCACGGTGGGGTGCATCCCTCACCGCCCTCCTGCCTGCGTGCACCAGCTCTGACACTGGACAGACCTGTTTGAGGGTCTAATCTCACTAACCTGGCTGAAAGCAGCCCGGGCAGGAAAAAGAGGAGTTTTCTGTCAGGTTACTAAACAGACACAAGCTCTGCAAGGGTTGAGCACCAGTGCTAACCCAGGAAAGATGGCAGAATCACATCTTTGGGAGCAGGGAAGGAATAGGGGTAAAGAGACAGGGGAAGCATGAGGAGGAATCATATCTTCCCTTTCTGGGAGCAGCAAGCTGTCAACCACAGCCCAAATTACAGTATTTCGCAGTTGCTTCAGGCTGAAACGATGCTCCCCAGTTTGTTCAACTACGGTAGTATTGTCACAAGCTGAAACCTCAACCCATAAAAAGTTTGGCTTAACCTGGTATACTCTCTACAGTGTCATGCATGCAGGTTAAAAAATAAACCTTTAATTACATAGGGACACATTGCATAGATTGAATCTACAACCAATCTACCAAGTGAAAAATACCTTGTTAAAAATACACTATTTCTCTATAGTCAGAGGAATTTAAAAACAAGTGGAAAACGGAAAGCTGACAACCTGGTTGAAGTTCAGATACCACATATAGATAAACAAGAGAAGTACTATTCTCCAGGGTGACCGTATGTCAGCAGGTTATATATAAAATAGCACAGGAAAAAGAACACACAGAGTACATAAAAGCATCACTGGAAGTTTCATTTAGGGTCTTTCTGTTTACTTATCAAGCCGAGTCTGAAACACCACAGCTTTCAGACTCAAAGTTGTGATGCCTGTCAGAGCCCACAGCACACGAAGCACAAAGACCTTTCTCTCATCATGCCTGGCTCAGAGCAAAGTGCATACGCCTGCCCTATCATGTAAGTTCAATCACTGCTGTCACAAGAGATAGAGACCTCATCTTCAACTCCTGATGTAGACAAAGGCTTAAGGAAAACTGTCCATGCCTTCTCTCTGAAAATATTCAAAGCATCAAGTCTCTAACGCAGCAGGCTAGCCAAAGCTTGAAAAGGGTTAGCTGTTCCCCAAGCAAAAATCCAATTTTGTTTATCCATTCTAAATAATGACTTAAGTGCCTACCAAGAAGCAGCATGTAAGCATACCATTAAGCCAAGAGGATTTCCTACATTAACTGTGTGATGCAGTAGTTGGCATGCCAGTTAACTTCAATTGCAACATTTACACACAGTTAATCTGCTTAGTATTAGGGACAGCATCCTGTGGATTTCTTTTCCAGGATAACAGAACGTCATTCCAACACAGCAGTCTGGCTTTGGCAATCATACTCATAAGCACCACTGCTATTCACGACAGTGTACACCACCATCAAAACCCTCTTCCGAGACATTTCTGATTGTTTCTCAAGTGTGCGTCAGGTTTGTAGATATTGTTCGTGCTGTTGATCTGTGTTAGGGAAGCTTATTCCTGGGCAGAGAGGGAAGCAGTGAATCAGCACTATCCAAAATACCCCTACAAAAAACCTCCGTAACAAGAAAACAGAGTTGTTATAAATGTTACCTGGGACTAAGAAAGCAACTATATTATGAATACAAACAGGCCCCATTTACAATATTATATCTAGCAAGAGTCTACGTTCACTAGATTATTTTATTCTAATTGAGTAGGCAGTATTTGCAAGCATCATGCTGCTGCACGACACTTTCCAAGCCGAGTTTTCAATCAGACCAGTACTAACATGAAAACACATAAAGAACAAAACACAGCAGGAAGTAGAGGACACCTGGAGAGTTCGCCTTGTGTTCACGTCTTAGGGCCCTCTGACTTCCAACTCCAACAGCTGGAGCAACCCCAACCTACATTATCTGCCACCAGATTCTGTTCCTTCTCAAAGCTCTGCCTTTAACTTTGCCCAAAACACATGCAGGAGACTTGCATCTAAAAAGCAGGCCTCAAGCATTAACAGAGTCCACCAAACCATGGAGAGGGATGAAGGTATGTGAATTCACTTTCAAAAAATCCTATCAAAACAGTCAAGCCACTTATTCAGAAGTTTGCTGGAGATACACTTTGGAAAACTTATAAAGCAAAATTAAAGTTTATTTTGCCATGTATTTGTCTTATCATTTTAATAATCTGTTATACCCAGCAAAATGCCTCAAGATCCAGCTCACTGTAACTGGTTGGAATGGAATGTTTTCTTAACATATTTGAGGAAGACCTACAAGCATTGGTTCCCATGGTTATAGCTCGCTCAGCACTATTCTTTAACTTTGACCAAACAGCTTCCTTCAGACTTCTCTAACTGGGCTAAAGAATAACAGCAAAGAAATCTAAAATTCTTCAAGTGTTCATATCATTATGTAATAGATTGTTCCCTGTTTCCGTACTACTATTATTTTATTACACCTTTCTCCAAATTGCACAAAACCAAACAATTATGGCTATGAAATATATTTTAACCATTAATCCATAACATTTTCACAAGGATGAGTTTGGACAAGTAGTAAACAAGCACTAAATGATACATAATGGAGTTCATTTCTAAGTCAACAACTCGGGAAAGAGAAGCAAAGTCCTTGCTGGCAGATCTCCTTTAAAGCACTGATTCAATGTGCTACAGCAGCCAGTAAATATTGGGCACCATCAGAAGTGACACTGTGAACTAGACAGAGGGCATCATTTTGCCATGACAGAAGAACTTCAGGGACCCGTATGCAGGGCACTGTGTGCAGTGCTGATCTTCACATAGAATCATAGAATGGTTTGGGTTGGAAGGGACCTTAAAGATCATCTAGTTCCAACCCCTCTGCCATGGGCAGGGACGCCTCCCGCTAGACCAGGTTGCTCAAAGCCCCGTCCAGCCTGGCCTTGAACACTTCCAGGGATGGGGCATCCACAGCTTCTCTGGGCAACTTGTTCCAGTGCCTCACCACCCTCACAGGAAAGAATTTCTTCTAACATCTCATCTAAATCTACCCTCTTCCAGTTTAAAACCATCAGCCTTCGTCCTATCGCTATACTCCCTGATAAAGAGTCCCTCCCCATCTATTCTGTAGTCCCCTTTAAGTACTGGAAGGCCGCTATAAGGTCTCCCCGGAGCCTTCTCTTCTCCAGACTGAACAATCCCAGCTCTCTCAGCCTGTCTTCATAGGAGAGGTGCTCCAGCCCTGTAATAATCTTCGTGGCCCTCATCTCTTAAGGAGGACACAATAGCGTCACGGAAAATGCAGAGAAAGGCAAGCGAAATGCTCAATGGGATTGGGCAGCTGCCTCACAAGGCAAGGTCTCCTCAGTCTGGAGGGACAAAGGCCAGATGACGGGAAAGTGGTGAACAAATTGAATGCAGAACTGTCATTATTAAATCCTGCAGTATGAGAACTAGGAGGTAACTTGATGAAAGCAGTAAGGGATCAGTTTAAAGTAGATGAAGTGTTGTAGCTTGGGCCGGGTTGGCCAATGACAAGATGACAGATGCTCTCCCCTACCTCTCACTCCAAGGAGAGGAAGAGAGATAAAGAGAGTTACGAGTTTAGAAAAAAAAATAAACTACTTTAATGAAATATTAATAATAACATAAAAAAGGAAATAATGAAGTAGATACAATATAAATAAATCTATGCAAAACCAGATCAAGTTCCCAGGAAGATGTCACTGTCAGGCACTGGGGAAGTTCCAGACTGGACTCAGTGACAAATGGGAACTGGAATACACTGACCAGGATCAAAAGGCAGATGAGCTGACGGGGTCCTCCTTAGGCATCAGTCATCAAAGAAAGAGAGCCACTGAAGAAGAGCCCTCAGAGAAGAACCCACGGGAGAGGAGCCAACCTGACCCCTCTGCTCCCTCAGCTGTTACACTGAGCATGGCAGATGGGATGGAACACCTGATCGGTCAGTTGGGGTCCCCTGACCTGCCCACTCCTCCCCACAGGTGCAGCCCCTCCATGGGGTAAACAGCCCAGTCAGGGACCCTGGCTGCCACAGCAACAAGGGTGAGCAAGAGCCTCTCGCTGAACAGAAAGTTGGCTCTGCTCTACCCCAAACCAGGACATGAAGAATGTACCTCCTCATTCAGCAAGCAGTGAACTTCTTGAGCTTGCTGTCACAAGTGGCCGTGAAAGCAAGCAGTATCACTAGGTTCAAGAAGAGGTGAAAGAATTTCAAGGCCCTTATATGGATACTAAATGGACTAAGCGTAGAGGTAGCCTCCAACACCCATAGTACAACAAATGCGAATGCTGAGGAAGCAGGAAGGGAGTGAAAGTCATCATCAAATTATGACCCTGAATGGCATTTGCTACTGTTACAGCTGGACATAGACTATGAGGACAGATATTCATCTGACTTGGTAGGAAATAATGCTTAAGTTCATTTTTAGTCACCAAAAACTTTAGTAAGATGAGAATTAAAAGACAGAGGTAATTATCAACATTGTACTACTTCATATGACAGGACTGTATTGTTTTAGAAGAAATACTGAGGCAATTAATCTTGTGATAAAATTCCTTTTCTAGGAAGCTGCTGGAGACAGAATTTCTTTTAGTTTTTCATGTGAGAATTTGATGACAGCATTTTTCTTAAGAAATTAAGTGTTGGTAGTCCAGCCGAAGTTTCTAAAAAGAGGAAGTTTTCTGCATGCTGTTTATGTACCCCTATTCAAGGATATCAGAAGCTGGTAAATAAATCAAGTTACACCAGTGGTGCAGTTTCAGGGTATACCTAATCCACAGCAACTCTACAGCCCACTGGAGGCACAATTCTGCACATATCCTTCCAGCATGCGGGCTCCCAACACTTTCCTTACATTGGATCTACCAACATGCAGCAACACAGTCAACCACCTAACCTTAAAAAAGTTACTTCTTCCTCTTCCCTTCATTCGCAAGAAGTAAGGGGGGGAATAATCCAGTTTTCTTCTATCAGATTGGTGACTTGAACCAACTCACCTTCCAGCAGTACAATCCCTAGGATGTTGGAGAAGTGAAGGGAATGAAGGAAGAAAGGGGAAAAAGAAAGCTCAACGGCCTTTTTTCCCCAACAATCAGCTTGAATGCCACTGAAATCACATCCTAGGAAAAAGTCCGTGCTTAGCATGATTTACTCATCTTCAGGTGGAGTGATCTACACGGACAACACTATCAGGTACCACTTGCTCTGCAGAGACGCAGTGGTATTACACTGTGCGCAGACATCCTTCTGACACATTACACACAAGTTATTTTTAACCTGGATCAGTTCCCCAATTTAAGCAACTGCACAGACAGTTGTACCAGTAACACGGAAGGGGTGGGCAGATAACAAGCAGCCCCACCGTCCTCTGGTAAGTTGGAACATAAGAGCTGCACCCTGCAAAATAAACACCAGGAAATGACAGATGTAGCTGGGCTCATACTATTGTTGGTGAGATCATGTGGGGAAATCAGAACAGGGAACTGTTATGGACACCAAAAAAACCCCAAACAAATAAGGATTGTGAAATGGAAGTCAGTTCTTCGATGCAGTTCACCCAACACATTCACCCACAGCACCACTGAGGGGTCGGTGCACGAGCAGTAGCTCTACAAGCAGATGCTGCTACTAAGAAAAATAGCTGAAGACCCCAGCCAAGACCATGGTTCACAGCCACTTTTGCCAAATCAAAGCACAGCTTGCTACCATAAAGTTGAGTCTTGCTTTTCAGTCTCTTGATCATTCCTACTACCATTTTTGTGTGGTATAAATAGCTGTGTAACTACTTGATGAGTCAAACAAGGGAACTAAACCAGCTGATAATTTTATCATTTTGGGTTTTGCCCAGTTTGTAAGGGAAAAGATAGGAATAAGCACCATAGTATAAACAGGAAAGAAAGCCAGCTCGTTTTGCAAGCACCATGTTTGGAACCACACAGAGACTTGTTCAAAGGGAAGCTTGGAGGTGCTTGTGCTTCTCTAACATGTACATCCTATGCCTACTCCCTTGCTTGAGCCCTTCCTCTCGGACACAGAGATACTGTAGGTAAACTATCCCTTCTCCATTTGTGACTACAGCCAGAATTTGCCACAAGTTCATTCCAGGTCAGCCTAAGCCAGTTCCACAAGCAACTGAGGGACATAACATCTCACATCTGTTAAAAAAAGCAAAGTTTAATCCTTCTTCTTACCCTTCCTTTAACCTCTTTCTTCTCTGCGGCCCATTCCTGGACATGATTCAAGGGTCCCGCCCTACTCTTACATCAGATCAAGTAGACTTTTTATTCAGCAGATTTAATGAATTAAAGTGGCACAGAATGATCCCCTTTGCCACCATCTCCAAAAATTGTCAAAAAAATGCTGTAGCCAGCAGAAATGAAGTGGCAGGATCTCATGGGGAAGGGGAAAAGAAATCAGAACTGTCCCCTTTCAGAAGTGAGCTGTGATGTCTGTTCACCACACCCTGTAAAACTACCCATCTATCTAAACAGGTTGTTCTTTAAGTATGAAGATGATTTAAAGAGCATTTTTCTGTCAGCCAGATCTTAAATGGCACTGTTTGCTATCAGCTGAACCCAGTCAGTCATACCGTGCCTGTGGGATACCATACCTATCTTCAAGTGCTGTAACAAAGATAGACCTTTTCAGAGCCCTTCCTCTCTAGTGATTACTTGTGAGGCAAAATTACAAATGAAAAATCAAGAAAATAAATACCTATACAGCTTTTTTTGAAAACACTTGATCCATCTCATCAGCCTTGATGTGGAAATAAAGAACTAAGTAGAAGATACTGTCATACCAAATATTTAAAAAGGAGGCATGCAGAACAATTAAGCTGTTCGTGCTGGGACCAGAAAGTATAACAGGTTGACAGAACATAATTATTTTCTTTAGAAAATTTTGCATAAACCTGAAGTCCTTCAAAATGAGTCCTAAACACTAGGACTAATTTGTTAAGAGAAGGATGACCACTGTTCTTGAAATCAGCCTGAGGGAAGCACAATTGAAAGGGATTTAGTGTACAGATACTCAAATTTTACTTCTGTTCACTGGAGAAATATACGAGCGTCTGCTAGTTTTTACTGGAGACCACAGGGCAGTGTTAGTAGCATCCATTAAGTTGGCAGGAGCACGACCACTTGACTCCACATGCTGCCCTTGTTAGGAATTTCTGTAGGGCTGTGCAGATGCCCCAAAACAGTAAGAAATTTGTGAATACGAGGGAAATACCACATGTCCCATTAGTGGGAGAGAAGAGGGAAAGTCAGGCGTAGTTTGGTCCAGGTCAAATCTGGATTGAAATCTGCCATTTATGGAGCATTATTAACAAATGTGTTATCAAGAGTAATGCAAAATGAGAGGAAGAGATCACGTAATACATTTCTCCAGTTCCCAGCCTCCATGCTACTTCCCATTCTCTGCTGCTTATGAGTACCAGGTCCTTCAGTGAATCAGAAACCTTCATTATTGAGAATGTTTACTTCCAACTCACTGAAGTTCAATTAATCAGTGAAGACAGATGAATACTAAAAACGTGTAAGAAAAAAAAAGAAAAAAATACCTCCAAAATGCCCCAACCCTACAAGTGTCTCATTTCTTGTCCTGTCATTTGCATACAGTCCCACGCAGGGAGCCTGCAACAGCACGGTGGAATTTCGCATGAATATACAATTACAGGTTGTATTCAGCACAAAATAGGTCACAAGCAAAGGCACCTTTGAGAAAGAACAAACACCAGGGACTTTACCCAGGTTCCCAGCTCAGGGAAAGCGGGGGGGTAGAAAGACGTCCCATCTGCAAACACAGCAAAGAGCTGAGTAACGACAACGGAAGCACGGTGGGGGCTGCTCCCTTTGCAAAATAGCACAAAAGTCTCTTGAAATTAATGGAGGGAACTCAGCGTCCCTCCACTTCATGCAATAACACGTTAAGAATGAAAGGGAAATGTGGGAGTCGGGAATGAAGGAGAAAAACACAGGGAGCCTTCACAGGCATCAGATGTAAAAAACTGAACACAATGAAATTGTGACTAAATAAAAATGGGCTGCAGTCAATAAACAGATGAATGAAATGTCCCTCTATTTAAAAGATAACAAAAAAAATGGCACCAGTATCATCACTGTGTGCTGAACACAGCTCGGCGCTGGCTCACAAAGCCCATTAGCAAAAGCGAGCTAGCCTTTTATTCCTGATAGTTGCTCTGGTGCAGGTTTAAGAGCCTTCTGCCCCTAGCAGTGAAGCCAGCTAGAACACTGTTCTTCCACAGCCCCACACTCCTGCAAGGCCCTCGTTGATAAACATTTTGGTTTATCACACCTTCAGATGTGACCAAACAACCATTTTTGAGGCTGCACTGTCACCTGAGCAGCTGCAACGATCCAGCTCCTTCACCATCTTTTTGTTTTTAGAGACCGAGTTTGAGCTAATAATGATCCCTCCCAGACCCAGAGCCCACAGTGGGCAGTGCAGATGCACAAATGGATCTAGAGGAGCCGGGCCAAGTCTGCAAGGCCAAGAGTGAGCAACAATAAGGAACCAGGCATTCCCACCAACATGCTGCATCAGCCACTCAGGTGCATGTCCCTGGATTCCTAGTACTGCCAGCAGAGGAACGCAGTGGACAGATACCCAAGCTGCGGTTTTCAGCCCAGGAACACACATAGCACACAAAATTCTACGGCCATTTTCCGTTCTAAACCTGAGCTTGTCTAGGCTATGATGTTCCTGAGTTATTACGCCTGATGTCTGTGAGCATCTATTCAAGTACAACCTGGAAAGACTGAGGGAAAGGTGACTTTTTTATTCTCTGTTACATAGCATCTAGCACAATGAGATCCAGATTCAGAAGTCAGGCCTTTAGATGTTTGACCTACCAAAGAAATGGCCCTCCACGATAAGTAAACTCTTTAAGAAACCCCACACCTATTAATGTAATTAAAAATCAAATACATCCTGATCAAAACACCAGCTAGGCTTGAGCTTAGGCACTATGCCCGTGCTTGGTTTTCTTGTTCACATAACCTCTTATTTTATTTCTCCTGTTTTTTAAAAAAATTACTAAAATACATAATTAATAATTTCCACTGCACTTTCAGGGGCACAGATATAGCCAAACCAGAACCCCAGAGGCAGAAATCCAAACTGCATCTGCTGTGATAAGCCCTATCTTTAGTATGAACCCTGGCTTACTCAATATTTGTTAAAAGATCACCCTTATACTGTCTGAAGGAGTTATTGCTACTCCTATAAAGGCATTTTTTGCAAAGAAGCAAGAAAAAAAAAAAGTAAGAGACAGAACTGCTTGGGCGTTGTTTTTATTTGTGTATGGTATAATCAGGAAATATAGGTCAGCTACAAAAGATAAAAAGTTCTGCATATGACAACCAAAACACAGATGCGCTGTTTGCCACCTAAAAACAAAAATATAATTGTAAGCCATGTGTTGACAGTCCCACATTTGTAACATTTTCACTTCAAAGTTTCTTGTTACTTTGTACGAGAATTCATTAATTGCTTTTCTTTATGGTAACTTTAAACACGGTGATATTTTAAAAAGGCATCTCTACCTGGAAGGCCATAAATCAGCAGTCACCCAGGCTCTGCAGAAACATGACCTATACATAATGCATACGTACAGCCATACAATTCATCTTCAAGAGCACTGAAAAATATTTACTTATTAGAAGATGTCACTGTCACAAAAGAGCTCTGCTCATGCCCTACTAAGAGGCAGCGATGTGGACTTTAACAATTAGTGTTGTAGCTTCATTGAAGAGCGTGTGTTTGTCCTCATGCCTGGTGTTTTTCATGTTTTAATTCAGAAAGCAACAGTATCCTACTGCATTCAAATGAGGGAAAGTATGTAGAAGGGGTGATGGCCTATATAAGCCTCTCTTTATTGCCACTATCCAATAAGCAGTGACAAACAGTGAACAATATCTAATAAAAGTCACAGTCATCTGAGTAATACTAGTGGCATTTAGAGCTCTTCTCTCTTTTTTATGTGACTCAGAGTCAGACACTCTGCATATTTTCAGTAGGGAATAAACAAACTCAAAGTCCTCTCCGCAGTACAATCCAAAATGTTCTAGAAGACCATCATTTTCCACCCTTATTGCAAGTTAAAGCCAGCCAAAAGCCATCAGACTTCCTTTTATGCGGAAGAGAAAACACTTCTCTTCTCCAAAGCTGCAGGATCCTAACCACCAAAGGTGGAGGCAAAGCCCGGAAGATTCCTCCAATTGTATTAGTACAAATTCCTTCAACAAGCTCAAGTATTCACTCAATCCTGGCTTCTTGAAAAAATATTCACTGTACAATCAGAGTTTAAATGCCAACAGGCGAGTTCAATTGTGTCTGGCTTATTGGAAAATGTTGTACTGCAATTCAGGGCAATTAGCAAAACAGTCTCACTATTTAATTTGGGTGGAGGCAAAACACAGCAGCCAATAATTACTTCAACAGTTTTCCTTGTGGTGGTCTTTGAAGTGTATGTCAATTGAAACTTGAAAAGAATGGAGAAAAAACACACAAGCGAAAAAAGGGGGATCCCACAACAAACTGTGACACATTGAAAAGGTTGTCTGGGGTGACAAAACAGTTAAATGAAAAACGGAAACTGGTCTGCTATTAAAAAAAAAGCATCACTATCTTATGAGCAACTGCTCTAGCTGTCTTGCTAAATTTAGTCTTTCTAAATACTCAACTGTGCACAAGTTGCCTTTATTTCTTGAGTGGGGGTAAGAATTACCGCAAGAGAAAAGTTTGTCTCTCAGCTGCATTTAGCAGATCCTAAACAACTGTAAAATGCAAAACAAAACCAAAAGGCCCTTCTGCTTAAGAGTAAACCAAACTAAACTGATAGCAAGGTAAGCAAGAGCCATCTATGTCCATGCAGCTGAGCTCAGTCTATTTAGCTCAAAATCCACTGAGGGTAGGCAATCTGCATGCAGACTTAAGCAGGTTTTGAATAGTGTTCTTTTCCCATTGCTTAGAAATTCTACCTCTGCAGCACTGCTGTGTACACTCTTCCAAAGAATCTTTTTTTTTTTTTTTTGCGCAATTTCTGTAATTTCAGCAATTCTATCAGTAATACTTGGAATGAACGTACTACTTGGTCTCATTCAGATGAGCATGTCCCATTCATTTAGACCAGACATTCCATTTTTATTACAGCTACAGCCATTCCATTACTCTGTGCTGAAATCATTGCATCACTTGCATGAATCACCTATTGCCACGCTATCTAGGGACCAAAAATAATGAACTAACGTAACATACAGAACTGGGAAAGGACAAGACGGCAGACGGGAAGGAGTAGCAAATATTACACGGTTACTGAAACTTATTTCTACCTGATCAGCCGAAGAGGGAAGTGGCATGCGCTGAAGGTCTCCTCAGACTTCAAAGAGCCCTTTATGTTTTACATATTTCAATTTCCTGTACACCACTTGTCAGCAGAATACTAAACATGCATAAATACCAGAGCTGAAGGGCTGAGTGCTGAAGTCTCAAATGCAACAGACATGAAGGCCTTGGCACATTCAGACTTTTAGTTGCCTTTCCAAACAGAAGAAACCAGCGCAAAATCATTAAACCAGATCTCCTGGTACCTACCCTCTCATTGTCACCGCATTACGGAAAATACTCTATATTTTCAGATATTTTAATTTAAAATCATTTACTGTGGCAAACATTTTGATAGGCTATGCAAGAATTATGTTGAATGATTTACCTACCTTCTCCGTGATGTAAAAATTAGAACTATCAGCATGCTGCAGTGCAAATTGATCATGATTTGCAAGAGACCACCTTAGAAACATGAAAATAAATTAGTCACAAAATGACACCTTAAATACTCAAAAAGTACTCTTTACATATGATCAAACTCTTTACTATGTACTCTTTACTATGATCAAACCAAGTACCTCTCATTCGCATGTATTTCTCGTACTTTTCCGTAGCTTTCACTGATGAGTTCCGAAGTTTAAGATAAAAGCATGCTTACAAAGGGAAAGCTTCAGTACAAATACATCCTATAAATAAGATCTTTTTCCTTTGCACATCTGAAAAAAGGCCTAAACTTGACCATGGCTGAGAAAGAAATTACATAACAAATACCTTCCTTCCAAGGGAAAGATAAAAAGAAGAGTGGGGGGAGAAAGACGAGAAACCACTTTGTCACTACAGTGACACTTCAGTGCTCCAGAAAAAGTTGACAATGATCTGAGATTCACTCCAGATCTACAAAAAATAGCAAGCATAGCTTTTGCTTGCAGTAATCAAGATCACTAAATCACTAAAACAGACACCAAAAAAATTTACAGTACCAGGATTTTATGCTAGCTTACACAACACAACCCGAATAGCATCAAGTTGATATATTACATTACACATAAGGTACCACCTTTTCAACTCAGCAGCAATTTGATTAATATAAACGAGTTTCTCCTGTGCGGTAGCACTTGCTTAAAAACAAATATTTGGTTTTGGGGACAAATATTTTTGTCCCCTAATATTAACATAGTAAAACAAAAGCAAGATATTTCTCTTAGCCAATTATTAGTTCATATTGCAGGACTTGTGATTAACATTTCGGTTTCATGTGAGCAGTCACATCAACTGGACCAGCTTACAGTAGCCACTAGAACCAGTGCTCAAAAATCAAAGCCACAGCCAGTGCTTTAGTTCCTTAACCCATGAATTGCAGGGACTGCAAGAGTAAAGCGAGTCGGTAAAATGCATCTCTGCAGAAAGGACACAAACAGCCTAAATGAGAGTCACCCACATGATGGAGCTGCAAGATGAGGTTCCTAACAAAGTAATTGATTCAAAATACAATGCAAATTCGAAGTCTGAAAAAACAACTGTAAGATTTAAGAAACCAATGACTAGTCATACAAGATATCTAAGGTTTTCTTCAGAAAAAATTATCTCCTGGTTGGTTTAATAGCTCAAAACCTATAGTATCTACTATATATTATATGGCAGAACTTACCCATCGCAGACTTCTTTTATTATTGAGGACAGTGGCTTTTTCTGGTTAAGGAAAAAAGACAGACAAAAAAAATATATCACCAAATTGGAATAGCCCTGAGTTCTTAAAATATGATTCCAAAATCACTGACTGCAAAGGACAAAACAAGTTAGTAGTATTTGATTTGTTGTTTAACATCAAGTTTGATAGGATTCAAAAAATTTTCTGCTGTTTTAGTCTGATAATCTATAAAGACAGCAATTCTACACATACGTATGATGACATTATCAGTCCTTTTTGTCAACATTAGCCCATATGGCATCAACTCGGCTTCTCAACTGAGAAATCAAAGGGTCTTTTGTGTACATTGCATCTCATTACCCAACAGAAACAGAAGATTTAGATATCAACATGAGCGTTTTCCAGGAATGACATCTGAAGCAAGACGACATTCAATATTTTTAAACCTTCTTTTGTCCCTTTCAGCTATGGTCACGTGGTGACAGTAATCCTCTCTCCTAAATACACATATGCAGGTTCCCCTCTGATGAAACACCAGCTGGAAGGTGTTAAGATCCCAGATGCATCAGTTCTGCTTTATTCTCTGCATCTGCAAGCACGAGCATTTGGACTGACTGAAAACAGCTCTGTTGCTTTGGGTCCCAAAATAGAAGGAACAGTCTAGTCTGGTGATGTTGCAACACTCGGAAAATTGTTAGGAACTCAGGGTGCACATGTAAGTGTTTTTAGAAGATTTCTGGCTGAAAGAAAAACGCATCTTTATAACACAAAACACACTTGAAGTTGCACAGCAAAAAGAAATAGACAAAATTTCACTTTTGGGTGACTACTGAGCCTTTTTTTCCTCCAATACTGGGTGATCACACAATGTGACATAGGTCTGTTGCTTTGTGAAAATTCCCCAAATCACCTAAACAGCATAGGACCCCCTCTCTACTTACTTCCAATAATCACAGTTCACTGAATTCTTAAAAAGCAAACAAAACAAACAAAACCCAAAAAACCCACCCTACAACAACCCATAAACCAACATTGTTGCCAAAGTAAGTAGTGTCCCTTTAGTGTTTATGGAAAAGTGCTTAGGCTAGAAGTGAACTCAGTAGCAGGGTACATGATGGGGAGGGAGAATTATTTTTTGCTTGGATGTTTTCTGAGCTGCATCATTCCATAGACAGAAAACCAGAGACGGGAATCCCTCATCAGGTCAAATTCCGGGAAGGATTTGTTATTTCAACCGCCAAGTCAACTAAGCCAGTTTATAAACAGAGAAAAGTGTAACACTAGATCATTTAAATCAAACATGAATGAAAGCATCTGCTGAAAGGATCCTGTCCCCCTTGCCGTACCCTCTCAGTCCTTGGTTTCCATCCTTCCTCTTTGACTGCCATTATTATTTTCACATGAACATCCAGTTGAGCCACATCAAGGAACTTGACCAAATAAAAAACTGGCCCAGTAAAAAGGAAAGAAATAGTTTTCATCTGGATCGCCTCATCTGACTTGCTATGCGCCTAAACGACTAGCAAATACTGCCACATGGGAGACAAGGCAAGAAGTGTGAAACTGCTCCCTGCTGCAGCAGCCAACACGTCCCTTCTCCACAGCAGCTTCTCCCTGTTGCGCTGGTTTAGCTGTTTGCGTAGCCATAGCCAGGCTGTGAAGCAGATCAGGCAGATCACACGAGAAAGAAAAAGAGTGTTTTCTTCCCACAATTTTTTAGCCTGATCGGTTCCTCAGTCTGGATTACTGAGTCATTTATGTGCGGCTGCTTTGACCTGCTGTCCTCCTCCCCAAGGGGTTTTGTAGCTTCTGCAATCCTGTGAAAGCAATCCCTGCTTCCAACCGCTCTCTTCCCTCTATCCTTCCCCAAAAAAATAAAGCCCCATTTTTCAGGAGGGACAGAGGGAAGAGGGAGGAGCACAGGTTTGTTTAGAGCGGGATAACACCAGTTTGCCATCCAGCTCACGTGTGCCAGCCTGCGGGCGAGCTGCTGCCCAGCAGAGCGAACAGCCTCCTTTTCTCTCCTCAGGATGCTACTGTGGGTCCCACTCCTGTCTTTCCCTATTTTGACAATTTTTTTTTTTTTATCTGGGATATTAATTCCTTTTACAAACTTAATTGTTATCAGCCAACAGACTGAATACAATGGAGAATAAAAACAGTAACTGCCTCTCCTCCCTATTATTTCCCATAGGAACTATAGCTTCCCTTTGGACACTACGCCAAAGAGACACTTTAACAATCCAGCCCAGTAATATAAACACTGGGAGGGTTGCATACAATTACTTTCCAAATCATTATTTTGGTACTTCTAAGTCCTCTACGCCACCAGGTTTCATGTCCTTTCTCGATCCTACTCATCTCCCTCCCCCTTTTCCTATTCTATATCACCTTTGTATTACTATATGATATTATTTGAAATGAAAAACTTAAAAACCCCAAACCCCTAAGCAATGAATCAACTAGAACTTCTAAGGGACAGTTAAAGAAAAACAAAATGGATCTTCAATAATAAAAATTATTAATACAGCCAGCCTTTCACAGTACTCTTTTGTCCTCCTGCGGTACTATTGCTACAACACCGAAGTGACTAAGTACAACTTGGTTACCAGCAACAGGATGAAAAAAAGCAGAACTCTTTAGGGATAGAAAGTTTGGAATTACTAATTTGATAGCACTAGAGTGAGCTTTACAAATGAACAAGTGTATAATAAATACCACTGCAATCCTAACAAGCTGCTGCTCCTAATAATCCCTTTGGTTGCGCTCCCCCTACACGTAAGTCTCCAGACAAAATTCTTTCCCCTTCCCTACCAAGGAGATAAATTGTCACCAGGACCCAGCTCGCAGCTGCAAGCGGGATGCAGCTGAATAAGGGCTGCCACGACTCCCCCTCCGCAATCCCTCTGGCCAGCGTGGGCTGCGGAAAGGCTCTGGCAGGCATCACATCCAGCGGGCAGCGCTCCGGCCACCCTGCCCGGACATGGCCAGGCATCCGCGCAAACAAAACACTTATTTGCTCCGGGAGTGACAGGCGGGCAAGCGACCAGCTCCCGTGGCCCCTTCCCAGCCAGCCCACAGCCCTGTCCAGAATCCCTTCGCGTTCCTGCTACCGCAGGCTGTCAGAGACCTATCTATCTATGCTTAGGCAAAAGGACACGACTGTTCACTGTGTGTATGGGAATGTCGCAGTACCAGAAGATAAACACAAGTGAGCTTTTTTGCTTTTTTTTCTTTTTCCGCAGAGTAAATCCACTCAGCAGGCCATTCAAAGATACTTTTTTTTTTTTTGCCTGGCTGTAAATATTTGCCTGATGTCAAAGAGAATGGACTTGATGTTTTTGTTATTTTAATCTTCATCAAATCATGTTTGTGGAAATTTACATAATATCTTTGCTGCATTTACAGTTCTGAAAAGTTGAATTCACCTTGTTTGTCAATGTACTTTAAAGAATTCCTTACAATCAGACAATCCAAAAATATTTCAAAGTTTTTCCTTCACTGAAGTTAGTATTTTGTGCTAATGCATTTCAGTTTTTGGTTTTCACCTCTATGTCCTCCCCTACACTAGTAAAATTGAAGTGTGCTTTTACACGTGCTGAGATGCTCATTTAAAGCTCTAAGAAGATCAAGCTGTAGCTTTAATGCATGAAATAACACAGATCAAAGTGAATCTTACACTCCCTATAGCAGATAAGCCCTTCAGCTAACATATCGCAGCCATCTGTGCTGAACACATCAGTTAGCATAAAAGTATTTTCCTAGGGTAGGTAGTAAATTGATATCTGAAATTCAGTGGAAAACGGTAACGGGGCATTATTGTGACTTATTGATCCGCACACACAGGGAGAATCCTGCCATTGACACCAAGCATAGCCAGCACTAGAGCTGGCGTGAATTTACATACCTGATGAAGCTTTATCTGCATGGACAAGTTAGTACAGGTGTCTGAGCTGCTGGCTAAGCATAGCCCTAACGACACCCACCATGCAGTAATACCTCGTCACCACTTCTGTGCTCCCCTGCAGGCATCTCTTAGGTCACGTCTCCAGGTTTTGTGTGCTAAGATGCACAAAGATCCTTATCTTTTGAGTACCTGCCCTTCCTACTTGTGCAATATTTTGTAGCACTTCTGAAGTAACTTGCAGAACACAGACTGAGATTTCCCACTCCGATTTCCTCTCCAGTTTCACCCTTTCATGCCACTCACACCTTGGGGTCCCCATAGAGGTAACCAGTCACCAGGAAGCACTAAGCACAGGCATGCAAGAGCGTAGGCTGGGTGAGTCCAGACCACTGTTTTGTTCCAGGGAAATCGTGGGATGAGCAAAAGAAAGCCAAGAACATTCAATACACCAGTACTGACCAAGCCCTAGCTCCAGTTCAAGCCACCAGTATGCTAACCTGGGTTTAAAGCACTTCCAAATCAACTAGCAAGAGAGTGTGTGTGTGTGCGCGCATGTGGGAATTGTAAAGAGGACAGAAGCCTAAATCTGGGTAGAAACCTGTGTTATGCGTGCAGTTCAGATATACTTTGATTGTGCTATATCAGGGAATTGTATACAGGTTTCTTTCAGGCCAAGGTTGAGCATCTTTCCTTTTCAAATTTCCTTTTCATTGGTTATTCTTTTTCTGTTTTTTTAGGGTTTTTTTGTTGTTTGTTGGGTTGGTTTTTGTTGGGTTTTCTTTTTTTTTTTTTGACAATCATTGGGATATCACTTTCCCTGGCTGACACCTTTTAATCACAGAAGTAACAAGAAAACCCTTAACCCTTGCTGTCATTAAGCTTATCACAGAAGAACAGCAGATGCAGCACATCTGTTAGTGGAAAACACTCAGCACTAAAAAAAAAAAAAAAATAAATAAAAGTTCTGTTGCTGCTCTGTGCATCTGTCAAAAAACAGAATCTCAAGCCAGTAAATACACCATTCTGTCTATAATTAATGATACTAACAAATCTTTTAGTGCAAAAGTCATTTTAGTGGCTATTAAAAAAAACCCAGAAAAATACCTCTTTTCACAATCAGTGGAGGCTTCATCTGTTACTGTCATACACCAGGGGCTACAGAAACAGAAGCAGGACTGTCTGGTGGCAAACACCAGACGCTGGGACACCTGGGTCCTTGACTCACTACTTCGCCACTGGTTTCACATGATGTAAGAGGCAAGGTTTTCTGTAAAGGGGAGGTACTGGAGAGGTTTGGGCTTCAGCCTCCTCAACCTGCTCTGAACCATGCTGGGAATCAACTCTCTCCATTGACTACAATAGAGTATCAGTGAGAGCAGACTTGTTAATTAGGCATCGGGCACCTGCAAAAGATGGAGAAGAGGATTTCCCTGGCTCAGGATAGCATCAGAGGGAGTATATGAAGAACAGGGACACTCTGTTAGAGAGACCACAAAACCCAGCCAAGGCCAGATCAACACCACACAGCTCTGCCTGTGCAGCAACACAACCCAAGGCAGGAAACTTTCACACCCCAGAGCTGACAGGCAAAACCCTCAGCAAGTGCAGCCTGCTGACGACAGAGAGCTTTTATTGGCTCAGTTCACAGCCCTTCGGGTGGCAGTTTTAACGTTGTCAGTAGAAACGCTTTGGTATAAATATAGCAGTCGGGGTTCTGCAGAGCGCACAAGACTTGGGGAAGCCCAGGTGTTCACGTCCTCTGCCCCTTCACTCTCAGCTGCAGCTTCCTCAGTTACTCCCTTCCCTCCTCCAAAAACATCCTCACTCCTAAATCTGCATTTCACTGGATCTAAGCATCGCCCCACAGATCATCTGTTTTGGATGTTAAAGTGACTGCGCAACAAGGAAGCAGTGAAACATAACGTTATTTAAAAAAAAAAATAATCCAGAATTTTACAATTTTACAAAACAAAAAGGAAACTTCTTACTCCACATCTAGTGTCTTAACAAGGCATACCATTCCCTGTTTCCTCAAGTACTTTGCAAACCAGGACGCCAAAAACTCCCACTCAAGAGTACTAAAGAGTTATAAAACACCTAGGGACCTACAGCTGTGGGTTACAGCACGTTTGCGTGCAACATACTCACACCACATATTTAAAATAGTTAAAATACAGCTTAAAATACAAAGCAGGGCTTTAAGATGTGGCACTTCACACAACCACTTTATTAGGTGAGCATACCTTTGAAAACTGAATGAAGAAACCTCAAACCCACAGCTCATGACTGACACGCTGCTGGCCTACCAGGGTAGAAAAGTCTCTACGTGAAGGCACAAAAAATTTATACCGTGGGATTTTTAGTATTACTCTCTTTTGTACTACAATCTTGGAGCGCTATAAGGAGTATATAATTGAATCATAAACTGTGCCTGGATACTCCAGCTGGCCAGAATGTGAATGAAGTACCTTGTAATTTATTCACTGGTGTGTAACTCCAGGAATCTCATCATTACACATTTCCTTTAAATACAGCAGAATTAACTTACAAGGGATGAAAATCCTGCTGTTTCTTCAGATTTTTTTTTTCAGATGCAACAATCTTACAATCATGTGCAGCCTTCATCTTGAAAACACCATTAGTTGCAGGCAGCAAAATTCAGACTTCAATGGGGAGGTTCTGGCTAGCACTATGGGGCTAACAAAATCAGAGCCAGAAAAAAAAAATATGTAAAAAGCCCCCAGAAAACCCAAACCAAAACCAAGGAGAGAATTAACAAAGTGTTTCATCTCTTACTTAAAATACTACTTCCTGAACATCCTTTATGTTGGAGATCAGGAACACTGGGACACTATTTCTGCAGGGCCTCAAGTGTCTCCTAGCTCTATTCCCACTTCTATTAAAAAATATTTAACTGTCTACTGCTAATGTTTCCTAAAGTAGAAAACAGCACCAAGCAGAAAGCATAACAGCATCCATTAGACTGTAACTCACTAAATATTTCTGTTCTCCCCCATTTCTTTTACAATTTCTAACCCTTCTTCACAGTTATTTCCTCTTCAATCTAGTAAGCTTTGCTGCTGTCTCTATATTCAACAGTATTAAGACAATTTTTTACGTATTTCTCAGTGATGAGGGCCCAGCCACGCACCACAGGACGTCATTTCACAGCCTTGAAAGATTCCAACCAACCAGTGGGAATGTGACTTTGGACAAGCCAGACTATTAAAACGTAAATGCGATGATAACATTGCCCTTTTATCCAGGATGGCTGGCTGCCACCACAGCAAAGAACCGGAGCTCTAGCGATGACTACTCCAACCCCGCAGTCCTATAAGAAAACAAATCATATTTTTCAGCACCCATTGTAATTAATAATGATTGGTTCATTACGTTAACAAAGCACTATTAAAAAAAAATTGAGACGTTTCATTAGTGCAACAAAGAAAATGGCACATTAAATTAGTGGATATGATTTCCTTACCAGTTCTATTAATAATCCCTGACGGTAACAAAACTGAACGGATTATAAAAATGTGAAATATTTTCACTATGTTTATACGCTGGTTAGTATCTGCTTTATGAACAGTTTCATCTTTGGTTTTGTGAAGCTGAAAACCTGACAGGTACAGCAAGGAGCAATAAAACTCATGAAACTATTGTTACCATCTGTTTAACACCTGAAAGCCCTACCTTTAGCAAAGCGGCTTAAGCTAGCTGAGTGTTTTCCAATCTTTTTGAAAAGGCAGACACCTTTTGGCTCATCTGTCTTTGGGTACATTTCCCATCAGGAGCAACCAAGGTCCTCCCTTCAGGATGGCTGATACAGGCTGATATACAGCTGCAGTGGCCGTCCTCAAGCACTAACTCCCTTCTCTGACCTGACATAAGGGAGCTGCTGCCAACAACTCCAAGCAGGGAACACTTTTATAAGTCAGTGTAAGATTTATTCCCCACACCCCTCTGCGAGCCGCTTCCTAGTCCTCTAGCTTCAAGGAGCTGAGATCTTGTCAGCTGTTAAAGGCACTGACATTTCCCTGAACCACTTTAAACTCACAATGTGCAGTAACACTGGAAATCTTCACAACGTTCATACCAAAAAGCGCCGGTAGCTCCAGCTACTGCAATACTATTACACTTTTTGGATTAGAGTTCATATAGTTTTGCAGGTTTGTGGGAAGGAGGTTAAGAGCTTCTCTCTTCCTTCATCCCCTCAGCACTAAACCCCTTGATTTTGAGGGAGTCAGAAGTAAGCGCAGGGAGCGACACTTCATGGTACAGCCTCTGGTACAGAGAGACATCAATATCCCTTTCTTCTTCCCCACTTGAACGGTGGTGGTGCTCACTAATACTGTATACGTTTAGACTCCTGATGCTAGGATTGTATCGGTATACTGCTATTACTAGTGACAGCACTTGCAGAAACTACAGCTATTCTTAGTCCACACACATGGCAGAAGCGATGTGCTACTTTCTTTTCTCTAATGAAGCATTTCACAACCCCTTTTGAACTACATTTCTCCCCACAGTTTGAGAAACACTGCACTAAATCAATTAACAGTCCCCAAGGGTCCAGATTTGGGTCTGAAACCCAAAACAATTTGGAAGTTCCCTTTAAAAAAAAAAAAACCCAAGATATCTTACTGGTTTCCTTTTAATATGCGGTGAAGTACAATGACTTCTCTGAAGAAAAAAACACACAATTAAAATGACATTTATAACATACACTGGCAGAAGAAACAACTTGAAAGACACTCTTCAAAGATAAATTTGCTGACTAAATCTAAACCTTAGAGAAAGCATTAACGTAAAGCAGCCCATGTGTTGCGCTGCACTGTATTAACATGAAATTGTCATTTGACAGTGCTCCTGTAAATTTTACCCACCGTACCAGATTTTGCTTTGAAAACAAAGCACAGCTTCCCCCCAACCCCCACCCCCCGCATCTGCTATTTAATCTATATTTAATGATCTCATGGATAAAAGTAAAACTGGAGGAAGAGACTGTATGACCAAGTTCAATTACAAACCGTTCCCTTCTTTAGCAACGGCGTTTACCTCCAATGGTGAGAAAGTCCATCCCCAAGTTTAGAGAAATCTGTTTTTAGTACAACTTGTGTTAACACACAAGAGTGGATTTGAATGGGATAAGCTAAACTAGTTATTGTCTCCAAGTATCCATCTTGTGCCTCTCCTGGAAGCTACTTCCCTTGCAGCAGCAACAGCCAAACCGTAAAGCCAGCGAACAAAAGCACCCAGGTAACCTAAAACCAGCACCAGCTTACCTAAAATAATGTGTGCTGTAAAAAAGACCCAAAAGTTGAGACTGAGTTATACATAACGGGCACAAATTTAAGCAGGCAAATTTCCATCTGAACACAAGAAATAACATCATCTTATGAAATGGTTATTTCTGGGACAAATAAGAAGATAGAATAGAGTAGCCAGCATCCTGGTTCACCTGTACAGAACCCATGCAGCCTTAACTCTTAACACTTGCCAGAAAAATCAGCCAAAAGACTGCAAGAAGAAGATAACAGGCAGGTAGTATCTACCATTCATTTATTTCCCAAATTGCACCCCTAAAAAGTCCACAAAAAGACCCCAATGCGAAGTCAGACACCAAGCCATTTCCATTCCTCCCCCTACATGACAGGAAGACACAAAAGTGCAAGATCATCCCTATAACTCAGCTCTTAAAGTAATAATCAAATCTTTTCATTAAAAATTAATTTTGACCACTGTACTAATATTGCCAGTAGGGATTTATGCAGGGAGGAAGAGTCTAGAAGTTATTTTTTTCAAATCTATAATTGAGGAAAGTGATGAAAATGGGAGAAACCCAAATGAAAAAAAAAAAACAAGTATTCTGGAAAAGAGTAACTAAATTCAGCCAAGTCCACCTCTCGAGGAGAAAGCAGAAAAGTACATTAACCTGCACATGCTTTAAAATCCACTTTAACACTTACAGGCAACAGCCAGTTGCTAGGTTTACTGCAACTTAATTAGTCCCCACCTGGTAAGAGAGAGGGCAGTAGATAATATGCAGTTTTGCCCACCTTTTTAAAAGCAACTTTCCAGGAAAAAAGCAGCTGTAAAACCCTGACATCAAATAGTACATTTCCATGAATGAGAAGAAAGGTTAGGCACAGAGGCTTGTTCTGAAAAACACCTAATTATATATTAATTGTGCAGGCAAAGAGTCTCTCTAACTCAGTGAGACTAATTTTTGTATGATTAAAGTTAAAAGCATCATTGATGAACCCAGGTCAACAAAACTACAGAAACGTAGTGGGAAGCATCTACTAGAAAAAGCTCTGTTGCTCATGAAGTCCAGGTTGTCAGAAGTAATGCGCCTGAAGGGGAGGTTTTTAATGTAAAGTTTAATAACATTTGGTGGAAAAAATACTCATGAGCTCTTTTCACACCCAACATCTTCCAGGACACCACTGTCAATCACTGTGGTTTCACAGTGACATTTCCTCATTTTGAAGATATTTTCTCCTCTTCATCGTAAAGCAAAATATGCATATACACAGCAGGTGAATTGGGATACTGTGCAACTGAATATAAATAAACGCTACCAAGCATATACAACAAGCAACCTAAAAAAAAAAATAAAATAAAATTAAAAAATCCAGATTTTCCTCTGATCTCTTATATGATATTTGTACTTCAACATTCAGAATAGCCACAGCACCCTGAAAGACAAAGAACTTGCATCACGCTACAGTGAGGTTTTTTTGTTGTTCTTTTTAAAGTAATAATACAGTGCTGTTCTTATAAATACTGTTTTTCTTGCTGGTAAGGGATCAGAGAGGGAGGAAACTGATAAGGCAAAGTTTTTAGGATATTCTGAATATATGTCAAATGGTGCTTGAATGAGCAGATCCCACTTGGGAGAGAGGCACTGACTGCAACGTCTGGTCAATGGGCAGGTTATTTCTCTTTTCTGCCTTCCTTTTCGCTCCTCCCCTTTATCATCTCTGACAGCCAGCCGTCTGAGGTATGAATCATCTCCTCCACTACAGCTCTTCAACTAAATAGATGTTTTAAAGGAAAGAGACTGGGGAAAAGTTAGCATTAAGTGAACCGAAGGCAGAGCTGCGCGTTTAAAAGCATGTTATCACCACGTATGTTTTCAGGGCTCACTCCCACTCCCCATCTTCATTTCTTGTCACCACACCTGTATCTTCCATGTCAGAAAGGTGAGAGATGAAACCCTCAAACTTCATTCCCCCATTTCCCCCTGAATCAGGAGCGGGCTGCTGTTATCCTCTCCCTTTCAACCTTATTTTCCCTCTTCCTCCTCCCCATAAAGTGGCATGAGGAAGACTGCAGACAACTTGGCAGCCTGGGTCGGAAGAGTTCTACCTGACGTCAGTCAGCATTGATCTTTCTTGTCCCCTCTAAATCTTACATAATAAAGGTACAAACAAGGTTCTGGGACAGCAAGCTAATATTTCAGATAAGGTATGAGGTATTTTTTTGAGAATTACTTTAAGCCGGTTTGTAAATTAAAAAGAATAATTTTGATATTATTTTACTGCTGCTTGGAAAGAGACTGCATAATATTTGTTTGGTTTTGATTCTCACTGTACTTGGTAGCAAAAAAGCTGTTGTTCATCATGACTAACATGCATCTTTCCCCGAACACAGTGTGCACAGTGTCTACCATTTGTTATATAAGAAGAAAAAAGTAAAACATTCTTCACTCCATAAGGCAAGAGATTTGTATGTGTAGATATATGATTACTAAAAAAATTCAGCAAATGAAAATGGAGAAGCTTGGCAGGTCTGGAAATCAAACTACAAGCCCCTTTCCTCTAAAGGGGCTTTCACAGTGCCTAAAAATCATAGTGCTGTTATTCCACCACCCTCTAGTTCCATGTTTCTCCAAAGTTCACACAGGAATTTCCCAGGCATATGCCACCAAAGGGTTAACTAGAAGTGAAACTGATTGCACTGCATGAAGAAATTAAGATCCCATTTCAGTAAAACATTTTCAGCATGAATTTAAATTTTCTCCTCCCCAATAGAACTTTATGATGTACTTGGTCCCCAGATACACTAGGGTCTAATGCACATTATGAAATGCTTTCCCTCATTCTGAGTACTATTTACAGAAATAATAATTATTCTAAACAGGTAACATGGTGTATGATTTCCAAATGTTATGGGTAAGCTGTTAAATATTAAAGAGGTTGCTTTTAATATTAATACATATGTCACAAAAACAATCTCAGAGAAGTCCAGAACATAAAACACAGCACTTGTATAACTTGATTTGGTTTGTTTTCCCTCCACCTCCTCTCCCCCAAATTTCCTACAAAGAGTCTTTAATTCATGATTTGGAATTTTTTAGCTTCTATATGCTGACTACAACCAGTCTGTGAGGCCATTGCATTAGAAATAGCCAGCTAAACAGGACAACCCCTGAGATTCCTGTATGAAACAGCAAAGATCCTCCTGCTCACTACTCAAGTTCCAAAATCTGCGCTTGCTGCAGTCATTCAGTATGATCCTACTCCAAATGCAAAGCACTGACTAAAAATTTGAACACTTTCCACCCAGAGGTAACATTACCACAATTTTACAGTTGAACAAAGTAAGGCACAAAAGTGTTAAGTGGGTCACACAAGCAGTAAATGCCTTATTTAAGCGGCTGTTTAAAAAGAAAAAGCAAGCAAGAGAAAAAAACAGCTAAACGCATCAACAACATTAAGCAGTAAGAGAGGAAAAGGGTTACACCCCTTATAAAAAAAACACCTTCTACCACACAGGCACCCACAGAAACATACGTGTGCATCTCAGTAAACATAAACGCAGAGACACACGCATGCAGAGAAGAACTTATTTACGTGCAGAGCCGGCCGAGCCCACATACACAGACACTTACTTGATCTATTTCCATTAACTTGGGGAAGGCACCTGGCCATTCGATCGCCACCTTCACTATATCAGCAGGAGGGGGCATTGCGACGCTGCTGTTCTTCGGAGCCAGTACAACTGGACACTAAATACTGCAGAGAGTCTCTTCTCATTCACACCTGCAGGGAGAAAGAGGAGGGGAAAAAAAAAAAATGTATTGAAAAAATCATAATACAGCAGTTCAGACAGAACTCCAGCGCTGCCGTTCTTCCGTCTCCTGCATTTTGCCTGGCTGGGCAGGTGGATGAAAAACGTATGTGTGTATGTATGGGGGAGAGCAGACGCACGGCACATATTACAGAAGCAGACACAGGACACAACGCCACGACACGCTGCATACAGCTCGACAGCCTGCTAGAAAGATGGCTGAAGCATTGAAACGTACGGTGGATAATAGGCATGCATTAGATTTAAAGAGAGAAACTATTTTTAAATATTATTAAATATGCCGGTGGGGAAAAGCCACAAACTAGAGGAAGCTGCTGTTACGGTGTCACTCCTGGAGTCCCCGGGAACCTGACCCAATCGGTTAAAGCTGGCGCTCCAGGAGAAGAGATTGCCCAGGAAGTTATGGCCAGGAAACACTGTTTCTTTTAACTATAGCAATGATCTTCTGGGTGTTCACAAATAGATCACTGCACTATAGCAACCAGGATGTCAGGAAGAAGGCAGAACACACAGCAGTTTCCACATATACATACACACACGCGCACACATATCCTCACCTAACAGATCCAGAGATGCCCATATATAAATACTTCTTTATGGTAAATCTCAGACACGTGAATACACAAGGATATAGCATATATTGACAGTGACATAATCAGCTACATAAAACGTCACAGTTCTGCAAAAATATGAATGTCAATAGGCTCTCATGTCAAATAGCACAGGCTGTGAGTTTTTGGGGAAGAACCAAATCCCCAGGGTTTTGCAGAATATAAGTTCTGTCGCTTTTGGCTCAAAGTTTGCAACCTCGCAGTACCAACAGACATTTCTGATGCAGGTGCAGTGCCATCTGAGCTTGCAAACCAGCCTCCTGCAGCAGCCCTCTCCCAGCCGGGCGGTAGCAGGACTCACCACTAAAGTGGCAAAGCTCTGCAGTTCTCAGACACGGCAACCCCTGCACCCTCCTGCGGGCTTGTCAGCTCCTTGGTTTGCTTCGCCAAGTCCTCCGTGCCCACTGTGGCCTTTCCCACCCGCTCTGCCGAAACCCGGCAAAATGCCATCACGTATTGACAAAAATGGAGAGAAGCTGTAGAAATCCCCAGAGGCGCAGTCCCACTTCTTCTTAGCAGAAAAGAGAAGGAAGTGGTGAAAGCATGGACACATGCTTGCATAGATACCCTTTGAAAGAGCTAAGGCAAGAGATGAGCTGATAGAATATACGAGACATCCAAAAGTGACAAACAGGTACAGGGAAAAAAAAAGGCTCTCACCACCGTCAGCTGCTGCTTCAACCAACTCAGTGAACCACCCTTCTCCAACTGCAGCAGAAGCACGAACTCAGATCAGCCTGAACAAAATCACAAACCCACTTCTTTATAAAGAAGGTTTTTACCTTCCTCTCAGACTGCTTATAAGTGGGAGTTCTTCCAGCCTTCATGTATGTGGTTCTACCTTTCCTTGTTTCTTGTGTGTCCTCTGGTCTACTCTGCCGAGGCTCAGTCCCCCACGTTTGCAAGCCCTGCGACATTCTACATAGCGTTCTCAACACGCGCTATGAAAGCAACTTACGAACTTTAACACACCAGCAATTTATCTCCAACTCCCGCCGGCAGTTCTGGTGCCGACAGGATCACACATTGCCACAAAGCAAAGCGCAAGGCAGTAAATAAGACAATGGGCGGTCTATAAATAAGACTGGATTGCAGGAAGCGCCTTGAAAGACTAAACAACGTGATTAAGAAACCCAAGTGACACCATCTATGTTTGGCAGATGTTACAGGGACTGGGGAATAAACACCATTAAAGCATGCTGGTCACTAAGAACAGTCAGACATTAATTTTTGGGTGCTTTTTCCCCTGGTAGAGCCTGGAGCGGATGCAAAGCCCCTGCCGCTTCTCCCCCGACATCACAGGCTGCCGCCATTTGCATCCCCCCTTGCTGCGCCGCACACTGACTCAACCAACCAGCAAAAAACTATTTTCGGTCATCTGGTTTTTACCACATTTGAGTCAAACAGCTTCCCAGAGGTGGCACAACGTGGACTGGGGTGAGGAGAATCGAGACTTGTTGTCAGCAACGAGCTGTTAATCCACCTCAACAGTCAAATGAAACCGAGACCTTTGGCGCCTTTTTGCTGCCGCATTTACGGTGACGGCATTTCCCACCTCCTCAGCAGAATGAGGCTCAGAAGTAGTCTCAGCCTGGTGATGTTTTGGTATTAAACTACCTGCAGTGCTTAAGAGGAGCTGGCTGACCCCCGTGCCTGACTGGCAGGCTTCTCCCGGCATTCCCTGGCACGGCTCCGCATCCCTGGCGGGAGGGATGGATGCTGGAAGCCTCAGCCGGAGCCTGAGTTTACTGGCCGCAACACAAAAAGAACAGCAGCAGCTCCTGCCAGACAAACTTGACGGAGGATAGCTTCAGATGAGTAAGTCCTTATTTTCAGTGGTTTTATTTTCCTCCCCACCATGTTTCCTCTATGTTTTTCACAAAAAAAAAAAAAAAAAAAAAATCATCTGTAGGCCACATATCTATAGAGAGAGAAGGGAGACCTATAAAACCCAAAGAATCCACCTAATGCACGGTGGAAAACACACTTTCTTTTGACTGGGAAGACAGGGAAGCAACTCAAGCACTGTCACCTCTCACCACGAGAGGCAAAGGGAAGGTAACTCAGAGCCCAACACCTCCTCTGGCAAGTCAACTAACTCCAAAGCTCACGATGAATGTTGGAGAAAAGAAAAACATTAATTCATGACCACTGGCCACAATGATGAAAGCAAAACGGCATCGTGCAGCAAGAAATGTGAAGAAAACTTCCACTCTTACATACAAAATGTAGGCATTTAACCCTCATTTTGCATGAGCGAGTTGTGGTCCATCTTAACAAGTCACGCAGGAAGAAAGTAAATGGTTTAAGAAAGAAAAGTCAAGGAAAGTTGATGGAAAGTTAATCAAATTCAGCTATGCAAAATAAGCATTTGCATTCCAAAGCAACGTGCAAGAGAAATTCGCCTCAGCATTCAGAAGACAATTTCAATGTGACTAGTTTTTAATGCAGGCTAGGCACGGATCTCCTCCTTAATTATAATTATTAATATACGTATGCTTATACAGTCACAAAACACAAAGCAAAGTGACAGATCTTTAACTAATATAAATGGATGTAGTTCCACTTCTCCCACCAGGAGAAGACCAACTCAGAGCCATCAGCGTAGTCTGAATGCAGAAAAGCATATATAAAGTCATCACTATGAATTTCTTTCTGTTTCTCTGCAGATATACTAGTCAAATGTGCTGACGTTTTTTTCCTAGTTCCTAATCTTATGAATCCAACAGAGGATCCAATAGATAATTTAGTTTCGTTCTACCTATATGGCAATGACAGAAACAAATATTGGGTTGGTTTTTTTTTTTTCTTTAGGCCAAAATAGATGTTTAGCTGTCATCACAAAATTATGATTGCAAAGAAAATTCTGCAATCTACAGTGCCGGCAATTACAAATTACCTACTATTTATTCCAGCGGTATGCAGTGTGTTAGACACTGCCCAGTAAAATAAGGCAGGCACAATCCCTGGTGTGAAAAGCTTCCAATTTAGTAAGCAATTTTCATGATGTGAATGAAGAACTAGAATCAATTTGAACTGCTTATTTGTTATGCCAGCACCAGTCACGCAGTGAAAAGGATACGCACATCGCTAAAAGGTCTAGTTATGGAGTCTTCTCAAGTGCAATTCCTCTTTTACTCCCAGTGGGATCCGAGAAGCCCTGACACGTAAGAGCAACTTTGCAACTCATTTTTACAATGTTTATTTTCAAGGCAGAATCTGAAGGCAACAGGATGCATGTGAGGGCACGAGCGTATGAAGTGGAGGAGGGGTCTGAGGAAAAGGAAGGCAACTTCACTTTATTTTTCCTAATGCATGTATGCAGCTGTAACCTGGAGGAGGTTTGAGGAACTTCCGTGCTAAGCAGCAAACTATTTATAATTTGAGGGGAAAAAAGCCACAACCAAAACATGCCTACCACTTGAGTACACTTTCTTACATCAGTAGGGTTTTCAGAACTGTGACAGATTAGCCTATTAAAATGCAAATTCTGCAAGTTATTGTTATTACCATATACAGTATATTTCTGCATTTCGACCATGCTATGCAGTACTTCCAGTGATCTACTAAGTCAGAGTAATAAACACTCAAGTTGGAAATCAAAGTATGTTAAATTTAATGCAAAAATGCATCAGAACAGACACGCAAGCTCTCAATTTACCTGCCTGGCTCTGAGGGATTAATTCAGCACATATGCCAGTAAAACATATTGAATCTTCCCCTTCTACCTATGCATTGCACATGGAAAACAGGATTTTATTCGTGTATGAAATGAGCTCTCAGTAGAACTTTTTTGTTTTGTTTTAAACTTGTTTTGCAATTCCCTGGCACTTTCCATACAAGGATCTCAAAGTACTTTAAATAATTTACAGCTATCAGAGCACATCTCAAGAAACAAACTGTATTCTTACTCTACAGACAAGAGAAAAAGTGTGATTAGCAGTTCTAGTCGCATATGAGAACAGCAGCCTACAACAGCTCATTTTTTTATTTTATAGAAGAGAGGGATCGTTCAAACAGCAGGCCAGGTCAATTCATGAACAGCTGGAGTAAGGAAGCTAATGATTAAAAGGCGACCAAAGGAACACCACGTGCATTTGAGAATTTAATAAAACAAAGCATGTGTGCCTCCTCCCTGGACAACAGGCAGCGTATATAGGAATCCCGTGGAGCCAGCACATATTCCCGTGGCATTTCTTCAAGGTGAAACACGGTGGACAGAGGGGAGGGCCAGGAGAAGGCAGGACAGAGCCGAGCCCTGGCCGGCGGCGCAGGGACTGGTGGCAGGAGGAAAGGGACACGGGTCCCTCCGCTCGGGACCTTACGTAAGTAACCGCTTCTTGTCAAACCTCATCAGCTTCCTCCGCTCGGCTCCCGCCGCCCCAGCAAACAGAAACTAAGCAGCAAGTTCAGCTTGGAAGGTCCCTCGGGGACCAAGTCTGATTAACGATTTTAGAAAGATAATCCAACGCTGGATTAATATCCCCCAAGAGAGTTATTTTTGGAGTTAAACTGCATGACTGAACAGCCGAGTCTAAGGAGCTGTAAACACACTCTACCATCTCCACAAGAAATAAAAACAGGGCAGAGAAGCCAGGGGGCTGGATGTACACTTTGTGTACATAAAAAAAGGCTTTCATGCTGCCTTTTTCCCTTTTGTTACGCGTTCAGCACTATTCACCCCAGAACTAGACAGGAGTCAAAGGCCCAGCAAACCCATGTCAGCAAAATCCACCGATGCTTTGCCACAAATGGAAGATAAAGCTCTACCGGAGCTGTGAGCTATATTCTAGTAAGTGATGGAAAAGAGGGGGTGATCTCAGAGACCAGACAACCCCGGGGGGCTGCGCTTCCCTCTGCAGCAGCAACCAGCACTGCAGGAAGACCTGACCCTACTCAACAGACTTCCATGGTTCAGAGTGGTCCATCAGCTTCCCAAGAGGAATATTTCTTTGACGCTGAACTCACGGGATCTGATCAATAATGCATCATTAGCCCAGGAATGCACTGGTTCCCAGTGACAGGACAATACAGAATCAATGCATCGGTTCCCAGTGACAGGACGAGGGGCAACGGGCACAAATTAGAACATAGGAAGTTCCGTTCAAATACACGGAAAAACTTCTTTACGGTGAGGGTGACAGAGCACTGGAACGGGCTGCCCAGGGAGGTTGTGAAGTCCCCTTCTCTGGAGACTTTCAAGACCCGCCTGGATGCAGTCCTGAGTAACGTGCTCTAGGCAATCCTGCTTTAGCAGGGGAGTTGGACTAGATGATCTCTAGAGGTCCCTTCCAACTCTAGAAAATTCTGTGATTCTGTGATTCAATATTATGATAAAACTAGCTCTGAACCCTTCAGGTTTAAATACACCACTTTTCCTCTCCAAAATATCTGGAAACCTAGTATTGGAGGAGCTTTTAGGAATATGGGTGTGGAATGCACAGAACAGGACAGTTTTTGTCACTGGCGAAGTCGCCCAGGAAAGATGGGGAATATTCACGTGGTTATCACCTGTCTCATTCTCACATACTCATAACCTTTCTTTACAACTTCATTACAAGTATTTTACCTTTCCCACAGTTGTCTTGTTCCTCTCCTTAGGAAGCATTTTGTGTCATTGAGGTTTCACTATCATTGACAGGACCGCTTTCAAAAAAGCACTCTTTAAAGCCTTTTTTCTCTCTAGTTTTGAAGGGTGCTTGAAAAGAAAAGGTGGAAGAAAACACAACAGACTGGATGTACTCAGAATACAACCGAGCAGGCTGTCTGGTCTTGCTTCTAAAGCACATATTGAAGCACACCAGAAAAATTCAGGTACTTATTTAACTTGAACTCCCCCGCTTCTTGGAAAATCATGCTCGTTCTAAGGAACTAACTAAGGAACTTTTAGTTACATGTCTATAATTCATAAGAGAGGGGACTAAAACCTTGGTTTTGACTATTCAAGGTATCTGAACCTTTGTGGCAATTTAATTAACACTCATATACCATCCAGTCAGGTAAATATGCTCTGTTTACTAAAGATGACAGTATCTGAGCTCTTCAAACTAGAGATTAGGAAAGTACCAAACTCAAGTATTCAAAAGACTATTCCAAGAAATAAAATAAATAAACAAACAAAAAACCTCAAAAAAACCCACGCCAAAAAAAACCAAAAACCAAACCAAAAAACCACAACCACCACCACACCAACAGTAACCCAGCAGTCAAAGAGGTATGGTCTATCTAGTTTTACAAAAATGCATGATTTTTCAAAGTGGCCGAGTACCTGCCTAGCAAGTGGAATTTAAAGACCATGGTAGATATCGAGTACAGAAACAAAATCAAACACTGTTCTGAATAAAATGTTAGAATCCACTTAGACTTTTCCAAGTATATCAGGGCTTGCCGCTTCATCTGAGGTCGTTTCTCGTCAGCGGGCTGTACTCCAGATGTTTCCAAACTGAAGCAAGCAGCAAAAAATATCCCTTAAAATCCATCTGAATACAATTTTTTTTTATTCCTGCCTCTCAGTGTAGTCTCACAAAACCTGAGGGCCAGGAGGAAAGTAAAGGGAAAAAGATGAAGCCCCAATTTCAGTCAGTCGTGCTGCTGTTCTTAAAGGTTTGTAAGGATAGAATGAAAAGTTTTCAGCAATAAGAAAGCTGTAGGGGAGAAGAAAGGAAAAAGGAAAGTAGTACTGTGAAATAACAACTAAAATAAAGCAATCCTAAATGTTACAACTCAAAAGGATTGATGCATTTTTTTTGGGGGGAGGGGTGGGGGGGGGGTGGGGGGGGGGGGAGTGCTTTTTAATGCTTAAGCTAAGCATACTCCAAAGGAGTCCAATGTGCCTGGAAATGGAGTAAGTTTATTAGAGGCTGGTTAAAAATATGCTGAAGAGAAACAGAGGAAGTTCATCAAAAGTGCTGTGACTCAGGAAAGCAATTTTGAGTAAAATACAACTAAGAGTAAAGAAATAATAAAAGGTCACAGTCGTCTTTTCTAGCACTAGCATGAGCTGGCTGCAGTACTTGGGACTTACCTGCCATTTCAATAAATCAAGGGCCTAGGAAGGACACACAAAAGAGCATCTTGAGTCAAGATGATAACACTTTATTGCTTTGCTTCAGCAGAGGCCAAATCAAGACAATGATGACTGGCTATATGCCAAAGGAGATAACAGATACAAGAAGATAAGCTCAAGGTTGGGAGAAACCCTAAACTTCCTTCTAGAAGCAAGGTGAAGCAGCAGTATTAAAAAAAACAAAGATTTTTTTCTCTCTATCCATGCTTATGACACATACAGAGGAACTAATGGTATAGTCAGGAAGTTAGCAGTCACATGGAGGAAGAGAGGGCAACAGAGGTGCGTGAATGCTAAAGGAAACAACCGAGTTAACTGACAGTACAGACAGGATGTCGAAGGCTGAAACAACCGGAATTATTTTCTAAAGAAATCATTCTGCAAAGAGAAGTACTGTGAAAAAGAGAGAACACGTTGATACTCCACAGTGAATAAGCAGAGCCTAATGCTCATCATGCTTATCAGAAGTAAAAGAAACAGCAAAAGAAAACTGGATACCGTTTATGAGTCTAATGAGGACAGAAAAGTTTTGAAGAAACCAGCCTTTTGCTTCAGGCACTGACATCGCTCTTCAAAGATGACAAAAACCAAGAGAAGGAAAAAGAAACCTACCAGTAATCTTGCAGCAGAAAGCAGCTCCATCTACAGAGGTGTTCCCACCAGCACTGTTTCTCTTACTGAAATCAGTGCATCAAAACATCTAACAGTCAAAACACCCCACGTTTTCCTGACTTCTCAGTACTATACAGTCTCTGAATCCACCCCTATAGACTCCTGGCTCTCTGCCAGTTCACACTATCATAGTCACAAAGAACAACTTGCCCTTAACACTTGTGGACTTCCCAGTGCCTGCTCCCTGAAGGACATTCAGCAAAACAAGACTGCAAATGGGCCACCCAGGAAAAAAAAAAAAAAGAAAAAAAAAAGGCATGAGACAGTTAATATAGACTTTGTCTATAGCTAAAACTTGTGGAATAACTTGAGCTATTCTGCATTAAAGAGATTGTATCTCCAAACAATATTGGTTGTTGAGACCAATCTGGCATTTAAATGGACATTATTAACCCCACTTTAGAAGCAGGAATACGGAGATGCTAAGGAAACAAATGTGGACACCATCACATCCTAAAAAAAACCCACTATGCAGGTGCCCATTTGTAACACTGATCCCACCTTGCTTTGCTGGGTACTTCCCAGTCTGTGTACCTGCAGGCCTAGAACTACTGTTCTGGGGATGTCCCAACCAGACATCACCCTCCCTTTCAATGCTGACACATACCTTGGGGCCATGCTTTGTAATTCTAGATCAGGAAGAGCTTGCATACCTGAGCAATCTTCTCAATTATCCAGACAGGTTAACCATAAGATCACTGTAAAGTAAAATACAAGCCAAAAGATACTGAAGAGCCCAAGAACAGGACAAGCTCCAGGTTCATATAACCAGAACGCATAGGGTATTTTGGAGGGAAGCCAGAAATCTTACAGAAGAAACTTAACTAAAAGATAACAGCAGCGCCAACGCTCTGCTCACCTAGCCCATTTCCAGGGGAGATGTGTCCTGCGTAAAGCTTGGTAAACTGCATGAAATGTGACACTTGACAACAGGAGATCTGGGTGTTTTAACATGAGACTATCCCTTGCTCGATCTCTGTATTGCAAAACCACAAGTAGCAGATGACTCCGCTTGAGCAGGGGGGGTTGGCCAAAATGACTTCCAGTAGTCCCTTCCAGCCTCAACCATTCTGTGATTCCGAGTACACCGATATAATGACTCTAACCACTCTTGAAGTCCTAGCCTGCCCAACTGTGTTCAAATATTGTGGCTTTTCTGTACTCAACGAGCAAAAAGGGCTGCTTTTGTAGCAGGTTGCCTTCTATGCCATAACAAGAGTCTCTAAGCACACTAAAACCAGCTGTTGGTTACAACTTAAGAACAACAATCTCCGTAACTCTTCCCAGCTGGCATCCAAGAGCGCTCATTCAAAAAAGATCCCAGTCTTCTGTAACTTGAAGATCTTAAAGATCAAGATGAAACTTTACTTCTGACAGGAAAACTACTGTAAATTGCTTCTGTGCTACAGTCTAATACAGCACATGCAAGCACTTGCTACAATCTGTGGTAACCCCACAATTTTACTGCATACTTTTTCAACATTAAAATACACATGGCCCAGGGAAAGAGGAAAGAGTGATGCAAACATCATCCTTCTACTGGTTTGAGTCATAAGCTCTAGAGAATTATGCCGTTTAAGCAGCGGGCAACAGTTGAAAAGCTTACTGTCTCTCCCTTTCGGCAGGGACAGCAGGACAGGCAATGTGTTCATTCTGAAATTGCAACCCACATGTGAACTTAAAATGCCACCAAATCTAATTTATGCTTTTATGCTGGGCTATTAAAACAAAAAAAAAAAAAAAAAGGGGGGGGGGCAGAGGTGACAGAGAGTGCCACCAATTCATCCAGTGCAGGTAAAGCTAAAGAGAAGTGTTATGATTGTCTCCTGTTTTACTATCAGAAAAAAGTGGAAATAATTTAACGAAGAAACCTGACTCATGAAAAATACTAGCTAATTTAGTAAACACGTTTAACTCCATTGCTCAGGTAAAAAGTCATTATCAACTGAAAAGTCACCTTTGTAGTATATATCATCTGCTTCTCCAAGTATCTTCTATCTCATCAGTAACTGTAATTACAAAGGTTCTCTAAGACTCCCCAAACGGCTACAGTTAATACTCACTGTCAAAAGCTGCTGACGGCACAGCTGTGTTTCCCTATCTCCACACTCTGGTTGAAGCTCCTGCTCCAGCCTCTCTGGGAACACACATAGTTATGCCAAGAATGAGCAAAACGCTTGCTGCTTCCAAATTGACTGATCAACAAACCCAGTGCTTAACCTTCCCACAATACATGCATCCAGAAAACGCAACCGGCACTGTCTGCACACTGAGGACTGAACCGTGCCAGCCACATTTATTCTGCAAGGCGACTCGTGGCAGTTTCCTTCGCAGGAGCCAGAACATCAATTGTCACCGATCGCTGCTGCAACTCAATCAACTTACACCAAAACATCCATTCAAAATGAACCAGCACTTGCTGTGTGATGCTTTTCTCTATTATCCTAAAAACAAATAGAGTGCCTCAAATATTTAACACCCTCTTGATTCCACCCAGGAGTTATTGCCAAGGGTTTTACCTGCTAAGAATTTACAAATGCTAACTACAGAACAGGGAGAGGCTGGCAGCAACAGGCAAAAGGACACTATGCCTTTGGTTCACAATAACATGCATGCCTCTAACTTATTATATAGGACAAAAATGGATCCTCATAACTGTTTCAGGTTAAAAATATTGTAATACATCCATCACCCTGAGCCACCATCCTTACGTTCTCTGCTAAAATGAAATCTTTCTACTCCAAAAACCTCAGGCTTCTGCCATTCAAAGTCCAGTTCCAAAGCAAATCTGATGTCTCTCCTTCCCCAATGTCATGGCCTGGCCTCTTCCTCCCCAGTGCCAGCGCTGGCACTTGTCCAGCCGGCCAGTTCAGAGAGATGGACTCTTCAAAAACCAACCCCGCAAAACAAAAACAAAGACACGTTTTCAGCCAGATTAGCCCCTTGAACGTGTTCCCCACTCACTCACCTGAGCATCAGGACCACCACAAGGAATGGGGAGGGGCAAAGAGGAGAGGAGGAATATAACCAGCTCATCTTAAAACATCATGGAAACATGCCCTGAGCCAAAAAAGAGGATTTATTTCACCTGTGCAAAATTCAGGGCACACAGCTGAGATTCAATTCCATGGGGGAGAGCGATGTAAAAATATGCAATTACTAAGTTCATTACAGTATGTTTCATTAACTCAATGAGCTCCTTTATAATTGTAACAGACATTAAAAGATTAAAGTACTTGGATAAAATCCAAGTACATTTTTAGTGCTCTGATGATTGCCAGAGTTCATATCTTCAGAAATATAAAGTAGCATCCCTTCATCAAGTCCCCTGTGAGAGTAACCACTGTTTATCCTTTTTGCTTTCAGACTTCAGTGTTCCCAAATTAAATTTTCCCATTGCACTTGGGGGTGAGGGGTGGCAAATCACTGTTCAGTTAACTGTCTAGTTCAGTTTGACGTAGTTAGAAGTGTTTCCAAATAAAGCTGTCAACTGAAGTTGACCATTTTGAACTTCCTAGAGGGCTAACACCTGGCTGAAAAGCCCTTTGTGTGATAATGGCAACACTAAAACAAAGCACACCACAGTAACTCCGTGGCACCTTTCATCTGCTTTCAGTAGTAATTTAATGTCAGTAGATCTCCACTGTTCAAGCAGTAAGCGTGATTTAGCTATTAATCTCTTTAAAACAGAATGGAGTCCTCTTTCTGCCCTTCAGTAAAGCTATTCTCCTCTGCTGTGAGGACTAAAACATAGCTTTTACAGGTTTGGCAGCATGGCGACAACAGTAAACACAGAGCCTTACCCACTCTCATTTTACGCTATATTAAGCAATATTCACAGGTTGTACGCTGAAAGTATAAGCATTTCCAAAAAGCCGCAGTGCGCATCTCTACTAAAAGAATACTCCCTTTTCTTTTCTCGCTCCCCCCGCATCCTACAGCACACTGATGCTTCAGGTTATTGGTTTTGCCGTCTTCATGATGCATTCACAGAACCACAGCCCATCAAGAGTATCGTCAGGAAAGAGATGTCGTATTTCCAAAGCTGCCAAACAACTTGCCCTGTAACAAGTATGTGGCCACTCAGACCTCTGAAGACCAGGGCTTGAGTCCCATTTCAATTACAGTCCCCTACTCCCAACAGGGGATTCTGTTGTTCTGTCAAGAGCTGGATGTGACTTCCTTCTACCTTGCTTGGAAGGTTACTCCAGTATGTAGGGTTCACAAAGACACGTTCTCTGCAACATGCAGTTCCCAATTGCTTCTTCTTGATGTGAGCATGCAAAACTTAAGAGGACAGTATACATGAGGAACGAAGGAAAAGATGGTTTTTCAAGATTTTTTTGAAGTTTCCTTTGCCCATGTGCCATTCTCCAAACTCTGAAGCAGATTCCTACTGGCCACAACACCTTCACAAGCTCTCCTCTTGGGCTGTTAAAGAATTAGATGAATTTCAGCCACTTTTCTTACCTTGCTGGTCTCACCCACTATGCCAACAACTTTGACTGGCGGGGGGGGAGGTGGGGGATGGTGAAGATGACATTAACTCCACTTAAGGCACTTGAAGGAAATTCTGAAGCAGCAGTGCCAATAGGTAAATATGCTGCATCAGTGCCAAGGACAAAGTCTAATGCTCCCATTTAAACAAGATAGAAAAATGTATTCTTGCATTTGCAAAACAAACCTCTTGAGACACAAAAGCCCCATATTCTTATTTGACCTTGGTGTCCTTGAGAGAATGTAATCATTAGCAGCTAGTGTAAGATACAACAGAGAAAAATAAACTAAAAAAAACCCCACCTGCAAACAGACCTTATATCTACCAAGCTTTTCCCCCACAGCACTGATTAGAGAGAAGAACTCCCTACCACACGTAGTAATCACACTGTTTAAATTAACAGAAAGTCTGCTTCAAAGACAAGGATGTTAAAGTTGGAACCAAGAACACTTGTGTTTAATTTTCTTTTATTCAAAGGCTTTGTGTGTGGCCACGTACTTGCCCTTTGGCCCTCTGCGCCTCCAACCCCCAACTATAAAATGGGGCACCACACTTCCTCAGAGCAGTTGAGAGGCATTTAGAGGCTACAGGGGGTTGTATCTAAATCAGGCTGACAGATCACCCAGAATGGGTAGCTGCCTTATTTATTCATGTGCTTGGACAGTCTGCTTGCCCAGTTCTTTCTGCATTTTACCGTTCCAGCCCTCAACGTCCTGAAAGCAGAGACGGGCTTACGCATTTCTTGCTACCATCCTCAGTTCAAATACAACACCTGCACTGAAAACCACAGAGGCAGACGCGCAGGACGCAGCTTCAGAGTCTGCTGGAAACAGTCTGAGCTCTTTTTAGCATTTCAGAGCACATCGCTGCAGTTACTTGTCAGATGGGGCTTCTCACAAGAATCCCAGGTATGGACTTTGGGATGGGACAGAAAGCAGTAAATCATTTTGTGCCTATATTAATAAATGTCTTCTAATTCTCTTACTCTGCCAAATTAAGTTTCATTACCAGCACAAAACGACAAATACGTTTCTAGGTGGATTACATACCTTAAAACAAATGAGCAAGGGAATCTAATTTCCCAGGCAAAATAAAAGCATCACCATTACGTTCATTTAAGCCAAGACTGAAAGAGCACACAGAACATGCTATAGGGAGCAAGTCTGAAGTCTCATTGCCATTTTTCTTTACATATAAAGCTGTTTTTCCTTATGTTAAGAGCCCCTGAGGCACACATGAATGTCTGCAGAGCCAATCAAAATGCAAATACTCTGAAATAGCCTAGTGAGCAACTACTGCTCGCCTCTTTACCACACTCTTCTTTCTACTCAGGCTTTCATCATTTAATACAGGTGACTTCGCAAAACACTTTGTGCTTTGGTTTTAGAGCCCTGAAAGTTTAAGATGTTCTCAACTTAGAAATAACCCGTCATCTGGCTCCTTGGTTCAGTCAATCCCGGCAACTGCCTTATTTTCAGCACACACGTAACAGGAAGGGACCACTGTCCTGTGACAGTTACCTCTTTCTGGCCCCAAATAATCTCTGTAGTTTTAATACAGTGAAATTAATGCATGGCTGCTGGCTACCCTACCCTCCCGCCTTTGCTGTTAGTCATTTAATTGCTGAAGCAGAAATACAGATGTTAAAAGAGACAGGCACATGACAGAAAACACTTGCCTCTTGCTTTGAAGACACATAACATGTCAGCAAGATGAAAAATCCCACAGCTATGAAGGATCCCAATTTTCTCAGGGTAAGACGCTCAAAGCATCTTGCATGGAACCATTTCATCTCTAACAAAATCAAACTGAACTATTCCTGGTAAATTGAGGAGCTGTCTGTTTTTAACAGTTCCTTTCTTAAATCCATCTCTATTTCTCCTGGTTCATTAACCAACCTTATTTAAGAAAGAAGAATCATATCTTAAAAGGAAGAAGGCAGCAAGGTAGTTTTGCCTGCCACCAGCCAAGTTAACTGCAATATGAATTGCTGCTTTCTGTTATGAGAAAACTCAACCTTGCCAAAGGTTGGCAGTTTCCTCTAGCAGCTGAGAAGTAATAGGCCTTGTTGAGCACGTTTTCCTTTTGAGCAACTACACGTGTGATGATGTATGCAGCACAGCTATTAGCTTGTGTGGGGGAAGGAAGGGCTACAGGTCTCTGCTGTCAGGCTGTGTCCCTCTAAATTTTCAAGTTTGCAAAAATATATTATATTTTTATATAGATGAAAGAGCTAGCAATGACGCCCATGAGAGCTGCTTTCAAGCATTTTAGATTAAATGTCATCTACAGCATGATTTGACCTGGATTTGCTTTTAGATTTTTTAATTATTGACTTATTATATGTGCTTTAAAAGCCATTGGAGGCAAAAAAGTCATTTGTATTCAAGATACTATTTTTGCTTTTGTACGGCTTCTAAGTGATGACAGCTTTAAGACCCACTAGAGTAAGCAAGGATTAGACTTTAATGTGCTTTCCTTGCTTTTAGTATATAAAAGTTTCACATGAACAACCCTTAGAAAGAATAGCAACTGTCACAAGTTTTACTGTGTTCTTTTGAACAAGGATGAAGTGGGGAAACACTCGCTTATTTATTTATTTTTAAACAGGACATTCATTCATAGAAGAAATCTAAGCACAATACTCACCTTTAGCCTAGGCAGTGCAACTCATCTCTCTCACCTTTGGGATTTTTTTTCCCCTTCTCTTTTCTGACATCCCCTTACATGACCCATTCTCCACTCCCTCAAAGAGATTACATTCACACACACGCCGACTATTTTTCTCCAGGTGGAGGTTTTGTACCAACTGCTGCGCTTTCATCTCACCCGAAGCACATTCCGGCTGAGATGCAACAGGGACACTTCACCCCTCCCCAGTCCGTCTCTCCATTTTTGAGGCTTTTAAAGCACAGAGAAGCAAGACCTTCACTGGCAATTTGGGAATTTCAGAAGTGTACATTGATATTTCATTCTTCCTGTATTTTTTTTTAAATGTCAGATTCAAACAACCTATGCTCTGAAGAAGCCAATTACTGTAGCTTTCATGAAGGTTAAAAGTTCAAAAGGAAAGCTGGTTTTTTCATTTAGCAGCCTCTTTCAACAATTCCGATAAAAAGAGGCCAAAGAGCAAAGCGGATGTGTAGGTATGGCAGCAAGGGAGATGAGGGGATGGCTCTCAAAGTTTTTAATTCTCTTATTTATGACTCCCTCTCTTCCACCAGGTTCTGACCTTACCCTCTTCGGGGGACACTGTCCCAAATGCCAAATACCAGCACTGAGAAAAAGCTAGGAGAAACACACATTTCCTGCTGTCTTCCTCCACGCACACAGAGCAAACAGTCCCCAAAGCACATGTTACCCTGAATCCTTTGGGAAAACGTGTCCCAGACACGCAAGGCATAACCATGAAAATTATACCTCTTTCTCAAGCTTGCAGGCTTACTACGCCTTTTCTCAAAATCCCCTTCCTGCTGACAGATATAAATCAAGCAAGCAAACTTACTCTGTGAAGTCAAAACTTCACGTGGCCACAAAAGGCTTGCTTTTCTTTCTTTCTTTAAACGTTAACTTTGCACACCAGCATAAGCACCAAAAGTAACACACTGAGTATTATCTTGCATTGGTTTTTCTAATGAAAATACACTGTAACCACAAAAGGAAATGCTTAGGGATCAGTAATGAAGGGACTGATTCATATGCCCCAGAGAACAAGTGCTGAACAATGTACACTCAGTGAGATTTCAGCTTTATCCCTTATTAAAATAAAACCACGTGCCTGATCTTTAACCCACTTTGATTTATTAATGTTTTTGCTTTTCAAGATTATGAAAGTAAGTATGAACAGACAAGTCAGAAGCAAACAATTCATCATGAAAGCCTTATGCACCAAACACTAGAAGTGCCATCAATCTTACTTCCTCTCTTAAAAACACATATTTAGTTTTGAAGGGAATTCCAGTTTGAAGGTCACAAAAGTAGGCAAAGGTCACAAAAGTAGGCTGATGCAAACAATAAAATACTACATCCCAAATGTAACATAGCCTCTGCTACTGTACACAGACATCAGTTGGTCATCTGTCAATCCACTAAAATGCCAAATGCATTTGAAAGATATTAACGTATCAACAAGAAAAAAGGAAGAGTCCTTTGAAAAGGTCAGAGATTTACCGTTTCTGAGTTGCGCATAAATAAATCCTCAAATCCAAGGAACGACCGTGTGCTTTACATCGCAATGTCTTATGTTCCAGACACCTTCCCCACCAGAGTCCTTCACTGGAACGCAAGTCTGGATTAAAGTCACAATGCAGAAGAAGGTTTTATCCTTTTGTCCGAGTCCTGTCCCAGAAGATATTTGTTCTACATTACAAACTGTGTCACATTTTCCATGGGGCATTCAGGAAACTCCTAGTACAAAAACAATGAACGGGATGTTGCAGGTCAGGATAGAGCGACACTCACTGAATGAGAACATCTGAGGAAGCGGGGGGACCTTACACAGTCTTCTGTTACTTGGTGTCTTCTTGGTTACAGCCCCTATACTTTACAGAGTTCATATTTGTGGGATAAGCAAAGTTTGCATGCAGCCCTTGCTTGGCCAGACCCGTCCCTTGGTTTTATAAGAATTCAGTGCCCCAGCCAACTTTATAGGACCCTGGCAACCATAAGGCAGCTGTGACAGCTTCAGCCAGTTCACCCCAGTTCATGCTGTTGCTCTTGGACTATCTGTGCACCTAACATTGGCATGTCTACCAGTCAACCGAACACAGGACGAGAAGCCTGTCGTTTTGGTTTTTTGAACATTTCTGCTTATAAAACTAGCACTGCTCAAAATCATCCTTGTAAGTTAGATCTTATCTACTACTACATTACTACTGTCCTGTGGCTGGAAATACTTGGAGCATTAATATTCCCACAGCAACAGGGTAGCTCCACAGAATGCGAAAGCAATACCTATATGTTGAAGCTTCCCACACCCACAAGGAGTTCATAAGGTGATGCTTACCTCCTCACTGGATCTTTACTATATAGGAAGGCCTTTGCACAGTACTTCAGTTAGATCAAAACTTATGCACCCTCCTGAAACACCTCCTGGTAAACCCCATGCTCCCACCTCTTGATGGATTCCACCTCAGGGCAGGTGCTATGGGACCATGGGAGGGACCACAACTCTCATCCTCCCCTAAGCCATGCTGGCTGTAAGAGAAAGGAGCCACTGAGAACCCTAATTCTTTAAGGAAACGCTAAGATATAAAAACCAGTGGAAGTACTTGAAGAACAGTAAGCTGCTGAGCACTGCTCTTGCTTCGTAAAGCGGTCACCTTCGTTTTACAACAACAAAGCCCCAACAAGCATTTGCAGCGGCATGCATTTCTAGCTTCCCTCTTTCAGATCTGGTTTTATTCATCAGACTTTCCACAGGGTAATCCTACAAGAGCAATTCTAATGCAAAACTTTCACCATCAAATTGAGAGGCCTAATTTGTGGCCACAGCTGTGGCCTGTTATCTGTACTTCATCACTCCAATTCAGCACAACACAAGCTCCATAATTCTTCAAACTCCCACATGCCTCTACACCATAACAGCAATTAATTTGCCTCTTCCAGCCTACGCCATTAAAATAAAACTGTAACATACCACAATCTGAAAATAAAACAAATTCAGCCCCAGCCCTACCTAACCTCTTCATAATTTGAGGAAAAGACCTGCAACTTCAGCATTTCAGAACTGGGACTTTTGTCAGAAATTATTTTTATTTATATGCCTACTTTTAACGATTACTGATAAATCTGAAGGAGTAACTTCACATTAGCACCTAAACTATACCATTTGCTAAACTTTTTACAGGGGCTTGGAAAAAAATTTTCTCCTATAGTCAAAACAAAAATAAAACTTACTGAAATGTTTTCATATTGACCTGGAAGAAAAAAACAAAAACAAAAAAAAGCCCACCAACTATTGCACTACAAAGAATTTAAGATTAAATGGCAGTTTCAAGGACAATTCAGTCTAAGAACTATCACCCTATAAATCTCTGAATAGGGGTTCATTTGATAGTGTCCTCATTAGGTGAGCTAGGGCCATTAAAGCCTTTCCCTGTTAACACAGTAATTGGCTTTTCATATCAAGAAAAAAGGTTCTCTTCCTTTCATTTGCAAAGAAAAGTCAATGGCTTTTACAACTCCACCCAATGGTAAAGTTAATCAGAGGGAATAACACTTCCTCATTACATCATAAAAAGAAACCTCACTTCAAAGTAAAGATTATTTTAGTCTTGAATAAGTTTTTAATCAAAAAGGAAATACACATTAAAGCCACTGTGATTTTATTTGACCTTCTCTTCACTAAGCTTACTCAGCTCCATTCTCTCCTTTTGGAAGCAAGTATAGTTCATAGTAGTTCACTTATATTCCATATGGAGCACAGGACAAAAACACTTTGATATTTCCCTTAGCAATAAGACTAGCAGACCAGGCAGGAGTCTAAGAAGGAACACACCACTTCCAAAATAAAACTGCATTTCCTAAAGTAATTAAACATCCCGTGCGTGTGTCACAGCCGTACCACTCAAGAAGCTCAGTGATTTAAGAGGGAACTCAGAATACAAACCCTGAAATAGGAAAGATCCTAAATATGGCACGTGTCCCCTCATAAGAGGCACATTGCTTTACAAACTATTAAGGCATGCCCTCCAAGTTTGCTGGACCTCCATGAGTTTTCCTGAGGCTTAACCAAATAGTAACTGTAGCCGCAGCAATCTCCAAAATGGTTTTTCTGAGTTTTCCTAGAGAACCTTTTCAACTTAACTGTGCAAAACAGAGTGTGCTTTCCAGACTTTGTCTTTCCCTTCCCTTTCTGCTCCAGATGCTTTCTAAAGGCACCTAATCCTAAAGTTTGCTACCCTCATTACATAAACAGGAATCAAGGACTACCTTTCTCAGCTGATATTTGTGCTCTTCACTGCTAAGGTGACTATTTAATCTGGCTGCTTTAAAAAAAAAAAAAAAAAAAAAAAGATACTGTTTCATTAATTAGTGTTGCACAGCAATTTTAAAAGAACCATTGCTAAATGCACACTGGTAGCACCAGAGCAAACTCACATGGGTAACCAATTAAAACAAATAAAACCTAACAGAAACAACCATTTATCACTGGAGACTTAAAAAAATAAAATAATAATAAAACACACACATACACAAAAAACCCTAGAAAAAACAACCCCCACAAACAAACCACCACCAGCCTTTCAGAAACAAGCCTCAGATCGTAGCTGTAGCGCATAACAAAAGATGAGATTCAGAGACAATAGTTTTATTGCACATTATAAAACGTCTCCATGTTTTACAGACCATATGTTACTTGACTCACTCCTTCCCATAGATGACTGCCTTCTTCCTTCTTTTGCTTTATCATCGTGATCTTTACTCTGCAGATACCAGCTATCCTTTTCTGTCAGATGGATACAGACCTGAGCAAGTTCAAAGCACATGTTCCCTAACTTGAATTTAGCTTTGAAGTCTGCTGCCTGTACTTCATGACAGAAAACAGTTTTTTTGCAACTTAGATTGTTTACCTTCTCCAGCTACACCAATTATACTAATGAGAGTTATTACCCCCATGAACAAACCTTTTTTTAATGCAGTCATTTAGCTTCATGAGCTCAGGCTTTTAGAATAGCATCAAGAGTTGATATTTGCAATAAAACCACAGGAGCTGGTTTCACTGCTAACTTTTAGTGAACCCAAAGCCCTTCATAAGGATGTTCTGGAACTTCCCAGCTCCCATATTATTGGCATATACTATTAGGTATGCAAATATATATCATTACCCAGGTACAAACACATTCTGTGACTTGTCCATGGGCTTGTGCTCACTGCAGCAATTCAAGGACTAACTTGCACAACATGCCAGTACTCCCCTCCACCGAAATTACTGAGCCAAGACCGTTCATGATATAAACTGATGCGAGCTGCGCAGCTGGGGAGCAGAGCAGAGGTTCAAGGCACAGACTGTAGCTGAGGTAAAGAAGTCTCTTGGTTTGGTAGCCTATCTGCATTTTGATGAAGCATGAAGGACCTCATGCATCCTCCGGGGTCCTACCACATAGGAGGAGGAATACATCAACTGCCAAACGTACCATTTACTTGTACGCAACTTTGCAACGTGGCAACTGACAATGCGTTCCTGCCCTGTTGGTCCAGGCGCAGATCATCTGCATGTCGCAGTCAGAGCTTAAAGTAGAAAATAAAAGTAAATTTCTTTGCTGTTGGTTTCCATGAGGGAAGGATTTCACCACTTAACTCGCAAACTCAAGGCTAGTGCTACAGCCATAAGAGCAGCTTACATACACAGCAAGGAATGCAGGAATAAACGAGACACAAGAGGCAACCAACTAACTACTGAAGTGTGCAAAGTCTTTATTTCTTTAAGATATCGCATAGATTCTGAAGATGACTAAGAATTTTATTCATGAAAAATCAACCCCAAATAACTCAAAGAACATTCAGCGTGGGAGGTTCTTTTGCAAAAATTAAATAGCAATTGTGATGAAATAGTATCTTCTGCCGAGCTACCAAAGAATTTACATTTTGCTCATGCTCTTACCTAACTGTTTATAGCCAGGAACCATACACAAGGGAAACTAGCCAATTTGTTATCTCAAAATGCAGAGTTATTTCAAAAAGAGGGGGGAGGAGGAAGAACAGAAAGCAAAAGGAAGGTTAATTCTAAAAAACAATCTTAGGGCAAAATTCTGATTTCACAGCAATCCAATAGATCTAACCTCCAGTTCACATCAGCTGCAGATCTGCCCAGAGCCAGTTTTAGCAATATTTCAAAAAATGCTGGCTAAGTACAGAGCACGTTGGATCTGCTTGTATTCAAACTCGTGATCGCCAACTTATCGGTACCCACAGCCGATGCCTCATGATTTAAAACTTTGTGTCTCAAAAGTGCTGCCAGAAGATGACAAGAAAGGCTATTAGCACAAATCAGTAATTGCTAAGTATGCTCTCCTCCCTCACCTGTGCTATATTCATGGGAACGTAATTTTAGTAAGTAAAGCTATGAGCTCCTTCCTTTCAGGCACAGCATCTAGATGCTTCATGAACATCAGCAGGTCAACAGCTACAACTCTTCTCCAATACTGCCATTAGAATATCTGTATTTTAAGGATCTTAGTTTTCAAAGCTGTTGGTAACTTTTAGGGAAGAAAAAAAAAAAAACACCACCAAAGAACCTGAAAGAAAACTTATTACATATACTGCATAGTTAAAATAACGGGTTTTTAAGGGGCTTAACATTTAACCTCAGCCTGAGGGAACATAACTTCTCAGTTGTCATACTGTTGTAAATTCAAAATGAAAAAGAAACCACAGCTATATCCTAGTTTCTCTTTAAAAATGTATAAAATCAATTCTCCTATTTAAAAGGTCTTTTGCTTAGCATTAAAACAATACATTTGTTCAGCTGAAGAGATCAAACACTGTCTAACTCCATCAGTTTAGGACAATGTGCTATTATGCTTCAAAGTCACGTGTAGCACATATCAAATGAAACGTCAGAGAAGCAAGGCATTTAAATGCATATTTGACATACTTTTTGCAACTCAGTATGTTTCACTTCTCAATGGGGCTGTGGGTGGGAGAGGAAAAGGTTGGTTTCTTATGGATTTGAGTGTAAAGGCATCACTTGGCAATTCAAATCATCAGATGTTACAGCTGCCCACTGCTAGATGCTGACACGTACAGCAAAAATACATGCACCATTCTGCATATTCAGAGGGAGCACTTACAATCGCTGTCTGTCTCTTCATATACCAGCATTACATAGCCCTCACGCTGCAATGCCAACATGAGTAATTTGTCATTAAACTTTCAAGCTGCTCATTCTTATTTGTGCATAACAATATTTACCATTCTCAAGTACCCCATGTCACTGGATTTATATCAAGCCTCGAACAATGAAGAAAAAGCAGTGTCTTTTGAAAGGTCCAAAGTTGCCACTGGCATTTTGCAAACCAACTTCTACAATGTTACATTCTAGTCAGTCAAAGTAAGGTTTCTCTCACATTTTGTCTCCACTTCTGTAAGGGATAAAAATCCCCATATTTACCACCTGTTGATTAATGCGTGTATACATCCCTCATCTAATAGTCTGCAAAGGATAGAGCACGTTTTATCTTACACAAATATACTAAGCCAGGTGCAGAAAAAGCAGAGGTAGATGCCTGAACTCTATGACACATTAAAACCATTGTTTGTGTCTGTTATAATTTTACAGAAAAATAACTATATTCATGGGTAAAGTTCCTGTAAATCATTCATTTTCTCAACTCCACCCTCACCTCTACACTAATGAACAAAGCCAAAGACAAACTTCAGATTGCCATTTGGATGCCAATCAAATACCACCACACAGCTGGTACTTAGCATTTCTCATATGGAGGGCTCTTAGTCCCTTCGAGGATATCAAAATCTTTACTGACAATTTGCAAATGAGGGATGAGAGAACCAGAAGACTGAGCTGAGTAGCATCAGTAAGTAGAGAGACAGAGTTGGTCAACCTGAGAATGTTAGTGCACAAGAAATAGAAACTATGAGTTTACACTGAACTGTCTAATTTTGTCTACTGCTCATTTGAACATGCCTTCCATTTGCCTACAAGAAAATAATGAAAGTAAATGCAGATGAACTTTACTAAAAGCAGGTTAATAAGATTACATTAAACTTCTACAGGCATTTGAGTAAAATTTAAATGCCTTTAATTTGATTTAATGTACTTAACTGAGGAAGTAAAGAAACTAAAACCAAAGCCACTTAAATTCTGCTTAGAAGTCCTTGTATAGGAGTACTATGTAATTTAATCCACTTCCAAAGCATATCTTAATCCAGATTAATTCTTCCAAATGTTCCTATGTAGATAAACCTTCCACATATGCTAAATGCACAGGCAGCTTTCTCAAAGAAGATAAATTACCTTATACTTAGCATAATAGATTGAGATTACTGATGAGTTGCTGGTGACCTAGAAATTCACCTTATGACATACTAATATCCTACTTACATATCCTTAAGTAATAGAATCCAAATATCCTTAATCTCAGGTTCATTTTTTTTTTTATTTTTGAGCTCGTATCAAAATTAAATCTTTATTTTTGAGCTTGTATCAAAAAACAGTTTCAAATACAGTCTCAACCAGACCTCTCAGTTTCATTGTCCCTTAAATCCAAAAGGAAGATTTCACATACGACACCTAATCTTTTATCTACCATCGTCAAGATCAACGGTTCCCTATAGATGGGTTGCTATGGCTTGTTTCATTAAATTTCATGTAGACGTCTTAACTTCAGTCAAATGAAATGCGCCTCCTTCACAATCAGAGTTTTATAGATTTTCTTGATGTCTTGCAGGAGGTTTTTGAAGGGCATGAGAAGCAGGCTGACTCTTCTGTGTGCAAAGCTTCCTCATGTATGTAAAACCCTTCACCTAGACGACCCAGTTTTCTCTGTATGAGAGGCGGACACCAGCTTACAAACTTGTTTGTAAGATACAGGAGGACTCCGGACTGTGGTTCTGAACATTTGGCGGTACACAACCACAGCTGGAGATGCACTTCTTCCTATACTCATCTTCCCACGAGAGCCGCTACCCCACAGCTAAACCACAGAAACTGTTCCGTAGGCCAGGTCTTGCATGCAGCCCATGGGCAACCACCCCACCCACCACCTTACTGTGAGGTGGGCCTTGGAAGAAGCCAGCACCAGCAGCCACAGGTGAGATGAGCCCTGAAACCAAGCAAAGAAGTTATACCAGGCTTCATCGACCGTCCCCCAAATAGGGGGAGAGAAAGCCACCCTGCCCTATCCAAGGGGGAAAATGGGTCAGCAGCCAAAGTTGGAGGGGAAGGCAAGGAGGCTCAGCAATTAAAGTGGCAGGAACTAATACACAGCAGGTTGGTATTTGAAGTCTTGGTCTTGCTGTGAAAAACCTACATTCCCAATATGGTCAACTAATGAAAGCAAAAGACTTATAAAATTAAAACAAGTTGTGGAAGCTTGTGCAGAAGACTATAAACTGTGTTTTCACTAAGCTTTTTGCTTAAGTTAGTTAATTTAAGAACCCACTTTTTTCATAGTTAATTCAAGGATACAGATGAAACTAGAAATGCATCTCCTCCCACTCCTATCACCAGCCCCCACAGAAAAATATTTAAATAGCAGAGATTTGTAATCCAGAACAGAGAGCAATATTCTATGAAGTATCACCTAATTTAAATAAATCTCTCTCATTAACTTAAAGGCATTCTAAAACACATCATCACTGCCTTATTTACTTGATATTTCACACTAGATCTCCTAAACATTAGGATACACCTTTTATAGACATAAATGTGTAATCATAGATTACAGTATTCAGTCAAATAATATATTTGAAATTGTAAATTTATTCTGAGTACCATTTAAAATATTCTGTAGCTATGCAGTTGCTCTTTTGCTACAGCTCCATTATCTAAGTATTCTCTACTGTTCACAAGTCACAGAATTCCTGAATATTTTAACTGCAGACATGCAAATAATCTTTTTCCTCCTAAATTCGTATGTGAGCCATTATTACAGAACTAAATGCCTCACAACTCTTCATGCATTCCTTCTTTCAGACAGCAAGACTAGACATCATTAGCTACTAAATCAATAAAATACTACTAGGTAATCATGTAAACCAGAAGCATACAAAAAATAGAGAATATAGGAGCAAAATCAGCATTTGAATGGAACCATGATATAAATTTACTCAACTTTAGGAGCAAGAAACAAAACTCAGGATCTTCTCCTGTGACATATGAGGCTGAGCCTCAGTTGTTCTTATGAGAATAAACTCTGGGTTGGAAAGGTCAGAAAGATACAAAACGTGCAAGCAATATAAATGCGATGTGAAGTGCATTCACCCTGTACCTATTAAACATAACTGGGAACAAAATCTGAGGTGAAATAAGGATAAGCATATGCCATTTTAGTGAATATCTGGAAGGTGATAATCTAGAGAAACTGATTCTTTTTTTCCATCATATGCCTGGAATAACTAATTAAACTGCAGTGAAAGAGAGATGAGTAACGCACACAGCTAATGGGGTATATACAGTATAATGGGTAGCAGATGCAACCAGGACTGTTCACTGCACAGAACACAAAGAATTTGCAAATACTTTTGTCACATCAAGAAGTACAAGAACAACTTTTGAAGCTGACGAATTACGATCCCACTGCAACAACAAACCACTCCCCACTCCCTCTTTCCTGATGCGATGCTTCGAGATTAAACTTAGAGCACATTCACTCTCTGACCAAACAAGATGGCATTTGAAACACAGAGTCCTCCAGAGTGAAAACGGTCTATGTGGTGGGAAACCACAGGAAGTTCAAATGGGATGAAATAGCCATTAGCGCAGGTGGCCTGACAAGGCACAGATGCTTCTTCAAACCTTTGGCTAGATCTTCACCTAAAGATAAATATTGTCTATCTAAGCCCCAGTCATGTTGTGATTTCACCTTCAGCCTGTGAGATACGGCCATCACCTTCTGTGGCTAAGCCACTAGAAGGAAATTCACATGTGGAGGCCAGATTGGGCCATCCCTCCACAGGCTAACCAAGATGTGACCATGATGTACCCTTGCCACACAACTTGGATGTAGTTGTAGCGTCCTAATAAGCTTCTAGTTCAGCGTGGACTGACCTTCCTCCCCGCAGGCTTTTTACAATGAATGCTGCTGACCCAGGCTCCAGCAGAAGGGGAGAGTAGACAGCAACAGCAAATCAATTCCAAAGCAGCAGCACTGCCTGGATTTAGAGCTGTCTGGAAGATAAGGGTCGGGAGATCAGTCAGCTCCCCCAACAGCAACTATCCTAAAGGGACCAAGTTTATCCACACTCACCAGATGGCTTCATAGTTTTAATGAGCTATGTAGCGTAAGGTACAGCGCCGTCCGAGGAGCACTGGAATGAAACCATATCTTTAAACTCAGTGGAATAGCCAGTCCAAAAAAAGCAAGCATGACCAAAAAAACCCCACATAAAACTATAAGAAAATCTACCTGTAAGTCTGATTCAAGGCATAGTTTTCCGATGCTAGACTGCACTGTGTAAATGCTGCTTTGCAAGGTGGATAAAAAGTAGAGAAAGGCAATATAAAAGACAAGTGTATGTGATTTGTGTAAAAACAGGCTATTACACAGATATAAATTATTTGATTTGCTATTTATTAAGTACTGTAAAGTGCTCAGTGTTATCCAAGTTACAAAGAAAACTGTCTTCTGCTTTAAGAAACTGACAATCTAAACGACAAAAGGGAATAGACAAAGTGCATCGAGAAGCCAGTGATGAATGAGGAATATTTTGATTGTGTTTTGAATTTGAGTGCTTCCTGTCAGCACCTCTGAGCTAGAGTTCTTGCTACAGATCTGCTGACACGTGGGCATGCGTGGCAGAGCAGAGTATTGGTAAGGCATTTCAGACACAGCAGCACAGAGAAAGCCAAAGTCAAGACAAAACAAAAAAGACAAGTTTGGAATCACTATTAGCACAGGGAGAGAAGCACAAAGGATGCCTTAAGAAATCTGAAGGGAGCTTAAGATGAGGAAAGAAAACTGCAGGAACCTGATACTTAGAATATGAACTTAAGGCAGAGCCGCTGTAAGAAACAGCGGCTGAAGCTGATGCAATGGGAGAAAGATAAAGCAGAGCAACCCTGCTTTACAGAAAGAACTCTTAGAAAAATCAACCTGGCTATTCAGGAGACCCACCTGACGAAGGCAGGTGATGAAGGAATTCAGTATCAGCTGTTTAGTGTGATACAAATACTTATGCAGTCAGGAAAAAAAAAAAAAAAGGATGAGTAATTTTTATGGCCAACCTCTCAGCCTTAGGAGCACATTCATTACTAGAGGTCCAACGTGTCACATTTCTTTATAAAGTTCGTGACTGAACTAGCCAAGAGTTCCTTTGGCAGTTTAAAAACACTGCTGTCACAGATGGGCTTCATACAAATGGGGTTTTGTTTTATTAATAAGTGTCTCCTCCCCCTCCCAAAAATCCTCAACCTATACCAACCTTCAAACTTCTTTTTCCCTTTCCATCACTTACAAACATAAGAGAGAATAAGGCATTGTTTGTTTGTTTTCTTTACTTAATAGGAGACTAGTTTTTCTCCAGCTTGGTGGTACTCCAAGTGAAAAGGACAGCAGATACACTCTTGGCAACTGTACAGGGTGCTTTTTTTTGTTTTTCCATAAAACACTTCACCGTGCCAGCTTTCTGAGTAACCTCAGAAATAATATATTTTTTCTGACAGATGACAGCAGAGTGTAGTTAATAAACAAATTAGACCCATATGAAATGTGATTCATACGCAATGTTATTATTCCAAAGAACAAGGTGGTACATGGCTAGCAAAGAGACCGTCCTCATACACAAGCCTTCACATCAAAATACTTTCCTGGACTTTTGCAAAGCTCTTTTTCCAGTTCTTCAGCACTTAAGAGTTGCTGTGCAAAACTCTTCTAGCAACAGAAGAATCCCTCTTACAGTGAAGCAGGAAGGTCCAGCATGAAGCTAGCCAAACAGAAAACTGTCTCCTCGCAGCACCTCACACACAGACAGAATAAGATGCATCACATGGTTTCACTGTAACCATATGAAAGCAGAAAGAGTCTGAGAAGTTTCAGATAATTAATTGGCTGGTTTTGCATTAAAAAAAAATACGAAAAGGAAGATGCAAGCAAGCATAAAAATCTGTCATGGTAGCAACACTTTCACTGTAGGACACACAAATCACTGTTTCCTTCTAAGTCTGGCTACAGTACAGAAGGCTGATGACACGCGCACACGTGGTACAGTTCGCAGTAAGGACAGAAGGATTTGATGGCTAGCCCGGTTCAAACACCAGTATAGCAAGGGGTTTAGGTCAGGCAACAGAAGCGCTCTCAGCCAGTGCATGTAAAGGATCACCCTGCTAAAGGATTTTCATCCTAAGACCTCACACGCACGCCCTCAAGTAGCTATTGCTGGCACCATCAGCCAGAATAAACACACGCTCGTGATTCTATGACAAACGGATGTTGCATCCAGAATAAGTGAATTTCAACACGCCACACGCGACACAGGGAAAAGTTTGTAAATAAAACCCCCTTGTTTCTTCCCCCTTCCCTCTCTCCCCCACGTCAGCAGCTCCGGGTCCAGCTCAAGGGGATGAAGGGGATTACTGCCGAAAGCCGAGGAGATTGGCCGTGTGACGGGATCAGGAACAGGAAGTCTAACAGACAGGGAGACCTGCCTCAGCCACTGACTCAGCTTCTGACACGCTTTATGAACTTGCCCACACTGCTTCTTGGTGCCACCGCTGCTCTCCCAGGCTCCCTATGATCTTATTCAGTTAGGCCAAATCTTCAAAGCAGTGACTGCCTCTCACTAATTTTGGTGAGAAACAGCCTATAGGCTTGAATGATACCTTGGTAAAAAAAGGGGGCTGATTTTACTAGGATCTGCCATGCCAAGAATAAAACCATCTTTTCACTTAAATAATGAAGAATACCCACACAGTTAAACCTGTTAATATTCTTTAAAAATATGTACAGCTGGAAGAGTGGCATGTTGCTCTCATTCACAAGTTTGCCACGTCCTTACTGACGCCTACGATCTCCCCAAAGAGACTTTTCTCCCAGGGTCCAAGTTTTCCATTCGTGTCCTTTCTTTCCCCTTCTCTCTTGCCTTACTCCCTCCTCTAGCAGAGCCCCTCAGTCACATTCGGCAAACTATTTGCGGTGTGACATGGGGAACCGAGCCAAGCCTCAAGTGAGCAGAAAAATAATCTGCAGAAAAACAAACAATTTATTTTTAACCTGGATGGGTTCCCTGACTGAGCTTATTCCCCACCACAGCAGGTGTATCAACACACCTGAGGAAGAAGCGGAGCGAACCAAGCTGCAACTCCTGCTGACAGAAACAAGCATCATATCCATTAGCAGGATAGGAATGCTTTGTAAAAGATTAATATTGGAGTAGAGGGTTCTCGCACTGGGGAACTCTTTAAACATCATAAAATGGACTTAATACATATTCCTTATGTTTTTCACAGCTTCCTTTGCCAGTTTGGCTAATTATACGATATTTAAGTTTAAACATATGTTGCCTCCCTTGCAGTGAATCCTCTCCTCCTACATGATACAGCAGTGAAGTCATCTTCAAGCTGACTTCAAGCCGAATCCTGCACCCTCTGAAGTAGGTGGGCATTTTTAGTTCATCTGGCAAGCGGTCCAGCCCTGAAAGCACAGTCATTCTTACGGCAATAAGCTACCCTGAGCTGCACCACCACAAGCATCCTGAAACACACCATCCAGATGCCCTATGTTAAAAAAACAGCATAACTTCCACCATCCTGGGCACGTGGTTCTTAAAATACATAAGAGACAGGACACATCTGCATTAGTGTGAAAGGTGAATCAGTAGATCAGAGCCTTTTACTCTCCTTCCTTCCATACCATCACCAATTGACTTTAAGATTTTTCTTTTTTTTTTTTAAAAAAAAAAAACAAAAAAAAAAACCAAGACACATAAGAAAGAAGAAAATCCCAAATGGAAGGAAGTGGCAAAAGACTCAGCCAATAAAAAGTATTTAGAAGGGCAAAAAATCTTGCAGCCCTTTATGAACTGTCATGTGCCGCAGATAGGAAAATCTCTTTCAGTTAGTGCGTTCCACATTACGAGTGCCTTTAGTAAGCGGAGCAGCGAGTACGCCACAATAGCTGCGTTTCATTAGCTTAGCACAGCAGAGTACAGGATTTAAAGGGAAAAGACAGCAGCTGAAAATAATTGCATTAAATTAATGTTAACCCACAAACCCAGAAGAGGCATATAATATTCAGGACTGCTACAGAAGCGGTAACTCAGAATTAATGTCTGCAAGAGATGAATAATCCTGCTCTGACTGGGATTCAAAATCCTAAAGGAAGAAAGTTCACCTCAAATAGTGTTCCCCGAAGGGGGGGGAAGGAAAGAAAGCAAAGCATGGCCTAGTTAAAGATATCAGTAGGTAGGAACACAAACTGTAAAATGATGTGGTTCCCACAGGACTAACATTTTTTATGGTTTATACACACATTCCCACACATTCCTCCTCAAAAAGGACTTTGAAAATAAATCTAATGTTAAGAACTGTAAATGAAATAGACATGTGAGAATTTAAACACTCAGGACAGAAAAAGACCAAAACCTCAGAGACTAGAGCAAAAAAGGCAGCCAGGACTGGAGTGGACTAAAACACAGCCAGCAGTGACAGCTATAATTCAATCAGAGGATGTACTTTACAACAGTCCGTGAGTCTTGACACCACAAGAGCTTAGAAAAGAACAGTATCACCAAAAAAGGTACTTAAATCTGTTAGAATGGAGAGACACAAGACAAACTCAAGGTAGCGCGCTCTCCTCAAATTGAAGAGGGAACTTATGCTAAGTGTGGGGAGAGAGAAGAACTAATTATTTAAAAAATTAAAAAGACGCTGAGTTACAGCACCTATTCCTTTCATCTATGAACAGGTACCAGAAGTAAGCAATGGTACTGTTGGTCGGGAGGAATAACAAAACTCACAAGTTCTTTCTCACAGTTCCAGCGGGAAAAACCAGCCTGGTCAGGCTCTTGGCTAGCGGCAGGTCAAATGGAAGAACTAAGCCACGAAGTGAGGTGTGAGGAAAGCCATGGTAGAAGCTACTATCAGACCAGCTCTGAGAAAAATTCACTAGACTTAGTGCCTCGTTAGCCACTGGCCATCTGAATTTGCATGGCTCCTCCAATTGGAGATGAGTAATAAATTCTACCTAACGAGCAAGCCAGCATTTGGAAACAATTAACATCCTATTTTCCTTAACCATCATGTTCAGGGAAGTTCTTACTTCCCTTCTGCATCCCCGTAGAACTTAAAATATTTATAGTGAGACAAAAAATGATCTGTGGACTTTACAGTTACAGCAAAACTAACCAGCATGGGTTCATGCTGTAGCATGTTTTTAAGCTCAAAAAGATTCCCTATCAAACACATAAAATTAATTTGTAATACACCCTTACTGGGCAGTAAAAAGTTTCTTTTTAGTTGAGCTCCCCAGTAAAACAAGATTTTATAGCTCTTCATCTGTATTTGTCTACCATCTGCACAGCGCTATCCCATATGGACACACAGTACATTTTTTTATATTTTTGTTAAGTCTCCTTCGTTAGCAGTATTACCCCCCCAATTCTGCTCTTTCACTGTATGATCAGCACAGGACTGCCTAAAAGTGAATAAAATATAGTGCTTCATTGAAGTTTTGAAGTTTTTATTGTTTAAAGTTAAGTCCTCCTAAATATTTTTATTTCAACGCCTTGATGAAAATGTTAGAGAAGCCTGAATCTCACTCATCTAGAAGACTCTTTATAACTACCCTGACAGTGAGGCTTTGTGTACAGTAAAATCACACCCTACATGTTTCAGAGTGGAAGTCAGGTAAGTTATGAGACGGCAATCTGTTTTTAGCACAAGTTTTGCTTTCAGGCCTTTCGTTTTGTTTTTCCTTAGAAAAGTGAGAGATTCCTTTTCTCATACATTTGTCTAACAAAGCAAAGCAAACAGCTTCCCTGCGAGCAGCAGGGCTAAGGCAAACCCATCTGAATCCCTGGTGCAGGTTTCCAGCTGTTTAATGAAGGCTCACGTCTGAGTCCTTCCCTTACAGTTTCTGTTCCATCCAGTTGCCTACTTTCACAAAACCTGTCTGAACTTTGCATCTTTGGGAACTCTATTGCTCTGCTGACTTGGCTTGAATCAGCCGACAATTTAAAAGTTACTGTACGGGGAAAGAGGGAAAAAAGAGACACAGATGCCATATATACAAGCAACAGAATCTGTTGCTGTTTCTAAGGGTACCAAGCTAAAAGTTTAACGGGTGGGGAGAATGACCCAACTTTTGAAATAGGAGCCCCTCTTGCTCTCCACACCTAATACAACTTTTTGCCAGCAGAAATCCATCCTAAAGCTTTGGCTTTCGAATGCTGGGAACATCAAGTAACAATTACACCTGAGGTTCTCTTTTATAGGACATTCCAGGTAATACTTCCATTTCATTGTACAATATTTCCTTCCAGTCCCAGCAAAACATGGCATTTTTGATCAAACTTATCGCTGAACTTTCCAAATAAATACCTGAAGTGAAACAACTCTATAGCTGTTGCTGTTCATTCTTACATTTCCATCAGTTATTTGCGTAGTCATTCCCACTCTGATTTAATCTTTCCTTTCATGATTGCATAAGTCTACACAGAAAATGAGAACAGTAAATCAAACTAAGCGCTTGGCAGGCACGTACTGGTGAGATCACAGCGAGATCCTGGAATAGCACAGGCCCTCCCGTATGGAGAAGGCTCGTGGAGTTCCCGTGCAGTTTCAGTAACCATCATTTGACCCAATGAGCAATGCTGAGACGGACACAGCCCACCGTGGAAACCAGCCGTTAACTGGTGAACACCCAGGGAGGTGACAGAATTGGCATCCACAGCTCCACAACTAATGGGATCACGTTATGGATTCTAACCACGTTACTGCATTAATAAAACCAGCACAGACCAGAGCTTTTTAATCTAATCACACGATGGAGCTCAGAGGTAAATAGTGAGAAGTGGGGGTACAAAGTCCCCATTAAAAGGTAAGCCTGAATACACAGAGAGGGTTTCATTTATCTGATTTTCAGTTCTCTGACTATAAAAATAAAACGTTTTACAGGGTCGAAAAATAAGGTATTGTTTAGGAAAGGTGTACTTGGCCCAAGGAGAATGACAAAAGAATTACTTAAAACGTGTTTGTGATTCATCATGGTTCAATAACTTCTCATGAATACTAATGTGTTTTGAGGAGATAGAAAGGCTTGTGCAGGTGTGACAGAAACGATTAGTCAGTTATTAGTAAGCTGCTGGCTTTCCTGGCAGCCAGGCTGCTGAAGCTGTGCACTACGGAAAGGGCCTGCCAGTAACTCTCCACGCACTGCTGATATTTAGAACCACCAGAATAGTCAGGACAACAGATTATATCTGCAAACATTTTTTTTTTTTCTCTCCTCGTTTTGCCTGCCTCCATGGTAAAATTTGAAGTTAACGCAAAACGCTACCTGCCTAAGTCAGTGTGGCTCCTCTTCAGGAGTGAGTGTAAGGAAAGAATCTAAATTAATCCAAAAGCCCCTAAACGTAACTCACGGCCCTTCCTCTCTAAAACCTTCTAAAAAAGTGGTTATTTCAGACGAAGTATATCTATATGGATCTATCCACACGGACCAGCACAGGCAGGCTGGTTTAAATTTAAACTTCATCTTGCTTTACTGTAACTACTCCCTCCACCAGTAGCTTTACAGCGAGCAATAAAACTTTATTCTCGTTTAACACTCTGGAGATCCACTCATTTCCACAGGTCTTGCACAACATTTAGAGAAAAATTTTCAAATGCGTTGCCTATTACCTTGATACCCAGCATCCTTTTCTCACGCAGAAGTCAGAACAGCACGAAGGACCTCTTTAATTTCATTCATTTTCAGCTTTCAAGAAAATACACTCTGATCCCTTAATTACAAACATTATTCAGTCCTTAAAAGTGGACCCTCCAATAGATAGTTAGGAAACAAACCCGCAGCACCCAGCATTTTCTAAGAGCAACGATACAAGCCGAGCAATCACGCTCCATCGACTGTAAGCCAACGATGTGCTCACAGCAGCGAGGAGCAGCCTGGCTTTGGCTCCCTGCCTCACTACACACTTGAGACACCCAACTGCTGCAGCGTAATGCTCCTTCTCGCTATGAGACAGACATTACAGTTTTTGTAGCATAGCGGATTGCTGAAATGAATAGCAAATAATCCACTGGTGGCTTAATTTAGTAGTTATACAAAATTCTCAGGGTCAAAGGTCAGTGAAATGAGATGAAAACCATTAATCCAGCGGCCTTCAGAGTCTTTTGGTAAAGAACACAGCCATATGCCCGCGCCCTTTATCCAACCACAGTTTAATGGCTAATTTCTTAAAATTCACAACCATTAAAAAAAATTAGCAAAGACCCTACTGTGCTGTCATACTGTGTGTTTACACGCATGCACACCTGTGCACAGATATAAAAGCCAAATATTTTGATTAAAAAAAAATGCTTCCTGAATGCAAATTACAAGCTCTTGCCTCCTAAATAGCAAAAGTCTTCATAGGAAGACTTTCCAAGCTGCTTAGAAAGTACCTATTGTCAGCAGCATAGCTGCATAAGATGAGTGCTTCCCACTCAGCTATCTGACCCATGCATTTATTTTCTTCATCATTATTCATGCCTGTACTGCAAAAAAGAACATGACCCATATCCATCTTGGTTTGCGCAGAATCAACGGGATTACTTACAAAAACAAAAACTTGAGTGCATATTTAATTGTAATTTAATGGGAATAAGAATCCTTCCTGTCTTCACACCCACCCACCCACCTTAAAAGACCCAGAATAATCTAGGATTGCCCTTAAAAGCTCAAGAGCTTCCTAGCTCAAGAGCTTCCTTACTCCCACTGCAGCCTTATGGTAGACAACCCATAATGCTGTCTACTGAGGACTCAAACAGCCTCTGCAACAGCAGACAGAAAGCATGGGGAGGGAAAGAAAAAAAAAAAAAAAAAAAAAAAAAAAGAGAAAGCCCAGAGTGACGGTTCTGAGAAAGTAGCCAGTTTGTATGGCTCCTGACCCACAGGACAATCCAAACTGCAACAGGGCTTCATCGTTCACCCCAAAGGTTGTTTATGAACACATTATGGTCCTGCCCTGCCACCAGCTAGAGATTTTGCACCCAATGGACGTATATTATATATATAAAAATAAGCATGCATTAAAGCTGTGGAGGAATGAGGTGTTACTGAGGAAAACTTACCTGACAAATGTGCCATTATATATCACTCTTCCATTCTTCAGAGTGAGTTATAGAAGTTACACTATGGCCCAGCAATATCCAATTTCCATACCCCTGTCAGACTAAGCTTGTGTGGCTGAGTCAGGGGGAAAACCCCAAAATACATAATTATGTATCACATAGATTTAAATTACTAAACTAAAACACTAGGGATCACCAATTCCCTGTTCCAGGCTTATCTTGCAAAAAAAGACGATGCCTAAATAAACTTTGCAATACCTTCCCATCCCCTTTTTGGGCGTGCGAACACGTTCCCCTTCTACTCGCTTTATTTCTCTTTTCTCCTCCTTCACGTAACCTTATTCTACCATTCTTAAAAATTTCAAGGAGCATGAATGTTTTTTCAGACGTTTCCTTGCGATGCCAAGTTCTGCCTTTCACTACCCAGTCTTGGTATCCCCCCCCCGCCTCCACCCCGCCTAAACTATATTCCATTCTTTCAAGGGCAGCGTTTTCTGTTGATAGTGCCGGAGGCCAGGAAGGCTCCTGGCAGCACAGCTCCAACAAAGAGCCCGACACTGAACAATTTCTTTTTTTGTGAGAGGAGATAAGGAAGTCCAAGACATGGTTTTTAAAAAGGAGAATAATAGTAATAAAAGAAAAACGCCACCGGCATTGGCAGTTTTTAAATAAAAACGCACAAATTTTCCCTTCCAAAGGGGCAGGTAGCACACAATGGCTTTCACCAGCAATGAGCACCTGCTGCTCCTACCTACGTAAAAACGCTCTGCAGAAAAGAAGGAAAAGACGTTCCATTGTGGATCTCATATACCCACAGACATAAATAACACTCCAGTACTTCTGTCCTCTTTCTGCAGAAGCAAATGCTGGGGCCAAATGCTACAAATTTCATAGAATCATAGAACCTTCATGGTTGGACAGGACCTTTGAGATCATCGAGTCCAACCATACACACACAAAAAAACCCAAACCCCTACAATCTCTGTCACTAGAGCATGCCCTGAAGTGCCAAATCTACACATTTCTTAAATACTCTAGGGACGGTGACTCAACCACCTCCCTGGGCAGGCTGTTCTTCTGCTGGTTCTTCCCAATAAAGCCTTGCTCTTCTTTTGACAACTGTACAAAGGCAAGCCATTGGCAATGGCAGAAAGACGCTAATTTTTGTTGGAAATCGTTTAAAAGAATTACTGCAGAAAGACGCATTATTTTATGCAAATGTTGCAGCAACCCAATCTCATTGTGTACAAGAGCAATGATGGGGAAACTGCTGCTCCCAAGACACAGACGCTCTACTAACACAAAATCAGAGAAGGTCCTTCTCTTCCTAAATACAATTATTCTGCTTTAGTAGCGTACCAGTGAGAAAGAAGCAGACAACTTCTTCCCTTATGGTGTCCCAATTGTTCTGCAAATATCAAAACCCTTTGCAATTATCACGTGTATCACCCTCAACTTTCACTGATTTCCTGAATTCCTCAATAGGACCAGGAGTAACTGAAGACCAATGTTAGACTTTAAAAAGGAAAAAGTAACTTTGAACAGTCTACATCAATTTCTCATACAATTCAAGGAAGGCGCCTTCCTTTCTCTGAACTCATTTTTTCATTCAACACTGCTAAGTGCTGAACTGTGAACTCATGGGCTGATTGTCTGCACAAAGAGGTTACACACTAGTCACAACTGAAGAGTCAACATTTACAGCACTGTGTATCTGAGATAATTCTCTTTCTTCCTCTTCTAAAGGCCAAACTCTCTAGTGGTTTAATACCACTGGACTGAATTGTGTTATTTCAGCAGGAGGAACTGAGTTATGCCAACAGTTCAGGATTCTTTGGTTAACATTTTTATTGGAAATATTATGGAAAATTATCAACAGCTTTCATTGTATGAGAACAAGATAATCACCTGCACAACTCTCTCCATTAAGCCAGCAAAAAATTACAGATTAAGCTCTTATTTTGAAAAAAAACCAAACAACAAAACCTTAGATTTTTTTCAGTTCTAAGTGTAGATATCCAGACATTAAATCAGTACAAATACCAAACAGAAAAATAAGGAGAATGCCAAGGATTGGTATTTTTTAACTAAATCATATTGCTACTTCATGATTTTCATCTACGGACAACCTTTAGTTACACACAGCGACTACCGCCCAAGAGACAGAGCTGTTGCCTATAGAATTACTGAACAATCAACTCAGTAAGGGAAGACAGAGCTGATGGTCCTTCACTTCATGAAATCTAGACGTTTCCAGAGAGGCCTAATGAGTACACTCCTTTAAGAGGTTTTGTCAGTGGTTCAGTAACACTTTAAAACCACCTTTGTTCATGTCTGTTGACAAAGTGCCTTCTAAAAAAGCCCCACTTTTCTTTGACTTTGTGTTCATGAGGCTTTGCGCCAGCATCAGATTAGCAAATGAAAACAAACAATAGCAGATATTTCAAACTGAATCCAACCACCAAATACTTTTTTCTTTTACCTCAGCATACACTAGAAAAGTTCCAGAATTTCTACCTACAGTTGATCTGCAGATTTAATACAAAATGCTAGACAGTCTGACCTAAATAGATCTGCCCTGAGCTCATCCCAGTGTTTGGTGGGAGCTCCTCTACCATCCAAGGAGCTCCTCTGCCATTATTCAGTAGGTGGAGCAGCTATCTTCTGCCTCTATCTGAAAAGAATTCATCGTAGATCGTTTCTGCCCAGTTAGGCTGTTATCAGCTCAGCAAGGCAGTACAGCTACAGCAGTGACTTCACCTCACGATCTGAAAAACAGCAGGAGAGAACAAGAGTTCCCGCTGCCGATGCATACCATCCATGCTTTCTGTAGCGAAGGCAATTTCCCAGCTTTTACTCCAGAATATAGCTTGCAAATACAGCCCTTGACGTCTGCATTCTGCCAGCTATCTACGCTTGTATTTTTAACACTGAGAAGATGCTCAAAACAACCTCCAAGTTTTCTAACTGCTTCAGGTTACCTTTATCAACACAGAACACACCCATGCCTTGCTCCCACTTGTAACTTCTGCATAGAACGGGTAAAGATCGAGTATCACAGAATCATAGAATAGCCTATGTTGGAAGGGACCTTTCAAATCATCTAGTCCAACCATCAACCTAACTCTTGAAAAAACAAAAGAAAACCCCAAACAAACACCACTAAACCATATCTCTAAGCACTATGTCTACCCGTCTTTTGAATACCTCCAGGGATGGTGCCTCAAACACTTCCCTGGGCAGCCTGTTTGTTCCAATGCTTAATAACCCTTTCAGTATAAAATTTTTTTCCGAATATCCAGTCTAAACCCGCCCTGGTGCAACTTGAGGCCATTTCCTCTTGTCCTATCGCCTCTTACTTGGGAGAAGAGACCGACCCCCACCTCTCTACAACCTCCATACTAGACTTACCTGTCCCTTTTCGTAAATACTGTGGATTAAGAGATCTTGCTCATGCTCTCACAAGCTAATGGTATTACCACTGATTACCCTTTTTCAGTGGTACTACTTCTATCAAAACAATAGATCCAGATTAATTTTTTAAAAGGATACTTTCCTCCCAAGGCTTCTCTTTAAGTAATGCCTCTTGTCTCATTTAGTATGCATATGAAATGATAACACACACGGAGTGCCATACTTAAAACACACAACTCTCTTTTCTTTTGGCTAATACTGATAATGCAGTTAATTACATGCATAGCTGTAATTATACATGCATAGCTAATGGCTGGGTATCTCAACACAGATGAAGCTGCTGAAACAGACTGGGATGAAGATGCTAAAAGATACAGAAAAAAAAAAAAAATGTATCTGCCCTTCTAACTGGGGTTATGCCTACTACTTCTTACCAGAATTCGCACTTACATGGCACACCTGAATTCTCCTCTCCTTCCTGTTGGAACACCGCTGGCGTTGAAATATTGGAGAGCAGCTGTCCTGAGGATGCACTCACTTCTGGCACCAGTCTTTAGCTGATGCAAAGACTGAAACGACATCCTTCCAATGTCAAATCGCTGACTTACAACGTCTCTTTCATCAGGTTAAAACTACATAGCTACACAGTGTAATTCCATTACAATTATGTATCTCAGAAATGGAACCTTCAGCAGGCCATGTTGGGAATGCCCAGGTACTGTTTGAATTGAATCGCAGGACATCAGCCGTCCAAAAGCTGCACTGACTCGGGCTCACCATTTCCAAATTAAATTGAAACTACCAGTTTCCTAAATGACTCCAAATTGCCTGCCTGAGAGGCTACCTCTCTCTTCAATCCATATCCACAGCTGGAGCCTCTTTGTTATAGAGGAGACAGCTACCCACAGGACATTCTCTAAAGGGGGCCCTCCGCTCTGAATTTCAATAGATCAAGAGAGAAAAGCCTCAAGACAGGAAAGCAAGGCTTATCCCCTTAGTCAAGCTTATGGGGACCAGTGAACACAGCAAGAACAATTAGTTGGAAACAAAGGATTTGCAGGTTGACTTAGGTTTGATCTTCTAGTCTAGTTTGGTGGTTCTCTATTTACCGATTTAGGGGAGGGAAGTCTGACTGCTTTTTGCCTTATGCCATCACTCCTCTAATTACAGGAAAGTAGCCCACAGGCCAGCACAGTTGCTTTTTCAACCCTCATATATTAATTATACAAAATTAATCCAAAGCTAAAAGCCTCGCCATCTCTAGAGTGAGGTGAATAATTTTACAAAATTTAAGCAATTTGGAACATAACAAAAAAATCTTAAGATGTACTGTTTTAACTTGAATTCACACGCCACCACCACCACCGCTGAATTGTGGATGTTTTGATCCCTCTGGTGTACGAGCCAGGAAATCAATTTAAAATTCCAGTGCAAATAGCCCAAGACCATTTTATTTATGTGTTTGTTTTAAAATAGAACTCGAATTCCAACTTGGATTTAAAATTATGTAGATTATTTTCTTCCCTTCTCCCTCTGCACACATCTCTGCTTTATCATAATGTGTTTTCTGACTCATTTGCAGCTGCAGGGGATAAAGTCTTTGAAACTTTTGCCTTTCAGAAAACCATCCCAACACAGCGCAATGCTACCGACTCTTGCTGTTACACAAACACACACATACACTCTTCCAACAAGTTAAATTCCTAAGGTAGCTGAAGGAAAAAATGGGTTACTTTTGGCAGGTCAAGAAATAAAAGCCCGGGTCATTGCATATTATAAAAGTTTATGAAAGGTGCTGTACATGTTGCATCCCAAGGCTAACCCAAGAAACATAGACTGAAATCACCAGCATTTTATACAGAGGGAAGAACAGATGCAGAAGTTTCCATAGGTCAAGTCCAAATACATCAGAGAAGAAAGCCAGGACAGAGAAAGGCTCAGAGCAACACAGGGCAGAAGAGACGATTTTTCCCTTTCCACCTTTTATACACTGCTTTCCACAATTGCACTTTTGTAAAGATTTCACTTTTGGCTACAAAGTATGAAAATGACTCTTTTCAAAAAAGACCACATAAACTGACCTACTTCTAACATTAGACACAATTTTAAAAAACCAACCTGGTATTTTAGTTTAAGATGTGGGCCATTTTTCATGCCCTTTTCTTCCTTTCCTGGAACTGGCACTAGCTGTCAAATCTTTAATTACTTGCCACAGATATGGTTAAAATTGCATTAAGTGGCCCAAAGTGGAAAAGACCCTACATTTTCTTTTGGCTTTGAAGGCTTTTTGGTTGGTTGGATCTTTTTTCCCCCCTTTTACAATCTTCTCCTGAGTAGTTAACAACCACCACACCAAATGTTCTGTCTTTTGCTCTCCAATGGAAGTTCTCCTTTGTTCAAATTTTCTGCTTTTTTTTTTCCAGGAAAAGAAGATTAAGCACAACAAGAAACTTGTATGCATATCTATAGGAGAAGAGATTATAGACCTACATAAACTATAGCTCAGAATTAGACCCCACATCTAGACCTGAATTTCGTGAGTTTGGTGAGCAGAAGAGATGTCAGAGTACGTGTGAAGAGGGTCAGTGGGAGGTGGGGTGAAAAGGTTGATAGGAGGAATGTACTTGAACCACAGGGGGTAGAGTTTCAACAAATGAGTGCCCTGGTGTTTGAAGAGAGGGGGGAAAAAAAAAAACTTGGGGAGAAAAAAAAAAAAAAAAAAAAAAAAAGACAAACACCAATACTCCAGCATTTTAAAAGCCCAGTGACCAAAGGGTATACTAGATATCCTTCTCAGAATGCAAGGACCAGGACTTAGGTTTGGGGATTATTTTTTTTTTTTGAGTTGGTTTGGCTCAGTGTTATTGAAAAAGTTTGTCCAAAAGTCCATGCACTGAGCCAGCACTTATCAGGTTTCCATTTCCAGCTGAAGCCACGACCGTTGCTATGAAAACTAATGTGCAATTGTATTCCAGAAAGCAAAGCAAAGGAAAAGACTGTATTGGAATGTAACAAATTCATGTATTGGCACTAAGAGTAAAAATTATATTATACCAACCTGTGTCATAGACATTTTTCTCCTCTTACTATTAGAGGAGAAATGTGCAAATCAACTTTACTGTCTGGCCAGAGGGTATTCTGTGAATACTTATAATTCCTCATCGCCCTACCTCAACAGATTACCATTTCTCTTAAAATACAATGCAGCAATTTAAAGAGTCACCAGCACTACGGTCACTCCAGCAAGATTCAATGAAATATACAGCAGATTGCCAGTCTAGCTGGACAAAATCCTGAACTACTCACATGAGGTATCTTTGCCAAGACCCACATATCCCTTACACTTCTGCTGGACTATACAATATGTGTGTGATGACCGAAGAGAAAGAAAATAGGCAAGTAATATTTTCATTTTGGCTACAAATGCAAGCACCAGAATTGCTGCACATACTAAGAATATATGAATAGTTAGCTAAGACAGTTCTGTATGTATGGAAGAAAGTGTTAAAACAACCGCGTTTTATAGAAGTTTATTGAAATACTGGTTTTGCTAAACTCTTTCCATCACTCCAAAACACAGCAAAAATTGTTTTAACTACATTTAAAAAAAAATAATCAAAAATCATTCACCTATTTTCACAACATTTATGCATCTCCTGTTACTACATAAAAGATCAAGTCAGCATCAGAAGAAACAGATATGGGCTGCAAGTCAGACTAAATCAGGAGCCCTGACTCTTCCCATTCTTACTATCAAGCTGACCACGAGGTAGAAGAAAAACACGTCTGAACAGCACCAGCCATCCCATCCCAGGAACCGTACACAAAATTTCAACTGAAGGAGGAAGGCTGACATGTTGACAGCATTATTTGAGCCTTTTGTCATACCCTGCATATCCCTCCTTTTGTCTAACTTCAAAATGTTGGATGTATTTGATCTGCAGGTTGTCAGCTTCATACATTAAGGAAAAAAAGGTCCACATGGAGCATTTTGTCCATGTTCATGCACACTCTCTGACTTGCAAAAAGCTCTGGGAAATTAGATCATCTTCAAGCAAGCATCCTCTGCTGTATTAAAGAATGGGAGTTTAACGCCATCGCATCTCCAGAATCTGAAGTTCTCTTAGAAGCAGTGACCCATCCTCCCTTCCAAATGGAGCAAGCTTAATAAGAAAAAAAACTAGATTATCATATATGTATTCATGTAGCTCATAAAAAAAAAAATTACTCAGTCCCTGATGACGCTGTATTTCAGAGACAGTTTTACCCTTCATATGCCCCCCAAAAATTAGGACTGTACAATAAACATTTTGAGGTAGACTTTGAAAGAACATAGGAGGTGATACACACAGATTTTCTTGCAAATCTTAAAGAAAGTTATTTAATTGAGTAAGAATCTAAGGGATGCCCAGGAAATAATTTATGGAGTGGACGAAGTCGGTAAAACTATGAGAGCTCAGATAAATAAATACATCAAAGACCAAAGAATAAGGTACCAAGGTAGAGGTGGTAAACATGGAAGAAGAAATTATGAGGAGAGTTTAACTTTAAGAAATAAAAATCAGAAGGAAAGCCAAAGACAAGAAAACACACACAGCTAGGGCACAGCTATTATTTTGTAATAGATCTGTTTGGGAACAATTTGTTTTCTTATTCCCCCCCTCCCTAGTCTCTTTACTGAAGATGATGTTTCATAAACACTTTAAATGAACCAAATTCAACCTGAAAGGGGAAACCTTTTCTCTCAGCATTGACTGGTAGCTCCCACTCCCTCCCTTGCGCTAGTGCTAGCGCCTGTGTTCTGCAGTGCTACTTGACTGTAAATGGAACACAGCAAAAGCATCAGTAAGTAGACTTATGTCCTCAAAAGCAGTAAGAATAGGTCGCTTATCACATTTGTAAAACACCTCCAGGTAGTATATTCAGCTTTCTGTAGAACTCTAAAGGGTGCTTACCAAAGCGAGTTCATTTGTACATAAACTAAAACACTTTTCTAAGGGGACCGCTACCAGCGGTGGCTTTGAGTCTTCTTCATAGTGCGATTTACTGCTGAACAGAAAAATGGCTTGTCTGTCACTTCCACTCTCTAACAACTAACCTCCCCCCCCAGCAGCCATTGAAAACAAGCCTACTACAGTCAAGTCAAATACTCATGATGAAAACTTCTGCTAGGAGAAATCTATCAATGCATCTTCAAGTGTTTGCAACCAAGCACCATATAAATCACTGTTCACCTTGCCCTTAAGCGCAAGCATGTGCTTTACAAACCAATCCGCTCAGCAGCTTGGGAAATTAGTAGCTTACTGACAGGTACCACACAGGTGCCACCAGCCACTTAGTGTCTGCCCACAGCACAGACGTTTACCTCTGTCAGATCTGAAACGGAGAGAAGAGGAAACACGTTAGCTATCCCCTGTGGCACAGACTTCTCATTAATATTCCTCTTAAATGTTAACAGTGATCGGAAAACCGAGGAAACTAGCAGAAAGGTTGTAACATTATCCTTCAGTCTCTCTTCTGTGTCTCGCAACAACGAAAGATCACACCACAAAACCAAATCCTTGCAAACAGCTTGATGCAAAAATGCTGACTGAAAGACAACTTCACAATTTTGTGATTATTCTTCCATTCATCTCTGTAACACCATATGTACGCAGTTTATTTTATGTTAAGTGTCACATATATATTATCACCTCTTACGATCCGTACTATCAAACGCCTGCCAACATACTGGCTTCTGCCAATTGCTTTTAGTTTCTCTTTCTCTCCTTTTCCAGTGTTATATTTGGAGAGAGGGGAAAAAAGAAAAGAAGAAAAAAAAAAGTGACTGACTCAAGAAGAAGGAAAATTATCCTAAATCCTTTAAACAGTTGCTCTATTAAATTGACACAAGTTTAACAACGTGTACTTGGCACGTTCCTCTTGCCACGAATACAAGAACCTTTTTCAAAAAAAAACAACCTTATTCAAAGCCGGGAAATCTTTTAAAGATACAGCACAGACCTTACTGAATGGTGGTTTGATGGCTGTTACAAAGCCGTTTCTAATCACAAGTGTTCAAACCACAAAGACTTCATAACCCTAAAAACCTCTTTTTGACATCTCCTTTTTAATAGGATAATGACTGAACAGGGAAGCAAACCCCACCAACTCATTCTCCCTCAAAGTTGTACCTTCAGGACAGTGCAAGGACACAGCAGAGGAGAAAGTCTACTTGACGCAGGCATAACTGTGCAGAGAAATAAACCAGAAGAGACAACGGTACTTTTGCTTGCTCCAAGGATGTATGATGTTTTCTGGTCTCCAGGGTTCCCAAAATCACCATCACCTTCTACAAACACATTTTTAATACAAGGACATACTGCACATTCGCACCACAGCCTAACAATGAGGGCTTCTAAACTTTAAAGGGATCATTTACTTCAAGGAAACTGAAAATCAGGCGATAGCACAGTCGCAACTCAAGAGGAAAATCACATGTACTTGATGGCCTCATCTAAGCTCCAAGCAAATCCTTATCTAAGAATCACGGAATTACACACACACACATAGAATCTTCAGAGTTGGAAGGGACCTCTAGAGATCATCTAGTCCAACTCCCCTGCTAAAGCAGGATTGCCTAGAGCACGTTACTCAGGGCTGCATCCAGGCGGGTCTTGAAAATCTCCAGAGAAGGGGACTCCACAACCTCCCTGGGCAGCCTGTTCAGTGCTCTGTCACCCTCACTGTAAAGAAGTTTTTCCGTGTATTTGAACGGAACTTCCTGTGTTCCAACTTGTGGATTGGAAACTTTGTGGTTGGCAATATATCCAAAAAAGCAGACTGTCATTGGAAGAAGAGGACACTGCAAGTTAGCGCGCAGGTGCACTGGCAGAGATCTATGGAAACCTTTTCCCAGTTACAGTTAAATCTACAGACATTAGCCTCTCACTCCATCACATACTGAACCCATCTAGAGTATGAAAAGAAGAAAGCCACACACCTTATGCGTGACCACGGGAGCTCTGCTCCCTGGGTATCAACATGGCAAACGGGGGATCATAGTCCAGCTCCACTTTGTAGGCCGGACACTGTAAGAAAGCACGTCTATGAGCCCAAACCTTAAAATCAAAGGGATTTCTACTAGGTAAAAAAAAACAAAGAGCGGAAGGAAGGGTGGAGCACCATGTTACTCTTGATCTGCAATTCGCTGCAGACCAGCACTGCTGTCAGGAAGTACAACGCTCACAGCAGTGTTTCAGCAACAGTTACACCTTCATGTAGCATAATAAGCTTTTTTTGGTGAATACTAGGGTGAAGGTGCATTAAAAAAAAAAATAAATCACTTCTTAGGACAATGTATGCAATATGTTGCACCTGAACAGTGAGGAAACAAAAATACTTGCTTTTAAGAACACACGTAGTCAGGTTATATAATAATGTCTGCCGAGCTGCAGATACTTTCAGTGACCACATAAGTCTGCTACAGAATAAGTAGGTAAGAATTTTTCCTATCTCCTCACCAAAATCCATCTGAATTGTACACCTATTAAGTTTTTCCTGGCACATGGAGAATATAAGGAAAAATATCAAAATGGTAAGTATAGAAACCGGTTCTTCCCCCCCCCCCCCGCATTCTTCATTCCAAAAAAAAAAAAACCTAACAACAAAACCTCAGACAATGACACTCATAGCAAAGTTGCACGCTACAGAGAAGACAATTGTGTTGTTCTGCACGGTGAGTTTCAAACAGATTGCAAAAAGAGACAAAAGAAAGTCAACTACCCTTATGCAACCTCCCTGGCAGGAATAAACTGGGAATCAGGTACACCTCTAGACCAGTCAAATCACGAACTTGGATCCACAGACTGCACTGACAGTATCCTTCAATAACACCCATTTCACATCACGTTGATGTTTTAGCCATATTAGTCTTTATTTTCTCTGCCTGGTGAGTTTTTAAAAGTTGCTGCAGTACTTTTAACAGCTTTATGACACATGTGTTAATGGGTATTTTCCTAACACAACACAAGAGGGACTTTTACCAGCAAACTGTCATCACTGTTCTTCCTCCTTCTTATCTAGTTACCGGTTATTAGATCCCTACCACCTACTTATAGACCTCCAAAAAAAAAAAAAAAAAAAAAACAAAACGGATGGGGGTGGATCAGGGAAAGAAAACCTTCAACGAAAGCAAACTTGCAGCTGAAACTGTTAGAACTTTATGAAAATTCAAATATATTTTTCTTTACTGTGTAATATTCTGCCTAAGTCACTCAATCAAGCAAGAATGACACGGAAATAATGGGACTAATGAGAACAATGAATGATCCAAGATTATATAACTGAAGGATGAGACGGCATGCGAGTGTATGTGTGCATTTGGGGGAAAGGAGGAGGAAGAGCTAGAGAGAAGAGGGGGAAACCACATCCTCAGTCACAGATACAGGACTCTGCACGGTTGTCAATTCCCCCCGCTTCCCAAAAGATAAATATTTTAACGGGGGGCAATCAGGCAGCTGAGAGACAAAAGCAAAAGAAAACCCATTTGCTTAAGAATACACATCAAAACATCCCTTGCTTAAATTTCACTGTAACTGCTGTATCATGAAATACAGCTCACAGGCAACCATGTTTATACTAAAGCAATTAACACACGGTACATTTCCTGCACCATTATTATCATTGGCGCTCTCAATGTGTTTGTTGCAGATTTTGAGCCTTAGCAGGTTAAGAGGTATTCTTATAAAGTTAACAACAAAACGTTGCTGATTCAAGATGTACTCACTGTTATTTTTCAGGAACTCCTATATTTACTTTACACCATTCTCGGGGGAGAGCTGGACAGTTGTATGAGTCCTGCAAGGAAAAAGATACTCAAAATAAACTTTGCAAAGGCTTCGAGCCAAGAAACTTTAAAAAAAAAAAACAAAACAAACGTTAACGTTAACTTTTTGGACCCCATGCGCGCTTGCTTCACAAGGCTGCACACCGGGGGCTTTGCGTAACCACCACCCACGGTTCAGAGCAGATCATTTCATCCTGAAATTCAGCAGCGGCTCCATCACTGGTGTGAGCACAAACTTGGGAAAGGGCACACACGCATATACCCATCCCCATCCCACCAGTAGCTCCAGAAGGCCAGGCGGCGGGGGCGGGATGCCCTCGGGGGAGGCGGCTGGGTACCATCCCCTGCGGGGATGCACTTGCTCGGGAAGTTGAGGTTTCTCCTCGGTGCCGGCACTTGCTGCCGGTCGCAGCCTCTTTCCCCCCTCCCGACCCCGGCGCGTTAAACCCGGCCGGAACCTGCCGAGGCCGGTGCCCCGAGAACCGTCCGCCCTTCCCGGCCACCCCCAAAGCGACGCGCCGGTCCCGCCGGGTCAAGCGAGGCCCCGCCACCACTCGCCCCCTCCCTTCCCCGCCGGTGCGCGGCCCCCGCCCGCCGCCCCTCACCAGCGGCCTCCCACCACCAAGGCGCAGCCGGGAGCGGGCAGAGGGCCGCCCGGGGCACGGGACGGGTCGCGGGGGGGGAAGGAGGCGGCGGCGGAGGAGGCGCAGCCGAAGTCGCGCCGGGCGGCTGTGGAGAGAGCGGCGGCGGGCCGGCGGAGAGGGCAGGGAGGCGGGAGGAGCCGCTATGCGAGGCGAGGCGAGGCGGGCCGGGCCGGGCCGGGCCACCCCCCTCCGCCGCCGGCCGCGTCCGCCGTCCGAGGCCCCGCCGCACTGACAAGCACGAGGCTGCGCTTCCTCTTCCTCACGGCAACGGCGACCGCTCCCGCCGGACGCCCCCCGCCCGGCACCGCCCGCTGTGGGGGACCGGCCGCCGCCGCGGGCAGGTGCGAGGCTCGCCGCCCGCCCCGTCCTGTCCCGTCGCCTCCGTCCCCTCCGTCTCCCCGCGCTCCCCTTCACCGTCCGGCCACCCGCCCCGCCGCCGGCCCCGAGGCTCGCCTACCTCCCGGGGCGGGCGGAGCCGCTCAGCCGCCCACCGCCGCGGGAGCCGGGCTCCGCGCTGCCGCCGCTGCCTCGCTGCGTTGCGCTGCGCTGCCCCCGGCGCTATCCCATCCCGGCGCTGGCAGCGGCACTCGGCGGCTCCCCGCCGCCGCTCTCACTTCCTCTTCCTTCCTCCTGCTGGCCGGGCCGCGAGGTGCAGCCCGGGGCCGGCCGCTGCTGCCGCCGCCGATGGGGGTCCGGCGGCTGGGCAGCACCTGCGGGCCGGGGCGGGGGGGGGGGGTGGCGAGATCCGGCCAACCCTGTGCGCTTCTTCCCCTGCGCCCTGCGGACGGTGTCCCTCCCCCTCCGGCTTCTGATGAGAGATTTGAGCCGGGTCCTGCACTTGGGTGACAACAACCCCGTGCAGTGCTACAGGCTGGGGGAAGAGTGGCTGGAGAGCGGCCCGGGGGTGTTGGGCGACTGCCGGGTGAATATAAGCCAGCAGTGTGCCCAGGTGGCCAAGAAGGCCAACAGCATCTTGGCCTGTATCAGGAATAGTGTGCCAGCAGGACTGGGGAAGTGACCGCCCACCCCCCTGTACTTGGCACTGGTGAGGCACCTCGAGTACTGTGTCCAGTTTTGGGCCCCTCGCTACATGAAGGACATTGAGGTGCTGGAGCGGGTCCAGAGAAGGGCAACGAAGCTGGTGAAGGGTCTAGAAAACAAGTCCTATGAGGAGCAGCTGAAGAAGCTGGGATTGTTTAGCCTGGAGAAAAGAAGGCTGAGGGGAGACCTTATCGCTCTCTACAACTCCCTGAAAGGAGGGTGTAGAGAGCTGGGGGTCAGTCACTTCTCCCAAAGTGACAAGAGATAGGACAAGAGGAAATGGCTCAAGTGGCTCCAGGGGAGGTTTAGATTGGATATTAGGAGAAAATTCTTCACAGAAAGGGTTATCAAGCATTGGAACTCGCTGGTGGTTGAGTCACCATCCCTGGAGGTATTTAAAAGGTGGGTAGACGTGGTGCGGAGGGACATGGTTTAGTGGTGGACTTGGCAGTGCTAGCTTAACGGTTGGACTCAATGATCTTAAAGTTCCCTTCCAACCTGGATGATTCTATGATTCTGTGATTTGGAGCTTCCTCGTTGCCTGTGGAATAACTCCGTATTTTTTCTTGCTGCTTTTCTTCCCAGAGAGCCACCGCCGCTCAGCAGCCTCACAGCTGGCTCGGCTGCGGCGTACAGATGTTTCCCCTCCGCAGCGAGCCAACAGCCTCGGGGGGGTGGGGGTGGGGGGGGAGGAGCGCGGCCGGGAGCGGGACTCTCCGCTGGGCTCCGCGCCCGGCCCCGGCCGGGAGAGGGCGGCAGCTCCCGCGCTCCGCACCGGCCCTGCCCGCCGCCGGGTACCGCGTGCCGCCCCGGGCGGCGTTTCGAGCATCCTGGAGGCCCGTGAGATGAGTGCCTCAGTCGTGGCTTTCGCTCGCTGGGCGTTGTTAGTTTTTTTTTTTTTTACTTCCAGCTGTTTTCTCAGCTCAGCATCATCCCAGCATCAGCTCTTGGGACGCGGTGCAATCTGGACCGGTAAAATATTTCTAAATCGAATAGCATTAGCAGCCAGTCGGGTTCAATACCAGCCAAACCGCCTGTGAAGGCACTCTGAATAGTCTGAAGCCTGCTGACTGTTTAGCTCAGCACCACTTAAAAATCACGAGAAGAAAAATCCCCAACTTTGTAGCTGGAATAATTTTAGAGGAGCAAAGCCATGATTACAGACTCAAGATAACGTGGTGGAGAAGTGTTAAGATGAAGTATGTATCCATGAAGCATTGTGCAGTTGGAGCTGTACTTTGATTTTGAATATTAACTTCCTTTCACTTTGTCTCTGAAATACCTGTCATTTGAAGCCTTTCTATATAAATGAGCATTGACAGAAGGTGCAGGGAGGACCTGTCTGATCTCTGCTTTTTGTTCTCAGTCTCCCTAAAACAAAAGTCATCAGTAAGTTGGTTTTTGGCTTTTTTTTTTCCTTTAAAGGCCTTAACTCACAGCTACTGTATGGACCACACACGATATGTGACACTACAAGCCCTCAAATCATATCTGCTAATGCTACAGAGAGCGAGATCTTTCTTTTTTTTTTCTTTTTTTCCAAAGTCCTGTACATGTAACTTTGACTATGATAAGAACTGATAGAGTAGCCATGAAGCCCTGCTGTGGTACAGCAACTTTTATTGTCTGGGATAACAAAATTTACTCTTTCTGAAGAGTATCTTCATGATACATAAAGACCAAAACTTGTAAAAATACTGCCTCTAATCTTGCAAATAATTATGTATGATACTATCTTTATGCAGGTTAATAATTCCCAGTGATTTCCTATAAAACCACCCTCCTGCAACACCCAGGTCCTCAGACCACAATGATGCTGTTATGCATCATCTGACATTTCTGAGGCTCATTGCCCTGAAAGTAGCAGAGCCGCTTGCTGGGATTTTATACCTAGTAGAATTTCTGGGGGCTTTCCAGAAGAGGAAGTGGGACTTGATTCTCCCCTTATGCACTGTGTCAGCGATATGCTGGATCTGAGCAAATACTCCAGTGTGAGGCAATAAATGGCATGACTCACCTGAGTCACACGTTACTATATTTATAGGACTAGAGCACAGACTTTACCAAATGACAGGGACTGAGAGTGCACCCCAAAAACGTGGAAGCTCCTCTTCACACATGCAGAAATTACCCGCCTGCACACCTCCAGCACCTTGCAGGTTGGTGCGTGGCATGGGTGACAGCAATGAGAACCTGGGGTGCTGGGGCAGGACACATCACGGTTCTGCGTTCTGAATCATTCATGGCAGGAATTCCCCACAATTAAGGAACATTTCTTTAAAGCCATTGAGTTTTAGGACCTCCTTGAATGCTAAAATCCATGGAGAAGTTTGACTTAGGACATTGAACATGTTGGTTCCTGAGTTTTGTACACATTTTAAAGCACCTTTTCATATAGCTTTATTAAGGTAGAACTCCAGAACTAAAAGTGTGAGGTGCATATGTAATATAATTCTTATTATATACACTGAAAACACTTATCAAACCATCTCAAAAGAGGCTACGCAGAGTTTATTGAAAGAGGTATTGAAATATCAACACCAAGGAAATGGCTGTTCAGTTTGCATTTGAACTGTTTCTGTAATACTGAGATTTTTTTCTGTATACATTACCTGTATTTTGGTGCTTGAAAAAAAAGCAAAACGCGCTTACAACTTAGAAAAGGGCTGTGTAAATGTAACACAAGATGTGCAAGAAAGTTTTGTTTACCTCATTTTCCTCAGGACCAGTATCCCAGTATGCTTACATAGGGACTGGCTTCCTTTGTGAAGATAAACGCACATATATGGCGGTAGGAAAGATGTCTGGAAGAATATTAAGAATGAACAATACTTTAAATGCAAAATTTTGTTCACCATGGTTTTATTTTTCTCCCAGGCTCAGCAATGAAAATCACTAAAATTGATTTCAGCTGTACATTTCCACAATGGTTGGATTTTAAACAGTGCAGGAGAATGTTTATTTAACAATGCTATTGTTACACAATTTAGAAGAAAAGTTGTGAAAAAAATTCTACTAGGTTATGGGGACAAATTTAAGCATACCATTCTATTAGAACGTTCATGAGAGAGAACAAACTAGAAATCTGGAGAGAATACTCCAGTGAAGCCTTCTGTTTATCCATATCCATAGTATTGCAACTATTGCACCAATAGTAAGATTATTTTTGTTCTCCAAAACCCCAGGAAACCTTTACTCGGAATACTACGTATGTACACAAGTGCTTGGCTGCTATGGCCATCTCGTGATTTATTTAGCAACAGTCCCCTTTGTGCTACCAAAGCGTGTGTTATCATTTCAACTGATGCTTTTACAACTGATACTGGAGCTGCTCTTACGATGTGGGCATAAGATGTTTGCTAAATAATTCTAGAAAGCCAGAAGAGGGAGCGCAGGAACAGAAAACAACACCGAGAATTAGGCATTTTAATTTTGTGTGGCTGTTTCAGCTACAACCTTAAAAAAAAAAAAAAAAAAGAATTTCCAGGAATGACTGTGGCTTGGCTCTGCTGACAACAAGGATGTTTCAGGACAGTCCAGTAGGTGCTAGTCACCTGTTGAAACCTGGCCTGTAGAAATCTCAACTTGACTGTCCCCAAGCTGTAGAGAGCATCAAAGTCATTAATCACTTTTGGCAGTGAAAAACTTAGACCCCGAGTTGAAAGACCTCCTAATAATTTTTGAAGGAGTTGAGTTTTGTCATAGTTTGTCTGGCCAAAACCTTGCTGAGGCACAGATTATCCAAGATAGCCTTTGTTGTGCCCTATAGGACTGGATTTTCCTGTGCTCATGGGCTTTATGAATGGCCTTTAATAATACCGGTATTTTAATCATATAGAAGTAATTGCCCACGGAATCTTGTTCATAACCATTAACACACATCAGGATGCTGGCTGGGATATTGAAACAAAATACAGGATTATTATTACATTTTGACTTTTTAGAAGTCATGGATAAATTTCCCTTTATTTTGATAATGAAAACCTTTTGTCTGTGTTTACACGCACACATGTGCGTGTATAGTCTATTAGGTATTTTTAAATCGGTCCTGAAGATCTGACCTAAATTCACAAACAATGACATCAATAAAAGTGGACTGTATCAGAAACTTCAAGCTCATTTTCCTAAGCTGCAGTACGTTTGCGGTTCTCTCTACTCCAGTCCTTAACTTATAGTTGTCAGTTTGCTCTTATAGACTTATATATGTATGAATTTTATATTCATATATATGTGAACATTTGTTGAGGGATGATTAAACAGGGTCAATATCATGTAAGGGTTATTATGGCTCAGTTTTAGTATTCCTATTCCGACTGTAAATCTGCTGCTGTATATACATTTGTATACATAACATATGCGGAGAAGATGATGACCTTTGCAGAATAGCCAGCTTAATGAAGAAATAAATCAATCTCACGTAAGGCATGTTTTAATTAACCTACAAACAACCCCATTCTAAAAAGTAGTTTAGGTGTGTTTATGGGCTCATTTCCATCTTATCTGGACATAGATTTACAATAAAATAAATGGTTAAAAGTTAAGGTTGTGAAATTATAGTACTTACGATCATCACACCAGTTACGAAATCCAAGCATGGACAAGCAGGAAAATGAAGAGGTCAGGAATGGCTCTCAGAGGTTTCATGCCATTAACCTATTCTGTTTCTACAAGGAAAAACACACCCCTACAAACTGTTTTTACTGCCATTTACTTTTTCTTCTATATTTTAGTTTGCTTATGAAGGACCTCTTAAGGAATTCATGAACAATAAGGTCTAGAAGTGACTTCATCACAGCCTGCTCCTGTTTGAAGGAGAAAAACTTGGGAAGAGCTAGAAAAATTTAAAAAAACAACAACAACAAAAAACAATTAATGTTGAAGTTCAGCAAGCTCTGAACTTGAGAGGAGCTTCTCTCCTGTTGCGGTGAAAACAAGTAACCACTGGAGCTGCCCAACAGTGGTTGTAAGTTGGTTCTGACCAGAAAAGTTTAAATCAAACCAGGCATTTTGCTGAGACGTTGGTGCAAGCTAAATCTCACTTTTATAACTTCAAGCAGGAATTCAAGGGACTCCTACGATCTGCGATATGTAGCAAACGCAGTGCTATTTCCCAGCTTTCGTGTAAGCCTTAGTAACTCTCACTGACTTTGATAAGAAGTTCTGCATGTCTGTTTAAATAAGAAGGAACCTAGCAGTTCTCACCATGTTCACTCTTGAATCTGTGGCAGAATAATTTACCAGAGAGGAAATTTTACCACGGCATTGCCACCAATAGTAAGGGATGGGTTCCACCCTCCATTCCCCAGGCTCAATTCACCCCTCCTGGTAATGAGCAGAAATCGCTCTTTTGGTAGAAACAGCCTTGGATCACCCTCAAATAATGAAGAAAAGTGGTTGGTGCTTGACGTAGGGAATGGGAAGTTGATTATCAATCATCTTAGGGTACAGACCATCAAGTCTCTTCTCTTGACAAGAGAAGATGGCCAACACCAACATGAGACAGGACAGGCTCCCCGCCCTGGCCGGCTGCTGGCTGAGTGATTGCTGACAGGGTTTGCCCCCCTCGCTCTGCATAACACCAGCCGTTTATCAACGACGACTGTGAAGAAAGTTTGTAAGAGAGTTTAGACAAGAGAACTTGATTCCTTTGCAGGTCCAAGTTCAGATGCCTGGCTGAAAGAAGACACACAAAAAGAAGTCCTTGGAGAAGACACTAGAGGAATTTTAGTCACCTTCTCAAGCCATAACGGAGTTGTTGGCTGCACGCTGTGTTTTCTTCACCACCACACAGTGGCGTTCTGTGTATCTGCCATCAGATTAACATTTTATGATATAACCTCCTACGTGTTTCAGCCACATTTAAGGATCAATATCCTTTCTACTCATTTTAGTCTTTGTTTTGTTTCCCTCCTTGTGAAAGGATAGAGCTGGGCAGCCAGGGGACTCGAGTTTTGACTCAACTGTGAGCTCTTAATCCACCATACAACTGTGGGTGAACTGTATCAGCTTGGGAATTCATTTCCTACCCTGTCACTTTCTTTTCTTTCCTTTTGTGCTGTTGTTCGGTTGCTGGGGTTTTTTTGTTTACTTGTTTGTTTATTTTTTAACCTTGTCAGTTTAAGCTGTAAGTTCTCCAGGACAGATTTTTTTTTTTCCTCTGCGTATTTGTAGATAACCAATATATTTCAACTCCAATTTCATTTGGTGTCTCCTGATACAACTGCAGCACAGTTATTATTAATAATCCTAGCCTCCTGAAGCAACTCACTGCATTTTGATTGAGGTTTCTACCTTTTTACCCAGTCTGCGGTCCTGTTTGATTTGTAGGTAATAACATTACTGGCCAGTGCACAAACCATATAAAACTTGAACAAGAAAAGCCCCAAAACAACTTAAACAAGAAAAGCCCCAAAACTTAGGGGCTGCTCGCTCCTTCAACAGGCTGCAAAAACTCCTTTAACATTCACCTATTTTCTAGTCACCTTATGTTCTGTACGGATTAATTTTTGATAAAAGCGGCCTATTTTTATCAGTTTAGCAGCTGCGTTGTATGTGCCGTTGCCATTTGAAGGGTGCTAAGCCATGTCACGTACTACTACAGATCTTTAATATTAAAGACCAGTTCCGTCCTTTCTGGGCAGCATTATTTAGATTGCAATAGGCTGCAGAGACTTCAGCTAGCAAGAAAGGTGAACACTGCCCAAACTCGTGGTAAATGCCATCCTTTCTCCAAAAAACAGAGTTTAACACATAGGGGAAACAAGCAGGTATAGAGAAAGTCATAGAGGTAGCACAACGTCTGTCTCCAGCAACAGCACAGCAAGATTCACTACCCATCAAGGTCAAATCCTCCTGTCCAAAATCGCAGCACAACGAATACTGCTGCACTAGCAAACCCTCCCTAGGACTTACAAGCCTTTTGACAGATTTATGACTTTCTTGCTGGAAATAACAGACTGTTCTGTCTGTCATCCATTTTAATCCTTTCATAATATTAATCGATCAACAGTAACTGCTGGCAGCGAAGTAGCAATAAAGAGTACAAGCTCACTGCTCGGAGGTATGCTGGATCCCCACTTTCCTAATGAGTTGATTAACTTCAAATGCTTCACGGAATGAATCCACGCGAGCAAGGGGCACTCCAGCAGCCGCAGGAGCGGCACAAATGCACTTGTGAACGCATTTCAGCATTTGCACTTGGCCTTTCCTCCTTCTGCATTTATTATTCCACTATTATGGAAAGTCACTTTGCCTATAAAATATTTTGCCCTGCTGTCACATTTTATTTTGCATAGTTCTTGAGGAGTGTTATGCTCATGGCTGAAAAAGACTGTCCGTGCCAAAAAAATTCATGAGGCTTCAGAACGGGTTATAAAGAACTGTTCAAAACATCCTAACCTTTGAATACACATTCCTTAGATAAACAGTATCCTAAATAATGTTCATTTAGAACAAACATACACAAAAATTAGGCTGCAAAGTGACCCACTTCAATGTACAAACTCTTCAGAGACATTGAAAGGCCTTAAATACTACATTTTATTCACATCATTGCTGGACTATATATTGATTTAGGGGAACTCTGAAAAGCTGAGGCAAAGGTCTTCTTGTAGGTAACCTCCTGGCCTATTACAACCCAACAGAGGTGATTCACCATTCTGACACCCCTGTGTTTTAATATATTTCTCTTACGTACATACATCATCAATTTTTTCATACCTCCTCCTGGTTTTTCCCTTTTGCCATCCTCTTTTTATTCAATAGGTCAAAGTACTGTCTGCTTCTTTATGTTGAGGCCTTGAAGTTACAGCCTTCATGTATATTTTTCGTTGCTAACATATTGTGCTCACTGCATCACATTTCTCCTACTTACCACTTTTAAATACCTCTCACCTGTTTTCAGCGATCCTTTTCCCCCTGCCTTTCCTGCTCTAAGTAGGGCTATCCTCTGGCAAGGCTTTGGGGTGGGTTGCCTTCCCAGATGGAAGTGATAAGGGAGGAGAGGAGGACAAGGTAGGGCTCATTCAGTCAGACTGGGGCAGACCGTGAAGCAGCGACCTTGGTCCACAGCCTGGCATTTAAAGATAAACTGCAAACCAGTACTCACAATAACTCGTGAGCTCCCGTAGCTCTGCGATGAATTGTCTTTGCTGTGGAGCTCATAACCTCTGGTAGAGGGGCAAGGCAGATGGCTGGAGGCTGTGGTCCCCGAAATACCCTGAGAGCCTGAACCAGCAGAGTTTGAATCCAAGGCTTTTATTTAGAGAGCTACCATCACCCTGTGAACATCCTAAGTTCAGTTCCCAAGCCTGGACTTAGAAACAGGAGAATGATTTATTTGCTGAAGTGTGAAGTTCTGAGTCAACAAAAACTTTTCATGTATTGGTATTAAACTTGATGAATACTTTAGGTCAAAAAATTATTTCTGTTTTTAAAAAGTGGAAGTTTTTAATTTGGCATTTCTAAATGACAGAACAGAGCAAAAGCTCATGACCTTTCAAGACTTAAGCTACCTACAGTTCTTATTCTTTAAAGCAATGCAGAAAATGAAATAAAACATTTTATTCATCAGCAAACTGGAAAAAAAAAAGTGTGGTCATTTTGGCTAAAAGCAAAACATTTTAGATCAACTCAAAAACATTCAGAGCATAGGAAATACTTTCCAATTCATCCAACAAATCAATGGACACTTTACTTGTGTAGGCCTAATTCACGCCCTTTTTAATGGCTTAATATTCAAAGGACTGAGCACCTGCAGCTCCTATTCAAATTGGACATTTAGTATTTATAAGTCAATAGGAGCATCTGGATGTGCACCAGTTGTGAAAAAAAACCCAAAACCCAAGCCTTTAATTTGTCACAAGCACATAAATAGGGGTAGAAGTGCTCAACTTTACACCCCCCACTTGAAAACATTGACTACTACAAAAGGATTACAATTCTCCTGCCTCACAGGGAGCCTAAAGTCCTGCCCCAGGACACAAGATGCCCCTGCTGACTTTCCAATCTAAATTGGGAAAAAATTGGTCCTCTTATGTCCCAAGGACTAATTAGTCAATGCTGTAAAGCTCTCTGAAAGTGAAAAGTGTTTCTATGCTTTACCATGACAGATGGCTACGATTTAATTTTAAAGGTTTCCTTCAAAAAAGCTGTTTTGTGGAAGCACTTACTCTCTTCACTGTCCACTAGTGCAGATGATTCATTTTGAACTGGTGTACAGATGGAGGAACAGGATGGCAAAACCTCTGCTCTGGCTGTGAGCATTCAAAGAGAAGAAACTTTAATATTGATTGACTTTCTGAACCAGAGTTCCCCACTGTCTTGCGGTGGTGTAAAATATTATAAAACGCTGCCAATTCTGCTTTCTCTTCTCCTTCCCGTCTGTGATGGTATTACAGAATATCTTCCCAAAAGTAAATGAAGTGCGAGACCTATGGGGAATTGAATGGCCTATGCGTCACTAAAAGTAGCATACCATACCGTGTTCCCACACCTGTCCTCACGCCCTGTTGCAATTAGCATCTTGCACAGATCCTCAAACATATGTTTGCTTTGTCATCCTGTGGAATATTCCACTACACTACACAAAGCCAGCTGTCAAAGACTTGGCTCAAAGAAATAATGACTAATGATTTATGATAAAATCAGCACTGCGATCCTCTGCTGCAAAAATTGGTGTGGTTTAAAAACAGCAAGAAGACAGCTCTCAAGCTTTTGTTAATTGGCTTATCAATTCTGATCCGTTCCTCAGGAAACATAGTCTCACAGTTATATACCATGTGTGATCTATGGAAGAACCCAGAGGGAGAGAATACAACAAATACAGGCAGGATTTTGCAGGCTGAACTTGCTAACCGTATCAAGCCTGCCCACCAGAACTGCTCAGAACAGCAGCACTTTCAAAGGGACGACATTGTAGAGTCCAGATTACTCCTACGGACACCAGTACAGTACACTCATTGATAAGGAGTAAGATAAACCTTCTAAAGGAAGCCATGATCTGTTTCCTCCCAACACAGCTAAATCTTTTTCTTTTTCTTAAAAAGTTCATAAATAAGATAACTCACCCTCCTCCTTCAAACATATATTCAATGGTGCTGTTTTCTGGGAAATTTCCCTCCTCCCAGACTTTTAAGTTGGCTTGATCGAGAAAGCTTGATCGTGCTAGACGTGAATTGTTTTTTGGTTTGGTTTTCTTCCCTTCTCCCCCACAGGTTTTGTCCTTCCATATGCGTGTTGGGTACACACATGTGGAGAACAGCTCTCAGTCATTGCTGTACTGTTGGGTTAGATGCACTCCCTGGCATTCGGGAGGGTGGCACCTGACCTGACATGAGTGACTCCTTTTTTATTTCCTTCCCTTTCCATGGGGAAATGGGGCCTAAAGAGCTGGTGAGGAGTTTAGCAGAGAAAGGATGAGGAGCTTTCTGTGAGAAACACGAAGTAAGCAACCCTATGATGTTAGGCCACCTCTTTGGAGAGGCAGTTGGACTCCCTGCTTTGCTTCAGCTAGAAGCTGGACTCTTCTGACTTCTGCATTTCTTTCTGATGAATGCTTATCCTCCTCATCAGTAGCAGGTGGGACCTGCCATGCCTCAGAAGGGAGTTTCTCAGGTGGCAGTCCCCACACTTTAATATCAGGTCATGCTACAGGCATGGGTGCTCAAGCCTTAGCCTGAAACACTTCTCTAGACTGAGAATTTTTATGTGGCTGAAATTTCCCCTGTACCTACCCACTACCCTATTGCTCCGAGTGAGAAGCCAGGCAGTTATTTGTTTGAAAAAAATACTGACAGTCAAAAGAAACCTAACTTGCTGTGATTTTAACCAAATTTGAGCTAACACATAAGGTCTCTGTCCATATCTTACTTATCCTGATACTGGTTTTATCATCTGCGTCTTGCTCTTACTGTTAGCTGTGACTTCATGCTGTGTCCTGTATCATTAGTCAAACATTTCAGACCTTGTAGCTTTTTTTTTTTCATTAGAAAGAGATATTAAAGCAGAGTCTGATATCTTTGATGCAGACTCATCAATTTACAGAGAATGTAACTAAATTGCATTTCCTTTGGTATAACAGCAATCGAACAACAACAAAAGACAAGCTGATGGACTAAATGACTTTGTTCATCTATACTTATTCCAAAAGTTTTCTCTGTACCTTTTTCTCAGTGCGTGTTCCAACTATGTTTCTTGTGCTCTTCTACCACTACTTCCCTGATGCGTCCTGCTTTTCACACATTTAACTCTTCTCCAGTGAATGCTGCAATGCCATTCCCGCTTCTTCCTCTGTTTCCTCTGGAAACCTCCTCAGATGGAAGAGATGGATGGAGTGAAGTCAGCCTGTTTAAGGTTAGTCTAGTGCAACAGTATTTGGTGCTCGCTAGTTATGGCTTAACTGTCCTAGTGTAGTGGGTTCTCAGTATTTTAAAGATCTGTTTCATCAATGAGATGATTTAAACACCTTACCGCTTCATTTTTTTTTTTCCTTTCTCCTCTACTGTGGGTTTCTCTCTGGCACTGCCTGAGAAGGACAAAGGACAATTTCCAAAGGAGCATTGCGGTCTCCTAACGCATGAAATTAAATCCGCTTTGTGAGTCCCCTGAAACAGATGAGCCTCATTCTTTTGCAGTAGATTGACCCGCTGCCTTGGTGGCATTATTCCTAGTTGTGCCAGCAGCAGTTTTCCCTTTTGCTCATGCACACATCCCTAAATATTTTTCCCCTCACTATTTTGTTCTCCATGTTTATCGGAATCGTTTATCCTGCTGCTTTACCAGCCATGGGGTCATCTTACTCTCTCCCTTGGTAGCTGCATTTGTTCAAGACTTTGTGCTTTTAGAATGACAGTGAGGGGGCTTATTTTATCTCAGAAAGGAAGCAGCTCTGTTGCCCCCTTCCCCCCCATGTTTTGTCACCTATCTCATCATCAAAGAGTTGTTTTGAGAAGAGCCGGGCAATTTTATTTCTATGTTTTTCTCCCAGGCTCTTCCTTCCCATGACTTGCTGCCATCCCATTACATCAGCTCATGGATTGTGACACTGACACTCATCAATAAAACAGCAAGATGCAGGCATCACAGCACAAAATCCAACTGAGTCCTTTTTACACAGCTGATAAAATGCATCTTTGTGCTCATCCTACACATCGGTAGGAGCTTTGTGCTCCGTGTCGATGAGCTCTCCATGCTGCCATTTGGATATTGCAGCGTAACTTCTTTCTTATAGGGGAATCCAGCCATCCCTGCTGGCAGCTGCTTGGTTTTTCAGTGCTCTGGACAGTTCTTCCACAGGAGATCAAACCGGTTACCCCAATCAGGGATGCTTCCTGGCACTTGGTGCTTTATGAAAGACCATCGCTTGCGTGCTCTTCTGGCCAGCTTGCAGACTCACAGGACTGCTGTATCTACCTGGAGCAGTAGATAAGGCCCTTTGGAGGGCTTCTTTGCACTGTCAAGCACTGGAAACATTGCTTCCTGGTGGTCGTGGAGCAACCTGCATTTCATTGCTTGCACATAGGACTTCCCTGCCTTGGGTCAACTCCTCTGACTTACACTGCATCAGAATCAGCCAGATCCCAGGCCACCCTGTATCTCTTCTTGAGCTATTCCCACAGCCAGCATAAAAAACGGAATTAAAACTACTGTGAGCTGCCTGTGGTGTAGAGAATCCCCCTGCCAGCCCAAAGTCCTCACTGCTTCACTGCATCCCCACTATCTGGGGCTTACTGGGGGTGCAGCTCCTGCAGCACCTGTCCCCCAGGAGCTCAGGGAGGGAGCAGGGCTCTGGGCAGAGGGAAGCACAAGCAGCTCCAGGGCAGCTTCTGTAGGTGTTCGTGCCCCTCGCACCATTCCTCTCCTCTCTCCAGGCTAGGGCAGCCCCTTTTTTCCTCTGTTATCACACTTCTCTGGAGCCACCAGGCAGTGCAGTGTGGGCACCATCTGCTCCCACCACCTCACCTTGACATCCTGCCCATGGCGGCTCTGGGGGAATCAGCTGCTCTAATCAGAACAGAAAAGCAGCTTACACTGAAGCATATCTGTCATACACACAGAGCTTCATTCCCTCACTCCCTGTTATTCTCAACTGGGAATAAACAAAAATCTACTGCTTTGTTTCCAGAAAACCCTAACAGTCCCCTCAGGGGCATCCACCCCACATACAGTTTAGAATAAGGCCCCAAACACATGAGCACAAGAAATCAGAAATGCATTTGCAGGACAAGAGAAGAGGCTTTATATTGCAACCCCTCTCTCCCCAGTATGTCTTCTAAGCTTAAACCCACCAAAAAAGACAATGTCTATGCTTCCCAGCCCCAGCAGACAATTCTAAAGACCAGGCCTGCGTTCAGTGCGTTCAAAATATCCCTTTTTTAAGCTGTCACTAAAGCCCATTACAAGCTGTAGTTTGGAAACAAGTAAGTTGCTGAAGCACTTAAAAAATATTTTCCCAGGGAATGGCTTTCTGGCTCTTCTTGCTTTCTATAATCGTAATATCAAAATGAGGAGCTCACAGTGCATGTTAAAAACACAGGCAGCTCAAAAGAGGTGGGAAGAAAGTGTTCACGCTGGTCTGTATCTCGCAGTTTGATGTACCCTGTGCTGCAGATCGCTTGTGAACCTGAATGGTGCCAGCTGTGCTGTAATTAACCCAGAGTGCCTGGCACAGAGAAGGTGGTCACTTGTTCTTGGAAATCTTTGGGGTTTTTTCCCCCCCCTGGAGATGGACTAAGCAAACAGTTACCGGACTTTTGTTCTTTTGTGAACTACCATTATTAGCACGCTTTGTTCCAGGTTTTCCACTCATTGCAAGGTGGACCTTCATAAATAAAAAGAAGGACCCTGAAGGCTCTCTGTAAAATATGAAGGTGTTGAAAGATCTATTTTCTCCCCTTCTAAAGAATTTACAAATAAAAACGCGGGGATTTTTTTTTTCAGCCAGATGGTGAGACTGAGAATAGGAATGACTATTGCTTGACAGAAACACTATGGGGAAGGGGCTTCTGGATAGTTTTTGAGGGTGCAGACAGCCTACTGTTGAAGGAGTACTAAAAATAGATTACAGAATGGATCTGGTGAGGATGAGGAAACCTAATTATTTGCTATAATTAGTTGCATCCCAAGATGAGGGGGCCGGATGCTGGAGTGGTGTGGCTCAGCAGCCAGACATTAAAATCAAGAGGCCTCAATTGGTTTTCTCCAGCTGGGGGTCTGGTCCTTGGCTGCCTGCTGCAACCATGGCTCTTACACAGATCTGTCTGATGTGGGATGTCGTACATGCTTGCAAGAAAAACAGAACGCCAGTACACTTCCACAGGATCAGAAAAACTGTATTATTCCCAACCAACCCTATTGACTGAACGATCTCTGGGGTCTTTTCTCAGGACAAAAGAATTACAGAGCACTTTATTGACCTAAACCATACAATATGTAATCAAAAGTATCGCATTTTTGCAGCAGTTCATTTCTGGAATTTCTGAAAGCAGTATGTTTTCTCTAACCCAGTATCCTCACAGTACCTGCACAGTTATATTAGCTCTACAGTTACCAGCTTCTCTCTACAGTTTGCTCTGAAGAGCCTTTTAGTACATTTTCCCTAGGTGATGCGCACTTCAGAACTAGTTCCTTTTGAGGTGTTGCATTTAGTCATCTCTTTGTGCGAGATAGAAAGGAGACCTTAACTGAAAGAATACCCTTGAGGAGAGTTCTGGAAAAGGCAGGGGAAAAAAAAAAATCAGGATCTGAAAGTAGAGGACCTAAAAGCCAGAAGTGACTGTATAGTTTTAGCAAGGTTACTGGGGACAAAAGTGCCTAAGCAAGCTTGATTTACTCTGCAAAGCAAATCACAAAAAAACCACTTGATGAGCACAACGTGATTCACCGGAGAAGGATTCACACTGTATGTCTACTTACCCGGGAACGTGAAGTAGCTTCAAAATCTTTTCACCTCACATTTGAGGCAGCTGTTCCCTCACTCTTGTTGCATTTGGTGTAAATTCAGAGTGATCTCATAATTGACTCAATCTCTCCTCATCATGCTTGTCACAGATGGGTGCTACTGAAAACAATTAGTAATTAATTTACAGAAGATCAGGAATAGTGGAAAAACATTATTCATTCAATTAAGACGACTGGCTTTGCTGGCCCTGGAAGCACAACTGCTTATTAAGCAATAGGAAGGGATTTGTGCCCTGTTCTTCTTTTCCCCATTTATTTCCTTAGGTAAGAGCATAACCCACAAACGGGACCTACACTCAGATTTTTCACTTGCTAGAGGGGACAAGAATCCCTTGGAAAGGCAAATTTAATCTTCCCCTGAAGTTTCTTTTTCTTCACTGGAGAATGAGCAGTGATGCCATTAAAATATGGATGAGGGAACCCAGGCTCCAACCAACTCAACAGAAATCTTGCCCTTGGTACCAGCAGGGCCAGAATTTCCATCTTAATGAAAATGCCTTTTCATTTAATAATCTCAACAAGAATTTGGTAATGTTGTTTGGAGGCCTTCATTTTTAAAAGTTGCTTGTAATTTTGAGTGTCTGACTGGAGAAACCTCAAAAGTGCCCATCGCGTGTCCTGACAATGGGGCAGCCCTTTACAATAGCCCAGTTGGGGGCTGCTGCTTGGACAGAGCTCAATATAGTTGTCCTTTGTGCCTGACAAACAAGAACAAAACAGAACACAATGGGCTGAATTTGGTACTGATTTGCTCTCATGTAAATCCAGAATCGCTCCACTGGAAAGAGAGGGGTATTTTTCTGGATGTGTCTTGTCTTCAGGCAGGAACAGAATTTGGTCTGGTGTCATTACGCTTCTCGTATGAGCTGTGGTGAATTTACGATTGCTGGAATTTTGTCTTTTGTTAATGCTTGGATGGGTGCACAGTGCATTACAGTGTGCTGGATTGCACAATGAAAAGCCTGCTCCGAGAATTTTCTTGTTTTGTTCCAGCAAAATACAATGTCCCTGGGCAACTCTTGTTTTCGTACCATCTTTCACTGTGGAACCTGCGTGATAATAAACCTGTCGGAATAAGAAGTTTCTGGCTGCTGACCAGGAGGTTTGTCCTCAACACGAGTTAGGAGAAGTTCACTCTGGGCACCACGTCACAGGGCTATCTACTTTTCCATTCTGCCCTCCTTTAACTTATTTTACTTTAAAATTTGAAGTCTTGGGGTTTTTTTTAAATGAACAAACACAGACACGTGCACTAACAAAGCACAAACTCATCCATCATCCTGGGGAGTGGAACAGAAAGAAATACACCTTTCTAATATCTATTTTCAGGTCTCACCTGGGGAAATTGTCTGAAATTCTCTATTGCTTATTTGATCCTGAAGGGATTAGTATGATATCTCTTCTCTAAACAAACAAAAAAAAATCTACAGAGAAATAAATAGCAGGTTTCATATCATGCAGAGCTGATAGGCTGGGAGAGACTAATCCATAGTTCTGCCTGGAAGATCATCTGTACCTTTTGGTCTGTGGTGGTTTTAGGGGCTCCTTTGTATCTGAGCCCTAACAGTCCACCGACAACAAAGGTTATTTGCCTGTGTCCCAGCTTAAGGAGTACTGTTATAAATGACTATATCAGCAGCTTGTCTAAGTTTCATATTATGCCAGTTGGATCTCCAGAATGGTTCAGGAGGATACAGGAAACGCTAACCCTGGAAAAATGCACCTGTCTGGAAAAGGAAAAAAATAAAGCAGACTGTATTTTGTCTCTGCTCACTTTCTGCCCAGGGAGAATCAACTGCAAAACAGCAGCACATCAATAGACATCTAACACAGTTTCCTCCAGTCTTGCTAGTTTACTGAATGTGTAGTATTGGTCAATTTGTGGGCACATTACAGAAAATAGCATGGGGGAGCTGGAGCACAAGTGAGATACTTTGCTTTTGATATTTCAGAAAGCGTGAGATGTTGTAACAGATTACACCGTTCCTGTATCCAGCACCTTCCCCTTAGCACTGACCAGTACAGATGCTTTAGAAGAAAATGGCAAAACTAAATAACGCATCAGAGTAGGAAGTAGTGCTTTATCATCGTGAGAAACTCCTTTGCAATACCTGCTACTGATCATGTACCTCCAAAGTCCAGCTTTTGGTCACCTTATTTTAGCGATCGTTGGCTACAGTCCTGGAGTTTTTCATCACTGGAGCACTACCCACACATCCCAGCAGCATACCTTGCCAGTCATTGGGGTACGGAGCATACTTAGAGTTATTCAACGGTGGTAGGAAGGGCGAGAAATACGTAGTGGTATGGACTAGTGCTAGAGTGAAATTAGGCGGCTTTCCTTCTGTTTATCTGAGAACTTGGTGTTCCTATTGCAGGGCAGCTGAAATAGTAATGACTGTTCAACACTGGAATCATCTTTGATGAATAACCAAAATGTTAATCTGCATCCTCGCGTGTTAATAAAATGTCAAACTCTGTGCAGACTGTTACGTTGTCTAGACTGGCTTATTTCAATAAGAGTCAAAGGAGGGAGGGAAAAGAGAGCAAGAGAGAGTGACAATATAATTGGGAAAGAAGCTCACTGCAGCCTAAAGAGGCAACAAAGAGTAGTTCACACAGCGGTAAGGTACAAATATATTTAAGCCATTCTAAAATTACCTGTTAGGAAAAAACACAACTGTAAGCTTTTATTGCTTAAAGATAAAAAAAACCTTGCTGTTTAAAAAGATACATTTTCCCCAAATTTCATGCTGTATTTCACCTGTGTTCCTATACAGCCACAGTAACTACTTTTTAAGTAACATTTTATGCCATTCACTGTCTTTGCTAAGGATCTACTGAGCTCTCAGAGAAATGAATACAAACCCTGTATCCCACTGATTTCTTGTGAGAACGCATCAGGCTCTGAATACTGATCCTTTCAGCAGGAAACAGTAATGATCTTAATAATAATGTAATTACTTGTTCGTAATGACACAGTGCCTTTCCCCCACACATCTCCAAGTGCTGGCTGGTCACTGCAGACCTCTACTGCTGCCCTTATCCAGAGAAGCCCTTATTACAATGAGCAACTTCAGTGAAATTAATGTGGCTTCTTGCTGAGGAAGGCACGAAGGAGAAAGGCAGAATCAGTGGCTGTCTTTAAGCGTCACAGAAAACCTAGTGTGAGCGAGGAGATGTTTATTGTACGCGTTTCAGGGCTGGGAAACAAGGTCCCAGTGTAATTACAGGACTTGCCCAAGGCCACGCAATGAGGCAGTGGCAGAGGGGAGATGGCAGCTCCCACAGCTCAAGTCAGACGCTCACGCTTTGTTGTGCCAGCAAATACTTCTAGAAACAGGAACAATGGTAGTGACAGTCACATCCCAGGGCACACTATTAATTTATGACTTATTCAGGCTGTATGAATGTAAATATGTTCTTCTGTAAGCTTCAGTCCAGGACAGCACTGATGGGCACCTATTCCCCATGAGATACTGCTTTTGAGTTCCTCCTGCCAGAGATACTCCTTGAAGAGACATCTGCTATACAAGCTGTCCATAACAGAATAACCCTTTCCCAACAAGCAGCTTTTCCGAGTCATTTATTCTGTGATCTTAACTACAATCAGGCTTGCTTTAGCATATTGTCAACGAGGCCTTAAACATCATGAAAGTTATTGTTAGTTATTTTTAATGCAGTGTAAGCCAGGCTGGAGTGAAGCTTCCTAGGAACAAGCTCAAAACTTTGGGAGAAGCACCATCTTCCAGGATGTTTTCCCTCCCCATGTACAGAAATAGGATTTCAGCAGTTTCCTAACGAATAGCCCTGAGCAATTGCCCTGCTGACCCGCCAGGGTGGCAGTGCCCAGAGCATGGCCCCCCAGCGCTGTGTGCTGTCCCCACTGACTGTCCCCTCCACTGCTGCTTTGCACTTGGTGGGCAGGCTCTGAGCAGGCAAAGGTCCCAGCTTGCAGTTTTGGCACCTCTTAGACAAATACGGGCCCACCAAACCACTTCTCAGACCTTGTGCTTATCCTCCAAAAGTAAACACCCAAAAAGTCAAATAAAGCTCTTGCAAGACAAGTGGATTCTCCTGATAGCAAACCCTTTAGGATGAAATCACGCAGGGATTTATGTTACGGCTTGAGCATGAGAAAGCACAGGTTGTGTCTGTGCTGGACAAGGAAGCCTCCTGCTTCACAGCCTGAGGCCAGTTAGGAAAGCTTCCCTCTTGTTTTTCAACAGATGCTGCCCTGTGAATTACGTGCAGAAAGGGGTGAAATCACAGACCAGCAGCTTGGGGATATGGCCAAAAAAATACTCCCCCGTGGGACATCGAAAAGACTAAATCCCCATTATGGGCCCCACAACATCATGGTTAGCTCTTCAGGGAGGTTTCGAATAACCCCAAAAGAAAAGCAAAGATGCTTACCCAGCAGGCCATTCCATGCTGACATAATTTTAAGACCCATGAAAAGCTGGGAGAAAGTTCTAGGTCAGGAACCACCATGGAGAGGTTTGTTGCAACTTAATAGCCAGGACATCTCAAAGCCTATTTTTCAAGGACTGTGTTTAGCCACTGAGTGTTTCTGTCCCATCTTTCTGGGTTTGGATGATCACACCTGCAGCGAGTCTTGAAGATGCATACTGGGCTCTCACCTCTCTAAACGTTCCCTTCTTGCTTAGGGACATGTAACTGTTAAGTAGATTTTAAGAACAAGAGAATAAGCGAGCTTGATCTTGGAGGATGAGGCTGGTGTTCTCTCAAGGGGTGCATGCACGTGGGTGGATGCAGGCATATCAAGTCATGCACAGACGACGCCCAAAGAATAAAGTTTAACTACTAGAGAGATGAGAAAAGCTCACTGCATTGTGGTAGTTGAGAAAAGTATGAGATCAATGGCACAGAAAGAAAAAAAAAAATCTATTTGGATTCAGGCAGATCAGTAGTTCCCAAACCGCATATGAATAACAACTGTGTGGTCCACGGAGCTGAATCCCTTGGACGGTTTCCAAGAAAAACTTTGATGCTATCAGTACGTGCTGGTCTGTGGCAGTTGTCCATGGAGAAACAGAGTTTGGGAAAAAAAAGCATGAGACCTTGCAAACAAGCCTTTGTTTTAGTGAGTGGGAAGTGAGAAAAGGGCCTGTTTCCTTTCCTGTTCAGATGGCCCGGCGTGAGGCAAGTCACCTCGCTCTCAGGGCTGGGACAAGCAGCGCCACGCTTACCTCGGCCTCGGAGCAAGGATGAACGTAACAGCCCATACCCCTCTGCAAACCCCCAGACTACAGCATGCCCCGCTTTTGCCAAAAAAAAAAAAACCAAACCAACCCAAACCCGAGCTGAAATCAGAGACATGCTGTACACAGCGACCCAGGCAGGGGGTTCCTGGTAGCTCGTGGAAGTGCAAGGTTAATTTCCCAGGAGGAAAGTGTTGGGAAAATTGAATCTAGGATAACATCGCCAGCACAGTCTTTGCCTGAACCCAGAGAGCAGCGAACTGGCTCTCGCAGAGCCTCTGCGCTCGCCCGCCAGGAGAAGGTGCCAAGCATGAGGTGGAAGAGGAAGCAGATGTGGGAGAGGAGACCAAGCGTGTGAGTTAGCTGAGCCGCAGCCAGATAAACCCCCAGGCGTCTCACGGCAGGCAACTTCCCTCGGGGAGCGGAGCTGGAGGGTTCTGTGAGCTGCTAGAAAATAAAGCCTGATAAAGAGGCTGTTTATTCTGGTTCACTTCCTATAACCGATTTGGTGACCTTTGGAGCTCGCCTGCTTGCAGTTTGAGTGGCAGGCTGTCAGCACGAGTGCCTGCCCTACAGATACCTACAAAGCACACAGCCCTTAGGAAAGGGAAACTCGGCCCGTGTGTTTATCTTGCTGCAAATGGTTGAGACAGGCTGCTCGGCTGGACTCTGCTCCTCGGGAGCTGCGCTGTAAGGAGATCCTTCGGTCCCCGTGGGCTCAATCTGGATGGAAGCAGTTGCTGAACACAAGAGCTTTGCTTGCTCAACTTTGCACTGCAAAGGCAGCCTGGAGCTCCAGGTCTCAAACAAGACCCCAAATGCAGCTGGTGGAGCCTGGCCCAAAACAGCCCATGAATCAGCATGACTTTTTAGTGAGGGGAAAGGCATCAAGAGGATTTGCGGTTCTCCTGCAAAAAGACTATTATCTTCAATAAAACATTGGTAGCGAATAGAAGGCCACCTTCTGCTTAGTGTGCAAGAATGGGTCTAGGCTCCCATTTCAGCTGTTAGTAGCTCTAACTACTATTCATCTAGTATCTGCCCTGGTCCCATGATTATCAGTATCCCACTTGTACGTTCATGCATTGCAGCAAATCACTCATACCCTTGTTTGCTATTTTTTTTTTTTAATTATTGTTTATCTAAAAACAGGCAACCCATTGTTAGCAAACAGAAGTGGTGAAGAGAAGCAGAGTAATTCTTACAACCCAGCTGCATTCTGAATTCCTTTTCTTTAAAAGGTCAACATATCCTGAGAAGCAACAAACACAGTCTGTATGATGTCCTGAAGTGCTCCTTGGAGAAAGTGAGCAGCCCTTCCTGCTCAGTATATGATGAGGATCCACAAATGAATGATCAAGCAGGCTGTTTTCCAAGATGCTCAGATCTTCTGCCCAGTAACGGGGCCACAGATGGGAGGACTGAGAAGAAAGGCGCAGCAAAAATGCAGTTCTGCAGATGTCTCTGGTTTTGCACAGGCTGTGGGTGCTGTATGAAACCATCAGAAAAGCAGTTTACTTTTCTGTTCTGAATGTCTCTGGTGCTAGACATCCACCCCATGCAACAAGGTGTGATTTCAGAGATTCAGTGAGCACGTGAAGGCCATGCTAGGGAATACTGGAGCCTTAGCTGGACACAGCATTTCCTCTTGCAGAGGAGAGTCATAGTGCCTGAACCGCAAAGGAGATGTAAAGCTGCTCTTTGGACTGCTACTGACACAGAGGACCCTGTGGATGCAGCTGAGCGTGGTGGTGCCACACCAAAGGAGGAAGCTGGCTAGGAAGATATGTTCAGAAGTTCCTATAGCTGCTTTAGGTTCCCTATTGTGGGGATATGGGCAGATGACACAGGGTTTTGGCAGTCTCTCTGTGCCAATAAACGCGAGCAAGCTGCAAGTAAAGTCGGCCAAGCGTCCAGTGATGTGACCTGCATTCTCCGTGCCATAGTGGATCTCACATCACGTTTTACCCGGTGTATGTAACCGCTGCACAGGGCAAAGGAGATCAACCCCAGCTGACCAACCGCCTGATCCCAAGGGGTGCTGGGAGTGGGTCAGCACTTTCAGGCTAGCTCTTTCTCTCCAAATATTTTATTGATACCCACTCAAACTTCCTTAGCAGCCCCAGGTTGGTTTGGTGGGTGCAGTTCAGTGATTCTCAGTACAAATCTCTGAGCAGTGTTTCCAGAATTACTTCTCTCCTAACTTGCTCATTAAAATCACTTCAGAAAAGTCATATATTTCCCTTAAAGCCATAATAATAAATTATCAACATTTCTCGTCTCTTATTTAATACCCTGCCTGCTTTCCATTCTTTCCATAGCTTATGCTGAGCTGCCTGCCTTCTATTTGCATTTGTGCAAGATTGCAATTTTTTTGCAATAAACTAAGCAGTAATAAATTCCGGAGGCCTTTGCTGGCTGTCCCCACTGCCCAGCCTCCTTTGGCTCTCAGTTACATTATTCTTTCTTGTAGGGACACAGGAACTGCCATCATTGGCTCAGACCCATTCATCCATGTGCTGTCCTGTATCCTGCCTCCAACGCTGGATTATCCTGGATTTGTAAGACGCATCCCCAGGAGGAACACTTTTACTTCTTTTGATGTTACTCTGGTCATGGACTTAGTTGTTGCTTGAAATCTCAGCTCTAGGTGTAGTTCCTCTGAATATCTCCAGAAAGCTGTGGCAGCTGAAAAGTCTTCAAAGGATGGAGTTCTGCCTTTGCTTTCAACCCTTTGCTTGTTGTTGTCTGTCCTTGACTCTAAATGAGCTCAGCTGCTCACAAGGACTGTGCCAACAGGTGAGTGACATCAACAGAAGTGGCCATGGCTGATGCACATGGCCTTTCCAAAGAAGTCAACATGTCTCAGTCAGCTGGACCCGAGTACAGAGCACACGCATCAGTGATGGGTGACATGCTGCTAGCACACCAATACCGTGATAGGAAGATGCCTCCAATTCCAGATGAGATCGAAATCACCAAGAGCTGCCGTGGGATCTTAAATACTAATCTTGTGCCCTTTTCTTCCCTGCCATGCATAGCTCTGCACTGTGCACCAAAGCCCCAGCTGCACCACCTCCCACCTCCATTCTCCCATGACCAAGGCCCTTGCAGCCTGTCTCCTTCTGCTGCAGGACCAGGTCCTGGGAGATCGGTGGGTGTGGGGGGAAAACCATGGAGTAGTTCTGCCCATCACTAGTCCTTATATTAGCATATTCAAGCTAAACTCAAGTCTGTCAGCAAGAACAGCCTTATGTGGGTTTGGGGGTGTCCTGTAAGTTGACACACACGCGCCCCACCCCCCAGTATCAATATCTGACTTTGAAGCTCCAGCACTAGCACCTTGTCTCCTGCTTCTCTCTTCCAAGTATTACTCTGTGCTGCAGCAGCTTTACTGAGGTAAGAGAGCTAAGGAGAGCACAAATGCCTGGGGTCAAGCACAAAGCGCAGAGCTGTAACCCTCCCAGGGCACCACAACCCTGGGACATTGTCAGGACACGGGGTTCTTGGCCAGCAAGCAAGCCTGACATCCACACGGTGGCTGGACGGTGGCAGTGCCGCCCCTGTTTTACTCCCAAAATTCTCTTCTCCTAACTCCCAAGCCACTGTTCCCACCTAAACAGGCAGTGCTCGACCTGGACACATGATGTCTGGTGACTGCCTAGTGTCACGCTCACAGGCTGGTGGTATTTCAGACACTTGCTCCCTTATTCCCCTGTTCCTAAACAGAAACTAATCCTTTCACACCCAAACATGGGTCAATACAATGTATAGAACAAATTCTGCAGCCCATTCATAAAAAAAAAATAAAAAAATCAAATTACAGAAGCAGCCCACATTCTCCACAGCCCTGAATACATTAGTGCAGAGGAAAGCAGTTTCATCCCCGTCAGAGAGGATGCTGTTCAGAAACACGACCTACAAAGGACTAAAAGGGCTCATAATATCTCAAGGGAAGTGGCAGCAGCTCCATCAGTGAAGTAATTTAGAGCAAGGCTCACTGAAGTCCCATTAAGGATTCTCCGGGACCAGTCCCACACTGGTGTAGTGGGTTCGGTACCCCATCCTAAGCAAGGGAGCTTGGTCTACGCCTACAATGAAGGGGGTAAGACCTCAGCCCTTTAGGGCCGGTCAACTGAGACCCCCATGTTGGTAAAACACCCTCCAGCAGCAGTCTTCTGGCCGCAGCCTGGCCGGGGAGCCGTGCTTGCTGCTGGCACCGAGCCCACCCTGTGCTTGGCCAGGGACGTGCTTCTCCTGCTGTTGCGCGCGTGGAGGAGTGAGGAGGAAAGCCTGCCAAGTCGTGACTCACGTAAGAACAAAACGGGGCGAATATCAACATTAGGGAAGCCTCTGACACTGGAGGAGACTTGGTCGTGGCAAAGTTGATTTATCGCCCGATACAGTTGTTTTATAGCTGCTGTTTCACCCACTCATTAGAATTTATGTGACCTGATGCTTTGTGGTTAAAAGTGTATGGGTTTATTTTATTTTTTGTCCCGCCTTACAGTTCAGCATGTTTGAAGATCCTGTGATTTTGCAGGATGTGCTTATACAATGGACTTTTACTCCTCTTGAAGAAACTGTTGTGACCTTGACTGCAATCCCATCCACATTTAAAAATCTTCACAATAACCCCAGCAAACCACTTCTTTTCCTCTCCTAGCTTCTGTTTTCTGAAGGAGCGTGCTCATTTGTTTTTTTGCACCGAAAATAAGGAACACAGGGGGTCTTAGTCACTGTCTGTCTTTTTTCCAGCCTGACTTGCCTCAGTCTATTTGCCAAAGCGCTTGGCAGCAAGAGTTGCTTGAAAATTAGGCAACTTGTAAGAGAAGGAATTAGCTATACTGCTTGCTATCCCACTGGGATTCAGAGCATTCCCTGCTCTTCCAGGGTTTCTCAGGTAATCTTTTAGCATGAGATAACTCCAAAAAGAGAAGAGGAGATGAAAGCATTGTTTCCAGGTGTTATTTGGCAGGGCTGGGCAACTGAATTGCCTGTCCTTGGAGCCAGAAGAGAGCTGCAGAAGTGAATGCCATGGAAGAGCCCTGAGCACATGGGCCTGCCCTGCCACAAAATTAACTTCTGTCAAGAGCTGTGCAGCAGCAGTATTTTATGGCAAATACTAGCAGTCCTCTAAGCATTTTACACTGTACACTTCAAAAATCAATTTGCTTTGCAAAGTGATAGAAAACCCCCCCATCCCCTAGGATTTCTGGCCTCGGCGGATTTAGGCCTGCCTTTGTTCCTTGAATAGAAAACCCTGACTTCAAGCACACAGCGGTGGAAAGAGGATCTTTGAAATTCCAACCCACAGGTCCCTTGAACAGTACGGATGGAGCATGGCAAGCCTACAGCAGAACACCGCTCTTCATATTCCCCTGCCCGTCGGGAGCACCTTTCCTCAGCAAAGCTGGGTGCTTTTTAAGAGCTAATTAGGGCTTGCAGTTCCCCTGCAAGGCAGGCAAAGGTCACCTGGCAAGCGGGTCAGGCTACTTGTTGCAAATATTTTGTTGTACAAAATTCTTCTTTCTCTCACCATTCATTTGCAGAAGTATCCTGCAATCCAGTATCCTGGGATTTTTCTTGTTTTATTTCCTCCTCCTCACTTGTTTGTTTGTTTTTCTTTCTGCTCTCTAGCTCTTTCTGATAAGTGCCAGCCATTGTCTGAGTTACCCACAGCTCCTGTCACAGCTTCTGCCTCCCAAAGCAACCATGCGGTGACACAGAGCAAACACCGCTGCTCTGCAACCTGAGCTTTGGGTGGAAACTTGGTCTAGAAGAAGAAAGGAAATAATCAGGAAATACACCTTCACGTATTTGGGCCCCTGATTTTCAAAGGCAGCTGGCTGCTTTTCGTTGCCCTTCCTGAGCCACACCTCCAAAAAGCCCAGAGCTCCCAACTAGTGGAAAATCATGTTCCCACATAGGAGCCCTAACTGCACAAGCACTTGGACAGCTGCAATATCAGATGCTATTTAAAAAAAAATAATATATATATAAAAATCTTTACCTTCACACAGTCAGCCACGCACCAGGAAGGAGATTCGTGTGCCCAGAACTGAGCGACCCCTCCTGAAACCCAGGGACTGGTTTGAGGAGGAATTTCATCTCACCTCTTCTTCTTCCCCTGCAGCAAACATACCTTTGCCAGCAGCTGCTGTTTAAAAGCAGCATCCCAGATTTCCCCACCTGGGAAACACACAGGCCAGTTCAATTGTTTAATTAAAATGGCTTTAACAGCCAAATGGTTTATGGGGTTGTTTTTTTTCTCCTTTATTGTAAAGGGTCACTTTGCAGACAAGCAAAATGTTTTGAAAGGTTTCAAATCCACTCTAGTTGAGGCCATATGGGAAATGTTAAATGACATGTCAAAATATCACTCCTGCTCATTTAAGAAAAGTCATTGTGTGCTTTAATTTCCTTTATGCCTTAAACCCCTTTCATGATCAGTTTTCCTCAGTGTCCAGCTCCTTCTACATTTTGACTGCATTTCGACTGCATTTCATACTAGGTGTGAAATACTGCAGGACAAGCTTAGGGGTTGCTCTCTGCTCTGTTATATGCTGTTTTGTCATTCAGCTGTCGCATAACCAAACATCTATGAACTGCAAGCACTACATTTTAAAAACAGTTTGCAAAAATTGTCAGTGATGGGACACAGCTGGCTGTAATTTAATGACTACAGAGTATTAAGAATAGAAACAATTTCAGAATGCACCAAAATAACTAGAAATATAAGACCCTTGGCTGACTTAACGCCTAGCAGTCTTTGTGTGAGGAGGGTGAATAGAACAGCTCTATGAGATCCTTTAATTCCAACAAGCAATTGGCAACCACGCTTTAACCTGCTGATGCAAAACTCTCTTGGCTTTGCCTTTTATCCTGGCTTTTAACATAGATCTAACCAAGACCTGGCTCACATATGCTCTACTCTGAGTTTATTTCCTGTAGGGTTTTATTACTGTCAGTTGCTGTTGCTGCTGCTTCAGAGACAAATTCAGATATTAAACGCAGTTGACTTAAGCTTTGAAGCTGAACAAAGCTCTATGCAGATGTTTGACAGGAAACGAGAGTCTGGGATTCCTAACAATTTTCAGAAATTGGCATTTCTGATAGCTAAGGAAGTTCATGAACAAATATGAATGGTGCAAATGGAATACACGAGGGACAGCAAATCACAGGACAATCCCCTTGGTACCCAAGAGAGATACATTTACATCTCTCTCTGGATTCGAGTCCTTCTGCGTATAAATGCATTAAGTATTTCAAATTCCATATAAAAAGCTCACAAATGTAAGACTTTGAATAATGACTTGATCTCAGTACTTCCCTTACTCTTTGCGAACTTTATGTTTTCCAAAAAAAAAAAAAAAAGCTAAAAAAAAAAATCAACAACTCCCAAACTCCCAAATCCTTTCCTAAGCAATAATGAATTTTAGCCTTTCTTGCCTTTAGCTATACATGTTTTGAGTATCAGCCTCTTAGGAAGGCATGGTGTTCCCTTCACAGCTTCCTGCTTAGCTCTGAGACATAACTCCTACTAGCTATGGCTGGCAGGAATAAACATGTGAAGTCCCCTCGCCTCCACTGGACTACATTTGCCCCAGGGGTGTGCAAGTAGCCACATCCTTTTCCAGGGTGCAGGAGATGGCAAAGTTACTTTGGTGCCCGTGAACAGGGCACAGTCGTGTCCCTAATTTGGCAGCCCCTCTGCAGCTGAATACAAATGGAGGCTTGTTTCTGCAAATGAGCAATTAAACACGCTCCCAACTATAAACACATGCAAACACATAGCCCGGGGACTTCTGCCTGTGCAGCGTAGGCAGGTTACACAAAGCAAAGTGTTTGGTGTCCAGCCTTTGGTTTCTGATGGCTTGGAAATATGACTTTCACAGACAGAATTGTTTTGTTCTCTTAGCCTCGAGGACCTCCTGTACACCTTCTCCCCTCAGCTACCCAAACCACGAGTGAATTGGAGCAAAACATGGTGGTCTTTTCCCACGTAATCATCCAGAAGAAGCGGGGAAGGTAAGAAATGTGTCAGGGCTCCCTCTGGCTGTGAAGGCTGCTAGTAGGTTCTCTGGTTCTGCCCATGGATGGGGGTGAGCAGCTCCTGGGCAATCCCCTGCCACATCACTTTGGGGCTGGAGAAGGGTCTGGAGCCACAAAAATAGGTAACTTACAGGGGAGGAACCCTAAATGGAAAACACCAATGCAAATTAACAGAAAAAAAAAAAGACAATATTTCTTTTACTTTACTTGCCTTTCTTTTATGAAAAACACACAATGCACAGCTCTCCAAGACAGAAGAAGAGAGGAGACTTCTAAAATATACATAAAACTGATCTACAACCAGTTTTATGGCAGAATGAAATGCTTTACGGCATTTACTTCTCACTGACTTCTCCTGGTGATGTCAGTTCCACCATGGTGCACAGCAGTCTTTGCCATGTTAGAGTCAATTTTTGCTTATTTTAGAACAGAAGATGTCCAACTGTGTAGAAGCCACCATCTCATGGTCCTCTGTGAAGCTAGGCAGCCAGACATGCCCAGCAATGGCCAGGCAACGAGGGAGGCAGCCCAAGGGGACCCAAGAACAGGCCAGGTCATGCTGTTCTTTAAATTGGATGGGGAGAACAGGTGGAGATGGTTAATTATGAAGAGAATAGTGAAAGGGAAAGAAAAGGAGGGTAAGAGAAATAAGAAAGAAAAGTAGATTGACACTGAGATCAAGGCATGCTGAGGAAGCAGATAGAGGAAAAAGCCAACTGGGACAGGTCTGAAAATACTGAGTAAAAAATGCAGAAAGCCCTCTGAATCCTTAGATGGCTCATTGTAACAAATGATCAAGTAATGTATAGAAGAGAGCTCTCACCTCCTGACCTCTCGCCCATGGCTAGACCATCAATACAACCTATGGAATTTTTATTGGTTTCAACAGTATTAATCTTTCTAGTTAAAAAAAGCATCTGACACTGTCTTTCACCTTTATAATTCAGAAGAGTTTACTCTTTGGGATTAAGGGATGAACTTCTGGAAAGAAGAACTCTTGGACTCTTGAAGAAAGACTCATGGGCTCTTAAAAAAGGACCTCCGGACTACTAATTTGCTCGGGGACTTTTGAAGAGTTACCAGCCACAGCTCTGCATTTTTCAGCAGGGCTTGGCATGGCGTAGCTTTGGAGGCACAGCTAATGAACTATGACCAATGTGGCTTCTTGTCATAGAAAGCCATTGACCTAGGGCCAGGGCAGGTGTGATGTCTCTTTACACCTTCCAGACTTTGCAAAGGTAGACCCTCTCTTCCAGAAGGTGATTGTCCTCTCCTCTGAGTTCCTGTTTGTTCTCAGTGATGAACTTTCAAAGGGGACTGAAGCTAACTGAATTGAACTTTAAAAGCGTACCATTGTGACTGGGCTAGTTACATGTAAAACATATATGGGGTTTATATAGTCCACTGTTGCCCCAAAAGAGGGGTCCCTTGTGAGCTAGGCAGTTTTCAGCTATATGATATTATTCATGCTCTCAAGAACTTGCCGTCTCTATAAAGCAGAAAGGCAAATTAAGCAAGGATCTTTTGGGTTTCAAGTACCTCCTCCTGAAGACAAGAATAAACTCTGATTCAGCTCCCTGAGCCCTACAGACCACAACAGCAGTGCCAGCTGTACCAAATCCGGCTATCCTCACTCTCGCTTTTCTTTTCTCTTGTGCGTACTTCCAGTCCAACCCAACCCAACCCCCAGAATAAGGCTACATTTTGCCCTGGGTGGAAGGAGAACCTGGGGGGACCACCAAAGGTGGTGCAAGGCTTGTGAGAGTGCAGGCATTAGCTAAAGGCATAGCGCTAATATTTACTGGGCAGGGATGTAAATGTGCATGGGGGAGGCAAAGCCCTTGCAGAGGCCCACAAATGGTCCCACCCTGTGGGCAATGATGGTATTTGATCTGCTGAGCCCAGGAAAGCAATGACGAGACTAAAGCATGGTGCTCTCAAGGCATATTGCCTGCCTGGTAGGAAACAGCATTATTGTAGGATGCTTCCGTAAGGAGCTGAGATAACAGGGTGGTAAAACAGTGCATAAAAAGACACATTATGCTAAAGTGGATGGAGCAAAGTGCTGCAATGAAGCAATGGCCCATAAAAATAATGTCATTTGCCAGCCCAGAGTCGTTTCCAGGGCTGTAAAACTGTTTGCTGGAAAGAGTCAGAGTGGGCTGCTGGCTCGGAGCGGTTCCCGCGCGGGACTGGCAAACCAGGCTTGGCTCTGACCGACACGGCAAAGGCAACTGCTGTTAGGCCCTGCTTTGGCTGGAAGCTGTGGGCCTGGGAAGCAAGCCTGGCAAACGGAAAGAAAAGCAATAGGAAGCCTCAGGGCATTTGACCTGGTCTTAATTTTTCAAGGTGAGATTTTTCTTTTCCTAGAAATTCCTTAAGATGCTGATTTCTCAAACTGAGCTGGTCATACTATTTTTCTCCTTTTTCAAGAGTGGAAAAGAAAATATTCTCTCTTGTTTTCCTCAATGAAGCTGAAACAATGCAGCCTTGTTTGCCTTTGTTTTGATAGCTCCCATGTTGATGCACCAGCATCTCCACTTGTGCCAGCACAGCTGTGGGAATACATGTAATCCCTCCCTCTCCGCTGATCGGTGTGTTCTTCACAAGCTGAACTCAAAACAATGTAGGCCCTATATTAACAATGGTATTTGTGTGTGAATATAGGACAAGGGGAGGAAGGGGGAAGAGCAGCATGACAAAGTTGTTTTTGCACAGCAATGCTTACGTGTTAGTTTAAGAACTCACCCCTCTCCCCCAGATGACACCACATAAATTCAGTACGTAAATTATTTGTCGATTTATTTTGTTTTAAGTGTAAAAATCAGACATCTGAAGATGGATGGGGGGGAGAAAAGGAAAAAAGAATCAGGATATGAATGCAATCATTCTTATTTATGTAGAAAAGTACAGCTCTGTGGATTTCCCCCATCTGTTCTGTTATATAGAACCAAATTGGAGTTAAATGCACTTTTAGAATAAATCATTATGGCCAAAATTGAACATGATTTGCAGGGAAAATAAAGCCATATGTGTTACATTAACTTCTCATTTTTGCTCCATCCCACTTCCGCTTGGTTGGATGCATGTCATGCTCTGTTCCTAAACGGTGTCACTGATGCTGAAAGTAGAAGGTGACACTACATTTTCAAAAGTGGGCTCAGTCTTTCAGCTATGTTACTAAAATCAGCGGGAATGTCCATGGCTCTCTGAGTTTACAGGGGCCAGTCTCATTTAAGCTGGTACAAACCGGAAGGAACGTATGATCGGGTTCATCAAAGCATACCAGTAGAGGACCCGAAGCAGAGGGTGAGGCAAGGTGCAGGACTAAGGAAATCAAGACCCTCTTGCCCTTGCATGGTGCATCATTAGCTCATCAGAACAGAATAAGTGTTGCACCAAACCATGAGTGATAGGGGTGTACTTCAGAGCAGCACCTGGATTTTAAAGCCAGATACGGAGATTCCACCCTAAGTTTTGTGGTACGGTGCACTCCAGCTTGAAATGGCTTCACCTTGGAAACAGGAGGTTCAGTGCCCTCCCCTGTGATCTTGTGCAGCTAGAGTAGGAGATGGTCTGTGACTCCAAAGGGTCTCCCAGGGATGCCGGCTCCAGAGCAGTGCCTGAATAGCACGGTCCCAGTTTCACGCGGCCCACTGCAAACCACAGGTTAGACTTGCTGAAGGCAGAGCAGCAAGAGTGAGCAATATATCTGGAGGAACAGTTTCTGCTGGAATATGTCTTAGCAGAAGAACAACAAGCTTGCCATGAAAGAGAAACAGCAGCAGGAAGAGTCGCTGCAGACTCTGCTATTGCATGCTTACTGGTGGATTAGGTGGTGAATAAATATGGTGGGGAACCCTGTTAGAGCTCTTTTGCAGAACACTCAGGCAATTTTAAAGCCATGGTATTTTCCAAAATGGCAGCTAAATTCCCCCCCCTTTTTACATCCCAGTTCCCACTACATATATATGCATCATGAAAGATACATAGTGAAGATATTTTTTCATGTTTCTTGGAAAAATACTTTAGACTCTATCTCCTACGGAACATGATACAACCAAGTTTTATATCTGTTCAAAGTTCACAGGCAGAAAAGAAGAAATATTCATGTTTACAGAGTGCACAAAGCCACTGCTTTGCATTTTAATGAGGAATGACAGGAAAGAGCTCTCTCTGTTTTCTTCTAGCTGCAGCGAGCTCTCAAATATTGTGTTACTTTCAATGGTGCTGTCCCTTGTGTCCTTGAACTTCTTTTCTCATATGTGTCACAGAAAGGCTGACAGAAACAACATCTCTGACTTCAACGTTTATATCCACAGCTCTATCAGCCACTCTGTGGAGTAGAGATGACTCAACTGCCTTTCACCTAACTCGCTTCAGGACTGCTGGCAGACTGGAGAAGTGGCTGGCTACAACAAGAAGATACCCACAGTGTTTCCAGTCCCATTTCAATGTACCTTTCCAAAATGCTTCTGAATTGCAGGGTGAACCCAAAAGTTTTCTTTGCTCCTCCAAAGTCAGCTGCTCCTATAATACACCTCTCTGTCCCTCCTGGTCGCCATTTAGGTCATCGCTACCAGTGGTCGGTCACTGAGGGATGAAGCTCGGAATTGCAGACCAGTTCCAAAATAGCAATTTTACATGGAAGGTGCCTGGAGATAGAGTGATGGATGGATAGGCAAGCTGTCAATGTAACATATAAGGGCGATCATTTGATGTTGTGCTGGGATTTTCTAACAAGCACCTTCCTGCTTTCTGTGGTCATGCCCTGAGGGCTTGGAGAAACTCCCCTTTGCTCTGGCTGTGGGTCTCTCCTGTGGGTCCCCGTCCTTCATTTGGCACTGCCTCCTGTTCATCCACTAGTTTTACATGTCACCAAGGACTCAGAGGAAACATTCCCTACCAAGTAACTTGCATGAGATAGGTATTGTTTTGCATGTCATAATATTTTTTTAACTGGTGTTGGTTGGCTGCTTTTCGCTTTTGGCTGCATATTCAGTGATAAATGAAGTTGGTGCTAAGCATTTGTTTCTCAGCTCAGGTTTCACTAAGCAAAATATAATTAACTATGGAAAAACACCACTGTATGAAATCCCACTGTGCATTGGAATTTATTTGCTCTTAAACAATTTCCCAATCCAAAATTGTACAAATACACAGAGTTCTACTGGTCAGTAAGGCCGCTACGCGAGCTTAAAGCAATCAAAGCAGACAGTGCAGCATTAGGCACTGATGGCAAACGGGAACTCTTCGGTCTGCTGGCTCCCAGCCTTTCTTCCATCATTGTTCATGAGCAAATGAAGCGCACAAACTCTCTGATTGGGTTCATGCACCTGCCATTGGCAGTATTAGCAATGCTGGCTTGCAAAGCTCATCTGTCTGGATGCGGATAATTTGCAGCCTCTTAACCCCTTAGACTATTAATGCCTCACCTTGGCTTCCACTGAGCACAGCGGGCAGGTGGGCAGCTTCCTCACGCTGCTGGTTGTGCTTTCCTCACAGCGCGGAAAGTATCTCCGTTGTCTTGAGAAAAGCTCTTATTTTGTTACACTGCTCAATGTACTCATTCAGCAACATGGGTGATATTTCCCAGCTACTCCTGCCCATGCATGTTGGCGATGGCCCCTGGATTGGGTGGTGGAGGGGAGAGGAAGGTGGAGTAGCAGGTATGGACCACCCCAAGGGCTATTCCCTGCTTTACCACTCCTGCCATTCTGCAGAACAAATCATCTTCTGCAGCCCCACACTCACCCCCTGCCACCCCAGAGCAGCTCTGGCCATAGCAAGAGGAACGCTCTTCCTCAAGAGCTCATGGGGCTGCTGACACCTCAGGGCCTCCTGCCTTTCTGGGCATTTGTGGGCAGAGGTACAGCAAGGCAAGGCCTGATGGTCCCTGGCAGCAGAGCAGCCAGGCATGTCTTCTTCAGCTCTAAGGGATGGTGCTCAGAAGAGGAGCTCCTGCAGGCTGTCCTAACCTCCCACTCCTCTGAGAATGGAGACAAATATCCTTTTGCCCTCACCCCCTTCCACCCCAGGTGGTGGAATCCCACCCACATCATGGGATGAAGCTGTTTGAAGTTTCTGAGCCAGCACATTGCAGATCTTCCTGCTGACTCGGGGTGGACAAAAGACCAACAAAGCTGCAAGGAGCCCACTTTGTCCTCTGGCTCCAGCAAAGACATTCAGCAAGTGGGGAGTTAAGGAGGGCGCAGCAGCATTTCTTCATCTCACACACAGGTGGGCATGGCCATACAGCTGGATAGTCCCAATCTTCCTTGTTCTTCTCCCCCGTTCATTTTGCGGCTCTGGTCCAGAAATGCTGTACCACTGCATGGATTGCTCTTTCTGGACTTTCTGCGTTTCTCATAAATCTTGGCCTCGGGACTGCTGTGGACCAGGAATCCTCCAAGCTGTGAGCAGCCGATGTCAGACAGAGGAGGGATGTGGATGCAGAGTAACCATCCTCCTGAGAAGGAGGGGTGAGGGTGGACCTGCAGAGCAACTGCCACATCAGCTAAGGTCCACCACCTCAGATAATAAAGGTATGATTTGCTAGGACAGGCACAGGGGAGGACAAAGAAGTCATAAGATCTTCATTACAAAAAAGAATGTTCCCCTTTTCTGTGGCTGCGATAGCGTCCAGAGGAGAAATACACTAAAGATTGTCTCCTAACATGGATGCAGCAATGCTTAGGCACTTCTGAAAGAATACATAAATTAATTCATAGAAAAATAAAACAGCAGCAGTTCAGGTTTTGTCTTCATCAGTATTCAGTGGAAAGCACAATGTGACCAGGACTGGAAGGTTGGATACCCAGCTTGTATTCTCAAATGTCTCACTCTTCTGCTGTATATTATTTTCTGTGGCAATCAGGGCAGCGCTGAAGCTTTGGCTACCTCAAATTAGGCACAAACATAGTAATGACCTACTTTCCAGAGACATCAAGTGCTTGCAGCTCCCAGGAGGTCTGTGTGAACTTGCTCCTTTTTGGAAACAAAAAAACCAGGCCTCTTTACAATCACATGTGAAAATATAGCTGCAGCTGTTTAACTAGGGCATGATATTTTGTCCCTGGTGAAGTCCATGAAACCAGGTTTCTATCTTCAGTTTTACAAAACTTCTGCATTTCAGTTACTGCATGCATAGAGTTGGGACTATTGCGAGTAACTCATACCCACTGCTGTTTGGCTCGGCGGATGAAATGCAATATGTAAAACACCATCCGTTACGGTTAGCAACAGATGAAGGATTGTACAGTAGTGATAGGAGGTTTGCTACCCTCTTCTATCAGTCAGAAACATGAGCTTTACCAACAATTCCCAGTTGCTTTTCAACATCTAAATTTCACAGCACATCTGTTGTGTCTCTGCTAATGAAACTCCATGGATCTGGTTGCTTTTTTTGAGAAATGTGCTCATGTCTGGGTCACTACTCTGGATACATCTGTCATGTATAAAATAAATAATTGGAAGGGCTAAATTAAGTAGGGGTTTTCAGGGTATTGCCACACATTCTTACAAACAACACTTGATTTTCCTGATTCCACTGACTATTGGTGCTACATTCAAGAGTAAAGGAGAGTGGGAGCAAGAAGAAGAGTTCTACCACTCAGTGAGAAACTGGTCTGTGACATCCCGAATGTGGGACAATAATGCTTGCTATGTTAGTGTTAGGGAAATACTTCCCCCTGGCTTTATTGTTATGCATTTTTTCCAGGAGGAACCTCTAGAGGGAACACTTTGTTAAGCCATATCGTGAATTACAGTACCTGAAGAGTATTTTTGTATTAGTGTATGGGCAATATCTTGCTAGAGTGAAGAGTTCCAGAGAAAAACAGTTTGAAGGTGAACCTGTGATATGGTCAGACAGCAACAGAAAAAAACATGATTAGACTTGGCAAATAACTATCTTTCTTACCTTTATTTTGAGCCATAATTCTCTATCGCTGCCTTTCCATTGGTTGAGATTAAGCATCTGGAAAGGAAACAGAGATCCTTAAGACAGCACATCATCAAACTCTGAAAAGTTTTCAGTAGACCCAGTCATGCCTGTGCCCTCCCTACCGTGCATCTTCCACTGTTACTACCTAGTTACATGAGAAGAGATTTATGCACCATTGATTTTTTCTTACAGCTGACAAGGCCAAAGAAAATGACAATGGGGAAATTAAATATAAAATGTTACCTTGACTGCATCTTTAAAGAAATCACTCCACTAACGGCACCAAATTAACTCCTGCAAAAATCATAACTCAAAGCCCCTTGGGCATGTGTAACATTTTGTATTACAGTATGCAATGCTAACTTTTATGTCTTATTATATACATGCACTGTGGCTGAAATATAGTTGCTGAGGGAACCATAACCTTGAATTATCCTGTCTTATTTCAGCATGCCAGGCCTCAGCCACAGGATTGCTAGTGCATGGGCTTTCCTATATTTAGTGACAAGGAATATGTCCTGCTGCCTTTTATTGGCCAAGACATATACTTGTACTAGAGTCATCTTGTCGGTCAGCAAAGGAAGATAGCAGATTCAATTTCAAGAATCAGATCTACTGATTGCAAATATTTACTACACAATATACCTATACTTTAAATTTAGATATATGATGGTTGGTTTACATGCTGGGTTTTAAATATCATCATCCTCAATATATTTTGGCTAGAAAATACAGCAAGAGAATAGATCCTTGCTGTCAAATGTGCCAAACCTCTCATAATAGATACTAATGGACAAAAATCAGTTCAATTATCTTTGCTTGGTTGGAGAATAACTAGTAATAATTACAGTAATAACTGTTATTATAATAAAAGACTATGTGGTCTACTACTGTTTAAGCTACCTTGCTAAACTGCAATTGCTTCAGTCTATAGGTCCTGGCCTCCAAGCCAAGAGGAGCAGATGGGTCCTTCAGAACAGGCAGCACTGTCCACATGGGTAGCACTTGACCATGTAACTCCCCTGGGCCCTCTATGATACCCCTACAGCTCTGAGGCACAATTATTATTTTAGATTTCGAGTTTTATTGAAGTGTCTGTAAGAATATGAGGGCTGCACTGTTGCTTACTAAAAGGGAGATTTTTATAGCACGAAACACAGCTTAGCTATTGCTTATCTGTGAAAATTTTGCTGGGGAGCCTTGGCAGGTAAAATGCAAAGGGCCAAATCTAGCACAAATTCTTCCATGCTGCCTTATAGGAGAGGTCCCCAGGGAGGTGTATCCCCAGAACAGCTCATTTAATTTTGAATGGGACTGATCGGTTCACTCCAAGTGAGATATTGGGGGTGAGTTAGCAGTTGCACAGTGTGGCAGATCAGGGGAGGAAGTCCTGGAGGTGGATAGAGGAGTTGCTGGATACTGTAGCCTAAGGCAAGAGAGGACCTGTGCTTGGAGTCACAGAAGGAAGCAGGTCCTTCTGCTTATGGCTTCTCCTCATGAATCCTGGGGGCCACCCAGCTGGAAAGCAGCTTGACAGAAACGGACGTGAGGGTCCCAGTGGACACCAGGTTGAACACACGCTAGCAGTATGCACTTGCGGCAAAGAAGGAGAATAGTGTCCTGGTCTGCATTAGACAAAGCATTGCCCACAGGTCAAGGGAGGTGATCCTTGCCCTCTACGCATCATTGGTGAGGCTACACCTGGAGCGCTGTGTCCATGTCCTGGTTTGGGGTAAAGCAGAGCCAACTTTCTGTTCAGTGAGAGGCTCTTGCATACACCTGTTGCTGTGGCAGCCAGGGTCCCTGACTGGGCTGTTTACCCCATGGAGGGGTCACACCTGTGGGGAGGAGTGGGCAGGTCAGGGGACCCAAACTGACCAATTGGGTGTTCCATCTCATGTGCCATGCTCAGGATAACACCTGAGGGAGCAAAGGTGTTGGGTTGGCTCCTCTCCAGTGGGTTCTTCTCCAAGGGCTCTTTGTCTTCAGCTCTTCTCCGTTGGCTCTTCTCCTTCAGCTCTTCTCCAGTGGGTTCTCTGTTGGCTCTTCTTTGTCTCTTCTTCAATGGACTGCTTCTTCAATGACTCTCTTTCTTCAATGACTGATGTCTGAGGAGGACCCCGTCAGCTCATCTGCCTTTTGATCCCGGTCAGTGTGTTCCAGTTCCCATTTGTCACTGAGTCCAGTCTGGAACTTCCCCAGTGCCTGACAGTGACATCTCCCAGGGAGCTTGGTATGGTTTTGTGTATATTTGTATATATTGTATCTATTTCATTATTTAATTTTTATTTTATTATTAATATTTCATTAAAGTAGTTTAGTTTTTTCTACTCATAAATTGCTTTATCTCTCCTCCTCCTCTCCTTGGAGTGAGAGGTGGGGGAGAGCATCTGTCGTCTTGTCATTGGACAACCTGGCCAAAACCACGACAGCCCAATTCTGGGCTCCTCAGTGCAAGAGAAATGTGGACATACTGAAGAGTATCCAATGAAGGGCTACAAAGATGATTAAGGAATTGGAGCATCTCATGTATGAGGAAAGGCTAAGAGGGCTAGGACTGTTTAGCCTGGAGAAGAGGATGAGAGGGCATCTTATCAGTGTATGTAAATACCTGAAAGGCACTAGGTGCAAAGAAGATGATGCCAGGTTCTTTTCAGTGGTGCGCAGTGACAGAACCAGAGGCAATGGGTATACACTGAAACACAGGAGGCTCTGTCTGAACATCAGAAAACACTTTTTATTGTGAGGTGACCAAGCACTGTCACAGACTACCCAGGAAAGTTGTGGTGTATCCATCCTTGGAGATATTCAAAAGCCATCTGGACACAGTCCTGGGCGACTGGCTGTTGCTGCTGCTTGAGCAGGGAGGTTGGATCAGATGACCTCTGGAGGTCCTCTCCAACCTCAACCACTCTGATTTTGTGATCCTGATATTTCAGCATAAGTGCTGGGAGATCACCACAGTGTGTGTGTCAGGGGAAGGTAAAGCAGCATGCCACCTGTATGATCCTGAAGGTCCTCCCACAACTACAGAGAAATGCCTTTGGGAAATCTTTTGCTGGAGAGACAGGTACAGGTACCATGTGAGGGCTTTGTGCTGCTGGAGGAGAAATGGTAACAGCCAAACATGGAGAGTTTACTCCCGAGTTTTCCCCTCGCCCTTCATGTTGTGAGGTGCAAGAGGCACCTCCCTCTGACCCTTCAAATCCCTGGAAATCATCTGGGGAAACTCTCCAAGCTTCTGACCTCCAGGGAAACTCCTGGAGTTTGCTCTGCTGAACAGCTGCCCTGGAAATAGCTTATTTATTAAAATTAATAAATCTTTTAAAGTGGAAGATTTTACATGCTGTACAGCACCCAGCGTGAATCCAATGCTGCCTGTTCTGTGGGCAACTCAACTAACAAGGGATGAATAATGCACTGAGGAAGACGTCTTTTATTTCTGCTTTTCCTCTGTGTTCTGAAAAGACACTCATGTCCGTCAGTTGGTAACTGGCAAATTCTCACTGAATTCTCCCATGCCTCACAGTATGCCAAAAAATAGATTCCCCTCCTCAAAATAAAACAATCCCTCCTACCGCATTAACCATAAACAAAAGCCAAAATACCAGGGAAATTAAGTCTCTGCTGTTTTAGACACGTGAATGTACAAGATCCTGTGACTCCCAGACAAAATGGGGAATGGGATTTTAAAGCAGTTTTTCCCTCCTTTTTGTTTTCTCTCTGTATTTCCCCCCCTCCCCCAAACACCTTTTGTTTAACTGGAAAGTCATTAACTTCATAAATTTGAACTTACTTTTCACTTTGTGGGCATGAGCATAAGCAGCTCTGACACATGTGCTTTGTAAGAGTATAGTTTCAGCAAAGTGAAATAGTCAAGTCAAGGTTTGAGTAGCTTTGGTTTTACTTGAAAGGGCTGTGAAATCATCTGAATGAAAGCTTCGCAGGAAACAGCCACTTTTCTGACTGGTCTGTCAAATAAATGCCATAAGATAATCTTACCCTGTAATGTCATCTTTTCTAGTGTAGCACATGGAGGAAAGCCAGTCATTTGCATTCAGGGACTCCAAAAGCAGCTACTGCCTTTGACTTGTGCTGTTGTTCCCTGCCGTGGCTGCAAGAGCAGCCCGGCTTTCCATGGCTAACATAAATTTGGCTGCTTGGGAAAAGCTGGAAAGGGTGACCACCTTGGTAGGGTCAGTGGCTGTGTCATGCCACCTCAGCACAGCAAGTGGAACAGAAAATGCTCGTAGGCAGAATCCTTGTCTGACATGAATCACCTTAGTGTTGGGGACACCAGGCCTTATTTTATGCTGTCAAAAAAAATTCCATCACAGCAATAAAAAAACCCCAAACAAACCAGAGGAAAACAGGCATATGCATAGTCTGTGTGGGAAAGCAAACAAAACGTGTTTCTCCTAGAACCAGTCTTCACATACGGATGTCTCATTTATACAGGTAAGATACTTTCATTTCAGAGACATAGCAGAGAGAACAGCCGTAGCTACCAGCCATGCATGGCAAACCAAGGTCTCAGTGATGGAAGAACCAATGTTGCTTCAGGTATGTGAAATATCCCTCCAAATCCAAGTAAATGTAAGAAAAAGTGATGAGGATTAGAACAATCCAACCTTTACAGTAATAAAATCAAATTGTATTTAACAAACTAGTATTGCTTATTAAACTTCTTCCATACTTCCAAACTTTCAGTCTAATTAAGTGTAGCTATTGTAAAGCCTAATTACAAAATAAGAACAGCGTACTGCTAATAGCTTCTTTACCCTGGGCTTCATATGGTAGCTTCAATCATGGTAATATGTTTTACTGACTAACAGAAAACCTACCATCAGGTTGAAATCTTTGTTTCCTTCATCGTTCTCACAGTTCAAATACGTCTGGTTTTGATTTGTCAAATCGTTCCTCATCTAAAGCTGTGAAACACAATGCAACCTGAACTTTGGGAAAAAAACCCATATATACTTCTGCTTCCAAACTCTGCAGATGCACCTAATCTTTGCTGACAGTCAAGCCAGAATTCTCTATCCGAAGATCTCCAAATGCTGGGAAGTATTACCTCTAATCCTCCCATTTTGGACCCATCTCCAGTTGTACTAAAAATAGAAGAGCTGGGTGGCTTGACATAAAGTGTCAGACTATGTAAACTACCCTGAAATTGCTTGAGATGATTCATTCTCCCAGTCCTCTCTCACTTCTCAAAGCCTGGATTTATGAAGTCTTATTTAAAGTCACACCCACTGTATTTTTTGTCAAGTGGCATTTGCCCTTCGCCTACAGTATTTCTAATCACCCTGAGCCTGGTATGGTCCAGTAATCCTCAGGATGTCCTTTGCGTGCTGTTGCAGTTGCCTTCCAGAATTCACTTTTCCCCCTTCACTGATTTTCCATAACTATTGAAAAACTTCTAGTCAGTGCAGGACAAAAAGCTCTCAGTTTTCAAAGATGACTTCTTTTTTTTTTTTTGGCTTAAACAGGCCAAGAAGCAAGGAGCATCCCTGAGCACTGACCTCTCACTCTCTTTCTCTCTGTCTCAGACAACTGGTTTCCAGTTGACAACATGCCTTTGCAAGGACATCATATATGAAAAAAAAAAAATAAATAGGAGGATCTGAAGGGTTAAAACCCTAATCACATGTAGCTGGAAGTCCAGTGTCCCCATCCTGACTCCTTCCAAGGGCATCCTGCTGGGACAGAGATACTCTTTAGGGGACATTATGGGACAGGGTATAGGTACTTTTTGGCACTTGTGCTTACTTAGATGAAACATAGAGATCCCAGTGTCAGGACAGAGATGATTTTAATGGAGAAAAATTAAGATGCAAGGCTACCACCTGTGTGGCTACAGAGGAAGGGCAAACCTATACCTTACCCTCTATAGATTGTCTGTGAATCATATGCTGACCCCGCACACAGTGTATCCCTACAGCAGTTATCAGGCTATTATTTTTTGTAGGTGATCCTGAGAAAAATGCCGGAGGCCGTATCAGTCCTTCTCGGTGCTGTAGCCCCAAGTCCTCTCTGGCTGCACAGGAGTATCCCAACTTTTGCCACATCCCTGGCTATCTCTTTGTCCCAGCTGAGACTGGGGCTGAGTCCTGGGAACACACAGGAACCCTTTGGGCTGGGAGTGTAAAATGAGAGCAGGGAGGAAAGGGGAACCAGTTTAATCGACCTGGCAAACTAAAAAGTATCTCCTTCTGACCAGACCATTTAGAATCATAGAATCATAGAATTGTTAGAGTTGGAAGGGTTCTTCAATATCATCTAGTTCCAGCCCCCCCTGCCATGGGCAGGGACACCTCCCACTCTACCAGGCTGCTCAAAGCCTCATCCAGCCTGGCCTTGAACACTTCCAGGGATGGGGCATCCACAGCTTCTCTGGGCAGCCTGTTCCAGTGCCTCACCACCCTCACAGTAAAGAATTTCTTCCTAATATCTAGTCTAAATCTACCCTCTGTCAGTTTAAAACCGTTACGCCTCATCCTATCACTACACTCCCTGATAAAGAGTCCCTCCCCATCTCTCCTGTAGGCCCCCTTTAAGTACTGGAAGGCTCCTATAAGGTCTCCCTGGAGCCTTCTCTTTTCCAAGCTGCGCAACCCCAACTCTCTCAGCCTGTCCTCATAGGAGAGGTGCTTCAGACCTCTGATCATCTTTGTAGCCCTCCGCTGGACCCGCACCAAGAGGTCCATGTCCTTATGTTGGGGGGCCCAGAGCTGGATGCAGTACTCCAGGTGGGGTCTCACCAGAGCAGAGTAGAGGGACAGAATCACCTCCCTTGACCTGCTGTCTGTGCTTCTTTTGATGCGGTTGGCTTTCTGGTCTGTGAGCGCACATTGACTGGTCATGTTGAGCTTCTCATCCACCAACATCCCCAAGTCCTTCTGCTAAAGGCTGCTCTCAGTCCATTCCTGTCCAGCCTGTATTTGTGCTTGGGATTGCCGTGACCCAGGTGCAGGACCTTGCACTTGGCCTGGTTGAACTTCATGAGGTTTGCACAGGCCCACCTCTCAAGCCTGTCCAGGTCCCTCTGGATGGCATCCCTTCCATCCAGCGTGCCAACTGCTCCACACAGTTTAGTTTCCTCAGAAAACTTGCTGAGGGTGCACTGAATCCCACTGTCCATGTCACCAACAAAGATGTTAAACAGTACCGGTCTCAGTACTGACCTCTGAGGAACGCCATTCGTCACTGGTTGCCACTTGGACATTGAGCTGTTGACCACAACCCTTTGAGTGCAGCCATCTAGCTAGTTCCTCATCCACTGAGTGGTCCATCCATCAAATCCATGTCTCTCCAATTTAGAGACCAGGATGTCATGCAGGACAATGTCAAATGCTTTGCATAAGTCCAGGTCAATGACGTCTGTTGCTCTCCCCTCATCTACCAACGCTGTAACACCATCATAGAAGGCCACCAGATTTGTCAGGCATGACTTGCCCTTGGTGAAGCCATGTTGGCTGTCACCAATCACCTCCTTATTTTCCATGTGCCTTAGCAGAGTTTCTAGGAGAATTTGCTCCATGTTCTTGCCGCGCACAGAGGTGAGACTGACCTGGCCTGTAGTTCCCTGGGTCTTCCTTTTTCCCCTTTTTGAATATGGGGGTTACGTTTCCACTTTTCCAGTCAGCGGGAACTTCACGAGACTGCCATGATTTTTCAAATATAATGGAAAGTGACTTAGCAACTTCATCCGCCAATTCCCTCAGGACCTGCAGATGGATTTCATCAGGTCCCATGGACTTGTGTACCTTCAGGTTATATATAGTCATTATATAGGTTCATAATAGTCAGAGGACTGTACGAGGCTTGGTAGTCTCTTGGTGAAATCCCTGACACAAGGCCCCGGTAAGCAGCACACCTCCCTAGAGCGTGCATCAGGTTGGCAAATGGGTGCCTCTGTACCTCTCAGAAGATGCAGTGTGTCTTTCCTTTTTATTCTGCAGAGCTGTGAGGCAGGTCTGCAAAGGCACCTGAGGCTTTGGGAGAAGTCTCTTCCTCCTGCTGATCCTTGCTGTCACAAGCTTCCATTCTTCTGTGTTACTGGCCTTCCCTCCCTTCTGTGTGTGCTGGTAAGGGAGTTTTTGACTGACTGGCCACAGGCTGTTGATCCACTGCAGACTGTGCTTGTAACCAGCTATTTGTCTCCTTCTCAGCCTCCCTGATGCCACGCAGCCTCCTCACCGCCTCCTGCAACTCAACCACCTGCTGCAGGAGGTCCTCCAGCTGGGCACGCCTTTGGCAGGCAGGTCTGGCCACCTATCCCTGCCCCTGGAGAAAGGTCCAGGCACCTCCTGTAGCCTGAGGTCTGCCCTGCAGCCTCTCCCTTCAGCAGCTCCCTCTGGATGGAGGCATTGGCCGTTGCTAAGGTGGATGGTGCAGACGGATGGTGTTTCCCTGCCTCGGGAAAACCCCCTTGTGTACTGAGATCTGCTGCTCTGCTGCGCATCGGGCCAGCTCCGGAGCAGCTCCCCTCATCGACTGACTGCTCCTGTCGCCCCACGGAATTGGTTTGTTTTGTCCATGCTGGAAAGAGGGCTGTGGATCTAATTCTTCCCTTCACTTAACGCTGCCCTGAATCAGGATTGCTGACACTGGGGTGAGAGAGGTGGATGTAACGAGGCCTAAGGGAAAAGAATTGTAGTTCCATGTTTTCCTCTCATTGCTTGTTTAAAATAAGTGAAATAAGCTGTCAGCATTGAATAAATAATAATAATGATGGATACCCCTATTTAAAGCAACTTTGGCCGTCATTACATTTTCCTTGTCCTGTACTTTAGACATCTCATTTTGCATGCAAAAGTCACTTGAGCAGGATGGGGGTCACTGACTGTAGACAGCTTCAAGGTTTTTTGAGAAAATGAGGAGGTCTGTTGGGAGGTTTTTAACACCACAAGCGTCACAAGATGCCTTATTAAATGCACAGAAGCAAGCCTGCAGGAAAACTGCCCCAGGCTTTATGAGTGTACAGCACCTCAGAGAGTAGGTCCTGCTCTGCTGAGACCCCAATGCTCCACGGCAGTCCAAGCTGTCCTTGTATGGCTTGAATTGCACAGGTGGGTAAATTAGAAGAGTAAAGTCTGATGGTTTGCATTAGGGCCCAGGAAATTCAACTCCAAATTCAAGAGTGGCCCTGAAATGTAGAGAACTTTTCTTTTTTTTTTATAATCACTGAAGAAATGCTTAAGATTTAACCGTACAGACATCTGTGCATCTGCAGAGCTCCTTCCTCTGAAAAGAAAGATAATGGTTTAGAGTAGAAGAAGAATGAACAACTGAGTATAAGGCAATTTCCGTATTTTTTTTTAGCAATATTGCCAACTGGCTTTGAGGATTTAGATCCTATCCCTACCCATTTCTTTGCAAATAACTTCTGAGAGGGCCAGAGACAAATTTTGTTTCATTACAGTAATTGCAACTATAGTCAGTCCAAGCAATTCTCAAATGTTTAGCTGTCAGCACCATCCACTCAGTCCCTGACACTGTGGCCGGCTGGAAAACTACTGCAGCTAAACAAAACAACATACTATATGCAGATCACTGATTTCTTCAAATACCTTGCTGCAATGCAGAGGCAGTTTCTCTTTTCTGTGTACTCATGAGAACGCTTGCCATGGAGTCCCAGCCAAAACCATTCCCAGGGACAAACAGTCTCCTGTGTTGGCTTATAGAGGGAAATGGATTTTTTTTTTTCCTTTATTGTTTTGAAGATTTATTTATACCTGACTGGAAGCCTGACTTGCTAGGCAGAATGAGGAGACTGTCAAAACAGAGGTGATCAATGCTTTAAAGAATATAACGCAATATAATAGGCCTGAGCCCACACCTTTAAATTAGTGGCAATTTTGCCTCTGACTTCTGAGAAAAAGTGGGCCAATTTTTTCAATATTTATAAGCCCAGGAGAGCGCTGAGAATGAAGTCCTGCACAGTAAGAGACAAAGTCTGCAATAAACTGAATGCTGCATCCATGGCAACTCACAACTCAGTTGATAATTTTTCAACAGAAAAAGAAAGATATTTTTCAGGGCCACCCATACAGGAGCAATTTACAAAATTGACTGAAGTGAAGGCATTTCGCATCTGCTGTGTTTTTCACCGCCTTGGTCTTTTGTTTGAACCTCAGCTGCACACTGGGATGTTCAGGGAGCGAGAATAGCCCCATTTTGCCATCTCTGGGTAGTGGGTGGATTGAAGTGACCTATTGCCTGTGGCTTTGTCACACCAGGGGTTGATACCTGGTCTACGTGGGGCAGGGAGCTGCGCTGCAACAGGTCAAAAAGGATTTTCTTCTGCAGAGAACTTCAATGCAAATGAAAATGGCCTTTTCCTCTGTGCTTCCACAGCTGTTTGGGAAAAGAAAATTTTGAGAGGCAGCGCTGCTGCAGTCTGCCCCTATGGAGGACCTCGGGGTCCTCCCTGTCCCCTTTCCTGCAACAGGAGGGAGGTGCAGTTCAGGAGCTCCAGGCAGACCATTGCTGCTCTGATGGCATGCACTGCTCTGCCTTCAGGGGGAAAAGCCCCTGCGTGAAGCATTACAAGACAGAGCCACAGCTCTTGCAGGAAGGTACTGATCCCTCATTTTGGACAGGTTTTCTCCCCTTCTGTTACTAGGGACAGATATCTCGCTGCCAGGGTGCAGTCGCATTGGGCACTCCTCAAACACACCGTGATTCAGTTGCTGACCTGCGTATTTTAGACTTCGAAAGTCCTGCCCACTTCAAAAGACAGAGCAGAAGAAATAATTAGGGTCTGAATTTTATAGATATGAAACCGAGGCTGACAGATTGTCCTGGTTTGAGGTAAAATAGAACCAATATTCGTTCAGTAATTTTAAAATAACTCTCTGCAATTAACAGCCTACTGTAGAGAAACTGTTTGTTCTCAGAGTGATAAGACCTGATTACGCCAAGGAATGGTATGCAGAGAGGCTCCTGCTTATACTTATTGCTATAACAACCAAGGTCAGCTAACTTCGTTATTTCCCCTGTTGGAGAGTCAGAAGCAGAAGTGTGTAGGGGGTTCGCACCTGCGGGGAGGAGCGGACAGGATGGGTGAGTCAAAACTGACCAATGGGTATTCCATTCCATGTGCATCATGCTCAGCATAAAAGCTGAGAGATCAAAGGGTCAGTTTCTCTTTCTTCAATGGCCAGTGTCTGAGAAGGTCTCTGTCTGTTCATCTGTCTTTGATCCCCATCCGTGTGTTCCTGAATCCAGATCCAGAATCCAGTTTCCGTCTGTTGCTGAGTCCAGTCTGGGACTTTCCCAGTGCCTGTCAGTGACGGGATCATCATCCTGGGAGCTTGATACGGTTTTGTGTATATTGTATATATTTCATTATTTTCTTTTTGTTGTTTTATTAATATTTTCAGTAAAGTATTTTAGTTTTCTTCTAAACTCGTAAATCTCTTTATCTCTCTCCCTCCTTTCCTTGGAGAGAGAGGTGGGGGAAAGCATCTGTCCTTCATCTCAGTGGCCAGTCCAGACCCAAACCACGACACAGATACTAAATAATTTGCCCATGTCACTGGGCAGAGCTAGGAAAGACACTTGACATATCCCAAGAGTCAAGTCAGAGCCCTAACCTAAAGATCATCTTTCCTCCAAATAAACATTTGTAATAGTTGTGTTTAACACAGCATTTCCCATGCCAGGGAGATAAAATACTCCTGGCCGTTGTGTTGGACATTAGCTTTGGTCATATTGTTCTCTACTGCGTGCAAAATGCTCCACAGATATTAGGCAGTAATGTCAATGGTTTCCCAGCAGCATTCAGCTTTCCCTACTCTGCTGGTGAAAGGCAGCAAAATTGTTCTCATCCCTGAAAAAAGAAGGCTGTCTCTGTACTTTTCCTACTGAGCAGTTGTATTGTATTTTCTTTCCAAACTGGGGTGGTTTACTTCTGTTCCAAATCTTTACTGTAAGATTGTGTCACCAGTGAAACTCAAATGAAAACATCAAGTTTGTACCATATGTTGATGCATTTTTTAATTTTATGAAACCTTGTTGCATCTGGATAAGTCAATTAAGGTTAAACATCCCTTTATCAACAAAGTCCTGTTAAGGACATCAGCACATCTGTTTCTCCACACGCTGTTAATTTTTGCTGTGCTGTATTTGTTAACAGTAAAACTGAAATACCACCACAGCAGCTCCCTTGAAGCAAAAACAACGATCCAAATGCCATTCTGTATTTTGGACACATCAGGGTAATAAAGGCCATAATGGGCTATGGAAGGCCTTTTTTTTTTTCTTTTTCCCTTAGGCAGGGATTATATATGGAAAGAGAACTGAGGACATTCCATTTCTGCTGGAGAGATGGTTGTGCAGGACCTGACTGTCTTCTTGCATCTGAACTGCTTTCCATGGAAATATGATAATCTGCAAGTAGCCTGACTCTGATACGCCTCTGTGGCCACTAATTCCGCAGTTTCTGTGTAAACAGCTATGAGCAGTGCCCAGCAGACCTACATTGGAGAAATATCTTGTGCCAGTGATGCCTCATGCTTTGGACACAAACCCAGATGGATGCTCTGCGTGGCTCAATGGAAGGGGAAATATGAACCAAACCCATTGCTATGGTGAGGTCTTTGCAGAAAGGAATAATTTTAGGGAAGAGATTTAATGGAAGTACATGTTGCATAGTGGTGGCAAAGTCTTCATCACTGCAACCACTGCAAAAGTCAGACAGTTGGACCTTCATTAAGTTTTGTTTCTTTGTAGCTTGAGAAGTTTTCCACAGTCAGAGAACAGTGCTGCAATGAGACTGCCTGAAGGCAAGAATGAGTGAAGCAGTATCTTCTTCCTGCTAAAGGTAATATATATACTAAGACGAAGAGACATGCCCGCTAGGGATCCACACCTGAAGACCAACACAACTAATGAGGTCTTAGCAAAAAAATTGCTCTTCAGAGTGCTTTTCAAGTTACTTGGCATGAAAAAGTTCCTATTCAAGGAGTTTCACTCAAGTGAAGAACCATGCAGTTAAAAAAAGCACATGGTGCATACAAGGGCTGCTCAAAGCCTTTTTTATCAGCAGATAACAGCTTTGCCTTATCGTCGCAATGTGTCTGTACATGGGAGTTTGGAAACAAGAGTGAATTGACATGAAAATGGTCCTCGGTGGCAGGAAACAGGCAGTAAAGTGACACAAAGAACATCCTTAGGACCAATTCAATTCCCTATATATCATGACTTAGGAGAATGAATACGCATTAAGGTGAATAATTTTTCTGACAAGGCAAAATGTGGAGTTGCCGGTCCAGCCTAAATGATGTTCAGAATCATAAAGCTAGATTAAGAGAGAAGCCAAATAAATGGCTTATGCACATAAATTCAGTGTAAGGAAATCTAAGGTAATGAGGCCAGGCAGAATAAAAAAGGAGACAGAAGAGAAGGGAAAAAGAAATATGCTCTCTCTGGCCATATGCTTAGGGCACTGAGCAGGGAGAGAAGCAGATGGTGTGGCTCAGACTTTAAAGTATAGTTCTCTGAGTTTTAATCAATTACATTAATGCATGCTGGGTGTATAACACATTTTAGAAGATGTTAGGCAATTTTTCTCTGAAAATGTCAGAAATTATTTAATCTTCTCCTTTTTCTGAACCTAGATGTTTCTTACTTGCTTAAGGTTGGCCATCTATGGATATATGTTATGAACCTCATCCCAGAGCCAGATTTTTGCTTAACAAATTGTCAAGGCTTCTTTAAGAAGATTAAGCTGTTACTCTTTCTGATCTCTGGGGGGAAAAAAAAAAAAAAACCCAAAAAAAAACCCCACTCAAAACACTCGGGGAGGGAAATGTCTGTTCTGTTACTTATTTGGAAAGCCCTTTGATATGAAAATCATTGGCGGTAACTCCTGTAGCCTTAAGCCTCTCCCCAGTAATTCAGATATGCATGCAAATGCCTGGACCTGTAGCCCACTGAAATCAAGGAAGAACATGCTTCCTGTTCCTCTTCGGACTCATCCTTTCTGTCTTCTCTCTGGCAATAGCTGAGTATTTCTGCCTGCCAGCACAAGGACTGCATTTGAACAAAACCTGATAAATGACTGCTTCTCATTCTCCCAGGAAGGACTGGCGTGCAAGTACCGTTACAAACAATGTACATGAATATCTAAACTGGAGGCCATCAGCATATCTCCTTAGACACTCCAGAATAAATGAAAATGCTGCATTACTGCTGGATTACCTGTCAGCAGGCTCATTTGCTGACTAATGTGCTGTCCTGAGGGCCACCTTGACTTGTTTATCATCAGTAATGCTCCAAGATTTAGCAAAAGGAGCTGCAGCGAGACTACTGCTGCTTACACGTGTACGCTTGGCAGTGTGCATTCACCACTGCCAGAGGTGGGGAAAGGGCTTCCCAAAGCACCCATGGGGTGCACCAGGCAGCACCTCCCAGTAGGGTCGGAGTGCTGAGGTCCTACTGCTGCAGCAACGCAACTGCTACAGGCCCTGCCCTGGCCTTTTTCCCCATTTTTGCTGGTCCTAAGGATTTATTTTCCCTCCCAGGTGGTGGCTTATACACTCCTGTTGGGCACTCCATCCCTCGTGACTGTGCTCCTTATATAAAGCCATAGTCAGATAGGGCCTGTTCTCCCCTCTCAGGCCAGTAGGGCTGGGCTGGCCAGAACCACTTCGTTTTTGGCTACTGGGCTTTCACCTCTCTCCATTTTTCCTATTGTTCCCCACCCCATTCCCATTTATTTTTCCTCTGGGAAAAAATTTTTTAGTAGGTCATGGGAAATGTATTTAGTTTTATTAGGACTGGGCTGATAAATATGTCTAATATGCAGAATGTATAAGAATGGTGTTCATAACCAGACACCCAGAGGAAAGTAAGAATAGGACAAAGATATATAGCACTTCCCCTGAGTACTGTCCCCACCTCTAGCTATTTTCAGCTCAGACGATTTCCTGAGCCAAATGCAGTTTGCCTATTCAGTCATCTTAAAGACATTTCTCTTCCAACTACTTGTTCAGGCTTTCAGATGTGAATCCACCTAAACTTTTTTGTATCCGCTTCACTCAGTCCTTTGTGGGGTGAAGAACAGGAAGGCCATTCAGTGGGGGCAGTGTTGTGCTGGGACATGGGTTATGCAAACATGGGAGCTACACATGCACTTCACAGAATCACAGAATCACAGAATCACAGAATGGTAGGGGCTGGAAGGGACCTCTGGAGATCATCTAGTCCAACTCCCTGCCAGAGCAGGGTCACCTAGAGCAGGTTGCACAGGAATGCATCCAGGCTGGTTTTGAATGTCTCCAGAGTCGGAGACTCCACCACATCTCTGGGCAGCCTGCTCCAGTGCTCTGCCAGCCTCAGGGTAAAGAAGTTTCTCCTCAAGTTTAGATGGAACTTCCTGGGTGACTGGAATGCAGTTCAATGCATTCAATGCAAATTCAATGCACTGGAATTTTTAAAACCCATGTAGGACAACAATAAGCTGCCTCAGAGTTGGGGGCCTGCAACAACAAAGAAAGGGTCCCCCAGAGAATGTCAATGGTCAGTGGTTCTTCTGGACCCAGGAAAGGTGGCCTGCTTTGCACTGTGCCTGCTTAAACATCTGTGCCTCCTTCACCTCCTCCAGACCCTTGCAGGAGGGACTGTCCCATCCAGCACAGCACCAGGGGGCTGAAAGAGAAAGCACCCTTCCTCCTGCCTCTGGAGAGGAGGAGGAACCGTCAGCTGACAAGACAGGGAAATTACTTTGTCTTTTAGCAGCAAAGAAGAGCTGGTCTCTCCCAAACATCTACTGTTGCCTCCACATGCCCTACCTCCAGGAACTCCCAACCACTCCACAGCGTGTGGGCACAGCTGCAAAGTGGGCTGTTCAATCAGTTTTCTTTTCTTTTCTTTCATGCTACCATCAAGTGTCACAGTGCTTCATTTTGTGTTTTAAACTCTATGGACAAGTTGCCCACAAAGATTTGTAATCCCAGAACAGAACAACAGTGCTAAAATCATTCCGCACTATGTTTGTTCTCAAGGCATCTGTCACAAGGATCACAACCTGTGGGTTATGCAATTAAAGGGGGTAATGGAGATGGCTTAGGACAATTTTTTTTAATGGAGACAGAGCAAGAAGCACAGATGTTCATCTCAGAGCACATTTCCAAATTTCCCCCTCAGGCTACATAAGCCAAGCCTTGCATGCAGCATGGGGACTCGGATGTGGAGGGCCAGTGTTAGAAGCGTGCCCTGAGCTGGATGCAGGAAATCAGGCAGCAGCAGGAGATGTACCATGCAACATCTTGCATCAGTTAGGTGATACTTCTGCAGGTTATCACAGTTCTTTGTAATATGCCAAGGTTTTTTACGAGTTTCTAGAAATGTTCTGTCTCATAAGATGGGCTTCCTACAATTGTATTCCCTCTTCATAGCTTTTGTGAATTATCTTTTTCAAATTTGAAAGCTCCATATTCTACATCGAAACAGGACATTTTGCCGTGCTTTGCTTTCAGTACACTTTCCCTTCATCATAAAAGTTTTATGTGTGTTTGCTTTCCCAACTTTCAGTGTTTCAGCTCCTTTTTCACATCAAGTACTTACCATGAAAGGCAATTGGGTGCATGACAAGACAGCCCTGCAAGATACTGTCCCATTAGAGAGTGGTTTTCATGCCTTTCCTAATCTGTGAAAAAGAGCAAAAATATCTGGAGCAGGAGATAACATGAGAAGGAAGTTAAAACCATTTTCTGGGTTATTTTGATCTTCAACAGCTCTAATTCACTGCTGCATGAGTTACTCGGCAACGACAGCCAGGCAAGACTCTTTCCCACTGCTCTCGTGCAGCCGTTGAGGGGATGAATTCAGAATATGCAGGGAAAAACGTGCTGTCAGCAAGCCTTGGAAACACAGGTACCAGCCGATAGTTGCTGAAGCACTGCGATATGCTTTTCAAACCCAGAGGTAGACATAGCCTCTGTGTGGAGACCATCCTGGTCTCCTTTCAGAGACTAGGCATGGAGACTTGTAACTAGGACAAGTAATGTGTGTCCTATAACACTTGGGTATGACATTGTGAGGTAGCGCGTTTTCTATTGTGATCAAAGACAGTCTACTTCCAAAACTAATTCAAGGAGAGAGGTTGCACAAGTACCCTCTGGAGGGTAGAAAATTGGGACATGGAGGGCTCTTAGGGCAGCCAAGCCCAGAAGGCAGGGTGCATTGAAGTCTTCTTAAGCATCCACAAAGAGCTGTCCTGTGGGACCACTGAGAGCTTGATCAAGGTCTCTTGCATGCTGCAGTGGATGAGGAAGGCCAGACTGCACCGTGAAGCACATAGAAGGCATATTGATGACCTCTGCCTATGCAGGGCATTTGAAATCCACAGCCCTGTCACACGTGTTCTGTGCAAGACAGGTTTCTCCAAGTTCCACCAGGGCTTGCCACAGCCTACAGATAGTCCCTAAGCTGTGAGCAAAGGCAGCAACCCCATATTCTTCATGAGGGGCTTGCTGTGGATGTGCAGTAGCATGGCTCTGTGTGTATGAGAGAGGCCACTTGCAGGACTTCTGTCATTAGGCAGCAAGGTGGTGGACTGACATAGTGATCCACAGAGCTGACTGGTCCTGAGCCTGCCAAGAGGCACTTTCTAGCTCAGCTCCTATCAGTTATCACTGCTCTGCTGATAATGGGGTCGTTTCAATTTGCATTAACAGAAGACCCTATTTAGGTTTAATTACAGATTTCCTGCACTCATGCCTGTGCTAATGAGGGCAGGACATTCAGGGATTTGGGGAGTAAACCAAAATGTGGATGCTGAGGCAATTTTTGCATCTCAGACCCACCTCCTACAGCAAAGAACTGAACGCGTTTCAGCGTACTCCCTCTTGCTGAGATACACGGGCTTGGGTTTCTTCCTCTAAGGAGATAATGCTGTTCTCACATTATTACGTGCTTTTATTTTAAAGAAGTGCTGCGTCTTCCCTGCAGAAATCCAGTCTGGAGTCTTTAAAATCTTCTAGGGTTCATGCGGTGCCAGGCAAGATACATAGTAGGATTGGGAGATTCTGTGCTGTTGTGAACGTGTCCAGGTAGTATCAGATAAGTGTTTATAAAGCAAGGCCAGTATGGTGCACAGGCAGCCAAAGTACAGTGAGACCCTGCCAAACAGCCACAAAGAGTGCCTGACACAAGAGAGAAGGACAAATGTACAGAGAAAAATACAGACACTGTAAAACAGCTCTATTAATACCAAAAATTAATGGAGCATCTAATCTGGAATTTCATTGCCCTGGTCAAAGCAGGATCCTTCCTGTTGTTGGAGGGGAGACCTTATCGCTCTCTACAGCTACCTGAAAGAAGCAGGGGGAGTCGGTTTCTTCTCCCAAGTAACAAGAGATAGGACAAGAGGAAATGAACTCAAGTTGTGCCGGGGGGGTTTAGGATGGATATTAGAAAAAATTTCGTCACAGAAAGGGTTATCAAACATTGAAATAGGCTGCTCAGGGAAGTGGCTGAGTCACCATCCCTGGAGTGTAGATGTAGGTGCTTAGGGACATGGTTTAGTGGGGGACTTAGCAGTACTAGGTTAACAGTTGGGCTTGATGATCTTAAAGGTCCCTTCCAAACTTGACAATTCTATGAGACTATGATTTTGGACATCTATTTACTTTGCTTAGACTAGGTGTGAGCAAGGACCTCAAGAACATGTTGTCTGGTGGCAATCAGCTTCCAAAAAGCATCTGTCTCCAGCAGGCACCTAGGCAATGGAGAACCAAGAAGGATTCCCAGGATGGAGTGAGCCCTCAGGAGCAACAGCAGGGACAAGGAGAGGCACCCACTGAATTCCCAGGCCAAGCGCTGGTATCACTTGGCTGTGCTAGCAGGCTGGAATCAGGATTTTGCTTCTTGTCAGCTTTTATTGCCAGGCTGCTCAAACTCCCCCCTCCACCAAAGCACATGCCTTTTAGCTTCTGTATTCTTTTTCATCTTCCCCTCTCTTTTACCTGCTTCCTGCTCCCACGGCTTCTGTCTGATTCTGCGGTGGCTTTGAGGTTTTTCTGTAAACAGCAAAATAATGATCTTGCTCGCAATCATTTCAGGGCTGCTATGCTATGCATCCTCCTGCTTCGTGTTATACAACCGTTTACGGAGAGCCTCAAACTTCTTCTGGGGGGATATTGTAACTTCTCATGTGTTTGTAAGCACCTAGATTAGGAACCCTTTTTACTTGGTGCACCTTTGTAGGAATTACTACTTGGAGCAACTGAATTCATGGGTTCATCCAGTCTTGGGTAACGGGCAAAACTAGGCAATCCTGAAGTAGCCGCACAGTGGTAAGAGAGCATACCAACAGCAGAGAGCTAAGGGTATTATTTTCCTGCAGGAGAACATTAGTTCTGCTGGCTTTCTCCCACCAAACGTGTGCTATCCTGGTAGCAAGGTAGGAAGAAGGGTCTGATCTTGTCTTCTCTGATGTCCTCCAACTTTGCCTGATGGAGAGAGTGCAGTAATTAAAATAGAGGCTCTGTGGTGCCCCTCAGGTGAGGGAATAGCCCTACAGTTGCAAAGAGCAGAGGAGCTGAAAAAGTTCCTCCAAAATTCTTGTTATTTTAAACTCGATGTCATATTTCAGCCTCCATCGATAGAGTTCATGCAGTGCATACCTAATGTCATCACACGGCTCTTCTCTCCAGAACACAGAGAGCACGAAACTGAATCTCAAATCACTTGAGCGAACTGAAAGAGGAGCTTTTAAACAGGGCTCGTGCGTACTGCTGGCACTTCATACTTGGTGCTTCATTTGGGGGTGATGGCTACAAGGAATCCTTAACCCCTTGTGTTTACTGAAGTTAGAAAATTGCTGCATTGCGGAGCAGCTGGGAAAGGGAAGAGCGAGAGTGAGAAGTCCAATGCTTAGACCCTCATGGGCTGGGCTCTGTACTTAGATGAGGTGTTGTGAAATTCAGAGATTGTGTGTAACCTGGGCACTTAAAGGAAACTACAGTCCAGCAGCGAGGCGAGGGGGGGGCATTATTTTAATGGCACTTGAACTCTGGCCAAGAAAAGAGAGCACTTGCTCTGAAAATAGCTGAGAGGCTGCAGGCTTTGCTGCTGCTGCTGTTCAAGCTGCCGCTTTTGCTTGCTATTCTGCTAAGTAGTAATATGAACCTGGTGCAGATGAGGAAGAAAGAGAATTGAAATTAATATCCAGGATATGGCCCCCAACTTTGGTCTGCTGAGGAAAAGATACGCTGCTCCCGGAATCTGCTGAGTGAGAAGCGACTTTCCAAATCTACATTTCATTTGCATTTCTGTGGTTGGGTGATTACGTGACAGAAAAAGAAGCTGTTCTACAGGAATATGAGGTGCTTGTTTGATGCCGCATAAACTGAGGTATTAACTTGCGATCAATAGCACATGCTTCAGGTAGGGCCGATGTGGACGTTTTCTGGATACCGCGCAATAAGAAACCCAGAGTAGAGGGCAGTGCTTATACTTACAACCCAATCAGTTCTGGGTGCCGGAGCTGCTCTTCTAAGTGGCTTAGTTGTATCTGCATGTCCTTAAAAGTTCAAAAGCAAAGCAAACAATCTTAATATTAGTCCATCACTCTGGTGTGCAATAAAAGTCAAGTCAGAGCTTATTAGCATGAGATCAGCTCCAGTGCTGCCCTTCCAGATATTATATTCTGCTCTCCCAAATTGTCTCTGATAGAATATGCAAGAATCTGCCCTCCTGGTATTAGTTTTATATTGCAGTAAATTTCTGGATGACTTCTGTTCCCAATAATACAGGATTGCTCATTTTAAAGGCATATTGCTGGTTTGCAGACTATGGCCTGCGAAACTTCTAACCCAAAAATTCTTGGTGTTCTTTCTAGACCCAAAAATTGTGGCTGATATCAGCAGAGAAGGGAAATCTGACAGACAATTCCTATCTGCTTGGTAAAAATAGGCAGTGGGATAGAAGACTGAAGCTGGTGTCCATGCTGAGATAAATGCTTTGAGGGTGACTATATCTGTTTTCTCAGACCTAGAGGATCTACACAAGCAAGCTGCTTGTTACCACCAGGACGGCTTCTTTTCATTATCAGCAGAAACTTGGGCAAGACGCTGTACACCAGCCAAGCATCCTGGCTCATCTGCTACCACAAAAACATGGCATGGGTCTCAGTAGCTTCTGCTATGCAGAATGCCCTGAGCACGAAAAAGGTGTCAGGATTTGGGCAGTGTGGGAAAGGCCTGGCAATGGTAGGAGAAGTGCTGTGAGTAAGCCCCCAGTGTGCCCTGGCAATGATGGAGACCAGCAGCATCCCACCCCTATGGGCAGGAATGTGGCCCATAGGTCAAGGGAAGGGGTTATCTCCCTCTACTCGGCACTTGTTACACCACGTGTGGATACTGCATCCCTCCTAGTACCTGATGGATGTCAATGAACAGCGGCGAGTTCAGGGGAGGTCCCCAGGGTGGCTGTGCTGGTGGCCAGGAGGCTCTGCGAGCTCCTACCCTGGAGGTTTTGCAGCCCGGCTGGATACAGCCCTGAGCATCCAGCTCTGAGCTTTGAGTGGGAGGTTGGACCAGAGCTCCTTCCACGGTTCTGTCCCACCTGAATTATTCTGTGATCCCATGACTCTGCTGACTCATAAATCAAGTTGTCTTGGTTTATGGAGGCCCCTCCTAAACAAAACTGTTGCTTTTCTGTAGCTTAGCATGAAATCACAGACATATGCACCATTTCAAAACTTTGCCGGAGACTTTGTTATGACAAGTGCTTGCATTTAATTGTTTTGCTGGGAAAAAGATAATCTCCTTTATTCATACTGAATAAAAAGAAACTATCAGCCAGCCAAGGGGAGGAGGCAGGAAAAGGAATTTGTAAGTCAAAGCAGTCTATTTTGTTTAGCATCGTGCTTTTTCAAAGTCTTACGATGATTGATGGAATATGGAAGATTTTATTTCCAAAAGGCTTATTTAAATCCCAGCTGTGTGTTCAGAAACCTGAGGCCCCTTCCACTGGAGGGACAAACCAAGGCGTCAGCTACCCACATGCATATATTTGCTCTTGTGGTAAAGCAGGGAAGAAAGCTTGTTGGCACGAGGTCATTATTATCCCCAGAAAATAGGAGATTAGGAAAATGTACAGCTGAAAATGGGTCAGCTGATATTTGTGGAAGAAAAGTGGACCACGCACATCTCTGCATGGATCACTGCATGCCTGAGGAGCAAATTGTTTGTGATCGACTTTGGGCAGCATCGGAAGAGACCACAAAGACTCAGTTAGCCACAAACTCGCAGTCGTTCTGGCTCATCCAAAAGGCCGCTCTCAGGCCAGCCCTGCACTCGGAGACAGCAATGCGCTAAAATAGAATATTGTCTGACCTCACAAGTTTTCTTTTGCAATGATGCTGTCAGTAAATATTTTCATGTGTGATTGTATGTGTGCTCCCTCCTCATCTCTGCCCAAAAGCTGATGGAACAGAGCATGAAAGACGTTTTGAATGACCTAGAAAAATTCTGCCTACTGCAGTGAGACCAAGGGAGTACAAGCAACTTGCCCACGGTCTCACCATGAATCAGCTGCAGGTACTACAAGATGGTTGTGTGTCCTTGACCACAGACCCATTAGCACCCCCTGTCCTACCTCCACCGTCTGCCACTCCAGTTCTTTCTTGACCATTGCATAAGTGAAGCCTGCAACACCTTTCAGTCTCATCTTGGTCCTTGCAGGCACCAGTGATGTCTGAAAGCTACAGAATTATAGTGTCAGGTGCAGGATCGAAGCCTGGGCCACCATTCTGGTTACATGAAAACAGACAAGGCAGGAGTGAGAGCATTAAAACCTAAATTCAAACTTCATCTTACTCCTTTTGCAGTTCTTTTTGATGAACCCCCCCAAATATTTTATTGCATTCATCTCTGCACTTTTTCATTGTCTGACTTGATCAAGAAGCAGGTGCTCCAAAATACATAGGGAACTACCTTATCTCACATTTATTTTAGCCTAACAAGAAAAAGGAAGTTGACAAAATCTCAGAAAGAAATTGCGTTTTCCTGCTGAGTTCTGAATAGGCTTGGAAGTGCCTGTACTTCTGCTCAGGCTGACATGACACCAGAAAATGTCCACCTTGTAACCTTATTACGCTAAATACTCTAAAAGTTGTTTGCTTTCTGCTTGTTCTAGAAGACACAATACTGAGGGAATCTTCGCAGACTGCACTCACTTCTTGAAATGTCTTTTTTCACTGAGGGGCTGTTTGTTTTTGTCAGATTTGGAAACCATCTTGTGGAGATCTGTCTTCACGCTCTGTAGATAAGGTCACCTCTGAAAATGGTATCTCCCCCAAAAACATTGCACAGAAAACTCTGTTGTTTTGCACTAAGCACTGTGTCACGTCCCATCTCCTGCAGAGCTGGAATGAGATGCTCAGGTGGACTTTTTCTCCAAGAAGGCTCAGTTGTGCTCCCAACCCAAAGAGCCCTGCAGTGGCAATGTCCCTGCCCGTCCCCGCTGTGGCTTTCACATCCATAGGTTTGGTGTGGATCAGTTGAATTTCCACAGTGTCCTCGACCTGGGGGGCATTTCCCCCTGTCAGCGTGGCAGAGGGGCCAGCAGCCTGCAGCGTGGGTCGAGCGGGGCAGGCAGGGGTGAGCAGCTGCACCTGAGCTCTCCGGCTGCGTGGGCTCCCTGACGCCTTCCTGTTGCCCAAGCACAGCCCCAAGGAGCCAAGCAGGACATAGAGGCCACTCCTCGTGCTGGCCCCTCTACCCCACTGCCAACTGACAGCTCCTGGCCCCGCTCTCTCGGCTGCAGGATTTTGTTCTCAGGGACCTGAACCCACCATGCACCCCAGCAAGATGTAAGGCTGTAAGGCTTGTTGATTTTGGCTTGTTATTTTTCGGTTTTGCTTTGAAACCTTTTTCTCCTGATGGTCATTCTCTCAGGTACTACTCACGTCAGCGGCGCTACTAATCCTTGTTGCGAACGGTGTATGTAAGTTCCCCGTGTTGGTTCTGTCAGCAAAGCAGCTAAGCTCCTGGGGCAGAGAGGCAATTAATTTTGTAACACAGGGCTGCTTCATATTCAGGACGCAGTTCAACAAAGCACTTAAGCAAAGGAATAATGACTGACTTGAATGGCAATATTAGTGCTTAAAGTTAATTGTGTGCTTTTAAAATTGAGCCTTATATCATGCCAATCAAATCATTAATCTACTGAATTACAAGCTCAAGCTCACAAATACATGCCCTGGACTTTCTTGCCTCAAAAGGGGAAACAGATGCAGACAGGGCCTTGAAAAAGCTATCAACATTCAGTAGTAACATAGCAAAGACTGAAAATGTGTTGGCTTGCTCCTTCCTAACTCTTACCAACCAGAAAATGCAGTGTGCCAGCACTTCTGTGACATTCAGTCAAATGCTTTAATGAACAAATGGACTATATATTAAAAGCAAAACAGGAAATTTTCTTCCTCCCTTGAGGCAGTCTCAGTGGAATCAGAAAACTGAGTATTTTTGGACATCACACGAGTTCTGAAATTTCTAGTATGCATCACAGTAGGCCCACCAAAAAGTACATCTGAGTGACAGGAGGATTAACTGTGCAGGGAACAGCAGGAGAGCCAGGATGCTATCTGCAAGGTTATGTAGATGGAGCTGAAGACAGCAATTAGAAGTAATACACAGCTGTGCAGCCAGATATATTCTCACACGAGCAGAGGCAAGCATAGGCTAAAAGCAAGCTCGTGAAACAAACCACCTCTCACTGACCAGCACATGGTATCTAATGCTGTACAACTGTACTTAGAGTAACCACAGAGACATCCTAACCTAACTAAACCGATGAGTTTATCGATTATACCACAGGCTTCTATAGGAGAAGACTACAATGTCAAAGCTTTCAATTCTTCCCACAAAAGTTGTGTGATGGACAAAAGCTGTGATGTGGCTGTGGTTGGAGTGGTTCATACAGCAAGCTGCTGGCTCACGACACCTTCGTTTGCCATGCTATTACTGAGGTCTGCGGGAAGCAACTACAGATGCCAAAGGTAGATGGAGTACTACATATAACGTACAGGATTGGGTAACCTGGACCAAGTTATTGCTGCAGTCCTTGTCTGACCAGCTGGAGCCGGCATTATTTCCACCAGTCCCCAAAGGAATTTCTCAGTTTAATTTTAAACAGAAGAACGATTTTGCTGTTGTTGCTGCTGTTGGTTTAGATTCCTCACGTAGTTTGTTCTCGTGCCTCTTTGCATTTTAGAGACGTTCTTCACATCAGCCTCTAGGGATGGGTTAGCGTAGTGCACTGAAGTCTTCTTTGGAAGTCTGCTGCTGTGACTGCAAAATGGGAACTAGAAAGCTTGCTGTTATGATAAGTAACATGCAGTCGTAGCTGTGTGGTGTGTTAGCAGGGAGTGTTTATTTCTAGTTCAGACATCTAAATACACACCTGTATTCAACTATGTTCAGCTATAGGCTACGAAACAAATCTGTCTAAACCAAGATATCCCTGTGCGTTTGTATGCATGTGTGCGTGAATACATGCATATAAAAGCATAGGGAGGAAAAAAAAAACAATAGCTGCCTAAGATGACATACTTTTGGCTTTGCATCCACTTCTGAGAAGACCTAGAGATAGGAACAGCCTCCTTCCTTCCAGGAAGAAGCCATGCCTTGGCTATAGAGGGAGCGGGAGTGAAGTCTTAAGACTCTTTCTCCATAGGCAGGGTAGTACAGAGGGTCACTGACTGATGCGGTGATGGTGTAGGAGGTGAGACAAGAGGCCTGGGTAATTAGGAGGATGTTGGCTGGCCTGGGTAATTAGGAGGATGTTGGCTTGGCTCAAATGAAAACAGGAAGGGCTATTTCCTTGAAGGGTCTTTGCCTTAACTGCCAGCTCAGACTGTGAGTTCTGTCAGGCAGCGAGTGTCTCTCAGCAATGTAGGAAACGCAGCCAGCGCTATGGGGCTCCTACGCTGAACACCAGCCCCTGAACACACCCATCACCATTTCAATTTGAGCAGCTATAGCTCAAATGAAATATGTTTAGGTTCAATGTTCAGCTGACTCGACAGAAAGTATCAGCCTGGTCTTCCCATTCATCAGATCTCCTAGAAATATCACAAAACAGTGTGACTGAGGCAAAGAAGGGAGGCACAGTCTTCAGGCTGAGCATCCCAGACAGATCCGGTTAACACCAGCAGCTTGCTGGCAGCTGTAGTGCCAGCCCTCTCCCCCTCTGCATCCTCCCAGCATTTAGCAAATCATAGATGCTGCCTCCCAAAAGGAGGAAGCTGGCTCTGAGAAGAATCTAGACGGAGAGAGTTGGCTTTGTTATTCTCCAGTTTCCCCATTCCCTGACTTTCCAGTGCCTGATTTTTCAGTCTCAGTGGTGTCATGTTCCTGACTTCACGCCTTTACTTCTAATTTCTTTTTTTCTGCTCGTGCTCCTTTACACGTTATGGCTGTCATCTTTCTTTGAGACACTACTGTCTCTTTACAGATCACGTACTCGACCCTGGTAGAAAGTACTGGGCTATCACTCGCAATCGCTCACACGACAGCTCTCCCGTCCTCCAGAGGAAGGTGAAATCTTTTGGTCAACAGATGCAGAGGGCCTCACTTGAACAAAGCAAGGGTTTTGACTGTTCTGTAGCACAGATGTCTGTCCTATCTGAGCAGCTGAATGGTCATTTGTATTTCATTTATCCAGAAATTTCTTGCTTGTGTATGGGTAAAACCCCCCACATCTGATTTTATTACTGCTCCGCATCCATCATGAGATTTCAAAATGCAATTACATTGTTTATTCAATGGTATTTTTTGAAAAATCTTCTGTTATTTCCAAGTCTGTTTGCTCAGAGAAGGATGTCTGCCATGAATTCTCAGATAGTGGATGCCGGCATCTTGTTTTTAGTAGACACAGTGCTTAAAGTACTTTGGCTTCCCTTCCATGTGGTTGGAAAGACTTGATTTTCCTTTTTTAAGCAAGATTTGGCAACCATGACAACCACATGCCAACATCTGAACTGGGATACTTTGATGTTGTACTTGAATTACTAGTATCAGAGAACTCCCAGAGACATGGCCCATTGCTTAATGCTGGGAACCAGGCTTGGAGCAGACCAAGACTTCTGTGCTTGTTCCAGGAGAGGAAACAGACAAAAGGTGACTCCAACACAGAAAGCTTTGGAGTTCCTTGCGGTTCCTGTTTGCTTTGCAAAAGTGAGTCACACACTTCTGCAGCAAAGGAGCCGACATGGTCTACAATTTCGGGACATCTCCCTTGCTCTGAGGGCTTTCACTGCTTCCGGCATCTAATCTGCCTTTCCTGGGTCTAAGCTGCTTCCCTCTCCTCACTGACCAAAGACTTTGACCACGTTTCACTGATAAACTGCACTGGAAAACCCAAACGGCAGAACAGAGAATGTCGTTGCCTCAAAACCAGTTCTGTCTGCCCACAGGCAAACGTGTTCCCAAACATGGCCACCACAATAGCAGAAGCAAAGGGTGCCTTCTATTTCATTCTCTGCACAGCATTGCACAGCACAACCAAACACCTTTGTTCTTCAGACGTTGCAGCAAAAGCCGTGTCATCCTGCACTTCAGGAAAGACAAACCCTCCAGAGAATTCATTGCCAAGGTGGATAACTGAAGGCTTCAGCAGCTGCTCATGACCAGTGCCTGCTGCTCTTCTGTCTTGTGGAAGATAGATACAAGAAATAGTTGTAAGAGAGATCCCTGCCTCTTCTGGCTAGTAAAGGTCACCTAAAATCAACTGTGCCCTACGCTAGCAGAAATTCTTCACTTTTTTTTTCCTCTAAGAAGGCAATTCATTGGCTTCTCTGAAGAAGTTCAGTCATCTTTTCAGTGTTCAAATAGTCTAGACGTGATCCGGAGACCTTATTAGTTATGACTGTATCACTAAACTTTGATTCCAAGGGAAAAACATTGGAGAAAACACTAAAAACTCAATGCAAACAAGCAACTTGTATTCAAGCGCAAGATCATTAGAATTATTCCGGAATGCTAGAGAAGGATAACTTAAAGAAGCAATTGGAAATAGATTGTTTAAAATCGGAATTGAAAAGAGAATGAGAGCAGACGCATGTGTTAGGACAAAACATTGCGATCGTGCTAGGAGAAGCAGAAAGACCCCCATAGCATTGTCCAAATCTGAAATTTATTTGTGGGTGCAAATCCCAAGGATGAGGATGGGGATGTCTGGGGAGACCCTGATGGACACAGCCCCGCGGAAAGGGAGGGACGGGAGGAGAAAGAAGCAGGACCCGCACTCTGGGAGCTGTGGGCTGAGCCGTCCCCAAAACCTGGAGTGATGGGAATGGGATCTTTGCAGGGAGTTTCTGTCACCAGCGGCAGTCGGGTGTTCTTGGGCGACGGCAAGATGGGGGTGTGGACCCTGAGGAGCCAGGGGATCCAGTTGCTGCCTGGGTAAAAGGGCTGCCAGGGCTGGCAGCAGGAGTGCCAAAAGCTAGTATCCAGGCAATGCATGAGAGAAGGTGGTGGGGGATGGGAGGGATGGCGATGGCTGCGCATACAAGCCCCTCACAACCCCCACCCCGGCGCCGCGGTCAGCACCTTCCCGTGGATCATGCTTCAGCTGGGCTGGCCGCTGAAACGAAGGAGAGATGCTGTCTTTTGCTTCTCTCCCCTTCAGAGGAGGGAGAGCATCTCCGTCATGCAAGAGAAGGATGAGAGAGAAAAGAGACCTATGAGTTTAAAAAGAAACTAAACTACTTTAATGAAAATATTAATAAAAAAATAAATAAAATAAATATATTAAATATATACAGAACCAGTATCAAGCTCCCAGGATGACGATGATGTCATCAGCAGGCACTGGGAAAGTCCCAGACTGGACTCAGCAACAGATGGGAACTGGATTCCGGATCTGGATTCAGGAACACCCGGAATGGGATCAAGGGCGGACGAACAGACAGAGTCCTCCTCAGACGCCAGCCATTGAAGAAAGAGAGACTGACCCTTTGATCCCTCAGCTTTTATACTGAGCGTGGGGCAGATGGGATGGAATACCAGTTTTGGGTCACCTCTCCTGTCTGCTCTTCCCCACGGGTGGGACACCTCTTGTTGCGTGAAACGGGGCCAAGCGGTTTTGGCAGAAGATAAACCCCCTTGCGTTCTAACACTCCTCACCGAGGTGGGAGGCCAGGTGCGGCTAGGTTTAAATTCTGAGTGATGCCCAATTCAGCACTATCAGTCCAATCGCGTTTAATATGTATTAAACTATTACGATTTGGATACGCTAATAGTGGGCTGCACCTTCAGTCTGGTCGTGCTCCTGAACTAGCACAGCCTCTCTCAAGTTTTGGTCGCGTTCAGTGAGAAAGCGAAACGACTAGCTACTTAAACAGTGCAGTTTATTTAAACAACAGATATACAGGTTCTTTAGGATTGCCGGTGATAAATACACTGTCTGCAAAGCACGTGCCAATAAAGATATTGTTAAGTATACAAACGCGCGACAAAATTATAAACGATACAGCCTGGCTATAAATGTAGGGTAGAGATTCTCTAGAGAAATTTCTAAGTCCCCGAGAAAGCGCTCGGTGTAATCGAAGTCTTACCCAAAGGCGTCTTACCCAAAGGGGGGAAGAAAGGCTCAGCCCGTCGACGGATCCCGGAAATCAGCGGTGGAATTCTTCGCGATGGTGTCTTCCCTGACATCCCCTCTCTCTTGGGCTATTTTTATATTATTTTTTTATCTTCAAAGTGGAGTTTGAGTGACTTTAGTCATACGTACTTTTATTATGATTAATGTATTCAAGGAGGAGTGTTCACACCTCGGGGGCAGATAGTGGTTCTGTTTTACCTCATTCCACCCCTTGTTCCACACCATTTGCATTGTGCTCAGATCACTATTACCTTTTATCTTAAAATATATACACATAGATATACATATATATACAGTCACCGGGGAAGATTGAATCAAACTGATGGTGTAGAGAGAAATAGCCTTTGGCGAAAAGCTTTAGCACTTGAGGTAACCTGAGCAGTGCTGCACGGACAACCCACCAACGGCGTCCGGAATTGCCAATGGAATTGCCGGAGGGGAAAACCATGGGGCAGAAGGAGGTGCTGTCAGCCGCACTCCCTTGGGAAGAGAAACTTCACCCTGTCGAGCTTCTGTGGGAGGAGCTGCCAGAGTGAAACAACGATAAGCCATGGTTTCGGGTCCAGGTCCCCCACTCCCCACGGTGAATTCTTCCGGATGGGCCACTGACAGGGAACCTGGTATACATATCCCTGTGTGCCTAAAGTGAGTAAATTTGGCATTCTTAATTGATATAGGGGCCCAAATTAGCGTTTTAACTAAGAACCACGCTGATGTATTAGGGATTAAACCACTGAGAAAGACTAAACATAACAAGTGTGATGGGGCAGCAGGAAAATGTCCCATAGCTGGAACTCAGCTTTGTCTACCTGGGGAAATGTAGATGATGGCCACGGTGGTGGCTCTAAGCCCTCATCAAGGAAATACATTGGGTCATGTGATTGCCAGAAGCGGACTCTACTGTTAATAACCGGTGGGGAAGTTACGGAAGCCCAAAGATTTGAGCATTTTGTCGTATGGGACCACTGATGGGCGACGCCCCCACACCTGGTGATCCAAAGGGATCCCACTGAGTTCCCATGAAGGACATGCGTAGGCCAACCTGTCATGGTGAAACTAACTCCTATTGGCATTGTACCCATGACCCTGAAAAACCAAGAGACTTCTATGCCTAGGGAGCCCTGGATGGGAACAGAAAAAAACAACCATATTAGTGCTTCAAGGATAATCACAGAATCACACAGAATCACAGAATGGTAGGGGTTGGAAGGGACCTCTGGAGATCATCTAGTCCAACCTCCGTGCCAGAGCAGGTTCCCCAACTTCTAACCCCAAAGCCCAGTTTCAAAACCTGTGGCCAGCTCGGTATTTTCTTATAGTAGAAGGGAAAAGCAGACCGCCTTGGTGTTCCTACTGGTGATGGTGACAGTGACCAGCGGAAACGATCAGGACCTGGATGACAACATGTCAGCAAAATGCTAGTGGGATTTGCCTGCTTTAACAGTTTGTCTACCCGCACTCAAGTCAGCAGGAGACCCATTGCCAGTCTTTGTGCAGGATGTTAAGGTATCTCTGTCTCTTGAGCTTACATGAAAGCAGTAAAATAGCTACAGCTGGGAGAGAGAAGGATCCAGAAGATCGAAATGTGGACGTTAAAGCAATTTTTGCACCTCAGACCCACCTCCAACAGCAAAGAACTGAACGCATTTGAGCATACTCCCTCTTGCTGAGATACTCGGGCTTTGGTTTCTTCCTCTGAGGAGCTAGTGCCGTTCTCACAGGAAAGACAGACATTATCACAAGCTTTTAGTGTTCATGCATACTTATTTTAAAGTGCAGGGTCTTCCTGGAAGCAATACAGTAGCGCCGCAGAAATCCAGTCTGGAGTCTTTAAAATCTTCTAAGGCTAATGTGTCCCCAGGCAAGTTTCATAGTAGGGTTTGTAGATACTCTGCACCTGCAAATCGGTGCAGGTAGTATTAAGTAAGCATTTATGAAGCAAGGCCAGTATGGTACACAGGCAGCCAAAGCGCAGTGAGAGCCTGACAAACAGCCACAAAGGGTTCCTGCAACAAGAGAGACAGACAAATGCACAGGGAAAAATACAGGCACTGTAAACCAGCTCTATATTCCTTTTGGAAGATTATTTCCACAGGAGAATGCCCAGTGTTAGCAGGAACGGCTTCCTGACATTAACATGCACAGATTTAAATGGAAATGAAGCTTCACAAATGAAACAAGCCATAAGCACTTGCTAGTTGTGTTTGGTTGTGCAACAGTAAAAATGCTTCTCTGTCCTCAGGAGGGGAACCAACAATTGATCCCTTTTCTGAACGACTGTCTACAAGATCCATCCCAAAGCTTCCTACCATACAGAAGCAAGCTGAAGGTTCTTTCCCTTTTATGAAGGCCCTACAAGACTATCACAGAAAGACAAGTGTATCTCAGGAGACATTCCTGCTGGTGCTGGAGAGGTGGAAAGGGATGAAGCAAATGAGCAATGGTTGGTGGCTTCAGCCTTTGTGAAGTTAATCTATAAATAGCTTCAGCAGCAGTTGTACCCTGACCACAGAATGACTATACTGAAGAATACATCCATAAGTAGTCTACACTTCTTTGGTCCAGGTACGTGGAAGACCACCAGCAAGCCCTCAGTAACCACTTGGTCAGGGGAGTATGGCAGAGGAGCGGTTTCATGGAGGCTGATAACGAGCAGCCAGGTGGACAGAACCATGTTCTCAGACCTTAGGCCTTCCTCCCTTTCCCCATGAGGAGGGAAGGAGGAGACATTTGCCAGCATGCACATAAATGCTTCATTTTCAGAGGTGGCAGGTGAGCAGATTCGTAAGGGAATGTACCCAAGGGCCAGAACAGAGTTTGCACCCTGGTTACTTCACTCTGCTCTTCCACTAAGTCTGCACACACACAGCTCTACACTTGCAGCACATTTCTCTTCCCTGCTCACACTCTTTCTCCCATGATGTTCCAGCATTAGTCAGACTAATCTTGACTCCATGGTGCTCCAGGTGTAACTAACCAAATGTGCACGCAATGAGAACATTTTACCTACCCAAGAATGGAACGGATTTTTTTTAGGTAGCTGGTCATTGATTTCTGGACCTAGAAAGGGAAAGAGGAGACATGATTCAATTTGAAATGAAGTTTTCTCACTTCTAGGAAAAGAAACATTGATTGACGAATTAAAAATGGCTCTCAAACTAGCAAAACTGAGCAAGAAGTGGTGAGCCTGAGTCACAGGAGCTGAGTGATATAAGGAATGCCTGGGGCTGAAAACCTCAAAGAGGAGCCACATCCGATGAACCAAGGAGGTTTCCAGCTTGGAACAAAGAGAGATGGAGGAGGTCCTGCAAGTGCAGGTGTAAGAGGAGCAGTCCAGTTGTCTTTTACCGGTTTCTCCGTGACTATCTTCTGAGCAGGAGAGTTTGGGCAGTTGTGGACCTTCTCTCCTCGTTGGCTGTGGAACAAAAAGAAACAACAACAAAGACTGCAGCTGATTCAGCTCATTGCAAGCAGTGCTTATAACAAACACAATAAAGGTACAGCACGAGGAGGAGCTGAAACCTAAGAGGAGCTCAGGTTGTGAAGAAGAGTTGCTTACTGCTTTGCATTATAAAGGCAATTACATCAGAAAGTATTGCACAGCAACAGCATTAAGGGTAAAGACTAAATTGACAGAAAAGCCAGGCAGTTCCTTTGAGAACTTTGTAAGAAATATCTAATTTTTCCCTCCCATTTCACCCCACCTTAAATTTCACACTTCTAGACTGAGAATGTTTTTCTTTCTTCTTTCTAAAATTACCTGTTGCTGTCTCTCATTTTGGACCTCTATTTACTCTGCTTTCCCTAGGTGAGTGCAAGGACCTCAAGACCATGTTGTCTGGGGACAGCCAGCTTCCAAAAAGCATCTGTCTCCAGCAGGCACCTAGGCAATGGAGAACCAAGAAGGATTCCCAGGATGGAGTGAGCCCTCAGGAGCAACAGCAGGGACAAGGAGAGGCACCCACTGAATTCCCAGGCCAAGCGCTGGTATCACTTGGCTGTGCTAGCAGGCTGGAATCAGGATTTTGCTTCTTGTCAGCTTTTATTGCCAGGCTGCTCAAACTCCCCCCTCCACCAAAGCACATGCCTTTTAGCTTCTGTATTCTTTTTCATCTTCCCCTCTCTTTTACCTGCTTCCTGCTCCCACGGCTTCTGTCTGATTCTGCGGTGGCTTTGAGGTTTTTCTGTAAACAGCAAAATAATGATCTTGCTCACAATCATTTCAGGGCTGCTATGCTATGCATCCTCCTGCTTCGTGTTATACAACCGTTTACGGAGAGCCTCAAACTTCTTCTGGGGGGATATTGTAACTTCTCGTGTGTTTGTAAGCACCTAGATTAGGAACCCTTTTTACTTGGTGCACCTTTGTAGGAATTACTACTTGGAGCAACTGAATTCATGGGTTCATCCAGTCTTGGGTAACGGGCAAAACTAGGCAATCCTGAAGTAGCCGCACAGTGGTAAGAGAGCATACCAACAGCAGAGAGCTAAGGCTATTATTTTCCTGCAGGAGAACATTAGTTCTGCTGGCTTTCTCCCACCAAACATGTGCTATCCTGGTAGCAAGGTAGGAAGAAGGGTCTGATCTTGTCTTCTCTGATGTCCTCCAACTTTGCCTGATGGAGAGAGTGCAGTAATTAAAATAGAGGCTCTGTGGTGCCCCTCAGGTGAGGGAATAGCCCTACAGTTGCAAAGAGCAGAGGAGCTGAAAAAGTTCCTCCAAAATTCTTGTTATTTTAAACTCGATGTCATATTTCAGCCTCCATCGATAGAGTTCATGCAGTGCATACCTAATGTCATCACACGGCTCTTCTCTCCACAGAGAGCACGAAACTGAATCTCAAATCACTTGAGCGAACTGAAAGAGGAGCTTTTAAACAGGGCTCGTGCGTACTGCTGGCACTTCATACTTGGTGCTTCATTTGGGGGTGATGGCTACAAGGAATCCTTAACCCCTTGTGTTTACTGAAGTTAGAAAATTGCTGCATTGCGGAGCAGCTGGGAAAGGGAAGAGCGAGAGTGAGAAGTCCAATGCTTAGACCCTCATGGGCTGGGCTCTGTACTTAGATGAGGTGTTGTGAAATTCAGAGATTGTGTGTAACCTGGGCACTTAAAGGAAACTACAGTCCAGCAGCGAGGCGAGGGGGGGGCATTATTTTAATGGCACTTGAACTCTGGCCAAGAAAAGAGAGCACTTGCTCTGAAAATAGCTGAGAGGCTGCAGGCTTTGCTGCTGCTGCTGTTCAAGCTGCCGCTTTTGCTTGCTATTCTGCTAAGTAGTAATATGAACCTGGTGCAGATGAGGAAGAAAGAGAATTGAAATTAATATCCAGGATATGGCCCCCAACTTTGGTCTGCTGAGGAAAAGATACGCTGCTCCCGGAATCTGCTGAGTGAGAAGCGACTTTCCAAATCTACATTTCATTTGCATTTCTGTGGTTGGGTGATTACGTGACAGAAAAAGAAGCTGTTCTACAGGAATATGAGGTGCTTGTTTGATGCCGCATAAACTGAGGTATTAACTTGCGATCAATAGCACATGCTTCAGGTAGGGCCGATGTGGACGTTTTCTGGATACCGCGCAATAAGAAACCCAGAGTAGAGGGCAGTGCTTATACTTACAACCCAATCAGTTCTGGGTGCCGGAGCTGCTCTTCTAAGTGGCTTAGTTGTATCTGCATGTCCTTAAAAGTTCAAAAGCAAAGCAAACAATCTTAATGTTAGTCCATCACTCTGGTGTGCAATGAAAGTCAAGTCAGAGCTTATTAGCATGAGATCAGCTCCAGTGCTGCCCTTCCAGATATTATATTCTGCTCTCCCAAATTGTCTCTGATAGAATATGCAAGAATCTGCCCTCCTGGTATTAGTTTTATATTGCAGTAAATTTCTGGATGACTTCTGTTCCCAATAATACAGGATTGCTCATTTTAAAGGCATATTGCTGGTTTGCAGACTATGGCCTGCGAAACTTCTAACCCAAAACTTCTAACCCATAAGTTCTTGGTGTTGCATTACGTTGGTATTCCTGAAACTACTAGCAGACCTACTCCGCACATGCTTCCCTGTATTACATTTTAGTCTGTTGCTTCGCTGTTTGACACCCTGGTAATTACTTTTGTAAAACCTCTTATAGAATGGTTCTTTTCTAAATAAAGAGCGAGCGTGTAGTTTGATACGCAGTATGTGATTGCAGAATGTCATACCTCTAAGATTTTGTCCTGTTGTATGACTAATCTTCTTTCTTCTAATATTTTAAGTTTTTCCTCAAAATCAAGAAAAACAAATATAACTTGTCAGGGGAAAATTATTGATATTAAAACAGTAGTATCGGTTAAACTTCCAATGTAAAGAGACTAGGAAAAAGCTACAAACCAGCACTTTCTATCCATCAAACATTTATCATAAGTGAGGATTATGTCATCAAACTGTGTTTTTGACAGCCTTTCTAGCCCCAGAGATCGCGGCTGATAGCAGCAGTGAAGGGAAATCATTTAGACAATTCCTATCTGTTTGGTAAAAATAGGCAGTGGGATAGAAGACAGAAGACTGAAGCTGGTGTCCACGCTGAGATAAATGCTTTGAGGGTGGTTATAACTATTTTCTCAGACCCAGAGGATCTACACAAGCAAGCTGCTTGCTACCACCAGGACGGCTTCTTTTCATTATCAGCAGGAACTTAACGCCCGCAGCGCCTGCGGTACGTGTCACACGGGTCTGACAGGCAGCTCACCATGGGTCAGTGATGCCGCAGAGTCACCCGCAGCCCCGCGCAGCCACGGTTGTGTGAGCTAACGCAGAAGGGATGATGGGGGGGACATCACGCCTGCAGGTGAGACCTCCTTCATTCATACTGAACAAAAAGAAACTATCAGCCAGCCAAGGGGAGGAGGCAGGAAAAGGAATTTGTAAGTCAAAGCAGTCTATTTTGTTTAGCATCCTGCTTTTTCAAAGTCTCATGATGATTGATGGAATATGGAAGATTTTATTTCCAAAAGGCTTATTTAAATCCCAGCTGTGTGTTCAGAAACCTGAGGCCCCTTCCACTGGAGGGACAAACCAAGGCATCAGCTACCCACATGCATATATTTGCTCTTGTGGTAAAGCAGGGAAGAAAGCTTGTTGGCACGAGGTCATTATTATCCCCAGAAAATAGGAGATTAGGAAAATGTACGGCTGAAAATTGGTCAGTAACCAGCTGATATTTGTGTAAGAAAAGTGGACCACGCACATCTCTGCATGGATCACTGCATGCCTGCGGAGCAAATTGTTTGTGATCGACTTTGGGCAGCATCGGAAGAGACCACAAAGACTCAGTTAGCCACAAACTCACAGTTGATCTGGCTCATCCAAAAGGCCGCTCTCAGGCCAGCCCCGCACTCGGAGACAGCAATGACAGGGAAGTTTTATCATGCCAATGTCAGCCAGCAAAATCTCTGGTGGACCTGCATCTGGGCAGAGTGAGCTATCGCAGAGCTACCTTGACATGGTCTTCATTGCTCTGGGGAACTCCAAATTTACAATCTAATTTTAATAATCTTATGGTCAACTCTCACACACTTTCTTCACATCTCATGCCTATTTATTTCTTCGTAAGGGTATTTCAATACCTTTTTAAGTTCCTTTTCCTTTTCTTCCAAGCTTCTTTCCAGCTCCTGTGAACACACCTCTCACAAGAAAAGAGTTAGCAGTGGGTATGGGTGGGCAGAGTGAGGCACAGGGAGAAGTCACGGGGTTTGGGAGATGGGAGACCAAACACGGGTCTTGCTGTAAGCTTTGCATGTCTCAATACCTATCCATAGGCATTCTTAATGCTAACTCTGCCCTTTGGTTTTATTCCTATCAGAAAATAGTGATCAAACCGTACCCGCACCAGTTATTTTTCTTACAAGCAAGATGATGGAGGAAATGTGTGTGCATGCACACGTGTGCACCAAGTCAAATGCATCTAGTCAAAATGTGTAAGGTGAGTGTACTACAGATTTTATCAAATCATTAACAGCAGGATATGTTATTATTTGACCACTTGCCTTCAAATGACGTATGTCCTCGAAATACGGAACCCATTGATGCTTAAGAAGTTTGTATTCATGGAATGTAGAAATCTGAAAATGAAACATATGTCTTGAAGAAGCAACAATGCCGTGGGAAGTGAGGGTTTTTTTCACCATTCTCCTTCTACAAGGGTTCTTGATTCTTCAGACCTGTGTGTTTCTGTTCAAGATGACAGAAAGTTTCTCTGTGAGGCCTAGTTATGAAACAGACTTGCACAACAGTGTATAAATTTCTAAAGATGTGCCCTTGCAGGAAGAGCCCTTTTAGTTATGCTTCCCATGAAGGACATAACTTCATTTTCAAAACATGCCTGAAATATGAAGATAACAATAGGTGTCAGCTGGGAACACTGGTAAGATGAAGGCCGGTTTCAAGGTAAGTCCTCAAGTACCTTAAAATGCATTTTGGCCATATTTTCCGTGTGTCTTTAACTGTCGGGAAGTTCACAGTATTTGGAAAATACATAAATAAAACCTGGGTTTTTTTCCTTCTTTGCAATTAGCTAAAGTAGTGTATCACCTGACCTCACAAATTTTCTTTTACCATGAAATGTCTGTCTTCACTGAGAGGCTGCTTGTTTTCATCAAATGTGGAAGCCATCTTGCTGAGATCTGTCTTCACGCTCTGCAGATAAGGTCACCTCTGAAAACGGTATCTTCCTACAGAAACATTGCATAGAAAAATCTGTTATTTCACACTGAACACTGTGTCATGTCCCATCTCCCGCACAGCTGGAAGAGATGCTTGGGTGGACTATATAATTTGCTCTCCCAAATTCTTCATGTCTGGCAGAACTCAGTGCGTTGCCTCTTATATGTTTGTAATACCAGATTTTTTCGTATTTTGAGACAGGCTGGTAGAAAATGAGTCCTCATACCAAACTCTAACAGAGCAATACAGCAACATGAGGGTCTGTGGGCAGGACTGGTGTCCACGCAGCTGGGCATAGCACCAAAATCCCTTGGTTTACTCCAAATGGACAAGAGTATCTCTGGGATGAGAGGCCAGAGGTGGGGATGTATGCAGGGTGCCAGAGGAAATGCAGGTGTCTCAGTCCAGCAATGTGAAAACCCTGACATTGACCAAAGTCTTACTGAATAGAGCACATGAGAACAAAGATGAAGGAGGATTTGAACAGCACTATACTCTTAGATATCATCTCTAAAATGCAGGATAATCCCAGTTTATCCGGACACTCACACTTTGCTCCTAAGGAGGACGACATCCCACATCCTCTCCTCTCTCTAAAAGCCGCATTATTTAAGCTGCTTTATGTGCTTTGAGTCTCCTCAATTTGCCCATGCAGGCAGAGAAATGACCTCAGATTTTTAAAAAAGTTTGTCTTCTGTATTACCCTGTGAATACTTGCACTGTGGAGAAGGAGTGGAGGATCAGAGGGCCCTGAGAGAGGCTTACATTGTCCCTACACGGTCTTTCACCAAAATTCACCACCATAGGCCAAGCAAGTAGAGAGACAAACCTGTCAAGAACTCACAAAAAAAACCCAGAAGCCACTTCTAAACCTTCCTACCATCCCGCCACCTAGATTTATTTACATGTCTCGCAAAGAGATTGACCTTACACCCAAACCAGAAACAAAGCACAGCAAAATAGGAAGGAAATGAACAAAAACCTGAAGCTGAAAATAAAAGCTAAAGATCAGAGGATAATGCTCCCTGACTGCAGAAGACTGCTTAATGCTGGGAACCCTCCCAGCAGACGAAGACTTCTGTGCTTGTTCCAGGAGAGGAAACAGACAAAAGGTGACTCCAACACAGAAAGCTTTGGAGTTCCTTGCGGTTCCTGTTTGCTTTGCAAAAGTGAGTCACACACTTCTGCAGCAAAGGAGCTGACGTGCTCTACAATTTCAGGACATCTCCCTTGCTCTGAGGGCTTTCACTGCTTCCGGCATCTAATCTGCCTTTCCTGGGTCTAAGCTGCTTCCCTCTCCTCGCTGACCAAAGACTTTGACCACGTTTCACTGATAAACTGCACTGGAAAACCCAAACGGCAGAACAGAGAATGTCGTTGCCTCAAAACCAGTTCTGTCTGCCCACAGGCAAACGTGTTCCCAAACATGGCCACCACAATAGCAGAAGCAAAGGGTGCCTTCTATTTCATTCTCTGCACAGCATTGCACAGCACAACCAAACACCTTTGTTCTTCAGACGTTGCAGCAAAAGCCGTGTCATCCTGCACTTCAGGAAAGACAAACCCTCCAGAGAATTCATTGCCAAGGTGGATAACTGAAGGCTTCAGCAGCTGCTCATGACCAGTGCCTGCTGCTCTTCTGTCTTGTGGAAGATAGATACAAGAAATAGTTGTAAGAGAGATCCCTGCCTCTTCTGGCTAGTAAAGGTCAACTGAAATCAACTGTGCCCTACGCTAGCAGAAATTCTTCACTTTTTTTCCCTCTAGGAAGGCAATTCATTGGCTTCTCTGAAGAAGTTCAGTCATCTTTTCAGTGTTCAAATAGTCTAGACGTGATCCGGAGACCTTATTAGTTATGACTGTATCGCTAAACTTTGATTCCAAGGGAAAAACATCGGAGAAAACACTAAAAACTCAATGCACGTAAGAAGCATCTACCATGTTTACGGACTACTTCTGGTCAGGCCTATGAACAGAGAGAAAATTTTGTACAAATTACTGAAGACATCTACTTGTAAGTTGGGGTCACATCCTGATACTCGTCAGTATCCTTGCGGCCTTCCTCATTCTAGACCGTACTGTATTGCTCACTCACTTGCATAACATTCCTGGAATGATATAAATCGCAATGGCTGATTTCTCTTTCCGTCTCCCAAAGGCTTATCCACTATCCTTCTCATCATTGCTCAAAGAGATACTCAGAAGCCATGAAGTGATATCCTCCAGTCTGCTCTCAGCAACATATCAGGGATGTGTGTTTACAACTTCCATTTTCATCAGATGCAACTGTTGTCCTCACAGAGATGTTGTACTACACAGAGTAGGAAACAACACATGGCTGAAGACTTGCTGGCTCAAGCCATTTGTGTTCAGCAGCACTTTGATGCTGCTAGTATTTTCTTCTTCACAATGCATCAGACATTTCTTATAGAAGGTTGAAAGGTTTTTGCAGCCTAGTGTGTGGTGTAGCACATAGAACAGATATTTGGTTGAACTTCTGGTCCATCAATATGTAGTTTCTTAATTCTAGAGAAACGCTGTGATAACTCAAGTGGCAACTGCCAAGCTCTGGTGTTGTTCTGATTATAATTACTTTCTCCAGCAATCTAAGAATTGGGAGAATAGTTATCATGTTCATATGCTTTTGACTCTTCAAATATTGCTACTGTTGAGCTGAAAGAAGAGTCAAATAATTCTGATCTAGAAAAGTAAGAAGAAGATTTGTGGAGAAGCAGGAAATAAAATGAAAGCCAGACCAGTGGTTAGGAGGTGTGGTCTGTTCTTCTGGTGACAATGATCTTGTCTTCACACCTGCCCCCACACCCTTTCCCTGTCCCATTTTGCTCCATTGCTCCCCTGTATCTTTCATCCTCACCTTACTTTGTGTAAGATTTGCACACAAGAGAACTGGACAACAAAGAGAAGAAAAAAGCCATGGAAGTTAAATGCTGTATTGACTACATATTGGCTTAAACGATTTTCTCTCTCTTCATGGTTCTGTAGTTAGTGGGAAACGTTGTACAGTTCTGTTGCTTTTCTCTCGAAGTGATAATATGAATCAGACAGTTTTCTCTTGTAAAGAATAAGGAGCCAGTTGAAGGCTTTTGGGTTTCCGGTGCAATGTATTTATGGGTGTGGTCAAGACACCAGGACCAATTCCTCCCAAAATCAAGCAGATGAGCAACAGCTGTTGGGTTATTTTTTTATTGGCTTATTTGCTATATTTTTTACTGCCTACCTGAGAGATGTTTCACCCTGGCGGAAGCACAGACATGTCTGAGCGATGGTGCAGCAGGTCTGCCAGCCTTTGTGATGCAAAGAGTGGGCAGGGCTGAGAGGTTCCATGCTTGATACCAGCCTTGTCTACACCTTCACCAGTGTCCACCAACACCATTGACTGCTTACAGCCTGCATCCCACAGGCCCCAGTCCACAGGACCTGATGTTTATCCAAGCTTGCTGACAGTTGATGTTACTGTTACGAGAACACTCTCAATCATCTTTGGAAGGCTGTGGTAATTGGTTATGGGGCAAATGTGCTAGAAATAATATCCAGGCTCCTAAAAGATGAGGGGATTGGGAAAAGTCAAGAAGGATTGACTGAGAGCAATCCTTCCTGACCAGCCTGATTGCCTTCTATGATATTATGCCTGGCTCTGTGGATGAGGAGGGAACAGTGGATGTTGTATACTTTAGCCAGGCCTTTGACACAATTTTCCATAGTATCTTTATTGCCTGTCCTGGTTTTGGGTGAAATAGAGCCAACTTTTTGTTCAGTGAGAGGCTCTTGCTCACCCTTGTTGCTGTGGCAGCCAGGGTCCCTGACTGGGCTGTTTACCCCATGGAGGGGCTGCACCTGTGGGGAGGAGTGGGCAGGTCAGGGGACCCCAACTGACCAATCGGGGGTTCCATCCCATCTGCCATGCTCAGTGTAACAGCTGAGGGAGCAGAGGGGTTAGGGTGGCTCTCCTTCAATGGCTTGGTTTTGTCAGTGGCTCTCTTTCTTCAATGACTGATGTCTGAGGAGGACCCTGTCAGTTTGTTACCTTGAATCAGTGTATTCTGGAATCCAGTTCCCACTTGTCACTGAGTCCAGTCTGGAACTTTCCCACAGTCCAGTCTGGAACTTTTTCCTGCAATTGACATCTTCCTGCGAGCTTGATATGGTTTTGTATATATTTATATATATTGTATATATTTAATTATTTCCTTTTTTTATTTTATTATTAATATTTCATTAGTTTATTTTTTTCTAAACTCCTAACTCTCTTTATGTCTCTTCTTCCTCTCCTTGGAGTGAGAGGTGGGGGAGAACATCTGTCATCTTGTCATTGGTCAACCCAGCCCAAACCACAACATAGCCAAATTGGTGAGATACAGCTTGGGTGGATGACAGTAAGTTAGGTGGAAAACTGGTTGGCTAACCAGGCACAAGGAGTTGGGATCTATGGTATGAAGTTTAACTGGTGACTACTAGCAGAGTGACTAGAGTCGTTCTTCCCCAAGCCTGTAGCACTGCATGGGGTTGTTGCGACCCAAGTGCAGGACTTAGCACTTGGCCTTGTTGAACCTCATACCATTGGCCTCAGCCCATAGATCCAGCCTGTCCAGATCCCTCGGTAGAGCCTTCCTTACCCTTAAGCAGATTGACACTCCCACCCAACTTGGTGTTGTCTGCAAATTTACTGAGTGTGCACTCGATCTCCTCATCCAGATCATTGATAAAGATATTAAAGAGACCAGGTCCTATTACTCAGCCCTGGCGAACATCACTTGTGATGGGTCACCAACTGGATTTAACTCCACCACAACTCTTTGGGCCTGGCCATCCAGCCAGGTTTTCACCAGCAAAGAGTACACCTGTCCAAGTGATGACCAACCAGTTTCCCCAGGACAATGCTGTGGGAAACGGTGTCAAAAGCTTCACTGAAGTCTAGGTAGGCAACATCCACAGCCTTTCATTTAGACACTGCTAGGGATAGTATTCTATTTTCTCCAAGTACTGCTTTTTATCTTGTAGAATCTTAACGTAGGGATAGAAGAGAACATTTAATGAGCTTTTGGATTTAAAAGTCCCCAAGCATATCTGCTTAATTTGGAAGAAAGAAAAAATCCTTATTCTGAGCACTTTTATTATTCATACTGAAACTCCTGGGAATGTACCTTCAAGTTTTTGAAGAGAAATCAATGCTACTTCTTGCGTGGCCAGGTTTTGCAGCTGTTCTGCTGCACTACCGATAGAGAAGTACATTTTGAAATTAATGAGGGTGGAGGAATAGTGGCACCTTTAATGCACCTCTGCTGCTCTCCCAGATTTCTGGTAGCAGATGTCTAAATGGGATACAACAGTGTATAATGAAGAGGATCATGATAATCTTATAGCAAATCCCTGCCAAAATTTTCTTCTTTTCACATGCCTTGTCCTCTTCATTGATAAAAAGACTGAGTCAATACATTTCATTTATAAAAAAAAAGACTGCAGTGTACAGAAAGCACATGCAGAGCAGGTACTCACATCTCTTTGGAAGACTACTGTTTGATAACGAGACGGAAGCATTTCAGGAGTACCAGAAAGCATTCAGCCTTGCGGACTGCCTTGCTTCAGGATTACTACATATATTTTACCACTGCATCATGAGGAAAGTTCCTGCAAGGGCTCTCAGATCAATATATTCACCTCTCAGGTGTTATCTCAGTAACTGAGCAGATGCTGCTGAGAGGCTGAGCGGCGTTCATACCACAGGAGAGAAATACCTGTGTGTATATATCCACATAGGCGACTATAAATGCATCCTCCCGCGAGTTCTTTTTCCCTTTTAGTCTGATTAGACCTCTTCCTTTCTTGCACCTCTGACTGCCTACAAGCAGATACATTTTGCAAGAACTGGACGTATTTAATATGTATTGAACAGCACAAGAATAAATAAAAACCCCAAACACGTCCACGTAGATAGACTTGATGCATGAGATGATAACGATTGGTCCAATCATGCTTGTCAGTTGTTTGTGGTTTGTGGGCAATGGACGACACTCCAGGAAGCCAACAGAGCTGGGTGGCTGTTGCAGTTCCTCAGCAGCACTTCTCTGCAAAGTCGGGGAGCTGTAGAGAGCGAGGCGAGTCTCCCGCTATGCTGCCGGAGAGTCTGCGGGTAAGTGCGCGCTGCAAAGGTACTCAGCAGAGGTACTGGAGGCAGACATGCAGAGGGGAGTATTTTAGCCCTCACCTTGGAGAGGAGGAGGGAAATATTATCGAACTCAAATGAGAAGTCTGCAGATCTGGATGGGGCTTGACTGTTCCTGGTGGGAGGTAAGCTTAAAGCAAAGCTGGGAGGAAACTTTATAGGATGGAAGTTAAAAGTGCTTCAGGTTTTTAGTCCACTGCGGCAGCTGTGAATGTCAGATTTTGTGAAATATGTGGAAGTGAAGTAGAAGGTAGTTAAAAGTATATTTTGGGAGTCAGCGTTGCAGGAAGGGCACCTGGGATTCTTTTACAATAGCATCCACACTTTCATGATCCTTTCTGAAAATTAGTTTATTGAAAGAAAATGCAAACCAGAAAGACCCGAGTAGTGTTATTGGTTTTGACAATCAATCTTCAAACAAAGAATAAGAAGGAAATTTCCATAGTGCTTCTACTAGCTTTCTCATAGGCTTTGATACTCTTTCACAAAGAGTAAATTTTTCAAAATCATCTCAGATGCTGAGGATCATAAGTCCATCTAATAGTCAGAGGGTTGCCAGCTCTGCCTTCACTTCGGTGCTTTTAGAAACCTTCCCTGATGCTCTCAGACACTTGCAAAGCTCAGCAAGGGCAGGTGGTGAGTGGTTTGGTGTCCAGTTCTTGAGGGGCTTTGGACAGCTGGCTTAGCCACTGGTTATCTGCTCCAATACTGAATTTTACATCCCTGTTCTCCTGTCGCTCAGCGTGTACAGGAGGCCATTAGGAAGGCAACAAGGGAATCCTGGGTGACAGGTTTTTTCATTTTATTGATGTTGCGGAGCTTTCCTTTGTTAGCCAGAAAGAGCAGCTGAGTATCTTCCTCAGTGATCAGGGAAAAGAAAAGCGTGAACTGAGTAATACAGATAAATCATCTGTGGCTGGAGGATGGAGAAAAGTGATCAGAAGGTACACCAGCAAAAATGACCCGGGTCACCAAATGCAGACTGGTGTATGTGTATATTATTCTGGTAACTACACAGTGGTGTTCTGTTTGGACTTCTTAACTTTTCTGGGTGATCATGTATCAGGTGGGTTGTTTTTCCTTCCGTAGCAGCAGTGGCAGCTTTTTTTCCTCCTGTTGTGGACCCACAGCCCCATGTCCCTCCTGGTGAAAAGACAGAAAGTAGCAGAATTGTTTTTTCCTCTTCCACTTTGAACTGTACCATTGCAGTTCTCATCTTTCTGACAGCATTATCAGTTGACGCACACAAAAAAACTTACAGCAGGGAAAATTAGGCTGCAGTTTGAAAGGCATCAGATACTCCACAAAAACACCCATACACTTGCTGCTGTCCAGGAGCGTCTCACTACATAAGAACTTAAATCTCCTCGGTGTTCTTAGCACTCACGGAAAGGCATCGCTCCTTTGAGTATGCTGTTTATGTTTGCCCCCCCCCCCCCAAAAAAAAAAATGTATCTGCTGCTTTTCAGGTGATAAGCCAAACACAGACTCATCTTTCTGAGAGAACTGCTGCAAAAATCACCCGCAATTCAAAAGCGATGCTGAGAGTAGTAGGAAATGCGATGGCTGTTTTGCCTTGCTTTGTTACGTGATTATATGCTATAGAGTTGCACTTCATTTTGGTATGTAAAGGAACTGGCCTTTCAAGCACATGGTCAGAAGATTCTGCTCACCGTTTTATGAGTGAAAAAGCTAGCAATACCAATAACTGGATAAAATAGTTGGAGTCCTGCTATTGTTATGTATAGATTCATATAATGATGACGCTGTCATTACATCTAGCTGATCTTCACAAAGTATCCAAATACCTTTCAAAGCTAGACTGAATAAAGTGGCTATATTAATGAGCTGCCTGAGATTGTTTCTTACCACATCTTCTCCTCAGTCTAATGCAGAAATTTCTGCAGCACAATAGTTTATTTTGATAAGTTGTTGTGGTTTGCTTTAATAAATGTGCTGTGATGAATTTCCCTAAGAAGTAAGAGAGGCAATAGCTTGGGTCGAGAGATTGCACCCAATTTGCAGCTTTGTGGTAGTTCTTAGTTCAGGGTTCTTAGCCCCAGAGCCATCCCTGAGACAGGCCATCTCAATCACTTTGTCCTTATCTTGAAGAGTCTCTGGGAAGGGCAGTTGCTCATCATGATCTTCATTCTGAAACTGGGAGTAGTTGCTTTGAAAAGCAAGGCTAGGGCTGTGAAGGATCTTGAAGAGAAGAAATGGGAACAGATTGCCCAGAGAGGTGGTGGAGGCCCCATCCCTGGAGACATTCAAGGCCAGGCTTGAAGAGGCTCCAAGCAACCTGATCTAGTTAAAGATGTCCCTGCTTACTGCAGGGGGGTTGGGCGAGATGACCTTTAAAGGCCCCTTCCAACCCAACACATTCTATGATTCTGTGATCTTGTATAGGAAGTCGGTGTTGAGGTAGAGGATCCTCTTGCAGCATGGGCTGCTACATATGTATGGTGCGGCTGTCCGTATCAGCTGGACCTCCCTAAACTTCATGTCCCAGAAATATGTGCAGCTGCTGTTCAGCCTTGGTGTGACACAGGTGTCATGGACAGAGATCAGACCACCATTGGGTCTGCCTTCCAGGGAGTCATAGCTGATGGGAGGTTTTACATTTCGATTTACATCACAAGGTGACAAATATATTGGTGTGGTTTTACATGGGATTGCCCAGTTTGATCTCTCCCAGCCTTGTATGGCAGCAGCTGAGGCACCAGGCAGCCCTCGGCTTGGTGGTGGGAACACTGGGCTTCCTGCTGCAGCCTGGCAGAAGTGAGTGATTGCAGGTGTGTTGTTTCTGCTGCAGGAGATGGCATGAGGCCTCCAGCTCAAGCTGTGCATTTCTCAGAGCTTGCCTCTTTTCATTCACTGACCTACAGGGAAGGATAAACAGGTGAAGCAGTTTTTGGAAGAAAGGAAGAAGGGATTCCTTCCAGGTATTTGTATTCACAATCGGGGTTATTTAGAGCATATAAGAAGGTGTTAATTGGTATAGTTGGTATTTTTTTGAGGAAATTTTAAGACTAATAGCTATCAAATGATGAAGAGTGTGATGTAAAGGTGGTTTATTTAGGAGAAAAGTACTTGTCATCCTACAAAGAGCATTGCAATGACTTTATTTGCCATTCTGTGATGCCTTCCACGATGAAACAGTTTGCTCAGTGGATGAGGAGAAAGCCACGGACATCATCTACCTTGATTTCAATAAGGCACTTAACGTGGTCATCTTAATGACCTGTAGACAAGCTGGTGAGATACAAACTGGACAGGTGGACCACAAGATAGTTGGAGAACTGGCTAAAATGCTGAGCTGAAAGGGTGTTGGCTAATGGGTCAAAGTTGAACCAGCAGCTTGGCAGAGGAGGAGTTCTTTGGGGGTCAATACTGGGCCTGATACTATTCAATAAATACTACAGCTTTCAATAATACTATAGCTTTATAAAAATTTGGGAGGGCAGCATTGAATGCACCCTCAGCAAGTTTGCAGATGACAACAAAGTGGGAGGAGGGAGATGCTGAAAGGAAGTGCCACCAGAGACTGCAACAAGCTGGAAGATTGGGCCAGCAAGAACTGCATGAGGTTCAACAAAGGTAATTGTTAAATCCTGCACCTGGGACAAGGTAATCCCATGCAGCAGTGGGGGGGGTGTGTCTGGGAGGTCTGACTGCTTGGGGGGCAGCCTTAATGTGTGCCAGCAGTGTGCCCTTACAGCAATGAAAGGAAAACTTGTCATGGCCTGCATCTCCAAGAGTTTTTTTTTTTTAGCACCCGTTAGGCCACGCCTGGGATGTTGTGTCCAAATTTGGTCTTCCTGGTCCAAGACAGACACTGAAAAATTTGGAGTGGCAGAACCTCTGTTGCTGGAAATATTCAAGGCTCAAATCGATAGGACCATGGATAACCCGGTCTAAGGGCCCGGTTTCAACAGGAGGTTTGACCATAAAATCTCCAGAGATCCCTGCTGACCTGGATGTTTCTATGATTCAACAGCCACAATAGACACACACGGGGATGTGCACGAGGCTTTCTGCAGTGTCATGCAGAGGTACCAAAACTAGCTCTGGAGGAGCTAACTGCAGCGCTGAAATACTACAGCCTGTAAGCCTGGAAAACCAGGATAAATTTGACTGGAGGGAAGGTCACACCAACACCTATTTATCACCTATTTAAAGCTAGCTTAGATATTTCCTGCGTTCGGAATTGCACGCATACCTCAGACTCACATGGTAGCATGCATATCTTTTGCCAATGCCATACAGAAAAACTGCATGAATTCTACCCTTTTACCCCTAAAACAATGTGGGCAGGCTGCTTCTGAATCTGAAACAAAAAAGTTTAGGGCAAAAATACTTAAAAAAACGCATAAAAAAATACAATGCTGGAACCTCTCACCAGATTAATCAACTTCTTCCTAACCTAGAACCTTCTACACAACTGAAATTAAGTTCAAGTGAGGATAATATTAGATGTGGGAAGGGAAGGAGCTCAGATGCCCAATAACTTGTCTAGGGGAAACTGAATCTGAAAATTAAGTGGAGATAGCTTTTGATACAGAATTCATTATTTTATTGTCAGCTCACTGAACAGAGTGAACTTTTCTTAAGTGAAATTAAGGGGAAAAGAGTTTTAGCCAAAGTAAGAGGCATAAGGAAAATCTGGAGTGGATACTCAATAAGCATTGTTTTATCTGCACTTTTCAGCGTGCTAATGGTACTTAGCAGTGAATGGTGAGATCTCCCACCATGGGGGCTGTAGAAATCATTGAATCACTTTCAGTGATGGTCCTGGTTTGATGGTGCAGAGAGAAAAGAAAGCTCGTAATGGGAATCTCTCCTCAGTGAGTGTTCAAGACCAGGCTGGATGGGGCTTTGAGAAAACTGAAAGGTGTCCCTGCCCATGGCAGGGGGGTTGGAACTAGATGGTCTTTAAGGTCCCTTCCAACCCGAAACTTTCTGTGATTCTATGATTTCCACATCAGTAGCGCAACGAGAAACATTAACTATTATGTGCTTTATTTTCTTACTCTCACCAAATTCTTAACATTCACCGATTTCAACAGGAAAGATATTTTGGGGATATCTTTTCTGTGAAGATGTATTTGAATTAGTGCTTAATGTTCTAACCTCAGAACCAGAAGCAATAGGGCTAACGAGGCATGCTGCTGTGGCCAGTCTAACAAATCCTGCTGAGAAGCTAGAGGGCAGGTCACTGCCCTGCTGTGGCCATTTGCTCTGGGATCAGAGCTCATATCTGCACAGGGTATCTCCTACACCACACACGGTTGTATCCGCTTATGTTGGTGCTGTTTTGGGCTTCTCTCCAGCATGCTCTACTGACTCCAGGTGTATTTTACTATTTTTTTTTCCCTGTACATCTATCATGTAGGGCTCATAATATAATTCAGGACTGTCCTGTTAGTCTGTTTTCAGCTAAGAGGAGCTCATAAGAACTATAGTGAATAATGACGTAAAATATTTGGTGCTTATGCTTTCCAGTGATCGGAAAGATGTACAGAACATCAAATAACCTGGATGGAATTAAAAGAAGTTAGGCAGGGAAGCTAATTGATAATTTATTGGTTTCAATTCTATTTTTTATAGATTGGCCTAAAGACCAACCAAGCATAGGGGCCCAGTTGCATGGTGTCCTGTGCAACACCACAGCACAGGGCACTCCAAAACCAAATAAGCAGATTTGAACTGGCAAAACAGAATTATGGCCGCAAGCAGCATGGCCCAAGGTTTTCTTGGGAGTCCTGTGTCAACGAAATGGGGAGAAAGGCTAAGAGAAAGCAAGTTAGGAGGATGGTGGGATAAAGGGCAGTTGTGGGTACTCTTCCCACAGCCCAGAACAGCAGTCCTTACTGTAGGCGTTTCTACACCTGTCTGGCTGGACTCTCTGGCTGCATCCTTAAACTTTTCAGCTGAACTTAAAATAGGTGAAAGTCTTAAAAAAAAATGCACCGGTAATGAGCTTATTCCCAACACAATTAGCTTCACACTTCGGCAAATGCAATGAAGGTCTTAGTTTTAACACACATGCTTATCATTAGCTCAGAACAGAAACCTCCAGATTTAACAGCAAAAGGAACCGTTTCAGCCCAAGCAATTTGACGTAAGTGAGCACTTGCATGCGTACAGCACCTCGTTCCGTTATGCAGTCTTTAGCTGTGCCGATCAGGACAGGCTCTTGCAAATCAATGTACTTTATGAACGCAGCGTGGATCCATTCCCTTGCAGTAAATTCCTCATTTCTGAAAAAGACAGGAAGAACCCTGAATTCCCGTGTAACCCAACTGTAGCAGTGAAGTCACGTATTTCATTGTGCTTATGCCGAGGTAGGAAAACATCTTCGTTATCAGTCTAGCAGTACTGGTACTAAGCTTTTCTTTCTGTACTGCTCCTAGGCAGACACACTTAGAATAATGCAGAGAGGTTTGTTCCTCTGCCAACACAGACAATGCATTTTAACATACTAAATTTCATGAATAGCTGTATGTGTATATCCAGCATGAAACCGATCATTAGTAACATGATTTTTAACATGCGCTGATGATGACGTTTATATTACCTCTGCAGTCAGAAAGCAAACGAAATATACAATCTGTGAAAATAAAACAGTATTAGCAATTGCAGTAAACATTTTGAGGGTGAGTAGCAATAGACTTGTGCTGTAATCTCTTTTAAAAAGAAATCCTTCCTCATAACATGCTGCCTGCCTCAGCAGGCAATTAGTGAGAGGCTAGTATGGAATTCAAATTTCAGGATGAGCACTGTATTTTCAGGTGAAGGGAAGGGCTTTTTCTTCTCGGAAAGACATATATGCATATAGGATCAGCATGGTACTGCATATATGATTTCATTCTCTGCAGTCTAATGTCATCCTTATGGCAGGAGTAATGCATCTCCTCGTCAATCAGCTCCCCCCTCCATTTTTTTTTTATCCTGATGGGAACAAGCTCTGATAACGAGTGAATTGCTGTGCTGGACTCCCAATGAAAGGCGTATATCCTGAAAAACCTACTGGCATGCGACAGATGTGAACTAGTAAAATCCTGCAGAACAAGATAGTATTAAAGTTGGTGATAGGCGGCTGGAAATGTGCAGTTGTTAAAAATAAGTAAGACACCACATCAAAAAGGTCCATTTAGACTGGAGTCTGCACAGTTGTCTTTTGTATGCAGTTCGGATTGCTCCTCCCATCCTCAGTGACAAATACTGAGGCCAAAGCAGAGCGTCAGTAGAAAACAGAAGTAGGTATGGGGAAAGTTAGGCAAATTATTAGGGCTAGAACGGTTGTTTTCTGGATTTGTGATCTCTCCCCCGCACACTATCAAAGAAGTACAGCAGATTTTCACGGGGATTTAGATTTTGTTTTGTTTGCAGTACTTCTCTGTTGAAAGATCTGGATTATGGTAAGAGCTGAATAGAAATTTGAGGTGGCTTTATTGATACGCTATAATTCAACATGGAATGAGATACAACTTCCAAAGGAGGGAAAGGTAGTGAGATAGACCAAAGGGGAAAGAGACTTTCTCCACATCACTCTGCCTCAGGTACTTTTAAGCAAATTTCTTCTGAGTAATAATGCCCAGGGATGGTAGCTTGCAAAGTGGGCATTATTTCCCCTTAAATTGGAGAAGGGAACTCAGAGGAGGCCACCAGATGTATTTCCACTTTTCAGAGGAGCTTGAATTTATATCTCTGCTGTGCAAAGATGTGTGAAACGAGGAATTGCAAGTCTCATTTTTCTCCCTATACTTTTCCAAAATGTTATTTCAGATGTGTCGCAGGCAGTATTTCTCACTCAGAGGATGCCTTGCACCGCCTGGGTGACGGCCACAAATCACAACCGCTTCAGAACCCAGACAGAGATGTTTATAGAAACCTATTATCTACAAAACATTTTTGGCTGTTATTGATGCTGAAACTTTTTCATTTTGTAGATGATCAATATCTTTCTATTCAGGTGCTTGAAATAGTAAGGCACATTAAAAATATGAGTCAAAAATATAATTTTGTTGGTAGCAGCTAGAGTTACTTACTCTAACTACATACTGTCTTTCAGCTATTCCTATTAGCAGCTGATCTTTTGCTTAATGATAAATTGCAATTAACCTGCAATTAACCGCTTAATAACGGATCCAGCCAGTCTTGCATACTAGGACCAGGCCCATAGCTGGCACTGGGAGGGACTCTGAGCAGATCTGGGCTTTGGGTAAGGAGCACAAGATGCAGTGGATGATGTTCTCCCTGTATCTCATCCTTTTACGTAGGAAGCAGACAGTGCCCTTGCTTGAGGACACTGCTTTGACCCATGCTAAGAAAAAGCCTGAGGAACAGGTGACCAACACCAACCCCACAAGTACATCTGCTAAAACCGTTTCTTTCACAGTCAAGCGTACATGGCAATATGGGATTTTCCCCAGTTTAGGAAAGCATAGATTATATCAGATTAGCTGTCAAGAAACTGAACTTTGTTTAATCTGACCAGCCACCTGATACCTCTACTGCAGGATTTTGGAAGGTGGTTTCAGTGCAGTTTCCAGAAGACCTGACCACCGGATCTGCATACCTCCTACAGTCCACTTCTGAATTAACACTCAAAATCCTCGAGTCCTGGTGCAATAAATATAGAAAAGCAAACCACCTAGGTTGCCATGGTTATTCTGTGTACATCTCTGTGTTCGGAACACCTGAAAAATCACTAACGGCATGTATTATGCCTGAACGTAAAGGACACCGATCTCTTTTCTCAAGGACTTTTCACACAATCCAGAGCAAAGGAGTGCTGATGCCACTCAGATCTCAGGACAAGTAGTCCTTGAAATCTGGGCTGGACTCTCAAATATTATTAAACAGCCTTGGTCCATGACACTGTTGGTATAGTGCAAATTCAAACTAGGTGAAGGACTGATCCAGGTGATACAATCATACTGTGAAAACCCACTATCACACTACTTCTAGATTTGGCGGTGTTGCTAAGACCATCAGCAATTACTCATAACTTACAAAAAACACGCATTTCTAGCACCTGTTCTTAAATTCAGCTGGTGTGTGATGTTCGAAAATAACCGCATTCTGCCACCAGCTCAGTACATTACTAGTGAAAATCTAAACATACATCTTGAATCTATTCTTTGAACCATAGTGAGAGAAACATACTCCAGTGATTATACATGCTATTGCTAAATCTTGGGCAAAATTGCATCAATTTAGCAGGGAAATTTAATTGTAATCATGTGTATTAAGCTTTCTATATCTACCTAGAGCTTGACACTAACTTTATCTTAGATAATGGGATGTCCCAGACCATACTCTGATATTTCAATATTTGTTTTAATCCTGGGTCAGTGCAAGGATTGAAGATTTGCAGAATGCAAACATATGGAAAGAAGTCAACCTGGAAAGCCCCGTTTATGATGACTGCTTGGGAAAAAAACATTGTTATTTATGAACAATATAATGTAATTTTTATATGTATCGACAATGTGTATCAACAATATTATACATATTAACATATGTATTAACTTATTATAGGTATCAACAATATTATATAACTTGAAAAAACTCCACACATTCAGACGCAACCTGTAGTTCTTTAAGATATCTTGACTTTCTTCCCACTGTTAATGAGGATGTATTTATTCTAGAACAAGACCTACAAGAAGCCAAGACAACATGATTAACTCGAGAAGGTACAGGACTTGATTTAAGGATATCTTTGCTTTATATCTGTCTTTGAAACACGGAGATTTCATTTTTTTAGCTTTGGCACAGGGAGAATGATATGTATACCTTTCAACAGAGCTTTGAGATCAGCTCCAGAAAGATACTAGATAAGAGCTAAGCATTATTATTATGATCAATTTTTTATATTATCTGAACTGCTCTTTAGCTGTTAGCCACTGTAAAAATCACAAAATGCAAGAAGACAGTCCCCATCACATACCAGTCTGTTGTGAAGTACCACAGAACGGTACATCTCTTGTGTTTTCTTAACCAAATGTGAAGCAACAGGATGTAGTCAGTTAAAATGTTCTTATGTAAGATTATACGTAAATGTTGATTGTTAACACCATTTGTTTTCAAAACTGTTAAATACAACTGTGTGTTCCGACAGAAATGAGTTAAGCCAGCAGGAGGGCAAAACTGATCTTGCAGAGACTCCTCACAGAGACTCAGTCCTGCAGGAAGACATCTTGTACCACATGCACCATCCAGCAATCATCGCTGCCGATGAGCCTTTGATACTGACGTTTTATTAATAAAATCTCCTAGTTCCATTCTGCTAGCACCGTAGAGGTGTAGCAATGGCACCGAGTGCCAAGATCCAGATGCTGAGCTACAAGTCTTGGCAGAAAGCAGGACTGAGACGTGGTGCTGGGCTTTAGGGTGAGCTTTTTCTCATCCCTTACATTTGGATGTCTGTACTTTAACCATATCCAAACCCACACTTAGTCAGTTACAGTATAGATCACATTTTGCTCCTGTCCTACCCTGTTTTCTCAAAACACTCTTTCAAATGATCCCCTCTGCTCTGGGGAATAACCTTTCCAAATGAGCATCTTTGTCATCTGTGGGGCTTACACCTGTGTGTAGACTTGATCATTTTAGGCAGCAGAAGAATGTAACCCTTCAGAAACAGGATGCTTTGAAGACCTCCTCTGGCTAAGAAATAGCTGCGAATTGGGGGATCCTGTGATGCAACTAAAAATCTTCCTGAGGCTGCGGGCTTATGGGCAGCCCTGCCCTCACGTAGCTGAGGCTCATGTTTATCACTTCATTGTAGGCTTGAAGGAGGAAGTAAGGCAATGACTCTTTAAAGTATCAGGTGTTTTCCTTTTTGTTCTTAGAGCTTACACAAAATGAAGAGCCAAGTAAACAACACTTGAAGAGTGGAGATAAACCCTAATCTGTAAGCATACACAGAATGAACAAAAGCCTTGGTTTGCAATGCTTTTAAAACAATGTTTGCAACTTTAGAAAAAAAAAATATCTATTTGTCTGGTTGTTTTATTTTGAAGACATTTTAAAGCTTTTCTGCACAACTGTTTTCATCATTGTTATTTGTAATTTCCTAGTACAGGAAAACATTGTTCCTTCCTTTTTCATATTGCTATCCTGTAGTTCTACACTGGCTCCTAAAATTGGGAGGCAATTCTTTTTGTTTTCATCCATCTTCGTGTGTATGTTTCGTATCATCCAATCCCTGTAAAGACCAGAAGGATAAGTTTGTTCTCTTTTATAAGATACAGCTAGGATGGTAAGTAATTATTTTTAGGAAGGTTCCATGGTTTCCATTTTTGTGTAAAACCAGCGAAAAATCTCAAACAAAAGAGGACTAACTCAACATATTTTTCCATCCCACTTGTTCTTCAATAGGCTGGATTTAGACTAAGAAGTATCGGTATAATGATGACACAGCCTGCAAGACATGAGTCAATGAGCCAGGGAATGAGTTAGAGGAGTCACTGAAAGTTGTTTGAAAAAAGGTGATATCTAAATGTAAACACACACTTGATATTTCATATTTTTAATTTGCAATGTTTTCATTTAAGCAGAAGTTTATACTTCAAACTTCAGGTGTGTGTGGTTATTTTGAAATGAAGAGACTTCTGCAATTATTCTAGTGGCGTAGCCTACATTACCATAACACAGCATGAAATTAGAGCAAATTGAAAAACAATTACAGTGCTCTAAACAGAAAGCATCTCTGAGACTGTTTGTGAAACAAATGCACATTTTAAACAGACTTTTGTTAAATAATATTTGCATTTTGCACTGCCTCCAACCTAGACTAGTTCAATGCAGAAATGTCAGTTCTGACAAACACTCATTTTTCCATTTTATTAAGTCTGTCAAAACCAGAAGTCTTTGATTCGAATTGAACTTTTTTCCTCTCCAAATTCAAATGAAACTTCTTAGTTGGGTGCAATGCAGGCTGCAGACGCTGCTTCTGCAGAACCCAACTGTCAGAACACATGAAAATGTGTGTGAAGCCTGCCAGTCCCTCGGCAGACATACACGGAGGGATACATTTTGCAAACGCTTGTAGTACAGATAGTAGAGCTCACTGTTTGGCAGAGACTGTGAGTGGTCATTGTTTTAGACAAATCAGGGTGTTTGGGGGTTTTTATATCAGTTGATACAATGTTGATGTAACATAATGGTTACTGATGAACCTGGTTTGGAAAACAGTATGCAACGAAGGGAATGAGGCAGTGACAGGCTGGATTGCTAAATCAGGTGCAAACTAGAAACATGCATTTTACCACTGCCAAATGCGAAGTTGTTTATCTAAGAACCAAATAGGAGCACAATGCTGACGGAGGCAGTTCAGTGAGGAGCCACAAGTACAACTGGGATGAAGAGAGAATAAGTATCTTCTGTCTTTTATCTCTACTTATCTCCAGGTATCTATAGGGAAAGACAAAATTTAACAAAGGATTTTTAAATCTGAAGCAGATTTTTTTTTTAAACCAGAAGCACATACTATGCCTGGAAGCTGAGGCTGTACAAATTCTGTCTAGAAATGTGGTTCACCCTTTTTGTTTTTTTTTTTTTTTTTAAACAGTAGAATAATTAACAGTAAGATAAAAGAGAAACAAATTCCTGAAGGTTGGAATGAATATGCGTTGACTGGGAAAATTTTGACAGAGACCGCATAGTTTTTGTAAATGACACGCTGTGGCCTGAAGAGAGCAGTCCAGGGAAGTCCTGTGGGCTGTGCCGCACAGAAAGCCACAGGAAATGCATGTGATGGCCTTCGCCGCACTTGGTAACTGCTGAATCTTGAATGCACGAGAATCTTTTTGCTGACCCTATTTCTGAAAGAACCTGGCATTTGGCCTCTTGGCAATCTACCTCCTTTGTCAAACTAAAACACAGCTATTTTTGGCAATTGTCCCCAGGCTTGGCACCAGCAGATGTCTCTTTAACTGCTGTGGCATTCAAATGAAGTGGTTGACCATCATCATTGCCTCCTGGCTGTTCAAAGCACATGCCCAGCAGAAGTTTAGCCAAGTAGTGAGAGGCTTAACATAGAGTAAGACTAAACCTTGCTCCAAAATTTGAGCAATATCACTGGACTGGCAGTAGCTAGAGGGGCTAGGAAGGCACAGAAACAAGAACACCTCGTTGAGGAGAAACTCTCTGCCTTTGTATGCCCTCTATTGGCATTTCTACTTACACCAGCTGACACTGGCAAAGGGGAAGCATGGGGGAAGATCATTTCTTAGATAGCTTAATACCACTCGCAGTGGTCTCTTCTGTTGTTCCTCCTCTGCTGTGAGACATTTTCCGGCTCCTGGAGACTTCTGTATCTCATGTCTCCAGTGAAATTCTGTATATAGCCTTATGTCATATAATTAATTAGTCTCTTGTAAGACCTGCATTTGATCTCATTCCATGTGCCTCCTGTTAAATTCTGGCCAAAGGACTTGTTAGTTGTATTTCAGGTCAGTAGGTTATGGCTCAGTGAATGTCAGTACAATAGGAAACCTCATTTCACCAGAAAGCAGCGTTTCCTCTGTGAAACACGCCCTGTGTCATGTTATACTCTGTGTTCATCACGTAATGATGTTTCGGTGCGATGTCTCTAGTACTGGGGATCTGATAATCTCCTACCAGCTGCTGGTAGCTTTTCCCATGAAGTTTAATGAAAGTGAGATTTCCTGCAGCATCTTACAATGAAGGGATTTAGCAATGACTGCAGAATTCTGCAGAAACCTGCATTTCAGTGTCTCAGTTGCTCATTTGCAGACAGAAATAGGTCTCTCGCTGTCACGTTAATAGGAATGTCTGAGGAAAATATCAGTTATCTGGCTTCTGCTTATCTGTTCCTTGCTGCCTTCAGTTCATGTTTCACTGCCGGGCTCCAAAGGGTGACAGCGAGGTGTCCTTCCTCTCCACGTGCAGCCTTGATGCTGGGGCTGCTCGCACCAACCCACGTTTCCAGAGCATTGCCTTTTGGGCTGTGGCACTTTTTAAACTTTAAATATGCATTTTAAATTAAAACAGTGTGATAATGCCGCTCTTTAGAGACATCTTTTCGAATTAAAAGCCTAACAACTTGGGGAAACTGATGGAACAGCTATTGCTAATCCCTTCTGGCTTGCACAGTTGTGAAGCTGAAATGCAATATCTCAGAAACGGGAACAGAACTGGGAGGAACTCGTTGGTTTCTGATGCAAGAGCTGCAGTGTGCCAACCAGCAGCGCCTTTGAGAAAAAGCTCTTTCATTGCAACCCATTTTGCTTCTCATAATGCACTGGAATGAGTTGTCCGTGTAACTCTGAAACACAGTTTCAAGCAGAAAAGGTCAGTAAGTTCCAACACCCAACACATCAATTTGACGTATGGCAGTTATATTTATGTTGACTACAATAAAATATCTGGAGTCTTAGATGCGTTGGAATAGCTAGAGAATAACTGACTTTCCCATGTATAAAGAGATCTTGATAACTGTAGGTGCGAATGCTTAGAAATATTGCTAAGAAACAGCAAAAAATATCTGAGTTGCGTCACAGATGTTCATTCCCCATTGTGAGCAAAACCGGTTTATAAACTTTTATAAGTATTTCCTCTTTTCCGCAAAAGAAATTGCTGCTAAAGAATTTTTTTCCCATCACAGCTTTTGGCAGTACGTGCTACCTAAAAATGAAAATAAGCTGAAACACCAGTCGTACAAAGAGACAGAGGAACCACTTTGTGAAGTCAGCAACACTGCAACATTAAGAGAAAAACTGAAAAAACTCACTCATGAGAAAAACCCCTCTTGTATTGTGGGATTCACCGGTGAAATGGATGGCACACCAGAGTCAGTTTTAAATTATAGTTGGGGTAGCAGTAGCAGTATAACTGGGATAGTACAGAGCCCAGCACTGATCGGTTTCCCCCACTTCTTTTCTGTGACTGTAGTGTGGACATCCCCTTGATACTTTCATAGATACAAACGTGCTTCAGGATAACACCCTACCTGAACTCTTCCCCTCCCACATGATCTTGTAGTACTTAAAAATCCTACCAGAAGTTACATTTAGAATTATAAAATTATATTTAATCTCTCTTTGAAACAGGAATATATTAAAAATGTATAGCATACTTATTAAACTATTAACTTTCATCTAGCCTCAGCTCGGGCCAGGCAGGTTTATTTGCACTAACCCAGGATGTCCTTTCCTAACATTTTCTAACAGCCCTTTTTGTAACACCTGTTTGGCAAATATTAGATACGAAATGGCCCTGAGCACCAGGACAGCACTGCCCACGTGTCTGGCAGGATCTGAGCAGGATCTCTATGGAGGCTGGGTATCCATGGTGTTTAATCCATTACTCAGATAAACTGTCCATGGAGAAGGAGTTGACTGTCATGTGTGCAAAACTCATCTCTCGGTAACAAACAAAATTTGTAGCTTTGATAGAGCAGCATATGGTTATTATCTGGCTCTGGAAAGGGCAGATTTGTGTTGCAAATAAACAAACTGATGAATGAGTAGCAGAATTTGAACAATGTCTCTGATCTTCACTGAAAAAGCATACAGATGCTCAGAAGAGAGGACAACTAGTAACACAGAGAGCTCAAAACCACCACAATCATGTCATTTCTCTAACGATCTCTTCTTCCCACATATTACTAACTCATGCTAGCTAGGGTATGGCTAGCAACGTCTTAAGGATTAGAGCATCCTTTCCACCTAACCTTCTCAGCCGTTTTTCTCTAGGCTGGGGGACGTTTGGATAAAAACTCCTGGTTACAGCTTGTGCCAGCTATGAGATTCCAGGATTATCCCTTGAGCAAGATCTAGGAGGAAAGCTCTGCTGGCTTTTCGGGCGAGCCCTCTCATTCCTACCTTATCTTAGTCTTTATGTGTTCTTTTATTTCTAGAATATGTACAAGGAAGATTTCAGGAACATGACTGAAGAGAACAGGAACAGCAGTGACCCCTCCTCTGCCTTCACTCACAACACCACCATGAGTGCCATACTGATTACTGTCTACTCAGTTGTCTTTGCTGGAGGTGGTATTGGGTCCATCACAATGTCGTTTGTGCTGGTCAAGATGAACACTCTGTCCGTGACCACTACAGCCATCATTAACCTGGTCGTTGTGCACAGCCTCCTTGTCTTCACGGTGCCCTTCCGCCTGCACTACTATGTCAACAAGAAGTGGGTATTCAAGATGCCATTTTGCAAAACAGTGAGTGCAATGGTGCACATCCACATGTACCTGACCTTCCTATTCTATGTGATCACGCTGGTGATCCGGTGGCTCATCTTCTTTCAGTGGAAGATCAAGGTAGAGTTTTACAGGAAGCTGCATGCCATTGCAGCAAGCGCTGCTGTGTGGCTCTTCGTCATGGTCTTTGTGGTGCCAGTCTTGTACTTTGAGTATGGACGCTCAGGCTCATATGAAATTACAACATGCTTTATGTTCCACCAAGAACTACAGCAGGGGAGCGTGAGAGCCCTGAACTACACCATAATTGTAGTTGTCGCCTGCATTACTTGTGTCCTCTTGGGACTGCAGATTTTCATCCTGGTAAAAGTGTCAAGAAAACTTTCCACCTCCTTCTGGTCACACCAAGAGTTCTGGGCCCAGGTGAAAAACTTGATTTTTATCTGCGTCATCATAATTTGCTTCCTTCCCTATCACCTCTTTAGGGCCTACTACATACAGCACGTGAGTGAATTTGGCCAGTTAGAAAGCTACAATGAAGTTTTTTTGAGTCTGACTGCCCTCAGCTGTCTGGACCTGCTGTCGTTTGTGCTGAGTGGAAATCGCCTCTTTAAGCAAAAGATGGGTGTTCTCCGTAGCAGGTTGTCTTGCTGCTAGCATCCACATGGACCTGGACCTGGCGGAGCACCGTGCTGGACAGGCATGGCAAATCCACTCCTCAGCAAGTCAGCATGGGCACTGGAAACAGCGCAGCAAACTCGCACAGGGCTCTGCGCAGCTGCTCCCCGAAATAATGGGGCAAATTGCCTCCAGTGTCACAGGTGGTAAACTGTTGGAGTACTTCTGGGATTTCCTCATCACGCTACCTACTGGGTTGCAGATGCACCTGGAAGAAAGGAAGGAAAGGGCACGGGCTTTTCTGTCTTACTATGTTTACATCAAAGTTTGTGAAGTCAAAGGCAGTAGGAAGAGACTTCAAGGGAATTTGCAAAGTATGTAGAAACACAAAGAGAAAAGCAGCTTTTTATGGAATAAAGTACAGATTTTTGAAACATAAAGATCTATGTAATTTTCCGCATATATTTCTTATTTATTTCCCACAAGGTCTCATAAAAACCAGGGAAGCTATTGCTCCTCCTGAGTAGGTCTGTTCCTTCACTGTAAAGACAAGTGTAACTTTCTAAGCGAACAATTATACCAACTCTTTAAAAACAAACCAGAAACAAATACTTATTTTGTAAAAGATTTTCTCAAAATCACCTTTTGGAGATGGTATCATTGCAGCAGAAAAGAGTTTTGTTCTCTTTCCCACATTATGAAAATGTTTCTAACTACAAAAATTTCACGTTGTTACTGAAATGAACATTGTGAGTTCAAATAAAAGCATGTATTTTTATTTACGGAATTGTTCAATTTAAAAAAATATTAAACAGTGATGATCATTTTATTTAGATCATTTAGACAGCAGTTGTCTTCTCTTCAAAAGTCAAATATTTTAGGTGTCCAAGGTAACAATGACTTTTTTTCTCATATGTTGACTTTGTGAAATTCTGAAGTTTATAACTAATTACTCACAGTATGTTTAGCTTCAAATCAATTCTATAAATTTAGTACTCTGCAGTAGTAGAAGAAATTAAAACGTTACTGCTTGAATTGGAGGGATGGAAAAAGGTAATAAACCTGGTATAGCGAAAAAGCTTATTATATCTTAGTGAGGCATTGTGAGCTGCTATCTCTAAAGACAGAATCAAATTCCTCTTAAAAAGAGCAAAACTTCAGCAGAATAATTTTGTGAAAGACATTCAGGCTTTCATAGCTCATCTACTTTACACTCATCCCCAAAAGAGAGTATAAATTCCTGACTTCTGTAACCCAGCAGCAATGGCTAATTTATCTTTCTTCTTCTTGCCATCCGCTTAAGGTCACATTTTTTCATCTAGAGTCAGTGGAATAATATTTTAATCATTTGAAAAATTAGAGGTTATCAGCTGATTGATTTCCCGCGACAGTCTCTCCTCGTGATGCTGTTGAAGGCCACCTTTTCATATTTCAGATTATTTCCATTCCTTTGTACTTTACTTTCAACACCTCGTGCTCATCAGACAGAAAGCAAATGGTGATTAAAATCAAATAATTCATTTTGCTGTACCTGTACAATCTTACTGCTATGCTTGTGTCTTTTTGTCCCACCAAAGATGGTTACTTTATAGATGGTTGCTTTTACTTTCTATAGTCTGTCTTCCTTGTCTTCCTTCTGGCTTCAAGCTCCTCTGTATGTCTCAGGAGGTCTGATCATGAGAAAGTATTTTCAGGTCGGAGTGTAAGTAATGCTATATAACACTGTAAGTTGGAAATCACTGAAGTTCATAACAGAAGTGAGGTGTGGGGGTGCTCTCATGGACTACCCTTGGCAAATAGCCTGAGTCACAACAGCTGTTAAGACAGCAATGTGAGAGCTTGCAGTGTGTGTGGATCTGAGCCAAAACTGTCTGAGAAGGTGTTTGCCCCAAAAGGGTCACAGCAAAGAGGAAGATGACTACCAGCCAGATTCAACAGTAGTCGGGGAACTACGGAGACTTTCATAACATGGAAAGAGTCAACCTGAATGTGTAGTTCACTACTGGTTAATCATGTGTCGTTGAGAAAGCAACAAACTGCTCTGATCCAGATTTGTTTTAAAACTACAAGAGCAAATCAGTTTTGCCTTGTGGAGGGAGATTAAGACGGAAAACGGCACAACATTTTTGTTTCCTCCTATGGCAACATCTTTGGTGGAAGAAAATACCTTGTGTGTGTTCTGTAGGCACTGCATACCTTTGTAACACTATGTTATAACCCTTCTATCATAATAAAGTTGTTAACAAGCAAAATAACTATGTGCTGAAAAAGTTAAGCAAGTTCTTCCTGCAAATGTGTGTATAAATGAAAAGCATTTTGTATCTGAATTTGTCAAAACTTTCAAAAAATAAAACATATGTATACAAACAGTATCTCCTGGCCATACAGCTTAACCAGTCTTGTTCATATATGTGTTAAAATCACAAGTTGTTTAAATCTTGTAAAAATGTACACATTTGTGATACCCTGTACTATAGCATCACAAAAAAATGCTAGATAGTGGGGGTTTTTTCCAAATAAAAATCGATGATAATGATGTTAATGCTAAGTCAGAATGATAACGAAGAGGGGTGCAATTCCATGCTTTAAGTTGGTGATACTATTCAACACCAAGTCATGCTTTTTATGGGACTGTCTACGCCAACTTTACATCTGCCACTCATCTTGCTTTGTGAAAGTTACTGCCTGGCAGAGAAAGTCTGCCACTGCCCTGAGAGAATGAAATCTCGGTTAACACCATCAGGAATTGCCCTGCCAGGTGGTGGCAGAGGTGATGCTTCCAGCAAGGGTGCCGACAGGGCTTGCGGGGAGGAACGGTTGCGGTCCCTCCAGCCTCCCCTTGCTTTACCTCTCATCAGCTTCTTGCTCTGTCCCACCCCCCTGGGCACCTTCCCTGTTCGTTTCTCCCAGGAGGGATGAGGAGGGGTGCAGGTGCTGCCAGGCAATGCCACAGAAGGAGAAGAGTCTGAATAACTCCTGAAGACGAAAATGTAGACCAGGCCAGAGCAGCATCCGAAATGTAGGCAAGTGGCTCCTGGGACTAGGGATGGCAGAGGCAGTGATGGGGAGCTGCAGACATGCAGGAGATGATCTATAAAGGAAGGGGGAATTTCCAGTTACCGTCATCTGCATGGTTAGAGGCAGAGATTAGATATTTTGCATAATACCTGCCTACTCTTTTCTGTCATTTTGCAAAGTAACTGGAAGTCATTTTGAGAAATGGCGGCAAGATTTTAGTCATTTTACAAAATGACTGGTTTCACAATATGACTGTAGCATATGTCAGAAATTGGTGCAAGAGCAGTTGTACATTAGAGGGAGCTGAATTAGATTTCTCTGCTTGCTAAGTAATCATTCCTGAAGATGCCTCAGGACTTTGAAGTTAAATTTAGAGAAGAACTATACAAAAAATGTAAGAAATGCTCCAAGTACACGATCCCAAAGACAGACCATTGTGCAACTATTGCTGAAATAAAGAAGACAAAACAGAATCCTAGGTCAAAATTGAGACATGAATACTATTTACTTACAAAGTATGGAGAACCTACTCTTTCTGTTTTTTTTTTAACTCAAAGTGTATACATTGCTGCTTTCCTGATTTAGATACACAGCATTATTGCTAATAAACTGCTTGTTATTTCCCTCATTTCAGATATGAAATTTTACTATGTGGAGACACTGAGAATCTGATTAAGAGGAGGCAGATGAAAGAGGAATCTCACACATATTATGTGAGCATGAGGATATGTATGATATCATCAAAAAAGCACATACGGTTTCTGGCCATGGTGGCTGTGACTGTATCACGAAACACGTGTTGTCTAAGTGCACAAACATCACCAGAGATGCTGTTGAGCGCTTCAAATCCTTCTGTGTAGTGTGTCAAGAAAAAAGAAGGCACCACTTGGAACCATTTGCTCCCTGGTCTGTTCTGAACAAGGAGCACTTAGCACAGGGACTATTCAATAAATGTATCAATGTATTGACTTTATCAACATGCAGTCCATGTGTCTAGGCATCTTGAAGTGGATAATGGTGTAGCAGGACTGCATCACCAAATTTTGTGTTCTCCATCCACTTAGGTAAAAAAAAGCATCTGAGGTGGCTCTACAGCTTCTTGATGCCTTTCTCACTTCTGGAGCCCCTGATGTATTGCAGGGTCATGATGGAACAGAATTCACTACTCACGTCACACAAGAACTAAAGTATTTGTGGCCTCAGCGCAGCTTGGTGCATGGAAAACCAGCACACTCTCAAAGCTAAGAACTAGCAGAGCATCCAAACAGCAATGTTAAGGAGATGCTCATGGAATGGATGGTAGACAATAATTAGTGGGACTGCTCTATCGGAATATACTTTTTGCAGTACAGTAAGAATTCAGCTCACCACTCGGCAATAAACTGTGCACCGTACTCAGCTCTGTTTGGAACAGATCTCAGGTATAGGCTCACCTCAACCTCTCTACTATTGGTTATCACCAACTGCCTAATGACTGAGGAGGACCCGGTCTCTGTGCTGACCGCCCCTGCAGCATTTCCTGTCCCCACAGCCCACACAGCACCAGAGGACCCCATTGGTGGTGCTGGTAGAGCTGAGGCTGCAACAAGACTGCACCTGGATCTCCACCAGATGAAATTCACCCACAACCTCAGAAGCCTTCACCAACACAGAGCATACAGACACAGCTTTTTGCCACCAGAGTCCATGGCCAGCGTACAACCACTAGTTACCCCAAACTCCAAAACTGACCTCTGTTTTCACCAGCAGGCTGATGAAACATGAACAGACCAGGCTAACCAGGTAGAACAACATGGGTTGACATCTGAGACAAGAAGGCATGGACACATCAACATCCAGCTGGCAACAATGGAGATGATGTGACTGTCCCAGGAAGGACCAGCAAGAAAGTGGACTGAAATGTTACAGGGCAAAATGTAAGTGTCAACAGCCTTTGTCAGCATTGTCTCAATCATGAAAATAATTGTGAGCTCAGTGGGAAAAAATTCTACTTTATGTGTTTTACTCAACCTTACATTTTGATCTTATATCGTTTTTAAGGAATTTACATGTGCAAATTAATGTAACAAGTTATTTTTTCCAAAAATTAACTTTAAAAGTGAGAAATAATAGTTCTCTAATTTACCGGTTTGTATGTCTGGAGGAGAGGAAGGGGTGAGGGAAGGAGGCTATCGTTTTCTTTGGCAGAAACTGGAACAACCTCAGCCTACAAACACTAAATCCCCCTTCCTCCCTGTCAATGATTACTCTTCCATGATAATACATAATCATGGTATTGTTTATGTCACCCTGCCACGGTGAAGGAATTAGAAACTGATATACTTTGGTTTTGTATTGACTTTATTACAAATGTCTTTTACTGCATGAATTAATTTCATTAGGGAGCAGAGTTAATTGGCGTAGCTGTTTCTCATTACTAATGTAACCCATATATATGCACAGTCTCATTAGCCCTGCTGTTATCTCCTCCATATGCAATCTTCTAATGAAGAGGCAATTTACTGTAGCACCGCTCTGGTATTCAAGAATATGGTCCTTTCAGTGCTGCTGAGTGGATGTCGCACACTTTCATGCATTTGTCTCAACAATAATCGACCTGGAAACTCAGTCACAAATAAAATAATGAAAAATAATCACAGGTGGAGTTCTCATTCTGCCCACCACTAACAGCAGACTGCAAACCCAAGCTGATGCCTCTTTCACAGAACAGTATTAATGTTCAGTGGATTCGGCAGTTTGAAAGTCTGAGCCTTCTCAGGTGCTTCAGGAGGGCACCAGTGGGGTGTGCAGAATAAACAAAGTTGGCAAACACCACCAGCAAACCTTTCACCCCAATGCATGTGAAGTACAGGAAGCAGCAAAATTACAAGAACCGATGAAAAACATGACGAGTGAAATTGGATGGTAAGCAGTTAGTTCACAGACAAATAAGTAACGCCAAGCTGTGAGACAAAAATGAATCTGCAAGAAAAATCTCAGCTGTTCTGTGATTAAATATCCCAAACTGGTCACTCGTGGGCATATTTAACTATACAAGGGACACACACAAAAGTGGTAACAGAGGCATATGGAAAAATACAGCATGAAATACATCACCATAACAACACCTTTTACAAAAGTGTGTAGGAGTGTGAAACCACTGCAGTTACTGGTGAAGTGAAAATGAGAAAAAAAATAATAATTACGTTGGACCAAAGTGGTTTCATGTATTTTAATGTCAAGGAGTATTTTTGCTATAACAGAAAACCCCTGAGCTGTTAAAATACTAGCAAGGACAAAATCTTATTCTGGAGGTCAGAAGGTGTGAAAGCGCAAATGGTAATTTAGATTTGTTTTACTAAATGTTCCATATTAATAATTGCTGCAAGTTAGTTACTATTTTTAGTAACCAGATTTAGTAACTTGAACTTTCGAGCTGTGAACACAAAGTAAAGATCTGGAAGGGAGGTTCACCTCTGCAGTATTAAGACGAGTTAAAATCACAGAATCACAGGAAAAAATAGATTGTAAGAGATGTCTCGAGGTCATCTAGTCCTATCCCCTGCTCAAAGCATGGCTAAACTCAAAGTTGGATGAGGTTGCCTGTGACAGCGTCTGGCTGTGTTTTGAAAATCTTTAAGGGTGGAGACTCCAAACACCTTCTATGTGCTCCTGGAGTAACCTATATGCCAGAAAAGCATTCTGAACATATTTCTTTTTTTTTTTTTTAATTTTTCCAAACAAAAGTTCTCAGTTTGAAAAGATTCCTATTTTTTTACATTTTCAGAGCATTTCAACTGTTTCCTTCAAAACTGCATTTTTCTTCTCTCTATTGGGTCCGGCTGGGATGGAGTTAATTTTCTTCATAGCAGCCTGTATGGTGCTGTGTTTTAGATTAGTGACTGAAACAGCGTTGATTGATAACACACCGGTGTTTTAGCTCTTGCTGAGCCACGCTTGCGTAATGCCAAGGCCGCCTCTGTTTTTCACTCTGCCCCTCTTGCCAGTGGGCTGGGGGTGGGCAAGAGGCGGTGAGGGGGTGCAGCTGGGACAGCTGACCTGTACCAACAGAAAGGATGTCCCATACCGTATAATATCATGCGCAGCAATAATACTGGCGGGGGGGGGAAGACATGGACTTTTTCCAAATTATCCATTGCTTGGAGACTGATTGAGCATCAGCCTGCTGGTGGTGAGTGATGATTGCTTTTGCATCACTTAATTATTCCCCCCCGCCCCGCCTTCACTTATTGAATTCTCTTCATCTTGAGCCACAAGTTCTCTTCTCTCTTGTGCCCTTCCAGTTCTCTCCTCCATCCATCTGGGGGAATTGAGTGAGCAATTGGGTGGGAGCTTAGCTGTCAGCCAGGGTCAACCCATCACACTTTAAGATGCATTTTTAAAGAAGAAGTTAAAAGACTGTAAAAAAAAATTTAAATTGCTGGTTTGGATTACACCGAGGAGATTTAGTTTAGAAAATAAAACTGGATTTTGATACAACCTTATTTTTATTCAAATTGTTAAATTTTGAACATGCGAAGCAAAAAATCCCCAAGGCTCAAACAGGAAAAATCTATGTTATTTATTCATTTTAAAATCATGAGGATTTTCAAGAATCAGGAGGATCTAACAAGCGACTTTTAAATCAATTCATTTTTAGCTTCTCAAAGATAACAGCTGACTGATACTGGCTAACAATGGTTTGAAAGTCATGTCTAAAACCATGCTTAGTGAAAAAGAAAAAGAAACAAGACAATTAATTGCCTCTTTCACTGTCCTCCTTTGAACTGAGGACATAATCACCGCATTTATTTTTGAGAGTTTACATCTTCTGATGCAAAGGAACTTAACTTCAAATTTCTAGATGAATTGGGCCTTCAGCTTTACAGCTAAATAGAATGGTTTTAAAGGTGCTTATTTCTATTAAACCTATTTCCACTATTTTTTACATCGAAAATGTACAATTGAAACACATAAATCTATGTACCTTTGAAACATGTAAGTAAACTCCTTCCCTGATTTTCATTGGCACTTTGGATCAAATTATTAATCGTGTTTAAGGCAGCTTTTTCTCTCTCAGATTTAAACAAAATATATCTTCAAAGAGGTCAGGATTTGCTTCGAGGAAAAGTATGTCCTCTTGAAAAGAAAATCTTCCCCTGAGCTTATTTCTCATAGTGAGTAAGTAGCTGCTGAAGGGATGTTAGGTATGGTTGGAGTAGGTAAAGGAGTGTGGTACTTGGACCATGGAAAATCTTCTCAGGCAAGTGCGTGCAGCCGCAGTTATCCTGCAAGGAAAACACTTTGGGAATCAAATCTGTAGCATGGGTCAGTGATAACCGTGGAGAAACAAACACCTGCCCCATCATCCTTGGAAGGCAGCTGTAGGATGCTCAGGCCAGTACCACCCAGAAGGCTTTTATACGAACCTCCAAGTGAGAAATAGTAGTGATATGGCAGTGAAACGTCTGTGCTGGTTTTTTGGCTTCTATTTATCTCGAAGGTATACAGGAAACATACCAAAAAGCATTGTGATTTATAAAACTTGAGTTGGCTTTAGCCAGTCCTATCATCCTCTGTGAAGTGCTATCGCCTTTTTTTCTCACAGGTATTTAAAATGGGAGTTGAGCAAGGACTTCAGGCCCTTTTAATTATTTCACGGTCCAGATAACTGCTTTTCCCTACCCTCTCAGGTCCCGGAGGGTACCTGTCTGACAACACTGTCACTGAGCAATAGGAGATTAGTTAGGCAGGTTTGCAAGGATGCTAGTAGCCCATCAGCTAGGATTAAAGAAACATCAGCTCCTCCTTTTAATTCTTGCCAGAATGTATATCTACCCCGTGGATTAACCTCCACATGAGTACTGCCACAGAAGCCTTTTCAGACTTGCAGCAGTCCAACGTGGGCACCATCAAATTCTGCCTTGTGCTGTACGAGGGTATGACAGAGGCAAAGTTCTCCTTTCTTTCACTTGCTTCACTGGGCAACAGCAACCTCCCTTTTCCTAGCTATGCTATTAAACTTTATTTTAATTTTCCTTCTCCTTTTTTAAATCGGCGAGTGTTCCTCAGCGGTCTTATCTAACGATAAGAACCTTTCTACCCCCTATTTCTAGGCCTTGTCCCTGGGGCTGAGCTTTCCCCTCTGTCTCTAAGTATCTGAAGGGGTAGATTCCTCCTGTTGGGGTCAAGAGCTACTGTTCTTCTGGAAGTCTGTCCTCTCCATCCACAGTCTTTCCCTCTGCTCTTTGGGAAAGGAATGCATCACTAGCAATTGTTATATTTGTCCTGGATTGCATGGATTTAAGACTCTTCTTGGATCTGGGGGTGCTCCCCTACCGAATTTTTGGATGAAGAGCAGTAGGTTCATAAAATCTTCTACACCATATTTGCTTGGAGACTTTCAATCCAGAAGCAGAGACAGGAGGGGCTTCTTGGAGTTCAGGAACACTAACCACCCAGTAACCCCTGCACGCTCCCATGGAAAATGGAGAAAAAGCACCAGAAGCAGAGCTGCCTCCACCCCCAAAGGGAGGTAACTGCTGAATCCTGAAGATCCCCTTCTGCTTTTAGAGGTAACCCTCTCTTGTCTCTCTGGAGGCAAGACTAATTACCTACAGTGGGACAATATTTGGAATGGAGGGATTTGGTCACTGATCTTGACTCCCTCTCTCCATGCCTCTCTTCAGTTGGCAATCGATTCCTTAAAATATTCAAGCTTCAAGCTTGTGACATGTTGTACTTATTTGAGTTTCAGTCATTCAAAAATGATTGGTCGTTGAGTACAAGATTTTATAAAGTAACCTCGTGTTGCATGTACAGAAATAATTTCCTCCCTGTGCCTTCTGCATTAACAAAGGCTTCTCCCATCTTTCAGTTCTAAGAACTGCTGGTGGTTGAAAGAAAAGCAATTAAGTTAATCACTTCATTTTAAATGTTCCCCTCCATCCCATTCTCTTGTTCTATAATCTATTTTTGTTACAACGGAAAGATAAGTCCAACAGGACTCCGCTAAACGGTTAATTTGGAACCTATCACATATTTCATTTTCATAGACTTAGCTTAAAGTATGTTAATTAGCTGTGTGGCCCATCTCTGCTTTAGGGTAGAAATGTTCTTACAATTGCAGTAATTGCTCAAATCCTTGAACTGAGAAAACAAAGAAACAGTGAAAGCTATTGAATGAATTGATGTAGACAGTTTGATGATACTCAGGATCATGATCATTTTAGTAGGAGAGCATTTTGATTGGTTGTACATATTCTCTTTGCCATGTGTTAAGAGTACAGGGTATAATCAGACATATGGCATGGCATTCATTTTATTTCATTCCTGCAAACAGCATGTATAATGGAAGCACAGCAATTTCCCAATTAGCAAAAAGGGAACAGAAATTACATTGTTATTTTATCTTCCAAATGCTGAATGTGGCTGAATTATTTAGTAATATGTACAATATATATCATTTTAAAGGTATTATCCGATATAGTGAGCAAAAAGCCTTTCTGAGTTGCTTTGGGACATGCTGTCAAGTAGTGGTTCCTCACATTTCAGCAAATAGCAAACCTGGATAAGATCTAAATACGCATAGAGTCTGCTTTATTGATTTAGATGTCTTTCTTCTTAAAGGCCTTTTTTTATTTCCTGTAAAGAAATACGCTTCCTGTAAGGAAGCTGTGGTCACTACTTATCATTATCATAGAACTCGAAGGAGCAGAAGTGCTGGCCTCAATGCAAGCCGGAGCAGCTGGGGTAATCACTGTTGTCATTTAAGAGCTGTGCAACCTCCTCCTGAAATGAGGAAGAACTGGACCCAAAAGAAACCCGAGGCCTAGAGAGAGAGTAATCACAGAGACCACAGTAGAGGTGCTTTTTTCTTTTGTGCTAAATTTGGCAGTCTTTTGTTAAACCATTGAGTTTCCAGATCTGATGATACCAGTGATATTTGTGATTAGAATATAAAATGACAGCTCTGCCTTGAGAAATGTATGGGTCTGCTGGAACTGCTGGTCTTACCATGAGTGATGGACTGGCCAGCACATAGTTTCATTCCTGGATGGTACTGGCATCTCTGAAGAAGTCAACAGAACCTTTTCCAAGGCTCTCCAAGGTAGAGAGAAAGTATACTTTAAATACATGATGAGCATCTCTTTTTAGATCCCTTCAGATCCCTTCTTCTCTGCACAACACTGCTTCGTAAACCAACCCTATCATTGAGCGCTGCAGAACTGCTTTTTTCTCTGTTGTATTTTCTTCTGCAAATAGCTGACATGCTATGGACAGCACACTTTGAGGAGGAGAGAGTCAGTTTTTGTAAATACAGGATTTAGTCCGCTGCACAAATGGCCTCAGCTTTGGAGTTTTCTCTGCTTGTGGATTTACCCACTGCAGGTTTTCCAAACCTTGGCTCTGTCTTTTCTTCCAGGGACTTGAAGGAAGCAGCTTCTGTGGTGGAATCCACTGTCTGAAATATTCAAATTTCCAACTCACTCTTGCTTCTCTAGGCATCCTTGAAAATCCCACAGGAAATTAAATCAGAAAAGGCTGGTAGCCCGTAGCATAGATTTTGTATTCAAATCTCTATTTAGTGATAGGAACTGAAAAATCTTGTAGTTTCGCAACCAATCCTGTTCCCATCAGTGAGAACAGCATGAAATATTACCACTATCTATTGGAGATGCTCTAGGTCTTTTGTTTCATACTGATATTTAATTTCTTTTATATCTCAAAATTCTCACTATTAATATTGATACCCTCCCCCCAGTAAGGATAAATGCTAACCCATTTTTTCTGATTGGCTCATGGATTTGGGTTCTAGAGAGCTGATACGTGCTACTTTGAGTTCTCAATAGTTCAAAATCCGCTTGTCATTGTTTTTCTAGTAGATGTGCTTTTTGGGATGCGCGTTTTGACAAAACTGGGTGACAGGCCACTAGACACCACAATCATCAAATTATAAATTTATTTCCTAACAGATGCAAGCATTTTTTATTTTCAGAGTCCTAGTCCCTGTCTTCTAGTGATTGTTCTGCAACTCCATTCAGAACATGATCACTCACCTTTCTTCCAGAAAAATGGTAAACTTTCCTCAGTAAAGGTAACACAATTTTTGTGGAACATGGTCACAAGCACACAGTTGCACGACCTCTGGGAGTTTAAGATCAATGGGAATTTGGAAAAACAACTCAAAACTCAAAAAAACCCCTCCAAAAACAACCTTCCCACCCCACATTGAAAGCACCGCCTCCATATTTTGGGCATCTGCCATGCTTCTTGTAACTCATTGAAAACTGCTATCAGTGCAATGAGGATCTCTGCTTTCCTGCGTAAGTGAATTGGTTTACGTGTTTTCTTTCCAATTTCTTTTTACTTTAATAAACATTAAGCCCTGCCTAACTCTGTGTCAAGCATACGTTTGCTGCAGGGATCTAATTCCTGCAGCAGTTTGTTGATTCTGCGTATTAGTATCAGCAAAGAAGAATTTGGGCTCTGTGGCTGTGACTATTTATCAAGCAGAATAACAAGAGAAATGGGGTAAAGTGGCATTGTGTGGGACTATGCCTAGACAAGCAGACTTTTGAGAAAGGCTGTGGGACTGAAAACAAAGGGAATTAAATTTGACAAGGAGGATGGGCGGCGGCATGTTCAAGGAGAAAGGAAAGCATTTGGGACCAGTAAAAGGTTATGCGCTCAGTGCCAGATCCTTGTCTCATGTGTGGTTCTCTGCAGCTGTCCCTGAGTACAACGGTGCTTTAAAGATAGCATTATCAATTTTCTGGAATAACCTGAAGCAGCAACAACTTTAATTGCCTCTACGGGTGTTGGGGTGCGACTAGACCAAATAGTAGGCCATAACTGTTTTCATAAATCTTCTAACTTACTACTAAATTGGTATGTACCAGCATAGGAGAATAATGACAAGTTCCTGAACTTGTAATAATAAATCTCATCTCCTTGTACCAAACCCAAGAAATAACAATCTTATTTCAAAAGGCAAGTCTTAGCCTGCCTGTGATATACTCTGCCAAATGCCTCCAAGAAATCCATGATATATTACTTCCACTTATAAAGTTCCTCTTCTTTTCCTCTGTTCTGTTCCTCCACCTTTTGTTCCTCTAAGAAGGTGACATGGCTGACAGCTCAGCTGAATAATAAGAAAGGAAGGCCAAAGAAAGCATGCTTCCCCTGACGAGCAAGACTGGCAAACTGGTAACAATGAAAAAGGAGAAGGCTGAGGTACTCAACAACTTTTTTGCCTCAGTATTCACTGGCAACCTCTCTTCCCACACCTCTCGAGTGAATGGACAGGTTCGTGACCACCTGAGGAACCTGAACATACAGAGATATATGAGACCTGATGAGATGCATCCCAGAGTCCTGAGGGAAATGGTTGATGTAGTTGCCAAGAGACTCTCTGCGATATTTGAAAAATGGTAGTTAGGTGAAGTTACAGTGACTGGAAAAAGGGAGACATTGCACCCATTTTTAAAAAGGGTAGAAAGGATGACCCTGGGAACTACTGACCTGTCAGCCTCACCTCTTTGCCTGGGAAGATCATGGAACAGATCCTCCTAGAAGCTATGCTAAGCCACATGGAGAACGGGGAAGTGATTCAAGACAACCAGCATAGCTTCACCAAGGGCAAGTCCTGCTTGACCAACCTAGTGGCCTTCTGTGATGGAGTGACTTCATCAGAGGACAAAGGAAGAGATACAATGTCGTCTATCTGGACTTCTGTAAGGCCTTTGACACAGTCCCCCACAACACCCTTCTCTCTAAATTGGAGAGGTATGGATTTGATGGGTGGGCTGTTCGGTGGTTGAAGAATTGATTGGATGGTCACATTTAGAGGGCAGGGGTCAATAGCTCAATGTCCGGATGGAGATCAGTGACAAGTGGTGTCCCTCAAGGATCCGTACTGGGACCAGTACTGTTCAATATCTTCATCAGTGACATAGACAGGGGGATTGAGTGCACCCTCAGCAAGTTCACAGATGGCAGCAAGCCGAGTGGTGCAGTTGACACACCTTAGGGAAGGGATGTCATCCAGAGGGACCTGGACAGGCTCAAGAAGTGGGCCAGTGTGAACCTCATGAAGTTCAACAAGAAGTGCAGGGTCCTGCACCTGGGTCGGGGCAACACCCAGTATCACTACAGCCTGGGGGATGAAGGGATGGAGAGCAGCCCTGCAGAGAAGGACTTGAGGGTACTGGTGGATGAAAAGCTGGACATGAGTAAACAATGTGTGCTTGCAGCCCATATGGCCAACTGTATCCTGGGCTGCATCAAAAGAAGCATGGCCAGCACGTTGAGGGAGGTGATTCTGCCCCTCGACTCCGCTCTCATGAGACCCCACCTGAAGTACTGCATTGAGCTCTGGAGCCTGCAGCACAGGAAAGACATGGACCTGTTGGAGCGGATCCAGCGGAGGGGGCCATGAAGACGGTCAGGGGGCTGGAACAACTCTCCTATGAGGACAGGCTGAGAGAGTTGGGGTCGTTCAGCGTGGAGAAGAGAGGCTCCGGGGACAACTTATAGTGGTATTTCAGCACTTAAAGGATGCCTACAGGAAAGATGGGGACAAACTTTTTAGCAAGGCTTGTTGTGATTGGACAAGGGGTAATGGTTTTAAACTAAAAGAGGCAAGATTTAGACTAGATACAAGGAAGAAATTTTTTACAATGGGGGTGGTGAAACACTGACACAGGTTGCCCAGAGAAGTAGTAAATGCCCCATCCCTGGAAACATTCAAGGCCAGATTGGATGGGGCTCTGAGCAACCTGATCTAGTTGAAGATGTCCCTGCTCATTGCAGGGGAGGTTGGACTAGATGACCTTTAAAGGTCCTTTCCAACCCAAAATATTCTATGATTCTATGGTTCTAAAGCATAATGTCTACTTTTGACACATATTACCTAGGTATGACTGAGGCAACTATATATCAATATTTCTAATAAACAGAGAAGCCAGAGCCTCTTCCACTCAAAAAACAAAGCCTGAGAAACCCCAGCAAATCTGCAACCAAATAAGTAGAAGATTAGTCCAAGAATCTGAAATCTCCTGCTAACCTTGTTGACCATTTACTGCCTGAAGTTATTAAATTCTTCATGCTGCGTGGGTGGATGGGATTGGGAAGTTAAAGGGATTATCCTGCGAGTTTACTAACTATGGAATATTATTTGCTCACTTTCTAGTAGCAGTGACTCATGTCTAACAGACTGGGTGTGAGACAGCAAGAACTGTAATTGCATATGCAATCACAGAAAAAGGAGTATTTTAAAACTTAATACAGATATTCCCTATTTTACTGTTTTTTACACCTCTGGCCTATATGTAGCTCACTTCTATCAATAGTAACTAGCAATAGAGGGTTTAATATTAATAAATAATTGAAATTTATTGAGCTCTTGTGTGACCTGGGTTGCTATTATACTGACCAGTAAACCATTTTCTTACAAAGTGACACAGAAAGAAAAGCAGAGGAAATTGTGCAGAAGTGAAATTAAATCGAGAAGTTAGAGTTTTACTGCAGATCTAGCACCTCCTTAAAGGAACTCTGCTACACCCATGCATAGGCACAGTCAGTGACACTTCCACAGAGGCTCATCCCGGCTCTAAACATCCAACAGGCTTTGTTCTTCTTCTCTCAACTATTGCTTCTTCTGTTTAATTTTCTCTTCTTAATAATTTAAACCTTCACTTTTCTTCTTTGTCTTCTGTTTCCCCCAGCGTTGAACCAGACATGCCCAGTTCTTTCCTTCCTTAAGATCTATTGTGACGCTAGTCTTGACCTGGATCTCTGATGCCTATATATGCATTTCTCTTTCAACCTTCATTCTCACCACTGGTCAAGGCAAACTATGTGCTGGCGAAGCAAGAAGCAAAAGCAAGATCTGAAAGTTCATTTGAACAGGCTGATGTGACTCAATTTCCTTTTGTGCTCAAGTGAGCAACTAACCTAAAACTTAAGACCTATATAACAGACTTGATTTGAGTGTTTTGTTGTGTTGGGTTTTTTTTTAACAGATAATCCCGAAGATGAAATGTTAACACACTGAACAGCTTCAACATGCAACGTTCAAGGAACATTTTGAGGCCAAAGTGACTCAGAGGTATGAAACATCAATTGAGAAGTTCTGTTTCTGACCACCAGCAGTCGATGTCAGCCAACAGCGCTCTCCCTGAGGTGACAAGAGAATTATCTATACAACACCTTTGCAGGGTTTTTGGCATCACTTTACTTCCAAAGAGCTCAGTCTGGACTCAACAAGGTAATAGAGTGTGCAAAGCTCTTGATCTCATAGCCTGCTTCAACTCTGTCTGGAGTGCAAGCTGTCACATAGCAGTCATTTCAGGAATGCAATTTCTTCCTGTCTCTTCTGCATTATTACTTGGTGGTTCAAGCTGTGTGGATCATTTCAGGTCCTGTGGACAGAGGGCAAGGCTGCAGTTATTTCCCTGCTTTGCCCAGAGGCTGGGAATGTAGTTTCATCATCACTCTAACCCATCAAAACCATCAGTGTCTGACACCCACACTGTTCCTTGCCTTCCTGTGCGTAATCAGCAGAACCAGCTGATCATTTTGCCATCCAAGCACAATTGCTACCATGTCAGGCAGCAGCCTGTCCTTATGGGGGATGAAGTGATGCTGGAACCACATGTGGTGAGTACCATTATTCACATAGCTGTGTTTCTTCAGTGCTCTGGCTGCTGGGGCAATTGCATATTTCTCTTAACCCAAGCCCACAAGTATATGCAGTCTCCAAAATGGGTATCCCTCCTGTTCTGAATCCTGGTCTAGATGAGGTGGTAACTGCTCCCTCAAAGCTTTCAGAGTTTATCCTGAGAATGGCTTGCAGACTGCTGTCTCCACATTCTTGCTCACCCTCACAACCCTTTCTGTTTCTCTCCCTGACTTTTAGCGCCCTTGTTTTTTTGAGTCTTTGTATTCATTTCTTTCTAACAGTTCTCTTTCATGCCTTGTTCTTCCTAATGCCTGTACTTAATAATGGGACAGAAGCTGCTCAGAGGGAATCATCCTCACATTCCCAGCAGAGGATGACTGCGGATGGCAGGAGCAATGCCAGCTCAGTCCTGCTGGACTATTGTTTTTTATGTTATTGATCACAAAACCTTGTGTGTTGTCCTTCCGTGTTTGAGTGCTCATGACTCTGACTGTGGTCTAGAACTCCAATTGAAAAATGAACTGGGCTAACATTTTTCTGTTTGTTTAATTTATAGTCAAGAAATTGCATTTTAATGTGTCCAGAAGAGCCCTGTGATTCAATGCTTTCCCCTTTTTAGTGAGCTACCTTATACTAATGATATGGTTTGGGGTCAGCATTCATGCCTGCAGGTCAGGCGTAATCTTCAAGCGCCACTGGTCTCTGCATGTCTTTTTTTAGTAGCAGGAATTTTAAGTCACATTTCATATATGTCTGAAGCTTATTTTACTTATAATATTTAAACAGTGAGTAATCTCTGAATTCCTGAAGATCTAATAGTATGTTAAAGAGAAATCTTTTGTTAACTCTGCTAAACACTTTGTTATTCTGGCACATTTGGCTTAATTATTAAACATAAAACAAGTTTAGGGAAAAAGTGCGTTTATAATGAAAAATCCTCTGCTTAGCTGCATATTTCTTCACTTGATCAGCGGCACTTCTTACTTGCTTAGTAGCAAAATGCAATAACTTGTAGTGGTTTTACAGCTCAGGGAATCACTGCCCATTTGAGCTCTAAGACTGACAAAATTGTGGGCAGAAGTCGTCCTGATGTGTGGGTCTGCCCTACCTGTCCAAGCACAACGATGGCTTCTGACAGCTCAGCAGCTTTTCAGCAGTTCTCTCTGCATGAACAAAATAATATTAGATGTAGAACGCGTATGATTGCAATCACAGTGAAGCAAGAAAAAAAGCTTGTGCCTTCCTGTATGTGGGCTGAGAAAACCCTCAACCATTCTTGGCCAAACAGTAACAACAAAGGCTCTTTTTGTCACACTGGTTATATATATGTCGTATGCTGTGGATGCATGAAATGGCAAAGAAGGGGGAAGTCACAAAAATAAGAGAGTACAAGGTAAAATTTAAGTATTTTATTTCTATAAATAGCAAAAAAACCATAATCTATTTCTGAGTAATAGAAAATGTTGGCATCTAGGCTGTAATTATGCTGTTTATAACCTTCTTAAAGTCAGTTTGAAATATTAACAATGTACGTTGGAAAACTAATTTGTGTCAAGAGCAGAAAGTCATTTTCTTAAAGCTTGTAAAACTTTTCTTACAGCGAAGTTTAGAGGAAAGCAAATTTTTCATGTTGGTCTCAGGAATACTAGGCTAGTATACAATTTTAACCATTTAAATGCTTCTAAGATCGTGCATTTTAAAAGGGAGTGAACAGAAAGGTTTATATCAGTCTTGGACTCCAAGGACCTTCTAAAGATGCTTTGCCTAATGCTTCATAAATAAGAAGTTTCTCTGAAAATGTTTTGCAGTTGCAGTCTATTGTTTTACAGATGAGTGCATCAGAATTAAGAACTGCCATTTAAAACAAGTTTGCTGATTTGATACTTCAAAGGAATCAGAGAGAGAAGACGCTGTTTTTTTTAAAGATCATTTTTTCAGCTCTTACTTTGTTCTTTTGAAGCTCTTTGTAAGGTAAGGACAGATTTCATGTGCAAAGTACGCATGTACACTGCATGCTATCCCCATATACTTGTACAGAAATCTGTATGCAAGCCCAAGTAACTGAACAGTCCACATTTTGCGTTAAATCTAAATAAGAATGCAGCTGTATGTGGCTACGTTCAACAAGCGCCAATAGGATTATATCTTTCAGAAGATTGTTCCTAAATTATTTTTTAGCTTTTCTTCACTTTTCATAGTAGAGTAGCTCAGGTGAAATTTTGTAGCAAAAAGACCTGGAGCTGAAACAAGAAGAAATTTAATTTTCATCCGCAGATCTTTATTTTCACTGTGCTGTATGCATCTAGAAACTGAAACTGTTGCTGTGTTATGGGTTTCCTGCACCCATCCAGCAAGATACTAAATAGATGGTTCAGGTGTCTTCATAAAGTATCCACAAGGATAGGTACAAGCTCTTCACTTTTCAATATATTTCCCACCCTCAATTTTAGCTTTGTAACATGAGTGCACATTAAACTTGTATAATTTACAAACAGACACTGTCTTGACTATTTCAAATGGCTGAAACGAGAGGCAAATAATTGGAAAAAAAAATCCTGGAATGCAGTTAAGTAAATTAAAAACTCTTTCATAATTATATAAAACATGGTTTTAACACTGAGAGGCGTGCGTTATTGCTGTTATATACGGTTCAACAACAGTTATAAGGTTGTGCACTACATGGGCTAATACCATGTCAAACACATCTGGTAAAATGTCCCTTCATGAATCTGTGACATTCCATAGTTAACAATAAAGGAAGCAACAAAGAAAACGTGTCTATTTTAAAATCTCCCATTTTTCACTTTGAGTAACCTTCAAAAGAGGAGCTTAGGAGGATGCCTAACAGCAGCGTAACCCAGCAGAACCATTCCTCCAATGAGACACTACTGGACACCTCAGAGAGGCTCCGCACCATCCTCATAGCCCTGTACATCATCAACCTGGCTGGCGGCATCCTTGGGGTCGTCATGATGTCCCATCAGTTGTTTCAAAGGAGATCGCGATCTGTGATGACCACTATCATCATCAGCCTCCTAGTGCTGCACACCTTTATGCTACTCAGCATTCCCTTCCGCCTCAGCTATTACATTTTACGGGAGTGGAAATTCGGGTGGTTTGCCTGCAAGCTAGCAAGCGCCATCATCTACCTCCACATGTACACCACCTTCGCGTTTTACATGGCTATCATCATAATACGCCTCTTCCAACTCGAGTTTAGGAAGTGCTACACTATGACCTGGGTGGCTGCTGTCTGGATGGTGGGAGTGCTGGTGATCACGCCTGTTCTTCTCTTGTACTATGGCACCTCTAAGACATACCACTCCTCCAAATGCTTTCAGTTCCACAAGGATATACAAGAGGTGCCCATGGTGGTCATTAACTACTGCTTGGTTGGGGTTTTGGTGGCAGTTTGTGCTGTGCTCACCACACTCCAGTTGTCTGCGATGTATAGACTGGCTGTGAAATACTGGCCTGACATCAACTCCCACGTGGAATTCAGAGCTCAGGCAAAGAGCTTCTTCTTCATCTTGGTAACATTAGTGTGCTTTATGCCTCATCATGTATTCAGAGTATATTACATCCAAAACTGCCACCTGGATAAAGACAATAAACTACTCCCATACAACGAAATTTTTCTAGCTCTAACAACAATGTGCTGCTTGGATATGTTGTGCTTCATAGCAGGAATAGCCCACTGAACTGTGGACTGCCAGGAAATCCAGCTGCAGTGTGTCAATACTGGCTTTTGGCAGAAATAGAACTGTGTCGGGACTTTGCTGAGCTAAGAAGACTGCTGAGTTTTCAGCATGGCTGTATAGGTCTGTAGTGTTGTTTGGCTTTTGCAGACCAGTAAGATCCATCTTTCAGAAGCTACTGTTTTTAATCTTCTCGCTTGAAGGCAGACACATGAGTCTTACTCTAGTCTTTGACCTGAGTAATGCCCTGAGGCTTCATTACGATTTTCCTCCACTGTCCCTCTCTAAAAATTACAGCATGAGTACCCATTCCTTTCTATTTTTTCCTCAAAGTGTTTCAGTAACAACAACCCACTGGGGCCAATAAATTGTCCACTCTGAAGGTCTAACAATTTCTTCTGGCAATTGTGATACTGAAGGAAGGAGAGGGAAAAAAGAAATTCCTTTACAGGATTTTTGTAACAGTGATTTCATATAGCAAGGACATAAACTCTATTAAAATAAAAAGTATTCAAGGCATGAAACAGGGTTTGAATGAAATATTGTAGTAGCATATTTCTGAAAAATCCTTCTTTTCTTCACTCTTACAAAGTTTATATTAAATTAAATGATATGAAAACACTTACCATTCTCAAAACTTCACCGTTACTTGCTTCATTCCAAAACCACAAACAGCCCACTGAATTGTGGTAATTACACATTTAGAATGAGTGAGAGCAGAACAAGCCACAGATTTCAAAATTTCTGTCTTATGTCACTCTTCCGTCAGGACTGGATCTGTGGCTGTTATCCCTTAGGTCCATTGTAGCCACAGAAATACAAGTTACTGCGGTCCCATATCTGGATCTGGAATTCAAATCAAGGGGTCTGGTCCTTTACTGAAGGATCAGCCACTCTCTAGGAGAGGGAAATATTTTATCAGCCTTCAAAAAACCTTTGCTGTCTGGTCATTTTCCGTTGCCGGTTGATTTATTATCAGATGTCATATTTTTTCCATTTGCACATGTAATACAGCAAAACTAGAATAAACTAACTGAACTGTGTTTAATCAGTTCAACATATGCTCATCTGTGTGTATACAAACTTGTGCTGGAATATATATTTTCTCCATTAGATGGATTATATTCTTTGGGAACCACATCCTTTCTGGGATCCTCTGTTTTATCTCCATTATGCAAAAGGTTTTTTTCATTATTGCATTCTGCCTGTTCTGCTCAGTGCAGAAGGTCTCTAACCCTTCTGCCGAAGGCCCTGCTGTCATCTGCTGTATCCCAACAGCTTGAGGCCAGATTTCTCCCACCCCGGAATCCCAGGATTCACACAAGGGTACCCTTCCTCCTTCACAGACCCACAAGTTGCCATAATTTTTAGTCTGACAATTTTTGCTACAGAAGTGCTATGATTCCTGGATTCAAACAGGTTAAAATTTGATACGGGAGGGTTAAAAAGTTACACCTATAAAGTAACGCTGGTGATGCCTCAAATTAATGGCATTTCTTTGAACAAAAGAGCTTACACCTACTTTGTCAATCCTGAATAAATGTTTTTGCCTTTATATTTCCATAAAAAAACTTTGTTGAAAACTCCCGACGGTTCTCAGATCCTTTCTGCCACTTTTAAAAAGTGGGTGGTGTCCAGGGGATAAGCAGCAAGTCCTGAAGTTTTCTAAAAATCCTGCCGTTACGCTTCCTCTAGTGTTACCAGGTCCATTCCTGTTCATACAATACAGTCTGCTCAGCCCATTAACTTCTAAGACAGCAGCTAGAGGTACAATACGGTACAACAGAGATGAAATGCAAAGGGACAGATTCTAAAATGGGTGAATAGCTCCCAAACCAGCAGCTTTTCAAATCCTTCTCCAGGCAGGATGCAGCATGTGTAGCTGATAAGAGAGCCGGAGTCCCTCAAGGTGAAAAAGCTTAAATAAAGCTCTGGTACTTCCAAAGAGTTTTGAGGAAAACAAGGCAAGATGCAGGGCCTGCAGAGAAGACATTTGCACCTCTGCCACGAGAAAGAGTTGGGGTAATCTGGATCTACTAAAGTCATTAGGAAAACTGGCAGAGCTGTAGGTGGGGAACAAGTATGTTGTTTTTCCCTTCTGGTTTCTGGACTCCTGTGATAAATAAAACATCTGTTACTTGAAGAAGTGTCCTGTGCTACTGCCTATTCTCACTGAACAGTGTTTCCAAGATGACATACCTGGTAAAGATCAGAGTCATCTGGTGTTGCTGGTGAGTCTGCTGATAATCTAGCAGTCCAGCATAATGGTGTGCAAGTTTGGGAGAGGAAAAGGGCTATTACATGCATGTCCTCAGCTATGGTAACAAATCATGCCTTAGTGGCCTTGCCCTTGGCTTTTGCCCAACATTTTTTACCTGTGCCTGGCTGTGTACCTTGCTGAAATAGCCATGACCCACTGACTTGACTTCCTGCCATGATGCTGAAGCTGTGTTGCCCTTCATGGTTGTCTGGTAACCACTGACTGTTGGCTGTCACTGGACCTGCTCTGCTTGCCTTGCTTGGGTACCATGTGATTGCACATTGCCCTGGGTCTGGCTGGGATGGAGTGAACCTTCTTCATAGCAGCCTATATGGTGCTGTGTTCTGGATTTGTGCTTAAAACAGTGCTAACAACACACAGTGTTTTGATTACTTTTTGATGCTTGCACAACATCAAGGCTTTCTCTCTCTCCCACGCTGCCCCTCAGTTAATAGGCTGGGGGTGAGCAAGGCATTGTGAGGGGACACAGGTGGGACAACTCACCTGAACTGGCCAAAGGGATATTCCATACCATATGACCTTATTCTCAGTGATGCAAACTGGAGTAGAACAAGAAGAAGGGAGGGGACTGACTTCTTCGATGGTGGTTACCCAGGGGCTGGCTGGGCATTGATCTGCTTGTGGGGGATGGTAAGTGATTGCCTGCTTCTTGTTTGCTTTTTTCTCTTTCCTTCACCTATTAAACTGTGCGTGTCTCAGCTCATGAATTTTCATAGAATCATAGGGTTGTCTAGGTTGGAAGGGATCATCGAGTTCACGCATGAACCTAACACTGCCAAAACCATCACTAAACCATGTCCCTAAACATAACGTCTACCCCTCTTTTAAATACCTCCAGAGATGGCTTCCTATTCTCTGCCCTGTCCTGCTGGGGGTGGAGGGACTGAGAGAGAAGTTGTGTGGATGCTCAGTTGCTGGCCTGGGTCAGCCCACCACACAGCCCTTGTGGGTGAGGCCCCTGCTCCCCCCCTTGCCAGAAAATTGCATGTAGCTTAAATTTGCATTTGTGATGATTCTTCCTCACAGCCACAGTCAAACAACCTTTATTATTAACCAATGCAATGAGGGAAAGTATGGAAAGTGAAGTGCAGTTTATGCTTCAGCTTCTTCTCGTAGTTATTAAAAAGTACAGCGGTTTTTGCACCAAGGCTTCAGGTAGAACTTAGCTTTCCTGAATTCTAATCTAAGCTCCTTTTTCTTTTTTTTTGTGCTTATCATTTTCTCTATACCTTCTTTCACCAACTAGGGCTCAGTCATGTGAGTCAAACCGCTCAGTGGTCTCAGTACGGTCCTCTTAATTCAGAGCGTAATAGATTGAGCATCGATCCCAGTGTTGTTACATCTAAGACTCACATTAAAGGGATAGAGATAAGCTGTGTTCAATATCCAGTACCCCACTGAGATCTGGAAGCACTCTAAAGACTGGTTAAAATAGAAAGTTATCACTCTCCAGGAGGATAATCTGAGAAGTAAATTCTGAAAGGGCAATAATATTGAGCTCAAATTGCAGGGTACTATTCTTACTAGGAGTTATGTAATGACACTTCCCCTGGAAAATAGTTAAAAATGGTTGGTTTGAATGCCATTTGCATGATCCAAGTAATTCCAGAGATAATTATACACATTAGTAATTGCTTTCATGTTAACTGAATATGTAAAATTGTAAACCATTTAGTCATCCCATTCATTTTTAATGCCATCGAATAAACACTGGGAAAATCCCCAGACGTTCTGAAGGAAAGAATATCAAACTGCTAAATGTATCTTCCATTGTTGTTCTCTGCTTGAAGTTCTGCACAAAAAGAACAGGCAAAGAAAAACCCAACCCCAAAATCCCGTTTGTACACTTGACTTCCTAAATTCGTTTGATAACAGAACGCTATGGGTGGAGCAAGAGGATTCTTACCATCAAAAACTAGTGTGCTCACTGCTGTCACAACTACAGTGATAGTATAGCTGGCCTGTATCTCCCTATCTCAGGCATATCCTTTTAGACAGTGCTGAGGGTCATGTGAGCCCACTCACAGGAAAACTGCGCAAGCGGCGTATCTTTTTTAATTCTTATCTGCTAGCATCCGGAACAGCAATGCTTAAATGGAAGAGAGTCTCCCTTTCCTCCTGATGCATCTGTTCCTTCTGCTCACTTATAGAGAAAGGTTATATAGATGATGCTGTCAGATGGGCATGCCCCTCACTGTAAGCAAGCAGAAGGAACAGATGCATTAGGAGGAAACAAAGGCAAACTCCCCCTCCCTTTTTTTTTTTTCTTCTCCACTCAAGCACTGGCATTCTGAGCCCTCACAGATTTTGGTGGGGAAAAAGAAAGGACAATCAAGTAATGCTATTTGCCTCAGACGGCTCAAGCTGCCCAACCCGTCCATAGCAGGAAGCTCATTCCAATTTACAATCCCCATTCTCCTGTCTGCAATACCTGAAGGTCATTTCCTTTGCAGTTACAGAAGTATGAACTTAAGAAAGCGATCTGTAAGAGGTGATGGGGAGAATGGTGTGGGGATGGCACGCTTGCAGACTGTGTGCGGCACACAGACAGACCAACTTTGTCTCCATGAATAATGAAATTGTTCACTTCACTTTGTCCAGAATTCAGGGTTAAAGTTGTAAAGCGTCCCGTATTTTCACTGTTCGAGCCTGAATCCGTTGTCCTGGCTACCCACACACCCTGAGTTTCAGGCTGGCTCTTTGCTATGAAGCGGTCAGTCCCCAAGCCTAAGATTCATGTGTGTCAGGGTGTCCTTGTTCTGAACAGAGGTTTTCACAACTGTCTCTTTATTTTTTTCCATTGCAATCCTAACCATAAAAACACACTACAGTTCCTGCCTCTTATCATACACACTCCAGTTTGGGGTTTTGAGTGCCACCATGAGCCATTCAGCAGCTATCTGGCACACAGAGCAGAACCACATGCGGGAAAAATTGTGAAAGGAGTTTTGCGTTGAAGATTACTTTATCTGTGAGCACATGGATGAAAACACTGCAGAAAAGCTGCAGGAGGGCAGCATTTATAGCAATGATTGTTTGTCGTGGTTTAACCCTAACCAGTAACCAGGACCACGCAGCTGCTCACTCGCTCTCCCCCCTGGTGGGATGAGGGAGAGAATCAGAAGAGTAAAAGTGAGAAAACTCATGATCTGAGATAAAGACAGTTTAATAAGTAAATCAAGAGCCACGCACACAAGCAAAGCAAAACAAGGAATTCATTCCCTACTTCCCGTCGGCAGGCAGGTGTTCATCCACCTCCAAGAAAGCAGGGCTCCAATATGCGTAATGGTTACTTGGGAAGACAAAGGCCATCACTCCAAACATCACACGCACACACACCTTCCTCCTTCTTCCCCCAGCTTTATATGAAGAGCATGACATCATACGGTACGGAATATTCCTTTGGTCAGTTGGGGACAGGTGTCCTGGCTGTGTCTGCTCACAACCTTTTGTGCACCCCCGACCTGCTCACTGGTGGGGCAGTGCGAGGAGCAGAAAACACCTTGACTGCTTAACAACAACCAAAAACATTAGTGAGCTATCAGCACCATTCTCATCCCAAATTCAAAACATAGCACTACACCAGCTGCTAGTAAGAAAGTCAACTCTATCCCAGCTGAAACCATGACATTGCTAAACAAACAATAAATATTAGACACAACTAAACCCACAGAAAAGTGAAAAAAGAATTTAAAAAAAAAAACATCAAAGCTACAAATGTCCAGCAAAACCCACAATTTATTCATTCCTTCTTTATTACGCTGTTTTCAGCTGTTGGTGATGAGCCACACACTAAATCCATGGTAAATCATGACCATCTTTTGTCATGCAAAGGGTGTGACATAAACATAAATTGTACAGAGATATTTTGTTCATCAGCTGACAATTTTGTCAAGGAAAGTTTGTTTGGTGGCTCTCAGTGCTCTGCCTGAATGCTAACAAAAAAGTAGTTGCCTGCTTTCAGGTCCTGGCAAGAAAGGAGGGAGACGGTGAATGTTTCAGAGGAAAGAAAGCTGCAGGAGACAGACTAGAAGACTTCTATGCCAATTCCTTCATTCATGATTTTTCTTGAATACTTGGGAAAGATGATTTGTGTTACCCAAGACATGCTATAGTTGCATGAAATACAGTGTAAATTCTTATATTCTATGGCAATAAACACTATGATAAGTTAGAGCCTTTATATGATATTAAACAATAGAATAAAAATATATACTGCTTTCACTTCATACTCTGCTTGGCAAAAGTATCGTACGCTAAGTAAATCCAGTGACACATTTTCTGTCAGTATGCCACTAAAGTTTACTGAAAGATGTGATAAACAATCCTTCAGCCATATTTTTTAATAAAAACTCTTATGATAGCAATTCTTCCTCTTTCATCTTCATATCCTCCCTCTGTGGAAACCCCCTCTAAAATTTTGCAATATGAAAACCAGCAGATTCATGTGAAAAGGCTACTCACTGGAAAAAAACAACGTCCTCTCCCCAAAATCATAAAAACAATGGGAAATAAAGGCATTCTTCACAAGCTCCACGCTTTATTTTCTCCCTGGCTTTGTTATATCAGATTCCTTTCCCAAAGCTTAACCTAACCAAGTGACTGCTGGTGTCTCGTGGATGGAGTAAATGAAGAAACAAATTCAGGAAGAGGCTTTTCTGCAATGAGGAACACCAAGATGACTCATCTGCTGCTCTTGGTGTCTGTCTCACTGTCCTCTGGCTCTGCTGTGAAAGCACAAATTGTCAGTGCACAGACTGCTGGAGCCTGTCACCTAAACAGGCTGTGCAACATAAGTCAACAGGCATTCTCCTGCTTTAGCTCTACTGCTACCCTCTACAGTTACCCTAAAAATGTTTCTATCTGTAAAAAGGCACTTTTCCTCATTACTAATAATCTTTCCTCAATGCTTCAAAGGAGAAATATATTTTCAGACAAATGGCTCTTGAAAACTGCCAGTCTTTTTTATCTCAACCTTCCCCTTTCCCTTGAGATTTTACCTTCTAACTCTCCCTGAGAACAGTAACATCAGCAGAAGCTACTACTGGATTAGTTACAACTTTCTAAAATTTTAGGTAACGCATAAGCTGATGAACAAAATATCTCTGTACAATTTATGCTACACCTTTTGCGTGATAACAGATGGTCACAATCTACGACTTACCATGGATTTAGTGCATTGCTCCTCAGCAGTAGCTGAATATCTGAAGAACTCTTCATAAGTAACTCTAACTTCCCTTTAAGGAAGGAGCAGTTTGATATCATATGGCATGTGTTTCATCTCCTCATTGTCTTCAGGGATCTGCTTGGTAGAGTACCATCGGATAAAGCCCTGGAGGGAAGAGGGGGCCAAGAAAGCTGGCTAATATTCAAGGATCACCTCCTCCAAGCTCAGGAGCAATGCATCGCAACAAAGAGGAAATTGGGCAAAAACACCATGAGGCCTCCATGAATGAACAAGGAGCTCCTGGGGAAACTCAGACTCAAAAAGGAAGCCTACAGAGGGTGGAAGCAAGGACAGATAGCCTGGGAGGAATACAGAGAAATTGCACGAGCAGCTAGGGATCAGGTTAGGAAAGCTAAAGCCCAGATAGAGTTAAATCTGGCCAGAGATGTCAAAGGCCACAAGAAAAGCTTCTACTGGTACATCAATGATAAAAGGAAAACTAGGGAAAATGTGAGCCCCCTCTGGAAGGAAACAGGAGATCTAGTTACCCAGGATATGGAAAAGCTTGAGGTACTAAATAACTTTTTTGCCTCAGTCTTCAGCAGCAAGGGCTCTAGCCACACCACACAAGTAGCAGAAGGCAAAGGCAGAGACTGGGAGAATGAAGAACCACCCGTTGTAAGAGAAGACTAGGTTCAAGTTTGTCTGAAGGTGCACAAGTCTATGGGACCGGATGAGATTCATCTGCAGGTCCTGAGGGAAATGGCTGATGAAGGTGCTAAGTCGTTATCCATCATATTTGAGAAGTTGTGGCAGTCTGGTGAAGCTCACACTGACTGGAAAAGGGAAAACATAATACCCATTTTTAAAAAGGGGAAAAAGGAAGATCCAGGGAACTACAACCAGTCAGTCTCACCTCTAATTGAGTTACATTTTTGTGGCCATAATGAATACAATAGCCAAGTAGTTGGAGCATGATTTGGCTGCTGTAAGAGTGTGTTTTGGTTCAGGGTGGTGAGGCACTGGAACAGGTTGCCCAGAGATGTTGTGGATGCCCCATCCCTGGAGGTGTTTATGGCCAGGCTGGATGGGGCTTTGAGTAACCTGGTCTAGTGGGAGGTGTCCCTGCCAATGGCAGGGGTTTAGAACTAGATGATCTTGAAGGTCCCTTCCAACCCAAATCATTGTATGATTCTATGATTCTATGATTCTAGTCTGTTATTGATGACTGTGAGCTGACGCAGGCAGGATGCAGGAACAACCACAAACCACGTATGGAAAGCAAAGAACAAATTTATTCTCGATACCTCACAGACCGGGGAATCTCTGGAGCAATACCCGGGCAGAGGCATGTAAGCAGGGACCGCAGGCACTGCGGCGCGAGAGAGAGTTCTTGTTAGCAAGAGTCCTTGGCAGCGAGAGAGTCCTTGTTAGCAAGAGCACACGCGGACTCCCTGTGCTTGATGGTATTTAAAGGGTTCAAACAGGCATAGTTTTCCCACTGTGCTTTGATCTTCTTCAACAACAGGCCAGGATTCTCAAGCAGCTAGATAAGGTGTCTCTGAGTCCATCACAGACTTATGTTATCTAAGTACAAGTGTTTTTCTTGCAAGCACCCGAGACTGAATAACAATTAGTGCAATACATGTGTTTTCCAGTACCCCAGGTGCAAGTCACTTGAGCGTATTTACAATCCTCCTTGTGATCTTCCATTGCTTTCCCACAATGACCCTAATGCTTGACTTATTCGGCTTGTTGCCAGCCAAGTTCTGGCACAAGGAGGCTAGAGAGTATAAGGTTTGAGAACCACTGACTTAAACCAAAGTTATGCTGCGATTACAGTCACTTTCCAGTAGCTTTAAATAGCTTTAAAGATCATTTAGGTAACAAAAACTCTTACAAAGCCTGGCATCTGCCCACAGATGGGGTGTCTGCAATTTAAGATGGTTCCCACCATGCAACCACCACACCTTGATAGCCTTGTTCTAAGACCCATATCATATATATAGAATGGACGCAGCCCTCTGATTCATGGGGCAATCTTCGTGCCAAAGCAGGGGCTTTTTGTTGAGATATCTGAGCAGTGTTGATGGTAGCTTCCTCTGACAGCACACTCTGTATAAATATAAGAATAATTTACAAAATAATCTCACAACAGCAGTACCTGCATGTGAAGCATTAGAGCAAGATTAGAACCACATAAAGGAAATGAAGGAACTCTAAGAAGTCTGCAAAACTGACACAACAGCAAAATCTTAGGTTTTATAAAATTGAGAGAGCTCAATTGCTAAACTCAGGCCATTGTAAGTCAAGACAAAACAATGCAAGGGAGAATGGGAGAAGAAGGAAATGTGTAACTCATAATGATTTGCTTATTTATTATTTAAAATGCTCAACAGAGAAACAGATAAAAAGACAAGTGGTGACAAGTGATAGGACGAGGGGAAACGGGTTCAAGTTACGTCAGGGGAGGTTTAGATTAGATATTAGGAAACATTTTTTCACTGAAAGGGTTATTAAACATTGGAATAGGCTGCCCAGGGAGGTGGTGGATTCACCATCCCTGGAGGTGTTTAAAAAAAGGGTAGATGGGGCACTTAGGGACATGGTTTAGAAGTGGCTCTTGTCAGGGTAGGCTAAAGGTTGGACTCGATGATCTTAAAGGTCCCTTCCAACCTCAACAATTCTATGATTCTATTCTATGATTCTACAAAGAAGCAAAAGAGGCAGCTCAATAAGATGTCTCTAAAGCAAGCTAACAAAATTTGATGGGTCAAAGAAAAACAACCGTTGCTGGTTGATAAACAGAGGTGGATGAAATAAGCAGAAAGACAGAGCAATGGTGAAGATTAAATGCTAGGGAAAAATTAAAGGCATTTTTAGGAGAGTCTTAGTACGCCAAAACCACGGATTGCACTTGCAGAAGTTGAATTGCTCTCTGAAGTCACCCCAAATCAGAGTATCTCTATTATTAAGTATAACAATATCGAATTCCATTAATTTTCTTCTAGAATCCTTTTATTACTGCTCACAGAGCTTGAAAAGTAATTCAGTTAAAAAGAAATGCTCTTCTGTTATTATCAGATGAAATAAAGTCTGTTTAATCAGATCAATCAGATCCTGTCTGATCAGACAGAATAATAATCTAAGAAGAATGCAATACATCCTCTACCCCTATTTCTGCAGTGGCTAGCTCCTCAAGAAATAGCTCCTGGGAAAAAGCTCTCAGCTCACCTCTATTCCTGCACGGCCACACTGCATGAGCCAGTGGGATTCTGATCAAAGCATCCCACCTTTTCTGCCAGTAGGTAATAGGCTGTCAGCCACCGGACTGTCTCCTCATGCTGATGTTTCCCTGAGCTTGCTGCCATCAGAGAAGGCTACAGCTGAAGTGTCACGGAGGCACTTCCACCTCAGCAGTGTCACTTTGTTATCCAGCCACAGAGCGCAGTGCCTGGGATACCTCTGCCTGGGGGATCACGGTACAGAAACAACGCGAGGAGGCAGGGAGAGGTGAGGGCCTTGGATGTCATCTGACCAAAGCAAAAGTCATCTAATACGTGCAGGTTCTGTCAGTCACCAGGTTGTAAAGCCACAATCCCTGGACTTTAGAAACACTCTTGTAGCACATAGCCAAGTAAGCTAGTATTTGGTGTTTTCTGGTGAGTTTATAAATTAGAAGAGAGACTACTGGGCTTCTCACCTCTAAAATCTACAAAAAACTGCAACCCAGCAATTTTGGATCATCAACTCTTCCTTCTCCTTCAAAACCCATTCCTTGCTGCTAAGGGTAAACCCCAGCCTTTGTTTTCTGGTGAGTAAAGTCCTTGCAGTAGGAGCATTTCATGAGGTGCTGCCAGCTGGCCAGTGGAACACGGCTGGACGCTTTTTCCTGGGAAGAAGAGCAATGGGAATATAAGTTTATAAGCAGCTAGCAGAACCAAGAAAATATACTTTGAGAGAGTTAAATGAGATGGATGCTAGCCAATCAAAAAAAATAATTATGTGAATGCATATTAAAAAAATATGGTAAGACTTCAAGCAGTCAAATTATGTCATTAATCCATCTGGTAACCTGAGAAACACTTTCTACACAGATTTAGAAGAGGCACTGGTGGAATATCTCAAATAGACCTTGACAATGATGCAAGGACCCAGTTTTGCAATCATTAAACAACTGTGTTAGCTGCTCTGAGATATGCCCCTTCAAACCTGTGTGAGCTTTCAGAAGAAAGAACTCATTAACCTCTGAAATGATGTGTAATTGTGCCACACCACAATACCATGAGAACGTTCTGTCACTCTGTGATTCACTACTCTTAAATGGAGCACGCTACTACATGTCCTCGGATAAACCAGTGGGCATCATGGAAACACACATAAAAAACAATCTTCAGGACACTCAGTGGAATTTACGGTGCAGACTTCTTTACAGGATTAACATCACTTGTCCCCATCCATCAGACCTGTAGAGAACTTCCCCTCTTCTCTTGCAAAACTCTTTTGCGTTGTGTATCAGCATTATGGTAGTAGTTTGATTCTAAATGATATTAAGGAAAACTAATATTATTAGGTATGGATATTACTGACATATGTGCAGTACCAGTATCACACTGTTCTGCCTTGCATAGCTCGGCACTGCCTCAGTATGAACCAAAGCCTGAGCAGTTCTATCTACATGATCGTTCTGTTCCAGCAATGGGAAGAAGGGAGCAGTAATGATCCATGTCCTATTCTAATGATCTTAATTTTTCCCCTCTAAGAGGGCAGCTTAGAGCTCCTCTTACTGTCCATCAAAATGCCAGGACCCAGCAGAGATCCTCTACATGTGAAATTGGTGGGTCTCAGAAAGGATACCTATGTCATGAAAGAAGTAAGGCAGAATATGCCAGTAAGTTACTTTGCTAGTACCAGTTCTGAGGTGGAGAAGTTTACTCTTGGTGATTCAATGCATGTACTTCTCCCCACTGATTGTTCAGAGAAGGTAGACATATTGTAAGACTGTTTCACTATGTCTAAAACACAAGTGCAAGCTGGGTGGTCTGGATCTCATGCCCTCTGCATCATGAAGGAAGTGCTCAGCAGGTCTACCTGGTAGGTGTGCTGGTGTCAGCAATGGCACAAAGTATTAAGAGTGCTTATCTCACTGACTGCCAAGACACTGCTATACTTTATTGGCAAGAACAAAATACCAGTTTTCATTGTGGAGAAAGAATAATTTCAGAACTTTCTGAGAGTTACAGAGAAATCAGGTACCTACGGCAAGTTCTCACTGGGAATCGAAACCTTGGAGTTTCATACAGCAACGCTATCCGTCTTTGGCTTTAGTTTCTTGTCATGTTTTCACATATAGTGGCCAGCAGACTGTGGACCTACCCATGGCAGTGACTGTTGATTACCTACTTGCTACAGGGAAAGAAGTGATGCTGTTCAGGATGTGTAGAACTGCTGCGCATCCCACACAGCATTCTTGAACACCCTGAACTGGTATAGATCACATGAGCAGACCACATCAACAATCACCTCCAAAAGCACATACAAGGTGTTTGTTTTAGAAGAGTTTTGGGGCCATCTGTAGGTGAACCTCTTGCTTTCGACTGATAGTGTTTCATATTGTGATGACTTCATGTGCCAATCAAAACAGGACTTACATCAGCCGCGGGTGACTGGGTATTGCACCAAAAGGCAGTGGCAACTGCAAGGCATGTTGAGACTATCAAGGCCGTTGGTTAATATTGACCCACTAACACTGGAAAAAGCAAGATGTCCTCACAGTTCTGTCAGACATGGCTGGTGGCAGTAGCAGAGAGAACATCGTGAGGCCTTCTGTGCTGTGGGATCTGTGCTGTGGAAGATACTGACTGTACTACGAGCTTCTCAGATGTGTGCTCACCTTGTACAATAAATTAAACTCACTGTTGCAAGGGTCAAACTTGATCAGAAACAGAAGGCTGCACTAGGTCTCTAACAGCAACACAGCTTGTCAATTGGCAGCTCTAAAACTGATGGTATGTCAGAATCTGACTTTGAATCTCCTTTGAAGCAAGTTCAGACAACTAAAGAAAAAGCCCAGCCAACCAACTTTAGCTGAAGATTGGCTGAATCAACCAGCTGCTGAAACTATGATGTTGGAATGTTTCAGGTTGGAAGGGACCTTAAAAGATCATCTAGTTCCACCCCCCCTGCCATGGGCAGGGACACCTCCCACTAAAGCAGGCTGCTCAAAGCCTCATCCAGCCTGGCCTTGAACACTTCTAGGATGGGGCATCCACAACTTCCCTGGGCAACCTGTTCCAGTGTCTCACCACCCTCACAGTAAAGAATTTCTTCCTAATACCTAATCTAAACCTACCCTCTCCCAGTTTGAAGCCATTACCCCTTGTCCTATCACAACACTTCCCGATAAAGGGTCCCTCCCCACCCTTTCTGTAGGCCCCCTTTAGGTACTAGAAGGCTGCTATAAGGTGTCCCCAGAGCCTTCTCTTCTCCAGGCTGAACAACTCCAACTCTCTCAGCCTGTCCTCATAGAATAGGTGCTCCAGCCCTCTGATCATCTTCGTGGCCCTCTGCTGGACCAGTTCCAACAGGTCCATCTCCTTCTTGTGTTGAGGACTCCAGAGCTGGATGCAGTACTCCAGGTGGGGTCTCACCAGAGCAGAATAGAGGGGCAGAATCACCTCCCTCGATCTGCTGGCCATGCTTCTTTGGATGCAGCCCAGGATGTGGTTGACTTTCTGGGCTGTGAGCTCATTGCCTACTCATATTGAGCTTCTCGTCCACCAGCACCCCCGAGTCCTTCTCCTCAGGGCTGCTCTCTACCCATTCTCCGCCCAATCTGTATTTGTGCTTGGGATTGCCATAACCCAGGTGCAGGACTTGGCACTTGGCCTGGTTGAACATCATGAGGCTTGCATAGACCCACCTCTCAAGCCTATCCAGGTCCCTCTGGATGGCATCCCTTCCCTCCAGCATGTTGACCGTGCCACACAGCTTGGTGTCGTTCGCAAAATTCCTGAGCGTGCACTGAATCTCACTGTCCATGTTGCCAACAAAGATGTTAAACAGCACTGGTCCCAGTACTGACCCCTGAGGAATGCCACTCGTCACTGGTTTCCATGTGGACATTGAGCTGTTGACTGCAACCCTTCGAGTGCGGCCATCTAGCCAGTTCCTTATCCTAAGTTTGTCTAAGGAAAATATGGGCAGTTTGGTAATATTCTGGGAAATTAGAAGCTCACAGATATGTTTTAAAACATTCAATGTCTGTCAATATGAACTCAGCTGGAAGTGATGCAGAACTGGTGCAAGCATGACTTCATTCACTGATGAGGAGGAAAACTAGCAACAAATTCTCCCCCACCACAAAAATTTCAGTGGTGAAGAACTATCTGCTGCACTGCAGCAAATCTCCAGCAGTTAGTGTGTAACATTTCTGGATTTATCTGTAGTCCAGCACACAGCTGTCTTTCTCGCAAGCACGTGATGACACCTGTTCTGTCGTTAAAAAGGTGGCTAGGTTGAGCACAACCACTGTAGCAACTGGAAACCCAGCCACATAAGCACCTCTATTTTTTGTCTTGACTTCTGTTTTATCAAGTAGCTTTTCCTGTAATGTCATGAGAAAAAAAATCTTCATCTTTATCACTCTAAGTGTCACACTAGTTTTATTGTGCAGAATGTTGTATGTGCATAGGCAATAGCTGTGACAGCATGAGGAGCACCACATTATGAAGCTTTCATAACAACGCAATTATTAACTCAAGTCATTCAGACACATTTTCCAATAACCGCTTTGTATGTTTGATACCGTAATCATTTATGTTAGATGACTCAAAATGTACCACCATTAGAAGCCTTTTTGACATAATTCTTTTCAAATCTGTTTAACAGAACTGTGGTACTTGGTGGTATCGTGACATTTTTTGTTGGTATTGGTGCCATGAAAAACTCAAGTGGGATTACTCATCGGTACTGCCTTCCCTTCCTTCTTCACCATGCTCAGATGTGTCTGCTCACTTGTCACCTTCTCAGAAAACCTCCTAAATGCTTTCATATGTGTTTCCTGCTCGGCAGTAGCCTAGGCACCAAGTGACATTCTTCAGCTTGTCTGGATGGTTTCTATGCTTCCTACATTTTAGTCCCTCTTAAGGAGCACCCGGGTCTGTCAGGCTCCTCACCATGAGCTGAACCGGCCTTTGAACAGATTGCCTCTCACTACCCCTCACAGACACCTGTGCGTTCCCTCAGACAAACACACCACTAAAAACCATCTGGAACTGAGAATAACTCTTACCAGTGGAGTTACTGTAAACCAATTGTGTCAGGTAATCTACTATTTGAAAAGCACACACTGAAAAAGAGTAGCAGTGCGTAACATTAAACAGAGTGCTTCTTAAAAAGATTAGGGAAGGTTACAAAATTTTTTTCCATTTGACTGTAATGAATCACTCTGCGGTTGGTGTTTTCTCTCCTTGTCTTTCCACTGTTTAAACTTCCCGTTCATCACAAAGTCACTCACTGCTGCTGTGGCCACCCAAAAGATATCTGTATAGTTTAAGCCATTCATCTTGAAGAGATGGGTACTTTCATCAGGCAGCCCATTCCTTTCAAAAATAAGTGTTTAAGATAAATAGGAAAATTAACATCTGAACTCAACAATTTATCTTCATGACTACCCAGAGTCCAGATATCTACCTTATTCTGTCTAACTTCTGGAACACAGTATGAGGAAAATACATGTAGCGCCGGCAATACAAAGAAAATATTTTGCTCACCTGATCTCCATCCATACTTGGCTCTAATAACCAGACTCATAGGTCACCCCCCCGACACTCCCAGATCAAACACCCCAGCTTTCTGCACTTCCCATTATACGTGTTATTGTAGAGTGCCTAACTGATCTAATTTCCAGTGCTTTGCAATTTAGTTTTCATGGCCTCATTAGACCTTTTTATATTCTTCAGGAAATATTTACAGTAAGTGAACCACATTGGGCAGTACAATGATGATAAATTTGCGGGGAATGATCTGATTACTCAAGCTCTTTGAAAAGAGCAATGCAGAATTCATAACTGGTATTAATCATGTAACAGTGAAGCTGGTGGAGAGATGTAATTCAGTTTCAGGTTCTCCAATATTAATCGGCAATCACAACACACAGCAAGTTGCATAGCAGGTAGAGGCGGGGTGTGCTTGAAACTGGTCTGCTACTGACATCACTATACTTAAAAATAAAAGCAAACACCAAACCCAAGGAGATGAGAATCTGAGGTGAGTTGTAATTGCGCTGCTTCATGTTTCAGAGGTGAGTTGTAACTGAGCTGCTTCATTGAGCTGCTTCAAGAACTTATTTCTTCCCTGCTCCATCTCCCCTTCAAAATGATAAGTTAATCAGCTAGAAAAGTACACAGCGAATTCTCATGTCTGCATCAGTCTTTCTGTCCTTCCTTACAGACAGGTAGTCTTCTATTCATAATTTTAGATTAGTAAGTGATGTGTTTAGAGCAGTAATCTCCACTTTGTGTAATCCTCTCCTTTATATATTTTTGCTTTAGATTGGGAGCAAATGCTGAGCTGATCATGCATAAGGTACATACATAAATGTCAAATAACTCAGCTGGGTTTTTTCCTCCACTTTTCAGTATTGCTGCAATAGATGATGTTTAAGTGCATCAGTGCTGACACTTATCCTATTAAAGCTCTGAGAATGCACATCAGTGCTACTGCAATGTTATCATTCTTTACATTTTTCCCTTCTGGCTGAACAGACAATATGATTGATGACAGAAAGTAGTTACTAGTAAAAGAAGCATTGCAGTGAGTCATGAGTAAAGATTTAAATGAAAACCAGAACTTATAGTTAAAAACAGGCTATAGATCAATTTATTTTTTTAAAAAAGCAAAGCCTGATTTCAGTTATAACTTATTCTTTGACTTGAAAGAAACCTTCAGAAGACAAAAAGTATGCATACAGGAACTACAACTACCCAGCTTGAAATACAGTGAGACGGCATGGTTTCTAGAACCTGAAGTATATGAAAGAATCATAAAAATACGAACAAACTCAAAAGAGAAAGAGAATCAAGAAGCGAGCAGAGCAAAATTTAACATACATACACACACTGAAAAAAAAAAGAAAAGGCAGAAAGGGAGAAGAAATGTTTCCCCTACAAAAGCAAATGACTCTGCCACTCTGCGGCATCTTTTTAAACAATATTTAAAAATAGGTTTCTTCTGTGACAGAAAAGGGATGTGTGAGAATGTAGGGGCTTAGATAGTAGCCACACTTTATTTTATTTTGGTTTTATAGTTATCCTTGAAATTACTGTGTTACCATCTGAAAGATACAGATTCCTCCAGCATACAGGAAAAAAAAAAATTATTATGAATTTCCCCAAGTCTTACTATTAAGACTATTACTTTTTGACCTCAGGTGTCTTTTGTTTAAAGGGTGATGGCAGTCTTGCTGTAGGAGGCAGTGACATCTACGAAGTATGTATGAAACCGCTGTTGCATTACCTATCCCCCACGACCTGTGAGTTTCGGAGAGCCACCCATCGCCCGTTCCTGGCGCCTGCCGGGACAGCCTCTCCCAATGCAGCTAATGCCATCTACTGGCTTTCTGCTCCCAGTACAGGTTTCCATACCCCACTCAGCTCCGGGGAACCGGCTCGGCTCTCAGGACGTCCCACCCGCTTCAATAAATTCGGGAGTTAAGACCAGGGTAAAACCGAAGCTTCAAAGAAACGTTACTTTAATATTACATTTACCCATTCTGGCAACAGACAGTCTGGCGGTAAAGATCGACACCACGGTGTAGCGGCAACTTGCAGGCAGGCTGGTTTTGCATTAAACCACTCTAACCAGTTGAACGAGTGTCGTCTTAAATGTGCTAGTAGAGAATTCCTATTCTTGTAGGAAAATATGATCATGACAGAAGGAAGCACCACAGAACACAAAAATACAAGAGAAAGTCCCATTAAGGAGCTTATTCCAAAGCTGATGTTAATTATATACCATTTTTTTTAACAAAATGCCTGAGGTGGAAACTGGAAAACCAAACCAGTTTATTCCTTCCTTTTTCCAGTTGGTTCTTATTTTAAGGTCAAAACATCTCTAAAGAAAGAACCTGAGTGGCTGCAGGAAGGGAGGAGAGTGATAACTGCACTGTTGCTCGGCTGTTTATATGGTATCACATGTCTATCACTTCAGAACAGTAGGAGAAAGTAAGTGTGAAGTTTTAGTACAAACTCGTTACTGTTCTGTCAGCTGTCACCGTTTCCTTACTCCAGTCCTCCACCATTCATCTTTCTCTTCAGGATCCAATTCTGCTGAGGTACTAACACAATTTACAAGCAGGTCAGGATAGACTATATCAATTTTTTAAGACTTCTGAAATGAGTCATAACCACAAGACTTTGGTATTAACCACATCACGTAACTCCCTGGTCTTACTGTTTCCTGGTTTAAAAACAATAACAAAAAGAAGAGCACAAACACTGAGCAGAGCAGGATAAAATTAGGCAGCAATAGGCAAAATATTTTGTTTTTTCTTATGATTTTTAAAAAATGTATTATAGTTTTGTTTAGAATTTTTCAACATTCTGGATGATGTACAGAGAAGAAATCTATTCACCTTCCTCTGCATGGAAGGAGAACCCACAAAGCCAGGATGCCTGTTGCTGGAGAAGAACTCACCAGCCTGTAAATCACCATTTTAATGAGAGGGTGGTGGAAAGTTCACAGGTGACTTGCTGTCCCTGTCAAGGATTTGCGTTGAGATGTTCATGGGAGCTCTACATTAATTCATTTTCACAAGTCAATTTTTTCCAAACCAAAAATCAAATCAAGTGAGAAGCTTCATTCAATGAACATCACACAAGTAGGTTTGAATAGCAGGGAGAGAAGCAAGCAAGAGGAACAGCAACTGGTTTATTTCTCCTTTGCCAGACCCAGGCTTGTGTCTCCACTACCATGTAATTTTGTGGTGCACCATCCACATTCCACTCATGGGTACTGGTTTAAAGGACCAGGAACTCCCTCAAGACCACTGCTTTAGCATGCAAAATCATCTCAGGATCTGACAGAACTCGTCTGACTGCGCTCCCATGCGTGGCGAAAATCAGCAATTACCTCAGTTTTGGCACAAGAGGGGCTTTTTAACATAATATAGTATTTAAAACCACACCACATCGTGTCTCATCAGGTAAACTTTCCTGCTTGTATAGTGGGACCTTTTGAGCCTACAACTTATTATTAAATCTTGGAGTTTAAAGCATGAGAACATGTATGCACAGTATGAGTGTAAAGATGAAGCCTCCCAGCATGATACAGGGATGATCACACAGAACTAAGAGAAGCAATTAGTAGTTGGAAACTCGAAGATACTGAAGCGTCTGAAGTCAGCCAAGTGTCAGTCCATGTAAAACAGACTTGGTAAAGCACTCTCATTCTTGCTTTGCAGCAAGTGAAGGAACTGATGGAAGGATTTTTTAACCAGTAAATCAACAGAAGTTAATTTGCCTTTCTGCCCTTCTCTAATTTTATGCTTTATTTCTTTCTGAAAATATATTCTTGTCTTCCTATTTGTTCTCCATGGAGGAAAACTCTTACCTTCCATGCCAATGCCACAAGGAGGCCAACACTGGACACACAGGAAGATCATGGAAGGTGATCATCCTTTGCAGGATCTTCAAGAGATCCCTAACTCAAAGGTCATTACTGTCTTACCCCACATTCTGGATGACAAATCAGTCTTACTGCTGTTGAACTCGTACAGCGCCCTTACAAAAATCACGGTGAGAAGCAGGGTTTGGCACAGTGATGGAGTCTGCTTCAGCGCTGTACTCCGTACAGCTGAGAACTAATTCCCAGAGCTGCAAGAGCACCTTGAAACAGCACTCACATAGTGAATAAAATCTCAGATAGGCTTAAAACTATTTTGAGGTGCTCAGGCAGGTCTAAATATATACCAGAGACAGAAATTTACCATTTAGTGGATAAGAACATCAAGCAATGTATCTAAATCTTTTTACCTCTTCCCATCTCTAACGTAACTCTTTCCTTAGCCCATCAACTGCTTAATGAATCTGACGCTTGTGTAACACTTCTAGGATTTCTAGATGACATTTCCGCACCAAGGAAAAGAGATGTTTTCAAAGCTTGCCTTCATGGGGTTTTAATGAGGATGCAGCTGAACTTTGTGATGAACTTGGGGTGCTAATAAAGCACCATCCCATAAAGCTGCCCTCAAAAGACACCTTTACACCTTGGAAATGGACCTATGATTCACACATCGCCCAGCTGAATTGCTGCACGGTGCTCCACGCATCTGCAGCAATTCTGGCAGCTGTTGTGGCAGCAGATAATCAAAACATATCTACCTTCATGCTAAGATATAACAGGCTCGTTTAATCTGTTTAATTACTTTATCTGTTGAAAATGACATTGATGAAAATCACAATTATCAAAAAATGATTGATAGATTCAATACAGAGAAAGCTTGCAAGTGGCACTGAACATAATGAGCTTAATGGATTGCAAATGATTCTATTTCACTTATATAATAGGTTGTTCAAGGTAATTACTTTTGACATAGGATATGCATATAGTTTGACATGTGAACACATGTTTTCCAGAATGTTTGTTCTTAAAAGTATATGCATATTGGCCCTATATTATGAAATTACAAATTATTTCTTTTCAGGATTTGTTAGCGTTTATTGGCAAGTTTACCCTTTGTGTTTGCAAGACACAATGATGTAGCAGCTATTTTAAGTCTCTAAATCATTTCAAAGAACACAGTTGTGAATTCTGCAGGATAAATGATTTAACTACAGCAATACTTTGTACTTCAACTCTAGCAAAGGACAAGGTGGGGGGAATGAAAGCTAGCAATCAGCAACAGAAAGGAAGTTCAGGAATGTGACAAAACTGAAAAAATGTAGAAAATTCAAGGCTGATTTTCTGAATTAATTTCAACTGTTGAAAAATAATTTGGCTTCCTTCCCGTAGGTTTACATCCGACCCTACACCTATATGCAAATTCAATTTACAACCTTCCTCTATTAATATTGGGAACACTACATTTGTATTATGATGCACCTATCACAATATATCTTCACTCATTTTTAATCACAGATACGCTGCTTGACAGGGAAATAAATTAATCTGCCTTTTTTTTTAATGTGTAATACAGGGTTAACTTCATTACTACACCATATGAGAGTCAAGTGTTGGGTGTTTCCAGATCCCCCTAAATTCAGCTGTGGTAGTACCTGTTGTCAATGTTAATCAAAAGCAGGTCAAAAAAGCTGATAGTATAGCTGTCTATGCCACAAAAATTTATATTCCCTGTGTATGCAGAGTAAGATAAAAAAGAAGGGACGTGAAAAAGTGGTGAATAACCACTCCTCTAGTAAATCTTTAAATGTCATACACAAAACAGTTTAGTAAAAGTATGAAACTTTCCATGAAAAAAACCCAGAATTTTCCTCTTTTGTATGAAATCAAAGTGCCCAGCATTCACTGGGCACTAGTGAGCATTTATTCACCTTTCTTAACTCTTCTTAATTTCATCTGTTGAGGTTCTTGGATTTGTCCAGCTTTTAACACAAATGTTCATAGAAAAAGAAGGACAGATTTGTGAATAGGCCCAGTGCTGAGTGTTATTCATGTTAAAGAGGATTATGTGTATAGCTTTCATTTGTGCAAGAATAAGATCCACATTAGACAGGCAGTACCCCATATTCTCATGAATTTTGGTCATAGTTAAATTGGCCTTCTTGTTTTGCAGTGAGAACTTTATGTCAAATAAATCAGTAAGTACTTTTCAAGGTCTCATTTGAGATTCACTTCCTTTCCCCAGCAGCTATGTACGGATTGAAAATATGTATTGTTATATATTGCCATATTTTTTGTATAGCAATTCTAGAGTCCAAAAAAACTCACCAAGAAGAAAGCACAGGAAAATAGTTACCACAGATCATAGAATCATAGGGTTAGAAGGGACCTCTGGAGATCACCTAGTCCAACCCCCTGCCAGAGCAGGGTCACCTAGAGCAGGTTGCACAGGAACGCGTCCAGGCGGGTTTTGAATGTCTCCAGAGACGGAGACTCCACCACCTCTCTGGGCAGCCCATTCCAGTGCTCTGCCACCCTCAAAGGAAAGAAGTTCCTCCTCATGTTTAGGTGGAACTTCCTATGCTCAAGTTTGTGTCCATTACCTCTTGTCCTGTCCCCGGGCACCACTGAAAAGAGCCTGGCCCCATCCTCCCGACACCCACCCTTTAAGTATTTATAAGTGTTGATAAGATCCCCCCTCAGTCGTCTTTTTTCCAGAGTGAAGAGACCCAAATCCCTCAGCCTTTCTTCATAAGAGAGGTGTTCCAGTCCCCTAATCATCATGGTAGCCCTTTGCTGTACCCTCTCCAGCAGTTCCCTGTCCTTCTTGAACCGGGGAGCCCAGAACCGGACTCCAGATGTGGCCTCACCAGGGCAGAGTAGAGGGGGAGGATGACCTCCCTCGACTTGCTTGCCACACTCTTCTTGATGCACCCCAGGATGCCATTGGCCTTCTTGGCCACGAGGGCACATTGCTGGCTCGTGGTCATCCTGTTGTCCACCAGGACTCCCAGATCCTTCCTCCCAAAATAAATAGAGTAAAGATAACTTTCTTAATTCACCAAATTGGGATTTTCAATATTTGAAGTATTCAATTCTACATATTTTTAGAAGAGAACCCATTATTCATAAGGAACTTTAAAACCAAAAGCACACAGCAAGTTTACCTCTGCAATGTCTCAAAAGACCGTTTAACAAATGCAACAATTAGCGATACATCCTTTTTTCCACAGCTTGCTCTCAGCTTTTACCTTAATTTCTATATTTGCAAACTCAACAAAAATGTCTCCATTTGGAAAGAAAGAAAATCCACAATGTTTTTTTTTTTTAAGAAGTAAGAAAATTAATGAAACAGAAGCATACTTTAACGTGATTTTGAAAAAAAAATACCTAAGCCAAGACATGCAGTAAATCACAAACTAAAAATATAATGTAACCTTGAGTTACTTGAGTTTATAAACCATGTACATTTTTAAAATTCATCAAAACAAGCAAACAAACCATTTATAACAAATTGTCCTAATCCATTTAAGATGACGGAAAGCAGACCTCAAGAAAAGAAATGAGTACTTCCGTTGTAATCTGTCCTCTGTCTACTCATTCTTTTGTGGTCAAGAAGAGGAACAAATGACGTCCTTTGGATTGTTTTGAACAGCCAGATGAATCATCAGATTCTTTTTCAAGACATTTAGTTGATGCAGTAAGTAAGCCTCCACTCGGCATGAAGAAAGTTAGTGCCTAAAGCAACCTGAAACCCATCAGTGACTTCTACAGATGGTGGCCCCTAACTGTGACTGTCAAGATTTTTATGCAATACTGAAAAAAACTGCTCGAAGCCCTTATTTTTTGTTAGGAAAATTACACAATTAGCTAATTAATAATAAATTGCTAATTAACCACTGAGAATTGCAAAACCAATCAACAACGGGTTAGAAGGAATTAATATTTTCATGATGTGCAAAGGAAGTCAGATTTCCTAGATGCTGTTTCAAATTTCTACAGAAATGGTGGGGGGTTTTTTGTGCCTGCTGATTTGATAAGCTGCTCTGCTGCAGTTGCTTAGGTCTCTATGGAATGACAGCACGGTTAAGATACGCTTCTTGCATACTGGTGAATCAGACAGTGAGTGACTGATTTGGAGTTACCTCCTGCTTCTGGTCACGGATGGAAGCAAAAGACTGACATTACCCCAAGCTCTACGTTTACTTTGTGCATTCAGCCTTACCTACCTTTCAGAAGCCAACCTTTTGGGATTCAGGGGAAACATAAAACTTTCTGATATCATGTCAAAATCCAACTGACTGGCAGAAAAAAAGATGAAATTGTTGGTTACCAGATGAATAAGAGACCCAGAAAAGTGAGGGGAGAGGAGGTAAGAGGCAAAAACTTTTAGGCAAGCAATAGCGTTCCAGGAATGGTTTTCCTTTCAGTAACGAAAATTATTTCATGCCTAAATCTAGGTGCTTAACAGACTTCCTGGCCTTTTGAAACCGAATGCAGGTGAGGATGACTTGTGCGGTGAGATCTCTGACTGTTCCAGCAGCTAGGAGGGGAGAAAACGATCTTGCTTGATCCATGGTAGGTGACTCATTTTTCTCATGGCAGATGCAGTTTCCAGTATCTTGCAGATCATTCTGTTATGTGCTTTTCTGCCATGTGGTAATGTATTTGTTGAGTAAATTTTCAATTTAATGGCTTTGGGTTTTTTTAACTACTAAAATAAATCATTTTGGTTTTGGATTGACAAAAGTGATCTCTACCTAAAATGCAAACTTAGCTGCTCCTGCCAGTAACTCCATATTGACCTCCACAAGTGGGGTCAGCTTTGGTGCCCTGCGCAAATATTTGGACCAGTAACTGCATGCCAAAGCACCACCTTCTGGGAGCCCTTCCTGGTGGAAAACAGCATCGTGATAACTTGATGGGCTTTTGCCACCCCTGGCTCTTTTTGGTCAGTGTGCAACCTGTTAGTGGACAATTCCCCCAGACCACAGCACAACGGAGGGTAGCACACAAGACCACGCTGTCAAGGCTGACCAGTCTTTTGCTCATTGTAGCCTCTCCAACTGTGCAGGGTAATTCCTGTTTCCTTTTGGTGCTCTCTGCAAGGAGTCTGTCAAATGTTAACTGCAAGCCTCAGGGGCCATCAGGGAAGATTCATGGATACCCTCAGCAGCTATACTGCTGCCGCCAGAGTAAAACACTCTCCAAAGGCTGAAATAGCATCCTCCTCTCACCCACAGACATCTGTTTGCGAGACGTCTAAGAGCCACTTTATAGCAGATGCTGCTTACCCACTACAATTCTGTGCCACATGGTCATTTGGCAGAAAGCACAGACCACGTGCTACTTCGGATCACAGTAAGAAGACATCCAGGGTCTCAGAGGAATACACACTTGGGCAAATAACTCGTATGACTGAATATAAGTATATCATTTAGGGAATCGGAGAATTCTGTAGTACGAATGCTTAGGAGATTGATAAATGGGACCAGTTTTGGACTTTGCTCTTATTCCAAGCTCAGACTGCATGTCATAACATAGGACATTTGGTACCTTATTCTGGTTCACACAGCAAATTTTCATAACGCTTTGATAAAAAATCTAACAGACCAGGACTGGAGCCTTGTGCAGTTAGCATAAGGCACACTCACCTGCTTATAGTGATTGCAGTAGGCTTTTTTTACTGGCCCACTGGGTACAGAAATGCTTATATATTATTACCAATTATGTTATACTACTTTGCCTATATTTGAGTTCAAAACAATCTATTGTTAATTAAATCCTGCTTCATGTGATTCTGCATTTATGGGTGCAGCAGGCCACTGCTTTGGCTACACAACAGTGAAGTGAAAGCTCTGAGGCACAGGTTGGACAACACATTGTGTACTATTACCACCCTTCGAGCAAAATGACAGTGGAGAACCTGTGACCTCCAACACCTGGATATCCATCCCAGCCCCGTTGGCCTCTAAAGACCAAATGACAGCAAAGTAAATGAGGCTATCATCTTGTGCATTTGGTTCAGGGCTAGGGCTAGTTCAACACAGCACCCGAATAAATCCCTGCACTAAACCATCAAAGACTAGCAGCCATGCTGCTCACACTTTTGAAAATGTTTAGATTTGTCTTTCACTCTTGGCAGACCTTGTACATACAGCCTTTCTCAATGTGTAGACCTTTACCTGCACCTCGTCTACCTGTGAACCATTCTTAAGCGCCTCACATGGCAGATGGGCATTCCCTAGGCAACCAGGCTTGTCTCTACAAGTGAAGCCAGGCGATATTCCTTACTTAGTTATGTCTTGGTCTGTTTATGCCTCTTTCTCTGTGTCACCAAGGATGTGGTCTCTGGTGGGTGCCAGAGTGTGTCAGAGCCCTGGAAGCCCCACGTGCAAAAGAAGAAGGGACAGAAAGTTACTGCCTCTGGGGTAGCATGTACACACGCACAGTCTATGTGCCTGCCAAAGTCAATCTCAGCTGGCAGCTATAACCACTTAATCGTGTCTGCCACCCTGGTGCCGAGCATGATAGGAAGTGGAGGTCCCAGTGGGGACCCTGTCTGGTTGCCAGCAGGCAGGCTCTGGCTGATGTTATTTTATCGACCGCCGTTGCCATAGGAGACTCTCAGTTGAGGAGGAGCTGCTGACTTTCCCCGCTTCCACCCTCCCGTCTGCTACAGCACATTCCCTGCCTCTGCATGTATTGGCTTACGTCTACAGGCATCTGTCTCTAAACCTCCACAGTATTCAGCCTCTCTCTCTCCCATGAGAAAAATTAAGGCATAAACCTCATTTTTCCTACTTCAGAGGAAACCTCAGGCCAGGTCCTATTGCTGAGTGTAATGGTCTGAGCGGGATATCAGCATGTGAGAGAAGATCTCCTCACCTGGGTTGCTCTTGGAGGTTGGCATGATGCTTCTGGAAAACGGCACACAACCAAAAAGGGAGCTGGAGACTGCATACCTGGGATCCCCTCCTCCTAACCCAGGCCTTTGACTTGAAGACCGACTGCAGACCAACACCGTGACTTTACATATGCCAAGCTGCAGTTGACAGGTATCAGCCCTGGGCTCTCCTGAACATCCACATTGTCTTCTTCACTGTCTTGAGAAAACAGGACATGGTACTCAGAATATCCACTCTTGTGGTCGTCGAGGCGTCCTAACTGCAGCTGCAGTCCTCCCACTCTTGTCTCAGACCCTCTTTGGCTAGAAGAAAGGCAGCCGTCCTCCCAGCCCCATGTCCTTCTTCAACTTGAGGTCAAAAAAGAAAGGAATGGGTGCTTTATAGCATGTCATTATTATGTTCAGTAGAACCTAGAGCGTGGACTGAGGTTTGTTGAGACATGTCAAAGCAAGCACGGCCACGACCATAGTAGTAAAGAGAAGTGGTTCCTAGCACCCCCCGACTTTCACACCACATGCAGGAGATGTTTAGGGAAAGTGCTGGCTGTCAGGGATAAATACTTTCCTGAGACGAGTCATCAAATTTACAGATGATTCTAAGAGTTTACAGGTTTACTAAGAAAGCCCAATGCCAGCGAATAATCATGCATGTGGTTCAATTTAGTAGTAAAAATGCAACCAAAATGTGATGATATAGAACTACTGCTGGACAGACATTACAAGGAAAACAAGAAAACCTGAGATCTTTCCCTTGGCTCCAGCTGACATCTCTGTGTGTTTTCATTCAGTATGACTGTAACTTGCTGCTATGGCTGTGTTTTACTGCCAGGTTTCCTATACACACACAGACAAAACGTTTTAAAACTTGTATGGAACATTTCAGTTTAGCTACATGGCCGAGTCACTGGGAAGCCTTCAACAAAGAAAAATTTCTATAATTCAGATTCTTCTTCAGGCAGCTGTTTTTAATATCAAATATTCTCTTTTGAGCAACCTTCCAACGTTAAGCTGTGTTGAACTCATCAGGTCACTGACATCACTCCTGTCTGGTGTGGATCATATAAGTGCAGCCAACCAAGCGAAGCTGAGTGATGTGATGGAGCACTAGGTCTGAAGATGAAGTTAGATATCTTACTGTTTTGGAATACAGCATTTGTATTTTAGCCTGGAAATTATAAATGAGTTTGAGACACAGAGGAAAAAAATGTTCTGGCTCCAGAAAGTGTGTTACTTAAAATTCTAGGTATGTTGATGACTCTATTGTGCTGTATACCCCACCTGACTTGCATTAAACAGAAAAAGCTATCAGAATTTTTATACAAGAGACAAATATACTTCTGCCATCTGTAACTAAAGTACCTCTCTGCTTCTTTGTGTGCTCCCGATACTGAAACTTTGGGCAAAGTGGTGAAAGTGAAATTAGCAGTAGACTCATATGGAAAAGTTTTGAAGTTTTGAGCTTGAGTTAATGAAAACTTATAAAGTAGTTATGAGATATATTAGCTGGGTAGTTGGACAGAATTTAGAACACTGAAAAAATTTAGGTGAAAAATGTGTGCAATCAGATTTTAAAACTAGTTTTATCTTTGTATGTGCTCAAAGTTGAATGTAAAACTGTATTTATAGCTACTTGTATAAAACAAATAAACCTGGTCTGTTTAACATGTAGTTATAAAATACTGAATTTAGGCATACATGTACAGTATAACACTACCATACTGTTTTACAGAGCAAAAAGCTGAAACTAATATGTCATCTTGGGAAAAACTGGAAGATCATTTACTTATTCTTAACAGGCTTACCATTTTTATAGCCTGTTTCATCATTTAAATAAATCTAGAACCTCTCTCATTTAAGGATCAAACAGCTGCCTGCAGCGTGACAGAGATTTTGTACCCATAGAAGAGGAGACAGAATAATTTAAAAGAAATTATCAGCAAAACTCTCCCAGTTAGGTACGATGACCATATCACTGCCTTTAGATCAGCATATCAGTATATATTTATATACTGTGTTATCAGTAACACAGAGCTCGATAACTAAAACACGCATTGAAAGAGGGAAGTTTATAAACTTTCATTGGGCTTCATATTGAAATTCTTCAGCTCTGGTCTTGAAGTCCATCAAATTTGATCAGTGAGGATAACTCACCAGGATCAACAGCTGACTTTGTTTAAAAAAAGGAAAAGAGTACTAGTGAACAGAAACTACAACGTTAAAAAAACCCCAGGAAGTAGTTTAAATAAGCGTTCCTCAGTACATCTGAAATACAAATCCCTGATTCCCTAATGGATCTCCAGTTACTTTATTTCACTGTTGGACCATCTTCCACCAGGAAATTTTATTTCAGGAAAAAACTGTTAGGACATGCCACCATCTGTACTAGGAACTGCATACGGGATGGCATTCCTGTTAGCAATCTGTGAACAAGGAATTACTGTGGACATTTTCACATGCTGAGTTTGCAGCATATATATATGAATGCATATATACACGCTTCCTACCTTGCCTTTGTGTTCAAGACCAGTGCTGGGGAAACAAGTTTGTTACCCCTCCAACCTCTGCATTGAGCCCATGGGACTGGCAGGGTGTCTGGCCCTCGAGCTGTGCGCAATAGCCATCCTTACTACTGGGAGCACCGCCTATGGACGTGAAGGGTACGCATGCACTGTGTGCAGCTGGAGCACAGGAAGGAAGCCACTGCAGCAGAGGCAAACCTGGTTTTGAGATGACTCAGAGGTGATTTTTGATCCTCTAGCACAGGTTTGTGCTGGTTGAGGCTACACTGTAAACCCTGGGGGAAACCCTGGGAGAAACTCAAGCTGCAGCTCACAGATAGGATGAGTCACCCAGCCGCAGGCTTGCTCCATACCATCCTTTTCCAAGAAGGAAAATCCTTCCCAAGGTCCATCTGTCCCAAGAAGCAGGACCCTTCATCTATAGATAAAAGTACATCACCAGCCACATAAAAACTTTCTGCTGGCAAGTGACTATGACTCTCCCTTCCAATGACCACCCTGTTTGATGTATGATCAGTCGCTACATGATCAAAATGCAGATTTCCTTTTCCCATCCAGAGGAATATATGACAGAAATGATCAGTTGTAGCTTATCTCATGCTTCTGCCATATACTGGAGAGGCACATAGAATACATCCCTCAAAGTCCTTAGTAAAAAAAGCGTGGCCTATGCCAGGTGAAAGCTTGGCTACTGGCCTGTGCAGTATTTCTATATGCAGATAACGTGCTGCGTACAAGCCAGGACTTGGCATCCATGAAACAAGTTGAACCAGCATAAAGCCTTGAATGTTAAAGTGACAAGTGAAACAGGATCTAACATTTAAAAGGTTTCTGAATGTGACGCCGGCATTTACCATTTCTAACCAGCAATCTTCTAAGGACAGGGGTATATTTTTGAAAGCTGCAGTTGGCTAAATGTTGTGATGACTGCAGACATTGTATCAAGACCTCTTCTCTGTTCCTAATGTTTTTATTATCTTAGAGCAGATATACAACAAATTGTGTAGAAATATATAGTCTTTTTTACTTGCATGAATTGGATCAGAGTCTGAAAGGGTCAAGAAAGTGAATAACTGAGCGTAACTTTTTCCAACATAGGCTTAAATGAGCACAGCTTGAAAAAGTTTCAACTCCTTTGGCACGTTCTTTAGACTCAGAACAAGTTAACAAAGTTTTGTTTAGACTTAGCCTTCTCCATGTGATCTGTTCAACTGTCTCTGCCTTGTGTGTTCTTCCTGTTTATAAACTACCCACTATCTTACTTTTTCTTTTCAATGACCACATAGTGCCAATTAGTAGGGAATTTAAATACAAAACCAAAACAAACTCCTACAGCAGCCAAATCGTGCTCCAACTGCTTGACTATTTTATTCGTTATGGCCACAAAAACATAACTTAATTAGTCTCTGGCAAAGTTTTTAGTGGCTATTTTACTGTGCTGTTTAATTTCCGCTCCTACCTTAGCAAGGAACAGTACTTCATATACTATAAAATTTTCTACCCAATACAGCTGTGCAGATACTAGCCTGTCCCACGACTGGAATGCAACAGCATATTCTACTTGGACTACAACACAATTCAAGTATTCATGTAATTTTCCATCACATTTTCAGGTCTGGTATTCTCTAAAAACCTAAATCTTTCCTTAAGCCTATTTTGGTGCTCACCTTAATGTATCAAGATGATACAATTGTCTGATCCTGTATTTTTTCATAAGACTCACAGAATGATTAGAGTTGGAAGGCACCTTAAAGATCATCCAGTTCCAAGACCCCTGCCATGGGCAGGGACACCTCCCACTAGACCAGGTTGCTCAAAGCCCCATCCAGCCTGGCCTTGAACACTTCCAGGGATGGGGCATACACAACTTCCCTCGGCAACCTGTTCCAGTGTCTCACCACCCTCAGACTGAAAAATTTCGTCCTGATATCTAGTCTAAATCTGCCCTCTTTCAGTTTAAAACCGTTACCCCTCATCCTATCACTACACTCCCTCATAAAGAGTCCCTCCCCATCTTTCCTGTAGGCCCCCTTTATGTACTGGAAGGCTGCTATAAGGTGTCCCCGGAGCCTTCTCTTCTCCAGGCTGAGCAACCCCAACTCTCTCTGCCTGTCTTCGTAGGAGAGGTGCTCCAGCCCTCTGGTCATCTTCGTGACCCTCCTCTGGACTTGCCCTGCGGGGATTTACTGCCATCAATATGCTAAAGCTTTTCACATATACCTATTCAGATTGTCTCTGCAGATAAAGATCTGCCAGTCAAAACAGTAAGACTTTAACAAAGGCAGAAATTAAAGAAATATATTGTCATGTGTACTACATCCACAGCTATTAACCATGCTGTCATTCACATCATTTTGAGATTCCAGAGTAAGGTAGACTACAAGATTTCTAATTTTTCTTGCTCTAGGGCACCAAGTTCCAGAAGTGATAGCTACATTACTTGGAAGGATTAATGCCCATATTTATCAAGACTTCTAAAACACTAAATTCTCTCAGTTCCTTTTCATCTACACATTTTCTATATATGTAGCTTCCATGCTAGCATTCATGAACCTCTCTTTTGTGGTACAATGTATGCAAAAGTTCATGTATTAGTAACATCCTTTATGGTTATCATTCGTGTCTTCAGGGCAAATTAGGGGGATGTGCCTACCACTGACAGTGCCAAGTCATTCTCTGAAAGCAAGCTGTCAATCCCATTATGTTAATTACAATTTATGGGCAGAACTAATATTAATTACCCCTCAAAGCTCCACAACTGTAACTTGTATCAGTCTTGGACTGCCACCTAGAAGTTAACTGCTTGGTTTTGGAGTCATCTGGTCTCTCACCTTGAAAGCACACATGTTGGTGTGTCACAGTAAGTCCTTATGGAAAATTTCTTAGATTGCTAATTTATTTTATGCTGTTTCTTTGTTTATCAATATAGTTCTACCACACTGTAGCAGCAACAGTCTGTGCAATGGAGATATGCACTTGCAGCAGCAAGCATCACGTTCTTCAGTTTTACAACTATCTGAACCATAACAGCTATTTTTGTTTTCAAGAAACGAAAATGCCCATCATTTCACATACTTTCTTTCTGTTTTCTACAACAATACAAGAAATCAGAAAGCTCTTCCACTGCTATCAGACCCATTGTCTACTTATGGATGATGCAGAAAAAGCCAGTGCCCACATAAAAAGAGCTTTCAGGTTACAGACTGGTACGCTGCCAGGCTAAGAACAGTTCTGCAGAAGAGCTGGGAAGGTTGGCCGTTCTCTCATCATAAGCAATTCCAGAATGAATCCCGGCAGAGAGGCAGGAGGAACACCGGGACACATTCGGGAAATCTAGCAAGCAAAAGGCACAAATTGAATAAACTACAGCACCAGCATGCATGTGGACTATACAGCTACAGAAGAGATCACAAGAGATTATAAATTAAGGTGGTTAAGGTCTCCGGTGTGTTTACTGCAGGCAGTCATCATACCTACATAGAGAGAGCACTGGCATCTGAGCATGTATTAGGGCACACAAAAAGACTGACTTGCAGAGAAAACCCATCTCTAGTTTTTTTTTCCAAGGGTTACAAGTCTCAGCAATGCCTGCAACTGGTTTTCATTACTTCGTAAAAGAATGTTGGTCATTTGAAAATAAGTCACTCTGGGCATTAACCACTCATGACAAAGAGCAGACCTGAAATCAAGTGGTATGCACAAAATGGAGTGAAATAGTTTTAAAGTTACTCAGAAAAAATATGTAGTCATTCATCATGAATTCACTTTGGTTTATCCATAGCATATTTTCAGTAGTCACCACTATTTGGCTTTCAAGACCTTCCTTTGGTCACAGTGACTTCCACAAAAAAAATTCCTCTTTTATTCCACATTTTCTCACAATTTGCAAGTGACACAGAGTGAAGGCGGAATGCTAATTCGTCCCCAAGGCTAATTTTCTCCCATTTTAAAGGCTAAGGTTGGATTCTGCCTAGGAGGGAGAGAAACAGAGAAGAAATGGTGCAGGAAATGTTGCCACTGCCTCCGACCCCTGCTCCCCCCAGCTCCCCCCCAGCTCCACGCAGCTCAGCTCCCCATGGAAAAAGAGGGTGGTGGGGCGTTATGGTTTGAAGAACCCACAACTATTTATTGTCCTTTAGACAATTATTCTATCACCTGATGGTCCCTCCCCACCCAGGAAGGGGAACTGGAAAAAAATAAGGAAACCCAAGGGTTGAAAGATAAACAGATTCAATAGAATAAGACTAAATAATTAGCATTAATAGCACTAAAGAACCAATGTTGATCCCGACACCAGTATAAAATATAGCAGGATTATACTCAGCCCACTCTATCAGCAGGAGCTGTGCACTCCCAGCCGTGGACAGCAAATGTCGGACACTGGGAGCGTTACGGCTTCAGGAGGAAGGGAAGGGCTCAGGGGTCCGGCACCGTGGCAAGAAGTTCTCAGGATCACAGCCATCAAGGCAGAGAGAGAACTCCTCAGCACACTTTTTAATTTATATTGAATGTGACGTTCATGGTATGAAATAATCCTGTTGGCCAGCTTGGGTTGAGTGGCCGGGTCTCACTCCTCCTCATCCCTGTACCTGGTTAGGCTCAAAAACACTGAGACCTTGAAAACTGCATACCATAGCTGGCTATGAAGTAAATATTTTCACAAATTCAGACACTAGAGTCTTCTGAAAATGCAGTTTTCCCAAGTATTACAAGAGACTTTACTGAAAATTAAAATTGCTGAAATTAGTCCTGTGTCGCTCAAACCAGGACACGGGGGGGAAAATGACCTTCAGAGACTGAGCAGCGAGAGGGGGCTGAGGGGGCGATAACGGCCTGGGGAGGCAGTTAGAGCCGTTGGGGGGTGGCAGTTGGGCGGCCGCAGGGCATCCCCAGGCAAGCGGCTGGTCGGGGCAGCGGGGGGCAAGGTGTGCATGCTGGCGTGGGGCTGGGGGTGCTGGGGAGGGTCTCCATCTCAGGGGTGAGCAGGCCGTTGTGAGGTGGCATGCTTGTGGTGGAGGGGCTGTGCCGAAGCACTGGGCACACGAGCACCTGAGTCTCCTTGTTATGGGGACCTGCTGCCCCTGAGCTGGTGCGTGTCCACGCTTTTCTTCACTTATCCGTGTTTGTGTATTCAGAAAGGGGACTTTATGCACAGGAGTGTGTGCGCGCACACCCAGGCGTGCTCGTGCAGGGGGCCTGTGCCAAGGAGTGCCCCCCTCTATAAAGGAGGTGGGTGCTTGCATGCATGGGGGCCGGCAGAAGGACGTGAATCTTGGCACGTGCTTGTGGAAGCATGCAGGTGTGCATGGGCGTGCAAACTGACGTGTAGTGTACCTCAGTGAGTGTTTTCCATCCATGATTTTTCGTATTTTATCCAGTTTCATAGAATATGAATATCCAAAGGGTAGGGAGGAGATGGCCCATCGGAGTGCTGCCTAGGAGCACGTCCTACCCTAGCATTTATGCACTGGGAACTATGTATGTGCCTGTACGTATCTATTTATACACAGGGGCATGCCAAAATCTCACAAGCACTTGAATATTTTCATGTCTATACGTATACGAAGGTTTGTGTGAAGATATTGAACATCCGTCTGCAAAGAATGTGAATATATGACTGTCAGTTTGACGGTGTATCTAAGTGTGCACCCAGGTCTATTTTTACACTTGAATAGTCTGAGGAAGTAATTTTGGCTGTAAAGCGTGTGATAAGTGGTGTAGTGTTTGCACATCCTTGATGAAGTGTGGATAGCAAAATGCCTTGTATCAAGGTTAGAGAAGCACCTTGCCTGTATCGTAGATAACAGAGAAAATGTGCTTGTCTATTTGTGTTTTATCAGTCTAATACTGGCTGCGTTACTGAGAGAATGTTTTATGCAAAAATTTTATTAAAAAGTATAGATGTCACATGTATCTTCACACGTCTGTCTCATATATCTGCTATGCCAAATTAACGTGTATATTTGTATTTCTGCATACAGTAGCATGTGTCTGTTCTGCAGTGCTTTTGTTTGCCATCTGAGAACGTATGACTGTGCATTTTTAATTGGGGAGCATGTGTAGGCTCATTGGGAAGTATAGCGCATTGTCATGCACGTGGTATATTTTTTGTAGTTCTACTCTTGCAATGCATTGATTGTTAGTGCTCAGTGACAGTAGGTAACAATGACAGACATGCTGTTTTGCTGAAGATTTCCTACTCATATGGCATATTTTCATCTGTCAGTTTCCTGTAGTTTCAATAGTTACCATCATCTCCTCAGAGTCTTTAAAGGACTGAAATTAATGCCATGCTAATGACTCTGTCTTTCTATCTGGTTTAAATGATTTGGAGAAAGCCTACATTCATTATTTTTTTTTTTTAATAATATTTGTAGATGAAATGTGAAACAAGCATCAGGGCAAGAGTTCTCACATTGGCCACTTTGCCTCAATCTGTGATCTGAAGGGAGCAGCTCCAGTGGGAATGCCAGGATAGTTCAAACTCTGGATGTATTTGCTGGTTGACTTGTCAGATATCAGTACCAGTGGAGGTCACATTCATGGTGGCACTTTAATTTTCCCCAAGACCGACTACCCATCTTAATCGACAACTTTAGAAACCTCCGTTCAATCTGCTGATGCAGTGATAACATTTATTGTTCAGTCAAGTTCCATTTGGTAGCTGAAGTCAAACTTCATCCACATTATGTGACTTATACAGTTTTCCTGCCTGGTTCATAGTTAATTATCTATTAAAAAAAAAAAAAGAAAAAAAAAAGAAAGAAAAGAAGAAGGAAAGGAAAGGAAAGGAAAGGAAAGGAAAGGAAAGGAAAGGAAAGGAAAGGAAAGGAAAGGAAAGGAAAGGAAAGGAAAGGAAAGGGAAAAAGAAAAAATATGAAGGACATTTTTTTATTAATGACAGAATGATCAATGCATCAGTATTCAGTTTGGGAGTTTAGTTATGGGACACAGGTTATTCATTGCTTTTCATGCATCCCAGGAGGTAGGAAGCCTGATTTGATGGCATTAGAGTTGAAGCTCTCTAATCAGTATTTTTTTTAAAATGGTCCACTGGCTGTTGTCCCACACAAGGTCCCTGTGGCCATTCTGAACTGAGTAATTATACGCTTGAAAAATTGCTGAGGCCAAAAAATTTTGAAGACCCTAACAGAATAAGCAACTAAATTTTATTCTGTTTCCTGTGCTATGTGGGTTTTTCAAGTAAGTCGTATATTGCTCTGCAGAATTCTGACAGTGGGGTGTTAACTGCCATTGTTGTAGGGGCTTCAGTTGAGTTAATTTTTAAGGGAATCAGAAGGCAGTGCTATGTTGAAAACCATATAAATCAGTTCTGCATGTCACACGTTCTTTTAAAAAACTGTTAAACGTACTTCATATTTCGATGTTTCCTATAATCACAGGGAAATGGCAGGCAAGAAGAAAGAAACCCAGCTCCAGGTATAAATACTGATTACTTGAACAATTCTAGAGATGACTAGATCATTTTCTGCCTTTTTAAGATGTTAAAATGTTGATTCGTTTTATTTCAGGCCATAATAAACAATCAAAACCAGTGGGATGAAATGTTGCTGACAAAAGGTGTAGTAGGTACTAGCTGTTTCTATTTTCTGTTTAATGTCTCATGAAGACATTTACAGTTTTTCATACGTATGTCACATCATCTTTAATAGATACCTGTCGTAAATCTAGAAGACTAGTGCCATATTATCTTTTAAAGAAAGGTTATATTAATGTATTTATAAATGTATATAGTGATTATGAATATATACTGTCTTCTCTGATAAATAAATACTTGTCACAAATCATATTATCCATTATTTTATGCACTGCCATAGACCGATGTTTAGAAAATATACCTTTCCAATATGGTATTCTGTATGGTAGGAGGTAGGACACTTCTGTAGAAGTTTTTTCCCTAAAATCTTGTACAGACTAAATTAATACTGTACAGTTGTACTTAGCAGTTAATCACTCAGCATTCTTGAGAGTGCGTGTTCTATGAGATGTATTATCCCCAGTTTTGAATTCGCTCAGTCAAATAACAGTATCTCCTAGGTCTCCTAGTGTCCTGGTTTGGGGTGGAGCAGAGCCAACTTTCTGTTCAGTGAGAGGCTCTTGCTCACCCTTGTTGCTGTGGCAGCCAGGGTCCCTGACTGGGCTGTTTACCCCATGGAGGGGCTGCACCTGTGGGGAGGAGTGGGCAGGTCAGGGGACCCCAACTGACCGATCGGGGGTTCCATCCCATCCGCCATGCTCAGTGTAACAGCTGAGGGAGCAAAGGGGCAGGCTGGCCCTTTGTCTTTGCCTGTTCTCTGTTGGATCTTCTTCTTTGGCTCCTCTCCAGTGGCACTTCTTCAATGGCTTGCTTTCTTCAGTGACTGGTATCTGAGGAGGACCCCGTCAGCTCATCTGCCTTTTGATCCTGGTCAGTGTATTCCAGTTCCCATTTGTCACCGAGTCCAGTCTGGAACTTTCCCAGTACCTGCCAGTGACATCTTCCTGGGAACTTGATCTGGTTTTTATATATTTGTATACTGTATCTTTTCCATTATTATTTTTTAAATTATTTTATTATTAATATTTCATTAGTTTAGTTTTTTCTAAACTCATAACTCTCTTTATCTCTCTTCTTCCTCTCCTTGGAGCGAGAGGTGGGGGAGAGCATCTGTCGTCTTCTTATCGGCCAACCCAGCCCAAACCATGACACCTAGGAGTTGTATTTGGGTAGAAGGAACAAATCTGTAATGAGATCATATCTATGTAGGAGTAGTAATGTGAAAAATTATCAGCATGGGCCCATGGAGGTAAAAATTCTGTAGAATAAAGTTTCAGATAAGAATGAAAACCAACAGTGTGAAAAGAAAAAGAACAATTAAAAGGAAAAGGAGTATAACAGAAATGTATCTGTTTGGATTATCATCTCAAATAGTATCGTGAAGTAGCTTGTTGACGTCAAAAGGAGTTAAAATAAGAGGTAACTGCAATGTATCCACAGAATACATTGATGTATTCATAATGCGTTCATTGACTAGGAGAGGACTGAAAAATGTATATGAATGCCTTCCCAGTACTGTTCCAATACACACATGAATATGTCTCACTTTATAAGTACCACAAGTCAGCTGTTTGTAATTCCAAACTATTACATTTTAGTAATAGATGTGTATCAAGCTTGGTGTGGTCCTTGCAAAGCTGTGTTGAGTTTATTCAGAAAACTGAAGAATGATTTTGGTGAAGATGATGTGTTGCATTTTGCTGTGGTAAGTATGTAAATTCTGTATGGAATTTTACTTACACTTTACATTTTATTTTAAATATATCTTTTTATATATCTGCGTATACAGAGCTTTCATTTTACTGTCCTTATACCGAGTGGCCCTAATTTTGGCCTGATTGCTTCTTCTTATGCATATCTCCTCATAAGTCTTTGTTTAGAGGTAGATTAGAAATGGTAGGAAATATGGAAGGAGCTATAACAGAAAGGGAGCTGATATCCCAAACCTTTTGTTTTCCTTGATGAGATTGCAGAACCATTCAAAACCTGGACTACATGATTTTTAGTTTCAAGCCTGTCCACTATTGATTATTACATTTAAAATCCTTACATCCCTGAAAAATGTTGTTACACCTTTTTCCCAAATATTCCCTTGTATTTCACTTTTAACAGAACAAAAAGGGGTAACTGAAAAATAAATTATCACAAAACTATAATAATAAAAATATTCTCCTATACTAGGAGTATAAAATAGGTGGTATATATCATATTTAAAGTAGATAAATTTGTTTCACAGATTCACTTCCTCCCAGATGCTGACGAAACTCATCCATTTTCACGTTACTGAAAACTTTTAATTACATGAGCAAAGCATTTTTGCAGAAAATACATGTATTGTTTATCCATAAAAAAGTAGGCAGTTATGTTCAGAGATTATCTCAAGTGCTTTCAAAGAGTTGACCAGATGTCACAAAGAACTTAGTACAGTGGACAATATTTTCCATCAAGACTTCATGGACTACTTCCTCATTTATGTATGTTCTTATAACCTACATGGGAGAACAGCATTAGGATAAGTATTTTTCCGTAATTAGCTGTTGTAATATGAAGGGAGGCCAATCCCATGTTACCAAACTAGTTCTTTCTTCATCACCAGCAAGTGCCATAAGGACTGCTCTTGTATTTAAGGCTGCAGTTTGTGTAACACCAAAGTATATAAGACTGTAGTTTTCTTGCAGGCAAAAAGAGTTTTTTATATATATATATATATGCATACGTATACACGTGAGTAAATAATATTTTTAATCTGACTTCAGGCAGAGGCTGACAGCATTCCGACTCTGAAACCATTTAGGAATAAATGTGAACCTGTGTTTCTTTTTTGTGTTGTAAGTACATCGCATCTGTTTCTTTTAACGTGATGACTACTTTTGCCTTAGTTTTTCTGTAAAAAGAAATGTGAAGCTGTATAACTCATATCTTTACATTTTTCAGTATGTAAGATCATATAATCAGATATTGTTTACTTGAGGCTGTTTTCCATGCCTAAATTTGTGGTTCTCGAGCACATTTTGGTTGTGGCTGCTGCACATACAGCCACAGAAGATTTGTGGTAGCCATGGTTTTGGTAGTTAGTGAGAAATCCATGTAAATTCTCCAGGGTTGCCTCACATAAAATGCCTGCTTGTGGCTACACTGAAATGATTATTTTATGCACACTTTTCCTCAAGGAAAAAGACTTTATATTTCCTGCCACTTCAAGGTTTTTCAGATAAACAAATAAAATTGCATTTTTCACACCTGAGCAATTGTAAGAATTAATCACATATTTATTATCTCTCACTGATGGATACAGAAAGACTGTTCTCCTGGGGCTCCACTGTGGAACACTGCTCACTTATGAGGCAGGGGATTTTTTGACTTGAGGGTGCTAGGATTTGAATTCACGCAACTAGAGGAAAAACAATGAACTTTTAGGGCACTTTCAGATTTAAATCTGCTGCCAAGTGAAGTTAGCAGTATCTTTGATCGACAGTAATTAGCTTCACTGTGGTGCTCCTGAATGTGGTAGAGCATGCACTGAAACATAACACAAATAAAAAAGATAGAAAACTCCATGTTATCGAAATTAAGAGCTAGTAAATTCCATATTTACATTTACTTCTGACTGTAGTATTAATGGTGAGCCTAGAAATAAACATGGAAAATTAGGTAGAGAAGGAAGGGAGGAAGTAAAAGCAAGAAAGGCTCATTCTGAACTAGTAGAGGCAGTAGTAGATTTGTTACTCGCTCCAGTGGGCATGGGAAGTTGTCGTGTTGCTGGAAAAAATAGCAAGATACAGCATGTTCCAAAACTCGAGTTGATGTGTAAACTGAGTGACAAAAACTCACTGAGAGTGTTATTTTCTCTTTTACAGAATGGCAAAATTACTGCAATAGTGAGAGGTGTAAATGCTCCTCTTATAAGTAAGAAAATAACAGAGCTAGTGCAAGAAGAGAGGGATATTGCAGCTGGGCAGAAGAAACGCGCTGAGGTACTCACAAAACAGATACTTAAATATAAATTAGGGTTTTTGTTACACTTACGTGGTTTCTCTCAATGCCTGTGATAATGTTTTCTGTAATATAATGTTTAGTTTTTTGTATTTTTTTCTTGACAATATAGTGCCATATGTGAGGGTTGTTTTTTTTCCAAAATTTCCATTAAACGGTACTTTATAAAAACTTAAGAAATTTACAGATTAGGCTATTAATGCAAGAAATGGAGAGATGGATGAAATGTCACTAGCACATAAAGGGTTTAGTCATCTTTTTTCTTTCAGGACTGAGTATTTGTCATATATAACAGTAAGAATGCATTGTAAGAATGCATAATACAATACCAATACAGACTTGGGAAATAGTGCTGTCTCATTGCTTGTTTGGAGTGAAAATGGAGATCAAAGAACTCCGCTTACAGTAAAAGGAAACTTTTAACAAACTATAGCTCAGATAGGGGAAAATCAGGGCAGCCCAGAGCCTAGAACTGCTCACTTTCCTGGGTAGCAAATATGTTAGTTACATTAAGATAAAAGTGTTGTAAAGTTCTGACAGCTATGTTTGGTGACTTTAGCTTCACACTGGTGATGTACTTGTACTGGATTTATCTTAGGTAGATGAACTTGTTTTCCTAGAAGAGAAATCATCAGAAGAGACCGTTGAGGACAATGCACCTGAGGGTAAATATATATGATTTATTTTAGAAATATTAACATAAAGAAAAAGAACAAGTGTATTTTTAGTATTTTGATTTGAGAATTGTGTATGTCCACCACCAGTAGACCTTCCTTTGAGTCAATAACATGAGAGGTTATACTTGAGGATGTGAAACTGAGGGGAAGCTTTATTCTGTAAGGAATTAAGATATTGAACTGTCATCATTAGTGTTTTCACCCCGCTTTGGAAAGCTTTAAAATTCAGGTCCCTGGCACATAGCAGAAGCTCTGCACGCCAGGAACTTTCCTGTGTAAAACTAGTGCCTGAAAGTCATGTCTACACAGTCCCTGTGTTAGCTATGTACTTTTGTTGAGATGGTGCTTGTTAACCCTTGGGTGTTCTACAGAAACACCAAGATGGGGGCAGCCTGTGAAGACTGGAAGAGTTAAGGAGTGGCATGCCTTGTATTTCGGATTATTTTTAATTAAATCTTTCACCAGATTAGATTTAAGCACTGAAGAACAGATTTACATAAGAGCATAAATCCACAATAGTAGGATAAGGTTCCAAAAAGATTGAAAAATACGGACCATCCTGCTTGTGAGTCTCATGTCTATGATTTATTTTAGGCTTGTCATGAGCTGGGACCTACATCTTTCCTATTCTTATTGTTATCTGTGACTATTGAAGCTTCCTACTGCTTCATATATGCACAGAATGTCATTTGGCAATGTTCAGGTAGAATAAACTCCTCCATCCTCTCCCTTTTTCATGATCTTGGCTTTTTTTCCTGTGATAAGGCATTCAGTCACTGTCACATATTAAGCTATGTCCATTCTCCTTCCTCTTCATGTCTTCTTTATTGTATGGTTCAAGTAACATGCTCTTGACCTCAGTTTTAAACCCTCTGAGACCTAGTAGTACAGTATTGTAAATCCTTTAGCAATTATATACGGACTTTGCTCTAATCCACAGAACCTAGATGTGCAACAAAATCAGGGAGCAGAGTTTTCAGCTTCAGGTTAGGGGATCCCTCAGAGGCAATAACTGACTAACACTTTGATGTATTTCCCTTACCGCGTGCAGGTGCCTTTGAGTGTTTTCTAGTACTGGAAACAAGTAGTAGTCTGGTGTTTCCATTAGAGCTATCAAGTTCTTCTACAGTGTGCTAACACTTAACTGTAAACCTCAGATTCTGCAAAGAAAGATGTAGTTTATATTCTCTTGTGACCTCTTTCTGTCATTTCGCAAGGATCTGTATGCTATGGATGTTGTAACTGTATGTCTACACCCAGGAGCACCTCTTGTTTTAAACATTAGGTTGTGTTAGCAGGCATGTGTTACTTCAACAATTATTGTAAATGACTACGGCTTCCACAATGCTAAGGAAACAAACATCTACTATGACAATAAATGTATATTTTTACTGGAAAACTCCAATATTCATACATATTTTCACTTAGTGAATTTTCTCTACTAATACTCATTCCTTTCACATTTCTAGCCTTGTGCACACAGAGCTCCCTAAATAAACTGTAATCCTGAATTGCAGTTTATCCACCACACCTAGGTCCATGTGAACCATTTCTCCACCATATTACCCATAGCACCAGTGGTTCATCAGAAATGTGGATTCCAGGGATGGCCAAGGATGGTCCCACAGTCCAAGACGTAATTTATGTGCTGGAGTCACTTATTTTTTGGAACCACTGTTTGGCCATCTCAATATTAAAATGGAGAAGTATTTAGATAAACCCACCTGTAAGTAATGGAAAATTTAGTTGAGTATTTATTTTGACAAATGTATTCATTGACACCTGTTTTTTTTCCCTTTCTCAGAAGAAGTAGTCAGATATTCTGTTGGAATTATAAAACCTGATGATGTCTTAGAGGGACGCGTAGAAGAAATTAAACAAAAGGTAGACCAAATTTGAAGATTCATTCATCCTATTTAGCTGAGGCATAGTACCAAGATGTAAGACTGAGTAGATCCTAATTTATGCTCAGGCTTTAGAGCAAGACCTGTTAATGCTTCTCTGATAAGGATGATAAATGCAAGGTAATTTTGACCTGAAATAATATTGTATTCAGGGTGACAATATTGCTTTAATATTTTATGTCACTAGGTGAGGTATGACATTGATTCATACTGTGATGATCAGCGATATGTGACATCTACAAACAGAAAAGTGCCTTTTTTTTCCTCATATTGCAATAGAAACAAGAGCTAGAAACCGTGGTGGGGAAGTTAATCCTTCAACACAGCATATTTAAGAACTGTAGGCACACATAAATCAACTAACAATTCTTTGTGGAAGAGTGTGTGTGTGTGCAGATGCATATGACACTATATGTGTGTAGATGGTGAGGTTAATTCATGTGCTCTAGTAATCAGAGATTGTACACTAATATGTCTCAGTAGTGAAATGCTTGTTCCTGCAGTGTGATTCCAGCAAGTACGCAACGGTGTGTCCAAGGGTTCGGTGTTTAAGCCATCAAATAGTGAAAGAAAAATTATTTTGCCTTTCAGAATATGATACTGTAGGAGTGCTCCTTTCGATTAACAGGAATTTCTTACTGTTTCTGTTACAAAAAAAAGAAAAAAAATTGTCTCATATATTAAGATAAAATTATGCTAATTTTAAAAAGTGTTATGACAGGGCCGGTGACCTTGGCAGGAAAGAAAATCAGAGTGCTGTACGGGTTATTTCTGCAATTATTCTACCTTGGCCAGAAAGGAAGGAGGTTCAATAAATGCAAAAAAAATAACAACATTTACAACAACATTTTCAGAAATGGTCACATGTTAATCACTCACAATGGTTAAAATGAGTTTATTCAATGTTAAATAAAAGGGATTACTAACTCCTGAATGAATACATACATTGAACTGCACTGTATTTTTCACAAACAAAAACTTAATGCGCATTGTAATCCTGAATTTAGTGAAATGCTTTGAAAAGCTGGAACTGTAGTTCAAGCAAAAGTGTAAGTAATATTTGGAATGTTTCAGAGAATTTTAAACTTGAGATATCTTCCAACATCAATCAATCTTTAGATTTATATTAACTATGATTTTGTGTATATTCATTTTCAAATACCACTGAGTAATAACTGAATAATTGCAGATTAGAAAGGCAGGATTTGGCATTGAAGTAGCAGAGGAGAAAATGCTAACTGAAGAGCAAATCAGAGCATTCTATGCCCGGAATAAAGACCAGGTAAAAACAGACTAAAAACCTAAACAAAAGGAAGAGTTAAAACATATAATTGTAGCTGTATTCGTTTGCAAATCGCTGGCTTGTAAATTTTTAATATGTTGAAGAACTGAAGCAATGCAGATTTAGTACGTAGGAAAAAGGAAATGTGATCTCTTTTTTTCTTGTCAACTCATACAAATATGGTTTGGTGGCACTCTAACGTTCCAACTAAATTAATCTGAACTCCAATTAAACACGAAAAGATTTTGTAGCTCTTTGTTATCAGAGTATGTATGACCCTTAGTGCTGGCCTAAGTTAGGGGCTGAAATGTAGCACAAAACCAGAATCCGGTGTCATCTGTATGGCAGTATGTACCTATTTGACACATACTCTTCCAACAAGAAAATAAGTGATAGTATATATTACATCTTTTCTTCTTTACAGCTTTTATCCCAGGGTAGTACTGGGAATAAGCAAGGTAGAAAGAGAAAGCATCTTTCTGGTCCTATCCTATTTTAGGAGACAATAAATAGCTAAGGAGAGACAGGAAGTTGGTCTTGATGTATGATTATGTTGGTCACCATTAAATGGTGGTGGTCTAGCAAACTAGCACCAGGATATCGTCAAGTGCTTTGCCAGTGTGATAGCTAAAATTAACTCTACAGAAGGCTCTGTGAAGGTGCTTAGCAAATAATTATACCTTTTCCTGTTTAAGATCTGCATAAGATAGACAGAGGCTGGCATTACATGCAGACAACTAGTGTGTTTGGTATTATTAGAGGGGCCAGTGGAAGGGATCAATGAAAAGGTTGGCCTAATCAAAAGTAGAAGCTGGGAAAGTGTTCCTGTGGCATTCCAAATGAATGAGAGTGAGACAAGATGGTTCCTACTGAAGCCAAAGGGGAAAAAAGAAATCCGATAGTAATCACCAGATAGTTGCAGTATGGTTTAGAAAGGAAGTCACAGGAGAGCTTGCAAGGAACTGTGAAAAACTTGGTTTTGGCCAAGCTGGGATTCTAGTTTAGACAGTGATGGTTTTGAAATAGAGGTAAAAATAAGTTATCTTCATTGGAACAGCAGCCAAATTTGAGATTAGTTAGGTATAGAGGGAGACGTGGCAAGAACAAAGACAGGGATAAAGCATGCAGTGTTTGATACATGGCAGCACTACTACGCCGCAGCAGACCTAGCCAACATTAGGACAGGGAGAACAATAAAACTACTGTGAACTATCAGAAGGGGTTCAGAGAGCCCTATGCATATTGAGAAGCCAATTATTTGCCATTCTTTCAGTAATGTAATTCTAAGCTGAAAAATAATTGTTGAAGTGACAATATGGAATATAGATTCTTTGTGCTCGGTGGGCAAAATTATTCCTGATTTAACACTCTGCAACCATGCTGAAGGTCCAGAGGCTGCCTAATATAACAGAATGGAGACGCAAGGTACTAGACCTTCAGATGTAGCTGGATGCAGGAATTGTTTCTTCTTAATGATGAACCTGCGTGAGCCAGGAGAGCCAGATCTAAGAGCCACATCTATTTCTCTTAATGTGAGCAAGTGTACTTTTGAAGCCACAACAGTATAGATATTCCCTTTATGCATTGTACTAAATGTTTTTGTGTTTGCATTCATTCTGTCTCTTTTGAGCTTGTTCATTTTGTGAAATGGGTTTATGCATAGATATGAAGATAATTGAAAGAGAGATGTAACGAATTGATGAAAGCACACATGTGAATATTTCATCCTTGTATTATTAAAGGAAAAATGTATCATACGCAATCAGATGAGGGTGACTGGTAAAGAAAAGATGTAGTCAAATATTTAAAAGGAGAGAAGATATCTGATGCAATTCACAATACTGAAGAAAAAGGTGACATACAAGGAAGAAAGATTAAAAAAGTCACAACAGGTTCAAAAGTTGTTTTCTGATGAAAATGTACATTTGTAGGATTGAAAAGAAGTGAAGGAGTTAAAAGAGCATAGCAAAGAAAATAAAGGAAAAGCCTACAAATGTCTTGCAAATATCTGTGTTCTATATTTTCAGCCAGCTGTATGATTTTTAGTTTCAAAAATTATGCCTGGAATTGTATTGCAAATTTTTATGTCACACTGTATGTGCGACTGCAAGCATAGCATTTGGTCACATTGAGCTTCTAGATCATTTTCTTCACTTGCATTTTAACCTGGAAGAACATGTGGTACTTGCTTAATGTAATTTTATGACTTCGTTTACCTCAATTAAGGTAATGTGTTTTAGACATTTTATAGTGGTGATGTCTCAAATGACTGATCAAAAAACTTCCCAAACAATTTGACAGATTGAGTAATGTATGTGAATGCCATTTTAGAACAGGAATTATGAGTTACTTTGGAAAGGACGGTTATCTCATTTCTGATGATAAGCTCAGAGTTCCTGCAATTCATAGGGGAAAAATTATGTTTTTTAGCCTGATTTTGAAGATTTCGTTCAATTCATGATGAGTGGACCATGTCACGTTTTGGTAATCACTAAAAGAGAAGCAACTGATCCTATTCCTCACTGGAAAGAACTACGTAAATTGAGTGAGAGTGGGCCTGATGAACCTAAGGCTGTGAATCCAGACGGGTAATTAACAGTGAAAATGTGTATATGTGATTCAGTTACAGTATTTGGAACACACCGTAAATCAAGGTCCATTCTTGCTCACATGCCTGTATGCCCAGGGTGCAGAGAACAGGCAGAGTTCTTCACCTGGTCTTTCACAAGGCCATCATTAGAGATGCAATCACAGTTCCTGTGGGAACACAGAACACTTGCTTCCTAGGTAAAAACAACAAGCAAAGGGCACTGATCTCTTGCCATTTCTGAACTAGCCTTGAATGGATTATCAGACCGATGGGAACAGTGCCACTCTTCAAAGCTGAAGTACTCCATGCAATTCTACTTCATACTAGTTCACCCAAAGTGACTGCTGGCATTGCCCATTGAAGGTTGCACTTTTGCCCGTATTTACTCGTATGTATGCTGGGAAATTGTAGATGTGGCCCAAGGGAGACTAGGGGACACCTGAAGCATGCCGTGCTCCCTGGGACCACTCTGTAAAAGTCAGCAAACAAGTGGGAGGGTTTTGTTCCCCTGCACCCAAGATGCATAAAAACATTGTAAGGATTATCTGTTCACAACCATGATATCTTGAAATGTCTGTTTTCCCCCTATCCCAAAACTTTGTAGAGAATTTTGAAGAGGATGATAGCTGTATACACAGCATCAGACAATAAAGAGCAGAGAGCATTCACAAAAATTCAACTGTTAGATCAAGTTTTATATTTAGACATGAGATTTACTTCAAGCAACATGAATTTAAATACTTTGTTTCAAAGAAGAACTTGTCATAATAATTGATATTTTTGTTGATGCCTGCTGTAACCCTTTCTGCATTAATTTAGTGCAACTGGGGAATATCGCATTTTCTGTAAGTGGCCAAGAGTGACTGTATTTACATAGCTAAATAAAACTTAGAAATACAGGCTAGTAACAACGAAAAGTATCTCTGTTAAAGGCAATTCAGTAGTGCTATCATCTTTATGATCATGCTGTACATGAATGTACACTTGTCTGGTCCTTCTGTCTAGTGAAAGAAAGACTATTTTGAATAAGCTGGAGGGGAATTAGAAAAGCTGCATGGCTGACATTTCTCCTTCACAGCACATGACAAGGCACTTTCTGAGAAGATTAATAATTCTCATCTCAGAAATGTTACTTCAGCCATGAATTTGAATTTAATAAAAACTTAGTTTGCCATTCTATTCTTAATTTAACTAAACTTTAAGAATGAACATTTTTAAGAAGTCAACTGTTAACACAATGCATGCAGTGACTTAAATATTGTATTACTTTGTGTCTCGTTAGGTTGGAAGGAAATGCAGAAACTGTGAATATATTAAATATATGTGATGTACAAGACAGTGTAGAAGATGCCAGCAGGCAACTCGCTTTCTTTTTCCCAAATTTTGATAAAAACAAGACAGACCAAAAAGCTGAAAAGACCTTGGCCTTAATTAGACCTTGTCTCTTAAAGGAAAGACGGAGTAAGTGTTAATAACTACATTTTCCACCTAGGGTATATAAAAAGTCTCTTTTTTTGAGCTTTAAAAAGTCTAAGTCTACTAATGAAATGTTCTTAGGTTATATTGTCTCCCCAGCATTAAACTAACAGTAATCTTTGTGGGGAAAAACGTTACATGGTTAATGTTTTTGATATATTGTGAATGTAAACGTCAATGCTATTTTGTTCTTTTGCCCAGTTTTTCAAGAATGTCTTTAGATTGTATATTTGTATGGAATTTTTTTAGAAGACCTCTCAGAGAAGCTAGCAATTTCAAAGTATAGTGTAGGGGATCCTACTTCCTGCCATAATGAAGCAGCTGATATTACCCTTGAATGGCAGGTCAGAGGTAGATCAATGGCAAGGTGAAAAAGATCTGACCCAGGATGTTCTATGCTGCCTATTTTCATTTTTTTCCTAGATTCTAGATAGCACCTTTATTTCTAACTTGAGAATCTCTGCATTGGAAATAACCTATACACAGAGATCTGAAAGACTACAATTTTGACCTCTCCTTGTGTATTTATTTTCTTGATTGATGTCTAGCATGTTGCTTAGAGCAGAAGTTTTGCAGTCCATTTATAGGCAATTATAGAGTCATTTTTACGTGTACCAAACACTGCTTACTTATGCATGTGATCTTGTAAGGCTTAGTCAAATCAATATTTACCTATTCAAAATCCTTAGACCTTCTTTTGGTGATAGTAACACATACCGTGTTTCTCAGTCAGGAATTCCTACTGAGGTTTCTGAAGTGAGAGAAAGCCTTAAGGTGAGCATCAGCTTTCTGAGTGTCCGGGCAACACTCACAGTTGCTTTGAATTGTTTTTCTGTTCTTCAGTTAAGAAATTAATTCCCCTGTAAAAAATTAACATTATGATTAGAAAGCCCATGTCATTTCTTCGAAAGTGTGCTAATTAAAGAACCCATGGCAACTTAGCATTATTTCAATATTTTAAATAGATTCTATCATGCAAAGAATAAAGGATGATGGCTTTGAAATAGCAATGCAGAAAGAAATAATCCTATCTGAAGAACAAATACGTGAATTTTACAAAGAGCATGAAAATCAAGACTACTTCCCAGTCCTTCTAGAGCAAATGACCAGGTACATTCAATGAAAAACGAGCATGTGGATATATAAATGAGACTGAACTTTTCACAATGAATAATTATCCTGAATAATACCTGGCTACAAGATACACATGTATCTGAGCATTTAGTAAAACTCAAAACCAGGAACAGAAAACTGCAGATAATGAGATAATTCCCAAGTAGAGTAGATAAATAAATCAAGCTTTTAAAAGTTACTAGCTACTCCATATCTCTCTACATAGGATGTTGAAGTCAGTTGTGAATTCCATTGACTTGGGTGAAAACAGCTGAGTTCTGCTATGGAAGGCTGTCTTTAGGTTGTCTGCAGGAGAGTTCTGAAATCTTCATCCAGGCTGTGTGCTGGATTCCTTAGGGAGGAAAAAATAAATCATTGCATTCATATGAAGCTGGGACATGGCTGGGACAAAGGGAAAAACTTAGAAGCTGATCAGCATTTTTATGTCTAACAATAAATACGTAGCCCAATTCTGCAACATTCCTGCTGTCTTGTTAACATTCAATAACTTTGAAATTTAAATTTAAATTCAAGCCCCTTAAAGTTCTATTAGACTGTATCTGTTTAAATGCAGATGGGTTTTTAAATCCTCCAATATCAGGGCTCATTTTCCTGGCCTGGACATATATATAATCAAATTCCTTTTACAAATTACAGAGTTTAATATTTTGTGGTTTTAATGCTAGTTTTCTCATTTTACAGTGGTCCAACTCTTGTACTTGCTCTAACACGAGAAAATGCAATAGCGCACTGGAGAGATTTATTAGGTCCAAAGACTGTTGAAGAAGCCAGGAAGGAAAATCCGAACAGGTAATACTTAAACTAGTAAACTATCATTCACAACTTCCAATTTACTTTCACTTTCCTCATCACAATGAGTAACACATTCCAGCTGGTGTAACCGTAGTGCCATCATGTGGAAACTGACATATATTTCTGCACTTTGTCAAGCTTTTCTTGGAAGAAGTGTTGTGTTACACATAGTGACTATAGCATTTTTTGAGAAATAATGGCTACCAAACATAATGAAAAGTTGAGTTTGAAGAAGAGTATTGAAGCGAAAGAAGATCTCTTGAGTCAGAGAAAAATCCTTGTCTGCTAGAAGCACGTATCACAGGAAGAATCCACCCATAATAATCTTATAATCTTGCTCTGACGGTTGCAAGAACAGGTTACTTGGCTATTAAGTTGAATCTTTGTGAGCTTGGATGGCAATTTTTAGGCTTTGGGATCTACAGAAGTATTGCTTTTAATTTTCTATGTGCAAAAATATTGGTAATATGTCATGTTTATTGATTTTTTGCTTGGAATAGCACCATTATTTTTTAGAACATAAGCTTATTTTCTTAGCTTAATGAAAACTTCCTATCAGTAGTGGATTTTATTTGTGACTGAGTTTCTTCTACACATTTTATAAATTAACATCTTAGTTTTACCTGCTTATTTTATTGTTCTAAGAAGCTGCTGTGGTATCATCTTACCTGTTACTTCATTAAACAAGAACTATTATTATCTTGGAAATACAACAAGGTGAGGGATGGTGTTCAATATATATTGTTATATATATTTTTATATACATTGTTATTGTTATATACTGTTATAACAAGAAGAGGGAAAGTGTCCGTATTTCAGGTGGTTAATTAAAAAGTTGATTGTTCTTCCTCTAGACAATGAAGGTTTCTCACTCCTACAGAGAGATCATCAAGCACTTAAGTTGCCGGATCAACATTAATTTATATTCACAAGGTTAAGTCATAGTTGAAGTTCAAAATGGCTATTCCTTTAAGTAACTAACTCTTTTAATGACTCTTAGTTTACGTGCAAAGTATGTAGTTGAAAACGTACCTATTGGTCAGCTGCATGGTAGTTCTACACCTGATGATGCTCAGAAGGAACTAGAGTTCTTCTTCCCTCAGGAGCACACACTGGCATTAATCAAACCTGATGCTGCCAAGAATCATAAAGGTAAGTGTCCTAGAAAGTTTGGGTTACGTCTACAGTTGTAGTTTCTACAAAATATTAGCAACATACACTGCAGTAAATCATGTCAGATGCATTCTTTTTACTCTCTGAAATGCTTTTTCCGTGCAGAGAAATGCTTTTACAGGGCTTGCATAATTCATATTGAGGTCTCAAATGTCACATTTTCTTTGTTTAAAGCTGCCTATAGCTCTTTCTTCACAAGAATGGTGGTGAATTGAAGTAAGAGAGTTCTTAGCTAAATTTAAAAGCCAGGAACTTGTGCAAACTAGCCATCCAGCATCCTTCTAAGTCAAAGAAGAGGCAGGCTTTCCAAATTCACGTTACTTATTTCAGACAGGTATCTCTACTGACTCAGAAGGTGTTGCTGCTCAGTTAGATGCATTTCCATCCTTGGTTTAACTTGCTATTAGACAAAGGGAATGAGGAGGAAAGGTCAAAGTAAAAATTACACTACGTACAATTTGGCATCTTGCCTTTAAGATTTTTACTTTTTTTAAAACCTCTATCCGGAGCCTCTTCTTGGCATTCTTCTTTTCTGTCCTAACAAATTTCAGTAGTCTTTTCAATGTTAATTCATCAGTGGCTTTTGTGAGTCTTTCTTCCCCTCTTGTAACAATCCAAATTGATTTTAGCAGGCCAGATGGTGTGTGATGTAGCGTTACGACTACAGTTCGCTTTCTGTCCAGTGTGAGAAACAGCAGTGAATGCTGCTGGTATAGTTTGGTTTGTCACCTGCATATAGAGATGGATTCATGCAATGACAATGGTTTCTATATGTTTTAGGGGACCGTTGAAGTGTTTGTCATATTGTCCATGATTGCTTGATACTGAAAGTAGAATTTTAATAGGTATTGGTGATTTCTTTTTTTTAAAAAAGCATCTAGTATTTTCTGAAACTTTTAAAGTTTGGGTGGTATTTTGCATCTAAACTTTTAAATTTTTTTGCATCTAAACTATTTCAATCAAGAATGAGTTTGCTTGTTATTCTCCTAGATGACATTATGCAAAAAGTTAAAGATGCTGGATTTACCATCTCAAAGATTAAAGAAGAAGCTTTAACTCGTGAAATGGCTACACAATTTTATAAGGATCACACAGGAAAACCCTTTTTTGAAGAGTTAGTGACTTGTATGACTGAGTAAGTGTCTCGTTATGCAATACTGAGATATGTAAGTATACATCAAACTTTGAATTTACAGTGCAAACAAAATATGCTACACCCAAAGTGAGCTAAGGATTTTACGCTCTGTCACTTTTTCTGGCAAGTTCGGTGGCTTCTAGCATGGAGTGCTCTTCTTTTAAAAGGAAGATTTAAAATTATTTCCAAAGTTATGGATAGTGACTATTATTTTGGATTTTTTTTCTCAAAAAAAAAGAACTAATTTCTGATGCAATCCTTGTTCTTCCACTGTAGGACAAATACCTTCCTCATAATATTGTTAGTATAGCTGTTGATTAAACAGTATGTATTGTCTTACTTCAGAAATGATTGGCTGAGAATCTTTTTAGGACAATAAGTCCAAATCCAGATAGCTGATCATCATAATCTTTTTGGCTTTCGAATACAGGGTATTGTCTTAAACAAAAAGCGCAGAAACAAGTTTTAAAATTGAATCAGTTTAACAAAATTCAGATACTGTAATACTTACCACAACCCTTCATGTTACCTCTGAAGTCAAAACTGGGTCTGCATCTCAGAATAGTGTAAGAGCTTTCTTATATTGATTTCACAGGGGCCCATCAGTGGTAATGATCTTAACAAAGGAAAATGCTGTGGAAGAGTGGAGGCAACTAATGGGTCCAACTGATCCCGAAGTGGCAAAAGAGACCTCTCCTGAATCAATTCGAGCTCAGTTTGCACAAGATATTTTGTGTAATGCTGTTCATGGATCATCTAATAGAGAACATGCACTGAAAAGCATTGAGTGCGTATTTGGAGAGATTGATATAGATTGAACAATTAAGATGCAGTCTCTGAAAATTGATATTCCTATCATTAGATGCATTTGTCTGCCTAACCACCTATATTTAACACTGTATACACACATTTTTTCCTTCATACTCTTATTTTTTTATCAGCCAGTTTTTTTGTTATCTTTGCCACCTTGCAAAGCATATCAATGTAACAAGTAATACCTGCTAGAAGTTTGATGTTGGTAATTATTTCTTTATGTATGCTTAGTAGATAGTTTTTCTTTTATCAGTTTAACAGATTTATGCTTTTCCAATAGTTCCAGGAGTCTAAGGTGTTTGTATGTAACTACCTTAAAAAAACAGGGTCAAGGAATGTTGGTAAAACACTGTTAATGATACGTCCACTGTGATGTGGGTTGAGTCCTCCAGTTCAGGCAGCCTATAAAGAAGAAATGCTGAAAGGTAGCAGAGGCACTGCTACAACACTGGTAGCAGCGGAAGCAGCAGCAGTTTTGGGAATGCTCCACACGGGAGAAGGAGCCAGGGGCCAGGCATGACCCAGCACCCTTACCAGTGGGGTGCAGTCCCACAGCATCCAAGCAGAACTGGGTAGCCACATCGATCAGCAATCCCAGACAAAGTAAGTAATGAACCAGGTCCATTTAAGGGTCCAGTCAGGAACAATAGGAAAGAGAGCCAGAGAGATGTACTCCTGCAACACAGCTCAGGCAAGGATTAAGCCCAAGCGCAATCTTAAATGGGGCTTCTGTGCCCTTTGGGCAATGGTATGGGTGTGCATCCCAGGTGAGACTGCTCAGGGCTGTTAAGGCCTATTGGTTCCCTCAGGGCCCCGGAAAACATTTGCATTGTTTATTTATCCTTTCCCTAAACATCTTCTAGGGATTACTGTCACAGGTAGGATAATAAACTAGAAAGTTCTTTCCAGTCTATTTGCACAATTCAAATATATCATATGAAATAAAATATAAAGTCAGCTCTTTCATAACAGCTATTCTTGACACATACCTCCTTGCCAAACTAATGAATTTGTATCCTGTCTCAGTCTAACTTGGCTAGTCTTCATGAAGAACACAAATATTCTTCTGATGCTGATATATTCTCACTTTTGCTGTCCGTGTCTGTTGAAGGTTGAGATACTAAAGAGTAGCATTCAATTAAAGCAATTTACTTATGGCATTGATTATAATTGCAAAGTCCAGAAAGAATGAAGTCTTTCTCACACTTTCTTTACTGTTCCTATTGTATTTAATACAACTAGCTGTTTTAAAGAGCTTCCTGACAAATATTTCTGTTGTGATGGGACTTTTGTTATTATAGACATTCCTCCAGCAGAAATTGGACTGAACGTTCTCCTGATGGCCCATTTTCACTTACAGCTGCTTTACTGCCATAAACTCGACTTGAGGCTAGCTAGCCTGTAGGAAGTTGTGATTAGTGCAGAATTTATGTGTCACCTCGGTGAGGTGAGTTCTGAGAAACATACTTCAGAATTGCTGTATGTTCTTTGGCTAGTTTTTTACTTCAAAAAGCCATTAAAACTGTTCTTCCTGGCATTATTTCAGCACTCTGGGTCTTTTGGGTGCTGGCATGTTGTACTTTAAACCAAGAAGTAGTCTCAGAAAAGGCATGAGTAGGGCGATTTCAGAGTCAACAACTCCTTTGCTAGAGTTAATGGCTTCTCTACCAATGGGGCAAATACGATGTTGAAAGTTTAGATGGGATTGGTTTTTGACAGGAGTAGAAATGCTGAAAACAGCAAAATATGTTTAAGTCGTATTAAGAGTTCATGAGACTTCTGATGGAAGTTCACAATCAAACAGCTTAACAGGTATCATACACAGGTTTTTATTATTGTGGATAATTTATTTCCCTGGTCTTAGAAATTTCAGTTAGTAGTGGGGGTACCCTAGATCTGCCTGTTTAAATGTGATATAATTTTATATACTCAATAATTGGTTGTTTAAGCATAATTCCTCATCTTCCACTACATTGCTCTTCAGCAATATAGCATTTTTTTCTGTTTGGTTTAAATATTAGATGTTGAAGGATTCCATTTATTTCAGTTCAAATATTTACGTGTGTCAATTATGATCCCTCTGTTGTGCTTGGTTAAAATGATCCAGTAGATTACATTCAAATATTATGCATAGACCTATGACAGTTTTTCTTCACATGGCAGAAGTATCCAAACCCAAATTGATACGTGGGAACATTCAATTTATTAATGCTTATTTGCTTCTCCTGTTCTTGATCTTAATGTCTTTTAGCAGCTTTGGAAAGGAGGAATTTAAAAGATAGATTTCAAAACAATGAAAATAACTTTTGGTCAGCTGATGAAGAGATGCAGATTCACAAAGGTTTTATATCTTTGAGATACAGACTTCTGTAGAGTTATCGAAATATCATGCATTCGAAAGCATGGTAATTGAAGTATTGTCAATATTTTAAGAGATTACTTTGTCTCTTTAAAAGTTTAACTCAGCACTTAAGTATTGTACACATAATTTAGGCAGCCATCCACTCTTTCTAGAATTTTATATTACTGTGACATAGACACGGATGTAATTTTTAAGAATTTGAGAACTTGTGATGGTATCAGCAAGCATTTGCATTTATAGAGTCAGGGGGAATGTGTTCCAACATAAATTCCATTGAATCTCACAGATGAAAATCTTCTTTGCAATTAAATTTACAGAACTCCTCTGCATACAAATCTTACAGAAAGTCTGACTCTGTCCTTTTATCTCATATCTAAATGCCAGACCAAAAGAGAATGTGGCCTTCATGACTGTTTATTTAGAAAATATCTCGTGGTTCAGCATAGAATTAGCTGGTGCAGAGATGTGATGAAAATTCTTCCAATACTAACAAAAGATAACATAATTATTCTTCTGATTTTTGTCCCAGCAGCAGAGAAATGGAACCACAGGGCATGTTTATTTTTACAACAGACCACATATTTCCTTGTTTAGGAACTTTAATGAAATCATAATCTAATACTAAGACTATATTAAAGTTCTGTTTCAGTTTAGAATGATAAACAAGCTGGTTCTAAATCTCAAAATACTGTTTAAGAAGAATTAGTATGTCTGATTGTAGTGAGTATTTGTACTGAATTACTGCATAGTAAAACAGGAGAAGTGGGGGAAAAAGCTTTTTTCCCCGCCAAGAAGATGGAGTCAATCAGCTTGTGGTTGTGTATTCCGGCACTGTTTTTCCTTTGCTCTGCCTGCTGAATGAGCTGCACTGGCAAGTCAGACCTTGCAAGTATCTGTTCACTTTATCCACAGTTTTTTGTGAGCAAATGATTAGCTTTCTGATTACCTTGCTCAGAAGATAAATACCGACATGCTCTGAGTATCTACAAAATGAAGTTTTTATCATACTGTAACCTGAAGGAATCAAAATACTTAGGGTGTTGGTCTCTTTGGGGCATCTCTTGGTGATTCTGATGCATCCTTTAACCTTCTGTCTGTAACATAGACCATCTGACGTATTTAAGGTGCTTTTGGGTTTTGATCTTAGTATTCTCATCTAGAGAAAAGGAGTGTGTCCTCCCTTCCAGATGCTTTCCTTTCTGCTTATTGCCGTACTGGTTTAGCCACAAGCCACAACAGGCACAGGCAGCAACAACAGGAGCCAGTCTGATATTAATAGGTTACCTGGAACCCTCTGAATTTAGTGCATCTCTAAGAAGCAAATTTGAAATCCTGTTTCACCTTCCAATAAGGCTGGTGTTCAATTTTGGAGATGTTACAAGAAATATAGCGTCAGCAGTTGAAATTAAATGTAGAGTCTTGAGTAGGTCTAATTTGAAGTAATGTACGTCTATAGAAATTAAATACTTATTTGTAGGTCCTTGCAATTTATTATTTTTTACCATAAATGGAAACATAGTTTGAAGTTTTTGTTGACCCATATTGATGGATTTATATTTATTTACAAAATTAGTTGGAGCTGATGTGGTTTACCAGAAAAATCTGGTTGAGGAAACGTTTTCAGATGTCCATTGACATTCAACTATGAAGCGCAACCAAAAAAGTGTATGTTGGTTGTGCATAATTGGAGTAAATATTTTTTCAGGTTTCATTCATTTGGAATCTAGGTTACAATGCTGGATAAAATAATTTTAAGAGCTGTTTGAGTATTTTGGGCTGGAAAATCTTTTTATTTGTACAGGAAGTATTTCTCAGTTGCATGCAATGACTGGACAAAAGTAACAAAGCTGCAACACCGAGTTGAATTAAAGTGACCGGGTCATTCAGGACCGGTTGGAGGGGGGGTTATGGGTTTTTTTTAAATGTGCTTCATAAAACAGTTCTGATTTACATTTACAGTGAACTTCTAAAACTGTGCCAATTATTCACAATTAGAGTAAATATTTTTTCAGGTTTCATTCTTTTGGAACTGAGGTTAGAACATTCAGTGAAAATATTCAATGGCACTTCTTACTAAACTGGGTACATGTGTGTGGGAGGTAGCAAGAAAAGCACTAGAAACATCTGTTTGGTGTTCCAGGCAATTTTTATTTTATATGAAAAAAAAGTGCCAAGCCCCTTAGTAGGAAGGCAGCTGTAACACTGAGAAAAAACATTTCACACTTCAAGTTTTGGCCTGTTAATTTTTTCAGCTGTAAATAGGTACAGTAATTACTTCCGTCCATCAGCAGACTATTTGCCCACTCTGCTGAATCGAGGTGTCATGACTCCTGTGCTGGGGTGCGCTAGGATGGCAATGACTACACCTGGCCATGGATGCGCACGAGGAGAGGTGATTCTGACTTTTTGTCACATTGCGGGGAGCAGAAGCGGTGAGTGGGCCATGTGAGGACACGGGAGGATGCGTTTGTCTGCTCCAACAGCCCTCACTGCTCCAACAGCCCTCGCTGCTCCGACACGTTTCATGCCTTCGCAAGGGAAGGGCAGCGGGCTGGAGGGCAGGGATGTTCTGGGTCTTGATTCAGCCCGTGTTTGATGTCGTAGTGAGTTAATAATTGTAAGGGATTTTCAAAATGGAGTGACTTCTATTAGTGCTGATCTGGGTAGACCCATGGCTTCTTAAAAAGTAGAAAAAAATCGATTTGGGAAAACACACTGCCTTACTAATTCATCCCCTCTGTCTACACATCTGTTCTTTGTATTATGATATCCCCTGCTTTTTCTTGTATTGACTTTACTTATTCCACATTTTTACCATATCAGAATGAAAGATAGTCAGCATAAAGCATACATAAAAATGTCAAGGAGTTTGGAAGCATGGAGCTCTGTGCATCAAAGTTTATTCCAACACAGAGGAATGGTCAGTCTAATGATGGTAACTTACAGAAGGAATGGTGACAATTCTCTGGAGAAAATAGTTTTTACATTTTTTTTTCCTCCAATATAAAAAAGTGAAAAAAGTTTGATTTTTAACAGTTGTAAAATAATATGTAATATTGCTAAGAAGTCTAAAGTTCCAAAAGTTTCATTCAACAAACACCACACTTGACTACGTTCACAATAAAACATGTTAAAGCGAAATATCACAACTTTGGTTTTTCTTATTTCGAGTACAACATTGATCGGACTGTCATTCAATTTAATAGCTAATCTTATACATATTTATTGGGGTACTTTAAATTGGGATCAATAGGTAGTCAAAGCTTAAGAACTCCTGCTGCACAGTAGATAAAACTATTTCAGAAGCTTTACAATCATACTGATGTTTCAGATCATGCTTACTTAAGTCAGCATTTTCAAGCTCAAGCTCAATTTAGTCACCTGCGGTGAAATTGTCTCCCTTGATTTTGATTTCAGTTTTTCCATTTCATTATACAGGATTAAGATTTCACCTATAGTCTGTATTCAGGCACCTAAATTTGTGGTCTATTTTTTCAGACATGTCAAACACACCTAATTCCCACTAAAGTCAATAGATGCAATATATGTTCAGCATTCCTGGAACCTGGATTGAATTTTGAATCTAATTCTGCAGATGTTCCATGGAGATAAATTTCTGCATCTGCCCAGAATTTGCAGGAAGGGCTACATTCAAATGCTGACCTTTGCATATTGTAACCCACTGCTCAAAGCTCAACCAATGATCATGTAGGGTTGGTTTCTTTCCCCCCTGAACTACCCTATATGCTATTATTCCATTTTTCTGCAGCACCTCTGTGCCTTTATTTTAAGCATTCTAACTTGGCGTCTACATCTTCAGCTTCTGTTAGCCTATTACCAAGTATATTACTGCTGCTACCAAAATCACTCCAGCATATTATGCCTTAAATTTCATCCATACAAATATCATTGGAATTCTTGTAATAACATAGATATATGTTATTAAATAGTATATATGTACACATTATATACATATACTGATGTGATCAGTTGTAACTCTCCATGTTAACCTACACAGAACTCTTTTTATTTTTTTCTGACATAGACTATTTTAGAAATGCTCATTTTGTTTTATAGATACCAGAATTGCCAAGTCTAGTCATTAGTTTGGCTGCAGGAATTCTTGAAGGTCTTTAAGATGTCTGTCACGAGATCTTACAATGTTAATGCAAGCGATCTTCTTATATGTTAACAGAAATCAGACTGTGCTACCCATACTGCCTTATCCGGCTAGAGCTTGGGCAGGAATAGCAGAAATGCCACCTGGGAGTTACACCAGTTAGATTTATATCACCTTTGCTATTTTAATACCTCACACGGCAAACGTTGTCAGTAAAACTTAGTACATAAATCAAAGCATCTGCTTTGTCTGTGACCCTTTGCAGGGTAAACTGCAGATAGACAGTTGGTTTGAGAGGTTCAGGAATAGGGACAAGCCATATTTATTTATTAATTTATTTATTTATTTGCTATCAGAGTAAGACTTAGAAATATGGTGTCAAATGATAAAAAATTATCCGAATGAACACTGAGACACATGAAGCCCTATCTTCTCTTTAATACTGTACAGTAGCTGTCAGTTATGTTTAGAATAATGCTTCTATTCCAGTTTTCATAACAAAGCTATATTACAGCAAACGTGTTACTTTTAAGAATTCTACAGATCTGCTTCACTTTAATCTGTCTTTTTAAAAAATACTGATTTTTCAATTAGATGCTTAAATATATTTGAAATTATAACAACAGAAGCCAGCCTGAAGTATGATAAAAAAATTAAATGTCTGCTTTCAATGCATTTTTGCTGCACAAACCCACAAGATCAAATACTAACACTGTAAGCATATTTCTGGCATACGCATAAAAATAATCACATAACACATACCCAGATGCTTATTGGTAAACTATGCTTCTGAATGCTCTGAACAAGGGCTGTGATTCCGAAGAGCAGATAGATTCAGCTCCAGCAGCTGCAGTGGTTGCTGCCCCAGATGTCTGCCAGAGGCTACCGTCCCTCTGCTGCTCCTCAGCTGCCGTGGTTCTCACCCCACCAGGCTAACTCACAAACTAGCTCACCAACAACTACACCGGTACACTGTCTGAGGAGAGAAGAGATGCCCCGTGCAGCTCTCCAACCTCTGGCAGGTTGGAGACAACCAGCATAAGGAGTTAAAACCTCTGGCAGCCAAGGCTAGATCTATCAAGAATTGCAAATCAGAGCCCTTAGACAAAGTTCAGCCAGCTAGAATATGCCTACCACATATTAGCGCAAACCTACGCTCTATGGCTTGCGGTGGCCTGAAAGGAAAAGCAAACCTTTTAAAAGTAAAGTGCAGCAAAAACGTCTATGTAGAAACTGCGGTGAGTTTTTAAGTCAATGAGTTCTGGATTAATAAAACATGCCGACCAAGCCAGATTGTGACCCTCATCGTGCAGGAAAAGTCCCTTTGGAGCTTTCACACTCATACTTTTTTAGGGTTGATTTCTTTCTGGCCATTTCTTATTTTAGTGGCCTTTTTGGGGCCGCTGGCCAACGGGTTGGTGTTCTTGGTTGATGGTTTTGGGGCTCCACTCCGACCACTGCGTCCTGCATTCTGGTTCTTGCTGCGGGCCGTTCGCAGCTTTTGTTCCTGCAGTCTCTGTTCCCACCTCTGTGGAAATGCAGAAAACAAAGAGGCCAAGTTACAGAAAGGCGTTGCCTTAAATAATTACCTCTTAATCAAAGCTATCCTGAATCTTTGACATTAGTGCTGCTCTTAATGGTTTTGTGCTCGGTCCTGCAGGGACAGTGATCTCGGCCTGTCATGGCTGTCTGCAGGGGAAACCTTGTCTTGGGTGGGGGAATTTCCACAATACCGGTTGATGAAAACGCCAACTGCACATCTCGTGTGCACGCTGCACGCGAGAGCACGTCTCATGCCTCTTCAGAAATCCAGGGGAGCTGGCGCCTATGCCATCAAAAAGACAGGGTCTGCACACTGGGACTCCTTTGCAAACCCATTCTTTGTGGTCTTACTGAACATGCTACTGGACTTTTCCTTGCAAAAGTCTGCAGAAAGCAGGCAATCCTTTCACAATATGTATTTAAACACACAGCTACAAGGGAAGGTGATATTTACTTTCTGGTTCTGCTTTTCCCTGGGGTGGAGGGAACTGGGCATAAAAGAGCTTATGGACAGAGAACGGAGGCGACCACTGAAATCACAGAGTGTTTGGTGTTGCAATGGGACAGTTGTGAATAATGCACCTGCAGCTGTATTCAGCAGCATCCCTGAGAAATTTTGAAATGCAATTAGATCAAGGAGTCCACCAAAGAGGATAGCTGTCAGATTTCCAAACCCAAAAGTTCAGTGGTTAGAAAACAGGTTTTTACAGTGAGGTTAAGTGGTTAGGTGGTCCAAAGTATGGAGAGATCCACAGCACTGCAGTAGAGACTGCTGTCTTTCACCTCTAGGAACAGAAATACTTATTTTAAGGAAAGCAAGGTAGATAACAGAACCTGGAAGGTGTCCCAGCTTTCCCCTCTATTAATGAACTTTCTCTTCTGGAACTCCCAAAGGCAGGGACTTTGCCCAGCGACCAGAGCAAGAGAAGTGCTCTCCAGCTTTGCTCTTACTAGTACCTCTGCACTGACCCTGTTGCTACTCAGACTCTTGTCCTGGCTAGAGGAGAGACAAGCCATGTTGTGGTTATGTTAACAGAAGTCTTCTGTCGTCCACAGACAGCTCAAAACATTCATTTTAAGTGGCAACTCAAGATAAAAGTTGGATGCAAGTCTTCAGAGGTGAATGATGGGCATTAAAATGAAGCCACTATGAAACCTAGCTCCACACTCACCATATTTGTGTAGTCAGGGTCGTAATACGCATCTTTATAAAACAAAAAACTATCAGCAGGCATTTAGGTGTGGCCCTCTCAAACATGTTTAAATGAGGATTTAATTTATACAACTATTTGTATCAGAGGGAATGACACATGCTTTGAGAAGTATTTTGTTTGGCAGGCATGCATCTATTTAACAGTCTGGAAATGAACGTCCAAACAGGTTTCACAGCACAATTAAAAATGACAAAACAGCGCGAGGAGGCCACTAAAACACGCCGTGTGCCAGTAACAGCCCATTAAGTTGACAGCTAAGGGACTTCAGGAGTCCGAGTCATATGTCAGTACTCTCCTAAAACTCACATGATATCATCTGCAACTGTAATATATTTATTTTTTAAAGACTAAAAGGATATTTTCTTTTTCAGACATAGGTTTCACATGAGTAAGTGAGGAGAAAAGGGAATCATGAAAGCATCAAATAATACAATTTCCTGCAAGAAGCTGGACGGTAATCTAAAAGCTTCTACTGATGGAAACATGCATCTTTTTTCCTCCTCTATATCAGTTGCCAATCAGCCCATAATTAGAATAAATATATATGCATGTCCTTAGTGCTCTGAAACCTTTCCTGAATTGCAGAAATAATTTTCTTCCATTTCTAAAAGTGTGAGGAAGAGTCAGACCGTGTCTTGAGCCACCCTTTCCTTCCATTATAAAGAGGAGTTTACAAGCAGGGGCATCTACTGCTCCGGCCTCCCAGGTCTCCATAGACTTTTCCTTCCAATGTTGCCTGAAATCAGTGAGGGGATGCCAAATACTTTCAGTGCATCTTTAGTGGAAAGTCGCTGGTGAGAATCTGTGTCTCAGGCCTGCAAACTTTAATGCAGCAAAGCCCATTTATCCAGTGCAGTGGATGCTAACTTCCTTTCTTACCCAATGCGGACTGTATACTCATCCGCATATCACCTATCCGACAGTTACTTGCCTTAGCAGTGATGGGAAAGGAATTCCCAGAGTCATTATTATAATAAGCCAGAGTTCACACAAAGATCAACTAACTGTCCTATTTGGGGACCTTTTGCAGATAAAATAGAAATAAAATTTTAGAGACTCTAAAATGCAAGACTAAAGTTTTCAAATTCGCACTTACACTTATATGTAGTTATGGGGTATGAAAATGTTGAAGTGATGAAGTAATAATACACTGTAATAATACAGTGATGAAGTAATAATACCCAGAGATGTTATAGATATCTGAAAGTCAAGCAAGTTATTCAATGCTGAAGCAGAACAAAGGAGTTTAACTTTTTATCAAGAGTATCAGCACTCTTTTATTTGGTTGTATTTACCTTAAATCTTTTGTTGAGCTGATCCTTCCATTTTTCAACTAGACATCCATCAAGAAGCATCAACCTGAAAATGAAGAAATAAATACAAGTTACAGGTATTTCTGGGTTTGATTCCTGAGATATCATTCCAGATGATTTAACACTGACTGAGGCTGAAACGCACCGGCAGGTACTGACAGTTTCTGTGTATGGGACAACAGGCACAAAAATATATTTCTCCATCCCTGAATGCTTTCTAATGGATTTCTAAATGCTTATACTGCTCCTTCTTAAATTCTATTTTGAACTCTGTAAAAACAGAAAATAGTTTCCAAAAGAAATCAGATTTTACAGCCAAAACTGTAGCACATGGCTACATTTAGCATTTAGAGCCCTTTGTCCTAACCTGCAGCTATTCCGCAGGAGAAAATTGTCCTGCCTGGATCACTGTTAGCAAAAAGTGATGGGTTGGGTAACATTCCGTGAAACTGTTTAAATGTATATGTACGTAAGTTTTTACTTACGCCCACTATATGTTTGTGTGTGTGCACAGAAGAGTGGTTTAAATTAATGTATTTTACTTCTGAATTCTAAAAACCCCTGTGTTTCACATGTACCAGCTAAAGCAGCTCAGCTGACGAATGGTAGCACATTATCTGATCACAGCACTTTGCTGGTGGGTGAGGTTTACACAGCGTAGCAGGACCAGTCTCTCCAGTTTCCATGAGCAATGTTGCCGCTCATATCAGTTCAAAGAGAGCATAAAACGCTGCCACTCTTAGCCATTAGCCACCATGCATCCACTGTGGCCAAACATAAAAAGACTACAGTGCGTGCAAGCCCTCGAGAATCAAGATCCATAGGACATGCAGCTCTTCTTTCTGAGGAGAGATTAGAGAATTAACACATAGGATTGAAGCTAGACCCACATCGTGATGAATAAAACCACAACACAGCATACGTCTGATGCAGCTTCTGTTCAGGTCAAACTATTGATGGAGACCCTCAGCCTGCTGATGGGCAATGGATGTTTTGCTGTTGACTTAGTGGAGCTACAGCTTCTGCTCATTTTGCCTCTGACATTTCAAAAAGCTACTGTAACTCAAAACCTTCTGTTTGCACGCCGCTGGCCTCAACAGGAAACACATGTAATAGTTTATGTTTCTTTTTCAAATCCGTTTTAGTACACTATATGAAAATAAAAACCTCAGCGACCTTTAAAAACCTTCACAAAATATTTAGTGAATGGTGTGTTTTTCCACAGTAATGGAGAAGCAGATTGCAGTCTTTCACTTTTGAAATCTCCACACTCTGACAGCCTCCTGAGAGTCCTCTCCACCAAAGCTCTGCAGCTCAGAGCTTCTGAATCGCAATCTCGGTCATGGTCCTTCTGCGTGACTCAGAGTATGTATCCCTAAAATGGCTAACACAAATACCGAGCTCTAAATTAATCTTTGTGAAATGCTTCCAGATCTGAATGGGCAGAGTACTGTGTAATAATAAAATACTGTGCCTGTTAGCTCACAAAAAAAAGATTAAGGTAACAAGGTATCAGATGGCAACATTTAGAAACACCTATAAAATGCTTTTAAAATATCAACATAAAACTCATTGAAAATATGGATATGGCCCATCAAGTTCTGTGCGTAGACGTGCTATGGTCCTTACAAATTAACAGTCCTGTCACTGTATGCAAAACCAGCCGGCATATTTTACAAATGGCCTTATCTCTGACCCACAGCACAGAGCCACACATACCTACCACCCCACAACCTGTCCTGCGGGCACCTGTGGCTACCGGTACACCTGGGGTGCTAACGGGGATGGGATGTCCCCTTCTGCCTCGAGAACCCAGGGAGAAAAGGGAGCTGTGATTCATCACTCCCTCCCCTCCAGACCAACATGCTGGATTTCCTTCCATGCCTGGGGCTGGGCTGACTGCCAGATGAAAAGTCTGGTAAAGTGAGTTTTGTTTTGTCTTTTAATCATACAGCAGGACTGGCAAGCTGCGCTGAGAGTATTTACTTTCCATCTACCATCCAGGAGCCAGAGCTCCAATGGCTGCAGCTTTGGCTGGTCCCAGTACAGCTGTGGGATCAGAAACATCTCGCTGATGGCACCGGTCCAAAGTATGGATAAGCCGTCAGAGAAGGCCTTGCTCTGTCTCCAGCAACTCTGTGGACAGATGTGTGTCATCTCCTGTCCCCTCACTTGGGGTCGCTGAGGCAGAACTATGCCTTCCTTGTAGTCCCACCAACACGGACCATCACCTACAGCCACCATCGGGCTTGTAGCACACAAAGCAGCTCATACCTATGGAAAGCGGTCCTGGAAAAGCACTCCCAAACAGCTGGAGGTGCCTGAACAGCTACACAATGCATTAAGCAATATACTGTCAGCACCTAATGCCACCAGAGTTAATGCTCCGTGTATGTGCCAAGTTTTGTAAACATCACATCGTGGCACAGGAGCTGAGGCTGATTAAGTGGAACAAGTTAATTGCAAAGGTAACTGAAACATGTAGGTGTACGTGTGAGTTATCCTAAGAAAAACTACCAGCAAAACATGCTCTTGATGAGGAAGGGAGCTTTGGTGGTCCTCCTTCCCATCTATCCCAGCTATAACACTTTTCTGCACCGTGTCGCCGGGGCTCACCTTGAGCGCCATTCATAGCACATGATGAGGACATCCTGCTTCGGTTGAAGAGGTGGACACTGGCAGGAGGAATTTGTAAGAAGAGGCACTTGAGACAGAGGAATTGGTGTCGAAGACTTGAGTGTGTCTTTGACTTCAACCACCGTCGTTATCTCATTGCAGTTCCCTCTTTCTACGCTTTTTACTTTCGCATGAATGACTGCAATCAGAAAAACAGAGGCATGAGAACAACAAACGGTCTTGGAAATATAAGCACATCTCAAAATTAAATAAAATGTATTAAACTGAAAGCTATTGTTTTGGTTGTGAAACTAGAACCACTTCTTCATGTGTGGGCATGTACAGTGGCTTAGAATAACAGAGGCCTGATCCCGATTTGGTTTTTCAGCAGGACTGTTGACAACTGTGAAATTAAACATGTGCTTAAAGCTTTGCCAGATCAGGCCAAGCCATCTCGCCTGGCATCGCACACACAAACAGCTCCTTTGACTCAGATGTGAACAACGCCTCGCATAAATCAGACCCACTCTATAGCCACAGCCGGCTATTTCCAATTAAGTAATGAATAATTTACCTCACAGACAGTTAGCACGAATCCAGCTTTTTCAATAATAAAATCATCTCCCTGTAGGTTGCATCCAGGAACTAAAGACTTTTCTTAAATATAAGAAAGAAGGGGAGATTTGAAACAAGTAGTCGAAAACTAAGAGGTTTAGGATTGTTGTGATTTACTTGGTTTATGCTTTTTTCATCTTTTGCCCTGGGATTATCATAAAAGATAGGCTCTGAAATGGGTTCTTCTGACTATGAAAAAACAAACATTCATAATTTTTACCTTTTATTGAGGAAAACTGCATGTCTGCGAGAAGGTGAAGCTATGTAGACTGCTCTGAGGATGATCCCTGGCTAATTGTGCACCTACAAACCCTGGCAGCGCCGACCACTGCAGCGTTTCACCCACTCTCTCTGGTGACAAGTACCAAATCAGAGAAAAGAAGCACAATTTTTACGCGAAGGACTTTGTCTCCAGCAAATGTGGAAATAGGAAGGGTCCAATTATCAAACTGTAACAATTTTTTTCAGTGAAAGAAGCACAAGCAGCATGTGTCGGTGCCACAGGGCGTTCAGCCTGCAGCAACGCTGCCCCCGGCAGCCCCAGGTCCAAAGCCTTCCAACGGACCCACAAATGTCTGGAATAATCTTCACATGTAGAAAACAGGAGACCAGCAATTTTAACGCAGTCCGAGGTTTATGTGCTAACTTTATCAGGACATGTGTAACAGCCACGAAACACACGAGGGACTTCAGTTTCAGAGACTCTGAAATTCAGAGATTCTCAAGTCTGATTGAAACCAAGTTTTGACCAGCAATAAATACAGTTTGGCTGTAAATATTGTTTTAAAGGATTTCAGAAAAAAATTGGTTTTATTTGCAACTTGTTCTGCCTTGTCTTGTCTCTCAATTCATTCTCCATATGAACGTGTCTATTTATTTCAGAGAGGACCGAATAAAAATCTACCTCTCAAAACCAAAAATCTTGATTTCACAAATCCAATGGAATTAAATTTTTTACCTCAGCCTACAGTTTTTAGTTAAGCCACACTCCCACTGAAGTCACTGGAATCAGAATTCGTCGGGCTAACACCATATTTGATTTTGGAATAGTCATTTGGTATCACTGCTTTTTCATACACTTCAGACAACTGTGGAAGTTCACTGTCCTACCTGAACATATCACTGTGTTGTACTGAGATGGATTAAGGAACTAATATATGACATAAATGCACCAAAATGCCATCATAAAAAAAGCATACAATTACCGAAGTTAGTAAATGCCATAACAAAAAAAAGCATACAATTACTTAAGTTAGATGTCCAGCTTAATCACTCCCACCAAACTGGGGTTTGGATTTTTTTCCCCCCTATACTAACAAAGCAGGAAAGAACTACAAACTTACTTTCTTTTGATATTGGACAAATATGAATTGACTGGATATAATAACCCTATTGTATAAGAACTGAATACATCCCTTTAAGAAACAACTTTTATCTGAGAAAAAGCCCATAAAGTACAAAAGACCATGAGACTGCATATTAAATTCATAGTTAATAGAGGGTTTCTAATGACATTACAGATATTTAATCTGGTATTTAATTAGACTTCTCCCTGACTCCCAGCATCAGAAAACTGGAGGGGGTGGGGTGGGGGAGCCAGGAGGGAAGAGGGACGAATAGTTACTTATATTGCCAATACATCACGCAACATATCATAAAACTATCTGCCAACTCCTCGGCTGGCTGGTGCAAATTGTCACTGAATTCAGTTAATCTCTGACAGTTCCGCACCAGATGAAACTCCAGCTAGTAAGTAAAAGAATATACACATTTGTAAGTAAAAACTTTTTACCTTGCTTCAGCTTCCTTCACATTTACAAGTTTTATTTAGGTGATAAACCTCTGTTTATTCCACCTGCTGGATGAAAACAGGCTGGCCAAGCAGCACATGGCCATGCTCCACATTAGTTGCAACTGCGCTTACTCGAGCAACCTTTACAGAGCAAATTTCTGCAGAGCGACCTGTTGATCCCAGTGCATGTTCCCGACATTTCACTGCTTTTATCAGAAACACACCACCATCTGTGCAACGACTACTACTGCCTGCACAAGGTGCGCACCAGTGGTGGGGTTTGGAAGAGGACGGCGAGGTGTCCTCCAGTAAAAACCCACTTGGAAGGGCCTCGGTGGAGCATTGTCCTCACCCCACACTTGCTGGACGGGGCCTGGTGCGGGTGCAGCACCCACACAGAGCTGCCAAACTCGCGGGGACGAGCACAGCAAAGTGTTTTCCCCCCAATGCACTTACTGTAGCTGTAGTTCTTGGCCAGGTAAGTCGACAGCGTTGGCTTTGTCTTTTTGCACCTGCACCGCTCTTCAAAGGAAGAGAAGGGAAACGGTTGAGGGGTGTTGGAGGGAGCCTGGCTCTGGGGAGGGGGGAGGTGGGGGGGCCCCCCGAGGCTCACCCTGGCCGCGGCTCTTGCAGTCGGGCTCCGGGTGTCTCTCCGGCACCATCACGCCCTGCGTGAAGTCCGTCCACTTCACATCTGCAAATAGAGGGGTGGCGGGGAAGGAAAGCTGTCGGGGAGAGGCTCCCGGGACAAGGGCCAATGGTGGTGGTGGTGGGGGGGGGGGGGGAGGGTGCCCCGCCGCCCTCCGTGCCCCGCGGGGGTAGCAGGGGTCCTCCCCACCGCCGCCCCCGTCCCGCCGCCCTCGGGGCGCTCACCCTCCGGCAGGTCGGTGACGATGGCCTCGGGGGAGATGCAGACGCCGCGGTCGTAGACGGGGAGGTCGTCGCAGGCCAGGCTCTCGGGCCAGCTGTGGTTGTAGCGGCGCATGATGGGCTCGCAGCCGTCGCGGGCGCGCTGGCAGACGGAGCGGCAGGGCTTGATGGGGTCGTAGAGGAACTCCAGGGTGCAGATGGGGGCGTACATGGCGCAGAGGAAGAAGGGGAGGACCGGGCTGCAGCCGGTGCCCACCAGCTCCTCGTACTGCTCGATGGCGAGGACGGCGTTTTCCTGGGTGCTGTGGTGGAGGTGGTTGGGCATGCGGGTGATGTTCCAGGGCATGGAGCGGCACATGGGGATGCGCACCGCCTCGCACGGCGCGCCCTGCGCCCGCGGGCTCACCCGCAGCCACAGGGACACCGCCACCAAGGCTCGCAGCATCCTCTTCCTCCTCCCTCCTCCTCCTCCTTCTCCGCCGCCGCCCGCCGCCGCCCCGCGGGTCGCGGCGGCCGAAGGGCGCGGAGCGGCGCTGGCTCCCTCCGCCCGGCTGCAGTCGAGTCGCGGGAGCCGCCGAGCCGACAGCCATGGACATCGCGGGACCGCATTTATACCGGTGGCACGAGTGACGTGGGGGCCGATCGCGCTCCCTTGGCAGCACCCGCTCCTCCGGGGAAGGGGGGTGTGTGTGGGGGGGGTGGTGTGTTGGGGGTGTGTGTGTGCGTGTGCGTGTGTTTTGCTGTGCAGGCACGGTGACATCACCTCCACCCCGTTTAATCCCCCCGGCGACATCACTGCGTCGCTCGTCCGCGGCTCCGTCCCCGTTTCAGTTTTCGTCTGTGTCATAAATTCCTTCAGGTGGAAGGGGCGGGCGGGGGGGTGGAGGGGAGAAAAGCAAACCCAAACCGCACGCATCTGCCCCGGGGAGAGGGGAGGAGGAGGCGGGAGGGACGCGGAGCCGCGGTGGGGCCTCCCCCCGTCTTGCGGGGCTGAACTTCACGCTGCCTTTTCCCGAGGGACGCGGAGCCGAAACTTTTTGCGGGCTCGGGGGAAGCTCCGGCGGCTGTTCCCATCACCTCCCGGGGGTTGCAGAGTTACCCCCGCCGGCTCGGAACGGAGGGGGAAAGGCGGACGGGCAGGCAAGCGGGGAGGTTGCTTTTTTGCCCGGTTCGCTCGAGACGGGGGATGCGGTGGGGGCCGAGCCGAGCCGGGAGCGGGCGGCGGGGCCGGTGCGGGGCTGCTCGGCGGGCAGGCAGACCCCTGGTTCCACCCCACAGCCGCATCTGCAAATAGGTGGGAGAAGGGATTTCAGGCTTTTCCCAAGCTGTTCTTTACTTCTCTTTCCTGGGTGCTCCGCGGCCGCACGCCCCTGATGCAGCGGGACGGCGAGCCCACGCGGGGAGCGCGGGGCTCCCTCCCACCCCAGTGCCTGTCCCGGGAAAGGGAACAGACCGATGGGCCCTTCTTCTGCTGGGGGCAAGTGCTGCACCCCAGCCTTTGAGGGACCCGCGGAGAAAACAAGATTAACGCGATGCCAGGTTGTTGCAGTGACCAGGGAAAGCCTCAGCGTGGCTCAGACAGCGGCTGCTGGGCTTGCCCTGGCCGGGTGCCGTGGTGCCACCCGTGTTTCCCCTCATGGACCCGCAGAGCTGAGGGCTGGGTGCCGCAGAGGGTCCATGGGGCAGAGGCTTCCCCTCTCCCTTGGTGTGCGAGGAAAGTTCATCCGGAGCGGGCAGCAAACAAGGGCTGAGAAACCCGAGAGAGCAGTGGGCGATGAAGGGGCGTGTGTGCTCGGTGACATTGTATGGCAAGGGAAAAGTAAATTCCCCCCGGGACAGCAACATTAAAGCATCATCACCCAGCAGGTCCCTCCCAAAGCCCGCCTAGAGTGCCCAGAAGCTCCCCAAGGCTCCGGCCTTCCAGGTGCCCCTCTGGCATCGCCCTTCCCGGGCAAACCCTCCCCGCTCCCCGGGGTGCAAAGGAGGGGGGTATGGTGGGGGGTGTGTGGAAGGCGAGGGTCCCCATCTCCCCACTGCCCCCTGCTCCCCCATCCCACCAGCTCCAGCAGAAACCGCCTCTCCCCGCCGAGGTGATGCGGGTTTGGAGGCGGGCCGCCCCCGCCTTCCCCCCCCGCCCCCCCTCCGCGGCGGCGCAGCGCTGCCCGCCCGCCTGCGCGCCGTGCGGGGGCGGGGGGGGGGGGGGGGGGGGGGGGGCCGGTGTGCGGCCGTGCGCGGAGCGGGGCGCGGAGCATGGCGCGGCGTGCGGGCGGGCCGGGGCCGGGGCCGGGGCCGCTGGTGGTGCTGCTGGGCGGCCTCCTCCTCCTGCGGGGCGGCGTGGCCGTGCGGGGGGCGGCGGGGGCCGAGCCGTGCCAGGCGCCGCGGCAGTGGGAAGGGCGCACCGTGTCCTACGATCACGCCACGGGCCGCAACACGCGTGCCGCCGTCTCCTACGACGGCCCCAACCAGCGGCTCCGCATCCTGGAGGAGAGGAAGGCCCTCATCCCCTGCAAGAAGTAGGTGGGGAGGGGGGGTGGGGGCGCCGGTGGTCGGCACTGAGCCCGGAGGCGCCTCCCGGGGGGCGGGGGTGGGTGTGTGGGGGGGTGCCCATCGGCCCCCCGCGATGTGGGGCGGCACCTCCCCTGCGTGAGGCGGGGGAGCGGCTTGGGGGGGGGATGGGGGGTGGGGCGCGGTGGGCACGGCTGCGGGGGGCTGCCGGACACGCCGCGATGGAAAAGCTGTCGCCGACATGGCTTGTATCCGTGCTCCCTATATGTGTGTATATATATGTGTGTGTGTATATACACATATATATGTGCATATATATATATACACGTATATGTGTAGATATAGATATAGAATCACAGAATGGTTTGGGTCGGAAGGGACCTTAAAGATCATCCAGTTCCAACCCCCCTGCCATGGGCAGGGACACCTCCCACTAGACCAGGCTGCTCAAAGCCCCATCCAGCCTGGCCTTGAACACTTGCAAGGATAGGGCATCCATAACTTCCCTGGGCAATCTGTTCCAGTGCCTCACCGCCCTCACAGTTCCTAATATCTAACCTAAATCTGCCCTCTTTCAGTTTGAAACACCTCTCGTGCTATCATTACACTCCCTGATAAACAGTCTCTCCCCATCTTTCTTGTAGGACCCCTTTAGGTATTGGAAGGCTGCTATAAGGTCTCCCTGGAGTCTTCTGTATATACATATATATGTGTGTATATGTGCACATATATATCTATGTATACATACATACTGACGCTGTTGACCAGAAATCTCTTTATATATGTATGTGTATATATATATGTGTGTGTATATACATATATACATACGCATATACACGTGTGTAAATATATGTGTATATATACATACACATATACATAAAGAGATTTCTGGTCAACAGCATCCGTTATTTACCTTCGGAGATACTCCTCTCTCCTAACTGTTTTGTTTTTTAAAAGCAAGTCCAAAAATACAGACCACAATGTGGGGTCTAACAGGTATAAGGCTGTATAACATGAAGAGATTACACTCGAATGCAGGAATAATGTTGTCGGGGGGTGGTTCTAGCCCAGTAATTTGTTAACAAGTTTCAGTCATGTTTTACAAGTTCTCTGCTTGTTCGTGGTTCCCACAAGTGCTAAGTCAGTGCAGGGTGTCAGGATGCATCTGTTACCTGTGGTACAGCGTCTCCATTTGCATTGCACAGGCTGCCCAGCCCCGGAGGACCTCCCTGTTTATTTATACCGTACGTGTCTGTTAAGCTCGTAACTAACCCCGAAAATCCCTGTGTCATTGTGCATTTCTTCATTTGCTGAAAAACAAGTGTAGAAAAAAGCTGACTGAAGAAAGGCCTCTTTTTTTCTCCTCAACCTGCCAAGCTTGGGCCCCGACAGGCTGGGTGGAAGAGATGATGAGCCCAGAGAGGCCTTCCTGAGTGAGATGTTTCTGGGTACCGAGCATCAGTAACTCTCAGACACTGTGTCAAGACATACCTGCCCATGTGAGGGTAGCTGGTCTGCCTGGACCTCCACCTCTCCCGCCCAAAAATTGTTCAAATAATGATGCATCGGTCCCGGGGATGTATAAGCCAAGGTGAAGACCAGCCTACAAATGCTGTGTCATCCAAACTAAATGGTCTCTGCGATTGAAAGATCAATATTCCTTTTTGCTCCTGGCTTTTTTTCCTGACAATGATCAATTTCTTACCAACATCACATAGTCATTGTTTTAATCTTTCCAAAGTATGTGCTCTTCCTCAGTCCTTTCTTTAAGAATGTCACAAAACACTCTTAAAACTGTTTTATGAGTTTCATTTTCAAGCTTAGCTTTCCCTCATCGTGAGCTTTTTTCTTTATTACTGTTTTCACACAGGAGCCGTATGAGGAATGTTAAAGGCAACATATAGTTGTTCATTGGCAGCCTGCTAACATACAGCATAGAGTCTGACACTGTCTGTGCTCATTCTCTCCTTCCTTTTAGAAGTCCTAGGTTGACCTTCACGTTGGACAAGCACAAAACTGTGCCACAAACTCCCATGCAAGCCTTTTCTATCTTCTGAGTTGAACTGAGCTCATTTCTTGAAGCTTATGTTTATTTTATTTGAAAATGTGGTGTTAAGATTGAATAATTATTTTACATTTTCCACTCTGGGCCAGGTTTTAGCTTTTGCCGAGGTCTGCTCTTTTCAAATTTTTGATAAATATTTGCTCTGGACGCAGTTTGGTCTGGGCTGATAATGCTAGAAACAGTCAGAGCTCCGACAGGTGCACTTGAAGCATCTCTCTGTTGGTTTTTCCTGTATTATTTTTTTTGTTGTAGACAATCTCTGACTTCAGGGGTCCCTGCTGTTTCCAGGCTGACCATATTTTCTGCCATAGAAAACTGGAGGGTTGTTTTGTTGTGTGCGTAGCTAGTGTCTGCTAAGGGCGTGACCCAGCTTCCATTGAAGTCAACGGAAAGAGACTCCCATTGATTTCAATGCGTGTTGGATCAGCTCTGGAGTTGTGATCACAACTGCATTTCGCTGGGGACACAGTGAGTCATAAACTGAAGCCTTCAGAAGTTAGAGGCGAGGGGATTTATCCTGCCTTTTGAAAAATAACCTCTCCCCCACTCCGCTTTGACGTTGGCAAGAAAAGGGTAATTACGCCGAGGCAGTGGCTACAAAAGCAACATGAAAAATAGTGCGGTCCTGGTGTCTAAGGAAATTTCAGTCTAAATTCTCACGAACGGACACATTTTGCTCCTATCAGACGTAACTTACATGCAGCAATCAGGGTTGGCCAACAACCAAATTTTTACACAAAGCGTTTTCTGAAGCTTGCAAATGTGGACCTTAATCAGACACAGCCCTGTTTAAGTTAGTTGACTGAGGTTAATCAGGGACACAAAGATCTGCCTGTGTGGAGTGGCTTGCAGGCTTGTAACCGCAGGAAAACCTGAAACTTTCAGTTTTTATTGTAGATGTATGTTTCAAATTCATGTAATTCATGTAATTTGCTACATCAACCCAGTGTTTTAAGTAAACTCCCAAAAAGTAAACCATAAGGTAAATATCCCATCGCTGCTTTGTTAGCATCACTTCTCTGCTCGCCAGTCATCGCGAGAGCACCCGAGATGCCGTGACTGGGTTGGTAAAGGCCACCTGCTCCCCATCATCCAGCTGCAGCATCATCACCTGCCACCTGGGCACACACCTCGCTTGATGTACAACCGAGTGGAACCCGGTTCGTTAAAGCCATCATTGATGATTGTTTCAGCCAGCTTGTTGGGTGTGAGTTTCTCTGAGTCGTACTGTTGACTGCCCACGCTCTGGCTTAGAGTGCAAAAACTACCAATGGTGATTCCAGGCTGAGCTTCTTAGAGGAGAACCTGTTCCAGTTGGATTCCTTACTAAACTTTCTTTTTCGCTTCTTTTACAGACCCAGCCTTAGCTACACTCTGCATCTTATGTTTTCTCCATTTTGCATTGTCCCGCAGGGATCAAAATTTTGGGGATAGACAAGGAGGGCAGGGACAGACTTCTCTTTTGGTTTCGTGTAGCGCTCAGCCATTATCAGGAGAAGAGAAGAGAAAACAAACAGAGGTTTTTATTGAGCAGATTGTGCCGTTTCCTGTTTGGAAGAGGTTATGCCAGTAGAGTTATTATATGACGTGAAAGGAGAGTACTTGAAACGGTTCCCTAGAGCTCTTGAGGCAGAGCTGTGTCACGTTAACTGTTAAACATAGGACGTGGTTTTTTAATCCTTTATTGCCTACTACATGGCGTAACTTCCTTTTGTGGTCTCTGTATATTAATCCTTCCTCGCTCTTGTTCAGCACTCTGTTGACACTTCACAAAATAGATAGCAGTCATCAGCACGGTTTTGCTGTTGGGGCCAAAGTGTTTCATTTTAAGGTAACATCTGCCAGTTCAGATTTGAACATGACATGCCTGCAAACTGCTGAGAAATCCTGGCACTACAAAGGTCTAAACCAAAAATCCTACTGACTGCATTGTGGCCAGAACTTCGCATGTCCTACCTGATCATTCATTTTCTTGGAGAAAAAGAGCAAGAAGTGTCCTGCCTGGCACTGCTGAAGCCACTCAACAGGTATTAGTGCTCGGTTATGAAGAAAGAAAAGCATGAAGTGGGGAGCAGAGCAGAAATGATGCAGGTGGTGTTTGAGGGCTGGGTGTGTTGTGGTTTGGGACAGACTGGCCACTGAGATGAATGACAGATGGTCCCTCCCACCTCTCTCTCCAAGGAGAGGAGGGAGAGAAAGAGATATATGAGTTTAGAAAAAACTAAACTACTTTAATGAAAATATTAACAAATTACTAAAATAATAATTATAAAAAAATAAAAGAATGAAATATATACAATATATACAAAACCGTATCAAGCTCCCAGGATGACTGGCAGGCACGGGGAAGGTCCCAGGCTGGACTCAGCAATGGATGGGAACTGTATTCTGGATCTGGGTTCAGGAACGCACAGATGGGGATCAAAGGCAGACAAACAGACAGAGCCCTTCTTGGACATCGGCCATTGAAGGAGGAGACACTGACCCTTTGATCCCTCAGCTTTTATACTGAACATGATGCAGATGGGATGGAATACCCCTGTTGGTCAATTTTGGGTCACCTCTCCTGTCCGCTGCTCCCCACAGGTGTGACCCTTCTACGCTTTTCTGCTTCTGACCCTCCAACAGGGCAAATAACAAAGTTAGCAGACCTTGGTTGTTATAGCAATAAGTACAAGCAAGAGCCTCTCTGCATACCATTCCTTGGCATGAACATAGGTGTTACCACTCGGAGAACAAACAGCTTCTGCACAACATGCTGTTAATTTCCGTAGTTAGAAGAGGCTTAGCTAAAAAGTAAAATTACTGAACAGAAAATTGTTTCTTTTTTACCTCAAAGTAGGACAGGGTGTTACTTACCACATGCCATTTTCATGGAGTTTCACCCTTATCTTCCATACTATTTTTCATAGAGTGATTTTCAGGGGAGGCCCTGTAACGGTTTGTCCTGTGAGAAATGCGACGGTGGGGAGAAAAAAAATTCCATGTGGTGAGGAATGTCAGTAGAAGGAAGAAAATTCATTTCTCTCTTCTATGAGTGTATTTTAACCGTAACCTCCATGGGCCATTGTACAGTGTCCAGCACATTGGCATGCATATGTATTTCAGACTGCTGGGGTTATTGTCTTATCAATCATAACTGCAGAGCAGAAAAACAACCTGGAGATACCACATCGGTATTTATTTAAAAACAGAACTGGATGTTGTTAATTTCTTTAGTTCCAGTTGTATTTGCAAAAGACAGGCACAGTTATGGGCAGGATTAACTCCTTCACTTGGCAACAAAAACTGCTGGTATAGCAGAGGAACAACAAAGCTGCATTTCGAGAAATACATCTGTTATTCTGGCAGGCTGTTTGCACGCATGTGTCAATCCCTGTCCTTGACTGAAGAGAAGCGGTGTATGGTCAGGTGCAAATATAACAGCATTCATCTGGAGAGGAGGTGATGACTTTTCAAAATAAATAGAGTGTGGACACACGTGTCTGACTTATCTCAACTACTTCTTAGTTGTTTTAGGATGTGTGATTGTAAAGGAAAAAACAGCGGTGTCTGACCTATTAAAATCATATAATCCATCCGTTCTGTGGTCATTATGGTGACTCAACCGGCAAAGCATTGAGCTACCCTGAGTGACTGCAAATTTGTTTCCCAGACTTGGTTTTGGGAGTGGTTTCTGCAGCTTAATGTTTAGGGGAATGAACGATGGTCACGGGTAAAATTTTCAGAATTGGCCAAGTTACTTGGGAACCCAAGCCCCATTTTTTAAGATTATGTAGAGTGTGCAGACTTCTGAGACCCTTAATTTGCAATGAAAAATAGATTTGAATTTTCAGCAGTTTCTCTAAATCTAATTTGAGTTCTTGGGATCTAAAATGCTTTATAAGCTGCTCTGCATGCAAGTCATTTTGGAGAATAAGAATGAAGGGAAGGTACTCAAACCTCCTGCATTTACTTTCCTCCCATAGGTGCTAAGTTCTTTCAGGCGTCTGCTGCTGGTAACGGCTGTGAGTTTGGAAAGGTGGCGCTGGAAAGCTGCTGTGATGGATGCGGGCTGGCAGTCAGATGGTAGGCAATAGCCTGAAGCGTGCAGAAGTTATTCTAGTGAGAGCTGTGTGCCACTGGGGTACAGAGCGTGGGCTGTACAAGCCTCAACTCTTGCATTTCCATCATAAGCTGATTTACGAGTCGGTTTACCGAGTCCCCGAGTGACGCTCCCTGCCAAGGCGGCCGTCTCCTTGGAGAAGAGCGCTGTACAAGGAGGGAGCCCTGGTCCACAAGGGCTGTGTGGAGGAGCATCTCGTCTCGCCCCGCGCTGTTCATCCCTTTGTTTCTGCCTACGAGACCCAACAGCCATTTCCCTCTCCAAGTTCTTGATGTTGTTGGAGGTCGGCCAGGCCATACAGTTCAGGGAGGCAGTGGATCTAATTGCCATCGTTGTTACGTGCGGGAAGAGATGAAAACACCGCTCAGGGGGAGGCGGTTGAAAACCTTCAGCCATTGAGCTGCAGCACTAACGAGCAAGGGGACTCTGTCAGAGGAAGCTGGGAACTGTTGGCTTAGCAATGCTTTTGCTGTCTTGTGTTTTATGCTTTCGATAACTTCCTTGGAGAGCAGCATCTTTGTCAGAGTTGCGGGGGAGGGAGGGAGAAAAAAAAAGATAACTGAGCACGAATAAAGCAGCCCCATTGCTTTGAGATGCTGTATTCTGTTCAGCGTAGTGTTCTCAGAACCTTTGTTTACGCTAATTAGTCTGGAGCTGTTTCATACGCTACCGAAACACAGCAACCAGCCAAACTGCAAAAAAATAAACTAGCTCTTAAGTTTGAAAGAGGAGGATCCACAAAACCCTTTAAAGCTGGAGGGAAAATGTAGATAAGCAGTGTCCAGTGACCCAAATTGATAATATGCTGGAGTGCTGGTTGGTGTGCTTAGAAACCACTGTCAGACACTCAGTGGGGTCATTGTTATCCCATCAGTTGTAGATCTTGTTGACTGGATGTTCTTAAAAAAAATAGAGGTTCTCATCACAAAATTTTGTTTTTCTAAAAAACATTGTTAAATGATAGCCACTGGCACCGTATTGCTGTTGATACTAGTGGATATTGATTTAAGTCTTTTATCCGTCTGAAGCCTTTAAAGTTAGGGGAATACTTTCTCTTATCATCTCTTCCTTGTCTGTTTGAACTCTTTGGAATAATGTGTGTTTGCATTGAAACTTATGGCTCATTTTGTACTATTGGACATTACAGTAAAAACTTAAAGCAAAACCAGGACTGCACTGAAGATATAATATGCCTAAATTTCTGTAACTCAGACCAGAGGACCAGTTTTTTCACAAGATTAAATCACTGTCATTTTTATTCAGGATTTTTTTACTCTTTTCTTTTTTCAGAAGAGACTTAGAGTGGAGAAGAATAGAGAGAGAGAGATTCAAGTTCATAGTTTGTTCTGTGCTCGCAGACAGCACGCAGACAGTTGATGGTGACGTGACTGCACAGCTAAACAAACACGATGAAAGAAATCTTTATATTCATGATCTTAATTTGAGCTCCATTCAGCTTGAGGCCTGATGTAATTCAGATGTCACAACTGGCAACATCACACCTATTCTCACAAGACCGGATGCCGTTTGTCTGAAAAAGTATCTCCTCTGAAGGGTAAACCATAATCTAATTTAGGGCTGATCTTGCACTGCTGTGAGCTGAGAAAAGAACTGACCATACATTGCTTTCAGAGAAATCTGAGGGATGAAAGCATCCAAGGGACACTTTACCTGTTGATGCATCAGCCCTTCAACTGTAATCTGTTTAAGTAAGTTAAGTATCCATGTCTCCTTAATGTAAACAGGCCAATAATTTAAAATGGTTCTAGGTATTCAAGAGAGCATTTGCTGAAATGCCTCCAGAAATTTGTCTGTTCGCTTGGTTAGTATACGCGCTATAACTCTCTAGCTTCTTTCCTCTCTGTAGGGTCTCCGTATCTTCCCGTCCCAGTTTGGTTCACGGCAATTGCAGTGCATGACACAACCAGGTGGTTTAGGGCACAGTCTCGCCCCAATGATGTGAATCCATCCGTGTCCTCTTGTGGCGGTAGCTGTCCCTGGGGGGTGCGTGACGGGGGTCCCTTCATCACAGGGTGAGGGGACATGCTCCGGTATTGTCGCAGCAGCCGTGGCGTGTTCCCAGGAGCAGGATTTAGGAAGTACTACTGCATCCTGGAATTTGGAGAGAGTTAAGAGCAGGGGACATACTGAATTGTTCAGTCCCACTGTTTATCTTCCATGTGCAGTTGAACGGTATTTTCCTTGATATGCCAGAAGGAGAAGGGGTTTGGATATGGCAGCTGCGTATGTTACAGTTGAGAGCATACTGAAAAGCTGAAGAGTTTGGGTTAACAAGCACAAGGGTTTTTTTCATTACTTTTTGCTTACTTTTGTAATTTCAGGGCTGCAAGCTTAGTGAAGTCAATGAGAATTTTGCCCTTGGCACAAGGATCGCATCCCAGGACTTTATGTTAGATGCACATTTGTAACATATGTGGGAGGTATATACAAGAAACACATTTCTCCATTTCCAATTCAAACTCAGCCTCAGTTCCTGAGGTTGGTCCACACTGCCAAAACTGAAACCATCATTCATCCTTTAGCCTTATTGATGACAGCAATGGTATAACTGTGGTGGACAGCTTTCAACGTTGTGTCATCTGAGTGGAATTGGAAGATGTGGTGATAAAACCTGTGCCTCTGAATCCGGCCCACACCCTGCCTCTGCCAGCACTTCCAAGGATGAATTTTGGTAGGCGATTGCCAGTTAGAGGAGAGGAAGCGTTTGGGGAAGGAGGCAGGATGTTTTAATTATAAGAACAGAAAACTATTTTTTTGTTTTTAGCCTTCTCTACGTTTCATTTCACAGTCCATTTGTTCACTAGTGTACTTAATTTTCATGCTATTGCTGTTCAGTGGTTAGTACTGCTATTGAGTTTTTCACGTGACAAGAGAATTTATGTATGTTATAAGTTCAGTATTTTGTAGTTCAGAGGATGCTCTTTTTTGCTTTTTCCTGTCAGAAGTCATCCTGCTCTGAAAATTTTCTTCTCCAGCTAGAGAACTGATTTGTTTTACAGATCAACGAGGCTTGTCCATTTATTAACTGCATGGGACTGGTTTTCAACTGGATGACATTTTCACAGACAAGTGAAGTCAGTGAAACAATAGTAATTTATGCCCTTATTTGTATTCCGGGTCATTAGCTGATGCAAAATTGAAATGTAGGGTTCAAATATCCTTGCACCCTCTTCATTTTGCTGTGACCTGATGGCTAACTTTCACGTGATCAGGTGCTTCAATTCGGGGAAGGACATTGGCATAGCTGAATTAATAAATAATAATAAATAAATAATGCTGAATTATTCAGAAGCATAAATGCACTAATCTGTCACATAATATGGGAGAAGATTAGATTTAAAGAAGCTTTGGGAATTAAGAATGCTTGCAACAGTGGCTAGGTGTTGTAAAGAGGTCAGACTAGGAAAAAGAGGAATGTAAATAAATGTGTAAGATTAGAACGGATGCAGTCTTAGAAATGGACTGTTGACAATTCAGGGATGAACATAGTAGGAAATAGGACAAAGTTTTCTTCACAAGCCAGGACTTAGGCATCAAATCTGTGCAAAGACTGGAGGAAAGAGTCTTTTCCCATGCCTGTCACGCTAGGGCTGCTTTCTGGAGAAATGGACTTGTGGCCATCCCACCAGTGACTTTTGGGCTGTGGGTCTGTGTAGATGAAGCAGCAGCAGTCCAACTCCAGACCCTCATGCTGACCAACTTCATCCCTGTCTTCAGACGACCTTCAGCTTGGCCTTCCCCATAGATCTGCAAGGAATTGCATGTTTAGCAACTTGCCGAGTTCTCTCTCTCAAAGTATTTTTACCCGTTAGTCTTCTTAACTCAAAGGGTAAATTATTTTCTCCTCCAAAGTGTTTTTAAGGCATGGTATAGTGTCTGGCGTGCTGGGGAGGGGGTGATGTCTGGGTGGAACAGGGCCACCTTGTCCAATATTTTGGCGTCTCTAGAATGAAGAGCATTATGCCCGGCATGGCATTGCGTAACCTGAAGGTACCACTGGCCAGTGAAACTTCTCCTCTGCCAAGCAGACCTGTTTCTTTCGGCTGTTGTTGTTTACTGCCTCACTTTTATGGTCCTGGGGGAGATGCACGTATGTTAACAAGAGATCTGATATTCCACACGGAAACTCTGTGTCCCTCCTGAGGCTCCGGCAGATGGCTTTTTGCCTGTATCATGGTCACTCTCTGATACCTGGGAGTCACAGGTCAAGGACAGGATTTTCTGCCAAGAGTTTGTTGCCATGCGTGAAAGTACAGAAGGCTCAAGATGTGAGACGCTCCTTGTTTTCAGTAGTGTATTAATTTCCGGAACTGGTACCTTTTATACTTTCATACCCAGGAGTAAACTAGGGGTTTCCAACAGCAGCATAACTGTCCTTGTCCAAAACCTAATTTATGACAGGTGGTAGTAAGAAAGAAAGAATCACTTGTTTTCATCTGAGCTTGTACTTTTTTTTCATCTTTTTTAAATATAGATCCTTGACAAACATTTATTTCAGAATCCGTTTAATCATTCTTTTGAAGCTTATGTGCACGTTTGGCTTTATGTCCCACTTGATTATTAAAAGATACTTCCCTTGTACCACAAAGACTGAATAAGGTAAGAGTAATTTTTGCAATTCTTGCTTTTGCTCTGAGAATTTTATTAGCAACATTCCTACAGTTGGTACGGCTGTTCTTCTAACTTAGCAATGTCCATATTTTTGCTCTTTCAGATTTTGTCTTCAGATTTTCATGATTTCCAGAGTTTCTGGCATCAGAATGTGAATTTGGCAGGCGCTTTCTTCTTGTACAGTGCTCACACTGTAGTAGTTACAATTTTTCAGTCTTTGGCTACTAAGATTTCATATGTCTTGGGACCTACTTAGCTATTCATTCCATGAAAGCCTATTTTATCCCTTTCACTACTTATGAAATTTACCCTTTCATGCTGGCATCATCCAGGCTATATTTTGTGGGCCAAGTCCAGCCCCGAGGCAACTTCCATCCAGCCTTCTGCCTTTCCCTGCTGAATAGCTCCTTGTTGCTTTAGTAATTGTCTGGCACTTGGATTCCCCCTGTGTTGCTCCTCTTGTGTCCATGTTGAAGGAGCAGAAGGGACTGGATGCATAGGTTGGAAATTACCCCAGTCAGTCACCCCTGGGGATGAGGGTATGCGATTCCAATATGCATGGATGAGGGTATTCCAACATAGTAGGCACTGCCATATTGGAAGAGTAATGGAAAAGGCACCGGTAATATGTGCAGATGCCGCGCTGCATGTCTTTAACTTATTTCTTTTGCATATAAAACAACTCAGGGTTGAGTGGTCTTAGGACATTATTAACTTTTCGTCTGACAAAAAAAAGCCCTATAAGATTTTGGCAGTTAAGAAGATATGGATTATCAAGATACCTTTGATAGATACCAAATGATTCTAAACCTGGAGCTCTGTCTGCATTTTTTTGTAAATGAAAAAAGAACATGTTTCAAAACTTAATACAAATAAGCGTAGAACTGTGTAACTGTCTGATTCAACCGAATGTCCCCAAAGAGCCATCTAAAAGCTACACGTGTAAAAGCATGTAAGGTTTCTACAATTCTCGAAGAGTAGTGAAAATCTCAGTTGCTGCCTTCTTTTGGATCTTAGAAAGCTGCAACTGTTTTGCTTTAGCTCCTCCCTAAATTACAAACAAAAGCAATCCCTTCATTGCAGTTGAAATTGTCTTTTAATATGAAATATCCAAGAAATGGCTTATCCTTAAGTTAACTAAACTCACTTGCCCTTCTCAAATGGAAGGTAATATTGCATACTTAACTCGTTATCTTATTTTCTACATGTATTATTTGTCCTGAGGACAGTTCATAATGTAATGGGATATTGTGACTGATAGCAAAACAACGCAGAAGACCAAAATTACCATATGTATTGCAACACCCCATCTTAAGCTTACTTATGATGAACCTTGGTTTTTTACTCTATTTAAAAAATATCATTGTGATAACGCCCTGCATATTTACCTCTTGGTCAGTTGAATAGTTCACAAGTAATTCATTCCAAAAATGGCTTCACTGATTGCTTGCTGATTGACTTCTTGTGCAGTAATGTGCTCTTCAGAATCTGCTCCTTTATAGCTATTGCCAAATATTATTTCACATTTTTGAGTGTATGTTCAAAACACACTGTCAGCTGCTTCACTGGAGTTAGCAGTAAAGCAAGAAGTTTTATGACATCTGTGACTAATATCCCAGGTAGTCTATTGGGAACAAACTTTTTTCTAATGGATTTTTTTTTTTTTTAAGAACTAACTAACTTTTTCTTAAGGCTTTAATGGGATGAGAAAAAAAGCCCCCCCAAACCACCTCCACCACTTACCAGCAGGATAAGGAACGAAAACCTGCCTTTTTTCTGCTCTGTTCTTATTCTGAGCTTGGGACCAGTTGCAGAAAAAAAAAAAAAAGAGGTGTAAGATAGCGATGAAGACAACAACTTACAAGACTTTCCACCAAGGTTTCAGTCTCTGATGTTGCACATCTGTTTCTCTGTCAGTTCTGGTACTTTCACACTTAGTAAGCCTTATCTGCTGTCCCGCTGTCAGCTCTTTGTGGGAATTCATGGTGAGGTTGCTGCTTCATCTGAAAATCAGATGGCTCGGTAGATAACAGGGTTCCTAAAAATGTGGTGTGTGTGGCATTTGCCATTTATTTTGGAAAGACCTGTATAGTGTTTGGCTGCTGAACAGCTGGGAACTTCTCCTTAAGTAGTCGGTCTGCATGGAAACCTGCTGTTTGTATGGATACCTGTTCTTTCAGAAATTAATGTTTCTGAGGGGGAATGGAGAGATTTTCCCCAAAGTTTTCCAAGGGCGGTTTTGTGCATGGCTGTGCTAAAGGCTTTTAAACACTCATATGGGGCACAGAGTCGATGCAGTGAACGCAGCAAAGAAAGATCTCATTTTTCATTCTTTCAGTATCTCCTAATACCATTTGCAACTGTGGTTTTATCATATTCAGATACTTTTCTTGCCAGGAAACTTATGATTCTGCCATACTTTTAGGCAGCCAGCACTGGAAAGTTTACTCATGCAATGCAGTTATGGTAATTCTCAGAGGATGTTTATTATTTGGAAAGCAGAGTTTCATACAGGATGAGGAATTCTTACTACAATTAGTTCTCAAATTAATGTATCACTACTTAATTAGATCCAGATTTGTTGGCCTCCATCTTCTGTATGAGAAATAAATTTCTTTTTTCTTATCTGTGGTGGCATCTGGGGACTTGGACACCCCCTTATATCATTTTAATATCTGTGCACAAAACCACACGTGGATTTGCAAAGTCAGATTAATTTTTTGCCTTCCCTGGCCCAGAAGAGAAAGAACGACAAATTTGGATAATGTTCTTGAGAAAGTGTGAAGGTCTGGCATCTCCTGTACTTTTTTATAGAGGGGAAAAAGAATTAGGGAGAGTAAAAGGAGGTAAGGATGTGAGAGTAGAGACCAGCCTTGCATTTTGTTTATTCCCCTTGTTGTTGAAGAGTGAAAATATAAGGGACTGTCTACCTGACTCAACATAGCATAACATGAAAGACTTGCTATTTTTTTAACTGATGTTCTGTGCTGCTGGTCTCCAAAACTAAATGTAAGCATGTAGATATTGATTCTCAATACATTTATGTGTATTCTTTGTTTATTGACATATTTATCTTCATTTTTGGTTAGTTACATTGCCTTTAAGACGAGGTGATCTCACAACATACATACCTCGTAGACAGGTTATTTTAAGTTCCTAAATCCTTAATGTAAGTAATCTAGTCTTCTGGAGTAGAACACAGTTGGCCATCAGAGATGGAGGCAGAATTGGGTGTAATTCAGATCTGTCACATTGGTTGTGCTAATACAGTCAAGCCAGGTCAAAGTGACATACAGGCTGGCCTGGAGGCGTGAGCTGCTGATGGAGGCACAGCCAAATGTGGGTACCACAGCGTCTTAGTTGGAACCTGATAAAAGGATCCATGGTTGGTCAAGTGGAATCTCCTCTCTTACTGTGTTTTGGAAGTCTAGCACGTGTCTGAAACACAGTTTGGTTCTCTGGATTTTCTTCCTCTGAAAGAATGGAAAAATTCACTTACAAAGCTTGTGTTCTGTCTCTGCAGGATACATATTGTAACCAAGATGCTTATATACTGTAGCAATAGTAACTATAAACATTGTTCAATGTGTTCAGTCTCCTTTGGATTATTTTTTTTTTAACCATGGAAGTGTTATTTAAATATCCAGTATTATCTTCCATGTTGGCCTAATGAATTACCTGCTGTTTGCAATCACTAATTTATAATCAGTCTGGTCTTCTTAATTCACAGACACACACACACACACCCCAAAATATTTGAATGCAGTTTCAGGCTGTGAAAATCCACAGATCATTTTTGTATTTTTGAAAATGTCCCTTAAAATATTACGAAAGGAGGGAGAACATCTCATCATTACAATATGCATAGGATATTTGCTAGGAAATTAGCGTAGTGTATGAACAAGCATCAAGTATAAAGACAAAAATCTGCTTAAGTCCTTAGCCCAGTTGGCTTATAGTGAAGCAGCATACGTAGAAGTTAAGCTTTGTGAGAGCTGCTCGTAGCAGCCTCTGGCTACTATGCCTTTGAGATACGCTTGCTGTGTGGAGGGCTGGGGCAGGCAGTGACAGCGTGGGGCTTCTTTGTTGGCGCAGAAAGCCTTTTCCATCTTCTCTTCCTCTGGTTGCTTCAGCAGCCAGCCCACTCATCCTGGAGGAGGGTGGCTGGCTCTGCTGGGAAGGGCTGACCCGTGGCATTGGGGACATTGTCAGGAAGGGGACCTGCAGAGCGTGGTGGCACATGGCTGGCCAGAGAGCCTGCTGCCCAAAGGCTGGCAGCACTGATAAGCAATTTGCTGGAGGTGGTGGACCATATTGTCACAACCAGTGTGTTATAAAAGAGCCTTTGCTTGCTGCCCTGTAAAGCTTTGAGGACAGGGAGGATTTCCACGGTGAGAAAAGCAATGTATCATGCAGGTCTCCTCTTAGGACTTGCTCAAGGCTTTGGGCATACCTCCACCTGAATACTTTTTTGTAAGAAGAGGTGAGCAGCAACCGAATCACTGTCTTGGCCAGAGAGAGTTTCCTCTGTGATTTTTGCTCCTGACCGGCTCCCTCCCTCAGAAATCACTTTCCCGTTCCCTGAATGAGTCCAACCACAGGGTTAACGCAGTGCAGAGAACCTGGGAGAGCAAGTAACCCAAGAGATACAGCAGACCAGAAAACAAAGGGATAAATGAAAATGCTGCAAAGATTTCTCATGAGCAAATTCGTTTTTCTGAGTTTCCATACTCTCAGAGCCGTGGGATTTTTGTCAAGTTAGCTGTAGCAAATGACTACGTTAAAAAGGCCCCAAAGAGGGGGGTTTATGACAAAAAGATGTTTCAAATAATTTCAGTGCTTATAGTTAAGGACAGAAGGATATTAATTACTTTGCCTAAAAACAAAGTCCAGAACAGTATAAAGAAGAGAACAAGAAATACCACAAAAGCCAGAATATTCAAAGTCAGCTTAAACCTGTGGAAGTACATTTTGGGGAGTTGAGAGCACATAAAACATTTTATGTTTGCCTTCCAGCATCTCCTCAGATTGCCCATGTGAGATACGTTGATAGCTGTGTTGTTAGGTTTTAAACGTTTTTCAGGTTCTTTTTTCTTCTAAATGGAATGGCTAATAAATACCTGATCTAACATCTGTAAAAATCAGTGAAACTTTTCTGGCAGCTTTCACAGGGCTTTGGGTCAGGTTAATGTATAATTTTGAAAAAGGAGCTATATGAGCCACATTTCTCTCTAATTACATAGCTGGTCAATGGAAATTGTAAACAGTGGCAGTTACATGAGGATCTGCTGTTACTTTGTGGAAAGAACAATTGTCTCTTGACAGCCAGGGGAAACATGGGAGGGAAAATTTGATGGGCAGAAAAGTGATTTCTGCTGATGCACTTCTCTGGGGAGAGAATTCAGGAGTTTCTTAGGCAGTCTTTGAATAGAAAATAGCTGTCTGGTAATCTTGGGCACCTCACTTTTGCAATGGTTACACTTACACACTGCATTTTGGAAAATACTGAATGCTGTTCCTCAGAAAATTTGCCCTTTTCAAGTGTCTTCATGTTGAACATCCAAAGTAGGAAGTTGTTCAAAATCACTGGTCAGTTTTTAAAATCTTGCCCATTAAATATATACAATAATGCAGTTAGAAACAGCAAAAAACCTGCAATGCAAATGTGAGACACTGTGTAAATTTTAAGTAATTATGAAGTCATCTGTACTTTAAAAGCAAGAGTTATTTTCATATTTGTTATGATTACAGAAATGGTAAAGGAAAATAATTTTTGGCATGTGCAAAACCTCTGAATTCATATTAATTAAGAAAAGCTCACAGAAGACTGTGACTCACTGGCAGTCAATGCATGACGTTGGGCTCTGTGTCAGGAAAACACCCCAAAATTAGGTAGGCATACCTGTTTGCTAAATACTTCAGTTTGTATTTGTGTCAGATACTAAATGGTAAAGCTATTTTTGTCATGTTTTAAGCAGCATGGGTAGTCTAAACATGTTCAATAGGTCTAGTGACCTTTTCCTGAGTAATGGAAAACTTTCAGCTGTGCCAGTGCAGTATATTTATACCAATATTATTTACAGGTCTTGCCCTCCTTGCTACTCCTTCTTAGAACTGTCCCTGAATGAAAAATAAATGTGTCGGGTTTTTAATACAATTAAAATGGCTATAAATGTTCTTAAAAATAGAAAAGTATTCTTAGCCATGCTTACTTTAGCTGATTGCTATGTCTTCAGCAACTGTTGTTTCTGTGATGGACTAACAGATAATCTGTGAAATGGTTCTGCATTAGATACACCAATCTGTACCCTAAAGCATGTACTCAATAATTTGAAGAGAAAGGTTTTGAAATTCATGTTCATCTATTAGTTATTTATGTATTTGCAGTCCAGCTGGTTTTTAAGAACATACTGAGGTCTGACAGTTTCTTGTGATGCATCATGGATGTTGCTTACAGAGGATTCCTACAAGCGGTACATGTGGTGACTGCTGAAAGTCCCCCACAAAAGGCAGATAAGTTGTGGGTTAGTGGACAGTTGTAATAACAAAATGCACAATAACTCAACAGAGTACCAAAATAAACCGTTTTTGCGAAGAGCAAGTTTAACAGATAGTTTGACCTTTTAATTATTCCCTTTGAATGCTGAGCATGTATCACTTGAATCCTGTCTCCCCAGTCCTGATTTTAGACAGTATTTGTCTTTAACTCATTCAGACACTGAAAACAATGTGATTATTGTTTATTGTGATTATTGTGATTATTGTAACCCTAAAACAATGTGATTGCTTTTGAGACATCTCAGAAAACAATCCCCGAAGGTTGTTCAGCACCTTTGGGCAGGTAGCAGTGTCAAGGATCCAAGTCATAGAATTGAAAATGTCAGGACTAATTGATTAAGCTTGTCTGTTACCAGAAGACATGAGCAGCCATCAATATTCTCTGTTCACCAATGTGTAAGGCTGGGAAGGTCTCTGTGTTGCCATATAACCTGTTACTGCATCCCGGAGAGACAGACCTATATTTGGGATGTCTCTGACCCTTGGGTTTTCTTACCAGTTCTTGTAAAAGCTGGGGCTTAAGAAGATTCCATGGAAACTTGCAGCACTTACACATAAAGACATTTTCAGAGGATCTCACTTAAACCCTTCTTGCTGAAGTGATGCTGTTTTCTTCCAATGCTACCTTCAGGTAATATGGAGAACAACTGGTGTTCACAGAATCATAGAATGGCTTGGATTGGAAGGGACCTTCAAGATCATGTAGTTCCAAACCCCCCTGCCTTAAGCAGGGACACCTTCCACTAGACCAGGTTGCTCAAAGCCCCATCCAACCCGTCCTTGAACACTTTGAGACATGGAGCATCCACAACTTCTCTGGGCAGCCTGTTCCAGTGTCTCACCACCCTCACAGTAAAGAATTTCTTCCTAATATCTAATCTACATCTACCCTCTTTCCATTTAAAACCAGTGACCCTCATCCTATCATGAGGGACCCACACTCCCTCATAAAGAGTCCCTCCCCATCTTTCCTATAGGCCACCTTTAAGTACTGGAAGGCCACTATAAGGTCTCCCTGGAGCCTTCTCTCCTCCAGGCTGAACAGCCCCAACTCTGTCAGACTGTCTTCACAGGAGAGGTGCTCTAGCCCTCTGATCATCTTCGTGGCCCTCCTCTGGACTCGCTCCAACAGGTCCACGTCCATCTTATGTTGGGGCCCCAGAGCTGGACGCAGTACTCCAGGTGGGGTCTCACAAGAGCAGAGTAGAGGGGGAGAATCACCTCCCTTGACCTGCTGCCCACACTTCTTTTGCTGCAGCCCAGGATGCAGTTGCGAGCACACATTGCCAGCTCATGTTGAGCCTCTCAACAAACAACACCCCCAAGTCCTCCTCAGGGCTGCTCTCTTTTTTTTAGCCTTTTGTATACTGTGTCCTACCTTTGTCTTCCTCTTGTAGACTAAACATCCCCAGTTTCTTCATAGATCCTGTTTCTTAAACATCACACCATTCTCGCTTTTCTCCAGACTTTTGTCCAGTCTGTTTTTCGGTTCCCTTAAGGGCGGATTCCAAAATCAGGAACAGCATTACCACCCTGACCTCATCAGGGCTAAGCAGAACAGAATAAATGACCTCTCTAATTGACCCAGAATTGTAAACTTGCCTTTCTAAATCATTACTGTGTACTGTACCACATCTTAATGGCGATGTGTTCAAAATGCTGTTTGCTTTATAGTCATGGAACAATTAACATTTGCCCCTAATGATGTTGTCTCTCACACAGACATTCCCTTCTTTCCCGTAATTCTTTCACGTTGCACGCTTTCAGTCAGATCCACCTGGACTTTTCACTCACCAACTTTTTGCATTTGAATCCAGTCACTAATTTATGCACTCAGCAAACAATATTACTTTTGATTGATAACTGCAGAAGGACGAATAAAAGACCTGCACAAAGACTTCTGGATGAAATGAAAAAGCTATTTTTACATTGGAGGTGGGGAGGGAGAATGAAGTGCAGTGCCAGGACTTCAGGTTGCATTTATTCCCAGTGAAGTGAATCTCCATCTTTCACAAAGTTTATTTAAAAATAAGCTATACTCAGATCTTTGGATAAAGATGTTAGAAAGTTAAAGTGTACTTAGCTTTCAAACTGTGCTGTCTGATTATCCTAGCTGGCCTGACTTCCAAACTCCCTTGAAAATAGACCTAGTGTTTTTTATTTTTTTACATTGGACAAATATCTGAAAGACCTGAATCATCCCTCTTAAGGAAATCATTGCAGATGGAAGGTGGAAATCATTACATCTTGGGGAAGTAATCTGGTACAAGCGCATATCCTCACAATTTTTTCCAGGGAATATTCCATCATGACAGAAAAGTTTGCTCTATCAGAACAGGGACCTACTCCCCATCTGTTCCAAAGGGTAATCTGTTCCTCAGACTTCTTCACGATTACTTTTTATGCAAGAATGCATACTGAAGAGCAACCAACTGGCCAAGTATATGCATGATGAGATTTACGGTCTCAATGAAGAGCATGATGCATGATGAGATTTACGGTCTCCTGAATTTCGTGTAGTCCCTATTCATGGTATCTGAAGATATTTCTCTGTTTATATACAGAAGTTAAGATGCATGTGAAGGTGCAGTGCCCAATCCTAGCTGAAAAAGTGATGATTATTTTTTATTATTCTTTTATTCCAAATTAAGTGTCTGGAAAAGGAAGATTGTTAAAGCCCAGTTATTTGTGATTAGGGACCTCATTCTGCTATGCCTTTCTCGTGTATAAAAGAGATATTATCATACTGGGGCAGAGCTAAGATCCAATTTAATATCTTGTCTATGAGCCTGATTCAAAGAAAACTCCAGATAAATCTAACAATTAGAAGTAAATTTAAAAATAGGAACACATGTATGTCTTTTGTGTTGGTGGGTTTTTTTTCTTTTTGGAGATACTCTCAATCATTGCAACCATGATTTTTCTGGCTCTCTCTACATATTAAATTTCTGCTTCCTTTTTCTTACATACTTCCGAGCTCATGGAGTGCCTTGATATAATTGCACGCTCAAAAGAGCGTCTCAGTTTTGAGCATCCACTCTTGTAATTGAGTTATTTACTTCCCTTCTGTACATAGCACAAAGAGGATGAGAAATATAATAAATAAATGATAAGTTACCCCTGTCATTTCCCTCCTTATTATTCTGCCCCTCCTAAGGTCTTTACTATACGTTGAGAGGAGAGTCCTGGCCTTCCTCATTCTTTTTGGTCTTCTCTAAGCCCTGCTGTGATTTTCCAGTAACGTTTATTATGATTAACCTACTCAGGGCAGCAAGACCTCACTGTACTGGACTTTTTTACAAACCCAGAACAGGAAAATAATCTCTGACCTCAAGTACATTTTGATATCATGTGGCTCTACTAGTATATACCATATTCCCTAGGAGATGATTCCATTGATTCGTTGGAAAGCATTATGGTATTCTGGCCACATCTTCCCTTCCTTTCCTTTTGAGCTGTGCCGTTGTCCGCCGAGGGCTCCAATTCACGAATACACCATTACTTAGGGAAACACACAGATGCTCTCTATTAAGGACAGCACATCTTTTAGCCCCTTGCATAACACAACTCCCTTAAACACAATGCTTTATTGTTTTCCTGAACTTAAACTTCCATTAGAATGCGTTCTTCTCAGGCGTGCAACTTGGTGGATCAGAGTGATTATTATGGAGTGTCAAATCGCCAAAAAGGGACAGCATGGGAAACAGAATTCTGCTGAAGAACTTAATTTCCCTTAGTATTTGCCAAAGTAGCTAATCTAATTTATGGGAAAATAATTAAAAGAGTAAAACATTGCATATTTTTTTTATTGAGTTTTGTAATTAAAATCACAAAAATATGTCATCCTTTAGCTGGTGTAGCTTTGATTTTCTAGCTTTTGATTCCTATATTTAAGGTTTTCTTTTTACACAAACTTCATAATTAACAGGACTTAAACTCCCTAATTCTCTCTGCTTCAGAAACTGGTAGTGCTATCAAAGTTCCTCATACACCTTGCTAATTAGATACCTGATACAGGGGGCTTGGTTGCCTTGAAAATAAAAAAAGGCCTTTACAATCTGTGAGTGATTTAAGTCAGACTAAAAAATACTGCTTTTACACAATATCAGGTTACATTTGCTGTCACATGTATTTGCACAAAACTGTATTTGTACAATATACCATAGTCCAGCACCGCTGCCAAACATTTGAGATCAAATATGGTAAATTACTGTTGTTGTTGAGGTCTGATACACCAGAAGAAAAACACAAGTCTTAAATTACCGAAAGCTTCATGGGAAGGAGGAAAGGAGTTCCCAGAAATATACTGAAAAACGAATGCTTCTCAGTTTTGAAATGAGCTCGCCAGAGCTTTCCAAAAGCAGATGAATGTTCTTGACCTGATGAGTGTTTATCAACTGTCTGCGTGTCTGCGCGGCGGATTTGCTCCCTTGAAAATGTTCTTAATCTGAAGAGTTGAGAAGATGAGGTTTTGTAGTCGTCCTTCTAGTAAAGGTTCCCATTCTCCCAGTACATCTTTGTTCAATAAAAATGTGTAAAAGATAGTGGTATTGTTAGGAAAATTTTGGGGGGTATGTTACCAAGAGGGTACAAGGGAACTCAAGAATTACATGTTTAGATGTACCTGTCTGTGCACACTAGAACACAGAATTTTGGGTGGATATTTTTAGTGAAATTTCGTCTGCTTAGAAGTGTTTCTAACTTCTTTCACAGTGCTTAAAAATGCCTTTTTACAAACAGAACCGGCAAAGAATTAAATAATACCTCAAAGGCAGACAGAAGCTTCAAGCTTTCAATTAATCTCAAAAGAGAAGGCAAAGTTAGTTTTGGAGTAATTGCAGTGACCTCAACTTGATATCTTAAATACCGTTCCCTGCTGAGTAATACAACATCTCTGATACAAATCATACCTAAAATTTTGATTTTGTTTTTCAACTGCTTTATAATAATGACTAGGTAATATAAGTCCTGGCTAACATGAGGGGGAGTTTTAAGGATACAATAGCTGCAGCTGGGAAAACTGAATCAACAGGTCAAAGCCCTGGATGTATGAAACCCCATATGTCTTTGCAGGAAAGGAAAGTCTGTTTTACAAGAGCCATTGTTCCATTGTTTTTTGAGGCAGGAATTGTGGTTTTGTTCTTTTTTAATACAATGCCTGGCACAACTGGTTCTTGATCCCTGATTAGTGTCTCTTCAGCGCTACAGCAATCAAAAAATCAATAACAAAAATGGCATTTTAAGGCTCCAGTACTGTAAGTTACTTGTCTAAAGCCACAGAGTGAAATGATGCAGAGCCAGATTTAGCACACCGGGGATTTCTTTTACCCAGCCTCAGCCTCAGACCATTATTTTGCATCTCTCAGCAAAGGACTTTGCTTGATGTGCTTCGATACATCACGCGGGGCTTGGCATGCTACTGCCAGCACCTCTGCTCCTCTGAGTCACTAGGAAGGCAACTGGGCAGCAAGCAGCTCCTTCCTTCTGGGTTTGACGCTTGCGAGGAAGCTTTCGGAAGTGCAGAAGTAAACCCTGGGAGCCACACGGATGTGTTAAGTGACGAGCAGGCTACCACGCTTCACGACTGACAGCTGGGAAGGGCCTCAGCATAGGGCACTTTTCGGCAGGACTCGGTGCAGACTGAGTACCTGAAACAGAGCTGGTTGCTCGGTCTCGTGTCTAGGGACTTTTTTTCAGACAAATATTGAAAAATAATCCATTGTTTTGAATTGCATTCATAACATGCAGAACAATAATCTATTCAGAAGACAAGTCATTAGAGTTTATTGGTTTCAGTCATTTATGAGAGTCCAAGAGTGTGTCTCTGTGGTATCTGGGCTGTCTCCTGGGAGGCACCTCTGACCATCTCCCCAGATTTCAGGAGGGATCTCAGAAGTAGGATGGTATTTAGGTGCACATCCGCTCCTCACAGCATGTCCTCAGTGCAAGTGCTTTGCCTTGTCATTGTGTGGGCACGGTATTCTGCCCTTGCATTGACTTCAGATGGTGTCTCTTATTTGGAAAAATACTTTCCTTAGGTGGGGAAAAGAGTACTGAACGCAGCGTGTATCCCACCTGTTGGACATGATTACTTACAGCAAAGTCAATTGAATTATTTGCGCAGGATACGGTCCAGTGTTAAGAAATTCTTTAAAGCAGAGGAGCAAAAACCATGTGTGTGTCTTTATGTGCTGGAATTTACCCATTTTCAGGCACAGACAAAGGGAGCATTAAGGACCATGAGAGAGTCACATTAAGGCCGTAGTGTACAAAGGGTGTGAGGCATAGCACAGGGTAGGGTGGAATAGGATAGGAAAGGAAGGGAAATAATCTCAGTCGGGCAAATAGGGTAACTTGTCCAAGTAACTTCTCCAAATCTGTTTGACGGTGCCCAGTGAACAGGTTGGGGCTTTCTTGAAGTTATGGTTTAAGGAATGATATTATTATAAAAATAATATTAGAGGTGGGCACAGGCTGCAAATATGTTACTTTTTCTGAAAAAACAAACTAATTAAAAATCATTTCCTCTTCTGTTTCTTTGCCAAGACCTATTTTCAGGAGTCTGTGCTTCCCCTTAAGCAGCCAATGAAATCTCAGGCACCTAAAACAAATAGAGGCAGTATACTTGTGACTTGTCCAGTTAAAAAAAAAAAAAAAAAAAAAAGAGGAAATGATTTTTAAATATTTTGCTTTAAAATATGCTAGATGATTGTCATTTTTATATTCATGCACATTTTGTTATTAATGTTGGCTGGTAAATAGTTCTCTTCATAAAACAACAACTTAACCATTCACCTTTCATATGCAGTTAAACTCAGATCCCGTGTAATCTTAACGTTTCTATGCTTGCTATTTCCAGGACACACACAGGGGCAAATCTCTTTAAAACTTGGATGTGAGTTACATCTGGGTTGAATAATGACAGTGCAAATCACGTTCACTGCTTACCCGGTGCTGCCATGCACAGGGAGTAGAGCCACCCTCTCCACAGTTCTCACCTTGTGTGCCCGACACCGTAGCTGCTGAGTTCATCCCAGCAGCGCATCAAATCCTACAACTGGTGCCTGTTCCTCATATGTGCGCTTTGCCTCTCCCAGAAACAAAAATGTAGATGGTGGAGCCTCTGGCTCTGCAGAGTGGGTGCTAGAGAGATGCTTGGTGATGAGTTTGATTTGTTTGAATTTTTCTAATTGTTCTTTTCATTGTTGTTTCGTCATGCACATCTTGCTGTCTGCATGGAAGGCGGCAAGTCAAGAAAGTAGGCTTTGTTGCGTTGTGGCCCTCCTTCTGCAAGTATTCAGGCGATCTATTGAAGTCACAGTGGCTTCCATGTGCTGGAAGTTAAATACATGCAGTTGTCAGATTGAAGTTTGAACTGCTGTTTCACTTGAGTAAAGGTGGCACATGTCCCTCATGCAATGATACCAATTCACAGGTTACAAACTGTAGAACAAAAGGTATTTATTCCATGAAATAATTTATAAAGGAAAGGATAAGGAGAAATAAAACATGAAAAAATTATTGTCAAAAATGCAAATAAAACTTCTGTGTGAAATAAGTTTTAAGTAAAGATATAAAATAAAAAGGAAATGTAATTGTTTAAGTTTTATTCCCAGTAGTTTGTAACGCTTCGCTCATATATTGCTTTTTTGTTCTTTCACGAAATGACTTTATTATCACTCAGATATCTCAAAGACATTTATAGGCTCATTTGTAAGGCATTCCCCGTCCCACTTTTATGGGAGCTGCTGGGCAGCCAGCTGAACAGTAGTTGAGTCATTAGAGTCTGGTTGCAAACACATAAGTAAGTGTATTTTTTTAGTGTTCTTGTGAGTAGGTTCTCTGGACTGAGTGTGATATAAAAATTATGTATATCCTTAAGTATGTCCAGGCTTGGGTGTACGTAAGGAACCGGTTTGTATACTTAATTCTTCGGTTGTGTATCACAACTGCGGGGACACTGCCTTTGACTAAGAAAATGGCAGGCGAACTGAGGTTGGTACGAGTCATTGCAGAAGCAGAAATATTTTTAGCTATGGGCAGGAGAATGATTTAGCACGGGGAAGCCAGCGTATAGTCTTGCAGCTCGTCAGCCTCTCTGCGCGAGTCTTGTTAATATGTGGGAAGTTCCCGGTGACTGACTCCCTCACGGAAAGTGGGACAAGCTACCTCCCGTGCTGTGCAAGGTCGTGCATGAGAGGTATCCCCCAGCTTGCCTCGTGTCAGCTTCCTTGTCGCTGTTTACATTCTTCATCACCGTTCAGTTTGGCCAATGTCATTTAGCCTGCCTGTGTTTCCACGCATGCTGGATAAATGATCCTCTCAAGAAGTGATGGGAATGTTGCTTAGATGCTTTTAACCATGCTTAGACACTTCACATAGTGCAACCTTTAAATGCCTCTGTGTCAGTGGTGGGTGAAATGATTCCTGTCTGATGCAATTGTATAGCGCGACAATTAAAACTGTAAATTGTTTTGTTGTCAGCCCTATTTTATGTAAACTTTACATCTGTCCCAAAAGAAGGTGAAGAGTGCAAAGAGAAACATGCAGGAGCAGGGGAATACCACGGAGGAGGTCCCCTCTTGCTTTTGTGCATCATCTCTTCAATTACATGGATTATGCACTGTTTTCCACCAGCTTCCCGTCTTGCTGACGGCACAGGATGAATACTGTGAGGGGGTAGCATCAGGTTTGTGAAGTGGAAGACGCCACTGCCTAAAGAACACCCAAGCCTTTTTTTTTTTTTTTCAGGAAATGAAGGCAGCATCATGAGCAGAGCAAGGAATTAGAGATGGAAAGAGACGCTATTACAGACAGGCAAGATGAAGCTGTCCGAGGGAATTAATACCATCCCTTCCTTTTCTCTAGAGTCACTGCGTAACAGTAGACTGTAGCCAGATCCTTGAGCTGAGATACTCACAAGAAGCCTCTAATAATGAGTGGACAGTTTGGGGGAGGGGGGGTTAGAGAGTGACTCCTGGCTTTCCTTTGCAAAAGGTGCAGAGCACGCCTGAGGATGCTTTGGGTTGTGCTTTGAACAGCTCGTCATCTGATTGATAATGCTAAGTACACGGGAGAAGTTAGGCCTCTGGTATTTCTGGTTGCATATTCAAAATCAGCTGATAGTTCTGATAGTTTTTATTTTAGTTTCTCTCTGTCCCCAGTTATAAGGTAAGGATCATACCACCTCCTTTTTATAGGTATGAGAGTAAGGTCACAGTGTTTGTGGTAAACCGAACTACTATAACTAGTAACTAGATGAAAATGTCCATGAAGGTGTTGATCATCTCTCCTCAGAGCAGGGCTTGGTCACTTCATACTCTGTAGAAGATTGTTTCTAAATCCTTATTAACTATCTATTTTGCTGACCTCATCTTCTGGCCTCTCAAGCTCATTGATCTCCAGACCTCTCCTTATCTCTGCCTTACTGTTTTGCTCCTCTGCTTTCTCCTTTCACTAGTTCCCTGAGCCTGGTGGTTTCCAGAGACAAACTTTGCCATTAGGAGGGAGAGCCTCTCAGTTCTGCGCTTGGGACTATGTACTTCCCCCTTCACCGGCATGTCCCTCTAAGCTACATGGGTTGCCATGGAAGAGCATCTGTGAGGATGGCAGATACCGCATCCAACCAGCACAGGGAAAGGCTCTACCACTTTCACTAAATCTATGCAGCCTATGCAAGCAGGTTTTTTCAAAGGCTTATAACTTCGCCAAATCTGGACAACTTTTAATAAAAACTTTTCCCCTGCCAAATTTCAAGTCCTTTCTCCGAAACATGGAGGCACTAGAGCTTTTTAATGAAACAGTTATTAAAAACTAAAACAAAACTAGGAATAATAACATGTTTTTCTCTCAGTTGTTCTCAGAAAAGTTGTTCTGTTGTTCTCAGAAATGGCTGAACCGGTTCAGGCTGATTTATTTATTTTGGAAAGAGTCAGCTGAGACAAACTTTCAGCATGGGAAATTTCGGCCCAACTGGTCAGCCTTTCTCAAAGTTTGGCAAAGTTAAATGCAAGTGAAAATGGTCTTACGCTGACAAGTCAAAGGCAAGCTTACTTATCAGCAATGCTCCTTGCTTAGTATAGAAAAAGACTATATATATTAACTGGTGTTTTTTTTTAATGTTTCAGGTTCTTTGAGTATATATTGCTCTACAAAGATGCAGTGATGTTTCAGATCGAACAAGTTACAAAGCTTTGCTCGAAGATTGCTCTGACGGAGCCATGGGATCCATACGATATTCCTGCCAATTCAACTTATGAAGATCAGTACTACATCGGGGGACCTGGAGACGAAATTATGGTACAGGAATGGTCTGACAGAAAACCAGCCAGGAAATGTATGTGCATGCTTTTGTTCCATCTTCATAATAATCATTGTCTTTGCTGCCCAGGGAAAAATAAAGTTGTTGTTTCACCCCAGCCTTCCATATTTCTATAAAGTTTGCTGGAAGAAATAATAAATATAACCCATGCACAGCATACCATTTTATTATCAATGCATCTTATTAAGAAAATGTTTCATATCTCAGCAGGATCAAATATGTCCAAGGGACTTGATTGCATTTTGGTATGTATCATACAGATTTTGGCATGGAACAGCATCATTTTCCATCAGAATCCAGCAGCCGGTATCCGAAATTTATCTAGAGAAGAACTGGCAATATAATTTAGGGCATATTCAAACTAGCGTGTATCATATTTCTGCTAAAAGGCATAAAAGAAACAACGCAGGTGTCAGTGTGTGTGTACACACTGCTATCGAATGTTATCGTAAAATACATCCACTACCTGGTTCTGCAGCAATGGACATCCTTAATACGCACCTAAGTTTTGTTATCCAGTACCTTAGTAAGAAGCGTCTGCTCATGAGGCTTAGTTCTGCACTTGGCAGCTGAACACCTGCATCATAAAAGAAAGTAGGCTGAATTTTCCAAGGTACAGTATGTTAGGTTTTGGATGAATAGCGATTTATTAGCACATTGGCTTCAATTTCGTCTATGGTTTACTGATGACCCAGACAACTATAAAAATAATTTTAAACCCCCTGTGAAATTTATGGCTTTATTCAGCTAATGCAGTACTTATGGTTACGGACACCTAATATACAGGCTGGTTATGAACCTGAGCATTTAGCCAGGGGAAAATATTTCTTTCTTGAAAAAAAAGGAGAAAGAATGAAGTAGAAAAGGAAGGATAAGATCGTTAGACCTCTGTAACTAGGTCGATATATCCTCTGGTATTCTACAAGAAGCAAATTATCACTCACTCCAAGAATTTTGTTTTTAAGATCCAGTGTTTTTGGAACTTCTACGGAACTTAATATCCAGATACCTTCAGTTAATGATGTGTGATTTTTATCCTGTAGTATTTTGTATCTCCAGTGTTTTTCTGTATGATCATTCAGAAGAATGTCTTAAAATTGTCTGCCCATCCACCTTTCAGATAATTTTGGTTTGTATTCTAGAAATTATAATTCAGTTAAAATTATGAAGCTTTCAGTGGATACAGACTACCTTGGTAGCATTATATTTTACCTTATTTTTTTTATTCAAAATTCTGAGAAAAGATTTGTTCACGAAAAGAGTCCTCCACTTGTGGATACTCACACCCAAACTCATTGAGGTCAGAACGGTTGTGGTACACTAAGATGCCTTGGAAAGCTATGTTCAAATGTTGCTCAGCTCGCCACCCTTTTTTTAGATACTGTATGTGCATTTCATGTCACAGCTTACCTATTTCCAGTAATGTGATTGTGGTGCAGCATATCACACAATACTGAAAGGACAGATAGAATGTTTGATAGCTGCTGAGTGGGAGAAAATAAGCCTCCTTGGGACTGGAAAAAATCCATAATAGTCATCACTCAGAGGAACTGATTTATGATCACATTAGGTAGTTTTGTATTTTAACCTCATAAGTTTGCATTATCGAGAGATCTGAAATACATGAACCAACTGGATGAAGTGGTGTATGATGGAAGGGATAAAGAAAGATCACAGAAGAGGTGCGTGGGATAAATAAAAGAGATTTAAAAGTGAGATTTTCAAAGTGAAGGGTGTTCAGAGGAAACTACCTCGATGACTGCAGCAGAGATAGATTAGTGGTGAAAGTAGCAGAGATGGCAGAGGATGAGGGGGGAAAAGGGTGAGACAACACCTCTGAGATAAGCACATTGTGGAATTAAACTGAAGTCTAAAAAAAGATTTGCTACATCGCATACATGGAGGTGATCAGCATTGAGTGTAGTCTTGAAATAATTAATGAACTGGTAGAAATGTTTGAGAGGAACATGAATTAAAAAAATTAACATGATAATGATTATATGGATTTTCTGTTACCTTCTGTGGTAAACAGAAGGAATGACTTAAAAGAAGAGACCGAGGGCACTGGCATTGTATCTGGGAGTGTTCCTCTTTCTGAGACAAACCCTCTGTGCTTGAGACAGTAAGATGGAAAAAGATGAAGCAAGGTCATGTTTATTTGGATTAAAGATGTGGTCGGTATCATCAGTTTAAGAATGGCAGTTAAGATTTTAGAAGTCCAAAAGATGTGGAAGCAAGATGCTGTGGCTATCACTTCCGGTGCACAGGAGTCCCCACCGCAGCAGAAGACAAATGCTTCTTAGGGTAGGTGACTGCAGAACTTTCTGTGCACAGGAAGGAATCGGATGTCCCAGGGACTAAGTGTTTTAGAGTGTCAAAGGCCACGTTGAGGACCAACATTGTGAAATGGACCACAGGTTTTCAGTAATCACATCTTTCAAGTTGTCAGGAACAGAGTGTAAGGTGAAATGTTCTCGTGCTACCCAAGCTGATGGCGCCAAAATTTGCCTGCTGGGAGAACAGGGCATTTCATTGCTTTACTGGTGAAGTGAGTAAGTGGTGACATGAAATGAGCGATGAGGGAAATCAGACTTGTGCAGAACACAACTAAATTTGGGACGATGCAGAAGTGACGGTCCTTTAGTAGAGGTATACATGAAAGGTGACATACCGATGCCATGACAGTATCATTGTTTTAAATGTGCCTGACACCAACATGTTCAGGTTTAAGAATCATTGCAGTGTCCAAATTATACCAGTTGTATGGCCTTTCGTGGTGTTGCCATGCATATGGACAGAACTACGGGCAGTTTTTGGACTGACATCATCGTGACACATTCGCTCATTCTTGCCATCTAAAATAACTGCATTTCTGCTTGGTTACAGTGGAATCCTGGGTCGGTGTTTACACAGTCAAAGACTGTTACCCAGTACAGGAAACCTATACGAAGAACTACAGCGTGACAACCTCCACTCGCTTTTTTGATCTGCAGATGGGCATTGCCGACCCCTCGGTGTTTACCCCACCCAGCACCTGCCAGACAGCCCAGCTGAGGAAGATGAAAGATGAATGCTGATTATGGACACTGGCTGCCCCGGGCAAACAAATATTAGCCAAAAGGATGGTTATTAATAGCCAGCTGCTGACGTCTAACCTGATTTTTCAAGCTTATTGTTGCTCTTTTGGGAATTGTAAGTTTTCACTTGAAAGAGAACATAAACATTTAACTGAGTAAAATATGTAACACAAAAGATCTCTTTCATCACATTAATCTGTTCAGTGATGCACTTGCAGTATTATATAGTTACCACAGATAATATTTATAGGTACTATTTATTTAAGCTGTGGCTGATTTTCCTTTTGCAAAGGTTTCATTATTTATTTTTTTCAAGAAGACAAAGCATAAGCAGACTGCAATAATGGCAACATCAAGAAGGAAAAGCTAGATTTTGCTGTTGTTACTTCTGGGGACTTGAGGGAAGGGGAGATATGTCCTGGGTAAGACCTCATCCCTAACCAAAAAATACCCCATTTTAAACAACGTACATCAAAAGTATGGAAACTCATTCTCTTGGTTTTGTTTTTCTTTGTGGGTTTTTTTTTGTTTTCCTTTCTGCCCTTCAGGAAGCTGATGTTTGAACTGATTTTCTCCTTCTGAAAGCAAAGTGGAGTAGCTCGAACTGATTTTTTTTTTCCTTCTGAAAGGAAAGTGGAGTAGCTCTATTCATGTAGTGCTAACTGACGTGCAAAAAATCCTTTTCTGTGTCTTGAGAGGATGATGTGAAAGGAAGGGAAGGAGGGAGAGGGACATCCCCCCAAAAAGCAAGCCAAAGTTTTCTTGCATTTGCTACACTTTGAAGTGTTCCAGTAGGGTGCAATGAGATATTTTTCAGTCATATTTTACTATAGCACCCACTTTTTAAGGCAATACTAGTTTTAACCTATGCAAAGAGATTAAGAGGTACTGCGCTCTAAATAGCTTTAATATTTCCCAACTCTTTTTGAAAGTCTTCCCTTACTCAAAGAGTATGAAAACACCTTTATAATTCCAGGTAGAAGTGAAAAAAAGCTGTTCTTAATAAATAATTAGTAAAAGCTAAAATCAGCGTTTACGCAGTGCCTGGCTATCTGGACAGAGTGAAAGACAGAGCTGCGTGAGCCGGGTGGGAAGGTGGGAGGAGGAATGGGAGAGGTTTTAGCTGTGTTCTGTCTGGCGTGACTGCAAGGCGCTGCGATCTAAGCAGAAATGACGATCTTGCTTTCTTTTGCACCCGCCCCATTGATGCCTGCCATATCTGCTGTTCAGCCGGCATTTCAAACCTTAGCATCTCCACATCCTTTTCTGGTGGGCAGAGTGAAAGTTTCCTCAAGGGAAAGAAATAACTAACCAAAACAAGCACAGGAAGCGCACATATTTTGCTTTAGAAAATTCAAACCAAATCTTCATGCACCTTCAGGCCCTCAGAAGCGTGGAATGGTGATGGGTTTTGCACTTTTGCCAAATGAAATTAATTGGTTTGTTCTGTAAGTCTAGGCATGCATTTTATTTATTATTTGCAAATTCATTTAAAAACAGATTCTTGTCCTCTTACACATGTTGGGTAGCGGTTCGCTCCAGACGTTGTCTGGCTGAAAACAGTGCAACGCACAGGGCAGTTTGTTGTGGTTTTGGGCAGAGTTATCAAGTTCTATTGCTTCTTCAGTGGCTGCTGGACTCTGTCCCCACAAACAGATTTATTTTTCAGGACAACTTTTAGCGAAGAGAAATTATCCAATTTGACAGTGATAGGAAGCCCCGCGTAAATAGGGTACGTAATTTACTGGCGAATAGTACCATGTCTGACAGAAAGCTGAAAGCTTGCACCATTTCTGGAGGAGAGATGCTGGGCAGGCTTCTAGTGCTTTGTATGCTCATAGCTTTTTGTACATAAGCAAGTGGTACAGTGGTTATTTTGCTTTCACAGTTGTGGTCAGAATGGCATTTTACTTTGCCTTGTACCTAATGAAAGCATATACACATGCCTGCTAAAATGTAGGTAGTTCATTAAGAATTTTCTCTCGGACATGACCATTTCACTGAAACATCCTAGTGGAAAGAAGGATTGGGTTTCCTTGATTTTAGAGTGCATTTAGCCTGTACTCGCCTTCTGTATTTTTTGTGACAACCTAAATGTTAACTGCATATTGTTCTCATTAGGGCAATGATTAACATGCATTTCTTAATATGTGTCTTGTCAGAATCTGGAAAATATAATAAATCTGGCTAGCAAACATGCAGCTGTGGTACTGTATCGTTTGGGATGACTTTGTTGTGGTACAGCAGATAGATGAGTAATCAGGGTGTTTGGATTATGTTTTGCTGACAGTGATATCATTTCTAGCAATAACATTAAATGTTCCTTTAAATATTAATTTGCAAAAGTCTGGTACACAGAAGTGCTTTAAAAATGTTGCCCTGACATACAGGGCAATTTTACATGGCTAACTACGTACCTCTAAAACAATGCTGTTGTCTTCATATTTATGCTCTGCAAATTCAATAAAGAGAGTTGTCAAAGAGATGTCAATCAAAAAATTTTTGGATTATGTGTTTTAAATTAGCCACAAACCAAGTATGAAGCACAAAATGCATGTGCCTGGTTTGTTATCTTTGTTATCGTTTGCTGTGGTTTGTTATCATGTACCACAAGGGACGTTTGGTCTTTATACGACTATGCCAATGACTCAATAAGAATGAGCGTAAAAGGACTTTAAAGCAGCCATATAATGTGCTGCCACAGTACAGTAAATATGGGGCTTTGATATGTCTCATGGTCTGGGGAATTTGTTTGAAAAATTAATAATAAATTGGTATGTACATGAGGTACATTGTATTCTACTGGGTAACAGTGACAGTACCTTGGAGCTGGATAGTCTGTGAGACAAAGCTGGTTTTGTGAGATTTCCAGCGTTTCTTGGTTTCATTGGGGCCAGAAATAGTGCAAACATAGACCTGCCTGCCATATTTTTGTATTTCTGCTTGGAGGCTTCGCTGAAAGCAGGATGTGTAGAAACACAACATTGTTTTATTTAAAGTTAACCAAACATTCCTGAACCTCAAAACAGGTTTAGTTTGAGTTTGGGGAGGAGATCCGGGCATTTGGTTCAGTTCCTATTTTAACAGTTTGCTTAACTCTAGTATTAGGGCCAGATTTCGCTGCCTCAAGCCATCCATGCTGCACACCATGGAAGTGCTGCCATTTACCAGGGCATGCCAACCTTATGGAAGAATGTAGGAAGAAGTACAGTAATCCATAGTCAAAGTGAATTTTGGTCAAGAAATCTCTAAACAATACAATATTCTTCTATTGGGATACTCTAATGACATTAGTGTGTGTTTTCCGCCTTGAAGTTCATTTCATTCCAGTGCTCACTCTTTTCCTACCACCCTTTACTTCCTAATATCAGTGGACTTCGCTTCCAAACCGGCATTTACAACCCTCACTTGCATTTATTTCAGTACGATTTCAGCATCTAAATATCTGATGGATCTGATGTGGACCTAACCTCTGTAATTTTGCCAGCAGTCTTATCTCAAGTGGAAGAGCGGTGCCAGCCGTAACCAAATGTGAACAACTGAACTACATGTAGGTGACCGAAGGTGAGAGCAGCATTGGCTCAGGAGCAATTGCCGGTGCCTGGAAATCCAGACTGATGAGAGGGCTCAGCGCGGCTCCTACATCACATCCTGCACCTCCTGCATCCTCTGCCGCAAACTGGCACCGGGGACAAGCCACAGGATATTCCCACATGACAGAAAGGCACATCATGAAATCATCATCTTGTTGCCTGCCGCCTAGCCGTGAGGAATAGGTGTTTCAAAATAGCACCCACGCAAAAAGGTGGAGGTCCCTGCCTGTAATGATCCCGAGGTCTCCCTCAGCTGCCTTTCCAGCAGGCTGTACGTACAGCATGGACTCGGGCACATACAGATTGAATCTTCACTTCTGCACTTAGGCATAGCAACAAATGAGGTGAGCTTGGAAGGCTCTTTAAACACGTCTGAGCATTTACTGCTTGGTAAAGGAAGAGGGAGAAAAGCTTATAATCCAATGAGTAGTGCCAGAAAACAGCCACAGGTGTGTAGGATTAGAATGATGAGATGCTGCTATGAAGCTGCTAGGGTAAATTTCCAGGCACTACTTTGAGCGCATACTGGTTTAGCAAGCTCAATGGTAAAGAGTCGTGTGGTTTGATGTGGCTGTTTCAGCACAGAGTCTGAAACTGCGTACTCCATGAAATGACGCATATAGTTGCAGTATGATGTTTTGTTTGAAGTAAGGACGAATAGCCCAGCAGCGCACATTTTGCAGGCATGAGTGAGCAACCAGTGACCTGCCTGTTTAGCTACAGGGATATATGTGCCTTTCGGGTGGGGTGCTGCCTGCTGCCTCTGAGCGGACACTGAGCATGTTGGAGGACAGAAGAATTACTCTTCTCACCACCCCATCCATGGGAACCTGCTTCCAGCTCCTTCCTTTCCCACTCTGCAAAGACGGAACGGTAATTCTGCTTTCCACCTGCTATTTTCTTCCTGACTGTGGTAGTTCTGGGGCAACATCACCACCTCAGCCAGCGGAGGTCTGTCAGCATTGCAGCAATAGCACGAATGTCACACGTTGGAAGCCTCTGCCTTCCAACATGTGATAAAATTATGCGTGCGTGTTATACGTGTGGGCTCACCCTTTGCAGCCCTGCGTGCTCGCTCAGTGCATGGAGTTGTTGCTCATGCGCTCAACACCCGGCCGTCACCATTAATTGGGCTCAGCTCAGGCTTCATTGACGCCAGGCAAAGGGGCTCACGAGCGAAAGGAAAGGAGAGGAAAGGAAAGCCTGCTGGGCTCCCCCCGCTCCCCCCCCGCCCCGAGTTTTTCCCACGCTTGCCCAGTGCTGATAAAACAGCTTTGACGTTCCTGAAACAGCAGCAGCTGAGTTGCCAGCTCTGCCGTTACAGCCCATGTCACGTTGAAGGAGAAGGTCAGGTTTCACCCTCTGCACTAAAATTATCCCTCAGGCCAGGCCAGGGATCCAGTTTTGGTTTATATGGAGAAAGCATGCCTGCTCCCGTCGTCTCAGCCTGGCTGGCAGGGGGTTTTGCCCACAACACCTGCTCCTATCCGGCAGCCTGTGACAGCCCCCCAGGGTGGCCAGTGCTCCTCAACCTGTTCCCACTGTCCCCTCTCCATCCTCCAATCTCCGGGACAATAGTAGGGACCTCACCCTCCCCACACGCAGGGCTGGTGGGTCTTCACTTTCCCGTGGGGCTTGCAAAGGTGTGGGAAAAGCCTTTCCTCTCTTTCCACCACCATGCCGTTTCAAAATTTATCTTTGAGGTGGTTGCTTCAGCTGGTCCCTTTCTTCTTTATATCAGAGCTGCTTCTGTTAATTTGATGGGGCAATTTGTCACAGGGATACTGAGCTTGGGTTTTTTCACCACCCTCTTGGTCCCAGGTAGCAGCCCTCGTTTATTGCTGCAGTATCTCATACTCAGTGACTTGTATAGCAGTACACGTTCTTGGTGCTGGCAGCAGCTTGCACTGGTAAGAAGAGCACAGGGGGTGGAAATACTGAAAGTAATGATGAGTGACAGCAGAGATTCTGTTACTGATGGCCCAAGTGACTACCAAGTACCATGACAGTGTTAAAACTCAGGAGAGGGGGCTCTGGAGAGGCTGTAGACACTTCACTCCAAGAAATACCCCACACTTCTCTAAAGGAAAATCGGGACCTATGCTGGGCAGCCCACATTGCATTTACTTTATTAAAGTAATATCTTGTACCAAATCCTGTATGCATGGCTATAGCTCACTCTTGAGCAGTTGCTTCATAGAGGGACAGAAAAACAGATGTTTTCTCCCAACATACTTCTACATACAGGATGTAAAACTTAACTATTGGCAGAAAATGTTGACTTTTGAATTGAAGAAATTGTATGTAGAAAGTTCCAAAGACTTGTAGTGAAACAAAGTATGTATCTATAAAGCAACCTGTTGTATTAAGCTAAAGTTTTCCAGCCGTAGAAATTCTACTTGGAAGTAAATAAATAATGCCACTTGTCAGAAGGACTGAACTCTGAATAAGTACTCTCAACTGGCATTCAGCTTTGAGAGATCCTGCCTCTGTGGTGGGCTTGAAGAGGGGCTCTTGCCTGAAGTTTGCTACTTTTTCCAACCATAACAATTGAGTTCATGAAAGATACTGGTTCTTCCTACAAATATTGCCCTGTCCAAGCGATACAGTTTCTTTACTTGTGTGTATGTTTGGTACTCTGCAAATTTCCAAAGAAAAATGATGTTTTAGGCCAGCACAGAATCTGTCCTGGGATTTTTTCATCAAATGTGCTTGCTTGAACACAGAGCAGGCTGCGAGCAACAGGCAGTGTGCCTTACCAGGGGAGAAAGCTTACCCAAACTGATAACGTTTTTCCCTGTTTATGGCCTGCTGGGACATCCTAGCCTGGAAATGCGATTCAGAAATCTACAAGGTTCATGTTCCACATAGGTGAGAATGGGAGAAAAACAGCAGTGAAAAAGCAAGGTGAAAAAAGAAGTGAGACAAGGCAAAATGAAAGTATGCCAACAGAGTGGTAGTCCAGAAATCAGTCAACCACACCTCAAAGAAAAGAGGGGGGAAAAAAAAAAAAGAAAAATGAAAGGGAGATGAAAGAACCATCTGTGGCTGCCCCCTCTCAGTCTGTGTTATGGGTTCATCGAAAAGACATGAGGGACTAAATCCAAATTTAAAGGTTCACAAACATCACCATTTCTTCTCAGGCAATACAAATCACTGAAAGACCTCACCAGCCTGATGGAGTACCTGTGGGGTTTGCCCACGTGGATGCTGCTCACTCAGTGCCTGACGGCCTCACGGGGACCAGCACAGAGCTTTTGGGTGCCCTACAGAGGGAAGGAGGCTTTGGGTGGGCTCCACCTCCTCCTTGGGAAGGAGGCTTTGGGTGGCTTTGACCTTTCCAGTTCACTTCAAGGAAGTACCAAACATTTGCACCTTCCGCTGAAGTGGATAGATTGAGCACGAAATCTTCTCTAGCCAGTGGAAATCAACAGTCAGCGCTTATGATCCTGTTCTTTCCTTTCCAAGAAAAGTTTTCTTAACTGAGCTGCTGAATTTGGACATGGAAAGCGCCTAGCTCCCTTCCATTTAATTTCCACCCTGTGCTGGCTCACACTGCCAGAATGATATTGCCCTTAGGATTATTTGTTCCAACAGTCTCACTCTTGCAGATGTGGATGAAAAGGACAGATGGCCCCCGTGGGAAACATTAGGAGAAATCATCAGAGGGAGAAGTCCAGACCAGATTGAAGCAAGGCAGGACACGTTCCCATGCACCTGCTGCCTTTCCCATCACAAGAGCCACCTGAGCTGGAGCTGCAAAATGGGCAATCGCAAAAACTAAGCCACAGGAAGCAAAGCGCTATTGCGCTTCAAAGACTGGGACTAATATTGTCTGTATTAGAGCAGCGCTCGTATGATGTCAAACGGGTTGCTCGCTAATGAAATCTCCCTCTCTGGAGGATCTTTTTCAAGAGCAGAAGGAAATGTTGGATATTGCCTCCACGGCCAGTCGTGTCCCAGCCAGCCAAAAGCACCAGGCAAGGGCGGCCAAGCACAATACATCTTTAAAGCTTCCTCCTTTATTTCTACAGCAGCTGCCCGAAACAGGGCTGTCAAAGGGCTTTAGAGGAGGAAGACATATGTGGCATGTGTTTGGTCAGGTGTCTCAAGTGCTACAATGAACTTTGGGCCACCTGAACCCGAGGGTGTGCGTAGAATCGTTGCGCTCGAGTGCTGTAAACAGCACTCGCTTTGTACTGAAACCCCTCACACTGAAGTGCCGGGCTGTGTAACAGGAGTTCATAGGAAAACATTTGGGAAAAGATGTAAACCCAAGATCTGGCCATCAACGGCCATAGTTAAAAAAGAAAAGAAAAGCCAAGAAATTGTGAAAGAAAGACAAAAGCCAAGGAACACCTGCACTTCCAACAATTATTTCCATCCGCGTTGGCTCAAAGAACTTCTTCTTTCTTTTTCTTTTTTTATTTTGATGTGGCAGTCAGTGCAATTATCTAGGAATTTGTTACTTCCAGTCTGGATTGTTGCTAGATACGGCACAGTACGGGAATGGAATCAGTGCAGCTAGAGCTAATTATTTCAGGATGCGCTAGTTCAGCAACCATTTGCCTTGTGGCAAAGGGGATTTGCAAAGAGGAAAGCACAGGCTTAAAATGCACCAGCTACCAGTTTGTTTTCAAGAGTAACTCAAAACATTGGTTTTAGCTGAGAAATTCCATATAGTCTGAAATCCTTGCTACTGACAGACTGCCTTATGCCTCAGAGCCCTCCGGACAGGGGGCACTCATGGCAAGGGAATTTATCTCTGGCCTCACTCTGCCGGCTGACCCATCAGATCCACGTTCGGACACATACGAGAGCCTGTCTCATCACACAGAGCTGGCACCAAAACGTTGAGATTCTTGAACTGAACAGACGTAGCCTGGCGGCTTTCTGCACTCACTGCACCAGTTCTGCAAACTGATTAATGACCAAGTGTATGCTAGAAGATGTTTTTCCATAGTTTCTTTCATTAATTAAAAACCCCCCAAACAAACACAATATAAGTTCCTTTGTACCTGAATAAACTCATCAGTAATTTCATCACACCAACATTCTCAGGTGGTTTCAGATGAGTGTACAGGAAGCAACATCTTCAGTTCTTCTTTGCAGCTATCTTACAGGTGCGTAGGGACTCTATTTAAAGAGAGGCAGTTGCCTTTTAGTGTCGGACGGCCACCTGGCCAGCCAGCTCCTTACCCATCTCAGCATTACCAGCAACAACCTTCCTCTTCACTAAATGCCTGCACAAGTCCCTGAAAAAATCATCAGCAACCTTCATTCACACTCCTGGAGAGTAACGCGTTTCCCCACAGACAGCAGTGCCACTAACTGCATCACACACCAGTGCTTCATCACCCGTAGCATTCCCAGTGTCTGGGCTGATTTGGCGGTTTCTCCAACACAACTGCCAAAATGGAAGCTCAACTAATGCCAGCTGTGGATATTTTCTTCCCAAGGAGGCAGACATCCATTTTGAAAGGGACTAGACTGACACCACCAGCTTCATGTTCAGAGCCCACCCACACGGCCCGTCCATCGCCCACTGGAGGGCTGGATCTGCTGGTTGTGGCTGCGTGGAACTGGACTCCAGCTGGCTACTGAAGGGTGAAAGCCCCCTTAACACATCTCCCCGGCTCCACCCTTCACGCTTTGATGGCATCAAACATCTGAAATAGTGAAGTTTGAATTTAGATTGCAGAAAACTATTGCTCAAGATAATGTAGGCCTCCTGCCTTCTCCAGAAGATACATTCGCAGGGCATCATATTCTGGATTTCACGGCATCCATGAACCAAACAAAGCTCTATCTCATGGTATAGTTCTACAGCTTCCATACTCCCTACCAGCTGAAGCTCTGTCAGAAGAGGCATGCCCTGCATCAGTAAACCTTGCATGAAGAACTGCAGGGTAGAAACAGGTAACACAATGTCAAGTAGAGCGCCACGAGTTTGTGATGCGGTTTGGAAACACTGGAGTAGGCAAATGTTCCTGGGGGCATGAGTAGGTCACAGGGCGACTGTGAGCCACAAATGTGATAGAGGCAAATGCCTTCTTGTGTGTCAAGCAAGGTATTCTCATAGGAAAGGCAAGTATTGTGCAAAGCCCTAGTGAGAACTCAGCCGGACCACTCTGGACATTTCTCATTAACCAGGTTCAAGAAAGATAAATTCTGCCTGGGATGAAGGAGTTGATTAGGGGCATGGAGGACCTACAGAAGGCGGGGACGACCAGAAGGAACAAAACAAAGGCTTAGAGGGCTGACATCACTTTCAAGAAAGATATCAAGGATGAAGGCCAAGGGAGGAAAAGAGCTATTGAAATGCAAGGAAAAATATGGTGAAGAAAACAAAACAATTCAGGACTTCTTTCCAAGCAGACCACCTCACCATAAACAACAGTGTTGTAGCACATGTCACTCAGTGCACTGCTGAGGAATGGTGAGGAAATCACACACGGTTTCTACATCTATGTAAAGTTCATGCAGAGGGAACCAAAAACCCTTTCTTCCACCTTTAGCATCACCACAATCTAGCAAATGTATGGGGCATAAAAGACCCACCACAAACACACTTTTTTTTTTTTAAACATAGCCTGAATGTACATGTGAGTTTTGTCACAAAACTACAAAATGACAAGAACAGTACCGTCCTTACTCTTTCAGTACTCAAAATACTAAATCCTAAAGGAAAATGAGATGTGCCAAGATCTGAAGATCTTCCCACAAAGGGAGGTAGGCAAATAACTCTCAGAAAGGTGAAAGTCACAAATGAGCTGTGGAAGTTTCACCCCACGGCTGAAGCGCGTTTTGTATCCTCTACAAACACAGCCAACTGTGCAGCTTGGTTTCAGTGGGAAAAGGGGATGTGATGGCAATAGCAGCAATGGGCTATTTTGCCAGTTTGGGAGAGTCATCACTTGTCTGGCTGTGCTTTGGGCATGGATTCAAATGTTCTAGGTCTGAAAATGACCACCCTTTCCACCACACCACTGTAACATCTGCTCCCTTGTTTTTCAAAGCCTGTCTTATTTCCACGGTGGTCTGTTGGCACCATCCATCCCAGCTTATGGCTCTGGTTACACTTTGGCTTTTCTCCAGGCTGCAGCTGCTGAAACCATCCCCCGTTATGCCCCTGGAAAAGCCTTTGTGTCCCTGGTCCTCCTTGCTGTCTGGCCTCGTGGAGGTTAGCTCTGCTGCAGAGAGGGCACGGCTAACAGGGCTAGTCTCTGGGCTGCAGGGTTGGTTTCTGCCATGGCCTGAGAGAACAGCATAAGGCTCGTCCTTGGGAGCCAAATGGCAAAGCAGGCATCAGGGATGCCCAGCAGCTGTGCCCAGTGCATGCCCTCCAAGGGCAGGGACAGCCCCCTGGGTCTCCTGGGCTCAGGGACAGCTTTGGGGCCGGCAGCCCCAAAGGCCTTCCTCTGAAGGATGCTGGGTGGAGGGGTGGCGGGTGGGGCTGTGCATGGAGGGCCTTGTCTCCCCCATGTCACAGTGACACTGCCCGGCAACGCAGCAGTCACAATGTCCCGGGGCAGGATAAAGGGGAGTCCTCCTGTGTCCCACTGCCAGAGCTGGCCTGGGGGTATCCTGGAGACATCTAAGAGGAAGCCCTTGAGGAGACAGTGGAATTACTTGGAGAAGGTGAGGGAGGAAGATCACAGGCTGGATGAGGCTCCTGGAGGTTCTCTGCTGCAAGGCCAACTCCTGGTGGGGCCACCTTCAAAGCCCATCTGATGGATGGAAATCCTGCTTCAGCCTTTGGGAAGCCCCTCAGGAGATGAGAAGAAACACCAAGCCCTGCGGGTGTCTGAGGCTATCAGGCCTTTTCAGCTGGACAGTAGTGGTAAGACCAAGGGAATGCCTTCTTGAGGAGCACTGCAGAGCTCACCATCTTCACTCCCTGTGGAGTCAGGGGTAATAGCCTTAAGAAGTGGAATGGAGAGAAGTTGCAAGAGGTCCCAGTGCTTTGGAGCACCCACTGGTGTCCTGCCAGGCACAGGAAAAATTCTTATCCCCAAGGCCAATGCAAGCTGGGGGCGTGTGGCCATTCTCAGAAACCAGGCTGCAGAAGAATAGGGCTTGGGCATCTCCTGGGAGGCGTGACCAGCCTGTGGGACGAGGAGGCAGGTCTTGCTCCCATGCTCAGGGAACAGCCGATCGCCAGCGTTGGGGTCAGGAAGGAATTTTCCCCCGGGGCACATTGGCACTGCTCCCCGGGGGTTTTTTGCCTTCCTCTGCAGCATTGAGCATGACCACTTGTCAGGGCTCCCCCAGTCCCTTCTGGCTAGCTTACTGCCTGCTGCTCATGCACCACGAAGATGGCCTCTTCTGCCCTGCAGCTGGGGAGAGGAAGGCTTTTTTCCCCCTACGGTGGGCTAGCAAGTGTCCCTGGGGTTTTTTTTGTCTTCCTCTGCAGCATTAAGCACGGCCCCTAGCCAGGGCTGCTTTGGGCCATTTTGGCTAGGTGCCTGCTGCTAATGCTCCACAAAGGTGGCCCTCGTGCCTGGCATCTGGAGGGAGGAAGCTTTCTAGACTCGCAGGGTGGGCCCCAAGGGTGGCCCATGGAAGTTGCTTCTTGTCCTCTGTAGCATTGAGCACAGCCCCTTGTCAGGGCTCCTCGGGGCCCTTTTGGCTCAGTTCTTGCCTGCTGCTCTTGCACCTCCAAGGCGCCACTCCTGCCCTGGCTCTCTCGGGCTCTCTTGCCCATTGCAAGTTTGGAGCAGCAGCGAGCTCTGCTCTTCCCTTGGCTCCATCTTCCCAGGGCCTTGTGCTTGGAAGGCCTCCGGGCTTGCTGCACCATCAGGAGTTGCCGCTTTTCAGCTCTCCCTGTGTGCAATACAAGCACAAGGCAGGCATTAGAGTGCTTTTCATGCATCACTGGCCAAGAAGCACAGCAGTGGAGCAAGTTTGGGAAGACAAAGATGCAGAAGACGCAGATGCCACCAAAGAAAAAGACAACAAAGAAGAAGATGCAGAAGTAGATGTAGTAGTAGTAGTAGTAGAAGTAGTGCTGGTGTGTGGTACCGTGGTGTATTTTCAAACGTAGGACATGTAGCAATGCCAAGCATACTTTTTACCTTACAAAACTTGCTTCGCTGCTGTGCTTATCATCGCTATGTGTGCTCTGTACTACACACCACTACTACTACTACTACTTCTTCGTTGTCATCGTAGTCTTCATCTTCTTTGTCTTCTTCTTTATCATCATTGTTGTTGTCTTCATCATTGCCATCGTAGTCGCCGTCATCATCTTCATTTATTTCTCCTTTTCTTCTGCATTGCCACCGTCATCATCTTTTTCTTCATATTGTTAGTATTAATAATAATAATTATTATTATTGATAATATTCTAATAATATATACATTATTTTATATTAATAGTTATACATTGTTAATTAATATAACAATTATTAATAATAATAATTTTATTATTATTTGTCATCATCATAGCCTTCTTCTCTGTCACTGTCATCTTTGTTTTCATCATCTTCTTCATTGTTGTCTTCTTTTTTTTCTTCTTCTTCATCATTGTCTTCTTTGTCATCGTTGTCTTCTTCTTCGTCTCCTTCATCTTCATCTTCTTTTTTTGTTTGTGGTCGGTCGGTCCTGATCCTCGATCTTCACTTTCTCGCTCTTCAGGAAACAGGGACTGCTTGGCCTCTACTTCTGCTCCTACTCTCTGTAGCTCTCTTTGCCAGACTACAAGAGAGATTTTTTCAAGCTAAACTGAAGAAACATCAGCCTGCTCCTGGCTACACATGCGCATTGTGTTAATGCTTGTGAGCATCGGCTCTGAAATGAATTCAGAAAAATAACATAAAATAGCACAAAATAAAATCCTGTTTCCACATGTAGTCTTTGTGTTTTGTGTCCTCGAAAGTGTTTTTGGAGTTGAAAAACCCGTGGCATTTCAGGAAAATAATCTCATTGTTCTTCAACTCATCGTGAGCGCAGGGAATAGAACAGAATAGTTATGCTGCGATATGCCTCGTGTTACGCACAACAGGCTCTGGCCCATGCCTGAGGGCTCTCTGCAGTGTAGGTCCCAGGCCCACATGGGAGACAGGCAGAGACGGGCACACCTGCAACATCCCTCAGGGAGGGACTGAAGGCCCCAGGCTGAGCTGAGACATGGCCCCTGGGCCTTTGTCAGGAGACAGTGGGGGTCCCAGGGGAGGCTGGTCCCAGCCATTCAGGCCTATGAGCACCCCCAGGACCCTAACAGAAGTAAACTTGCGCTGCTTATATGCTCTCCTGTAGACATTGATGGTTGGCCACTTTGGAGACCAAGTATTGGGCCAGAGGGACATTCCCTCAGAGGGAGTACTGTTGTTCTCAGGCTTTTTTGGTTTACTATGTTTTTCCAGGGGAAACAGATCAGGCATTTCTAAAAATGAGTACACGGAGAAAAGTAAAGAAATCTATGGGGAAATGAACAGTTATTTCTCACCTCAAAAAGATTTGCAACCATTTAGCATGTCCTGCTTCCGAGTGAGGACTTGATCTTTGAGCCTCACTAGTGTCAGAGAGATGGGGTTTCACCATCCTGTGGAAACCCAGCTCAACTGGATGAACACAGAAGTCTTTCAAAAACCACATTTCACACATGCTTTTTGCAAATTTATTCAGATGTTCCAATTATCTCAAGATGATCCACCGCTCTCACTCCCATCCGAAGGTACGTGCCTCGTTCCCACAAAGTGACTGAGCCAATGCCTAGTCTGGGACATGGTTACCCATTCAATCCTTTCTGCTAGTGCAGGGCTGGGAAGAACTGTCATCAGAGATTTCCTCAGCATGTACTGCTAGGGAAAGGAGAAGGTAGGAAGAAGAATAGCATACAACAGAATAGTATAGTTCAGCTGTAAGGGACCTTAAATGACCACCTAGTTCAATTGCCCAACAACCTCAGGGCTGACCAAAAGTTAAAGTATGGTATTAAGGGCATTGTCCAAATGCCTCTTAAATGCTGACAGCCTTGGGGCATACCTGTAGAGCTTCTGTGGAAAATATACGACCGGCCTGGATGGGATTATGGCTGCCCAGGTCTATTGCTATTTGCTGTGTGGTGAGTCTGGGTGTAGCTTGGTGACTGCTGTCAGTGCTGCTCTAATGAGACTCGTGGGAAATGGATGAAGGTTGGGAATGGGTGATTTTGCACTGTACACTCGTGGTCTCTCTGTATGCATCCATGTGCTCCTGACCTTTGGATCATATGATTCGGGGTTCAGGTCTACAGCTTGGGTGGAAACACAGGGGAGAAAGCAAAAGAAAGTCAAACAGAAGAATTTAGGATCCCGAATTTTGCATGAGTATCCCAGCATGCAGGAGAGAGGATGGACGTGCTTGTGCATTCCTCAAAAACTAACAGAAAACAAGGTAAGGAACATACCTTCAGGGAAATCCCATCACCAAATCGCCCTCTGTGTTTGCATACCTGATACAAACTCCATGCAAACCTCTGAGTAAGTGGAATGCCAGTCTAAGGGCCTTTTTAGTACCATCAGAATTGCTCATGAGGTGACTATTTTAAGGAGGCTGTAGGCTGGCCAAAGTCATATAAAGCAAGAGAAATGGGCACACCTGAAGTTCCTAATCTTTGGGAGAGGGGATGAAGTGCTGTTTTCCCTTACAGAGCTTCCCCGGAGCCCAGTTTCAGAGAAGGATGCGTATCAAGAGGATGAGAGAGGAAAGAAGTGTTTAGCCCTTGGGCCAGGGAGGGAGCAGAGCAGATTGTGTGAAATGATACGTTAAACTAGGTTTAACAGAAAGATTGGCAACTCCAGACATGCAGATGTTCAGGAACGAAGTGGAAGTCATCAGCTACCCTCCTGAGTGAGTGGAAGTACCGGAAATGCTAAGGAGAGTCCTTCCTGGGAAGTAAAATCATAATGATCCAAACAATGTTCTTTGGCCATCTTTGTAACTTTGTTTTATTTTGGGGAATCGATATTAAGCTCCTGAGTAAACCTTGTCTAGTGATGAAGCTGGCCGAGTGCCCTGATGTACACTAAAGTGCTGCACTCCAGACTCTGTCTTTAAAATTGGGGCCTTAGACTACCTTCTCTCCCTGCCCAGATACCTGCAGCATGTTCAGGGCACCCAGAAAGCACCTGGTACCTTTCCATCAAGCTGCATTAGTTTTTGTAAATGGGAGTAACACAGGAATCTGTGTGGAAGATGCGTTTTTGGTGACCATCAGGTGCACACAGGAAAGTGGTGGGGAATCCCAAACTCTCCAAGTCCTCGTGATGGCCAGCATTTGTACTTAAACACCTAAGAGCAGAGGCTGCTAAAGTGTGGCCTGTGGGCCACGTTGAATTTCTGGGAGGCTCTGTCTTTTGCATTTGCAGGAAGAAGTCAAAAAAACAAATTTTGGCCCTTTCTTTTTAAAAATGAAATGGAGATGAAAATGAACTTCCAGTCTGAGGACTGCTGATCAGTGACCAAAATGACTCTTAAAATTTTCATTCAAAATCTCTGGATTTTTCCATGATTCCAATCATGGAAAAACTTGCTTGAAAGAAATCAGGCTATATTAATTTGCTTAGCTATAGCCTCGATGCACAGAGGTTAGGACTTTGTATATACTTAGAAGAGATGGAAAAAACTCCCTCACCATGTGCCTTCTGAAGGATGCAGTGATGGGAGTGATGAAGGTAAGGATACTGGGATCCCACCAGCACCAGAGCAGTGTGGCTTCTGGGATTTGGGAGGCAAAGAAATGTGTTTAGGATTTGAATGCAGCCAGTGGAAAAAAGAATTATTTTCAATAAAGCTCTATCCCTCTCATAGACAGGCAGCTTCTGTGATCCACAGCATGCAGGTGATATGACCAAGGTAGCCACTACCCACTGCTGCAGAGCAACTTAGGGACAGGTGGGAAAAGATGTGTTTTGCTAAGGACCATACCCCAGCTTTCCAGGAAGGTTTCCACACCCCAGTGGTTCACATTGCTGAGTTCTGTGACCTTGTGACCAAGGTTTGGGAAACATGCATGCATCAGGACAACAAACCTGATGGACAGAAGTCCTGAGACAGAAGCCTCATTCCTGAGATGATGAAAGAGGTAAAACTTTAATTTCTCCTTCTCATAGACTTGCGTTCTGCAAGGACATGTTGTGGAAACAGGTGCTTTCCTACATGAAATGAGAAACGAGCTATTGAAATGCAAGGAAAAATATAGTAAAGAACACAAAACAATTCAGGACTTCTTTCCAAGAAGAAGACCTCACTGTAAACAGCATGTTCAGGAATCAAAGCCCTTTCTTTCACCTCTGGCATCACCACAGCAAAATATATGGTATAAATGCCCTTACACAGTCTGAACGCACATACCAATTTTGGCGCAAATGTACAAAATGACAAGAAGAGTGCCTTCCTTACTCTTTCAGTACTTCAAAATACTAAATCCTAAACGAAAAGGAGATTTGCCAGGATTTTAGATAAGATCTGAACATCTTCCCACAACATGAGGTAGGCAAATGGGATGGAGGGCTATAGGCTGTTCAGGAGGGATATGCAGGGCAGGTGAAGTGGAGGAGTTGCACTGCATGTAAGGGAGGGGTTTGACTGTCCAGCCCTTACAGTTAGGGATGACGTGGTTGAGAGCCTCTGTGTAAGGATTAGAGGGATGGAAGACAAAGTAGATATTGTTGTGGGTGCCTACTATCCATTGCCCCACCAAGACACTTGCTGAAGATGGTCATCTGACAGATACGGATGAAGAAAAAGCAGAGGCATTCGATGCTTTTTTTACTCAATCTTTAAAAATACTGATAGACTTTGGGCTGCCCGGTCCTCTGAGTCGAAGGACCCTGAGTGTGAAAACAGTGACTTTCCATTTGTGGACAATGAAGTTGTAAGGGACCAGCTGTATCAGCTGAGTGTTCACAAATCCATGGGACCTGATTCATCCCAGAGTACTGAAGGAGCTGGCAGATGTTATGGCAGAACCCTCCTCAACCATCTACCAAATGTCTTGAGAGTCTGGGGAGGTCCCCACTGACTGGAAGCTAGCCAATGTTATCCAGATTATAAGAAGGGCATGAGCTACATACCCCTCTACAGCTTCCTGAGGAAGGGAAGTGGAGAGGGTGGTGCTGATCCCTTCTTCCTGGTACCCAGTGCCAGGACACATGGGAATGGCTCAAAGCTGTGTCTTTCAGGGGAGGTTTGGACTTGGCATGAGGAAACATCTTCCTAAGAGGTGGCCAATACCCCATAGCTGTTGACGTTTAAGTGGCATTTATTTGGACAATGCCCTTAATACCATGCTTTAACGTTGGTCAGGCCTAAAGTGGTGAGACAGTTGGACTAGATGATGGTTGTAGGTCCCATCCAGCTGAACTATTCTATTCTATTCTATTCTATTCTATTCTATTCTATTCTATTCTATTCTATTCTATTCCATTCCATTCCATTCCATTCCATTCCATTCCATTCCATTCTCCTGCACTCATGATGAGTCAAATAACAATGAGACTGTTATTTGCCTGAAATGCCAGGGGGTTTTCAGCTGCAAAAACACTTTCAAGGACACAAATCACAAAGGATACAAGTGGAAACAGGACTTTCCTTTATTTATCTGACTCTGTTTCAGAGCTGATCCTCACAAGCATTAACACAATGAGCAAGTGTAGCCAGGAGCAGGCTGATGCCACCCTCCGTTTAGCCTGAAAAAACATCACTTGCAGTCTGGCAAAGGAAAGTCACAGAACAACAGAAAGTCATAAATCCCCTACATCTTGTGGAGAGTCATGTGCTATTGAGGCTGCATGGGGAGTACTGATTCCTGGCTTACTCACGTGTCTCCTGTGACAAGGAGTTAATGGCACAGTTGGTATCCAGCACGGCTGCTACGAGCTCCACCTCTCCAGGCAAGTTTGCCCATAGAGTTTCTTGCAGTATCATGAATTACGGGCTGTTTATCTTCCTGGTGAATGTCCTTCACCCAGGCACTGCAGAGAATGAACATGCCGGTCTGTAAACATCATTCCTTCATAGGACATACTTTATTTTGACCACACATCCTTCCTGAAGCCTGCCATATAGAATAACCCAAACAACGGGACTGCCTGGAGCCGAAAGAAAGGGTGCCAGCTGAAACCAGCCTCCTTCAAATCAGAGGCAGACACTGGGTCAACCCACAGATGATAAAACAATCCTGAAAATATGTAACTGATATTAAAAAAACAAAAATTAACTATAAAATTTTAACCTTTGCCAGAAATAGGAAAGCACATAACTGACTGATGCACAAAGAAGGCTCTTTATAGAACAAACTCAAAAGATTTAAGAATTTTCTCTCCTTTTTTTTTGTAATTAATTTTTTTCCACATAAATTTGTAGTTTGGCATTAAAAAAAAGGCAAACCCCAAACATTCTCACACCTAGTTTATAATTATTTTTTCTCTTGTTACTAAATTATTTTTTTTCTTTTAGCCTTTGAGAAGAAAGGATATAACCAATGTCCTCTATCACTTGGGATGCAAAAACTCAAATAATATAGCAGCATGAATACAGAACAAGCAGTTGCTGTTTCCTGAAGAGTGAGAATGATGATCAGTACAAGGGAGGTAAATTAGCAGGCAATATATCACTGCTTCTGTTGAAGGAAGGCTTAAAATGGAATACAGAATAGACTATTTCAGTTGGAAGGGACCTACAGTGACCATCTAGTCCAACTCCCCAAGCAATTCAGGGCTGATCAAGTTAAAGCATGGTATTAAGGCCATTGTCCAAATGTGTCTTAAACACCGAGAGGCTTGAGGCATCGACAACCTCTCCAGGAAGCCTGTTCCAGGGTTTGACCACCCACTTGGTAAAGAAATGTTTCCTCGTGCCAAGTCTGAACCTCCCCTGACAGATGCAGCTTTGAGACATTCCCATGTGTCCTGGCACAGGGTACCAGGGAGAAGGGACCAGCACCGCCCTCTCCACTTCCCCACCTCAGGAAGCTGCCGAGAGCAGTGAGGTCGCCCCTCAGGCTCGTTCTCTCCAAACTACAGAAACACCGTGTTCTCAGCCGCTCCTCAGAGGACATGCCTTCCAGCCCCTTCCCAGCTTTGATGCCTTCCTCTGGACACATTCGAGGATATTCACATCCTTTTTAGATCATGGGAGGGACCCAGAACTGCACACAATACTCAAGGTGAGGCCCCACCACTGCTAAATACAGCAGCAAAAACCACTTCTGACCAGATGGTTACGCTGTGTTTGATGCGCCCCAGGATGGGGTTTGCTCTCTTGGCTGCCAGGGCACACTGCTGACTCCTGTTGAGCCTCCTGTCAACCAGCACCCCCAGACCCCCTTCTGCAGGGCTGCTCTCCAGCCACTGCTCTCCCAGTTTAGACTTGTGCCCAGCGTTATTCCATCCCAGGTGCAGAATCCAGCATTTGTTCTTGTTCAATTTCATTCCATTAATCATTCCCCCATGCTCCAATCTATCAAGATCCCTCTGCAAGACCTCTTGTCCCTCGAGAGAGTCAACAGCATCTCCCAGTTCAGCATCATCAGCAAACTTACTAGTGCTGCATTTAACTCCTGCATCCAGATAATTGATAAAAATATTGAACAGAACTGGCCCTAGAACTGAGCCCCAGGGAACACCCACAGATGAGTGGTCACCAGCCACATGTAGCCCCATTCACTGCAACCCTTTCAACTCTGCCGTCCAGCCAGTTCTTCACCCAGTGCACCGTGTGCCTGCTCATCTCACCATCGGACAACTTGTCCAGAAGGATGCTGTGAGGAATGGTATCAAAAGCCTTACTAAAATGCACAAAAACGACATCCATGTTCCTTCCCTTCATCCACTAGGTGTGTGACCTTACCATAGAAAGATATTAAATCGATTAAACAGGAGTTGAACCCCTTTGTGAACCCATGTTGAGTGTTCCTGATGATTGCATTGTCCTTTAAATGCCTTTCAATAGCATCCAGTATGATGTTCTCCATAATTTTTCCATGTACTGAGATTAGACTAACAGGTCTGTATTTTCCTGGGCCTTCCCTCCTGCCCTTCTTGTAAACTGGAATAACGTTGGCTAGCTTCCAGTCAGCGGGGACCTCTATTGCATAAAAGCACCTGGTTCCATCACCATGCTTGCTGGAGTTGCATAATTGGCTAACTGGGCTACAAAAAGGGAGTCTGAGAATGCCTTCAAGAATATAGCTCTTCTTCATTGGTTGTAATGGTAATACACTTGTACTACAGCTTTCTGTGAGGAGCACCTGAACTACTGCATTATTAGAAAACTAAAAGCCTAAACGTTCTGTGAGTTTATGCAAGTATGGAGCCAAGGACAATTTAGTTGGACTTTCAAATCTTCCTGATACCAGACAGATATTGGAAGATGAATCCAGGGAGTCCATTTTTTTATTTAGTGACAGGCAGTGAGAAGTTAGTCTCACTCATGGCGTGTCATCAGATAACAGAAATAAAGTATTCAGCTTCAGATCAGACCTACAGCCACATGTTTTCCTGGCAAGTATGACAGGAAAGCAGACATCCCAGCAGACAATTCAAGCTTCACAATGCAACGGTCAATACCAGGAGCCTCAAGGACTCTGTAATCTGCAGATGGGCATGAAGGAGCATCATGAAGGAGTCTATCAAATATCTTTGGTTCCAGGTCCAATATGGCAATGATCTGGGCTCATTTGTTCATTGTTCATTGCGGTTTCTGATTTTCCCTTGTGAAATATCTTTCTGGAAGACTGGAAAACACTAAGAAGAAAAACTGGTGTCCTAAATTCATGCAGTTCTGGGAAGCGCCCAGGCGTGTTGGCTCTACAGTTCCTAGTGTTTTTTTTCAAGTTATCTGCAGTAGCTGCAGAGCTCAGCTGCCACCCATTGAAGTTTAAGCTTATATTTTCCTGTCAAAAGTCCTTCTTACTCTACACACCCTATGGCTGGCCTCTGCTCCAAGCTCTCTCATACCACTTTGTTTTTCCAGTTACTCCATCCCACTGCTTCCATTTTTTGAGTACTGTAAAACATTCACAAGCATATTGTAAACATTTCTTTTATGGTACTAAAATGCTTGATCCCTTTTCAGACGGCATTTGAGAACACCTCAGCCCTCACTCTAAGCAGAGTGATTAGACTGTATTACAGATGCATGTTATACTTATATGCACGATACAAGGATAACATATGCAATCGCCAAGTATGAAAGCACTAATCATTATTACTGTGGTTTTTTACATAGGAACTATTGTTAAGAAGACTGTTCATCTTACATGCAATGGTTATAACACCATGTTTGGAAGTTTCCACCACTGCTATGATCATTATATTAAGTTTTTCCGACCTTATTCCTCTATTTTCCTTTTCCTATAAAGCTTTATTTCAGTCTAACATTAAAAAAGGTTGACATCTGCTCATGAAACTCATTTCTATTTTGATGTTCCTTGTTAGCAAATCCTGGCAAGGATGTCAGTGAGTGTGATGCTCTGTATCATTGTATACACCCTTAAAATACATTTATTATAGAAAGCTTTTCATTTGAACTCCCGCTGCCCTGGTAGGGGTCTTCCTAAGTTAAACACAGCATCTCCAGGAGAGAAGTCTTTGCAGATGGTGTGAGCTCATTCTCATTCTGTGTTTAGCTTTAGTGTTGTTTCCACAGGATCTAAAGATGGACTGAAGTTAAAAAGCAAGTGGAAGGCTAAATCACCAGGGAGATGGAAAAGAGTGTTTTCATGAGATCTATAAATCTTCTCGAGACATTCTAAAATTACAGATAGCTGCCTTGGCCAGGTTTGATGCTAGCAGTCAAGAAACTAAGCACTAATTTTACATTTTTAAACTGTCTTAAGATGGGTTTATTTTTCAGTTGGAATGTGGATGACTCACAGCAATCAGGAGGCCCAAAAGACCATGCGCCAGATCCTCGCACGGTGCAAACCGGTGTCAGTCCACAGCACCCAGTGGCACTACGCTGACTGGCGCCGAGCGAGCCGCTGCCTCTTACCTACCATTTGCTACCCGGGACATCCAGGCAAAGAGCTCTTCTGGGCTGGGGACCCTGGGGAGCTCCAAGGGCCATATCAGAGGGCTCCCCATGATGTAACCTGCCGTGTTTTATCTCCATTTTCATTGACCTCAGCAGTGGCGTGTTGGTCAACTGCCTCTGAGACAAAACCTGAATCCCCTCAACTTTGCTGGTCTGTCCATGCACTTACCCCAGGGGACGTATGACATGACACTGGTGAAGTGACCACGTAATGTTAAGCACTGACACTGGCCCCTTTCTGGCATGATGAAAGCAGGATGTTTTCGCGTAAGCGGTGGACGAACGTGCCTTTGAATTTACTGTCATTTCCTTGTCACCCTGCAAGGCACAGCAGACGCCAGCACTGTCCGCAGTTGCATAAACACACGCCATCAAAGACCTGGAAGCCACACGCTGGCACAGCACACCGGCAGCGCTTCTGTTCTTGTAATTAATGAACTCCTGGCAGGAGGCTGCTGGGGGCTCAGCATCCCCTAATGAGCACATGCCAGACCGCGCAGGGGTGGCACTCACTGTGATTAAAGACACGGCTCCAGCAAAAAAGAAAGTGGAAGCAAACAGCAGCCTTCTGCCAATAAGTGCATTCCATAAGGTCAATGCTCGGGAGCTGTGCAAGCTGGCGCTTGGCCCAAATTGGATTTTCTTTACTCATGCTCAGCTCAGTGATCATCAGCATCACTCAGGGGCTCCATGACGTTGCCTGGGTGTCCCATTTGATGCGCAGACCTCACGGGTCTAATCTCCATGCAACTGAAGCATCAAAAACATAATCCCAACCCAACAAACAGAAAAATTGAGATTTGGCCTACCAAGTTGTAGTGCACATCCAGGCATGCATGCAAATCCAAAAGGTCCCTATTGCTTGAGGTTACCATACAATGTAGTTTGTGGCATTCTCTCTTAATAATCTGGATAACCAGTTCCACTCAGAGGAAATGCCTTGAGAAGACCCAACCTCAGGCCACAGGGATATTTTCAAGGATGCCAGGGGAAGATTTGAACCAGAACATCAAAACTTGACATAACCTACTGGAAAATCCAGTGCATAACACTGTGCTAACACCAGGACATCATGATCATAGAATCATAGAATCATATGATACCGAGCGACGCATCAGTTCAAGGTGAATGAACTCAAAACAAGACCCAAATCCTAATCGGAGGACTGGGAATGGGTACCTCCAAATTCAAGACCAAAAGCTAATCCAAGACCACCAAGGTAATTTCAGAGCAAGCTTTACCTTCCCAGGCAAGGACTGTCCATTTTTTTTGCCATTGTAGCACCCGGCAGGCAACGTCTCAGTCTGAACTGGAGGTCTGAAATGTGGCATATTTGCTCTTACTCAGTGCTCAGCATCAGGCTCCACGGGGTGAGCGGGAAAATGTCCCACTGTGATGTCTTGCCTTTGTGAAAGCTGCTGGCACACAGACAAGGTACAGTGGATTTCGTGGAATGATTTGTTTAAACGAGAATTTCTCTGGCATGAACTCAGCAAGACTTGCTCCTAACCCTTACTTCTTCAGAGCCAGCACAACTTTGGCCTGTTTTATACCCCCTTTTCTAACATCTAAGTTCTGGTTGGGATTCGTAACCCTTAATAATCTTCAACTTTCCAGAACTAGAGACTCCTTACTACTATTTTTAAAGTCATGGTAGGCATTAAGAAACCAAATCACCTTGCTATTTATGGTTTGAAAGGATTTGTACTGTTAGAAATTATACTTAACCTCTTGTTTTTTGACCTTCTTTGCCTATATTTTCAATTTGAAAGAAACTTTGGATAGAAGTTATTCTATTTTGGTGAGAGAAATGCACAGTGCAGGTGTGCCTAGGAAAGAGAGGGCAAAGCAGCCACTAGTAGCAGACAGACATAAACAATTAGAAATTCTTTTTACATCTAATTTGGAAAGTAACGCATACTTAGCAAAATATCTAAAGGACAATTACATTTAGTTCCATCTTCTGGAGAAAACCTATGGAAGCAATTAGGCATTTAGGTCAAAGATTTCCTGACTCATTTTGTATTTCTCTAATGAAAATAAACAAAATATTTCAGCTCAGCAGGAATTTTTAAGCTTAGCATCTAAACCCCACACCACCCTTCCAAAAAAAAAAAAAAAAAAGGCATAGATTTAGGTCTCTCAATTAAAAATCACTCTGCTGTTTTCAAAGCTACATGTGTAATCTGGACAGTTTTGGTAGGATTCATTGTACCTAGCCTTAGATACCAGCATGGGAAGTTCTACACCTGTCTAAGCAATCTCAGTCCCCATTAGAGGCAATAAATAAAAAAGGTACTTCATGGAGTGAGCTATATGACCGAGGTGAGAAGTCTGCTTTAGGAGGAGACAAATCAATCTCGAAATCCCTATTTATAACCTTCGTTGACTAAACAGGAATCTCTCCCCCTAGCTGCAACACAGGTAACTTTGTTGACACCTGCCTCGGACCATGTGAAGCTTGTCTCTGTTTTCCACTGCTGTTAAAGGAAATAGCACAAAATTCCCTGATTTAGGCAACCAAACTCAGAATTTTTTTTGTGTGCTGGTGTTATTGCCTCATACTACATATTTTAACAAGAATTGCTATGTTTTTCCCTTTGGATAGCAATACGGATCTTACATTGCGTAGTGATTATTTTCGTAGATCTTTTTTTCATCTTCCTTTATCATATAACAGATTTACTGGGGTATTATTATCATCTGAGCTGAAATTCAAACCTTTTAGTCTGTAGCCAAGCTTTTCATTTACTTAAATATGGTGCAAGTACTCCTACAGCTGAGGATAAAATGTGGCTTTTTTTTTACTTAAATGAGAAAATGATTGCTTTCTCTTCTACCAAAACCTGAGGAGGCAAATATCACGTATTTGCTAATCTCTGCCGTGTATTGCCTTTAAGTGAGAGGAGAAAATACCTCTGTTTGTTCAAATCACTTTATGAAATTAAACCTTCTCTTTGTATAGGTACATATTTAAGGTTAGTATACAGCCAGGAATCTTTTAAAAAAAATTTTAAATGAAGCCAAGGAGATGTCACCCAACTTTCAAAATTCAGTTTCTTAAATTCATATTTAAGCAATTATAAGATAATATCAAAGACTGTGGTTTCCTAAATGTTCATCCCTGAAAAAAACCCCAAAACATTAATATTTCAAATGCCAACAAATTCACTTGAAACCTAACTTCTGACATTTACTTTCAAAAATTCGAGTCAAGACATTGATAACATTAAAAGTAGGAAATACAGTCCTTTCTACAGAGGACTGTGGAAGATCCAGATTCAATGCTATAATATTCTGTATTTAAAAGTTATTTTAGAATATGTTTTACACCCTTTAAACTATGTTTTTTTTATTCTTCAGAAATTTATACAGATTCTATTGAGAAAAATAATTTTGTAAGTTCTACTTAGAGATAAAGACAATTAAAATTTCTTATTAAGTTATACAAATCCTTAAGTTAATGAACAGATGGTTCTGTCTACTAAAATATGCGTTGACAATGGAACTTGCACTTCTTTGTTTGTATCTTATAAGCCTTTATTTTACACTACAATACCATATATTTTAACTTACAAGACACTGAAAAGACATGCAATGTTAAAAATGGAGAAAGATCAAATTTGAGTTCCCTGAAAATTGTGTTACAAAAAAATTCACCTTGGAGTCCATATTCTACACACTGAGCATTGGCTCGCTGAAATAAAAACCTTAGGATAAAAGAAAGAAAGGAGAGGCTGGGCAGGCTAAGGAAATGAGGACCAAGAAAAGAAAGAAGAGAAGAAAAAGAAGCAACATTACACACACCACATGCCAGTTTACATTTCTCCTCTCTTTGGGATGTTCAGTTCTAGGGAGTCATCCAAAAGCACATACCTCCCAGTGTTGCCAGAGTTATTAAACAACATATCGACTCCCAAATATGAGTTATGTTTCTCTCACACTGAAACTTACTGCTAATTAAAGGTGATTGATAGAATATTTATCTGCCTATATAGCAGTGCCAGTTTGCTCTGCTGCAATCAGGATATGCTGTAACCTAATGAAAGCACTGGAAAGATGCCTATTGACTCTAAAAAGATTTGGATCTTGTCCTGTACTGGTAAAGCAAAAAAGCTACTCCTCCTCTCCTCTCCCCCTTCTAAAATAAATCATCAATGTGATCACACTGTCATGCTGGAAGACAGATAAGTTAGTAACAGAATAACAGATAACAAAGAGGCAGCCCTGGGGAGAAGGCCTTGGGGGTGTTGGTGGATGAGAAGCTCAACACGAGCAGGCAATATGTGCTCACAGCCCAGAAAGCCAACCACATCCTGGACTGCATCAAAAGAAGCACGGCCAGCAGGTCAAGGGAGGTGATTCTGCCCCTCTACTCTGCTCTCGTGAGACCCCACCCAGAGTACTGCATCCAGCTCTGGAGCCCCCAGCACAGGAAGGACATGGACCTGTTGGAGCAAGTCCAGAGGAGGGCCATGAAGATGATCAGAGGGCTGGAGCACCTGTCCTGTGAAGACAGGCAGAGAGAGTTGGGGCTGTTCAGCCTGGAGAAGAGAAGGCTCCAGGGAGACCTTATAGCAGCCTTCCAGTACTTAAAGGTGGCCTATAGGAAAGATGGGGAGGGACTCTTTATTAGGGAATGTAGCGATAGGATGAGGGGTAACGGTTTTAAACTGACAGAGGGTAGATTTAGATTAGATATTAGGAAGAAATTCTTTACTGTGAGGGTGGTGAAGCACTGGAACAGGGTGCTCAGAGAGGTGGTGGAGGCCCCATCCCTGGAAGTGTTCAAGGACAGGTTGGATGGGACCCTGAGCCACCTTGTCTAGTGGGAGGTGTTCCTGCCCATGGTAAAGGGCTTGGAACTAGGTGATCTTTAAGGTCCCTTCCAACTCAAACCATTCTATGTTTCTATAATTCTATCCTTGTGCCTCAGTGCTCTTAGCATTTGTATCACACCCTAACAAACACACACATGGTGCAGTATTCTTGCTCACTTAAAAGATTTAATTACTCCTATCTGTTGTAGTTGGCTCACTGTCCTCTTGCATTACTTGTCATCAGCATCCTGATGCATCTCTACCTGACATCTCTACCTTGTCATGCTATCTGACACTGACAGGAGTCTCAAATTCGGAGCCTCAAATGCTGACTTTTGCAGCACTTGCTTTGTCATGCAGGTAAGTGTGATGCTACTGCAGGGTTTCACCCGCTGCTGGTACGCCAGGGACTGGCCTGGAGCTTGCCCAGCCCTGAGCTGAGGGTAGCCTGGGGGGTGAGTGAGCAGGATCTGTGGCAAGCCCTCTTTAGCCACATCCCGCTGGCCACATGGCAGAAATAGGCTATACCACAGTGTGGGTATACGCTGCTGTATGTAGTTTGTCCAAAGCAGGTGAGTTCATAGAGGTATAACTGAAAAAGGACCGTGAATCTCTTTTCCATCCCTCTGGTCAGTGCAGGGCACAGACCGGGTTACACATACACAGCACACAGTGGAAGGAAAATTTTGTCTGGGTGCTTGAAACCTTTTTCATCTCACCCACGCTACAATAACTTGTCCCTGCCCAAGGGGAGTGAAGAGGCTGGACAGGCTTCCTGCATTGTGCTCCCAACGTCTCCTGGCTCAGGAAGTGACAACATCTTGAACTAATTTTTTTAAATGGGGGTTGATTTTAAGCATATTTTCCAAACTGGTTTTTTTAAAATGTAAGTCTAATTCTTTTTTTCCCTTTTTCTTTTTTTTTTTTTTTTAAAAAACTCTTGGCAGGGGAGAGAATTTTGTGCAGGGCCTTGAATGAGGGACACTCGGGGCAGCCAAAGACATCAGCAACATCTGCCAGCCACCTCTGGAAGGCGGGAGCATCGCCGAGGGCTGGACGTAGGCTCCTCCATCGGCCGAGCCCTCAGCCGCAGACAGGGTCAGTAACCACAGCCCAAACTGCTGCTCTTTCCGCAGCAGACAGTTGTCCTTTTCCACACAGTCAGGTACACTCCTGCTGGGACAAATTTGGGGGTTTTCATCACCAGTGGTGAGGGGGTGGGAGAGAAGCTGCATCCAAATAAAGGACCGTCACGTGTTGGGCTGGAGTAGAAAGGTCTCCCGTTAGCCAGGCTGTGGATGCAGGGAGAGGTTTCCTCTGCAGTTTCTCCTCCTGGATGTTAGGAGCCATTTGAAGAGCAGTGAAATGCGCAGCCAAGGTTTCCTCTCCCCCTGCTGCCTTCCCACCTTCGTGCAGCCCCACTTTCATGGGGCTTCCTTGGCACATCATGAGTCTGCACGACAGGGAGGAGGAGGACTTGGCCAGTCCCAGCTGCCTCAGGCTTGTTGGCTCACCTTGCATGGAAAACAGATGAAGCGCCAAATATCATCCACTAAGGCTGTTTTGCCAGCTCCAAGCATTCAAGCATCAAGAAAAATGCTCCCAGATATAATGAGAGTGGTTTAAACCCCCTAAAATTAAAGTGAGCTTGCCAGTGGATATGCAATTGTTTCTTTGCAACTGATGGTTGGACAATCCTGCATGCCAACGGGGACAAAGCTTCCCCGTTGCAGTGGGGTGGTGAAGATGCTACAAGACGCCCCATGGTCCCCACCAGCAGGGCAAGAAGAGGCCCCGTGCTGTGGGCAGAGCTATTGCCTATCGCGGTGCTCAGGAGGGCAAACCCAGATTCTTCACACAGATTTAAGCTTTTCTCACTTTGTGAAATTTTCCGCCTCCTTCACAGACAGGCTTCTCCGGCTCTAGGCTGGTTTCCATGAGGCTGGACGGGAACGCTTCGCAGCACCAGGATGTTTTATTGCTGCCTTTTGTATTTTGCCCAGAGAGCATTCCTCTGTCTGTGTGCCCAAGTGTCGATGACTGCAGATTTTTCTTTGGTGCGTAGAGCACTTTTATCTTCCTGGAAAGCCATCTCCAAAGGCTATGACTGACAGGTAGCTGACGTTGAAGCAAGGAAGCGCTGTTGAGGACCAGTCTCTGCGCGGTGATGTCTGGATCCTGCCCTGCAGCAGAAGGGCATTTGCCACATTACTCCGTTGAGCATGGTGAGAAGCCAGTAGTAGGTCCTGACACCCAGCCTAACCTCTGCAGGCAAACAAGCAGGCTTCCTGAAGCAGGGAGAAGCTTTTTATCTGGATTTTACCCAAGGACAGGAAATTCGTAAGAGGTGTTTGCCCAGAGAGCATCTTGGTTATGGCCAGCATTCCAGTCCCAGTAAAGGTACAGCCCCACTTTTCCACATCAGTCTCAAGGTCTGTCCCACACCTTAGCCCCTTATATTAGGCAAAACTAGTCTATAGTGAGTTTTAGCACCTCCACCTCTCCAGCAGCTAAAATAGAAAAGAATTGTTTGAAACAACGTAACTAGAGTTTCACCCTGTAAGCTACATATTTTTCATTGTATATCCTGCTTTACACTCACAGACAGTTTTTTTCCCAGGTCTGCCCACGAGCATTAGTCTGTAAAGGTCTGGGCTTTTTAGGGAGTGGGTAAGTTTGGGCTCAGGGGAAGGGAAGTTTGCCATAAACATTCATTGCATCACAGCTGAGGTACCAGGCTCAGGCTTCCTACAATAAAATATTAACTACGGTAACGAAACAAAAGACCTCAGAATGAGGACTCACGTTTAATACTTAGAGATCACGCATACAAATCAGATGGTACTACACCAAAATCTCACTCAGAGTGAGCCTGCACGCTGGGGACCTCGAAAGGCCAGCACTCAGCCTTTGGTTTAAACTAAAGAACAAAGTGAGGAAAAGGAGCCAAATCAGCAGTTTTGCATCAAGAAAGAGGGGAGAAGTTTGTCATGTGAGGCAAGCGGCAATTAGCTCGGCGCGGGGCGGCAGGGAGGGCTCAGGCTTTGGCTGTGCAAGTGTTTCTAATGAAAGAAGCACGCCCAGGTGGTGCGTTTCGGTGCCTGGCTAATCGTTTCACAGCAGACGTTTTCATCAATTATTCAACTACGTCAGAGGGTCTATCGCCAAGACTGCCACTGAACTTCGTCTAAATCCCCAGAAATGCGTTGGGAAACACTCTCATTGTTACAGGTCTGCGCATAGTGGCTTGGAGCTAGAGCAGACAGGAGCGCCGTTTCAAGCTTGCATTTTTGCCATTATAGGATGCAGATGTCCAGCATTTCAGAACATAATTTGCCTTTTTTTTTTTTTTTTTCTGAAATGCTTGGGATCTGGTAGCCTGTAGCTCTGCAAAAACATTTTAAAATGTAATGCATTTTTAGCTACTACAGGGCTGTAGTGATTAATGGATGCAGCAGTTTTGGCAGGACGCAATGCGAATCCTTCACTTCACCAAGCTCAGCCCCTGCCACCTGAAGCACACACGACCCTGCTCCATGCAGATGTAAAATGTTGTGTAAATACAAAGGGCTGAGCAGGAGACGAGGGCTGCAGTGCCTGCGCTGTGGATGGGGGTGATGCCTCCCGATAGCAATAGACCCTGCTTCTGCTTCTCCTCCCTGCTCCCAGCAGCAGCTGGATAAATAAGCTGGCTTCTTCAGAGCTTCTGTCCCGCTTCCCTTCATGCTTTTGGGTTTTACCTGTGCAAAATTGATTTGCATTGATGTAAAAAGGAAAGAATTGCAAAATTGGCTGATTGCTGTATGATACCTGTACCTATGAGGCAGGTGAGCATCAAAAATATATATTTTTATTTCAGGTAGCCTTTTGACTTCAAAGCACACTGCAGGTGGCTGAAGGAAGTGGAGCCAAGAATCTCATGCTCCATGGTAAGATGTAAGACTATGTTTTATGCACTTGGAAATACTGAGATCAGGCTTAGCAGTGGGATGACGCCAAGCAAAGAGCTCAAACTCGGTACATGGACACCTAGAGGTACCTGTAAGAGAAGCTAAACCCTGGGCACATCGCAGGTGTCTCCTGCAGGTATGTCGATCGGGGGGGTTGCAGAAGCCGTGGGGCAGATCCAAGGAAGGACTTTGTTCTTGCGGAGGATGACCCGATGCCCCTATAAGATCTGTGGCCTGAAATGGTGGACTGTGCATCCAGTAACAGAGGGGGCTGTCAATGCTTGTCAGCAGATCGCGTGGACTATTTGCCACAGCACTGAAATGGGATATTTAGCACATGTCACTACTGCACCTCAGACCCAACACTCGGAAGCTTGTATCCACTCATTGGTTTCCCCTTTCTTTGTACATCCTGCATGGGAGCAGAAGGGGATTAAAAAAGACATAAGCACTTACATATTGTTTATCTTCCAAAGTCCAAAGTGAATTCACTGGAAAGATTCCAGGTAGCTTCAACTGGCTTTGGACCAGTCTCTCAAGGAAAAGATGCAAACTTTGGTTTGCAATCTACTGTACTGTCCACTTGAATTAGTTTGGGAAGCTAACTTGTAATTTAGCACTTAAAACATTTTAACCACTGTTACTGAGGAATTTTAAACCTAAGCAGTACAAAAAGTCATTACTCACAAACTCCTTCATAAAGCCAGGTTTTAAATTTGCATTTAAATGGTCATTTTACCAAGCACAATCTTCCTTTCTAGGTGGGACTTCAAACTCAGAAAACTGATAATTTATGTTTACTTATCTAGCAGAGGACTAGAAAGCCTTAACTGATGTTCATAAAGCCTTATGTTAACATGAGATTTAACGACTGTGGTAGTTTTGTTTATACAACAATTTAGGAAGGGATTTACCTGCCTTCTTTTCAGAATATTTGCATCTTTAAGAAGTTCATCACTTGACTTATGAATGGCTTTATTTCCTCCCTTCTCACTACAATTACATTTTTCCTCAGGGAGAGAACATGCAAAGGCAGTAAAGGCAGAGCTACTTTTGGAAAAATTTTGCAAAGAAAAAATATGGTAGAACATTTTTGAGGATTTTAGAAAATTGCACTCATTTATAATTATTATAATATCATCGTTACAGATACAGTGAATACTTTCTAGCAAGAACTTTCTCTTAAATGAAAATGAAACCCGCAATACCATAAGCAATTGGAAGAGGAGTTAGCTTCCAGAATCTGTATTGCCCAGATAGCAACAGCTTTCAGCTGCTTAACACCATTGTCAAGCTTGCTGTCAACTTAAGGATTTGAACTAAATACTTTCAGAAGACAACTGATTTCTCACTGTATGTTGCAAAAACTGCATCCATAAGAGAACTTTACGGAGTATTTTCTATAACCAGAGAATCTGAAAAAGATTTCTGTTCTAAAGCTTTCTTCTGGAGCCATTTCTCTGCTTTCATCTTATCCCTCTGAAGGGTGTGAGAATGTTCTATTTGATCTTTACACCTCTGTCCTATCTGGATATCTTACATCAAAGTCATTGACCCATGGCATAGCTGAGGCTGGAAGTGACTGCTGGTGACCCTCAAGTCCAACCCTGCCTGTCCCTCTCAGGCACCCCAAGGAGCCATCTCGTCCTGGTGTGCGCCAAAAGCTCCCAAGGCTCAAGATCCTGGGAAGCACCTTCCTCTTCCTGACTCCAAGGGTATTTGGGTACTGAAACGTTGGTCTCTGCCACCCTTGCTGTGTGATCTACAGAGGTTTACAAAGTCTGGGCTATCGAATCCTGCACCTCAGTCCCCCTCGCTGTTTCTGCTAGGTGTGTGTAAAGAGGTAGTAGGAAGAATGGAGGAGATGGCAAATTAATTCCAGAAAATCTGAAAGGCTGAAGACTTTTTTAAAATTTTCATCAGTATTTTACAACATTTGCCATTTTCCCTTTGAAACTAAGCTTTCAAATTTTCAAGTGAATTTGGGAATGAAATACTGATCTATTACTGAAGAGAACCCATATTTTGACACAGAAGAGAATGAAGAGGCATCTGCAATAGATGAAGTCCCCAGACATGGCATGGTAAACCACATCTGTAGACAGACATTTTGTAAAATGAAGAGTAAATTATGGTCTCCTGTTAGAGTCTCTTTATTAATAATACTATCCTGGAAATGACTTTCAATAGCACCAGCGACGTTTTTAGAAACATTGCTAAAAAGTCAGGTCTTCTAAATTCAAAGGACATTTTCAAAGTATCACAAAACATAAATGCGGTCATCAGAATGTATAACCTTCAGATCTCAGAGGAAAATAACTTGAATTTACTTGACTTGTTTTCACTGCCATTTAGATTGAACAACATCCTTTAGAACTGAAATTTCAGCTTTCTGTGGCAAATACTCGAATTTCTGATGCAGTGAGGCAAAAAAGTTTGTGGCTTAGACTGGAGAAAGCGATTTACTTTAATGACAATAGCAGTTGCAGAAAAAATAGTACTGAGGTTGATACACAGGCATGAACTGCTCTACTTCTCAGTGCCTCTATAAATTTTCCTCAATCAACTGAGAGCATTGCCTAAATCAAAGCTGTAAAAGCTGATATTAGCTTATTATTCAAACATTGATGGATATTGATGGATAACTTAAGAAAAAATAATAAAAAAAAAGAGCTAGGTAGAAATCCCAAGAGTATAAAGAGCAGAGACTTGGAAAAGTCAGTCAAACTTTAGTTTTAAACGTAAGTGGTTTCTCCAAACATTACCTCAGTGGCTGATGTAAATTCACGTTCTGAATTCATAACCAACAATTTAATATGGAAGTATTTTGCTCTAGCTGAAGTGGAGCATTCACCCACCTCTGAACTAAGTAAAGCACCTGGGTATATAATTAGGGAGACCAAGCATTCTCCTCAAATTTATTTTTCACTTCCTCCAACAACCTAAGAAGTTTCCAGACACAAATTGCCATACTGTACAATATAAGGCAATAAATTCTAGCCCTAACCTTCCAGGCCTGGGGAGCTCAGCCATCCCCAAGCAGGCAAGAAACCAAGAGCTACTCATCATCGCCTTAAGGCTCGTGCTTAGGCTTCCTCTGAATCTTTTTCCTTGTGTTTAAAATAAATAGTGATATTTTCTAACAAGGATTTAAACCCTTCAGTACAATGTCTGTATTTATGCAGCTTTGTGCTATGGCTGCAGAGTCATTTACAGATTTGCAATAAAACCTTTGGGTATTTAGTATCCTTCTAAAAGACGTAGATGGAGAAAGTCCATACCAGACGGGAAGAATGACAGTGGTTCTTGCAGAAAGTGTCCACGCCACCAGTACCACCTCTATTTCATTAACGCAACACTTCGAAAGAAAAAGGAGGTGCTAAACAGCCTTGACAGTGTGCCCTTTATAATGACCCTGTGAAGGATTGCTTTTTCCTCTTCTCTGCTGCTCTGTATCCTGGCCACAATGGGCTGACAATGATGTTCGTGCCCTCAGCCCTCTGGAAATGCATTCAAGGACTGTACCTGTCAACAGAATTAGAAGATTTACTGACTGATAAAATATAAGTCTTCTGCTGGCCCACTCTGGGGGGAAAACCAGTTGCAAGTCAGCTGACAGAAAAAGTTAGGTGTAGCTGAATATCCTTTCCTAAAATCCATTTCTTTCTTCTGCACTGAAGATAGAGCACTTACTGTAATACTGTCATTGCCCCAGGAGGAACCCCAGACAGATATTAGACTGCATCTGAAGGAATAACTGAATGAGAACTAAAAAAACCCTGTTATTTACCAAAAGGCCTCCAACCCAAACCACGACAGAGACAAAGCCACTACATTTCACAAGACCAGTCTGGAGGGAAATTCTCATGCGTCATTTAAAAGGCCATTTATTTTTAAAATACAGGACCCTCTAATGGAATCAGTGTTTCACCTCCAGCTCACTTATATCATTTTTGTCATATTAAAATTTTGCCTTCCTTCATAAAGACTTATGACCATTCTTCAGAGTTACGAGAGAGAAAATCCAGCAGGACTATCCGAGCGGATGGCTAATGATAGGGTATCTTTGTTTGTACTGAAAAGACTTTGTTAAGAAAGTTAAAGAATAAAAACTTCAAATTTTGACCTTGCCATTAGCTTCCAAAAGTATTTTTCTTGGCAGAAGTATTTTTAAACTCCTCCCAAATAGCCCTTTGATAATATTTTAACTTTATTTTTACATACTCTTTGAAAATAAACCAGTTTGTTGAATCTTTTTTTCCTGCAAATTTAACAATCATATGAGATCTTTTGTTGTAACAAAAACAATATTTTAACATGGAGACATCCAAAACTTCCTGCAAATAAAATTATGACATAGTGCAACCTTAAATAACAGTAATTACAGCCCTGGCAAAGTTCCCTTAAAGATTAAAAGACCTTATCCCAAGGTAATAGCTCAGCATGCTCCAATCTTTTCCCCTCGAAGCTTTAGAGGAGTAGACAGATGGGTGGCCAGGCTTAAAGATGTCTGAAAATCCCAGACTGCAGTATGGGAACTGTTTTTCAGAATTTGACCTCAGTTTTTCTTGTAAGAGCATGCTTTGGTAAAGATATAACCTTTTACAGTTAGAATTCTGGGGGCTTGTAAAGAGAATTTAGGCTGAGAGTGTTACCTCTACAAGTGGTGAACAGACAAGATGGGAATCATTCCGGTATATATATTTTTAAATAACAATATATCTATCATTTTGGAACAATTTTTTTTGAGTTGTTGAATGAAAGAGAGCATGACTGTAGGAACTGATGTACTTTTCCCTCATTTTTGAAGACATGACGGAAGTTCAAAGGCAGCGTAAGCTCAGGCAGGATGTGCTCAATGTCAGGCTTTGAGACTGCAAATTTTGAAGCCAATTAAAAGCAAAAAAGACAAATACAAAACTTTTATGTAAGCATTCCACAAACACGCTTTTTTCTGCTGACATTTTTTTTAAAAAGAAGTAATCCATTCTAGTAACTCTGTTTTTGACCAGTCAATAATAAATGAAAGAAACAGCAACTAAAAATTAGTGCATGGCCTGAAGTCAGATACAACAGAATTACTGTGTACCTTCAGGAAAGCCAGAAAGCCAAATGCCAGTGGATTTTTTCCCTGTCTCCAAAAGAAAACTGTATCATCTATCAGTGAGCAGGAATCCAGCTCTGACCATGACTGTAAACCGCATGGCACAGGAAGAGGTAGAGACCAAGATAAATAATTACAACCCCATTAAAGGATTTATGAACAAAACCGAATATGACAAAACTGTACTCAGTATTCAACAGATGAATGTTTCGATTCCCGGCACATGGGCGTGACGTACCATGGAAAGACATAGTTTTGGGTACCAAGCTGAGACCTGAATCCCATGCTGACTTCCACTTCGGGAAAAGCATCATGTATAATGTCACAGTATGTCGCAGTAATTCAGTCCGAAGCTAACAGGTGAGGAATAAAAACATTCCTCTGCACCAGAAACCTGTGATCACCAACAGCAATGATGACTTTAGATGATTGACAGGGATGTTAACTCACCCCTTAATCATTGCTTTTCCAGGTGATATCACTGCGGAGGTTGCTTACTCAGACTGACTGACATGGAAAACTACTCATCACCTTTTGCAAAGTGAAAAATTTAGCAAATAATCTTCCCTCTGAAGAGCTTCGCAGAGTTGTTTAAGCATCTGCCAAATGCCTCCCAAACACCTTACCCTCTATTCCCAAAGCTGGTCTTAGTTTAGGTGTCAATTTGTTACATCTGTACATGCAGAGCAAGCACTACAGACATGGGGATTTATTTGAAAACTTGTTTTTCTTATCTGGACTACCCATTAACACTGTCCAACAGTTCACATTGCAATGAACACTTTGAAGTGAAATCTGGAAGACACATCCACACTTGCTTTCACGTAAAAAATCTGTCCTCTGTTCCAGACCTGTTGCTGACTTGCTGTGACTATAACTTAAACTGATCTTACTCCCATATTTATTGAATTTTTTGTTAATATTGTTCACTAATGCTTACCTTTTAAGAAGGAGCCCATTTGCTGTGTATATAAAATATTTTTGATGGAAGGTAGTGGCTGATACTTAAGTATGGAGAAAAATGGCTCGCCGAATTTATTTTGTTTTGCAGAACAGCCAGGAGTACATCCTGCTACAATGCAGAGAAGGCTGTTTACTAAGATGTTCATTAAAAACCCTACCTCACACACACACACACACAAACCAACCACCAATAAACAAGTAGGTTTAGGTATAGAACTAAAAGAAATAATGAGAGCTACTGTAAAATATTCTTATTCTGGATAAATGTAGCAAGCACATCAGTCAAAAGTGCTTCCAAATATTCCTATTACCATTTGCTCATCACATTTTTTGGAAAAAGGGTCCAGAAGATAGAAGCCTATTTATTAGCCAAACATTTAAATGTTGTAACAGTTGTCTAGGGAGCTGTAGGCCAAGTCAAGATAGAAAGCTGAAGCAGCTCAGAAGCTGAGCAACCTTCAAACCGAACAAGACAAAGACGTATTGTAAGATGTGAAAAACATAGCATCATATATGGAAGAGCTCCCGTCCCCAAATTACGTCATGTCTTTTTAGAAGCGGAATTGTTTTCTAAACCTAAGCACAGAGCACATGAAAATTCAGTGAGAGTGAGGGATCCTCAAGCATGACACACAAATCCTTCCCATGGCTTGGCTGCTGTTTATGACAACCGTCCTTTTTTAGGCTCTGTTGACCAGTCCAGATGTTCATCTTCAACATCTTGTCACAAAGTCCTTATGGAAACATCTGTTATCTTGGCTACAGAGTGATGATAAACAGTATTGAGGTCCTGGACATAAACGGTAAAGTATAGACTGTTACAGCTGTATTGCAGAGATCATGGGATGCAGTAATAGATCCCTGCTCTTAGTGGAGGCTGGTGGTATTTGATAGTGGGTAGGAAAAACTGACGCAGGCAATGTTGGAAGCCAATTTCCAGCCTTGGGTAAAGATCCTACTGTAACAGGCTCAAAACAGGGCAGGCAAAGCCCATCCCAAGGAGCCTCCGCTGACTCATAGGTGTTAGTGGTGTCAAACTTAACTGGGATCAAGGAACAGTTGCAGACATGCGGTGAATCATTCTTCCAGTTTTATTCTAGGCGAAAACTCCCCACTCCCCCAGCCATATTATTAAAGCATAAAACATTTCAAAAACTGCTTCAAACCAACTTCAAGACAACAAAATGTTTCCTCCCTTGACCCTTCTCTTCCCAGTTACTTAGAGAAACATGTCTCTTTCTATCGTTCTGTCTCGTTTTGTCTCTTTCTATTCGTTTCTATCTATTACATGTAAGGACTTCACCTTCAGCTATCTATCGAGAAATGCAGCATATCCAAGTGAGGCATTAAAATTGCTCCTCAGAGGTATATTTATTTCTTTTGAACAGTCCATTTGTATTAGTTGGGAGAGGGGGGCTATTTTAGCTGAGATTACAATAAAGGATTTGTTGTGTTCATAGCGTTACCACTACCCAAATAATTAATAGCAGGCTATCTGCAAATGGTTTTACCTGTTAATATAAAAGGATATTTTTGTAATCCTTCCATTATCTAGAATGTGGTTGTTAAAAAGTCTGGAGAATTTACCAAAAAAAAAAAAAAAGAACAATTATTTAGGCAACTAATTTCCTATTGAGCTCTGCATAAATTTAGGAAACTAAATACAATTTGGGACCTCAGAGACCTGGCTGACTCAGGCTCCTCTTGGATTTCCAAATCTACCATGACAGATGAGGTGAGTGATCTACGGTTTATCATCCCATTTGTAAAAAAGACAATATTCTTTGCAAAGATTTTTTTTTTTTTTTTATTTCAAGACAAAAGGAAAAAAAAAGGTATGTCTTTCATGCATAGAGAGCTCCCCAGAGGAACTGCACTGCAGTAAGTTCAAAAAGTTATGTGAAATAGAAGTGTGCCTGGAAGACTACACACTGCTGATCATCATGTTTCCATTTTTTGTTGGTCTGACACACGGACTAATCACTGTCAAACTTCAAGCTGATTAAATAATATTCATTATGCCTTGATGTTACAAGAATGAAGTTTACAGCAATTGTCATGTAATACGTGAAAATGTTCTCAAGTCCCAAGCATTGAGTGAGGGCTGTCAAGGTGTTATTACTGCCAGCAGCAATGTCAGCTGAGGGAAATGCACAACGAGAATTATTCACATCGCCTCATATTTCTGATCACAGAAATCTGTGAAATAAGGTTTCTTTCCATTAGCAGTTGTAAATTCATTAAACTCAGTTCTGCCACTATGGTGAACACCATTTTCTGCTTTCGCTGTTCTAAAAGGAAGCAGGAGAAAAAGAAGAGATCACCACATTAAGGTCTAGGAGATCGAGTGTGTTACGGACCTGAAGGACAGACTTGTCAGCCTCACTGTGTTAATCATCAAACAGATGGAAAATTTCAACACTCGGGTGTAGAAGGTGCTGATCATTACAAGAACTGTTATTCAGACAACAAAAACTTGCTTGATTTTGCTAGTGTAAGAAGTGAAGGAATTTTTCCATCATCTGTGCACTTCTTTAACTTGAAAATTAAGCACTCCCTCTAAGAGACTTCTGAATTTCTTCCTACACAGGCTTACTAAACATCCAGATGTTACCACCTCAGTGCCTGATATTTGACCTCCTTCTGTTAATGGTTTCCCACTTGACATGTCCCCTGTCTTGTGTACCATCTGGTTGCAATGAAAGCATTCCAGGGGTTTGCATGCCTTTTCAGCCCAGAAATCTTATGTAAAAACCTGCTTATGCAGCTCTATAAATCTGGTAGACCTTTAGTATCTTGACCACTTCAGCAACACCTTCCTCTGCAAGATTTTGTTCGCTGATTTTGCTGAGACTGAAACTAATACCTGGTAGGAAATCTCCTTCATCCATGTTGTAGCAGTCTGATGTGGTATAATGGATGAGAAAGATCCCAAGACAATATAATTCTGAGGTTAACCTCCACACCTCCGTGTTCCTGTACCTTTGTGCAACTTTTGATGACGCTCGGATTGGGTTCTGTCTTTTCAGGACTTTCCATAGGCATTATGAAAAGGTTCAACTTCAGAGCTACTTCTTGTAAAACCTCGATAAGTAAATGTTCATAGTACATTTTCAAAAAAGGCCCAATTACAGTCCTCAGTGAAACATCTCGTGTGTATCAAACCATCAAAATAGTATAAAAAAAACCCAGGTATTTGTAGCACCACAGAATCACAGAATGACAGAATGGTAGGGGCTGGAAGGGACCTCTGGAGATCACATAGTCCAACGCCCTGCCAGAACAGGGTCACCTAGAGCAGGTTGCACAGGAACGCATCCAGGCAGGTTTTGAATGTCTCCAGGGACGGAGATTCCAGGCTTCTCTGGGCAGCCTGTTCCAGTGCTCTGCCACCCTCAAAGGAAAGAAGTTCCTCCTCATGTTTAGGTGGAACTTCCTATGCTCAAGTCTGTGCCCGTTACCTCTTGTCCTGTCCCCAGGCACCACTGAAAAGAGCCTGGCCCCATCCTCCTGACACCCACCCTTTAAGCATTTATAAGCGTTGATAAGATCCCCCCTCAGTCGTCTTTTTTCCAGAGTGAAGAGACCCAAATCCTTCAGTCTTTCTTCATAAGAGAGGTGTTCCAGTCCCCTAATCATCTTGGTAGCCCTTTGCTGTACCCTCTCCAGCAGTTCCCTGTCCTTCTTGAGCCAGGGACCCCAGAGTACTTTTAGCCAAAAGCTATTAGACAGATTATTCTTCACATCAATTCCCCACAGTTTTTAGACACTGCCTTTTATTCCAAGGCATCATCAAAAGCTGTTTCACCATAAGCACCATTGTGCACATTTGCTTTTTTGAGAGACAGTGTTTCACTATGTGTCACATATCACATATCACATAAACGTGGCCCAGAAGATGTATTGCTGGGGCTTACTCATGAAAATGTCCCCCTCTCAGTCCTTTCACAAGATGAGAGAGCCCTGCCTAACGAAACCGTTGGGAACAGCAGCTCTCCATTTCTGAAAGTGGTGCTGGGACCAGCTCTAGCTATGGATCACTGGATCGTAGGATTCACAAGGCTGATTTTGAGCCTGCATTTTTTTTCCCATAAACCCCAGACTGATGCAGTCATTAGGAGAGGTCTGAATGGTACCTGAAAAGAGCTCAAGCATGCTGAACATGCCAGCGTGGTGGTAATGCTCGACTACAGCCTCTGAAGTTATCTAAGGACCTGATTTCCAGGTAGTTCGGGGCCCTTTTGGCATAGATACCTTATTTCGCATGTATTCTGAGACACAAACCAACCCAAAAATAAACTCCATATCTCCTTTTTCCTGCTTCTCTCTTTATCTGAAGGTCAAATGCTGCAGCATAAGACATGTGGGATAAATGCTTTCCTGGTTATGTTGCAATGGTGAGAAGAGAAAGACTAAACCAGACACTAACACAGAAACTTTTTATTGCCGCCATTGGATGGTAAGCATTAAACCTTTGCTTTCTGGCAATTGCTTTCAAGTGGTATTGTGCAGCCCCCATCTCCCCACAGCACAACTGCCTGGCGTTTCCAGGCAGGCATGAAAAAGAGCTGTGAAGCTGCAGTTTCTTTGAAGTGGTACAGGCTCATTTTTAAAATAGCTTCGAGCCCTCATCCATATTTCCCAGTGGTGTTTTACCAGGTCAGTGATTTCCAGCTCACAGGGCTGGATGGTACCTCAGCAGGCTATCTGACCCATCTCTGCTGCCCCGCAGATGGGTCAGCTCTGTCTGCATCATTCCTGATCAATGTTTGGCCAGTCTGCTCCTAACAGCCTCCAAAACTGAAGACCTTACTGCCCGCTCTGATCATTTGTCCCCTGCTTTGCTTCCCATGCTCCTAGGAGCGTCCTAGCTGATGTTTATCCCAGAGATATTTAGCTTACCCTATGGGTATCGAAAAATGATTGTTACCTTCACCACTGCAGCAGCCTTTCATGATTTAGAAAACTGTGATGTCCCTGCTTGGCCATCCCTTCTTCAGGAGAAACATAAATAAATTCAATCTTTCTTCAAAACCTGCATTTTCTAGGCTTCTGCTCTTTGTCATTACTCTTCTCTGGACTCTTTCCAAGTAGTTATGTCCTTCTTAATGTGCAGTCCCCCTAGCTAGACACAGAGCTTTAGCTGTGGCTGTGCTGTAACACAATGGTTGGGTTTTTCCATCCGTGTGTCTTATAGGTCATCTTCTTGTTTATGCAGCCAAGTTTTTGCTTTTCTTGTAGCTCTACAACTTTGTTGACTCACATTCAGCTTGTAGTCCCTTCCCTACTGACGTGCTGCCTAGCCAGTTGTTACTCCTCAGTGTCTGCACACCCCACACTCGTCCCTGTTGAAAAATGGTTTGTTCCATTTTTGTTTCCATTATACGTTTCCAATTTGGAAGGATTTCTTTGAGTTCTAACCTTAACCTCCTTCCAAGCTTGGTGTCATTTGCAAATTTAATACAATACTTTATTCTATCATCAGGTCAGTCATGAAAATGTTGCATAGAATCAGACTCAGACTAAGCCCCCACAAAACCTTCCTTACTATATCCCTCTGACTTTGCAGATGATATGGTTTTCTAGAAGCTTCTTCCCCCCCCAAGATATTAATTTCATCTTGACCATGCTTCCCTAGATTACTTATGAGTGTTATATGAAACATGGTTAAGATATATGACACCTACTGCTTCTGCTTTGCTCACGAAGTCTATGACAGAAGGAAATTAAATCGGCTTGACAGACAACTAAGAGCAGAGAAAGGTAACTAATAGCTGTGGTGAACAGTAACCAGTTAGATCTTCTGTAGAAGGACTATCTGGACTGGTATTTCAGATTGGAAATAACTGAATTCCCAACAGTGTACTCTGACAGTAAGTAGCATACGATCAATTTTTCGCTCAGCGGCTGCAGAAACCACCCTCAGCAGAAGATCAGCCAGCTATAAAGGAGTTTTTGAACACTCACACACAAATACGGGGAGGTTGCTGCAGCACATCTTAAAGTGGGCCAGGGCTGGCAGCGAGAGGGGAGAGGGTAAGTGCCTGCTCTGGCAGTTCACTTTTTAAACATTTGTGGATTTTATACGTGTGCATGAGACAAAATGAAACCACCTGATGTGTCTTAGATGCTGGTAGCTGTTGTGGCACAAACAAGTCATGAAACCCTAAACCCCAAAATCCAAGACTTGTTTACCCAATAGTAGATAAGGGCAACACGTATGTTTTTGAAATATTTTGTTGTTGGGTTTTTTGGTAAAAAACAAGGAGCCCAGAAACACGACACTTATCTTCAAACATTTGGTTATAACTGGTGCTTAATTGGGCAAGGAAAATGTTTCCAGGGCTTCATTAACCACAAGTCAAATTAAAAAATAGAGAGGCTGCATTCCTTGTTTTGATGCAGTACTCTACATTTGAAGCTATGAGTGAGTGTTTCCTCACTCACTCACATCCCAGTAGTCCATTATAAAACCTCTCCAGAATGTAGAAAAATGGATTTGTTTTGCCCTATATGAATAAGCAGCTTTCTTAAAGATCAAATTCCTATGGATCAAGGGAGCACTAGGATTTCTTGGAGCACCAAGGCCAGGTCCTTCTATTACAACACTTCCCTTTCACAAGTACAGGGTTGCTCCATCGTGTTGTTTTGCCTCCTGCTGCTCCTATGAATAGGGTGTTGCAAGATCTCCTTACTCTAATAGTTAGACACCTTCTACTTTCCAGCTTGAATTTATTCATGGCTACTTTATACTCCTTTGCGGTATTTTATCACAGAGCACTAGCTCAGTTGTGGGGGCCCATATTACTTGCTTCTGTTGGTGTGTGCCTCTCTTCTCCTGCTTCCACTTTGGCCCTACCAGGAAGCGATATTCAGTGGAGTAAACCAATGGGGAAAGCCACAAGGGTTGTGCCGGGATCTTGGAAGTACTGGATGTAACATTAACTGAGCAATGTCTGAGTCAGTGAAGCAAAGCATTCACCCTAGCGCTGATTATCTTTCCCATCAGTGTCAGCCACTTAAGCTTTCTCCCAGAAATTAATCCAGCTTGGTTAAAATTTCTGGGAAGGGAAGGTTTCCTCCGTTGCCTGTCCAAGTCCACATTTCTAAGAGTGGAAAACATAAGGACAAGTCACTTTTAGCAGATGGATAATAGAAGTTGTGTTTATTTCTGGCTCTGTGAAATCTTTTCTTGTCCCACACAGGGTTCACATGTGCTATGCTACTATCATGACTGTGGTGTGTTAGAACCCTCCTATGCCTTTCCCATCTTAAATACAGGTTGCCCAGGGAAGTTGTGGATGCCGCATCCCTGGAAGTGTTCAAGGCCAGGCTGGATGGGGCTTTGAGCAGCCTGGTCTAGTGGGAGGTGTCCCTGCCTGTGGCAGGGGGTTTGGAACTAGATGATCTTTAGGGTCCCATCCAAGCTGAACCATCTATGATTCTATGATTCCTTACGTCAACAGTTCCTTCCCAAGGGCAATAAGCAGTAATAATGATCTGAGACCAGGGGAAGGCATGACCCAAAGGTAGGGGAAGTCTTTGAATGTTTGTGCTCTAATGCTCTCCAAGCGTTCAGTTGTACAGCACCGTCTAACTGGGCTTTTCAGGCCAAACCAACCTGGCAGGGTCACCTGGTGTGTGACCTCAGTGTAGCCTCCTGGGGTGTCGAAGGAAGTTACCAAGAAGAGGCCATCACCTTGGAGGCTTTCAAGACCCAAGTGCCTTGTGCAACATAGTCTGAACTCAACTCTGACCCTTCTTGAACTATAGACCTCCCTGAGGTCCCTTCCTGCCTGAGGGACTCTGTGAGTCCACTCACACAGAAGACACAGATTGGTGATCTAATCCCTGACCAGCTCACTGGCTAACATCCTTCATAAATATAAATTGCCAAGTGTCAGCCACTAACAAGGCCTGCAACTGAGAGCTGGAGATGAAGGAAGGTAAATAATCCAACACTGGAAATAAGGGAAGCAAGATGAAACAGCCATGGTTACTTCAAAGCAGGTACCAGGCATTGGAAAACTTAATCATGCTGAAGAGCTGTGTGAAATAAGTTGGCCTCTGCCTTCAGTTATAGAAAATATGCCTTTGGAGCCTCCCACTGAGATTCTGGCAGGCATCGTTCCTGGACATCATCTATTGGAAAATGATTGATTCCTCTTTGACACAGCGTCAGACCATCTTTGGAATTTAAGTTTCCTTATGTTTGGCAAGCACTTTGAATTATTAAGAAATGGAAACATCAGAATGCAAGGGTTCAGTACTCAATTTTATGACTACATTGCCCAAGTGACAGATCTGTGCGAGATTAGAGACCTGTTAACGCTGGCTATTTTTAAGCCTAGAAAAGCATTTTTTTTTCCTCACAGTACCATTGTTCTCTGCCAAATTACCCAACAGAATGTTTCTAGATTCCAGGACTTCTCCAAAAGTTCTCTGCACTCATAATGTTGCAGGCAGGAAAGTTCAAAAATTACTAAATATCACAGAGAAGCAAGTAAAACCAGTGTTGCCATTGCTGACCTCACATGCTACACGGTCAGTTCTGAAGCTGATAATTTATTCAACCATTTCGACACGGCAGCATTTAAAATAAATTACTCCAGAATTCCTTCGTTGTATTCAGTCTTGCAATCAGAAAGCTAAGTCTAACGGGGTTTATGTATAGTGGCCCTTACTTCAACACACAGCATACTAGTAAAAGACAATGCACATCACTGTTGTAACACAGCGCGCTAGCAACACTCCTTCAGTTTGTCCCAAAACTCTCATGCCAATGCCTCTTCCAAGCAGAATGGGTGTTCTTTTGTTCTGTATTGGTTTCGTACAACTCACCTGGGTAAATGTACGAGGCATAAATGTTTAATGAGGCTTAATTATCTCAAACAGAATGCAAATAAAAACGATCCAGAAAATGTGCCCCATCACACCATTGCATGTCTTTGCTGTCTCCAGTAAAGGCTGTACACTATAACATTATGGACTTTTAAGCTTCTCGCATTCATAAATGCGTAAAGATTGCATATTAATTTCTGAATGCAATAAGTTATCCCAATTTGTTGTATAAGAGTTATTGAAATATTTGCTTCCACGTTCTTGTTTGGAGAGAAATGATCTTTGTATTTCCATTCTCTCTCAGTCTTCATTTGACAGGTCTCAGTTCCTGCTCTTCCTCTTCCAAATGCCATTTTCATCCCTGCATCCTGGCTCAGTCCTAGCTCAGAAAACTGCTGTTTTCTGCTTAGTTGCTCCAAGATGCCGTGCTAGGAGATCATGCATCACGCAGGGGATGGGGAGTCTCTTTTAAGGAGGATCTGGGAGCACATGGTTGCAGAGACTGAAGGATATTTTCTATTTTGAGGTACTGGCCAAGGAGATCCAATATCGGCAGCCCTTTTCCAGGTATCCAGTCTGGGCATGCCTCTCAAAGCACCTCAAGGCTGTAGCTAGTTCAGACTGAGCCTTCACACATCATGCTGGTGGAGAAAGGACTGAGCATGAAACCCAACAGCAGCGTAGAAATGGTGGTATTATAGGTCTTTTGCAAGCCTTGCTGAAGCTTTTTTGAATATTTGATTCTGGGAAAACTTGCACACCTGCGAAAAGCAATGGCTTTGTTACAGTTTCCTTCACCAGCCCTCAGTCCTTAAGCACATTTCACTGTCAGTCTGTTGCAAATCAGGTTTCCTCAACTCCTTCTCCACTGAAAACCTGCCATAAGTCTGTTGCCTTATTTCCCTTACTCAGGTCAAACACTGTATTGCCTCAATCTCGACTTCTCCAAGTAGTTAACTCCACCAGTCACTGCTGGATTTTACCCCTAAGTCTAAGTCCCAAGCCCTCCTCCTGGGCCAGCACTTGGAGACCCTTCAAAATGTCTTGTATTCCTGAATTGCTTCCCACAAACCACACGCTGGCTTCATCGGATGCTGGAAGGCACAGAGCCGTCTCGCAGTTAGCTTCTGACGCCTCAGCCTCACAGGGTCACCATCGCTGCCCACAGCAAAAAGACTATGAAGCTACTCAAGCATGGAGGGTGAGTCCTGGGACGATTCAGCTCTGCTGCAGCTGTGTGTTTAGCTTGGTTGACTCCTCTGATGTCTATGTGCTATGGTGGCTGAGCAAACTTCTTGTGCTAATAGCAACATACCTTCCCGGACGCGTTATTTAGGAAGGCACCTGCTGAACCTGGTTGTCTCTTGTCTAGGTACACTGGCCAGTTCTGATCAGCAGCAAACCAACAGTAACAGGCTCTTCACCCAATTGCGCTTGTGGCATGGCCACTGCCGTCGCATCCTGTCTTTTCACCACAGCTGGGTTCGTATTTTAAAGACTCTGCTTTTCATTCTTCAGGCATTAATCACACAATCAAATTAATCTCTGGTAACACTTCTCTAGCTATAAAAAGCATGTCTACAAATTTTAGAAGTGCAATTGGAGATGGTGCACGTTTTACCCCTGGGGAAAATCCCAGTAGGGTTTACTTATATACCTAAAGCAGCCTCAGAAATTTTTAGAGAACTTCACTTATAAGGTAGAAAACTCATCCACAACCTGGCAGGACGTATATCTCAAGGAAGTGTTTAAAGGGAGATGATAGTGTTGCTGTAGATTTGTTGTTGGCAGCTGGAGAATGAAGAAAATTTTCAGTCATAAATAACTTCCAGGCTTCATGTTGTAGCAGAAATATGGCCACTTTTTCAAGTAAAACCAGATTCAACATAAAAATCATACCTTATCACTTATTCAGCCAGTCTGATTTATAGGAACTGCTGTGCTTGGTGCTAGTTGTTCTGATTGCATCCTTGTACTTTTTCATATGTTGCTAACACTATCTCACTTTGTGACAATAAAATCTCAGGGTGTTACACTTTTATTAGGCTTTCCCTTATTTATTGGATAAAAGCTGATTATAACTAGTCACTTGAAATCACATTCTCTGTCATGGAGGCTACTTAATAGAAATGTGTTTAAATAAATCAGCTATTAACTTTTACAGTACAGCCCATTACCTTTCCTTTCCATGCGTCCGCATATCAGTTAGATGAGAAATACACAAAATAGAAACAGAATTAATAGCACTTTGTCATCAACCTCCTTTCCTTGGGTAAAAACCTCCAGGGATAATACAGTGTGTTGGAAGGACCAAGTGGATTGATCCTGCCTCAGTAGGAGATTTACATACAGTGCTGGTTGCCAGACAGTATAGATTGCCAGACTGTAATCGATTTATGGAAATCTTATTTTTCCCACCTCTTCTTCCAAGAAGGTGGAGTACCCCTCTGTACACAAGGAGGATTTCAACCCAGCTGTATTCCCAGTAGTCTGGGCCTCATTCTTGTCATGGGCTGCTGAATTAAAAATGCTCATCTATTTAGTTTGTCTGGGAACGCAGAGACTATTAAGCACAGCGCCTGGAAGACATGGGATGTTTTGGAATTTCTAGAAAAGGATGGTGGTTTGATTTGCATAGTTTTGCTGCTGACTGGTGGCACGAAATTCGGACAGCATCTGTTTTATTGCATCACCATTACTGGACATCACGTGACATGATAAGACTGACCCACCCTGGAATGACTAATCGAGTGGGATGCTTGAAAAGGTTTTTTTCTTTTTTACAACCCTCAATTAGAGAAACCACATTTTCCAGGGAAAAAACAGTAACTTTTAAGCGTGTGTGAATGTGTATGTGTGTTGTGCTTTTTGTTTTTAGTTTTTTTTGGTTTTAACAAAGAAGGCTCTCCTGCCCACTAAAGAACTTGGTCAGAGAGGCTTTTTGTTTTTAAACCTGTAGTGAATCAACATGAATCATCTAATTTTAACCAGCATCTTTATAGTTTGAAGCAAAAAGTAAGACTTACTCCCTAGGCGAGGAGGCAAAAAAGGATTTCCTGGCTCATGCAGCTTGTCGCCCCATTTGTTGTGAGATATACAACCGCGTTACTTTCCCCACTTTCAGCTATGCCTATTGGAATTGCAGCTACACCATTTCCCAAGAATATGCTTGGTGCGTCAGCTAACCTTTAAATATTAAAAATGGAGAGTGGCTTTGCAAACTTATGCCAAAATGGAAAGGTGTAAGGAAACCGCAGTCTGGAACACGAGAACTTGACGTTCCTCATGCTGAGGCCCCTCTGCATCTTTCAGCACTGAGGCCATGGGTGGTTTCTAGAAATAATATTGTGTTTGTAGCTGTGCACTGTTAGAAGATGTTTTCAGACTTACCTGTTTATGATAAAGCCCCAGGCGATAAGCAACTGCCCTTTTCTCTTCTCCTGCTGAAATTGGCATGCTTAATCCCGCAGTAAGGGCTATGTCACATTTTGCCCCTCTGTCCCCTTGCAGGATATATGTTCTACTGACCTCGGTAGGGCTTAACTATAACATGCAGCAGATTGAGTATGGAACACCCACCATTCATTTGAGATGTCCAGCTGCATTCAGTAGTTTTGTAAGAGTTTTAGAGTAAAAGGCACCGTGCACCACAGTTGAGGTGGGGGTCATCTGTTTCCTCTGTAAATTTATCATGGAGCAGATTGAAAAGGCATCCTACTAGCCACCACAGTGCAATAATAACTACCCTTCCAGCCTGGTTGTGTAGGCTAAGTAGAGCCTTTGGTAGAGCAGGCAAACAGTTGCTGACCCAGGTCTTGGACTGCTGAGTTTGGGGGCGATTACTGTCTACCAGGCAGCCTACGGAAAACTCCCAAACTTCCACAGAGATTGGGAGGTCAGACACCAGATGTGGCAGGATCCATGGTGTCTGCCCATATCCATAAATAAGTGCTGGGTTTTACAAACCACCTTCCTATGTGGAACATACAGTTGGGGTTTTTTTACTATTATTTCTTTGCGCTGTTCAACAAGGTTTGAATCTACCCAAAACTGGGGCGTGGGGGAGAGGGAGTCCTTCACTTAACAGCATCTATCTGCTATCACTGAAAGAATACTTCTCCATAATAGTCATCTGCCTCTCATAGAAGCTTCAAGACTTTTCCTGCATGTTTTGGAAAAAGAAGTGTTTTTTAGCAGTAGCATGGTGATGGGCTCTGTGCTAGCAACCGGCTCAGCCATGCTCTGCTTGAACCTACTTGAATGACAGAACACGCCATTGGAGTTTAGTATTTTTCACTGAACAAGGTGAAGAAATTGCCTTCTTCCAGCTCATTCCTTCTAGCCAAAATTCCTTCTAGCCATACTTTTTAGGAAGTGCTCTCAGACGTGAAAACAACAGTCTCATAGATAGCTTCAGGGATGAAACATTCTTTCTATAATTTCCTAACCTCGTTCACACACTCTTTCTTGGCATTTGTAGAGTGGGACCATATATTTTCTGCAGACCTCTTATGGTAGCCAAGTTACTTTAAAGGAGTACGAAAGACCTCCCACCCCTCTGAAAACCTCTCCCTTTAGGTACCCCCAAGGGGAAAGCTGCATCCTTCTAGGGATGCCAAAATACAACCAACCTCCTTCGGGCAAATCATGGGTAAAAAAAACAACCTTTGAAATGCAAGAAAACAGTTGTGAAAGCACAGCTAGGTCCTCAAGGGCTTATATTCCCGTCAGGTACATGCTCTAAAACAGTGGAGAGGGGTTGTGGTTTGTAGCTTGTAGTCAACTGGTGGATTTGAGCTGCCTTCAGGGCCCTTGCAGGCTGTCAAAAGAAAACAAATGGTTGCTGCTGCGGCTGTGGCCCAGGGAATCCCTTGGGCCGTTGGTCACGGTCTTCACGCCCCGAGCTTCAATTTCCCAGTAACAAAACAAAACACTGCGAGGAGCTTCATGTGACAGAAGCTTCCAGCCCAGAGAGCTGAAGGGAGACAGGTCCTATAAAAGCATCCTAATATGTTATGGGAAGGATCCCAGCCTGCTGTAAAGGTAACAGTCTGTCCGCAAAAACCACTGGTATTTTAGGGACTTTTCCTGCTCACTGCAACAGCTCCTTTTGGATCCACACAGCCAGGGCTGACACGGAGCAGAGCAAGTGCTGGTCACCCTTCATCACCTCCCACTCTGGCTGCACCTTATTCCCAAGGTGCACCTTCTGAAACAACAGGGTTCACATCAAGTTGGGGATTTTAAGAAAGCAGTCACAAATATGTCCCAAGCCTTTGCTGATTTGTTAAAAAGGACTGGCCTCTAGGCGAGCAGCCAAAGTCTACCCCCAAAACAATTTGCAGACAAAGCCCAGGTTATTTAGCAAAATCTTTACCCTTCCTTCATCCCTTTCTTCCCTAGGAACAGTGACGGAGCTGTGAGTATAGCTGGAAGCTTATAAAGAATTCAAGGAGCACTATGTAACTCCTCTTCTTGCTGCCTAAACCTGCAAAATGGTCTGGCTTCTGAAACTTTGGAGGATGAGTCATGGTTCTAGGACAACTCAGAGACCATGCCAGGTGAACTCCTGCTTCCCGGGCTACTTACAGGATGTGTGGCTTCTGCCCTCTCCCTCTGCTCCTGCTGACACAGACACTCTTCAGGTCTCAGCAGGGCTTGCAGGGAGCCCCTCCGGCTGCACATCCAGAGACTATTTAGCAGCTCAGACAGCAGTTCCCCATCTTCTCTTGGGACAGGGCAATATGTCTTGCATCTTAGGTGCTGCTCACAAACTTACCAACTACAGCTTTTGGCCTTCCTATTCTATAGGACACCAAAGTAGATAAAAAAAGAGGTTTGAAAAATGACTTCTTTACCTTCTTGTCAAAATCTGACACCCGTTTGGAGATACTGATAGTGTTTTTGTGCTGTCTTTTCAGTTTGTGCTTTACCACAAATTTCCTATGGCTGTAAAGGCAAATGCAACCATGTAATTATCATGGTTTTCATCGTTCAGTGGCATTAACTGGCTGGTTACGGTGGCTTTTATACCCCAGTTCCTAGCCACATTCTAACATTCACTCGTACATTTGGTCCCTGAGTCAGATCCATAGTTCATGTCCTATCGTGGTAGATTAATGTTTCCTTTAGCTGTTCTGTACCTTGCCAACTCTGTGCCTGCTCACAGTTACTGTATACATACCCCAAAAAAAAACCTAAAGCAAAACTTAGAATAAGCACAGAGAAAACTCAGCGTGGATACTGGCGAATGGCTGATTTAAAAGAAATATGTGCTTTGATTAAGAATATTATTAGGTGAGCTTTTAAGGTGTTGGATACAGTACAACAACGTTACCATTTTGCAGGGAAATCACAGAGGGCCAGTGGGACAGTTTGTTAAGTATCCGCACATTTATTTCTTGGCAGAGGTGGTCTGGCCATGGAGGTGGTATTGAAGCTCCAGAGCTGTGCCTTCTCAGCGGGGACAGGTGATGGTGATGGACAAAGGGGAAGGCAAATCCTTCATTGCGCTCTTGAGCATCTGCACGTAAATTTGTGCTTTGCTGCACTCAGAGGAGATAGAGATTGGATTACTTTTTCTATCATCCATTTGATATAATTGCCATTTTCATTTAAGGAACAATAAATTGAGACATTTTTATGAGGATACTTAAGTTTTGTTCAATGGACATGGTAAAGAAAATTTTTAAATCATTCACCAACCCATCTGCAAATTAAATGCACATAGCAAATAAAATTAGTGGAACATGATTTAGAATGCCCCTTGAGCGTTCTAGGCATGGCTAGAGTTCTTTCAGTTGTAAGTGAAAAACATGAAAGGAGTTTTATATCAGAGCAAGCAAACTTCACACGATTGGACCAGCCATAATAAAAGCCTTGCTGTCTATTCATTTGGAGCATGGGGAAGCCTGTAAGCAGCATGAATCTCGACACAAAACTTTTAACTGCATCATGCAGAGGCTCTTTTAAGAGTCTCAGAGAGTAGTAAATCCTTTTCTGCAAGGGGAGGTTTACTATGAGCTGGAGGGAGAAGGAAGGTGCAGCAACGGAAAGGAGAAAGTTACTCTCATCTTCATAAACAGTTCCTGCTCAGAAACTCTGTAGATCCAAATTGTCTACAATTTGGATATACAGACAGTAGAGCGGATATACAGACAATAGAGCAGAAGGGGGATTTTTTTTGCAATATATCATTAGCTGTGCTTTTCTTGCAGGAGATACTTTTCTACAGTGCCCTGATACTAGAGACCGTCACACAGTGAGCTGAGTAACACAGCCAGCTCCACCACACTGCCCAGTTTCCTCCCTGAACTGAAATCCACTCCTTGAACAAGGCTGGAAGACAGAATTTTACAGACTAAAACGTGAAAGCACTATCTGGCTTGATCAAGAGAAACACAAAGCAGTGGCATAGCATAAGGGTCTTCATATATTCTGGGATAAGACACGTTATGCCTTATCCTCCAAACTTTGACATAGTGCTACAGGATGATTCATAGTAACTAGAATAAAAATGCCAGGTAATATATGACTACTAGGTGAGTGATCTTTCCTCTTTCCTCCCCATCCCTGCCTTTCTTCCCCCTCAGGTCCAAGAGGTTAGCTGATTAGAGACCTGTGGCATCAAGTATATCATTTCAACTACCACTACGGTTAAAAGATTTACAGATGGCAGTGTAAGCCAGCAACTCTTGTTCAATTTCTCAGGCTCATTATTTGCAATGAACAATAACTCAGCACCAGGGTCACGCAGCTCCTTTTGTCCATAAATCTGCTTAAACTCAGACACTGGAAGCTTCGTCCTTCACCTGAATGTCTTTTAATATTTTTTTTTTTTAATAGGTGAAGGCGGTACCTCTGAGGTCCAGTGTGAGGAACATTGAAAGATTAATGAAAAACAGAATCACAAAAGGGTATCGCAAGTACTGAAGGCACCTGTGAACAACCCCTGTTGGTTTTAAACCCTGCTTTCTGCCAAAGCGTTATACAACACTAGAAAGCTGTATAGTCTAACTTTGACTCAGGTCCGGCAGGTGGAAGAGTTATTAAAAGAAACGCTGCAGTGCCTGGAGGTTTCATTTTCTTGTACAAACATAAGGGTACATTGGAGCATGTGGTGTTGATGATACTGTGGGGACAAAGCACAAACTACTTGGGCCATTAAAAACCCACATCCCTGACTATGCCACATGGCAGCACAGAAGAAAAACCAAGCATTTCTTGCTAACACAAACCAATTAAATTATTTTTAGCTTCTGCAAAAACAAAAAACACAGAAAAAAACCCAGCCACACTGGTCACTAAGACAATAAGCATTTCTAAGATTAGTCTTGAAATTCTCTAAATACATGCACCCCCTCCCCCACCTTCCAAAAGGAAAATCATAGTAACCATTAGGGTGTCTGTGTTTATGGCTAAAGCCCTTAAAACAAAGATTTAGATTAAAGGTTGAAGTTTTTACTTTTCATGCAGCTGCACAAAAGGACTGGTTTTGCCCTTCTTTGCTCCAATACAATGATCTATATGGCTATTTTCTGTGACTGCATATTTAGCAGAGTCAGCTAACGGATCCTCTGATTTCCCTGTCCCCAGGTTTTTTTCACCAAACATGCTAAATTGGGATATTAAGTCTTCTACAGTCTTTGCGCCTTGTTGTTGGCTTCACAAGGGCAATTCCCGTAGCTCAGCCACCCAAGGTGTGCATCGCTCTCCCCTTTCCTCTGCCTTTACTGTGAAGTGGTTTTGCCTTCAGACTTTTATTGTAAAACAGTATACAAAAAAAAAAAAAAAGTAGAGAGCAATAAAACCACACATATCCTGGATATGCTTTATTTTCTTGGGAAACAAGTTAATGCATGTGTCTTTGTGTGTCTGCATACAGATGTGCATACATAGACATATGTATGTGTATGTGTGTTTGCATATGTGTGTACAAGGGCCTTGTGTATGGACAGCGGGGCCAAAATGTAAGAACAGAAGACTAGAAAAACATTCTTCCATAGTATGCAAGTACACTTAAAAGCAGCACTGAGGTTTTTGGAGGGATTGCAAAACACTGTGTAGGTTCATACTGTGAAAATATCCGCTAAAGGTGCTATGATGATACTCATTAAATGCATAACTTGTGGAATACTTTATAGGTGGTTATCGTATGTATCTCAGAAACAATACAAGAAAAAATGGTGGGACTTAGATACTTTGTTTTAGTGTTCTTCAGAAATTTCCCCTATTATAGCAAAAAGACGAAATTGCTATTCCTCTTAACTAACATGCAATGACATGAGCTATTACTTTTATTACCTGAAATTCAGCTTGACAATGATTGTTGTAAATTTTGCAAAAATAAACATATATATACATTTTTTTTTTAAAACTCTTTGCATCTAGCAGCTGCATGTATTTTTCAGCACATCTGGTTTAAGCAATCACTCTTTGCCTTGCAGAGGTCTGGCTGTTGGCCTGGGGCAAGGGCAGCTCCCATCTGAGAGCCCAAGGTGGCTGGTGGCTGCCTCCATCCGAGCCCTGGCTGACTCATGGGGGAGCCTTCAGAGAGATGATGCAAAGGGACTGGTGGGTGGCCCTACGTAGGTTTAGTTCACGTCCTTTGATACCATATTTTGGGACATTTCAGTTAAAAACTGTTGAGTTCCTAAAGGTGGGGAAACTCAGACGTTTACTACCCTGCAGAGAAAACCACAGGCAACTCCACTGTACACGACACGCCTGGAGTGAATGGCCACCCAAATCAGAGGCTAAAGCCATAGACTAGCAAAACGTTGGGCAAAGAGGTTTTTTTAAGAAAAGAAAAGACTCCTTTTAGGAAGCTGTCATTTTTTATGTGGCAAGGACTCTGTGTGGATCCTGCACGTCACTGCACCCTCTTTAAAGAAATCGGTTACTGAAACTGATTGCTATGACATCCGCCCAAGCCAGCATGGCTAGAGGAAACAACTAGAGGAGGGCACCGCAAGCCAGCCAGCTGCAAGGGTGTTCAACAGGCAAAATGGGCATTCATGGGGAAAAGCAGTAGCCGATGGGGAACCTTGCCATAGGAAAGCTTAGCAGCAGCAGGTCTCAACAGCCTGCGGTCACCTTCCTGCCCCACCACAGTACCCTAGAGTTAAAAAAAAAGAATATTTTACAGCCAGATGTCCTCTACAACCAATCTGCACTGGGTGGGATGACAGACAGGGCAGGATGTATCCTGCTGGAGGACAATCACTGGGTGGGTCGGTTGTTACCAACAGCTTTACTGAGGGAAGTGCGTGCAGCCAGGCACTACTGTTGGGGCATTCATTCATTGGCGCTGCTACGGTGGCTTTGGAAGGGCTTGTGTTTTGCTTCTTGTGCTCCTTTCTATGTTTCCATGTTGCTTGCTATTAGCACAGCCCTGCATCATCATGGCGGGGCTTGGCTCAGCTGCCTCTCCTCCTCCAGCTCCATCTGGGCACCAAGGAAAACAAAGCACTGCCCTCCCTGGTGCCAGCCCCTCTGATTTCCCGCTGTTAGCACAGTAACGCTGCCTGACGCAGTACATCACCTTCGGCGATCTCCCTCCACACGGACTGGATAAGCCTTGCAGGCTCAGCTGATGCATCTCAGCAAGGTGGGAGGAATACATATTCTCTCCTTTTTCTACACGAAGAACTTGATACGGGTTGTTCCTGTGATCATCAGAAAGAAACCCAAGTTTAAATCCATGTCCATCCATATATTATGCTGTTTTGTCTTTTAACTTCTGGTCATTACAGGTTATGAATCCTCCTAATTTTTCTGTTCTTTCTCCTTCTTGATTGTCAGTTCCTTTCCTCAGCAGTGGTAGTATGCTTCAAATCTGAATCCCGTGCTTGGTATCCCTGATGCTTTGCAGTGGCAGTACTTATGTTTTTAAAATTGCAGGGTTTTAGTTATTATGAGAACACTTCGAATAAAGAAAGTGCCTTCTGGCAGCAAAGAAAACATGGCAAATTCACTGCATGACACAGACTTCTTATATCATGCCACCGATTACAAGACTACCCAAGCAAGGTCATGATCACCCTTTTAAAATTCCTTGTTAGCAAAGCTGTTTTGTCAGGCCATTGGCTGTGAAGCCTAAATTCATGGAATCTGAGCAATCACTTCCTTAATGAAGGATGGTCAAAGATAGCAAAGCCCAATAGCCAGTACACTGACCATACCTTGTGAAGACACATAATACAGATTTTTTTAAAAAAAGTTAATCATAATTAAGCCATTACCTTAATGTTTTTATTTTTTCAGGAGTGTCTTTTTAACTGTACTTATCTACAGAATTTTACTTCAGTGAGTTTCAAGTCTCCCTTCAGTTTATGCCAAAATTCAGTCTAAATTCCTGGCCTGACAATTCATGCTGCTGACTCCAGGGAAAATAGAGCTGCCTGTTTTAATTAAAACAAATTATTCTATGGTCTGGGTTAACAATTACTTCTGAAGACCAGCAATTTCACAGATTTTATCTGCCTTTTGCTTAAAATTTAATGATGACTCTGCTGTCTGTCTTCCCACCTCATCCTTCAGCATCCTGCTCTCCCAGTGAGTCATTTCAGAAAATTCCCCTGCAGTTGTCTGGTGTACTGATTTATGTCTAACTAAGGCAGCAGCCGCCTGGGCTACTGCTGTCTATCAAAGAAACACAGCACATATTTTAACAGCACACATATCATCTATAAACCCCGTAAAGACCTTTGTTATTTCTGCATTTCATTATACAAAAATTTTCATTGTACAAGGTTTAACATAATACCAGAATGATTCTTATTGGTTTTGTAACATTAAATAATCCTTTTATATCAATCCCATAATATTGTATTTCATTGCTGGCATACATTTTTGTAGAAAAAAGGTACTAAAAAAATCTATTTTATGCCATTTAACAAGAAAATGGCTACATATTTCTTAGTCACAATAATTTTTTAAATTTTATGAGACTAAAAAATATTAATGCATTTTATGCATGAGAATTTTTAATAAGCTAAGGAAAAGCTTATATTGCACACTCTATTGTATATACAGGCCATACCAACCATGTGAATACATAGTCTCCCTTTGTGACCAAAAGTCCTCTCAGAAATATATTTTGGCCACAAGTAATATAAAGTTTCAAACCCCACTTTGACCACTGGAAAACAAATACATTTATTTTGTGCCTAATCATTGTAACAAGATCTTGTGTCTGCATTGTGACATTTGTTCTGGTTTCCTCCACAGCAAATGATGGGATGAAGCACAGTTAATCTAGAAAGGGTTAAAGCTTACAAGTGGCTGGTTAATTAGACTTCATGGAAGTTATAAGCACATAGTCTAGATACGGAACACCAAAACTCTTATTTAAAAACCTAAAGGAAAAAACCTGTTGCTCTCACAACGATGTTTCCAACGTTTACAGTCCCTGACTTTACACATGTTTACATAAATTTGTGCATTACATTCTTCTGAAGGAAAGGTTTTGACATTCTTTGGTATATGGCTTTAAAAAAAAAAAAAGACAACGACTAGATTTGCATTTAAAATATTTTCATATACAAAGCTGACGAAGGCCTTTTCAGCCAGTACAAATCTCAAAAGAGTACCATCAAGCTTCAGGTGTGACAGTAGTCCTTACCTTATGGGTTTCCTGAGCAAAGAGGAAAACTCATTTTCCTTGCCCAAACCACGAAGACATAAGACATTCAAGAAAGCAGACAAATTGTGGACACAGTGTACAAGTTCAGCACCCTTAGGCTGGAAGGGCATAGAAAGCTAGATCTGGAGAACTGGCTTAAAAGCTTCAGCACCAAAAGGCTTGGGCAGAATTTAGAGACTAAAGTGAAACTCCACATCAGAATTTAGATCCTGCACATCTGAGTCCTGCCAACATTTATTTAGGCGCCTGAAGCATAGAAGACCCTGAAAAAACGGATATGATTTGATGAACTTCTGTCAAATGGATGGGTGCCAGGAGAACTTCCTAAAGGCAACCATGCTGTCAAAATATTGACAAATGTGAACCAGGATGTTTCTAAAGGCTAGTCAGAACTGACTGCTAGAAATAAGTAATTCAGATTCCTCAGCCCCAGAGATGTAACAAGAAGAATAAGACTTAGAAGGACTGAAGTTCTCAGTATTCATCACAAATGGACACTCTGATCTAGTTGCTTATGTTAGGGACAAATGTTCTCGAATTGGGCATGGAGGGTTAAAATAATTTCACCGAGCCTGAAACTGGTCATGGGCTTGCTCCATTCAATCAGTGGTGGTCCTGTGAAACCCAAAATCCAACCTTACAACAGCCAAGGACAACTGATGCTACAGACCTTGGCTGCTGAAATACAGGTGCTGATGTTCTTAGCCTCCTTTTACGCTCCTAACCCAAAACCTTGATCTGCCCCCTAATCCTTTCACTGAACGGCAGTAGGAGTTGCCAGACCTCAGACAGATCTGGAAGACCTCAGAACTTGGGGAGGCACAAAACTGTTCTTGCAGGTCTGTCCTCTTTCTATGTGACTAAGAAGCCTGTCCAGACATAGAGAGCAAGCCATGGAGCCTAGCTTCCTGCTCCACACAGGGTTGGTCAGCCCTGGGGTGCCTCAAGCATGCTGGTGAACAGAAAAACCATACCATCCAATCCAGATTCGCTGAACTTTCACCAGATTCACTGAGCTGTAGACATAATTTCCATCTGGAATTCAACACATTAACCAAAGCTTTGCAAGTGAGAAACAGCAAATAATTTGACAGGTGTCATTTCAGTAAATGTTATCCTTCAGCACAAATGAACATTGTTTTGTTTTCAATTACTTAAATGGGTCTTTGTAATAGTGTTGATGCTAAAAACCAGCTGAATTTCCTGTTGATAAGTAAGGGTAATCACTAAGAGAGGCTCAATTTCCCAAGAGACTCTTTCCAAACTCAAATACGTCAACAGATCCTGCTAAATATATTTGCCCAGTGCTCATAAAATAGAAGCAAAGCAAGTACCGCATTCAGTGTTGATCACTTGGTAGTACACCTACTGTGGAATACGTCCTGCTCATGGGTTTGTGTTTTTTTGTCTGGTGTGGTTCAGTTATGTGTGTCAGTTGTCAGTCGGTCTTCCAGGATGGAAAAAAACTACCTTGCTTTTAGAGTGTTATTGCAATGATGATGTTATTCTTTGGTTCAGGGTCTTAGAATATGTAGTTTTGTGATTATGGAGGCTGTCATAGTGGAAAAACAAGCTGCTACAAGTTTGAACAATCTAGCTGACTTCCCCAAATGTCAATTCTTTTTTCTGGTTGCCACTCCTATTGCCTCACTAGTCATACTCCATTTACTTTCAGGGTAGGGCACAACAAGTGTCTGTAGATTGGTATTGGGTGCTGTTCTGGTCCTTTGACTTTGTGTGCATCAACACTGGTTAGCATTTCTCTTCCTTCTAAGCAGACTCACAGATGGTATCATACACTGTATTTCCTTGTGGTCCTCCAGGTGTATTTCCCTTCTGAGACTCAACTGAATAAATCAGCCAGTGAAGTGCTGGCAAAGGTGTGGGCCAGGAGAACCTCAGAACTAAGCCTTGTGGTGCAGTGAGAGGGGTTAACAATGTGGGGAACAAAAAGCTCTTTCAAATCATTATCAAAACCAGTTTTGCGGTTGCAATGGGCACCTAGCTACCTCTGTACCCCTCCACTAACAACACTGCTAAAAGCTGCTACTTGGTGCCTGCCAAACCCTCCATGTGACTGTGTGCCTATCCACTGTCTTCTCAGCCTGTCACTGACCATGCAGACATGGTCACTATCCCATTGCTACCCAGTACTCCACAACCCCTCAGTCACCAGCTTATTCATCTGCAGATCCACGCTCTTTGCTTGACCACCCGCCCCTCCAGACTTATACTGTAGCACAACTCCAGCTCAGGCAACCAGCGACGTTGAGAACTGTCAGTACTAGAGATTTGTGCGGATAAAGTTTGGTTTACAGCTTTCTTTTCTAGGCATTTCTTTTTTAGCAGTCACAGTCACATGAAGAAACGTCTGTTTCAGCCCCTTCAGCACCCACAGATTTCACCATGTCCCTAAATTCTACCAAGCATCCTGATGGATGTGCCAGAAGGACAAATAAATAAGGATTAGGAAATGCATTAGGAAATTCCACTAGCAAATTCCCAGGCTGCCACAAAAAGAAGGCAGGCCCTATTTTGGTTGCTACATTCTTCAGGAAAAGCAGTTTTATCACCATCAGTTTCAGCAATAAGCAGCTCTAACCACAGAAATTTGTTAACAACACTCTGCGCACCTCGTGTCTTCCGAGACACTGGTAGCAGTAGTCTCTAGTCCTCATCTGTCCCACGGGGCTTCTCTTACAAGTGGGGAGAGGAGATGTCTGCTTTTTTTCCCAGCCCACACAGGAGCAAATAAAGTTCTCTGCTTCATTCCCTTCCCTCCACATCTGTGAACTTATTCACAGTTCAACGGGGTGGAGTGAACTCAGCAGCCCAAGGGGCATTTGCTGGGCCTGGGTGCTCCTCGCACACTCTCTGGGGGTGACGCGTCACCCGCCGCTCTACGTGATGCTGCACTTAATGTTGTGATTAGCATGACTGGCAAAAGATGATGGCTGCTGGCATTTATTCAGTAACTAACACACTGATAACAGTTTGGTCCTCTGTGATGATAGTCTAGCTACCTGCACTTGGGTTTAACTTTACTTTCCAATGTTGTTTTTTAGTTTTGCTGTGGGTGCTGAGGCTTGTGTAAGCATAACATAAATGCAGCTGGAAGCGTATCTGCCCTTTGAACTCCTCGCTTGCTCTTCCCAGAAGGTCTGTCTTATTATTTCTGTGCAAGGATACATGAAGTTGGCTGCATGCCTAGATTTACATCTGGTGTCTAAAAAGAAAAATAACAATTTGCTTCAACATTATATTCGGAGATGACAGAGGACAAGAAGAAGCTGAGGCTCAGAAATTGAGCCATTGTCACAGAACTGAGCAGCTACACACATCCTACCCGTAGCTTGAAGACGTTAGTGTTGGGCCCAAGAGGAAGGGCCAGGGAACGCAACTTTTTTCTTGTATACACATCCTTGTATAAGAAAACTATGACAGACTAGAATGTGATTTTTTTCAAGATCCCACCAGCTTCTAATTATATTTTATGATTGCTTTGCTTGTAGAAGTCCTCCAGACAGGTGGAGCAATGTTCATCCTCCATAAACTAAGGCAGATTTGTGCCAACTTGCCACTCTTGCTCTGAAAATTTCTTGAGGGTATGGAGATAGTCTCTTGGCACCACCGCTCTGCAAGAGCTTCAGCAGTGCACGGGAACATTAAGGTTCTTTAAGACTTTAGGCATACCCAGGAGGAAAAAATCATCTCTCCCTTCAGAAATGCACAAATGCCCTTAATCACGAAAAAACCAAACAGCTACAAGCCCCTCCACTTTCCCCTTCATCTGTGATGGAAACTTAGGAGCAGCTCATGGATAACATTCAAACAAGTAAACAAACAAACAAATAATTTCTCCAGAGTTGTCAGAGGAATGTCTCTACTTTTGACTCCTGCACCGCTCACTGACAAAGTTAATTTCCTGCTGATAAGGCTACAGCACTTGGAGACTCCATCGGTCCTCAGCCTGATGGACAGTTTTTGTCAATGGGGTTAGCAACGCTTGCAAAATTCAGTGCCTAGCATGCAATAGCTGTTCCAGAAAGAGGTCTACTGCTTCCTCTTAAAGATGGCATCTTTGGTTACAGCCCAGGTGTCCCACACTCCTACTGCCTAAACCACGACTTGGAGCCCTGATCCCCTGCGGATTTTTTTCATCTGCAACTTGAACCACTATGTCTCAATTACATATCAGTATTATAAGCACTTCTATCCTGAAAAGCAACTGAAGAAAGTGTCTGGTGTACCTGATCTCTCGGATAACCAAGTCAGCTTGAGGAAAGCATGCACTTAATTGGTCCACAGCCGAAGACTTACTGCAGTAAGAGTGTTTTGCATGGTGTCAGCATCTTGGCTAGCTAATAACTAACCTGTAATAACTATCCTGTTCTTACCACAGGATGTGCAGCCTCCTAATTTTTGTGGGATAGATGATCAGTTTTTGCAGGATGGGTATTTCCGTGGATTGGATCCTGTTTTGCTGAAGTATGCCTGTGTGAAGAAAAACTCGGTCCTTTCCCAGGCATGATATCTGCATTGAGCAGGGAGACAATGTTCACTCTTCTGAGACTAATGACCAAGTGAATTTTTCTCTTCTCATACTATTATTTAGCCAAGACTATTGGCCTGATTCTTCAGTCACTCTCAGTCCTAGCATGGGTTTGGATGCCTCTTTAAGGAAATAGGTGTTCATATTACTTTAAACATGGCTTTATAGTGGAAATGCGTATTTCAAATATTATCTATGTATTGTGGCCATGATATATTGTGGATGTATTTCTATAAATGCACCCTAAAATAACCCAGAGAAAGAACAGATGGAAAAGATTTTTAAAGCCTTCATAACAAATCCCAAGCAATTTCCAGAAACTATGTCAGTTAGCATAACAATAATTGCACCCACAGTTCTTCCTTCTCGAAAGATTTGATATTGTATGTATAGGACTTCATAATCCTGTATTGCATTTCTACAGCTTTTGAAGTCTCATTTAAAGTTTGGAAAGTGAAGCTATTGGAAACTTGGCTATTCCCTTGTATTTGATGGCCAACCAAAACACTGGATATGTCTTGTCAGATGTAAATGATAGGATAGTATGTTGTGATGTGTGTATTTTAGAGACCAAATCCTTGTTTGTAGAGGTTTTATGTTGACATGGGAATCATGCGCCACTTCATCAGTAATTTCACTCTCAAACCAGTGTAATTATAATAAAATACAATAGAGTAGAACCAAGCCACAACTGAAACATCAGCTTTCTATCCCGTCCCATCACTTGTGAATGAGATGTGAAAAGTTCAGGCTTACTGTAACTCTGCGCTAGTGCCCAATAAACAGGATTTCAATCAGTGAAAACAAATATTTTCAAGTCCTTATTGCTATTTTTTTAGGTTGTAAGCAGAACAACCTGGAAACACTATGGAAACACTGCCATAATTTATCAACACATGGCTTTCTTAGCTTCATCTGCTTTATTCTACTAGTACATCAGTAGAACACGCTATTCCGATTTGGCCATCAATTTTAAAGCTTGCTTTCCCGATTGTCTTTTTGTATGCAACCTGTCTGATGAAACATGCTAGAGCTGAATTCCTCTTTACTAAGGTACCTATTAAACAGAGAAGTTTCTTACACATTTCCATTTGGCCCTAGAATCATTTTTTCGCTGCTGATTTGCTGCTTTGTTATTTGTTTTTCAGCCTTGCCATCCTTGCCAGCTTGTCCCCCAACCGTATTAACCTTGTGAATTTAGGGCACAGATATCAAATTTGCTGTAATGCTTTCATTTATATGATTAGAATGATCCCAACAGTAATCTCTGGGAGATCTGCATGCAGATCAAAAGTCAGTTATGAACTGATTTTGGGGTGTTGTTTTAGTATCTTGCTCTTGCAGTAGCAGCACTCCTTGGAGGCTCACCTTGTTTTCTCTACTTTGTATCTCACTGGCACTTTTGCAGTTGCCATCCTCCTCTTCCACGTGTGTCGCCACACACCTGATGCAGTCTGATCCCCCTTCAAAAAGCAACAGCATTACTGTGTTTATGCCAAGTGAACTGTTCTCATTGACTTTCAGAATTAACTAACATAATTCAGAATGCAAGGGAACTAGTTCACACTTCACCACCAGTTCGAAAAATTAAAATGTTTTTCAAATTAGTCCTAAATGTATCATAACATTTAGGAAGAGGAAGGGTTCTGGTTACATTTATGGATTAGGTCACGGGAACATTAGGCAAGCTTACTTTGGCCCTGATACATCCCCCCGTTCTAGTGTTTGTTACTGTTTGCTTCATTTGAAATCCCTTTCTAAAGGCAAACACTGGCTTTAACCAGAGCAGAACTGCTCCCATTACTTGCACCATGCTAAAAAAATCTAGGCTTAGATCCCAAAGGCTGGAAGGAAAACAAACAAACCAATGCCAGTTCTTCTTCATAGAGGCTCAGGCAGATAGTACTTTTAAAATAAACATTTGTCTGAGAAAGACTTTCTCCTTTGGAAGCTGAGATCTTGCCTTTGAAGGCTGTAACTTGGTGCTCGGGACACAGCCCGCTGCTTCTGGCTGCAGCCTTGAGCTCTTTGACACCTTCTGAACGGGAGCACGTCTACAGATATTTATGATAGCATTTAGCAATAGAGGAGTAAGTACGTCGCTGCACCTCTCCACTCACAGATCCTTATGTATCCTCACTATCAAAATCGGTAGGACATTTAAAGTTGCAGTACCACTTATTGCAAATAAGTTACAGCTGAATACAACTTCTGCATAAAATGGAATAAAATTTGGTCTCTACATATTACTAATTTACTATTTATACATGGATCTGTGGTCTATTAATTTGTCTAACCCCTTTTTTGCATTATTCTCTTTGAATTGCCTTTCTGCGCCTGCCTCTCAGCCTCTGTCCCAGCCCTGCATGAAGTGTGGCCTATTAACTTTGCAGCCTTCATATCATAGAATCATAGCATAGTTTGGGCTGGAAGGGACCTTAAAGATCATTGAGTTCCAACCCCCTGCCATGGGCAGGGACACCTCCCACTAGACCAGGCTGCTCAAAGCCCCATCCAGCCTGGCGTTGAACACTTCCAGGGATGGGGCATCCACAACTTCCCTGGGCAACCTGTTCCAGTGTCTCACTGCCCTCAGGGTAAAGAATTTCTTCCTAATATCTCATCTAAATCTGCCCTCTTTCAGTTTAAAACCATTACCCCCTCATCCTACCACTACACTGCCTGATAAAGAGTCCCTGTGCAGCCTTCAAATTGAATATTTTATTTGGTACAAGAGTAAGTTAATTATTTTGTTCTTCATCTGATGCCTCACTTGCTAAATTGTTATTCCAGGAAAAATCCACCTATGGGAGTCCCTATTCCAGACCCCCTGAAATCTAACTGTCACCATCCTCAAACATAGCAATTTGGCCTGCATCTTTAACAGAGTGGCTTTTAAGTCCTGTATCCCTGAAGAGGGTCCTAGGAGTGTTCCCTTCCAACGCAGTGATTAACAAAACAGAGGTGCAGATGGTTTCCAAGGCTTCCCGAGGTCTGAAACAAGCCCAGGATGAATGACCCTCCACATGCCTTCGCTGCCCAATGCATCCGCGGAACCCTGAAGGCTTAGGGGCGACATGCCTGGGTGCCCACCACACTTGCAGACAGCATCTGCTGCCACATAGGGTTAGACACCAGCTTTTGGAAGAGCTGCTCTCCGGTGTGGGAAGCGCTGTCAATGCCATTGTGCAGCAACAGGTGCCAGCTCGGAGCCGAATAACCACCCACGAATAGCCGCCCATTAATTGCATGCATGTTTCTCTCCCTCGAGGGCAGTCACAGAAAGAGAACAAGACAGTATTTCCCAGCAAGGAACTAACAATGCGTAAGTCTGAATGCGCTTGGGAAATGTGTGATAATTGCAGCGTGGTCCTACCATAAACAAGAAGAAAGAAGTCAGCAGAGCCAGGAGGAAGGCATCTTTTCCGTCAGCCCTCACTCTGGGAGCGATGCACCCACCACATCTCCCCTGGCCGCCTGGCGAGCGACCAGACGTAACACTGCCCAGGGCGGGAGGGTTTCAAGAGAAGTTCAATGAGGTATTCCTGAGCGAACGAAGCTTGTGTGAATGAAGTCACAACCCTGTCAACAACGCCAATCGTTAATAAGGTGCAAGTTCAAAATCAAAGCCTGTCCCCACAGGGGACACAGTTTTGTGGGCTCAGTGCCACGAGATGACAATTCAAGAGTTTCTCCTGTGTGCTGGAAAGGGAATTGGCCGTGTTACCTAAATAAACTACCAGTCAAAACATATCTCAAAAAATCAAATCCAGCTCCCACAGAGTCGGTGGCAGAGGTTGCAGCCCACAGCTGCTTGCACTGCTCTGTGCTCTCTACATAACGGATGGGATTTCCCACCATAACGAGGGCTGGTTTTAGGCTTCCATATCGCAGACTGAAAAACACGAGCATTTCTTTCCCCATTTCTGTAGGGCAGAGTTCAATGCAGTATTAGAACTGCCTCTCTCCCTTTTCAAGCAGCTATACCAAACACATCATTTTGCAACTGAAATAATTAGCTTTAACTTAAAGTTTCTCAAACTATCAACACTTTACATTTGAACTCTAAGTAGTTTCTTTTAGGAATTTTATTTATCAGGTTTAAGAATGCTTAATTAAAAATACAAATTACAATCAACATTTGCTTAATCTCTAGAAAAGCTTAGTTTTCTAAAGCTAAGGTTAGATTTTTGAAGCTGATGATTTGGTTACCTCTTCTTTAACTGGTAATCTCTTATGTATATGCTGTCCAGATAAATGGTGTTCTCTCGTTATATTACTATCAATATGTACCAGTATAAGATTATACAAAATACATCACTAAAATCTGTATGATTTAAAAGTTGCAGAACCATTTATTGCAAATAAATTACAGCTGAATGCAACCTCAGCATAAAAGGAAATAAAATGTGGTCTCTACTCTTTCATATGAGTTATCTTTCTCTAATAAACACGTGAAGAAAGATAATGCTCTTTATGCCTGCTGCATTAATTTCTTTATCAAATTTATTGGGTACATGGGTTGTACACCCATATTGATATGAAATGCAATATGTTTCATGTCTACATTTCACTAACTAAAAAAATCCTTTATTATCTGTAATGCATGTGAACTTGATCTGTTGCACCCAGCCCTGTTTTTAGAAAGTTGCAGTCCACTGCAATACAGATAACGAAACTGCCTTCTCTGACAAAAAGATGGCTGCACAAAAGCAAGGATTCTCCCCTGCAGTGTGTTATTTCCTGGAAAGAAGGAAACACTCATGGACAAAAACCTGGAAATAATGTTTCTTTTTATTTTGTAAAGCTTCTACAAGACGTAGCTTGAATACAGCTGTAGTGGGTCAGATGTTATTTTTTAACTTTCATGGACATCTTTTTCCTTCTCTTGATAGTGCAACGGTTCAAGATTGCTAGACTGAACTCCAAGAACGAGTATAGCGTCGTGTTTTAGCTTGACTGACAACCAAATGAATGCTGACAAGGTATTTCACGAGTCTGAAGGCCTTTTGTCAGTGCATACTGTTCTTACCTGTCTTCATCTCATCTCCAGCATCCAGCTTCTACATTTTCAGGGCCAAATGAATTTCGGACTTTCATCCTTTCCAGGATATCTTTTGCTTGGTGAGAGAGGCAGTATTTTCTTGCAATTTAGCGTTTATTGCCGTGCTGAGCCACAGATGGCTTTTATGGTCCCTTCCAACCACGGACGAGAGAAACGTCTCCCCGTACGGAGATAAAACGCCTCGGCTGGCTGAGCCCGGCTTTTCGCAGGGAGGGCCGATCGCCGCCACACAGTGCTCGGCGAGCCGTTTCTCGGCTTTGCTCGCCGCAGCAGAAAAGTGCAGTATGCCGGTTGCCCAGAAGAGGGGGCTGGCTTCCCGCCCCCAGAAAAGCGCTTCGGCCGCCTTTCTCCGGGAGAGGCGTCGCGGCACCGCCGCGGGCAGCGCGCAGCGGCCGGGGGGACGCGACACCCCGCCAGCCCTTCCCGACACCCGCCGGCCACAGCTGCGGCTCAAGCCCTCAGTCCGCCGCCGGCCCGCCCGTCACCCAGCCTCTGGTCTCTGGTCTGCACTAGCCAGAAAGCGGCTAATGGCTCCCCCTCCCCCGCCCCACAAAAAAAAAAAAAAAAAAAAAAAAAGAGAAAAGAAGCGTCTCCCCTGAGTTTGTTGGTAGGACAATTGCAAAGGATCAGGGTGCCGGTTGTACCCAACCGGAGACCATGACATTTCTGAGCAGCTTGAAAGACCCTTACTGCACGCCTTCAGCGTGGCTCTGATACGGTTTACATCCCCCTCAAGCCAAAAGGGGCTTCGCAAGGGACTAAACTGAAGCACAGGTCCTGAACAGTCGCTTCTGAAAGCATATCAAAGGGTCATACTTAAAATTTCCAGAGCAGGGTGTTGGGGTATTTTTGTAATTTTTACTTCTCCTTTTTCATTTGAATGTTTTTGTTTCGATAAGTCTGGTCACAAGAATGACAAAAATAATGTCTTCCTTTTTAAGCTTCATGAAACTACCAGATGTTTATTTGGTCCTACAAGCATATACGCATATTCCTAAGATTAACATTACTAGATATATTTCCAGAAATACATAAAAATACATAAAAAATACATAAATACATACATAATACATATGTATACATAAAATACAGATAAATACATAATACAGAAATACATAAATAATATAATACATAATACATAAATACATAAAAACAGATAAAAGAGAATCATATGCACAAAAACATAGCTAAAAGTGGGGTAATTATTGATGTCTATAGGGATTGCATAAAGAAGGTTTTTGATAAAGATAGCCAGATTGTTTTAGTTACAGGTAGAGGGTCTATCATCAGTTTCTAGGTAAAAGAAACTGTAAAAACTCCATTAAATATTTGAAGTTGCTCATTTGTGCTCTCATTAAACTTGTACACTCCAACTGTGGGTAAGAGCACTTTTCCTGGGGCAGAGGCTCGATACAAAAGAAAAAGGAAGCACAAACTGAAAAAGTCATGTGTAGACAGAGGGCTTCTGTAGATAGAACGGAGAGGAACTGACGAGGGAAAATTAATAGAAAATAATATGTGTTAGAAACATAAGGCAATTGAAGCGGAAAAGACAAAGAGTTTGCAGAGAGATAGAATATGAGTGTGCACACCCAAAAAATGAAAAATCAGCTGCGAAATGGCCCAGCAGTGTTCTGCTTGCTCAAAGCACTTTCCAAAAGCCAACAGAAATTCAAAGTGGTCTTTTGTTTAAAAGTAAAGTACAAGCGTTGCTTTCTTCCTCCCAAGTGAATAAGCTCTTATCTTTAAGATAGGATTTGTTTTGCTTTGATGACAAGCAAAAGCTCAGAGAAGAACATTTCTGTCACTCAGCTGACTTGCAAACTGCTGTGTGTTTCAGTCAAATAAAGCTCCCATTAACATCAGAGAGACTGTGATTTTGGAGTTGTTTCTTTTCCAGAGAAGGAGAGGTTCTCTTTTGAGCAGAGGGTTATAAAGTTTGATCCGTGCCCGTGGTAGAAATTTGGGGGCTTTTAGTATTTGAGAAAACTAAGGTATGTAGAAAGTATCCAATTTCATGGCACGCAAAGGGCGCCTGCAAAAGTGGCACGTCAGCCTGTTAATACGGTATTGTTATGAAATATGCTGAACAGCGCTGCTCAGCTACTGCACTGAATAATAAGCAGGAATTGCTACTTGCATTAATGCCATCACGTCATCCTAAAAAAAAGATGCAAAAAAGAACGTGCTTTGTTTCAACGCCTGACAAATGGTTGGAGTTTGGCATTTGGTTTTGCTTAGTCATTTTCTTGCCACAGGGTGAGCTTAGGGTTCCTGCACTGGGTGGTTCATTCACTTGAATTGAAACACATTATGGAATAAAGGATTAACATCAGCTACAAGATTGAAGTTTAATAGGTAAGTTAGGTGAGAATCCGAATTCTGTAGTCCGTAGCTTCTTAGTCAAGAGACTCTTTTTCTTCCTGCTCTTTTGTAGAAATACTTGATTTCCTCCCAACGAGATAACACAGTTGGGATGTTATCTGATCACTCCCAGTGCAACCTACTTCACTTTTTTTGAAGCAGAAATAGGCATTAGGAGCTAGAGAAGCAGAGGTGTTAACTCAGCTAGCCAGGGATGCCTTTGGTCGCAGGTTTGCAGCTTGAAGTTTGAGAACCCGTCATGCACAGGAATGTGAACCTCCCACCACATCCTTAAATGTATTTAAGCAGATCAGCTCCTTTGATTTCAAAGGAGATTTGGTGATGTAATGACTTTGTACATCTTAGTGTCTACTTTTAGACCCTACGTTTAGTTACAGGATTATTTGTGTATGTTCTGTTGCAGGAACCAACTGACTCATTTCGGCTGTTTACCACAGCATGAAAGAGCAGGAAGGAATACGTGAGACTCTTAGATCAGAAAGTGGCTTGTCTTACATCCATCTATTTGATGGAATGAGGCATATTAGAGATAACTGTTGCAGTGCCCAGGCTTCACCTTAGAGCGTTAGCTGCTGTGAGAACAATTAACAGACGTCCCAAAGCCAGCGTGGACAGCAAAGAGCAGTGTTGTGCCTTAACTGAGATGCCCTACCTTTAGACTTGCTAATCGCCCTGGGTGAAAGATCACGCTGAAAAGATTGCCCATGTTGCAGTTCCAGCATGGGCTAGGAAGCTCTATACGGCAATCCATCCCCTGGTAAAGCCAAGTGACAAGAAGGCCTTCTTGCTCCTTCCCAAACTCCCCTCCACCAGTATTGCAGACTGACACGTCCTTTTTCTACTGAGCAGCATTAGGAAGAGCACAGGCGTATTTGCCTCCATTTGGCATCCCTCCTACCCTACCCCCGCCACAGCTTAAGGCTGAGGAATCTTTAGAAAGCAATTTACATCTAATGGCTTTAATTAGATTTTACCTATTATCTGTCAAGTAGCGATAGCACTTTTGAATGTGGAATAGGACTGCTTCAGCCCTTAAAGAAGTACCTAACCCTAATGGTCTTTCCCCAGAAAGAAAGAATAGAAAGCTGAGAATAAGCATATTGAGAACAATATACAAATATTAACCTGTCCTGGCTGCTGGCTACTTATTCTGCCAGAGAACCAATTATTGCCACACACTTTTTACAGTGGGAGCTGACCTAAAGACTGAAAATAGGAGCTTAAATAGAAGCAAAGGAGAACCAAATGAGGAAGGCTTTAGGATGTCAATTATGAGTCCTGACCCTGTGCTTCTCTTTGCATTTCTCTTGCTCCAGAAGGTTACAGACACTCCTTCTTTAATGCCCTGTAATACGCACACGTGAACACAGTCCAAGGTAACAATTTAAGTGGAATGTGGTCCGAGACCTATGTGCAACCTGCTCCACTCCTTTGGAAGGTGGAGCAGGCACTCCATTACCTGCACACAAAACTCAGTTACTCATGTTCAAACTTCAGCGTCAGGACAGAGAGACATAGCTCTGTTAGTTAAGCACTATTGAAGAAATTGCAGTCCTTCCTTACATGATCTAATGTTGTCTGTCCTTCTCTACGTCCAGATCCACTGAAGGTTAGGAAAATGCCTCTGCACAGCCTGGAAAAGGTATCCCATTAGCCCACGCTCAGATGACTTTTTCCAAGTCTGCCCTGCTATATGTCCTCTCTTTGGACAGCATTGCAATCACAAGATTGCTTGGTTAAGTTTGTTAATAAATAAGGACTTTCAAAGCCAACTTCTAGATAGTTTAATCTGTTTAAAGTTGCCCCAGTGGTTACTGAATGTAAATCCATAAATCTCTCAATTTCTTATCCGAAAGCAGAAGTTGATTACCAGCTTCTAAAATTAAGGTGTCATTTATCTCACAAAGATGATCTGAAATCAAAGCATCCAGTAATAATACTGTGTGTTATACACAAGAAGATGTTTTGGTTCTCAGAATTTCAGTAGATTTGAAAACATAGCCTTAGTATATGGTGCTAAGCACTTTAATTACTAACTCTTTTTAGTAAAGCTTAGTAAAGTCTTCTCAACAAACCTTACTTGAATTTCCTTAAATAATGCAAGACAAGATGTCTCTGACCCCTTGCAGTAGGAACTGAAACAGTTCTTCACCCATCAGGATCGCCCGCACACACCCTGAAGAACAGGAAAAGCAGAACAAGCACTGTTTTCTCCTCAGTGAGATTCTGTGAGGTAGTATTTTGATAAAGCTAGCAGAACAGAGGAGACAGGCCACCTAGAAGGAGGAAGAGACTCAAGCATTAATCCAACAGGTCTTCATACATTAATTTTTTATCTTAAGACAGAGATTTCTTCTCTTTCCTAGATCCGATCCAGGATCCCTTTTTCCCCTCCCTTCCATAGTTGCTTCATACCTTTCTTTTAAAGCCAACCACCCCTTTCTCTAGCTCTCCAGCTCCTGATAGCTTAACCTCTCACAGTTCTCCTAAGTACTCTACAAGAGCCGCCGAGAAGCTTGAGGAGACAAGTTGCATTAGCTGATATGAATAGTTTAAAGAAGATGCTTTCTCTATTGATCTCAGTGCTACTTTACATTACTTCTACATTTTCAGGAATTTAGGTTTGGCATTTTTTTGCTATTCTTCTAATACTATACCTAGCATAACTACAAAGCAGAATAGCCATTCTAGAGCTACAAACTAATCACCTTTTACTTAGTCCTTTCCTCACGGCCAGATCTTCTTTTTACCGTTAACCAGCCGGCTGCCTGGTTCTGTGAATATGTATGGTTATCAGGCCTGAGTCTCAGCTAATTATAACGATCATGTTTATTGGTTTATACCAATTCATCCCATCATGAATGTGCAAGAATATTGAGAGTTCTGCTTTACTTGTGATGTTAATGGTTGCACACAGCCTGCATAAGCTTTAGTTAGCTGATAGCTGGCCTCTGTTTATTGAGCTTGGCTATGTTTTCAGGATGTAACACTGGGCTTTTTTATAATTTGATAACCACTCATGAGACCTGAATAACAGTGGCTTTTCACGTGCTTTCACATATTATGCTCCTAATCTGTTCAGCTAAATGTCAACCACACTTCGTTTCAAGATACATTTATTTCATTGCATGCAGTACTGCTTTTGTTTTGCAATGTGCCAAACAACTTGTATCAAAACTCATCAGTGCCAGGTAATTCAAATACCGGCTGCCGCTGAGATTCAAAGATCTTTATCTTTGTATTTGTATGAAAAGTAACAATAACTCCTAAATATAGCTACCTGCCTGAAAGCCTGAGGTGATCTTTAGTGGAGTAACTCTGAAAAAAAAACCCAAAGAAAGATAATGAAAGTAAACCAACATGGGTAAAAAGTGCAAAAGTGCATAAAGTGATTGTGTGTTTACAGACTTTGATTAAGAAAAAACGATTAGCAAAAAAAAATCTCAAAAGATTTTCCTGACACCTAAAGGAACCTGAGGTGATCTTTAGTACAATAGCTCTGAAAAAAACAACAAAGATAGTTAATGAAAGTAAACTAACATGGGTAAAAAGTGTAAAAGTGCATAAAGTTATTGTGTGTTTACAGACTTTGATTAAGAAATAATGATTAGCAAAAAAAAAAAGATCTTGAAAGATTTTCCTCACACCTAAAGGAGCACACCTCCCCCTTCCCATTAATGAGAAGCCGTAGTGGACTGGGGATTTTATTTCAAGTTCTGGGGTTTTGGAACAAGGATGAAGCGATTCACCATAATGTTTTTTGTGATAAATGCTTAGGGTACTTGTTTCCAGCTCTGTTCTAACTCCAGGTTGAACACCCCAGCAGTCAGCATCACCTTGCTGTACCCCGATCTCCCTGAAGATTTGTGAGGTGTTGTGGAGCCAGGCAAAGTGGGATGGGTGACCACAAGCTGCAGAGTTGCAGCTTTTTTTCCGAGACCTCTCCTTTAATCCTTCTTCCCCTGCTTCCCTGCCCTAATGCAATAGCTGCGATGAATTTTATTTTGCTCTTCTTTTCTCTGTAGTACTTGACATGTACAGCAGAGCACATTCTCTGTACACTTTTTTTGTTAGAAGACATGTATTGTGGATCTAGCCTGCAACACTGCAGATAAACCTTACAACATTTGACAAGCTTTGGGCTTCGATAAGGACAGGGACCACACTTCCCCAAGGGAAAGGATGGTTTTCTTAAGTGGCTGGTTGAGTTTCTGTCACGTTTTCACAATGATGCCTATCATGCTTGGATTTCCTGCTGCTAATCTCTCTAAATATCAGGACTCTGCTACAAGGCACAGGAGCTTAAACAGAATCTAGGCCAACAACAGATCACTAGTCTCACTGCTCATTTTGATTGCTTTATCACAGAATGATAGGGGTTGGAAAGGACCTCTGGAGATCACATAGTGCAACCCCCCTGCCAAAGCAGGGTCACCTAGAGCAGGTTGCAGAGGAACACGTCCAGGCGGGTTTTGAATGTCTCCAGAGATGGAGACTCCACCACCTCTCTGGGCAGCCTGTTCCAGTGCTCTGCCACCCTCAAAGTAAAGTTGTTCCTCCTCATGTTCAGATGGAACATCCTGTGTTCAAGTCTGTGCCTGTTACCTCTTGTCCTGTCACTGGGCACCACTGAGAAGAGCCTGGCCCCATCCTCCTGACACCCACCCTTTAAGTATTTATAAGCATTCATTTCTCCATACTGAAAAGACCCAAGTCCCTCAGCCTTTCTTCATAAGAGAGACGTTCCAGTCCCCTAATCATCTTTGTAGCACAACTCGGGGGTGTTCGCATTTAAAGAGAAGAGCCCCTACAAGGGCCCGGTCTCAGCCCCCAGCGCTGCTTGTCCCCTCAGCCCTCGCACCACGGCCAGGCCGGGCAGCGACACCGGCGGGGAGCTACCGGGACCCCTGCCTCCCGGCCTTTCCCGATGCCACCACAGCGCGTCCCTCACCTCTAATTAAGTTTAAAACCCCGCGCCGCCGAGGGGGTAGCAGATTAGGCCCCGCCCCCTTGCGCGCCCGGCCCCGCCCCCTTGCGCGCCCGGCCCTGCCCCGCCAGTCCCCGGGGCCTGCGGCGGTGCCTGGGCCGCGCTGCGGACCCTCTCCCTCGGGCAGGAGCGGCGCGTCCGAGGTAAGGCATCGCCGCCGCCCCTCGCCCGGGAGCGGGGAGCGAGAGAGAAGGGGGACGAGAGGAGGGGAAGACGCCGAGAGGGACGCGGGGCGCGCTGCGGGCGGAGGAGCGGCCTGGCCGCGCCTCCGGGGGGAGCCACCGCCACCGCCCCGGCGAGGAGGCCGCGGCTGAGGGGAGCGGTGCGAGGGCGGTCCGCGCGGGCCGGGGGAGAGCGGTCAGCGCGCGGCCCCGCCGCAGGCCGTTGTGGCCTTGCCCTTCCTTCCCTTCCGTTCATTCCCCTCCGGTGCCGCCGCTCTCCCCAGCGACGGGAAGCCGGGGATCCGCTCCCTCAGAGGCGACTTTCCCGCCTCGCCCCGGTACGGCGCCCGCCGTCCTGATGGGCAGGGGGGGAGAGAAACGGCGGGGACGGGGAGAGGAAGAGGAAGAAGGAGGTCACGTGGTGGGAGGTGGCCGGGCGGGGCGGGGGTCCCCTCTCCGCCCACCTCCTCCACCCGAAGGCTCGGGGGATGCTTGGTGGCGGGGCTGCCTCTCTTGCTTGGCCGGCATTTCCCCTTCTGCTGTCGGACCTGAGGGCTGGAGGGGGGTTTCTTCACCCCCCCCCCCCCCCCTTTCTGAGACCCTGGTTCGGCAAATACATCTTCCACCGCAGGTAGAGTGACCCGTTTGTGCCGCTGATAACGGTGTGAGCAAACAAGGGCCTGCGAACCTCTGGTTGCCGTCACGGGAAAACGTTATGCTGTGGTTTGATGTTAACGTCGGGCTGAATTTAGGCAGCTTTGGAGGGCCATTGCCCGATTTCAGCATCCGTATTAAAAGTGGGTCACTCATTCTTGAAATGTAGTGTTTTGCATATATTTTAAGGATTATGTCTGCAGAGCAAACTGGTTAAGCTTACAACAGTTTGATCTACACCAGCAGTTAAAGTTACTTATTGATGAAGTACTAACTTTGAGTCAGTTCCCAATTTCGTGGTAACTCAGGTGTAAGTACATACAGTGATTGACTTTAACATGGAAAATATTCACCACAAATAATACATTTGAAGAAAGAGGTTTGTTTGTTTTTCTTAAATATAATCAGTATGCTTAGAGGTATAAGACCATCACAGTATTTCTACACAGTGTTGCCAGTACATTTTGTTATGCGTGTTTGTCATCTTGGCTTTTATAATGTGATGTAGGGATTGTGTTGAGCATTAATCACTATGACAGGTGTCATTTCGTTCTGGAAATCCTAGTGTTTTGGGGGATTGTTAGTTAGTCCAACATTGCAAGAAGGCTTATTTCTATTTATAAGCCAATAGGGTTGTTATTATTTTTAGTAGATGTTTTTCATCAGCTTTGCAGTTTTAAGTAGGCCAGATGCAGAGTGATTGGGTTTTTGCTTGTTGATAGTGTTCAGGGCCAGACACTTTGGGTAGAATGCATCAGTGGTCGTCTTGTTAAGACACGGATCCTTAACTTTTTTTTTTATTTTTGCATTTTTCTGTCATTTGCATGTTAGACTTTTTCAGGATGAACGTGCTTCTTTATAGATTTGGTATGTTGAGAAAGAAATATTTGACCTTTTTAACAATGCTGAGATTTGTGCATTACTAAACTCTTAGTTCAGGTGGATTATGCGTTCTTTTCGGTGCATTTGGGCTCAAATGTGGTTTTCTTGACGTGATGCATTCTAATTTTCATAAATTCTCAAGTGTTTAGCCGTGAGTTTTTCAAAATGAGTTTAGCACACTTGTTCCAGGCCTTCATTCACATGAAAGAATGTATGAAGACTTTACCATTTTAAACTTCGTCAGGCTATACTAGTTAAACATATGTTTTAATATCTGCTTTTGTTGAAGTGTTTTACAGGGCCAAACCTAATTTCTAGTAAGCAGTATTAATGGATTTCATTCAGTGAATTGAGTCAGCAAGTACAAAATCAGTGCTTTTTCAGAAGAGATTGATGATGTCGTAATGGTACATCACACTTGTGACAGTAAAAACTGTGATTTCCCATGGTTAGCCACCAGCATCCATCAGTTTAGCTGAGTCACTTTATAGGATCACAGATGTGTTGCTTGTTAAATGTTCTCTAATTTAACTGTATCTGCTAAAAATCTGTTCTTAATTTGAAATCCTTAGTGATCATTTCAATAGACAACTTGTATATTGCCTTTCTGCCTCGCTGTGTTAAATTCGGCTAGGAGTAAGATTAAAAATGAAGCATTGACAAAAAAATAATCTTAGTAAAGAACCAAATGGATATCTTGTAATGATGTGACACTCCTTGTGTTAAGATCAGCTACTTAGCCATCAGTTGAAGCCCTGAAACAGCATCACTTCAGACATCAGGAGTTAATTTCTATCTAGCACTGACAGAAAAACCAGATAAATTATGTGGAGATGTGTTAGAATAAGCATTTTATGCTGAAGGTTCAGATGTAGATCTTTGCTAGAATTTGCTGCTGCTTGGACTGGGTAATTGTTTCCTTACAATGTCCTTTAAGGCTTGTAAGAAGAAAAATGGAGGTAATATGTAAACCCTGATACTTCGTTTTGTTTCGAAGCATCTTCAAGAGCTATAAAATAGGAGTTAAGAGTGAAAAATCTTACAGAAGCTTATCTTGTATTCTGAAATGGATGTCAGTTTCTTAAAATCCTGTATTTCTTAAGAGCTGTGAAGAATTTCTAAGGCTTGAGTTTGCCTGGAGAAAACTTTCACACCATTGTGCTGAATGCTTTTTGAGGGGGTGATGGAATCCTGAGTGCTTCCCACTAATAAATAAAATGACTGACATATTTCAGGAAGAATCCTGCAATTCTGTGCTAGCAAAAGAAGAGCTTTTCTTGTCCAAGTAGTATCTGGCTTGCAGCCCTGGGGCATATGTTTGTTGTTGAATTGGAGGAAACAAACAAACAAACAAAAAATGTGTATGAGTATCCTATGTAATAAACCAGTATTGTGCTTGATATGTGAGGCAATCAGTAAGATGTTTGGTCTCTTTAATGCATTGTATTTTGTATTTAGAGAAATGCTGACATGAAAAAATAAATATGCTTTTGATAACTAAAAGGTTTATTTGGCCTACAGTTGTTTTAACTCTGTGAAATTGAATGGATTATAAATCCTTGTTGCTTAGTACTTACAGCTTAGTGCAGTAAAATTTGCAGTGAAACCTTTAGTTCTGTGAGCTGATTTGGGGTGGGCTACAAAGTCCGCTTTTGAGAGCAGGTAATGGATGTGAAGAAGAATTAAGACCAGATTTGGTGGAGGTTTTTTAATTGTCCTTTCTCTATCTTTGTACCACTTCCCCTTTATGCCCACTTCTCCCTCCCTGCTTTTGCGAGAAATCAGTGGCTTCTTTTTTTTTTTTCCTTAATCTTTTCTTATTGCATGCAGCTGTTGCATGTTACTGGTGTGTGTACGTATACATAAAACATACAAAAGTACTGCATATATGTTAATATAAGTGCAGGGAGCTGGTTATGTTTAACCTTAAAATCCTGATGTAGTTTCAGGTCTTTGCCAAAACTAGTCTAGAACATCTAAACCAAAAAAGGTGATTTTTTTTAAGAAAACAATAAGTTAGTTTTGCTAGTTAATTAAATAAGTGAATACTATCAATTGGAATGTATTGGTCTCAAATGGGATGATGTGTCGTCTGTTCTGTAACTGAGATATTTCTTCTTTGTATGTTCTAAGGACTTAACAGTGATAAAATGCACACACTTCAGTTTTATAATTTGCGGTCGTTAAATATCTTGAGTGCAGCTGAAATCTGAGGCACATTTTTGTAATGTGTTATGATGCATCCTTTTTGTATGTTCGTTTTTTGTATTTTTCTTAGAATATAGTTGCATATTTAAGATCACGCTCTTGATCAAACCAAATCTGAACTCCACACATTGTGAGTTCTGGCAAGCGTGTTTTCAAACGTGTCATGAATTCGCCATGGAGTATATTTTCAAAGTCACTTCGATTTAACTCTGAAGAGCTGTTCTTTCATGTGATGATTCCCATGTCCGGTTTGAGCATACTCTTATGCAGACACAAAGTCTTGCTTGTTTTAGAAGTAAAAAGTCTGGAATATGCTGTTAAGAAGGAACCCAGAGGGAAAAGTGGCAATGGAGATAAAAGTAAGGCAATGCTGATGCTAAATTTAAAAGCTGTTGGCCATTTTCTCAGTTCTTGTAGAACAAAAAGTGAAGTGATCGTGAAAGGACAGCTGCGTTCTGCAGGACGCTGCTCAGTAGCAGGGCTTCTTCAGCTGCAGGGAAAAATTAGTCCAAGGTTGGAGCACTTTGATTTGACTTTCCGAATCTGCGAGTCTCTCTCTTGGGATGGGGGAAGGTGACATTGCTGTTCCCTCAAATATCCTACTGACCCAAAATATTGACTTGCTTTTTTTCTTTCTCCTTTTAGCTTGCAGACTATGTCCTGCACTCTTCAGCAGCTTCTTTCAATGTTCTGAGAAAAATATTGTTCAGTACGAATGTGGGATATGTGCAACTGCCCTGTTACTTTTGTTAGGTCACCATTAGAGCATAGGAAATTGGGGAAACTTCTTTCTCAAGGAAAATAGTAATAAAAAAAAGTAGATGGGGTTTTGTTTTTTTTACAGGGAGAAGTTATCTAAATATTTTTCAAATACAGTTCCTTCTCAAGTAGCATGAGTTTAGAATTAAGTTTTGTAATCATTTTGTAGAAAAAAAAACTTGAACCCCATGGGAAAGAAATAATAGGAAGTAGAGAAAACAAAATAACAGTAATTTGCTAGCAAAAGCACAAATACTTATGTTTCCACTCAGTTTCTGAACAAGGCAAGTTAATAGCTGCTCTTGCTTTGTTTTTGTCCGACATCTAGCCATCTGCTTGGTGGCATATCTTTCAAAGTCTTGGTGATAACTTATTTCAGGGCTCATTGGTATGAAACAAGATGTGCATCATAAATATAAGAGTAATTTGTATGCCATACAAGCTGTACTCAAGTATATTTTGTGTATTCATCTTGCGTGTTGGATAAGAAAATGTTCTTTTGGCCTGAGGGATAGGTAAGAGCTACTTCAGGGTCAAGCAGAGCTACTCCAGTTCTGAACACTCAGGTGAAGCCAAACTCCTTGTAAGGAGTTCTCTGCTGTATGCTGGTAAGTCTTGCCCTGCCCCTCTGATGGGAAGTCTTGCCAGTCTTTAAATATGTTGCATATTTGTAACTGGTAATTCCTGCTGTGTTGCTTAATTGAAAATCTAGAGTATTGCCAAAAAGTTACACACAGTATCTTGTGCTTATGTTAGGGGAATTCTGTGGGCGTGCATTAGTTTGAATTTTTCAGTCTTATTTTGATTAAAGTCTCTAGTGCCTATTGAGTGCAACACTATCTAAGTGGGTTTTTTCCAGTAAATAACTAGCTAGGAACTCAGTCAAGAGAATAGACTGTAAGATAAGGTTTACTTTAACTGAGTAACTAGATGAAATCTCTGTTGGAGTGAACATTGGAGTAGGCATTGTGGAGCTGATATACCATATCCTACAGACAGAGTAGGAATGTGTGCTTTCCTGGTTTGCAGGAATTTCATGAGAGTAAAGCTGAAGAGGAGAGAAAGGGAGCCACAGCAGACAGATGAAATGTAAAGGAAATACAAACCTGTGCAGTCAGGAACAGCAAAAGGGCAGACTTTTTGGTTGAGGGAAAACTTTATTTGGACTGAACAGTTGTTGGAATTGGTATCTTTGGTACTATTTTTTTAGAATTAGGTTTCTTCAAGTGGTCTTTGGTACCTTCATGCTGGTTGATGCTCATTAGTCTCACGATTCAGAGCCCGGGCCTCTTGGTGCAGTGTACAGCCACGAGTTTTAAGTTGTGCCTGCTCCTCAGGCACAACCCACTTCAATATTGATTTGAAGCAATTGCTTTTAATTCTGTAAACGATGGTTCTGTGTTCGGGCCTTTTCATGGTATAATGTGACCTGAATGTTAATTAGAATGTCATGTGTCAATGAAAATGACATATCTTTCCTGTTTTAGTCTCCTTCCAAATGTTAACTGCTGTTCTTTTAGCTTGTATTTGGTTATTTTGTAGTCCTCTGTTACTCAGTAGATTTTAATTTTGAATAGCCATGTCTAGTACCAAGGTGTATCTGTTTATATAGTTTAAAAATTTCTGCCTCTTGATTTTAAAACTAGAGATTATAAAAACAAAGTATTTTTGTGGACTTTATGCTTTAAGCAGAATAAGAACATCTGTAGAGAAGGGATACAGAGTAGTCATAAAATTCCCCAAAATTCCCAAATTAAAAGCTGTGGCTACACAAATTACTGAGTTTTCATTCTTACCTTTTTCTGTAACCGTGTACCTGCTTCATGTCAGCCAGATTTTATATGAATTTGTCTTTTCATTCTGCTTACGCTATTCGTGTCAATGTGCAGGAGGTACTATACTGTTGTTGACCAGTCTCTAGACTAACATCTTGTGGTATTGAAATTCAAGGGCTTTATCATATTGGTTCTCTTTAAGCTAAAACCCACATTTGCAAGTTGGAAGTGCATCTGGAAATATTTCTATTTTCCAAATTCTGTACTTTCAAGATCAGGCTATAACATCAAGCTTTGAAATTAAGATGGTGTATTTCCCCAAATGTATGCCCTGTTCTGTTTTGGGTTTTGTTTTGTTTTGTTTTTTAATATTCCCTCACGTTTACTAAGGAACACTTGTTTTCAACAGAACATTACTTCAGACTAACTGAGAATATTAGTGTTTTTAAAGAATACGTGCCTTTTTACAAGCATTAAAACCTTAAAATGCTTCTGAGGCAATGAAGTGTTACAACTAGAGACAGAATGAGTGCAACTCAGAAAGGATTTAAATGCCCTTCAGGAAAGGGAGCAATAACTATCAGGAGGTCACTAGTAATGTGTTCACTACAAGTAGATTTCACAAAAGTTAGTTCTTTCAGTTACGTAAACAGAAGAGGGAGAGAGTGTGTCAGCACAATGTTTTTGGTTCATTTATAATAGAAAACAGTATAAAAATGTGTCTAGGTAAGCTTTGGAGGCAGTCTCCAGCTCTTTGGGAATTGTTGGGGTTTTTTCCTCCCTAATTTACAGGCAGCATTAACTCATCTTGAGAGAGGTTGGGTTTATCTGTGTTGGCTCTTAATCTGGGTTTATGCTGGGACTGTCAGAAAACACATTGAGAGAATTCTGCTAATACTCCTGCAAGTTAATACAGGTTTATACCAGATGTTCTCAATTTATTAGACTTTGTATATGCAGTGTACCAAAACAGTCTTTACAGTTAATTGTATATTCTGTCCGAGCTGTTGGCTAGAGCAATTTGTATCTATGCCTAGATAAAGAATGAAGTTGGAGTTTGTGATGGTGGGAGAGCAAACTGGTATGACACTTAGTTCCCAGACCCTGAGATCTTTTATTGCTTGCAGAGAATGTGTTTAGTGAACTCGAGTCCAGCATAGTTTTCTGTGCTGAGTAGGTAAATCCTGGAGTATCCGTGGCAAGCCCTTTGCTGTGTGGTGGTTACCGTCCATGCTGAGTCTGGGGTTGGATACAGCCCAGGGTCCTCCTCACTTAAGTTGCCAACTAGAACTCGCTGACCTGAAGACCATTTTCTTGTTGGTATTAGGTTGCCTGTAATGCTTACACATCGTTGTTTTACGTTACATAAATGTATGTACCTGAAATTGTCTTTAAGTATAACTTAAATATTTGAATGTTAGGATTATAATGCCAGTTACCATACTAAGCTCTGGTTTTGTAAGGAATTCGGTTCTTACTGTGCCATGTAGTGTGTTCCTACAGACTAACAGGTAGTGCAAGCAGTAATATGAGTCCTTTTATCAGAAAATAACTCCTTTGGTAGGGAGAGAGAGAGGTAAAGAACTGGTATGTTTTACATATCTCTATATGAGGCAACTTTTTGGTAAGGAAGTGCTTTATTTTTTTGCTTTGTTATGGATGAATGTTGCTACTGTTTCAGTGTCAGCTTTCACATCAGGAAATTTAATTAATACTACAAACCTTGTAGTTTTCACAATACTTTAACGTTTTGGCTCTGTTATCCTATTTTACTTGTTGAAAAGAAAAAAAAAATATTTTCAGACTATTATTTTTAACCTTCAAAGAAAAGCTATTTATGGTGGGAATTCTTGGGCAGTATTTAGTGTTGTCAGACATACGTAAAATGTGTTCTACATTTTAAATAGGTTTCAGTAGCAATCGTGACACAATATTACTTTGTATGCATAGTTACTTTATGCAAATATGGTTTCTCTGGTATTTTAAAGTAAACCAGTGTTGCCTTTTCCTAAAATTGCCTCCATATGACACTTTCACTTTCCATTTTGCTGAGCCGTTTATAGCCCTTTGAATAAGCCTTTTTTTTCTTTTCTTTTTCTTTTTAAATCACTTCGTTAACTCTTCTCAGTTAAATTCTGCTGTGTGTTTTTTCCTTGGAAAGGAAATACTAACACAAGTTGTGCTGGTGCTCATTTGTGGTACATTGACATAGGAAACATAAGAGTAATTTAAAACAAGGACAATAGAATGGAAGAATAGGGATAGTATAATGATAGAAAAGATAAGTAGCATTCTGATCCTGCATCTCTAAAATATATGTAAAACTGTCACATGCAATGTGTGCCATCTGCTTCTGTCAGTATGAGTGAAAATAATTATGTTAATTGTAAATGTATCCTGAAAATCATGGGCTAGGTCTTTTCATGTATTACTGCAGCCTTCATTAGACTTTGAGGACCTGCAAGGAGTGCAGTCCTAAACTTGCTAATTCTAATAAACTATTTTACTTTTCATTTATTGTACTAGTCAATACTATTCATAAAAGTAAAACCTTTAGTTCTCTAGAGTAAGTTTTGTAATTTAATTCTCTGTTTGGAAACCTGAGTTATGGCCATAACAATTAAGTGTTTAAAAAACCAAAAAAACACAGATTTATTTCAAATTAAATAGATACAAACTTTGCTTCTTTCCAGAAAAAAGAACTCTGTGTGATTTTTAATAGGTCTGTATAGAAAAATTAGTTAGCTGGATATGTTAGTGGTAGGAGGTGAGTAAAAGTGAATGTATGCAGTTTTGAAGGAAAATAAAAAAAGATTAAATCTTTCTTCTCTTGAAATCAGGAGGCGTGAGCACAAAGTATATCACAAATATACTAATATGGATTCTTATATCAGAATTTTTTATTTCCCTTTTAAATGTTTTGACGTTTCAGTAAGCTTATAAATTCTGTCATTTCACCTGCCTACTGGATGAAGGGAAGGTGATGGATGTAGTTTTTCTGGATTTTAGTAAGGCTTTTGATACCTCACAGCATCCTTCTGGACAAGTTGTCCGATGGTGAGATGAGCAGGCACACGGTGCACTGGGTGAAGAACTGGCTGGACGGCAGAGTTGAAAGGGTTGCAGTGAATGGGGCTACATGTGGCTGGTGACCACTCATCTGTGGGTGTTCCCTGGGGCTCAGTTCTAGGGCCAGTTCTGTTCAATATTTTTGTCAATTATCTGGATGCAGGAGTTAAATGCAGCACTAGTAAGTTTGCTGATGATGCTGAACTGGGAGATGCTGTTGACTCTCTCGAGGGACAAGAGGTCTTGCAGAGGGATCTTGATAGATTGGAGCATGGGGGAATGATTAATGGAATGAAATTGAACAAGAACAAATGCTGGATTCTGCACCTGGGATGGAATAACGCTGGGCACAAGTCTGAACTGGGAGAGCAGTGGCTGGAGAGCAGCCCTGCAGAAGGGGGTCTGGGGGTGCTGGTTGACAGGAGGCTCAACAGGAGTCAGCAGTGTGCCCTGGCAGCCAAGAGAGCAAACCCCATCCTGGGGCGCATCAAACACAGCGTAACCATCTGGTCAGAAGTGGTTTTTGCTGCTGTATTTAGCAGTGGTGGGGCCTCACCTTGAGTATTGTGTGCAGTTCTGGGTCCCTCCCATGATCTAAAAAGGATGTGAATATCCTCAAATGTGTCCAGAGGAAGGCATCAAAGCTGGGAAGGGGCTGGAAGGCATGTCCTCTGAGGAGTGGCTGAGAACACGGTGTTTCTGTAGTTTGGAGAGAACGAGCCTGAGGGGCGACCTCACTGCTCTCGGCAGCTTCCTGAGGTGGGGAAGTGGAGAGGGCGGTGCTGGTCCCTTCTCCCTGGTACCCGGTGCCAGGACACGTGGGAATGTCTCAAAGCTGCATCTGTCAGGGGAGGTTCGGACTTGGCATGAGGAAACATTTCTTTACCAAGTGGGTGGTCAAACCCTGGAACAGGCTTCCTGGAGAGGTTGTCGATGCCTCAAGCCTCTCGGTGTTTAAGACACATTTGGACAATGCCCTTAATACCATGCTTTAACTTTCGGTCAGGCCTGAATTGATGAGGCAGTTGAATTAGATGTTCAGGTGCTTTCTGGGTGCCCTGAACCTGCTGCAGGCATCTGGGCAGGGAGAGAAGGTAGTCTAAGACCCCGATTTTAAAAACAGCGTCTGGAGTGCAGCACTTTAGTGTATATCAGGGCACTCAGCCAGCTTCATCACTAGACAAGATTTACTCAGGAGCTTAATATCGATTCCCCAAAATAAAACAAAGTTACAGAGATGGCCAAACAACAAAAATCATAATGATCCAACATGTTTGGATCATTATGATTTTACTTCCCAGGAAGGACTCTCCTTAGCATTTCCGGTACTTCCTCCCTGATGACTTCTACTTCATTCCTGAACATCTGCATATCTGGAGTTACCAATCTTTCTGTTAAACCTAGTTTAACGTATCATTCCACACAATCTGCTCTGCTCCCTCCCTGGCCCAAGGATTGAACACTTCTTTCCTCTCTCATCCTCTTGATACGCATCCTTCTCTGAAACTGGGCTCCGGGGAAGCTCCCTAAGGGAAAACAGCACTTTATCCCCCCTCACAAAGATTAGGAACTTCAGGTGTGCCCATTTCACTTGCTTTATATCACACAAGGTGATTTGGGGACGGAATTTCCCTGAAGGTATGGTCCTTACCTTGTACTTGGTTAGTTTTTGAGGAATGCACAAGTGTGTCCATCCTCTCTCCTGCATGCTGAGATGCTCATGCAGAATTGAAGATCCGGTTCTTCTATTTGACTTTCCTTTGCCTTTTTCCTTGTCTTTCCACCCAAGCTGTAGACCTGAACTCCAAATCATATGATCCAAAGGTCAGGACCACATGGATGCATACAGAGAGACCACAAGTGTACAGTGCAAAATCACCCATTCCCAACCTTCATCCATTTCCCACGAGTCTCATTAGAGCAGCACTGACAGCAGTCACCAAGCTACACCCAGACTCACCACACAGCAAATAGCAATAGACCTGGGCAGGCATAATCCCATCCAGGCCAGTCTCCAGGCTAAACAGATCCAGGTCTCAGCCTTTCCTCATAAGAGAGGTGCTCCATTCCCTTGATCATCTTTGTAGCCCTCCGCTGGACTCTCTACAGTAGTTCCCTGTTCTTCTTGAACTGGGGGGCCCAGAACTAGACACAGTACTCCAGATGTGGCCTCACCAGGGCAGAGTAGAGGGGGAGGATGACCCCCTTTGACCTCCTGGCCATGCTCTTTTTAATGCAACTGAGGAGACCGTTGGCTTTCTTGGCCCCAAGGGCACATTGCTGCCTCATGGTCAAGTTGTTGACCACCAGGACTCCCAGGTATCTCTCTACAGAGCTCCTTTCCAGCAGATCAGCCCCTAGCCCGTACCGGTATATGGAGTTATTCCTCCCTAGGTGCAGGACCCTACACTTGCCCTTGTTGAATTTCATTAGGTTCCTCACTGCCCAGCTCTCCAGCCTGTCCAGGTCTCACTGAATAGCAGCACAGCCTTCTGGTGTATCAGACACTCCTCCCAGTTTTGTATCATCAGCAAACTTGCTGAGAGTGCACTCTGTCCCCTCATCCAGGTCATTGATGAATATATTGAACAAGACCAGAGCCGGTACTGACCCCTGGGAAACACTGCTAGTTACAGGCCTTCAACTGGACTCTGCGCCACTGATCACAACCCTCTGAGCTCTGCCATTCAGCTAGTTCTCAATCCACCTCACTGTCCACTCATCTAACCCATGTTTCCTAAGTTTACCTATGAGCGTGTTGTGTGAGACAGTGTCAAAAGCCTTGCTGAAGTCAACATAGACAACGTCCACTGCTCTCCGCTCATACACCCAGCTAGTTGTTCCATCCTAGAAGGCTATCAGATTCGTCAAGTATGATTTCCCTTTGGTGAACACACGCTGACCACTCACGATGACCTTTTTTTCTTCTACATGCTTAGAGATGGCATCCGGGATGAGCTGTTCCATCACCTTTCCAGGGATGGAGGTGAGGCTGACCTGCCTGTAGTTTCCTGGGTCCTCCTTCCCTTTTTGAAGACTAGTGTGACATTAGCTTTCCTCCAGTCCTCAGGCACCTCTCCTTTTCTCCATGACCTTTCAAAGATGATGGAGAGCGGCTTCCCAATATCATCTGCCAGCTTCCTCAGCACTCGCGGATGCGTCCCATCAGGGCCCATGGATTTATGGGTGTCAAGTTTGTTTAAATGATCTCTAACCCAATCCTTCTCGATCAAGGAGTCGTCTTCCTTACTCCAGGCACTCTCTCATGCCTCCAGGGTCTGGGGTTCCCGAGGGATGGCCTTAGGAATAAAGATTGAAGCAAAAGTGACATTCAGTAGCTCCGCCTTCTCTGCATCCTCCATCACCAGGGCACCTACCTCATTCAGCAGCAGGCCCATTTTTTCCCTAGGCTTCCTGTTACTGCTGATGTACTTGAAGAAGCCCTTCATACTGTCCTTGACATCCCTTGCCAGGTTTAATTCCAAGCGGGCCTTAGCCTTCCTCGTTGCATCCGTGCATACTCTGACAGTGCTCCTGTACTTTCCCAAGTGGCCAGTCCCTTTTTCCACATTCTGTAAACTTCCTTCTTCCACTTGAGTTTTTCCAGAAGCTCCCTGCTCATCCATGCAGGTTTTCTGCCTCCTTTGCCTGATTTCTTGCTCCTAGGGATGCACCGATCTTGAGCTTGGAGGAAGTGGTGCTTAAATATTAACGAGCTCTCTTGCACCCTCTTTCCTTCCCTTCCCCCTTAGCCCGTGGGGTTCCTCAGTGTAGGTGTTTGAAGAGCCTGAAGTTGGCTGTCCTGAAGTTCAGGGTTGTATTTCTACTTTTTGTCCAGCTCCTTCCACACAGGATCCTGAACTCCACCATTTCATGGTCACTGCAGCCAAAGCTACCCCCAACCTTCACATCCCCAACCAGGCCTTCATTTTTGTCAGCACAAGGTCCAGCAGAGCACCTCTCCTCATTGGTTCCTCCATCACCTGTATCAAGAACTTATCATCAGTGCACTGCAGAGAAGATGATGACAACAACAATGAACAAAAAGATGATGATGATGATGAAGACAACGATGACAATGACACTGATGATGAAGACGACAATGCCGCCACCGAACAAAAAGAAGACAAAGAAGAAGATGTAGAAGATCCTGCTGACAAAGAAGCAGCTGACAAAGAAGATGCAGAAGAAGTAGTGGTGGTGTGTGGTACCATGGGGTATTTTCCAAAGTAGGACACACACCAATGACAAGCATACTTTTTGCCTTCCAAATCTTGCCGGGCAGCTGTGCTTCTTGACCAGTGATGCATGAAAAGTGCTTTTGTGCCTGCCCTGCATTTTTATTGCTCACAGGGTGAGCTGAGAAGTGGCAGCTCCTGATGGTGCAGCAAGCCCAGAGGCCTTCCAAGCACAGGTTGTTTTGCAGAAGCAAGAACCCCTGGGGAAATGGAGCCAAGGGAAGAGCAGAGCTCGCTGCTGCTCCAAATTTGCAATGGGCAAGAGAGCCCGAGAGAGCCAGGGCATGAGTGGTGCCTTGGAGGTGCAAGAGCAGCAGGCAAGAATGAAGCTGAAAGGGCCCTGAGGAGCCCTGACAAGGGGCTGTGCTCAATGCTACAGAGGACAAGAAGCAACTTCCATGAGCCACCCTTGGGGCCCACCCTGCGAGTCTAGAAAGCTTCCTCCCTCCAGATGCCAGGCACGAGGGCCACCTTTGTAGAGCATTAGCAGCAGGCACCTAGCCAAAATGGCCCAAAGCAGCCCTGGCTAGGGGCCGTGCTTAATGCTGCAGAGGAAGGCAAAAAAAACCCCAGGGACACTTGCTAGCCCACCGTAGGGGGAAAAAAGCCTTCCTCTCCCCAGCTGCAGGGCAGAAGAGGCCATCTTCGTGGTGCATGAGCAGCAGGCAGTAAGCTAGCCAGAAGGGACTGGGGGAGCCCTGACAAGTGGTCATGCTCAATGCTGCAGAGGAAGGCAAAAAACCCCCGGGGAGCAGTGCCAATGTGCCCCGGGGGAAAATTCCTTCCTGACCCCAACGCTGGCGATCGGCTGTTCCCTGAGCATGGGAGCAAGACCTGCCTCCTCGTCCCACAGGCTGGTCACGCCTCCCAGGAGATGCCCAAGCCCTATTCTTCTGCAGCCTGGTTTCCGAGAATGGCCACACGCCCCCAGCTTGCATTGGCCTTGGGGATAAGAATTTTTCCTGTGCCTGGCAGGGCACCGGTGGGTGCTCCAAAGCACTGGGACCTCTTGCAACTTCTCTCCATTCCACTTCTTAAGGCTACTACCCCTGACTCCACAGGGAGTGAAGATGGTGAGCTCTGCAGTGCTCCTCAAGAAGGCATTCCCTTGGTCTTACCACTACTGTCCAGCTGAAAAGGCCTGATAGCCTCAGGCACCCGCAGGGCTTGGTGTTTCTTCTCATCTCCTGAGGGGCTTCCCAAAGGCTGAAGCAGGATTTCCATCCATCAGATGGGCTTTGAAGGTGGCCCCACCAGGAGTTGGCCTTGCAGCAGAGAACCTCCAGCAGCCTCATCCAGCCTGTGATCTTCCTCCCTCACCTTCTCCAAGTAATTCCACTGTCTCCTCAAGGGCTTCCTCTCAGATGTCTCCAGGATACCCCCAGGCCAGCTCTGGCAGTGGGACACAGGAGGACTCCCCTTTATCCTGCCCCGGGACATTGTGACTGCTGCGTTGCCGGGCAGTGTCACTGTGACATGGGGGAGACAAGGCCCTCCATGCACAGCCCCACCCGCCACCCCTCCACCCAGCATCCTTCAGAGGAAGGCCTTCGGGGCTGCCGGCCCCAAAGCTGTCCCTGAGCCCAGGAGGCCCAGGGGGCTGTCCCTGCCCTTGGAGGGCATGCACTGGGCACAGCTGCTGGGCATCCCTGATGCCTCCTTTGCCATTTGGCTCCCAAGGACGAGCCTTATGCTGTTCTCTCAGGCCATGGCAGAAACCAACCCTGCAGCCCAGAGACTACCCCTGTTAGCCGTGCCCTCTCTGCAGCAGAGCTAACCTCCACGAGGCCACACAGCAAGGAGGACCAGGGACACAAAGCCTTTTCCAGGGGCATAACGGGGGATGGTTTCAGCAGCTGCAGCCTGGAGAAAAGCCAAAGTGTAACCAGAGCCATAAGCTGGGATGGATGGTGCCAACAGACCACCGTGGAAATAACACAGGCTTTGAAAAACAAGGGAGCAGATGTTACAGTGGTGTGGTGGAAAGGGTGGTCATTTTCAGACCTAGAACATTTGAATCCATGCCCAAAGCACAGCCAGACAAGTGATGACTCTCCCAAACTGGCAAAATAGCCCATTGCAGCTATTGCCATCACATCCCCTTTTCCCACTGAAACCAAGCTGCACAGTTGGCTGTGTTTGTAGAGGATACAAAACGCGCTTCAGCCGCGGGGTGAAACTTCCACAGCTCATTTGTGACTTTCACCTTTCTGAGAGTTATTTGCCTGCCTCCCTTTGTGGGAAGATCTTCAGATCTTGGCACATCTCATTTTCCTTTAGGATTTAGTATTTTGAGTACTGAAAGAGTAAGGACGGTACTGTTCTTGTCATTTTGTAGTTTTGTGACAAAACTCACATGTACATTCAGGCTATGTTTAAAAAAAAAAAAAGTGTGTTTGTGGTGGGTCTTTTATGCCCCATACATTTGCTAGATTGTGGTGATGCTAAAGGTGGAAGAAAGGGTTTTTGGTTCCCTCTGCATGAACTTTACATAGATGTAGAAACCATGTGTGATTTCCTCACCATTCCTCAGCAGTGCACTGAGTGACATGTGCTACAACACTGTTGTTTATGGTGAGGTGGTCTGCTTGGAAAGAAGTCCTGAATTGTTTTTTCTTCACCATATTTTTCCTTGCATTTCAATAGCTCTTTTCCTCCCTTGGCCTTCATCCTTGATATCTTTCTTGAAAGTGATGTCAGCCCTCTAAGCCTTTGTTTTGTTCCTTCTGGTCGTCGCCTTCTTCTGTAGGTCCTCCATGCCCCTAATCAACTCCTTCATCCCAGGCAGAATTTATCTTTCTTGAACCTGGTTAATGAGAAATGTCCAGAGTGGTCCAGCTGAGTTCTCACTAGGGCTTTGCACAATACTTGCCTTTCCTATGAGAATACCTTGCTTGACACACAAGAAGGCATGTGCCTCTATCACATCTGTGGCTCACAGTCGCCCTGTGACCTACTCATGCCCCCAGGAACATTTGCCTACTCCAGTGTTTCCAAACCGCATCACAAACTCGTGGCGCTCTACCTGACATTGTGTTACCTGTTTCTACCCTGCAGTTCTTCATGCAAGGTTTACTGATGCAGGGCATGCCTCTTCTGACAGAGCTTCAGCTGGTAGGGAGTATGGAAGCTGTAGAACTATACCATGAGATAGAGCTTTGTTTGGTTCATGGATGCCATGAAATCCAGAATATGATGCCCTGCGAATGTATCTTCTGGAGAAGGCAGGAGGCCTACATTATCTTGAGCAATAGTTTTCTGCAATCTAAATTCAAACTTCACTATTTCAGATGTTTGATGCCATCAAAGCGTGAAGGGTGGAGCCGGGGAGATGTGTTAAGGGGGCTTTCACCCTTCAGTAGCCATCTGGAGTCCAGTTCCACGCAGCCGCAACCAGCAGATCCAGCCCTCCAGTGGGCGATGGACGGGCCGTGTGGGTGGGCTCTGAACATGAAGCTGGTGGTGTCAGTCTAGTCCCTTTCAAAATGGATGTCTGCCTCCTCGGGAAGAAAATTAGTTGAGCTTCCATTTTGGCAGTTGTGTTGGAGAAACCGCCAAATCAGCCCAGACACTGGGAATGCTACGGGCGATGAAGCACTGGTGTGTGATGCAGTTAGTGGCACTGCTGTCTGTGGGGAAACGCGTTACTCTCCAGGAGTGTGAATGAAGGTTGCTGATGATTTTTTCAAGGACTTGTGCAGGCATTTAGTGAAGAGGAAGGTTGTTGCTGGTAATGCTGAGATGGGTAAGGAGCTGGCTGGCCAGGTGGCCGTCCGACACTAAAAGGCAACTGCCTCTCTTTAAATAGAGTCCCTACGCACCTGTAAGATAGCTGCAAAGAAGAACTGAAGATGTTGCTTCCTGTACACTCATCTGAAACCACCTGAGAATGTTGGTGTGATGAAATTACTGATGAGTTTATTCAGGTACAAAGGAACTTATATTGTGTTTGTTTGGGGGGTTTTTAATTAATGAAAGAAACTATGGAAAAACATCTTCTAGCATACACTTGGTCATTAATCAGTTTGCAGAACTGGTGCAGTGAGTGCAGAAAGCCGCCAGGCTACATCTGTTCAGTTCAAGAATCTCAACGTTTTGGTGCCAGCTCTGTGTGATGAGACAGGCTCTCGTATGTGTCTGAACGTGGATCTGATGGGTCAGCCGGCAGAGTGAGGCCAGAGATAAATTCCCTTGCCATGAGTGCCCCCTGTCCGGAGGGCTCTGAGGCATAAGGCAGTCTGTCAGTAGCAAGGATTTCAGACTATATGGAATTTCTCAGCTAAAACCAATGTTTTGAGTTACTCTTGAAAACAAACTGGTAGCTGGTGCATTTTAAGCCTGTGCTTTCCTCTTTGCAAATCCCCTTTGCCACAAGGCAAATGGTTGCTGAACTAGCGCATCCTGAAATAATTAGCTCTAGCTGCACTGATTCCATTCCCGTACTGTGCCGTATGTAGCAACAATCCAGACTGGAAGTAACAAATTCCTAGATAATTGCACTGACTGCCACATCAAAATAAAAAAAGAAAAAGAAAGAAGAAGTTCTTTGAGCCAACGTGGATGGAAATAATTGTTGGAAGTGCAGGTGTTCCTTGGCTTTTGTCTTTCTTTCACAATTTCTTGGCTTTTCTTTTCTTTTTTAACTATGGCTGTTGATGGCCAGATCTTGGGTTTACATCTTTTCCCAAATGTTTTCCTATGAACTCCTGTTACACAGCCCGGCACTTCAGTGTGAGGGGTTTCAGTACAAAGCGAGTGCTGTTTACAGCACTCGAGCGCAACGATTCTACGCACACCCTCGGGTTCAGGTGGCCCAAAGTTCATTGTAGCACTTGAGACACCTGACCAAACACATGCCACATATGTCTTCCTCCTCTAAAGCCCTTTGACAGCCCTGTTTCGGGCAGCTGCTGTAGAAATAAAGGAGGAAGCTTTAAAGATGTATTGTGCTTGGCCGCCCTTGCCTGGTGCTTTTGGCTGGCTGGGACACGACTGGCCGTGGAGGCAATATCCAACATTTCCTTCTGCTCTTGAAAAAGATCCTCCAGAGAGGGAGATTTCATTAGCGAGCAACCCGTTTGACATCATGCGAGCGCTGCTCTAATACAGACAATATTAGTCCCAGCCTTTGAAGCGCAATAGCGCTTTGCTTCCTGTGGCTTAGTTTTTGCGATTGCCCATTTTGCAGCTCCAGCTCAGGTGGCTCTTGTGATGGGAAAGGCAGCAGGTGCATGGGAACGTGTCCTGCCTTGCTTCAATCTGGTCTGGACTTCTCCCTCTGATGATTTCTCCTAATGTTTCCCACGGGGGCCATCTGTCCTTTTCATCCACATCTGCAAGAGTGAGACTGTTGGAACAAATAATCCTAAGGGCAATATCATTCTGGCAGTGTGAGCCAGCACAGGGTGGAAATTAAATGGAAGGGAGCTAGGCGCTTTCCACGTCCAAATTCAGCAGCTCAGTTAAGAAAACTTTTCTTGGAAAGGAAAGAACAGGATCATAAGCGCTGACTGTTGATTTCCACTGGCTAGAGAAGATTTCGTGCTCAATCTATCCACTTCAGCGGAAGGTGCAAATGTTTGGTACTTCCTTGAAGTGAACTGGAAAGGTCAAAGCCACCCAAAGCCTCCTTCCCAAGGAGGAGGTGGAGCCCACCCAAAGCCTCCTTCCCTCTGTAGGGCACCCAAAAGCTCTGTGCTGGTCCCCGTGAGGCCGTCAGGCACTGAGTGAGCAGCATCCACGTGGGCAAACCCCACAGGTACTCCATCAGGCTGGTGAGGTCTTTCAGTGATTTGTATTGCCTGAGAAGAAATGGTGATGTTTGTGAACCTTTAAATTTGGATTTGGTCCCTCATGTCTTTTTGATGAACCCATAACACAGACTGAGAGGGGGCAGCCACAGATGGTTCTTTCATCTCCCTTTCATTTTTCTTTTTTTTTTTTTTCCCCCTCTTTTCTTTGAGGTGTGGTTGACTGATTTCTGGACTACCACTCTGTTGGCATACTTTCATTTTGCCTTGTCTCACTTCTTTTTTCACCTTGCTTTTTCACTGCTGTTTTTCTCCCATTCTCACCTACGTGGAACATGAACCTTGTAGATTTCTGAATCGCATTTCCAGGCTAGGATGTCCCAGCAGGCCATAAACAGGGAAAAACGTTATCAGTTTGGGTAAGCTTTCTCCCCTGGTAAGGCACACTGCCTGTTGCTCGCAGCCTGCTCTGTGTTCAAGCAAGCACATTTGATGAAAAAATCCCAGGACAGATTCTGTGCTGGCCTAAAACATCATTTTTCTTTGGAAATTTGCAGAGTACTGAACATACACACAAGTAAAGAAACCACATCCCTTTGACAGGATGCGGTCTGTAGGAAGAACCAGTATCTTTCATTAGCTCAATTGTTATGGTTGGAAAAAGTAGGAGACTTTGGGCAAGAGCTCTTCTTCAAACCCACAACAGAGGCAGGATCTCTCAAAGCTGAATGCCAGTTGAGAGTACTTATTCAGAGTTCAGTCCTTCTGACAAGTGGCATTATTTATTATGTCAGTGATTTAAGAAAATCTTTTTAGGGTCAAATGTTGCTAATGCAGACTCATGAATTTGCTGTTGTGACAAAGTTCACCTGTAAGTCAGAGAATTGATCAGCAAGTAAACATACATTTTATTCTATGGGATGGAGATTCAGCTGTGGAAAAATGGTTTTACCAATTAGGAATATAATAATGTTGTCTCTGATCTCCTTTGCTGTCGGCATCTGGCGGTCTGCAGCTGCCTAGGGCTCATATGCATAATAAAAATACAAACCTAAGCAATTCTCCACAATTACTACCTCTCCTTTCCTTTTGATTTGCCTTCTCTGCTGCAAGTGTAAAGCTAAATGGCATTTGTGGGCAGAAAGCAAAATGTTGGCTCCATGTAGTGCCCCGTGAGGTCCTGTGGCAGGCACAGTGCCATCACCTTTTCTGGTGTGCAGAGCCATGTGGGCTTCACTTTGAGATCTTCTAAGAAATTATAGATTATTTCTAGTCCTGTTCTGTTCAAAATAAAGTCTTTTTCTATCAAGACTTTTTGGAGAGTTGGGCGATGCCCCATGCCTGTCAGTGTTTTAAGAGGCATTTGGACAATGCCCTTAATACCATGCTTTAACTTTTGGTCAGTCCTGAAGCGGCCAGGCAGTTGGACTAGATGATCATTGTGGGTCTCTTCCAACTGAACTGAGTTATTCTGTTGAATTCTATAGAATTGTGAGTCTGATGGTACTAATGAAATTAATGGCATTTAGTACTATTTCTGTTCGTGGGAAGAGAAGACAGAACAAATGGCAGAGCTTTCTTCAGAACTTTTAATTACTTTTCAAAATGTTCTTTTCCTCAAAGAAGCAACATGAATCCTTAGGTATGTACTCGTCTTTACTAGAGTATGTTATGAGATAACCATGTTTCTGCTAAACTTTACTGTGTACTGTACTATGTCTTTGGATAGTGAATAGTTAAATTATACGCTTTGAGAAAACAGGCTTTTTAGGTAACATGAATATTATCAAACTAACATGTATGTTATTTGTAGAATAAGGTTTAGTGGCTGGTATTAGAAACAGAGGTATAGAAGTAACTGCAAAACAGTTTCTGATTGAAAACGTATTATATCAACATGGGATAGTCAGAGAGAAGCAGGTTCACTGGAATTCTTAATGTGGAGTAAGTCTGCGTTCATGTTCCTACTGTAAAGCTTCCTAGTCTTTTCAGTACTACTTGTACTATAACTGTACAAGTGTGTGTTTTGTTGTTGTTGTTGTTTTTTTTTAAAAGGTAGAAATGTGATGCAAGTTCTGTTTAACTTCCAAGTTTATCCACTGCCTAATGGTATTTATAAATTCTAATTTGTGCTTGACAGAGGAAGGGAGAGAGCATGTGTTACAGAGCTGAGATTAGTACTTACTGGGAAAAGTCATTGCACAAATCCCAACACCTCTCACCCAAAGTTAGGTTAACAAGAGGGTGAGAATAAGAAGTAATGAAGATTCTCAATTGTAAATCTGCTTGAAAAGGTCTTGAAACAGGAGCAAGTGCAGTACAACAATTTCTGTCTTTATTCCAGTTAATGATGAAACTGATTATATCAATCTCATATTCCCACTTCTTAATTTCTCTGGTCACACATGCCCTGCTAACACCTGTTTAAGGAGATTAGGCCCAGCAAAACTCCTGTCAGCTTTCCTGGTCCCATGGCTTACGACTGAGAACCAGAAGACATATATATGCCTTGGTTTGGCTTTGGATAGCCATGGGCAGGAGCATCCTGGAGTTGATTGCCAGGCAGGAGCAGGATGGTAGTAGCCTGCCTGTGCTTGTGCTTGGTGTTGTGTTTGGTTCAGGCCACAGCCAGATCTCAGAATGAGATGGTGATTGATACTGGCTTGGTTTGCCTCTGATTGCTTGTTACCTGCAGGCAGAAACTCAGCTGGCAAGGTAGTTTCTGTCTCGGTTCAGGTCTGTTACTGTTGTCATGACGTAGCCCAAGAAAAGTGGACTTTGAACTACCTGAAGGCTGTTACGTGTGACTTGACCTAGACATTGGCCATCCCTGGCTGGGCTGCCTCGGCTGTGATGTGTGTGCACTGGTAATACTCTGCCTCACCTTTCCTTTTTCCCCTGTGTCCTTGTGTCCTCGTGTTTGCCTAACAGTGTGTTACAGATCCCCTGTCTGCTTTTCTTCTTGTGCTTTAACTGACTGTTCTTGCAGACTTGGAGTTGAAACACTGTTGGAATAGAAGAGTGGGGAAGGTTTCTCTTTCTGTTTCGCGGTTTACTGAAAGACAGCACACACAGGAAGAAACAGAGTTTCGTTCCTGAGTTTCAAAAAGCTATTCCTCCAGCGTTACAGAAGCATGTCTGATGTTATTTGTATTGCATGATGTATAACTTAATCTAATGAGTATTTTGCATAAAATTAAATTTTCTGTGCGTTTCCTTGAAATTTGTGTGACCTTCTTAGTCAACTCTTTCTAGAAGCTTTAATTGGAAAATGGTTCTCATGGAGTAATGTAGTGAATAATACATCAAACTGCTCCAGTTTCATAAGAAATTTAACCTGAATTTTTTTTTAAAAGCCTTGCAGTCAGAAGAGACTTAGGGTAATTGCATTACCTTTAACCACTGAGTTGCATGCAGTTTTTTCAGAGAGACTCTGTCTGGCAATGTAAATTGTCATAGCAGCTGAATTTATCTATAGAGCAGTGTATTTGCTTTATAGAATGATTACTGCAGTATTCAGGGGTTTTAATGGACTTATAATCTTTTGGTTGTGTCAGCTCGGGATGTGCTGGTAGCTAACAGTGCCATTTTTCAGGAATTGTATGTGTAAGTTTCTTTAAGTTGGCTTCCTATTGGGAGCATTTAAATCAGAATTGGAAATCCTAAAGATGCACAGCGTCATGCTTTTTATTCATTCCCATTTAATGATCTTGCTCAAACAACGTGGAGAATGGAGTCTTCTAAATGTAGACAGTGCTCCCTTATTCCCAATGGCCTAATTGAACATTGATTCTCGTTTCACAAATCCTCTGAGAGATGAAGAGCGCCTAGATATATCTTATTTTAGAAACAATTTTTAGAGCCTACTTGCCAAATTCTCTCCGTCGTCAGTTTAGCAAAAAGAGAACTGACATGGTAAGATGAAAATACCTACTGGAATTGAGGGTTTAGTGACTAATGTCTTTTGGTTTTGTTTGTTTGTTTAGAAATTCTTCCTATATGGATCAGCCTTCTAGTGATGGTGAAACTGGAAGAAGACCACTCTAAGCAAACCCACAATGAATCGGGTGCCAGGTGATGCAGAAAATGCTCACAGTAGCAGTGTGGAATCCTGTCCTTCCTTGCGGGATGTCCACTCCATCAACCCAGCGCAGCTGATGGCAAGGATTGAGTCATATGAAGGCAGAGAGAAGAAAGGCATATCAGATGTCAGAAGGACTTTCTGTTTGTTTGTTACATTTGATCTCTTATTCATAACCTTGCTGTGGATAATAGAATTAAATGTGAGTTGTCTTTTCAGTACCCTTGGACTTTATTAATTTATTTATTCACTTCAGACGTGGTTAACAAGTTGCTCTTTTCTGTTCCACATATTTGCTATTTGCATGTATTTAAATTAAAACATCGTCATACTTTTAAGCTTTCATTAACATAGTATCTACTGAACTCCATCTGCTTTTGGTCATTAGGATACATGGTTTAATTATCTTCTTATCATTAAACCTTTTGATGTTCCCGTAGTCTGTGAATGATGCTGAAGAAACCATTGGAAATCCAGTGAACTTTTCAGGGAGCAAGTAAACAAAATTTTACTGTACGTCTTTGAATTTGTCGAGAAGTGTGAATTTTAACAGGATTCGAGAGTTTGCCTTCTGAGTAACTCAAAGTTAGTGATATTTCACGGAGGTGTCAGTCCCTGGAAAGACTTCCAAGGGCCAAAACCTTTCTTTTGCTGTGATGTGTTTTCTTTGAGACAAACTTACTATGATATGTATTGTGTATGGTAGGGTGCATTTAAACAACATAAAATCCCACGGTTACCACCGTTTAACTCCAGCATTTGTAATTTGGAAAAAGAGGCAGTTCTCCTGAAATTTACAGAAAGCAATAAGATAGCTGATCTGTTAATATTTCATAAGTAGCATCCTAGTTCTTGAGCTGGGTTTTAAGCTAACATCTAATGTATGCATTTAAGTAAGGACACACAGGAAAAGTGGGAGGAATACCTTTTCTAGACAAGAAAGATCTTGAGTAAGCATTTTTTTTCAGCATTCCTTTGCAAGATAAATAACCTTGGTTATTGATGTGACATGAAGTTGAGGAGCTGACTGTTAAAGTAGTTCATTGATATAGTGAAAAATACACTTTCTGATTTAATTTGAGAAAGCAGACTTTGCTTGCTGAGTGGTGCAATTTTTGGGATTAGACTTCTGTTGTCTCTGTAGGTGGAAAGACTGTTGTATCCAGTGCATAGTTAGCTTGTCTCAGAAAAGCAGCATGTTTCTTTTTTTAGGCCAGTTTCTCAACAGCTTGTTCCACTAACAGGAGCAGAGTCTGGGTTTGTATCTCTTGTGGAGGATTCCGAGTACAGATTTTCATATTGGTGCTCTCAGAATATTTAAGACTCTGTATAGAAAATGCTACCAACTCATCACGTTTCATTTTGAATTCTGCAGCATTAAGGGACCTCAAAATCCTAGCAGTTTTCTTTGTGAAAAGCTTTGTTTAAGGAGGACGCATTATGGAGTCCTGTACTACCAAATATCAGCAAAAACGAAAAGCATTTTTTTTTCTTCAGAAGTCATAGTATTAGAACTCATCATTTGATATGTGAGATCTGATGCATAGTGAGGCTTTTTTGTTCTGTTTCTGAAATTAAGTTTTGCTCATTGGGAAGTCAGATAGCATTGCGTTAGGATTGTCCGTCACTGGTATGTAAGTAATGGGACTTTGGAATTGCTGCCAGAGGTCCTGTAAGTATTGTTTTCCCTTTGTTGCCGTTATCCGGTGTGCTTAGGTGTAATTTATTTTTAAACACATCAGGAAGTAGCTCCATAGCAGTTTGAGCAAACCCTAAATCAAGGCTGTCACGGTTCTCTGCTCATCCTTATGTTGACATGGTGCTCATGCAGCCACACAGTGAGCAGCTTGGAGGGGGGTAAGTTGATATTCCTTATCTATGCTGGAAACAGATGATCACTCCTGATTCAGTAGAGTGAAGAAGGGCAAGCTATATTTAGAAAGTTATTTGTCAGCCATAGAGGGGAGGGAAAGGAGAAGAAATAGAAGAAATTTGGAGTTGGAGTGAATAGTCTCAGGACAACACTGTCCAGCACTACAGTTGGGGAAAGTGTTGAAATGTCTAGACTTCATTGCTTTGTGATGGTGAGCGTATGTTGTTGGTGTGCTTTGGGACCTCCTTTCTTTAAAAGACTGACAGTAGTCAAACTCAGTATTAAAACCTTCTGTTGGTGTTTTTTTTTTTTCCAGAGCTTTACATAACTATTCAATGCAGTGCTTAATTATTGAATTGACTATTAAAAACAATAGGATATGGACCCTACGGTTTTTTGCTCCCAAGTGATATATATACTCCACTTGCTCTCTGACCCAGTACACCCTAAATGATTTTCTTACTAACCCAGTTTGAACAGGAAAGTGATGAATCCTTCCACTGGGAAGAAGCACGGTGATGAAGGAAGATGTAATTTTGAATCCCCTCAAGCAAATAAGAGAATTCAACTTGGGCATTAGTTATTTGTGGGAGAATGGTCTAATGGTTGTACCTTCTGTGTTTTTTATAGTGGGGTTTTTTTTGCTCAGCTCTCTTAAAACAAATAGTATGTAAGCTGATAAGGAAAAGATCTGGAGTATGAATTTAGTTACTGTTTTGTTTCCTATTTGCTAATGTGACTAACTAGAGCTAGTTTCTGGGTGGCTTTTTGATCAGCTGTTTTGGTCCTCCTTATGAGACATAAAATGCTCTGTGAATTTGTGTAATAGACCTTTGTGTAATTTTGTAATAGATCTTAATCATTTCTTCTTCCCTCAACAACTTGCTTGCCTTTATTTTGGGACAGTCTGAAATGTAGCTTGTATAGGCCAGGTGATAATCTTAAATGTTTTCACTTTGAAAATTGTAGTTAATAATGAAAAACAAATAAGACGCTAATCTTGAAATTGACATTCTTGGCGTATATGTCATCTGTCCTTGGTTTAATGATCTTTTTGTACATCAGTGGGGAACAATTAATTTCGCCCTTCAGATGCGTGTGTATTTTGGCTTCAGTAATTTCTGTTCTAAAGCTGTCTGTGTTGCTGTTTCTTTGTAGGTAAAAGGAGGCATTGAGACTACCTTAGAGAAAGAAGTCCTACAATATGACTACTCTTCTTCATATTTTGATATATTTGTAAGTGTTCTTCAAAAAAAAAAAAGGAAAGAAAGAAAGAAAAAAAAGTAGCAAAAGTATAGTTTTCCCATGTTCCTTCTTCCACAGATGTTCCCTAGTTTGAGTCCTGTGAAACGGTTGATCTTTTCTTGATAATTTAAACCAAAAGGAGTTATGCCAAATTTCACCGGTCTAGGGGTTGCCCAGTCCTGCTTTGGCAGCAGGCTCATGGAGCCTGTGGGTAGAGATAATTAGGCACACTTAAATTGCATCTTCTACTTTGGGGGGGCACGGAAAAGAGATTAAAAACTCAGTCAAGAATGTGACACTGATGTAACATAAAAATAATTCATTAAGAGGACAAGACCAATAGTCCTCCAGCTGTAACATCATTTTGTTTAAACCGGTGATTTTGTCCTTCTACAGAAATAAGTCAGTTGCAGTGAGGAGAGACTTGTTCCCGGGTTGGCCTGTGTAGGTCAGGGTTTTTTCAGATTTCTGTGTTTTAAATCAAACAGGTTTTTTTAACATTGTACTAAAAACAGATGACATGAAGTATGATTCTCCTTTACTATGCACCTTAGGCACATAGGAGGAACTCTGCTGCATTAGGAAATTTCTCTGTCTTTCAGCAACGCCGTAGCTCTGCAGTTGCAATTTTGCACTGCATGGACCAAGTTACTGATCTGAAAGTAAAAGCTGTTTCCTTACAGTTTTTCTAAAGGGCCTTGTTTTTGCAAGATCATTAATTCTACCAGATCTTGTTTGCCTGGCAGAGATGAGTTGGTTTGGTGTCAGTCATTTTGTATAGGTGATATCCATAGTCCCTCTTTGAAACTGATGTAAAAACCCATCATTGCTTCTGCATTGGACCATTTCCTATGTCAAATGGAATGAGGTACGGGCTAGAAAAATTTCATAATCTAGCAAACAGTGCTTCTTCTCCCTTTCTCATTATTTTGCTGGCAGGTTCTCCATGATATACCTTACTGCAGAAAGCACAAAATGTTATCTGTAAATGTTGATACCCTGTAGTTGGACAAAGGGTTAAAACATGTAATGCAACATAAGAGACTTTTATTCCCTGGGAAGGGACTCTGTCATTGAATTCTGCAAAATGATTTGTGGGCTTATACAGGATTTCTTCTGTTTCTCCTACACATCACTTAAACAGACATATTTGCATAAGATTAAATGGGTTCATTATACCTCTGGCCATGTCTGTCCTTGATTTCTCTTCATTTTCAAGCATTTGTTTCACATTTATTAGATGCTGAACACATCTTTCAAAACAAGTTGGAGGCAATTTAATATCAAACAATAAAGAGGGAAATTAAGGGTTAGAGTCCCTGATTCAGGAATCTCTTCTGTCTGCTATTGATTTCATTTTCTGTCCTAGAAATACTATAACTTACCTTTCTTTACTGCAAAATATTTGGAAAGGCTTGCTATTGCAGGCATGTCCATAGAGTATAATTGGTTGTTGCAATGTTAATATTTCAATAAATACTAAAAGTCTAGTAAGTAGAAAATTGTTTTTAAAAATTCTTCCCATTTTCTGATTTCATTTGTGAAGTCTTTACAGTTTTTAATGATATTCTTGTGCAGTAGCATGCCACTAAGATCAGTGAGATGCACTCAGTGATGCTCAAGGTATTTGCTGAAGTAACTGCATCTAGATTTAACTGCTTAGATTCCAGTCAGGTAGAATGTTCATGAATACACTTTATGTAACTTTCTTATGTTTCTAACTTATTTGTGGAATTGCAAATGCTTGCATATTTGAGCCTTTGTAGGCATGACCGTGGTGCCGTTTGCTTTACAAGTGGGAAATTATGTTCTATTTCCGTTTTATAAGCACACATTCATATTTGTTTCTCAATAACAGAACTTAGATTGTCCTGTTTTAAATTGTTTTGTAAGCAGTTAGTATTTTCAGTGAGCTGAGAATCTTGTGGTTCTTCTGTGTTCTGAATTAACCAACAAATATTTTTTTCCTTTCTCTATAGCTACTGGCAGTCTTTCGATTTAAGGTGTTAATACTTGCATATGCAATGTGCAGACTGCGCCATTGGTGGGCAATAGCTGTGAGTAGTAGCCAAGCATCATGGAGTTTTAACTAGAATGGATCAAACAGACAAAATTTTAGATGCCTCTTAACGCTTGTATGTTAAGAATCATCTTGATGCTATATATAAAAATTCACTGTACAGTTACAGATGAAAAACTTCTGTTCTGGAAGATGTTCAGCCGAAAGATAAGAATTTAATAGCACAGTGGGTGTGGTCTTTATTAGGTATCATGTTAATACAAATTGAAGACTTATTCTGAATCCAGTATGGATGTCTTGTTACCTCTGACTTGTTAATTAATGTTTGAAATATATTTGCATTTGAAATAGTGACCTGTATTCAAAAAGAAGGATTGGCACTATCGTACCAGAGATCCAGCTGCCCATTAACTCCCACATTCTTATCTTTTTAGAGTTTGAAGTGCCACCCGTTGAGCACTAGCACATGTATTGCTTCATGCTCCAATACAAAACGCTGAATATGTATCCCTTCTTAGAAAGGAAGTTCTTGAGAACTGTAGGCAGAGTGAATTGGAGCAAATCCCTTTAATGCAGCTGTACTGTGTGAATGACAAAGAATGCAAAACTTAATGACAAATTCATGCTTCCACCAGTCAATACTATACATTGTAATACCGTGGACACATTGCTGGCTTAGTATGTTGTAAATCTTAGTCTTTTTTCTCCTTACACTATGGTAGGTGCATGTAGAAAGTGTTCATGTATAACTTTCTTCAAGTGAGTAGCATGCAGTTTGTTCAGTAGTCTGAGTTTACGTGCCATGATTTTTTGAAATTGTGCTATTAGCAGGGCACAAACACATATATAATAGTAACTGCTGCTCTGATTATGTTTATTGAGTGCCTGCCTTTCAAAATCCCTTACTCTTAGTTTTGTAGCTTTAGAGTATTTCTTCCAGTCACATCCTCCAACTTGATGCAGTTGTGAGGTGGTGGGAGTGACCCTGTCATGGTAGTAAGCAATTAGATATATAAAGCTTCACTGAAGGTTTTGCAGAAGCCATTAATCTTAAAATCCTACCTGTGCCTACCAGAAGCTAGTTAGGTTCTGCTATTATTTAAAGAATTGCTGGACCCAAATGCACTAATAGAGTTAGAAGCCTTGCTTAAGTGAACAGTACTTGTCCACTGCTTTTTTTGGGTTTTTTTTCAAACATTTTATGCAGCCTGCCATTTTAAAAATATGTCAGGGAGTATCAAGACTTCAAAGTGATTCATTTTTCACAATATTAGTATGTGAATTAAAATAATAATTCCAATTCATTCCTGCAAAGATGTTTTGTTGTTTGAAATGGATCTTTTGATTTGGATGGTAGTGAAAAGCCTTCAGAGCAATTGCTGTTTGCTTTTTCCCAAATACATAGATAGATTTTTTTTTTTCATAAGGGACTTGGTGAATAAAATACTGCATCTTCTTTATACAGTAAGATCACAATTTATAAAACTCAGCATCTATGTAGCACCTAAACTGCCTATCTGCTGTGTGGAAATCAACATTTGGAGATGTCTGTATTAAAACTAATCTTTATTAAGGAGGATATTTTAATAGCACTTTAACTTAATTGTATCTTACCCGTTACATTTTATTAATCTATGATCTTGCTGTTGGTAAATATTTAAAGTTGCAACTGATAGATAATGACAGAAATGAGAAGTAAATCAATTTTTTAGTTTTAACTGTTCTTACCCTGTCTCTTTCAGTTTACAACAGCAGTGACCAGTGCCTTTTTATTAGCAAAAGTAATTATTTCACAGGTATATATTCTAATCAAATGTTTGTTTTACTTTGTTGTTTTCTTGAAAGCAAGATTCTTCAGGGTAATTTCTATAATGTGTGGTTTTGTTTCCCTCAAGCTGTTCTCACAGGGTGCTTTTGGCTACGTGCTGCCCATCATATCCTTCATACTTGCCTGGATTGAGACTTGGTTCTTGGACTTTAAAGTGTTACCACAAGAAGCTGAAGAAGAAAACAGTAAGCTTTTGATATTTCCCCTCAATCGCTGCAGTGGGCAACGTGCCATCCCATGTTATCTGGCAGAAGAATGCTTCTTTCAGCTTCCCAAAATTTGAAGAGCTGTGGGAAAAATTAAATTGTGTGGCATAATTGTTCTTTTTCTGGAGAGGAACATATTCCTTCAAAGAAGTGGGGTTTTAATTAATTTAGGGAGGCAAAGTTAAAAGTTACAAGGGCCAGATCAGCAATTTGTCAAGCACTTAGGAACTTACATAATTTTGTATGCTTAAGATGTGAAAATTTAACTGACTTGGGCTTGTAAAATTTTTCTCTGGGTAATGCATAGAATAGGTGTCTGGTTCCTCTTTTAGGAAGAGTAGACGCAGTAACTAACTCAGTGTCACTAACTCTTCTTTTGAGGTGGAAAAGGGAAAGCAAAGAAGTATTGTGGAGAATCTGCTTCATCCACAGACAGAATGAGACCAGAGCAAGTACGAATTTCAGCCTCTTCAAGATGAGGCAGCAGGTCATCTGACACTTGAAGTATTCAAGTAAATGGAGGAAACCCGTTGATTTAGTTGAAAGAGAACATTGCTTGAGTGGTGAGGAAAAGAAAGCATAGATTTCTGCTACAGTTGTTTCGTTAGTTTCAACAGCAGGAGAGCGGGAACCTGTTATTTGTGCATCATTACCTGAAACACAGTCTGAAATTCTGTTGAAAGGGCATGTTTGCCTTTTAGGTAAAACCAAAAACTTTACATGGGCATGGATGTCTCTCTTTTTATTAGTGCTTGGAAATGCAGTCTTTTGGCTTTGATCCCTTCCCTCTTTTTTTCCATCGCTCCAGAAAAGAAGTTGGTTAAATGAGTACGCTGGGTTTTGTCTAGAGAAAGGGCAACTTGGGGTAACTTTTTTTTCTCTTTTGAGGGGGTGAGGAAATACAGCTGCATCACACTTTTATCTCAATAGGTAAGAAATCTAACCAGTTCAGAGAGTTTTGCGGTTTTTTTATACTTTATAGACAAGAAAGTATTTGATACGTACACATATAAATACTTGATTATCATAGTCATAAAACTGAGATATTTCTAAATCCCTGTGTTATTCCATGACACTTCCTTTTCTTCATTCCTACCGAGCTTGAAATAGATAGTAATTTATTTAAAAAGACATGCTTTTTTGTTGAACTCTTTATATTTCCAGAAAATATGGTGTTCCACCGGAAAATGCTGATTTTAAGCAATTAAGTCAGACAAATGATAGGCGTGTTTGGATTGTATTGTGTGGTGGTACTTATGTAGTGCCTTATTTGAATTTAAATCTGAGGCAGGTAATTAAAACAGATTTTAATAGTTTTTGCTTTTTGACCAGGTATTTTCTTCTCCTTTCTCTAGTGGGAGTGGAAGCTGACTTTTTTCCATCTTACTGTTTTGTTTTTATAAAACCCAACCAAACAAAACCCACCACAGCAATTTTCTGCCTAATGCAACAGTGCTCCTAATTTTTATGCCTAATGCAACAGTGCTTATAATTAGGAAATGTTTTGTCTCTAACTTTAAAAAAAAAAAAGGCAAAAAAGGGAAAAACTGTCTTTCCACTGAAGAAGACTTCCATCTCTAAAAGTTTCCTTCTGTAAGCAGGACTTAGAGCTAAAATCCAACCAGTATGAGTCTTGTAGTATCTTGTGACTCATTATATGGAGACTGACCTTCCTCTTTTGGAGCAAGTGGAAATATAAGTAAAATAGATGTCTCCTTTGGCAACTTCAAACTGGTTAATAAGATAAATTGGTATGTAGAAATAGTAGTTTGATTTGGAAAGAGATTTTTTTCTTACTAACTGCTGGCTACCTCAGATAGCTCTCCTAATTCAGTAAAACATCAAGGTTTTCTTCCCCCCCGCCCCGCGTCAGTCCTCATGTGGCAGAGAGTAAAGGGTGGAAGTTCAATAGCCTTATGTTGACCTAAAATGTCATCTTTGACCTGTTATTATCAGAAGGCCCTGTTGATGGCAGTAAGGATGAGATGAATTAGCTTCTCTCCCAGCCCCTTTTGGTTTTTGTCTTTATATTAAACACACCAGAATAGCCCCATGTCATTTCCAAATCATTTCCCTGATTTTAGATGTCATTTCCAAATAATTTTCCTGATTTTAGATGAAATTGAGCCAAAAGGAGTTGAAGGTTGAAGTAACTAGGATACGCGAAAGCAAGCCATTAATGAGGAGTCTTATAGCGGCAAAGTGAGAAAATAGTTTATTTGGTTATGCATGGCAGCTCACTGATGATTAAAAACAGATTTTAGGGTTTTAGTTAGCCAGTGAATATTGATGAATTTACATGTGGCATCCTAATCATGCAATTGCGTATAGTATTAGAAGGATTCCTTAATTCATGTGTACAGTACCTCTGTTTTGCTAGAGTGTGTCTCATTTGCTGCCTGAAGTTATATAGAAGACATAAATGTTAAATTAGCAGTTTGCTTTTTTCCTGAGGTATTTACTTATAGAAGTAACTTGTTAGGAGTACTAATATAATACGTCAGTCCTTAAGATTCTTCATCAATACTTGATCTTTAAGATGCCATGTGATAGCCCTCAGGGGTTTTTGGTTTTGTTTTTTTTTCCTTTTAGGATTTTTGATAGCACAGGATGCTTCTGAACGAGCAGCTCTTCTTCACCCAGGAGTCCTCTCTGATGGGCAGTTCTATTCTCCTCCTGAATCTGTAGCAGGTAGTTATTTTGGCACATAGTGAATGATTTTTCGTATTGACATGAAACTCCTGCATATTTCACCCCCTTCAGAGGGCAAGGCAGAGGAAGGGTGAAGGGAAAAAATTATATTTTCTAGTGTATTTTACAATCCTAAAATTAAATATTCTTTTTTGTTTTTTATTCAATAATTCAGTTTAGTTACTACCTATCAGATTAATTACAATACACATAGTTAGTGGGGCTTCTGACATGCCCCAAAGGTGTCAGAAAAACCAAGGTAAGTCTGAAAGAAAATGGTACCGCAGCTGCAAGGAGGCGATTGTTCTTTGTTTCTGCCATCGATGATCCTTATGGGTCCCTTCCAACTTGAGGTATTCGATGATTCTGTGGTCTCTTATCTGCTAACAATGGTTTATGCAGCAATGCACTATTCAGCCCAGCCTGAGCTTGGAGCTTTACAGAATCTTAGGATAGACAGTGAACCTGAAACTGCTCTAAAGCAAACTGACCTTTCAATCAGAGGCTCTTTTCCTTTCTCGTAACAAAAAGAGAAAGCCCTCTCTGTGTAAAAAGGCTAGCTGTGTGGGTGTATTAAACTGAGGGCAAGTGTTAATTACATCTTAACTCTGTATATCATGTGCTTTGTTCTAGTGGAGGTGTGAGCCGGGTAAGCCAAAAAATAAATGGAAATATGCGAGATTTAAGAATGTTTGCAGGCGTTTCAAGGACGAGTAATTTCTTGAAGGGTTGAGTGGATTTGAGTTATTTGAGGATGCAGTGTGAACCCCCAAATCCTGTGGCAGTCTTTTTCCCCTAAAATGTAAATCTCTTCTTCAGTGTGCTGTACTATGCAATATATTCAAAATATTAATATCTGCTAATTGCTACAGATACGTTTGCCTGCCTTGCATTACAGAGTTATACCTGTTGGTGATCCGTTTCTGTTTAATGGCTGTCCCCGTGGTTGCTGAGCATCTTGGCGTAATGGATGACTTAGAGCCCCATCTAGGGGTGACAAAGCATTAAGACAATGTCGAGTATAACTAATAATTCGCAGTGAAAATGTTTTTTAGCTAAAGCTGCGAGTCTGTCTTGGGGAAAAATGGTAGGATTAGACTGGATTCAGCCTGGGATTTTTTTGGCAATAGAATAGACAGTGTGAGAGGAAGCGTAAGAGGAGCTAACAGGTTTTCCTTGGCAGTTTGGCTGGGTCAGTGTTGCATGTGCAGTGAGCTGTCGTGCCCCGGCATGCGTGTGGCGACTACAGGTATATGACTGTGCCATTGCTTTCAGCTTACCGAATGGCTCCTCGTCACCTGGGTTTCAGTGACAGCCCATGTGCCTTCTCCTAGTCGGCCCTAACTGCCAAGTACATTTGTTTAAGCACCTTTTATGGATACGAGAGGCGGAAGAAACAGTCAAATGAATACATTTGAACTACAACACACATACTGGTAGTCACAAAGTATTCTGAAACTGATAGATGATGTACAATAAAAATAACTCGCAATTAATTTTTTTTTTTCCAAATTGTGCATTTCTTTCAGATAAGACAAACTAGGGATTGCTCTAAGACAGCAATTTTTGGTGAATTTGCCTTACATATTGATTGGAAAAATATTTAGAGATAAACTACTCCCCATGATTGTGCAGAGTAGAATAAACCCCTCTGCTGACGTGGCAACATGTCTAAAAACAAATCTTTGCTGTTGGGAGGTGACATTTAAAACAGCTCTGTTGGTATTTTCAGCATAGTTACCTTTTTATGTCTTCCTTGAAGATGCACATGTCCAGGGCCATACCCTTTTCCATCCACTTCTTTATGTGGGTTGACCCTTCATCTTCAGCATTAGACTTGGTTGCCAAGTTATCATTCTGGAGGTAGCAAGTGGAAAAACAGCCTTGAAAGAATAAGTTTCTACAGTTCCTGTACAATTTGAGCTTCAAAATGAAAGGCAGGTATGCTATTCTTTGTGTCCCGGGGCACGCAGCCCTGTGACCTGCTAAGCTTTCTTTCTGGGACCTTCCAGGGCTTTGTCACAGCAGAGAGCTGAGAGCAGGCAGGGGGATGAGGAGAAGAGAACTGGGCAGGGAGAGGCAGAGGGAGCTGTTTAGTTTCTGGCTTAGGGTGGGATGGTCTTTTGACAGAACTCTAGATACTGCTTTACAAATTTCTGTATTTATGGGTGCTTTGAAAGTGCCTTCTGAAGTTGTCTTCCAAAGAGTAGAATGTAGCAAGGGGGAGAATCTGCTTGTTATAGAGAAAATGTGGAGTTGATTGTCCTGAGTGTGTTGTAGTGAAAACTTGAAGCGCTTGCGAACTGAATCTGCTGACAGGGTAGCTGTTTCAAAGAATGATCCCAGGGTTGGGTTTTGGGGTTAGTAACTGTTTAAAAAACACCTTCCATGTGAAACATCCAAAAAGATAAGGCATGTAAAATAAAAAGAAAATATTTTTATGGGAAATAGTTGCTTTGAATTGCCTTTTGGTAAACCATTACCAGTGGTGGTCTGCTTTTTTTCCTTTTTCCTTCTTCTGTCAACTGATATAATAGCATTCTTATCTTCCTTTTCAGGATCTGATGAAGACTCTGAAGAAAAACAAGACAGTGAAAAACCAGTTGTATAGCAAATATGACAAAGCAGGTAAATTCCTTTGTATAGAACCTGAATATTCCTAAAAATACTTTTTTTCTTATTGGTTCCTTCCCAAATAATTTGAACCCAGTCTGTCTGTCTTTGCTTGCTACCTTCAAAAGGAAATCCTGACGGGCTCTTGAGAGTGCTGGTTAACCTGGGCCCAGGGGTCTGAGAGCGATGTTCCAGAGTACAGTATAAAAGGCTGCAGTCTGGGGCTGGAGCACCTCCAGCATTTACTTGTTGTCTGTCCTGGAAAGGACAGTGGTGGACCAGATGTGTAAAAGCTCCTTTTTTGGAAGTGGGGAGAGATACTTCTTTGGAGATGGCAATGCAAGAGTGCTAGGAAGAGTTTTTCTTCTAGTTTAAGTCTCGGAAAAGTATATTCATCTTGAAGATTGCATGGACAAAACTACTTTGGTATTTCCCCTCCTTAGTCTGTTCAAATACTACAAATGGGTTACATTGGAGCAGCTGCGTCTTAAAATGTAGTGTACTTTGGTTAAATATAAGACATGATTTCCTTATTTTGGAAATTACTTTATTTACTTTTGGAATTATCTTGCCCCATGCATTTCACTTCACCACACATGGCAAAGCTCAAGCTAGGGGAGGTATTCAATGCTCTTGAGAAGCTGAAGCCTCTGATTTGAAATCTTCTGTTGCTCCTCTGGAAGACTGGATGACCTTTTCTTTTCAGCCTCCCCGTTTTCAGTACCTGTTTTCTTGACCCACGTCTTCATTCATCCTGACCTGTGTCATCTGTTACAGAGAGAAAATCTCTTGAGGGAAGTTGTTGGGGTTTGGAAACTGGCAACAGAGTCTGTGGCTGACTTGCTGGTGGAGCTGCTGACAGGAGAATTTGTTCATTAGAAAGCAAAGGGAATGGTTCCCATGTACTGTAATACCTCACAAAGATGTACCTTGGTGACATATGTATATTAGGTTGCCTCCCAGGTGGTATGAAAATACTTGTCCATGATGTATTTTATTATTCAGTGATTCCTGAAGTTGATCTTCTAATGACTACGTAATTACTGGAAAGTGTTGTCTTGTGTACCTAATCAAGAGACCGGTAATATAATGAAGTAAAACTTCTCTATGGTGGAAGTATATTTAATGATTGTTGGGACTCACTAGGTAAATTTATTTTATGTTATTGCAAATTTGTCATTAGTTTTATGTTTACTTTTTTTAACTCCATGCATTTTCTTTTTTAATGGATATGTTCACTTTCTAAAATAAAAATGTTAAAACATGTGTAATGCATTATGGTAGTTTGTTGCTTTATCAACTAAAAATCCACATGTACCACTCCTTTATTTCTTGTGGGGTAATGCGGATTCCAGTTTGCACAGCTTTTGTGCAAAACATGTTCTAGTGCTGTTTGTCTGCTTGTAGGGATGCAGCATTAGTTGTAGCGGAACATCATTTCTCTGTTGCATATGATTATCAAGAGGATGCAAGGAGCTTTTTGAAATAACTTAGTTCCCGCTCCTGCACTGGTGGTGGATGTTCTTCAGGTTCAAGGAGGAAACTGGATTCAGTGAGCCTTGGCTAACACTGGTGTTAGCTCAGTAGTGAAAGGAAGGGAGTCGATCGAGGACTCAATGAGTTCAGTTTAGGTGTGTATGTATAAGATATGTATTCTCAGATAGATAGAGATTTTAAGTGTTAACCGATGCTTGATCAAAAAACTTTTTGGTAACACCTAATTCCTACCTAAAGAGGAAAGTAAGTGTTGCCGCTTTCCTTATAGAGCTATTTGGTTTCATTAGCAACCCGCACAGCAAATACTAAATACCAACATATTCTTCACATGGTAACTCGGGCAGATGGAATATATTGCTTTGTGATATTTGCACTGCTGTGGAACAGAAGCATAGTGGGTAGAAGACGGGATATGCGGTTGTCTGTCTCTTCCAGTCACAGCTTTTCCTTGAAGCAGTAGTGACTCTTTCAGTTTACAAGATATTTCCACTAAAAGCACAACCCGAAAGCCAGTCCTGAAAGCTTTAAAACGTGCATTGGATTCCCCTTATTCAGTCTCATCAATAAACTAGCAGCAGGGGCTTTGCAGCTGTCAAACTCTCAGCCATGAGCTTGATGAGCCCCGGAAATTGCAGATGGATACCTGTGTTCAGCGCTGTTTAGGGCTGTGTGGATGCAGGATTTCATTTATGTTTTAAGCTTTGGGTATGAGACATAGCAGGTAGGCTGGGAGATCATTTATTAAAAGTGGGCCTGAGTCACAAACATCATCGCTTGCTTAGCTGTCCTGTTGGAGGTGAGGCTACAGCACAGAATAAAGACCATTCCGGGGGCAGTACAAGGGGAAAGGAGGGGAAGAGATGGAGATGAGAATGATGCTATTGTAGTCTGCATGAGCTACATTTAAGCATATCTTTTGAGCATATTTTCACAGCTATTTTAGTTCACCTTAATTGGTATCGAGCTTTAACAATAAAATCATCACCTGCCTTTTTGCTCCAAATAACAGTTCTGTAAATTAAGTGTACAACTGAAAGATGAGGCAGTCTGTCTTCCTTCACACTGAAGATCAACATACAGTGAAGGCACTAAGTGGCTACATTGGCTTTAGTATGCTAGTTCTAAAATGCTCTTCTGTGACTGCTGGATGAAAAAAAAAAAATAAGCCAGGATCAAGTCACTTCAGACATACAAGTGTTCTTCTGTTTCAGAGGATGCAGGTAAGAATAAATCATTAGTAGAAAAAAATAAATTAACATCTGTAATTTAAAATGCTGGAATGTTCCAGCAAGTATTAAACCAAGTATTAAACTCAAATTAGAAAAATGCATCTGGGATAGGATTTGAAAAATTCCATTAGACCTATGAACTTCATCTAGGTGCGTGACTTCATTTGAACACCTTCCTCAGTCTGCAATATGGAATTCCTCTGGAAATTTAAGAGATGCAACCTGTTCTCTGTGCCTGCTTCCTCCTGCAGTTCAGTACTCAGAAAAATTAGGAAGAGGAGATTAATACAAAATCATTACCTGTAAAGCAGAACAAGGCATATGCACGAGCGACAGAAAATCATTTTGTGGGGTGGAGGCGTTTTGTTATACCAAACACAAATAACTGTATGGCAAATGTAAGGTAAAGATTTTGCAAGCCTCTCCATAAACCATGTTTTTTTCCAGTGCCTGGCTCAGGTTCTTTGTATATTGAGTTAAATGAGATGCCCTGTTTTCATACACGGGTAGTTTGCCAAGGAAATTACTCCCTTTGGCACATCCACGTTTGTTGTTGGGTTTTCTTTTACGGGTCTTTTTATTGGGCTTGAAAAACAGTTTTGAAGCGAGTCTTGTTTCAAGAAGCAGATTTGAATGAAGAATCAGAAAGGAAAAAACCCAACCCCCCCCCAAACCCAGCAAGCTGTTGGCCAAACTGATACCCTGAGCTAGTTGTCATTTCGTACTCTATCAGCATATTGTTGAATAGTGAAATTCGAAGCATAAGTGGAGACTTCATTTTAGAAACTTCAGTTGGGTTTAGACGTAGATAAAACAATTCTTTTTATTCTTTGATCAACAGAAGGAAAACAGACCATTTGCTACCATGTTAGTATGGTATTAAATCCCCTCTTTCTTTCCTCCATCAAGATTCCAGCTTTATCCTTTAAGTAAAACAGAACGTAGCATGAATGTTTTTTAAATATGCACCAGTCTCTAATAACTTCTTGCTCAGCATCTCTCAAAAACTTTATAGAGGTCAGGCAGGTTAGCAAGCTGCAAAATGTTGCCATCTTCTGTGAAGTGTTTAGGAGGTAAAAGATGAGTCCTAAAAGCTTTGTAAAGCACATGTTCCACAGTCCATTTCCATGTTGTTGAACCAGAGTCAGAGTCTTCATTCTAAAATACAGAAAAAAAAAAAAAGGACAAACTGAAATTCTATTTTTTCTAGAGGACAGCATGCCTTAAGAAACTTAGGTAAGACTCCAGCAATTGTAAAATTGTGCTAGTATTAGAAAAGTTCATTCTAAACATTCAAGTTAATTTTAAGCTCTGGAAAGTCACTTGCAGAATGCGCCAACTTAACTGAATGATTACGCAGATTAACTTAAACTAAAAATACAGTCTGCTTGTGTCTATCTGCATCCTTATTCTTCTGGAGGAATTTCTCATAGCTCAACAGGTTAAAAAATACATCCCAAACTCAATACAAAGTATTCCAAGAGTCCTTGGCCTCTAAATACCCTGCAATACCAAAAGTTAAAAGCTTCTCTTAATACATATAAAACCTCAGAAAATTTAAGCCACAGTCTTTCAGAATCTTGTCCCACTGCTACTTGAGTCACTTCACTGAAAGCAGAGTTGGGACTAGAAATCTGTAGTTGAAAAAGAACTTTACTGTGTGGTGTTAGTTTGATCATAGGACTGGTTACATGTTCTTGTACCTGAGAGTTCGTCTGGTTGGCTTCATCTATTATATATTGCTTTCTAATGGAGTAGAACATAGCTAATTCTTTACTTAGGCTTTCAAAACACTCCTTCTCTTCATCCCAGTTTACCTGTTAAAAGAAAAAAAAAAAAGAATCATTTAATAGAATTTGTGTAGCAGTCAGACTTGCTAGAGATTCTTAATATGGAAAAGTCGTAATAATGTCTTGGTAATTTTTGTGCTGATAAGGTAAAAGTGTAGAACAATACAAAAAAGGCAGAAACGCAGGCTTTCATATAAAAATATATTCTCATTCAATCAGTAGTTATGAATGCAAAGGCAAAGCACAACTCATCAGTAACCACAGCAAAAGCGTCAGCAGCACGTAACAGTACATTTATCCAACTCCAGCCTTTCCTTTGCAGCTGCTGATGAATTGATTTGATTCACTTCATTCTTTCCTAAATAGAAAAAGTCTTTGCGATTGCATAAAATCGTTGAGAATATACCTCTGTGGCCAAGCGAAGGATAAACATAGGCAGTCCTTCCAGCAGCGGAACGTAGTTGTCTATCAGCAGCGGTAACCCAATGAGGTTTCCTTCCTGCAAGGCAACACTGTTGCTTCAGTAAAAGACTGTTCATTCTTGCAGTAAATGCACCAAAACTGTTGCATGTTGTAAGACTGATTCTTAGCAAATTTAGTGAGCCTTAGGGGTATCTAAAGTTACAAGTTCTTAGAGCCCGATGCCAGGCAGACGTTGCAGGAAGAGGTTAGTGTTGGTATTTAACTTCATGAGGCCTGGATTTAAGCCACCCAGCTCAGGAAGGCCTGAATTCAACCTCCTCCTCTACCTCTAACCACTGACTACACAGATCCCACTTCCCAGGTGAGCATCCGAGTGAATAGTCTGGGTTATGTGATGCTTGATGAAGCTGTTCGGTTTTGTATGGAGTAAGGGATGCATTAGGCCACACACACACACACAAAAAAAGACAACACTGAGAACAGTGATGCTGTAGCCCTGCCTAGCTAAAGAGCTGGGTAAGCTGCACACCTTGTTGGACAAGAAATCTGCATTCTAGTTATGGAAGCAATAACTAAATTATTTTATTTAGTAACTAATTAAATATAAACAAGTTTTGTGTAGTGCCCTTCTAAAAGCAGCGTTAAGTCTTGAGGATTTTTAATGAAAGGGGTAAACCACCCAAATCTTACTGGAGCTAGTTCTTAATAAGTACTGCAAGCAAACTACTGTGGTTCTCTGTTACCAAAACACACAATCATTTAGGTTAGAAAAGACTTTTAAGATCGAGTCCAACCGTAAATCTAACACTGCGAAGTCCACCATTCATTTACTGTCAGAAGTAACAGCTGCAGTCACCTCATCAATTTCAAGAGAAAAATAATCTTTCAGCATTTCAGTCTTCTTTTTCAGAAACTCCACAATGTACTCAGCAAGCCCTTCTTTTGGGCCGTCTTCTTCTGTCCAGCCGCTTTCAGGATCCTCTAAAGCAAGCATTGAAAGCTCATATAAAGGAGCTGGCTCCTGAAAACAGAGAAGGCAAAAGTGTTGTTAAATGATCAACACTCTCTGTTGGAAATCCATAACTTCTTCCCTCGCATATAAACTAATAGCAATATACTGTTTCTGGCCTGCAGAGCAAACAGTTCTGCTTATCTTAACCAGCCTAAGAAGCATGAATTTCTGATACAAAAACTCTGTAGTCCACAGTCCTGGAAAGTGCTGTGATATTGACAGAATAAACACTAGCAATCAATATTGTATTCCTGATTGTTTGTGTATTTAAATTAACTATTTGTCCCAGTGTAATGAGCAACAGCAAGAACTGGTGAATATCTAGAAGTGACACTAATAGCAAGCAGCCAGGATGACAGCTTACAGGAGTAGCTACAAAATTACTAACAGGGAGTTTTCTATGTTTTATTCTTATTATAAAAGAAACGAAACATCACTGTTATAGTGGGGAAGAGACCAAACTGTAAAACTATACATTTGTCTGAAAGGACAGGCTTATGGTAAATAAATAAAAAAATATATCTTTTTATATAGGATATAATGTAAAGTTATACTTACAGACAACCTTAAGACTCCAAAGTTTGCAAAGTCATAAATAAGTATCTGGTAGAAGAGTTCTTGGCTAAATTGAAGTACAAAAATTAGTTATACGGACAGGATCACACACCTCCAAGTTACCATAATTAAAAGGGGAAAGCAAGGGTCATCTTGGAAAAAATGAGACACGAATACCCATTCATATTAACAAAGATCTTACTTAAACTGTTTAGTTAACGATTCACACCCACTATCTAGATGTTTACAGTTAAATCTGTTTCTTGGTTTCTGATATGAGCCACACTGGTGCAGAAGTGTTACGTACACAAGCATGCAGCCGCTATCAATTTATTCCCAAGTAATACCTTATATTTCAACCTCTTTACTCCTTCGCTGCGCTGCAAGAAATGCATTGGAGCTTAGAAGTTGACAGACATGTCTATCTTAAGTACATTCTCTTATTTGTTTCACAATTTATGTAGCTGGCCCTGTGAGGCTGCATAAGCAATAATACAAACTTTGTGTTACGCTCGTGCCCTGCAGCTTCTCTTAACCCAAGTGGATACAACACTTTACCTGACTTTTCTGAAGCCTCTGCTTGCTCATCTTTATACAGCATGCCATAGACCAGTTGCTGCTGTAGATGATCATGAAGCCAATAAAATGTCTTTCCCTTCTCCCAGTCCGCGAGCACACGATACAGTAGCTGGCATTTTAATTACACTGATTCCCTGCAACTTTTCCCAAGCATGCTAGACTTGCTTCCACTGTTCTGAACTGATTGCTTAATCTTTAGCCTTGTGGCTTTTCAGATAGACAACAAGAAAACGATGTTGTTTTTCCTGTCATTTCCTTCCTTCTTCTAATCAGCTTCGTAATTGGTACTTATGTCAACTGCCAACAAGTCCAACAGCTTCTTTACCTGAGTTTTGTTGTATTGAGAAGATACAATTTTGTCTGATACTGGGCCAGGGCCCACTGAGGACTGACACAGCCAACAAATGAGTGATCATGTAGCATCTCCTGAAGACCTGAAACAATTGAGGGGGTGGGGAAGAAACAAAAGGATATAATTGCATATTTGCAACCCTGCAAATTTATTTAGTTGAGTGGTTTGTGTCTTTTTAGCATTAAAGTGTCAGATCGCTGTTCAGTCACAACTACACTCCTTCTTACAGGCCTGTACAACTACTTATCCACATGTTTTGAAATATTAATCATTTGTGTTCATACACTTATATATATTAAAGCATAAGTGTGAACAGTTAAAATACAAATGCAAATAAAAAAAAATAAATCTGTTTGCCTTGAACAGCCTTTCAAAATTCATTTCCAGCCACAGGAGATAGATAAGGGAACACAGACACACAAAGGAAGCCGCAGATGTAAACCAACTTTGCAACAAGATCTAGCATTGTCAGATTAAAGTCTAAAAGTGTGATAGAGCAGGTCCATAATTTATTTATTTATCTCTCCAAAAATAAGTTTCTAGCCTTCTCATTTATATATATATATTTTAAAAAAAAAGTACAAGAATTCAGATTCCTTAATAAGAGTTTGTTCTAGGCATTCCACACAAAAAAGCATCACTAGTTGCTGTCCTTGGGAGCAGCTTCGTTACAGGAGCTTGGCACTGCAGGCACAGCATGTACAAAGCACTACGCTACCCAGATTCCACTGATACCTTTTCCAAAGGAATACAATATTGCGAGAAGAGTGTTTTTTTTTTTCTTGCAAAGGTCCCCTGTTGGTATTTCTTACACATGTGAAGACAAGACACAAGCTCAAACACCTGCACAAGTTCTACCATGTATTTGGAGACATTTTTGGACATTTTATGGCTCAGGGACAATTCTCTGATTTCAGTATTTAAACAGTGACAGCCAGATGTGGAATTACCAGCTCAGACTTACCAGCCTAATGCAAAACTTCTCTCGAGCACAAGTAAAGCTCAAGTATATGCTTTCTAAAGATCACGATTTTTAGCAATTTTATATAAGAGTTATTTATTACAGATGTCTGTTAGTCTAGCCATTTTAGCTATGGAGCATCCCCAGTTGTTACTACCAGAAAAATCAAAATAAATTCAACAAAACCCCCAGAATGTTTACACTAACTGAATAATATGGGTTATGTGACTCTGAAGGCAACAAAGAGGCAAGAGGGAAACAACCCTAGGAAGAACTGTAAACCTGTTACCTTTTTCTAAAACAACTCTTACCAGAGGAGAGAATAGTATTTCAGCAGTGTCATCATTTCATGTAAGTGGAACAGATACGCATGAAAAGCAAAAGCGGTAAATAAAAAACGATAATTATCAAGCCTGTCCCAGTCTACTTTACAATCATGCGACTAAGCAAAATTTTTGCAATGGCCGTATCATAGCTGCCATTTCTATTCGAAAATTACAAAATAACATAGCTTCTCAAGCTGTGATTTTATAGTGTTATTACTTATGATGCAAGTTAAGGTTTGCAAACTATTTAAAATGCGTAACACAACTAACAAGATGCACGAAAGTTTTTATAACTTTAGCCTCCACCGTGGCTCAGTATGGCAGCTGCCTGTTCAAAGTTTGTCCCTTGATGTTTACCAAGCTTTTTTGTTAAAAGCTCGCGTAGCAGCACAGTGAACTGACCGGGCCACCTTTTAAATATCTTTTTCTTCAGCAGTTCAAACAATCATATTTAGTTGGTGGAATAACAATAATCTTGAGAAGCAAAAGGCTTGCTTACTTGCATGTGCCTGGTTACCAATTTCCTCCTGGAGAGTCAACACACTGGTCAAGTTGATAATTCTTCTTCTAGGGGTGCAGGCAGCAGTCATGTCCTTTCTGGTGTCATCTTTCTCCATTTCTACGTCCGTGTCTTCCCGTGGTCTCTTTCTGCAATACCAAAGCAAAAGGAATTAAGTTCAATTCTCCTATCACTTAGGAAAAACACACCAACAGATGGGATGCTCAATTCACATGCTGTGCATTAACCCAGGAAACACAGAAAGTCTCCCAAAGCTTCCCAGAAAAAAACCTGTTTCATTTTACTTCCAAGGCATATTCTATTAGGAAAAGATAGTTCATAAGAGAATTTACGACTTTCTAATACCAATCACATCAGACATCTGTTGTTTAAGCATCAAGCAAATTGGCTTCTAAAGGACACATCAAAAAAGCGTTGATGTTTCTAATGATCAGTTTTCTGTAATACTGGGAGGGGGGCAGGAAATAAGGTTCCCTCAGAAGACTCTAGCCTCCCATAACAGCTCCTGCATGAGCCATGAAAAGATTACAGCACTTCTATCTTTACTAGGGTGATGTCTGCAAAATTCAGTGATGTAGTTTCTATCCTCCCACAAAAGAAGGGCCTCCAAAGACAGACCGACCAGTATCCCTAAACTAAAGTTAATATCATTATTTATACTGCTTCCTGCCTCTCAGCATGCAAGGGAATTCCATTCCAGTTACAAAAATCACAAGTTATGTAATTTACAGTTTACAGATGGAATTTAATTTGTCAATAAAATGCCATGGAAAGTTATTCTAGGAAAATTTTTCCTTCTGAAAAAGCAGAAGTCCAAAGAGATCAGAAAAATCTTCACTTTCAGGGACATGCCATGAAATAAATAGGTAGCCTTGCACGACCTCAGGAAAGATGAGACTTACCGAGGAAGCACTGTCTCAGGAGACGAGCGTCCACTGTCATTCAGCCCCCCAGGCATTGCCGTGTCCTCCTGAACATCAGCCATTTCAACTATATCACTGATGTCTTCCATTTCAGCATCCTGCGGCCTGACCGCACCCTCCGGAGGTCCTGCATTAACCTCCATCGTCCCTTCGGTGGGGCCTGTACTCAAGGGGTTGTTCACTGGCTGAAGAAAAGCATCCAATTTCTGCTCTCGGGAATCAGTGCGGACCATCTGATGGGCGTAAACTTTATCACCGGTTCCTTTGGTAACCGCAGAGGAGTTTCCTGCTGATTTTACAACCTCGCTGGAAGAGCAGTCAGCCCCTGGAAGCAACGTCTTTGTTCAGATATGGGGAAGTAAAGAGAAGAGATTGAACAAGAAAAAAAAAAAACAAACACAAAGATCAATCAGCCACATTTCTCACAGCATCTTACTGCTCAGCAGCAAGTAACTTTCAAGCCCTACAACAGCATCAACTGCCTAAACAGGCTGCCAACTTTGCACTTGTTAGGCACATAGCATGAACGTCACCATCTTGGCAGTTAGTAAAATCATTAGTTAGCATTCCCTTGTCTCTGAGAAAATCTTTGATGTAAAAAAGCACACAGAATTTTTTTTTTTTAAATATCATAATTCATATACTATGCTGTATATAAAGAGAGATTGGGAAACCTCTTCCCTGATTTTTTCGTTTAGATTAAATCCAAAGTGTTGTCCAATACATAGAAAAATCAATTTCCTCAGACACCTGCATTTCACATAAACCAAGGCAGAATAAAAACAATTTACCACATGTGAAGGCTAATATACTTGTAAAATAAAAAAAAAAAAAAAAAGAGACTGAACAGATACTTGACAGAAAGTTATGTAAAATGTTTTCATGCACTTTTTCTCCAGTAAGTTCACTGCCACATTGTTAACACTGGTATATTAAGGCAATTTCATCCCTGAAACAGAGGAAAGACCTCAAGCTATAACACTGATGACTATTAATCACTGCATAAATTGTACTACTGAACTGAGTAAATGTATCCACAACAGTTAAAATAGTGCAGAGCTGTGGTCACTTGAAACACGTATTCTCACCTGAGTGAAGTACATCCTTGAAGAATTAGAGCCCAATAATTTGCTCTCGACATGTTGTTGCACACGCTCTAGAATACTATCTTCATGAAGGAAATGGACCTCGTGTTTTGTAGGGTGCACATTCACATCTACATTCTGGGGGGCTATTTCCAGGCTGGAAAACATGTTCAAAGAACTTAAAGTTCCCCATGGATGGCAGAGAGGGCATAAATTGGTTCAGTACAAAATTTGTCAGACTTGGGGCCATTACTGCATGCAAGAGAAGCCGAAACAGTCCTGAAACCTCCTAAAGTTACACCAAACAAATCTGACTGTAGTGTATTAAAAAATAATTACTCTGAAGAAGTCTATTCCAAACTCACCAAAACTCAGCTTACGCAGGTAAGCTTAAACCAAATTCTCCACTGTACTACTAGAAAACAATTTTTAGAAATACCTTTTACTTGCAGCATCTCATGAGTTAATGACTTCCGATGGCTTGTCATTTAGCAATATTCCCAAGCAGGAATTCAATTAGAAGAACTTTATTGTTAGAAAACACTGGATATCAGGAAGTTTCACTGGTGAATGGCAAGATTCAGTTCCTTAGCAATTACAAAGCCAAGTTTTCCACTCTATGTCATATTCTCCAATTTTTAAAGGACAGTTTCTGTTCAATTTTTGCCATTACTTTAAAAAACTATTTATTTCCTGTAAGCAGTATGCAATTCATTTCACTTCTTTTTGTTGCATTAGTGTACCAAGAACAGTAACTGTTAAAGTTACAGATACAAATATAAATCCCAGCAATGAGTTTGGAATAAGTGATCTGACTGGTCTTAAGATGCTCTGCTGTATTCCTGGCGTAACCCATTCTCTTAAGTGAAGAGCATCCATAATATGACAGGACTTAAGCTGAAACTACAGACACTCACTACTTCTGAAAATAAGGCCTGTCTTCTTGAGACTTCTTTAATCTCATTTAATTATCTCCTGTCTGGCAATTAAATACCTCAGTGCAATGCTTAATGCTACTATCAAGAACACAAATGTCCTTCTAAACCCACTTACCCTAGCTATATCCTACAAGATAGCATTAAAAAGCTACTTCTTCCTATTACTTTACCTTAAGTATAGGAATGGATGCGTACTTTTGGGCAAATAAGCAGCATACACAGTTTCTATGGCTTTCCGCAAAGCGGCTGACTCTACCAATCGATCTGAAACACAGAACAAAACGCTATTTTTGAAGAGCCCCACTGAAATACACTGCACAGCGCCCAACTACTCCTTCAGACCAACATCTTCACGCTTCGTATCTTCAAAGGGCATCTATTATACCCATTTCTCCCCTCTATTTATTCTTCATATAAAACCAGGAATAGGCAATATCTTCTTAGTATGTTTTATATTTAGAAGCATTTTTTTCCCCACAAATACTGAAATAACCAGACTACCTTTTCATTATATCATACAGTCAAGTCATTGGCATCCCACGCCAATGTTGCTACAGAATGGAGAGACCACGCTGCATAAGTTGGCAGGACCCAATCATAACCTCGATACTCCTCAAGCTGAATTTTCTTTAGGCCCAATCTTAGCTGCCTTCTACTATTTAGAGTGCAAAACGTGATGCACATTACAAACAGAAAAACACTTTAACCTACAGTTAACTGTAATATTTATTCTTCAATGTTTTTAAGAATGCTCATACATTTTGTAGTTCTTCAAAAAGTTTTGTCCTGATTATTGTGTAAGAAACATGTGACTGTACAACGTGCTGCTTTTTTTTTTTAAACTTACGGTTTATGAAGAGTAAAAATATACATTTCTTCACGGAGTAGTTTGCATTTGTGATGTAGCCTTTCAGATTAAAGGCCAGACTTGCATCTTCACAGTCCACTTCTATCAGTTCCCTATTGACAGGTTGACAGAAACACACAAAAAGTTAACTCTTCTGTTGCTGCAAATTTCAAATAGTTACTCACAGGTAGCCATATATTGTTCTATATTCTATTTACATCACAGTTAACGAAAACATTAGAATTATCTTAGAGTTCAAACATTCATTGCCAAGTCACAAATATTAATTTAACCTGAACTGCATTGTTTAACTTACCACAGTATCCATAATATTATAACGATCTATTGATAATTCTAATATGCATTTCACTGCTCAAGTCACTGACAATGATAGACAAGGACACCTCAGAGTTGTCGGCAGCCAAGGAAGAACATTCCTTTTCCTCCTACTCTGTCCACTTTTGCCAGTCTAATATTTATTGGTGGGCTGTTAAGAAGTTATAAAAACATAAACACTTTTTTTCTTGCTCATGCATCAGATCCTAACATTAACAATTCTCATAATAGTTTTTATAATTTTCATGATTTATTAATCCATCCTGGTAGTTGGTGAGCACAACTCTCTAACAAGGCATTACGCCAACTTCTAAAGTTAACATACAAAAGGCTTATGAGCTATTTATTTCCAAAGCAATGTCAACATATACTGAGTACCATTTTTTATTTGTGTTTGTTTTTTAAATTGAAATAACAAGCTAGACTAAACACCCTCTGAAATTGGGTGAAATAGAAGTCTGACTTCAAAACATCTGAACAAAACATTTAACTTGAAATGGGTAATTTATTCAGAACAGTACCAAGGAAAAACTGTATCAAACAAGCATTAGTAGCAGACAAAAAAAAAAGCATAACAAAGAAATACAAACAACAATGCAAACTTCATCACTAAACAGCCTCTCTAGTTTGCTGTGTTTCATAAAGGTGTTTCCATGTACTAAAAGTTACACTCCTTACACATGAAGTGTGATTTTAGTATCCAAATCAAATTGACGCCCAAGTATTAGCGGAAAAAATCCATTCCACATGTCCATTCGATGAATTCTTCACAGCTGAATGTCTTATAAAGAGAGACTTTTTCCTAAAGCAGCAGATACATTTTCAAAAGATGATTGATTTTTTTCCCCAACTTCTCTGCCAGGTTTATTCAGCCTCAGTTAACATAGCTTTTGTCAAAATATTAAACCAAAAGATTTCAGAAAAACGAATTTGAGGAAACTTCAACATTTATCAGATAGCAGACTGTGGCAAGATTTTCACGGCATAGGAAGAGACTAGGAACTCGTAGAGAACATAGGTACAGCTTGCTCTTTTTAAAAGAGCACACAGAAAGTTACAAGCAGATGATTCCCTTTTAGCGCATTAAAAGGAACAGCTTTGCACCTTCCCTCTTTCCTTCAATATACTGAAAAAAAGTCACACTCTACAAGGCAACGGAGAGCTTTATTATTGCAACACTCCCTCTTCTCTGCAATTCACCTTGAAGGAAGCAGGAAAAGTTAGCACAGACCATGTTCTTTAAAAGAGAAAAGAAAAAGCGATTTACTAGAAAACTTCACATCAAAAGGAAACTTGACATCGACATACCTGCTAACAGCATTTCCAAAGATGGACCTAATGTTGTCCACTGTTGAGGCGTTTGATAAGGTTCTAACATCTGACACAGTATCACCTTGCTAAAGAGAGCAGAAGTTAGTATCAATCAATTCACAGTTCTGGCTGAAGTTTTAGAAAGACGCTGAACTTAACAATAAAATTTCTAAAAGAGGCATGAGACATAACATCAATTACTATTTACTTATTTGTGTTCAGAAAAGCAATAGATGGTAAATGGCACAGGATTCCAAGATTGTCTAGATCACAGCAGACCCACTCGGGCTAGTAACTCCATCTTTGAAAGTGAGGAATGTAAGCAGTTCAGTAAATAATTACCAAGAATGCCACAGAACGAAGGTACTCTACCCCATCCTCTTTCACACAGTAATTAGTAACCAGACTCTCATAAGATGAAACAGCTCATAAAGGTAAAACAAAATGTTGACCACACAGAAAACTCCAAACTCCTGACAAATATATTTTTGTCTTGTTTACTTTTAGCTAGTGTGTTGTCCATCCAAACTGCATCAACGTACATGTCAACATTTCAGTACAAGGGAAGGCTCGACACACTATTCCCATTGCAAAAGATGCAGTGCACGTTTTCTGGCATTTTCAGGTATACACATACATATACACGGTGAGTTATAAACACTTTATTTACATACCTTTTTAACCGAAAAGCTGATGCCTGAGTTATGGATGGCATACCTGAAAAAACAGGTAAACGTAAGAGTGCAGTATGTGCAAAAACAAAAGGTTATTTTCCCTGAATGCTGAGAAGCAGCTGGTAATGGGGGCAAATAATTTAATTTCCTGTTACGCAGTAACATGACTTTAGCCAAACCAAGCTTTTGTAGACTAAACAGCTATAAAAATAAATGTTTTCTATTTATAACTCACCTGTAAGTATATGAAATTCAAGGATCAGCTTACTTATTTCTCAAAAAAAAAATTAATCAACCTCTATAAAAGTTTCATTTAGTTCAGTTTCATTGTACTGGTTTAACCAGAAGAACTGCAAAACCTCCCCAGTATAACAGAATCAAGTATCAACTACTATGGAGACGGATCTGAAAAAATGGCTGGCTCGCCCTTCTAACTTCCCCTACCCAGATGGTTCAGCTGCCTGTGATCCCAGGGCCAAGTTCTGATACACTACAGCTGCATAACCCTGGCTCAAACTTTTAGGAAAGTTGCTAAGTTGTGAGAAAGAACACACAGTACAACCTTGCAAGATAAGAAATGTTAAAATGCAGACAGAGGTTAGACTGTTGTGACCAGGACAGTTAGTAATTCAAAAATTCAATAGGGAAAAAAAAAAAACCAAAACAAAACGAAAAGATGTAAAATCCTAATAGGAAAAAAAAAAAAAACAACCCACAATGCGTTGGAAGCCTGTAACTCATCAAGGCTTCAGAGCTGCCTGTTCTACGGAGCAGCGGGACCTAACCCTTCACCTCCTGGCTGAAGTCTGCCTGGCCAGTAAAGACTCTAACATAGCTCATTTGGGGGGCAGGCTAACACTTAGCATACATTCTTGCTACTCTTTGCTAGCTTTTGTTTACTGAAAGTGTAAAGCCTTTTTTTGTTAAATTGTGTAGATCCTGCTTACAAAGCCAATGCACATGACAAAAGATGCAACAAAGGGACCCAGAAAGGGAAGATCTGGCAGCTAACGTGAATTTTTTAAGATTTTTTTTTTTTTTTTGAGGCCATGATATCACCATTCAGCTTTTTCATATTCAGCCAAATCTCAATGCTCCTGCACAGTTTCCACTTGGATTCTATTCAGCTCAAGTTCATTGAGAGTTCGCTCATTCAAGCCTATCACCCTTTGTTTGCTGGAATTCTTACTGATAATAGTCATAGACTGGATACACTGTTTCTCCTCTGGATTTTCTGTATCAAATTGGATGGTTCTCTGACACTGCACATTAACAAATAGTTAAAAAAAAAACAAAAACAAAAAAATGATACCAAACACACATATGCCAGTCCCTCTGAAAAACCCCAGTACTCCCCATGGCAGTATAAAACATTGGAGTCCCCTTTTTTCGGTTTACCTGCTAACAACTTCTAGTATTTTGGCATATTCTTCATTTGGATTTTTTAAAGCTTTCCTCCTTGTATTTACATTGTAAAAGAGATCTTCAACCTACAGAGAAAAAGATAACAATTAAAGATAATTTTAAAAATCTTCTCTTACTACGTAATTAATCTAAATCCATCTTCTTAATAGGTACTACAGAATTTTCTGTGAATATTTTAGTTTGTGGAGGTTCAACATTCAATTTATTCCTTACCTGCTTAGGTTCACCTAACAAAATGCAACTCCAGAGAAATGTATGTTTTCAAGTATTTTGGTACATCAGTATTTTTACCAATAACAACAACTCTACAGCTCACTTTTCAGCGAAAGTTAAATACTTTCCACAGCAGATGACAATGGATCCCTTGATTACACCATGTTTTAATGAAATGCAAATAAATGTTAAAACAGTTGCTGCAATCAAGGCTGTTAATGTCATTAAAACAGCAGCTTGAACCGTTCATTTTCACTATTTACTTAAACAATAGGCCAATTATTTTTCTGCTATACTGAGAAAGGCAGAAATTCAAAGTTCAGCTTCTTTTTTAAGACACATTATCCTGAACATTGACATATGAAGTTTGCTGGGTTTATGCTCCCACTGCAAGACAAACTCACACCTGCTGACTCCCAAGGACGTGCTTCCACTTTCCGCCCCCCTTCACTGACAACTCCTTCCCATTCTGAGCTCGTTATCCTTCATAATCCTAATGCCAATCCTAATCCCAACCCACATTCAAATCTCGGTATAATCGACGAAAGGTATGACTGAAAAACAAGCAACAGTTCTGCAGTTTCCTGTGCCAGCCCTCATCTTCCCGCTCCGGCTCATGCGACGTAGACCACTCCTCCATGTTCTGACCTTCTTGTAGCCCTAACTGTCCATTAAGGCTTTCAGCAGTCCAGAAGGATTATGAAATATTTCTGACAGTAAGTGGCTATGCCACCCTCAGATGGAAAAAAAAAAAACACAAAAAAAAAACGAAAAAAAAAAAACAACCACAAAAGAGGATCTTCCGAAATTTACCTTGCTGCCTTTGGTGAAGAAAACAAAACAAAACCACACAACAACATCATTTGGAAAATATTCTACAAGGTGATACTGTCATGTACCTTACAATGTAACACATACCACTAAGTGGTGCAAGCGTAATGACCAGGGAACAGAAAAGGGACACGGGAGAACAGGCACAAAAACCCACCGTGATCTGAGTTCCTTGATTTCCAGCACAGGGTTTTGGAGGGGCTTTAATTTTTCCATCACTGTAAGTCGCTCTAGGCAGAAAATAAAAAGTTGTCAGACATCTAGATTTACAGGGGAGCAGATACAGACAGATGATGACAGAAGGGAGAAGACAAAAGCAATCCCATCATCATCACGCTCTTCCCAGCAAACAACCTGTGACACTGACAATTGGCTGCAACACACCCCCTGCCACCACCTTTCTGCTAAAGGAAAACAGTCTTCATTGACCTTAGGACCCAGAGGGACAGTGGCACAATGGGAATAACAGCAGAGAAAAAGGGGGAAGATAGTGGAATATATGTTTTGAAATTGTATTACTGAGACTTTTCCTGTAGGGGCAGGATTACTGTATTTTATCTTTCTTTAATAGCCAGACCTGAACTAATAAAAATTCTTCCACTAGAATTTACACTTCAGCTATACTAGTAAGAAAATCTTGACTTTACGTATAAAACCTGTTTCCTTTTTGGCTATAACAGGATTCTGAGCATAAGAGATTTCTGACCCAATTAGGTCTTTCAGCAAGTTATACAGATGCATAATTTCAAAGGGCATACTTTTGTTGCCCTCTCATATACCCTACATACTTAATGCAAGAAAGACCATAGCCACACAATCTTTTGAAAAATCAAGATGCAAAGCTTTCCTTTTTTTTCACCCCTTCTTTTTCTTAAAAGTAGTTGAGAAATTAATGTATTAGGCTTGCTTATATTTACAGTAAGTTTTCAGAATAATAGGCAAACTAAGCTGCGAGTTCCTGTGCTCAGAGACTTATGAAATTTGCAATATATGCTGACTGTGCATATGCATCATTTTATCCTGTAACGGAGAAAAAGGTAAAAGTTCACCCTACACTGGCTGCCAAAGCAGAATTCCCTTTAAGCTTCCCCTAGCCCCAACTTATAAAATACATTGTTTAGCTAAAGCTTACCTTTACAGTCTGGACTAAAAATCACTTAAACTATGTTTTCTCGCATTCTGGGTCTTTTTTATAACTACCCTAGAAACACGTAATTTCTTACCCCATCCCTACTCCTTAATAAGAGCACTGAAAAGAGAATTAGATACATCTGTTCATTATTACATGCCGCAGAAGTCACTTGGATAATAGGTAGCATACCTGTATGCACACTTTGCATCAGCTGTTTTAGTTGTTACCGTAACATGGGCAACATGACTGATGCTAGCCAGTGCCTAGAGAAAGAGAAAGCATCTGTGTAAACCTCGCTCTGGAGACCAGAGGACCGTCCGTGCTTTAAACGGCATCACTAAATTTTGATATACCACTTGCCAGTAATTATCAAAAACCCTTAAAAGAAAATGCAACATAACTAAAATAAATTTGCAAAGTTATTACAGTTGTGCATTTTTCTTTCTTTCATGTTAACAAAAACAGCTGCAAGGTTTTAGCCATTACTTTCTCATCCCTGCCCAAGTTCTTCTCCTGACTGTAGGTAGTATTACGAAGTTAGGTTACAATGGTTTTCCAAGAAACCTCAACGCACTCATCTACACAGCCTGCTGAAACCAGCCTCAGGACCAGACTCCACTGGCTGTGGAGCTGATTATATTGAAAGCACATGAGGAGAGCACTCAAGCAGTATACTCTCTGGAACATAAAAGGATCTGTATACACGGGCCACGTTTATATATCTTCTTGAACATCTGAAGGAGAAAAGCAGAACTCCTGGACTGTTCCTTCAGACAAGTTTAGATATAGTCTACAACAGTCTGGAGAAGTAGTATCAGAGGGATCAGAGATACTAAATTTGACTAATAGCAAAAGCAGACAAACGTACATTCCAAATATTTAAAGTATTGTATTTAGCTAAGTGTCTGACATCAAGATTCACCTTCCACTCAAACCTTTCACTGCCTTTACCTGTAGGTTCCTGAAGCAACATTTGACAAAAGATGCCTTGTTTTTTGAAAAAATTAAAAAAAAAATTTACTCCAGAAAGCAAAAAGAATAGATACCTCTCCCTAGGCATCCATCTAATCTCGAAAGACACAGAAATGTATTATGAACTATATTCACACGGCAGACTCTCTCAGAAAACAGAACCTTCTGTAAAGAGTAGTGGGAAAGGGACAGTATGTAAACCCTGCTACAGCAGGATAACAACAGTTTCAAAACCTTGACAAAGAGCTTACCTCGCCCCTAAAACCGTATGTAGAAATACTAGCCAAATCTTCAAATTTTTGCAGTTTACTCGTAGTAAATCTCTCACATACAATGTCCAGATCTTCTTTCTATGTGAAAGGGACAAATAATAGTCACTTTCCAAGCTTTTTTGAGATTAGAAACATTTACGAATTGAAACAAATTTAAAAAGGTAGTAGGGAACATCAACTGTCAACTTTGTTTACTCACTCTGATACCACAGCCGTTATCTTGGACCTGGATGAGTTTCAGCCCACCTTCTTTAACTACCACCTGGATACTCGTAGATTTTGCATCCAAGCTGCAGAAATCAACAAGGTAATTTTAGAGCAGGGCGAGAATAAAGGACCGCATAGCCTTGATTTTAAATTTAGTTTTTCTCGTACAAGTGATAAGTTGTTTCTACTTGCTACTCGTATTGAAATTCATCGTTTCAAGTAAGTCTTTACTGTCTCCTTCCTTTTTCTTCTAACTACAGGGATATATTATGCTAAGTCACCATCCACAACAATTAATGAAGACTTTTCAGAAGTTTAAAAATTAAGAAGGTGCCTAGCCCAAGCCCCAGGCCTTCTCTCCCCATTACGAAACCTGCTGCAGACTGGGCCGCTGGCTTTCACGCGGCTGCTGCAGCTCAGAACACTTAGCCCAGGCAACACGCTTTAACCCCAGACAGACTTTACCTTCAAACCCAGTACCCGAACTGCGCGCTCCCCCGCCTCACCAGTTCTCGATCATCTCCTTGATGGCGTTGGCCGGCCTCTGGATCACCTCGCCGGCCGCGATGCGGTTCACCACGGCTTCATCCAGACGCCGGATCACGCCGGCCATCAGTGCCCTGACCGGACCCCGGGCCGGGGGAGGGGGCGGGAAATGGCGGCCGAGGCGGGCAGGCTCCGAGGGCAGCAAGGCCGCGCCGCCCCGCTCGCGCCAAAACGCCGCTCGCCGCCCCGCCCCCCACCGCCTCCTCAAGCGAGTGGTTCTCCCATTGGACGACGCCCCTGCCCATCACACGGCCTCCTGCCTTCCCGCGGCAAAAATAAACACGGGGGCGGGCGGAAGGCTGTGGGATCAGGGGACCGCGCTGCGATTGGCTGAGAGATGCGGGGGCGGGGCAGGGGCGCGCGGCCAGGCGCGGGTGGGGAGCCGCGCGCCGCCTGGCGGCGGGAGGTGGCGCCACGCGCGGGGCTGCAGCGCGGCGTAAGCTCCGACGTAAGGCACGGCGCTGTCGTAACGCGGCGAGGCTGCGGCCTGGTGGCAGCAGAGGTGGGGCGAACGAGCCCGCAGTGTGCCCGGGTGGCCAGGAAGGCCAACGGCGTCCTGGCCTGTATCAGGAGCAGTGTGGGCAGCAGGACTGGGGAAGTGATCATCCCCCGGTTCTCGGCACTGGTGAGGCCCCACCTCGCGTACCGTGTCCAGTTTTGGGCCCCTCACCACAACAAAGACATTGAGGTGCTGGAGCGGGTCCGGAGAAGGGCAATGAAACTGTGTGAGGGGTCTAGAGAACAAGTCGTGTGAGGAGCAGCTGAGGGAGCTGGGGTTGTTCAGCCTGGAGAAAAGGAGGCTGCGGGGAGACCTTATCGCTCTCTACAGCTCCCTGAAAGGAGGGTGTAGAGAGGTGCGGGCTGGTCACTTCTCCCAAGTGACAAGTGATAGGACAAGAGGAGGCGGCCTCAAGTTGCGTCAGGGGAGGTTGAGACTGGATATTAGGAAAAAATTCTTCACAGAAGGGGTTATCAAGCATTGGAACAAGCTGTCCGGGGAAGTAGTTGAGTCACCATCCCTGGAGGGATTTAAAAGACAGGTAGATGTAGTGCTTAGGGACATGGTTTAGTGATAGCTTTTTGTCAGCGTTAGGTTAATGGTTGGGACTTGATGATCTTAAAGGTCCCTTCCAACCTAGGCAGTTCTATGATTCTGTGTCTGTAACTGCAGTAAGCACTGTGGCACGTGTTTGTGGTTCAGGCTGTGCTGTGTGTCTGTGGTGGCAGTACATGCTGCACTCTATGGCTGAGTGTTCCGTGTGTTCCATGATATGTCTCCAATCACAATATGCTTTCCAGGATATCCCTGATCACTGTACGCATTGCGATATATGTACAATCACAGTACACATCGTTAGGCTATAAGCTCAGGAATGGCTCAACTGTATAAAGCAGATCATTATTTGTGGCATAGCTAAAACTTGTCAGGAAGCCTTGAGCTTTGGGGTCTCCCGGGCTTTGAAGACACTTGTCCCACAGAGCTCTGGCTTTCTCCGCCAGCATGTACGGCCCCAGGTATTGTGCTGGGTCCCATGGTTGGAGCATGGCCAGCACGCAGGAGATGGGAGGCCTCTTCCTGTGGCTGCAGCTGGGAAAGGGACCACAGCCATGACGCAATGAAACCTGTTGGCTCTTACAGTGATCCTGACCAGGAGATCGTTGCACGCCAAGGAGTTAGTGGACCACATAAGCGCTAAGCTGCTGCGCACCCAGCGTGGTCTTTGAGCCTGTGCTGTGCTTCACAGATCCCTTGTTTGCAGGGCAGCCTCACCTCACTCTAACGGAGGAGCCTGCAGGCAGCTCCCCCTCCATACCAGCAGTTACACCACCTGCATGGCCTTGCCCTTATCTAGAAATGCAGCAATAAGTTCTCACGCGCACATCCTTTCTGTTTAACAGCAGAAGAGATGAATGGAGTTGTTTTCACACAAGAAAATCCTACAGTAGCTCAAATGACCAAAGTGGAATAACCCTTTCTGTGGACCGGGTCCGCATGGTGCACTGCACGTGCACTGGAGGCCCCTTCAGTACTGCACAACTCGAGGTTCCCGGCATCAGAAGGCACGGAAGATTATCTGTACTGTTCTCTCTTTGTGTATAGTAACAGGATTGTAACAGACTGGCACCTCCTGGTGCAAAACAGCTTTTCGCGGCATTTCGTGAAGCACAGAAAGCTCCACGTCTCTCAGGCAAGCTGCAAATGGAGCTTCAGAGAAGCAAAGGCTTCTCCAGGATTGCAGCATCACTGCAGCACCTTGTCAGGGTGGTGTAGTGGGTGCGTCACTGTGGAAAACACCACAGTACGTTCATGTCCTTTATGAGTTTCTTGTAGCTGCAATGCCAAGCAACGGAAATCATTCCAGTTGAAGATGGTCTACTATTAGCACCTCTTCATCTAATGTCATGTAACTTCAGTGACTTCTCATCTCATCCTCTTCATAAATGCCTGTCTTCATGTTTGGGATCACACATTAATTGCAAAGTGTTGAGAGCAATCAATAAAGCAGTTTTCACTCTGCAGAAGGGAAAAAAAAAAGAAGAACATCCTGAGAACTGTACCTTTATGGTTGTCACTTTAAACAAGAGGCTCATGGCCATGCTCACAGCTGTGCCCTGGACAAGGGCATGGAGAAGATACAGGCCCTGCAAGGAATGTGTGACGCATGAAGCAAAAACACGTTTCGTGAGTGTTAAGGATTCAGTGCGTGAAACATGGATTGGCGGTACTCGACTATAAGGTCCTTTGCCTTGCGAGGACATTTTTGTCCTCAGCACTGTCCAGGACGGTTGCTATAAAGTGTCACTGTGTAATTTCTGTCCATATGGACAGGTGCCTGCAGTGCCCCCAGGCATCAGAGATCTCCACAAAAGCCGCTTTTGAGGCTGACTTCAGGTTCCCCACTTCTTGTCCTTGTCAAAACTACCTGGGCGGAGGCCAGCAGTCCTGCCCTGACACCTCCCTGGCCGTGGCTTCTGTTCGGGAAGGTTCACTTCTGGTTGCAGTGCCTGGGCCATGGCAAACTTTTGCTTTGACTCTCAGGAAAAGGTTCAGGACCTTGGTAAAAGTCCCCATGAGCAGGGCAGGTGGCAAAGGGTTAATCAGCACAAAGAGAGAGCAAGCATCCACCCACCTGGGGATCATGGGGAGCATGGGGAACACTGAGCTCCAGAGTGGATGAAGCTCAGTGCTTCATCTGGCTTTGCTCTAGGATCTGAACCTAGGGGAGGAATCTGGTTTCGGTGGCCTTGGATGGCCTGCCACAAGCCTTATCCAGAGCAGCTGGGCACAGGAGTGGCAAAGCAGAAGGCGTCTATCTGCTGGATCTCAGTGCACAATCGGGGACAAAACGCATTTACTCAAACTCTTCTTTGTCCATGTCGATGCTGACAGCTACTGGCGCCGTCAGTATCTGCCCTCGACCAGCCAGGAGGAAAATCCCCACCTTTTATTATACCTGTGTTACAGTCTCCATCACACAGATGCCGTTCATTTGACTGGATGTTGCTCGCACGAAGCTTTAAAATCTTGCGCGCTCTGTGCCAAACTCCCAGTGTCCATGTTGAAGCTCGTGTGAGTAAGTCTGTTTCTCTGTTTGACTGCGAGTAGCCATCAAAAGTCTTTTTCGTATTTGCATCACAACGGCACCAACTGGAGGTCAGCCCTGCCTGGTCATACCTTACAGGCTTTGATACAACACATTCATGTCTAAGCTGTTGGTTTGTGTGACAATCTGTTAAAGAAAGGAAACATCGGTAACAACTTAACTTAAGCACTAAAAACAATTTACCAGAATAGCCTGGTCACAACAGTGTGTCACAGTAAAATACTTCTCTGGATTTTTAGCTGCTTTTTTTTTTTTTCCTTCACTAAGAGGATAAAGAATAAATGAATTTGGTTTTATTGAAGCAAATAAAAAATAAATTATCTAGATTTAAATAATTTAGGAAGATCTAACCAGTGTATTTTGAAGCCAGGGCTCAGAAGTGGTGTCAGGGCAACCGAAGTGGTGAAGAATGAAAAAAGCCTCTTGGAATCGTAATGCTTTTTAAGATCCCAAAGAGGAAAGCTGATGTATTTATCAATCAATGCTAAGAAATTTCAGGAAGCAAGAATTAGTTTCTTAGAAACAAGCAAAACTGAAACAGCTCCACAGCCACTAGAGGAGTGTAGTGAGTTTTTCCCTTGAAGACATAGAGAACCATTTAATTAAAAAGAAAAAAAAAATAATGCAGCGGAATAACTGCAGTCTTACAAAAATATTTCTCACTGCTGAGAAGATGTGACCCAAATGCCATTAAACAATATGGATTTTGAATTCTTTGATTTTTATTATAAAATCTATTATTTTTTTTTCAAATGCAAAGATCTGTCTAGTTTTGGGTCTGATAATCTTAATCTACTATATTGCATACCATTTTCAAGTCTCACCCACTTATTATCTGCAGTATGTACTTACTATTCCAGTTCAAATGTATTAAGAGGCTCAGGAAATAGTTTTTAACTTATTTGTAATTTGTTAGTGACCCTTTCAAAGTCAACATTGCTTTATTTGGCTTAAGCAATTAAAAGAGAGTATTAAGAAATAGTGAAAGAATTGGAGCATGGGATTGTAGGACAGGGGGAAACAGGTAAATCCTGGTTGGCACAACACCGTCCTCTCTACAAAACAAGAACCCAAGACGACACCCTGTAACATGAGGCAAGGCTACAAAAAGGCAGAGACCTGCTACACGGGAGAGAGGCCTGAAGAGTGATGAAATCAATTTAAAAGGTTAAAATTATGAGGGATTTAGACTGCAGCTCAGGTAGAATAGGAGGTTAAAAGATGAGGATTACTTGAGCAAAAAAGCCTGATTATATATTTATTTTTAAAGGGAAGCAAGTTGAGCAGCATTCCAGTTACAGGGTTTTTTTCTACACTGGTACTTTTATAAAATTCCTTGCAAGAAACAGCTTTTTCCGAAGGTGACAGTCCAGTCTCTGGGAATGTCATCTTGTTTGCCCTTAAATCATTTTCCTTCACGTGCATGTTAATGGGAAATATTATCTTTCACCTTTCTCACAGTTTTTACTGCCAAACAGCAGCAAAAGTTTATGATAGTTTCTTAAAATTGTCTCCAGTTGAGACAGAAAGAGATAACTACAAGAATGCAAACAAAATAACCTTGATTCACAAACCTCTGGTTCTTTTCAGCTTGCCTTGACAAGCACCCGGAGAGCGTCCAGGCAGTTCTTTTAACCCTTAACCATTGCTGAATACAGACCTACTCATCTTGCCGTGAAATTTCATGCAGCTTTAGGATACAGAATAAAATACTAACCCAGAACTTGTGCTGCAATGGTTGGCTATACATCAATACCAAAAGCAATAGCACTGATATATTAATAAACCTATTTACAGAGAAGGAGCTGCTCCAAGGAAATGCAGTGCCTACCTAAAAAAAACCCACACGCAACACACCCCCCCACCCCAAGAGAGAAAAAAGCCTCAGACTCATGTTCCAGTGAAATCAAATTATCCCATATATAATTCAAGACAGTTAGCGTTGCTCACCTGACACAGGATCACTTGTTAAGCTGCAGTAGTTCTGAGTCGGTATCTCACGGTTCTGTGCTAGGTGACAATGTGCTTCTACGAGCACAAGAGTTGCTCAAGACTACGTCTCGCATGTCTTTATACATAGCCTCAGTTTTTGCTAAAAGAGGAGCTTTTGCTAGAAAATATTGCCCCAGTTAAGATTTTTCAGTGGAAATAAATTGGAGAATAAACATAATGTAAATTACATACAGGTGAACTAATCTTGACATACGAGACCCTTTTTACAGTGAGAGCAATCAATCACTGGAACAACCTCCTCAGGGGTGCAGTAGAGGAGCCCCCCGCACCCATCACAGTATGTTTCCAAGATGCGACTGGACAGGGTGCTCAATAATCTCATCTATGTTCCCTTTCCCACCAAAGGTTGGACCAGATGATCTTTGGAGGCCACTTCCAACCTGGACTCTTCTATGGTCCTGTGATTATTGCATGATTGGACTGCAGGGAAAAAATAATTGTTTTCTAATATTTTCTTTGGCAGTAAATGCTGGGGGTGTTTTAACCTAATTTTTATTGTGATTACTAGAGAATGAAGAAGTCCCATTTTGATTTTACTCTTTAACTTAAATGCCTCACAAGAATGGCAAGATACATACGCTGAAGTTACAATACCTTTGTCTTTCCCTTAGTAGGTGAACTAGCTCTCGAGGGACATCTGAGTCTTGGGCCAAGAGCTCCCTAATGACCTCTACATTCACGAACTTTCTAAGGTAAAATAAATGACAAAAAAAATAAATAAAAATGTTTAATTTCCACAAAGAAGCGCAACAGGGGATAAACCATTCTCTCTCACCTCCAGCCACTGACCTGCATGCTCTAAAATTTAGAGGTCACATTTTAATAAATATGTAACTATTCAGTTACTGGGCAGAGTCTGGGAATTTTTTTACCACGGCTGTTCTCAGGGTATTTAATTTCTCTTCAAGAGTAGCAAAAGCACCATGGGCTTCAGTCAGCTGAGAAGACACACAGGGTTTTGGAGGCACCAAGGTGTGCACCACTGCGGCGACTGCACCGACATCACTAATTGAATAAAAATGACCAGGGTAAAAATGCGTGTGGTTTACTCTCTTACTGGGCTGTAACTGGGAGGGGGGAAGAGAAGGGAAAGTGGGGGAAATCATAAGAGGTAACAAGATGCTTTTATGTTAGTGGAGGGCGAACGGGCTGCTGAAGAAGCTCCACGACATTTTCACTTTTGAGTTTCACTTCCATGGAGAGACTTGCTCCCAAAACAAAAAAAAAGCCTAAAGCAAATATCTACATGCCCAACTGTAGGGACACCCCCTACTGCAATACGTGGCTGTTGTTCAGAGGAGCCACGTAACCAGAAGAGCACGGCGACCTGTGGAATTGCATAAAATTTGCGTCACATTCTGCAGAGACTTCTGGAGCTTTTAAGGTTTTTTGTTTGGTTGGGTTTTTTTTTTAATCTTATCTGCAGCATGTAATTCAGGATTTGTTGCCTGCCTGTACTAAAATAGGTCTGTGAGAGTTAACTGTGAGAGTGAAGAGTGCTGTGGAAAGCTTGCTGAGACATTTGAATAAGTAGTATTCAGACTTTAAATTAAAGAGATCCCTGCCACTTTTGAAGGTAATCAGAGCTGTATTGTCATCTTCTAGTAGTATGACAGTAAATGTTAAACCAGATGCACATTTTTGCAGATAAGGCTCTTTTCTTGACAAACTGGAATAGGCACAAAAGCCATCTGTTTTTCACCGCTTCCTATGTGAGTGAGAGGGTTGGATATGGTGCTTGGTAAGGAGGAAGTAATTCAGGAAGAGAAGTCCTGCCAAGCAACTCCAGAACAAGGCAAAAGTCTGGATACTGACCAAACAAGCAGCCCTGCAGCTGGAGGAAACGTCCTGCACGGATGGGACGGACATAGCGGTGCTGTGGTTGGATGCTCAGGAGTGGCCATGCCGGCCACACTGCACCCCTGGGATGGAGGGGATCACCCTGGCTCATTTGGAAGGTCCTGGAGGATGGGTGGCAGAAGGTGTCCTTTTTAGTAGTCACTGTCATGAGCCGGTTTTGAGAGATTGCATCACGTAAGGGGAGAAGAGGAATTTGGAGAAGCTGTTTGCTCCTCTGTATCCATGATGGTGGTGCCCACCGTAGGCAGTAAAAACAAATACCTCCTGCTTAAAACTTGGCATGGACTCATTACAAAAAGAAACAGAGAAAATCCTGCCAGCCTTTTCTGATGTGTAGCTAGGAGTGTGCTGGTGCTGGGACCTGGATGGGAACATATTTGAGTTAGTTGTCCTGGTTAGCCTGCACATACTCTCGACTGGTTTCTCGATGCACAAACATCTCCTGGCCTTGGGGCATCTCTTCCGAGGAGCATTCCTCTTCTTCTCTGTCACCAAGCCTGTCACCCCTGTTTCTCATGAAGTAAGGCTCAATGCCACTCTCTCTTGCTAAAACCCCATCCGGTCCTTGGTGTTGTAGATGGACGTGTTGTTTGCTGATTAAAGCTTCACCTTCACGCTCCAAAGCAGCCGATGGCCCATTGCTACTGTTACTTTCATGACTGGCTTCATGCAGTCTTAGTTATCTTGGGGGTTTTGGCATTCCCGTATCACACCATCCGTAGGCAGATGCACCCCATTAGAACATACTGGTATGGAAGCACAGGGTCATGGATCTGAAGTTACTGGCTTGAAATTACCTGAAATAGAACTGGGGCAAATTTATGGGTTTACTTCAAAACAGAAGAGTACAAAAGTATGTATCTTTGTTTTACTATTATTACAGCTTTCTCCCAGGATGACTCATCTCTGATGACAAGCCCCATGGTTTTGTTTGTTCTGTTGCTGCCAGCTGTCCGTTGCCCTTTCCCCTGATTCCTTCAGGAACTGCTGCTGGGGACACTCAGCAGTCCCAGCCTGTACCAGTGAGTCTCAGGGAGTGCCTTTCCCAAAACCTTCCTCCTCTTCTCCATTCTCCATCTTTCTCTCTTTCCTCCTTTGCCCCCACTCCCCCTTGCTCAGCTGTTTTGCCTCCAAAACAAATAGGTTGAGATGACGGGTGCAGGAGGAGTCAGTTTCTTTACCCTGGGCACACCTATTGCTCTCCCTACCCATTCTTCATCACTCGCTTGGCTCAGCTTCTGCTTCTTGTAAGACTATTTGAACTGCTCTCGCAGGAGTGACTACACTTCGTGTAAACAGTCTCGAACTGGCTGGGTTATTCCAAATTGTTCAGCAGCCGTAAAAGGGGATGGTAAAGGAAGGTAACTATTTGTGCGGTACTAAATGAGTTTTATGCTTCTGCAACGTTAATGCTGCTATCGATAGCCAGGTTAAAGTCTAGCTGAGGGACATCCCCAGAGTAGTCCTCTAGGACCTTGTGGTGTAAAAGATTATATTGCTTTCCTAACAAGATACACAGTGCTTGCTGTCACAGGACTAAGGGCTACGAAGGGCTACGAAGATGACTAGGGGACTGGAACACCTCTCTTATGAAGAAAGGCTGAAGGATTTGGGTCTCTTCACTCTGGAAAAAAGACGGCTGAGGGGGGATCTTATCAATGCTTATAAATACTTAAAGGGTGGGTGTCAGGAGGATGGAGCCAGGCTCTTTTCAGTGGTGCCCGGGGACAGGACAAGAGGTAATGGGCACAAACTTGAGCATAGGAAGTTTCACCTAAACATGAGGAGGAACTTCTTTACTTTGAGGGTGGCAGAGCACTGGAACAGGCTGCCCAGAGAGGTGGTGGAGTCTCCATCTCTGGAGACATTCAAAACCCGCCTGGACGCGTTCCTGTGCAACCTGCTCTAGGTGACCCTGCTCTGGCAGGGGGGTTGGACTAGATGATCTCCAGAGGTCCCTTCCAAGCCCTGCCATTCTGTGATTCTGTGATTCTGTGACTCCAGTCCCAGCTCAGGATATACTGTGCTAGAACTATTTTAAGAGTGTAAAGAATAACACCAGAAATCAGCTGTGGACAGTGCTCGTGGCAAACACAGGAGGAACAAAACCCCTCGTTTTGCAAAGACCACCAATAATTGTGTGTGGGTACATTGTACAACACCTTGTACAATGACATCGACCTCTTCTTGTAGGGCTATAAAGTGACTTAGTAGACATTCAGACGGTTTACAAGTATTCTAGCCTATATGATGCTGACACAGGCAAGATTAAGCAGTCAGGCTTTAAGGAAATGAGTAACAGGTAAGGATAATAAGCCAGATACATTAGACAGGAGAGATGTGAAAGGGTTTTTCAGCATTAGGGCAACTAGAAGCCAAATAATAAAATAGGCATGTATTTGCCGTTAGTTGTGTTGCATTATCCTTTATTTATTATCTGCTTAAAATTCCATTAAAAGTTCTTTTAAAGCTATTATTCTGAATTACCTGATTTCTCTGGGATGTGTTTCTTGCCCTCAGAAATAAGCTAGGGTAAGCACAAGTTCATCACTGGTATTACTACGTCGGTTCGGAGATATGCTTTTAAAGTCAAGCAGACATCCTGAAATAATCACCCCGATAGAAGCTGCAGCTTGGATACCTCCATGAAACCACACCTACACCACAGACTTTTGCCCTCATAGCTGTAATAGCTGGAGACATCGTTTATGGCCAGTGTATTATTGTTGACTAACTCTCTCATGCGGGGCAGTTATACCAGGAAAAACATGTTTTTCCGTCTACGGTATCAGGGAGCAGCAAGGGCCAGCCAGGGAGACATGGGGACACCCAGGGGACCAGCCGGGCAGGGGCTTTCCCAGCCAGGGTCCATCCCACCGCCCCCAGTGAGGGAGCTGGGCAGGCTGGGGGGCAGCTGGGCACAGCCCCCAGCCCAGGGCATCGGGCAGCTCCATGGGAATGGGCACGGGCTGAGGCCAGGCTGGAATGTCAGCCTGCGGGTGGGAGTCAGGATGGGGCCTGCTGAGAGGAACCAGGGTCAGACACAGCCCCATGATCACTGGGGCCATGGGCTGGAGGAACCCAGGTGAGGTTGGTCAGAGCCCTTAAGGCTGATTGATGTCCCCAGGACATCATACATATGGTATAGTTTGCTCAGGTCCTCGAGGGAGAGACGACAATGTCGATTTACCAGTTCAGGTTGTGTCGGTGTCAGGTGCATGTTGCCTCTACAATAGATGCAACGCCTTCAGTCGTGAGCTGAATCTGCATCCCACCAGACATAGGTCTCTGGTAAGATGTAGCAATATCTGACCTGAGTTCAGTGCTGTGCTCTCAGGAACCGGGAGATGCTGGCTGCTCAGGAAAGCAAAAGCTGTTGGTGTAATAACTCCCTCAAGCTCAGCACAGCCAAGGGCTTGTGACACGTGCTGCAACTCCCATTCCTGGATGTGTTACAAAGGGTGTTCTTCCCCTCAAAGTGAGGTGTTCCCGTCATTGAAAAAGAAGCTAAAAAGCTAAAAAGATTTCTAGCATCAGCCTTGTGCCAACACCCATCCCTTCCATGCAATGGATGCACCTCCACAGAATCATGGAATAGTTTGGGTTGGAAGGGACCTTTAAAGATCATCTAGTCCAACCTCCCCTGCAATGAGCAGGGACATCTTCAACTAGATCAGGTCGCTCAGAGCCCCGTCCAACTTCACCTTGAATGTTTCCAGGGATGGGGCATCTACCACCTCTCTGGGTAACCTGTTCCAGTATTCCACCACCCTTATTGTAAAAAATTTCTTCCTTATATCTAGTCTAAATCTTTCTTTTAGTTTAAAGCCATTACCCTTTGTTTTATTGCAACAGACCCTGTTAAAAAGTTTGCCCCCATCTTTCCTGTAGGCCCCCTTTAAGTACTGGAAGGCCACTATAAGGTCTCCCTGGAAACTTCTCTTCTCCAGGCTGAGCAACCCCAACTCTCTCAGCCTGTCCTCATAGGAGAGGTGCTTCAGCCCTCTGACCATTTTTGTGGCCCTCCTCTGAACTCGCTCCAACAGGTCCACGTCTTTCCAGTTCTGCGGGCTCCAGAGCTGGATGCAGTACTCCAGGTGGTGTCTCACCAGAGCAGAGTAGAGGGGGAGAATCACTTCCCTTGACCTGCTGGCCACGCTTCTTTGGATGCAGCTCAGCTATTACAGCTATGAGGGCAAAAGTTTGTGGTGTAGGTGTGGTTTCATGGAGGTATCCAAGCTGCAGCTTCTATCGGGGTGATTATTTCAGGATGTTTGCTTGACTTTAAAAGCGTGTCGCCCATCACGAGCTATGATGCACAGGTTCATGGGTGGAGTGACAAGGAAGTGGAGGGACCTGTTACTCACTCTCCCATCCAAAAGAGAAGTTTTTCCATGGAAATGTACCCACACCAATGCCTCTACACTACAGTTGCAACAGAAGGGGTGTAGGAGCTAGGTAGAAAGGGCTTTATACATCATCATCATCATTGGCCAAGAAGGCCAATGGCATCCTGGGGTGCATCAAGAAGAGTGTGGCCAGCAGGTCGAGGGAGGTCATCCTCCCCCTCTACTCCGCCCTGGTGAGGCTGCAGCTGGAGCACTGTGTCCAGTTATGGGCTCCCCGGTTCAAGAGAGACAGGGAACTGCTGAAGAAGGTACAACAAAGGGCTACCGTGATGATTAGGGGACTGGAACACCTCTCTTATGAAGAAAGGCTGAAGGATTTGGGTCTTCGGGTCTTTTTAGTCTGGAAAAAAGGTGACTCAGGGGGGATCTTATCAACGCTTATAAATACTTAAAGGGTGGGTGTCAGGAGGATGGGGCCAGGCTCTTTTCAGTGGTGCCTGGCAACAGGACAAGAGGTAACGGGCACAAACTTGAACACAGGAAGTTCCACCTCAACATGAGGAGGAACTTCTTTACTTTGAGTGTGGCAAAGCACTGGAACAGGCTGCCCAGAGAGGTGGTGGAGTCTCCAACTCTGGACACATTCAAAACCTGCCTGGATGCGTTCCTGTGCAACCTGCTCTAGGTGACCCTGCTCTGGCGGAGGGGTTTTGGTGATCTCCAGAGGTCCCTTCCAACCCCTACCATTCTGTGATTCTGTGATTTTATGCTGCCTTGCTGGACTTTATGAGCACCTCCTCCCAGTGCTCCTTCTTCTGCGCTGAAGCGCCCCGTTATCAGCCAGTAGACCTAACTGCTCACCTACGTGTCTGCCTGCCCATGCACACAGACGTGCGGCACTGCATCCCTGCGCGTCAGTCCGCCGTGTCCAGTTTCTGTTCCTTCCCCGCTCCTTTCGAATCAGGAAATGCAATAATTTGCAGGCTCGGCCATTTGCTGGCAACACGTGCGGGTGGCAGGGATGCAGCTTTGGGAAGTATTCTGCTCTGCAGGAAAGGGAATGCCCCGGCATCCCCCCGGCGAAAGGCTTGCCAGCTGCCAAGTTTCAGTTTTACAGCTGAGTGAAAAAATAAAAACACCCGAGTTTCGTTTTCTGTCTGGTGACTGGTTTGACAGACACTTCCCTGGCTTGCAAAGATGGAGCAAAGGCCGTTTGTTGTGCCAGTGTTTAGGTCAGAGTCCCTTCCCAGCCAAAAATCAGTGTTTTCCGCTTTCCACGCCAGAATTGAGGTGGGTTGGTCCTTGGCTTCTCCGCTCTGAAGTGAAACACTTCGAAATAACAATGCCGGGGAGTTCGGAGGTTACATGAAATGCCGGATACTTTAGTCCCCATTGGCTGCTCATTCCTCTCAACATGTTGATTCGTACAAGCACTTTCTGCCTGAATAAGAACTGCAAAATCCCACCCGTGGATTTTGATTTCTGTAAGTCACTTAGGAAACAACATTACACATGCAGTTTTCCCACCTCGTATCCACGCAGCTCCAAGACAACAACTGGGGCTGTACTTTTGACTGCTTTTTGGTTTGGCTTTTTTTGGGGGTTTTTTTGTTGTTTTTTTTTAAGTGGCTTTTCCCCATCATTTTGATGCACTCCGTTTGGAGCCAAGTGATAAAACCACCCACCCTAAGGTTAGCGTGGCTTCGTTTCTCCGGACCCTAAAGGGGGAGCAGGATAATTTGTGTGAAAACCCAGCGCAGAAGCCAGATGGTTAGCAGAAATTCAGTTTTACATGAGGAGGACGCGCAGACGGTTGTACCCGATGGCAGAGGAAAAACCCGATTGAAAATGTGGTTCACAGAGAAGTGAATTATTGAACGACCTCTTGTAAAGTATTAATCTTTGGCTTATTGATCCGCTTTTCCCGGTGGGAAATGATGAATTAGGAAACAATTATGTTACAAGAGGAGAAGCCTTCACTCCTGAGGTTTTCCTCACACCGAGGAGGACCAAAGCAGCGGCTGCCTACTCTGAGGGGGGGGGTGTCGTCCTGAGAAACCACCGGCGACAGTAACGCGCCTCAGGGTGGCCGAGGCGGGGGACGAACGCTGATTTTCCACGTAAGCTGAAGACACTGCTACGTCATTTTATTTTTTCCTTAAAAAAACAAACCAAAAACCAAAACCAAAAAGGCATTTACAGTCTACTTGGGGTGGGAGCAGGTTTCTGGGCGTGCGTCAGGAGATGCCTCCTTGCTACCGCCCAACACCCCCCCCCACCCTCCGCCCCCCCCTTCACCCCCCCCCCCCACTACCCTTACCCCCGGTTTCGATTCCCCGCGCGCGCCCCCGACTCCCGCGGTGACGCGGGGGGCGGGGCGGGGGCGGGGCGAGGGGGGCCACCATGTTTAGGGGCGGCGGCCGCCGCGAGTCCCGGGGGCACCGTCGCGATGGCGGCGGCGGGCAGGTAGGTTACACCGCTCACACACACCCCCGGCCCCCTCGCTCCGTCCTGCGGGTGCGGGGGCATCGTCGGCCGCCCTGCGCCCGCCGTCACGGCACGGCACGGCACGGTACGGTACGGTACGGTACGGCACAGCATGGTACGGTACGGTAGAGCCGCCGCCTCTTGCGGCCGCTCCGTGCGGGATCTTCGGGCGCTGCGCGGTTCTTCGCGCATCACACGGTTCCGTGCGCTGCGCGGTACTCCGTACATCACATTCCTCTGCGGGCACTGCGCGGTTCTCCGTGCGCTGCGCGGTTCTTCGCGCATCACACGGCTCCGTGCTCTGCGTGGTTCTTCGCGTATCACACGGCTCCGGGCACTGCGCGGTTCTTCGTGCTCTGCGCGGTTCTTCGCGCATCACACGGCTCCGGGCACTGCGCGGTTCTGCGGGCACTGCGCGGTTCTCCGTGCATCACACGGCTCTGCGGGCACCGCGCGGTTCTTCGCGTGCTGCGCGGTTCGTGCATCACACGGCTCTTGCGGGCACTGCGCGGTTCCGCGGGCACTGCGCGGTCCTTCGTGCATCACGCGGCTTTGCGGGCGCCGCGCGGCTCTGCGGGCATGGCGCGGCTCTCCGCGCATCGCAGGGCTCCGCCGTGCACCGCAGCGGGGAGGATGGCGGTGTTTGGGAAGCCTGCCAGGGAATGTGTGGGGTGGTCGGAGGAGGGAAAGGGGGAGAGCGCATTCCTGCTGCCGGCCGGCGGCTGGGAGCCCGTGTGTTGTCCCGGTGCGGGCTGCGCGGAGGCGCTGGGGGAGGTGTGGTGGGCGGTGGTGTATCCCGGCTTGAAAGGAAGAGGGAGAACTCCTTTGGCACGGCCCCGAGATAAAAGCATTGTTTGGATCCTTTCCCTGAAAAGCAAAACTCTCGTAACAAGGTCGCGGAGTGGGTTGCTTGAACAAAACAGGCTTTTTCCTTGGAAAAGGAGTTTATGGGCACCATGCGCGCTTCAGGAGAAAAAAAGCAAAGAGGTCTCTCGTCAGTCTTTGTATTTTTTTGCCCAATGTACAGAAAATGAACCTCAGGTTGATAGAGTGGGTTTATTGCAAATGGGAAGAGGCTTGGCTTTCTCAAGAAAAAATGGAAGTTGCAGTTGGTAAAAACTGTCAGTCGTTGGCTGTGAACTGCACAAGCTTGAAAACCTTGCTCTTAGCAGAATCTTGATGTTTTGGGTTTGTTTGTTTTGGTGGGTTGTTTTTTTTTGTTTTGTTTTGGGTTTTTTTTTTTTCATTCCAGATACCATCTTGACATCTTGAGCTAATCTATACAAAGGAAATATTGAGTCTGTTTGTTGCCATTGCATTCTTACCCGGTCAGCTCTGTTTGATGACAGGAACATTGCTTAGGCTGAGCAAACTGCAGGCAGTGTCAACACCTTCTTGGACTGAGTTAGGTCTTGCATGGCAGAGCTAGGCTAAGGATCTCAAGATTGTTGTAGTTTCAGAGAGTAGGAAGCAGGGTTAACTGTTTCCACTGTTTTGTGAGGTTTTGGAGTTTTCTTGCTTTGTAAAACAGTAATGGCACTGTGTAGATACAATATTGAAGATGTTTTTGCATCAGTTTTTCTGTATATAAAATGTGAGATGCAAGTCCTTTCTTAGTTTACTGGAAATCATAAGTATGTGTCCTGGTTTCAGCTGGGGCAGAGTTAATTTTCTTTCCAGTGGCTGCTGTGTTTCAGATTTGGTATGAAAGGAATGTGGATAATGCATATTGTTTTAGTTGTTGCCAGGTGATGTTTATATTAGTCAAGGTTTTTTTTCAGCTTCTCATAGAAGCTGAGAGGGAGCATAGACAGAGCAAGCTGGGCAACCAAATATTCCATACTGTAGACGACGTCGTGCTCAGTGTATAAATGGGGGCTGGTCAGGGGGCAGGGATCCACAATCACTGCTCAGGGCAGGCTGGGCAACCAGTCACCAGGTGGTGAGAGCGACTTATGTCGTATTAGTTTATTTTGTATATTCTTCTACCATTATTGGTATTATTGCCGTTTTCCATTATTGTTCTATTAAACTGTCTTTATCTCAACCCATGAGTTTTTTTTCCCTTTCCCCTCCTTTTCTCCATCTTCTCCCTACCCTTCTCAGGGGGGAAGGGAAGAAGTGAGCGAGCAGCTGCGTGGTCCTAGCTATCAGCTGGGGTTAAACCACGACAGTGTGTATGCACAGAGTTTTTCTTGAAAATGCAACTCCACAACTTGCCTCAACCGTATGTTCTCTTAGGTATAACTTGTTACCAATAGGTTACAAAGAGGGGAGAATCATTTGAAACTGAAAGCAAAAAAAGCCTGGTTGGTTTCTGTTCTGGTTTGAGATAGAACAAACCAGTTTTCCTTTTCAGTAGTTTTCCTTTTCAGTTAAGTCTATTCCAACTGACTGCACTCTCTAAAATTAACGTTATGTTTTTCAGACAGTGTCTTCTCCTAGCAGTGATAACCTCTGATGTTTATAGTTAATACTAAAGAATGGTATGCAGAGAAGCTTTTGCTTATACTTTCTCCTATAACAACCAAGATCAGCTAAATTTATGTGCCCCGTTGGAGGGTCGGAAGCAGAACAGTGTAGAGGGGTCCCACCTGCAGGGAGGAGGGGACAGGACAGGTGACCCAAAACTGACCAACAGGGGTATTCCATCCCATCTGCATCATGCTCAGCATAAAGCTGTGGGATCAAGGGGTCAGCTCCCCTCTTCTTCAGTGGCCGGCGTCCGAGGAGGACTCTGTTCTTCTGCCTTTGGTCCCAATTGGTGCATTCCTGAATCCACATCTGGAATCCAGTTCGCTGCTGCCGCTGAGTCCAGTGCCAGTGCCTGTCGGTGGTGTGATTGTCATCCTGGGAGTTAAATATTGGTTTTGTATATATTTGTATATATTTCATTATTTTCTTATTAATATTATTATCTTTTCCTTTTATTGTTAATATATCATCAAAGCTGGTTTTAGGGTTTTTTTGCAACCCTACATCTCTGCCTTATTCCCCTTCTGGGAAGTGAGAGAGGCTAACAGAAATGATCTGTCATTCTTTTAGTGGCCAGCCCAGCCTAAACCTTGACACTCTGCTTAACCATATCTTCTCTTAGGTATAACTTGTTACTGATAGGTTACAAAGAAGGGAGAATCATTTGAAACTGAAAGCCAAAAAAAAAAAAAAAGCCGGTTTTGTTTCACTGAGCAAAACAGGATGTGCTGGGGAACAAGGCCAAACCTGTTGCTGGTGCGAGCTGTGAAGTGGTCCTCAAGGAAAGGTAGTCCACCTGTGCTTGGCGTGAGTTCAGCTTGCAAGAAAAGGAGGAACGGTGTTCCGAGATGCCACCTTAGATCCAGGATGATGTGTCATGGCCTTGTAAGAGGACCTGTGTTACCAAATTAACCAGCAGCGCGTTGAGTTCTTGCCCATAAACTGAGAGAGCTGTCATTTTTTTTGGTCTTTCAGTGGCGTTATTTTTCCTTGTGGTTTTTCTAGGGGGATTCCCAAAATGTGTTGTAATTTCAATGACATGAAGGTAACTTTATGGACAGGCTCAGGACATCCCAAGTGGTCTATAGGAGCCAGTTTGTCAGCTTTCTGCTGCCCCGTTCATGGATGTAAAACTCCAGTTTTACAGGGAGCGCTCACGGTAAAAAGTAGGTCCACGGTAGAAAACGGGTCCCTGGAAACCTTGTTTCCTGGGGTAGGAATTGGAAAGTGTTGCCTTGTTCTCGGTGACGTGTTTTTGATTTCCATTTCCTTGCCTAGTGTTGCTCTCTGGCCTAGTACCTTTCCTGTGTGCAAGTCAACCACAGATCCCCCCTTCTTGAGGATTTGTTGGTAACATTTGAACAGCGTCCTTGTCTTGAGGTTTTGCTTGGATTACTGCGAGTCGGCAGCGCTGGCCTCATACTTGTGGCTGGGTTTGGGTCCTGTTTCTGTGGTCTTGTTTGCTGGTCCTGCATCTGGAGAGGAACTGAGCTGCTAAGCAGGGCCAGCTACATGAGCCTGGTATGTGGCTAGCTGGAGATGTCAGGCAGCTGGACTTTGTTATTTATTACTAATTGCTTTATAACAGTTTGCATAAATAGAAACCAACATAGAGTGGTAATCTGGAGGAGGAGGACCTCGGGAGGTCATTCAGGCCAGCCCAGTTTAGAGAAGGGTCCTAGGCCAGAGCTTGAGTTTTCTTGTGTTTATGTTCCGCTTGTGCCCCTTGTTTCACCCAGACCTTGCAGGCATCTCTTCCTCATCTGGTTTCTACAGAGCACTTGAGGTATTAACAGGCCATTGAGATGTCTGTGCTAATCATATCCTGGGGTGCACTTGCCAAATGTCGATAAGGATGTATGTCTTGTTTCTGACAATGTCTGTGACCCACTGTCATCGATTTACGACAGAGCACGTTTCCAGGGGAAGCTCGGCCTGAAATCAAGAGCAGCCTGGGATGTTCTGTCTCGCTTGGTGCACCAGCACCCATGTAATATCTCTTGAAAGCACAGCCAGAACTGAGAAAGTCTCACAGATGACTTTCAAGACACAGATGTAGTGCTTGCAGGCTAGACCCAGGGCAGGTACGAATCCTATCTCAAGAGTGAGACGTGCTTTGCGTGGGCGAGATGCGCTGATTCCACATGGTACTGTGCTGGTGGAGCCATGAAAAGGTAGGCTGAGATCCCCTACTGCTAGTTCTGGCTGAACACTTAGGAGGGAAGGGTGTCTGGAGAAGCAGAACTGTGAAAATGGCGTTCAGGGTTGTTTGGTTCCCGTTACGAAGATACTGTGTTCAGGTCTCCAGTTCAGACTGAAACAACCTGATAAACTTTATTCATTTACCGAGGAAATGATTTTCTTTGTCCTTTTCGAGGCAAGCACAGCTGCAGAGATCCATGTTGTCTTCACCTCTGGAGTACTGCGATGCATAGGACACTGGCCAGCCGTAGGGCCCAGAAGCAATAAAGAAACTTCATTTGGTTCAATTTGTGCTAAGTTCAGGGCAACATACACTGATAAGAAGCTGTCACTGCTGTGCTGCTCTGCTTGCCCCGATCTGTTTCAAATTTGCTCTAGAATCTCATTCTTTGTTGTCAAAGTGGTGCTGGCTTTTACTGAGAGCAAAGGGTCTTTTGGCACTTCCAGGTTCCGGTATGAATCTGACAAGGTGACTTGTTGCAGAAAAGTGCTTTTTGTTTCTTAGGCAGAGCGAGGATCTATCTAATGATAGGCTATCCCCATCTATCTGAATCGATTCCTAACAATAGGGGTGTCTAATGAGAAGCTATCTAAATGATAGGCTTTTCATTTGAGTTGACCAGCTTCTCCAAGATGAGCTGACGTATTTTACAAGGGCTGAACACATTCTTCGTAAGATACTGGCTGAACATTTGATTAAAGTGTTCAGATAATCACAAATACCACTACAACTTTTGCCAGACTGAACAGATCCACGAAGATGGCCATGTCTACATCATAACTGCTTTCCCCTCTTCTGCATGAGGTTTCCTAATGTGTCTGCTTACACCCTGGTCAGTTGTAACCCTTTCATCCTGATTGCAGAATTTGTGGTTTTGTCTCTGCCATTTCTCCAAGGCCTCCTCTGAAGGTATACGCAATTTCAAGATTTTTCGTTCGCCATTACAGCACTCGATGGAAAAGCAAAGCTCCTGAAAGTATGGTTTTTTTCTGCTTTTCACTGTCAGGGTGATGCTTATATGCATTCAAAGGAGGCTGTGCTCTCTAAATATGTCTTTGGTAGCTGCTGTTGTCAGGAAAGTGAATAAAACTGGCTAGCAGGCAGAGCATTGCCTCTTCAGGTTATGGCCTGCTAGAGCCTTCTCATCCTATATTTTTCCTCTCTTTTATTGGGCCTGCCCTGGCATTCACATACATCTATTCCAGGACATACTCAAGGTGTCATTCGGAAGACCTATATGCAGTGCCCTTTTGCTGGGTGACTATGGGAGTACCTGGACAGATGGTGCCAGTGGTGGGCATGTGGCTGGAGGGGTCCCTCTGATGTAGCAGGTCGGGGTGACACGGCAATTCCTTCTTGGTGGCACCATGCTCATGGAGACAGCGTGCTTTTATTGGGCAAGAGCTCATGAGAGCCCAGAGGTTTCCTGATGAGAAAATATGAATTATTTGAGTGCTGATGAAATATATTCTGTTGTCACTCAGCCAAAGTTTAGATGCGTTTTGGGGCTTTTTCTCTCCCTACCTGTTGCCACTTAGTAACGTCTGCCTGTTAGGTTAAGGGGGAAGAAGAAAAGATTATTTATTCCTCTGCTTAATAGGAATGAGGAATACACAGTCTTTAGAAATCAGATTTCCTGGAAATAGGAGGATGCTTGTTTTTCACCACTATTTTAATTGGGATGCAGAGCTCCCCAGATTGTTGTACTTCATTTGTTGTTTGCATAATGGAAAGCTACTGTGTCTCAAGAATAAAAATGTTATTCTAGCACTGAGTAGTGCCATAGGGAGGGAACCTCAAAGCTTAACTTTCAGTATCAACAATAATTAAAAGCATGGCTGTGTAGACCTTCCACTTTTTTCTCTGTGAGTAAGCAGTGTCACACAGTTTCTCTTTTAAAATGTGTAAACCAGATGCAGACAGAACTGCTTGGGTTTGCTCTCAGATTTATAAAGTTTTTAGTATTGCCAACTTCAGATGTTCAGAAAGCACAAGCTTTTCTCTCTTGAGACTGATAGCTGGCATAAGGAACACAGCATTTTTTAAGAATAACAAATGGGTTTTCTGGGCAGTCTCTGTTCATGTTTTCAAGCTTATGTGCTGAAGCGAGAGGAATCAAAAGTTAGCCTTGTAAACTCCAGAAAAAGCCCTGCTTCTGAGGACAGTCTGACTGAAGCAGTTCAGTGGGACACCGACCATCACAATAACATAAGAGTTGGCACCATGTGAAGTAAATGGGAAGTTTGCCCACTGGCAGCAGCAGGGGTTGGAGCCGATTGTTTCTGACTTAACTGTATAATCTTTTGTTTTAATTCTTTGAGTAGCAATGGATAGCCTTCATTTTGCTGTCATGGTCATGCCGCTGGCCACAGGAGCCATAAAAAAGTGAAGAGATTAGACCATCCTGTCTGGTTTTTTTTTGTTTGTTTTTTTTTTTTTTTTGAAGGACAAAGTCTCAACAATGTACTGGGAAGGGTCTCCCAGACCTTAGGGTCTCCCTGCACATTTATGTCTTTCGTGGACTCCATAGCTTAGGAGAAATCCCAAATTTACAAGAGGAACCTGTCTTACTCTACTGTGTCTGGCTGGGATGGAGTTAATTTTCTTCATAGTAGCTCATGTGGTGCTGTGTTTTACATTTTTATTTTAATTTATTTAAATGTAAATAGACCAAAAGAAGGCTGGTAACACACACTGGTCTTAGCTGTGGCTGAGCGGTGTTTGCACAGCATTGGGGCCTTCTCTGTTTGTCACTCTGCCCCCCTCAGTGGATAGATTGGGACTGCGCAGGAGGTTGGGAGGGGACACAACTGGGCAGGTGACCCAAACCGACCAAAGGGATAGTCCATGCCGTCAGCATCATGCTCAGCAATAAAAAGGGCGAGGAAGGTCCATCCCTAGCTCAGGAACTGGCTGGGCATCAGTCTACGTGTGGGAGGTGGTGAATGATTGCCTTTGCATCACTTGTTTTGCTTTCTTTCTCTCTTCTTCCACTTCTTTTTTGCTTGTTGAACACTTTTTACCTCGGGCCCCAAGTTTTCTTGCTTTTACTCTTCTTTTCCTCTTCCGCCATCTCACTGGGCAGGGGGGGAAGCCAGCTCTTAGCCGCCCGCCAAGCTTAACCCACAGCACTCCCCATGACAGAATCTTTCATTTAGTTATGTTCAGGTGCAGCCGTCAGCTTTACCTGTGCCAGTTAAGCCAGAGTAATAGACGACATTTTTGTTTGGTGCTCTCCACGCACAGTAGACTTTACAGAATAGGCCCTCAGTTATTCCACTGGTTTTGAGTTAAAATTGTTTGTGCTGCGGGAAGACATTAGGCAATAGCAAGACATGCCGTGCTAGTCAGCACAGCCATTCTCTTGGATCATTGACTTAGATGTCAGATTCGCGTGCCTGTGCGTCTCTTGGGTCTGTAGTTGCTAGACCCCACAGCAGACGTCCCGGTTATTTAAATGACCTACAGCTTGGAGTTCTGGCTGGGAAACTCCGCTGCTGGAAAAGGATGGGAATTCGTGTTCTGCTGGAAATCCTGCTGCCCGGAACGGGGAGGGGATGCCGCCTCCTGATCTGAAACAGGGAGCTCAGTTCCAAAATTTCTCAGCACGAGACAGTTTGAAAGCCCTTTTAAAACGTACGTTGCAATTGGGGGTCTTTTGCTGGATTGGAGGAAAAATAATCCTTTAAACGTTTTGTAAATACCTTTTATTTGTAATTGTACTTTAAATAGATTCCAAGGAAAAGTAAAGTAAATATAATTCTGGGTAAAAACTTCACCCTAAGTAGAAGCGTAGCCTTAAGAAAAAAGAAAAAGCTTGAAATCCAACTATAATGTAGAAAACCACAGGTTCATGTGTATTCCTAGATGCAGAAGCTCCTATACAGTTGAACTGTTTTGGTATTATTCTTGCTGAAAATAATTTATCTAACCTTTTGATGCTATGAAGTTGAAAGCTGAAAGAATTACAAAAATACAAGGTAGAACCATCTTTTAGCACTTGCCTTTAAAGAATTACAAAAATAGAAAGTAGATCCATCTTTTAGCACTTGGTTTTTATTCTTTGTACTGTTGCTCTGTTTTTTTTCCTTTTCTTTGCCTCAATAGTGCTCATAATATGGAGTATAAAAAAAAGTCTCGCTGACACTATGAGTACACTTGACTTGCTGTGTGAATAAGTAGTATTTTAATAATAATATATACTGTATGCACATTGCTCAGTGAAGTGATGATTTAGTTTGCTGTCCTGGTTTTGGCTGGGATAGAGTTAATTTTCTTCCTAGTAGCTGGTATTGTGCTGTGTTTTGGATTTAGTATGAGAATAATGTTGATAACACAGTCACGTTTTAGTTGTTGCTGAGCAGTGCTTATACTAAGTCAAAGACTTTTCAGCTTCCCGAGGGAGCATAGCCGGGACAGATGACCCATACGGGCCAAAGGGATATTCCATACCATATTATGTCATGTATGTAAACTTGGGGGGGACTTGGACGGGGAGGGATGGTGGACACTGCTGGGGACGAGCTGAGCATTGGTCAGCAGATGGTGAGCAATTACATTGTGCATGACTTGTTTTATATATTCTATTCTTATTATTATTATGATGCATGAATTGTTCTATATATTCTATTATTATTGTTGTTGTTGTTGTTATTACTCTCTCTTCCTTTGTTGTCCTATGTGTTGTCCCAAATGATTATCATTATTATTATTAGTAGTAGTAGTATTAGCATTATCATCTCTTCCTTTGCTGTCCTCTTTGGTGTCCCAAATCTGGGTTCTCTACCTGGTGTGCAAGAAGCCGATCAACCCACAGAGTTGAGATATTAGTTTATTTCACGTCTGCTCAGAGATGGGTGCTAGGCGGTAACTCCACAAAGCTTGCACACCTCGCTAAAATCGCGGTAGGTCTTTACAGAGTTAAATTCATCAGCTAGGTCTAATACCCTCACCTCCTAGCTAGCCATTGGCTAGTTTCTTTCCTGCCTCCACTTAGAGGTACAGCTCCTTTCAAATTCACTTCTCATGTTCAGAGAGTAAGGGGTTTATTTGGGGCTTATTTTCTAGCTAGGAGCTGTGGTTTTCACATTGTAATGAGATTATGATGAGACAGTTCGACTTACAGTGCACCAGTTTGGGGGATTTGGCTGACTTTGCTAATTAGTATGAAAATGGTACTGGTTCTTCAGGATGCATGCGGCACTTCTCAAGGATGTATGTGATATAAGTCTGTATCTTCCAACTTTCCTTGAGACTCCTAGGTTTAATTATCTATCTCAGTACGCTCTATCTTAAAGTAAACAATGTCACCATAACCTTAAACCATTATTCATTGTATTAAACTGTCTTTATCTCAACCCATCAGTTTTACTTTTTTTTTTACTTTTTTTTTTAACTTTTTTTTGTTTTTCCATTCTCCTCCCCATCCTACTGGGGGATGTGGGGGGGTGAGCGAGGGGCTGCAGCAGTACTTAGTTGCTGGCTGGGATTAAACCACGACATGCCGTATTTACGTAAATGTCATAATTACTCCTCTAGCGTGGCTGGTGGTGGTACCTCTCGCACGTAGCTGGGCCTGGTTTTCTTCAGTTTAGTTTATAGCCAGGAATTTCATCTGTTCTTGGTGCTTCCCTGCAATTAGCAGGTGATGTTTGGATTGCAGGCATCATCACAGTGTGTTTATTTGTTTAATAAGACATGACTTCTGACAGGCCAGTTCCCAGCCAGCCTGAACCTTGTCTCTAGGTTCATGTACTTAAAAGTATGTAGTTTGCTCTGTTGTGAGGAGATCTTGCGGATTATGTCAGCAGGTTGTGAAGTTACAGATTGTTACTGGTTTTGTTCCATGCCTAGTACCTGGATAATAAGTAAACCTGTCCATTCCTTTTTGGTGAATTAATCTTATTTAATAGTACTGATTGTGAGATTCATACAGGTTTTTGCTGGTAGTGGAAATGGCTTTTAATCATAAAATCCATCTGTGAAGAATAATTCTACGCAAGGATTTAGCATTGCATTTTTCTCTTGCCTGTGATTTTGATGTGCTGTTTCCTAACATACCTGTACCTGTTTTTCCTTTTGTGTTTGTTTCCTTTATCTATCTGCTTGACCATGTGATTAGTTTTAGGTAATGACCCTGATTTTACAATTTCAATGTTGAAATATTTTTTCAATAAGTTGCAGTTGATACCTCTTTCAGCCTTTGTTTTCTTCAGGTGCTTGCTATATTCATTTTAATAACTGTTTTAAAACTGATTCGCGGTCCTCATGCACTATTAATATACTTAACATTACAGTATTTTCATGCAGTAATCAAGCTTTGATGCAATTTTGTATACATTAGACTACTGAATGTCTAGCCATAGATGCTGGACAAAAAAGTCATAAAAACAAATAAACAGCAAGTAAATTAGTTTTGTGTTTAATTAATTGAGATGTATAGCTTCATGTATTTCTTAAGCATATGAATTCTGTTTGGTCTGTTGGCCATTTCCTCCCACATTTAGTGTGGGTGCACACATTTAAATAATTTGGAATCTTAATTAAAAAAACATGGGTTAAGACTTGAGGAGAAAAACTGAAAAAAATGCATACCGGTGGTAGATCTGGTTAGCTGAGGTTGATTAAAAAATAAGTGGGAAGCTGAGGCATCAGCAGCAAAGATGAGGCTGTCACCTGAATTATATTTTACTATTCCAACTGCAGCAAACGAAAAAGATGTGCTCTTTTGTCCTCCTTTTGAAATATGCAAAAACTAAGGTGAAAATTTAAGTGGATTTTAGGAAAAGAAGCATCTCATAAAACAATGCCTTTGATTTTTTTTTTTTTTTCTCTTAATCAGCATGGATACCATGGAATATGCACAACTTATGCGACAAGCTGGGAACCAGGATTTTAAAAATGGAAATTACTCTTTAGCCATCAGAAAGTATGATCAAGCTCTCTATATGCTCAGCTGTTTAATACAATGGGTCCCGTAAGTATTCTTGAATTACAAGTTGTAAACCATATGACAAGTCTGAAATTTGTACAGTCCTACAGTTAACTCAGAACTGTATTTCCTGCCCTGACACCTGATTTCCTTGTATCTTTGGTCTCACTTTTTAGTGTACCAGTTGTATAATTAAAGAGGAATTGCTGTTCCTGACATATGTGTGGGAGATTAGTTAGTGACTAATCTGAATATTTTTATATAAGCATCAACTATAAATTAGTGTAATTAAAGCTCAAATTAATATTTCATAAACTGTGTTCATTTCTGTTCAGTAACTTCTGTCTCTTAGCTGAAAAGTTGTGGATTAATCTTGCTGTGATTCTGCCACGTACTGGTCATGTCTGTGGCCTTTTGTTACATGGGTCGTCCGATTATGTTTAAAATTATTCATGCAAGTTACCTTGTTATTTGGTCTCAGATTTGTTAAAAAGAATTTTTCAGCAGAAGACTTCTTTGGGTATTTCTTTCCAAATATTAAGTGCTTGTTCTCATCAGTTAACATCAGTTGCAAATGTTAATAATGATTAAATAGTTGAGTATTACGTTAACTATTAAATAGTTGTTACTACTGTGTATTAACACTGCTCTTGACCTAATTTGACACCAGCCATTAATTTAGCAATCTGATCTAGTTAAAGATGTCCCTGCTTACTGCAGGGGGGTTGGACTAGATGACCCTTAAAGGTCCCTTCCAACCCAACACATTCTATGATTCTATGATTAATTTATTTTGACTATTAGCCATTTCGACTAAGTAGTAAAATAAGTCTGGGGCGTATGCAGGGTGTAGGAGCGAGCGAGGACAGAGCTGAGCAGGCTGTTCCCGAGCATCTCCTTTCCCCTTGCCGTAGGTTGCCTCCTCAGGATTTGCTTGCATGCAAGAACATGCTCTGAACGTGTAATTGAAAGAACTTCCTTGACTCTAAATTAGTAGATAGGAATAAGATGAAGGATGCAGATCCGTGGCATGTACTATTTGTTTGATCAAAGGCAAGACAGGCTTTCCAGGCTCCCTGGTACCCCATGGACTGTAGTCCTGTAATTTGTGTGCAACTCTTTCCAGGAACTCTCTTGGATCCACCAGATGCGTTAAATACTTTAGTATATTCTGTTCTCTAAAACACATTTCTTTATTTCTTAGCTGGTGTAAATGCAGATAATTCTGTTTACTTCGTCAACTGGTGATACAGTAAAATGTGTTTAGGTTGGTTTTTGGTGATCAAAATGTGTTTAGCACATTTTCCATCTAGCAGCTTCCATTCCTGTGTCTGTTTTCTCCTGTTCTTGGCCGCTGGCTTTCACTGAGCCGTATCTAGGTGTGTCAAGATGGTCTAAACTCTTTCTGAATCCTCATACTGCGTTGTTCCAGTGGGTTGGCTTTCTGCTTCAGAAGAGACCAAGATATCACTAAGGGTATCATTTAGGATGTCACTAAGAGCTTTTTATAGCTGATGTTCAAATGATCTTTATTTTCTACAACTCCACTTTTGTCTCTGATTTTGTTAGGTGGGTGATACGTAGTTTTTTTTTTTTTTTTCTTGTTGCTATCTTTAAAGTACAATGCATCCTTTTTCAAGTGACTAAACAGTTACGCTAAAAACATGTTTTTAAGGTGTTCCAGGGACATAGCTGTGCTACACTGCAACAAATCAACTGCCTTGTACAACCTTGGTAAATGGACAGAAGCGGTGTTTTCAGCCTACCAGAGCTTACAGTGGGATCCGGAGTATGTTAAGGTATTCAGATGTTTAAGCTGGCAGTTTTTGCATGCCTTACTTTTTAAATCAAGTGTCAATATCTGCTTTTTATTGTGTTTTGGTTTTGAGGTGTGATAAGCAACTACAGCATAAAATTCCAGAATTGGTGTCTGACTCTGTACATGAGCGTCAGAATTACTGCTGTAATAGTACTTTTAAGAAAATGAAGCAGCCGTCTTTCGCACCAGGAGACGCGGTTCTTTCTGGATCCCAATAAGAGAGGCACCAATGCTCTCAAGACAGATAACTATTTTATTAATATCCCAGGCAAGGTGATAGCAAGTAATAAAATCTTATGTGCCCTTGTGATGCTGGAGACCCGGGGATGACGCAGCACTGGCCAGGCCTCTGGTCAGGCCACGGCGTGCGGCGCAGATCCCATCCGTGGTGAGGTTCACCAGCAATGGTCTCACGGTAGAGATTCAGCAGTCACTGAGAGCAGTCAGGTCTGGCATGGGGACGTTGCTTTGAAGGCTCCCTTGGGCAGCGTGCCCTAATATTCTTTACATGTTAATAAGCCTGCAGTTCCTGGGAACGGTGTGTGGTGATCAAGAGCATATTGTCTTTCCAGTGGACAGAACAATACGCTACACATACACTTGTGATTAAGTACACATTGACTCAAATACTTGCATGTTAGGATTAAGTAGCGGTTGTACAATATTTAAGATATGGAGGCATACACTTGCATTGATTCTTTTGCACAGTAGTCTTCTGGACCAACCGCTATGGTCTCCCAGACGCTTTAGTAGGAAATATTTGATTTAAATATGATAAAATTGCATGCAAATATCAATTCAACTTGCGCTATATTGCAGCGTGCCAGTTATCTGGTTTGAACAAATTGACCCCACTGTGACTCTGAGCCAGTACAACCTAGATCAGTGATGAATATAAATGTGTTCGGGTGCCGTTGGCTGAAGAATATATGCACTGTGGCAAATACTGCAAAATGCAGTGACGTGGGAACATAAATATATATTCTGGACCTTGTGACAAGAAAAAAATCCTGTCCAGAGGAGGTTAAAATATAGTTGCTAACAGTGTGCCTTTCATCCTGTAGTTATTTTCCAAGGTTGTATTCCAGGAATTATTACTCTTATTATCTGTGATGACATCAGTAGCGTATTGTGAATACTTATTGCACTTACTGTGAATATTATTGTGAATACTTATTGCAATACTTATTGCACTTTTTTTGGATCTGTGTGTAGGAAGCTGTAAAAATAGTACTACATGTCATTTTTATAGCATAAGTAGAGAATTTAGGAAAAAATGGTAACATTTTGTTTCGTAGTCTTTGAACATTTTCCCGACAATGGTCTTTTTTGTTCTCCTTTTTTTCCCAGGCTTATTACAGAGCTGGACACTCATTGATCATGTTGTCAAACTCTTATGAGGCGATTTCTATGTTTTATAAAGGTTTGATTCTCCTGAATGCGTCTGCAGATCGAACTCAAATCGCTGATTTTGTAGCAGGAATCTTCATAAGTGTCAACGGTAAATCAAATTAATAACTTAATTTTTCTAAGAGTCTTTCAGTAGTGATGATAACACAAGTTCTTGGTAGGGTGTCCTTTGTGAGATCATTCATTTGGTCCTTAGAGCCACAGATGTCGGAGGGTTATGAATGTGTTGAGTGGCCCAGTCGAAAGGATGTGGTGAACTTGGTCCACTTTGTATACAGCAGCTGCTAACGGTCCCAAAACACTGTGCAGGGGAGTGTGTTGCCTCACAAGAACATGTAAATTGTGGAATAGTTAGAAAAGGTTGAAATTTGGAGTCAGGGGGACAAGGTTGGAGATTTGGAGCTCCAGACCGCTAAAGCTTTAGTGGTTTTTGTCCATACCACTATGATTTTCTTTTAGCTAGGTAGGTATGAAAATAATTAGATAACTCAGCTTAAACTTGAGTTTACAGCACAGTGTATTCCAGCGTGGGGGACTTTCCCTGAGCTTGTAATGGGGCAGCAACAAAAAGAGGGAATTTGGCCTTTCTGTGGCATTGTGTAGGCTTTTTTTGAGCAATGTCCACCCTGTGTCTCCCTCCCTTCCCCTCAGGCTCTCCTCTTCTACTTGCTTTTTTGTCCAGTTCACAGACTTTGTCTGAGGAGGCCTGCAGGCATGCCAGGAGATTGCAGGTTGTCCCCCTGCTGCATTTACTTGAACTCATAGCCCCGGGTTAAGGACCTTGATTATCTTCAGCAGCGTCCGTAGCTGGGCTCACCCACAAGTGGAAAAACCGCCAGAAGGTTCATAATGTCTTGGGGCTTAGTGGTTTTTCTTGAGGGTAGGGATTAATTTTTTTTCCCCTTGTTTAATGAAGACTGGCCGCTGATAACAAGGTGCCATAGCAGTTGGGTGGCCAGTGCTAAAACTGTCGCTGTGCAATGAAGTGACTTAGTTGGAGACCCTCACTTTAAAAGCGCTGCGTATACTAAATCGTTTTCTTGTTTGCTTATCCTTGCAGATGAACGAGTCTTTCCATCAACTTTTCCCCCTGCATATGATTATATTTTCAGGGCGAGGTTTGATGCCCTGATTTGGCAAGCGGTGATAGAAAGACTGGCCCAGAAAGGGAAGTGGCGGGTGAGTCTATGGCTGCGGCGTGGTGGCCACTTATGTCTTACCTCATCAGGCTGAGCTCCCCTTGCCTTCACAGTCCAAAACAGTGGGTATTTATTGTTCCCTGCATCAAATGTCTGGAGTTTTTCAACAACTTGAAAAATACTTCTAGTGATAAATAATTTCTGAAATTAATTTCTTGAAGGGATACAATGAACTTGAAATCCCGCTGGTGTCTTGCTGTTGTCTCTGTTATCATTACGGTGCTGTCAAGAGTCATTTGTCTTGAAAGAAATTAGAGGGGAAAAAAATACATATTTGTGTGTTTTTTATATAAGGGAGACCTTGTATTTTATAAGGGAGACCATATAGCAGCCTTCCAGTACCTAAAGGGAGCCTACAGGAATGATGAGGAGGGACTCTCTATCAGGGAGTGGAGCAATAGGTTGAGGGGTAACAGTTTTAGATTTAGATAAGGGTAACAGGGTAGACTTAGATTAGATATTAGGAAGAAATTCTTTACTGTGAGGGTGGTGAGAAACTGGAACAGGTTGTCCACAGAAGCTGTGGATGCCTCATCCCTAGAGGTGATCAAGACCAGGCTGGATGGGGCTTTGAGCAACCTGATCTAGTGGTAGATGACATCCGTAGTTCTTCCCTTGTCCTCTGGCAAAACTAGGTGGGTTTTCAAGAAGCAAGGTAAAATTTTGGGGGAAACTGAGAAAACGGAAAAAGATGCATTTCTTGCTTTCTGCTCAGGATGTTGTTGTAGCTGGGGAATCTCATCCTCATGAATGTAAAGCTTCATTCCTAAAGCAAAGGGTCACTTCCAAGGTGTATTGAAGAGGCTCTTAGGGCCTCACCTTTCTACGTGGTTTTTATTTCTGAGGAAAATTTCATCAGTCATAGCTTCCCACAGTCCACTGTATATTACATTAATTCAGTTGATAAATGGAGATTCAGTATTCTGTTATGATCTTAAAGAAAGATCTGAAATGTTGTCAGCCCTTGTTTGCTTTCCTACAAGATCTGATGAGGCAGTAAAAAGCAAAGTTTCTAAGTGTGCGTGTAAGATCACTTAATGCGGTTTTTTTTCCAGTCTTGTCTGTTGTTGTTGTCTGAGAAGAAAGCATTGCCCACCAATCTCAGAGTCAACCAGTTATCACTGAGGAGTCTCTTTGAGGTAAAGTAGCATCCTTTTTTTTTTTTTCTTTTCTTTTTTTTCTTGTGTCTGTTTCTTTTCTTCCTCTCCACTTTAGTGAGAGATTTTCCATCTTGTATGCAAGGCTGAAACAGATCAAAGGAAAATAAAATGGAAAATAATACATGGACTTTGTATCAGATTATATTAAATCATCTATTTTGTCCCTTTTTGTTTGAACATTAAAAAATCCTTAATTTGCATAACTTCTGTATGTAATTTAATGTTTCCGTTAATTTGATCAAAAGAAATCGTCTTCCTGTCAAGTGCAGTAAGTTATTCATGTCATGCTTGGAACCTGAGAATTCAGTGCTGAAAAATATCTGACATCAGTTAAGCTGGATATGTTTTCCAACCAGAACAGTTTATGATATCCGTGGGATAGGGTATTATTATACTTACTGTTATACATGCCAGCCTGTCTCTGTACTGCTTCATGGTGCTGAGTATGATTACAGGGAGTTGATCTGGGTACAGTGCTGGCATTTTCCCTTCCCTCAAAGCCCCAAATTTTTGGTAGGTTGCTTTATACCTACCAACTGAAGGTATAAAGAAGTAAAGGTAAAGTTGTTCAGCAACTGCTGAACTTTCTCCGTAAAGACTTTGACGCTTTCTAAATGACTTAGAGGATTTTGGCAAGGTGGATGCATGTAGCTATAGACATGCTTTCCGATGCCTTTGACTGAGGTGATGGCATCTGTAGACAGCAGGATTTGATCTTAATGTTGCTCTTCTGAAACTTGGTCTTTTCTTTATCTTGTGATTCCTCACGTTCTGCAGCATTTGGGAGCCTCCAAAGCTTTCTATGTTGGCAGGATAAAAAAAATCTTCCAGCTGTCAGAAGCTGCCATGCTGACACGCACTTTGCTGCTGGCTGGCCATGCCGGCCTGGTGTGCCTGCAGACCCAGAAGCTCAGCCAACATGAGAACTAGGTGGCCTTGTAGGGCTTGCTGCTCCTTGCCCCTGCTTTTGTGCATGGATATCCCACCAAAATGCTTTGAATGTGTGAAAGGGTGTGCAACCATTGCTTCTGACCCCTCGGGAGCCAGGCTGTAGCTGGAGACCAACTGCGAGCCAGGAGCTGCTGGTAGTTCCGCCAGCTCTGCCGCTCGGGAACAGCCGGTGTCCGTAGCTGCAACATACCAGCTTTCTACAGGCATCTCACAGTGTACAGTGTACATGTATTCTCATGCAGCGGATGCCCAGCCTTTTTCAGTTGCAGTTACGTGAAGCATTTCTTATGGACCATGAAAAAATTCCTTTCTGTATGCACTTTTTTTTGTTTTATTCTTCCATTTCCTTGTGTGTGTAAGTTAATTAACTATAGTTCTGCTGCACGTAACCTACTTTTTAAAAGGCACGGTTACACATTCATAGAGAAATTCCATTAGGCTTTATGCTGAAGTATACTAGATTTCTTAGAGCACTGTGGTTTTCCTGATGGAAGCTTTAGATGTTAACTGTAGGCTACATAGTACATTTGCTTGGCATTTACTGGCTGGAAAATTAGCAGTTTAGGGCATATTGATGGAATATACCAGAATGTGCCCTTTGGCTGTTACAGCGCTTGTGGTACTTTTGTCAATAATAATTTAAAGTTGGGGCTTTTTCCATAAACACGTTTCAGTTAGGTGCCTGACAGAGTGAGCGGGAGTAATTCTGGGAAGGGGAAGGGGAGGAGAGGGAAAAGGAAGGGGAAGGCAAAGGAAATAAATGGACATCTATTCATAGGCTTGCTTATAGTGATAGCAGAAGAATGAGTGGATGAGAGTACACACAAGCGTGTCTTGGTTAGCTATCATGAGGCAGGTACGCTATGTTGGTGCCAGCGGGGTAGCCCGTATGGGACTTAGCTACGCTCCATCATCCCTTCTGTGTTTGCTGAGTTTTTTGTGGGAATGGAGGGTCAGGGTTCGGTCCTGGATCAGCCAGCCCCGTGGCCAGGCAGCAGCAGGGCTGTGGTGGGGACAAGGCATGAGAGCCTTGGATTAAAGCAGCTCTCAAGCGAAGGTGCCATGGTTCTCAGCTCTTAGCAGCACCCTGGCCTGGAGCACAGCAGCAAAACAGTCCTGCAAGGGGTGAACATGCTCCTCACACTGACAGTAAAGCGTGGCAGTGCACTAGAAGACACATATAGGGTGTCTTAACAAAAAAAAAAAATCCTTCCTAGGCAAACAAATCAAAAGGCCTCATTGAGAGAGGAGGATAAAAGTGGGTTGCCTTTGCAAAATAGTATGTCCTTTGTTGCTGGATTGGCCACCAAGTCCTGGCTGTTCTAGTGGCTTTGTTGTACATGTGGAAGACTCGAAAGAATCAAGATGAAAGATCCCTAAGCACTGCTTCTCTTTTGCAAAAATCAGAAAATGTGGCTTTCTGACAACTCAGACTTCCCCTGCTGCCACTACATAATCCCTGTAATTTGTTGTATTTTGATTTGGTAACTGTGCGCAAACAGTAACTCTTGCCAGTCAAAATTTGGCATGAGGTGTTAGAAAAAAAGATTTATTTGTGGATGTTGGAAGCATGTGTGAAGACTGCTATTTAAAAAGATGACTGGCACAAATGGAGAAATTATGTCTGAACGCTGTTTCCGAGCTCCCCCTCATGTCCTGATCCTTCTGGCATATTGTCTCAATTTCTGTCTGAGCTTCCTCTGCCCACCTCCAGAGTTCCCCATATTGCTGTACCCCTTGTAGACTTGTGCTTCATGTTCATCAAAGTCCTTGCTGGAACATCCTTTTTCAGTTCAGCCGCCTTCTGCTCGGGCTGTGTGCTTTCAGTCTTGGTCTGTAAACTTCCCTGTAAATTGCGTACTTTTATCAGATCACCTTCTAGGAATTTATCTCACCAAAAATCTGTCTTCTAAGGCTGAATGCCTTTTCTTTGCGTGAGCAGTCATTATGATTGTTGTCTTAACAATGTCAGGTGCTTCCTGAGCCGGATAAGAATCGGGTTTTGCCCAGCTTTCCAGCCATGGGGCTCCTGAGCTGTAAAAGGACTGGTTACCCGAGTTCCCTAAACCTCTTTCCCCCAGTTTCTAATTCCCTTTTCCTAATTTCAAGTGTTTCTCCAGCCTTCTCTTGCTTTGGGGTAACCGCCTGCATAAGCTGCCTCATCCAAGCTTAAAAGGCACAATATCTGGTTACAGCGATGTTTGCACTGTGATACAGTGACATTTAATAGACAGGTGTGAGGCAGAAAGTTGCAGTCAGTTACAGGACGAAACAGAAATACTATAAAATAGACTTCAGATTCAGTACTTTTCAGAGCAGGACAAGATTCTTTTAAGATTCATGAACATCTCTAGGAGAAATGTATTTGTTATGAGCTTGTACTGAAATTGTTACATATATAATAAATGTTTAATTTTACATTGGATATGGTGTGATTGTTATTGTTCCGCTGTTTCTTGTCATAAAAACCATGGAAATAGGATTGAAAAAGAAATGCCTTTTGTTTCTATGTGAAATATTGTGTTGTAATTGTTCTCTTTGTTATCAGACTTCTGAGTTGTATGGGCATGGCGAGAAGATGCAAGAAGTCGCGGAGTTAGTCAAGTGGCTAATTTCCCTTGGGGCGAAAGTTGAAACCATTGGAGTGTATCTGCTTCATGCTGTTATCAGACTGTGCATCAAAGCAAGTGAGTGGCATCCGCAACTAAGATAAAACAATGGTGGCCTTCATCAGAGAACTGACATCTAGAGCTTTTTTGATATATTTTTCAAAAAAAAACAACTAGGGAGATCAGATCATCTAGGTATAACCTTGCATGTGCGAATAAGGCACTTTTTAAAAAATGTTGTAAACCCTCTTTGATCATCTGTGCCTGTTACTGGTACAAACTTAATATGGTTGTTCTTTTCCATGGTTTGAAGCAAGAATGTGGTTGATGTGAGTCTTTCAGAACCTGAATAGATCTACTTTGACGAAAATATAGTATTTTATCCTGCAGCTTCAGTGTGGAGCAACAGTTTCTGTATGTGCTGAAGAGTCGTGAGTCAACCCCAGAGTTTTATGACGTCCCCCACAATGGCGCTGGCTCTTAACTTTGATTTCGTTTACGTATTTCTTCCCTCTCCTACTCCCCGTGTTCAAGAAAAGGTTTCATACAGATGCATATTGCCACTCCATAGGGTTAAAAACCAGGATCTGTTTCTGATGTATCTCTGTTTAACATTTATAACAAGTGGGGTTTTTTTCATCGTTTCAGGAAAGAACCATCTCTTCAGGTGGTTGCTGGCTCAGAGGCCAGACTTGAAGGATAGGATCAACCAGCGAGACAGAGATGGATGCACCCTCCTGCATATTGTGGCATCTTCCAGTGAATATTCCCAGAAACGCAGTAAGTACAATTCTTTTTTTTTTTTTGCGTGTGTGTGGTGTTTTGTTTCCAAATCGAAAAAATGAATAATGGAGGAAAATTTCAGACCCTGCTGTTTACTATTTCGTACTAAGGAAGAAAATGAGGAAGTCCTTTTATCTGAATGTGGACTTCGTAATGGTAACTAATAATTTCAACATTTCAACAATTCCCTTTTAAAATTGTATACCTGATTTGTGACCAGTTTCTTTGCTCTTTGGTTTGACTGGTTATGATTTCCCCACAAGTGTGCTGCAGTTTTCAGAATCATAGAAGTTATCTTCTGAAGTTTGATGTGCCCTTAAAATCCTATTAGACCACCTGGAGACCTATCCTTTTCTTTTAAATAGGTGAAGGTGTAAAACCTAAGTAGCAGTGTACCTTGGCAGAGGAGGAAAATGAAATGCTTTCCTTTGTATTTTCTGTGGTATTTCTTTAATGTTGACTGAGCTTGGCTTTTTTCTTGTATTTCTTATTCTGCCCACCGGGTGGCAACAAGAAATAAGCGTCAATGCCAAGATAACACCAGACTTTAAGCTCATTAAAAGTGATGACATTCTGGTGGTTCTCGTTAATAATACGAATGAAATGCACACAGCCTATATCTAAATAATTTCATTTTCTGGAAAGGTGTGACGTGTCTTTTGCAGAAGGTCCATCTGTTGCTAAATGATTCCCATTTCCAGAAGAGACTGTGTGTGTATATATATTTATTTTTTTATTAAAGTTTATTTATTTATAATTACATTTATATAGTATATGTGTTATATACAGAGTATATATTTTTATATGTGTTTGTTTCATAGAATCATAGAATGGTTTGGGTTGGAAGGGACCATCTAGTTCAACCCCCCTGCCCTGGACAGGGACACCTCCCACTAGCCCAGGCTGCTCAAAGCCTCATCCAGCCTGGCCTTGAACACTTCCAGGGATGGGGCATCCACAACTTCCCTGGGCAAAGAGAAGTTATATTTATATTTATCTAGCATCAGTATTATCTATAGAGTATATATTTATATATTTATTGGAGTTTATTTATTTATATAGTATGTATATATTATATAGAGATTATGTTTATAAATATTTAGATAAAAATAAACCCTTGCACCCATTATCAAAAAATAATCCCTAAAATAGCTTGAATGATAAGGCTTTGACAAAGACACTTGTGTTAGCCTGCATCATTTTACCCTCGTCTAGGTTTTGCTGTGTGGTGTGGTGGCGTGCCCGGGGGAAGCGTGGTGGTCTGACGCTTATTTGGTCGCCATTGCTCAGTCGTCTTCTTGCTGGTTTGGTGCTCCTGCTCTCTCCCAGCTGCTCTGAGGGCATGGCTTATAGCCAATGTGCCTCTCTGAAGCAAGAGGAGTACAGACAGCTGGTTGCAGGGCTGTAAAGTTTCCCCTGGTAGTGCAGTGTGACATGCTAAGAGAGGAGCATGTAATCTTCCAGGATATTAGGTACTGTGTCAAGACTTTAAATCACCATTATATTTATTCTGTTTATTATCTGTAATAATTACTGTGAAATGCTATAGAGGTTAGTAGTTTCTGCTGAAAGCAATAGTACCTGCCCTTAATCAAACTGGACATCTTTGTTATAAGGCTTGTTACCAAGAAAATCATGTTTTGTGTTATGTAGGAAAGAAACTCGGTGCCTAGTTGTGTATATTCGTGCCTGAATATGTGAAATATTCTGGTTTATTGAGTCACTTTCCAAACAGTAGCAAAATCCCTTGGTTTGGTTTGGTTTGGCTTGGTTTTTTTATATACAGGGCAGTTTGCCTAGATCCTGGAGAACAGGGTTGGGACGTAAGGGAGGAGGTGAATTCCACATACTGCCTCTGGCCAGTGAGATGCTCATGAGGCACGCAGTCACTTTGTGTTTCTGTGCCCTCGTTTCCCAATTAATGATAATGAAGATGGAATTTTATTTTTTTTGAAGGGGTTTCTTTTGGGGAAAAATACCTAACAGTACCTCATTCTTCTGACACTGGAAAAATTTAGATTTTTTTTTTTAAGTTAAAATTATGCTAGAAATTGTGCCAGGATTTAAAAATACAAAGGAAAACAGAACAAAGCCCTTGAAAAATGAGAATTGTTCTTCCTCTCATGTTTATTCATGTAATGTTTTAGGCCAAACAGAAGATGTGATCATGCTCCTGAATTTTGGGGTTGATCCCACCGTTCCAGATGCACGGTCAAGATACGTCGTAGATATCTTGAAAAAGAACAAGAACTTTGATGCTGTAAAAGCAGTCAGCAATCACATTGAGAAACACACTTCCTCTGAGAAACGGACAGGTACTACATGGACTATGTGCTTTTTCCATTTTAAAATTTTATCCTTTCAATATAAAATTGTTGTATTGGTAATTGGTAATAGGAGGTGGGTTTTATGTAACTTTTCCTATGAGTTGTCACCCTGATCAGTGAATGATGAACATTTTGTCCTTGCCTGAAGGTGAATGATGTCCAACTGATCTTCTTGGTATATCAGGCAATAAGTAACAAGTTACTATAAGCCACTGAGGTTTTTTTCTCTTAACGTGAGGCTCCCCCCATCGTAGAAACTGCTTCTTTTTGGTGCTTTTTCAGTTTTAATCTTTTACCTTCACTTCAGTTTTTGGAAAATGAAACATTTTGTTGAAGTATTGGTGGCATATTTAAAATGCTTTTAATAAAAAAAAAATATTGACAGAAAAATGGGAAGCTCTGAAATGATGAAAATGTGAGTGAAAAGTTGATGACATTTTTAAAAACAAAATAACATTTTAGTAAGAGCTCTTTGTTCACAAAGTTTTAGCCATCTTTGATCTGTGTCAGTGATATGCAACTAAAATTCTTCTACTACTTGGAAAATTTTAACCTCTGCACATAGTAGCAGAGCAGACTATCAGACAAAAACTTTGAGAGCCTCTCATAACCAAAGCGGGGGAGCTAAAATATAGTTACACTCTTGGAGTATGGGGAAATTTCAAGGAATGTTTTAAAAGTGATTAATGATATTTCTAGGCAGTTTGCAAAGCACCTGTTGTCATGCAGAAAGACACAAATCTTAATTGTCCCAGTGCTAATATGAGATTTCATGAATGGGGGTGATAAACTGGTTTCCAGTCTTCTTTTTTATAATAGCCTGTCAGTTCTGAAAAGGATTCTGACTTGTCTGGTTTTTTATAATTTTCCATTCTGGAAACTAACGTACCAAGTGTGATTGCCCAAATAATGGGAATTTGCTCTTTCACGCTTATAAACGAGAATGAGAAAATGTACAAAGTGTACGATACCACCCCAGTGTGACAGTATTGAGACTGGATAACCCTTATATAGTTTCTTGTCTGCCCTAACAAATGGATCAAGCCTGAGCTGCCTGGACTGCAGTATGGTCGAGAGGTGCTAGCTGGGGCAGGAGATGGGGAGCTGCCTACCCTCAGGACTGGAGGGTCTCTGCAGGATGCACCTTCTTGGCAGGAAGTTGCTACAGCGTGGTTGCTACTTACGTCCTAGCTCAGAAAGAAACTGCAGTGGGCCACAGACATTTCCAGTAGAGGATCCAGTCGTAGGAGGCCATTCGGAGAAGCCCTTGTGAGTATCCACATGAGAACTGACGGATTGGCCGGTTAGGCAAGATGTTCCTGCAGGACTTTGAGGTTCAGAAATGAGGAGGTAGATCCTGCAGCTGATCTTTTCAAGCCATGGCTTAGACTGCTGTTTAAAAATAAGTCCCAAGCGTGGATGCCGTTCATCTTGAAAGCATTTCTTCAGTACGGCCTTTCTCAGATGGCTTGGTGCCTGATGTGCTTGTTTTCCCTGGCACTAACCAACCTGAACTTTAAGGTAACACCTCTATTAGCAATATAGGTCCTATAGGTATTAGCCCAAAGCAAACCTTTTGAAACTGCGCAGATGGAGCAAAAGACTGCACAGGCAGTTCAAAGTTGGCAAAAAGCAAAGTTTTTAGACTGCATCTCTGTGTTCAGGTGTGTATTGCATCTAGGTTTACTGGAAAGCATTGGGTTTCACTGCACTTGCATCTTATGGCTCCTGGCAAGCAGATTCCCACAGTTTGTCTTTCTTTACTGTAGAGATCTCTGCTCTGGAGAAGGTCTTAGCCCAGCGGTTCTCAGTTAGAAGGTTAACACCAATCCCCCTCTGGTGGTAATTGTGTTGGTTGGTGTTCCGGGTAGCCCAGCCTGTCTTTTGTGGTCAGTTTTTTTTTTTTTGTTTGTTTGTTTGTTTTGACAATGCACAGCCCCCAAGAGTTTTCTAGGCTTAGTGCAAAGTGAGAGGCTGGAGAATAAGCCACTGCTTTACAGGGAACAGCCTGAGGTTAGTCCTCATTGCTTAAAAGACGACCAACCTTGTCTGTCTCTTTGTCCTAAGGGATAAAGCTAGTGTTTTGTTTTGTCTTTGACGTACTTGAATTCCTCAAAGCTTTTAGAAAAGTCAGGCTAAGTCTTTCAGTTTTCCTTTAAGGGCATTTATTAGGACATAATTTATAATCTGGCATTGCCCATTACCTAAGTATCTCTTAAACTCATAGGTATGATTTTGGTGTGGTAGGGTTTTTTCTGTGGTGTTTTTTTTTTTTTTTCTTTTAAGAGGACAAGTTATTTTATGGCTGTATTTCTTAAATGCCACTGAGGAATCATACAAGCTCAGGACACCTGATTCAAACTGTGCTGAAAACATTACCGGTTTCAGTCATCTACTCTAAAAATTCTGAACCACGATATCACTGCGAGGCAGCAGTGTCCTGCCTGCACGCAGATCAACTTGGGAACTATTACAATTTTCAGCTTAGCGTATTATGGTAAGGAGTGTATTCGATGAGTGTATCAAATATCCTTTGGGATATGAAGTCCATCACAGGACTGGCTTTGGTAGTGAGAGTTTCAGCCATCTGATTTGAACCTGCCACTGCACATTTCTCAGAGCCCTGAGATGCAACGTATTGCAGTCCTGCCCTGAAAACATGCCAGCAGGGAACTGGGTTTTCAATTTCTGTAATGTTTTGCAGGGGAGAATGAAAGCAGAGACACAGCTGATACAGATTCTCTCCTGGATGTTCTTGAACAGTTTGTCCAGTTCTACAAAGTCGAAAATGGAGCACATCATAAAAATGTATTGAAGGAAGATGCAGTTAAGCAATTTCTGAAACTGCTGTCTTCTCTGAAAGGTACAGCAAGTTCCCATTTCTCCTCTTCACAAAACTTAATCGTCGTGAAAAATGTGGTTAATGCTAACATACAGGTTTTGCTCTTTTACCCTTCTTTCCTTTCCCTGTTTCTGCAGCTGATATTACTGGAGCAGTGCGCTTTTACTTATTTTAATGTTGTGTTTTGCACTTAGAACCACCAGAACATGCACAAAATTTCAGTGTGATGAATCAAAATGTTCAAACTTATTTGGCTGTCAGCATCAGGACAAAAGGATGCAAGCGTTGCGTTTTGCCGTTCTGTAATTAGTTCATTATTCTGAAATTAATTGACAGTGAGATCGATTTTTATTACGTGGTTTAAGTGAGTTATGCTGTCTTGACTGTCTTGCAGAAATCCCTGAAGGGGTGGTTTGCAACATCTCCCCTGCCTGTGCTAGCAGCTTCATAAAGCAGTTGCTGGAGAAGCAACTGTGGCATAAAGTTTTGCTGCTGCTAACAGGGAAAGCCAGTGGGGAAGAGCCGTCAGGTGGAGGACTCTTCAAAAACTGCAGTCTTTCAGACGTTGACATCAGCAGCGTTATCCAATGGTGTGACAAATCGGATAAGCAAGTGAACCTCATAAGATGCTTGATTGAACGAGGAGGTGAGAAACTATGCAATATTATTGTCTTGTTGTAGATCTGCTATTTTACTTGGCATGTTTGGAGCACCATAGTTCAGAAATACCAATGCATGTGTTTTGTGGCTATGTATAAGTGCAGCAGCTTGTTGGGAGTGCGGTCCATTGGCTGCATGCACTGCATGCGACATCGGGAAGCTAGTAAGGCTACATGGGATGGAAGATGTTTTTCAAATGAAATTTGGCTGTCAGGCTTGGTAAAAGGTAAAAGACCAAAGATTATTGTTGCTCATTTGCTTGTAGTTTCTTTGTTTTTTTTAATTTCTCTGTCTTCAGTCACAATATTATCCTGATTTCATAGAAACTGTAAGCCACAGTCTTTGCGTTCAGTCTGTTGTTATAAGTAATTGACTACTTCAGTGATTTCAAAGGCATGACCAGATGTCTGTCTTTTTTTAGCTAGTGTGGACATCATTGTTTTTCTCGTTTTGCAGGAGATTACTCCTAGGGTTACCCTGCATTTTTCATTTCATCTTATAACTTGATTTTAGCTATAAACTATGGACACACAGTCCTGCTGCAGCCTTGTGAGTGCCAGAGGTACAAGGAGGCTTATTGTTTCAGTCAGTGACTGCCTTGAAGAAAATATATTCTGGATTTTCTGTCTTCCTATCACAACAGGAGGATTGGTTGCTGAGCTTAATAGGAGATCAGAGGACATTCTGAAGATTTTCTTAGCCAATAACACTTTAACAGTTACATGTAAAAAGCTGACAAAAAAAAATATGTTGCCTGCTCAGTAACCAGTATGCACCTTCATCTGTTTAGAACTTTCTGTAGTTTGCAGATCTGACGTATCGGATTTAACCCCTGATATTTCCATGTCCTTCACACCAGCTCTGCCGGATGGAACTGGAACCAACTCTGAAACACCACTGCAAATGTGCCTCAAAAAGAATTATTTTGAACTGGTATATTTGCTGCTGACCAAAGGTGCAGATCCTCGAAACGTCTCCGTTGCACAAGGAGATACTCCTTTGCATGCTGCGGTTTCCATCTACTTAAATAACAGAGGTAAGGCTTTGGCGTGCCCTGGCCTAGGGGACACAAGGGGCTCTAGCAAATGTGCACTGGTTGTTTTCAAAGCAACTGGTGAAAACATCCCCGTTTCTTACCTGTCCAGCCTGCTGCCCCTTCTGCTGCTGTCTACTGATGTGATAGCAGCAGGTCAGGATGTTTGACTGTGTCTCAGCCCCAAAGTTTGCAGGCCAGAGGATACGCACCCGTCTTTGTTTAGCTGATGTGTTCTGCTTTGTGGTTGCAGTGGCTGGGACTATGAGGAGAGTCAATGGCAGCTCAAGTGACCAGGGGGAATCAAGCAGTTGTAATGTCTCCATCAGTTACTGTTTTGTGGACGTATTCTTGTTTAATCAAGCTGATTTAGAAAGGAAGGCTCCTCTCTGAAACCCTGTAAAATGTGCACTAGGTGGGAATGAAGTAAACGGGGAGGATCTAGGAAGAAACAAAGGTAAAGGCAGAGCAATGGCAGCAGACGTTGAAGGAAATCCTGCAGTGACATCTGAAGTCCGTTTCCCAGTTTTTGTTCAGTTGTAAATCAAGCAAAGTTTTGTTCAGAGAATTGAGTGAGAGAATTGTAAGGCTTACATTTTTATATAAGAAATTAAGATAAACTATCAAATTAAGCCCCCAAGTCAGGTTTGATTTTAAATTAAGAAAAAATGCATTTTTGAGTTGAAGGATTAAAATAATTAAAAATACTGATTTTATTCATTTTTAAAGCACAAAAATTCTATTTAATACCTTTAGAGAGATTAAAAGCATAGATACTGCCGGTTGTAAATTTTAAATCAAAAGATTAAGAAGTCCAATGCCAATATCTTGTCTTAAGTATTTTTCACTGTGTAGAGTTTTTGAGGTGGAATTTCTTTACAATTATTTTGGTGCGTCACTATTTAACAGTTAGGAAAAGAAATGTTTCGCGTATATTATCTGGCTTAAATCACATATGTTACCTGGATTAAATGTAGAAAGCTGTAGAACATTTCTTTTCTTTTTTTTTTTTTCTACCAGGGGGGTATTGGACTAATCTTATTTTGTAGGAAATTGCTTTAGGGACCTCAGATACCAGGAAATAATTGGGATTTGCCACAGATGGTTTTAGTGAACCAAAGTTATCTGCAGCAGATTACTTCAGTGTGGCATATTAAAGTGAACCAAATGACCCCAGATCAGTACCCAGAGCTGCTGCATGCCCAAATGACCAGAGTCACCAGCCTGTCCTGGATAGCAGTCAGGGCTGATGTTGGAACAGGAGCAAATGTGTCTGCACCCAGAGGTTAAAAAAGGCATGAAATTGACTGATGCTACAGGAACAGTTGCAGCACTAGGGACTTCTAAAGCTTTGCTGCTGTTGTATTGTTCTCCCTGAATGTTAGAAAAGCTCATTTTTGAGCCATTTCAAATAAGTGTGTTTTACAAATATGAAATGTAGGTATTTTTTTTTCTTTTGAAAGCAAATTGATTTTCATTTAATAGCTGCAGAAAAAAAAAGTAGTAAAAATTGTTGGCCTACTAAAGTAGCCTTGTAAAGCAAGTGATTTTTTTTTTTTAATTGTATTTGTTCTCTTGCTTTCAGATGCTACTGGTTTAAAGATCCTGAACTATCTACTTGATCTCTTTGCTTCAAGACCTTCTGACTTCCCATATCTTAATCCAAACATACAAGATGAGAATGGAAATACAGTGATGCATGTTGTTTTTCGGAGAGGATTTTCAAAACAGGCTAAGAGAATAACGGAGTCAATGGCGAAATTTGATGTTAATTTTAATATAAAAAACAAATCAGGAAGAGACGTGAGGCATAGAATTAAGAAAAATGACCCACTGCTACTTGCCTGGAATAATGCTGCACTGGAGAAAAAGAAGTACCGGCAGGATACAGCAGGGCAGTCGGTTAAAACATCTAAGCCCATTCAGGCCTCTGAGATTTCACAGCCAAAGAGCACAGGGCGTTCTTCATCTGGGTCCTCATTAAAGGCACCATCTGGCAACGCAGCACATAATGATTTAAAAACTCCTTGTTCTGTAAAGACAAAAAAAGGTCAGTTGGCGAAGCAGGAAACAGAAAGAATAAATAGCCCCTTAACACTGCAGGAAAGTCTAGTGCAGGCAATCACAGCTCTAATTCAGCAATTGAAATTGGGTGACGCTCTGAGAAAGGATCTTCCTCTGGTACAAAAGCCATCTTCAGCCCAGACTAATTTGGAAGAGGGAGGAAATGCGTCCTCACAACCTTGTGGAAGCATAGCTTATCCTGAAAGAAAAGGGGATGACTGGGAGAAAAAGAAGAGAGCAGAGGAATTCAGTATGGCCCTGCCTAATAGAGAGAAGGAAGAACCAGAGGAAGAGAAGGGGAAGATTCTGGATATCGAGGCATATGTGCAGGAGTTTGATAACATGACCTGGGAAATAGAGTGCGCTCCTGAAATGCTGAAGACGCTGGGCAGCAAAGCCGTGCCTCATTATCTGAAAACTAAAACTATAATGGCAATTAAGCAGCTTGGCAATGGGGAATGGACTAGGGGCCTTCGGAAGCCACTAAAACACTTGAAAGCTGATATCCAGCTGTATGAAGCTAAGTTGGACAAAGGTGCAAGAATGCTATGGGAACTTGCGATTGACTTTTCTCCTCGTTGCAGCGAGAGTGCGGAAAAGATTATGGAGACAGAACAGACAAAAAGTCTTCCAGAAAAATCTGGTAGAGTTTATACGGAAATAATCAGAATTTGGGCCATTGTTCTCGATCACTGCAAGCTGAACCGTGTCTTAGATAATATATGTATTTCCTACAATCGTGGTTTATCCTGCATCTTGAGGAAAAAGCTCAAGGGCATAAACGAAGGGCATCAGAACCACAATCTGTCAACAGAGAAGCGTGTTCCACGTTGTTACGTTGAAGACCTAGAGGCAGAAAAATCCAAAGAACATACCATACCTGAGTATTTCCCTCCAGCCAGTGCAGCAGAATTAGAATACAATATAATGAAATTTCACAGCTTCAGTACTAACATGGCACTTAACATTATAAATGATGTACATTCTTCTGTTGAATACCCTTTCCGAGTTGGGGAGTTGGAGTACGCAGTAATTGATCTCAATCCAAAGCCCATGGAACCAATCATTTTAATTGGGCGAAGCGGGACAGGGAAGACGACTTGCTGCTTGTATAGGCTTTGGAAGAAATTTTATTCATACTGGGAAAAATCCACCTTGGCAAATGCTCCTCTGCTGGCGAGGCAAACATGGCAGCAAAGACAGTGCAGTGAGGTTGAAAAAGCTAGGTTAGAGGAGGAAGAGAGTGAGCTAAAACAGGACAGTGACGATTCGAGTGAGGAGCAGGTGGACGACGAGCAAGAGCAGGACAGCGAGAATGAAAAGGTTCCCGTGGGCACAGCTAGTGCAGAAACGAATTCATGTCATGACCACGAAGAAGACCAAATGCGTAGTGCAGAAGCATCAAACAGGCTGGAGCACCTGCACCAAATCTTCGTGACAAAAAACCCTGTCTTGTGCCAAGAAGTTCAGAAGAATTTCGTTGAACTTAGCAAGTCTTCCAAGATAACCAGTCACTTCAAGCCGCTGGAGCCAAACGTTCACAAGCTACAAGACATTAAAGATGAAAATTTTCCGCTGTTTGTCACCTCCAAGCAGTTGTTGCTATTACTGGATGCATCCATGCCTGACCCATTCTTTCTGAGAAATGAAGATGGAAGCCTTAAAAGAATCATTGTTGGTTGGAGTCCTCAGGAAGACTTGGTTGTACCAAATTGGCAAGATGAGGATGAAGAAGGTAATGTTGAAGCAGAACATGGTGATCATGAAGGAGCTGCAGATGCATACTCTAGGGAAAGTGATCCTCGGACTTTTGTGACTTATGATGTATTTGCAAATGAAATATGGCCAAAAATGATAAAAGGTAAAAGCTTGTACAATCCAGCACTGGTTTGGAAAGAAATAAAATCATTTCTGAAAGGCTCTTTTGAGGCACTCAGTTGCTTTGGAGGTAAACTTACTGAGGAGCAGTACAAAAAGCTAGGCCGAAAGAGATCACCGAACTTCACAGAAGACAGGAGTGAAATCTATCACCTCTTTTGTCTTTATCAGCAGATACGATCACAGAGAGGTTACTTCGATGAAGAAGATTTGCTGTATAATTTATCTCAAAGGCTCTCAAAGCTCAGGGAGCTGCCATGGTCCATCCATGAGTTTTATGGTGATGAGATACAGGATTTCACCCAAGCTGAGCTAGCACTGTTAATGAAATGCATCAATGACCCTAATGCCATGTTTCTAACTGGTGACACTGCCCAGAGCATAATGAAAGGAGTTGCTTTTCGTTTTAGTGATCTGAGGTCACTGTTTCATTATGCGAGCAAGAACTCCATGAACAAGAAGCAACGTGTTAGAAAACCAAAAAGGATCTATCAGTTGTACCAGAACTACAGGTCCCATTCAGGTAGAGTAACAATTTTATTTATGATCTGAACCTGTGCTCTTCAGATGTCACTAATGATTCATGTTTTCTACTGGCCAATTCAAAGCATCTTTAAGCAGCCTGTTTTTTTAAGAGATCAGATGGTCAGCTTTTTCTGACATGCAAATTTTGTATTTTGACATCTCAACTGGAAAACCAAGAATGAATGTTTTTAAAATTGTAATTTTTTGAACACTCATGCTTACTGCATGTTTTGACTTTATTTGTTTGAAGGAAAACTTAACAAATAATCATACCCATTCCTGTCATCCCGACCCCAAATTGCTAGACTTTGCAGCACTGCTGTGCTGCTTCTGCTCTTCTTATTTGTTTCTCTTTTATGACCTTCATTTTGTGAGGGCTCTGCTGAGCCTTTGTAGCATGCTTTCTCATCTTTACAGGCCCAAAAATGAGGTCCACTCAAAATGGCAGAAACATACAGTGGACCTTACAGCTTCTCTCTTCTCTGACTAGTGTTTTTGTTATGATATTTCTTGATTTCAAAATTCTAATAAAGTCTTTTAAAAAAGTGTGTTTGCGAAAGAGTATGAGACAGTCATACTGATGTTTAAAATCTCTGTTCTGTTTATTGCAGGTATTCTCCGTTTAGCGTCTGGAGTGGTTGATTTGCTTCAGCATTATTTCCCAGAATCTTTTGATCGGCTACCTAAGGACTGCGGTCTTTTTGATGGACCAAAACCTACAGTCTTGGAGTCCTGCAGTGTTAGTGACTTAGCAATTCTACTGAGGGGCAACAAAAGGAAAACACAACCCATTGAATTTGGAGCACATCAGGTTTGCATTTCTTAGGTATATGGCTTTTTGCAGATTCTTCCATCTCTGTTGCTAAATCATCATTGTATATGGACTGCCCAAAACTTTCTGTTTTAAGCCCCTGTATCTCACTGGTAAATTATGCTTTTTAAACTTAGAAACCTTTATTGTGTTGGTTTCTGTTTCTTCTTAATACACGTCTGGCTCTTCTGTTCTTTTTTGTGTCAGGTGTTGCTTGCCCCATTCCTTTCTAACTCCAAATTTTCTTACACCAGATCTACAAGTGTCTGCACATACCACGCATTTGTTGGTTTTCTAGTGGCAGCTTTTGACCTTTTTTTGTGGAGTGTGCTGGCATGTCTGTGTTGAATGTTGTCTGGTTTTGAGAAGGCTCTTGCATTATCGTGATGTGTTTGTGTGCTTTCTCTATGCAACTCTTACTTTTTTTTTTGTTTGCTTCTTAAGATGTTCTTTTTATTAATGTATTTTATGACAGGTGGTATTAGTGGCAAATGAAACTGCAAAGGAGAAGATACCTGAGGAGCTTAGTTTAGCACTTGTACTGACAGTTTATGAAGCAAAGGGCTTGGAATTTGATGATGTACTCCTTTACAACTTTTTCACAGACTCAGAGGTATTTAATTCTTATCCATTTTCTGCATTTTCTCTTAAGTCTTGATTTTACATGTGGTCTAATTGGCTTTGCAGCTGGGGAAGGATTCCCTGTTTCCTCTGAAGATGGGTGGTTTCATCACAGTAGAAAACAGGGCTCGTAGGTTTGTGTGTTGAGACAGTCTTCCTTAGTGCTGCGTTTTCCTTCAGGTTGGCTATTGCGGTTTAAGGGAGAGCCTTGGGGTTCACACAACAGTGCACACACGTGCACACACACAAAACACACACATACTTCTGCATACCAGGACCACTCCACTAGCTTACAGCATGTCCCTCCTGGCTGCTCCCTGCTCAGGTCAGAGCAGTTGGCAGGCGGACACTCCATCACCCTGTCGTACTCTTTACCTTATAATGGAGTTCTGGATCCCAAAAAAGCAGTATAGACCCCTGCTTTACATCACCACAAAACTGTAAAACAATTATGTTTAGAATCAAATAGTGTGTGTATGTATTTGGAGGGAAGGGAGGAGCATAGTCTGTAGCCATCCACAGCTTAGCTCCAGAAAACTCATTGTGGTCTATGAGGTAGCACAGCAAAAAAATTGCGCTGGACTTGAAATAATTTCTCAGTCCCAGGCAAAATGAAACAGAATGATTTTATTTTATTTTTTAATTAAAAGCTTAGTAAACAATGTTTAGAATCCAAAAGCATGTGTGTGTGGTTGGGATCGGGTGGGGAGAAGTAGCCATCCACAGCTTAGCTCCAGAAAACTCATTCTGGTCTAGCTCAGGAGTTGTCAGGAAACTCGGGAAGGTCTCACAGCCTGTAGCAGAGACCATCACCCATAGAATGGCCTCAGATAAAGAAGACTTTCTTTCCTGGAGGTTTTGTGTTTTGTGTTTCTTATGTACTCCCTTTCCCCACTTTGTACTCCTCTGAGGAGCTCAGATCCTGTCTCTCCAGGGTTTCCCGTAACTCTAGACGTGGCAGGGGTGGTGTCCTCGAGGTTCCTTGCAAAGAGCTATCAACCACAGCAGCCTCGCTGTTGTTGCTGGAGCATCACTGAGCTCCGCCCCACGCCCTTGCCCCCAGCCAGGCAGTAGGCAGCATCCTTACTGAACATGCCTGCAGAGACTCAAGAATGCCCACAACTGAGTTCCTCTGCAACTAAACATCCAGCGTGCACATCTCTGTTGCAGACGCCCTTTGCCTCCAGGCCTCAAAACAGCATCTCAGATGTGGTATTCAGCAGATGAAAACCACAGATAAACTGGTGGCTCTTCATAGAGGTTAGTGGACATTATGTGATGAGAGTGGAAGGAAGGAGCTTGAGGTAAATGAGGTTGAATCTGGCTTACTGAGATTCGGGGACAGCACGATACTGGCTGTCATGGTGAATTTCTCAAAGTTGATTTTGGTTTCGGTGATGCAAGTTGTACTTAGAAAAGCAGTGAACCGTTCATTAGAATTTAGCAGAATCAGTTTAATGGAGTTGAGCTGTGTAGAGCATTTTAACTGAGACTAATGTATGTCAGGCCTGGAGAGCTGTTTTCATACAATTCTTCCATTTTCCTGTGAGTCGTGAGTAATTGAGTTGATTTGAGCAGCCAAACGGGGAGGGAAGACAGCAGCTCACCCTGGGGTTTTCTAGTTCTGAAAAGCTGAACCTGTGAACTGTTGTAAACACAACAAATGTGGCTGTGTGCTGTTTGTAATGTGTTGGCTTTTTTTTTATTGGACTTGAAAAGGAGATTTGGAATGAGTCTTGTTTCAAGAAGCAGATTTGAATGAAGAATCAAAAAGGAAAAAACCCAACCCCCCAAACCCCAGCAAGCTGTTGGCCAAACTGATACCAGTAGCTGGTTGTCATTCTGTAGTCCATGACAGGCCATCTCTTTGCCTGGGCACTGTGAGGAGGAGAATATATGTCCGTCACAAGCACTGGTGATGACTTGCATACCAAAGATGATGCCCCAAATTTCACCTGTGTTAATCCACTGCCTCCTCCTGCCGAGGTGAATGATCTGGTCCCTGTTCAGAGAACTGCCTTGTCGGTGCACAAGCCAAAGGACAGCAACCGCTTGCCTCCGTCTGGATCCTCCTTGCTCCAAGTCTCCCCGGTGCTACAGTGACAAGGAGGTTGGTGAGTAGTAGGCCAGCTGGTCTGCAACTCATTGAGCTTGTCAGTCTTGTAGCACCAAGGAGATTTGGCGGCTGCCCATTCTGACCTACAGGCTAAGATGCATCCAACATGTCTTAGATAGCTGATTTTAGCATGACAGTGTTATCCCGCTACCATTTACCTCTCCCCGTGCCCTGGGCTGGCAGGGGCTGCCTGGCCCAGCAGTCAGCACACCCCCACAGTGAGTCTGCCTGCTGCAGTATTGGGGTTTTTAGGATAATCTCTGGCCCTAGGACTAAACCTTGAGCCTCGTCCATGGTGAGGGTAGCCTGATTTCCTCCTTTTCCCCATATATGGGCCATCTGTGGTAGGGGCGTGTCTTCAAGTTTAGCTGACAATTTATAGTCCACCCAAGGAGGTTTTCGTGTTTAGTATCAAATTTACTTATTTGATATATTAGGCGTGGCATATGGTTTGGATTTAGAAACAGCACTATCCTGAAATCACAAGACAAGTATAATGTAATAATGGCAATATACAGCAGAATCACAGTACAAATGTGATTCCCATTAGCGGTCCCTGTATGCTCCACCATCGTGATGCTGGGCATCCCCAGTCCCTGGGAAGTAATACATAGCTTGAAGCCAGCTGAAGCCAGTTGCACTCTTTCAGGTTTTTTTGCTTGTTGATTGGTTTTAACACACTTTGGGCCAAGCCACGTTTTTGCTTCCCCGTGTTTTGGTCTGGCTGGCTCAGGAGTATATTACACTCTACTAGCAATTTCAGAGAAAGTTGTTTATTCAGCCTGCTGACTGCCTGGTACAGCCGTGTATCTCGAACAAAGGTTACCTTCCAATACTGCTCGTATTGAGATGAAGTTCAACTTTCTTGATGAAAAGTGGTGGTCATTCTTTCCGTTCTTCCCTGAGATAATTTATTTTTTTTCCACCCATCTCCTCTGAGCCTTCTTCAGTTGCGGGAGGGTGTTGGTTGATGACAACATATGACTTAGTTTTTGCATATGTATGTGGGCAGTAGCGGATCACTGCATACAAGTAAACCTCATTCTCTTGACGTTTTAGGCTAGCAAAGAATGGAAGATCATTTCTTCTTATACTCCTGATTCGGATGTGCAAGTAGGAGGCAAATTGTTAATTGAAATGCCTTTAGAGGATGCTACCGGTACGCAGAAAAGAACTTTTAATGTAGAAATGTACAAGGTGAGTTTTTCATAACATTGGGAATAGGAAGGATAAACTAAATTCTTCAATTCTAGAAGAAGGGAAATTTCTGCAAGAAACCCTTTCGTCGTGTAGTTCCGTGTTTATTGAGGTTGCTTTATCTTTTTGGTAGTTGTTCACATTTGTATAATGTAGTCTTGATTTTCAAAGAGTTTTTTTACAAATGTAATTTGATAACAAACTATATGTAATAGTATATTTACAGAACAGCGGTGGTTAAAGCAAATAGCAAATCAGATTGTCAATACTTATTATTACTTTAGTCTGCTTTCAGATCACTACCTTAAAATTCAGGAAACTTCTTAGAATCTAGGGAGTCAGATATTTTCAGGATTGTATGGTAAAAAATTAATAATTTGTATGTGCAAGAAGGAAAATGGACAGTCACATCTGCAGCTGCTGGAATTGCTCTACCAGTAGCTGCATGCAAATTAGCTGGACAATGGCTTATGTGATTGAAAAATCACATATTTATTATTTAGACTTGCTTACTTAAAGATGCTTTCTTATTTGTTATTCATTCTGTATATACTTGCCATTTTCTTATAACTGCAAAGTATGTTTCTTTCTCACAGTTTAGCTCACCTGGCACTTCATTAATTTTATTTTATTTTGGTGTGTTGCCTTTTTTTTGTTTGTTTTTTTGTTTGTTTCTGCTTCAGATGCTGAATGGAGAACTAAAGCAATTGTATACTGCCATTACAAGAGCCAGGGTCAATCTTTGGATTTTCGATGAAGACAGTGATAAACGGGCTCCAGCTTTTAAGTATTTCATCAAAAGAGAATTTGTTCGGGTTGTCAAAGCAGATGAAAAGAAAGGTAAAGTTATCCTAAAACTTTCTTAAAAAAATGTCGAGCAGGACAGCCTACTCATGCTTCCTTGCTTTTAGGCTGTGTAATAAAGGTGGTTAAATTTCCTGGTCCCTCTAACAGTTTGCATATTCGTAACTGCCCTTGCAAGTTTCCATTGATTTCAGCGGGTCTTATTTCTTTTGGCTCTAAAGTTCAGTTGTATATGTTAATACATAACTTCTTTGCTAATTCATTAGTATAATTTTTCCTGCACAGTAATGAAGGCTGTTCACGGAAAACCACCCCAGCTAGAAGAGATTTAAAAAATGAAAGAATTTGATTTCTATAAAGACAGTGGATTTACTCAAAGTTTTGTCCAAAAAACAAGCATGATTTTTAAAGGCCTTTCAAAACCAAACTCAATTTGTTGTTTTTCAGTGCTGATTGAGAGTGATAAAATGTATTTGGCTCATAGTCACCATTACTGGTGTGAGCACAAATCATAAAAGTTTCGAACATTATGAGATGTTGATGCTTAGTTTTGCTACATGGTAAGTGGTTTGTGTGGTTTATCCATTCTAACATAAAATGATTACCCCTAACCTTCTAGACTTAGATGACAGCATGTTTGCCAAAACTTCAACTCCAGAAGAATGGATTGCACAGGGAGACTACTATGCTAAACATCAGTTCTGGGAGGTACGAGGACATATTTATCTGAAAGGAGGATTCTTTTCTATTCTGAAACCTTTTTTTTAATTTTTTTTATTTTGCATCTATAAAATTATCTGTAAACCTTCAGTTGCTCTGTAGCAGTGTATCTTAGTTTGTGGTTTGTAGCTGTGTAAGTGTCTACAGACTACTTGTAAATGACTTGCAAGAAGTAAACAGGGAGAGCAAGCTTATTGTCTGTAACCTTAATTTCACTACTCAGAAATGTGCAGTCCAATAAGGGAAAAACAAATGAAATGTGGTTGGAAAAAAACAATTGCTGGCAACGACTGGAATTTGTGAATCTAAACCATGTGCTTGACAATGTCATTACACATTACTGTAGGGAAATGAAAACATTTCTTGGAAGTGTATTGATCTGGGTGATGATCTCAGAGGCCTTTTATGTTTTTTTGGACAGTAATTAGGGGTGGATAAGAAACACACATTAAGGAACAGCATGTAAGAACCGAGAGAGCACTAAGAAAACTGCAGGAAGAGTAGCAAAATAATGGTTTCATTCCCTTACTATTTAAAGAACATGGAGATTTTAGTCTTTTATTTCCTGAATTGATAGTTAATACAATCCAGATATAGGATGACAGTTAATGGAATGTAAGCAAAACACAGCCAGGATGACACCACCCATTAATTATTCTACAAGGAATTAAGGGATGTGTCTAGATCAACTGCCCTTGTCCTTATGGGTGATTTTAACTTCCCAGACATCAACTGGGAATATCATACAGCAGACACAAACAGGTCCAGGAAATTTCTGTAGCACATTGAAGTTAACTTCTTGGCGCAGGTACTAAGGGAGCTGACCAGGAAAGGTGTCTTCCTAGATTTGCTGTTTGTAGACAGAGGGGGACTCATGAGAAAAGTGGTAATTGGTGGCTGTCTTGGTCACAGTGACCACGAAGTAGTTGAGTTTCAAATCATTGGTCGTAGGAGAAAAAACTGCCAGCAAAACTTTGACCTTGGGTATGGGGAGAGCAGACTTCAGGCTGCTGAAGGAGCTAGTTAGTAAGGTCCCCTGGGAATGTGCTTTTGAAGATCTTGGGGTCTGTGAGTGCTAGTCACTTTATAAGAGCCATCTCTTAAGAGCGCAGGAGCAGGCAATTTGCTCTCTAACACTTGGCTCTCTAAAACTTCCTCAAGGGGAGCAGTGGAAGGGGAGGTGCTGATCTCTCTCTGGTGACCAGCAATAGGACACAAGGAAACGGAGTGAAGCCGCATCAGGGGAAGTTCAGATCGGACATTAGGAAGAAGTTCTTCACTGAGAGCGTGGTCGGTCACTGGAACAGGCTCTCCAGGGAAGTGGTCACGGCATCAAGCCTGTCAGAGTTCAGGGAGCATCTGGACAACACTCTTAGTCATATGATTTAGTTTTTGGTAGTCTTGCGAGGAGCAGGGAGTTGGACTCAATGATCCTTATGAGTCCCTTCCAACTTGAGATATTCTATGATTCTGTGAAATAAAATTTTGGATACTCTTTTTGATCATGACAGAAGGAAAGCTTCAATTCTTTACTGATAGCAAGCTGTATTTTTTTGTATGGAAAGCAGAAATTTATAATGACGCAAAAATCAAAACTATCACCTGCCACTATACACACAGTCTGTATCTTCCCTTGAAAAAAAACCCAGCAATTTCCTAAATGGACAGAAAAATGTTTAGATAAAAAACACACAGCTGCAAAAATTTCATCTTGAAATCTGAAATGCATTAGCTATATTGTCTGCTACTTTGTTTTCTTTATAACCCTGGTCTTTGTTTATCGTTGCTACATTAAGAAGAAATTACATTGTGAATTTGGCAGTTCTAAGAGTGGCTTGCAATGTGCAATTTCCAAACCGAAGCAAATACTAAATTAATGGATAGAATAAAGAAATAATGGTGTCGCAGAATGAGTGAGATGATAACAAAGCAAACCTTGCTAGGAACATTGTAACTCCCGCTGTTCCTCTTTAGCTTATCACAGAAAGGGCCTGGTATGGTATAAGCATGAATATAAGTTCCGTGCTTTTTGATTTAACTTTGCACACATTGGTTTTGCTAACTTTTATTAATAGAATTTATGTGGTAGATGCCTGGTGACTTACCAATTAATGGTTTAGGCCATCATTCAAATTGCATGTGCAACGTTTTACCTTTTCCTTCTTCCCAGTACCCTGCCAGTCTTTCTGTTTTCCATTACAGTGACTGTAAAATTAAGTACTGCCTTTATGTGATAAGCCATGGGCTGGATGCACACGTGTGAATGCTGTGTATGATTTCACCCCAGGTGGCAGCCAAGTGTTACCAAAAGGGAGGAGCAGCTGAGAAGTCAAAGCTGGCCCTGGCACACGATGCTGTTCTCAAAGTGCACGCAAAGAAAAGCAGCCCCAGGTAAGTGTAAACGCAGATGGGCGAATGTTGTTCTGCGGTGCCAGACCTCTTGGGTACACGCAGAGGAAGATTCCCACCACAGTCGTGGGACCAGACCGGAGGCATCGGAGAACCACGCGGGCAAGGTGTCTTCACATCTTTGTCTGTGGGTGGCAAAAGAGATTTAAGATATTGGAAAGTCTTGCACAGCTCCATCAGGTTTTGGGGCACTGCTCCCTTTGGGGAGCAGTGAAAGCAGTTGTACGCCCTAGGCTGTCCAAACCGAATGTGGCCCTTGAAGGGGCTTACCGGTTATGTGAGAGAAAAGCAACAGGATTTGCATTACCTCAAGAGGCTTTATATTCTTAGGTACAGGCAGAATAGCATATGCCATCAGCAGTGCTCAACTCCAGTTAATCCCACTGCATATTCACTTCACAAAGAAGAAGGAATGGTATTTCGGGGAAGAAAAGCTGCTAACCAAAAGAGAGTTTTGAGGTGAAATCAGTTTTAGTGTCCATCTAAACTAAGCAAGCGTAACTAGGTCTGAAGCAAAGGGAAGTTTCAAAGGGACAGATTTTGAGATGGATCGTTTAGTTCATGCTGTCAGCTGGGCAAAATAGCTCAAGGGTTTGACAGAGGAGAAAGTCTGCGGTTTCCTGAAGAGGCTGAAAAACTGTTTGGGACTTGTCTCAAATAAGACAGGAGAAACTAGCTGTGATAGCAGAGTGGGTAAGGAATGGCTAGAGCAGAGGAAGCTAGCACTGAATGGAGAAGGGGGAAGGTTTGGAGAAATGTTACTAATGGAGTTAATCAAGGTTCTACCTTTTTTAATTACCTATTATATTAGTGGCCCTGGTGTCATGGTTTAACCCCAGATGGCAACTAGAACCATGTAGCTTTTCGCTCAGCCCCCCACCTTTTCCCCCCTAGAAGGATGGCAGGAAAAAGGGAAAAGGGAGAGGAGAAAAAAAACATTGTGGGTTGAGATAAATACAGTTTAATAGAAACAACAACAGAAAAGGAAAAATAACAATAATAACAACAAGGAAAAATAACAATAATAATGACATGGGTCACTCTCACTGCCTGGTGAATTGTTACTATCCTGAGCAGTGATTGCGGATTCCCACCCCCCAGCTAACCCTCATTTATCTACTGAGCATGACGTCTATGGTATGGAATATTTCATTGGCCATTCCATCGTTCTGTCTATGCTTCTATGGGAAGCTGAAAAAGGTCCCTGAATAGTGTAAACATCACTTATCAACAACGTGAAACAATAGGTATTATTGACATTCCTTTCATAGTAATCACTAGAAAGAAAATTAACTTTTTCCCAGCTGAAACCAGGACACCTGGCTCAAAGTATAAGGATGCTCATAAAATTTCGCGATCATAGATAATTTGTTGATGGGACTGAAAAAACTGTAAGCTGGGGTGCTTGTCGATTGAATAAAACTTGAGGAGAAGAAATTGGTTATATTAGGATATGTTAAGTTGACAGGACGTATGTAATAACAAAGCTGTAAAAATGGCTTCTTTTTTTTTTTTTAGTATAAGTATTAATGCTGGTGTACAAAGCATATGCAAGATTCCTGTGTGCTCTGTAATATGAAATGCTTTGTATGATTCTGATCCTCCAGGTTCAAGAATGATGAATTCAGACTAGGTCTGGGAAGAAACTAGACATGCTCCAATGGCACCAGAAAGGCTGAACTTGTTTAGTTGTACAGAACAAAAGCTGAGAACAAATCTGATTGTTGTCTTTAATAGCATTGGGGCTAAACAGCAGAAAGGAAGAAGGAGCAAGTTAAGCTACAAAAGAGAAGCAGCACAAAACCACACTAGTATACTTCCATTTTAGAATTTAAAAAAAAAAGCTTTTTACTGACAGCACAGTGAGATTCTGGAACAGACTTCTGGACAGAACACTGTCAACCCAAAATATAACTAACTGTAAGGTAATACCTCATCAGGTTATGTATGAAGAACACATGGTGTTGGTGTTGGTTTGGACGTAAGCGGTAACTTTCTCTTATTTTCTGCAGGGAAAAACAGATGGAGTATATGACATTGGCTAAAACTTACTTGGAATGTGGAGAACCAAAACTATCACTAAAATGTCTGTTTCAATCAAAGGAGTTCCGGCTCTGTGCAGAACTGTGTAAAAAGTTAGGAAAGGTATTAAATCCTCTGAACTATCCTCTCCTTATCACTTTTCCTTTTCCTACCCCTTTTTTTCTCCTCCTATTACCCATAAGTAATAGTATTTTTCTGTGATGTGGCAGTAGCTGAACTAAAACAGCTCTTTAATCTGGGCAGTTCAAGAGGAAGCATTTGTCACAGAATAGCTAGAAGCGGAATGAAGAGGACAATGATACAATTAGGCAGTCTAGGTTTTTTTCTTTGGCTTTCCTCAAGTGTTACCATCAGTCATCTCTGCTTTGCAGTCGAAAGTTAATTAATGACTGACTTCATGAAACTTAAGCTGTTACTTCATTCAATACTCTGACGATACTGAAAATTCATTGCTTACAGCTGTCTAAATAGAATCTTGAAACTTGCAAGGGTTAAGTAATGTACTAACAATAATTTTCTAAGTGTATGAGGATATTTAACATTTTTTATTTGCAGTGCATTTCCACTAAAAGAATGTAAAGTGATTGTTCCCAAATATTTAAAGTTTAAGATACAAGGTTGGGGTTCCCATTCTGTATCCGTAACTGTTTTAATTTAATCCTGTTGATTCTGAGAAATTTGCACGTCAACAGAAGTGTGTGTGGTGTTTTTTAACAATAGGCAGAGCTGGGTGAATAAGAAGTACTTTGGAAATGCTGTATGATACCTTTAATTTTGCATTCTAGTTTTTCGGGAACAAATATTTTGAATTTTTTTAAAAAATCCGATCAGTTTTAGTGATGGTTACTTTAACATGTATTTGATTACATTCAGGTACTTTAATTACATTTTATTAAAGTATGCTTCTCTATGAGACACCTACATGATGGGATTACTAAATTTATTCTATTCTTGTAGTTTTGACTGTTTATAGCACTTCAGTTTCATTACTGACTTCTGCATTGCAGATGAAAGATGCTGCTGTTTACTATCAGAAATGCCAGTGCTACAAAGAAGCATCTGAATGTTATGAACAAATTGAGGAGTTTGATCTGGCAATTAAAATGTATTGTCAGGAAGAACTCTACGAAGAAGCAGCAAAAGCAGTTGAAAGGTATGTTTTCCAAGATGGTCTTGAAATACAATTTTCTTTTCCAAATTCGACATAATACAACTGGCTCACCATAAAATTTTCACAAGAGTTTTGGCCGGTAACTTTGTTTTATATGAAGTTAAATTAACCTTGTCAGAGTTCTCACTTGGTTAATGGTAACACGGTGAAAGCAATCTACTGCATTCACAGCTGGAGCAATGACTAGATTCATTTTACTGGGGATTTTTTCCAGTCTGTATTACTAGTCATGCGAGTGCTCCTTCAGGCAGTCCTCTGAACTAGGTTCTTATGGTAAATATGACAAAAACATTTAATAAAAGTATTAAATAATTCTATTCTAAAAGTGAAATAGTAATAGATTTAGCTATTTAGTCACTGACTTCTGTAGGAGTATAGCTGTTAGGTGTATAGTATATAATGCAGCAGTTATTGTGGCAAGTGAACTATTTGCCTCTCAAAATCTCTAACTTAAGAGCAAAGAATAGTAATTTAAATGAGCAGCTCACGCTGCCTCTCTGACAGATTCTTGGTTCCAGTCTCTGAGATGAACGTTTCCAGCCCATCTCCCCTGTGCTGGCTCAGGGCAGTTAAGAACAGCCTCACACTGTGCTTGATAGACTGGTTTTATTACTATCTTTTTGACAGAACTTTGCATCTGGCACCATCCCTGTGACTTCATGAGCACATTCTTGCATAAGCAGTTCATTTATTGGCCACCGCTTTCATTACACCTGAATTGATTGATGACTTGATATATATACCAGTTAGAATTCTAGCAACACCTGCGTTTACACACCTTCACTGAAATCCTTTGTGACGTACCTTTAATAATGGCAGCTGTTTTTTGAAAGATTAAAGCTTGTTTAATATGTAGAGATAGTTTGATCAAAAAGTTCAAGCATTAAAGTCACCTTACCAACTACGGATTTTTTTTTTTTTAATCAGCCTCCCCAAATCATTCATGCAAATTCATCAGCATAGGTACAAAAATCTGCACTCCCACCTTTATCGTGAAAAAGATGATAATGAAAGGCTAATGACAATTTACTCACTCATCAGGAAAAAATTAGTCATTCTCAGCATGCAGGGGAGAATACTTCTGCAAGACTGGTTTAGGGGATAGCTCAATAATTTCACAGCAGCCAATAATAATTAATAACTGAGTATTTTAAAGTGCATTTTTTTGAAAGATGCAACCAAGTACTTTGCTCAGGCACTCAATAAGCAGCAAAATATATGTAGGTACAATGACAGAAGTGAAAGAGTTCTCTAATCTGACTGGTTTATGTAAATTTTACAGAATATTGTCTATATCGGCCTGTGGAGAATTCATTGAAAATTGCATTTATTTCATTCTGGCTTCTCTTCATGTAAACAACCATTCTATACTGAGGTTTGCTTTAATAAGCAGAAGATTACCACTGGCGAAATGTGATTAAAATAATTTGTACAGTGATTTGACAGCATGGAGAAAGACTTATTAGTGCTGTAAACTTTGTGATTTTGTTTGTACCAGAAGTTTAAATGATGTTGCTACAGAGAGCCTTATGTTGTAGCTAAATTCTTTCTGTAGATCTTTTAAGATGTTGTGATTGTTTTTCACATGACAGACATATCGCTTGAAATAGTTGGCCCTTTTTTGAAGGAAGGGCTTCTACGAGCAGCTATTTGTTTAATGTTTTAGGGGCTTTTTAAAAATGCTGTGTTTTTTTTGTCTAGGTTAGTCATCTACGGTAGTAAATTGATGTATCTGTTATTTCAGGTATGAAGAGATGTTAAATGCAAAAGCACAAATGGTTTCCAAACTCTCATGTACCGCAAATCAATTGTATTTGGAAGCAGCCGCAAAGTACCTGAGTGTGAACAGAACTGAGGAAATGATGCGAGTCCTCTCAAAACTTGATGTAGAGGATCAGCTTGAGTTTCTGAAGTCTCGTGGATGCTTGCACCAAGCAGCAGACTTACTGAAAAGGGAAGGTCGAGAGGAAGAAGCTGCAAAGTTAATGAAACAACATGGGTTTGCTCTGGAAGCAGCCAACCTCACAGCTATAAAAGAGTTTCGTGCGTCGTGTTTGCTTGCTGCAGCTCGTGCCGGTGTGACTCGCTGTTCAGAATCAGACCTGGTGGACTTGGAGGTCATCCTAAGAGAAGCCCTCGAACTTTGTGAACAAACTGAGCAGAAGTCTGGCATTGCTGAGGCTGTGTTTTTGCAGGGAGCTCTGAAGGGAGACTTCACAAAGCTGAGCAGTGCATACTGTCAGTTCCTGTCTCTGAATCATTCTGCTGGTGCAATTGAAGCTCTCTTTGCATTATCTCGCTGCAGCGCTCCTAGCCAGAACATCCTTTTTATGGCAATGCACGGCTTAATGGCTCTTCTGAGCCTGGTTAGGGGTCTGAAGAAAGCAGCTACCAACGCAGAGAAAGATATGGTGAAGTCATGCTTTGCCTATTTTGGGATTGTCCCAACAGGTGACAGTTGCCAGGTATCTCAAAATGAAGCTGAACCCATTCTCAAGTTTTTGTCAGACAAGCCAAGTCTAAAAGAGAGGAAGACGAAAGGTGATTTCTCAGTGAGCACAGAGGAGGTAAAATCAGCTTTGAAGCAGCACTTGTTAAGCAGGTTGTGCTCTATCACCCATGAGTTACTGAAAAAGCATTACCCTGATATTTGTAAGAAGTTCATTGTTGGCTTGAACTGTGAAGATAAAACCTGTGAGGATTACCATAAGCCCTTGTTGCGCCATGAAGCAAAGACAATGTTTCAGTGTAAAATGCATCTGGTGGCAGTAAATGGACTGCTGTTGGAAGCCGCACGCGCTTTCCCTAAAGAGCTACTGAATCAGTGCAAAACCTTTGATGACATTTTGACTGCTGACAAATATGCATCATGTAAAGCCCTCCTAGAACTGTTTTTTCCTAATCATTTTCATTTGAGAATACTGTCTGAGAACCCAAAGGCATGCAAAGAAATACTGCAGTTCAGTAACATTATTTCCAAACCCTGTAGAGCAGTGTTGAAGGAGTACATCACATTTAAGTTTAAAAATGAAGACACTGCAGCCAGAAGAGAATCAACTGACTTGTGGCTAAGTGCCATGCAAGTTTTCATCTTATCTTCAGGATATCCTGAAGAATTTGAGAAACTTCTTTATAAGGAAGAGGAGGATTATAACAAAGAGCTAAACTTTGCTTTGTCAAAGGCAAAAAACTCCCCAAAGAGTAAAGGCCAAGGAGGAAAGGCCAAAGGAATAGAGGGCAGACATGGTATGTTGCTACCTGACAAAAATGCCGAAAACGCAGGGAGAACGCATTTGTGCTTCATTCGACTTCTTGAAAATTCCCTTGAGCAATTCTATGTTCATAAGAACCCAGAAAATTGTAAAAGGTTTTTTTTCCGTTTTATGAATGTCCTGGTCAAGAAATGCACAAGATACCTGATTCCAAGCATAGGAAATACAGTGATGTTGTTGGAATTCCAGTATATTCTCTGTTGTGCTGTCCTGATGCGTCTCTCCAAGAACATTACTCTCTGCTTTCCAAAGAGTTACATTGCTCTCATTCATTACTGGGAGTTTTTGTTCAGAAGCAAGGACCATAACAAAGAACTTAAAGACACATTTTCTATTATCCAGGAGTATAGACCAAAGGACGCGTATGTAGCTGTACGGAATTTCCGATTCCATCTCTGTTATCTAACAGAAGTTTTGTGTGGAGTTCATGGAAAGTTCAATGTCCTTCTGGATGCTTTCGAGGATCCTGATTGCTTAACTTCAGGGGAGGCTGAGCGGACTGTAGTGCTGTGCTTAGTGATGTTACTGAATGCTGACCAGGTGCAGAATTCTAGATACAGATCCCTCTTATGCCACCACTTTCCTGAAATCAAGGCCATGCTGAAATCAATGAGAAAAGACTCTCCCTCCGTAGTGCCTGAAAGGTTGCTAAGGGTTGTGGAACAAGTGAGCGATGCTACACATGTAAGAGAAATCGCTGCAAGCCTGCAAGAGCTGCTGACAGAGCGAGATGCAGAGCACTTGGTTGACTGCCGATGGAGGTGGGACTCTGCGTACACTCAGGGGCATCCACCCATACGGGGCATCCTCTATGAACCCATAAACCTTGACAGGTTTATGACCTCTTTGGATGGGACAGAATACAGTGATGAGCTAGAAAAGGAACTTGAAAGGGTTCATTGCTTAGAGGACCAAAAGGATCCCCTGGAAG